>NC_054480.1:130454263-132854263 GCF_017639515.1 Carcharodon carcharias | reverse complement strand
GATTTTATTGAATGGCAGAGCAGGCCCGAGGGGCCAAGTGGCCTCTTCCTGTGCCTAATTCGTACGCTCCTTTGTTTGTATGAATGCATTGAGGTGAGCCCATGCGTTTGGTCTCGGAGTTTCCATATTGCACAGTGGGGCTCAGCAGCTCCTACAGGGGTTGTCTCCCAATTCCATGGGTAATCCAGGAAATCAGGATCTGAGTTATTCTCCTGAATCAGATCTCTCAACTTTGGGAGGCGTGCAGGGTTGTGATTTTGTGTTTCTAGCACCACAATTTGAGGCAATAATGAAGTACAAGTCCAGAATCCTAGTGGAAATCGGTTCCCCCGAATTCCTGCTGGATTAAGGCACCGTTCTTTCATCCGAAGCGACCAGAAATCTTGTTTGTGTGTGTTAAAGGGGGCAGGGTAGGGAAGCTCACTATTTTCTGAACCATGCAGCTACTGGGCATTGAAGCCCCAGCATGCCCAGTGAAGCCTGGCATGAACAAAGCAAGTGGATTTATAGTTGGTAGGGCCTTTCAGAAGCCTACATCGTTTTTTTGGTGATTTCCCCCCTCCTCAAACTGGCACCTAGACTTTCATGAGCTTTAGTTCCAATGGCGGTGGTTTATCTGTCACTAATCTCCTTTCATTGGAACCACAGGGAATGCCTTCAAGATTGGCATAGCGAGAGGACAGGGAGACCATGCTGAAGGATGCTAGGAAGGCCTAGTTCTACGCCCTTTCCTACTCATTCACTCCTCCATAACCCAGAGAGATGGAGTTAACCCACGATTTAGCAGAAACAGGCGGTGGAGGTTCACCTCCACAGTGATGGCTGTGCTATCAGTCTTCCCACTCGCACCACGATAAGATGTGAATGCCAGCCTAACCCTTAGAACCATACAGCACAACAGGAGGACATTCGGTCCATCATGCGTGTGCTGGCTCCTTATAAGAGCCATCCTATTAATCCCACTCTCGCTGCTCTTTCCCCATAACCCTATAATTTCTTCCTTATCAAGTATATCTCCAATTGTTTTTGAAAGTTATTCTTGAATCTGTTTCCAGCACCTTTTCAAGCAGCAATTCCCAGTTCATAACAACTTGCTGAGTAAAAAAAAAAAATCGCCTCATCTCCCCTGACTTTTCTGGCAATTTTATTGAATCTGTGCCCTCTAGGTACCAACATTTCTGACTGTAGAAACAGCTTCTCCATATCTATTCTACCGAAACCCCTCCATTTTGAACATCGCTACCAGATAAACAGGGGGCCAAGATGCAAAGCCTAAACAAGGTATTGTCCTGTGAAGAGAGATGATGTTCTCTGGAGTTTAAAAGATTGAGGTGATCTCATTGAACACTATAAAAATTCTTAAAGAGCTTGACATTTTTGATGTTAAAGGGCTGTTTCCTTTGGCTGGAGAGTCTAGAACTAGAGTCTAAGGTAAAGGGTCGGTCATTGAAGGCTGAGGAGAGGAGAAATTTCTTTGCTCAGAACGTTGTGGGAATCTTTAGGAATTCTCTACCATAGAGAGCTGTGGATGCTCAATTGTTGAGTATTTTCATGACTGAGATTGATAGATTTTTTTTGATTCTCGTGAAATCCAGGAATAGGGGGGTTGGGCAGGAAAGTGGAGCTAAGGTAAAAGATAAGCCATGACCAGATTGATTTGAGAGGCCCTATGGCCTCCTCCTATCTCATATCTGAAGCAAACTACACGGGGAGCATGGAGCTTGTACATGTGGTGTCATAGTGTGGCATTGAGGAAAACACTCATGCCTACACTCAGGTGCCCCTTTCCTTTTATCCTGGACTGTTGCTTCTTAATGCTATATACCCTTTCAGCCATGGCTGAGGTTATTAATGGGTTGAAACACCTTTAATCCCCCCCAGAAGTTTTTTGACATTATTGCCCCCTCTCCTCCTCGGGGCATTCCCCTTTAATTGTCCCTTCTTATTTAAATTTGACTTGAACACAACGTTCCTCGGGTGCCATTGGCTTAGACTGGAAAATTGAGTGCCATTAGCACTTGGGATTGAGAAAGGTCTTAAAGCACAGAATAGTGTTTTAAAGCCTGAAGTCGAGAATTACAAGTTAGAAAACTAATCATTATTAACAATTTAAAAATGTGCAAACTCCAAGAAGCACTCAGTACTCAAGAGGAATAATCTGCAATATTTTATTTCGGCAACATGGTAAAACACATGCTTTGGGTGCAGTTTTTTATTACAGTTCACTGACAAACATTCTGCAGGAGTCTTGGGGAGAGTAACTGGCACAGAAAGTCTCATCGTCCTTTATCAGGAGCCTTGAAGTAGCTTATGAGGGGGATAAAAAGCCATGGCTAATACCTGAAAATTTTAACTCAATTGTATGACATTCTCTGCCATTTAAAAACAGTATGAACCCAATTTAATTCTAAATGATCTAACGCCTTCACTAAAACTGGTCAGAAGAATGATGTACAAGCTCTTTGAGCTTATATTATTTAACGTAATTTCAGAAAACATTGAAAACACACAGAAGTTCAACTTGCATCTGCTTTCATGTTAGACAGGTGGTGCAGAATCCTCAAAATGCAAAGAATCTTTCTTTCTCTAAATGTTGTTGTACAATTCCAGCACACTTAATTTTCTTTTTCTCTGCAATATCTTTCCGTCAAGCAGTTCAGCCTTTATTTGCAGAGTTTTACCTGGTGGAATCATGCTGTGCAATATGAATAATGAATGAGCTTAATGTGCTTATGTGAAAATCCCTTTTATGAGTCATTTCATTGCAGGTGCTAATAATGCAACAAAGTTCAGACAGCATAAAGCCTTTGTTGGAATATCAGACTGGGAAGTTTCACACAAATCCATTAGAATTTGTTATGTATGTTACAGAGCCCTGGTTTGTTCATGAACAGCAAGCTGGTCCTCTTTGCTTTATGTAGCTGGCTAATTTTAGTAATTTATCATTTCAGTGTCTGATGATGAATTAACATTGGTGGTTAGCAGCAGTTACAATGAGTGTGTGTGGCAATACACTTGAGATTTGCCCATTTTGGAGTTGATCTTAACTTTATGTGCGAGTGCAAAATGGGTGTTAGCATCTTGGCATATTTCACATCTTTCACCATTTCTAATTTCATTCAGGGACAGGCAGTGCAGCCAATCGTAACATTCCAAGCTGATACCATAGAATCATAGAATGATTCAGTACAGAAGGAGGCCATTCAGTCCATTGTGCCTGTGTCAGCTCCCTTGCTCCTTCCTCATGGCCCAGTCAATTTTGCTCTTTGCGTATTTATCAATTATCTTTTAAAAATTATTATTGAATCTGCTTCCACCACCCTTTCAGGTGGTGCATTCCAGGTCATAATAACTCGCTGTGTTTAAAAAAAAAGTTTCCTTGTCTAGCCTCTGGTTCTTTTGCCCATCACCTTCAATCTGTGTCCTCTGGTTACCCACCCCTTTGTCATTGGAAACAGAGTGGGGAACCTGAGCTGTCACCTCAACCACCGTGAGATCCCTCTGGCATTTCCAGGGTTAAAGATTGAGGGATTTCTTTTCTTTACACACACACACACACACATACACACACACACACATATACACACATATATACACACACACACATACACACACACACACACATACATACACACACGCACACACACATACACACACGCAGAATCAAGGAAGAAACTGCCAGGATCAAATCAAGTGGAACGTGCATTCGCCTGCCATAATAACCCGTGTGAGAAACGAATTCTGCCCTCCAATTTCCCACCTTCGACAGACAATCCCGCATTGTTAGAGACAAGGCCGCAGTCAGACCCCACTGATCCCTGTCCTGAGGCATTGACTGACGCGGCTTTGAGGACAGAGACCAAATTTGAATTTCCAAAGAGTCCCCGGGGAAGGGTCCCTTGATGCTTTTCCTGATTGTTTTCTTGCCTTTCTAAATTCTAAGCCTCCGATCCCAGAGCTGAGTTTTTTTTTTGTTCTGTGCTCAGCCAACCGTTCCTTAGGCATTGTTTCGAAGGAACTCAGAAGATGATAGTCAGTTAAACTTTTACCCCTTTCAGTTCAATAGTAATTTTCTGGGGGTGGGGTGGGGGTCACTTTTTTATGTGAATCTATATGTCCCCCTTTAAGGATTATTTTGTTGTCGTATTATTTGTGCATCTTGAATATCTTAAGTCTGAAGGACTTTTATCTTCACGCTGCGATCTGCTTTAGCAAGACACAGTTGCGCGACGCTGTTCTGCTTTACACTTGGACAGACGGTGCTAAAGCTTTCTCAACCTGCCAACACTCCAGGATTTTGCTGGAGTCTCCAGGAATGAAGGATAAATCCCCCTGGGCACGGCCGTGAGCATCTCCAGGAAAAAAATCATGGATTAAAAGGGAAAGTTTTTCCTTTCTTTTTACATTCTGGGCTGCAGCAGTTCCAGAAGGCAGCTCACCACTGCCTTCTCTGGGGCAATTAGGGATGGGCAACAAATGCTGGACCGGCCAGCGATGCCCACAATCCCGTGGAAGAATTTTTAAAAAAACATATTCGAAAACTTTAGTTTGTTAGTTACGTAAGGATTGAAGAAGGGGAAAATGGGGCTGCTTGACCCAGTGAGGAAGTTTGGAGGTGGCAGGTCTTTCTCCAGAAATTCGTCCAATCCAAGTTGGCAACTCCATCT
Source organism: Carcharodon carcharias (assembly GCF_017639515.1). Lineage (NCBI taxonomy): Eukaryota > Metazoa > Chordata > Chondrichthyes > Lamniformes > Lamnidae > Carcharodon > Carcharodon carcharias. The sequence goes on along the minus strand of NC_054480.1, from coordinate 132,849,596 downwards.
CTGGACTGTACAGGGCCTCAAGCAAGGAGACGCGAACAGCCCTGACTCATTAACGTTATGGAGAGTTTCTCCCTTATCCCGATGGCTGAATTTAAGGCTCATATTTTCACTCAGCTGGTGGGAGAGGGACTGAGTGTACCGGGCGGTCAACATGTAGGCCTGAATTTTTCAGGCGGCGGGCAGGCTCGGTGGGAGCGGGTGAGGGGAGGTCGTAAGATGCGAGCCATACGTAGCGCTCAGCGCTTACCTGTGTGGGGGGGGGGAGAGACAGTCGGGGCCAGCGCTCTTTCACATATGCTCGCGAATGAGCGCTTCAATCTCCCTTAGACACGGAGCTGCCTCAGGGAGAGTGAAGTGGTTTTCAAATAAATAAATAAATGGCTCTAAAATTTATTTAAACATGTCCCCTCTCATGTTACTGTGTCACATGGGAAGGGACATATTTTTATATTTCATAAAAAAGTTTAATTTAATTAATAAACGCTTTAGGAAACCCCATCTCGCTCATGGATGAGGTTTCCTATGAAACGTGAAGGCCGCTTGGCCTTTGGGCCTGTCCACCAACCTTAAGGTAGGACAGGCTGCGTCAACAATGAGCTTAATAACTTCTTTGATGGCCTTAATAGGCCGTTTAAATATCAGCGGGTGCGCAGCCGACTCTGGCGCGGACCTGCCGAACGAAACATTGCAACACGGCGCGATGACATCATGGTGCGCCATTTTGCGCGTTGGCGTGTCGAGCCCGCCCCTGCACTCTGACTGAAAAATCCTGCCCGTAGATTTTTAGCAGGACCTCTGGGGTCATCTCATTCTGTCGGTCATCCACCCTGCCCTTCACTTCTGTAGCTTTCTGCTATTATGACTGGGTATTCGAAATATGTCTGCCCTAATGTAAGCAAGTTTATTCTAATGACAATCAAATAAACCATTAAACATTTCTCTTCTAATATTTCTGCCTTTCAGATGAGGCCTCAAATCGAGGCTTCATCTGCTCTCTCAGGTGGATGTAAGAGATCCCAGGGCACTGCTTTGAAGAAGAGCAGGGGAATTGTCCTGGGTGTCCTGGTCAATATTTATCCATTAATCAACACCACCAAAATAGATTATCTGGTAATTACCACATCGCGGTTTGTGGGAGCTTGCTGTGCACAAATTTGGCGGCTGTGTTTTCTATAGTGCGGACACTTCAAAAGTCCTTCATTGGCTGCAAAGCACTTTGGGACTCCTGTTGCTGCGAAAGGCGCTATATAAATGCAAGTTCTTCCTTTCTATGTTCTGCCCTACGATCACATGGTAGGGTTGCCACCTCTGATCGGACATGTTCTCGGAGGTATCGGTGCATAACCTCCAAGGCAAAGGGACTAATTGGATAGCTCCACCATGGAGCTGACAAGGGCAGAATGGGCTGAATGGCCTCCTTCTGTGCTGAATCATTCTATGATTCTATGATATCAGCTTGGAATGTCACAATTGGCTCCACTGCCTGTCCCCTGATGAAGTGAAAAATGGGGAAAGATGAGGGGTAGGCTACTGACTTGCTAACATCCATTTCGCACGAGTACATAAAGTTAAGATCTACCAATCATTAAAATGTCCATGTCAGCTCCTACCATCCTAGGCCAATCAGAAAACAAACAGAATCTTTATTATCTGATTCGATGATTCTCAGTTAACCAGCTTTTTTTTTCCAATCTCAGATAGTTTTATAACCAATAACCAAAAAGTTTCCAAAGCAAACGTTTCTAAAAACATGATTTGTTTAAAGCTCCTATAATGTCCTGTCTGGGTTTGTTTGCAGCAGTTGCTGGAGATCGGTGTTTAATCCCTGGTAAGTCCAGAACAATCCTGGAGGATTGGCAATCCTATCACATGCAGATTGATTGGTACATAGGGAAAGGCCACAGATTTCTTCCATAAAATGGTATATTTTCAGGTAGCTGAGGGGTATGATGGCCAAGCTCCTCTGCGAGAGAGGTACAAGGCTTACTGCAGCCATGTCCACACCAAACCTCCCAAACATCATCCATGGACTCCCTGGCAGGAGCATTAACTTGAGGAACTCTGGCCTCCAGGTAATTGGCCAGGGTCAGGGATTGTGCTTTATGGAAAATTATGCTACAATTCTGCTGAAGCAGATGATTGAGGCCCACAGTCCAAAGGCTGCAGTTAGACTACATGAAAGGCGAGTGGTTCTGGAGTTCACTGCTGAGGTGTAGGGTGTCCAGAACTAGACAGTAACTAAACTGGACATTGTCATAATGCACAGGGTGGGGAGGGAGGCGTCACATGCATGGATGTGATGTCATCACGTATGTGGTGACTTCATCACGTACATAGTGACATCATCACATGTACAGTCACATCATCAGCTTGGAGCTTTTGCACCATCGGAGAAACAACAAGGCGCTGAAGGAGGGATGAGAAAAAAATCATGAAAACAAACCTGGTTTTTGCACCTTTATTGCATTGAGGCCGCTGCAGGCATTGAGGTCCCTACCAGCTATGACGAGTGGACCAAGGGTCAAAATACTAGACATGAAGAGCTTTCCGGTATTGGATGCTGTCAGACCAGCTAAAAACCACATGGTCCAGTACAAAACTGGACACCTCACCACCCAACCGATGTGGAGAGCCAATCTGAAAATCTGATATGACTTCCTACTTTGCAAGTCCCTCCGAGGGCCTATAACAATTTGATGCCATGACTTCACCACATTTCCGCAATGTCCTCGGGACTCGGGTACATTTTTGTGAACAAAAAGTGCAGCTGATAAAGTTCCAATGCAATTTGTCAACTCTCTGATCACTAGTACAAATCCTTGTTCACACACTAACCCTAGCATCACAGCAAAGCATAACACCCTCACTAAACTCTGAAACTAGAGCTGATCTGGACAAAGTTCTAAAGATGTGGGAGGTGAAATTGGGATAACATAAGCCTATTCCTGCACATGAACAAAATTGAGCCTATGGCTTCATTTAACTTAGACAGGTGAGCTGTTTTGTGTCCCAGCTCACTGCAGGCAACTCACCATGCTGGGCAGATTGAAATTTTAGGCTATGTTGTTGTCGCTGGGACCATCAGCCATCCCTGGAAAGTAGGGAGGAGTGAAGGGGGCAAGCAGATGCAATCAGGGGAAGAGTGGAACTATGCGGAAGAGGGTGTCAGTCGGGAGAAGGCGAGGTGATTGGAAGAGCATTAGGAGGAGATGGTGATGTAGTGGTAATGTCACTGGACTGGAAATCCAGAGGATCAGGCTAATAGTCTAGGGACAAGGGTTCAAATCCCACCATGGTAATTGGTGGAATTTTAAAAGAACTGGAATGCAAAGCTAGTCTCAGTAATGATGACCATGAGAACTTATCATTGATTGTTATAAAAATCCATTTGGTTCACTAATTGCCTTCAGGGAAGGAAATCTGCCTACATGTGACTCCAGACCCACAGTGGTGTGGTTGACTCTTAACTGCTCTCTGAAATGGCCTCGTAAACCATTCAGTTTCAGAGCAATTCAGGATGGGCAACTAGTAATGGCCTTGCCAGCAATGCCCACATCCCTTGAAAGAATAAAGGGGTGGGGCAATCACTAGGGAGAGTGATCAGAAAGGGGGAGCAATCGTGAAAAGGATTCAGGGAGGGAAGAGATGATTGAAGAGGAAGGTAAATGGGGAAACTTGGAGATTCAGGGAGGGGCCAGCAATATTCTTTGTCGCTCCTTTCTCTTTATTCATTCAGGGATGTGGGCTTCGCTGGCTGGGCCAGCATTTATTGCCCATCCCTAGTTGCACGTGAAGGTGGTGGTGAGCTGCCTTCTTGAACTGCTGTAGTCCATGTGGTGTAGCTACACCCACAGTGCTGTTAGAGAGGGAGTTCCAGGATTTTGACCAAGCGACAGTGAAGGAACAGCGATATATTTCCAAGTAAGAATGGTGAGTGACTTGGAGGGGAACTTCCAGGTGGTAGTGTTCCCATCTATCTGCTGCCCTTGTCCTTCTAGATGGTAGTGGTCGAGGGTTTGGAAAGTGCTGTCTAAGGAGCCTTCATTCCTTAGGCTGTTCCTCCTGACTTAATATTCACGTTAGGCATCATGCAGCCTTGGTTATCCCTGAAACAGTTGTGGTTTAGGGCAGCAAAAATTTGGGAAATGGTCCTGAAAGACGCGTTAGGCCCCCAGTTTGTATCTGCAAACTGCCTAACACTTTCAGGTTCTGGGCACCAATGCCTTTATGAATATGGTGGTTGGTGAACTTGCAAACAAATGTGGCCTCAATAAATTTCTAGGCAACGTCTTTCTGGGGATATCTTTCTCATGTAACTATTAAAAATTCCAACTGGAAGTTGAAACAATTTCTATTTCATCCTTACGGTTTTCAATTTAAAAGTTACTTAATGCACATCTGGCACCCTCTAATAATTTATCTGAATTTAGTAAATGCAGCATTAGATTAAAAGCCCAGATTTATGGAAATAGATGTATGCATTTTTTTCCCCAACTTGTTTCCTTTTTCTCTCCTTGTCAGTGATTTTATTCCAGAACTGGAAATTAACTTGACGCAACATTATCAGTTTCTCTTTAGGGGCAGAATATTCTCTGCAGCTTTCAAAATACAAATGTTCGCTTCACTTGAAATTCAGCTTCTGTAAATTGCCACTGCTTATGGGGATTGGAGAGTTGTGGGGTCCCCAGAATATTTATCTTGTCGCTGTGTTCTCAGAGTTATCACTTCCTCCTCAATATCTTCTAAATATTCAATCCAAAAACTGTTCCCAACTCCTTGCAAAATATTAACACTGAGTCCAAAACTCTCTGTCCTGGCTTTCACTTAGGGACAAGGCAAGGTTTGGGTAGGCATGGGAGTGAGGAGAAATGTAGGTGTTTAGTTTTAATTTCAACTGCAAAACCACAGGCGAATGTTTCACCCTGTGGTCAAGAATGAATAATATTCAAAATAAAAGTGGAAACTTTAATCTCATGGGGCTTCCTTCAGGCACAGGTAACACCAGGGGCCTGTATCTATCCAGGAGGCTGACGTCTTAGTCGCTAGGCTGGAATTACAGTAGATATTGGTGTTTTCAGGCTTTATTTTAATTGGACTAGCAGGCTGCTGATGGGCTGTCATATGTCCCCAGGCAGCTTGCCTGTGAAGCAGAATTAATTTTTGGGTCATATCCTCATTGACGACGGCCCAAGTTAGATGCTGGGGATTGGGGGGGTTGGTGGGGAGGTGAGATGACAATCAGGAGGGGACAGGCCTATTAGGAAGTGATCAATTATGGGCCAAGCACGTGGGCTGCCAATGTTCATAAACCACCTGAAGCCACAGTCAGGCCTCAGTTAAATTTAATTATCGATTTGTGAGCACCAAACAAGCCAAAAGTTGTCCAGCTTTTACATGGAACCAGGAGACTCTGGGGACCAGGGTTCGAATCCCGCCACAGCAGACGGTGGAATTTGAATTCATTAAAAAAATCTGGCATCAAAAGTCTAATGGTGATCATGTCGATTGTTGTAATAAACCCATCTGGTTCACTAATGTCCTTTAGGGAAGGAAATCTGCCATTCTTACCTGGTCTGTGACTCCAGACCCACAGCAAAGTGGTAAATGCCCCTGCACAAGGGTAATTAGGGATGAGCAATAAATGCTGGCCTAGCCAGCGACACCCACATCCCATGGACGAATTTTAAAAAAGACAGATAGGGATTTTTTTTGCAGGTAGGGGGGTGGGGAGAGGGGTGGTGGAAACCAGGGAGATGTGTTTTTGGTAGAGGATGAAGATGGGCCAGCAGTGAGCCACTGCAGTTTTGTGTAACCTGTGGGAGCAGGAGTTCTTCCTCCAGGCCCTATATAAAAGAAACGCCCTTCCAAAATTTCCCAGGCTGTGTATACGAGCAGTCAGCAGCCCCTTTAAGGAGTGTCAATTAGGTCACCCAGCAAGGTCAGTAGAAAGTAAAAATTGACTGGGTGTAACACCGGCTGCCTTTTCAATCCAACCATATTCCCCTCAGGTATATTCAGCTAAAATCATCCCCTAAATTCCAGAGTGGGGTTTAGGCAGGGCTGCTGCCCTAATGGACATTTTTCCACTTTAGTTTCACAACTCCCAACTTTTCCTCCCTTCGAAGGAAGGATGGAGTTTTAGATTTTTCTGCAATGCCTCTCTCTCTGCTATTCATTGATTGTCCAACAAAACAGGCATTTAATGCCTTTATGTGAGATGAAAATTGCTTAATGATGCATGATTCACATACCTGTCAAAAACTTGCCCGATTGATGGAATGGTTGAATTGATTAGGAGGTAAGTTACATTGATGAGTCTAGCCCTCTGTTATAGCCCAGGGTTGTGCAAGACTCCTGTACCTGAGGAGGCTTTTGGAACATCCCTAAGACTCCTGCATTACAACAGTGACTTATTTCACCAGCTGTAAACCACTTCTGGATGTCCTGAGGTTGTGAAAGGTTCTATGTAAATGCAATCTATTGAAATCTGATTGGAAACTGATAAATAATCCTCCTCTCCTCCAAGGTCTCCAATCTCTTTCTCCAGTTGCTTGTCTCTTACTATTTTAGTGATACTACAATGATCAATGCTGCTCTGAACCTTCCTTGCTTGTGTAAACATACATCCTACATGTTCTTCCTTCTTTTTGCACCCTCAAGCGTGTTAAAATCCATTTGGTGGAACACTTCTATTCAGTCCGCAGGTGTGACCCCGAGCTTCCAGTTGCCTGTTATTTTAATTCTCCACCTTGTTCCCACTCTGACCCTTCTGTCCTTGGCCTGCTGCAGTGTTCCAATGAGGTTCAATGCAAGCTCAAGAAACAGCACCTCGTCCTTTGACTGGGCATTTTCAGCCTTCTGGACTCAACATTTGAGTTCAACAAGTTTAGACTGTAACTTTTGCCCCTATTTTGCTTTGTTTTTCTTTGTTGGTTTTTTTTTTGTCTCTTGTTTCTCCCTTTATTTCCTTTGCTTTGGGATGGCTGTTCTTCAGGATCCTGCCATTCGCACCTCCTCTAAAGACATCTTTTGTTTCTTTACTTGTCCAATTACCAATCCCTTTGGTCTTGCACCATGCAACCTTTTGTTATTTAATCCCACCTGCCCTCCACCCTATCACAGACCTTCCCTTTTGTTCTTCTTCCCACCCTCCCCCCATCTCCCGCTCCCCCCCACCCCCCCACCCCACTTTCCAAATAATAAAAAAAATCTTTTCTCTTTCACTTGCTCAAAACCTGTTACCTTTCTAACTTTTCCCAGTTCTGATGAAGGATCACAGACCTGAAACGTTAACTCTGGTTCTCTCTCCACAGATGCTGCCTGACCTGCTGAGCGTTCTCCACATTTTCTGTTTTTAATTTCAGGTTTCCAGCATCCGCTGTATTTCACTTTCGCATTAAAATCAACTTTTGTCGCTTCATCTCTTACTCTTAACTCACTCCTTCTCAGACCTCAAAAGCCGTAGTACTCCCCAACTCCCTCGGTTTCCAATCCCTCTAACAATCTTTAGCCTTTTAATAACCTTTTTTTAAAAAAAACACAAGCTTGCTGTCATCTAAACCAAGACTTCCTAATTTATCTTGTCTTCACATCCATCCCTTTGGGGAAGATGGTAGAAATGTCACTGGACTAATAATCCAGAGGACCAGGCTTTGTACCCTGATTAAAAAAGAAAGAACTTGCATTTATATAGCACCTTTTTGGGGAGACAGTGGTGTAGTGATAATGTCACTGGGTTAGTAATCTAGAGCCTGGGCTCTGGGGACATGGATTCAAATCCCACCATAGCAGCTGGTGGAATTTAAATTTGAAAGCTAGTCTCTTGGAATCTAAATTTGTAATGGTAGTTTCGCTTTAAAGCTACCATTGATTGGTGTACATACCCATCTGGTTCACCAATGTCCTTTAGGGGAAAGACCATCCTTACCCGGTCTGGCCTACCTGTGATTCCAGACTCAGCAGTGTGGTTGCCTCTTAGCTACCTTCTGAAATGGCCCCAGCAAGCTACTCAGTTCAAGGGCAATTAGGGATGGGCAACAAATGCTGGCTTTGCCAGTGATGCCCACACCCCATGAGAGAGTAAAAAAATCCTTTTCAACCTTGCTGGTGATCCTGACCTTGGGTTCTAGGTGACACCATGTAAATATTAAAAGTGCAGTTACATTTTAAAGAGATCTATCCCGATTGCACAGTATTCTTTGAATTTGATCTCTCCCTTCATTTAGATTCAATCCAAATTAACAGCCTTGTGTAAATGAGACTACAGATGTATTTTTGGTAGTCTCCTGGTAGGGGAGAAGGTTTAATGAATTATAATGATTCATGTTCTGTAATCTATATACCAATGCTCTCTTTAATGTATTAAGGAAGTTCAGGCCAAGATTTTCTCACTGCCAGTGAATAATTGGCACAACACAATAATAATAGGTTATAATGTATTAAAAATGATTTTCATAAAGTGTAGCTTGGCCCAGTGATGCATTCATTGCAGCGTATTAAAGGAAGAAATAGGACAACAAACATATTTCACCATAAATTTATTATGACACCAATTTCATACCAAATCCTTTGAAATTCATATTAGGCATCTGCTCACAGGCAATTCTTTTCTGTCCATTAAAATATCAGCAAGCCTAAAGGACATTTGTGTGTCAAAAACACACACAATAGGCTCACAATTTCTTGCAGCTTCAGAAACTCGCTGCGTTCTGCACCAGTGCTGTTGTGACATGAGGAGGGGCCTTGGGGAGGAGCAGCAAACACATTGTGAATATATAAAAAATGCAGATCTGTATTCTAATGTTAATAGGTGTCAGCCATGGCTCAGTGGGTAGCACTATTGCCTCTGAGTCAGAAGGTTGTGAATTCAAGTCCCACCCCAGAGACTTGCCCACAAACCTGGGCTGACGCCTCACTGAAAGAGTGCTGCACTACCAGAGGTGCTGTCTTTTGGATGAGGGGAGTGTTGAACCCCCTGCCACTATTCAGTGAAGAGCAGGGGCAGTTCTCCCAATATTTATTCTTCAGCCACTAATGAAATAGATGATCTGGCGGTGAGGGCTGACGAATGGGGGCACTGTCTCATTGCTGATTGTGGGAGCTTGCTGTGTGCAAATCGGCTTCTGTGTTTCCTACATTTTCAACAACTTCACTTCAAAAGTATTTTTGGACTATAAAGCACATTGGAACATCTTGAGGTGGTGAAAGGCACCACATTAATGCAAGTCGCTTCTCCGTCAATCAAACACACCTGGGTTCTGCACCAAGTTGTTTTACATAGAATTTTATACCATGGAAACAGGTCATTCGGCCGAACCAGTATTCATGCTTCAGGTGAGCTCCCTTGCTCCCTCACCTTTTCAACTTAAATGTTGCCTTTGCTTTTGCTCAAGACAGCTGAGCATTTCTTGGTAGATACAAATCTTACCAAGCACTATCATCCTCCCATGCATACTGGAACTTCTTGGCCCGAATTCTTCCCGTGTCGGATGGGCTCGGTGGGAGCATGTGGGGGCAATCGTGGAGCTCACCACTGCCCGTGATCAGGGCTCCACACTGTCATTTTACGCGGGCGAGCCAATTAAGGCCCACCCAGCGTAATACGCGAGCAGTAGCGCTGAGCACTACCTGTGAAGCACAGAGCTGCCTCAGGGAGATTGAAACGATTATTAAAGAAAATCTGAAAACATTAAAAATTTAATGGACCATGTCCCCTCACGTAGCTGTGTCACATGAGATGGGACATGTTTATATTTTTCATAGAAATTTTTTATTTAAGTAGTAAAAGCTTTAGGAAACCTCATCCAGCTCGTGGATGGTCCTTGTGGCCACATCCTCTACATCAGGGGAAGGTTTAAAGGGAATTTCCTGAGTTTGCCATGGAACATCCTCCCATTAAGCCATGGAGAGCTTCAGGTTAGGTGTGCATTCTTTTGAGATCTTCACAAGATTAAAGTAGTCTACCCCTGAGGTAATCTACTTGGGAGCAGTCCAAGTGGGAAGCGAAGACTTTAAAAAGGTCATTTGAGGCCCATTTGATGTTCTCAGATAGCTCTACTCAACTATAGAAGACTGACTGACTCAAGTGGGCAGCTTCTAGTGACCACAGAATCATACAACACAGAGACCATTCAGCCCACTGAGTCTGTGCTGGCTCTTTGAAAGATTGTCCCACTCCCCTGCACATTAGCCATAGCTGTACAAATTTCTCTTTCTCATGTATATAAATAGAATTAGATTAAATTTACAGCATAGATTCAGGCTGTTCAGCCCAACTGGTCCCTGCTGGTCTTTATGCTCCACAGAAAGGCTCCTCCCAACCTACATCGTCTCACTTTATCAGAATATTCCCTGGTCCTTTCTCCCCTATATGCTAGTCCAGCTTCTTCTTAAATGCATTAAATACATATAATTTCTCATTTTCAAGTAGAACATTTGTCCTTATAAGAGCCAGTAGTTATGCAAACGATGCTTACACAGCTGAGGCAAAGCCACAGAAATTCCCACACCTAAATGCTGATGTACAAGGAAAAACTTAAAAGAAAGTTTTGAATTTATGCAGTGCTTTTCATGACTTCAGGAAATTCCCAATGCACTTTACAGCCAATAAAGTACTTCTGAAGTAGTTCTTGCTGTAATGTAGATAAGACCGCAGCCAATTTGTGTACAGTAAGCTCCCACAAACAGCAAAGTGATAATGGACATTTAAGTGATATTGGTTGATGGATAAATGTTGGCCAGGACACCGAAGAGAACTCTCCTGTTCTTCTTTGAAATGGCACCATGAGGTTTTTTTTAACGTGCAGCTTGAGAGAAAGAGCAGATGGGACCTCATTTTAAGATTTCATCTGAAAGATGGCAAGTGTGACTTGAATTGTGGCAGTGGGTAGCTGGACAGATAATATGTGCACACTCAAATTTTGCCTTGTTAATCTATAGTATTTACGATCATAGGATTGCTCTTTGCCGTCTGTGGGGGTTTTTTTTATATAGTTTCTCCATCTGCTTTGTTTTGGACAACTGAAGCTTTAATTTCTGTACCATGAAAGAATGACAGACTGCAAGATGTAATAATAAGTGAATCAATTTGATTCAGCCGGGCAGCACTGGTGGCGTTTGTGTTTAATCTGTTTGGCTGCTGTGTTTGCCTGTTGTGCATCATGAGCTTCCCAGTGGTGGCCATTGATATAAGGGGAAGTGGTGGCGTAGTGATAACGTCACTGGGCTACTCCTCCAGAGACCCAGGCTAATGCTCTGGGGAACACAAGCTCAAATCCCTTCATGATAGTTGGTGAAATTTAATTAATAAAGTTGGAATTCTAAACTTGTCTCGGTGACAACTATTATCGATTGTTGTAAAAGCCCATCTGGTTCACTAACGCCCTTCAGGGAGGGAAATCTGCCATGCTGACCCAGTCTGGCCTACATGTGACTCCAGACCCACAGTAATGTGGTTGATGCTTAACTGCCCTCTGAAATGGCTGAGCAAGCACTCAGTTCAAGGGCAATTAGGGATGGGCAATAAATGCTGGCTTTGCCAGCGACGCCCATATCCCATGAAAGAATAATAAGAGCTCCCCCTGTTGAAGGACAGGTAAATTATTTCCAATGCCCTGGTCTGTATCATTGAAAATGTTTCACCAGAATCATACCAGGGCCAAATTATGAGGACATGTTGTGTAGACTAGGCTTCCATTAAACCATGCATTTATTAGGCTTGACTCTCCAATGGACTTCTGCCTGGCTGATCTCTTGAGGTCATTCAAACCTGTGGGTCTTTCCTGCTTGGAGCAGGACTCTAGTGACCAGGATTCAGTTGGCTTCTAGACTGGGTGACTTTGGTGAGGCTGCAGATGGATGTGGGGCTGTGCAGAGGCTGATGTTCCTGCTCCACAAGGCCGCAAGAGGCATTTAATGGAAAAAGATGGTGTAAACTTTTTTGCTACACAGTCTGAGCATACAAGTGGATTCTCCATGTTTAACCAGGGGAAGAGCTGATTCTCAAGAGATTGTGATGAAAAGGCATTAGGGAGCTTGTCCTGAAGCCTCTGTTGTTGTTTGAGCATGGATTTGATCCATGCAAATTTGTGTAGATTTAGCTTTGATTGCCTGTGGGTAAAAAGATAGCTCATTTTAGCTGAGGAGAAAGTAGGAATTGTACAATTTGGCCTCAGTACCCAGGAACACGGGGTGGAAAACATTAGTCGGGGCTCTAACCCTGCTGGAAAGTATACAGGGACGCCAAGCTCGATTGCACTTCCTCCTATGCTTCAATACCCTTGGTTCAGGGGTTCCCAGTCTGTGGGTCGTGACCCCCAGTGGGCCGAGCAACTGGGGTCACAATCACCTCCTCCACTCTGGCAGCAAAGACGACTGTAGAGCAGAGACTCAGATGGGACCAGGCCGGGATTGGCTCTGGCTCCCGTTGACATGCACTCGCACAATTTATTCCTTGACTTGGTCCGGTGGGCATGACCTAATAAGATCAGCTCCGAGATCCAACTATGCCCCCAACAGAGCCTGCAAAACAGTAGGTGGGAAAAACATCGCAGTCTGTTCACCAACTACCCCACCCACCCCTCGCACCCCACCCCGCCCCTGCCCCCCCACCCCCCACCCCCCGGCCACTGTCACAACATCCCCCCCACTCACAAAACTCCCCCTGCTCTCACAGCTTTACCCCCCTGCTCTTGCAACTTCCCCCAGTGCGCCTACATCTCCCCACCTCCTCTTTCACAGCTCTTCCCATCCCACTCTCACACTCTACCCCCCACTCTCACAGCACCCAATGTCCTCACAACAACTCCCCCACCACTCTCACAAACCTCCCCTCTCTAACAGCTCTATCCACCCTGCTCTCGGCACTCACCCTCTCCTCTTTCACACCTCTACCTGTCCTGCTCTCACACTCTACCCCCCACTCTCATGGCACCCCCTGCCCTCACAACAACCCTCCCTGCTCTCACAACAACCCCCCCCCCCAAGTCTCACAAGACCCCCTCTCTAACGGTTCTAGCCACCCTGCTCTCACATACTACCCCCTGCTCTCACATCAGCCCCTGCTCTCACAACTAACCACCCCCAACAACTCCCCCACTCTAACAAGACTCCCCCCCCCCCCCACCCACCAACCACACAGCTCTGCCCACCCTCCACAACTCTGACTGCCACCCCTCCCGCAGCTATAATTTCTCTCCCCTCACTCCCTCACTCTGGGTGCCTGGTAAGTTTCAAGCTTCAAAATGGGATCACAATGGGAAAAGCTATGGGAAGCAGTGCTGTAGTTATCATTCTGACAAAGGTTGTCAGGTGGCTGTCAATGCCGCAGAAACAGGCCTCAGTATGACAGTAGAAAACTTAGGAGTGGAGGAACGAAAATCTGCCAATTGTTTGCTAATTCATTATCAAGATAATATAATTTATGCTGACAATTATTTTAATATTAATGAAATTATGCAGATTTTCCATGAAAAATAATTACATTTTAATTTGAAGGTGCATCCCTGAATAATCCCATGATTGAACTCAGGAGGGTGGATGGGTAACACTTGAGGCACAAGCACAGCAAGAAGAAAGAATGTTGTTTCCCTAGCAACCAATTACTGTAATGTCATAGGCTGAATTACTTTCCAATAAATGAAAAAAAAATCTTGCATTTACATTGTGTCTTTCGCATTCTCTGGAAGTCCCAAGGTGCTTCAGTTTGAAGTGTGGTTGCTGTTGCAATGTAGGCAAGCGCAACCGCCATTTTGTGCACAGCAAGATCCCACATACCATGAATAAGATAACTGGCCAGTGAGTTTGTCTTGGTGGTGTTGGTTGATGGATGAATGTTGGCCAGGGTGTTGGGAGAAGTTGATGCTCTTTCAACAGTGCCAGAAGATGTTTCACACCTAGGAGTATTTAATCCATTTTTTTAATAAAATCTCTCCTGCCCTCCACCCTATCGTGGACTTTCCCTTTTGTTCTTTCCTCCCCCTCCTCTTTTCTCCCCCACACCCTCTTCTTCCTGTCTCTGAACTTGCTTAAGAGCATTTATATCTCTAACTTCTTCCAGTTCTGATGGAAGACCATCAATCTGAAACGTTAACTCTATTTCTCTCTCCATAGGTGCTGCCAAACCTGCTGAGTATTTCCTGCAATTTTCCATTTTTATTTCAGTCAGGCGGGGCCTCAGTTTAACATTTCAACTTAAAGCCAACATCTCTGGACAATTCAGCAAACTTAAACTGAACCATTGGTCTAGATTATGTATTCAAGTCTGGCTGTGGGGATTGAATGAGCAACCGATTCAGGTGATGCTGTAACTGAAAATTGGCGCCAAAATAATTAGACAGAAATTTCTTAAGTATCTTCCAACTCAATACATATTGTCTGTAGTGAAATCAACAGTCTAAGTGAAATCAGAGGCTGGGTATTCCACAGCTCCTAACTTCACAGAGTTTGTCCACCATCTACAAGGCACAAGTCAGGAGTGTGATGGAACACTCCCCACTTGCCTGGATGAGTAGCTCCCACGACACTCAAGAAGCTTGACACTGTCCAGGACAAAGCAGCCCATTTGAATGGCACCCCTTCCACAAACATTCACTCCCTCCACCACCGGCACACCATGGAAGCAGTGTATACCATCTACAAGATGTACTGCAGAAACTCACCAAGACTCCTCAGATATCACTTTCCAAACCCACGACTGCTACCATTTAGAAGGACAAGGGCAGCAGACACATGAGAACACCACCACCTGCAAGTTTCCCTCCAAGCCACTCACCATTCTGACTTGAAAATATATCATCGTTTCTTCACTGTCGCTGGGTGAAATTCCTGGAACTCCCTCCCTAACAGCTCTGTGGGTGTACCTACACCACGTAGGCTGCAGCGATTCAAGGAGGCAGTTCACCACCACAATATTCCAACAGCTCAACGCCATCCAGGAGAAAACAGCTGGCTTGACTGGCACCCTATCAACCACACTAAACTTTCACTCCCTTCACCACCAGTGCAGAATGGTAGCAGTGTATACCATCTACAAGATACATTGCAGCAACTAGTCAAGGCTCCTTCGACAGCACCTTCCAAACCCGCAAACTCTATCACAGAGGTTCCCGAAATATGGGGCGTGACACCCAGTGGGGTCACGGGATGAGCAACTGGGGTGGCAAACTCCCTCTCCACTGTGGCAGCAATGGTAACTGTGGAGCGGAGACTCAAATGGGATGAACTGTGGGATCGGCTACCTGAGGCCCCCTGACATGCATGCACACAATCTTTATCTTGCCTTGGTCTGGCTGACACCGCCCTATTCAAATCAGTTCCAAGGCTTGATCGCCACCTCCAAGAGCCTGCAAAATGGTAGATGAAAAAAACATTGATGCCTGTTCTCCAACTCCAGCACCCCGACTCTCACAACTCTAACGCTCCGCTCTCACAACTACCCCCTGCCTCCCTCCGCTTTCATAACTCCACCACTCTCAGATATTTCCCTCCTGCCTGTTTTCAAAACTACACCCCCTCCCCACCCACCCCATCACCCGCTCTCACAGCTACATCACATGGGCTGCAGCAGTTCAAGAAGGCAGCTCACCACCAACTTCTCAAGGGGCAATTAGGGATGGGCAATAAATGCTGGCCTAGCCAGTGACACTCAAATCCTCGGAATGACTAAAACAAAAGAGTCACAGCACTATTTCCTACTCAAACTAATTCTTCTCCAGGATTTCAAAACTAAGCAATTACTTAACTACCTGAGTATTCCTTTGCTCTTTTGGAAACTCACGCTTAGATCGCCGAATCATTTTTTAATCTGCCGCTCCTCCTCTTTTTAAACCTTGGGTTGTCCAAACTGTTGAGCCCTGGTCTTGCTCAATAAAATAATAATGTGTTTCTCTTTAAAGTGGGGTAGAGTTTCTCTTTTCAAAGCGTTTCACATTCCTCTGCTTTATCTCACAGTCTTCTTCACCAATACCGTCAGATTAGTGTGTTATTTTTGGTAGTATATGGTTGTGGTTGTGCATTGACATTGCATAACTCCTTTTGTCGGATAACCTCAATGCATAACAGGTGACAGAAAATTTTTAGTCCATCCTTCTGGGTGGGGTTTCAACTTCATCCCTAAGGTTGAGAAAAGGAGCTCGAACTTAACATAAGTTTATTAACAACAGATTTTCTAGGAATAATAACTTCTCAAATGGTTTTGTTTGCAACCAGACTTATTTGGTTCCTTTTTTGATTTAGCACCATACACTGGGCTCTCCCACACTACAGCCTAGTTACCAAGTTCAAGAATTCATGACTTTTTACATTCTCAAAGCACTCAGCAGCCAAGGAATTACTTTGAAATGCAATAGGGTTATGTACAAAAGATCCCACAAAACAGTGGGTGATGGTTAACTGCATTAGGAGATCAGGAGAGCTCCCTTGCTCTTCTTCAGATGGTGTGTGGGATGTATTACATTGGCAAGCAATCTTACACTTATTACAGCAGAAACCTCTTTGACTCAAACATTCCTGGCAGTGTTATCTGTGTTCGACAGCCCTGGACTGTCCTCTCAGGTGGAATGTAAATGATTCCACGATAGCATCACAACTTCTGAGTAGGGGTTGTTCTCCCTTGTTTATTTTTAACATCTGTGGTTACTATTAAATAAAGACTTGCATTTATATAGCACCTTTCAGAATTTGAGAACGTCCCAAAGCACTTCACTGCCAATGAAGTACTTTTGAAGTGTAGTCACTGTTGTAATGTAGGAACACAAGTAATTTGCGCACAGCAAGCTCCCATGAGCAGCAATGTGATAATCATCAGATAATCTGTTTTTAGGTGTAGGTTGAGGAACAAGTATTGGCCAAAACATCAGGGAGAACTCTCCTGCTTTTCTTTGAAATAGTGCCACAGGATCTTAACATTCACCTGAGAGGGCAGAAGGTGTTGTGTTATGGGTTCTTTTGATGTCTCAATAATGAGATCTTGAGACATATCTGTTTAAACATGAAACATTTATTGTTAATCTTTAACTATGTACAGATCCCAGTTACTGTCATGCATGTAGGCTGCTTCCAGAGTGTTCTGTTAGTCTATTACCATGTCACTCTATACATCATACAGTGGGCAAGGCTATTCTCCAGTCCCATGCTAACCCTTGGTCTACTGAGCAGCTTTACAATGGCATGCTGACACACACAGCATCCTACATCAGTTTCACATCTCATCTGAAAGATGGCAGTGCTGTACTCCCTTAGTACTGCACAGGAGTGTCAACCAGGATTATGTGATCAAGTCTTTGACATCCATATTGCAATAATAGTAGCATTTGTTTCTATGTCCTGATGTATTAGCTGAAAACTTTAAATAAAATGGTTGGCCTTTGGAGACTGTGATATCTCTGGACCTTCCAACTGTCTAAAGGTTAAGCTGCAAATCTAACCCATTTCCTGACTGTCTACCTGGTTTAAAGCAGCAATTCAATATATATTAAAAAGAAGAAGAGCTAAAATAAAATCTATCCAAGTATTCGAAACCCATTTGAGATTGCTTTGGGGTATTGCATGATAGGCATTTTCAGCTACATTGTAAAAGAGCGGGTTAAACATAGCAAATTGAACCAGTTTGAAATGCATGCATTAAAAATTATCTTGTCACTATTTCTGTTTGCAGGCTGTTAGCTTAATCTACAAGATTTCAAACCCATTTGTCTGAATTCATTTATGTCCTGAAAGTACATTAGTCGTATCCGTTAGCAAATCTCCCGAGCCCCTTCTTGGAGACCTTGCTAATGGCAGCACCATTTACACAAGGTTACACTGGGAAATGAATTATCCTCCTTCAATTAGACTCACTCGCAGTGCTAGAAGTTTAATATCCGTGTTTGGTTCCTTTGTGCAGATGTGATAGACCATTGGGGAAAAGGCCAATCAGGTGAGGCTGCACTCCAGCGGGATACAAAGTCACGCATATTACTGATGACGTCACTCAGAAGAGAAGGTGGCTGGTGCCTGGACTAGATCTTAATCAAGTTGAGTTCAAATGGAGGGCAGTAATGCAACAAAAAGAATATGGTAAATTCTGCCCAATATACATAAATAGGTTTGTAAAACAATCTCCATGTCCATCACACATCAGACGTCCCAATTCCAAATGTCAAAGGAAAAGGGAAAACAATCATTTCTTTTTGTCCTCTCCTGATGAGCAGCCAAATACAAGCACTCTCAATCTTCAAACTTCCATCACCAAAAGCAGCATTTCAGCATAGTTTGGAGCGTTCGCTTTAGAGAAGGGAAGGTTGAGAGGCAGTTTGACAAAGGTGTTCAAAATCATGAGGGATCTGGACAGAGTAGATAGGGAGAAACCATTTCCATTAGCGGAAGGATCGTGAACCAGAGGACAAGGATTTAAGGCAATTGGCAAAAGAACTAGAGGTGACACGAGGAAAAACCTTTTTACACAGCAAATGGTTAGGATCTGGAATGTGCTGCCTGAGAGTGTAGTGGAGTGCAGGTTCGATCAAGGCTTTTAAAAGGGAAATGAATAATTATCTGAAGAGAAAAAATTTGCAGGGCTACTGGGAAAAGGCAGGGAAGCGGGACTAGGTGGGAATTGCTCTTACAGGGAGCTGGCACAGAACACAATGGGCCGAATGGCCTCCTTCTATGCCTTAACCATTCTATAATACTATGAGATTTCAATCACATATCTGCGCCATCAGTAAGACCCCCTATTTCTACTTCTGTAACATTGCTTTTCTTTCCCCCTGCCTCAGCCCTTCTGTTGCTCAAATGATCATTCATAGCTTTGTTACCTCTAGGCTTTACTATTCTAATGCATTCCTGAGCCTCCTACATTCTCCCACGCCACCCCAGCCAACCCCACCGCAAACTTGACATCATCCAAAATGGTCCTGCCTGTTTACTAACTCACATCAAATCCCATTCACCCCTGTGCTCATCGACCTACATTAGTTCCTGGTTCAAAGATGCCTCGACTTTAAATTCTCATCCTCGTTTTCAAATCCTTCCGCGGCCTGTTTGTGACCTGACAGTTTTTAAGGAAGTATGATGGCAGGGATAGGGAGTGAGGGGGGTGGGGGGGTGTGTGGGGGCGGGTGGTGTGAGAACAACAGGGAGGGTCTGTGATAGGGTCCGAGGCAGGAGAGAATGAATGACAAGAGCAATGATGGTACAAGGCAAAAAGGGGCGATAATGGGGCAAGTCAGGAAACAAAAGATGGGTCAAGAGGAGGTGTATTTGGCAACAGTGAACTATTACCAGCATCTGCTGTCCAATTTGCTGCTAACGCCATGCATACGTAGTTGTATGCTGATGTCAGGCCCAGCTTAATGGCCGCCATATTTATAGGGGGCAATGTGCAGCAGGGCGCATGCTCGGCTCTGGCAGTGGGAGGAGAACGTTGTGAATTTCTATCTTGGGCTGACAGTGATGGATTTTGGAAACTCCTTTTACAGGGGGTTAAAAGGGAAGGATCTGCAGACGGGGGAGCCAAGATTCTTTCCTTGTGGGATATTTTACCACAGTTACGTTGGTGAGTGTTTCTAAACTCTGTCCCACCATCCCAGTGATGTATGTGGATTGTAGGTTGCTCTGAGTGTTAGGCTATAATGCCGCACCTAAAAGTCACAGCAAACTACAATCCGCTTACATTATTGGGATAGTGAGCCAGAGTTTATAAACACTCACCGAAGTGACTGCGGTAAAATATCCCGCAAGGAAAGGATTTTAGTTTACTGTCTGCAAATCCTTCCCTCCCCCTTCTGCCACTCTGAGTTCCAGGCTGCAAGCTCCGGCAGTGATGTCATTGGGTTTCTGCGCGTACGCATGCACCGATAGCTATCAGTGGCCATCTTGTGTTGGCAGGAGACACAGTGATCCAAAAAGCGGGAACAGTGATTATGATCTGGCATACATTTGCTGTTTGAGACAGGAGCAGCTGGTGTTGAGATGGGATGGCATTTTACAAAGCCTTGTTAACACTTTAATGCCTACTCGCTCATTTGTTTTCACCATAGCCTTAGTGGGGACCGTTGACATCGTCTTGCTTCTTCAATGGTTTTCTTCAAGCCTCCCTCAGTCCACATCTCAATGTTATCCAACCATCTGATTTTTCCTCTTTCTCTTCTGTTCTTACCCTTAATTCTCTTTCAGTTGAAGCCAGGACAAGGCTGTTGTGTCTTCGTTTCCAATGTCCATCCTTGACTGTGTTTTTCTTTCTCTGACTGTACTTAGCAATCATTTTAATTCCTGAACTTCTTCTCTTGATCTTTGCAACAATTGAGTTCAGAATCTCATTATAACAACAACAATTACACAATTTCAATCATCATATTTGGAGAAGAACAAAATACTGTGGGTGCTGGAAATCTAAAATGCAATAAAATAGCAAATCAGTTTTGGATATTTCCGTGCGGCGTGAGAACACATTATTTGCCTTTCTGTCCATCCAGCTGATTCTGGGCATCCTCGATCAGATTGTTCTGTATGTATTTAATTTGATGAGCCCAGGAGGGCTTCCATGCAGGAAAGCACCACCCGCAATTGAATTAGTTGGCTCGCACTCAGGTATGTTTACAATGGAAGTGTCACGCATAGTTACAGGGCAAAATAAATTTGCTGTTATATGGTCAAAGGAGTATGAGCAGGTTACTTCCAAACAAAATGACGCGAATCAATGTGCAGGTCAGTCAGCATCTGTGGAGAGAGAAACAAAGTTTACTTTTTAGGTCGATGACCTTTCATCAGAACTGGTCATCAACCCGAAACTTAAGCTGTTTCTCTCTCCTTAGATGATGCCCGATCTGTTGAGTGTTTCTGGCATTTTCTGTTTTAATTTCAGATTTTCAGTGGCTGCTGTATTTTGCTTTTGTGTTTGAATGAAAGTCAATAATTCTTTCAGCTGTGAAAAATAGTATTATTGTCCTGTATTTAGGCAACCTCATTATTAATGTAAAAGTTTACACAGATAAAATTTAGGCAATTAGAAACTCAACGGGATCTGAAAATCCGACACCATTACATTAATAATAGAAATCCTTCATTGATTAAAGTGATCACTAAATTTGCAACTATTGAGTTCAGAATCTCATTATAACAACAACAATTACACAATTTCAATCATCATATTTGGAGAAGAACAAAATACTGTAGGTGTTGGAAATCTAAAATGCAATAAAATAGCAAATCAGTTTGGGATATTTCCGTGCGGCGTGAGAACACATTAAATAAATGCAAGTTTAATTTTCTAGGAGTCAATCCTCTTTTCACATCCACCCTTTGGCAACATATTTTTGTTATTCATTCATGGGATGTGGGCATCGCTGGCTGGGCCGGCATTTATTGCCCATCCCTAATTGCCCTGGAGAAGGCGGTGGTGAGTTGCCATCTTGAACCGCAGCAGTCCACGTGGTGTAGGTACACCCACAGTGCTGTTAGGGAGGAAGTTATAGAATTATATTGAGTCTACAGCATAGACACCGGCCGTAGAGCCCAACTGGTCTCTGCCTGCAATTATGCTCCACACGAGGGTTCCCTCCCCTCCCCCCATTTCAGCTAATCCTATCAGTATACTCTTCTATTCCCTCCTTCTTCTTGTACTTATCTAGCTTTCCCTTAAGTGCATCTCCACCTCAACTACTTCATATTAAATCACAGACTTAATTCCAGCTTGTAGCTTTCTCCCAGATAATATGAATGTCTATTATCATATAAAACCATATGCATACCGCGGGTAGATTCCTGCCTTGTGATTTATTCTCAGGTAACCACCGTTCTCAAATATAAAAGAAGCTCAGTTGAACGAAAACAGAGATACTAATCTCATTGAAACCACACTGGAGAGAAGGTCAGTCCATATGGGGTTAATGTGACGGCATCCACGTTAAAAAAAAACACAGCTTTCATGAGAATCAGTGTGCTTCATTTCCCAGTCAGAGAGTCAGGCATTAAACAGCATTGTTTCAACATCAGGAAGTTGTAGATATTTAATCAGCATCGAGAAGGGGCTGCTGATTTTTTTTTATATCTCCTCACTCTTTAGTATGGACACGTTTCCGCAGTGGAAACTCTCAGACTCAAGGTTCTCAAGCAGCTTAGGGTAAACAGTATGCTTCTCATGCAAAGACCTATTTCTCATACAGCTCCTGAATCTATTTTCCTGTTGATAAGGCTTTTGGCAAGTAGAGACCTCACTGCTTGTAGACAGGATTTATCGTTATATGGGTCATTTAGCTAATGTCCCTTTTATTTTATTAAACAAGGCTTAAAAAGGAAGGACTTACATTTATATAGCGCCGCTCACAGCCCCATGAAGCCCCAAAGTGCTTCTCAGCCAATGAAATCTTCTTGAGGTGTGGTCATTGTTGCAATGTAGGAAGCACGTTTGCCAGTATGTGCACAGCAAGCTCCCATAAACAGCAGTGAAATAAATGACCAGATCATTTACTGTTCAGTGATAAGAACAGAAAGCGCTGGAAAGTCTCAGCAGGTCTGGCAGCATCTACGGAGGAAGAAACAGAGTTAACCCTTCGAGTCTGGTACACAAACTCAAATACCGGACTCAAAACGTTGACTCTTGTTCCTCGTTCCGCAGACGCTGACGGGCCTGCTGAACTTTCCCAGCGCTTTCGGTTTTTATTTCAGACCTCCAGCATCTGCAATATTTTGCTTTTACTTTTTAGTGATGTTTGTTGAGGGATGAATCGTAAGCGAGGAGAACTTGCCTGCTCTTCTTTGAAATAGTACTGTGAGATTCACCTCAGAGTGCAGACGGGGCCTCAAGTTTTAAGAATGACCACTTCAGAGTGAGCTCAGAAGACACAAAGTTCCCCACCACAGAGTCAGTGCCTTCCGAAGAGCAGGGAAGATTGGAGTGGTTTGAGAGGCGGAGAAAACTGTTTCAAAAAAAGACTAATGTATATGAAAGGCATTAAATATTACATAAGATATGAGTCACCCATGTCAAGTATCTCATTTCAGATTTACCTGAAGACCCAGTTATAATTTTAACAGGAGTTGACAAATACCAAGTAATTTTAGACCTGTTACAGGAGAAAACTCTTCCAATTGAACATTCCTGATGGTGTTTTCTGTCTTTGACAGCCCCCGTACACACAACATGATCAATCCTGTTCCCCTTTTATATATTTTTGTCAAACAGATGCCCTTAAAATCAGAAATTATGTCAACAAATTTTTTGGGCAGAATTTTGCCGTCGGCGACCAGGGGGCAGAACCCCCGATGTCACCCCGCCCCATTTAAATTTTCAGGAAGGCGGGGGTGCAGCAAAATCAGCTGCGGGTCCGCCGACCTGTCAATGGCCAATTGAGGCCATTGACAGGATCATTTAAACAATTAAAGGACCTGCCCGTCCAACCTTA
This sequence comes from Carcharodon carcharias, assembly GCF_017639515.1. Classification (NCBI taxonomy): domain Eukaryota; kingdom Metazoa; phylum Chordata; class Chondrichthyes; order Lamniformes; family Lamnidae; genus Carcharodon; species Carcharodon carcharias. The sequence goes on along the minus strand of NC_054480.1, from coordinate 132,826,215 downwards.
AGGTTGGTGGGTCGGCCAGGAGCCCCGGCGGCTAATAGAGAAAACATGAAACCTCATCCAGCGGCGGGATGAGGTTTCATGTAGGGTTTAAAAAATTTTAATAAAGTTAATCTGTAAATAATGAACATGTCCCAATTCATGTGACATTGTCACATGAGGGGGACATGTTAGGGGATTTTTTTTTTCTTATTTTTAATATTTTTCGAAATGTAAGCGATCTCCCTGAGGCTGCACTTAGCCTCAGGGAGGTGTGCGCTTTATCGTGCGCATGTGCGAAAGAGCGCACTCTCGCATTTGGGGAATCCACCCCCCCCCCCCCCCACCGCCGCCCGCACAGGGAGCGCATAGCCCGCCCACGTAAAAGGGCGGTGTGGCCCACTTTGCTGGCAGGGATCGGCACCCTGCCCACCGGAGATTGGGCCGGGCCCACCCACCTGATAGGCAGAAAATTCTGCCCTTTATTACTATTATTTAATGGGACGTGGGCATCACTGGCTGAGCCAGCATTTATATTGCCCACCCCTAATTGCCTTTGAGAAGGTGGTGGTGGGCCACCTTCTTAAGCCATGTGGTGTAGGGAGTGCAAGTCTTTCTTTCCTTTTGTCCAATCTAGGCCCCCAGGTAACGAATGGGAGCTAGGCCACAGTGCTGCTAGGGAGAGAGGTCCAGGATTTTGTTCCAGCGACAGTGATATATTTCCAGGTCAGGATGGTGTGCAGCTTGGAGGGGAACTTGCAGGTGATGGTGTTCCCATGCATCTGCTGCCCTTGTCCTTCTAGGTGGTAGAGGTCACAGGTTTGGAAGGTACTGCTGAAGGAGCCTTGATGAGTTGTTGCAGTGCATCTTGTAGATGGTACACACTGCTGCCTCACTGTAGGGCTCAATGTAGGACTGTGACTTTCAGGTAGGTCAATGATTTGGGCCCAGGAAGGCAGTGAATCCAGTATTCAGATCAGGAAATCAGGAGGTCGTCTCCTGAATCAGATCGGGAGGCTAACGAGTCTGGGATTGGGGTCAGGAAACCAGTGACTCAGGGAATAGGGGCAAGTGAATCTAGGGGTTGGATCTGGATGCCAGATGGAATCAGGAATCTGGATCAGATTAGTGTGAGTGATTTGGATAGGGAAGTCAGCAAAAATCGAGGATTCGGGTTCGGAGTTTGGCGGGTGTAGCCAGTCAGGTTTTGGGGCTTCTAGGATTTGTGAAAAATCAAAACAAAAGCCAGGAGTTCATAAAATTGCCTGAAAACTCCTGTGAGGCAATTGTGGGGCCTTCATTTGCCAAGAGGGATGGATTCTGTGCTCTGATGGATGCTTCACTAGGGTGATAAATAGGCTGTTTCGACAAAGGAATGATCACTTTAAAAAGTAAATAAGGGAGTTAAACGCTAATGAGGGAAGGAAAAGTTATTAATAATGAAGTCAAAAATGAACACTTAGATAATAGCATTTCCCATTAACAAGTGAAAAGAAAAATCCTTATGTCATTTTTATACATTAGAAAATGATGATTAATCGATTCAGATTTGTGAGATAACTGCACCTTCTGTGATTTTTGCACAATTTATTTACAGCTTAAGTTTGAGGATTCCAGTGAGATGATTTAAACTCACCCCCAAAAACAACCAATTCCCTCAAAAAAATGCAGATGTCATTTAAAAAGAAGCTTTCCCGCACAGGAATATTACAGTTTAAATCTTCTATCCTTACCACTTCAATCAATCTCAACTGGGGCACCAGAACTGGTGACAGCATCCCTAAAGTTTGGCGTGGAAGATGAACCAGACAGGGCCTAGCTCCCGATTGTTACCTGGTGACCTAGATTGGACAAAAGGAAAGAAAGACTTGCATTTCTATAGCGCTTTTCACAACCACCAGATGTCTCAAAGCACTTTACAGTCAATGAAGTACTTTTTGCAGTGTAGAAACTGTTCCAAAGTAGGAAATGTGGCAGCCAATTTGCACACAGCAAACTCCCACAAACAGCAATGGAATAATGAGCAGATAATCTGTTCTTTTTTGTGATGTTGAATGAGGGATAAATATTGGGCGTAACAGCAGGGATAACTTCAAAACAGCCCCATGGGAACATATACAGCCACCCATGCAGGCAGATGTGATCTCGGTTTAACTTCTCAACTGAAAGACGACACTTCCAACAGTGCACTCTGTAGTATAAGGGTCTGGCACATACAAGGTTAATGTGGGACTGAGGACATTAAGATCCACGCAGTGATGAAAGACAGCACATGACCCAGACCCAGGGTCAGTGTGGTGTTGAGCAGAGGCAGGTTAAGGCCTAATCCCGGAGACAGCTCCTAGCCTGCACTCTTTATATACATGTGTGAATAGTTCTATTTGTTAATAAAGACTTACAGTTAACCTGAAGACGACGAAGGCTTCTTTAAGAGACTGTCCTGTAACCAACCCCCTCCCAACATGGTCCTCTACTGCACTGGAGTATTAGCCTTGATTTTTATGTGTGCATTCCTGCCACCTGTGGATGGAGATATGGTGAGCACCCAGCTGCAATCTCCCGGTGAGCAAGGCTCCTGGATACGAGGCCTAGCCCCCGACCTAGGTGACCTAGATTGGACAAGAGGAAAAAAAAGACTTGCATTTCTATAGCGACTTCCATACACTTCATATGACTTCCTGACTTGGAGGCAAGGAGCATAGGAACAGAAACATAAGAACATGAGAAACAGATGCTGGAGAAGGCCATTCGGCCCTTCAGTCTTGCTCTGCCATTCAACAAGATCGTGACTGATCTTCCACCTTCCCACATTATCTCCATATCCCGTAATTCCCTGAACAGCCAAAAACAATCGACCTCTGTCTTGAATATGCTTGACGAGTGAGCATCCACAGCTCCCTGCGGTAGAGAGTACCAAGGATTCACAACTCTTTGAGCGAAAATTTTCTCCTCCTTTCAGTCCTAAATGGCCGATCCATTATTCTGAGATTACATTTTAGATTACATAGGATACACAGCACAGAAAGAGGCCATTCAGCCCAACCAGTCCATGCTGGTGTTTTATGCTCCACTCAAACCTCCTCCCTACTTTCCTGACCTAAATCTACCCTTGTAACCCCTCTATTCCCTTCTCCCTCATATGCCTATCTAACTTCCCTTTAAATGTATTTATACTACTCACTTCAACCGCTCCCTGTGTTAGCGAGTTCCACATTCTCACCTCTCTTTGGGTAAAGAAATTTCTTCTGAATTCCCTATTGTATTTCTTGATGAACAACATATACAGTATTGATGGCCTCCAGCTCTGTTCTTCCACATGAGAGAAAACAGTCTCTCTGCATCCACCCCATCAAAACTTTGCACCATTTTAAAGGCCTCTATTAAGTCATCACTCAACCTACTTTTGTCAAGAGAGAGGACACAGCCTGTCAATCCTTTCCTGATATGAATACCCACACATTTCTAGTATCATCCTTGTAAATCTTCTCTGCACTCACTCCAGTCCCTCTATATCCATTTTATAATACGGTGACAAGAGCTGCACACTATCCTCTAAGTGTACTCTAACCAAGGTCTAATACAGGTTTAAAACAACTTCCCTGCTTTTCAATTCTATTCTTTTAGAAATAAAGCCCAGTGCTTGGTCTGCCTTTTTGTTTTATATTAAAACTGGGCTTGCTAACCCGTGGCCAGAAGGAGGCAAACCCCTTATGAATTTTATGTTGTCATTAGATCATAAGTTGGTTCCCAATATTCAAGGCTCACAACAAACACTCACGAACATGTTCAGGAATTATGTCATTCCCCACAGAATAATGAAGGTGACCAGGTCACCTAGGGTTGGTGGCAATTTGATTTGATACGCCTTTGTAGCGTGAGTGCTTTTTGGCGTTGTTTAAGTTGACCTTGGCTCGCTCGCCTTTGGTTGTAAGATTTAGCAGCCTCAAGGGCTTTGGCCCGACATCAAAAAAAGAACGTTTTCTGGCCAATAGTGATCCGGGAAACCTTTTCTGTGTGAAAAGTACCCCTGAGGGGATTCTACAAGGAGAACAAGTAATGACTTTTGTTGTGTTGTCTTGAGGCCACATTTCCTGTTACTCCATTGGCAAAACAGGCTGAACAGCAGCCAGATTGAACACAATAAATCAGCTCTTTTTTTTTTCAGGCGTGACAAAGTCACGCAGGGTCGCTGGCTCTCTGAATGCCTGCCGTGCCTCAGGTCGGACAGCTACGGATTGGGTGCAAATGGCCAGTCTGCGCTGGACCAGTCGCAGTGGTCAGGGATGCTAACGTATTGGTCACTCTGTCCCCGTGGCAGTGGAAGTGATAAATATCTCCTTCTCCCATCTCCCTGCCGTTAGCCAGAAAGAGCACGTTAGTGGACATTGGGTGAGGATGTGATTCGACTCTGTTGTGATGCCTCCCTTGGTTAAGTTGCATGCCTAAATTTAACCCATACATATACACACACACACACACACACACACACACACACACACATCGGAGACTATGTGTGAGCCCTTACCCATAGCACGAATGGATGCCTTTAAGAGAGTAGGGGAGATAATTGAGGCAGGGAGGGTGGGAAAGGTGAAGCACATCCCAATTAACTACATAACTCAGCAATGAAGCTTGTAACTGAGTGAATCATAAAGCTGAACTTTCCCCGAACTGCAGGGGATGGGATTGGGAACAAAGCCACAATATAGCTGACTCATTCCTGGGTCTGAGTGATCTTGCCAGAGGGACGGTCTACGTGACTGACGCTACCTGTCCAGTAGCGGCCGGTAGCCAATTAGTGTAGTAATTATGGTTTTATTTAGTGTGTAATGTACCTTTAAGAATAATACTTGTCAGGAGAGATCACATGATCTATGGTAACCAATCGGAAAATAGCTCAGGCTACCTCAGCAGTCAGTGTAGAGATAGAGTTAGAGTTGAAAGCACACGTGTAGCTGCTGCTGAGTGTATTGGAAATAAACTTTATTTTTCCACCCAAGAAGTGTCTGCAGATCAACTCTATCACTAACAGTACAACTGGCCTCCCTTCTTAACAACAGTTAGGCTCATTCATAACCTAATTGTCGGAAAGGCAATGACACTAGTGGGATCTTCATGACAGTGAACAGACCCCCTGCTGAAGCCAGAGCCTGGGGTTTGATATGGGCTTGGGTGGGCCATCAATGTGTCTTCTCCACTGTCCCAGTACATACCTGCTGCAGCCACAGGGCTTGGTGTAGAGGGGATTTTCTGCCACTCCAGCAACCTAAACATGCCTGATGTTTAACATTTCATAATGTTGTAGGGAGTGCCTTCATCTTGAGGAGGCCTTGCGGTTTCCTGCCTACCTCAGCAGTGCCTACCTTTCCCAATGGGGCTGCCGGCAGACATCGCTATGTGCCCTCCCACTTCCCTGCTCTGCCCACCATCCTTAATTGGACAGGGCTCCCAGAGCTGGCTTCTTAAAAATAAGGGGTCTCCCATTTAAGACGGAGGCGAGGAGAAATGTTTTCTCTCGGAGGGTTGTTGGTCTGTGGAATTCTCTTCCCCAGAGGGCAGTGGAGCCTGGATTCAAGGCTGAGTTAGATGGATTTTTGATCCACAAGGGAGTCAAGGGTTATGGGGAAAGCACGCAGGGAAAGCAGAGTTGAGACCGCAACCAGGTCTCCAGGGGCCAAATGGCCTACTCCTGCTCCTAATTCTTGTGTTTTATTTGGCTGCCTCCAGGAAGATCAGAGGCAACGTTCCATTTAGGGGTTCACAACGTGGAACTGAGGCAGTCATCAGAACGATGACAGGAAAATCCATCCCTATTATAGTCACAGAAAAACAACTGGAGCCACTGACTCTAGCCCCCAGCACTGGTACGCCCAGACCTGACTAGTCTTTTATATTCTAAGAAGGGTCTGCAAGGTAACAATGTCCATTTCTCATCAAGGCCCTTTGACTTGGCCAAGCTGTCAGCTTGGCTCAGTGCCTCCCTTGCTTGAGAATCAGACAAACCAGCTGCCTTAAGGTACAATCGGAATGGCAGCTCCATCATAATGAAGCCTAGAAATGTACAGGAATGAGGGAGAAGGCTTCCTAGCCGATGGGCTTAATTTTGAAGTGACCCAACAGAAGATCATGATACCCGTGGAAACCTGGGTCTTCAATGTCCTCAGGGCTACAAAGATTCTTAACATTACAACGGCCCATCGACAGTGTGGGGCTTCGCCCATCTGCAGCCAATCTCAAGGTGTCGTGGTGTTCTCTCTTTTTCTTTATCCCCCCTCCCCTTGTTTCTCTCTCAGTGGCAAGGCACCTAGTTCTGCATAATAGGAATTACTGACAGCCTGCTCCTCCAGTGCAATTTTACACGAAAATGCCAGCTATATGATGCTTTCAGCCCACAAGTATATAAAGTGTCTTGTTTCTTCTTGTCTTCATAAATTACAACGTTGCCAAACGGAAATATTTCAGACAAGTTACCTTGTTTCCTAATGATTCTGCAAAGAGACAAAGGCAGAGCACCGGGGAATTCAGGATTGCTGTTGTATGGTGCACAGGAAAATGGCCGGAATAGGGTGCTACACAATAACTAGGTCTCAGAATGCCTCCTGCCTCTGGGAAAACTACAAAAGCAACTTTGTGTAAGGATCCACATTGGGACATACACAAGAGTCCTGTTTAAATAATACCACTGGATGGCTTCTGAGAGGAACTGGCAGGTCTGGCAAAGCAATTTGGCTTTAATGTAAGTCAATTGATTCTTGATTTATTAAACCGACTGAACCAATGGACCAGTCACTCTGTAGTTGCTCATTTGTGATCCTGAGCTGGAGAATGGCAGGCGGTTTTCAACTAAATAGCAAGCATCACACCAGTCTGATGCAGGCTGTTTCTCTTCAACAGGTTAATGCGTGGACACAAAATACCTCCAAGACTCAGCCCTACCACCCTCTGTGCTTCTCTGACACTGGCCTCTCACACATTCCCCCATGTTCTTCGTCACACCCTTGGCAGCTGTGCCTTCAGCAACCTTGGCTCTGAGCTCTGAAATTTCCCCCTCAAAACTCTCTGCCTCTCACTTGGGACGGCATTCCCTCACATGGATTGTTCGGGAATCACCGGCAGTACAAGGTGAATCTCCTGGACGCTGCAACAAGCAATTCAGGAGAACATTGGAGCAGCAGTAAAATAAAATATCCTTTTTTAAAAACAAAAAATCCTTTAATACTTTTGCATATTAGAAAAATATTGGAGATGGGCGGAGTAACCAACCAAGTAAAGCAGTTGGAGGCTAAAGGATCCACCAAGCTGAAGATAGAGAACCTGCTCTCTCCACTGCTGTTAGCGAGCCTGCTCTCTCTGCTGCTGTTAGCGAGCCTGCTCTCTCCGCTGCTGTTAGCGAGTCTGCTCTCTCCGCTGCTGTTAGCGAGTCTGCTCTCTCCGCTGCTGTTAGCGAACCTGCTCTCTCCGCTGCTGTTAGCGAACCTGCTCATTCCGCTGCTGTTAGCAAGTCTGCTCTCTCCGCTACTGTTAGCAAGTCTGCTCTCTCCGCTGCTGTTAGCGAGTCTGCTCTCTCTGCTGCTGTTAGCGAGTCTGCTCTCACCGCTGCTGTTAGCGAGTCTGCTCTCACCGCTGCTATTAGCGAACCTGCTCTCTCCGCTGCTGTTAGCGAACCTGCTCTCTCCGCTGCTGTTAGCGAACCTGCTCTCTCCGCTGCTGTTAGCCAACCTGCTCTCTCCGCTGCTGTTAGCGAACCTGCTCTCTCCGCTGCTGTTAGCGAACCTGCTCTCTCCGCTGCTGTTAGAGAACCTGCTCTCACCGCTGCTGTTAGCGAGTCTGCTCTCACCGCTGCTGTTAGCGAGTCTGCTCTCTCCGCTGCTGTTAGCGAACCTGCTCTCTCCGCTGCTGTTAGCGAACCTGCTCTCTCCGCTGCTGTTAGAGAACCTGCTCTCTCCGCTGCTGTTAGAGAACCTGCTCTCTCCACTGCTGTTAGCAAGTCTGCTCTCTCCGCTACTGTTAGCGAGTCTGCTCTCTCCGCTGCTGTTAGCGAACCTGCTCTCTCCGCTGCTGTTAGCGAGCCTGCTCTCTCCGCTGCTGTTAGCGAGTCTGCTCTCACCGCTGCTGTTAGCGAGTCTGCTCTCACCGCTGCTGTTAGCGAGTCTGCTCTCTCCGCTGCTGTTAGCGAACCTGCTCTCTCCGCTGCTGTTAGCGAACCTGCTCTCTCCGCTGCTGTTAGAGAACCTGCTCTCACCGCTGCTGTTAGCGAGTCTGCTCTCACCGCTGCTGTTAGCGAGTCTGCTCTCTCCGCTGCTGTTAGCGAACCTGCTCTCTCCGCTGCTGTTAGCGAACCTGCTCTCTCCGCTGCTGTTAGCGAGTCTGCTCTCTCCACTGCTGTTAGCGAGTGTGCTCTCTCCGCTGCTGTTAGCGAGCCTGCTCTCTCTGCTGCTGTTAGCGAGTCTGCTCTCTCCGCTGCTGTTAGCGAGTCTGCTTTCCCCAAGACTGGGCTTTTGGTCATCTGTCCCTAAGATATGGCTGCTGCCAAATTGGTCTTAATGAAATTACTCACAATGTAAAAAGCTGCACTCAATATAAATCATACATTCTCCTTCATCAATCATTAACAAATTGAATGGCAGTTACATCATGTTAAACTTATTATGAAATGTGAACTTAATGGTAGGTAGTGTGCTACTTATAAAGATATTAATACATGTTCAAATCTGTGCTGCTTAATCAGCTGAAATGCCCAGCATCATTTGAGACTGGACCCTCCAGGCCAAGAAGGAGCCCAGGCTGATTCGCCAAGATGACCAATCATGACCCCAGTGGGCATAAAGGTGATAGCTGAACACATCAACCCCTGGCATGGTGAGTGGGACCAGGCAGATCAGACATTGTGAGGGGTCCAGACAGATCAGACATTGTGAGGGGGTCCAGAGAGATCAGACATTGTGAGGGGTTCAGACAGATCAGACATTGTGAGGGGACCAGGCAGACCAGACATTGTGAGGGGTCCAGACAGATCAGACATTGTGAGGGGACCAGGCAGACCAGACATTATGAGGGGTCCAGACAGACCAGACATGGCTCCTGGCCACTCCTGACCTATTGAAAAGTGCAGGGCAGGTGAGGACAAGCTCAAGCTCACCTGTGCCCGCCACAGTCAAATAACCCACTGACAGTAAATGCGTTAGCTCACTCATGAAATAAAGAACACTTGGGGGAGATAATTAAATGCCTGACACCTACAGGATATGCCAGAACTTACAAGAGAAGGGAGAAAATTGGCAGCTGAGTGATTACTTTTTGAAAAAGTATATCTATATCTTATTTAATATTGTGCATAAGCACACAAAGGCACATATTTCCAGTGCTAACAATTGTTGGTTACCTTTCCATATCAACACTTTACATTGTGACTGCCCATGTAGCATGTGGAATGGAAATCCTATATGTAAACAATTGCCTGTAATGGTGTAGTTGCAGAATCTGGCCAGAAGATGGCACTCTGGACCCAGTCTCTGAAAGTCTCCGGCATTCCACTAACTGATTGTGGATGACACTACGGCCAATTTACCAGTGTATTAAAAACTTCAATCAATGACCTTGAAATAAAGATCTTGTCATAAAATGAATCGTTTCCTCTATCAAGATCCTGAAGGGTCTTGACAGGGTGGATGTGGAGAGGATGTTTCCTCTTGTGGAAGAATCTTGAATTAGGAGTCACTGTTTAAAAATAAGGGGTCGCTCATTTAAAACAGAGATGAGGAGAATTTTTTTCACTCGGAGGGTTGTGAGTCTTTGGAACTCCCTTCCTCCAAAGGCGGTGGAAGCAGGGTCTTTGAATATTTTAAGGCAGAAATAGATAGATTCTTGATTAACAAGGTGGGGGGATGAAAGGTTATCGGGGGTAGGCGGGAATGTGAGGTTAAGATTACAATCAGATCAGCCATGATCTTATTGAATGGTGGAGCAGGCTCGAGGGGCCGAGTGGCCTACTCCAGCTCCTAATTTGTATGTTCGTATCAAACTTGGACTTATCTTTGGAGCAATGTTATCAATATACACCAGCATTGAACTGCACACATCAGCTCCCCATTCTGATATAATGACACACAAAGCAATAATGTATGTTTCTTTACTGTCAAGTGGTCATGCGGATGGGAGCAACAAAATGTTGGTTCTGAAAATATTAAAATTTAAAAGCATGATTAACTCGTAGCCTTGAAGGCAGTCTGATTCCATAGCTACACAGTGCAATGCTGCCCCTCTGTGGTATATAATGGTATGCCATCATCAACTCATTAGTAATTAAATACACTTGTCAGCTCCTGCTCTGAAATGTTCCACTTTCCCCTACTCTCTCTCCCCACCTTGATGCGTGTTACTGGGGACAGACCCCTTGGGATGGGCAACGCTAAGGCTATTCTCTCACCTCTGTGTTGCCTCCTGGGGTGTTTGCCTATGTTGCAAGTGCTACAGAGGGTGCAAGTTTTTGATGGTTAACTTAAATTACAAAATTGCAAAGTAACCAATGGGCTAAATAAAGAAAAATCTTAATGCAGCCCATGGACCAAGTTAAGAGTCTGATGGGAGGACGATAATATTAAGTGTGTACAATTTATAAACCCAATTAAAACTGAAATGTGAAGTGTCTAATGAAAGCAGAATTCATTAGCAGTTTCCCTTAAAAAGTATTAACAAAGAGCTCACTTGGAACTAGTGACACTACTCAAGGACTGGTGCTTTGGAAGATAATATTCCCCATTCATATTTTTCAAAATAAAGTGATTTTTTTTTCCCATCCTCATTCCTCACAGGGGACAAACTGCAATTTATAGTTGGTGGCAGCAAGCACAAGATTAGCATCCTAAACTGGGAGAGCATCCGGGAACACTGGGGAATTTTATGAGGAGCTGCATTGCTTTGCAGGGGATCTTGATATGTGCTGTCCAGTAAGCATTCAAACCCGCATTAGTCTAATGACGGTGCTCTTGGGGGTAGGTGGATGGGGTACTCCTCTTCTGAAGGAGGGGAGGTGCGGAGTGGCCGATGATGGATCTAGCAGTAGAAGTTTGAAACACTGCAAATATAGGTAGCGACAACAGTATTTCAAGGCACTGATAACCAGTGAGTCAGGTTGGCTGACCATAAGACCTGGAGGTGTAGTGGACTTGTCCCGCTCAGTTCCAGATGAGCCTCCATCAAATTCAGGTAAGGTGGTCACACGCAGGAAAGTAGCAGGAGGTTCATTGTTGCCTTCTGCAGTGGCCATCACAGTTTCAATTCTTAATACTTCTCTAGAGGCACTTGGGACTCTATTTCAGCCTTGACTCTTGACCAACCAGCTGCCGAGGTCTCTGGACTTGTGCAAGTGATCGTGTGCCTTTGGTCAAAAACTGCATGCTTCCAGTCAAGCAATGAATAGATTTCAAAATTTTCATCTGGTGCTTTGCCCCTCCCTATTTCTGTAAACTAGGCTGTTAATCCAGAGACTCAGGGTAATGCTCTGGGGACCAGGTTCCAATCCTGCCACAGCAGATGGTGGAATTTGAATTCCATAAAAATCTGGAATTAAAGATCTGCTGATGACCAGGAAACCGTTGCCGATTGTCGTAAAAACCCACCTGGTCCACTAATGTCCTTTAGGGAAGGAAATCTGCTGTCCTTACCTGGTCTGGCCTACATGTGACTCCAGACCCACAGCAACATGTGGTTGACTCTCAAATGCCCTCTGAACAAGGGCAATTAGGGATGGGCAATAGATGTTGGCCCAGCCAGCAACAACCACATCCCATGAACAATTTTTTTAAAAAACCTCTTTCATCCCCTAAATTCCTCCAGTTCTCACCTTCTGCACATTTCTGATTTTCAATACTCCATCTGTGGCAGCCATGTCTGTGTCCTAAACTCTGGAATTCCCTTAATCTCTCTATCTCTCTCCTCCTTAAGACCTCAAAAACGACATCTTTTAGCCACCTGCCCAGGTATCTCTGTCCACAGCTTGGGTGTATCCGATTCTGCTCGGTAAAGCTGCTGTGAAGCACAGGTGGATATTTTACTATGTTAAAGGCACTACAATGGCTCGTACTCAAGAATCAAGCAACCTGTGCACAGTTCATGTGAGCTTGCAGACTTGTTTTTGTGTGTATCACACACCTGACTGGCCAAAAACCAAAGCTTTAAAAGAAAATAAATTCAGAGCTCTAATTTTAAGTTGGAGGCCTTGAGCCTGGGGCTAAATTTCTGAGCAGGCCAAATCACAGACATCAGTCACTGAGGAATACTCGACTCCAAATAACTCCTAAAAAAAAGTGCCGCAGGAGCAGATCACCCCATTTATAATCTACTGAAATCCTGAAACTAAATTTGGTCTGTCACCACAGTGACATCACTTCACCGCAAGTCACGAGCAGACAGTGCAACAGCATCCCATTCCACGCAAATGCTGTTGACAGTAACAGCTGTAAATTCTTGCTTCTTCCAGGAGGAGGCACTTATAATCTCTTGGCCTGTTCAACGTGGCTAATTGCCAGCAAGGTCACACCAGATATGACGAGTTCAATTTAAACACGTGCAGTGACAGCATTAAGCCAGTTAGGAAGCCCATCAGAAATCAGCATTAAAACAGTAGTCAGTGCCTTGCTTCTATTTAAAGAATTGATTGGTCATGGTTGAACAACTCAAGCTACCCAAGCATGTTATTTACATTTCACAGCAGATATTTTTGTGCATTAGTTGGCCTATTTTTATAATATGTTTCCTCTTCAATCACACCCAAAAACATAGGGATATAAAGAGAAAGATTAATTTTAGTCAAGAGGGGCTGAAATCATAAGGCGCAACATTAGCAGCAAACGTGTTTGAACAAAGTTCCTTTGTCTGCCATTTTGACATAGATCACAACCCAGAAGTTCCACATTAGATGGAGCTCAAGAAATCAATGTGTCTCATCACCACTTGTTTTTCAAACACAATTTCAGGCTGAAAGGTGTCATTCAGTTCAACTCAATACAAGATGTGGAAGTTTTGAAAGAGTAGGAAAAGATGCATTTCAGTGTCCTACAGATGTGTTGGTGTAGTGTTACAATTATGAGGTTTATAAGATTGTTAAATTTAAAGACACAGTCTCAAAGCAAAGTAAAATGAAGCGGGGGGGGGGGGGGGTCATGTGACCTGTTCTGAAGTCTGCCTGGGTGGTGCGATTGTTGAAGAACAAAGGAAGGCTGAAATGTTTTTTTAACTGGGAAGAAGGTGCAAGACAATGGCAGCAGCCTGTGTGTTAACAGTGGAGACTGAGATCTCCAAAGTCCTAGAAAAGTGTTGAGAATGTCAGGTTGTAAACAGTTGTGCCTTAAACTGCCTATTTTGTTCCCAGATGAAAGAGAGTTGGGCTCTCAAGGATAGATAATGAGCATTTCAACCTAGATACAAGGCTCATGTGATTCACATTACCATGAGGAGGCCATTGTAAAGATCAGGTCACAGGCTGCCTTAGAATATCACTGCATATCACAAAGTTTTTTGAGGCTGGATCCGGGAGATAGCTCACCATGCTGGAGGGAGAGTCTCCAGGAAAAGAAAACTTGCAGGTTAACAGGCTGAAAAAAAAACAGGAATAAACTCATGGGAGCTAAGAATCACTTCAGATTCGTTCTGAGAAAATTGAATGTCTTCATAAAAGACAATGTAAAGTATACCTGTGAAGTGTTTTTTTCAGTTGAGATAAGAATAAGAGGGGAATATGCCATTCTATGGTTTACAGTATAAGTTGCCAACAAAAAGATAGTGTTTAGCGAAGTGTTTTTAGTCATTTGTTACAGTAAACATCTTAAAATGTGAAATCTTGACATGCCATTCTGTCAGCTATTAACTGGATGTTCGAATTTCTCTAAAACATTATCGGTCTCTTGTGGGGATCGTAACAATAGGAAAGAAAAGCAAGTGAGATCAAGTTTCTCAGAATCTTGTCCAAAAGGGAATTTCCTATCACATTTTGAAGGGTTCAAAGCTGAAATGTCCTGGTGCTAAACTCTAAACGCATTTGACCAAAGGAAGCAGCAAAGTGCTAATAGCTGATATCCCAATAAGAATCTAAATACAGGCATCAAAAACACCTCAGCACTGGAAATCTGAGCTGCAAACAGAAAATACTCAGGTGAGGAAACATCTAAGATCCTTTTTTTTGTGTCAGAAAAACACTCCCAGATCTGGAGCAGAGGCTTCCAATTAAAACATGAACTCGCCTTCCCTCTCAGACATTGACTGGCTGTCCCCAGTGTAATTACTATCATTTTGTGCTTTTTTTCCTCTATGTTAAGGATGCTAGTAAAATGGCCTGCAGAAGTTCAAGGTGGTGACTTAAGGGCAATTAGGGATGGGATTTAAATGCCCACATCCCTTGAAATATTTTGAAAACTGAATCCACCTTGAATACAAGGTGCATTCGAGTAACCGGTATGTTTTCAGATAGAAACTGAAATCTGCTCTCCTTAAGAGATAACCAGAGCATGAGATTGAGCAAGAGAGTGAAAGATAGCAGGCTTGAGCACAAGTAAGAAAGAGAGCAACTGAGAGCGAGAGATAGCTCTCACGTTCTCGTGAGTAGACAGCAACAGGAAACATGACTGCATGCGCCCAGTTTAGCATTACATTAAAAATATAAAGGAAGCACCAGCAGGCAGGTTGTTGTGCTAAGAGCTGCAGCAGGTGAATTCTAAACTGCACGAGGAAAAGGACAGGTTGCATACATGCTTCTACAAACCCTCAGGGAGAATCTGATGAGCTATCATCAGGCTGCTGGTGTCAACAGGGGGACTTGTCCAGTAATGGCATTTCTGTACGTGGCGAGTATAAATCATTTCAAAGAGTGACCTGGTCACCTCTCTAACACGGATGAGGGAGGGTGGGGGTGGGAGGAGCCCTGTAACCTATCATGAATACTTTGCTCCCAGTCAGGAAATGTCCATCTCCCAAAGGATCCTCAAACAAAACAATGTAAGCTGTAGGAAAAAGACTATTCTCTGCTCAAATACACAGGTATGAGGGAGTTGGGGAGTAATTTGCCTCAGCCGACTGTACCCAGTCATCCACCCCTGCAGTTTCCCCACCACTGTTAACCGCTCACCCAACCGTTGCTTGGGACTTGGTCCATAGCCTTGAATGTTATGATGTACCAACTGCTGGTAAATGGGATTAGGTAAGTAGGTCAGGTGTTTCTCATGTGGCAGTGCAGACTCAATGGGCCTCTTCTGCACTCAGATTCTGAGTGCAGCTCCACTATCTTACCCACAATTTCATGCTACTCATCGACTACATAGTAAAGACCTTGAGTCACATTAAAGTCCTGAAAGTGTTGTGCACTAGTTTTAAGCTGCGGCCCCTTGTCCCTCTGTCATGGTTTCGCTGGAAGCAGTGATCTGGATTTCGCTTCTCCATACCAATTACAATCTAACAGGAGGCCCGTTCTTTTTGTAGTTTACTAGGAACGTTTTCAGATATTGTGGCAGGAAGCCGTTTAAGACTTCATTGTTGCAGATTGAAGCCTCATTAAGAGGTCGATTGCTATCTTTGCTGCCATTTATATGGATTTTTATGGGACATGGGCGTCGCTGGCTAAGCCAGCATTTATTGCCCGTCCCTAACTGTCCTAGAGAACTGAGTGGTTTGCTAGGCCATTTCAGAGGCCATTTAAGAATCAGCCACATTGATGTGGTTCTGGAGTCACATGTAGGCCAGACTAGGTAAGGCTGGCAGATTTCCTTCCCTAAAGGACATTAGCGACCCAGATGGGTTTTTACAACAATCGACAATGGTTTCATGATCATCATTAGACTCTTTTCAGATTTTTTTTTTGGAAGAGGAGGGTGTACCGCCATGGTGAAAAAATAATCTACTTCTCCAAATAAAAAGAGGGACTAACTTATGAAATGAAATCTTAAGCATCAATTGCAGGTAGCATCTCCTCACTATTAAAGCCTTCCTGTAATGCCGCTGGTGGGAGCACTTCCTGTATCCCAGAATACCTCCAAATGCAATGAAGAGAGGGAGGGAAAGAAATTACTTTGGACCAGTGAGCTAACTTGGAGCAAGGACCCATCTGATCCTCGCATAGGATGGTGGTTGGTGGTAGGTGGAGCACCAAATCCACAAGGAGCTGCCCAGTATTTGGGCCTTTTGTTCCTTTGTCTCATATATAATGTAGGAATACCTTGGATAAATACTAACGCAAACATTCTTTCCCTTTTAAATAATATACAAGTTATTGCTGGACAAATGAGGGTGAATGAACCTGCACCCAAGAGAGCAGATAGGACTTTGGACCCCATGGGTTGTGGATCCTCTCTGCTGTTGATCAGTGGATTCTAGCTTTGTTTCTATCCTTTAGCACCAATATGCCTGAGGGAGAGAGGACTTCCAGAAACTGGGTCTGTACACGTCCTACATGGCGGGGTAGACGGACTTAAGATAACAGATCAGCTGTGATTGTGATGAATGACAGAGCAGTCTTAAGGGGCTGAATAGCCTACTCCTGTTTCTATTAAAATATGACTGAGGTACCCCAGCGTCCCAGTGGAAAATTAACCCCCCAATTTACACCGTCTGAAGCGTAAAGCTTTTGTGATGCTAGTAGTGGAAAGAACTCATACATATAGTTTGTAAAGTTGCCTTCCAATCTAGTACAAATTCCAAATAAGTGGACAAAATAGAAACGCTGGAAATCAGAAACAAAAGGTTTGGAGACAGTCAGCAGGTGAGGCACATCACTCGAGAAAAGGGATGCCATTGGATGTTTCGAGTATAAACTCTTCCTTAGAACTGAGGGTATTTATTACATAAAAATAGTTTGTTTTGATTCTGATTTCCTGCCACCAGAATTAATGTCAGTTTGAAGTCCTCACTGCTCTTTACACTCATGTTGTTTGATTCCTAATGTCAGCTTTCTGGAAAAGAGATACTTATTGCAGAACAGACAGGCTGGCAGGGAGAGACAGACAAACCTAGAGGTGAAAGTCATTTACTTTCCAAACATACTCTACATCTTAGACCTCAATCCTTATTGAGAATCCACAACCATTTAAATAGATTCGTCCCACAAATAATTAAAAGGTACAAGGC
Source organism: Carcharodon carcharias (assembly GCF_017639515.1). Classification (NCBI taxonomy): domain Eukaryota; kingdom Metazoa; phylum Chordata; class Chondrichthyes; order Lamniformes; family Lamnidae; genus Carcharodon; species Carcharodon carcharias. Next base: position 132,809,130 of record NC_054480.1, on the reverse strand, counting down.
CCAGCTATTTTTTTCTGCAGACTCTGGTGCTTTAATCAGGGTGTCTTGGTGTGAAACACTGGTGAGGCAAAGGAGCATCAGCACACATGCCTCTGAAGCAAAGAACAGCTGATTCTGCAGAAAACCAGGCTCACGCTCACCCATCCAAAATATCAGCTCTTCATCAAATACACTATCGAAACACGGATAACTTGAAACACGATGGCCCACTGAGGCATCATATGGAGTACTTCATTCATCTGAGATCGCTTCACCCCCAGACCACAATGCATTCTTAGGATGTGACGTTTGCTCTCAGCTTGGTGAGCTATTCATTCTACCATGTGGAATGAGAAAAACCGCATTGATGCCGAAGAAAGGACAAGCCCACAGTGTTACCATGCAGGCTAGTGCCCTCAATAAATTGTTGAGATATTTATTCACCGTGTCACTAATTTTCTTCCCACTTCTCACTGAAGGGATGACATGTACTGGTCCACATGCATTCACCTAAACGAGTTCTTTCCACTACTAGCATCACAAAAGCTTTACGCTTCAGACGTTATAAATTGGGGGTTAATTTTCCACTGGGACACTGGTGTACCTCGGTCATACTTTAATAGAAACAGCTCCTTAAGACTGCTCTGTCATTCATCACAATCACAGTCCAGGTGATCATTCTTCCTGTGGTTTCCTAGAAAGGAACTTCATCAACAAGCTAAAACAATCATTGGTGCAGAGGACAGGAAGTCACAGTCCTCACCCAATGAACGCACAGGGCACTTCTCAGCAGGAACGAATAGGGGTCCATCAAAGGCACTGGACCATATAGACACACCAGCTGAGATCAGCTAACTCATGCAGTTGTGTAGAACATGAGGCACCACTTAAATCCAAAGGGTGTTCAGGTTTACCCTGGAGGAAGATTTCACACACAAGATAAAAAATAAACCAAAAAACACATGGTTTACATTGGCTTCCATTATATTCTCCAAAATGCAGCATTAGGCATTTCAGAAATTAACAGGCAGATATGGGGCAAGAAGCAGATATTTTCTGTGGGCCCAAAACTAAACCAGCTACGATACTCTGAGGAGGAAGTGGTAATGTAGCATAAAGTAATCCATCACAGTGATTCACGCTTCTATCAAGTACTCGAATTTTATTTTATTTTTCTCTCAATTAGTACAAGGACATAAAATAATCCATAAATTTTTAAGACAGATTAATGTTCCCACTTTCTCTCGGTGCGAATGCTTAGCTGCATCCTTATTGCCTCAGTTTTATTTGATGATTTTACACGACTCAGCCAATCTCAAAACAAAGTTAGAATGTACCACCTCAGATCAAGCGCTGCTCTTTAGTAAACAAGCACATAAATCGAAGGGTAACCTGGCATGTATTTGTCCAGTCTGCTCCTTACCTTAGTGTGCCAACTTTCGCCAGGATATGGCTGATATGTCTTGGCCAAGGTGGGAGAATTGCTCCATTCGCCATCTACTGTGGCCTAAAAAGGGAACGCGCTTACCATGTTACTCCACGCGTGCAGAACTATTCTACTCTTTTGCCCCAATCCATCCCCTCCAAGTGACCATCCTTATTACAAAAGATTTAGATGGTGTATACAGGCATCCTATTCAACTACAGAAGGCATGACAGCTACGGTTATTCCAGCACAGTTCCCGGATTTAATATCGAGGGGGAATATTGGCTAAGTTTTCCTCACCATTTCTTCGGCCCAGAGCTGTATGAGTCTGATTGCTGTCCCAGCAAGGATCAGTTAACTGCTAAATCTAATACACTACCCCATGGACATACCCCAAGAATTGTGGAAAGGCTTGACACCCCAAATTGAGCGCTTGGTCTTAAAATTAAAACGGACTTAAAACTAATATTCTTCAGTCAGATTACAGGTACAAGGTACAAGGTACAATCAGAAGACTCGAATTAAAGTTATTTCCCCATCCAAAAGAAACATCTGACATTTACAAAATAAAAGTTGGAAGAAAAACTGGCATTGAGGTTACACAGTTTGCTTGTGTTATTCAGCAAGGTCACTGACCTGTAACTGGCTCAACAACACAACACAAGTAAAACTGAATGCTGGAAGCCAGAGATAGCAGAAAAAGCTAGAAATGCACAGCAGGCCAATTGGCATCAGAGAAGAGACCACAGGGAGGCCAACATATCCTCCATATGCTGACTGACCTGCCATGCAGCTCCATTAATGAGGACAATGAGCTGCAGAACGGATTATGTGAGTGATGGCAACCTGCAGAGAACTAAACAAAAAAAAAATAAAAAATCTGCCTTCCTAATCGGACAGATGTGGGCCCAGCCACAATGCGGACTAATTCACCTTGGCTGTCCAATCCATTTATAGGAATTCCTTTATCCTCTATTTTAGCAAAGGATCAAACTCAGTTACGTCAATAAGGTCAAAGCTATCACTAAAACGGCAGGAAAAAGAACTGGGAACTGGACATGTTAAAACTATTTTGTACCTTTGGGACCCCTAGGTATAAACCCAGCTCAGAGGCATGCGAGACTGCAAGTTTCTTCCATCTGCTGGCTGCAAAGGATCCTGGGCAAAATGAACTAGGGCTGTCTCAATCCAGTTCCTAGTGAATGTAACAGGCCTTCCACACACACAAAATGGCCTTCATTTGGCAATGAAAGGGGATCTGGGTGAGAGGGGGGTCAGAGAATTGGCTGGTATGGGAAATGGGAACAACACTATCAGCCTGGTGAGGTAAGGGTCTTCATTCCTCTAGATTGGGGGCAGATGCTTTACTGTGCATCTGGCTGTGGCCTTCGGAACCTACAAGTGCTTGATGACAACACCGGATGCTTGAAAAGGGAAGAGTTCCATCCTCAGGATTAACATACCTCACACCTTGGTGAGCAGAAATAAAAAGAAAATTAAAACTTCAATTCATTTTGACAAACAGTGATTATGAGGCTTTGCTCTCAATATTCTGAAAGAAATAATGCTTCCCCCCCATTAAACCCCCACCCATCATGGCTTCTTTCTGCACAACATGACCTTATGTTGCATTTATCATCTTGATCTCAGAAACCGTGACCTGAAGCAACAGCTACAGCTACCCATTCACAAGGCACAGTTTTCTGTGAAAAAGACTGAAAGTAGTATCCTTTTCCTCAACCTATACTTTAAGTGGGAGGTAAAGGCAGCATTTTTGGTCCGAACTCATTTCTTCCCCCCAAAGGTTTTACACCAAACTTCCTGCAACACAAAACAATCAGACCTGGACCCTAAACTTGAGCAAAGATAGATTACATACAAACTCATTTTGGCTATTGCGTAAAATGCAAAGTAAAATCTGCTCTTTGGTACTGCTTTCACCATGCATGCTTTATTATAACTCCGATATTAGTTTTGAAATCTGGTTAACTTGGCAAAGTCATGAGCTTTCCTTTATCTTTAAACGAGAAAGAATAACATTGTCACCTAATTCACTGGGAGGGATGTGTGCTTTCTCGCTTGCTCTCTCCTCTATCCCCTTCGAATTATTCTGTACCGTCATGGTCCCCTTCTTCCCAGCGGCCACTGGTTCCCTTCTGTCCTCCCACTATGATGCCCCCGGTAGGTTTAGACACCTCTTTCCTTGGCACAGGACTTCGCACGACAAATCCCACTGATTTCTTCCCTCAGTAGCAGTTCCTGCTGATTACTGTGATGTTCCATAAAGTCCTAGGGGAGCAAAATAGGCAGTTCCTCAAGGATCAGAGAGATAAGCCACTTTTCCTATCTGGGACTTGGAGGCACTCTAGGCAAACATATTAATCATAACTCTGAAGAATGGCTTTGTAGTCTCTCTAGAAAAACTCCACACACATTTTCTTTCACAAAAAAATTACTTTTTAATAAACAAGTAAACAAAAGGATGGCATTGAATTGTAACTTTCTTGTTGTTGCTTAAAGGCATATAAAAGGTTTCACAGTCCTGACAAGCTCGCACAATGTGAGAGAATGGCATGTTGGCCTGAAATAAACTTATTTAAATTAACAGAGAAATAGGCCTCCAGTCAAGCTCCAATAGCATGGCTGACGCACACATGCAACAGGGTCCCTCGCAACTGTAGATTTTAAGTGTGCATTTGCATTTAAATGCAGGCCAATGGTAAATTGACATGTCTCTTGCTACTGGCTGAAGCTAGTCACCTAAACATATTGACTTGCCACATTTGGCAGTAACCAAGGCACACTTTTTGTTTTAGGTCTCAGCAGTTGCCATATAATTCACCAGTTTTGCTTTCTACAGGCACCAGAGAGAGAGGTGTGTTTGCCCACTCTTTTTTCCAGTCCAAGGAAACTTCACTGTGCACAGAAGCAGTTGGAATGTTAAACAACAACCAAAGACGTAGTTAATTGCTCCCTTTTTAGTTTAACTGAGTGCTGCTACATGACAACTCTGTTTAAAAATTAACATTCAAGTAAGCGATTAGCAGAGACTTTCTAAAATAAAAGGTGCTTTTAACTTGACAAATCAGGCACAGGGAATGTGCTGTTTTGTTTATGGTGTCCTGTAGGTCCCCACTGCGCCTTTGTAAGGGGGACCAATGGGACCAATTCAACTCTGCCTCTGAGGGCAGCATTCAGGGCCCACTAAGCACAGGGTCCTAGGTGTCATAGGAGGCAAGGAGTTCGCTTCCTCTCCAACCTCCAACCCCCCATTGTCTGCCGCCCATGGCACATTTATATAGCATTCACCATGTCAATGTTGTACGTAGATAAGCTTATCCACCTAAAGTGGATAATAATTAAGGGCAATAATTCCATTAAATTTAAATAGCAACAATGTCAAGGTAAACACTTGCATTACAGCAAAGAAACTATATATATTTTTTAAGTTTGCCAGTCCTACTTGCACTGAAGCAGAGCTTTATGAAAAACACCAAGTCCAGGCGGCCTTTAACTCATAACCTCCTTCTGAATGATTCCCAGAAAATTATACTGAAATCACAATAATGCCAAAGTAAAATTTCCCCAAAAATGGAAGAGTTTTGGCAGGTTTCCTTCAGTTCCCGCACAATGAAGAGTTTGGTTGTGCTGGAATTGTAACGTGTCCAGTTGCACACAAAACTGTACAAATATATTCAGTTAGTCATTGGTAAGTAATTAGCAAGTGACAGGAAGGTTGAAGCTTCTGAAAACTGCATGACAAATAAGAAGTCACATTCACCGTATGTCCTTCGAGTGCTTATTATCTGCAAATAAAAATAAATAAAAGTTAGGAATGCCATAAATTCAATCCATAATTTTTTGGTCTCTGGTTAAGTGATTGTACTTTGCCAAACTAAACCAGATTCAGAAACTAAGTTTTTGAGCCCTTCACTGTCACTTCGTCAAAATCCTCCCTAACACCAAATGGATGCAGCAGTTCAAGGCGGCGCCTCACCACGTCTTCTCAAGGGCAATTAGGGATGGGCAATACTTGCTGGCCTAGCCAGCGACACCCACATCAGGTGAACGAATAAAGAAAAATTAAAGGCACGAGGTTGGACTGGTATTGCACAGATATTGATACAGAGTGCAGATCCAAATCATACTTCCAAATTTGTAACATTTGCCACTCAAGAAAAACTGTTCATGTATGAATGCAAGTGTGAACAGAGCCCACAATCAGAGCACAATGGAGTCCAGTTATTATAGAAACGGTGAAAATGAAGCTTAGTAAACTCCTAGGTTAGCAACTCTGGACTCTGTGGCAATTTGTTAAAAGTTTGCAATGCACTAGTTGTAGTTTTATAGCAGTCAGTGTGAAGCTGAACAGGTGCAAGAAACAACTATCTCGAGTTTGTTCTTATACCACTTGACTACCTTAAACTCAGGCAGCTTGGCACCGGAGCCATACTTCGCGATATGGAGCCAACAACAATTCACAACAACAAAATGCGCAATATAACTGGCTTATTGAATTCCCAAAATAAAGAAAAACTGGCACTTTGTTTCACTCCAAAATCCAATATGTTCAAATAGAACGAGAATACACTGTGCAATAGTTAAGGATCTTGTGTAGAGATGCAATAGGGATACATACAGCAAAGAAAATTAGTATTCATAAAATACACTTAATTATTTTAACAGGAATGTTAATATAGCACTCAAGAGAAAACAAATTAGGACTTAAGATTATAAAATATAGTAAACGAAGGTGGAATCTGGGATAAAAAGGAGGGCAAAAAACTGTATGAGTGATGTCACCAGTGATGAGTGGGTTTATCTAAGCACTCAGTAAAAGATATTCCATTTTAAGCTGTCGGTCCTCGTACTAAATGATCGGTAAGGATATATTACTTAAAATAAAATCAGAGCAATTTTACTTGAGAATAGAAATGGAATATGCTGGGAATACGCAGCTTCTAAAGAGAGAAACAGTTAATGTTTTGGGTATACACCATAAACATGAACCCAACCTCTCCCTATCCAGATCTATTTCTAGTTTCTCTATTTTGTATTACTGCTCATCTCAGTTGCTGCTGGAGATCTGTTCAATGCTGTTTCAACATCATGTGTCTTTGAACTAAATCACCTTCACTACTACATGGTGATGGCTTGCCAAGGACCCATTCTTGTAATGCAGGATTGGGGGCAACTCCAGCCAGCAGTGTTCCACTTCTTGTTCTAACAGCGTAGGATATTGCTACATGGAGATGTCTGTAACTGGAGACTGTCTTATTCGCCAAGATGAAACAGGAAATGCATTGCAAAACAGTAGGGGAGAAATAAATGAGCAAAGGTTGGTGGCACTACAAGTACTCGGTAATTAATCTGAAGCCACATGTGCAATATGTTTATTCTAAGCTCTTGGGACAAGGCCACTGGGAGTCTGTTCCTGGATGGTAAACAGCCTTTAACCTCTGCTGAACATTAAAATCATTATCCAGGAGTGTGATGGATGTGGACCCTGTCAGTAACGGCTAACAGTTCACCTGAACTTTCCACAAGTTGGACATTCGACATGGTTTGATCTCCTAGGGGCACAGGCCTTTTGATAGAGGGGTAGTAGGTAAAGCATGCCCTGTTCATCGTCCCCAGCTTCAGCTTCATTGGGGATACTTTAGATAACAGCACTTATTCCTCACTCCCCAACTTTAGTGTCATTGCCCTTAAATTTATCCATTAAAGATTTTAAATTACATTCTCAGTCTTAAACTTCACATTCACCTCTTAACACTTATGTTCTTATTTTTGTATTATTTATTTCTCTCTCCTGCTATCACTTTCAAACAGCAATTGTTGACACTATGAAGGGAGTTCGGTTATTCAGCTGTACAGCCCTCCAACATGGACCTGTCATGAGCAAACAGCTGCTCTCATTGCCACTCCTCTCCCGCCCACGCCCCCACCATCATTGAGAATGGAAGTGAGCAGAATTCAAATGATTCACCTTGGAAAAACCCGGATGCACAAACTGATTTACTGGATTTGAGTTAAAACACTATAAAGCTGCCTATTCTCTCACTCAGAGCGCATGGGATAGATATGCATACCCCAAGCGTGGATGGAGCAGCAGAAACAATTTTTGGGATGGACTGCAGACTCTGAATAAGGGTTCTTCGATATAGATTCACATAACATAAAGTTGATGTCTTGCACTGATCATAGTGGAACCATACAATCCAAAAAGCCGCAGGATTCAATCTCAAATCTGCGGAGTCAGTCAAGGCACGACAATTAGCCTCAGCGTCCCCGAGTTTGAGAGCCAGGAATCATGCTCCTGATTGCTATGTAGTGACAGATATGAGCTTGGCTGTCTTACCCCCAGACTGTCAAACAGGCTGCCCACATTAACAGCCCGGACAAAATTAAATGGACGCTTGAGATGTGAGAATGGAAAGGCTTGCATTTATACAGCACTATCCACAATCTCAAGACGTCCCAACTTAGCTGGCACTTACAGCCAATTAAGTAATTTTAAAATTAGTCATTTCTGCAATCAAGGAAATGTGGCTGCCAATTTTCAGAGCGAGGTCTCATAAACAGCGGTGAAATAATGACCTGATAATCAGATGTTGGTTGAGGGATAAATATTGGCCAGGGCACTGGGGAGAACTCATCTGGTTCTCCTTTGACTAGTGCCATAAGAACTTTCACATCCACCTGAGAGAACAGGCTGAATCTAATGCCTCATCCAAAATACAACATCTCCAATAGGTATAGCATTCATTCAGTACTGGGCTGAAACGGCAGCCTGGATTATCTGCTTAAGTTTCTGGGAAGGGCTTGAACCCATCACCTACAGACTTAGCTGTGAGAGTGCTACCACTGAGCCCAGCAACCAACTGCAGTCTGCAAGCACCAGTGAGCAAGTTCAGGGAAGGATGGAATATACCATTAAATACAAGTGATTTATAGGTCTAGACTTCTTGCTTAAAACTTTCTGAAACCAACCACTGACTGACAATTTGCCTAAAGCAACATGCAGGAATTTGCTGGAATTGCCTTTAAAGAAATAATTAATTTGAGTTCATATTCAGTGCAAACTGCAGGACACCAACAAGAACAGACTTCTGTGATTTATATCAGTTTACCACAAAATCATGGGGGCAGTGAAAGAAATAATCTTCTCTAAAGTTGAACACATGGTACTGAACAGAAATATTTCATAGAAAGCAAACTCTAATTAAATTCAGACAGAGACTGAAAATCCCCCCAAAAAAGTTTTAGTGAAATTTTAAGTCACCAGGCGAGTGACAAGACAAAAAGACAATGACCCAAAATTTGCTGGGGAAATAACTGCAAGTTTAATATTCATGATTTTAGTGGGTAAATAACAAGTTAACTTGTGACAAGGAAGAAATACCCCAAGTTGCTAAAGTTGTATCTGACTCACTGACCAAGCTGCCCTATCTTTGGTCTTTGACTGTTTAAATTAACTCTGGTTGATTATATAATTATCCCAGTTCATTATTGGTAGTTAAAATCACAAACTTGTATATGTGAAGAACCAAGTTTATCTAAACTTTAATTTGAGAGAAGATATGGAGAAGAGGATAAAAAATGGCTTTTAAGACAATTAAAACATATAAATGGGGGTAGTGCCCCAACATAAATTCATGAAAGCTATTCTCAAAATGAACACAACTCCTTAGATAGGAACACAGGACTTAGGAGGAGTAGGCCATTCAGCCCTTTGAGCCTGCTCCACCATCCAATAAGATCAAGACTGAACTGGTTGTGGACTCAACTCCACTTTGCCATCTGCTCCCAAAACCTTGACTCCCTCATCTATCAAAAATCTGTTTACCTCTGCTAACCTCTTTCAGACTCCCATTCCCTCTATATTCTATGGACTTTCAAAACCCACTTTTTACTTCAGCAACCTCTACTCTTTCTAACCATGATACCACCATGTACTATGAGCCTGTCCCTTCCATTCATAATCCATTTCACAATCATCAAAACATCAAGGTCCTTGGTTACTTATTCACCCTCCCTCAAGACCACAGGAGCTCAAGTCACAGAAAAATTCCCTTCAGTTCTACGTTCAGGGATATTTTACAGTGGGGCCTGTCAAGGAATTGGGAAAGGGATTTTGTTAATGGGAAGCTGGGAACAAGGGGAGGGGGTGGAGAAAGTAGTACAGAGGATTGCAGTAAGAAAAGAGCAGGATGGGAACACCTATGAAAACTCACAGCGAAGCAGTGGAGAATGTCTTGAAGCATTTGTAGTGGCTGGAAAGTCAGCAAGATTGTGAAGCAGTGTGGTTAATGCTCCTGCAAAGATTGAAAGAGAAAGCAGGAGAACAACGTGTCAGCGCACTGTAATTAAAGCAGACTTTCCCACCCCTTTTATCTAAATGCTAAGCTAAGCACCGATACCATTTCGCTGTGCAAATACTAGTTCAATAGCGCACTTCCACTTTCAGGTTATCAGGTGTCAAGACCACATCTGGTCAGGTACAGGAATGTCCGATGCACAACAAAGCTCCCTCCAGTCTGTCCAAACCTCTCAAGAATCCTATCGTATGTACCTTTCCGTTCCCCACACAATCTCCTGTGGCCTGTCTGAATGCAAAATCCAGGGCAAAGTTGTGCTATGAGTCAATGCGCACGAGGAATTGGAGCGAGGCTACTAAACTCATTTCATTCAAGGTTCCTACAGCCAGGAGAAACTTTCATCCTATGATTCTGGGCTGAATTTGAACTTTGTAATTTGTAACGATAAGAAAAATGCACACTGTTCTGCAATTTTTGCTTAATTAAAGCACTTGTGTGCCGTGTAAGTAAATTTACCACATATGTGCACACAGGATACACACAAGGGCAGGTACAGTGATGCATGTAAACCTCAGGACACACCCTGCCGCCCCAAACACAAGTTATCAAATGCATCACAAATATATTGCAGGCAGACAGATCTTGCCAAATAGCTTTTAAATATATATATTTTTTAAATCTGTTCAATCTGCCAAAAGTCAACAATAACAATTTAAAAGGCAAGTCAGATAATTAACTTGAAAGAAGACAACCTTTCAGCCCATTTGATTTTATCCTTCCTAATATTATCACTTCAGCAGGTTTCTTAAATGAGTCCCATTTCCTGACTCCAGCGCAAGCTGCTCATCAACCCACACCCCGGAAAACCTATTCTACCTGTTGACCATTTACCCTGTGGAGAAATACCTTGTGGCAGTCATTTTAAACTGGTCATTTCTAAACCTTGAAGCTGTGCATGCTTGTCCTATTGTCTGGGCAAATCGCAACGCTTTATTTTGAGTTTAACTTTATCGCATTATGTATGTTACGTTTACACTTAAAGGCCCCTCTGAAATGTCACTTGTCAAGGACGAAGAGTCCTAACACATCCTCAAACCCTCACACGTCACAGATTAACTTCAGCGCTCTGTGCATCTTGCCTAAGGCTTCGATTGCCACTTTATGTCACAATGAGCAGAATTGTACACAATTGCCAAGGTGGAGCAGTGCAATAAGAACACTGCAAATCCAAAATGAAATGAGGTGGCTTTTATTCATTAATGCCGCTTGCTAGCCTTTTAATTTTGCTTTATATACTCAGCATTAGGAGCATTTAGGGATGAGGGCACTTTGAATACTTGACAAGTAGTTGAAGGATTAACATTATAGGAGCTAGAAAGACCACAAACACAACAGAGATTCTTTGAACAGTGCACAACAACCTAATCGGCAAACTCCACAAATCTCACCTCCTCATGCCTTTCACTTCGAATAAAGTTGTGTCATCGTCATCAGTGTCCATTGGAGCCATCTCCACATGATCATCATATGAAGAAAGCAGGCCGTACTTCTTTCTCTGAGTCTTCTTTAACCTAATGGAGAAAGTTTTGTTGTAAAGTTATGAATCAAGTGACTTTGCTGGCTTTCTGCACTGAATTGACATCAGACAGGGTGTTGTGTGAAAGAATTCTTCCCTTTCTGTGGACTGATATCAAAATCTGTTTGGATTCATTTGTAATAGGTTTACTTTATTAACAGAACGTACACACAGCAATTCAGGTTCCTGCTGTAACATCAATTTCATCTTCAAATATAAAGTGGCACCTAGTCACCATTTATTCCAAGGTCTGTCACTCTTACCAATCCCACTAGCTTTTCCTTTGCTTGTATATTCAAATCAAGAATCATCCCAACTTTCTATTTCATTTTTTTCCAGGATCTAAAGCCAGAGAATTTCTTAGCTTCTTTGATTTTCCATATTTGCTGCAATCTGCCCTGGCTCAGTAGATTATACTCTTGCCTCCAAGTCAGGTTGTGGTTGTAAGTCCCACTCCACAGACTTGAGCACAAAATCCAGGCTGACACTTCAGTGTAGTACTGAGCGTGGCTACACTTTCATATCACATGGCATTTTTTCCCAATAAGGCCTGTGGAGTTGTAGTTGTCTTTGATTTCCTAGCCAATATTTATCCCTCAAATCAACAGAATTAAAAACAGGTCAAAAACAAAAACAGAATTACCTGGAAAAACTCAGCAGGTCTGGCAGCATCGGCGGAGAAGAAAAGAGTTGACGTTTCGAGTCCTCATGACCCTTCGACAGAACTTGAGTTCGAGTCCAAGAAAGAGTTGAAATATAAGCTGGTTTAAGGTGTGTGTGTGTGGGGGGCGGAGAGAGAGAGAGAGAGAGAGAGGTGGAGGGGGTGGGGGGTGTGGTTGTAGGGACAAATAAGCAGTGATAGAAGCAGATCATCAAAAGATGTCAACAACAATAGTACAAAAGAACACATAGGTGTTAAAGTTAAAGTTGGTGATATTATCTAAACGAATGTGCTAATTAAGAATGGATGGTAGGGCACTCAAGGTATAGCTCTAGTGGGGGTGTTTTTTTTTTTAAATAATGGAAATAGGTGGGAAAAGGAAAATCTTTATAATTTATTGGAAAAAAAAAGGAAGGGGGAAACAGAAAGGGGGTGGGGATGGGGGAGGGAGCTCATGACCTAAAGTTGTTGAATTCAATATTCAGTCCGGAAGGCTGTAAAGTGCCTAGTCGGAAGATGAGGTGTTGTTCCTCCAGTTTGCGTTGGGCTTCACTGGAACAATGCAGCAAGCCAAGGACAGACATGTGGGCAAGAGAGCAGGGTGGAGTGTTAAAATGGCAAGCGACAGGGAGGTTTGGGTCATTCTTGCGGACAGACCGCAGGTGTTCTGCAAAGCGGTCGCCCACTTTACGTTTGGTCTCTCCAATGTAGAGGAGACCACATTGGGAGCAACGAATGCAGTAGACTAAGTTGGGGGAAATGCAAGTGAAATGCTGCTTCACTTGAAAGGAGTGTTTGGGTCCTTGGACGGTGAGGAGAGAGGAAGTGAAGGGGCAGGTGTTGCATCTTTTGCGTGGGCATGGGGTGGTGCCATAGGAGGGGGTTGAGGAGTAGGGGGTGATGGAGGAGTGGACCAGGGTGTCCCGGAGGGAGCGATCCCTACGGAATGTCGATAGGGGGGGGGGGTGAAGGGAAGATGTGTTTGGTGGTGGCATCATGCTGGAGTTGGCGGAAATGGCGGAGGATGATCCTTTGAATGCAGAGGCTGGTGGGGTGATAAGTGAGGACAAGGGGGACCCTATCATGTTTCTGGGAGGGAGGAGAAGGCGTGAGGGCGGATGCGCGGGAGATGGGCCGGACACGGTTGAGGGCCCTGTCAACGACCGTGGGTGGAAAACCTCAGTTAAGGAAGAAGGAGGACATGTCAGAGGAACTGTTTTTGAAGGTAGCATCATCGGAACAGATGCGACGGAGGCGAAGGAACTGAGAGAACGGGATGGAGTCCTTACAGGAAGCGGGGTGTGAGGAGCTGTAGTCGAGATAGCTGTGTGAGTCGGTGGGTTTGTAATGGATATTGGTGGACAGTCTATCACCAGAGATTGAGACAGAGAGGTCAAGTAAGGGAAGGGAAGTGTCAGAGATGGACCACGTGAAAATGATGGAGGGGTGGAGATTGGAAGCAAAATTAATAAATTTTTCCAAGTCCCGACAACAGGTCACCTGGGTAATTTTCACATTGCTGTTTGTGGGAGCTTGCTGTGCACAAACTGACTACCAAGTATTCAACATTACAGCAGGGATCGGACTTCTAAAGTGCTTCACTGACTGTTAAGCACTCAGACATCCTCATGTTGTGAAAAGTGCTATATCAATGCAAGACTTTCATTTTAAACCTAGGCATGCCATCACCCTATCAACACTTGATGCATCTGGTCTGTTCATTCCTACCCTTTCCAATTGCACTGTTGAACACACTATGGGTCTTTGGCTTCTCACACATTTCTTAATTTAAAAAACCAGAAAGCTGCAGGCAGTTTGAGATTAAAGTAACAGATGGCAGTGAAACGCATGACCGGTAACATTATGCAATCTCCCGCTCTCTGTCTCGCCCTGGTAGAGCAGTAACAGCAGCCTTGGCATTAGATCCTACGTGGCACATTACAATCTTTTGTTAAACACAATGCTAATGGTGCGGATTGTAGGTTAAAACATGAATGTTAAACAGAATATTTAAGTGCTTTAATTGCCTCATTAGGGGCTTCAACGCTTTGGGTTACTTAAGCTAAATGGGCTCCTAATTCATTTTTAAATGTTCACACAACGCAAAATAACAAATTGGATAGAAGTCCATTGTTAGACAAGGTAAATGAAGGCAGCTCTGCACAATTACTGAGAAAAAAATACGCAACAGCAAGTTAATGGGGTAATAGTTCTTTCAAAGAGCCAGCACAGGCATGATGGGCCAAATGACCACCTTCCGTTGTATAGCATGCAATGACTGAAAATAAAGCTGAGGATAAAAAATTGTTTTAAGGTGTTGCAAGTTATTGGCCTACTTTTTATTTTATATAAAGCTGTAGTGCCCAATTCACTGTAATTAATGGATAATGCTGTAAAACAATTAATATCAATTCTTACTTTCTCCACAATGGATACAGCCACTTGGCAAAAATGCCTGTTATTCTTGCTTTTCTAGAAGTAACACTGTAAGCTCTCTCAGCCTGTTACAACACATCTATATAACATATACTGCCTCCTCTGATTAAGCACAGGCAAACCAATGAACCAATAATCTACTATTATAAAAGTTCCAAGGACAGTCACACTTCAGATGTCATGCATACATGAAAACTTCTGCAAATAAACCCAATAGGGAATTCAGGGAAATTTCTTTACCCAGAGTGGTTAGAACGCAGAACTTATTGCCACAAGGAGCGGCTGAGATGAATGGCAGAAATGCATTTAAGAGGAAGCTAGGAAAGCACACAAAGGGGAAAAGGAACAGAAGGATATATTGGGGTGAGATGAAGAGGGGCGAGAGGAGTCTCATGTGGAACTTAAACACTAGCATAGACCAGTTCAGGCTGAATAGCTTGTTTCTGTGGTGTAAAAACAATGTGAAATCTGCTGTGAACTGAATAGACTTGGATTTCTATAGCACCTTTCATGACCACAGGGTGTCCCAAAGTGCTTTACAGTCAATGGAATACTTCTGAGCTGTAGTAACTACTATAACGTAGGAAACGGCACAGCCAATTTGCACACAGCAACCTTCCACAAACAGCAATAGGATAATGTCCTAATAATCTATTTTATGTCTGATGTTGATTGGGGGATAAATATTGGTCAGCACACCAGGAATAACTTCCCTACTCTTCTTCGAAATAGTGCCATGTGGTCTTCCACACCTGAGAGGACAGACTGGGCCTCGGACTAATGCCTCATCCGAAAGATGGCACCTCTGATAGAGTGCTGCACACTCTCAGTACTGCATTGGAGCACAAAAATCAAAGTGCTGGAGAGGACTAAAATAGTGAACTACCTTTAAACTGCTCTGTTGTATGAAATATTTCAGTTCCTTTTTGCTTATATTCTGAGTTCCTTTACTTGTACAACACAATATGAATACAGAATTTAATTAGTGAAAGATCGGAAAACCTTCATTTCCTCTCTGAAGATTAGTAGCTTCCCCACTGAGCACCAGCACAAATGAACACTTACACTCATTTAGGCACCCTTGTACATTATTAGCAGTAAAAAGATAAACCACAAACACTAGAAGCCTAAAATAAAAACAGCATTATATAGTGCTCCATATTTCAAACTGTTTCACATTTAAGAAGAAATTTGAAGTACCATGACTGTTATCTAGGAAATCACATCATTCATATCACGCATGCAGCACACACAAACAGCAATGGGACATACTACTTTAACCCAGATTTGACAGCACTGGTGGAACTGCCGCCGAGATAAATACGGCAATGAAGAAACCACAGCGCTTCTGACAAAGCAGCATTCCCTCAGTGCTGAGAGATCAGGTCAAGGGGCAAGGCTCCAATGCACAATTTTCTGACAAGAGACGAGAATGCTACCTCAAATTGAAAGCAGACACGCTGTATATATGGAGGATTAGCATCAAAACCCATCAAAAAGCATCAACACAAGTCTGTTTTTCTCTTCTAGGGCCCACACTGGAAGCTCTCTCTGTTCAGCTGCAGTGACTAATTATTCCTTAACGGATAATGTATGCTGTACCCTTATGGATTACAACCCTGAATATAATTAGCAGATTAAAGGGGAACTATATTCATCTAAATTACCACAAAATGCTACTCCGACTGCTGATTCTCTTGCTCTTCCTTTGTTCTTGTGCTTTAGAAGTGTTGGTTAGAGGTAGCCTGGGAGCAGACATTTAGTGTGCAATCCTTTTCAAGTGACATCAAGGACGGAGACTGTTCCCCCACAGCTCCACATTCCCTTTCAGAATGTCATTGAAAATGAAATAAGCAGGACCGACTTCAGCAATTTATTCCCCAGGAATGCTACTTAGAAAGAATGTGCGTGTGTTTAAGTTTTACCTTAAAAAGTGCTTTATTAATTTAGAAGAGCCAAGTTAAGTTTACCAATCACAATGCAATGCAAATCAGATTTAGGTAGGTTTCCAAAGCAGGGAACAATAGCAACACCCCACCGCCCACAAAATGGATGGGAATCTGAAAGTTGCACTTAAAATTAGGAATTGTTGATAGGAGGTGCAGGAACAGAAGGACCTCGTTGTATACATACATAGATCATTGAAGATGGCAGGACATGTTGAGAGAGCAGTTAATAAAACATATAATATCTTAAGCTTTATTAATTAGAGCGTTAAGTATAAGACTAAGGAGGTCATGTTGAATTTGTATAAGACACTAGTTAAGCCGCATCTGGAATTCTGGGCACCATACTCAAGGATGTGAAAGCATTGGAGAGGGTACAGAGGAGATTCACAAGAATGATTCCCAGGATGAAGAACTGTAGCTATGAGGATAAATTGGAGATTGGGACTGTTTGCCTTGGAGAAAAGGCAGCTAAAAGGAGACAAAAACAAAAAATACCTGGAAAAAGTCAACAGGTCTGACAGCATCTGCGGAGAGGAATACAGTTAATGTTTTGAGTCCGTATGACTCTTCAACAGAACTAAGGAAAAATAGGCTAGGACTAAAAGGAGGCTTGATAGAGATATTCAAGATCCTGAGGGGTATGGATAGGGTAAATTGTGAGAAACTGTTCCCACTTAAGAGAACAACAAAAACTAAAGGGCACAGGTTCAAAATAATTGGCAAAAGGAGTAAATGTGATGTCAGGAAAAATTTTTTTCACCCAGAGGGTGGTTGGAGTCTGGAACAAACTTCCTAAAGAGGCAGGTTTGATCGAGGTATTCAAAAGGGAATTGGATTGCTACCTGAAAAGAGGGAATGTGCAAGGTTACGGGGATAAGACAAGGGAGTGGGATTAGATGGAATGCTTTTTCAGAAAGCCAGTGCAGACTTGGTGGACCAAATGGCCCCTTTCTGCACCGTAAAGATTCTGTGATACTGTGAAGATTCTGTAAAATCTGAAATCTCCAGAACCTGATGGCTCAGATCCTAGGGCTCTAAAAGTGATAGCTGCAGAGATAGATGATTTTCCAAAACTGCCTAGATTCTAGAACAGTCCCAACAAATTGGAAGTTAGCAAATGTAACACTGCAATTCAAGCAGGAGGGAGAGAAAACCAGAATCTACAGGCTAGTTAACCTGACATCTGTCATCGGGAAAATGCTGGAATCTATTATTAAAGAGGTCTTAACAATACACTTAGAAAATTAAAGCACGATCAGACAAAGCCAGCATGGTTTTACTAAAGGAAAATTGTGTTTGACAACTTTATTAGAGTTTTTTTGAGGATGTAATCAGTAGGGTGTTTTTATATTTCTGGCTAGTTTACTCATGTTCTTATTTTTCCCCTTTTTTTTTTAAAATCAACTTTTGGTTGGTCTTTGCTGGTTTCAAAAATGCTCCCAATCCAAGGAGAACCAGAAGATGTAGTATACTTGGATTTCAAAAAGGCACTTAGTAAAGGTGCTGCACAAAAGGTTAAGACACAAGATAAGGGCTCACAGATATAGAACATAAAATGCTGGAAAAACTCAGCAGGTCTGGCAGCATCTGTGGAGAAAGAAACAGAGTTAACATTTAGAGTCCGTATGACTTCTTCAGAGCTCGAAACGCTAATCCTGTTTTTCTCTCTCCACAGATGCTGCCAGATTTGAGTTTTTCCAGCATTTCATGTTTTTATTTCAGATTTCCAGCATCAGCAGTATTCTGCTTTCATTGTAAAGGGCTCACAGAGTTGGGGGCAGCATTTAATCATAAATACAGAATTGGTTAACAGGCAGGGAGGGATTAACATGGAATTTTCAAGGTGGCAGACTATGACTAGTATAGTTCCTTAAGGATCAGTGCTGGGGCTTCAGCTATTTATAATTTATATTAATGGCTTAGAAAAGAGAGAACGAACAATGTGCTTAAATTTGCTGACTGCATGAACCTATTTGTAAACGTATGCATTAGAAGCAGCAGTAGGCCATTCAGCCTCTTGAGCCTGCTCTTCCATTTGATAAGATCGTGGCTTCAACTCTACTTTCCCATCTACCCCCCACCCCCATACCCTTTGACCCCCTTGTCAATCAAGGTTCTAACTCAGCCTTTAAAAATATTCAATGACTCTGCCTCCACTGCTCTTTGGAGAAGAGAACTCCAGACTAACGACTCTCAGAAAAAATTCTCATCATCTCTATCTTAAATGGGGGGGCACCTTATTTTTTAGTACAAAGCTAGGTGAGAATGTAAGCTGTGAGGAGGACAAAGAGGCTAAGAGATAAAAACAAGGCAAGTGAGTGGGCAACAAAGTGGCCGTTGGGAGTATAACATGGGGAACTGCGAGATCATTCACTTGATGGTAAGAATGGAAAAGCAGAATTATTTTTTTTAAATGTGTTATGGGGAACTTGTCTGCACTCACACAAGAAACAAAGTTAGCATGCACATGCAAGCAATTAGCAAGGCAAATGGCATGTTGACCTTTAGTGCGAGGGTTATGGCTCTACAAGAGTAAAGAAGCTTGCTACAATTGTACAAGGCTTTGGTGAGACCACAGTTGTGGTCTCCATACCCAAGGAAGGATATTCTTGCCTTGGAGACAGTGCAGGGATGGTTCACTCGATTGGTTCCTGGAATGACAGTGCTGTGCTATAAGGGGAGGTTGAGTAAATTGGGTTTGTTCTTCTAAACTCCAAACAGTATAAGAGATGATCGCACTGAAACATAGAAGATCTAAAAGGGCTGTTTCCCCTGGCTAGAGAATCTAAAACACAGGGGCACAATCTCAGAATAAGGGCCAATCAATTTAGGACTGAGATAAGAAGTCTCTCACTCAAGGACTGTGAATCTTTGGAATTCTGTACCCCACTGAGTTCAAGATGCTCCCTCACTGAATATATTTAAGGCTGAAATAGACAGATTTTTGGTCACTGAGGGAATCAAGGGATATGGGTAGCAAGCAGGAAGAATTTAGATTTTTTTCTTCTTTCACAGGATGTGGCCATTGCTGGCTAAGCCAGCATTTGTTTCCTATACCTAATTGCACTTGAGGTAGTGGTGACATGCTGCCTTCTTGGACTACTGCAGCTCATGTGTTGTAGGAACAGCCACATTGCTATTAGGAAAGGAGTTTCAGGGTTTTGACCCAATGACAGTGAAGGAACAGCGATATAGTTCCAAGTCAGGATGGTGTGTGGCTTCGAGGGAAGTTTGCAGATGGTAGTTTCCCCATGCATCTGCTGCCCTCATCCTTCCAGATGGTAGAGGTCACAGGTTTGGAAGATGCTTTTGAAGGAGCCTCGCGATGCTGCAGTGCATCTTATAGATGGTACACACTGCTGCCACTATGCCAGTAGTGGAGGAAGTGAATGTTGAAGGTGGTGGATGGGGTACCAATCAAGCTTGGGTTGCTCAAATGTGTTGCTTTGCCCTGGATGGTCTCAAGCTTCATGAGCGTGATTGGAGCTGCACACATCTAGGTAAGTGGAGAGTATTCCACCACACTCCTGATTTGAGCTTTGTAGATGGTGGACAGGCTTTGGGAGCCAGGAGGTGAGTTACTTGCTGCAGAATTCCCAGCTGCTGACCTGCTCTTGTAGCCACAGTATTTACATGACTAGTCCAGTTCAGTTTCTGGTCAATGATAACTCCCAGGATGTTGATGGTGAAGAATTCAGCAATGGTAAGGGGAGATAGTTGGATTCTCTCTTGTTGGAGATGGTCATCGCCTGACACTTGTGTGGTGCAAACATTACTTGCCACTTATCAGACCAAGCCTGAAATGTTGTCCAGGTCTTGCCGCATATGGATAACAGACTGCTTCAGTACAAGGCATCATGAATGGTACCAAACAGGATGCAATCATCAGCAAATATCCCCACTTCTGACCTAATGATGGAGAAATGATCATTGGTGAAGCAGCTGAAGATGGCTGGGCTAGGACACTATCCTGAGGAACTCCTGCAGTGGTGTCCTGGAACTGAGATGATTGACCTCCAACAATCACAACCACCTTCCTTTGTGCTCGGCATGACTCCAGAGATTTCCACCCTCGCCCCCCCCACCGATTCCCATTGACTCCAGTTTTACTCCTTCATGCTACACTCGGTCAAATGCTGCCTTGATGTCAAGGGCAATCACTCTCACCTCACTTTCAGCTGTTTTGTCCATTTTGGACCAAGGCTGTAAAGAGGTCAGGAGCTGAGTGGCCCTGGCAGAACCCAAACTGACAGTGAGCAGGTTATTGCTGAATGAGTGCCACTGTATAGCACTGCTGATGACACCTTCCATCCCTTTGCTGATGATCGAAAGTAAACTGATGGGGTGGTAACTGGCCAGGTTGCATTTGTCCTTTTTGAGATGAGGCAGAGGTTCAGCCATGGTTGTATTGAAAGGCGGAGAGGCTCCAGGGGCCGCACCATCAGCTTCTGTTTATGTTCTTATGAAAGTTTTGGCTCCAGTCTTTTGACTGTGCTCCCTCATCCTATACTCTCCAACTCACAGACACAGTTTATCTATCTACCCTAGCTGTTCCCCTTAATATCTCAGAAACTTTGATCAAATTGCCCCTTAACTTTCTAAATCCCAGGAATACAAACCTATGGCAGTGGAGCTAGTAGATGCATTGGCTGTAATATTCCAAAATTCCCTGGATTCTGGAAAGGTTCCAGTGGATTGGAAAAATGCTAATATAATGACCTTATTAAAAAAAAGGGGGCTGTGGTTGGTTAGTTAGTTTAACGTCTGTTGTTGGGAAATTGTTGGAATCCATTATTAAGGAAGTAGTAACTGGGGTATTTGGAAAGTCAAAGTGCAATCCATCAGAGTCAGCATGGTTTTATGAAGAGTAAATCATGTTTGACTAATTTGCTAGAGTTCTTTGAAGATGTGACTAGCAAAGTGGATAATGGGGATCCTGTAGATGTAGTATATCTGGACTTCCAGAAGGTCTTTGATAAGGTGTCGCACAAAAGATTAATACACAAGATGAGATCACAGGGAGTTAGGGGTAATATATTAGCTTGGATAGAGGATTGGCTAACCAACAGAAAGCAGAGAGTTGGGATAAATGGGTCTTTTTCTGGATGGCAAGCTGTAAATAGTGGGGTGCCACAGAGTTCGGTCCTTGGGCCCCAACTATTTACAATCTATATTAATGACTTGGATTCAGGGATAGAAGGTAATATAGCTAAATTTGCAGATGACACCAAAATAGGTGGGAAAGTAAGTTGCAATGAAGAAATAAGAAATTTACAAATGGATAAGGACAGGTTAGGTGAATGGGCCAAAATTTGGCAGATGAGTTCAACGTGGATAAGTGTGAGGTTATCCATTTTGGTGGGAAGAATAAAAAGGCGACTTATTATTTAAATGGAGAGAAACTTCAGAATTCTTCAGTGCAGAGGGATCTGGGTGTCCTCGTGCATGAATCGCTGAAAGCTAGTATGCAGGTACAACAGATAATAAGGAAGGCAAATGGAATTTTGGCATTTATTGCTAAAGGAATAGAGTATAAAAATAGGGAAGTGTTGTTGCAACTGTACAAGGCATTGGTGAGACTGCACCTGGAGTACTGTGCACAGTTTTGGTCCCCTCACTTGTGGAAGGATGTAGTTGGACTGGAGGCGGTTCAGAGGAGGTTCACTAGATTGATTCCAGAGATGCCGGGCTTGTCTTATGAGGAGAGATTGAGCAGTTTAGGCCTATACTTGCTGGAGTTTAGAAGGATGAGAGGAGATCTAATTGAGGTATATAAGATGCTAAAGGGGATAGACAAAGTAGACATGGAGCAGATGCTTCCCCTTCTGGGGCATTCTAGAACGAGAGGCCACAGTTTTAGGCTAAGGGGTGGTAGATTTAAATCAGAGATGAGGAGGAACTACTTTTCTCAAAGGGTCATGAATCTGTGGAATTCACTACCTCAGAGTGCAGTGGATGCCAGGACGCTGAATAAACTTGAGGAGATAGACAGATTTTTAATTAGTAATGGGTTGAAAGGTTATGGGGAGAGGTCAGGAAATTGGAGTGGAGGCTGAAATGAGATCAGCCATGATCGTAATGAATGCAGGGCAGGCTCGAGGGGCTGAATTGCCTACTCCTGCTCCTAGTCTTTTTGTTCTCTCTCCTCATAACCCTTGGAATTCAGGTTATCATTCAAATAAATCCATCCTGCACTCCCTCAAAGGCCAATATATCCTTCAAAAGGTGTGGTATTCAGAGCTGCTCATAATTCCCCAGGTGTAATCTACTCAGGGCTTTATAAACCTGAAGCATGACTCTTACGCCTTTGTGTTCTAGTCCTCTAGATATAAGGTGGAACATACCATGTACCCCATACATCTGCCCACTCTGGTGGATCAAGCTGATGTTAAAGCTAAAAGCAAAGAACTGCAGGTGCTGGAAATCCAAAACAAAAACAAAAATACCTGGAAAAACTCAGCAGGTCTGGCAGCATCGGTGGAAAAGAGCACAGTTGACATTTCGAGTCCTCATGACCCTTCAACAGAACTAAGTAAAAATAGGAAAGGGGTGAAATATAAGCTGGTTTAAGGCGGGGGGGTGGAACAAGAAGAGCTAGGTCGAAAATCCTGACGGAGAGAAGAGCAAAACCTCTTCAAGGTAGGCATTCCTTGAAGAGAAGTGGCAGTCAATTAAACACAGAGATAAAAGCAAAGAACTGTGGATGCTGGAACTCCAAAACAAAAACAAAAACAAAAATACCTGGAAAAACTCAGCAGGTCTGTTAAAGCTACTGTTCAGTATTCAAAGGAGAACAAGGGATTCTCATGGTATTTGAGCCAACATTCCTCCCTCCACCAGCTCTGCCACAAACTGATTAACTGGCCGATCAGCTTGTTGCTATTTGCACCAGCTTGCTGCGCATTACTGATTCCGAACTAAT
This sequence comes from Carcharodon carcharias, assembly GCF_017639515.1. Classification (NCBI taxonomy): domain Eukaryota; kingdom Metazoa; phylum Chordata; class Chondrichthyes; order Lamniformes; family Lamnidae; genus Carcharodon; species Carcharodon carcharias. The sequence continues at coordinate 132,785,860 of NC_054480.1, read as the reverse complement.
CCATTGTTTTGAAAAGCCCTTTTTAGCATTTGAGGCAAATGACACGACATTGTATGAATTATCCTTAGAACACGCAAAACTGAGCCGGATCATCTTATTTGCACAGGGTAAAGGCAGTCATCCAGAGTGACATTCTCAATAATTCTTCTCATGCCAAAAAGCACGTATTTAATATAAATGCAAAAATCACACAATCGCTGCAATTTATAGATTCAAGGATGATGCAGCACAGAAGGAAGCTATTCAGCCTTTCATGCCTGTACCACATCATTGAACGAGCCAATCCATTCCCCTTCTCTTTCTCACAACCCTCAAAGTTTCCCCTTTCAAGCATTTATCCAATTCCCATTTGGAAGTTCTGAATCTGCTTTTTCCAGACAGCGAGTTGCAGATCATAATAGTTTGCTGCATAGATTTTTTAAATATATATCCACTTCTCACCTCTGATTCTTTACCAATTACCTTAAATCTGTGTCCTCTGGTTTCCAATCCTTCTGTCACCAGAAACAGTTTCTCCTTATTTACTCTATCAAAACTGTTCATGATTTTGAACAACTTTTATCAAATCTCCCCTTCACCTCCCTAAAAAGAACAACTTCAGCTTCTTAAGTGTTTCCACATAACTGAAGTCCTATATTCCTGATAGCAATCTGGTAAATCTCCTCTGCACCCTCTTTAAATCCTTAAACCCAAGGTGTAGTGTCTAGAATTGGCCACAATGCTTCAGCTTTAGTCTAATTAATGTTTTATAAAGGTTTGCCATAACTTCCCTAATTTTGTACTCCAAGCCTCTATTTATAAAGCTAAGAATTCCATGTCTAATTTAAACTGCCATCTTGTCTTGCCACCTACAAAGATTTGTGTACTTACAACCTAGTCTCTCCATTCCTGCACCCTTTGTAAAATTTTGCCATTTAATTTAATTGCCTCTACTAAATCTTCCTACCAAAATGAATCACCTCACACTTCTCTGCATTAAAATACATCTGCTACCTTGACAATCATCCTCTCTGTTCACTACATTTCCAAATTTAAGACCATCTGTAAACTTTGAAATGATAGCTAAAATGCCCAGGTCATTAATATCCATCAAAACAGCAGTGGTCCCAATATCGAACAACACTGTACACTTTCCTCCAGTCTGAAAAACAACTGTTCACCACTACTCTCTGCTTTCTGCCCCTTAGCCAATTTCACTCCCACGCAGTCACCATCTCTTTAATCCCCTGGGCCTTGATTTTGAAGAAAAAAATTGTGTGCTTTATCAAACATCTTTCGAAAGTCCACGTGCACAACACCAGCCGCAGTACTCCATTAACCCTCTTTATTATTTCAAAGGACTCAATTGAGATAGTCAAACACTGATTTGTCTTTAACCCATATTATTCTAAGTACCAATTCATCTTGTCTTGCATTATTGTCTCTAAAAGATAATCGGCATTCAGCTGACTGGCCTCTAGCTGCTCAGTTTATCCCTCCCCTTTTTTAAATGGAGGTATGTGTGACATTTTGAATCCTCCAGTATTCCTCCTAATCACTAAAAATGCTTATCTGGTCACATTTTACCTCACAGTTAAATAAACATAAGGCCGAGCAGCTCCATTACCTTTGAAAATAAATAAACATTACACCACATATTACAAAAGGTAAGAATGGACAAAGTTGATCCACTTCACAAACCAAACAGAACAAGTTTAGCTTTTGAATCCAAATTGATTGTGTTTGATTCGTAGTGAAAGAAAATTAACATTCAGAAAAGGAACTGATATACTCATGACATATTTTAAGTTGAAATATTTAACCAATGTGTGGAATGTAAACATATTAAAGTTGTCAGTTCACACATGGCTATGAGCATCACCAGTTATCCCACAAGATGATCGGTCACCAGTTTTGAGTAGAGAGCAACACTGCCAGCAGAATGGGTGAAAATATGTAAGTGAGGTCACCTGTACTGAGATGGCAGATCAGGTTCCAATTACATCAAATAAAATGTGCACTGGTGTTAACTACCAGCTACAGGAATACAGGAGTGAGGTGGCACAAGAGTTACAAGGATGAAGTGAATTCAGAGATAAAAACAAAAAAACTGCGGATGCTGGAAATCCAAAACAAAAACAGAAATACCTGGAAAAACTCAGCAGGTCTGGCAGTACTCTTCTCCGCCGATGCTGCCAGACCTGCTGAGCTTTTCCAGGTATTTCTGTTTTTGTTCAAGTGAATTCTTGCTGAAAGAGAAGCAGGCACTTGTATGCACACCAGGAGGGAGAAAGAAAGATTTATATAACACGTTTTACATTCGTCTCAAAAGATTTCACAGGCAATGGGTAACTTTGAGATGTAGTCCTTATGACTAAGCAAGCAAACACTGAAGAAAATATGCACACAGCAAGGTTCCACAACCAGGCTTGGGAATCTGCTTTTACTGATATTGATGAAAAGATCAAGACCAAAGCATAACTTGATTATCAACTCTCCATAAACATTTGCTCCTCTCTACCTTCCTTTCAATATCCTTACCTTCTTCATGCCTGGCTTACCTCCTCTTCTCCAGATCTGCCACAGGGAACAGACCCCCCAAATCACCCTATTTTTTTAGTGTGACACCCTATGAACAATCAAACACACATTCATGTCTTTCACACAGACTACAGCTAAATTTACTGGCACACTATGCAAAGAGGATAGCAGGGCTGTCAAAATCAGATGTTTTTGAGGAAGAAAATTTATGTCTAAAAAAAAAGAGATAGATCACAAACCCATTTAAACACAGTTTTGCCTGTATTTAGGCGAGATACCAACAAGGCTCAAGTTAAATTGCATGTCTCATACTAAATTAATGACACTTGGCAAATCTGCAATCCAATGCTGACAGTCCAAATCATCTCCTCCCAAATCAATTTAAGCATTGGCCAACTTCTCTATTTTTGTGTATTTAAAATAAATATTGTAAGAGTCATCTGATCTGTAACCATCCAGATCAATTCCATCACTGAGGTCACAGCCTCACACTCTTACCCTTTGGTCACCTGCCTCTCGGGTCCATCCATCCTTTGCGTCTCTTCCTCCCTCCCTCTCCCCTTCCCATCAGACACCAATCACCCAATTTGCCTTTTGCCCCACAGATCCCTCTTTCCCTGCTATCACCCAGGCCACCAACTCTCTCCACCTATATCATCCAGATCCTGAACTCTTGCTTTCCCCATCCCCTCACTCTCTTTCCCATATCTCTGCTCCCTCCCAACTCTATACCCGTCTCTCTAATCTCCTCTATTCTCTCTTCCCTGCCATGGTCTCCTGCAGCGCCCCCTTTGCCAACTCCGTCCCCAAACACCCCCACTCCCACTCGCCGCAGTGCTCCCTTCCCCCATGTCCACTACTCCCACCCACCACTCCCAACACCAACCCACCTCACGTGCCCCCCTCCACAACCCACACCCCCATGCCCCCCACCCTGCTACCCCCCACACCACCAACCCCACTATCCCCCTTTCCTCCACCCCCACTACTCCCGCACCCGCTATCCACCCCCCCTCCTGCTACCCCTGCAGCCCCACAGCTCTCCCCCCGCCTCTGCTAACCAACCATCCCGCTGCCACGGCTCCCCCCCAACTCTGCTAACAACCCCACACTCTCACGGCTGCCCCCTACTCTGCTAACAGCACCCCCCACTCCCACCCCACTCTGCTAACGCCCCCCGCCCGACCCCTACGCCTCCCCACCCCTCTCTCCCCCCCCACAATAGCTCCCAACCCCCTCACCACTCTCCCACCCCACCACGGCTCCCCACCGCTCTCTACCCCACCCCCACCCCCACAGCTCCCCACCACCCCAACGCAAGGCTCCCCCGGCCACCCCCGCTCCACTAACACACACCCCCCCACGGCTCCCCCCCATCCCCATGGCTTCCCTCCTCCGCTAACCGCCACCCCCATGGCTCGCACCCCCCCCCCCTCCAGCTAACCCCCCCACCCCCATGGCTCGCACCCCCCCCCCCTCCAGCTAACCCCCCCACCCCCATGGCTCGCACCCCCCCCCCCTCCAGCTAACCCCCCCACCCCCATGGCTCGCACCCCCCCCCCCTCCAGCTAACCCCCCCACCCCCATGGCTCGCACCCCCCCCCTCCAGCTAACCCCCCCACCCCCATGGCTTGCCCCCCCTTCCAGCTAACCCCCCCCACCCCCATGGCTCGCCCCCCCCCCTCCCTCCCTCCCCCTCCAGCTAACCCCCCCACCCCCATGGCTCGCCCCCCCCTCCCCCTCCCCCTCCAGCTAACCCCCCCACCCCCATGGCTCGCCCCCCCCTCCCCCTCCCCCTCCAGCTAACCCCCCCACCCCCATGGCTCGCCCCCCCCTCCCCCTCCCCCTCCAGCTAACCCCCCCACCCCCATGGCTCGCCGCCCCCCTCCCCCTCCAGCTAACCCCCCCACCCCCATGGCTCGCCCCCCCCTCCAGCTAACCCCCCCCCCACCCCCATGGCTCGCCCCCCCCCACCCCCATGGCTCGCCCCCCCCCCTCCAGCTAACCACCCCCCCACCCCCATGGCTCGCCCCCCGCCCCCCCCTCCAGCTAACCCCCCCCACCCCCATGGCTCCCCCCCCCCCCCCCCACCCCCATGGCCCCCCCCCCCCCCCCCCCCCACCCCCACCCCCATGGCTCCCCCCACCCCCACCCCCATGGCTCCCCCCACCCCCCCACCCCCCCCCACCCCCACCCCCATGGCTCCCCCCCCCCCCCGGTAACCCCGCATGGCCAGCTTACCCCCTCCCCCCCGCCCCGGCTCCCCCGGGCCCCCCCAATACCTGATGCTCCTGATGATGAAGTAAAGGAGACCGAGGCCGGTGATGCCGAGCAGCACCCACAGCGCCCGGCGGATCACCGACTTGTCGGGGTAGCCGCCCTGGCGGGGAGGCGGGGAGCTGGAGCCGGAGCTGGAGCCGGAGCTGCTGTTGGTGCCGGTCCCGGTGCCGGTGACCGTCTCCGGCTTCGTTGTGAGATAAGCGGCCGCCGGCAGCACGAGCGACAGGCCCAGAGCGGCGGCCAGGAGGAGGGACACGGAGCCGGGGAGGGGGAGCGGGAGCGGGCCCGGGCCGCCGCCGCCGCCGCCGCCGCCGCCCAGCCTCATCCTGCACGTCGGTCCCTGCTTCCCAGCACCGGGCTGGCTGGCGGGCGGAACTTTCTGACGGTAACACCCAGACCCTGCGAAAGGTGCCGCACACAATCCCCTCCGGGTAACAACAGCAGCCGGGAAACTGGGGCCCAGCCTCAGAAACCAGCAACCAACCCATCATTAAATACACCTCCCGTTAAATACACCTCTCAATTGTCCGGACAACTGACCTCATTTCAGTGTTTTAGGATCGATCAGAGTTTCCGCAGCTTGTCTGTTACCAAGTTTCTATCAGTAAAAAAGAGACATGTCGAAGCTTTTCACTTCGCACTCATCAGGACACTTGGCAGGAGCCCCTACATGAGGGAAAAAAACAAGAAGAGCCACACAGACTGGAAATGTTAACTCCCTTCACCCCTTTCCCCTTCTCTCACTCCCCCTCTCTGCCCCTTCTCCCACTCCCCCTCTCCGCCCCTTCTCCCACTCCCCCTCTCCGCCCCTTCTCCCACTCCCCCCCTCCGCCCCTTCTCCCACTCCCCCTCTCCGCCCCTTCTCCCACTCCCCCCCTCCGCCCCTTCTCCCACTCCCCCCCTCCGCCCCTTCTCCCACTCCCCCCCTCCGCCACTTCTCCCAGTCCCCCCCCTCCACCCCTTCTCCCAGTACCCCCCCGCCCCTTCTCCCACTCCCCCTCTCCGCCCCTTCTCCCACTCCCCCTCCCCGCCCCTTCTCCCACACCCCCTCCCCGCCCCTTCTCCCACTCCCCCTCCCCGCCCCTTCTCCCACTACCCCCCCTCCGCCCCTTCTCCACTACCCCCCTCCGCCCCTTCTCCCACTACCCCCCCTCCGCCCCTTCTCCACTACCCCCCTCCGCCCCTTCTCCCACTCACCCCCCCTCCGCCCCTTCTCCCCCACCCCCCCGCCCCTTCTCCCACTCCCCCCCTCCGCCCCTTCTACCACTCCCCCCCGCCCCTTCTACCACTCCTCCCTCCGCCCCTACTACCAATCCCCCCCTCCGCCCCTTCTACCACTCCCCCCTCCGCCCCTTCTACCACTCCCCCCCTCCGCCCCTTCTACCACTCTCCCCCTCCGCCCCTTTACCACTCCCCCCTCAGCCCCTTCTCCCACTCCCCCCCCGCCCCTTCTCCCACTCCGCCCCTTCTCCCACTCTCCCCTCTCCGCCCCTTCTCCCACTATACCCCCTCCCCTTCCCGACTCCCCACTTCTCCTTCCCCCACTCCCCCTTCCCCTTCCCCCACACCCCCTTCCCCTTCCCCTGTCTTCCCCTTCCCCCGCCTTCCCCTTCCCCCCCTTCCCCCCCTTCCCCCTTCCCCCCTCTTCCCCCCCTCTTCCCCCATTCCCCCCTCTCTTCCCCCCTCTCTTCCCCCCTTCCCCCCTCTTCCCCCTTCCACCCTTCCCCCTCTCTTCCCCCCTTCCCCCCACTCTTCCACCTTCCCCCCTCTCTTCCCCCCTGCCCCCCTCTCTTCCCCCCTCTCTTCCCCCTTCCCCCTCCTCTCTTCCCCCTTCCCCCCATCTTCCCCCCCTCTTCCCCCTTCCCGCTCCCCCTCTTCCCCCCTCCCCCTCTTCCCCCCCTCCCCGTCTCCCCCCCATCTCCCACCCCCCCACCGTCTTTCCCCCCTGTCTCCCCCCCACGTCTTCACCCCCCTTCTTCCCCCCCACCGGCTTCCCCCCCACCCGTCTTCCCCCCATGCCTGTCTTCCCCCCCACCGTCTCCCCCCCATCTTCCCCCCTGTCTTCCCCCTCCCTCTCTTCCCCCCTCCCCCGTCTTCCCCCCTTACCCCCCCCTCTTCCCCCCCTCGCCCCCTCTTCCGCTGCCCTCCCCCCCTTCCCTCCCCCTCCCCCTCCCCCCTTCCCCTCTTCCCCCTCCCCCCTCTTCCCCTCCTCCCTCTTCCCCCCTCCAACTCCCCTCCTCCTCCCATCTTCACCCCCTCTTCCTCCCCTCTTCCCCCACTCCTCCCCCCTCTTCCCCCACTCCTCCCCCTCTTCCCCCACTTCCCCCTCCCCCCTCTTCCCCTGCTTCCCCTTGCCCCTCCCCCTCCACCCTTCCCCCCTCTCCCACCTGCTCCCCCACCCTCTTCCCCCTTCTTCCCCCTTCTTCCCCCTCCCCCCCAATTGCCCCCTTCCCCCCACTTCCCTTCTCTCCCCCAACTTCCCTTCTCTCCCCCCACTCGCCTCTCTCCCCCCACTCGCCTCTCTCCACCACTCACCTCTCTCCCCCTCCCCCTCCCCCCTGCACCCCCTCCTCCCTCTTCCCCCCTCCCCCCTCTTCTCCCCTCCTCCTCCCATCTTCCCCCTTCCTACCCTCTTCCCCCACTCCTCCCCCACTCTTCACCCCTCCTCCCCCTCTTCCAACCCAACCCTCTTCCCCCCCACACCCTCTTCCCCCCACCCTCTTTCCCCCACTCTTCCCCCCCCACCCTCTTCCCCCACCAACCTCTTCCCCCCCACCCCCTCTACCCCTCCCCCTCCCCTGCATCCCCCTCCCCCCTACCCCCTCTTCCCCCGCTTCCCTCTTCCCCCGCTTCCCCTTCCCCCCTCCCCCTCCACCCTTTCCCCCACTCCCCACCTCCTCCCCCAACCTCTTCCCCCTTTCCATCCTCTTCCCCCCTCCCCCCTTCTTCCCCCCTCCCCCCACTTGCCCCCTCCCCCCCACTTCCCTTTCCTCCCCCCACTCACCTCTCTACCGTCACTCACCTCTCTCCCCCCACTCACCTCTCTCCCCCCACTCACCTCTCTCCCCCCACTCGCCTCTCTCCCCCTCCCCTCTCTCCCTCCCCTCTCTCCCCCTCCCCCTCCCCTCTCTCCCCCCTCCACTCTCTCCCCCCTCCCCTTTCTCCCCCTGCCCTCTCTCCCACCTCTCCCCTATCTCACCCCCCTCTCCCCCCCTCTCTCTCACCCCCCCCACCTTCTTCCCCCCTCACCCCCTCTCCACACCTCGCTCCCTCTCCCCCTCTCCCCCCTCCCCGCCACTCTTCCCCCTCCCCCCCACTGTTTCCCCCTCCTCCCCCACACACTTCCACCCCTCCCCCCCATCCCTCCACCCCCACTCTTCCACTCCTCCCCCCGACTCGTCCCCCTCCCCCCATTCCCCCTTCCCCCCCCCAATTAACCCCCCAACTCTTCCCCCCTCCCCAACTCTTCCCCCCCCATTCTTCCCCCTTCGCCCCCCCACTCATCCCCCACACTGTTCCCCCTCCCCCCCCCACTGTTCCCCACTCTTCCCCCCTCCCCCACCACTCATCCCCCCTCTCCCGCCACTCATCCCCCCCACACTTCCCCCCCACTGTTCCCCCACTCTTGCCCCCTCCCCCCATATTTCCCCCCTCCCCCCCACTCTTCCCGCCTCCCCCCACACTTCGCCCCCTTCCCCCCACTCTTACTCCCATCCCCCCACTCTTCCCCCCTCCCCTCACTCTTACCCCTCACTCTTCCCCCCTCACTCTTCCCCCCTCCCCCCACTCTCCCACCCCTCCCCCCCACTCTTCCCCCCTCCCCCCACTCTTCCCCCTTCCCCCTCTTGCCCCCTTCACCCCCACTCTTGCCACCTCACCCCCATTCTTCCCACTCTCCCCCCCACTCTTCCCCCCTCACCCCCCCCACTCTTCCCCCCTCACCCCCCAATTTTCCCCCCTCCCCCATTCCACCCTTCCCCCCTCCCTTACCCCTCTCTTCCCCCCTCACCCCTCCTCTTCCCCCTGCCCCCTCTGCTTCCCCCCTCCCCCCTCCTCTTCCCTCTCCCTCCCCCTCTTCCCCCTCCCTCCCCCTCTTCCCCCTCCCTCCACCTCTTCCCCGCTCCCCCTCTTCCCCCTCCCTCCCTCTCTTTCCCCCCTCCCTCTCTTCCCCCCTCACTCCGCCTCTTCCACCCCACTACCCCTTTCCCCCCTCTTCCCCCCCTCTTCCCCTCTTCACCCTCTCCCACCTCCCTCCCTCCCTTCCTCTCTTCCCCCTCCCCTCTTTCCCCTCTCCCCCCTCCCCCTCTTTCCCCTCTCCCCCCTCCCTCCCTCCCTCCCTCTCTTCCTTCCCTCCCCCCCTCCCTCCCTCTCTTCCACCTCCCTCCCTCTCTCTCTTCCTCCTTCCCTCTCTCTCTTCCCCACCCCTCTCTTCCCCCTCCCTCCATCCCTCTCTCTCTTCCCCCTCCCTTCTCCCCTCCCTCCCTCCCTCTCTTCCCCTTCCCTCCCTCCCTCCGCCCCTCCCCCCTCTCCCCACCTCCCCCCCACTCTTCTCCCCTCCACCCCAACTCTTCCCCCTCCCCCCCCACTGTTCCCCTTCCCCCCCACTCTTCCCCCCTCCCCTCCACTCTTTCCCCTCCCCCATTCTTCCCCCTCCCCCACCTCTTCCCCCCTCCCCCCTTCCCCCTCTCCCCCCTCTTCCCCTCTTTCCCCTCCCCCCCTTCCCCCTTCCCCCCTCCTCCCTCCCTCCCTCTCTTCCCCCTCCCTTCCTCCCTCTCTTCCCTCCTCCCTTCCTCCCTCTCTTCCACCCCTCCCTTCCCCACCCTCTTCCCCCTCGCTCCTCCTCTTCCCCCTCGCCCCTCCGCTTCCCCCCTCGCCCCTCCTCTTCTCCCCTCCCTCCCCCTCTACCCCTCCCTCCCCCTCTACCCCTCCCTCCCCCTCCCTCCACCTCTTCTCCTTCCCTCCCCCTCTTCCCCCCTCCCTCCCCCTCTTCCACCCCCTCCCACCTCCACCCTCCTCCCCTCTTACCCCCTCCTCCCCCACCATTCCCCCCCACTTCCCCCCTCCTCCCCCCTCTTCCACCCCTCCCTCCCTCCCTCTTCCCCCTCCCTACCTCCCTCTCTTCCCCCGCTCCCTCCCTACATCCCTCTCTTCCTTCCCCCTCCCTCCCTACCTCCCTCTCTTCCTTCCCCCCTCCCTCCCTCCCTCTCTTCCCCCCTCCCTCCCTCCCTCTCTTCCCCCTCCCTCCCTCTCTTCCACCTCCCTCTCTCTCTCTCTTCCCCCCTCCCTCCCACCCTCTCTCTCTCTTCACCCCTCCCTCCCCCCTTTCTTCCCCCTCCCTCCCCCCTTTCTTCCCCCTCCCTCCCCCCTCTGTTCCCTCTCCTTCCCTCCCTCTCTCTCTTCTCCCTCCCTCCCTCCCTCTCTCCCTTCCCTCCCCCTTCCCCCCTCCCCCTCTCCCTCCCTCTTCCCCTTCCCTCCTCCTCTCCCTCCTCCCACTCTACCCCTCTCCCCTTCCCCTCCCACACTTCCCCCCTCCATCCCACTCTTCCCCCTCCCACCCACTCTTCACCCCCTCCCCCCCAACTCTTTCCCCTCCCCCCACTCTTCCCCCCTCCTCCCCCTCTTCCCCCACTCCTCCCCGCCCTTCCCCCCTCCTCCCCCGCCCTTCCCCCCTCCTCCTCCGGCCTTTCCCCCTCTTCCCCCCCTCTCCCCCTCTTCACCCTCTCCCACCTCCCTCCCTCCCCCCTCTTCCCCATTCTCTTCCCCATCCCTCCCTCCCTCTCTCTCTTCCCGCCTCCCTCCCTGTCTTCCCCCTCCCTCCCTCTCTTCCCCCGCTCCCTCCCTCCCTCCCTCTCTTCCACCTCCCTCCCTCTCTCTCTTCCACCTCCCTCCCTCTCTTCCACCTCCCTCCCTCTCTCTCTTCCCCCCTCCCTCCCTCCCTCTCTCTCTTCCCCCTCCCTCCGCCCTCTCTTCCCCCTCCCTCCCTCTCTCTTCCCCCTCCATCCCTCCCTCTCTCTCTTCCCATTCCCTCCCTCCCTCTCTCCCTTACCTCCCCCTTCCCTGCACCCTCCCTCCGTCCCTCTCTTCCCCTTCCCTCCCCCTCTCCCCCTTCCCCTCCCATACTTCCCCCCTCCCCCCACTCTTCCCCGCCTCCCCCCTACTCGTTCCCTCTCCCCCCACTCTGTCCCCCCTCCCCCAACTCTGCCCCCCCACCACTCTGCCCCCCTTCCCACCACTCTTCCCCTCCTCCCCCACCACACTTCCCCCCTCCCCCCCACTCTTCCCCCCTCCCCCACACTCTTCCCCCCCTCCCCCTCCCCTCCAATCTTCCCTCTCTTCCCCCTCCCTCCCTCCCTCTCTCTCTTCCCCCTCCCTCCCCCCTCTTCCCCATCCCTCCCCCCCTCTCTCTCTTCGCCCTCCCTCACTCCCTCTCTCCCTTCCCTCCCTCCCTTCCCCCTCCCTCCCTCTCTCTTCCCCCTCCCTCTCTTGCCCCACTCCCTCCCTCCCTATCTTCCCCCTCCCTCCCTCCCTCTGTTCCACCCTCCCTCCCTCCCTCTCTGCCCTCCCTCTCTTCCCCCTCTTCCCCTCTTCCCCTTCTCTCCCTCCCTCTCTTCTCCCCACCCTCCCTCCCTCCCTCACCTCCCCCCTCCCTCCCTCTATTCCACCCTCCCTCCCTCCCTCTCTGCCCTGCCTCTCTTCCCCCCTCTTCCCCCTCTTCCCTCCATCCCCCTCCTCCCGCCTCGCTCCCCCTCTTCTAACCCCTTCCACCTCCCCCCTCTTCCCCCCTCCTCCCCCGCCCTTCCCCCCACTTCCCCCCCTCCTTCCCCCTCTTCCACCCCCTCCCTCCCTCTTCCCTCTCCCTCCCTCTCTTCCCCCTCCCTCCCTTCCTCTCTTCCTTCCCCACTCCCTCCCTCCCTCCCTCCCTCTCTTCCCCCTCCCTCCCTCTCTTCCCCCCTCCCTCCCTCTATTCCCCGCTCCTTCCCTTCCTCCCTCTCTTCCCATTCCCTCCCTCCCTCCCTCTCTTCCACCTCCCTCCCTCTCTCTCTTCCCCCGTCCCTCCCTCCCTCCCTCCCTTCCACACCTCCCTCCCTCCCTTCGCCCCCCTCCTTCTCTTCCCTCTTCCCCCCTCCCTCCATCTATTCCCCCCTCTCTCCCTCCCTCTCTTCCCCCTCCCTCCATCCCTAACTTCCCCCTCCCTCCCTCCCTCTCTTCCCCCCTCCCTCCATCTCCCCCTCCCTCTCTCCCTCTCTTTCCCCCCTCCCTTCCCCCCTCCCTTCCTCTCTTCCCTCCACCCCTTCTCCCACTCCCCCCCGCCACCCCTTCTCCCACTCCCCGTCTCCGCCCCTTCTCCCTCTCCCCCCCATTCCCACATCTCCCCCGCCCTTGCCCCCTCTCCCCCCCTTCTTCTTGCCCCCCTCTTCTCCCCCGCCCTCTTCCCCCACCCTCTTCCCCCCCTCCCCCCTCTTCCCCCCTCTTCCCCCCTCCTCCCCTCTTCCCCACTTCACCCCTCTTCCCCCTTCCCCACCTCTTCCCCTCTCCCCCTCTTCCCCATCTCCCCCCTCCCCCCTACCCCTCCCACTCTCCCCACTCCACCTCCCCCCCCCCTTCCCCTTCCCCATCCCCCCTTTCCCCTCCCTCCCTCCCCCCACCTTCCCCCTCCCCCTCCCTCTTTCCCCCTCCCCCTTCCCTCCTCTTCCCCCTCTTCCCCCTATCCCCCCTCTTGCCCCGCTTCCCCCCTCTTCCCCCGCTTTCCCCCTCTCTTCCCCCCTCCCCCCTCTTCACCCCCCTCCCCCTCTCCTCCCCATACCCCCCTCTTCCCCACCACCTTCCCCCTCAACCCCCCCTCAAACCCCTCTTCCCCTCCCCCCTTCCCCCTCCCTCCCTCCCCCCACCTTCCCCCTCCCCCTCCCCCTCCCTCTTCCCCCTCCCTCTTCCCCCATTCCCCCTCACTCTTCCCCCCTCTTCCCCCGCTCCCCCCTTGCCCCGCTTTCCCCCTCTCTTCCCCCCCTCTTCACCCCCTCCCCTCTCTCACCCCCTCCTCTCCCCCTCCCCTCTCTCACCCCCTCCTCTCCCCCTCCCCTCTCTCACCCCCTCTCTCCCCCTCTTCCCCCTCTCCCCCCTCTCCCCACCTCTCCCCCCTCTTCCCCCCTCCCCCCCACTCTTCCCCCCCACTCTTCCACCCATCCCCGCCCACTCTTCCCCCTCTCCCCCCCACTCTTCCCCCTCCCCCATCTTCCCCCCTCCCCACCCTCTTCCCCTCCTCTTACCCCCACCTCTTAACCCTCCCCCCAACTCTTCCCCCCTCCCCCCACTCTTCCCCCTCCCCCCAACTCTTCGCCCCCCCCCACCAATCTTCCCCCTCCCCCCCACTCTTCACCCCCTCACCCATCACTCTTCCCCCCTCTCCCCCACACTCTTCCCCCTCCCCCCGCTCCCCCCCAACTCTTCACCGCCTCCCCCGAATCTTCCCCCCTCCTCCCCCACTCTACCCCACTGCCCCCCCACTCATCCCCCTAATCTTCCCCCTCCCCCCCAACACTTCCCACCTCCTCCCAACTCTTCCCCCCTCCCCCACCAATCTTCCCCCTCCCCCCCACTCTTCCCCCCTCCCCACACTCTCCCCCCTCCCCCCACTCTTACTCCCTCCCCCCCACTCTTACACCCTCCCCCCCACTCTTACCCCCTCCCCCCCACTCTTCCCCCCTGCCCCCCACTCTTCCACCCCTCCCTCCCCACTCTTCCCCTCCCCCCCGTCTTCCCCACTCCCCCCTCTTACTCCCCTCCCGCCACTCTTCCCCCTCTTCCTACCTCTTAACCCCTCCCCCCCAGTCTTCCCCCCTCCCCCCAGTCTCCCCCCTCCCCCCACTCTTCCCCTCCTCCCCCCCACTGCCCCCCCACTCTTCCCCTCCCCACTCTTCCCCCCTCCCGCCAATCTTCCCCCTCCCCCCCACTCTTCCCCCCTCACCCACCACTCTTCCCCCCCCACTCTCCCCCCCTCGCTCCCCCCACTCTTCCCCCATCCCCGCCACTCTCCCCCCCCCACTCTTCACCACCTCCCCCCAATCTTGCCCCCTCCCCTCCACTCTACCCCACTGCCCCCCACTCTTCCCCCCCCACTCTTCCCCCTCCCCCAACTCTTGCCCCCCTCCCCCACCAATATTCCCCCCCACTTCCCCCCTCCCCCACCACTCTTCCCCCCTACCCCCCACTCTCCCCCCCCCACACTCTTCAGTTCCTCCCCCCAATCTTCCACCCTGCCCCACTCTTACCTCCCTCCCCCTCCCTCCTTACCCCCTTACCTCCCTCCCCCCTTTCCCCTATCCCTACCCCTCTTCCCCCCTTCCCCCACTCCCTCCCCCTCTTCCCCCCATCTTCCACCACCCTTCCCACACCTCTTACCCCCTCCCCACCCCACCCACTCTTCCCCCGTCCCCCCGACTATTCCCCACTCCCCCGCCCACTCTTCCCCCTCCCCCCACTCTTCCACCCCTCACCCCCGCACACTTTCCCCCTCCCTCCCCCTTCCCCTCTTCCCCCCTCTTCCCCCTCCCCCCACACTTACCCCCTCCCCCCTACTCTTACCCCTCCCCCCTCTTTTCCCCCTCCCCCCACATTTCACCCCTCCCCCCATTCTTCCCCCACTCTCCCCCTCCCCCCCCACTCTTCCCCCCTCCCCCCCACTCTCCCCCCTCCCCCCACACTTCCCCCCCTCGCCCCCTCTCTCCCCCCCCTCCCCCCCTCCTCTTCCCCCTTCCCCAACTCCCTCCCCCTCTTACCCCTCCCTCCCCCTCTTCCACCCCCCTCCCCCCTTCCACCCCTCTTCCCCCCCTTCCAACCTCCTCCCCAACTCTTCCCCCCCTCCTACCCCATCCTTCCCCCCTCCCCCGCCCTTCTGTCCCCTCCTCCCCTGCCCTTCCCAACCTCCACTCCCCCTCCCTCTCTCCCTCTCTTCCCCCTCCCTCCCTCCCTCTTTTCCCCCCTCCCTCCCTCCCTCTTTTCCTTCCCTCCCCCCTCCCTCTCTCTCTTCCTCCCTCCCTCTCTCTCTTCCCCACCCCTCTCTTCCCCCTCCCTCCCTCCCTCTCTCTCTTCCCCCTCCCTTCTCCCCTCCCTCCCTCCCTCCCTCTCTTCCCCCTCCCTCCCTCCATCCACCCCTCCCCCTCTCCCCACCTTCCCCCCCCACTCTTCTCCCCTCCACCCCAACTCTTCCCCCTCCCCCCCCACTGTTCCCCTTACCCCCCACTCTTCCCCCCTACCCTCCACTCTTTCCCCTCCCCCATTCTTCCCCCCTCCCCCACCTCTTCCCCCCCACTTCCCCCCCTACCCCCTCCCCCCTTCCCCCCTCCCCCCTCTTCTCCCTCTCCCCCCTCTTCCCCTCCCTCCCTCCCTCTCTTCCCCCCACCCTCCCTCCCTCTCTTCCCCCCCTCCATCTATTCCCCCCTCCCTCCCTCCCTCCCTCCCCCCCCTCCCTCCCTCTCTTCCCCCACCTCCCTCTCCCCCTCCCTCTCTCCCTCTCTTTCCCCCACTCCATTCCCCCCTCCCTTCCTCTCTTCCCTCCCTCCCTCCCTCTCTTCCCTCTCCCCCTTCCTCTCTCCCTCTCTTTCCCCCATCCCTTCCCCCCTTCCCTCTCCGCCTTCCTCTCTCCGTCTCTTTCCCCCTCCCCTCCCCACTCCCTTCCCCCCTCCCTCTCTTCCCCCTCCCTCACTCTCTTCCCTCCCCTCCCCCTCTTCCACCCCCCTCCCACCCCTCTTCCCCCCTTCCCCCCCTTCCCCCTCGTCCCCCTGCCTCCCCCCTCTCCCCCCCTCCCCCCTCCTCCCCCTTCCCCCCCTCCTCCCCCCTCTTCCCCCCTCCTTCCCTCCCTCTCCCCCTCCCTCCCTCCCTCTGTTCCCCTCTTCCTCCCTCCCTCTCTTCCCCCCTGCCCCCCACTCTTCCCCCCTCCCCCCCACTCTTCCACACATCACCTCCCACTCTTCCCCCCTCCCCCCACTCTTCCCCCTCCCCCTCACTTCCCCCAACTTAACGCCCTCCCCCAACTCTTCCCCCCAACTCTTCCCCCCTCCCCCTCTCATCCCCCCTCCCCCCCACTCTTCACACCCTTCCCCCCCACTCTTCCCCCCTCACTTCCCCCCTCTTCCCCCTCCCTTCCCCCCTCTTCCCCCACCCCGTCCCCCTCTTCCCCCGCTTCCCCCTCTCTTTCCCCCTCCCCCTCTTCTCCCCCCCTTGCCCTCTCCTCCCCCCATCCCCCCTCTTCCCCCCTCCTCCCCCCACTTCCCCACTCCCCCCTTTGCCCCCTCACCCCCCACTTCCCCTCTCTCCCCCACCCCCTCCCCCTTTCCCCCGCTTCCCCCCTCCCCCATCTTCCCCCGCTTCCCCCTCTCTTCACCCCTCCCCCCTCGCCGTCTCCTCCCCCCCATCCCCCGTCTTCCACGCTCCTCCCCCCTCTTCCCCCCTCCTCCCCCCTCTTCCACCCTCCTCCCACCTCTTCTCCCCTCTTCCCCTCCCCCCTCTTCCCCCCTTCATCCTCTTCCCCTTCCCCATCCCCCCTCCTCCCCCTCCCCCATCTTCCCCCCCTCCCCCCACTCTTCCCCCAATCTTCCACCACCCTTCCCACACCTCTTCCCCCCTCCCCTCCACTCTTACCCCTCCCCCCTCTTTTCCCCCTCCCCCCACTCTTCCCCCCCCCACACTTCCCCCCCACCCCCCCATTCTTCCCCCACTCTTCCACCCCCCACTCTTCCCCCCTCCCACCCACTCTTCCCCCCCTCACCCCCCACCCCCCACTCTTCCCCCCTCCCCCCACTCCCACCCTCCCCCCCCCCACACTTCCCCCCCTCGCCCCTCCTCTTCCCCCCCTCCCCCGTCCTCTTCCCCCTTCCCCAACTCCCTCCCCCTCTTCCCCCTCCCTCCCCCTCTTCCACCCCCCTTCCCCCCTTCCACCCCTCTTCCCCCCCTTCCACCCTCTTCCCCAACTCTTCCCCCCTCCTACCCCGCCCTTCCCCCTCCCCAGCCCTTCTGTCCCCTCCTCCCCTGCCCTTCCCAACCTCCTCTCCCCCCTCTTCCTCACCCCCTCTCCCCCCCTCCCTCCCTCCCTCTTTTCCCCCCTCCCTCCCTCCCTCTCTTCCTTCCCTCCCCCCCTCCCTCCCTCCCTCTCTTCCACCTCCCTCCCTCCCTTCCTCTCTCTCTTCCCCACCCCTCTCTTCCACCTCCCTCCCTCTCTTCCCCCCCATCCCCCCTCCCCCTCTCCCCCCTCTCCTCCCCCTCCCTCCCTCCCCTCCCCTCCCCTCCTCCTCCCTCCCTACCAACTCAACCTTTCCTCATAAGAAAATCCCTCTTTAACCGGGATCAACTTAGTGAACCTTCTCTGGATTGCCTCCAATGCCAGTATATCTTTTCTTAAATAAGGGGATCAAAACTGTTCCCAGTATTCTAGGTGTGGTCCAACTAACTGCTTGTATAGTTTTGGCAAGCCTTCCCTATTTTTATCCTTCAAAGGGAGTGAAATAAAGGCCAACAGTCCATTTGCCTTTCCTTTTACCTGCTGAACTTGTATGCTAGCTTTTGCACAAGGACGCCCAAACCTCTCTGTGCTGCAGCTTTCTGCAGTCTTTCTCCATTTAAACAATATTCAACTCCTCTATTCTTTCTGCCAAAGTGCATAACCTCACATTTTCCCATATTATATTCCATCTGCCAAGTTTTTTGACCACTCACTTAACCTGTCTAAATCGCTCTGTAGACTCTTTGTGTCATCCTCACCACTTGCCCTTTCACCTATTTTTGTGTCATAGTACATTCACTTCCCTCATCCACATCATTAATATATATTGTAAATAATGCAGACATTGCAAGCTTGATGCTGAAATATGGCACATCAAAATCATCCTACGGGATAATGGCTACCCTGATCAGATCATTTTGTTCTGTATATCACGCAAACCCATGAACGAGCCTAAGACCATCATCTTCAGCCCTGAAAAGTGCCCAGTTTACCTCCGATTACCCTGGAGGGCAAGGTATCTCAAAAGCTTGAGCCACAGGTGAAGTTCACTGTTTCACCTTGCTACCATGCAGTAGCAACATGAGTGGTATGCGCTGCTAACAGGATGCTACCATTAAACCAAAAAAACTTTCCGCCTATCACACAAATGAGTAATGTGACATATGAATCTCAGTACCAGTGTGATGCTAGGTATGTAGGGCATATGTTCCAAAGACTGGCGGATCATATCAAACAGCATTTCCCAGCTGCTGTTCACAATGGGCAAAAAGCTTCGACATGGCTCTTTTTTAAAGTTCTGTACTATCAAACAACTAAAGCTTCTTTTTATAAAGATATCCGACTGGATATATTTTTAAAACTGTATTTTAGCAGCCTATATGGTCTATACAACTTAATGGGAGCCAGTCATTAAATAAAAGCATCTGGATTGTGGCTCTTAACTCATCAACACCTTTGATCTAATCGTTCATATTGACAATCCAATTCTTCTCATCCTGGCCTATTAGAAACCCAGGCATAAACCATGGATCTATCAGAGTGGGCTGAATCTGAATAATTCGATTTGACTGAATGTAAAAAGAGTGGTAAAGTGCACCAAGACTTAACCAAAATAGAATTGAATGAGTTTTAATTTCAGTCTTTGTACAATCTCATCAAATTATTCAGATTCAGCCCACTCTGATATATCAGTGGTTTATACCTGGGTTTCTAATGGATTAGGTTAAGAAGAATTAGATTGTCAATATGAATGATTAGATCAGAGGTGTTGGGCACTGTTCGGCAAGTCTTTATGTCTTCGTAGTCCTAAGTAGGTTAACTGTACGTATTTATTTACAAGAATTATGTGAAAATATACAGTAAAGGGGTCTCCATGCTTGCTCATGCACATGGCTCTGTCCAACACTAGACTAACCCCTAGGTGTGGTTCACGTATTCTCTTATGTCACTCTGTGAGCAGTACTGTACTCAGTCCCAGATTAACCCTGTATGTAGCAGATCCTTAAACTACAAGAGGAATTGATCAGTTAGGAATCATAATACAGATGTTTTTATTTAATAACTATCTCTCTTAAAGTTGTATATAACATACATGCTATGAAAATACAGCTTTAAAAATAAATCTTCAAAGGAACATTCTGGGAGGAATGGGCAGCTGTTGCCTGTGGGACAGTACGTTTACTTCAAGAATAGTTGCAGCCATTTTCCTGAGATAAGCAGAATGCTCTCTGGTATAAATCCATTAACTGGTTTTACTGTACATTCCTGGCATTGCATTAGTGGAATAATGGTTTACAAATAAAGGGCAGGGCAAAATAGGATGAATTTTACCCATTTTAAACAAATTATATGAATCGTATTACATCCTACTACAATGATATATGATGTGGACAGTTGGCCGGCCTGTAATTTTAGCCCAGGCTTAAATCTCACTTCAGACACAAAAATCAAGGCTAACATGAAGGGAGTGCTGCACTGTCAGAGGTGCCATTTTCAGATGAGACCTTAAACCAAAGGCCCCGTCTGCCCTCTCAGGATGTAAAAGATCCCATGGCATTATTTTGAAGAAGAGCAGGGGAGTTCTCCCTGGTGTCCTGACCAATATGTATCCCTCCTTCAAAGTCACAAGAAAACAGATTATCTCCCCATTAGCACGTTGCTGTTTGTGGGATCTTGCTGTGCACAATTTGGCTGCTGTGTTTCCGACATTACAACAGTGACTACACTTCAGAAGTACTTTGTTGGCCATAAAGCACTTTGAGATGCTTTAGATCCAGAGGACATGAAAGGCACTAAATAAATACAAGCCTTTCTTTACACATGTATATGGTTGTGACCATTTCGTGAATGCAAGCAGAAAACAGAGCTGCTTATCAATGACTATATAATGCTTTCGTCTCTGTCCTGTGTATCTCTTGCTGGGTTTTCTTCTGATTTAGCTTTGGTTTCCAATGTGTTTATTCTGGTGCAGAGCATGATGAACTTTGTCCCTGATTTGTTTGCAGAGATTATCCACAGACATGAGCTATAAAGAACAGGGGACACATCAAGGAATGATTATAAACAGCCTTTTATTCATTGTTTCATGTGGGCATCGCTGGCTGGGCCAGCATTTATTGCCGATCCCTAGTTGCCCTTGAGAAGGTGGTGGTGAGCTGCCTTCTTCAACCGCTGCAGCCCATGTGGTGTAGGTACCCCCACAGTGTTGTTAGGAAGAGAGTTCCAGGATTTTGACCCAGTGACAGTGAAGGAACGAAAATATAGTTACAATTCAGGATGGTGTATGGCTGGGAGGGGAACTTGCAGGTGGTGATGTTCCCATGTATCTGCTGACCTTAACTTTCTAGGTGGTAGAAGTCACAGGTTTGGAAGGTGCTGTCTAAGGAGCACCAAGCTTGATATTGGAATAACGAGCTTGGTAATTTGCTGCACTGCATCTTGTAGATGGTACACACTGCTGCTACTGTGCGTCGGTGGTGGAGCGTGTTGCTGCAGTGCATCTTGTGGAGCCTTTGAAGCTTATAATTAGGATCTGTTTATACCTCGTTATTGTTTATGCCTAAGTTTACAACCGCACTGCCTAGGTGGAAAGAAAGAATTTGGAGCTACAAAACAGCTTTCACATCCACAAGAGATCACTTTTGATATGAATTACTGTTGTAGTCAGTCAACCTTATTTTCTAGTCATTCATGGGATCTGGGTATTACTGGCTAGGCCTGCATATATTGACCATTCCTAATTGCCCTTGAGAAGGTGCTGGAAGCTCCAGGGTTTTGACTCAGCGACAGTGAAGGAACGGTGATATATTTCCAAGTCAGGATGCTGAGTGACTTGGAGGGGAACTTCCAAACGCTGGCGCCCCCATGTGTCTGCTGCCCTTGTCCTTCTAGATGGTAACGGTCGTGGGTTTGGAAGGTGCTGCCTAAGGAGCCTTGGTGAGTTACTGCAGTGCATCTTGTAGATGGTACACGCTGCTGCCACCGTGCATCGGTGGTGGAGGGAGTGAGTGTTTGTGGATGGGGTGCCAATTAAGCTGGCTTCTTTGTCCTGGATGGCGTCAAGCTTCCTGAGTGTTGTAGGAGTTGCACTCATCCAGGCAAGTGGGGAGTATTTTATCAGACTCCATCTTGTGCCTTGTAGATGGTGTACAGGGATTAGGGTGTCAGGACGTGAGTTACTCGCCACAGGATTCCTAGCCTCTGACCTGCTTTTGTAGCCATTGTATTTACATGGCTAGTCCAGTTCAGTTTCTGATCAATGGTAACACCCAGGATGCTGATAGTGGGGGTAGCGATGGTAATGCCATTGAATGTCAAGGGGCGATGGTTGGATTCTCTTTTGTTGGAGATGGTCATTGCCTGGTACTTGAGTGGCATGAATGTTACTTGGCACTTGTCGAA
Organism: Carcharodon carcharias; assembly: GCF_017639515.1. NCBI lineage: Eukaryota > Metazoa > Chordata > Chondrichthyes > Lamniformes > Lamnidae > Carcharodon > Carcharodon carcharias. The sequence goes on along the minus strand of NC_054480.1, from coordinate 132,764,667 downwards.
ACCTGGTTATTGTCCAGGTCTTGCTGCATTTTGACATGAACTTCTTCAGTATCTGAGGAGTCACAAATGGTGCTGAACATTATGCAATCATCAGCGAACGTTCTCACTTCTGACCTTATAATGGAAGGAAGGTCATTGATGAAGCAGCTGAAGATGGTTGGGCAGAGGACACTACCCTGAGGAATTCCTGTAGTGATGTCCTGGAACTGAGATGATTGATCTCAAACAACTACAAGCATCTTCATTTGTGCTAGATACGACTCTAGCTATCAAAGAGTTTTCCTCCTGATTCCCATTGAATCCAATTTTTCTAGGGCTCCTTGAGGTGCCACTTGAGGTCAAATGCGGCCTTGATCAAGGGCAGTCACTCTCACCTCACTCCTGGAGTTCAGCTCTTTTGTCCATGTTTGAACCAAGGCTATAATGAGGTCAGGAGCTGAGTGGCCCTGATGAAAACCAAACTGAGCATCAATGAGCAGGTTATTGCTAAGCAAGTGCTGCTTGATGACACTGTGATGAGCCCTTCCATCACTTTACTGATGATCAAGAGTAGACTGATGGGGCAGTAATTGGCCGGGTTGGATTTGTCTTGCTTTTTTGGATACAGGTCATACCTGAACAATTTTCCACATAGTCGGGTAGATGCCTACATTATAGCTGTACTGGAACAGCTTGGCTAGGGGTGCGGCAAGTTCTGGAGCACAAGTCATCAGTGCTATTGCTGGAATATTTTCAGGGCCCATAGTCTTTGCAGCATCCAGTGCCTTCAGCCTTTTCTTGATACCACGTGGAGTGAATCAAATTGACTGAAGACTGGCACCTGTGATGCTGGGAATCTCCAGAGGAGGCCAAGATGAGTCATCCACTTGGCACTTCTGGCTGAAGATTGTTGTGAGTACTTCAGCCTTATCTTTTGCACTGATGTGCTGGTCTCCTCCGTCATTGAGGATAGGGATATTTGTGAAGCCTGCTCCTCCAGTGAGTTGTTTAATTGTCCACCACCATTCACAGCCGGATATGGCAGGACTGCAGAGCTTAGATCTGATCCGTTGTTGTGGAATCGCTTAGCTCTGTCTATCACTTGCTGCTTCTGCTGTTAGGCACGTAAGTAGTACTGTGTTATATTTTCACCAGGTTGACGCCTCATTTTTAGGTATGCCCCTGGCATGCCCTCCTCCACTCTTCGTTGAACCAGGGTTGATCTTCCGGCTTGGTTATAATGGTAGAGTAGGAGATGTGCTGGGTGATGAGGTTACAGAGTGTGGTTGAGTACAATTCTGCTGCAGCTGATGGCCCACAGTGCCTCATGGTTACCCAGTCTTGAGTTGTTAGATCTGTTCGATATCTATCCCATTCAACACGGTGGTGCCACACAACACGATGGAGGTTATCCTCAATGTGAAGAGGGACTATATCTCCACAAGGACTGTGCACTCGTCACTCCTACCAACATTGTCATGGACAGATGCATCTGTGGCAGGCAGGTTAGTGAGGATGAGGTCAAGTATCTTTTACAGATAATACAAACAGCAGACCAAATAAAAGACCAGTTAATCTGCTTTCGATGTTATTATTAAATGAGGAATGTTGATTAGAGCAACACCTTGCACTTCTTCAAGAAACACCACAAGATGCTTTATATCCTCAGTTTAAGGTCTCATGCGAAAGATGGCTCCTCCAGTAATGCAGCATTTCCTTGGTACTACACTGAAATGTCAGTCCAGGTTGTGTGTTCAGTTCCAAGCATGGGGCTTTAACCCACCACATACTGATTCAGCAGTGAGAGCCAAAAAGAAGGTCCCAGATTTGGTTTGCAGTCTGTGTTGAGTTGGCTGTTCTCAGCCGGGGCAGCAATAAGGGTCCTAGTGTCACTAACCTGTGGAGTGGTCAAATCAACCGGGTTTCCTGCTCCTGATTGTTTCCAATTGGAAAATGGCCATAATTTTATGGTGTGTATGTGAATGGGGTTGAGGAAAAGATTACACAGGGCCCTCCCATGGCCTGATAACCCACCAATACTTATTGCCTTGACTGACGCATGACAGGTGATTACTGCAGTGATGTAGCAAAGGATAACTGGTATATGTAGAACCATATTTTATCCACAATCAGTGCCTTCAGCAGCAGTAACAACTTGCATCTATATAACACCTTTAATGCAATAAAGTATCCCAAAGTGCTTCATAGCAGTGTTAACGAACATCAAGCCACATAAGGGGACCAAAAGCTTGGGAAAAAGGGGTATTCTTTAAGGGCTGTCTTAAAGGAGGAGAGAGTTATAGAGAGGTTTAGGGAAGGAATTCCAGGGAGCTGAAAACATGGCCACCAATGGATCAAAATTGGGAATGCAAAAGAGTACAGAATTGGAGGCAGAGAACTCAAAAAGAGTTTGAGGGCTGGAGAATGCTACAAAGATAGGGAGGGATGAGGGCATGGAGGGATTTGAAAACAAGGATGAGAATTTGAAAAATTGAGGTGTTGCTGAGCTGGGAGCCAATGTAGGTGTCTGTGTTAAGAAGCTTTTCCTCATGCCTCCAATGCTTCTTTTGCCACTTTCTTTAAATCTGTGCCCTCTTGTTTATGACCGTCCCACAGATGGGAACAGTTTCTCCCGGTCTCCTCCGTCCAGACCAATCATGATTTTGAATACCTGTGTCAAATCTCCTCTCAACCCTCTCTTCTCCAAGGAAAACAAGGAGTTATTTAACTTTGGGGCTCATTGCTGGGGATCCGTTACAGGTTTGTTGTGAATGACTCTCCTCACCGTGCCTTTCTTGCCAGCCCTCCTGCAAGGTGATCGTCCTCAGCGTCTTTTTGGGCGAGGGTGGCAAACGTTAGCCGGTGCTTCCCCCCAACTCTGGTCCCTGCTCAGTGACCACCTTCCTCACCCCACCCCCCCCCCCCTCCAGATGGACTTGCACAGGCAGCTGTGAAGTGAGGCCCAGTTTAGGCCTTCTGTCAAGCGATGGTCAATCTTCCAACGTTCACTGCCTTTAGATCGTGGATGAGAAGCAGCAATTTTGCTGACGTGCTGGAGCCCAGCCTCTGGCTGCAGACCCCTAATCAAACATAATCGCTATGGTTTCATAATAATGTAGAAAAGCGCGGCAGAATCATTGGCCAAGACTTTCCAGCCCCGCCCGCGATGATTCCCTTTGGAAAATTTGACGGATCAGCCGAAGGTGTGTTGGCTTCGGGTGGGAATTTCTGGTCCCGCCGTGGATGGGACCAGAAAATCCTGGACATTCTTTTTAACATGACACTGTGAAAAGGGGTAACATTTGATAACAACAACAACTTGCATTTGTATAGCACCTTTAATACAGTAAAACATCCAAAGGCAGTTCACCCAGGAATGATTATTAAACAAAACTTGACACCAGTTCACAAAAGGAGGTATTAGGTCAGATGACCAATAGCTTGGTCAAAGATAGAGGTTTTCATGAGGAAAGCAAGGTAGAAGGGCTTAGTGAAGGAATTTCAGAACCTGGAGCCTAAGCTGTTGAAGGCATGGCCACCAATGATGGAGAAATTAAAACCAGGAATACTCAAGAATCCAGAATTGGATGAGTGCAGATTTCTTGGAATGTTGCTGGGTTAGAGGAGATTACAGGGCTAAGGAGGGATGAAACCATGGAGGGATTTGAAAACAAGAATGAGAATTTTAAAATAGAGGCATTGCTTAACCTCAATGTAGGTCAGTGAGCACAGGGCCAACAGTTGAATGAGACTGTCGTGTTATGGATTCGTTTGATGTCTCAATGATGAGATCTTGAGACTTGTATGTTTAAACATGAACCATTTATTGTTAATCTTTAACTATGTATAGATCCCAGTTAATGTCATGCATGGTGTTGCTGCCATGCAGGTAGGCTACTTCTAGAGTGTTCTCTCAGGCGATTACCATGTGACTCTATGCATCATACTGTGGACTGTGCTATTCTCCAGGCACATATAGCATCATACAACAGAGACTAGTGGAAGTTAGGACACAGGCAGCAGTATTTGAATAGTGTCAAGTTCCAGGGGGTAGGACATGGGAAGACACCATTGGAATAGTAGAATCTAGAGATAAGAAAGGCACGGATGAGGATTCCAACAGCAGATGAACTGAGACAGGGGCAAAGATGGGTGATGTTACAAAAATGGAGAGGGGCAATCTTGTGATGGCACGGATACGTGGTTGGGAGCTGATCCCGGGATCCAGATATGGCACCTAGGTTGCAAGCAGACCAGTTCAGCCTCAGACAGTTGCCAGGAGGAGGGATGGAGTGAGCAGTTGGAATTATGGCCGCTAATGGCAGAGCAATTAAAATAGGCGATGTTCAAGAGGCCAGGATTGGAGGGGCGCAGAGATGAAGGATTTGAAAATATCTCAGCAAGCTTAAGGAATAGACTTAACAAGAATCAATCATAAATCTTTATATAATTATCATCCTTTAATTGTAATACAGTATCTAGTCTTTGCTCCTTTCTGCTCTACAAATACATCCTGGACAAAAATACATTCCCTCATTTATTTATTTATTTATTTGCCCATCCAGGACAGGACAGGCAGTTAACATACTCCATGGCTGTCAGTGCCATTCCTAAACTGGTTTTCAGGAGCTCTGTGTGAGACACCTGGATTGACTGCTCTCTTGCTGTCGAGGTCCTCAACCTGAGAGTTCAGCTGCATTGAGTCCTGTGTTGGATGCATTGACGTAATCCTGCATCTTGCCACAGGGTGGCATGACACTCTGGTCTAACCACGGAGTCGGCAAAGAACCCGACATTTGTATTTTCATTAATGTACTGATGCTTCCCCAATTTTCTCCACCTCTCATAAAAATGATACAGGGTTGTGAAAAAGTAATTAACTGCTTCCATTGACAGGTGAATGGGTAATCAGAGGACACAGATTTAAGATAATTGTTAAAAAAAAAGCCAGGGGGAGAAAGATTTTTTTTAACTCAGTGAGTTATTCTGATCTGGAATGCACAACCTGAGAGGTTGTTGGAATAGTGACTTTCAAAAGGGAAGTGGATAAATGCTTAAAAAGAATTTTTAAAAGACTGAAGGGCTGCAAGGGGAGTGCAGGGGAGTGAGACTATTTGAGTATTGCTGAAAAAAGACATTTTGTCAAAGCTTTTCATCTTGTACTCATCAGGACTATCGCAAGAAAACCAATGTTGGGGGAAGCAACAACTTATATCATATGAGAAGAAAGTGCTGATTGGTTGGCAAGTGGACCCTGATTGGTAAAGGCATTGTCATGGAGAATGCACCAGTTAATGGCGACTGACATTGGTATTCTGGCGATTGTCCTGATGAGTACAAGAAGAAAAGCTTTGACAAAATGTCTTTTTTCAGCAATAAGACCATAAGACTATAAGACATAGGAGCAAAAATTAGACCATTCGGCCCATCGATTCTCCTCCACCATTCAATCATGGCTGATAAGTTTCTCAACCCATTCTCCCCCGTTCTCCCTGTAACCTTTGATCCCTTTACAAATCAAGAACCTATCTATCTCAGTCTTAAATACACTCAATGACCTGGCCTCCACAGCCTCTGTGACAATGAATTCCATAGATTCACCATCTCTGGCTAAAGAAGTTTCTCCTCATCTCTGTTCTAAAAGATCTTCCCTTTACTCTGAGGCTATGCCCTTGGGTCCTAGTCTCTCCTACTAATGGAAACATCTTCCCCACATCCATCTGGAGTGTAATCCATCTGGTCCAGCTGATTTATCCACCTTCAGACATTTCAGTTTTCCTAGCACCATCACCTTGGTAATGGCCACCAAAATCACCTCTGCCCCCCGACTCTCTTGAACTTTGGGGATGTTACTTGTCTCTTCCACCATGAAGACTGAATACTCAAGTTCTGTACTATCAAAAGACTACTATTTGAATAACTATTTCAAAGAACTGGTACAGATGCAAGGGCTGAATGGCCTCCTCCTGTGCTGCATGATTCTATGATTCTCCTTCCAAGTGGAATATTTGTCTATGGTTGGGCATGGGGAGTGGTGGGGTGTGGGGGTTGTAGTATTAGGGTTTTCAGCATTGTAAGGGTTAATGTGGGACTGGAGAAAAGTACTGCCCACAGTATGATGTAGAGAGACACATGGCAGTAGACAGGAGACAGAGTTATATGGAGAGACTAAACTAGAAGTCAACATGAAGTTAGCCCCCACTTTGGGGTATACTTTGAACATGCATATAAAGTCATGTGCTACCAATAAACACTACTGTTCAACCTTACAAGCCTCTGGACCTTTTAGTGTGATCTACTGAACAAACCCTTACAACAGGGTGAGGAAATCACTGTCAAAACTGATCCTGTTCTCACCTGGCATCCAGTAGGTAACAACGTTAGCCTTCAGTGCCCCGGGGCTCAAAAAGCAACCGGAATTCCTAATCCAGGCTAGGAAGTGTCCGCATATGGATGTCAGTTGAGGAAGAGATTAGTTTGGATGAAGTTACAATGTTCCTTCCTTCCCATGGTCAAATAACTTGCCTGCATTTACTCTCATACAAGAAGGACTGGTATTCATTGAGGCACTGAACACTACAACAATACCAGAAGCATAGAATCATAGAATGGTTACAGCACAAAAGGAGGCCATTCAGCCCTTCGTTCCTGTGCTGGATTTCTGAAGGAGCAAATCACCGAGTGCCGCTCCTCCGGCTTCTCCCCATGGCCCTGCACTCTTCTTTATCAGATAATAATCCAATTCCCTCTTGAATGCCTTGATTGAACCTGCCTCCACCACACATGCAGGCAGTACATTCTAGGCCCTTTCTACTGGATGTATAAAAAAAGCTTGTCCACATGTCTCCATTACTCCTTTTGGCAATTACCTGAAAATCTGTGCCCTCTGGCTTTCAATCCTTCCACCAATGGAAACAGTTTCTTCCTATCTACTGTGTCCAGATCCCTCATGATTTTGAATACCTCTACTAAATTTCCTCTCAACCTTCTCTTCTCTAAGGAAAACAATCCCAACTTCTCCAATCGATCTGCGTAACTGAAGTTCCTCATCCTTGGAACTATTCCCATAAATCTTTTTTGCACTCTGATGTCTTCACACCCTTCAAAGTCAGGGGAGAAAAAAACGATGTGGGTTATATATTAATGATGACATTGCAGCTACAATGAGTAAGGGCTCAGAACATGTCGTTCAGAACAGTTCAAATGTATTTTCAAAAATTAGAACAAACTTTCATTTATACAGCATCTTTAATATAAAGATTAAAGGTTGAACGTTGAGAATGAATAGGGGAGATATCATTAACATTCGTATTTATATAACCGTGTTAATGTAGTAAAATGTCTCAAGTCACCCCAATAAGTGATTATCAAACAGAATTTGACACCAAGCCACATAAGGAGATATTAGATAAAAAGAGATGATTAGTTATAATCCAATAGGCAGTTATAACTAGTTATAATATAACTAGTTATAACCTCTAAAAGGCAGCGAGAGAGAACAAGGCAAAGTGATCCAGTGAGAGTGAGACATACAGAAAGCTCTCTCACGAGTGGTCAAAAGAGGAAGGGTTGTGTGGAAACCAGCATGTGAATTCAGAACAGGGTAGAAGTGCAGAGAAGGTCACAGAGGCACCACTGGGGAGGGAGGGTGGGGGATAGTCATGGAGGGACGTATAGGTGAGCAAGAGGTTTAGAAATGGATGTATTGAGTGATAAGAAGTCCTACTAGCTCAGGTTGGTCTCCTGCATGACTGACCACTGACTTGTCGGACTGACATGACGATTTTTTTGTCCTCCCTGAAACATCATTGGAGACCTTGGTCAGCCTCTGAGACTACCATATACAAAACAGGGACTGGTTCAATACACTCCAATGAGTGTTGTACATAAAACAAGGACTGAATCAATAATTTGCATCAAATGTCCTATACAACGCATGGAATGGATCACTATTCTATATTATTACACTACTTAAAGTGTTTGATATTACTCCCCAGAAAGTCAGGTGGTGAAGAATAAAATAAGGTCCAATCTTTACACAATCTGTAAGCATTTATTCAGAGATACACGTTACAAGCATACACATTCTGGACTCCAACTCCACTTTCAGCCTGTTCCTACTTATAGGAGCCCAAGCGAATCCTCGGTTAATGCCCACCACCTGCAGAACTAAATACAATTAATATACAACTAACATTGATATTAAATATGGAGAGGATCATTGTATTGCATCAAGTGTCAAACAAAACATGAAATGGATTAATATGTTACAATGTGTGTCAAATACAAAATATGGAATGGGACAAGTGCACCATAGAGAGGAGAGGGAGAAGAGGTTGAAGAGGGAAAAGAATCAGTTATAAGCTTAAAAGTATGGAATAGATTAATAAACTGCAACAGGCATAATAAAACTTCAGATTGTTTTTTCAGGAATATCAAGGACCATTTTATTCAAAATGTGTTCAGCTGGAGGGAACATTTCTGTATTGATATGTGACAGCGACGCAGCCAACTAAGTATTTTAAGATTACGAAGGGAATACATTTCAATCCTTCAAAATTGTACTTCAAAGGCCACATCTGAATATCCCAAGCCAAATCATTTGTCACTTGCAATTTTCCATGACAGGATGCTACCTGAAAGAAAGCTGAGATAAGTCAGAAACCAGTGATTAGCCGATGCCAACCAGAGCTTTAAAAGCCTGAAGGAGGAAGGAAAGACTGTGGGAGAGTCACACAGTTCTGAGGGTCTGAGAAAGAATGAGAATGGATGGATTTCTATTTCAGTACAATGAGGACACAGGGAGGAGGAAGAGTGTGGAAGATAAGGTTCAGTCAGACCTTCGGAGGAACAGGATAGAAAAGGTCAGCCATGTTATTATTGAGGGAGGCAAGAAAGGTTGCAACAGACAATGAGAGGCCAGATTGCTTGCTGTCACATATGTAGAGTGACAATTGAGATGGGGTACTGGACAGCTACTATGGCCTATAGGAATCGAGCACAGTGACACTTCTCAGGAGAAGACAATTGAATAGATAAAAAAGGCAACAATTATGACTGAGTGATTCTGTAAATCTCACATCTACATCCTCCCACTTTCTGAGCTTCTCTGCAAATGACAACCTCTCCTTGTCTGTTCTTCATATATTTTGTGCTATGATGTGTAATGAAGGTCAGGAGACTTGGAATTCTACATATCAGTTAAGAAAGGATATGCAAGGTTTAAAAACAAGTCTTAATTTTACACATCTTTGATAAAACCAGCATTGCAGATGTGGTTTGAACTGTTTGTACATTTATTGGGACACAGAGCCAAGGTATCTGCATAAATATAAGAATTCCCAAAAACCATGCCGAACTCTCACATCCAAATCTAGTTGTAAAATGACGTCCTATCTGGAGCTTTCGTGATATCTGTGGGTCATTGAACTTAATCCTGAAAGCGATGTAACAGTTCACAGGTCTTTTTCTCAATTATCTCGTACATTTTTTTAATGCGTTTGTCATTTACAGTCCGCACATAGCTCTCAGCATCCAGCACTGCCATTCCATCATGGACATCACCCATTATAAGGAGGGGTCCATCAGTCAGGTTTATGTTTGGACAAGGGCAGTTCCAGTCCATGTTTATCATTGTCACCTCCAAATGTTTGAAGTCAAAAAACGTGAGTCCCATTTTCTCATCCTTTAGCACCTCATCCAGTGTAAACCTGGCAACTCCAGAGTCTTGTTCCTCAACAATCTCCATCACCCTTCCCACAATAACGTAATCACTTCTGCAGAAGCTGGGAACTATCTTGTGACGGGGTTTGCACATTTTGCACTGTTGACTCTTTGGAAAAGGGCAGGTTTCCTCACACACCTCCTTGCTCTCAAAATTATTCTTGTTGCCTTCACAACCACCGTAAACAAAAGCGTGGCACTGCTTCATCAGGGAGTTGTAAGCCCACCGAGCCTCCCACATCTTGCAGGGACCCTGCACAGCAGGAAAGGTGCAGATATTGACTGACTCGTTGATACAAGCCAATCTGCACTCTTCATACGTTTCAAACTGGTTCCTGCTCCCGTCACAGCCTCCGAACATGAATGTTGAACACCTGCCCTTCTTGTGGTCATAGAACCATCTAACATGTTGGCGACCACATTCCCTCTTGTCTGGATCTTTAAAGCACTCTCCAGATGGGAAAGGCTGGCTTTTCCTGAGAGTGCTCTCTCCTGAATGTTCTCGTTTGATGACTGATAAAGGGAAGTCCGCTCTCAGGAGGCCAGCAGCATTCCTTGCAGTGCATGTGTAGATCCCCGCATCCTCCTGCTGGGTGTTGTAAATAACTAGCTGGCCAATATTGGTCACCACTACATTGGCGTACATTTGGTCAGGTCTCATGATGATATTTTCCCGGAAGTCGCTCTGCTTTTCCCATGTGATGTCTGGCCTGGGTCGCCCACTGACATCGCAGTGAAAGCTCACTGTGCCTCCAATGTAGACAGACTGGTGGAATGGGTTGGTGTAGAGAGCTGGAGGGATGGAGTCTTCCAAGGAGGTTGTTGATGTTGGGTTCACTGTGGTTTCTAAAGGCTGGGGGCTGGTGTTGGGCCAAGTGATGTGATACCTGCAAGTCACCACGGTCAAGCTGATGCCCCTGATGCACGCCTCTGCATCCATGTAACATTTATTGTAGTAGGTCAAACCATCCGAGGCGCAGGTGAAATTGGGCTCCTTCTCACACCTGTCCTTGCACTTACAGATGGGCTGCCCATCCCAGATATCACATTCCGAACCTTGCTGTGTGCACACGATCCTCTCACACGTTGCCTCTCTGGGAAGGTCCAAAGAAGCTAAGCTGCCATCTGCAAACCTTGCTGCCACACAGCTCTTCAGACCACACACGTTCGTGCAGCACTTCTCAAAGTTCTGACAATTCTGAAATCAGCAATGGGCACAACGGTTACTTCAACCGGAACAGACTGATTACTGACCACAGACAGATTCCTAACGTTGCTTTTTCATAATACACTTCATTGATCTACTGTGGCCCCTACAGCAGAACCAAACAAAAGCACTACATGCTCTTTAAATACATTAAGCAGGTTCATAGATGTTGTCAACATTATGCAAAACCCAAGAGGATGGAATTTCTCTAAGTTTGCACTTAGGGACACATGAAATTGGGGCATAATATGCAGAGTATAATATCAAGGAAACCCGGACGCAGGTGTAACAAATATAATTACATAAGCCCTGAAATTCCTTGCTTTTTTATGTAAATTTATTGACCCCTGCTTCCAAATGCATCTCAGCTTATTTTAATGGCCTGGCCCCCAGGTTAAAGAAACCTGCACATGAATATCCCTCAATTACACTGGATCAAAATAAAACAAAACACCCCATAGTGTTTGAAGACTTCTACAATGGTTTAATCACGTCAGTATTATTTAAGTCCTAGTTCCTTACTGCCTGTATGCAGTAAATTAATTGCTGCCCTTTGCGGTTTTGAACCATAGAATTGGGAAGGTCGTAGGTTAGATCCTCAGTCTGCATGGTGAGTTAGTTGATCAACAGATTAGTTGGGACATTACGCTGAGCTTCAGTGCAGGTTGGTTAGGAAAGGGGGAAAAGAGCCATTGGAACATTGGAACAGGAGGAGGTCATTCAGCCCCTCCGACCTGCTCTGCCATTCATTTAGATCCTGGTTAACTGGTCTGTTAACTCAAACTCCATTTTTCTGTCTTTGTTCCATATCTCTTGTTTTTCTTACCTAACAATATTCTATCAATCCCAGTCCTGAAAGCTTCAATTGACCCGATATCCAAAGGCTCTTGGGAAATAGAATCCGAGATTTCTATTATTCCTCGTGAGAAAAAGTGCTCCTTGATTTCTAGCCCGAACAGCCTAGCCATAATTTTAAAACTCTCTCCCCTCCTTCTTAATCTCCTCCTCAGAGGAAATTGTTTCTCTGGATCTGCCATATTGAATCCATTTAACATTTCAAACACCCAACTCCAATCGCCCACTCAATCTCCTAAACTCAAGAGAGTACAAGCCAAATGCCTGCTACCTGTCTTTATAATTTAAGTCTCTGAACCCCAGGATCATTCGGGATGGAGTTGCTATTTTTCAAAAATGGTCCCTCTCATCACTTGACCCTCAAGATATTATAGATGAGAAGGTGTTGGGAGAGGACAGGGTCAAACTTGATCGTGATCCCTCCATGTTTAATTAATGTTCTCACAGAGAGTCACTGATTCTGGCCAGACAGTAATGTATCAGCAGGTGACTGGTGCTGAGGGAAATAATAACCCAGGATAAGGAGCATGATGAAATTGACTGGGCAATTTAAAAAGAAACATATCTTTCTTTAAATTTGATAGAAAGAAATTGTATTTATACAACACTTTCTTGGCATCTGACATCCTGAAGCACTTTTCAGTCAATGGATCATTCTTGAAGTGTTTTCTAGGCGAGTGTAGCAGCCTTTTTGCACACATCGCCCAATAGAATTTGCCCTATGTTGATTTCTAATCCATTTCATTCATTAAAATTGAAGGAGGTTGCAAAACAGACTCATGCCCAGTGGTCTGGAATGCACTGTCAGGAAAGGTGGTGGAAGCAGAATTTACAGCAACTTTCAAAAGTGAATTGGATATATACTTGTAAAGGAGAAATTTGTAGGCAGGCAGCGAAGGTGAAAATCACCTTCAATGTATTTATGAATTTGATGAGTATGACACACAACAACACCTTTAATGTTGTAAAACTTAGTTGTTTGGTAGTCAGATATTGAGTATTGCTGAAAAAGAGACATTTTTTGTCGAAGATTTTCATCTTGCACTCATCAGGACAATTCACAAGTAAACACCAATGTTGGGGGAAACAACATTGTTTCACAGATATGTAACCAGAAAGGAAATTGGCACAAGTTAAATCTTTACATTTATTGCTCCATTACCTCTTTCCTGATATTAAATTTTAATTAGCCCACAGAGTAATATGAAGCTGGCACTATAACTCAGGTCCATATCACTGTAAAGGCACAAGAGTCTAAAACTGTCTTCAGTTCTGAAGAGGGGGCACTCCTGAAACTTATGCCCTTAGTCTTTCCAGATGCTGATCAACCTGCTGTTTTTCAGCCTTTATATCTTACTGGGCTGATATAGTATCACCACACCCTTTCACCAGAGAGAAGTAGATTGCTGTCGCTTAGTGGCTAGCATTCTCATCTGAGTCAGATGACTGAGAGTTCAAGTCCCAGTCCAGAGTTGAGCACATAAAACTAAGATGACTCTCCAATGCAGGACTGTGGGAGTGCTATACTGTTAGATGTGCTACCTTTTGGGTAAGACATTAAACCAAGGTCTTGTCTGCCCTCTCAGGTGGATGTAATAGATATCATGACACTATTTTGAAGAAAAGTAGGGGAGTTATCCCCGATGTCATGGTCAATATTTATTCTTCGATCAACATCACAAACACAGATTAGCTGGTCAATATCAAATTGTGGTTTGTGGGACCACGTGTACAAATTGGCTACCACATTAATTACATTACAGCAGTGACTACACTTCAAAAGTACTTCACTTTTGTAAAGTGCTTTGGGACACTGTGAAAGGCACTATATAAATGCACATTCTTTCTTTTCTGTGACTTGTCCATATTCTAAACACAAGACTGATATCAATATTCAGAAAAAAACAAGCTCTGTTACTACGGACTCAAACTGGATAGTTCCATCGCAACTGGCACTGCTCAGGAAATGTTAGTTTAACCTGTAAATTGCCTGGAAATCCTAAAGCTCGAAACCAGTGATTTTCTTATTGAGGAGCTGCATCGAATGTCTGGCAGGTCAGATTAAAAAACAACTTTTCTGTTTTGACAAAGAAAGTCTAAGTGTCCTCATTCAAACTGAGTTTCACAAAAGTGAAAATTAACAAATGACAATTTTTAAACAAACTGCTCCTCCATTGTTGACATTTGAGAAAAGCCAAGCTCGCGGAATAACAGCTAATGGGTGCTACATTTTAATGCTGAAAACAACCAGTTGAGGAACAAATTCTGCAGCCCCACAAATTAGCAATGACTTATACTGAGCTGCATATATCACAGTAACCCGTTAGATAGACATCTGTTACAGTGCTTGCATATTCTACCTCATCTGTGTTGCATTCCCTCTCGCAGGTGCTCTGTGCATCCACCCACAGACCTGGGTTGAGATGGTTTGGGCAGGCGCTGGTGTAGGAGAGCTTTGCTCGGGGGAGGCCGGTGTCCTGCGTCAGGCTCAACAAAGGTAACAACCCCAGCACGACAACCAGGATCCTGGGCTGAATTCCAACTCTGGGATTCCTCGTGACCATTAAGCCCAATCCACTTCTGCTCCACATCAAGAAATAAATGTCTCCACGACTAAACGCCAGCATGTTTACACCCAACAAAAGGAAGTTTCCCAACTTTGCTAAACTTAACAAAGACAGGGGAAAGTCAGCAATCAGGCAGTTAAAAAAGGCTGGTCATTGGTAATGAAGCATAAAGGACTGTAACCCGAGTAGAGTCCATTGAGATGGTATAAAGTGGAAGTGTCAGTGTAAAACTTTTTGACCCAGACCTTTTAGCCCAGCCTAGTCAGTTAAACCAGAATCAACATACCCAGGGATCTAGTCAATGAAACATATTTAGTTTATCATTCAAATAATAAACAATGAAATACATCACCCAGAAATACAATAGCAAATATAATGTTTTTCTGACTATTTTTACTGCTGTTTCTAAGACTAGGATTTGAGGCCTTATCCTTAATTACATAGAATTTACAGCACAGAAACAGGCATACAAGTACGAGCATACGAATTAAAAATAGGAACAGTATACTCGGCCCATCGAGCTATTCAATGAGATCCTGGCTGATTTGATTGTAACCTCAACTCCACATTCCCGCCTACCCTCGATAACCTTTCACCACCCCCCCTTGCTTATCAAGGATCTACCTACCCCTGCCTTAAAAATATTCAAAGACTCTGCCTCCACTGCCTTTTGAGGAAGAGAGTTCCAAAGACTCAAGACCCTCTGAGAGAAAATTTTTTTCCTCTTCTCTGCTTTAAATGGGCGATCCCTTATTTTTAAACAGTCACCATTGGCCATTCAGCTCAGCTGGTTTATGCCGATGTTTAAGCTCCACATGAGCCTCCTCCCTGTTTACATCACCTCACCCTGTGGATATTTCCTTCTATCCCTTTCTCACTCATATTCTTACTGAGTTGCCAGTTAAGATTCCCCATGGCACTGAGCCAAACATCTCTATTACAAATTTAATCCATTTACATCTGCAAATAATTTCAGTACTGAGGAGGATGTTGAAGGCAGTAAGAATAGATTGGACAATGACCTAAAGGCATCAAATGCCATAGAACTGAGTCACAGAGGGTGGCTCCTGATCTGAGTGAAGGTGAATTTTACATTACAAGGCAAGCATCGGTGCAAAACAGTATCAATTCAATGCTTTAGCTCTGGTGAATATGCAGCCTGAATTACACAGGGGAGAGGGTGTAATCACAGCCTGATAAACTTTACATAGAGAACATCTATTGTAAATGCGGACATAGGAATTTTTAATTTAAAAAGTTAACAGGAAGCAGATGCAGATATAAGATTTTTAACGTAGAAACAATGGTATTTGCACTTTCCATGACGTTCCAAAGTGTTTTCCAATCAATGAAGTCATTCTGAAGCATAGTCACTGTTGTAATGCAGCAAAATTTGACCGGAAATTGTCACATAGTGTAGGATGTTGGTTGAGGGATAAATATTGACCAGTACAGCTCCCCTTGTCTTCAAATAATGCCATGGGATCACTTCCATCCAGCCAAGAGTACAAACAAAGACTCAATTTAATCCTCACCCTGAAAGTGGAAGTGCAGCACTCCTTCAGTACTTGAAGCCTTAACCGCCTGACTCAAAAACAGGAAAGTTTATCACTGAGACAGGGCTAACACCTTACATGCAAGGTACCTGCTTGTATGATTCACTTGTTAATTAGTAAAAACCTTCATACAAATCCTGTGGACTAAAGAAAATACTCACCCTATTGCAGGGCTATGGGGAAAGAGTGTTGGGTGGGACAAATTGAATAGCTCATTCAATGAGCCAGCACAGGCATGATGGATTGAATGGCCTCATCCTGTGCTGCAAGATTCCATGGTTCTGTTTTATTAACCATTGCTTGTCTCCACTCATTATCCCGGATACAGGAAAATGAATTTCTCCATCCCCTCTTTGGAGCCAATTTGCCGAGTAGGGATTCGGCGACATCAGTTTTCATTGCCTGCCTCCCAACTTAACCCTCAACCTGCAGAATATTGAATTTGTGTCAGTTTCCTGTAGCAAATCAATTGGTTTTGCCAGTTCAATTGGGTGACAGGCTTGTGCTTATTAACAGCATTGTTTAATGTCAGGTTACCCTGAGGGAAACAATTGTTAGGACATGCGCCCTCCCCTTATGAAATATGCTTCCTTCGGTGTCTGATCGGGGCATCATAGTCTTAGCCATAAGCCATAGTTTGTCTGTACATGCACTGCCATAATATGCAAGCAGCATGCTTCAATAATACTGTCAGACAGGCTGTAGCATTTTGTGAATGACATCTTTAAAAGGTTTGGCAGTGTGCTTAGCAATTAAAGGGATATTGCCCCTCTTTGTCTTGCACTCGTCAGGACAAATGCAAGAATGCCAGATGTATTCATACGTTCAGACACAGTGGCCTGTTCTCTGCAAACAAATGGAATATGTTTAAACCTTGAGCTTTTTTTGAATTACCTGGGAGCTTGAGGAGCCTATAGTTCCCCATTACCTGCTTCATGGCAGCACCTCAGCCAATCAGAGTTGACTTGTCAACAAATCAGCACTCTTTCCTCCTATAGTATAAATTGTTGTGATTGTTTGAAACTTGGCATTCTTGTGTTTGTCCTGATGAGTGCAAGGTTAAAAACTTTGACAATGTCTCTCTTTTTAGCAATATTCAAGTTCGGTATTACCAAGCAACAGCTTGCTTTTTACTCATGCTCATTCTTGAGATGTGGCCATCACTGGAGAGGCCAATGTTTATTATCCATCCCTAGCTCCCCTTGAAAAGGTGGTATTGTCTGTCTTCTTCAGCCACTGAAGCTCACGTGGTGAATGTACTCCCAAGAGGCTTAGGTGGGGGGAGTGTTGGGGGTGGGGGGAGGAGGGTGATCCCAGTACTTTGACCCGATGACAATGAAGGAACGGGTGATATATGTCCAAATTGGTATGGATAGCTTCTCCAGATTTGGAGAACAGGAGAATAGTGAGAAACTTACAGGGCTTTTCAGCAGGAGATTGGAAGGACTGAAATGAACTGGACCTCATGTAAGTTTCCTCATGTTCTTACCGACATCCCAACATGTGTGGGGCCTTAAAAGAGGTGAATACAGAACTCCATGAAATAACTTATCAACAGGATTGATTCACTATTCTTAATTAGTCGTTTGGAAGTACTGAACTTGAGTATTGCTGAAAAAAGAGACATGTCAAAGCTTTTCATCTTGCACTCATCAGAACACTTCGCAAGAATACCAATATAAAGGGAAACAATTTATACTGTATGAGAAGAGAGTGCTGATTGGTTGACAAGGGGACCCTGAATGGGATAGCTTTAATAAGTATTTTTTTTTAGCAATATTCTTAATTACTAAAAACCTTCATACAACTTTTGTGGGTTAAAAAAAAAATTATTTACCCTATTGCAGGCTATGGGAAAAGAGCTATGGAATGGGAATAATTGGATAGTTCTTTCAAAGAGTCGGCACAGGCATGGTGAAATTATTTATAAAGAACAGACAAAACTTGGAAAGGATTTAAGAGTACACACTGCTCATATCATTTGCCACTAAGTATCCCTACCTCTATATTGATTTATACCAAATTAAGGAACTCTATACAGCAGATAGATCCTTGGAGCTAGGGTTGCCAACTCTGTTGGATCTATTCCTGGAGAATTCCTCACATGGATTTCCACTTCCTACTGCCCCATCCAGTAAAACAACCTTTTCCCCCCTTTCCAATATTAGTATAACTATAATACATTTAAGTGTTCAAAGACAACACTACAAACACACCATTTTTTAATGCCCTTGTGATTTTCCTCTTCTGGGTTTTGCTTGCAGTGGTGTCGAGGAAACAAATCTTCAATGGCTGGAGACTCCAAAACAACCCAGGAGGGTTGGAAACCCTTACTTGGAACTCAGATTTCAATTACCCTACTAGGTGTCAAGCCTTCTTGAATTGTGGCTGATACTTATGTTATTTGGCCCTGGGTGAGAGTATTAAGTTTGACCCTCTTCTTGAAGATCAACCGCAACAGAGATCTCTGAGAGATTAAATAGTCTATATTCCCTATACTTCCCAAAAGAATAAGAAGCAATTTCATTGAGACATACAAAATTCTTAAGGGACTTGAAAGTGGATGCTGGGAGGATGTTTACCCTCGCTGGGAAGTCTAACAAGGGGGTTACAGTATCAGGATGAGGGGTTGACTAGTTAGGACTGAGATGAGGAGAAATTTCTTCACTCAAAGGGTTGCGAATCTTTGGAATCCTTTACCCCAGAGGATAGATGGTGCTCTGCCATTGAGCATCTAAATAGATTTTTGGGCACTCAGGGAAATGATGGACATGGGCATAGAGCAGAAGCTGGAGTTGAGGTAAAGGTTAAGTTATTATTGAATGGCAGACCAGGCTTGAAGGGTTGAATAGCCTATTCCTGCTCTTATTTCTTATGCTCTTATATTCACTTACTAGCTGTGTCTCCCAATTCTTTTTCTCTCCAGAAACCCATCTAATTGTCTCTTGAGCTCATTGATATTCAATGGCCTTCTCATGTTTCATACCTCGAGGGTAACACAAAATTATACCCAATTTGCTCCCTAAGCATTAACCTCCTAATTATTAGGTAAGTTTATTGATACTTAACATCTCCTGTGTGCACACAACGATGCCAATTTTTAATTTTTTGAACTGCCTTCTTTCTCAATGAAAAGGTGGAAATAAATTAGCTTTGCATTTTCCCTGGTGAAGATTAGAATTCAAATGCGTGTACGTTTGTATGAAATCTGTTTGAGTGTTGCTTTAAGAGGGATGTTAATCCATTTAAAATAAGATTAATGTTCTGTTGAAGGGTCATGAGGACTCGAAACGTCAACTCTTTTCTTCTCCGCCGATGCTGCCAGACCTGCTGAGTTTTTCCAGGTAATTCTGTTTTTGTTAAGGCCTCTATTAAACCAGCAAAGGAACTGCATATAAATGTGTTAAAGATATGAGCGTTAATCTTAAACTTCAAAGCTTAAAAATGAATGCTTGGAATTGAAAACAGGTGATTTTTTGGGTTGCCAGACAACAATCTATTTCTTTTTAAGTTTATAATCATGGATCATGTGTACTTTTTTTGAGTTTTCAATCTAGGTTTTCAGTGAGCTTTCAATGAAAAAGCTGACGGTTTTGGCTGGAGGTCAGTATTTTGACCCAGGTATTTGAAATTCCATTGTGTTCCTGCTCCACCCTCTTGTTGGCCAGACAGTATTGAATGGCTCAGATCTGCCTGGAGACCTTTTCCCTGACCTTTCTGTTCTGCTTTTGTGGTTTCCCCTGAAGGTTCTTTAGTAACCAGACACCCAATGTCCTTCTCACATTTCTCAGGGTGATCCGAAATCTTAGAAAAGGAAGATTTCAGAAGCAGTTCACTTTATTAGGAAATGATTGTCTGCAGAAGTCGGCAGAAAAGAATGGAATTCCACACATGAATTGTAAGTATGGCTTCGTATATTAGGTAGGCATTAG
This sequence comes from Carcharodon carcharias, assembly GCF_017639515.1. Taxonomy (NCBI): domain Eukaryota; kingdom Metazoa; phylum Chordata; class Chondrichthyes; order Lamniformes; family Lamnidae; genus Carcharodon; species Carcharodon carcharias. Next base: position 132,744,848 of record NC_054480.1, on the reverse strand, counting down.
GACAGGGTTGTAGCCAGAGGGAGCGTCAATAGAACAGTTATCTCCTACATTTGCTGCCAAGAGTGTGGACAGCTTTGGGAGGGTATTGTGGTACCAGTTAGCAATTCACAGAGGTCCTGTGGTCCTAATGCACACCCTGTCAACTACAAGTATAGTTTGGCTTTTACAATTTGCTGTTTTGCCTCAAGTGCTAGCAACGACAATATCTTCAGAGGAGGGAAATCAAATAAAATTTAACACCAAACCACAAAAGAAAATATTAGGACAGGCAACCAAGAGTTTGGTCAAATAAGTGGTTTTTAAGGAGTTTATTTAAGGAGGAAAGAGAGGTAGGAAAGCTGGAGGAGTTCAGGGAAGAATACAAGTTGTTTTGTAATAGTGGAGCCCATTGTGACTAGAATCATTGGAATATACAGCAGGAGGCCATCGAGGCCATTATTCCTGTGCCAACTCATTGAAACTGCTATCTAATTAGCCCACACTCCTGTGTCTTCTCCAAGACACTTCAAAGTTTTCCTTTGGAGACCAACAGCACAGTCTGTATGTAAAAGTATGAGAACTGCATGAATACAATATGCAAATATAAAAGTGGAAAGGTCGGCTGGTCATAAGGCCACAATATGGCTTGGAGTTTGTGTGGCATTGTGCTTGAGAGCTGGAGCATGTCTGCATTCTTTATTCTCTTCATTTGTCTTCTAACATTTGAACAATAAAAGGCTTTATGTAGAGGTGACCAATCTTTGTTTGCTGTTCCATTTGTTTCGGTCACTCAGGGAGAAACATATAGATTCCCCCAACAATTAGTCTCACATGTCCCTCAGCTGAGCTGCTTGATGTTGACAGTTCTTGAAATGGCTGCATAAGCACCAAGAGGGAGGAATGTCTTGACCTAATCTTTCTTGCTTAATAAAAGTTCAGGTGGTACATGTAATACAGATCTGGGTAATATTGTGAGCCAGTAGCGGGAATGCATTTAGAAAAACGTTCAAAAATCATAAGCATTTAAAAGAATCTTTTTCTGAATCAACGGGAATAAGTTGGATGTGAGGTGGCAGAGACTCATGTATATACCACATGAGGCCACCAAATACCTTCTGTCAGTGCAGGCGAGATCAAAAAAGCAATCGGTGCTAATTTGCTGTGATTCCTTCCTTCCAAAGCTTCAGGGCACTGCTGGAGGATGCAAACATAATCCTTATTTCCCACCCTTTGATCCTTCATTCTGTACTGTTTGACCTTCCTGTGAATTGCTTTATGTTCAGCATAGTCGTCTCAACATGTGCCTAAGGAGCAGGGTGAGTGTAACTGCACCATTAGTTTGCCCATATCTCTTGGATATGAGTTCATGCTCATTAGGGAGGGGGATTATGTGGCGGTAATTCAATTGATGTTATATCCTGGAAGTGTAGTGATTTGAAGGATGAGGTTTTAGCATAAAACAGCACCGATGGTCCTGCTCAGCATCCTGAGAATGAATGAAAATCCATGCAACAATTTGACCACATAATCATGTCCGTCCTCGATTGAAGCAACAGGCTGTTGTATAAATGAAACAAAAACAGAAAATGCTGGAAAAACTCAGCAGGTCTAGCAGCGTCTGTGGAGAGAGAGAAAACAGTTAAGGTTTGGTTTCGAGTCTGTACCCAACGTCTAGGGAAGTCTGAGAGATTCTGGCCAGTGCCCCTGCAATTTTCATTCTCACTTCCTTCAATATCCTCCGGACTCGAAACGTTATCTCTGTTTTTCTCTCTCCACAGACGCTGTCAGGCCTGCTGGGTTTTTCCAACATTTTCTGTCTTTTGTTTCAGATTTCCAGCGTCCGCAGTATTTTGCTTTTATGTTGTATATATGAGGTAGCAGGAGTACCCTTGGCAACATGGGAAGAGTCTGCTCAAAAGGTGTCATATCCCCAGTGTCTTTGAAGGAGCAAAAATTTTCCATAGGTTCTGAAGGAGAGAAACGCACGGTTACATGTATTTCATGAAACCATTGAGCAGTTAAGAAAATTTTCAGATATATTTTGTCAAATCATTTCATAATGATGGGTACAATCCTGCAAATTTCATGAATGAACATTCCCATGGAATCCCATCAGGCCTGGCTCATGGACAGCATTCTCGCCACTTGGACCGAGAAGATTGTAGTTTCATAAAATGCCTCCAGGGGGCGTTCAGTTAAAAAAATTAGAGCCAGACCTCTCAGGAGCTAAATTTGAAAACACTGCTTCACACAAAGGCCAGGATTTTCCGTGCCCGCTGGCATCGGGCCTGTTTGGTGGCATGAGTGGACGATATGGCACGATCGGTTTCACGACGGCATGAAACCAGTTTACGATCGTCCACTGAGCCCGCCAATGGCAGGCTGCATCTCCCACCATCGGACGGCTGGAACCCCATTATAATACAGCAGCATATCATTATCAGGCCAGCTCGCCAGACTCATCCATTGTACTGGATCATCCGCACACGTCAGTGGGTAAAACACGCCGACGTGTTTCACAACAGCACATAAGTGACGTGCACCTGACAGGCTGCACTTTGCTCGGGACATCAAGGTTAGTTTGCCTACCCTACTTTGGTCAGCAGTTGCAGTCATCAGCACCAGGCTTCACAGACAGCACCACATCACTCTTAAGGGGACTCACTGTCAGCTCTCTACCCAACAGATCAGTCATATGTGGGTGGCTTTTCGATGGCTGCAAGGCTAGGTTTTGCTTGAGGAAGGGGGAGAAGTGGCCTCAGGCAAGGGGAGAGGCTGCAGGACGAGAGCTGTCCTGGGGAATGAAGGTGTCCCAGGGTGTATGTGTGGGCCACATGTTGATCTGTGCTAGTGGCCTCAAGATGGTGAGGGCTGAGGAGGCAGTCTCCAGAGGAGATGAGGCCAGATGGACATGTGAGGGTATGTGTGTGAGGGAGTGAGTGGTGATGTCCCTTGAGTTGGCAGTGACTGAGATGCCAGTGAATATGTGATGGGCTTGTGAGTGTGTGAGTTTAGAGTGATGAGATGGTTGCCATACCCTGCTTGCGCAGATGAGATCATTCATCCTCTATCTGCATTGGATGGCCAACCTTTTATGTGCAGCATTGGCATTGGTCACCACTGCCAATGCCTACTAAGCCAGAGTGGTAATGTAGCTGCCCCTCCTGTGGCCAGAGAGGGGGTAGAGGACATCATAGTGGGCATCCAAAAGGCACTTGAGGGCTGTAGCCTTCTTGCCTTTCGGGGCCATGTCTTCTTTGCTACAGTCCTGGGCTGTGAGCACTGTGGGCGGCTGCACTTTAAATGTGGTGCCTGGTGTGATGAAGCAGCGAGGTGATGTCGTGGTGGGTGAATGAGAGCTCACCCATCATGGAAACGGCGTGTTTCCCAGGAATGCATAAGTAATATGGTGGGTTTGGGATGATATGGCGTGAAAACCCGCCACTGCGGCCAGCGGGTGAAACATCGTTTGACCCGCCCGCTACTGTATTTATTCCAAAACTGGGACGATTCGGCCCAAAGGGTAGAAGTTTGGAATTCTCTTCCTCAAACAGCAATTGATACTAGATCAATGAAATTTAAGATTGATAGATTTTTGTTCACCAAAGGTATTAAGGGATATGGGGAAAGGATGGGTATATGCAGTTAGGTCACAGATCAGACATGATCACAATGAAGGGCGGAATAGGCTGGGGGCTAAATGACCTACTCCTGTTCCTATGTCCCTAGGCTCAATAGAGTGATGCACTGTAGGTAGTGCCATAAAAAATATCCCATGGCATTATTTCAAAATAAAGCAGTTGACCTCTCACCAGTCATTCAACCAACACCACAATAAACAGATTATATGGTCATAATCACAATGCACTTTATGGGAGCTTGCTGTGTGAAAATTGGCTGCTGTGTTTCCTATAGCGACTGTACTGCAAAAAGCATTTCTTTGGTTGTAGAGTGCAATTGGAACACCCTGAGGCTATGAAAAGTGCTATATAAATCAAGTCTTTCTTTCTCTTTTTTCTTCTTCCCATACATATATAATGAATTCACTGATTATCTCGGTAGCCCTGGGAAATAATGTATTGCTGCACTCAGACGCATTCAGACTGCTTCTGCTGAGAATGATGCAGATTAGAGGAGGGAAGGAGGGACGGACGTGTGTGGAATAAGGTGGGGGAACTGAGGCAGCTTAGTTGGCCCTGGGTTTCAGGTACTGTCTAGGCTTACAGTCATATGAAGAAATACCCTGCACATTGATGGTCACGTTGACTGGGGCCTATGTGCTACTAATGGGCAGTGGGTGGGTCATCGCGCTCAGGGCTCAATATGGATTTCCAAGAATGAAGTCACGATTTCCTCCGGGAACAAAGTGAATTTGTTGTCGTCGGCCGTTCTGAGAGTCTCCCACTGCCATTCTGCAGAGCGCTCAGTCTTCCTTCACAGACTTGAATTGGATTTTTGTATTGACGGCCAGTATGTCGGTTCCCCGGTTAGTGAGGAAACTCTGTGGCCGCAAAAGCCATGAGAGCAGCTTTTAAACAAGGTCTCATAAGTATAGTGGTACTGGAGCAACAGCACGCATCACGGGTTAAAATCCTATCACAGCATGTTGTAAAATTGAATTCACTAAATTAGATCATTCACGGACAGGCACCAGAGGATAGGAAATGATCACGAAGGCTCCGAGAGTGTCATTAGGCTGCCAGCTGGCTCACTGTAATGGCTTACAAAGAGATGAATGTGCTTTTCTTACCCAGCCTGGACTAAACATGACTCTCGTCCCACACAGCAAGAGAATTACCTGGAAAAACTCAGCAGGTCTGGCAGCATCGGCGGAGAAGAGCAGAGTTGATGTTTCGAGTCCTCATGACCCTTCTGTTGAAATGTCAACTCTTTTCTTCTCCGCCGATGCTGCCAGACCTGCCGAGTTTTTCCAGGTAATTCTGTTTTTGTTTTGGATTTCCAGCATCCGCAGTTTTTTGTTTTTATCTAGTCCCACACTATCGGCGGGATTTTCCACACCTGCCCGCCACTGTCATCTTCCGGTCCGGCCGCAAGTCAACGGACTTCTGGCTGGGGCACCGCCTCACCCACGGTGGGTCCCACCCGCAACGGGGCTGGAAAATCCTGGCCTATGTGATTGACCCTTAAAGACTTCCAGTGTGGCCCAGCACTAAGACGTTAGAACAATTCCACTATGCGAGCCACTAGTCTCCTCTTAATGCTCTTTGTCTCTGATTTTTCTCACATTTCTATCTCATCACCATGTCATCATTAAGACTGCCAATTTCCACCTCTCTAACATCGCTAGACTTCACCCCTGCCTCAGCTTATCTGCTGTTGAAACCCTCATCCATGCCTTTGTTACCTGCTAGGCTTCACCATTCCAATGCTGTCCTGCCTGGCCTCCCACATTCTACCCTGCATAAATTCGGGGTCATCCAAACTCTGTTGGCAGTGTCCTAATTAGCATCAAGTCCTATCTTCCCATCACGCCTGTGCTCCATGACCTCGATTTTAACATTCTCAGCATTCATTTCAAATCACTTCGTGACCTCACCCCTCCCTATTTCTGTAATTTCCTTCAGCCCTACAATACTCTGCGCTCCCCTGATTCTAGCCTCATGGGAGTCTCTGGTTTTATTCCTTTCACCATTGGTGGCCGGGCATTCAACTGACTGGATCCTAAGCTCTGGAATTTCCACCCTAAACCTTGGTTTCCTTCTTCAAGACTCTCCTTAGAACCTACCTCCATGACCAAGCTTTGGGTCGCCTACTCTATGGACAGAAAGTTTCACTCAGAGGGTGGGCGCGCACCTGACCCGCTCGAGCGTGAAATGATGCGTGTTGACATCAGCCGAGCGTGTCGACGTCAACGCGCAGTCATGTGATAGTTCGGTTGGCGGGCGCGTGCCAGAGTCAGCAGCCTGCCCGCCGACAATTAAAAGACAATTAAAAGGTCAATTTTTCATTGCCCGTCCAACCTAATGGCAAAAAGGCTGAGTGGCCTTTGCATTTTTTTGGAAACCTCATCCACGGGCAGGATGAGGTTTCCAAAACCAAATAAAAATAAAATAAAAGTTTTGCAATTAAATTAATAACATGTCCCTTCTCAAGTAACAGAGTCACATAAGGGGACATGTTTTATTACATTTTTATTTTCTTTATTATTTTTTGTCCTATCTCTTCATCACCCTGAGGCAGCTCCGTGCCTCAGGGAGATTATGCAGCACTTACTCACGCGAATGCGCCTAGTTTGCACTTGGCCCGCTCGCTCTCTTCCAACCACCCCACTGCCCTCCCCACACAGACAGCGCTCAGCCCTGCCGCTCGCGTTTCATTCTGGGTGAGACTTAACTGGCCCACCAGCGTGAAATTGTGGTACGGTGCCCATTGTGGGGGTGGGGGGGGGGGTGTGGTCAGATTTCCGAGCACTCGCCCCCACTGAGCCCGCCCGCCAAGGGCAAAATTCTGCCCTATGCATTTATGTGGCCTGGTGTCATATTTTGTCTGAAACCACTCCTGTGAAGTGTTTTGGGACACTTGATTACATTAAAGTTGCTATGTCAATACAAGTCATTGTTGTTGAATTTCTAACTCCTGCCTCATAGACTTTAAAAGGGTCCCAAAGGCACTTCATAGAAGTGTTCTCTGACAAAAATTGACACTGAGTCAAAACTTTACGACAGCCAACACGATGTCAGAGTAAGGACAACCCACAGCCTACAGTTAACCATGGGCACATTGAACTGTTTAAAGATGACCTGTGCCTTATAAAAAAAAATACACAAAAAGACACTGATCAAAAGGTGGCTGATACTGTAAAGTGACCCCTTCTGAAAAATTCCTATATGGATTGTACTGGCAGACCTGTCCTAAGAGGCTGCATGGAATTTCGTGACTGGGGAGGTGTCAAGGCCCACATCAAACAGAGGCACTTGAAAGGAAGACATGGAAAATGCAGAAGGCTGGACTTTTATCCTTTGTGTTTGTGAAGACAATGGAAACTGTCCTCCCAGCTAACTGCACACCCAGCAGACATCCAAAAACCATCTCCTATTGATTTGTATCTCAGAATGTGTTGAAAAGTTTCTGAGTTGAAAGCAAAATGAGTTTCGGATGCAAGGCCTGCCAATGATTTGTCTTCCAGGAATACACAAAAACAGGAGTTTAAAACTTGCTCAGAACCACAGAGCAGAAGAACAACAAAGAAATAAGAAGGACACCTCTCCCTCTCTCTGGAAACAATCAAAGGTATTCCCTTCAGCAGAGTGCAAAACTGAACCAAGCTATCAAGTGTCTCCAGCAGACTGCCAAACTGCTTAAGTCAGCTCTAGAGTTCAGTTGAAATCACTTCACTAACAGCAGCAACATATCAACATCTATGCTTCACAGACAAGCCCAGGACTTATTCATATATTCATTCAACTTTTATTTGGACTCTTAACTTACTTAATTCTGAACTGTGTGTGTGTGTTTTTTGTGCTTGAGTACGTGTGTATGTGTATTTGTGTGCAAGTACATGTGTATTTATGCGTGTGTGTGTGTGTGTATGTTTGTGCATGTGTATATGTGTGCATGTGTATGTGTGTGCATGCATGTGTGTAGGTGTTTGTGTGAGTGTGTGTATGTGTGTGTGTTTTGCGTGTGTATGTGTGTGCGTGTATATGCATGTGTCTGTGTGTGTGCCTGTATGTGTGCGTGTACATGTGTGTGTGTGTGTATTTGTGCATGTGTGTGCATGCACGTGTGTTTGTGTGTGTGTATTTGTGCGTGTGTGCATATAAGTGTGTTTGTGTGGGTGTGCATGTACATGTGTTTGTGTGTGTGTGTGTGTGTGTGTGTGCATGTACATGTGTGTGTGTATTTGTATGTGTTTGTGTGTGTGTGTGGGCATGTATGTGTGTGTTTGTGTATGTGTGCGTGTGTGTGTGTATGTGCACGCATGTGTGTGTGTTATGTGTGCATGTGTATGTGTGCGTGTGTATATGTGGGTGCGTATGTGTGCATGTGTCCATGTGTGTGTGTGTGTATATTTATGTGTGTGTCTATGTATTTGTGAGTGTGCGTGTATGTACTTGTGTGTGTGTGCATGTCTGTATATTTGTGTGTGTGTGTGTGTGTGTGTGTGTATTTATGTGCGTATGTCTTTGCATGTGTCTGAGTGTGTGTATTTGTGTGTGTGTGTGCATTAGTGTACATGTGTGTGTATTTGTGTGTGTGTGCATAATTGTGAGTGTGTGTATGTATGTGTGTGTGCATATTTGTATGTGTGTGCATATTTATATGTCTGTATGTCTGTGCATTTGTGTGTATGTGTGTCTGTGTGTTTGTGTGTGCGTGCATTTGGGTATTTGTGTGTGTGTATATTTGTGTGTGTGTGTGCATTTGTGTATGTGTGCATGTATTTGTGAGTGTGTATTTGTATCTGTGTGTATCTGTGTATGTTTTTGTGTGTGTATTTTTGAGTGTGTATAATTTAAACAAACCTTAGTTGCGACCAACCAAACGGTTTGGAAAAAAGGGGAACCAGCTCATTCCTCCTCACCCGATCGTAACACAAAGCAGGAGGCATTAGGAAAGCTGGCAAAAGTTTAGTCAAATCTGTAGGTTTTAAGGAGGAGAGAGAAAGTAGTGGCAAGACAGAGGAGTTTAAGGAGGGAATTAGGGCCTAGACTGCTAAAGGCATAGCGACCAATGGTGGAGGTTGCTCAAGAGGCCAGAGACAGAGTTAATGCAGAGATTCTGGAGGAGCTAAAGGAGGTTACCAAGCTAGGAGGAGGTGAAGCCCTATGGAAGGATTTGAAAACAAGGATGCAAACTTTACATCAGCGGAATTTTCAGGGCAGTAAGCACAGGGGTGATGGATGAACAGACTTGGTGTGAATTAGAATACAGGTAGCAGAGATTAGATGAAATTAAGTTTGGAAAGGGTAAAATTTGGGAGAACTCAGCAGGTCTGACAGAATCAGTGGAGAGAAAGACAGAGTTAATGTTTCGAGTCCATGTGACTCTTCTTCAGAAGTTCTACGTGTGCGAGTTCTGATGAAGAGTCATACCGACTCGAAACGTTAACTCTATTTTTCTCTCCACAGATGCTGTCAGGCCTGTTGAGCTTTTCCAGCATTTGTTGTTTTTGTTTCCGATTTCCAGCATCGCTGTTTTTGCTTTTATCCTTGTAAAAGATGGGAGGCTAGCCAGAAGAGCAGTGGACTATAATTATAAATCATTTTACCTATTTATAATGACACTAACAATTATATCTTTCCTGTTTAGCAGTATTATTACATTGGAACTTAGGGAGAGGTGCAACAATTTTCGATGGAACCTAAAGCAAGGCTAAACGGAATCTTGTTTTATTTCTTAATTTCAAAGGAGCAAAATGACTGCATTCACCCTGTTCCTTGGGTGCGTGTTGGGAGGACTATGCTGAGCCTAAAGCAGTTCATAGGAAGGTCAAACACTACAGCAGGAAAGATCAAAGGATGGGAAATAAGGCTTATGTTTGCGTCTTCCAGCAGTTCCCCGAAGGCTTGGAAGGAAGGAATCACAGTAAATGAGCACCGATTGCTTTTTGATCTCGCCTGCACTGACAGAAGGTATTTGGTGGCCTCATGTGATATATACATGAGTCTCTGCCACCTCACATCCAATTTATTCCCATTGATTTGGAAGAAGATTCTTTTAAATGCTTCTGGTTTTTGAACATTAATCCAAAAGCATTCACGTTACGGACTCACTAAATTTGAATTACACGTACCACTAGATCTTTCACAAAGTAAGAAAAATCAGGTCAAGTAATTTCTTTGCTGTTGAAACGACTTTTCCCTGTGTGCTCTGGGAGACATTTTCAAAACTGCCAACATCAAGCAGCTCAGTCGAGGGACTGCTGAGACTAATTGGGGGATCTATGTGTCTCTATGAGTGACAATGACAAATGAGCACTCGCAGACTCTGACTAAAGGTTTTAGTGTACATTATGAATATGAATTATGAGATTATGAATGTATGCATATCCATACACACACATGCGCGCGCACACAAACACGTGCGCCCACATACACACAAGTGCACACAAACGCGCACACACATGCACACACATGTGTGCACACACTCATGCACACACACGCGCGCACACACACACACACACGTGCACACACACACTCACGCACGAGTGCACACAAATGCACACACAAACGCACACACACGCGCGCACACACACGCGTGCACACACGCATGCGCACGCAAACACACACACACAAATGCTAAGCTATTTGCACTTCGTCAACGGTTGTCTTTTGTCAGCAGTAACTAGAGTTAAACTTTGGTTTTCTGCTTGCTTGATGAGGGTAAATGTATCTATTGCTTTCTGTTAAACAGAGTCATACAGGTCTGAGCCCTAGTTTGTACAGTTAGCTGATTTCATCCAGGGTGACAGTAGAGGTGCTAGTACCTTGAATTGTGGAAAGTTATATGTATATATGTATATATATATATGTATGTATATGTATTCAAAACTATAGTGGATAAGGTGTAATCATGGGACGCAAATAAATTCCAAGGTGCTAATTCAAAGAAGAGCAGGGGTTTTATACCTGGTGTTCTAGTCAATATTTATCCCTCTATCAAAATCACAAAAATAGATTCGTTATGTTGTCTTTATGGGGGCTTGCTGTGCACAAATCACCTGCTGTGTTTCCTACATTAGACTGCATTTCAAAAGTAATTCACTGGCTGTAAAGCACTTCGGGACATCCAGTGATTGTGAAAGGCGCTATATAAATGCAAGCCTTTCTTTTGTCTGGAGGGTGGCCCATCTGCCCAGAGGTCATAGGTTCAAGCAACGGTGTTTTTGGGAAATGACTTGACATAATTTCCCTTCATTTGCTATCAATTATGAGATATATCAAATACATATAAAATAGCAAGGGATAAACTCAGATGGTATGATAAAGGGCCAGGGTGGGTGGGGGTCAGTGGGTGCGGGGGATGGCAAAAGTCATCTTTAGAAATTAAGACCAAAACTACTTCTTCACAAAAAAAAGAGTTCACAACATTTGGAATAGGTGAGTGGCAAGAAATACCTTGGATATATTCACAGGAACAGTACCCTACTGATTATGTCACTGGGCTAGTAATCCAGAGGGCTGGACTAATGATTCAGACACAAGAGTTCAAATGCTCAAATATAGCTAGGGAAATGTAAAATTCTATGAATTAAGTGAACCTGGAATAAATAGGTAAGACCAATAATGGTGATTGTCTAAAAACCCATCTGGTTAACAAATGGGATGGAAAGCTGCTGTCCTTACCTAGTCAGACCTACAGGTGACTTCAGATGTGATTGCCTCTTAACTGCCCTGTGAAATGGACAAGGAATCCATTCAGTTGTCAAGGAGATGTCTTACCACCATCTTCGCATCAAGAACAACTAGGATTGGGCAACAAATGCTGGCCTTGATACCCACATCCCATGAATGAATGACAAAAAATAGTGTGGCTTTGTTTTTGGATGGATTTTTAAAAATTTGTCCTTGGGTATCACTGGCTAGGCCAGCATTTGCCCATCCCATTGCCCTTGAGGGTACTTAAGAGTCAACCACATTGATATGTGGTCAGGAGTCACATGGACCAGGTAAAGATAGCAGCTTTCCTTCCCTAAAGGGCATTAGTGAACCAGGTTGATTTTTGCAGCAATTGACAATGGTTGCATCCCCACCATCTGTCATGGTGGGATTTGAACCCATGTCCCCAGAACATCGCCCTAGGTCCCTGGATTACCAAGCTAGGGACAATACCACTGCACCATCACCATGATTGGCCAATTCCCCTTCTCATCAATATGCCTAAGTGTGACATGCCATGTTTAGGTAATTTTATTTAAAGTTCTTTTTAAAGAAAGGATATACATAACGCTTAAAACTAAAGTTTAGACCGGGGATTGCCAAGATTTCTGTTGATGTGAGCTGTAAGTATGCCTCAGGCACCATGCGGCCTCAAGAGCCCCCGTTTTAAATCCATGTTCCCGCACCTTGTGCATCAAAATATGTCATATTACCTGGAGTTATGTAACGTCCTGGGAGTGGCAAAAATCCACATTAAATCCCAGGCCACTTTTTAGAGGGAAAACGAATATAAGAAATTCCTCTCTAACCCCCTTAATCGATCAAAACTGGTTGAAGGGACCATATCTGCCTCTGATTAATGTTTATTGTTATTCATTCAAGGGAAGTGAGCATCGCTGGTTAGGCCAGCACTTATTGTCCATCCCTAATTGCCCTTGAGAAGGTGGTGGGGTGAGCTGCCTTCTTGAAGGAAGGTCAAACACTACAGCAGCTGCAGTCCATGTGGTGTAGGTACACCCATAGTGCTGTTAGGAAGGGTGTTCCAGGATTTTGACCCAACGACAGTGAAGGAACAGTGATATATTTCCAAATCAGGATGGCCGGTGGCTTGGAGGGGAACTTCCAGGTTGTGGTGTTCGATGTAATAAAGTGCAAGGTGTCCCCTGACCCAGTCAAAAACAAGACCAACTGTCACTTTATTTAATTCAGTAAATAAACTTTCACTGCACAATCTGGCATACTGTTTCACAGGTGCATTATTCTCTGGCAGAAGAACCACCACTGAACATCTAATCCATTTCAGGCCTTACGTAGCAAGAGTGTGACAGCTCATCCTCGCTAATCTACTCAGTTCAAACAATTGGTCTACACTGGCCCTGAAATGACCACTTAAGGACCTCAATAGGCCTCTAGGTGGGGAGGCCGTCCTCCATCCTTTCCTCCCTAGATTTACTTGGACAGATGCAGGAAGGTGATGCGCTTTCCACCCTGAGCCTTTCCACCCCATTAAAAGGCTCCCCCTGCCTCCCAGGCTGCTCTTGGGGGAGGGGCATTAAATTCTGCCCAATGGATTTAGTTCTCCCAATATTTAGTGGGAGGAGATTTTTGCTTATTGAGTACTGGATATCACACAAGCGGGCTGACAATTTAGAGACGGTGGAGAAGTTGAGCGAGGTGATGGTGAGGTAAGGCTGGGTGTTGCCTTTAGCAACTGGCTTTATGTCATTTTCCTGAAGGATTTGCGTTGGGTTCAACATTTGACCCACCCACATGCGCAACGCAGACAATCCATTTTTTCTAGTGTTGGGTGAAAGAAAATGTTGCTCAGGGTCCCAGAAGAACTCCCTGCTCTCCTTCATATAATGTCATGAGATCTTCAACATCCACTTGTACAGCTAGACAGAGCCTTGTTCCAAGATTCCACTGACACTGCTGCACTCTCTCATTACTGCACTGAACTATCAACCTTTGCTCAGGTTCTGTAGTGGAGACTTGAACCCATGACTCTTTAAGTCAGAGTCAGGAATCCTGCCGCTCAGAAAGGTAGTCACTACACCATGCAACTCTCTGAAAGTTTACATTCTCCAATGAGACAAACATCAGCAGAGAGCTAAAGATCCAACAAAGTGCCTTTGCATTCAACCCTCCAATAATCACTTCCCCATCACGCTACTGTGAATTTTTCTTTTTTTCCACACCAGTTATCCCTTATTGCCTTTGAGGGAATCCAATACTTTGGTGCTAAATTGCGGATAGTTTTTTTTTTACTGTGGCCTCACTCCAATCCAGCTGTTGGGCTGCTTAAACTCATTTCGTTACAGATTTTCACAGCCACCAGAGGAGACTTTCATCTTATCAGTCTGCAAAAGATTTGAACACAAGTCCCAGAGGTGAAAGTACAATGTTCTAAGCCATTGCCTCGTCTCTGTAAAATCAATCCAGTCATTAATTTGCACTAGATTGATAGCAATGTATCATGAGGTCAGCTGAACACTTTTCAGGTCTGAGGGGATTTCTCCTGGATCCTAGTGCCATCAGGTTACTTAGCATTTTGCTCTAAGCTATCTGCTTGCATTATCGTTTAAAGTGCAATACTGTATTTTGAACAGTCTCACAGATGGCTTTTGGATCCGTAACGCTTCACAAAAGAAGATGGCCAGATGTCCCTGTGGCTCACACTGAGCCATACTCAGTCTCCACCCCCATCCAATTGGCTGGAACTACACTCACCTGGTTTCATGATGTATGCAGCATTATCCAGAGAATCACCCACAGTGTCTTCTCTTTCTGTTCCCACACTGCTACCTCGAGAGTCCCTAAGGATCTAATCACGGGCCCTTCCTATTTCACTTTGGCAGGAAGAATAACAAAGAATAACTGCAGAATTCAGAGGTGCAGAGGGATCTAGGTGTTCTTGTACATGAGTCACAAAATGTTAGTATGCAGGAACAGCATGTAATCAAGTAGGCTAATGGAATGCTATCCTTTATTACAAGAGGAATTGAACATAAAAGTAAGGATGTTATGCTTCAGTTATACAGGGCTTTGGTGAGACCGCATCTCGAATACTGTGTGCAGTTTTGGTCCCCTTATTTAAGGAAGGATGTAAATGTGTTGGAGGATAGGTTGGACAGGCTGGGCTTGTTTCCACTGGAGTTTAGAAGAGTGAGGGGTGACTTGATTGAACTATATAAGATCCTGAATGGTCTTGACAAGGTGGACATGGAAAGGATGTTTCCTTTTGTGAGTAAGTCCAGAACTAGGAGGCATTGTTTTAAAATTAGGGGTTACTCATATAGAACAGAGATGATGAGAAATTGGCTGGCAGGAGCCAAGTCATAGGGAACCTGCCAGGTTTCATGCCTGCGGTCTGATGGGGTTCCCACATGCTCAGGCACCCTTTTCCCAATGGAGAGACCTGCTGGTGGCAAGGTCTGCCCCACAGGAAGACACTCCCCCGCTTTTTACACTGACCATCCTCTGCTCCCCCCCCACTCTCCTCCCTTGACTGGCCCCGGTGACCCTGCCTCGTATGCCTTTGTTCCGGGCTCCAGCACCAACCCGTTCCCTGAGGCCTACTGCAGTACTGGCAGTGGCCACTGCTCCTGGTGGTGCTGCTGATACTGGAAAGCTGCTCTCGAAGAGGGAACATCTAGCCTGCAGGACCCAGGATCCCTGATGGTCGGCTGCAGAATGCCAGATTGAGATTAAATCCGGATGCCTCTCAGATGGATCTGTCACTACAACCATTATGCACTTTTCATGCACAAACTCATTGGAACTGTCCAACCGTCCACAAGTGTCAAAGCTGTTCAGGAAATGTCAAAGCAGTTCAGGAACTGTCAAAGCTGTTCAGGAAATGTCAAAACTGTCCAAGAAATGTCCAAAGATACCTAGGTGAATTGTCATGGAGAAGCCAAGGGCAAAGATATGTGGGGAGCATGGGTTGGCATAGGGGATATGAGGGGCCGTGAGCAGTGGGTAAAGGGGCATGGGTTGGTATAAGTTGGCATGTTTGGGGCAAAGGAAGTATGTGGGCAGGGGGTGCGAGGGGTGAGGGCAGGGTTTTTTGTTTTCTTATATTTTTTATTTTAACACAGTGCTGGAGCGTAGAAACAGGCCTTGCACTCAGCCTGCCTCTGCACCTGGCACCCTTTGCACTCGATCCTATTTCTCATTCCAAATTCCTATTTCACCCCACACTGCGCCAACACCACCCGCCCCCACCCCCAATCGCAACCCCCCCCCACACACCCGGACCGAAAATCCATGCAGTGGGGGGACATTTTTAAAGGTCAGGTTCGCCGAGTCAGGAAATCTCCAAACTCTGCGCACTCAACCAAGGGATGAAAATCTGGGTCAAGCTCATCTGAACTCTGCTGTTCGTACCCTACCCTAACTCACACCAAGTCCTGTTCAACCCATGTGCTCACTGACCTAAATTGAATGCTGGTTATACAACGCCTCAATTTTAAAATTCCTTGTTTTGAAATCTCTTCCCTCATGCAGTCTGTAACCTCCTCCAGATCCTCCAGTTATAACCTCTTGCACATTCTCAACTTTAATCACTCCACCAACGCTGGCTGTGTGCCTTCAGCTGGCAAGGCCCAAGGCTCTCAAATTCTCTCCCTAAATCTGTCTGACTCTCCTTCTCCCTTTAGAACATACCTTAAAATCTACTTCTTTGACCAACTTATTGGTCATCTGCTGTAATACCTCCTTATATGGCTGGGTGTCTAATTTTGTTTGATAATACTCCATGTTATCAACATCTTGGGGGTTACACTGATCAGAAACTGAATTGGACAAGCTATATAAATACTTTGTCTACAAAAGTAGGTCAGAGGCTAGGAATATTGCGACAAGTAACCTAAATGCCCAAAGCCTGATTTTGGAGGCTGAGCGTCAACTCTCAGACACTTCCTCCTACCTCTCCCTGGACCATGACCCCACCACTGAACATCAAGCCATTGTTTCCAGGACTGTCAATGACCTCATCTCCTCTGGAGATCTTCCTTCCACAGCTTCCAACCTGACAGTCGCCCAATCTCGGACGGCCCGCTTCTACCTCCAACCCAAAATCCACAAACAGAACTGTCCCGGTAGACCGATAGTGTCAGCTTGCTCCTGCCCCACGGAACTCATTTCTCGTTATCTTGACTCCCTTCTCTCTCCCCTTGTCCAGTCCCTTCCTACCTACATCCGTGATTCCTCTGACACCTTACGTCACATCAACAATTTCCAGTTCCTTGGCCCCAACCGCTTCCTCTTCACCATGGACGTCCAATCCCTCTACACCTCCATCTCCCACCAGGATGGTCTGAGGGTCCTTAGCTTCTTCCTCGAACAGAGGCCCAAACAATCCCCATCCACCACTACTCTCCTCCGTCTGGCTGAACTTGATCTCACACTGAACAAATTCTCCTTCAAATCCTCTCACTTCCTCCAAATAAAAGGTGTGGCTATGGGTACCCGCATGGGCCCCAGCTATGCCTGTCTCTTTATGGGGTATGTGGAACATTCGTTGTTCCAGTCCCACTCCAGCCCCCTTCCACAACTCTTTCTCCGGTACATCGATGATTACTTTGGTGCTGCTTCATGCTCTCGTCGGGACTTGGAAAAATTTATTAATTTTGCTTCCAATCTCCAACCCGCCATCATTTTCACGTGGTCCATCTCTGACACTTCCCTTCCCTTCCTTGACCTCTCTGTCTCAATCTCTGGTGCCAGACTGTCCACCAATATCCATTACGAGCCTACCGACTCCCACAGCTACCTCGAGTACAGCTCCTCACACCCCACTTCCTGTAAGGACTCGATCCCATTCTCTCAGTTCCTCCGCCTCCATCGCATCTGTTCTGATGATGCTACCTTCAAAAACAGTTCCTCTGACATGTCCTCCTTCCTTAACCGAGGTTTTCTACCCACGGTTGTTGACAAGGCCCTCAACCGTGTCCAGCCCTTCTCCCATGCATCCACCCTCACGCCTTCTCCTCCCTCCCAGAAACATGATAGGGTCTCCCTTGTCCTCACTTATCACCCCACCAGCCTCCGCATTCAAAGGATCATCCTCCGTCATTTCCGCCAACTACAGCATGATGCCACCACCAAACACATCTTCCCTTCACCCCCCCAGCAGCATTCCATAGGAATCGTTCCCTCCAGGACACCCTGGTCCACTCCTCCATCACTCCCTACTCCCCACCTATGGCACCACCCCATGCCCACGCAAAAGATGCAACACCTGCCCCTTCACTTCCTCTCTCCTCACCGTCCAAGGACCCAAACACTCCTTTCAAGTGAAGCAGCATTTCACTTGCATTTCCCCCAACTTAGTCTACTGCATTCATTGCTCCCAATGCAGTCTCCTCTACATTGGAGAGACCAAATGTAAATTGGGCAACCGCTTTGCAGAATACCTGCGGTCTGTCTGCAAGAATGACCCAAACCTCCCTGTCGCTTGCCATTTTAACACTCCACCCTGCTCTCTTGCCCACATGTCTGTCCTTGACTTGCTGCATTGTTCCAGTGAAGCCCAACACAAACTGAAGGAACAGCACCTCATCTTCAGACTAGGCACTTTACAGCCTTCCGGACTGAATATTGAATTCAACAACTTTAGATCTTGAACTCACTCCTCCATCCCCTCCCCCTTTCTGTTTCTTCCCCCTTCCTTTTGTTTTTTCCAATAATTTATATTGGTTTTTCTTTTCCCACCTATTTCCATTATTTTTAAATCTTTTATGCCCTGCTAGCCTTTCCACCCCACCCCCACTAGAGCTGTACCTTGAGTGCCCTACCATCCATTCTTAATTAGTGCATTTGTTTAGATAATATCACCAAAATCAACACCTCTGTGTTCTTTTGTTCTTTTGTCTGTGACATCTTTTGATTATCTGCTCATATCACTGCTTGCTTGTCCCTACAACCACCCCAGCACCCCCCCAACTTCTCTCCCCCCACCCCCCTCCCCCCACCCCCCCACCTTAAACCAGCTTATATTTCACTCCTTTCCTAAGATTCACTCAGTTCTGCTGAAGGGTCATGAGGACTCGAAACGTCAACTCTTTTCTTCTCCGCCGATGCTGCCAGACCTGCTGAGTTTTTCCAGGTGATTATGGAAAGGTCAGATTCTGGGTTGCCCACGTACAGCACCTAAGTACTCTTCTCAAGGGACCTGTTTTGTGATTACAGTTGAGCTGGTCAACTTTCCGGCTCTCCATTGCCTTGAAATTGGAAAGACTTGACTCTAAGATGATACAGACCAGGGAAATGTCAGATTTGATCTGTGATCTGTGTCGACTTAGTCACAATGCAGCAGACTACCCCTGGCCTCAGTACCTTTGAGGAAAAAGTTAGCCGAGGATTCTGCGCTTCATGTCTGACTGGGAGAGCATATACATGGGTATCAGGTAAAGAGGGGATCAGCATCGGATGTAAAGCTCCTTCGCAATCAGCTTCATACATTCATTGACAAGGCAGATACACAAATAATGGTCGCTTGGATAAGGTTACTAAAAGTGTGATCACTGCTGCACTTTTTAAGTGTCCCAGTGAGGAAGTCAACACCTACAGGAAGAGGGGAGGAAATTGGAGGAGGGGAGAATTTATAACACACCACCAAGATTCTTTACATTGTGGGTGGCTTAGTCAGAAATAACAAAAGAAATAGCCTGGGATGACCTCTTTATTACACACTGAGGTAAGAAACTTTTATGCCTTTGCACTGGCCTGTGAAAGCATTAGCATTTATTAACAATTGCAGGATTAAAGCTCTCTGTTTGCCTAGAATACCTTGAATCAAGGCGAGTTGTCTTACTTTGATTACTGAGCTATAACATCCATTATCATACAGCAGTTTATTCTTGGGACAAATCAGAGATGGATTTTGGAAGCTGTGGAAAGTATTCCAGATCTCAATTTATGCTGCATATGCATGTAAACTTTAACCCTTTTGTGCCCGTGTGGATAAAATGGTAATACAGAAAGCAGCGTGTGTGAGTATTCTTTGATTCTTTTGAGTGCATCATTGCCTTGATACTGAATGGTGGTAGATGTTTGCTAAGTAAATGTACACATGTGTAGTACATTTACCAGATGAGGAGTGAACTGGCTCCCCCCTATTCGGCTTCCTCGGTTGGTCACAGCAAAGGTTTTTAAATTTATTTTCCCCATGGTTGCCTTTTCCAAATCCAAATGTGTTTTTACTATCTATGCAGTGAGCAATAAGGAACCAATCACGAGGTTCTCTTGAGTCAAAGAACAAGTTTTTAGCTACTAAACCTTGGGGAGAATTTTTCCTGTGGCAGTCAGGCTGGACAGGAGCGGGCAGGGATGGGCACGGAGCTGATTGCCACCCGCAATACGCTGAGCTACAATTTTACGCGGGCAGGCCAATTAAGGTCCACCCAGCATAACGCACGGTTGGTCGCGCTCAGCGCTACCTGTGCGAGCAGCGGGAGGGAGAGTCGGGGCCTGCGCTCTTAGGCGCATGCCCGCGAAAGTGCACTGCAATCTCCCTGAGGCACGGAGCTGCCTCGGGGAGATTGAATAGATTATAAAACATTTGATTAAATGAAGCAAAACTTTATTTAAATGTGTCCCCCTCATGTGACATTGTCACATGAGCTCAGACATGTTGGTGGAGTTTGGAAATTTTATTTATTTATTTTATAAAAGATTCAGGAAACCTCATCCCGCCTGTGGATGAGGTTTCCTGAAAAATGCAAAGGCCGCCCGGGCTCTTGGCCTGCCCTTAATAGGCCATTGACATTTCGGCGAGTGCACAGCCACCTTCGGCACGCGCCCACCGAAAGAAATATCGAGATGATGTGTGATGACGTCAGGACACACGCCCGACATCATCGTGCGTCATTTTACGCGTTGGCGTGTCGGGCGGGTCCCCGAACGCCATCCGGAAGATTCAGACCCTAAAGGAAAAAATAATAAAAGATGTGATGTCACATGCATAGATATCGGATGTAAGAAAAGTTGAGTCCAAATAAAAGACAAAAGAATATACGGTTAAGTCCTTTGCTTGTCCATTTGGCATAGATTGTTGAACGATACAGCTGATTTAAGTTAGTTGGTTCTTCAGATGCGGTCAGATGTAGACATTGTTGCAATTCTTATGAGATCATTGGTAGATTTTGGTGGCTGGTTTTTGAACCGGATGCTGCTCTTATTCCAGGAGAGAGACAGGGAGAGAGAGAGAGAGAGTTCCTTACTGCTCCATTAACAGCATCTGATGAACTCCTCTTTCTGGCTTGGTAAACCAGTTCTTAAAGCCCTGCTGTCTGTACATTCCAGAGGAATTTGATTACCATGTCTGCTGTAGTCATTGTTCTGGAACAATTAATCACATTTTGATGTTTCATCGCAGAAACGTTTGACACGTTTCAAGATAGTTGAAGCCATGGGGATCTGAGTGTCTGTTGGTTTTTTATCCTGGCTGGCTAGCAGTTCCCATTGTCTTGATAGGATTACAGTTGATGAAAATCCAGCACTTTTGCGTTTTTAAGATCTTCCTTAGTATTGGGTTTTGATGTCTCTAAGTTCTTTATATTTCTCTCTCTCTTCACATTCCCTTTCAAGGGTTCTTGTTTGCATTCCTCACCTTCATCTTGAGATGTGGCTTCGCATTTTAAAGCAGCTTGTGCTGTCTCATTTCAAGATAGAGAATTTCCAGTCAGTTGAAAGTTTTAACAATCCTTTTTCAAGAATAAAGGGCAGTAAATTCATAACAATATTGTATAAACATGGGAAAAGCATTTTCTAACTAAAATTAGTTGATGTGGCTCAAATGGTGGAATGAACCTAAACAGACGGATTACAAGATGCACTGCAGCAACTCACCAAGGCTCCTTAGACAGCACGTTCCAAACCCACGATCGCTAGCATCTAGAAGGACAAGAGCAGCAAATAAACAGAAACACCACCACCTGGAAATTCCCCTCCAAATCACTCACCATCCTGACTTGGAAATATATCACCGTTCCTTCACTGTTGCTGGGTCAAAATCCTGGAACTCCCTCCCTAACAGCACTGTGGATGTATCTACATACACCAGATAGACTGCAGCAGCTCAAGAAAGTAGCTCACTACCACCTTCTCAAGGGCAATTAGGGATGGGCAATAAATGTCATCCCTAGCCAGCGATGCTCACATCCCATGAATGAATTAAAAATGATAATTTCACAGGATTTGATGAAATTCTGTTGGACCTCCCAAAGCCCAGAGTGTAGCAGGTTGAATGTAGCCAGTGACATGGACACTAGACAAAAACATAGAAGCTGGAATCTGGATCCAAGTAGAAAGCTTAAGGGACTTGGTCACGGTGACAGTCTGAGGTAAATTTTCCAGGTCAGATGCTCAGCCACTTCATACACAATTGCCTTGAGTTTATAAATGGTCCTTGGTCACAGAGATGTGCCATTGAAGAAATTGTTGATAGGAATGTGCCTCTTTGACCACATCACAACAATCAACATTCTCACAAGGTGTGCACTGCCACACTGTGTGGGAACAGAGTGCCAGACAGCTTCCATAACCCTGGAAAATCCTGTATAGAGACTCGGAAGCAACTTTTTTTTATATTTGAAATGGATTTTTGAAATCCAAGGAGGCCACAAAACCTTAAAGTAGGGAATAAAAACTGGAAAATGCTGGAAATTCACAATTGGTCCATCAAAATTTGAAAGAAAGAAATGTTAACCTAATTTAATGGTTAAATATTAACATTAAATGACAGTGTCGAGACTCATTTTTCCATCAGCCCTATGCTTACTCAGTAATATTGGTTCCCACTTAAAAATCACTTCACTTTTTAAGTTCGCATCCTCATGTTCAAATCCCTTCAAGGCTTCACCCTTACCTCATCCTCCATATATATAACACCCCCCACCCCCCCGCCACCCCCAACCCCCAGCCCTGAGAACACTGTGTTCCTCCAATTCTGGGCACTTTTGCACCCATTTCACTTACTTCACCCCACATTAGGAAGCTATGCCTTCAGCCACCTAGGAACTGAGTTCTGGAGTTCCTTCCCTGAACTTCACTTTTAATAAATTCCCAAACCAATCCCCATTAAGGCAACAGGATCCCATAGACTAAGCCAAACACCAGGCAAAGCATTTTCACCTTACAAATGCAAAATGAGGTTCCTCTATCTATGGTTCCTGTGGAGACAGTTGTACGCTTACAGCTACTTTAATCTATGTTGCCTCTGCCCTTCACACACGAAAACTGCCCTCTGATATACCTAGCATACTTCATTGAATGTAAATTCTCATTGTATCACCAGCCTTTTTGAACTCTACCTCTTCTAACAATAAAACCCCTTTCATACTACCAACTTTATTAGTAATCTAAACATTTTGCTTGGTCTCTGCTAGCTAGGTACTAGATTTCACTTGCCTTCTTGAATGCTCTATTCAAAAAATGCAAATGCACTCTACCTCTCTTACATCTCAAAACTAGTACACATCAAAGTACCCAGACTAGCTGGCTTTAATTCCACACACCCACAGACTAAACCTCTATTTAAAAAAAAATATATTTTCCAATAATATTATATATGTTAATAGCGTCATGACAGTTAACACTGGGAAAGATCTTTACTTTTCTTCAAAACGGCATTGTATATTCGTTAGTCTAGCTTCAGAGACCCTGGTACATTCAAACAACAACTAGTTTATTTTATACAACTGAGCTATGTACAGCGATCCAGGGTTTTTCATAACCTGTCCTTGATAGGGATTGTGTTTTCCCAGTGCTGCCATCCCAGTGGAATTGGGTTTTACCCTTTTTAAGGGTTGCTCACCAGTCCCAAGATTTTTCCTTGGTTCTCCGACTCAAAGTCTACGATCTCTGGATCGGGATTTTCTTCACAAACTACGGTGCTGTGGTGCAGCCCTGAATGACTTTGAAAGTTGATTTTCTGACTTTTCCTGCCTCTACTTCATCTATGAAGCAGCTTTGGAGTCTTACAAGGTTTTGCAGTTTTGGCGCCACTTTTACAGGTCTGACATATAATCTTCTTTAAAGTTGAATTTTCAGTGTTTTGAAGTTCATCACCACTGCCACCATGCTGTATTTTGGTTAGTCTAGCTTCGGAATGATTACTGAGACGTCGATATGTTTAAATGATAACTGAACTATGTACAGGCATCCATGACTAGGTGTTACGCTGCTGAAGCCATGAACATTCTCCCCCTCCTCTGCTAGTCATGCGTTCTCTTCCATCATCGTTATGGGAGGTGCTATTTACACAGTCCCACACAATAGCCCTTATACTACAAACAGTAGTGTGGAATCTTTACTGTTCACCTGAGAAGGCCAATGGACCCTTGTTTATAATCCATAATACCAGATTTCCAGATGAGATATTAAACTAAGGCCTTGTCTGTCTTCTCAGGTGGACTTAAAAGATCCCATGGCACTATTTTGAAAAAGAGCAGAGAAATTATCCCAGTGTCCTGGCCAATACCTACCCCTCAGTCAACATCAGAAAAATGGATGATGGGCAGCAATTTTCGCTTGGCGGGTGGACGCACACCTGACCCGCTCAAGCGTGAAATGACGCACGTTGACGTCGGCCGAGTGTGCGCAGAGCCGCGCGCAATATCGGTTGGTGGGTGCACGCTGGAGCCAACAGTACACCCGCCCACAATTAAAAGGTCTGTTAAGGCCATTAAGTAATCAATTAACTTAAATTTTTCACTACCAGTCCAGCCTAATGGTTGGCAGGGCAGGCAAAAAGGCTGAGCGGCCTTTGCATTTTTTTGGAAACCTCATCCATGGGCGGGATGAGGTTTCCAAAACCAAATAAAAAAAGCAAATAAAAACCTTTTAATTTTTCATTAATAACATGTCCCTGCTCATGGGAACATGTTCCATGACATTTTTATTTTTTTTAACTATTTGTTTTCATATCTCTTCACCTCCCTGAGGCAGCTCTGTGCCTCAGGGAGATTATGAAGCGCTCATTTTTGCGCACGTGTGAAGCTCATGCTCAGCCCCCCCCACCACCACCACCCCACCCCGGCCCACCTCCCTCCCCACCGCACAAGCAGCACTCAGCGCTACCGCTTGTGTTTCACGCTGGGCCGGCCTTAATTGGACCACCAGCGTGAAATCGCAGTTCGGTGCTGATGGAGGGCAGTGGTTGGCTTCCCACCCACCCCCGCGCGCCCCCCCCCGCTCCCCATCATCCCACCCCCCCCCCGCTGAGCCCGCCCACCGAGGACAAAATTCTGCCCGATGTATGATCGCGATCACATCACTGTTTGTGGCAACATGCTACACAAATTGGCTGCTGTGTTTCAACATTACAACAGTGACTACACTTCAAAAGTATTTCATTGGTTGTGAAGCACTTTGGTTGTGAATGATGCTAAATAAATGCAAATCTTTCTTTCCTTTCAATGTAGGTCAGGGAAGGTCACAAACGTGACCCTGGTCTATGCAGAATTAGTCAATCTGAGGTAGCTGGCAATGGACCACAGCAATTGTCCTAACTGTCCCTGAAGAGGGAAAGGAAAATACAATAATTGGTCACATTTCCAACCTTTTAATTTCTAGTCGGACCCTCTTCACCCCGTTTTATAATGTTCTTGTGTGGAGTTGGTTCAGGACAGTTTGGGATTTAGCTCCAAAGAATTCCACCTGTATGTGTGAACACAAGGCCATTTATATAGGTGAAAAGGCACAATTAAAAACTCTTGTACAAAAAGAGGCCAAGAAATTTGTTTAAGCACAGTTCACCCAGATTACTGGGCTACTACAGAAAAGAAAGAATTGCATTCATATAGTACTTTTCACAACCACTGGATGTCTCAAAGCACTTTACAGCCAATGAAATATGCTTTAAGAACATAAGAATTAGGAACAAGAGTAGACCATTCTGCCCCTCGAGCCTACTCCACCATTCAATAAGATCATGGCTGGTCTTCTTGTGTTTCAACTTCCACATTCCCATCCAACCCTGATAACCTTTGATTCCCTTGCCTAACAAGAATCTGTCAACCTATGCCTTAAAAATATTCAATGATCCTGCCTCCACTGCCTTCTGAGGCAGAGAATTCCAAAGTCACACAACCCTCTGAGAGAAAAAAAACTCCTCATCTCTGTCCTAAAAGGGTGACCCCTAATTTTAAAACAGTGCCCCCAAATTCTGGACTCACCCACAAGAGGAAGCATCTTTTGATGTCCACCTTGTCTCGGCCATTCAGGATCTTGTAAACTTCAGTCAAATCACCCCTCACTCTTTTAAACTCCATTGGAAACAAGCCCAGTCTGTCCAACCTTTCCTCATAAGACAATACACTCATTCCAGGTATCAATCTACTAAAACTCCTTTGAACCACCTGCAACGCATTTACATCCTTCCTCAAATAAGGAGACCAAAACTGCAAACAGTATTCGAGGTGCGGTCTCACCACTGCCCAATATAACTGAAGCATAACATCCTTACTTCTATGTTCAATCCATCTTGTAATAAAGAATAGCATTCCATTAGCTTTCTTACTTACTTGCTGTACCTGCATACAAACTTTTTGTGACTCATATACTAAAACACCTAGATCCCTCCGTACCTCAGAATTAAGCAGCCATTGTTCATTTAAGTAATACTCTGCTTTTTTGTTCTTCTTGCCAAAGTGAACAACTTCACATTTTCCCACATTAAACTCCATTTGCCAGATCTTTGTCCACTCACTCAACCTACCTATATCCATCTGCAACCTCCTCATGTCCTCTTCACAACATACCTTTCTACCTATCTTTGGGTCATCTGCAAATTTAGCTACCTTGGACAGAATTTTGCCGTCGGCGAGGAGGGTGTGGGGTCTGCTCGCCAACGTGTAAAATGACGCGGGATGATGTCGGACGGAACCCCTGACGTCACCCCGCCCCATTTAAATTTTCAGGAAGGCGGGGGTGCAGCAAAATCAGCTGCGGGTCCGCCGACCTGTCAATGGCCAATTGAGGCCATTGACAGGATCATTTAAACAATTAAAGGACCTGCCCGTCCAACCTTAAGGTTGGGGGGTCATTCAGTCAGGAGCCCCAGTGGCAAATAGAGAAAACATGAAACCTCATCCAGCGGCGGGATGAGGTTTCATGCAGGCTTTTAAAAATTTTAGTAAAGTTATTCTGTAATTTATGTCACATGAGGGGGACATGTTAGGGAATTTATTTTTCTATTGTTAATATTCTTCAAAGTGGAAGCAATCTCCCTGAGGCTGCACTCTCACTTTTAAGGAATCCCCGCCCCCCCCCCCCCCGTCTACACAGGAAGCACATAGTGCTTCCCACTGGACGTCACACTGGGTGGGCCTTAATTGGCCCGCCTGCGTAAAAAGGCGTTGCAGCCCGCTTCTCCAGCGGGGATCGGCTCTCTGCCCGCTGGAGATTGGGTCAGGCCGAGCCCGCCCACCCGACAGGCAGAAAATTCTGCCCCATTTCTTCACTCCCCTCATCTGAGTCATTGATGTAAATCATAAAAAGTTGAGGCCCCAGTACAGCCTCTGTGGACTCCACTCTTTACATCCTGCCAATCAGAAAGTGACCCATTTATGCATACTTTCTGCTTTCTGCCAGCCAGCCAGTCTTCTATCCATGCTAATATGTTACCCCCTACACCATGCGCTTTTATTTTCCGTAATAATCTTTGATGTGGCACCTTATCAAATGCCTTCTGGAAATCTAAGTGCAGTAAGTCAACAGGATCCCCTTTATCCACTGCTTTTTTACTCCTTCAAAAAATTCCAATAAATTGGTTAAACATAATTTTCCTTTTGCAAGACCATGCTGACTCTTCCCTACTGCCTTGAGCACTTCTAAGTGCCCAGCTATAACTTCCTTCATGACTGATTCCAGTACCTTCTTCCCAACAGACATCAAGCTAAATGGCCTATAGTTTCCTGTTTTCTCCCTCCCCCCCCTGCTTGAATAGAGGGGTTATATTTGCTACTTTCCAATCTGATGGAACCTTTCCAAAATCTAGCGAATTTTGGAAAATTAACACCAGCGCATCAACTACCTCATTAGCCACCCCTTTTTAAAACCCTAGGATATAGTTCATTGGGACCCAGAGACTTCCCAGCCCGCAGCTCCATCAATTTGCTCAGTATCGTTTCCCTAGTGATTTCAATTTTACCGAGTTCCTTTCTCCCATTCACCTTCTGATTTGCAGCTATTACTGGAATGCTTTTTGTATCCTCTACAGTGAACACAGAAGCAAAATATTTGTTCATTTCTTCCAGCATTTCCTTATTATCTACTATTAACTCCCCACTGTCACTCTGTAGAGGACCAACATTACTTTACTTTTCTCCTTTTTAACATCCAGTATTCTTGCTATCCATTTTTACATTTCTAGCTAGCTTCCTCTCATACTCTTATTTCTTTCTCCAGATTAACCTTTTAGTCATTCCCTGCCATTCTTTATATTCTGCCCTATCATCTGCCCTGCCACTCATCTTTGCGGAGTTGTATGCTTTTTCCTTAAGTTTGATGCTTTCCTTAACATCTTTGGTTAACCACAGATGGTGGGTCCTCCCCTTAGAATTCTTCTTTAGTGTAGGAATGTACTTATTCTGAATACTCTGAAACATCCCCTTAAATGTCTGTTGCTGTTTCTCTGTTGATCTATCCCCTAGCCTTGTTTCACAGTTCACTTCAGCCAGCTCAGCTTTCATCCCCACATAGTTGCCCTTATTTAAGTTTAAGATACTAGTCTTAGACCCACTCTCCTCCCTTTCAAGCTGGATGTAAAATTCAAATCATATTGTGGTCGCTACTACCTAGGGGTGCCTTTACTCTGAGGTCACGTTACACAATCCTAAGTCTAATATAACCTGCTCTCTGGTTGGTTCCAGAACATGCTGCTCTAAGAAACTATCTCGAAAGCATTCTAAGAACTCTTCATCCAGGCTACTACTGTCAATCCGATTTTTCTAGTTATGTGTAGATTAAAATCACCCATGATTATTGCCAGCCCTTTATCACAAGCACACAATATTTTCTCTTGATTACTTTGTCCTACACTGTGGCTACTGTTAGGGGGCATGTAGACCACTCCCACTAATGACTTATTTCCCCTACTATTCCTTTTCTCCACCCAAACTGATCCTACATCCTGACCTCCTGAACCAAGGTCGTCTCTAACTATTGCACCAATGCCTTCTTTGATTAACAGTGCTACCCCTTCACCCTTGCTAGCTTCCTATTCTTCTTGAATGTCACGAACCCTTCAATATTAAGGACCCAGTTTTTGTTGTCCTGCAGCCATGTCTCCATAATTGCTATCAGATCATACTTATTTACTTCAAGGTGGGCCATCAATTCATTTACTTTGTTATGAACGCTACGTGAATTCAGATTGAGAGCCTTCTGTTTTGTCTTTTTGTTACCTTTGTAACATCTAGTCTTGTATTCTTAGGGTTTTTCTCTCTGACCGAGAATAGAAGCTGGGCCTTCCCGTTGTACAACTTCGAACCAAGCTGGGTAATGTGTTTATCCTGTGACCCGCCGGAGAAGCTTGCAGATGTCAATGTCATCTACCGACTGTCAGTGTCTCCTAAAGGAAATTGTATGTTACTAATCAAGGATCCAATCTCCATTGAATCACTGCCCATTATGTCCCAATAAAACAGGACACATAGAACCACTGGTCCCATTTTTTCAGACAGCAGGTGCTGGTAACTGTTCTGCTGTTGCCATTTACAGCCCCTCTATACCCATCTTCTGTTTTTTAACTTGTCCCATTATCACCCCACTTTTGCCTTGATCATCATTCCTTTTGTCATTTAATCTCTCCTGTCTTGCACCCTGTCATAGACCCTTCCTTTTGTTCTTTGCCCACACCAACACCAGCCACTTATCCTGACTCTGGAGATGCTTAGAGTTTGTTGCAACTCTTAACTTTTCCCAGTTCTGATGAAAGGTCACCAACCTGAATGTTAACTCTGCTTCTCTCTCCATAGATACTGCCTGACCTACTGAGTTTTTCTGGCATTTTCTGTTTACACCAACATGAATAGAGTTACTTTCAGAGCCATTTTCAAGTAAATTTCAAATAACTCTGTTTTATGCTGGTAGCAAGTCCCCTCACTCAGCATCTTGTGCTCAATGGCTTACATTGGCTTATGGTTCAACAACACCTTTGTTTTATGTCCTCATCCTCAAATTCTCCCCCTATCACTGTAACCTCCTTCCAATCCACTACCCTTTGGGATCTCTGCGCTCCTCAAGTTCTGGCCCCTTACACATTCACAATATTAATTGCTGAACCATTTCAGCTATCAAAATCCTAAGCTCTGGAATTTTTTCTGTAAAATTTTCCACCTCTTTGCCCCTCTGTCCTCCTGAAAACCCCTTCTTAAAGCGTACTTTTTTGACCAAGCATTTGGCCATCTGCCCTAATACCTCCTTATGTGGCTCAGTTGATGGAGCTCCTGTGAAGCTTGTTGGGATGTTTCACTATGTTAAAGATGCTATATAAATGAATGTTGTTGTTAAGGTAAATGGAGTGTATGCTAACAGACTGTTTTTTGTTTGACAGAGGACAAGAAAAAGTTTCCTTATGGGTTTATTTAGGGAAGGCATTTAAAATAAGTAATTTGCTAAAACATTAATATTTTAGAATTTTCATTTTTGTGTGAAGAATGTTTTAGTCGATGAATGGAGAACCGAAAGCAGCCCATAAAGAATCAGTCATGAATAAAAAGTGGGTATGAACGGGTTAAAGAGCGAAATCCACCTGAACTTTGATTTCTTTTTGAATGTGTCAAGAGAGGGGTTTTAGGCTACGCTTCAACATCTATCAGACAGAATAATCTATTTAAAATCTTTCACACCTGATAGCTTTGGAGAGCCATCCTCGTGTGGGAGTCTGGCCCACTAGAGATATGAAATTAATATGGCCCAGGAGTTTAACTCAGGCATCACAGTCTGTCACAATCATCAACTCTGCTCACAACACAGCTTCGAGTCAACCAGATGTGAAATACTTTGACCTGATTGCTACAACTGATCAATGCTGCAAACTACGCTTTGATACATCCATGTTTCACAGCATTCATTCAAGGAGGAAAGAATTTGAATTTACACCATGCCTTATCAAATCTCTTGGAAATATTCCACATCGCCTCACTTACAATGAATTGCGCTTTTCTCGCTTTGCGATCACTGTTGTTCAGCAAGGCAACCAGTTTTTGCACAGCAATGTTCCCCAGCTATGAGATGATTGATTAATCATCAGCTTTGATGATGTTGGGAGCTTGAGAGAAGAATAGTTGATAGGGCACCCCCCCACCCACCCCCCACCCACCTCCAAACCCCCGTCCCCCACCCACACACCATCAACCCCATCCCCAGCTGTTCGTTGAATTGTACCATGAGCACCATCTATCCAATAAGTCGATGTGATGTGTCTAGTGTGTGAGTAAAGAGAGTTAGCATGTTCTTTGCTTCTTTGTGCTGGTTTGTTTCTCATTTTCAGCCCACACCAATGACTAGCAGCAATGTGAAAAAGAGAGCCAAATGAGTAGTCGCTCCCTGTCAGTACACAGCCTCATCATCAGGGCAAGTCCTCAGCTGTGCCTCCTCATGGTGACACAGGGAAACTGGGTCCCTCACTGCCCCAAGAGGAGTTTGGGCCCCAGTCATGCAGTGTGCAGGCCCAGCATCATGTGGGCAAGCCCTGGCACTCATGAACCAGCTCAGGGTGAACAGCTCCACTGCCTTGTGGATACCTCAGGAGCATTGAAGGCTAAGGGAGTAAACCCTGACAAAAAATCTGGAGTGGAGCCCAAAGACAGACTGATGTCTAAATATATAATCTTTCCAGAAACTCCTGCAACCAAGCCGGTGCCAAACATAGTCTTTTGCATTCCTTTGGACTTAACGAGGGAGGCTGAGAGAAGACCCAGAGTCTTCATAAACATTGACCAGGCTTGTGACTGGAGAGGACACCCCAGTTTTGCTGCAGAGCATTAACACAACATGGGAGATGTGTTGCGAGTGATAAGTCCAACTTGACTGGTATAATAAACACATGGTACAAGCTGTCTCCAATGCTGGGAGGGACTGTCATGCCCCACTGGTCAGCCACCACCCACCTCAAGTCAGGCATCCCCCAATTAGTAAGGTGTGGCCCCCACCACAGTCCGTCTGCTTCAACGGATGCTTTGAGTTCAGAGTCTTTGCTCAACAAGTGGATGGAATCCATCGCACCAGGCAAACATACAAAAAGAAGGAAGCCAATTCTTCGATTGGCAAGCTGGAACATCAGGACCATGTGACCGTGTACATGGGACTGACAGATAACTTCCAGCTAGTCAATAATGTGCACAAGCTAGCTGTGATTGACATGGAATGCGATTGGCTAAACATCAACAAACAAGAGATCAAGTTCGCCAAGAGCGAATAACTGAAAGAAAAACATTACACTTTCATCTGGCAGGGGAGGAAGAAACGCTGCAGTAGCTCGCTATTCTCAATGATAGAACACCTCCCCCCCCACCCCCATCACCCTCACCCCCAACTCAAATGGTTCAGAATGTCCATCCACCTCTCAACTCAAAGAGGGCCACATTAACTTTATGAGCATCCATGCTCCAATGCTGTGCTCCACTACAGAGGTGAAATATCAGCTTTAGGAAGAGCTTTGACACTGCTATCAGCAGAATCCCTAAGTCAGAACATTTTATGTACTGGGGGACTTCAATGCAAGAAAAGGTATGGACCATGAGGCATGACTTCCTGCCTCAGACATCATGGCCTGAGAAAGATAAGCAAGAACGGACAAAGACCACTTGAGCTTTGCAGCTACCACAAGCTTTGTGTAGCTACCACCTTCGTTCAGAACAAACCCTGCTGGGCGAGATCAGGGCATTGGCACCAGTTGGATCTGATCATCACCAGATGTGATGCTCTGAACAGCATTCCCAACACACGCAGCTACCACTTTGCTGTCTGTGATACAGGCCACTCCCTGATGTGCACTAGGGTGATTTTTTCATTCAAAGCAGAAATGCCACCCTCGTATCAATGTCAGCCACACTGCCTACCCAGATAAAAACCAACAGTTTCACAACTCGATTGGCCAGGCGCTCTCTGGCATTCCCACACGGCTTCCTGAAGTGAAATGGAACATACTCCGAGACACCGTCTACAATACCACACTCTCAACATATGGAAAACGAGTGGAAAATTGCTGACTGATTCAAGGCTAACATCACTGTAATGGAACCTGTCATTGAAGCCAAGCAGCCCACTCTCATTAATGACAAGAGAGATCTGAGTGAGAAAACTCTGAATGCACTAAGATCCACTTGAAGTAAGGTTCAATTTCTGGGCAGCGGGCCAATGATTACTGGTTACAACTTTGCCAAAATGGCCAGATATCTTCGGACACAAGGGAGGTCAGGGACATGTACGAGTGGATCAAAAAGGCAACAGGTTCAGAAGCAAAGAAAATGGTTCCATTGAAAATGAAGGCAGGGGTGGTCATCACCGACTGCAATAAACAGGCTGATGGGTGTTCAAATTGTCCTAAATGCACAACTGACCAACTAAAGGGGCATATTTCATGTCAATAATTCAGCCATAACTTCACAATTAGTGCCTAAAAGCATAATATTCATTAAATTTGACCAGTCCCTGAAGAATTTGGTCAAAAGTAAGATAATTGTAATATTTGGGCAGGAGGCCTCATTAACCCTTCCCAACGTCTCCCCTCAAGGTCCCTTACTGCGGGCCTGGAACTAACAGTCCCTAATCCCCATCCATTCACAGGAATGCATCCAGCCCTATGTTTATAAGAAGTTGTCATGGTTCGGGGTGGCTGCTAATCACTTGCACGTTTGTGTCACTCTCTTAGAGAGAGAAAAAAAAACATTCTTTTTGAACTTCAGACAGTGTTGTGTCTGAGGAAAATCATTTCCTGAATCTAATACCTTCAAAGGCCTCTATTAGGTTACTCTCCTCACTCTTGTCGAGGGTCGCATTCTTCGAGTGTTGCTACCGATCTAAAATAGCCACACGTTCACATTTAAGTTCCAGACTAGTTGTTATTGCGCACTGAACTCTCCCACCGCCCCGCTATCCCAGCTATTGTTTGTTTGGCTAAAAGCCTGGGTTCCCCAATCATGTTTGCCCAGTTGCCTTGACCAGACGGGGCTGTGGTCTGGGTCAAGGGAGGTTTTTGATGTCGAAGCAGCCTCCTCCCACTTTCACCATGTGAATGAAGGCTGCTCAGATTACAAGACTGTCTATGGCCCCCATCACCCAATGAATGGTCCTTTCTAAAACTGCCCCATCGTTGACTTTAAATTCTTAAAAAAATATTTTTTTAAACTTTAATTTTATTAAGTTTTTGAGGGGCCAGGGGGAGGGGGTGTGGTGGGGGGGTTGGATGGGGGGGTGGGGGGGGGTTGGTGGAAGGGGTGTGTAGGATTTTTTTTTTCTTTTTAACTAGATTTAAAACAAATCCGCGAGAGACAGAGAGAGAGAGAGAGAGAGAGCAAAAAAAAACATGCTGGCGTTTTTGCATGGATGCGTTTATTCCTCACAGTGCTGCAGAAGTGGACTCATGTTTGAGAGGAACCCCACTAGCGCCGCCCGAATGCAGCACGGGACCCTGGTGATCTTGCTGGGGCTGCTGACACTGACTGAAGGTGCCAGTGTGCCCCGTGGAAAGCCCTCTTACCCCGGCACCTGTCCAAACCAGCTCAATCCCAACCTGTGGGTGGATGCCCAGAGCACCTGCGAGAGGGAGTGCAACGTCGATGAGGTAGAAACAAGGAACATAAAAGACATCTGTCCTGAAATTGTACTTGCTCTCATCAAAGTGGCGATTAATGATCACAAGGGGTTGGTGGGGGGTGGTGGGGGGGGGTGTGCTCTGAGTTTAAAGAAAATTTGTTCATTGTCTGCTTAAGAATCACTCCAAATTTTGCCCTCCTTCCGCATAACCACATTTCTGTGGTGGTGGTGGTGGTGGGGTGGGGGGGTGGGGGTGGGAAACCGCCGGTGGTGGGGGTGGGGGTGGGGGTGGGAAACCGCCCTTCTGGCCGCCTGTGTGTGATTCCGTGAAACTGACAAGGGGATCAGTTTCAGCCTCAGTCACTGAGCACATGCGTCCTCCTTTGTTAAGTCCCTTATCTCGAAACGGTGCTTTAATGTAACTGATCCGACAGAAGCTGTGACGAGATGCAACCTATTTCTCTTTTCCTTCTTTGGCTGGGCTGGGGGCTGTGAAGTTACTTTTCAAGCAACTCGCAACACCCTTGGGTCCCGCCAAACGCGCGCGACCTTTTGTTTTGGTGAATCCTGGCGTTGAGTTTTCATCCCCATCGAACTTCCAATTGCAACCGCATTGCGAATTGGGGAATGAACCTTATTTATTATTATTATTATTATTATTGTGGCGAATGTTATTCCCTGCAAAGTGGTAGCGGGAAGGGAAAAGCCCAGCCGGACAGACATCTGCAGAGTTTAAACCGACCACTGACGCTCCTTTCATATTCCAGAGTTATCCTATGTTATAATTGACCCAGCGTCCTTGCAGTCATAGGCAATGAAATCCTCCCTCCTGACGAGGAGTCCGCTCTGCGTCCGATCTTGCAAGCAACAACTCGATAGCGCCTTTCACACAACGTCCCACGGCCCTTCGCAGGAACTTTTACCAAAACGCATAAGGAGATGTCCGGTCCGATGACCGAAAACCTGGTCAGAGAGGTAGCTTTTAAGGAATGTCTTAATGAGGAGAGTGAGGTAGGAGGAGAGAGAGGTGTACCAGGGTAATCCAAAGCTTGGGGCAGGGCCACCAACAGCGATTAACATGGGGGATCCACAAGAGAGTAGAATCGCAGAGACCTCAGAGGGTTGAGGAGCTGAACCAGATTATAGAGATGGGGGGGGGGGGGGGGGGGGGGCAGTGTGGGTGAGGCCCTGAAGGAACTTGAAAACAAGGCTGAGTGTTTTAAAATCAATATTGTTGCCTGCTGACGGGGAGCCAATGTAGGTCTGTGAGCACAGGGGCGATGGGGACTTGCTGTGAGTTAAGACGTAGGCAGCAGAGATTTGGAATCACCTCGTGTTTACGGAGTGTAGAACGTGGGAGAGCAGCCAGGAGTGTGTTGGAATTGTCAAGTCAATAGTTCACGAAGACAGATGAGCGGAGACAGGGACAAAGTCAGGCAATGTTACAGAGGTGGGAAAGGCAGTCCTGGTGTCAATGCGAATATGGGGTCGGAAGCTCATCCCAAGGTTATGCGTGACACTGAGGTTGTGAACAGACTGGTTTAAACTCAGCCAGTTGCCAGGGCAAGGGATGAAATCAGTAGCTAAGAAATAGGTGAAAGCAAATTACTGCGGATGCTGGAATTCTGAAACAAAAACAAAAATTGCTGGAAAAACGCAGCAAGTCTGACAGCATTCGGACTCGAAACGTTAACTCTGTCTTTCCCTCCACAGATGCTGTCAGACCTGCTGAGTTTTTCCAGCAATTTTTGTTTTTGTTGGCTAAGGAATAGAGGTTGGGAGTGGAGACTGAAAAACAATAGCTTCAGTTTTCCCAATATTTAATTGGAAGAAATTTCTTCTCATCCAATACTGGATGTTGGATAACCAGTTTGAAAATTGAGCAATGTGGAGGTATGGAGAGAGTTGGGGGGAGCAATATGGAGGTATTGAGAGAGGTGGGGGGAGAGGAAGTGGGGGGGGGGAGGTGGTGGTGGTTGCGTTCCCATCACCAGGGATACAAACATGGGAGAATGGCAACGCTCTTAGTGCTCTCACTTTCTAACACAAGTCGAGTCCTGACAGGAAGCTTGGCTGAACATTTCTCCCTCTTCTAAACAATATTATGACCGGATAAGGGCACACGTCAGGACTTGGCCTTTCTTTCCCCATCCTCCATTGGTCATTATAGGCTTTTTGACATTTATAAGGATGAAGGTATTAATTCAGTGCCTGTACTTAACCATTTATGCGCTGATTGTAAAGAAATCAGTCTGACAGGCTTTCTTGAGTTTAAGCATGAAGGGGTTAGTTTTTATTTATGGTAAAAGCCCAGCCAGGTAAAGAAATAAAAAAGAATTAAAAAGTAAACAACACATCCCGACTGTCACAACACACGCACACCTCCGCCCCCCCCACCCCCCCTCCCCACCACACACAGCCATCCAAAATGTTATACAGTAGAGGAGGTTAACTTTTGGCCAAATTAAGATTCAGTAATAAAAGGCTAAAAAATAGAGAGTTCACTGATTGAGTCCTTTGCTGTTGTTTGTGGCTGAGGCAGTTCTTCAAATGGTGGTCCTGTATTTTTCCCTGGAAACGCTGCTTTGGAATTTTGAAGTCTCCTTCAGAACTTCTCTGTCTGCTGACCCCAGTATGATATAAGCAGGCAGAGTTCCTTTCAGTTGAAATCCTCTATATGATGCATTCGAAAATGTAACAGAGATAGGGCTCTGAACTTGAGAACAGCAAGGAGAGAGATGATGTTACTGGTCCATTTGCAGACTTCTTCTGTTACTGCTTCAAAAACCAACAGACAAGCTTAATCATAGCTTTTCACAAGGGGTTTTGGTCATTTGACAGCTATTATTGGCACACAAGGGAAGGTGATCGGTTTTAACAAAAGAGCTTTGATTTCCCACTGTCACAGCTATCATTGCCATCAAAACAGATAGAGGTTCTTAGCACCTTTCTTGCCAAATGAGTTTTGTTAGCCCTTCATTTTTCCAGGTGGGTTTTGTAGTGGGAAAGTCTAGTGGCCCATTGCCCTTAAATTTTGCAGAGAGTTTAGACAGTAGCAGGTGTGAAGTCCATCAGGGGAACTGTCTATAGCTGTGTCTCCTGGCAAATCTATGTTCAGAAGTTTCCAGACTTGGCCAACTTGTAGGTCAGGTGACTTCAGCAGCCATTTTGAAGTCAGCATCTTTGCTTGACAAAAGCCATTATAAAGACGTTCAATATGTATCTGACCAGTTGATGAAACTAAAGATTAATATTACACATGCACATGTCATATTGCCATGACAATTCCAATGGATATAAGCCCAACCTGCTCAACATTTCCTCCTAAAATAATCCCTCATCCCAGGAGTCAGTCAAGTCCACCTTCTATGAACTGATACCAATGCAATCTTCCTACATTATACTCCATCTGCCAGATTTTTGCCTGCTCACTTAACTCTACAATACCTGTATTGATCATTCAAATGCAAAGTAGCTAGATTTCTTTCAAGGAATAGCATTTTGGGATATGACAAATGAGTTAATTTGAGACAATGTCATGTAATAAACGTAACATGGTTGGGAAGAACAGGTGACTTTGGACCAATGGTTGCCAAATCTGGCAAGCACTGGGAGTTTTGTTGTCCTATGTCTGGCTTTGTTGCAGACTAATTGATAGAGGCTAATTGCTATGATTAGTTAACAGCTTCATTATCATTGCATCATTCGGTGGGCACCACGGGGACTGGGGTGTTTTGTTGACCCCTTTAATCACATTTTGATTTAAAGTTTGTAAGTTTCCTTTAAACTTTGTTCTTGGTTTTACGGCTGACCTGAATTAGGGGCTGTGCCTGATTTAGCCCAATTTTGTTGATTTGGTTTTCATTTAAAAGATTATCATTGCATCATGTGATTACCAGGATGGTAGAAGGTGAACTAGAGAGGCTCTGGTTTCAGAATCAGGATTGAGGAAAGTTCTGAACTCAAACAATATAATCCCTTCTTAAATATGAAAATTAAATTTTCAAGCCATCAAACCATTATTTTTGTATATTAGGCATAGCTCATCAACTTTTAATGTGATTTATATTGATGCTATAAAAATGCAGTCAAAAAATAAAAATTACACAATACAGGTCTCAGTGAGCTTAAATATATATACATATATATTTCAAAATCACTCAAAAATAGCAATAACAAACCATAAAAAAACATCAAAGGTGATAGGGTTGAGAAAGCAGCTAATAACACATACAGGATCCTAGGCCTTACAAATAGAGTAATAGCGTACAAAAGCCAGAAAGTTATGGTGAACCTTTGTGAAACACTGGCTCGGCCTCACATGCTTCCTGCTCTATATGAAAACCTGGGCTTAATTTTACACTCATTTTGAACTAGAGTAACTGCCGGACATTCATAGAATCAGATAATGGCTATAGCACAGAAGGAGGCCATTCAGACCGCATTGTTCATGCTGCTCTCTGTAAGAGCTAATCAGCTAGTGCTACTTCCCAGCCTTTTTCCCTGTAGCCCTGCAAATTTTTTCTCTTCAGATAATTATCCAGTTTCCTTTTCAAAGCCATGATTGAATCTCAGAGCATAGAAACATAGAAACACAGAATGTAGGAGCAGGAGTAGGTCATTCAGTACTTGGAGCCTGCTCCACCATTCAATATGATCATGGCTGATCCTTTATCTCAACACCATACTCCCACCCTCTCTCCATAACCTTTGATGCTTTTAGAGTCCAGAAATCTACTTATTTCCTTCTTAAATATATTCAGTGACTCGGCCTCCACAGCCCTCTGTGATAGAGAATTCCATAGGTTCACCACCCTCTGATTGAAGAAGATTCTCCTCATCTCAGTCCTAAGTGGCCTACCCCGTATCCTGAGACTGTGACTCCTTATTCTAGACTCCCTCAGCCAGAGGAAACATCACCCCTGCATCCAGTCTGTCCAGCCCTGTCAGAATTTTATATGTCCTCTCATTCTTCTAAACCTCAGAACTACACTCTCAGACAATGAAATGCAGATCCTAACCTCACTCACTGTGTAAAATGTTTTTCCTCATGTTGTCTTTGCTCCTTTTGCCTTTCACCTTATATCAGTGTCCTCTGGCTCTCAACTCTTCAATCAATGGGTGTAGCTTCTCCTTATCTACTCTGTGCAATCACCTCTAACAAATCTCCTAAACCTTCCCTTTTCTAAGGAGAGCAGACCCAGTTTCTCCAATCTATTCATGGAACTGCAGTCCTTCATCCCTGGAACCACTGTCGTAAACCTTTTCTCCTCCCTTTCTAAATCCTTCACATCCTTTCTAAAGCGTGGTGCCCAGAACTGGACACAATACTCCATGTAAGGCTGAACTAGTGTTTCATAAAGGTTCATCATAACCTCTTGGCTTTTGTACTCTATTACAGCGTAGGATAGCAGGACCAGAATTTCACACTCCTCCGCTGGCAGGTTTTTAGGCGAGGGGGACTGTGGAATTGAAGGAACAGGAGTCCCTCAGGTTCCCGCCCACCC
Organism: Carcharodon carcharias; assembly: GCF_017639515.1. NCBI lineage: Eukaryota > Metazoa > Chordata > Chondrichthyes > Lamniformes > Lamnidae > Carcharodon > Carcharodon carcharias. The sequence goes on along the minus strand of NC_054480.1, from coordinate 132,705,250 downwards.
CGACCTTGCAGCGATTTTACACTGGGATGGGCGAGGCTGCAGATGGAAAGCCCACCCTTGCCCTGATTGAGGCCCTTAATTGGATTTACCTGGCGTGGGGGAAGTCTGAAATAGAACAGGCCTAGATCTTGTGCGGGAATGGGGGGGGGTGGGAAGCGCCTCCATCTGAAGTCCCTCCCTAACTGGAGGCACTCCCCCGCCCCCTAAAGTCCAGTGAGTGCTGGACCTCCCTCTCTGGCCTCTCCCCCGACACCCCAATCACCCACTTTGTGCCCCCCCCAGGCCCCCCCTACCCTCCCTGCCCTGGGACCCTTTAAAGTTCCCTCGTCTTCCTGTTCTGGGACTTCGGCCCAGACATGTAGGTACACTTCCTCTTCAGTCAACTGCAGCGTTTGTCATTGCAGGGGCTGGAGGTGAGACGTCCTCTCGAGTGAGGGGCAGACATCCTGCCCGCAGTCACTTAACCCTCATTCGATTGTGAAATGGCTGTGGGGCACTCGGAGTCGGTGGGAAATGGGGAGGGGAATCCCGCCATCCGAAAAATACAGGCCCACATATTTTATTAGCTGCTTTCTCAACCTGCCCTTCCAGCTTCAGTGATTTGTGCATATATACCCACAGATTCCCCTGCTCCTGCACCTCCTTTAGAATTGTACCCTTTATTTTTTATTGTCTCTCCAAGTTCTTCTTACCAAAATGTATCGCTTCACACTTCTTTGCATTAAATTTCATCTGCCTCATGTCTGCCCATTCCACCAGCCTGTTAATGCCATCTTGAAGTTTATCACTATCCTCCTGACAGTTCATAATACTTCCAAGTTTTGTGTCATCCATAAATTTTGAAATTGTGCTCTGTACATGCAAGCCTAGGTCATTACTGTAGCTCAGGAAAAGCAGTAGTCCTAACAACTGACCACTGGAGAATCCCACTACGCACCTTCCTCCAGTTCAGAAAACAACTATTCTTCACTACTGTTTCCTGTCACTCAGCCAACTTTGTATCCATGCTGCCACTATCCCTTGTATTCTTTAACTTCGCTGACAAGCCTGTTATGTGGCACTTTATCAAATGCATTTTGGTAGTCCATGTACACTGCATCAACCATAGTAAAATCATCCCTCTATGTTAACTCATCATAATATAAGATAAAATAAGCATGATTTGCCCTAAATCCATGCTGACTTTCTCTAGTTAATCCACAATTGTCCAAGTGACTGTTAATTTGGTCCCGGATTATTGTTTCTAAAAGCTGTCCCACGACTGGGCTCACTGGGCTTCTCCTTCCACCTTTTTCTGAACAAGGGTGTAACATTTGCAATTCTCTGGTTCTCTGGCAGCGCCCGGTATATAAACAAGATTGGAAGGTTATGACCAGACCGTCTGCAATTTCCACCCTTGCTTCCTCCACTATCTTTGATCTGGTTCTAATGACTTAAAAACTTTAAGTACAGCCAATCTTTCTAATACCACCTCTTTATCAAATCTTAGCCCACCAAGTGTCTCGATTAACTTCTCTTATAGTATGACTTTGGCAGCACCTTCTTCCTTGGTAAAAACAGATGCAAAGCATTCATTTAGTACCTCAGTCTTACCTCCTGCCTCCACATATAAAATTCCTTTCTTGTCCTTAAAAGAGCAAGGAAATTCAAGCATAGTGTAATAACACATGCAGCTAACTTGCACTCGAGTTAACTCATTCCTTTACCCTGAGTATTATGCGCCAAATTCACAGGAAATTTCACTGCATATGATTTAAATAATGTTAACAAAATTGATGAAACTGCTGTACCAGGAAATATGGCCCCCTTCCACAAGTCTTTCTCCGGTACATCGATGATTACTTTGGTGCTGCTTCATGCTCTCGTCGGGACTTGGAAAAATTTATTAATTTTGCTTCCAATCTCCATCCCTCCATCATTTTCACGTGGTCCATCTCTGACACTTCCCTTCCCTTCCTTGACCTCGATGTCTCAATCTCTGGTGATAGACTGTCCACCAATATCCATTACAAGCCTACCGACTCCCACAGCTACCTCGACTAAGCTCCTCACACCCCACTTCCTGTAAGGAATCCATCCCATTCTTTCAGTTCCTTCGCCTCTGTCGCATCTGTTTCGATGATGCTACCTTCAAAAACAGTTCCTCTGACATGTCCTCCTTCTTCCTTAACCGAGGTTTTCCACCCACGGTCGTTGACAGGGCCCTCAACCGTGTCCGGCCCATCTCCCGCGCATCCCACCTCACGCCTTCTCCTCCCTCCCAGAAACATGATAGGGTCCCCCTTGTCCTCACTTATCACCCCACCAGCCTCCGCATTCAAAGGATCATCCTCCGCCATTTCCGCCAACTCTAGCATGATGCCACCACCAAACACATCTTCCCTTCACCCCCCCGTTGGCATTCCATAGGGATCGTTCCCTCCGGGACATCCTGGTCCACTCCTCCATCACCCCCTACTCCTCAACCCCCAACTATGGCACCACCCAATACCCACGCAAAAGATGTAGCACCTGCCCCTTCACTTCCTCTCTCCTCGCCGTCCAAGGGCCCAAACACTCCTTTCAAGTGAAGCAGCATTTCACTTGTATTTCCCCCAATTTAGTCTACTGCATTCGTTGCTCCCAATGTGGTCTCCTCTACATTGGAGAGACCAAACGTAAACTGGGCGACCGCTTTGCAGAACACCTGCGGTCCGTCTGCAAGAATGACCCAAACCTCCCTGTCGCTTGCCATTTTAACACTCCACCCTGCTCTCTTGCCCACATGTCTGTCCTTGGCCTGCTGCATTGTTCCAGTGAAGCTCAACGCAAACTGGAGGAACAACACCTCATCTTCCGACTAGGCACTTTACAGCATTCCGGACTGAATATTGAATTCAACAACTTTAGGTCTTGAACTCCCTCCTCCATCCCCACCCCATTTCTGTTTCTTCCCCCTTCCTTTTGTTTTTTCCAATAAATTATATAGATTTTTCTTTTCCCACCTATTTCCATTATTTTTAAATATTTTTAAATCTTTTATGCTCTCCCCACCCCCACTAGAGCTATACCTTGAGTGCCCTACCATCCATTCTTAATTGGCACATTCGTTTAGATAATATCACCAACTTCAACACCTATGTGTTCTTTTGTTCTGTTGTCTGTGACATCTTTTGATGATCTTCTTCAATCACTGCTTGTTTGTCCCTACAACCACACCACCCCCCTCCACCACCCCACCCCCACACACACCTTAAACCAGCTTATATTTCACCCCTTCCTTGGATTCACCTAGTTCTGTTGAACGGTCATGAGGACTCGAAAGGTCAACTCTTTTCTTCTCCGCCAATGCTGCCAGACCTGCTGAGTTTTTCCTGGTAATTCTGTTTTTGTGTTGTATATGGTGCTTTTGTTTGGTTCTGCTGTAGGGGCCTCAGTAGATCTGTGAAGTGTATTATGAAAAAGCAATATTAGAAATCTGTCCGTGGTCAGTAATCAGTCTGTTCCAGTTGAAGTAACTGTTGTGCCCATTGCTGATTTCAGAATTGTCAGAACTTTGAGAAGTGCTGCACGAACGTGTGTGGTCTGAAGAGCTGTGTGGCAGCAAGGTTTGCAGATGGCAGCTTAGTATCCTTGGACCTTCCCAAAGAGGCAACGTGTGAGAGGATCGTGTGCACACAGCAAGGTTCGGAATGTGATATCTGGGATGGGCAGCCCATCTGTAAGTGCAAGGACAGGTGTGAGAAGGAGCCCAATTTCACCTGTGCCTCGGATGGTTTGACCTATTACAATAAATGTTACATGGATGCAGAGGCGTGCATCAGGGGCATCAGCTTGACCGTGGTGACTTGCAGGTATCACATCACTTGGCCCAACACCAGCCCCCAGCCTTTAGAAACCACAGTGAACCCAACATCAACAACCTCCTTGGAAGACTCCATCCCTCCAGCTCTCTACACCAACCCATTCCACCAGTCTGTCTACATTGGAGGCACAGTGAGCTTTCACTGCGATGTCAGTGGGCGACCCAGGCCAGACATCACATGGGAAAAGCAGAGCGACTTCCGGGAAAATATCATCATGAGACCTGACCAAATGTACGCCAATGTAGTGGTGACCAATATTGGCCAGCTAGTTATTTACAACACCCAGCAGGAGGATGCGGGGATCTACACATGCACTGCAAGGAATGCTGCTGGCCTCCTGAGAGCGGACTTCCCTTTATCAGTCATCAAACGAGAACATTCAGGAGAGAGCACTCTCAGGAAAAGCCAGCCTTTCCCATCTGGAGAGTGCTTTAAAGATCCAGACAAGAGAGAATGTGGTCGCCAACATGTTAGATGGTTCTATGACCACAAGAAGGGCAGGTGTTCAACATTCATGTTCGGAGGCTGTGACGGGAGCAGGAACCAGTTTGAAACGTATGAAGAGTGCAGATTGGCTTGTATCAACGAGTCAGTCAATATCTGCACCTTTCCTGCTGTGCAGGGTCCCTGCAAGATGTGGGAGGCTCGGTGGGCTTACAACTCCCTGATGAAGCAGTGCCACGCTTTTGTTTACGGTGGTTGTGAAGGCAACAAGAATAATTTTGAGAGCAAGGAGGTGTGTGAGGAAACCTGCCCTTTTCCAAAGAGTCAACAGTGCAAAATGTGCAAACCCCGTCACAAGATAGTTCCCAGCTTCTGCAGAAGTGATTACGTTATTGTGGGAAGGGTGATGGAGATTGTTGAGGAACAAGACTCTGGAGTTGCCAGGTTTACACTGGATGAGGTGCTAAAGGATGAGAAAATGGGACTTAAGTTTTTTGACTTCAAACATTTGGAGGTGACAATGATAAACATGGACTGGAACTGCCCTTGTCCAAACATAAACCTGACTGATGGACCCCTCCTTATAATGGGTGATGTCCATGATGGAATGGCAGTGCTGGATGCTGAGAGCTATGTGCGGACTGTAAATGACAAACGCATTAAAAAAATGTACGAGATAATTGAGAAAAAGACCTGTGAACTGTTACATCGCTTTCAGGATTGACCTACAGATATTTTTCAATATCACAAGTTACTGATTATTATATCTTGTTTTATCTAGATTCAAATGTAAGACGTTAGTAAATGTTTTTGTATTGTTATTTATATTTGATGCTGCTCATAGTGACTTTATTTTCTTTTATGATTCGGTCACACATGCTACTCCTGCAGCATTTACTGGCCAAGACTTCAGGCCAACAGCTTGTTCCCAAAGGCTTTACACATGGGATGTTGGCAAAGGCCAATCTGTCCATCGGTGCCAGGCTGTGCACTTAGAGACCCATTGGCTTGTTGCACTGGCTCTCTCCGTGGCAGTGCACCAGCTTTCCTCGCCAGGAGCCCAGCTGGCATGGTTTAGGTTTGCCATGTTGAGACATCAAATTTTTTTCATAAACCACCATGCCAAGTGCGATGTTGATGGGAATTTTGCCAATTTGGAAATTTGACCTGCCTTTACTGTGGATACCTATTTGACGAGGTTCAAATCTGAACAAGTCGTCACCATCCACCACCACACTTTGCTGCAACTCAGCCAAGGAACAATCAGCCTTGTCCATCTTAAAATCGATTCTGCTCGTACCTCTCTGTTGCACCTGGATCCACCCAGTTGTTTTTGCCATCATTTCTTGTGACGTTATCATTAGCCTTAGACATGGCATTCCAGCCACAGAAGTCGCTAAGTAGCAATCAAGATGAATGGACTCTGGCTTTGATTTCCTCTTCCAGGAGTACTGCGGGCAAAACATAGTGCCTCAGCTGCTGCCTTGTCTCAAACCAGCCAAATTAACACAGAACGTTGATTAAACCTTACATCGTCAAGTTCACAGGGAGTAACACTGCAGCAGGTTTCTTTAGCTTCCAGCCCGTCCAAGAGCTTGGAAATTGTTGATCTTTCTTGGGCCAAACACAGTCTTTATACACAATTGTAAATTTAATTGGAATTAATTATTGAGCATTTTACAACAGACATTATCCATTTTTTTCTATCTCTGAGGAGGCAAATCAATAATATCCCGTGGCGTTGTGTAATGGAGCATATGTTATAGAAAAAAAAAGGACTTAAAACTTTAAGTTCTGTGTCTATGCCTTATGTTGCATTAGAGGTAAATTTCTGTTTAGTCAGTGGTCAATGGTAGCATTCTTGCCTGCTAATTACAAGGTTGTGGGTTCAAGTCCCATTCCAGAGACTTGGTTGTGAAATTGAAGCTAGCACTCCAGTGCAGTGCCGAGAGAGTACTGCACTGTTGGAGGTGTTGTCACAGGGTGAGATGTTAAACTGATGCCTACCTTTCCCTGTGGCACTATTGTGCAGAAAAGCAGCAATGTTTTCACTGGTTTCCTGACCAATACTCATCTCTCAAACAACATCACTAAAACAGATATTTTAGTCAAAATCTCATTGCTTTTTGTGGGAGCTTGCTGTGCACAAATTAGCTTTCCTACTTTTATAACAATGACGACACTACGAAAGTATGTCATTGGCTGTGGTGGAATTTGAACCTGTGTCCCCAGGATGTTAGCCTGATGCTCTGGATCACTAGTCCAGTGACATTACCACTACACCACCGCCTTCCCCCAAAAGGTGCTATATAAATGCAAGTCCTTTCTTCTTTAATCAATGTACAAAGCACCTCTGGACATAAATAGTCTAGTTGGACAGTGGGATGATGTGCTGAGTGAAACCACATTGGGAGCTTCTGGAGGGATATTGTGCCTAATAGCAACAGCTGAGAGAAGTGCAGAAAGTATGGTTTTTGGACTTAAAGTCATGAAAATCATGGAGTTGTACTTTTTCTCATTGTAGAAAAAAAGAATGAGAGAGGATATATAATCTAGATCCAAACCAGCAGTTTCACTTGAACTAACTAGAAAGAGTGAACACAAAATTGGAAAGCCTCAGGCAAAACTAGAGGTTAGAAAAATGTCTTTCTCCCACAGAGCAGTAGATTTGTGGATTGGACTCTCAGCCAAAGTAATTACTGCTACCTTATGAAGAAAGTGATGCTTGAGATCGACTGTAATAGGGATAATTATACACATAGATGATTAAATACCTTATGGAACACTGTGGCTAAGAGCATGAAGTTTCTGCATTATGTGATTGGTTATGGTTGAGCACTGCTGATAGTGATGTTGAGATGCATTTATATTGGCAGAGTTTTAATTCAGATGCTGAGAAAAAAAAACAACATCCCACAACTGGCTCCCAATGTTGACATGGTTTAATTGGGCTCTATTCCTGAGGGAGATACCACTTTTCCAATGAGGTGTTAAACTGAGGCCCCAGCTTCCCTCCAAGGTAAGTATAAAAGATTCTGCATCACTATTTCAAAAACTGGGGTCCTGGGATGAATATTTATCCCTAAGCCAACATCACTGTAAAAAAAACAGATTATCTGGTCCATTATCACATTGCTGTTTGTGGGAGCTTGCAGGGCACAAATTGGCTGCCAAGCTTCTTGCACTACAACAGTGACTAGACTTCCAAACTACTTCATTGGCTGTAAAGCATTTTGGGATGTCCTGAGGCTGTGCAAAGCGTTATATATAAATTCTCCTAGCATTAAGCTCATTGACCCTTGGAAGACTGGATCTCTGAGGCCACTGCCATGAGATCGGAGCTGAGATTAGCAGTGTAAACAACGGAGGTTGTCTAACAAACGCTGTCCCTTCAAAGTCTGAATTAAAACAAATAAATACAGCTGGTCTGATTCTCAGACTGGCACTGCCAACTAATGAGTCTTTGCTCCAGGAATGTTGCCTCACTGAAATTATCTCCTTAGCCTCAAATTATTCAGCACTCTTGAGAGATTCTTTTGGAACTTTCCAGAAGGCACAGATCTGTACTGAAGCAGAGGGGTGCCCATATGTTAAAAGTTTGGGGGGAGGTGGGGAGCGATTGGTGCAAGGCATCAAGCAATTGCAGAATTTGGTCAAAGGTTAAATGATCGCATTGAGTCACGTCAAATATTTGGGAGGAGGCCCATGTCTCCTTTGCTCTCCCTCGGTGACCCTTCTGTTGTAGGGTCATGAGGACTTGAAACGTCAACCTTTTTCTTCTCCGCCGATGCTGCCAGACCTGCTGAGTTTTTCCAGGTAATTCTGTTTTTGTTTTGGATTTCCAGCATCCAGAGTTTTTTGTTTTTATCCCAGAATCAGATCATCTGTTTCAGTGATGTTGCTTCAGGGATACATGTTGGCCAGGACATCAGGGAGAACCCTCCCCCCACCAGTCTTCTTCAAATACTGCCATGGGATCCTTTATCAACCTGATAGATCAAACAGGGTCTTTGTTCAATATCTTATCCAAATGATGGCACTTCTGATAGTGTAGCACTGGAATGTTAGCCTAGATTTGGTACTCAAGTTTCCAAGAAAGGGTTCTTGAATTCCCAACTTGCTGACTCAAGAGATAAGATTACAACCAACTGAGCGACAGCAGCATCTGTACCTCACCCAAGTAAATACCCTTCTCATGTAAGCCTTAACAATTAACATTGACAAGATATTTGACCATGAAGGGAATTACCGCTCAACCTAATTCTGTCCTTGTCAGACCTTAACAATCAGTATTGGGAACCCAGGCTGAGTTTCTCCCCCCATCTCAGGGGCACTGAGGCCAACTGAAATACCCCAAATCCTGTTTGGACCGACATCAGAGGTAGTTGAAATCAGATTGAGCCTGGGACCTTCTGTTCTGCATAACACTGAGTGCTCTTATCATTCAGTGAATGATGGCTGATCTCCCTTCAGAGATAAAATGAGTTGAATAGAGTGTCAGTGCAAACTCCGCATGGTCCTTGAGGGAGTTTTTAATTGTTTCATATGTATTTGTACATTCACAGTAAGTGGTTCCCACAATATTATATATTTCATTAGTGCAATATTGATGCGCAGTGAAGCGGGGAGTATGACAGTCAACATGCAATGGAGCAGTTACATGAAACCTGGAATCAAACCAGACATCGTTATCATTGGTTTTGCAGCTCATTCGTGGGGTAGAGCTTACAAAGTATTTACGGCACCAAAATAGGCCATTCAGTCCAAGAGGTCCACACAAAACCTCCTCCCACCCCTTCTTTTAACCCCATTATCATACCCTTCTATTCCTTCCTCATATACTTGTCCAGATTCCTGTTAAATGCATCTATCCTATTCATCTCAATTACTCCTTGTGGTACCACCCTCTGGGTAAAGAAGTTTCTCCTGAATTCCTTATTGTATTTATTAACAGCTATCTCATATTTTATTAGTAACTATCTTATATGTACTACCTTGAGTTCTAGTCTCCCCTGCCAGTGCAAACATCTCTCTGTGTCTCTATCCTGAGGCCAGTATTAACTGGTACTTGTCATAGTAACAAGGTGTAGTTTATTCAGCCTATTGAGTCTCTTGTACCATATTATTGCTAATAGCAGGACTACCTTTTCAATCCTCTTTCCCTCCACATCCTTGGGTGCTCCTTGTTCTCGAATAAGCATTTATCTCCCTTTTAAACACCTTGATTGATTTTGCAGTTTTCTCTGTTGTGTCAGTGTGTTTCACCCCAACAGTCACTGCACCTCAGACTAACTCACCGTTGAGGTGTTCGAGAGATAAGAACATAATAAATAGAAACAGGCCACAAAGTGGTTTGAACCTGCTCTGTTACATTCAATAAGATCATGGCTGATCTACCCCAATGCTGCCCCATTACCATATCCAATGAGATGCTTTAAAAATGTAAGTTTTCTCCAGGATATTTTAAATTATGTCTTATATTGAACTGTGAACAAAGAGAACATTCAGTGTTAAACAGTTTCTAACACTGAGCTTATGCCTTTTTGCCTAATGAACAGCATAAATGAACCAGACTGTGACCTGCCTTTTGTTATACATGTATATGGATTGCTTTGTTGGATATTCTTCCCTTACCTTTAGGACCTTAAGCAATATTTCATGTTATTTAAAGCCAGCTACGAGTATTCACCCAGATGCTACAACAAAAGGCACTTCCTCCACCCTTATACCCTGCTCCCACAAGCTGTGTTCCTCCAACTCGGGTCCCCTGGGCATGCTAATTCCCACAATGGGCACTGCAGCCATCAACCACCTCTCTGGAACCCCCTCCTGTAAACCTTACTCCTCTTAACACCTCCCTCCAGCTTCAAAAAGTCTTCTCAATACTCATCTTTTTGTCCAAGTTTTTGTTCACGTCTCCAATCTTTTCCACACTCTGCTCCGAAAGCCATTCCCTTATCTGTTCCTGTTACTCATTTCCTCCACCTCTACCAGATTGTGCTGGGAATATTTTTGACGTTAAAAGTCGTGGTTGTCAGTAACAATAATGATGTGTCTTAATCACAGCCTGGTGCAGTGTTTCCCTCTCCAGATAGTGTGTGATGCCTACGTATTCTCCCCCTGGCCTTCAATGAAGCCATACCACTTGGCCTTTCCCATATTTCTGTGACCTAGGAGATTTTGAAACTGGTTATTTTTTGCTCCTCTGCATCTTGTGCTTAATTGCAAAACATACCAGGTCAAATTTTACATTTAACAACGATGACAACAATTTACATTTATTTTAGTGCCTTTCACATTGTCAACCATCCCATGCTGCATCACAGACTAAAATTGTCACCAAGCCAAAGGAGGAGGCATTAGGATAGGTGAAAAGAAATGCTTGGTCAAAGAGATAGGTTTTAAGGAGCATCAACAACAACTTATGTTTATATAGCACTTTTAATGGAATAAATCGTCCCAAGGTGCTTCAGAGGAGCATTCTTAAACAAAGTATGACACAGAGCCACATCAGGAGATATTAGTTAAGATCACCAAAGCCTCAGTCAAAGGGATAGGTTTTAAGGAGTATCTTAAGGGACAAAAGCAAGGTAGAGAGGCCGAGAGGTATAGGGAGGGAAACCCAGAGCTTGCAGGTCCTGGGCAGCTGAAGGCACGGCCATCAATGGTGGAGCGATTGAAATCAGGGATGGTCAAGAGGCCAGAATTGGCGGAGCGCAGATATCTCAGAGGGTTGTGGTGCTGGAGGAGATTACAGGAATCGGGGAAGAGTGAGCCCAAGGTAGGATTTGAAAACAAGGACGAGAATTTTAAAATCAAGGTGTTGCTTGACCAGGAATCAAAATGTCAGCGAACATAGCAGTGATAGATGTTCGGGGACTTGGTGCAAGTTAAGACGTGTGCAGCAGAGTTTTGGATGACCTCAAGTTTCTGGAGGGCAAAGGTTTAAGAAAGAAAGAAAGGTACTACAGAACCTGAATATTGCTGAAAAGAGAGGCATGTTGTTGAAGCTTTTCACCTGCACTCTTCAGGACAATTGTAAGAATGCCAAATTTTAAACAAGTCCTCCGTATTTCTCTATGGCAATGCCTCAGCCAATCAGAGTCACTGTGCCAACCAATCAACACCCTTTTCTCCTGTAGTATAAATGGTTGTGATAGTTTGAAATTTGGCATTCTTGTATTTGTACTGATGAGTGCAAGATGAAATGCTTCAGCAGCATGTCTCTGATCTTTTCAGCAATATTAGATACTGATGTTATTCCCAGTGTCTGCTCTGCCTTCCAATCCCTGTTGTGTTCACCAGTTGCAGAGTGCGTCAAGCATACTGGCAGGCTCTGCATGCATCTTCTCCAGGTGTGAACAAAACTGCTCTGCAACAGATGGTCACAGATCAGAAACTTGGCACTGGAGTAGAGCCAGAAGTTGAGGAAAAGCATCAATCACAGAAGAGGAACGATAGTATAGGACAATAAACAGCAATATGAAAAATGGTTTACTGTTTCTCGATATAAAAAAAAACAACTCAAATATATTGTGCAGGCTGATCAATACATTGTCTTCCTCAGGTATGTCTTCCAAGCTCACATCCTCGCTACTACCTCAATCACCCTGCTGATTGTATCTCTCATAAAATGCAGTCTTGCTACAGTTGTACAGGGTTTTGATGAGACCGCTTCAGGAATACTGTGTGCAGTTTTGGTCTCCACATTGAAGAAAGGATATACTTGGGTTGGAGGCGGTACAGCAAAGGTTCACTAGATTGGTCCCTGGGATGAGGTGCTTCTATGATGAAAGGCTAAGTAAATTGGGCTTATATTCTCTGGAGTTTAGAAGAATGAGAGGCGATCTCATTGAAACCTACGAAATTCTGAGGGTGTTTGACAGGGTGGGCGCTGACAGATTGTTTCCACTGGTCAGGGAATCTAAAACACAGGGGCACAGTCTCAGGATAAGGGGGTCAACCATTTAAGATTGAGATGAGGAGAAATTACTTCACTCAAAGGTTTGTGAATCTTTGGAATTCTCTACCCCAGAGGGTTGTGGATGCTCCATCGTTGAATACATTTAAGGCTGGGATAGACAGATTTTTGCTCTCTCAGGGAATTAAGGGATATGGGGGGTGGGCAGGAAAGTAAATTTGAAGCCTAAGGTCAGCCTTGATCGCACTGAATGGCAGAGCAGGCTCGACAGGCTGTATAGTCTCTTGCTCCTATTTCTTGTGTTCTTGTGTGGAAAAAATAGGCGTTAACACTAATGGAGCAGCTGATTATATCACAAAGCATGGAAGGAAAGATGCTGGGGTTGATGCAATAGGTGAATCTGTCATAAAATGGACTGTGTCTAAGTACATCATGGTAACAGCCCTCAAAAGAGAGTACTAAGGGAGAGCTGGTGCACAGTGAAACATGGAGCACAGAGGTTAATGGGGCAATAGAACATTTACACTGACAAATCAGATCAAACAGGCAGCTTTATCAATCATTGGCTATGTGGCCCATTCATGGTGTTGACCTTATAAAGTAATCACAGCACTGAAACAGGTCTTTCAGCCCAACCGAAATCCTCTTCTCACCTCTCTTCATCTAACCCCATCATCATTTGTAATATCAAAGAGGCCACTCATTGTGAATGCACAAATACAATTAAAATCTCCATCAAGGACCATGTAGAATTTGGACTGACACTCCATTCAACTCATTTTATCTCTGAAGGGACCTCACCATCACTCACTGAGTAAAGGCATCAGTAAATTCACTGGGGAAGTGCAGGAAATTGATGCAAAACAATGTCCTACCCGGCATTGAATTTCTGGGCTTAGTGTTGTTTGCCCATTCAGATGGAACATCAAATCATACAGCACCAGAAGGAGTCCATTTGGCCTGTTTTGCTTGTGCTGGCTCTTTGACTGAGCCATCCAATTGGTGCCATTTGCCTTGTTCTTTTCTCCTAACCCTGCATTTTTTCTCTCCTTTTCACATATGTAATCCAATTCCCTTTTGAAGGTTATTTTTGAATCTGTTTCCACCACGTTTAGAGACAGGGGCATAACAACTGACTGTGTAAAAAAAGTCTCTTCATCTTCCCTCGCTGGCCCTGTTGCCAATTAACATCTTGTCAGAAGGTACCATTTTAATCACCCAACCATAAAAGATAAGCTGAAAAAGTGACTCTCAAGCCCATACAGCAGAGCAAAAATAGCTCAAATTAATTTTGTACCCAAGCGAGGTGCGAAACACATCACATCAGTTTTTGGTTTATGAAAATCAGACCCGCACCTTGACAATTGGGATGTTTATGTGCTTTCTTCCCCATATCATTTTCACTGCTTTTGGGAATACTAGGTGCCAGAAATACCAACATGGCCCAGACATTAGGCAGCAGTGAGAAAGACCAGTAAAAGCATTTAGGTATTAAGATATTTCACTGATTTTCAGAGCCTTCTCTAGTAACAGCTTTCATTGAGTTTGGGTGGGGGAGAACTTTTGTAAGTGTAACTGTTTATTTTTGGTAAGATTTTTGATTTTTCCCATCTAGGTCTTGTATCCATCATACATCATTTACATCCAAGGTGATGGACAATTTAATTCCCCATTTACCCCCGAGCCACATGTTCCCAGCCTCCTCAAACTCCTCATTAGAGATTGGCCAAACTGAACCATGTTTTGACTTTTCCACCACTGGACTCAAGAATGTCTCAGTTGGTTAAAAAATGAAAGACTTACACTTTTATGGCAGTCCGTGATTTCTGGATGCCCCCAAGCAACCTACAGCCAGTTAAAGACTTATTTTTATGAAACGTAGTTACTTGTACTGCATGAGCTGTGGTAGTCAAATTGAAAATGGCAGCTCCCGCTAATACCAATGAGGTAAGTGACCTGATAATTGTTATTTTGTTATGTTAGTTGGGGGTTAAATGTCGGCCAAGATACTGAACAAGATGCCAGTGCTCTTCTTTCAATGCTGGCCTGGCTCAGTTGGTAGCAGTTTCACCTCTGAATCATAAAGTTCAAGGTTCAAGTCTTAGTCCAGGGTGTAAGTACAATAATCAAGGCAGACACTCCAGTGCTGAGGGGGTGCTGCACTGCTAAATGAAGGCCCTATTCAGGTGGATATTGTCATGAAAATATAATTATTCACTTAATATTATTGTGTCTTATTGTAAAGGTAGGTTAATAGTGGGGTTTGGATTAGCTTCTCTGTGTGGATGTGTGTGGGGGGGTTTTAACCGAACTGCAGACAGCTGGTCTGGATCTATCAAAACAAAAGCTAGGTTTGAAATGCTAAATATGTAAACAAGGCTGAAATTTTAGAATCTGAGGGGTGAGGAACATTTGCATTTTTAGATAAACCAAAGTAGTTTAAATTTCAAAGAGATTGTAAGGTGTTACACTTAGCCATAAGAAGTTAAGCCAAACAGTGTGTTTATTTTGCCCAAAGGTTACTGAAAGGTTACAAAGAGTACTATAAAAGATTTATATTTTAGAAAAAGTAAAGTTGCAAAGACTTATTGGAACAGTGGAATTTACATTAAAAAGGGAGAAACATGTATAAAGAAGATGAGGTTATGTGTAAGGAGGAAGGAATTCTAAGATCTAACACAAGTGGAAAAGCCTCCAGCCTCTATGCATCAAGTTGCTGTCTACAGGAACTGAAGCCAAGAAAACTCACTGTGAATATCACTGTCTGGAGTGCGTTGCCTGGGTCTGTTGAAATCTATTTTGTTTTACTGTTGCCTTAACAAACGTGTAACCGGGGACTAGATTAATTAGGAGATTTAGGAATTGTTATAGTAGTGTTCTGTAGACCTATGTATGTGCTTAAAATCTTTTCATCTATTAATAAATGTTTGGTTTAGTTTTGTAAAAAAAAACCTCTAAGACTCGGTGGACTTATTACTACTGAATTCAAAGCACCGATCTCGAAATAAAAATACAAATTGCAAAACAGTTGTGGCAGCTGTTTCAATTTTTCCTCGGGGATTTGAAAAGCTCATCCTTTACTATCCGTTGTGCCATAACAAAGCTGGGGGCTCATCCAGGATATATTTGAAATTCCTAGACTGGTTTGGCATTGGTGAAACATAAGGTTATGAGTATGAGAAGCACTTTGAAATCAGGAGTAGGTATGAGGTTTTTGTTTAAATTAGTGAGACTGCAATTATGGCTTTGGCAGTTGCTAAGACTTGTCTGGCAGTTGAAGTTATAACTTTGGTTTGTTTACAGAAGGTTGTAAACAAACCAAAGTTAATGGTTTTGGCAGATAAGTTACAATTAAGATTACCTGCAAGGGTAAGGAAATCAGACATAATTGAAGGTATAGTCCAGCATTTGAAATTGGAAGGAATACCCAAGAGACTGAGCTCTCCAGGGGGTGGGCCGTTGGAGTGGGCTCAAATTCAGTTGCAAATGAAAAATTGGAACTAGAGGCAGAAGAAAAAGAAAAGGAAAGAGAAAAAGCATTTCAAAGGGACCAGCCAGAAAGGCAGGAGAGAGAAAAAAATACAGGAAAGGGAATTAGAAACGGCGAGGTTAGAAAAGGAGGAAAGAGAAAGAAAGAGAGAGAAGATTCCAGCTTAAAATGGTTAAATAAAAGACACCATAATATGCGGAAGGACTTATTTCCAGATCAGACCCCAGTGGGGACATATTTAAATTTGTACAAGCTCTTCCAAAGTTTGAAGAAAGAGATGTTGAAGAATTCTTTATTTCATTTGGGAAGACAGCTAAACAGATGAAATGGTCACAGGAAAACTGGACAGTGTTGTTACAGTCCAGGTTGGTGGGTAGAGCACATGAGGGGCAGAATTTTGCCCTCGTTGGGCAGGCTCAGCGAGTGTGGAAATCTGAAAGCTGCCCGCGATCGGGACCCGACTGCAATTTCACACTGGAAAGCCAATAAAGGCCCGCCCGGCGTGAAACATGGCTCATCACTGGCCGGGAAGGGCTGAGTGGGTGTGGGGGCCTATCAGGCACTGGGTCCAGTGGCGGCCTGGTGGCCTGTTTAAAAATGGGCCAGGCGGCCCCAAAAAGGCTGCTAGGGAAGGACGTCTATCTGCTGCTGCAAGGGTGGAGTCCAGTGTGTCAGCAAACGCCAGGTGGGAGGACAGGTCGATGAGGGGAGTTCAATGAGGGCAGGTCGATGGGGCTTTTCCAACGAATGCTTCACTGCCCTGATGGAGGAGGTGGCTGCCACCCTTGTCCCCAGAGATAGGGGGAGGAAGCTACCGCAGGAGAAGGAGTTAGCAACCTGGGTAAGCAGATACGACGTGGTGTGGTGCACCTGGGTGCAGTGCCGGAAGCGCTTCAATCACCTGCTGCACTCTGGAAGGGTGAGTACCATGTTGGCATGCGCCATTATGTCGAATTGTTTTGGGCTGGCCATACCCCATGGAGTTCAGGAATGTTAGAGTCATGGTGCCAACTGTCAATCATTCCGGAGCTGGCCAAGGGGCGGAGCCCTGGCTGCTTGGACTGAGAACCTTGCGGCTGGAGGGCCATGACTTGGATGTGCCCTGCAGGGTACTGCTCAGCTGGGGTTGGCCAGGCTACAGTGGCGCTGCAGGTAGAGAGTGGACCGATCAATGCTCCTCTGTCCTTACAGGAAAAAACATCCCATTTCAATATTGAGAGGGCACGGACTGGTGGACGACCTCCACACCTCCTCATCCTCTCCCGGTATGAGCAGGAGGCCTCGGAGCTTGAGAGGCACCATGCACCTCGGTCAAGTGGCTACAGTGAGGCCGGGGTGAGAACTTAGGCTTGTGCAGCCATACTAGTGCAGTCTCTTCATTGATGTGAGTCTCAAGCCTGGAGTCCCTATTGATCATTGGAAGACGATGGCACTGTGACGTAGATCTCCATTGTCTCTCCAGGTGCTTGGCATGCACAGTGACAGTGTGATGACTTTAACTAATGACATTTCCTTCTTCCCCCTTTTAGATTCTCCAGCAGATGTTCGCTCTTCGGACCCTAAAGAGCCACCATACTTCCCAAGCACCTGTATCACTCCTGCTCTCTAAAACAGGTGCCAGTGCAGATACCAGCACCTCAGTGGGCATTAGTTCAGCAGATAGTATCTCGGTGCACATTGATGAGGACACTTCACAGTGACTTGAGGTGGAGGCAGAGGCAGAGAGTGCCCAGAGCACCGACAGAAAGGACTGCTGGGAACCAGGACGATGCTCTGTCAAAGGCTGATGAAGGGCCTCTGGAGGGCATTAGGCAGCATCTGCTGGTCATCCAGAAGGGTGTGCAGAAGGACCTGGTAGAGATCCAAGTGGATATGCGTGCCATGTTCTCCATTGTGGAGGAGTCCCTGTGGACCATGAGCACTGCGTTGACCCTCATAGTCGAGCACAATGCCTCCTCCATGGAGAGAGTGGTGACTCTCATAGAGAGGCTGCTCCGGGTACAGAATCAGGGGTTCCTGGGGTTGCATTCAGACCTGCAAGCCCTCACACAGGCAATGACCTCAACTGGTCAGCATCCGTGTGGGAGATGGATGAGGCACCCAGTATCCCAGCTAGGTGCACATCCATCAATGGCGAGCAGGGAAGTCCAGAGTGACCCCACGTTGGTGCATGAGCTGCTTGTCATCTCTGTGGGTTCCTCTCAGGGCGCTCTGGATGACGGCAGCAGATCCTCTGTCCCTCTGCCATTGACCGTGGCATCTGATGAGGCTGCAGTGACTGGGGAGATGCCAGCCATGGCACTGGCCGCTCCCTCCCAGGCAGGGCCAGCACAGGCTCCAGGGGCCGGAGGACGACCGCCAAAGTCATCAAGGCCATCAGGACAGCAGAGTGAGCAGGCTGTCTCCAATGCCGGTGCCAGCGAGAGGGGAGAACCTAGACATAGCACCTTCAGCACAAGAGGGACTGGTCACAGGTGAGTTTTTGTTCTCCCATTTTGTTTTTCTTTTTTTAATTGTGTGACCACCAACACCATTTTTTTCCCTTTCAAGACTGTATGAGTTCCATCATAAAATAATTTTTGCTTTTGTGTTGTTGGCCTGAGTACGCTTCATTTATTTTGTAGGTGCAGGGTAGGCCAATATGTAATGCTGGATGTGGGTGGCTTGCAACTTCATCGCACAGGCACTGAATGTATCTTGGGGGTCAAGGAAAGAGTCATTCCTGTGATCCAGGATGGAGGTGGCAGCCCTGGCATAAGGTGGTCGTTCTTATTTGGCAGCCTAGCTGAAGGAGTATTGGATCAAGGCATCCCTGGTGTTCCTGCCTCCCTGGAGGTTACCAAGGTCTGCCTCCATGTCCTCAGCATTCTCTTCACCGTGATCCTTTTCTGACTCACTATTGGATTCATCCTCTGGGGCCTGTGAAGCTGCGTCAAGATCCTCTTCTTCCAATGGGAACCCACTGCCAGTGCCGGACTGTGGAGAGCACAACATGCAACCAGCATCAGTGACACCCACTCTGGGGGGTATTGCAGTGTGCCCCTGAAGGGTCCAGGCTTCGGAAGCGCATCGTGAGAAGACCTATGGTTCTCTCTACCACCACCCTCATGGAGGCATAGCTCCTGTTGTACCACTGCTTGACTTCTGTTCTTGGGTGGCAGAGAGGCGTCATGAGCCACCTTGTCACCCAGCAGCCATCCATCCAGTCAGGCTGGAGCACTGATGAGCCTCAGGACCTGGGAGTGTCTGAGGATGTAAGCGTTCATGGGAACTGCCAGGCTACCTTGCAAAGACTTGTAGAATCTGCATCCTGTGGTCACACACTATCTGCATTTTCATGGAGTGGAATCAATTCCTGTTGACGAAGGCACCCGGCTGAACAGCTGTGCCTTGATGGTCACATGTGTGCAGTCGATGGCACCCTGGACACAAGAGAACACAGCAATCGCTGCAAAGCCTCTGGCTCGGTCAGTCTGGCTGACCTCGTCCGTACGGAAATGAAGGAAAATCAATACCCGCCTGAACAGAGCTTCTGTCACCAGCTTGAGGCAATTGTGGACAGCTGATTGGGAGACTCCACACAGATCCCCCACCGAGCCCTGGAAAGAGCCAAGGCATAGAAGTTGAGGGCCACGGTGACCTTCAGAGCCACTGACATGGGGTGTCCACCCACACAGTTGGAGCTGATCTCAGGCTCGATCATCTGGCAAATGGAAGTCACGGTCTCCCTTGAGAGGCAGACCCTCCTTCGCCATTGCACCTCAGATCTATTAAGGTAGCTGCATCGCCACCTGTAAATCCTGTCAGCAGGATAGTGGCATCTTCTGTGGCCCCTTCTGCCTTGGACTTCCTGCTGGCACTGGACCCCTTATGTCTGCGCCTCTCCTCCAACAGATCCCTCCCCTTGAAGCTGCATTGGGACGCATGGCCTCCTGTCCCTTCTGCCCCTCTGTTTCTCCTCAGAGGTGCCTCCAGCAGAGACCACAATCCCTATTTCCAGGAAGGAAATACCCGGAAGGGTCCACATGGTCAAAATCCTCCGGGGGCCTTGAAGACACCAATGGGTCCTGAAATGAAGCCTGGAAATGCTAAGACTGAAGCCCCAGTCAGAGATTAAGCTGACAAGTACCAATAAGCCACGGGCAGCAAGTTATCTCCAAAAGTCACCACTATCCACATTGACAATAATCCCACCCGTGGATGAGGTTTTCCAAATTGTGGCCTGCCCACCTGCCTGTTTTGCCCGTGTGACAAGTGAAAAATCGCACAGGCAACGTTAAATGGCCATCAGTTGGGTTGTCAAGGGCCTGTTAATCCCATTAACTGTCCTGTTAATTAATGGCAGGCATGGCTCTGACTCCCGCGTGCTCCCGCCAAGCGAGATATTGCACGTCATTTTACGCTCGAGCGGTTAGCCGTGTGCCCACTCAGTGAAAATTTCTGCCCGAGGTTTATGCTTCACTATCAGGAGAAATATCGGTGAACCATGATGTGGTAATAAAAAGGCTATTTTGAGTGCATATGAGTTGGTTCCTGAGCCATACAGGCAGAAATTTAGGAATATGAGTAAACAGCCTGGGCAAACTTATATTGAGAGAGTAAAACAAAATAATTTTGACCGTTGGATACGGGCATTGAAGATAGAGATGACATTTGCAGCTCTTAGAGAAGTAATTAGTTTGGAAGAATTTAATGATTCCATTCCTTCGGTAGTGAGAACTCACGTGGAGGAACAGAGGGTTGAAATGGTAAGACAAGCAGCAGGGATAGCTGATAATTATGAGTTGGTTCATAGAGCTAAAACTTTTTTTTTAAACTTTTTAAATCCGAAAAGGACAGAAAGTAGGCAGGCGAAAGGAAGGCGGGTAGTCAGGGAAGAGAAGGAGTAGGTGGAAATTCCCAGGAAGTTTTTTCTCAGAATACAAAGGAAGGTGTTGAGGGTAGAAGTGACACTCAAAAGTTGAGGTCTATTCATTGTAATAAAATTGGATACACAAAGTCAGTGTGTTAGAAATTACATGGAAAATCTGTTGGGATTATTGGGATGCAGAAAAATTCTGGAAGTAAAAGTACTGTGGGTACGGTAGGTTCTGAGGTTCAGGCACAGGAAAAACCAATGGTTTGTGTATAGGTAAAACAGGGAGAATCAGTGATAGGTAAAGAAGTGCAAATGTGTTCACAATTTAACCAAGGGAGTTCTGAGGAGCAGGTTGCAGAAATGTTTAAAGATTTTGTGTGTGAAGGGAAAGTCTCACCATGTGTACAGGGTGGAGTAGGTAAAGATATTAAAATTTTAAGAGACACAGGGGCTAGTCAATCCTTAATGTTGTGGGATAGTGACATTTGTTGTTCAGAGGGAGTATTGCAGGAAGGGTGATAATAAGTGGGACTCATGGAAATGCTAAAACTATTCCATTGTGGAAGGTAAAATTAGAGAGTAAGTAGAATACAGGTGAGGTGATTGTTGGAGTAATGGAAAACTTGCCCATTGCAGGGGTTCAATTTGTTTTAGGTAATGACATAGCTGTGTCACCAGATATGGGTGATGCCTATGGTAGTTGAACAGTCTGTACAAGTGCTTTCCACAGAAGTGTTGCAGAGAGAGCATCTCGAATTACTTCCAGATCACAGGCTCACAGGTTGAAAAGAACAAGAAGTAAAAAGATAGGGAGAAGATTTGAAAGTCCAATTAGCTGCCACTCTTTTTGATAAGGTTGTTCAGGAAGAAAGAATGGAGGATAATACAGCTAAGGTATTTAGCTCAAGGCAGTTGGTAGAGTTACTGAGAAAGGATATGCAAGTAAAACAGTTATCAAACAACTCACTCAGAAACAGAGGCAGAATGTATTCCAGAATGTTATCACCTACAGGGAGATATTCTAATGAGAAAATGGAGGTTGGATCATGTCCCAGCAAATGAAAGTGGCTGGGAGGTACATCAGATTGTTATCCCATTTGGTTACAGAAATGAGATTCTGAGAATAGCTCATGAAATTCCAATGGGGGGACAAATAGGAATTAGAAAGTCACAGGTGTTTTTCTTTTTATTGGCCTGGATTGCATAGAGATGTAGTCAAATTCTGTAGAACATATCACACATGCCAGGTTATAGGGGAACCACAAGCAGCGATTAAGCCTTTAATTCTAATTCCAGCATTTGAAGAACCTTTTACTAGGATCACGATTGATTGTGTGGGAACTCTCCCTAAGGCTAAAAGTGGAAATCAGTACTTACTGACAATAATGGGTGTGTCTATGAGGTTTTCTGAAGTGATACCTTTGAGAACTACTACAACAAAGAAAATTGTGGAAGAGTTGACTAAATTTTTTACAAGATATGGTTTACCTAAAGGGTAGAATTCCCCCCCCACCATTGTGGGGGGTTGTGCGGGGGCAGGAATGGGCGGGTGCTTATGCGATTGGGTCCGCGACACCATTTTACTTGGGCAGGCTAATTAAGGCCTGCCCAGTGTGACGCGCACCCGGAAGTGCTGTGCGCTCCCTGTGTTGGCAGGGGGTTCCCCGAGTCAGGAATGCGTTCCGTGGATGGGGTTCCATGAAAAATGCGAAGGCCACCTGGGCTTTTCGCCTGCCCACCAACCTTAAGGTTGAACGGGCAGCTTTCTCAATAGGGTTAATTAGTTAATTGATGGCCTTAATAGGCCTTTGACAGTTTGGTGGGCGTGGCAGCCGAGTTGGCTGCACACCCGCTGAAATGAGAATCTAAATGACGCGCGGTGATGTCAGGACGCACGCTCGATGTCATCCCGCATCATTTTATGCCTCGGCAAGCAGGCCCCACCCCAACTCACTGAGTCGAAAATTCTCCCCAAATAAATACAATCAGATCAGGGTTCAGATTCCGTGTCATAGTTGTTTAAGGATGTAATGAGCAGTTTGGGGATAAAACAGTTTAAGTCAACAGCTTATCATCCTGAGTCACAAGGGGCTTTGGAATGATGGCATCAAACTTTAAAAACTATGAAAAGGACGTATAGTCAGGATTATGCACAGGATTGGGATGGGGGAATTCCATTCTTGTTATTCACTATTAGGGACACTTCTAATGCATCGACTGGTTTTAGTCCTTTTGAACTAGCCTATGGTCATGAGGTAAGGGTTCCACTGCAAATGATTCATGTGAAATTGGTAGGTCAAAATCCCAAAACTATTCTCCTGAATTATGTATCGAACTTCAGAGAAAGATCGGAGATAGCATATGAGTTAGCCAGGGAACATTTAAGGATATCACAGCAAGTGATGAAAGTGAAGGTAGACAGGAAAGCTACATCTCGTAGTTTTGGTGCTGGGATAAAACTGTTAGATATGTTACCAGTGCTGAGTGACTCATTAAAAACATAGTTTAGTGGGCCTTACAGGATTGAAAAGAAGCTGAGTGAAGTAAATTATTTAATAAATAGTCCAGATAGAAGAAAGAAGTAGAGAGTGTGTCGTGTAAATATGCTTAAAAAGTACTTTGACAGGGAAGAGGACCAAAAGGAGATGTTAGTGGTGGTAGATAAAGAGAAAGAGGTAGAAATGCAGGACTCTGAAATTGATTTTCCTTTAATCAAATTGGATAATGAAGGGTTACTTGAAAATTTAAATGTAATTTTGAGTAACCTTCCAGACAAGTGTCAAAGTGATTTGGAGAAGCTATTGCAGTCACACAAAGTTATTTGTGAGAATAAGGTGGGGAGGACACATTTAGCTATATAGGATGTGTGTGTAGAAATTTCATCTTCAATAAGGCAACATCCTTATAGATTAAATCTGCATCAAGCTGCTGTCTACAGGAACAAAAGATAAGGGAATTCACTGTAAATATCACTGTCCAGGGTATTGTGTGCTTTGCCTGGATCTGTTGAAATCTATTTTGTTTTACTGTTGCCTTAACTGTGGTGTAACTGTGAGCTAGATTAATTATGAGATTTGGGAGTTATTATAGTAGTGTTTTGTAGACCTATGTATGTGCTTAAAATCTTTTCTTCTATTAATAAATGTTCAATTAAGTTTTGCAAAACACCTCTAAGACTCAGTGGAATTACTACTACTGAATTCAAGACATAGATTTCGAAATAAAAATACAAATTGCAAAACAGTTGTAGTTCAACCAGTTCAAGTTTCCCTCTGGGATTTGAGCAGATCAGCATTTACCATCCACTGTGCCATAACAATATAAAAGATCCTATGGAACGACTTTGAAGAAGAGCAGAAGAATGAGTCCTGGCCAATAATTTATCCCTCAACCAACATCACAAAAAACAAGTTCTGTCGAAGGGTCATGAGGACTCGAAACGTCAACTCTTTTCTTCTCCGCCGATGCTGCCAGACCTGCTGAGTTTTTCCAGGTAATTCTGTTTTTGTTTTATCACAAAAAACAAATTGTCCGATTATTATCGCATTGCTGTTTGTGGGAGCTGGCTGTACACATAATGACTGCTGTGTTTCCTACGTTACAGCTGTGACTGCACTGGCTGTAAAACACTCTGAGACACTGAGAGGTCATGAAAACCACTATATAAATGCAAGGATTTCTTTTATGGGATCTTTTGCAGTCATCCCAGCCAGAAGACAAGGCCTTGACTTAACACTTCCTCTGAAGGACAGCAACGTATACCCTCTATGCTGCACTGAAGTGTCGGTCAGGATTGCATGCTTATGTCTTGAGACTGACGTGGTGATGGGAACCACTTTGATTAAGGCTGTCACCTCAGCAATAAGTATTTATGCAGCCAACTTTAACTGAGAAAGATGTCCAGATACATGAGGAAAATATTTGCCAGGCCAAAGAAGGAGCAATTACAAGGGGTGACCAAAAGCTCAGCCACAGTAACTGGGTTTGAGGAAGGCCAAGAAACCAAGCAGTTTTAGGAGGGAATTCAAGAGATTAGGACCGAGAAGACTGAAAGCACAGCTTTCATTAACAACAACAACTTTTATTTATATAGCGTCTTTAATATAATAAAACATCTCGAAGTGCTTTGCAGGAACGTTATAAAGCAAAATTAGGCAGTGAGCCACATAAAGCATTATTAGAGCAGCTGGTCAAAAGCTTGGTCAAAGAGCTAGGTCTAAAGGAATGGCTTAAAAGAGGAAAGAGAGGCAGGGAGGCAGCTCAAGAGGCCAGAATTAGATGAGCACAGATATCTTGGTGGGTTGTGAGGCTGGGTGAGAAATTGGTGAGGCTTTGGCGGGACTTGTAAACAAGGATAGGAATTTTAAAATCAAAGGCATTGCTTGACCAGGAGCCAATAGAGGACAGTGAACACAGGGGTGATGTGTGAATGGGACTTGGCCCGAGTTAGGACACAGACAGCAGAGTTTACAGATGGTGGGGCACAAAGGTTGGTGCATGTCGAGGTAAAATAGGAAGTTCAGGAAGTCAGGTGAATTATAGGGCCAGAGGAGGTTACAGAGATAAGGAGGCACTGTGGTCACAATATGAACAGGACAATTCTGCCTTCTGTAGAATGGTTCCAGTTCATATTTTAACTTTTACTAGTTTTGCCTCAAATTAGGATTGGCTCCAATACAGTTGTTTTTGAATGATTGAAATACATTAATTAACAACCATTATTTAATGCTTACTGATTTCATGTACCATTAATTACAAATACTGGCTACTAACAATTAATAACTCTTGAACTATACTTCCACCTTGTGGCCATTGCTGGAAAAACATGACTTTTACATATAAATATGGGGCTGCATCTGGGATAGACTTGTTACAAGGTGCTCATTGTCAAGGCTAAATCTGTTGGGAATCCTTATGCCTGATTATTGGGTTTTGATAAAACTGCTTAACAGAAACTACTACCCACTGGACTCAAATGCTATGCATACAGTTCAGTTTAGTATTGACTGTGGCTCAGATAGCAGTTTTGTTTCTGAGTCAGAAATCTTATCGGTTCAAGGCCCACTCTGGAGACTGGATTTAGTTTGGCTGAGGCTCCAGTGCAGTGCTGAGGGAGCCCTGCATGGTCAGAGGTACCATTTCCCGGATGAGACGTTAAACCAAGCCTGCTCTCTCAACGATCACTCAGCATTATTTCAAGCGTAGCTAGGGGGTTCACCATGGTATCCTGGCCAATACTTATCCTTCAAACAACATCAGTAAAACAGATTATCTGGTTATTATCACATTGCTGTTTGTGGGAGTTGCTGTGCACAACTTAGCTGTCGTCTTTCCCACATTACAACAGTGACCACAGTTCAGCAGTACTTCATTGGCTGCAAAGTGGTTTGGGGGCCTCCTGACATTTTGAAAGGTGCTATAAAAATTCAGGCCTTATATTTATTATCTTTTAAATGCCCCTTACCCAGCCACTGAATGTCTTACCCTCTAGAACATTCTGCTCCATGCAATCCACTCTGCCACCTAACTCTGCTTTTGAAAAATCCCTCGTCTTTGTTCTCCCTCCTTCCTCAACACCTCCATTTTTGTCCTTTTCCCACTCCTGCCACCTGCTGTTCTCTTGATGAAAAACCCTTTGAGATGTCTCTTAGACAAGCAGGACTATAGAAACATCAAGGCCCCATCGGCGGGCAGACAGCTGACCCCCCCCCCTGCTGAAACGGGGCCCACCGCCATTTTGAGTGGGCAGGCCAACTAAGGCCCACCCAGCGGCCTGCCCGACAGGAAGCGCTGTGCACTTCCTGTTCTGGGGGGGAGGGATTCCCCTTCTGTCAAAGTGCGCACTGCTCCCTGAGGCAAAGTCATGTCTCAGGGAGATTCGTGACAGTCTAAAAACCTTAAAATATAGAAAAATAAAAATATCATTAACACGTCCCTCTCATGTGACAATGTCACACGAGATGGGAGATGTTACTAAATATAACATTAAATTTATTAAAGTTTTTAAAAAGGAACATGAAACCTCATCCCGCCAGTGGATGAGGTTTCATGGTTTATCAGAAGCCCGCTGGGGCTCCTGGCCTGCCCGCCAGCCTTAAGGTTGGACGGGCAGGGCCTTTAATTACTTTAATTACCCTGTCAATGGCCTCAATTGGCCATTGACAAGTCGGCCGGCAGACAGCTGATTTCGCTGTCCACCCGTCTTCCTAAAAATTTAAAGGGGTTCCTCCTGACGTCACCCCGCGTCATTTTCCTGTCGGCGAGCGGGCCCCACCCCCAAATCGCCGACGGGAAAATTCTGGCCCAAGGGCGCAATCGTCCCAGATTTGCGCTAAGTGCGGTAGCAGGCAGGTAAAACAATGTGTTACCCGCCGGCCGCAACGGCAGCTGCTCATGCCACATGGCCCCAATCCTGCTGCATTAATTACGCATTCCCGGGAAACTCATCGTTTCCATGGTGGGCGCACTCTCATTCGCCCACCGTGCCATCACCTCGCCAGGCGCCATATTTAAAATGCAGCCGCATGCACACCTCTCAGTGCTTCCAGCTCACGACTGCTACGTGGAAGACAGGATGGCCCCAAAAGGCAAAAAGACTGCAGCCCCCCGGTTTAATGACACGTCCCTCGCGTGACTTTTGGACGCAGCGGAAGCCCCTCGTGATGTCCTCTACCCCCATTGTAGCAGCAGGATGGGCAGCAACATCACCAAATTGGCATGGAAGGCTGTGGCAGTGGTGGTCAGCGCCAACGCCCTGCCAAAGAGGACAGCCACCCAGTGCTGCAAAAGGATGAATGATCTCTTCTGTTTCACCAAGGTAAATCACTCTTCTCATTACTCTCAACTCACACACTCACAAACCCATCATATATCTACAGGGCCCTCACTCACTGCTGGTTCAAGGGACAACACCATTCATTCTCTCACACACACCGTCATTATCCTCATCCCATCCACTCACCACCCACGCAGGCCAGGCACATTTATCATTTGGCCTGGCAGGAGTCCTGCTTACACTCTCTCCATCTCAATTCATGCAGGACAAGCTGGGTCACAACAAGAGGGGGAGGTTGCAAACTGGGTGGAGGAATGCCTGAAATGAAGGCCCTCACAGACTTTGAAAACAGAGTTTGCCTGCGATGATCTGGACCAGTCCTGTGCTGACTGTGAGGTCAGTGCTGCTCTGCCAAGTGAGAATCCAGCAGTGCAGCATCCATCAGACAATCATACTGTCAGTGATGTATCCTGTTTCACAGGCCACTGCCATCCACTAATTATCTCTCCTTGCTTTCGTAGGCACATCTGGGAAACAGCCACTGGAGTCCATGACCCAGGGCCTCCAATCAAACCCTGAAGAAACCTCTGAAGTCCTGTCACAGCGCTCACCCACACCCTCCACCAGCACAGAGACACACACCTCAGTGGGACCTGGCTTTACAGTAGCCTTGGGATCACAATCTGGTGAGCGCATTGCACTGTCTGATCCACAGCAGGCTGGGGCAGGGACTTCCCAGGTCCCCGGTGCTCAGCGGACCGCTGGAGGCCAGAAATTTGCTGAGTCCGAGTCAGATAATGAGCCTCTGGACTTGATCATGTCACGGCTGCTGGAGCTGCAAAGGCAAGCTTGGGAACATCAGGAAGGGATGTTCACTGCACTCCTCACGTTGCAAGGCACGATGGAGGAGTTGGCCGCCTTCAGGCTGAAGTGATAGCGCCGGCATGCCAACACACCAGGGTCAACACTGGTAGGATGGCAGCCGCCGTGGAGACCTTGGTACAGGATGTCGCTCCTGCACTGCTGCGCGGGCTGAAATCCATCGCTGATGCCATAGTTGGCCTCCAACAGGGTATACGCAAGAGATGTGCCTGGCAGTTCGATCTCATTCCAGCTTCCTCCTCTGCTCAAGGAGTCAGCCAGGGGCCCTCGGGCACCCATAGGGAGGAGGGTCAGCAGATGCCATCCACCCAGGTGACTCAGGGAGTGTCCGGCCCGTTCGAATCCCCCCTTCCTGTGACTCCAGCAGCTCCAGCTCCACAGGCCGAGGAGGGTGCCACAGCCACATAGCAGGACCCTGAAAGCAGGCCGGCCCCTCCAGGTCTTAACGTCCAGTGGTTGACCGCCAGGGCATAGCAGTCAGCAGGCAGCTGCCACCTACTCTGTGGATGTCTGGGGAGAACCAAGACGTAGTGGCAGAGTTAGGAAGGTTAAGAAGAGGTAGTTGCACAGCCTGGGCATGGGTGTTAATCACTTGTGCATAATGTTCACTATTGTAAATCAACTCTCAACAATGGCAAGGCTCCTTGTTCTGATGAGCAGTGTTCGTGTCACTCAGATGTGAAACCTTTCAGCACAAGATAAAGGCAGATGTTTCAGTCCATGGCCTCTTCCCTGTGCTTTTTGCAGCCTTCAGACCAAAGTGATGATCCTGCCTTACACTCCATGGACTCATTAGTGATGCTTGCACCTCGATGGTGCTGGTCATTGCTGCCAGATCGTAATAGGCAGGCACAGAGTTCTCTCATTCTTTCTGTGTGCTCTCAGCACCTTTAAGGTGGGGCTGGCCCCCATCTCTTCAGCATCTGTGACCAGTGATGCTGTGCTCCTGAAGGGCTCAGGTGCTGAAGGCGGACAAAGGTGCTTCTAAAGTTTCATGGCTGCATCTGTATGATATGACCCTGATCACAGAAGGCAAGCGAGCTGCCCTCAGCCAGACAGAAGTCAGCCATTCTCAGAGGCTGTGTGAAGATCTATGGAGTGTCCTCACTGCATGTCGTCATCATATTCTGGAATCGAGTGACTATTAGGGCCTCCACTACGACTCCATGACAGGAGTATTATCACAGAGGGTATGTGCGCTCCCATAAGCCAGACTGGAGTCAAGCATTCATAGATGCAAAATTACCTGGAAAAACTCAGCAGGTCTGGCAGCATCGGTGGAGAAGAACAAAGTTGACGTTTCGAGTCCTCATGACCCTTCAACAGAACTAAGTAAAAATAGGAGCGGGGTGAAATATCCCTCTCCTATTTTTACTTAGTTCTGTTGAAATGTCATGAGGACTCGAAACGTCAACTTTGTTCTTCTCCGCCGATGCTGCCAGACCTGCTGAGTTTTTCCAGGTAATTCTGTTTTTGTTTTGGATTTCCAGCATCCGCAATTTTTTGTTTTTATTCATAGATGCAATGTGGGAATCTATTGTGTCTCCTCACTGCATGTCGTCATTATCCTCCACAAACCTAATAACTACGAGGGCCTCCTGAGAGTGCCTGCCTCATAGCCAGTGCAAGGGTCTCATCGCTATCATTATCGCATTCGAGGACCTCCTTACCCTCAAATCCGTCAACATCCCCCCTCATCGGAGGAGACCTCCAGCTCCTCCATCTCCTCCTCAGCCAGCTCCTCTCCCCATTGCAGCATGGGTTGTAAAGGGCGCAGCAGGTGACAATGATGTGTGACACCTTCTCTGGGCTATATTGCAGGGCTCCATCAGGCACCAGAACCTCATTTTCAGCATCCCGATGGCCTGCTTCACCAAGTTGCAAGCTGCAGAATGAGCCTCATTAAACCATCGCTCTGCTGGAGTCTGAGGCCCCCACACGGGTATCATCAGTCACGTCCTCTGTGGGTAACCCTTGTCCCCGAGGAGCCATCCCTGCAGCTTCTGTGGACCCTGCAAGACTGCAGGGATCTGTGACCGACTGAGAATGTAGGAATTGTGCAGGGTTACTGGAAACCATGCGCAGACCTGCAGGATACGTTTGTGGTGGGAGTCACACCTTCAGCGAATGGAAGCTCTTGCGGTTGATGTAGCTGACCACATGTTGCAATGGGGATCTGAGCGTCACGTGATTGCAGTCAATGGCACCCTGAACCTGTGGGAAACCCGAGATCTGGGCAAATCCAATTGCTCTTGCATCCTGGCTTTCCTGGTCCTGGGCGAAATGTACAAAGTTGTGTGCCCTTGCAAAGATGGCATCCATGACCTCGTGGATGTATTTGTGGGTGCAGGCTGGTAACATACCACAGAGGTCACCTGAAAGGAACCATTGGTGTAAACATTGAGCGCCACAGTCACGTTCATGGCCACGGGTAGTGGATGCCCTCCATGTCTCTGTGACGGCAAATCCTGCAGTAGCTGGCAGGTGTGACCGACCAGTTTACTCAACATGCAAAGACTTCAGCGACACTGGTTCTTGGTCATCTGCAGGAATGAAAGGCAGCATCTATAGACCTTGGATCTGGCTAGGCACCGACCACTGGCTCTTCAGAGTTGTGTGTGAGAGCCCCAGCCAACCCTTCTTCCTGAGGGTGCTGCTCCCCCCTTTGCACAGCCAGGTGCCTCAGCCACTCTCTTCTCCATCTTCTTCGCTCTCTGTAAGCCACAAGGCATGCAGCTGGTTCACCAGGCTCCGTGATCCTGATGTACTCCTCCTGCAGGATGAAAGAGAGAGACACGTGGGTTAGCTTGGGCGTACTAGGAACCTCTCTTGGTTAAGTCTGAAGGCCCCTTAATGTATCCTGGAGAGTGCTGGCCACCACTTGGATGGCCAGAGTTTAGTGCGCTGCAAGGCTGTCCGAAACCACACCCTCCTCCACCCCACTCCACCTGACCGATTGGCTGCAGCTTTGCCCATTGGACTGCATGCTGTGCTCTCAGCTCAGCCGCAGGCATTCTCCTAACCTGCACTGCAAGGCTGCACTGTTAGCTTGAACCATGGAGGAGACTGGACCAAACCGGGATGCTGATATTGCCAGGGGCAGTGAGCACCTCCACCAGTGACTGCTCCATGGCCAGCTTTAGCAAGGAGATTGTACAACGTGCCCAGTCGTCCAACTGTTCTACAGTCCACTAAAATGTTCATTAGTCTGCAGTCTGTGCCCAAGGGGGTGAAAAGATCTGGAGCACTTGGTGGCACTTTGATACCTCTGCATTGCTGAGTGGACAGATCAGCTAGAGGCCCGACTCCAATGTGGCTGCATCTGAACTGTCTCAACTTTATACAAGGTTTCCTTAATGTGTGGCTGCTTCCCTACCCCCTCAGCCCGCATGTATTGTGCACTACCTCCAACCGCTGTGCAGCCCTTGACCCCTCCCCACCCCATAAGTCCCCTCAACCGCAGGGCAACCCAGGACATCCAGATCCCTCTGTACCACTGAGTTCTGCAATCTCTCTCTATTTAAATAGAATACCGCTTTTCTATTCTTCTCACCAAAGTGGACTAGTTCACATTTTCCCACATTATACTCCATCTACTAAATTTTTGCCCATTCACTTAACTTATCTATACTCCCTTTGCAGACTTTCTGCCTCCTCTTGACAATTTACTTTCCCACCTGTCTTAGTGTCATCACCAAACCTAGCTACCATACATTTGGTCCCTTCATCCAAATCATTGATGTAGATTAAATAATTGAGGTTCCAGTACTGATCCCTGTGGCACTCTACTAGTTACGGCTTGTCAACCTGAAAAAGATCCATTTATCCCTACTCTCTGCTTCATGTTAACTGACCAATCTTTTATCCATGTCTCATGGACTCATAGGCATTTACAGCACAGGAAAAGGCTATTTGGCCTATCATGTCCATGACAGTCAACAAAGATCTGACTACATTAATCCCATTTTCCAGTGCTTGGCCCATAGTCCTGGAGGCTATGGTAACGCAAGTGAATATCTAAATACTTCCTAAATGTTATGAGAGTTTCTGACTCAATCACCCTTTCAGGCAGTGAGCCCCAGATACTCACCAGCATCTGGGTGAAAAAATTTCCCCTCAACTCCCCTCTTAGCCTTCTACCTCTTACCTTAAGTCTATGCCCCCTGGTTATTGACCCCTCTACTAATGGAAAAATGCCTTTCTATCCACCTTATCTATGCCTCTCATGATCTTATACACCTCTATCAGGTCCCCTCTCAACCTTCACTTCTCCAAGGAAAACAACCCCAGCCTATCCAATCTTTCCTCAAAGCTCAGACTCTCCAGTCCAGGCAGCATCCTGGTAAATCTCCTGTGCACCCTCTCCAGTGCAATCACATCCTTCCTATAATGTAGCGACCTGAACTGCACACAGTACTCCGGTTGTGGCCTAACCAGAGTTTTATACACTCTCAGCATAACCTAAACCATGTTCTTTTATCTTGTGTCGTAATCTTTGATGTGGCACCTTTTCAAATGCCTTTTGGAAATCCAACTGCACCACATCTACATGTTCCCCTTTATCCACCTTGCTTGTTACTTCCTCAAAAAACTCTAATAAATTAGGTAAACACGATTTCCCTTTCAGAAAGCCATGTTTGACTCTGCCTGATCCCATTATGATTTTCTGAGTATCCTGCTATAACCTCCTTAATGATAGATTCCAGCAATTTCCCCATGACAGGCTAACCTTGGCTGTAGTGTTCCACTTCCTGCCTCCCTCCTTTCTTGATTAAAGGTGTTACTTTCACTATTTTCCAATCTGCTGGAGCCCTTTCAGAATCTAAGGAATTTTGGGCCTGAATTTTACCCGTGGTAGGCCCGCGCAATCAGAGGGCCTGCGACCAGTCAGGAAATGGGTGGCCACCCATGATCGGACCCCGACCGCCATTTCACGCTGGCTGGGCAATTAAGGTCCACCCAGCATAAAACGTGTCTTCCCAATGGTCGGGAAGCGCTGGGTGGGGGTGGAGGCCCATCGGCCGCCATGTTCAGTGGTGCCTGGTGGGTGGTTTAAAAATGGCACAGGAAGGTTCTTGAAGGCTGACAGAGAAAAAGATATCTTCTGCATTCTGGAGACTGAAGCCGTGGCCCCAAATGCAGCTGGAGATGCCAGGCGGAAGGGCAGATTGGGTGGGCACTCAACACCCCGTCCCCCGACGGCAGGTTTTGGGACGAGTACCTCAAGGTCCTCCTGGAGGAGGTGGCTGCAGGGAGGGACACCCTCATCCCCAGAGTTGGAAAGACGAGGCCACCGCATCTTACAAAAAGAGCTTGGGAGGAGGTGGCAGCCCAGGCCAGTAGCCATGATGTTGTGCAGCGCACAGGGGTGCAGTGCCGCAAAAGGTTTAATGACCTGCTGCACTCAGCAAGGGTGAGTACCATGTTGGCATAGATCAGTGCATTGAAGTGTTAAGGTCTGGCTGTCCCCTCGTGGAGCTCAGGGCTGTTAGAGTCTGAGTGCCAACCATCAATGACACCAGAGCTGTCCAAGGGGGTTAGCCCTGGCTGCTTAGACTGAGTGCCTTGTGGCTCCAGGGCCATGACTGGGATGTGCCCTGAAAGGTGTTCCTCAGGTGGAGTTGGCAAGGCTGCAATGGCGCAGCAGGTAGAGAGTGGACTCATCAACGCTCCTCAGTCCTTTCAGGAGAAGACGACCCATAACAACATTGAGAGGTCACGAATGGGGCAGAGGCCCCCAAAACCCCCTAACCCTAACCAGATTCGTGCAGTTCGACTTGGAGCTGGAGGGGCACCTTGGTCAGCCGGTCACAGATAGGCTGGGGTGTCAGATGAAGGTAAGAGCGCAGTGCACGGAGGTGAGAGTTTTGGATAGTGCAAACATTCTTGTGTAGTGTCTTTATTGATGGGAGCCTCAAAACTCGATTCCTCATTGATTATTGAAAGCCGATGACACCATGATGCAGATCTCCATTGTCTCACCAGGGTGCCTGGCATGCACAGTGACAGTGTGATGACTTAAACTAATGATACGTCGTTGTTCTCCCTTAGATTCGCCAGCACATACTCAGTCACAGGACCCTGAAGACCCAACCCTGGAGGATCGCGAGATTCACATCCACCTGCGTTACATCCATTCTCTGAACCAGGCACCAGCACAGATACCAGAACTTCAGTGGGCGTTAGATCTTCGACCAGAATGTCGGAGCACAGCAGTGAGGGCACTTCATACTCACTTGAGGAGCAGGTGGAGGCAGAGAGTGCCCAAGGCACCGGCAGTCAGAGGACTGCTGGAGACCAGGACCATGCTCAGTTGAAGGCAGATGATGAGCCTCCGGAGTCATCCATTAGGTGGCAGACGCTGGATGTCCAGAGTGATGTGCGGGAGGATCTGGCGGAGATCCACGAGGGCCTGCGTGTCATGGTCTCCATTATGGAGGAGTCCATGCAGAGCAATAGCACTACATTGACCTTCATGGCTGAGTGCACTGCCTTATCCACTGAGAGGGTGGTGACTCTCGTGGATAGGCAGCTCCAGGAACAGAATCAGGGATTCCTGGGGTTGCACTCAGACCTGCAAGCCCTCACACAGACAATGACCTCAGGTGGTCAGTGCCAGTGTGGGAGATGGATGAAGCACCCAGTATACCAGCTAGGTGCCCATCCATTAATGGCAAGCAGGAATGTCTAGAGTGACCTCATGTTGGCACACGAGCTGCCTGTCATCTCTGCCGGCTCCTCTCAGGGCACTCTAGATGATGGCAGCAGCTTCTCTGCCCCTTCGCCAGTGATTGTCACTTCTGATGATGCTGCGATGACTGGGGAGATGCCAGCCTTGGGACTGGTCGCTCTCTCCCAGGCAGGACCAGCACAGGCTCCGCTGGCCAGAGGATGACTGCCAAAGTCATCAGGGCCAACAAGATGGCAGAGTCAGCAGGCTGCCTCCAATGGCACTGCCGTCAAGGGGGGTGGGGTGGTGGGTGGTGGGGTGGTGTGGTAGAACCATGATATAACACTTGCAAACATAAGTTTAAGGCACCATGAGCACAAGAGGGACTGGTCATGGGTGATCTTCTATTCTCTGATGTTTTGTTTATGTTCACTGATCTGGGAATAAAGACCAGAGATGGTTATGTTAATTTGTTTGGAGTGTCAAATGAGATAAATTTTGTTTTTGTCGTAATGGCCTGAGCATGATTCACCTTTTTGTTTTTTGGGTGTAGTGTACGCCAATATGTAATGCTGGACGTGACTGGCTCTAAACCTCATTGCACAGGCACTGAGTGGACTTTGCGTTCAGATGAAAGGGTCATTTCAGACACCCAGGATGGATGCGGCAACCCTGGCATGAGGTGGAAGCAGATCTTTGGCAGCCTAGCTGAAGGGCCGTTGGATCAAGGTGTCCATGGTGTACCTGCTTCCCTGAAGGAGACAGAGGTCCAGCTCCATGCCCTCAGCATCCTCCTCACCATGTTCCTCTTCTGACTCACTACTAGATTCCTCGTCTGTGACCTGTGCAGCTGCGACAGGGTCCTCTTCCTCCAGTGGGTCCCCCCTTGCCAGTGCCAGACTGTGGAGAGTGCAGCGTGCAACCACGATCAGTGACACCCACTCTGGGGGCTATTGTAGTGCTCCCCCTGAATGGTCCAGGCATTGGAAGCGCACCTTCAGGAAACATATGGTCCTATCACCTCCTTTGTAGAGGCATGACTCCTATTATAACACTGCTCTGCCTCTGTTCTTGGGTGGCAGAGAGGCGTCATGAGCCACCACTTCAAAGGATAACACTTGTCACCCAATAGCCATACATCCAGTCAGGCTGGAGCACTGAATAGCCTCAACACCTTGGAGTGTCTGAGGATATAAGCGTCATGAGATCTGCCAGGGTATCTTACATAGACTTTCAGAATCTGTGCCTTGTAGTCACACCCTATCTGCACTTTCACTGAGTGGAATCCCTTCCTGTTGACGAATATGCCAGGTTGACCCGCTGGCGCCTTGATGGCCACATGTGTGCAGCCTGGACGCAGGGGAACCCAGAAATCATTGCAAATGCCCTGGCTCACTCAGCCTATCTGACCTTTTTCCATACAGAAATGAATAAATGTCATTACCTACCTGAACAGACCTCCTGTCACCAACTTGATGCAACTGTGGACAGCTGATTCGGACACTCCACATGGATCCCCCACGAGCCCTGGAAAGAACCAGAGGCATAGATTTTGAGGGCTACTGTGACCTTCAAAGCCACTGGAACAGATCTCAGGCCCAATTATCTGACAAATGGAGATCACGGTCTCCCTGGAGAGACAGAGCCTCCTTCGGCATTGCACCTCAGACATAATGAGGTAGCTGCATCGCCGCCTGTAAACCCTGGCAGCAGGATAGTGGCGACTTCTGCAGGCCCATACGCCTTGGACTTCCTGCTGGCCCTGCGCCCCCTGTGCCTGCGCTTCTCCTCCCACAGGTCCCTCCCCTGGAAGCTGCATTGTAACACCTGGCCTCCTCCCCCTTCTGCCCCTCTCTTCCTCCTTAAAGGAGGTGCCTCCAGCAGAGACCACAATCCCCTTTCCCAGGGTTACAGAAGGCTGTCTGATACCTGGAAGGGTCCACATGGTTAAAATCCCCCAGGGGTCTTGGAGACACCAATGAGTCCTGGAATGAAGCCTAGAAATGCTAAGAATGAAGCTCAGAACAGAGATGTAGCTGTCAAGTTCAAATAAGCAACCAGCGGCAAACTATCTCCTAAACTCCTCACTATTCACACTGGCAATGCTGCTGGCCCCTTATTGTCTGCCCTTGGATGAGGTTTTGCAAAATGTGGGATGCCCGCCTGCCCATTTTGCCCGTGTGACGAGAGTGAAATCACATGAGTAATGTAAAAACAGGTTCAATTAGGCTTTTAATGGCCTTAAGTGGCCTATTAATTGTTGGTGGGCGCAGCTCAGACACCCACCCACCGATCTGAAGATTGAGCACGTGCGGGATGACATCAGGACGCTTGCCTGACGTCTTCTTGCGCCGTTTTACACCTGATCAAATCTGCCCTTGGAAGATTATAACCAATGCATTTACAATCTCTGCAGCCATTTCTTTTAAGTCCCTAGGATGCACACCATCTGGTCCTGGGGACTTGTCAGACTTTAGGCCTAATCGTTTTCCCAGTAACTTTTCCTTACATTCCTCACTGCTGTTCACCTTTTGATTTTCAAATGTCTTTGGGAATTTTTCTAAGTCTTCTACAGTGAAGACAGACACAAAGTTCAATTCCTCCGCCACTTCCTTGTTTTCGATTATCAACTCCCCAGACTCACTCTCTAGAGGACCAACACTGGCTTTAGCTAATCTTTTCCTACTTAAGCACTTAATGAAACTCTTACTATCTGTTTTTATATTACTAGCGAGCTTTCTCTCATACTCAACTTCCTCCCTCTATTATTTTTTTTAGTAATTCTTTGCTGGTTCTTAAAATCTGACCAATCTTTTGACCTACTCCTAATCCTTGCAGATTTCTACAGCATTTCAATTTGATACAATCCTTAGATTCTTTATTCAGCCATGGATGATGCATCCTTCTCAAAGAGTCTTCTTTCTTACTGGATAAATCCTAGCTGAGAGTTATTAAGTATCGCCTTAAAAGTCTGCCACAGCATCTCTACTGTCCTACTTTTTAAACTTGTTTCCCCATTCCCTTTAGCTAGCTCAGCCTTCATACCCTTATACTTACTTTTATTCAGGTTTAAACACTAATCCTAGACCTACACTTCACCCCTTCAAACTGAACATGAAATTCTATCATGTTGTGATTGCTATCACCTGAAGGCTTCTATACCAAGAGGTTATTGATTAATCCTGTCTCATTGCACATTACCAGGTCCAGAAAAGCCCGCTCCCTGATTGGCTGTGGAATGTAATGCTGTTAGAAATTGTCCCTCATAGACTCTATGAACTCACTTTCCAGGATACCTTTGCCAATCTCATTTATCCAATCTGCATATAGATTCAAGTCACCCATGATTATTGTGGTACCTTTCTTACACACCCCATTTACTTCTTCCTGTATTCTCTGTCCTACAGTGTAACTACTTTTAGGGATCCTATAAACTATTTCCACAATTGACCTCTTACCTTTCCTTTTTCTTATCCCTACCCATGCTGACTCCACATCTTGCTCATTTGAGCTAAGGTCATCTCTCACTACTGTACTAATGGCATCCTTAATTAACAGAGCTACCCCATCATCTTTTCCTAGCTTCTTATTTTTTGAGATGTCAAATACCCTTCTAGATTCAGGTCCCAGCCTTGGTCACCGTGCAGCCATGCCTGTGAAATGGCTATCAGGTCATTTGTGGGGAGATAGCAGCATAGTGGTATTGTCGCTGGGCAATTCATTCAGAGACCCAGCGTAAAGCTGTGGGGACCTGGGTTAGAATCCCATCATGGCAGATGGTGAAATTTGAATTCAATAAAAATCAGGAATTAAAAGTCTAATGATGACCATGAAACCATTGCCGATTTTTGTAAGAACCTATCTGGTTCACTAATGTCCTTTAGGGAAGGAAATCTGCCATCCTTACCTGGTCTGGCCTACATGTGACTCCAGACCCACAGCAATGTGGTTGACTCTTAAAAATGCCCTCTGAATGAGGGCAATTAGGCATGGGCAATAAATGCTGGCCTAGCCAGGGATGCCCACATCCCATGAATGAATAAAAATTTATATTTATTTCTACATGTTCTAACAATTAACCTATTTTGTTGTGAATGTTGCACACATTGAGATAGAGAGCCTTTAACTCTTGTCTTTTTTCATCATTTTTGCAATCCTTGGCCTTACCTGTGGGTGCACTCTTAATTTTGTACTCTCTGTCCCTTCCTGCCACACTCTGGCTATCTTTACCCAAATTGCTACTCTGCTCTAGTACCTTGTTTTACCTTGATTTCTGACATCTCCACTCACATGATCCCTTCTTCCTACTATTTAGCTCAAACCCCTCCCTACTGCCCTAGCTATGCGATTCACCAGAACACTTGTCCCATCATGGTTCAGGTGAATACCGTGCCAATGGTACAGCTTCCACTTTCCCCAGTACTGGTGCCAGTGCCCCATGAATCAAAGGTCATTTCTCCAACACTGGTTTTTGAGTCACGCATTCATCTCTCTAATCATATTTACCCCACACCAATTTGCTTGTGGCTCAAGTAATAGTCAGAGATTACTACCTTTGATGTTCTGCTTTTTAGTTTAGTCCCTAGCTGCTCATAATCCCTAAGCAGAACCTCTTTCCTAGTCCTATTTATGTCATTGGTACCAACATGGACTATGACAACTGGATCTTCCCCCCACCACTGCAAGTTTCTTTCCAGCGCTGAGCAGATGCCCCGAACCCTGGCAACCCAACATTCTGGACTCATGCTTTTGACTGCAGAGAACTTTTCAATCCCCTTGACTATACTCTCCCCTATTACCAGTGCATTTCTATTTACTCCCCCCACTCGAATGGCTTCCTGTATCACTGTGCCATGATCAGTTCACTCAGAAAACTCTACAGCTCCAACGTCCCCCACCCCAAAGATGCAAGAACCTAGAACCTATTGGACAACTGCCACTCTACTTCTATCTTCTTGATCCCCTTACCTGCCTTACTTGCAGTCACACCCTCCTGTCCCTGACCGCTGACCAAACCAGATGACCTTAACCTTCAGGGTGTGACTGCCTCCTGGAACAAAATGCCCAGGTAACCTTCCCCCTCCCTGGTGCATCACAGTGCCTGCAGCTCAGCCTCCAGCTCAATGACTCTGAGACAAAGCTCCTCAAGCCGCTGACACTTGCTACAGATGTGTTTTCCCTGGATCACACAGGTGTTCAGGAATTCCCATATTCTGTAGTCACAATACATCACCTGCCCTGCCATGCTTATATTATGTTTAATTGTTATTATTATTTTCATAATTAATTTATAATTAATAAACCCTACTACTCCCAATGAGCTTTATTACTGCTAGTAAACCTTACTACTTCTAATAAAACCTTACAATTACTGCTAATTACCCAAGTTTTGAAAGATAATTGAGCAAAATACTCACTAACCAATCACTTACCTGCTTCCCTCTTCCACCAGTGCACCAAATTCCCTTACTCAACAAATTCCCAAGTTCACACTCTGACTAGCTGCACTCATTGATGAGCTGCTATCTTTGTGACAGTTTACCTTGTGTGCTAAGCAAGATCATCTATATTTACACTAGCTCAAATTCAAATTTCCAAGTTCACACATGCTGACAAGTTGCATTCAGTGATGATCTGTGATCTTCATGCTGGTTTACACCATAGTTTAAACTTGCAGCTTAACCCTTGGAGTCCAGGTATTATTCTGGTAAATCCACACTGAAATAATTCCAGAGGCTGTTGGATGGGAAGTTGTGGCAACAACAGCTTATTACTTCAGGACAGATTAATTAAGTTACGCTAAATGCCCATCTTCATCATCAGTTATCTTGTAATTATCCAAGCAAAAAACTTGAAAAATACATATTCTTATCTCTGGCCATACTTTATTAATCAAAGTGCTTTTTGTCTCACATGTTCATTGACATACAGTAATACCTTCACATACAGTACATGGGTAGCCCATTTAATATGGCCACTTTCACAATACAGTATATCAGCTATTCACTATGTGTTTTCAATAACATATATACAATTCAAAATATACATTTGCTGATGAAAGCATTAAAGGTTTATTTCTTCATGGCTCAACTAAAATATATAATCACAATATTTAATAAATAGTGCACAATAATCCAAGCTCTTTGATGGATTACATATAAACATTTACATTGGTCTTCTGTGGTTAGTCTAGCACATCTCTACCTCACACGTCTGCCATTATGTAATAGCTTTCACACCAAAAATCAGAAATGACCCTGTGACTGGTGCCCTTCCTTTAGTGGTGATGGGACCCCAGAGGAGGTGGTATTTTGCAAACTCTTTTGTCTCCCATGTTAGATTCTCCAAAAAGCTCTAGAGAATTGAGGAAAGAGAGAGAGAGATGGATGGGTAAAGCATTTAAGACTGAGGCAGACTGAGCAGCAGAGGTTTTAAGAGAGGGAGCTATAATTAGGAGAGCTGACCAAAATCAAAGAGGTCGGTTTTGAGGCTGTTTTAAAGGCAAGGAAGGGGGTAAGCAAGAGAGAGAGGGCATTTGGAGGGAAACACTATGATGACCTTGGGACTGCCAAGTGAAGAATGCCAAGAAATGGAACAGGAGAAAGTCTGAGAACCAGAGCAGAATTTTGGCACCTGTAGCCCTTTTAAAGTTCCCCCTAAACCCTTAAACCATTGCCTCATCAAGTTGTCTCTTGCACACATTTGTAATGTCAACTTCAAAAATCTCTCCCCAGTGACTTACTCAGATCCCACCATAGTAAACCGTGAGAGTAAATTTGAATAAATTTGGTAATTTTCAGGCTAGCACCAGAAAAGGACTATGAAAATGCCAGGTTATCATATCAGCACACATTGCTTGCTAATGTCCTACAGGAACGAGATTCCACCATCCCTACCCAATCTAGACTCAAATCCCAACCAGTTGATTCTTTGTGCCTTTAGGGCAATGAGGAGTGGGCAGTGAAGAATGGCATGCCAGTGTTACCCACACTCAATAGCAAATTAAGAAAATAAATTTGTTGAAATAGCTATTTTAAATGTAGCAATTTTGTAAGTTCACTTGAACCTCCAATAGCCTGCAAAGGACTGTTGCTGATATATTGGAGCAGATGTTCAATGCATTCATACATACAACAACACCTTGCATTTATATAGAACCTTTAGCATAGTAAAATGTCCCATGGTGTTTTGCAGCATTGTAATCAGACAAAAATTGGCACTGGCTCATTGTGACATGAGCGACCTAAAGTGACCTAAAACTTGGCCAAAGAGGTATTTTCTAGGCAGCATCTTCAAGGAGGAGACAGAAGTTAAGGAAAGGAATTCCAGAGCTCAGGGCCTAGATGGGCAAAAAGCACAATCGCCAATGGTGGAGCGAAGGGTGTTGGAGAGGCACAGGATGACAGAGCTGAAGGGGCGCAAAGTTCTCAGAGGGTTGTAAGGCTGGAGGAAATTACAGAGATAAGGAGGTTGGAAGGACATGGAGGGATTTGAAAACAAGGAGGAGAGTTTTGCATTTGAACTTTCCCTTCTCCACCATTTTAAATGGGGTAACAACTCTGCTAAAATACCAAATATAAGAATCTCATACAAATGCATTAAGCATTCACCTGGTAAGATCAACAGTTATCGCCAACAGGCTATGGGTAGGAACTCCCTGTTAAGTCTGTGCTAAACTGGTACACAATATTTAGAGTGCATTCCAGTAAACTGCTCTTCATTATCTAGTAAGCAGTTAGCTAGAGGTGAACAAGAGAAATCTCATCAAGAAGTTTAACCACAATTGGACAAACATAAGATCATAACAAACAGGAACTGGAGTCGGCCATTTGACCCTTCGCATCTACTCCACTACTCAACAAGACTCATTTTCTACTACAACTCCACCTTTCCAAATGTCCCCATTATTCCATTAATTCCATCAGTATCCAAAAACCTATGAAATTGTTTTGAATATACTCAACAATTGACCATCCACAGCTCTGTAGAGAAATCCAATGGTTCATAAACCTTTTAGTGAAGAAATGTTTCCTCATCCCTGTCCTAAATGGTCACCCCAGCACCCCACCCCCCCCCACCCCCCCATTCTGAGGACACATGAGGAGTAACTCAGGTGAACTTCAAATTAGAGTTACAGCTAGGAATCAGCCTCATGGCCCATTTTTGTCCTGAAGGCATTGGGCATTGCTCCAATCTGCTGTCAGCTCCCCAAAGCCTGGTTGTGTTGGCAAGTCACCCAACCCTGGCGAGGACAGATAATGATATTGGTGCCAATTTCCGTTCTCACATACCAGGATTCACTTGATAAGAAACAAAAAGCGGATGATAACTTTGGCTGACTACCTTGCTTCTTAGCACCGACCCCCACAACATCCCCACTCCGCGCCGCACCCCCCACCCCCGACCTTGTCACCTCCCCTAATCTGCCGGCATGAAAACAAATTATGCCAGTTGTCTGATAATAAACCGATGACCAGGACTTTGTGTTTCTGAGGCGTGGTAAACTTTGGGCTAGAGAACCGATAAAGTTGCTATAGTAATTGCGTGCTTATCAGGTGAAAACAATCAACATTGTTGTGATATTTTATACAAAGTAATGGTATTTCTTGATATATTAAAACAGAAACACTGATATCAGTTGTGATTAATTCACAAGTAAAGACACTTTCCTTCGATGACACTGTGAAACGCCTCAAGGAAGTTCAAGACTTTCCCTTCTCCAGTGAAAAGTCACTTGATTTAACGAGACAGGCCGAAATAAGCATTGTCGGGGAGTCAACCTCCTCCTTAGGTTTGTTAAAGTTGCTCCCACTGGACTTGCTCCTGCTGTTATCTGCAGTTGGTGCTATCGGCAAGCTCCTGGCTACATTTGAGCCCACCAGACAGCAGCAGAGGTACTTAAGGAAAGCCCCTCGCATCTCCCTGCTGGACAAGGTGTAAATGATGGGGTTCAGGGCTGAATTCAGCACGGCCAGGGCAACGCACCAGTCTGCTTTGTAGAGGATCTGGCACTGCTTGGGGCTGCAAGCAACGTCGAGCATCAGGAAGATGAAGAGCGGCGACCAGCAGGCTATGAAGACACCCAGGACGATCATGACCGTGCGCAGGAGAGCCATGGCCCTCTCTGAATGGCTGCTTTTGGCATTCTTCCGCATCTTAATCTTGCGGCTGCTGGTGCTGACGAGCCGGTAGATGCGGACGTACAGGATCACGACGGAAAACAAGATGATGGTTAAGATGGTGATGCAAAAGGCGACGTAGCTTTTGGCAAAGAGCGGCAGCATCGTGGAACACAATTTGAGCCTGTTGATGCAGCTCCATCCAATTTGAGGCAAGACTCCCAAGAGAATGGAGATCATCCAGCAGGCCCCCAAAAGCAGGAAAAGCCTGTACTGTTTCTTGGAGTCATATGGTCTCATTTTCACCATGGTCATATGCCTTTCAATGGCGATAGCCAATAAGCTGAAGGTTGAGGCACACAAGGCAACAAACATACTGCCCTCTCTGATGAACCATTCGGCTGGTGTCAAAGTCAGAGTACGGGAACCAGACATAAGGATGTTAAATACATAGGCCACCCCAGCCAAGAGGTCGGAAAGGGCAAGATTCCCAATTAAATAGTACATCCGTGTGTGAAACTTCTTGTTTTTCCAAATAGCCACGAGGACCATTATGTTCTCAATGACTATCAATATACAAGCCAGTAGGAGTACCACAACCTTGGCGTTGTTTGGAACACCCTCTGTCCTGTTTTGCAACCGTCCTGTATAATTATAATGCCTGATGATGATCTCATTCTCCACATAACCATTGGACAAAGCCATTCCTCCACCAGTGTGTTCGTAGGGATTCGCAAAGACACTTCCTTGTGTCTACTCGGTGCATGGAAGCATTTCAAACTGCAGAGGGCGCTGTCAACACATCTGGTCCAGTTCACTGTTGAAGTTTGACCATGAT
Organism: Carcharodon carcharias; assembly: GCF_017639515.1. NCBI lineage: Eukaryota > Metazoa > Chordata > Chondrichthyes > Lamniformes > Lamnidae > Carcharodon > Carcharodon carcharias. Next base: position 132,660,408 of record NC_054480.1, on the reverse strand, counting down.
GGGCTCGGAAATCATGTAGAGTTTCAATTACAGCCTTCGATTGACATCTGTGACCTGAGGGAAAATATTTATAATGGTATTAGACAAAATTAGATTTCTGTAATGCCAAAGGTTCAATATTTCAGGGATTAGAAATAAAAGGTGAAACTGGCTGCTGGGAATACAAGTAGAAAGGCACTGAATGAGAGGAACTTCATGTTCCAACATCTGACCCAGGAAGGGTCAAAGCATTGACCACCTCCAGGCTCACTCAGGGAGCAAGCAGTGGCCAATGCTGGGCTCCCACAGAAACTAAACACTGCCCAATCCAAGCCCAGGGTTGCTAACTCTGGTGGGTCATATTCCTGGAGGTTTCATCACATGACCCCCCTACCTCCAATGGCAACCCCAGCCTCTAACAATACTACGCTACCCGCCCCTCTCCAAAATATCATAACCAACAAACAAAAATTTTCAAGGCAAATAAAATGAAAATAATTGCTTTGATGCCTCATTAAATCCTCACGACAAATATCCAGGTGCTTAATCATTAACTCGTGAAGATAATTCATTAGGGTTGGCGATCCCACCTAGCACTCAGTCCTCCATGCCCACTGCCAATGAAGGGTCCTTGCTTGCTCAGTAAACAATGACACCTAAATATACTTAACTGCGCTGGACTCTCAATGTGTTTATCTTCAAATCCATGCAATTTATAAAATCCCATGTACAGCTACTTGAGAAAGCAGCTCAGTGATGTACAAATCCATGGAAAGCTTTAAACTGATACAAGGGCGCCTCTGTTATCAAAGACTTGTATTTATATAGCGACTTTTAAAACTTAAGGGTGGTCCAAAGCTCTTTGCAACCAAGTACTTTTGAAGTACAGGAGGCATATTAGCCAATTGCACTCAGCAAGCCCCCACAAATAGCAATGTGATAATGAACAGATAATCCGTTTTTAAGTGATGGTTGAGGGATAAATATTGGCCAGAACTCCAGGGAGAACTTCCCTGTGATTCTTCAAAACTAAGCCATGGGAGCTTTCATGTCAACTGAAGAGTGCACATGGGGGTCACAGTTTAACGTCTCATCCAAAGGGTATGAGCTCATCCAAAGTTGAGCCTTTCAGGCTCCCTGTGCTTGGAAACTGAGACAAGTACCACAGGGAACAATAACTGATGGCTCAGCAGGTCGCAATGTGCAACAGACATCATTTCAGTTGCATCTGGCACCTGTGAGCGATTTTAAAACAAAATGCTGGTTATACAGAGCAGCTCCTGTCAGCATCTGGAAAGAGTAAAGATGGTTTTGCCTTATCCGGTATAGATCCTTTGTCAAAGCCAAGTTCTTTACAAAGGGCCAGATTTGAAACGGTAACCCCTTCACCCTTAACAGAGGTTAAACGACCTGCTGGGTATTTTCCACATCCTCTGATTATATTCCAGGTTTGTTTTTGTCTCAACTGGTGTTCGACAGCTGCTTTCCAACACTGATAATTTCCCAAATTATACCATTCAGCAAGTCAATCTACGCACTTCACAAGCAAATTACAGCACTTAAGGTAGGCATTAAATAATGCTCTTGGCCAAGTTAATCTACAATAAATATGATAACATTCCTAGCCGTGTCCAGGTACAATTAAGTAATCCTCTAAAATTCTAAAATGCTGAAAGACTTTAATTGTTTTTATATGCTGCACAACCCATGTCAGCTGAAAGTAATGTGTCTTCACACATTAACTGCATAATCTAATTTGCCTAAACCTACATGACACCTAAACCACTGTAGCCATGTGCAATGTTGAAGAGGCTTCCGCAGAGCAACCCCATGAAGATTTACCAGAAAAGTGCTGTGGATACTCAAAAGGTCTGTGGAGAGAGGGTCAGAGTTAACCTTTCAGGTAAAGTTCGAAATATAATAGGTTTTGAGCAAGTGAAAGTGGGGGAGGGTGTGAAGAAGAACAAAAGAGAAGGTCTGTGTCAGGGTGGAGGGCAGGAGAGATTAAATGACAAAAAAAAGTTTTCATGGTGCAAGGCCAATGGGGGTGGTAATGGGGCAAATATAAAAACAAAAGATGCATCTAGAGGAGATATGAACAGCAGGATCCTGAATAGTTGCTGTCCAAAAGTAAAGGAAATAGTGAGAAATGAGAGAAAGAAAACAGCAAAAAAAAACATTATTTAATTCCTCCTACCCTCCACCCATCACAGATTTTCTCTTTTGTTCTTCTTCCCACCCTCCCCACTTTCACTAACATATTTCTAGATTTTCCCAGTTCTCATGAAAGGTCACAGACCTGAAATGCTGGCTCTGTTTAGCTCCACCCACGGACACTGCCAAAGCTGCTGAGTATTTGCAGCACTTCTGTTTTTATTTCAGATTTCCAGCATCCACAGTGTTTGTGAAAATTGACCACAGCCTCATTAGGGCGCTTAACCCCCTGCTAATTTAGACAAGGGAGAACAGAGCTGCACACACACATGCTGAAGTCTGTTAAGTGACCTCAAGCCGATACTGATCTCAAACTGGTACCTGTGGTCAATCCACGATAGACTGTTCACTATTTTTACAGTTTAATGTTTAAATAAGTCAATCAAAGTTTGACACAAACATACATCCATAAATTGCTAATTAATAATACAACTAATATAAAAGGGAGTGATTTAGTAGTGCTGTCGGGGAGGGTTTAAACTAACTTGGTAAGGGTGTGGGAACCCGGACATAATACTAAAGAGGAATACCAAAGCGCACAGAACACTGGGAGAGAGAGATGGCAACAGAGTAGCAAATAGAATGTTGTTAGGTGGGTTCAGAGTAAAGGGGAAAGTTATAAATTTGAAATTAGAGTTACATCTTGGTAAATAAGATTGGTGAGTTGCAAACACAGATCTCCACATGGAAGAATGATGTGGCTGTAACAGAGACCTGGCTTAAAGAAGGGCAGGACTGGGTGTTAAATATTCCTGAATACAAGGTGTTCAGGAAAAGATGGAAAGGGAGATGGGTGGCATTGTTGATTAAGGAGACCATTGCTGGACAGGAAGAATGTCCCAGAGGGATCAAGGACAGAATCTATTTGGCTAGAGCTAAGGAACAAAAAAAGTCCAATTACATTACTCAGTGCAGTCTATAGGCCACCAACTAATATGTAGAGGGACAATTTTGCAAGGAAATTACAGACAAGAATTACAGAGCAGTTATAATGGAAGATTTTAAATATCTGAATATGGGCTGAAATAGTAATACTGTAAAGGGCAGAGAGGGCAAAAGTTTTTAGAAGGTATTCAGGAGAGTTTTCTACAGCAACATGTTTCCTGTCCAATGAGAAAGGAGACATTGATAAACTTGGTTCTTGGGAATGGTCAGGGCCATGTGGATCATGTGTCAGTACAGGAACATTTAGGGGACAGTGATCATTGTATCATAAGGTCTAGCTTGGCTGTGAAAAGGACAAGGAATAATCCAGAGTAAGAATAATTAACCTGGGGAAAACCAACTTTAATGGGACAAGAAGGACCCAGATCAATTGGAATCAAAGGTTGGCAGGAAAAACTGCAACTGAACAATGGGCTACTTTTAAAGATGGCATTTCCCACAAAGGGAAAAGGTAGGGCAAATAAATCCAGAACTCCGTAGATGACAAAAGAGATGGAGATTGAAATGAAGAAATGAAGAAGAAAAAATATGCTTCTGACAGATGTCGGTGGATAATATGATCAAGACCCAGGCTGAATAAAGAAGGTTCAGAGTGGAATTGAAAAAGCAAATAAGAGAGCAGAGAGAGAGCATGAAAAGAGACTGGCAGCTAACATAAAAGGGAATTCCAAAGCCGCCCATAGGCATAGAAATAGTAAAAGGGTAGTAAAAGGAGGAGTGGGCCTAATTAGGGGTTAAAAAGGGGATTTATGCATAGTAGCTGGGGGCATGGCTGGGGTACTAAATGAATATGTTGCATCTGTCTTTACCAAGAAAGAAGATGCTGTGCAATTCATGGTGAAAAAGAGGTAATTAAGACAGTTAAAGAGTTTGAAGGACAACTGATATAGAGGAGGCATTGAATGGGCCGTCAACACTCAAAGTTGATAAAAGACCAGGACCGGGTGAAATGAATGCAAGGATACTGAGAGAAGTGAGAGTGGAAAATGCGAAGGCTCTGACCATAATTTTCCAATCTTCCTTAGACTTGAGGAGGGGGGTGGTGTTTCCAGGGGACTGGGGAATTACAAATATTACACCCTTGAACAAAAAATGGTAAAGATAATCCCAGCAACTACAGTCAGTTTGACCTCGGTTGGGAAGCTTCTAGAAACGATAATACAGGACAAATTAATAGTCACTTCGGAAAATGCAGGTTAATTAAGGAAAGCCAGCACGGATTTGTTAAGGGCAAATCACGTTTAATGAACTTACTTAAGTTTTTTTGATGATGTAACAGAGAGGGTTGATGAGGGAAATGTTGTTGATGTGGTCTACATGGACTTCCAAAAGGCATTTGATAAAGTGCCATATAAGAGATGTGTGAGTAAAGTTCAAATTCCCAGAATAAAAGGGCCAATAGCAACATGGATAGGAAATTGGCTGATTGACAGGAAACAGAGAGTAGTGGTTAATCGTTGTTTTTCTGACTAGAGATAGATTTACAGAGGAGTTCTCCAGGGGTCAGTGTTAGGTCCCCTGCTCTTCCTGATATATACTAATTACATAGATCTCGTTTCACAGGGTACAACTTCAAAATTTGTGGTTTTTACGAAACCTGAGAGTATTGTGGGCCATGAAAAGGCTGCTGTAGAACTTCAAAAGGACATGTTCAGGTTAGTGAAACGGGCAGACAAGTGGCAGATGAAATGCAATGCAGAAAAGTGTGAAGTAATTCATTTTGATAGAAAGATTGCAGGCAGACAGTATAAAGGGTACAACTCTAAAGGGGGGGGTGCAGGAGCAGAAGGACTTGGATATTTATGTGCACAAGTCATTGGAGGTGGCAGGGCAAGTTGAGAGAACTGTTAATAAAAGTATCCAGTATCTTGGGTTTTATAAATAGGGCATAGAGTATAAAAGCTAAGGAGCTATGCTAAACTTGTATAAAACATGGGTTTGACCTCATCTGCAGAATTGTGTCCAGTTCTGAGCACCACACTTTAAGAAAGATCTGAAGGCATTAGAGAGGGTGCAGAAAAGATTAATGAGAATAGTTCCAGGAATGAGGAACATCAATTACTTAGATAGATTGGAGAAGTTAGGACTGTTTTCCTTGGAGAGGAGAAGGTTGAGAGGAAATTTGATAGAAGTATTCAAAATCATGAGAGGTCTGTACAGAGTAGAAAGGGAGAAACTGTTCCCATTGGTGGAAGAATTGAGAACCAGAGGACACAGATCTAAGGTAATTGTCAAAAGAAGCAATGGTGACATGAGGGGAAACTTTATCACAAAGCAAACGGTTAGGATCTGGAATGCGCTGCCTGAGAGTGTGGCAGAGGTAGGTTCAATCGAGGCATTCAAGAGGGAGTTGGAATTATACCTGAAAAGGAAGGCTGTGCAGGGCTACAGGGGAATGGTTTAGCTCCTTCAGAGAGTCAGCATAGACATGATGGGCCAAATGGCCTCCTTCTATGCTGTAACCATTCTATGATTCTATATTATGTTTTTCCATTGTCTGCATTACAACAGTGACTACACTTCACACAAGTAAATCATATAGTCACAGTCATTTACAGAGTAGAAGGAGGCCATTCTGTGGAGCAATCTGTCCCGTCCCATTTCCCTGCTCTATCTCTGTAGCCCCAAGTGTTTGTTTCCTTCAAGTTCCCATCCAACTTCCTTCATTGATTGTAAAGCACTTTTGAAGATACTAAGGTTGCGAAAGGAGCTATATAAATGCAAGTCTTTCTTTCAGCTATTCGGGAAAGGAGGGACTGAGCAAAACCAATGAATTGTTTCTTTAGTTGTCACTTTCATCCAATTCTGACTCTTCAGAATCGATTGGATTTTCATCCTAGTTCTCAGTCTGGAATGGGACCTTACGGAGGGTATACGCAATGCCTACACTGCAGTCAGAAGTTTCAGTGGGAATTATGCGCACACTTTGGGAAGGGTGACAGTGTCGCAGACGTTCCTGATAAAACAAAGGAAGAATTTACCCATTTATACAGAAAACGACTCCATTGTTGAGGTGAAGAATTAACAAACAGCATTTAAAGAAAACAATTCACCGATTTCTCCAGTATAAGCAACACACACTGCTATTAATAATAAATTAAAACAGAAAATGCTGGAAAAGTTCAGCAGGGCTGGTAGCATTTGTGCTCCAACTTCTGAATTAGCGGGTGAACCTGCAGAAAAGATGTGTCCCATTTCTTTAACATCTGAACTAATAATTGGATCCCTTGACACCAAAATGAAAGAGTCACGGAAACTCAGCTTGCCACCAGTTCAAGGGGAAGGGAACTTTGCTGCTTCCATCCCTCTTCAGGGCTGGTGAGCGACCATTTCCCGGCATCGAGCAACCAAGCTGGGGTTTGCAAACCTGTCAGTCCCCGCTCTCCCGATCAGTGCTCCCAATGCTGTTGTTCAACAGAAATCCTTCTGACTCTCTCGCTTTCTCTGTCACACTTTTGCTCTCTGTCTTCCTGTGGTTCACTCCATCGCTTGTTCATCCCCACCACCACCCCACCCCTCAGCCCCCCCCCCCCCCCTTTTCCTGTCTTGTCTTTTTTTCACATCTCTTTGTGTGTCTGTTTCTGCGTCTCCCTCTAACTTTCGCTGTCTCTCTCTCTCTCTGTGCATTGCTGTGTACATCTCCGTTCCTGGACTTGTTTCTCTCCCTGTTTCTGCTTATGTCTCTCACTCAATCTCTGGGTTTCTGCCTCTGTTCCCCTATCTATAATATTAATCGTTACACCGACAAGAATTATTCTGCCAATTAAATGATTAACAATGCACAAACGCACGACTTAAGTTTTATACAATTTCCATAATTATTACACCTTGTAGTGCCCTACTTGTTTATTAGCCAGCAAAAGTTAAGTTAAATATATTACAACAAGCAGAGAATTAGTCTCACGATGCTTTGCTCAACTTTCAGGCGCACCTAACTGAAGTTCCAGGAACAATTCACACACCTTCAAGATTTCCAGTGGCACGGGCAATTCTTTCCAAGTCTCTTACGATTTGTTCCAATTTCCCTTACAATCACTGTAGGTGCAAACACACACACACACACACATACACTTCAGACAGTTTGGAGCCAACAGCCTTTCATATTTTATGTACTCGGCACAATATGAAATACCTCATTCGATTTCAGCAGGTTCCTGTCCGCGGGAACTGGGCTACAGTGAATTTTTTTTAAAGAGCGCAGCCAGTCTCTTATTTTGTCTGAAGGAGGCGGGACATTAAAGCTGCCATCAATCCCTAAGAAAAACCAGCTCCACTCGCTCAAACCACTGTCCAATCGACGCGCCCAAGTCGTTCACTATTGATCCCCTGCCAAGAGAAGTGACTTTCACCCATCGTAATGTTTATCACGCGTCATTATTCGAGTTGTGTTTTCTTCCTGAAGAAAATACTTCGAAATTATGGCTGTGTCAGCAGTGTCTCTCACCTTCGAGTCACAATGTTCCAGGTTCAAAATAAAAATACCTGAAAAAACTCAGCAGATCTGACAGCATATGCGGAGAGGAACACAGTTAACGCTTCCAGTCCGTAAGACTCAGAGTGCTGAGTTTTTCCAGGTATTTTTATTTTTGTTTTGGATTTCCAGCATCCGTAGTTTTTTTTTTTTGCTTTTCCCTTTATGTTCCAGATTCAAGTTTCACTTCAGCACTCGCGTACAGAAGTCAAGGCTGACAGTCCAACGCAGTACTGAAGGGAGTGCTGCACTATCGGTGGTGCTGTCCCTCAGATGAGATGTTAAACTGAGGCCCCATCTGCCTGCTTAAACGATATAAAAGACTCCATGGCACAATTTGAAGGAGAGCAAAGGAGTTCTCTCCAGCGTCTTGGTCAATATGTATCTCTCAATCAACATCACACAAAAAAACCCAGGTCATTATCACATTGCTGTTTGCGGGAGCTTGTTGTGTACAAATCAGCTTCTCTGTTCCTGCATTACAACAGTGACTATCCTTCTGAAGTAATTAATTGGCTGCAAAGTGCTTTGAGATGTCCACTGGTCACATAAATGCAAGCCTTCCTTGTGGCTTCTGGAGACTGGGGCACCTTGCCAATGGGGGAGTGATGAAAGTCGGGGATACACAAGAGTCCAGAATGCAGGCAACTCAGAGGTTCCTGGGATTGGAGGAGGTTACAGGGATAGAGCAGGGAGGGGCTGTAGAGGGTTTTGAAAACATGGATGAGAATTCGAAGACCATTAGTGGAGTCGGGAAAATGTAGATTAGTGGGCGCAGGGGTGATGGACAAACAGGATTTGGTGTGAGTTTTGATACAGAAAGCAGAGTTTTGGATGAGTTTATGGAGGGTGCACGTTGGGAGATTGGCCTGGAGGGCATTGGAATAGTGGAATCTAGAGGTAACAAAAGCATGTGTGAGGTTAGCTGTAATAATTGAAGCAGCCAGCAGAGACAGGCAGTAGGTAATCTTTCTTGGAATATCAATATTGATCAGGTGCATTGTTGTTGGTCTGGTCGAGGTTTGAAACTGAAATCTGGAATAATCCTCTCCAACTCCTTTAGGGGATCAGAACAGTCCAGGAGAGCACACTGGCCCTGATTAACGCTACAAGGTACCTGCCTTTTGTACAAGGTAATCTCTGCTCTAGCCAGAAATAGGTTCCTGAAGGAATCCAGCAAATCAGGGTCTGCTTCGACAAGCTGGCAGCCTGTTAGAAAGGTTCAATATTGAATAATAAAAGAATTACATCCTAATACCTAACCTAGATAATAGAGCCTGTGTCTTCACCGCAGTTCTCTTAAACTATTTAGTTGAAACAAACCACAATGTGCAAAATACAGATATAAAAAGAATCTTACAGTCAATCCTTTTCTGTACAAACCTGCTTAAATGCCTGGAACTGCAGTTACATGTGACTTTATACATTAATAATATATTTGGTCTGGCAGTGAATCTGCTTGTTTTCTTTTTAGCATATTGATATATGGATTAACTATGTATCAAGGACTGGCATTAATTTCCCTCCAAGCCCTTACCAAGCAATATTCCAAGCGCGTGGAAGGTAATGAATTCAGCTGCCACCTGACTATAATAATAAAGTTGTACAAAAAAACATTTAAAAAAAATTATATGTCACGGATCTGGTCACCGCTGCCTAGGGCAGCATTTATTGCCCATCTCTAATTGCCCTTGAGAAGGTGGTGGTGAGCCAACTTCTTGAACTGCTGCAGTCCATGTGGTGTAGGTACACCCACAGTGCTGTTAGGAAAGGAGTCCCAGGATGTTGAACCAGCGACAGGGAAGGAACGGCGATATATTTCCAAGTCAGGAGGGTGAGTGGCTTGGAAGGAGCTTGCAGGCGATGATGTTCCCATGCATCTGTTGCCTTTGCCCTTCTTGGTAGAGGCTGTGAGTTTGGAAGGTGCTGTTGAAGGAGCCCCTTGGTGAGTTGCTGCAGTGCATCTTGTAGATGGTACACACTTCTGTTACTGTGCATCAGTGGTAGAGGGAATGAATGTTTAAAGCGGTGGATGAGGTGTCAAACAAGTGGGTTGCTTTGTCCTGGATTGTATCCAGCCTCTTGAGTCTTATGGAGCGCACTCATTGAGGCAGGCAGGACAAATGGAGAACAATTCACATTGAAAGCTAATTTGCATTTATCTCAACTTGCTGGTACAGGCCTTGACGTTCTGACTTCAATTTTTTCACTAATGGTAGGAAGATCAACACTTCCCAAGCCCCAGGCACATAAAATTCAGCACAGCAAACCAGTTCATAAGAAATCTAGAAAGAAATAAAGAAAAACTTGTATCTGTAGAAAGTCTCTCATGAACTCAGCATGTTCCAAAGTGTGTTAAAGCCAGTTACGTATTTTGTGATCACTGCTGCAGTATAGGAAATGCAGCAACCAGTTTGCACACAGCCAACTCCCACAAACAGCAATGTGATAATAACCAGATAATCTATTTTTAATGATGCTTGCCGAAAGCTCCCTTGTGTTTCTTCAAAATAGTGTCACGGGATCCTTTACGTCCACCTCAAAGTGGAGACGGGGTCCTCGGCTTAACATCTCATCTGAAAGAAGGAATATAAGCACAAACAGTAATGAGCTACTTTGGTTTGGAATGCTGGATTGCCAGGGCTTGGGGGCCACATGTTACAACTGGGCTTAAGGAGTAGACCATAAGACGTAGTAGCAGAAGTAGGCCATTCAGCCCATCAAGTCTGCTCCGCCATTCAATGAGATCATGGTGATCCTCAACTCCACTTTCCTGAAAGCGGAGTTGGATAGGGTAGATAAAGGTGTTCCCATTAACTTATAACATAAGGACCAGGGGACACAGAATTAAGGTTTTGGGCAAGAGATGCAGGGGAGGATATAAGGAAGAATGTTTTTACTCAGTGAGTGATAATGACTTGGAACTCATTGCCTACAAGGGTAGTGGAAATGGAGACGATGAATGATTTCAGAAGGAACTTAGGTGGGCACTTGAAGATAATAAACTTGCAAAGCTATAGGGATAGAACAGGAGAATGGGGCTGATTTTTTTGCTCTACAGGGAGCTGGCATGGATTCGATGGGCTGAATGTCCTCCTTTGGTTCCTCAATGACTCTATGACTCTGAAGCCCTGACTGATGTGGGGCTGAGCAATGACTTTTAAAATGAATTTTAACTGCTGTGTGTTCTAATTCAAGTTCCTACTTGTTGATCCAGCTCAATGACTCCTATCGAGTTACCAACTGAGAAGATCAGCGTTCAATTTTTAATTGGAAAAGGTTAAACATGGATCCACATATAAAGCCAAAAAATCTTTTAAAAAATAATTACGAGTCTTGGTAAAGGTCAATTTTTAAAGGGCTGGCCCAACAGCAGAGTTTTTTTAATATTCGTTCATGGGCATCACTGGCTAGACTAGCATTTATTGCCCCTCCCTAATTTGCCCTTGTTGAGAGGGCATTTAAGAGTCAACCACATTGCTGTGAGCCTGGAGTCACGTGTAGGCCAGACCAGGTATGGACAGCAGATTTCTTTCATTAATTTTTACAAAGATCAGCAAAGGTTTCATCATCAGACTTTTAATTCCAGATTTTTATTGGATTCAAATTTCACCATCTGCCATGGTTGGATATGAACCCCAGATCATTACCCTGGGTCCCTGGAATACTAGTCTAGTGACAAAACCACTATGCCACTGCCTCCCCCTTAGCTCACCCTGTACAACGAGCCAGCTGATCTGAGCTGGGGGAACCAGTGCAAACACAGCAATCAGCACTATCCCTAGAAAGGAGGAGGTTGGGGGAAAAAATATGACAGGGCCCCCTTTCTTTGTGTCCAACTCTGACCTCGTGTGCAGCACCTGCTTCTTCTGCTTCACCATTGGCAGGTGTGCCTTCAGCCATCTACAACAACAACTTGAATTTAGGTCACGCTGTGATATGGTAAAATGTCCCAAGGTGCTTTACTGGAATATTGTCAAACGATATTTGCCACTGAACAATATGAAAAGAGGGAAAGAGAGGTGGAGAAGTTTAAAGAGGGAGTTCCAGAGTTTAGGACACAGACTTGCTGAAGGTACAGCCACCAAAGGTGGAGCAATAAAAATTGGGACTGCTCGAGGGGCCAGAAATTGAGGCGAGCACAGAGGGTTGTGGAGCAGAGGAGCTTATGAAGGGGCAGGGCAAGGAGGGATTTGAAGGCAAGGATAAGAAGTTAAAAATCTAGAATTCCCTCTCCAAATTCCTTCAGCTCTTCACCTCTCTCTAAGACTCAATTTAAAACATATTCCTTTCAGCAAACAATAATGTCTCTATCTTTGTCTTGGCGACACTTTATATCTGGTTGCTCTTCTGTAGAACACCATGGGGAGTTTTACAACATTCAAGTTGCTTTTTAAATGCAAATTGGTGTCCCTCTGCTGAAAAATTTGCATATGTAAATCGAAAGCAAAGAAATTATTGAGCTTGGCATTGGTACATCAAACAGTTGAATGTCATGCTCACCCTCATTTTCCAGCCTCATATATGAGGATACTTTGGTGAGGAGGTGGGCTAGTAAGGAAGATGAGGGCTGGGGTGGGACAAGTGTCAAGGATCAGTGGAGTGTGGGAGGTTAAGAAGGAGATTTCTGATGCTAAGCCTCAATCTTTCAGCTTTAATTTCGCCAGTTAAACTCAAATCTAAATTGCAGAGAATATTAAAGTCATCATTATCCTAAAACTAAAGAAACCGGAACAGGGTCTGGAAGAAGCTCTCATGCTGGAAATTCAGAGAAAGTGTAAAATTAGCAAAGTAAGTAACAAAAACTTTAGGGATGAAGTAATACATCAGGCAGACTTGTTTAGGGAATTTGCAGTCAATGTCTCCTACTCGCCATGGAGACCAACCCTGGGCCCTGGGAACTGAAGGATCAAAAGGGAACGATAATGAAATTAAATTTCCTTTTAATAGGCTGCAATGTATTTAAGCTATAATAAGAACAGTCATGGTTGAAATGTTGACCTGCCCCCTGTGCCGCTCCAGTACTTTATGTTTCAGTTACACATTTACCTGAGCTCATGCACCACTCCAACAGCACTAAATGAATCACTGAGAACCTTATGAGAGCCTTCTGCCTGACGAGGACAGGAAGTCTACCATCACTATGACAACAGCCACATTTTGCAGAGTCACTGCCCTTTCCAGCGATTGGATCCCACCCAGTGAACTTGAAGCATCTGACATTAGAGATGTCAGCAGTCTGACTGGCAATGAAGCAATTTGCAAGCAATCTAAATACAATATTGCTATCAGTTTGAGTGCACAAGCAACATCCAAATCCAGAACACTCATTCCAACTTAGAATACATCTTTCCTGATCTACAGGTTGGAGATCAATCACAAGGTTGACATGGATGGGAGAAGCCATTCAGCTCATCATCTTGGTTGTCAATCCAGAACAATCCATCATTATCTCGTCCTGCGATTTCTTAAATGACTCCATGGTCTCTGCCTCTACTTGTAAACACAGTTTTATCAATTTAATATCTATTGTTCGACAGTATTGCTGTACCTGAAAGACTATTCCATCTGCTGAAGTGACTCCATTCCATATGTTGAGGTGACTCTATCCCATATGTTGAGGTGATCCTATCCCATATGTTAAGGTAACTCCATCCCATATGTTGATGTGACTTCATCCTATATGTTGAGGTGATCCTATCCCATATGTTGAGGTGACTCCATCCCATATGTTGATGTGACTTCATCCTATATGTTGAGGTGATCCTATCCCATATGCTGAGGTGACTCCATCCCATATGTTGAATGAACTCAAGTTCATAGGTTGAAGGCACTATATTCCATATGTTGAAGGTACTCCATTCCATACAAAGTTGCCAACTCTGGTTGGGCTTATTCCTGGAGATATTGCCACAGGACCACTTGTCTCCATTGCCCAGTCACAGTCTCATTTCCAATGTTTCTATAACTAACAAACAAAAGTGTTCAAAGAAAATGAAAGATTCTCTAAATCATTTATTTTAATGCCCACACGGTTTTCTCCTGGATCACTTGCAGTAGTATTTAGAAAATTAAACTTCAATTTCTGGAGACTCCAGGGCAACGCTGGAGGGTTGACAACCCTAATTCCATATGTTTGGATTCAACTAAACTGAAAGGAGTATTCTCACTTCAGTGTCTAGTTTCAGGAAAAAGTCAGGAATAACCAACATCAAGATCTCAACGCAGGCCGCCAAGGAGAGAAGGAAGTGTTTGCACTGTAACAAACCTTTTCATTCAGTTTTTGATTTTATTATTATTTTTTAAATCCCTGATCACTGAGGAGTTTGCATTCCCCTATCATTTGTTCCACCATTGTCTTATCTCACCATTACTAACCTTTCTAAATTGCTTTGATCATTTGCCAGATACTTACCAGATCATTTTTCAGATAGCACCACACTTTTAAAGGCAGGGAAGGGGTCCACCTCATCTTCCTGTCCTTCTCTCTTGCCGCAGATGGTGCTGTTCAGTCAAACCTCATATCCTCCTTTCACTCCTCCTCCAGATCAAGAGGGAACTCTAAATAATTGTCCAGGACTAAGCACTCCCTTTCTCCTGGTGAAACTATAGGGTGTCCAATAGGTATAGTAGTGCAGTATTCACTCTTCATTGGTGAAGTCCTCAGAAAATTTCCAGACTAAATGTTGATGTGAAGATTGACAAAGTGCCCAGAAAGTCTCCCAAATCTTCTTCAAACCTTGAGCAGCAAGTGAGTGGTGAAAGCTGGCCTTAGTGTTAGGTTGTGCTCAAAATCCTCAGCCACGGCTGGTTTATTCCTGTTCAGCTGATCACTGTTAGGAGAGCTAAGTGAAGCACTAGCCACAAAAATGATATGCAATCTTTCTAATGAGTGCTAGCAAATTTAATTGCCAGTCAGACCCTTAACACTCCTTCAGGCAGGCACTCCTTGCACAGGCTTCAACTACTTTACCAAGATGGCATCTGGTGCTGAAGGAGGGCCTAACTGGAGTTGCAACATAACCCCATCTTGTCCACCCCAGAGGCTCTTTAGCACCTAAAGCTGCCAGCGAAAATTGCCCCCTCTGACTTTTAGGATCTTTTCAAAGAAGGGAAAAGAAGTCGAGTGAGAAAGTTACAAGAGTGAAAAGTCAGGGGATGGTCAAAGGCAGGTAGGAAAGAGTAAAGATTCAAGGGATTGGAAAGCGTGGACTCAGGTAGCTACTTCAAGGAGGGTGAGCGTAGGCTGCAGAGAACTTTGAAAATAATTGCAACGATTGAGGAAATAATTTATTGGAGCAGTGGAATTTGGTAAGGTGACAGGGGTGAGTGAAGGAATTTGAGAAGGGATGACTCATGCAGCAGATATCTGAATTAACTGGGTTTGCTGAAGCCGATTTTGGGGAATACTGTCCACATTATTCCACATTCTTGAGGCAATTAATGTATGAATTAGGCTTTCAGTGACAGTAGAGATGGTTAAAGGTGTAGCTTCCTGGCAACATATTGAAGATAAAAGATGACAGACCTCCTTCCGTCTGCATCATCATCTCTGACATATTTCTGGGTGTTCACCGTTGATCCATTCCTTGCATCATTGATCCTGTGACATCGCTGGTTTCCCTTGGTTATGGAAGATGGCCATTTCTTGCATGCTTGGAGTCATCTGTTGTGTATTATAATGTGGTTGTGGAGCCTGATTGCAGACCTTCATGGTTTTCCACATTGTGGATATACTTTCCAAGAAGCTAAGTAGAGTTCCCATTTCTTCTTCTTTCAGTCTGACCCGCAATACTTTGTAGTGTGTGGGTGAATATTAAAGGTTGCATTTCGGGATATTACAGAATGTGAGTGTATGAGTTGGTAAGGTACGCACACAACAAACACCTGCGCATGAGTTTATAAGGATGGAGATGGATTGTGCTTCGGCAGCCTCACTCTCTCAGTCTTACACAACTGTTCATGGTGGCTTAAGCCAAGATGACTGGAGATGTGGTCAATGGCAATGCAGGATCTGCAGCACCTCCTGCACCTGTGCCAATGATAACTGTGCTGTGATGCTTTCGGTACCAGTAAGGGACCACCATTTCCTCTGCTACATCCGTTAAGGCAGCTTTTTTTTGTGCACTTGAGAAAGGGTGTTTGAAGATAGGCATTTTCCCTCACATATGGACACCAGCCTGCATGCTACCCCCAACTGGTTTGGCCCATGAATTGACACAGTTACTGGGGTGGTTGCCATGCACAAGCAGCTACATGGGGCCACACCTGTGGCTCTATCATTACATCCAATCCCTTCCACAAATACACGAATGGCTACCAGCACGGCCTCTTCTACACTCTTCAAATATTTGTCTGACAAAGAACTAATAAACTAAAATCTCTCTCTACATTGCTGGCTGTAAAACTAAAGCCATCTTCTTTATTTTCCCCCCAACACCCGTGTGCTTCTGTCTTTGACTCCATCCATCTGCCGGCACAGACACAATGGGCTGAATGGCCTCTTTCTGCACCCTAACTTTTCTGTGGTTCTATTCCTAGTTGCCACATGATTTGGGGTCAATTAGTTTGAAAATTTGGGCTTTTCTCAACTCCATATTTATTTTCCTTCTCCTTATCTGCTCTGTTGCCAAGCCACTATCTTCCCACAACATTGCCCCGCTCTGCCCCCGCTTCTCCCTGATCATCGCCAAAGGCCATGTCCACAGCTTCACCACCTCAAGCCTCAGCTTTATGAATGTTCTCTTAGCAGACATTCCTGTCTCAGCCCACTACAAGTTCAGTCATTTAGTCTACAACTTCACCCACACAACGTTCCATCTGCATTGGAATTGGTAAGGCTGAAGGAGATGGGATTTGTGGTCAGGATTGAACACAATCCCAGGACCGAGCACTGTGGAATAATTTAAAGGGAATTCAGAATTCCTTAGCACATTGCCATTTTTTTCGAAAGACAGCATCATTGCTTGTAAGTGCAGAGCGATTAACGACAGAATGCCAGTCCACGACAATTTTTGCAGCAATATTTTCTGCCCATTGAATTTTTCTGTAGCAACATCTGGTTTTACTGCAAACACCAGCTGTTCTAATAGTGGTTGTGCATTGCTAAGCTATTGCAATAACTTCATTGCCTCTATTCCATGGCAGAGACACATCCGCCTTGTGAGAATTGTAACCTCAAAATAACTTCTATTTATGAAGTCAAGGAAGATTCTAAGGACAGGAAAAAGACCTCTGACCTCAAAGGCTTCTCCCTCTTTTTGTGATTGCCCACAGACCGTCATTCAATTATTTATTTGAAATCATGTCTAGATGTCTTCTGAACTCATTTATATCTTATCTGATGTTTAATAGCTGATTGTATGTGTTTATGAGCTTTTGTTTCGAATAGTTACGCTAGAATTCCCCCATGAACTTCAAACTCACAAATTATGGGTCAGCGCTTTCCCCAATTGGTTCTGAATGGGGCAGTAAGTCTAGCCCATTTCTCCCCTGGGGTTTGAAACTTTCATCAGCATGAATGATTTGTCTGGGCTTCAATACACAGAAACATTCTCTAATGCAAACTTTCCTTTCCTCAGAAAGGAACAGATGACATACTCCTCTTCTGTTGAACTGTCAGGAAGGCTTTCATTTATACATTGAGCGCTGCTGGTTCCTGGGAGTGTTTCAGCCAGAAATTAGCAGAGTGAAATACCATATATACTTGTGTAAAAGTCAATCTCACGTAGAAGTCGCCCCCCCCACCCCCATGACTATCGGACGAACGAAAATCGTAATTTTTCATATACCTCATGTAAGGTCGATCCTAGTTTTTCAGTGGTCAAGACCCAAAAATTTACGAACCAAAGCATAATCCTGGAGATGTTAATCATTCAAATTCATTGTAAATGTGTAAGTGCTAATGAAAATAAGAACCAGTAAGGCAATGCTTAAAACATTTCTAGGTTTAAGTTCTGTTTTAATTTATTCAAATTACTAAAGTGATCAGATTATGAATGATAATTGATACGAATTCCTTGGTTGTTGGTTTTTACTTTATTCCATTGTGACAATCTTTTTTAGATTTCGCTTCAACCCAAATCAAGCACACGTAACAACTGCCTGAAAACATTACCCGTGTAAAAGAGGATCACATACAGTTTGGCCTAAAAAAATTGGTCTAAAAAATGTGACTTTTCCATGACTATATATGGTTTTCATCCAGTGATGATCACTTGTTTAAGATCTCCACGGCTACTCTCAATAAAGTGGAAAAACATTTACCTCGTATTTGTTTCCCTTCATCAGAGAAAATAATTGAAGGCTGGGAATTAGAAAGCCTGAGGCATGTACTGTATATAAGAGTATGTCATATCCATAGGACTTGGAGAAAATGTAACAATGTGGTTTTTCTTTCTTTATTGATTTTGACAATTCCTAGAACATAAACGTAAGCATAAACCTCTGCTCTTAATATGGAAAATATTGGATGGTTGCACTCTGTCCTACAGTCTCTCAATCAAAGCATCAGTTACTGTTTTAAGCTAAAACAAAAACAGAATTACCTGGAAAAACTCAGCAGGTCTGGCAGCATTGGCGGAGAAGAAAAGAGTTGACGTTTCGAGTCCTCATGACCCTTCGACAGAACTTGAGTTCGAGTCCAAGAAAGAGTTGAAATATAAGCTGGTTTAAGGTGTTGGGGGGGGGGGTGGGGGGAGAGAGAGAGAGAGAGAGAAGTGGAGGGGGTGGTGTGGTTGTAGGCAAAAGCAGTGATAGAAGCAGATCATCAAAAGATGTCATAAACAACAGGACAAAAGAACACATAGATGTTAAAGTTGGTGATATTATCTAAACGAATGTGCTAATTAAGAATGGATGGTAGGGCACTCAAGGTATAGCTCTAGTGGGGGTGGGGGGAGCATAAAAGATTTAAAATATTTAAAAATTATGGAAATTGGTGGAAAAAGAAAAATCTATATAATTTATTGTTTTAAATTAACACTTCCACGGGACGCCATTCAAACGCTGGCCTTCTTTTGAAATGTAGCGCTTTGCTAAGCAGGTAGCTGGGACAGCTGGTTTTGTGCACAGCAAAATCCCACAAACAGGAAATGAGTTGAATGGCCAGATAATCTGCTCTGATGGTGTTGGTTGATGGGTAGGATATTGCGAGAACTCTCCCACTGTTCTTCAAAGACTACCTAAGCAGACATGTTATCTGAAGGGCAGCATCTGTAACAAGGCAGCACTCCCTCTGTACCGCACTGCAGTGCAATCTTAGCTTATGGTAAAATAGTGAAAAGCTAGAAACAGTGGCAATCCAAAGAGGCTTGGGGTTCCAAGTACATTAGTCATTAAATGTCATGAACAGGTACTGATAATAATCAAAAGGCCAATGGAATGCTAGCCTTTACACTTAGAGCACGAGAACACATGGGAGTAGAAGTCATGCTTCAGCCATACAAAACCCTGTATAGACCACATCCGGGGCAGGATTTTCTGGTCATCGAGAGAGAGCGGTGGGCCCGGGACCAGCCAGGAAACAGCCCGCTAGCCCGCAATCGGCCTCCGACCACAATTTCACGCCGTCTGGCCAATTAACGGCCAGCCAGTGTGAAAGGCGCCCAGAGAAGCTCAGCGCTGCCAGGGTTGGGGGGGCAGGAGGAGGGCGAGCGCACAAGTCTGTGCGTGAGCGGGGTGGGGGGGGGGGGGGCGGCTGGGAGCGCACATCGAAAGCTCCCTGAAGGCAGGGAGCTGAAAAATTTTTACATCAAAAAATAAAGATTTTGAAAATCCAAAAAAAATGTCTTCACATCGGACTCACTCACATGAACAGGAACAGAATAAAAATGACGTCAAAGCATTTTTATTTTTTTTAAATTAATGTTGGAAACCTCATCCCGCCCGTGGATGAGGGTTCCTCAAAAATGCGAAGGCCGCCTGGCCGATTTGCCAGCCCCCTCCAACCGTAAGGATGGACGGGCAGAGAAAAATTGCTGTTAATTAATACTTTAATGGCCTTAATAGGCCTCTTAATTGTCGGCGGGTGTGCTGCTGACTTTTGTGCGCACCCGCCGACCAAAATATTGCTCGAACGCGTGTTAATGCTGGGACGCTCGCCCACCCACAGGACATAAAATCCTTCCCACTAAAATAAAAGCAAAAAACTGCAGGCGCTGAAAATTTCGCACCCCTCCTGCACCCACCCACCTCTCCCCAGCAGCGCTGAGCTCCTCAGCACGCCTTTCATACAGGTTGGCCATTAATTGGCCAGCCAGAGTGAAACCACGATCAGGGGCCGATCTGGGGGAGGTGGACCGCTTCCTCCGGCCATCCCAGTGGGTACTGCCCACCGTGCTCGCCCAACGACCAGAAAACCTGGACTCCTGAAATAAAATCAGAAAATTCTGGTAAAACTCAACAGATCTGGCAGCGACTACATGAATCTTCTCCAGAGTTGAGTTTTTCCAACATTTTCTGCTTGTGTGTTAACCAATTAGCGCCAGGCATTCAGGAATAAGATTAGGAAACACTTCTTCACATAAAGAGTGGTAGAAATTTGGAACTTTCTCCCGCAAGCAACAGTTAATGCTACATCAACAAAATCTAAGATTGATTTATTTTACTTCTAGTTAACCAAAAGGATATGGGTAAAGGTATATGGAGTTAGGTCACACATCAACCATGATCTTATTGAATCGAGGAACAGATTCAAGGGATTAACTGTCCTCCTCATTTTTCTACTCTTCTGTCTATTCCTATTATATGCTGATCTCCTGTGGTGTGCTTTGAGCCTACAATCCACTGATTTAGAGGTTTCAGTGCTTTGGGAAGCCCAGCGATCCAGCAGGCATGGAAGGGCCTTCCCAACAGGAGCACAATTTGACATCAGGGCTGCCATAACTCCCTCACTGATCTTTCTGACTAAGGAAATATAAGATCAGATGCTGGTTCAATCCACTCGAAGAGACGTTGTCATCATTGTCATCTGCCCTGTGGCTTGATGATGAAGTCTACTCAACGTTGAGAGTTCCTGCCATGGGTCTTCATGTGACTAAACAGGCCGATTCTCGATCCAGAGATCGTTGAACACTTGGGGCAGGATGTCCCATGAGGTAGTGGGATCCAGAGTGCAGGATTTGCTTCCTTTTCTTTCCTTCTCTGCTGCTGCTCTGTCTCATCGTAAAGGCATTTGGACTCAAAGTGTGATGCAGAGTTGATTGACAAGTTGGCGCCATTTTGAGCGATTGATAGAAAATTCTTCCGAGTCATTAATGTCAATGCTACTGCCCTTCAAGGAAAGCTTCAGGGTGTCTTTGAAGCATTTTCTTTGCCCTATCCTGGAAGGTTGGCCATTTGAGAGTTGAGGAAACAGGATCTGGTAAAGGAGACGCTTTTCGGCCATCTGGACACAGTGTCCAATCTATCGTAATTGATTTTGCAGGAGGTTTGCCTGAGTGATTGTGGAGCTGGCTTCAAAAGGACACTAGCGTTTGTTTGATGATCTTCCCATTGGATCCAGAGGATGCTGCAAGGCATTGCTTGAGAACTGCTTTGTTCACTAGGACTTTTGTTGATTTGTGGATGTCTTTGTTGTCAAACGCTTGCTGTCATCATTTGTAGAAGACTGAGCTGGAACAACTGGCCCAATGTTGGATCTCCTCATCAATGTGGCCTTTTGAGACATATAGGAAGAGACACTGGGAGGTATGGAGGGTAACAGGCTATCTGCTAAAACATAGACAAAAGGAGGAAGAGCTTTTGAGTAATGCTCTATGAAGAATATAGTCCCAGTGCTGCAGTGTTAACTCTGTAAACACTTTGTGTGATCAACTGCATGAATACTTGCTGTTGGGGAGATGGTAGTATAATGACGATGTCACTGAGTTAGTAATCCCGATACTCAGGCTAATATCCTGGGAACAATGGTTCCAATATCACCATGGTAGCTGGTGGAGTTTAAATTCAATAAATTTTTTTAAAAATCTAGAATTGAAAGCTAGCCTCTGTAATGGTGACCATGAAACTATCACTGATTGTTGTAAAAGCCCATTTGGTTCACTAATGTCCTTTAGGGAAGGAAATCTGCCAGCCTTAGCTGGTCTGGCCTATGTGTGACTCCAGATCCACAGCAATGTGGTTGACTCTTAACTGCCTTCTTAGTTCAAGGGTAATTAGAGATGGGCAACAAATGCTGGCTTTGTCAGTGGTGCCCACATCCCATGAAAGAAAAAAATCCTTTTTATTGATGGTTATAAAGTGCTGTTGAATTTGTTGCTTCTGGGAGTCTATTGGTTTGGAGTTTCCTCCCATTCTCCATGACCCTATGGTGTGTGTTACCAGGATGGGCCATGTGTATCCAGTCAGGAAGTCCATCTGATCCCAAGAAAAGGATTTACTGAGTCAACTGTTTCATTTCAGACAGAGATGGAGAAGAGAGAGAGTGAACATCAAATATTCCTTTTCGATACTCTTCCCTTTTTAAACCTCAAGGAAGGTAAATAGCTTAAAAAAAAGACCCTATCTGAAGTTAGAATGGGGCCTTCTGTGACGGTGGAAAGGCAATGGCTCCCCACAACGTTCAACACCCAACTCAATCTGAACAATGCTGGACAATATGAAGAGGGGAAGAAAAGGAAAAGAAAAACTTGCACTTATGTTGAGCCTTGCACTACATCAGGATGTTCCGAGCTGCTTTATAACCAATGGTGTACTTTAGAAGTGTAGTCACTGTTGAAATGTAGCAAATGCAGCAACCATGTTGTACACAGCAAGCTCCCCATCGGCAAATGTGGTAAAGGCTAGATAATCTGCTTTTGTTATGTTGATCAAGGGATAAATATTGACCAGAACACCAGGGCTAACTCCCCTATGTCCCTTGGAAATAATACTGTTGGATTTTTTTACATGCATCTGAGAGGGCAGGCAGGGTCTTAGTTTAACATCTCATCCAAAAGATGCTACCTCCGATGGTGCAACACTCCCTCAGTACTGCATGGAATTTCAGCCTAGATATACGTGCTCAAATCTCTGGAGTGGGACTGACAATGTTCTGACTCAAAGGCAAGGGTGCCAACAACTGAGCCATGGCTAACACTATATCAAGATGATTCATTTGAGAAGAGTATTTCCTCCAAAAAAGAAGTGAATCAGTGCCTGGCAAGCACACTATTTGTACAGCTGTTTTCAATTCAGTCCATAAAGCAAACATTTGCATATTAATCAGAATTAGGTCAACTTTTTTAGATTACTTCTTTACCAACCCCCCTTCTCCTGCTTTCATTCTTCTCCTTAAATTAAAGATCACTTCCACAAGTATCAGTCTCCCTCCAGTTCCTCATTCAAGTGACCGTCTGTAGGTGTTAGCTGAGAGAATGACAGATCTGGAGAAATCATATTTAATCCAAACCAGAACATACAAACACACAAACTGAGCCTGGCCATATCCAGATCTAACATCCCACACATAGCAGCAGGTTCCATCAGGAATCACTGAGTGGTGACCAGGAGCAGGACCTCCAGCTGATTTAACTATCTTCGTGTCGTACTGAGCCATACAGAACTGGAAAGCTTCAGGCGAAATGTAGGAACCCAACTGTAGTCCTGCCTGAGATCAGCAAACTCAATACAGGCCAGAAATTAAGCCAGGCCCATGTGGTTTGATAGCATCCTGGGTGGTACACTAGCCATGAGCTGAGATCACACACCCTTTGGAGCATAGGAGCAGTAACGGGTCATTCAGCTTCTCCAATGTGTTCCACCTTTCAATTAGATTATGGATGACCTGTAGCTCAACCCCATGTAGATTTTTACAATTTGTAGATCTGGGATTGTGGCCTATTTAACAATGTGCAGACTTTTCATCCTTGACCGCTTTCCATCAAATCTGTTGGGTGCAACATCATTTACTCAAACTTATGCGGTTTATTGCAATGTAACACGTGCTGGATATGGGAAAGTTGTAACAACATGTAAAAGACCCCACATGATTCTGTGAAACACAACAGCACAATGCTCTCCAATAATGAGCTTGCTTCTACTTGGAAACTATTTTGGGTCATTGCTAATTTTTCTTTTTGGTTTACAAACTGATGTTAATGTTCATCGACACCAAAAGGGAGCAAAGATTAACTATTCATTTGGTTTTTGCTTAGCTTTTCTGATGGTTTAGCAGTGCTGCCTGGAAAGGAGGGCCAGAAAATTGGCTAATGTTGTATGCTTTTTTATCTCGGATCAATGCAGAGATGATACTAGTTTCTCCCTGTGTAACAGATTTTATTTATAGTTCTTTACAATGTATGTCCCATGCTTCAGCTCTGGCTTCCAGCTCTTTCTACAGCTTGTGTACTTTCCTCTGAGTCCATACCCAGGCTTAACCAATCAAGCACAGTGAGCATCAATAGTAAACAGATTCACATAATCAAACACAGAACAATTGAACAGTACAGCTAAGAGCCACAAGAGCTCATCCTGCTGGTTTGGACATTACAAATCTTCTTATGACTCTAGGGAAATGCCAGAACTTAAGTCATAAAACCACAAATAGCAACAAGATAAACATTAGTTTTTCCTGGTGATGCTGATCAGTGGTATTTATTATTCTTTCACAGGATGTGGACATCGCTGGCTGGGCCAGCATTTATTGTCCATCCCTCATTGCCCTTGAGAAGGTGGTGGTGAGCTGCCTTCTTGAACCACTGCAGTCCATGTGGTGTAGGTACACCTACAGTGCTGTTGGGAAGGGAGTTCCAGGATTTTGACTCAGCGACAGTGAAGGAATGGTGATACAGTTCCAAGTTAAGATAATGAATGGCTTGGAGGGGAATTTGCAGGTGGTGGTGTTCCCATGCATCTGCTGCCCTTGTCCTTCTAGGTGGTAGAGATCATGGGTTTGGAAGATGCTGTTGAAGAAGCCTTGGTGAGTTTCTGCCATGCATCTTGCTGATGGTACACAGATATCAGCCAAGACACCTGGAAAATTCTCCTGCTCTTTTTCAAAGAGCACGGGATATTTTACACCCAACCCAGAGGGTGGGCAGGACCTCAATTTAACATCTCACTCTAAAGACAGTAATTCCAGCCTTACAACACTTGGTCAGCACTGCTTCACCACCTGCAAAGTCCTCTCCAAGATACACACCATCCTGACTTGGAACTATATCACTGCTTCTTCACTGTCACTGGGTCAAAATCTTGGAACACGCTCCTCTACAGTCCTGTGCGTACATCTACACCACATGGGCTTCAGCAGTGCAAGAAGGAAGATCACCACCAAATCGTCATAGGCAATTAGGGATGGGCAACAAATGCAGCCCTTGCCAACAAGGCCCACATCCCATGAATGACACTTTAGATTGCCAACTTATATTATGCATTCAAGTCCTTGAGTGGGGCTTGAACCCACAGCTATCTGGCTTGGAAGAAAAGTGCTAGCCACTGAGCCAAGTGCAGTAGCAATCCTACTAAAATTCAGCTGGGGTCAACAATGGATCGATCAGATGGGCACAAAGCCATTGCCACCACCCTTAGGCCACAGATTGGCCCATAGATGAATACCCCTGACATTATCTCACTGGGACTTTTTAGGTTCATCCTGTTGGAGCAGCTGATATTACAGTCAATAATCTACTGTGCTAAGTGATGGAGATTTTTCGATGACTTGGTAAACATTATAGAAATGATTTATTCTGGGATACATTTACCTGATGGCCTGAATTTAGTGAAGGAGAGCACGGAACTTGGGTCATTCGTTGAACTGCATTCAAACATAAGCCGTCTTCTTCGGGAGAGGAGAAAACATTATGTAAAGAAGTTAAAGAAAGTGCATAAACTATGACCTTAACTTTTCTTGGAGACATCTAAACCTGCCCATTTGATGTACAGTAACAATCTCGCATTAGTGTTTGCACAAATTTAAGCACTGTAATGTGCTGCAGGCATGAGTGTTGAAAGGTCAAGAGACCTATTCCATGCAAAGCTACTGCCAATGACAGCCAGAATCATGGCAGCCCAATGGTAGCACATCAATCCAGGCTGGGGTGATAGAAACATAGAAAAAAGGAGCAGGAGGAGGTCATCTCACCCTTTGAACCTGCTCAGCCATTAAGTATGATCATGGCTGAACCTCTAACTCAATGCTGTACTCCTGGACTCTCCCCATACCCCTTGACATCTTTAGAGCCCAGAAATCTATCTATTTATTCCTTAAATATATTAATGATGTGGCCTCCTCCTGCTCCTATTTTCTATGTTTCTATCATCCCAGCCTGGATCGATGTGCCTTCTCTGGTAGAGAATTCCATAGGTTCACCACCCTCTAAGTGATGAAGCTTCTCCTCGTCTCAGCCCTAAACCGTCTACCGTGTATCCTGAGTCTGTGACCCCTTGCTCTCAACACCCCCGCCAGTGGAACTAGCATCCCTGCATCCAGTCTGTCCAGCCCTGTCAGAATTTTATATGTTTCAATGAGATCTCCTCTCATTCTTCTAAACTCCAGTGAATACAGGCATAGTCAGCCCAATCTCTTCTCATACAACAATCCTGCCATCCAAGGAATAAGTCTGGTGAGCCTTCGCTATACTCCCTCTATGGCAAGTATATTCTTTTTTAGATAAGGAGACCAAAACTGCATGCAATACTCCAGGTGTGGTCTCACCAAGGCCCTGTACAGCTGCAGTAAGATATCCTTGCTCCTGTACTCAAGTCTTCTCGCAATGAAGGCCAACGTACCATTTGCCTTCTTAACTGCTTGCTGCACCAGCATGCTTGCTTTCTCTTTAGTTCTGAAGAAGAGTCATACAGACTCGAAATGTTAACTGTTTTTTTCTCTCCACCGCTGCTGTTAGACCTGCTGAATTTTTCCAGCATTTTCTGTTTTTGTTTCAGATTTTCAGCATCCGCAGTATTTTGCTTTTATATTTGCTTGCTTTCAGTGATTGGTGTCTAAGGGCCCTCAGGTCCCTTTGTACATTTCCCAATCTTTCACCATTTAAATAATACTCTCCCATCCTGTTTTTCCTACCATAGTGGATAACTTCACATTTATCCACATTATACTGCATCTGCCATGTACTTGCCCGCTCACTCAACCTGTCTAAATCGCTTTTAAGCCTCTTAACCCTCCCCATTGATCACATTCCCACCAAGTTTCATGTCATCAGCAAAGTTGGATATTTTACATTTGGTTCCCTCATCCAAATCAGTGATATATATTGTGAATAGCTGGAGCCCAAGCACTGATCCCTGCGGTACCCAACTAGTCACCACCTGCCACTCCAAAAAAGACCCATTTGTTCCTACTCTCTCGGCAGAATATTGCTGTCGGCATGGGAGGCGGGCCCAACGCGCCGATGCGTGCGTCCCGACATCATCACGCATCATTTTGATACTTTGATTGGCGATTAAAGTTGTTAACAATGCTGCCTGTCCAACCTTAAGGTTGGCGGGCAGGCGAAGAGCCTAAGCGGCCTTCGTGTTTTTCAGGAAACCTCATCCATGGGTGGGGTGAGGTTTTCTGAAGGTTTTATAAAGTAATTAAATAAATTTTGCAAAATGCACAAACACGTCCCAGCTCATGTGACACTGTCATATGAAAGGATATGGTTAAATAATTTTTTACTTCATTTATTGTAAAGTTTTATTATCAACTTAATCTGCTCTCTTTCACGCACATGTGCAAAAGAGCGCAGGCCCCAACTCTCCCTCCCCACGGCCCCCACCCCCGCACCCCCCTTAATTTCTTTTGTTAGCCATGGTTGGGCGGCTTTTCCCGTTGTGTTTTTGCACCAGAAAGGAATGTGTAACAGTTGCAATGCATATATTTGTTCCTTAAATATTAGCCATTGCCTATCCAAGGTCATGCCTTTCAATGAAGTTCCTCAAATCTATCTTAGCCGACTCACACCTCATACCATCATGTTTTCCTTTGTTGAGATTTAGGACCCTAGTTTCAGATCAGACTAATTCACTTTCCATCCTAATGAAGAATTATATAATGTTATGGTCATTATTCCCTAAAGGACCCACACAACCAGATTATTAATTAAACCCTTCTCATCGCACAACACCATATCTAGGATAGCCTGTTCCCTAGTTGGTTCCTCGACATGCTGATCTAAAAAACCATCTCGTGCACACTCCAGAAATTCATCTGCCTCAGTGTAGCTCTTCTGTCACGGTATTGGACCTATGGAGAGTGCATCTGGGAAATTAATAATGCAAGTAGGGAGATGGCGGATGAATTAAACCGATATTTTGCTTCAGTCTTCACTATAGAGGACACAAGTAACATCTAGAAATAGTTGTAAATAAACAAATGGAAGAGAGGGAGGAACTCTGGAAAATTACAATCATCAGGGAAGTGGTATTGAACAAATTATTGGGGCTGCGGGCTGACAAACCCTCAGGTCCGGACGGACTTCACCCTAAGGCTTTGAAAGAAGTGGCTAGTGAGACAGCTGATGCGCTGGTTTCAATTTTCCAAAATTCCCTAGATTTGGGAAGGTTCCATGAGATTGGAAAATAGCAAATATAACTCCTTTATTCAAAAAGGGAGGGAGACAGAAAGCAAGAAACTATAGGCCAGTTAGCCTGACATGTATCATAGGGAAAATATTCAAAGCTATTATTAAAGATGTTATAGCAGGGCACTTATAAAAATTCAAAGCAATCAGGCTTTTGTAAAAGGGAAATCATGTTTAACCAAGTTATTGGAGCTCATCGAAGGAGTCACATGTGCTGTGGGTAAAGGGGAACTGGTGGATGTACTATCCTTAGATTTCCAGAAGACATTTGATAAAGTGTCACATCGAAGGTTACTGCAGAAAATAAAAGTTCGTGGTGTAGGGGGTAACATATTGGCATGAATAGAAGATTGGCTAGCTAACAGGAAGCAGACAGTTGGCATAAATGGGTCTTTTTCTGGTTGGCAGGATGTGACGAGTGGTGTGCCACAGGGATCAGTGCTGGGGCCTCAATATTTTACAATTTATATAAATGACTTGGATGAAGAGACTGAAGGAACGGTGGCTAAATTTGCTGATGACACAAAGATAGGCAGGAATGTAAATTGTGAAGAGGACGTAAGGAGTCTACAAAGGACATAGATAGATTAAGTGAGTGGGTAAAGATCTGGAAAATGGAGTATGATGCGTGCAAATGTGAAATTATTCATTTTGGCAGGAAGAATAAAAAAGAAGCTTATTATCTAAATGGTGAGAAATTGCAGAGCTCAGAGATTCAGAGGGATCTGGGTGTCCTAGTGCAAGAATCACAAAAGGTTAGTATGCAGGTACAGCAGGTAATTAGGAAAGTATATAGAATATTATCATTTATTGTGAGGGGGATTGATTTCAAAGGCAGGGAGGTTATGCTTCAGTTGTACAGGTCACTGGTGAGACCACATCTGGAGTATTGTGTACAGTACTGGACTCCTTATTTAAGGAAAGATGTAAGTGCATTAGAAGCAGTTCAGAGAAGGTTTACTAGACTAATACCAGGACTGGGAGGATTGTCTAATGAAGAAAGGCTTGTATCCACTGGATATTAAAAGAGTTAGAGGCAACTTAATTGAAACCTTTAAGATCCTGAGGGGTCTTGACAGGGTGGATGTGGAGAGGATGTTTCCTCTTGTGGGAGAATCTAGAACTTGGGGTCACTGTTTAAAAATAAAGGGTTGCTTATTTAAGACAGAGATAAGGAGAAAGTTTTTCTCTCAGAGGGTTGTGAGTCTTTCGAACTTTCATCTTCAAAAGGCAGTGGAAGCAGAGTCTGAATATTTTTAAGGCAGAGCTGGATAGATTCTTGATTAACGAAGGGGTGAAAGGTTATCGGAATGTGGAGTTGAGGTTACACTCAGATCAGCCATGACCTTATTGAATGATGAAGCAGGCTCGAGGGGCCGAGTGGCCTACTCCTGCTCTAATTCATATGTTCGTATGTTTATAGTATTATTACTTGACTGATTCCTGGGATGGCAGGACTGACATATGAGGAGAGATTGAGTAGACTAGGATTATATTCGCTGGAGTTCAGAAGAATGAGGGGGGATCTCATAGAAACTATAAAATTCTAACAGGACTAGACAGGGTAGATGCAGGAAGGATGTTCCCGATGGTGGAGGAGTCCAGAACCAGGGGTCACAGTCTGAGGATATGGGGTAGACCATTTAGGACTGAGATGAGGAGAAATTTCTTCACCCAGAGAGTGGTGAGCCTGTGGAATTCGTTACCACAGAAAGTAGTTGAGACCAAAACATTGTATGCTTTCAAGAAGGAGTTAGATACAGCTCTTGGGGCGAAAGGGATCAAAGGGTATGGGGAGAAAGTGGGAGCAGGCTATTGAGTTGGATGATCAGCCATGATCATGATGAATGGCGGAGCAGGCTTGAAGGGCCAAATGGCCTACTCCTGCTCCTAGTTTCTATGTTTCCATTGTTAATTTGGTTTGCCCTGTCTATATGTAGATTAAAGTCACCCATGTTCACTGTAGCACCCTTGTTACCTGCATCTCTAATTTCCTACTTAATGCCTACTTAATTTCCTACTTAACGCCATCCCCTACCTTATCACTATTGTTTGGAGGCTTACAGACAACTCCCACTAATGTTTTCCATCCCTTGTTGCTTCTTAGTTCCACCCATCCACCCAGATGGATTCTACATACAGGGCAGCATTTTCCCGTCGGCGAGCGGGGAAGGTGGGGGGGGGCGGGGCCTGATCGCCGACACCTAAAATGATGCGCGGTGACGTTGGGCGGGCGTTCCGATGTCACCGCGCGTCATTTAGATTGTCAGTTTGGCAGGCGTGCAGCTGTGCGCCCACCCAACTGTCAAAGGCCTATTAAAGCCTGTTAAAAACTAATTAAAACAATTAAATGAGCTGCCCGGCCAACCTTATGGTTGGGGTGGGGGTGGGGGGGGGCGGTGGTGGGGGGGCGGTGGGGGGTCGGGGAGGGGGGCAGGTGAAGAGCCCAGGCGGCCTTCACAATTTTCATGGAACCTCATCCACGGGCGGGATGAGGTTTCATAAAGTGTGAAAAAAAATCAGTAAAATTTTTTCCAAAATTTCATCAACATGTCCCAGCTCATGTGACATTGTCACATGAGGGGACATGTTTCAAAAGTTTAAAAATCCTTTATTGACAAGTTTAACACTGAAACAAATCTCCCTGAGCCTCTGTGCCTCAGGGAGATCCCTGCGCTCTTTCACGTGCATGTGCGAAAGAGCACAGGGAACGACTCATTGAATCTCTCCTCCCGCCCACACAGGGAGCGCTCAGCGCTTCCGGGCGAGCGTCATGATGGGCGGGCCTTAATTGGCGGCGCGCACCCGATCAGGGCGCCGATCGGGTTCGCACCCGCCCCTCACCCACTCCCGCACAAGCCCCCCACCTCCCCCGACAGGGGTAAATTTCTGACCCTAGATTTTCTGAGCCAATATCCTCTCTCACTATCGCACTGACTTCACCCTTAACTAACAAAACCGCCCCACCTCCTCTTCCTTTTTGCCTGTCCATCCGCCCTTGGTCACCCTGCAGCTGTGCCTCCTTAATTGCAATCATATCATACCATTTTACATCTAATTGCGCTGTTAATTCATCTACCTTAAAGCGAATGCTCCGTGCATTCAGTTACAGTACCTTTAGACTTGTCATTTTAAACTTTTTTACGCTTCTTTTTTTGTACAATGGCCCTATTTCCTGCTAGCCCTTGTTTCATCTGCCTTCTACTTTTGCTTTCTACTTTTCTGTCTTTCATTCCAAGTTTTGTTTCCCTCTCTTGTTTCTCCCCACTTAGGTTCCTACCCCCTGCCAATCTAGTTTAAACACTCCCTCACAGTCCTCATGAATACCCCTGTGAGGATATTGGTCCCAATCCTGCTGGGGTGCAACCCGTCCAGCTTGTACAGGCCCTATCTTCCCCAGATTTGGTCTCAGTGCCTCAGGAATCTAAATCTCTCCATCCTACACCATCTCTCCAGCCACGCATTCATCTCATCTATTCTCCTATTCCTGATCTCGCTGGCATGTGGCACTGACAGTAATCCTGAGATTACTACCTTTGAGGTCCTGCTTTTTAATTTATTTCCTAGCCCCTATATTCTGTTTTCAGGACCTCCTTCCTCTTTTTACCTATGTCATTGAGACCGATATGGACCACGATCTCTGGCTGTTCACTATCCCCCTTCAGAATGTCCTATAGCCACTTGGTGACATCCTTGACCCTGGCACCAGGGAGGCAACATACCATCCTGGTGTCATACCTTTAGCAATAGAAACGTCTATCTGTTCCCCTTACTACAGAATCCTCTATCACTGTTGCTCTCCCACTATTTTTCCCCCACTCTGTGCAGCTGAGCCACTCATGGTGCCACAGACTTGGCTCTTGCTGCGTTCCCCTGAGAAACCATCACCCCCAGCTGTATCTAAAATGGAGAGGGAGATGGACCCAGGGAACTCTTGCACTACCTGCTTAGTGTTTTTACTCAGTCTGGCGGTCACCCATTCCCTTTCTGCCTGTGCACTCTTTACCAGCGGTGTGACCACCTCACTGTACATGCTGTCCACAAAGGTCTCATCCTTGCGGATGCTCTATAGTGACGTCAGGCGCAGCTCCAGCTCCAAAACATGGATTTCGAGTAGCTGCAGCTAGAGACACATCCTGCACACATGGTTGCCCTAGACACTGGAAATGCCCCAACTTTCCAAATCGTACAGGAGGAGCATTCCACTTGGCTGAGCTACCCTGCCATGACTTACCCTTACATTATTCCCTTTAATCTTGTTTCCTTTAGTTTAGATGATATTAAGGACTGAAGAAATACTCACCAGGACCTACCTACCAAGGCCTCTGTAAGAAGAAAGGTGGAAAATAAATGGATCACCTCCTTCCCTCTTCACCAAACTCCCTCTCTCACTAAACTCCCAACTGAAGCACTCTAATGCAGTGCAAATCAACACTACAGTGCAGACAAAAGTAGCACTGTAGATGGCTTGCTTTTATGCTGTCTGAATCTAGCTTCTGAAAACCTGGCTTAGCCAGTTGACAAATGTACTAGCTGCAGCTGCAAGCAGAGACTGTATAACCCCTATTTTAAAGCTGGACCAAAGGTCACCTTTTCCCAACCCAATGAGCAACTTTTAGTTATTTGCTAAATTAGAGGAAGATTAATCTTACAAGTCCCTCTTTCACCAAACTCCAATGAAGCACTCTAATGCAGCCCAAAGCAGCACTCATCCCACCTGAGGGGATGTGATATTTAACCATCTGTTCATGCAGAAACTTTATTGAGATTTCTCCACCCCTCCCGTGAAAGGATAAATTTAGGAAACAATCAGATTATGAAATTCATCATCAAAAGAGGTTACTGAAGTCAAACCAATCCTGATGTGCAAGGGGGAATTAGTCAAACATTAAAGGGTGCCAAAAAATGGGATTAGAATGTTTTTTTAATTCGTTCATGGGGTGTGGTTGTTGATGGCTAGACCACCATTTATGGCCCATCCCTAACTGCCCTTGAGAAGGTGGTGGTGAGCTGCCTTCTTGAACTGCTGCAGTCCATGTGATGTAGGAACACCCACAGTGCTGTTTGAAAGAGAGTTCCAGGATTTCAACCCAGCAACAGTGATGGTCTGATATGGAGCCAGAGCAAATCCAGACATCATAAATCAGAATGATTTTCTCATGTTGCTTAAACTTCTGTGGTTTTATGATGCCCTGACCTCCCAGCCACCCGCAACACTACCCTCAGATCCCCAAAGGTAAGAGAATTTGCGTTGGAACAATTGCAGTTGTAATATTTCCCCAAGCAAAAAGCAATGGTGCAAGTGATGGATTCCCAAGTGAATGTGGATCTAAGGCACACTGAACTCTGCTGCAAAAAAAGTTGCAGCTGTTGACTAAACAGTCTGGAGTGCACTGAGTTACCCCCTGTCACAATTGTCAAGCACTTTGAGGAGACGTGAGAATGCAGCTCCTGCAATTTGGAGGTCAAGGCTTCCATGGCACAAATAGACCACAAATTTGACTCTGAATAAGTTAGGGGTGTTGATGAAATTCTCAAGAAATCCTTGTCATCTCTCTTGCTCAAGCTTCTGGTTGCTAACATGGTTTTCTCAGCAACAAATGTTTCCCAGATGAATAAAGCATGATTTACTAGTATGAGGATTCATCTCTTCCATCCTTAGTGACATTGTTGATGGATTTGCGATGACTTCCTTTGTTCAGAACATTGTTATATAGCATTCTCATAATAATTATCCGTAAAACTATTTTGCCTAACACTCCCAGTTTTTGTCTCTCCGTTCCTGAATGCCCGAGCTCCAAGATACCTTCTGGCATTTTACCAGGCAACAGGCTATTTGACTGTGTGGGCATCACAGCTGAGTCCAGTCCTGCCCCCTTCTCAAATTTATAGTCATGCACTTTTGAATGGATGTGATCAGGAGTGGAAGCCTTGCTTGATACTTTTCCTATCTGGTCCACAGATGTTAAGGCCAGTTGTGGTTCTCTTCACCCCTGCCTGGGTTTATGTAAGTCAACATGTACCCATATGGGCTTGGATGAGCTGAAAGGCCTCCTTTTGTGCCCTAATGACTTCCTAACATAGAATAGAGATCGGACTGAGACATGAACAGCTAAGATCCATTCTTTACAGCTTATTTGAAAGCTTGGTTGGTAGTACTTAGAAATCCAAAACAAAAACATAATTACCTGGAAAAACTCAGCAGGTCTGACAGCATCGGCAGAGAAGAGCAACGTTGACATTTCGAGTCCTCATGACCCTTGTTTTGGATTTCTAGCATCCACAGTTTTTTTATTTTTATCTGTGTTTAATTGACTGCCACTTCTCTTCAAGAAATGCCTACCTTGAAGAAGTATTGCTCTTCTCTCCAACAGGATTTCCGAATCTCTCTTTTGCCTTGTTCACCTTCATTGCTTTCCATTTCTCTCCTGGTGTTTGACAAGGTGTTTACTATCTGCTCCTATCACTGCTTGCTTGTCCCTACAACCACCACCACCCCCCACACCCCCCACACTTCTCTCTCCCCCACCCCCCACCTTAAACCAGCTTATATTTCACCCCTCTCCTAATTTTACTCAGTTCTGTTGAAGGATCATCCGCAGTTTTTTGTTTTTATCTCTATTGTTAAGCAACTGGCCAACTTTCATGTCAAGGCTCACACATTGAATAATAGTGACTAGGATGTGCAGCCTGTGATGTACCTGTTAATATGGCAATCACCTTGTTAAAACCAATTGCTAGTTAAACAGGTGATGTGCATTGATTATCCCATCTAAACAGAATAAAAAGATACAGCTGGAACATTTTGTGCAAAAGTTACTTGGATGTTAGTAGCACTGAAGAGTTGTCTTGAAAATAAACCAGCTTAAACAAAAAGATCAGCCTGGATTAATTCTTCCACCACAACCTCTTATTGTGAATAACAGGACCTATACTTATGGAACTGCATCCTCACAGAAGAGACATAGCCTTCAGCTGAGGAAAAAGGGGAAGGATCGGTAATAATCAATTAGGTTATTTTTTGTTTACATTAAGACAGGAATGGCAGCTACACAAAATCACTGCAAAGCAGCCACATGTATAATGGTGCAGAAAGCATGAGGGTTAACCCTGCAGATTAGAGAGCCGAAGACCTCAGAATTTCCCTTCAAGGCCACTGTTAAAGTGAAATCTGATGAAGTTATGTTTTGAAATGGTTATTTGTTGTTCTCTCTTATCACCTCCTCTGGCAGCAAAGTGAAACACATACTCCCCTATTATGTCATATTGTGATTTGAGGAGAACCTCACTGACTCAGGAAATCCTGGACCACATTCATCGAAAGTCTCCAATGTTGCTTGAGACTGAATAAAGCTCACCCATCTTAAGTATCTTTGCAGGAAATCCTAAGAGGAAGTCACCCTCAGTCACTGAGCTGTGATAGTGAGCGTGCATAAAGCAAATCTGAGTAATTACAAGATTTTTTCTCAATTCTAGGGTCACAAAAGATCCAAACTGAATGGACAATTACAATTTTTCCCATTATGTGGTGAGGGCTAAGATTGGCTTGGATTTTCCTTTCTGAAAGTGCCTGACCTAAAATGTCTTCTGTCAAAACTCAGCACCAGTTCATTACCCTTAGACACCCACACTGGCTACACATGAGATCTATGCTATCGAGTCATTGATCTTTTAAAGAATCAGCCCCTCAGCCAAGAGCCAATTGTTTCTTCCTCCTCCAGGAAGAAAAAGCTATTTCCTCAACTCACTCGGCCATCTCTTTCTCATCAGCATTCAGAGGTGCTCCCTCTGTCTCACTATTAACCCTTGGCTGAATGGGCACTTGGAGAAATATGGTGCCTGAAGGAATGGGCACTCCAGAGCTGCCAGGCTGTTTGCCACATCTTTCCATCTTGTGAGGAACACAAAAGATATTTGTTTTAGGAGCAGCTCAACTCAACTTGCAAATCAGAAGATGAGCCCTTCAAACAACTGGAATGTCTGACAATAATAAACACAAATGGCAATAGCTTTACCCCAATATCAGCATAAGCCTGACAGATCTCCCAGTGCCTCCCTGCTCAGGAGCTGTAGATTTTCCTCATATCTGCTCAGTATCCATTATGGTTTCCCTTCCTCCATCGTAGAGCTCCTTTGTTCTTGGTTGGACACATAGCAATACAGGAAACAGCAGTAGGCCATTCAGCCCGTCGAGTCTGTTCTGCTTCTATTTTGCAAAGAAGATAAAGGTTTAGAGAGGCTTCTATATCCTTTCACCCTGGTGTCCACAAACATTCCATTGTGATGCTTTTGGGTACATGCTATCTAAACCTCTCTTCACTCAGGCACTAGGAAATGGATATGGGACAAGGAAGTGGTAGACGAGGAATGTGTAGATGGGGTTGTTGTAGTAGTGGTGAGGTTATTTTGTGCTTAATAATTATCTCATTCATCCCTTCTTTTACTCTGTGTAATTCTGGATGCTGTAGCAATGTTTCTATTTCAGTACCTGCAGAGGCATTCATGACTTCACTTAACTTGACCAACTTGATGAGGTCACTGAAATGTTTGTGGCACTGAATGGCTATTTGGTAGGTGGTTGAAGAATGTTATGGCACAGCAGTTGGTAAAGGCTGTTATTTAAAATCCCCGAGGGAAGCTTTAAACAACTGTCATAACCTATATTTTCAATTGGTATGTTTGAGTTGCAGCCCTAAATTCAGGAATAAGACCACCAGTTCTCAAGAGGTTTTATATCAAACCGTAAGAGACAAATTAAACATATACACATGGCTACAAATTACTACTATCATAACTTTTAACAAATTCCCAAATTAATCTCAACTAAGGCAAAAACTGCCCATAGACTTTAAGCAAACACCAGGCAATGCATTTTCACCTAATGAATTCAAAATGAGGTTCCTTTCAATTCGGTTCCTTTGCAGATAGTTGTAGGCTTACAGCTGCTTAGATGTTACTTTCCTCTGCTCTGCTTGCACCAACTCCCTTATGTTATACCCTGCCTTCCCCTTTGAATATAAATTTTCATTGTATCACCAGGCCCTTTGAACTCCACCTCTTCCAACAATAAAACCCCTTTCATAGTACCAATTTTACTGGTAATATAAACATATTGCTTGGTGTCTCCTAGCTAGGTGCAAGATTTCACTCCCACTCTCGAATGCTCTAATCAACAAAATGCAAATGTACCTCAACCTCTGTTTGCATCTCAAAACTACTACACATCAAAGCACCCAGATGAGCTGGCTTTAACCCAGTTGACACACACAGACACATCCATATGCTAAACCTCTATTACAAAATATAATTTCCAATAACATTATATACATTAATAGCTTCATGACAAAGAGGCAATGAAAGCTTGAACCAGCTCCCTTCCAACTCCATGAATCTTGTTTCTCTATAGCTTCCTTTCCTGACTGTTAAAGAGCCCTTCTCGTGTCCCACCTTTGCCAATATCACCTCCATCGCAACTTTGGAAAACTTTGGGGATTTAACCATTGCAGAGCACCTGATGTTGCTCATACTTCTGCCATTAGATTTGATACTCAAGCTCACTTTCTTTCTCTCTAATAGAAATGTTATGTTTCTAGCCCTTTAAACTACAACAGCTCAACTATTGGACTCAATTTCTTCCTTCTGCCCCAGTTACAGAGGACCAATCAAGAGTGAAATTTCCACTCTAAACTAGCCCTGAGGACTAAATTAAACCTGCCTTCACCCCAATTGCATTGAAAATATGGTCAGCAGTGGGTAGACATGGGCAGATGGATATCGCGCACTGGGCTCAAAAGAAATTCAAGCCCTAACTTAGCAGCATGGTGGCACATTCTGGAATACCACTGGCACTGTTTGCCTTGGTGTGCCACCCAACAGGGTTGCAGAATGTCTTAAGGTGCCATTCATTTGCAATTTGTGGGTGCCTGCAACATGTTAGTTTAAAAAGTGTGGGAAACAATCACTAATAAAGTGAAGAAAGTTTCTTGGAACCTATGAGACAAGAATTTAACAGCAGGAAATGACCAGTGGGTCCATCAAGCCTTGCACAGATTATGATGGCTAGGGGATGAAGGCTAAACGCCTCTCCCCACTACCCACATCCCCATCCCCCCACCACCTTCTATTCCACTCCCCTTACCCCCTGTCCTCCATCAACCCCTGACAACCGTGTAATCTCTTGGGAGAGGCACAAATAAAGCAGTGTGAGATATTCATTTCCTTCAGTAAATGTCAATACTCCTTATCAGTTTGCCTTTGTAAATAAATGAACGCAATCAAAGACTGATTAACCAGCCAGTCATCTCAAGGCTCTTTGTGGGATCTAACTCTGCGCAGATTGGCTGATGCATTTGCTTACAATCGACAGCCATTATACCTTTGTGAAACCTGTTTGGATGGTCCCAATGATGTAAAAGTTACTCACTTGATGCAATTTAGCTCTTTTTAAGTGTCAGCCATGACACAGTTGATGGCACTCTTGCCTCTGAGTCAGTGCGTTCCAGGCTGATACTCCAGAGCAGTCCTGAGGGAGTGTTGCACTGTCAGACGTGCGATCTTTTGGTAATGGTAAACCGAGGGTCCATCTGCCCTCTCAGGTGGATGTAAAAGATCCCATGGCACTTTTGCAAAGAGTTTTATTCATGAAGACAAAGGATTCATTTGATACATCAGAGTTTGAGCCCAATGTCCCAGCCAATATTTCTCTCTCAATCAACATCACATAAACAAATTACCAGGTCCTTGTCACATTGCTAATTGTGGAAACTTGTGCGCAAATTGGCCTCTGCGTTTCCTGCATTACAACAGTGACTACACTTCAGGAATACTTTATTGGCTATAAAGCCTTTAAGGTATCTGGTGTGGTCGTGAAAGGTGCTATAAAAATGCTAGTCTCTCTTCGAGGTGGTTTCTCAGTATCCAACAATGTATCAATTGAAACATTGGATTCAAGCAGAACATTGAAGGCAGAGTTTATTAACAGAGGATGTGGTGTCGTATATAATGTTTTCGAACCATGGATCATAAAGAACCCTAAAAACAAATGCATAAGAGGAAGTTTAACCTTCGATCAACTAAGTCAGCAGAGAAGCAGTTATTAAACTTGGAACCTTCTTAATTATTTAGGTATAGTTCCAGGGCTATGTGGGGTGGGTTGGGGGGGGTGGAAAGGTTAGGGCAGGGTTTGTTTGACCAGTTTGATGCAACTTATTTACTTGTGGATGTAGCCAGGATGGTTCCAATTGCAATGAAATGTTTCATCCATGAAGACAAAGGATTCATTTGATATATCAGAGTTTGAGCCCAACTGGTAATTATAATCAGTCACAATCACAGCCCAGGAAATAGTAATGAAATATGGAGACAATACTGTGCTATACTATAAGTATTTCCTTCAGTGTAATTGTTAACCACATAAGGGACACTTACACTTTCTTTAGTAAGCTATGTAACTGTGGGAGAAAAATTTTGAGATCAATGGCATTATTTCAAAACCATGGCAAGTTACATTCAGAAATGTAGTTCTTCACTTTTCTGTCTTTTCTTTCATTTTCTGTACTCGTCTCTCTTCCTCTGCTCTAGGCTCATCATAACAATTAATTGTATGGCCTCACTTTCTGCTTCTTCAGCATATCCAAAAGTATTATTTCTGGATTAAATTCTGCAATACGATAAATCCGCTTTAAGCAAACTCATTGCTCTAAGGATTGTACCTTAGTACTTAAACACTATTGAGCAGGCACACCATGCACTAAAATTGGCGCTGTGTGTACTGCTGTCAATATGCAACTTAAGGCAGAGCAAGTTCAATCTTTTGCAGGATGAGGACAAATTGAACCCAAAGGAAATTCCAGAGC
This sequence comes from Carcharodon carcharias, assembly GCF_017639515.1. Taxonomy (NCBI): domain Eukaryota; kingdom Metazoa; phylum Chordata; class Chondrichthyes; order Lamniformes; family Lamnidae; genus Carcharodon; species Carcharodon carcharias. The sequence goes on along the minus strand of NC_054480.1, from coordinate 132,620,440 downwards.
TGTTCTCCTGCTCACCTTTCATGGCTCTGGCGTGAGATCTGCAAGAACCCCAGAGGAATGGTGTAAATGCTACACTCACACATTATGTGTACACTTGTGCTTTCCAGTACAGAGTCACTGGGTCAGGAATACTGGAGCGCAGGAGCATTGGCAGCAAACTCTTAGGCCAAGTGAGGCCAGCTAACAGACCAGGTCTTGGATTTTCTTGGCCTGATATTGGCTCAGTTGCTAACACGGTCAACTTAATCAGAAGGGCTCAGGTACCTTTCCACAATTTGAGCACGCAATTGAGTCTGGCGCTCCACTGCAGCCAGTGATGGGGGAGAGCTATAGGGTCTCTCAAAAGAAATGTTCCTGTAGACAAAAAAATCTCTGCTTTTCAGAGACGAAACAGGGGCTGTGGTGTGGCTGAGGTTCTTCCTTCAATTAGTACAAACAAAAACATACAAATTGCCCATCCATGTAATTTCCTGCTTGTGGGATCTTGCTCAGTACCAATAAGATTATGACTTTGCGTACATATAGTGACAGACTTCAAAAAGTAATGAGTCATTTGTGATGCATTTTGGGGTATGCCGATGACATGCTATATAAGTACAAATTCTTTCTTCCTACATGTCATACAATGTACAATTTCTAGGGGTTCCTGTTTCTATTTCAAACCTCGAGTATTTTTGCATTCTTGCTTTTGCTAAATAAATAAAAAATCTCACTGACCCCTAACAAAAACAGGAAAGAAAAGGAAGTCACAGCACAGGATTTAATAAAATCCCTGTTGAGAAACGAGTGCTTTACACAAATATAGTATTACCAAACATTACGGAATGCTACATGTTCCATTAACCTCATTACACTGGTAAGCAACTCATGGAAATGTGACATAACAGTAAAATGTCAGATGGATAAACAGACTCCTACCAAATGCACTTTAATTCCATTAATGGCGCGATACTTTGCAAAAGGAAATATTTACACTGCACCAACATTTCAAACAAAGATTACCGCATCAATAATTTCTACACTCTGGTATTTAAGCTGGCTTTAACGAAGAGTGTTGGTTTATCTCCATTAGACTACCCTGCCCTCACCCACAATGTACCCTCAGACATTTATCAGCAGAGCTCTCTGGATAGCAATCGGGAAAAGGAGCCCTTGCTGATTTTCTTTTCCTATAAGTCAATCCTTGAGTATTAAAGCCAATGCAATAGCACTCTATTGGGATGGACGGCAGGGGAAGAGCCAAAACCAATACGTTACTGTTCTATATGGCCCGGTTTTGTACTAGGTGGTATATTACCCAAATTCCAGCGGAGCTCTGTTATGGCTGTGCAGGTAAGATTCTTGCCTCTGTGTGAGACCTGAACACTATTCTAGACTGGCACTTTGCTTAAGTACAGAGAGAATGCTGTCCTCTCTGGCAAATGTAAAAGATCCTACAGAAATTAGGTGTCTGGATGATGAGATCTTGAGACTTGTATATTTAAACATGTACCCTTTATTGTTAATCTTTAACTGTTTACAGATTCCAGGCTACTGTCACGCACGGTGCTGTTACCTTCATGCAGGCTGGTTCCGGAATATTCTTTCTAGATGTTCTCCCAATCTTTTACCATGTGACTCTATACATCATACAATGAGTGGTACTATTCTGCAGTCTCAAGTTAACCCTTGCTGTGTCAAGCGCCTTTACATTACAATGACATACAGGCATAGACAACATCCTACAACATCCCCCTTTCTTCCACAAAGAAAGCTTTTCTCCCTTCCAATGGACTATAACTATTTGTAATACAATCTTTACTTGCTATCCCTTCTCACCCACCCCAAGTCTCTAACATCATAAATTCAGATGGCCTTGTGGCTTGACAGATCTTCCACATCTTGTCACGTTTGAAGGAATGGTAAGAGTTCTCTGTATTTCTGGTACTTAACTATCTCCATTTGATTTGCTTTTTGTGCTCCACTGAGTTGTGTTTATCTATATTAACAACTTGTTTGCTTTTTTTCCGTTATTATGGGTTTGTCCCATTCTATCCGAGGGGAATGTGCACTCTGTTCACTCCTAGAATGGACTCAGATCTCTTTTCGTGGTGTCCGCCATGTTCTTGTTGGGCATATACATTTTGCAAATGGAACCTCCATTTCCGCTTAATTCACAATTCTAGCCAAACACTTGTTTGCTGCTTTGTTTTCAAATCCTTTTGCAAACTTATGTATCTTTTCATTCAGCTCAACTTTTATTCTTTTAGTGATTTGCATTTCAGTGTCGGATTTACATTTTCCAATCTGATCTCTGTCTTTTCTTTTTCTGTCTGCAGCAGAACTTTGTCCTTGTCTTTCATTTTGGAGTCACTGTTGGCCAGGACTGTCTCTGGTGAAGTCTGAACTTGTTTCAGATCTGTAATTGTGGTACTCATAGCTTTATGATCTGCTGGCAGCTTGGAAATTTCTACAGCTTTTCCTTTCAATGCCTCCTCTTTGCCATTCAATTGCGTCTTCAGCTCTTCAGTCTCTTTCTTGTAGTTTTCAACTCCCTCCTGGAATGTTGAACATTGCTGAGCCTTCTCTGCCAACTGATTCTTCAGTTTGTTCAGAGTGACGTTAAATTAATTTTGCTTTGCTTCACAATTGCCCAGAGGACTAAACTTTGACCTGAGGGATCCTTGTAGCATGCAGAGATTCTTTAACAGGTTTTCCTTTTCTTTGGGAAGTTCATTTGCTTCACCTCGAACTTTCCTGTAATTCAGTAGAGTCTCCTTGTGTTTCTCCTGCTGTGCTTCCATTCTGCTGTTGAAGACAGTCTTCATTTCTTCATGTTGCTGAATGGTGATACATTTCTTTTGCATTTGATCTTGAAGGACAATCAGCTGTTCTTTCAACTGTTTATTTTTTTGTTGCCCTCTTCCAACTCACTCTGGGTTTCAGTGCATTGTTTTGTTGCTACTGATAATTCCAGCGCAGCGTTTTTCTGAAGCAATATTCAACATCCTCTGTAGCTTCTCATGCCTTTCTGTGGCTGCACACTGATTCTTCAAGAAGTCTTTCAGGGTCACACCTGCTTTGCATGCCTTTTCTGCCTGATCTTTTGCCAGGCTGTACATCTGCTTGAGTTTTACCAACTCGTGCTTTGATTTTCCAACTGTGTAATTTAGAATCCCTTCCTGATAGCTTTATATTGGCTCTGAAATTTGTTTGTTCAGATCTTGAACAGCTTGGTTCATTGAAGACTTCAATTTTTTGCGCATTTTCAAAGGTATATACTCAGCTTGAATCTTGTGCTTTATATCTTCCAGTTTATCTCTGATGCAAACATTTTCCTGTAGTACAGCTTCATTTACTTTTTGCATGTTTTGCTTCCTCTGAGTTATATCAGATAGCTTTTTTTCATTCACAGCCATCTGTTTCCCTCGCTCTGGCATCTTTTGGTTTCTTCTCTCTGGGGTTTTCTGTTGCCCTCACTCTGGAGTCTTTTGTTGTCTTCACTCTGGGGTCTTTTGTTGCCCTTTCTCTGGGATCTTTTGTTGCCCTTGGCGCTGCATTGGGAGTTGCAAGCTATCTGCTGTCTCTTGTTGTCCTTGGCAGAGCTGCCATCTCTCTGGGGACTCTTGTTGCCCTTGGCAGACTTGCCCTCTCTCTGGGGTCTCTCGGTGCCCTTGGTGGAGTTGCCCTCTCTCTGGGGTCTCTTCTAATTTTCTTTTCTTGTAGTTTTCTTTTCTTGTAGTTTTCTTTTCTTGTAGTTACAGCTTTAAATTGCAATGACTGTGAGTGCAGTAACCATTTTTTAATACCCAGGTTGTTAGCAGTTATTAGCTTTCTTTGTGCGAGTTTCCCACACTTTTGTGCTTTTGGCAGACTCACGGGTGACTGTGGCTGCTTTTTTTTGTTTTAACTTTTGAAACTACAGCAATTCCTTCCCTTTTTGTATCAATCCTGCAGATTTTCTTATTTTTTTTTAAATTCAGCGCCATTTTGGTTTGAACGTCCCATGCTTTGGTAATCCTGGCAAGTGCGCGCTTTGTTTTTAAACTGTCAACTCTGTCGTGGTTTCTTCTTTTAAACACTGCAGGTTTTCTTTTTTAAAAACTCTGCTGGTTCTGCTTAAACTTCTGACTCCGCCAGCCAATTTTTACATTTTTTTTTAATCTGTTTTTTTTTAACTTGTAGCTCTCTTTCAGCTGCCCTCTGAATGCTGAGCCCTTGGGACTGTCACTTATCCTAAAATGTAAGAACAGCCACTTTTTTGTATTTTTGCTCACCATCTCATGAACTTGTGTCACTCATGTTCTTGCAATTTTCTGTAATAGATTTCCATTCACTCTGGTGGATTCCTTACTTTCAAGTCTGCAGTGAAACTTCTTCAAATATTTCACCAAGTTTTCTTCTTAGGTGCACATCTCTCCTGTTTTGCTTAAGTTGCTTCCAGTGTTTCATGCCTCAGGATGCTGTTCTGGGTTCATGCATTTAGTTGCCGCATTTCTTATCACCATGTCGGGTTATGGTACTATCTCTGATGTGATATCTTGTAGAAGTGACCATATGCACAACCATATTGTAATATGTTACGCAGTGGTGTCTCAATGGTGTAACCTTAACAAATTGTATATTTAAACATGAGCCCTTTATTGTTAATCTTTAGCTATTTACAGATCCCAGGTTATTGTCATGCACGGTGCTGTTACCTCCATGCAGGTTTGTTCCAGAGTGTTCTTTCTAAAATGTTCTCCCAGTCTATTACCATGCGACTCTATATATCATACTGTGGGCAGTGATATTCTCCAGTCCCACATTAACCATTGCTGTGCTGAGCGCCTTTACATTACAATGGCATGCAGACACAGACAACATCATACAACAGCCAATATTTCAAAGAAGAGCGGGGGTGTTCTCCCCAGCATCCTCGTCAATATTTATCCCTCAAACAACACCTAAAAACAGATTATCACGTTCCTTTCTGTGGAATCTTGCTGTGTGCAAAATGACTATCAAGTTTCCTGCATTTCAACAGTGACTACACTTCAAAAGGATCGGCTGTTAAGTGCTGGGGAATGTCAAACATTGTGAAAGGTGCTAACGGTACCAAGACTCAAACCGGTAATCTTGGGACCAAGTCCGTGCCGGACTTTGGATCTTGCTGCTTTTCGGGTCGGGCATTTCAGGTTGGATCAAGCTGAGCAGTTCAGGCCAGGTCGGGTAGGGGCAAGGGTCTCTCAAACCACTCGGAGTGCGGAAAAAGACAGGTGTGTGAAGCCAATAACTAGCTGGCCAGCCAGTGCCCCGATGCAGCACCCAGCTGAACAAGCTGGTAAGTTATTTTACTCATGAATAATAATTAAGAAGCATGGGTTTCCCAATGGGGGTTGGCTGTTGTGATCAATGCAAAAACGTAGCTGGGGAAGCAAAGATTATAGAGTTGGAGGAGAATTTCTAGAGGTGGGAGAAGCTATGTGTGAAAGTTAATTCTGACTATGTGTTCCATGCAGATTTTCTGAGCTCAGTTACAGCTCAAGCCAGTCTCCTCTTCCTGCCATAAAAGCCATGGCACAAAAGTGCTCTAGAATTTTCCTAGCGCAGGCCAACATTTCACAAGAGCCTTGGAAGGAAGGAAGGATTTAGTCACAACAAGATTTTATGGGTGCTCAGACATTGTGTAGTAAGATTGCTTCATTTTGCAGTCCTGTTTGCAATTTAGGTTGGCTTTGTACCCGGGGAGCTTTGAAAAACCAATAAATCTTTCTTTTAAAACAAACAAATCCTACATCCTGTTGATTTAAAAAAATATTTCACAAACAGGGCTGCAAAAAAAAAGACAGGAATTATTATGTTCGTCAGTAACCCAACAGCTAAGAAAGCAAAATATTTTTCTCTCCCATTGCTCAAGGCAAGACTAACAAATCAACTGAAATGAGTTTTTGTGAGCAAGGGTGGATTATGGCCATAATATGTGTGGCGGGTCTAAAAGTACAAACTGATCATTTATATGTTCTGATATCAGAACACAGTAAATACATTTCCTGACGAAAAGTGTCACATCTGATGTAGGGTGTAAGCAGGCTGTTTGACTTAGAGGGTGAGCACGGAATACATCGACCAAAATCAAGGATCCTCAAGTAGGATTGTAGACTTGAAGTATCTAGCCCAGTCCTCATTGGAGTAGTGAAACAGACTTCCGTGAATGGATTTGGGGCTGCGCTGATTAACTTCTTCAGGACAGAACTGGATTAAAGGCTCACTGAGGATTGGAGTGGGAATAGGCATGGGCTGACAAAATGTAATGGCTCCCCTCCTGCTGGGCCTGATGAGAAGGGGAAGGTAAGAGGATGGAGGTGACAGGTCAAAGTTCACTAGCGAAGATGAGAATAGCTGCATAGCTTGGAATTTTTGCTTTAATACCTTTAAGAATCAGGGACTATAGGTGTGGAATGTTCCTAAAGGAGACTAATTAGGTGGGTAGAATCTACAACAAAGTATGGTGGTGAAACTGAGGCCCCATCTGTCTGTTCAGGGGATGTTAAGGATCATAAGGCACTATTTGAAGAAAAATAGGGAATTCTATTCTACATGGGCTGGCCAGTAGTTCTCCTTCAATCAGTTACACCCAAACAAAGGGTTTTAAACTTTGCGACAAGCTTTCTGTGTCCTATTGTGCAGTGGGTACCACTCTTTGTATCTGAGTCAGAAGGTTCTGGGTTCAAGGCTCATTTCAGGACTTGAGTACAAAAATCAAAGCTACCACTCCAATGCAGTACTGAAGGAATGCTGCACTATCAAAGAAACTAGCCGGAATTTTCCCTGATTTGCACTAAGTGTGGTGGCAGGCGTGAAAAAAGACATGTTTTGGTGTCGCATCGTCCCATACCCAATCTCATTAATAATGCCTGCATGGGAAACACGCTGGATCGCTGATGGGCAGGCTAGGATTTGTCCGCCACGCCATGACCTCAGCACCTCCTCGCTCCGGGCGCCATATTTAAAGTGCATCAGAGCACAGTCTACTCCATGTCTGCAGACCAGGACTGCTCCAGGTGACAGATGACTCCATAAGTAAAAGAAGACAGCAGCTCCCAAATTTAGCGATGCATCTCGGGGGCACCTGCTGGACACAGTGGAGGCCCTCCAAGAACTCCTCTACCCCCACTCTGATGAAGACCAGCCTCCAAGCTCACCAATCCAGCAGGGGAGGTGGCGGTGGTGGTAAGCGCTGATTCTCTCCATAAGAGGACAGCCACCCAGTGCCACAAGAGGATGAATGATCTCTTCCCTTCCACCAGGGTAAGTCATTCTTCTCATCACTCTCAACTCACAGACCCATCACACATCCACAGGGATCTCACTCACTGCCAGCTCAAGGGATATCACCACTCATTCTCTCAAAAACACTCTCATCTCCCCTGCCCGTTTTGCCCTCATTCCGTCCATGGCACCACTCACACTCCACACATGCCAGGCATCCTTTTCACCTGGTCTGACAGGCTGCTTGTTTATACTCTCTCCATCTGTCTCCATGCAGGATAAGCTAGCCCACAACAACAAGGGGATGTCCCAGTGGAGGAATGCCTGAGCTGGAGGTTCTCACGGCCTTTGAAAATAAATACATCCAGCTGGCTGGTGACAATCTGGACCGTTCCTGCGCAGATGGTGATGTGAGGATCTTGCTCTGCAACATCCATCAGACAACCATTATGTGAGTGCTGTCTCCTGTTTCACAGTCCCCTGTCGTTCACTACGCATCTCTCTTTTCTATCGCAGGCACATCCGGGAAGCAGCCGAGGGCGGCCATAAACCAGGTCATCGACTCCAGCTCCAAGGACACCTCGGAAGAGGAATCTGCAGACACACCAATGGAAGGCCTGTCACAGCGCTCACCCACACCCTCCACCAGCGCAGAGACACACACCTCAGTGGGACCTAGTTCTAGATTAGCCTCAGAGTCACAATCTGATGTGCACACTGCACTGTCTGATCCTCACCAGGGAAATCCAAGGTAACAGCATTCGGAGGACAGCTGGAGGCCGGGAATCTGCTGAGTCCAAATCAGATGATGCACCTCTGGACTCGGTTCTACCTCAGTTGCTGAAGTTGGAGATACAAGCTCGGGAACATCAGCTGTCTGTCGCACTCCTCAGGCATGTTGGAGGAATCCATCTGCCTTCAGTCTAAGGCGATAACACCGGCATGCCAATACACTGAGGTCAACACCGGTAGGATGGCCATGGACACTTGATCCAAGACATTGACCCTGCACTGCTGCAGGAGCTGCACTCCAATCCTGTGGCACTTGCTGGCATCCATCAGTGTCAATGTGAGAGGGGGGTGAAGTATCTCAAATTCATTCCAGCTTCCCCTTCCTCTCAAGGAGTCAGCCCTCAGGCACCCGTAGGCAGGAGGGTCAGCAGGTTCACACCCCGGGGCCATCCACCCAGCTGACTCCAGGAATGTCTGGTCCATCCAATTCTCCTTAGGCATGCACTGGCTTTGCTCATCTGCAGGAATGACAAGCACCATCTATAGACCCTGAGTCTAGCAAGGCACCTACGAGCAACGGCTCTTCAGCTGTGCCCGGAGGAGGCCCTGCCACTCCTCCATCATGAGGGAGGTGCTCCTCCTGTTGCCAAGCCAGGCGCCTCCATCACTCTCTTCTTCTACTTCTCTGCTCCCAGTAAGTCATGAGACATACTGCTAGATCACCAGGCTCCAAGATCCTGATGTTCTCCTCCTGCAGTATCAAAGAGGGTGACGTGAGGGTTAACATATGTCTCCAAAGGACCTCTCTTGGTTAAGTCTCCAGCTCTGTCTGCGTCTCAAGGCCCCTTCACACATGCCAGAGAGTGCTGGCCACCACTTGGATGGCCAGAGTTTAGTGCACTTCATGGCTGTCCAAAACCCCACCCACCTCCACCCCACTCTACTTGACCGATTAGCGGCAGCTTTGGCCATTAGATTGCATGCTGTGCTCTCAGCTCAGGCGCAGGCATTCTCCTAACCCGCACTGCAAGGCCACACTGTTAGCTTAAACCATGAGGATTATTGGTCCAAAGCTTAATAAATACATTGCGAGGGGCTCTGTGCGCCTCCCCAATGCTCAGCTTTCACAAGGGGACTCTACAACGTGCCCAGTTGTCCAATTGTTCTCCAGGCCCTAAAACTCACGTTAATTTGCGGCCTGCACCCAAGGGGTGATAAGTTCTGGAGCATTTGGTGGCATCTTCATGCTTTTGCACCGCTTGAGTGGGCAGAAATGCTTCAGTGGCCGGACTCCAAGCATGTCAATGGAGTTGCTGGTGAACGGTCTCAGCTCCAGAAGAATGCTCACTTTGACAAGCTTTTTCAAGTGCATGGCCATTTCCCTCACACCCCCCTGGCATGAGCTTGTGTACTTCCATATGCCTGTGCTGCCTTACTCCCACTGGCCCCACCCGCGCTGCAGCCCTTACCCCGGCACTGCACTGAAAGCCAGCTGGGAGAAAGCAACTTGCCTGTGCCCCCCACTGAACGCACGGCACCCCTTCTTTGATGTCCTACAGTGATCCTCGCAAGCGCTGCGCAAGGTTGTGCACACGCACCTCTGAGTTCCCCTCGAAGTTCAGCTCGCCAGGTGCACGGTTTTTAAAGGCAGTCGTGAAACACTCCGCTCTGAAGTCATGCTGATGTGGGAATTAAATTTGACACGGGTGTTGATTCAAGCAATAATGAGATCCAAATGCATTAAAATTAAGTTCCCGCTGTTGGATGATGGGAAATGCAGCCCACCATTGACGGAAGGAAGGGACAATCAGGTCCTGGATTTACGTCACTGGGAAATGCGACTAGGGCCATTCTCGTGATATTTTCTGCTCACGTCGCCAAACACGCCTGCCATTAACAGGAGTGGAAAACCCCACCTTCTGTCGTTTGGATGAAACATTAAACTGAAGCTCCGTCTGGCCCCTCAGGTAGAGACATAAAAGATCCCATGGCATTATTTCAAAGTAAAGCAGATGTGTTATCCTGGGTGTCCTGGCCAATATTTATCCCTCACTTAGTATCACAAAAACAGATTATCTGGTCATTATCACATTGCTTTTTGTGTGTTAATTGGCTGTTGTGTTTTCTACATTATAATGCTGACTACACTTTACACGTACTTCATTGACTGTAAAGCACTTTGGGAAGTCCTGTGGTTGCGAAAGACGCTATGTAAATGCAAGTTAATTTTTGGTCTTATTGTATTTTTGGAAGTCCAAATGTTTTCCTCAAGTCCATTCCCTTTATTTGTACACTCAGCACTTTTCTTGAAGAACTAAATTTAATTTATATGTCTTTACACATCAATCTAGACTGACCCTGATCCATATTTTTCTATTTTTCATTAATGCTATCCTTTCTTGAAGTCCTTAGCAATTTTCCCACTACTGATATGAAGCTAACAGACCTATAGTTATCAGCCTACAGTGTAAATTATATCATTTTGTATGGGTATTGACTGAATCTACCACCTTCTCTTCTGCGCTCTCTCCATAGACTTGACATCCTCCCTAAACTAGGGCTTGCAAAACTGGACATTGGGCTAAATCTAATGTGGCTCACCCAAAGATTTATAGGTTGGAACTATTTTGTTTGTGGGTACAGGAGGCCTGTATCTGCGAGCTGACTCATGACTAAATTTGCTAGCTCATAGCTGATGTACACCTCAGCTAGCAATTCCTCCATATCCCTTAACACCCATACTGAAAAATAAAAGGATTTATCTATTACAGACATGGGAACTCCAGTTGTCCACATGTCTCCTGGAGAAGAGATTTCCAGATTTTTGCCACCCTTTGTGTGCAAAAATGCTTCTTGATTTCATTCCTGAAAGGTCAAGGCTCTAATTTGCAGATAATTTGGGTGAAACTAATCTATGACAGCAGCACAAAGTGGGTCCATAGCAAATTGACAGCTGATTTCTCACCACACCCATTGACCTGGAAAATATTTTTAATGTCTAATTTCAAACCAAGTAAAAGCAGCAACAGGGCTAGGAAACAGGTCTCCAAAAAGAGTTTGAACCATTGTTCTGTGAATGTCAGTGAGAAAAAGGTCAAACCCGGTGAAAAACCTGCTGTCAATTCACCACGAGAATATTTTGCATTGGCCAATTTCACCCCCTTTATCTCCCTGTTCATATCATAGCAGTAGCTATCAAGCTGAGCTATAAGTCTCGCCTGGTTTAAACCAGCCAGGATTCAGCAGTACAAACATGGAGAGCTGGCTCAGAGACTCCAATCTCTTAGAAGACAAATAGAGACATAAATGCTTCATCGACAACAGAGTTATTTCAATTATAGCTCGGGCCCTCAGTAAATTGACCTGAGTGCCGATTTTGTTCACTCCAGCAGGAAGGCTCCAATGAATTTATTAAGGGCACAATGAGGTGTAAATATTCTTGCCCATGATTTATAAAGCCCATTGAGATTTACTGAGACCGTGACCCTGTGTGATTTTAGCAATCGTTCTGAACCCTTTGTATAATGATGACGAAAGTTATTGCTGTTAAGGAACAGCCTGTCCACTGGACTCTGAATAAATTGCAATAATTCATAAGATTGAAATACCCCAGTGACTTACCCCCTTACCAAACAAAGAGAAGTAAACAACTGGTCAAAAGCAAAAATACTGCAGGGATTATGGAAATCTGAAGTTAATACAGAAAATGCTAATAACACTCAGCGGGCCAGACTTCATTTGCAGAGAGAGAAAAACAGAGTAAACTTCTTAGGCTGATGACCTTTCATGAGAACTAGTCACGATCAACTCGGCAAAGCTGGTTGGGGATAATGTTAGGAACCCATACCGTAAGGAGGGACCTTACCCACTGTCCGCCGTTTGCTAACCATGAATACATTTGTAAGGGGTGCCACCCATTGGCGAGGGACAGAGGAACACGGACTCAATTTGTGAATGATAAATGAAAGGTATATTTTCTGAGAAAACATGATGGAATCTGAAGTTAGACTGCTGTTAATTCTGTCAAAGCAACAGGATGACACTTTGAACTCTTGGGGGAGGATTTTCCCCTCGTCGGGCGGGTGCAGCGTGCCCCGGGAGCACCCACACGATGGTCTGCCGGCTGCGATTGAGCCCTGACCGCGATTTCACACCGGCTGGCCAATTAATTGCCTGCCAGCGTAAATCGAGCGCTGCAACGCTCAGCGCTGCCTGGGTTGGTAGGGGGTGGGGGGGGGTTGGAAGGAGGGCGAGCGCAGAACTCAGCGCATGCACGGGGGTGCGCTCACTGAAAGCTTCCTGAGGGCACGGAGCTGCTTCAGGGAGCTGAAGATTTTCCACATTAAAAATAAAGTTTTAAAAAATAAGGAAAACGTCTCCTCATGTTGACTCTGTCACATGAGCAGGGGCACGTTGCAAATGAGTTCTGAAAACTTTTATTTTATTTTTAATTAATATCGAAAACCCCATCCCGCCCTTGGATGAGGTTTCCTCAAAAGTCAATTCACCCGCCTGCCAACCGTAAGGTCGGATGGGCACGGAAAATTCTATTTAATTAATCGATTAATGGGCTTAACAGCCTCTTAATTGTTGGCGGGCGCACTATTGACTCCTGCCGACAAAAAAATCACACGCTATTTTAGCACTTGTACTGGACTGTTGGATTACATCTGTTACCTTTATGTAAATGTGTATTCTGCTAATTATTTTATTTATAGGTAATAAGTGAATGATATTAATGCTCATTCTCTTCTCTCTCTTAGGCAGTCCCTCAGGATCGAGGGTGACTTGCTTCCACTCCAGTTTGATGGGTTCTGAGATGGTTGATAAGTCCAATGCGCAATTTGCAACTCTGTCACATACGGGGAAGGTGGTGCTTGAGGGGTTGGGTTGGTAGGTTGTTTGGAGGTTTGCCTTCTCCTCTGTACGTTCCTGATGTAGTCTCTCAATGTGTTTGGTGCCTCCCTGAATGAGCTTTCTCCATTTTGGTCAGTCACAAGTCAGGGTCACCCCAGAGTCAATGGGGATGTTTCACCTATTCAGGGATGCTTTGAGGACATCCCTAAAGCATTCTAACTGTCCTCCAGAAAGTGTCCTGCTGTGACCAAATTTCGAGTACAGCAGTTGCTTTGGGAGTCTGGTGTCAGGCATATGAACAACTTTAATGATCATTGATCTCCTTGAGTCAAGTTACACCAAGTTGCTCAGCTGAATATCCATGACACAACTGAGCCACATGGAAAAGGAGGGTCCCAGCCTCAATTCTTGTTCACTGCTAAGTCAGCCAATCTCTGCTGAGATACCACATTGAGATTTTGTATCTGACACCAGCTTCACATTAGAGACAAGAGGTTTAGCTGCAGCTGACAGGAGATTTGATTGAGGTTGACTATCCAGCGGGTATAGGAGTTAGCAACATGGGCCTAAGGGCCTTTGATCGACAAAGGAGCCAAGGGTTATGTGTGACATGTAGGCGGAGTTGAAGCCACAATCATGATATTATCAAATGGTGGAGCAGGCTTGAGACGCCAAATGGCCTTCCGGTAACAGTTCTTATGTTCTTGTGCTCAAAATCTTGTAGGGTTTTGCCAGAGTAAATAGGGAGAAACTGGTTTCCATGAGAGAAGGGTCAGTAACCAAAAGGAATGGATTTAAGTTGATTGGCTAAAGAGCTAGAGGCAGAACCAGGAAGAAAAACAGTCCATGCAGAGTTGTTGTGATCTGAAATGTGTTGTCTGAAAGTGTGGTGAAAGCACATTCAATAGTAACTTTCAAAAGTGAACGGGATACAAATACCTGATAAGGACAACATTTTCCGGGGCATAGGGAAAGAACAGGGAGTGCGGGACTAACTGGATAGCTCTTACAATGGGCTGACACAGATACAGTGGGCTGAGTGGCGTCCTTCAGTGGTGTAATATTCCACCCCTGACACACAGATCAGTTTTCAGCCATCTACACTGGGAATACACATGTGGTGTATACAGGCAAAGAGTAGAATGCTCTTTGCTGTGATGGTCCCTGTTGTCAAATAGCTTGCTGGCATTTACTCTCTAGGCTGTCACATAAAGACTGCGCACTAGGGCAAGGCACTGAAAGGCTATCTAACATTGGATGAGCACTTGGCACATCATAACATTCAAGGCAAAAACAAAAACAGAATTACCTGGAAAAACTCAGCAGGTCTGGCAGCATCGGCGGAGAAGAAAAGAGTTGACATTTCGAGTCCTCATGACCCTTCGACAGAACTTGAGTTCGAGTCCAAGAAAGAGTTGAAATATAAGCTGGTTTAAGGTGTGTGTGTGGGGGACGGAGAGAGAGAGAAAGAGAGAGAGAGGTGGAGGGTGGGGGTGTGGTTGTAGGGACAAACAAGCAGTGATAGAAGCAGATCATCAAAAGATGTCAACAACAATGGTACAAAAGAACACATAGGTGTTAAAGTTAAAGTTGGTGATATTATCTAAACGAATGTGCTAATTAAGAATGGATGGTAGGGCACTCAAGGTATAGCTCTAGTGGGGGTGTTTTTTTTAAAAAAATAATGGAAATAGGTGGGAAAAGGAAAATGTTTATAATTTATTGGAAAAAAAGGAAAGGGGAAACAGAAAGGGGGTGGGGATGGGGGAGGGGGGAGAGAGCTCACGACCTAAAGTTGTTGAATTCAATATTCAGTCCGGAAGGCTGTAAAGTGCCTAGTCAGAAGATGAGGTGTTGTTCCTCCAGTTTGCGTTGGGCTTCACTGGAACAATGCAGCAAGCCAAGGACAGACATGTGGGCAAGAGAGCAGGGTGGAGTGTTAAAATGGCAAGCGACAGGGAGGTTTGGGTCATTCTTGCGGACAGACCGCAGGTGTTCTGCAAAGCGGTCGCCCAGTTTACGTTTGGTCTCTCCAATGTAGAGGAGACCACATTGGGAGCAACGAATGCAGTAGACTAAGTTGGGGGAAATGCAAGTGAAATGCTGCTTCACTTGAAAGGAGTGTTTGGGTCCTTGGACGGTGAGGAGAGAGGAAGTGAAGGGGCAGGTGTTGCATCTTTTGCGTGGGCATGGGGTGATGCCATAGGAGGGGGTTGAGGAGTAGGGGGTGATGGAGGAGTGGACCAGGGTGTCCCGGAGGGAGCGATCCCTACGGAATGCCGATAGGGGGGGGGGTGAAGGGAAGATGTGTTTGGTGGTGGCATCATGCTGGAGTTGGCAGAAATGGTGAAGGATGATCCTTTGAATGCGGAGGCTGGTGGGGTGATAAGTGAGGACAAGGGGGACCCTATCATGTTTCTGGGAGGGAAGAGAAGGCGTGAGGGCGGATGCGCGGGAGATGGGCCAGACACGGTTGAGGGCCCTGTCAACGACCGTGGATGGAAAACCTCGGTTAAGGAAGAAGGAGGACATGTCAGAGGAACTGTTTTTGAAGGTAGCATCATCGGAACAGATACGACGGAGGCGAAGGAACTGAGAGAATGGGATGGAGTCCTTACAGGAAGCGGGGTGTGAGGAGCTCTAGTCGAGATAGCTGTGGGAGTCGGTGGGTTTGTAATGGATATTGGTGGACAGTCTGTCACCAGAGATTGAGACAGAGAGGCCAAGGAAGGGAAGGGAAGTGTCAGAGATGGACCACGTGAAAATGATGGAGGGGTGGAGATTGGAAGCAAAATTAATAAATTTTTCCAAGTCCCGACGAGAGCATGAAGCGGCACCGAAGTAATCATCGATGTACCGGAGAAAGAGTTGTGGAAGGGGGCCGGAGTAGGACTGGAACAAGGAATGTTCGACATACCCCATAAAGAGACAGGCATAGCTGGGGCCCGTGCAGGTACCCATAGCCACACCTTTTATTTGGAGGAAGTGAGAGGAGTTGAAGGAGAAATTGTTCAGCATGAGAACAAGTTCAGCCAGACGGAGGAGAGTAGTGGTGGATGGGGATTGTTCGGGCCTCTGTTCGAGGAAGAAGCTAAGGGCCCTCAGACCATCCTGGTGGGGGATGGAGGTGTAGAGGGATTGGACGTCCATGGTGAAGAGGAAACGGTTGGGGCCAGGGAACTGGAAATTGTTGATGTGACGTAAGGTGTCAGAAGAATCACGGATGTAGGTGGGAAGGGACTGGACAAGGGGAGAGAGAAGGGAGTCAAGATAACGAGAAATGAGTTCTGTGGGGCAGGATCAAACTGAGACGATCGGTCTACCGGGGCAGTTCTGTTTGTGGATTTTGGGTAGGAGATAGAAGCGGGCCGTCCGAGGTTGGGTGACTATCAGGTTGGAAGCTGTGGGAGGGAGATCCCCAGAGGAGATGAGGTCAGTGACGGTCCTGGAAACAATGGCTTGATGTTCAGTGGTGGGGTCATGGTCCAGGGATAGGTAGGAGGAAGTGTCTGCGAGTTGATGCTCAGCCTCCGCGAGGTAGGGGTCAGTGCACCAGACAACAACAGCACCACCCTTGTCAGCGGGTTTGATGACAATGTCAGGGTTGGACCTGAGAGCATGGAGTGCAGTAAGTACAGAGAGAGACAGGTTAGAATGGGTGAGAGGAGCAGAGAAATTGAGACGACTGATGTCGCGCCGACAGTTCTCAATGAAAAGATCAAGAGAAGGTAAGAATCCAGAGGGAGGGGTCCAGGTGGAGGGAGAATATTGGAGATGGGTAAAAGGATCCGTTGAACTGGGAGAGGACTCCTGCCCAAAGAAGTGAGCCCGGAGACGAAGACGGCGGAAGAAGAGTTCAGCATCATGCCGAGCCCGAAATTCATTGAGGTGAGGGCGTAAGGGTATGAAATTAAGTCCTTTGCTGAGCACTGAACGTTCAGCATCGGAGAGGGGAAGGTCAGGGGGTATAGTCAGGGGGTATATAATGCTCTATCGGCATTCCGTAGGGATCGCTCCCTCCGGGACACCCTGGTCCAATCCTCCATCACCCCCTACTCCTCAACCCCCTCCTATGGCACCACCCCATGCCCACGCAAAAGATGCAACATCTGCCCCTTCACTTCCTCTCTCCTCACCGTCCAAGGACCCAAACACTCCTTTCAAGTGAAGCAGCATTTCACTTGCATTTCCCCCAACTTAGTCTACTGCATTCGTTGCTCCCAATGTGGTCTCCTCTACATTGGAGAGACCAAACGTAAACTGGGCGACCGCTTTGCAGAACACCTGCGGTCTGTCCGCAAGAATGACCCAAACCTCCCTGTCACTTGCCATTTTAACACTCCACCCTGCTCTCTTGCCCACATGTCTGTCCTTGGCTTGCTGCATTGTTCCAGTGAAGCCCAACGCAAACTGGAGGAACAACACCTCATCTTCTGACTAGGCACTTTACAGCCTTCCGGACTGAATATTGAATTCAACAACTTTAGGTCGTGAGCTCCCTCCCCCATCCCCACCCCCTTTCTGTTTCCCCCTTCCTTTTTTTTCCAATAAATTATAAAGATTTTCCTTTTCCCACCTATTTCCATTATTTTTAAAAAAAAACACCCCCACTAGAGCTATACCTTGAGTGCCCTACCATCCATTCTTAATTAGCACATTCGTTTAGATAATATCACCAACTTTAACACCTATGTGTTCTTTTGTACCATTGCTGTTGACATCTTTTGATGATCTGCTTCTATCACTGCTTGTTTGTCCCTACAACCACACCCCCCCTCCACCTCTCTCTCTCTCTCTCTCTCTCCGCCCCCCACACACACACCTTAAACCAGCTTATATTTCAACTCTTTCTTGGACTCGAACTCAAGTTCTGTCGAAGGGTCATGAGGACTCGAAACGTCAACTCTTTTCTTCTCCGCCGATGCTGCCAGACCTGCTGAGTTTTTCCAGGTAATTCTGTTTTTGTTTTTGTTTTGGATTTCCAGCATCCGCAGTTTTTTTGTTTTTGTAACATTCAAGGCTATGGGCCAAGTGCTGGTAAATGGGATTAGTTAGGTAGGTCAGGTGTTTCTCACGTGTCGGTGCAGACTCGATGGGCTGAAGGGCCTCTTCTGCACTATGATTCTGTGATTCTGTGATGGATAGAATCCTAGAAGAGCAATAAATTAATAAAGGAGGAAAAAGTACTAGAAAAAAGAAGCTGCCATGCGTTCTTAAAGAA
Organism: Carcharodon carcharias; assembly: GCF_017639515.1. NCBI lineage: Eukaryota > Metazoa > Chordata > Chondrichthyes > Lamniformes > Lamnidae > Carcharodon > Carcharodon carcharias. The sequence goes on along the minus strand of NC_054480.1, from coordinate 132,602,400 downwards.
AGATGGTTATTGCACACAGAACAAGTAGCTAAATTGTATTGAAATACATAATGAAAATAAAATCCACTTTGATTTATGGAAGTTTGACAGAACTATTTGTAGTATAATCCTCTGCTGGTGATCAAAACTGCTTCTATCAACAGTGAATCCACTCATTGCTCATAATATATCAGACAACAAATCTTTTATTTAGATAACATGAGCCTGAGTCCAACGACTTGACAGTACAAATGGGCAGTCAAGAGAAACTTGCCCATTAGTCACTCCCTCCATCACAATGAGGCCAGTGTGCAGCACACACAAGATTCACTACAGCAACTGCCGAGGCTTTTTCAACATTACCTTCCAAACCTGCGATCTCTCGCACTAAGAAGAGCAAGGACTCATGGGAACACCACCACATGCAAGTTCCTCTTCAAGTTGCACACCATCCGAACTTGGAATTATATCACTATAACTTCACAGTCATTGGGTCAAAATCCTGGAAGACCCTCTCTAACCGCACCATGGGAGCACCTTTGCCATATGGTCGGCAGCGGTTCAAGAAGGCAACACAGCCTCACCTTCTCAAGGGCAATTAGGGATGAGCCCTGCCAGGGATACCCACAACCCCAGAACAGATTAAAAAAACGGAGAAACTAGCTGATCGACTGAGTAAGACAAAAACGTTATGGCAACAGGACTTGAAGAGGTAAAATTGAATTACCTCCCAAAAAAAATATACTTGCAAGCAAGAAAATTATTGGCTTACGCCATCAAGCATGACACCAATTTTGGTTTAGAAGGTCATGGTGTTGTCCAATATGGTTCCCAGGTCACTGATGTTCAGCGGATTGTAGCAGCCTGAAATTTGAGCAGTGTGACATGCTCTAGGCAACTTTATATTCACCTTTGGAGCAAGAAACAGAGTTAACGTCTCAAGCCTGTATGACTCTTTTTCAGAGCTCTGAAGAAGGGTCATACGGACTCGAAACGTTGACTCTGTTTCTCTTTCCACAGATACTGTCAGACCTGCTGAGCTTTTCCAGCATTTTCTGTTTTCATTTTAGATTTCCACCATTCGCAGTATTTTGCTTTTATATCCACCTTACCAGCTATCCGTGGTTAGCAATATGCTTGTCCCTGCCATCCTCCAAGACTTTAGCATGTAATCTAAGCTGACTCTGAGTGAAGTATTCTTCGGTACTGAGGGAGCGCTACACTGTTGAAGGTGTTGTCTTTCAGGTAAACCATTTTGCTGGAACAGCAGAACTGTATTGGAGGGACTCCACCTGAAACCTTAACTCTCCCCACCCTCCCCTTTCTCTTTCCGAACAAGGACTGCAACATGGCAAGGGGAAGGGTTAATATCCACCTTCTCTGAATGGGCTGGGCTGGGACGATTAACCAGGGCTGGGCAATTACGTGCTTCCTTCTTGAGAACAGGCTAAAAAGGAAAAGCCAAATCACTTTCTCCTGAAGATGAAACTGCTTACCCCAGCCCATAAGTATTTTTAATTTCCATTCAGGCAAATCGGTTACAATGAATTCTTGGGACATGGGTAACACAGCATTCATTATCCATCCCTCATTAACTCTGCGGTAATTAAGAGACAACCACATATTGTAGTGTTGGAGTCAAACATTACTCAGACTGGGTGGGAGTGGTGGGTTATTGGTAAATTTGTTGTTTCCTTTAACAAATCAAGAGTTCCCATAGTATATTTTGGTACCAGCACAGGTTTATTGGATTAGATTTCACAATTTGCCATGGATTATGAACTCAGTACTATCATCCCCAAGGCTAACATATCCCTAAAGCTTTAAGTATCCTCTAATGGAAATGAATATATATATATATTTTAAAGAAAAAAGCCTCTTTAAAACAATTATATATTTAATGTACAGCCCATTTGGAGCCTTGGCAAGTTAGGGGGATGACTCATGCTTCCTACAATCTGTCTGTGGCTTTCTATTGATGTCATCTAATCTCTCACATACTGTTATTTTCAAGGCTTAGTTCTCCTTATTTTTAACAGAAAGTTTTGGCTCATCTTAATTTTATTTTCATGTATAGTTAATTTTAATATGTCTGTGGAGATGCTGATTACTGTAAGAGTGCACCTCCACTTGGCCCCAATACCCAGCAAAAGTGACTAATCTTCCATCATGGGTCTCAGGAGAGAATATCCAGTCATGGAGCTTCAGCACAACCATGTCCAACCCTACCTTGTCCTTTTCTGGATTCCCACATGAGTTGGACCATAGAATGGTTCCAGCACAGAAGAAGGCTGCCTCTTTACAACAGCAGTGAAACTAACCCTACTCTCCCACCTTTTCCTCCCACAGCCATTCAAATGTTTTCTCTTCAGATAATTATCCAATTCCTTTTTGAAAGCCACAGTTGAATCTGCCTCCACCACACTCTCCAGCACAGCATTCTAGGTCTCAACAACTTGCTCCTTAAAAAAAAGTTTTTCCACGTGTTGCTTTCGGTTCTTTTGCTGTTCAGCTTAAGTCAGTGCCCTCTAGTTCACGACCCTTCCACTAATGGGAACAGTTTCTCCCTATCTAATAAGTTCAGATCCCTTATGATTTTGAACGCCTCTTTGAAATCCCATCTCATCCTTCTCTTCTCGAAGGTGAACAGCCTCAATTATTCCAATCTATCATGGCGCTGGTACCATTCTTATAAATCTTTTCTGCACTGTCTCTAATGCCTTTGCATCTTTCATAAAGTGTGGTGCCCAGAATTGGGAACAGTACTCCAACTAAGGCCAAACCAAAGTTTTATAAAGGTAAAAGTCACTGGATGATGATGAGGAGCAGGAGCCCCAACTGGTATTTCTCCTTCCCAGACCATGAGTACTGAGGCCAACTGTTGTCCCAGCCTGAGAACTTATTACGGACTGTGGTTCAAACCTGTTACCTCGTGGCCTATATAGCTCAGTGCTACGCTGGAGGGTGCTGTCAGCTACTGAACCATGGTGGAAGGATGGAGGTTGGAGTGGAGTGGGGTGGGGTGAGGGGGGGTGGGGGGAGGGGGGGGTTGGTGGGGGGTTGTTGTGCAGCGCCTGAGGAAGGTTGTTTCTTTTTGCCACGTGATGGGAATACAGGTGAAACAACTGTTCAACAAAGTCAATAATATTGAACCCCAGAGGTTACCTCAGTCATTTCTTACACATTGAAAATCAGGCCAATGGCAGGCACGTTTATCCTTATTATAGATAGTACAAACAGAAAATGCTGGAAAAACTCAGCAGGTCTGGCAGCGTCTGTGGACAGGGAAACAGATAATATTTTGAGCCCATATCTCTCTTCTTCATTATTATATACATCTGCAATGCTATTTCTTCAGCGGTACTTCTAAGTGAAGAATTTTCTTCAATCTATCCTGTATCTTAATCTTTCCACTTTAAGTCCGTTAGTGACACTTGTTTCCCTCTTCAAAACATAACTGGGCCTTTATTAAAATAGCAAGCCTTGTATGCTTCAGTGAGACCACACCTGGAATACTTTGCCAATTTTTGGTCTCCGTATTTAAGGCAGGATGCACTTGCATTGGGGGCAGTACAGCGAAGGTTCACTCGAGTAGTTTCTGGGATGAGAGAGTTGTCCTTTGCTGAGAAGCTGAGTAAATTAGGTCTATGTTCTTTGGAGTTTAGAAGAATGAGAGGTGATCCCATTGAAACATATAAGATTCCGAAGGGGTTTGACAGGGTGGACACTGAGAGGTTGTTTCCCCTGGCTGGGGAATCTGGAACAGGTGAGCACAGTCTCAGGATAAGGGGTCAATCATTTAGGACTGAGATGAGGAGGAATCTCTTCACTCAAAAGGTCATGAATCTTTGGAATTCTTTACGCCAGACGGTCGTGGATACTTCCTCATTAATACATTTGAGGCTGGGATAGACAGATTTTTGATCTCATGGAATTAAGGGGTATGGGGAGCAAGCAGGAAAGCGGAGTTGGGGCAGAAGATCAACTATGATCGTATAGAATGGCGAAGGAGGCTTGAGGGGCCGAATGGTCTATTCCTGCTCCTATTTCTCATGTGCAGGTTGTCAAAACAGTTCAAAACAATTTGCATAATTAAATATTTTTGCATGCACTGACCGGCTAAGTCAGCAAAACAGCATGAGGATCTCCAGAACAGAAACAGATGAATGTGTTTCCCTGTGGTTTTGGTTGAGAGGTTACATCACCATCATTAGCACTGCAACCAAAAGAGGTCTTTAAGATTATGATAGGGTAGACGTAGAGAAGATGGTTCCATTTGGTGGGGTTACCAAAAGTTAAGGGCCACAAATAGAAGATGGTCTAATAAATCCAAAAGGGAATTCAGGAGAAATTTCTTTACCCAGAGAATGGTTGGAAAAGTGGAGCTCACTACTATATCGAGTAGTTATGGTGACCAGCAAAGATGTATTTAAGGTGAATCTAGATAGGTACATGAGGGAGAAAGGAATAGGAGGACATGTTGATAAGGTGAGATAAAGAGGGATAGGAAGATTCTCATGTGGAGTATTGAACACTAATCTAGATGAGTTGGACCAAATAGTTTGTTTCTGTGCTGTACAGTTCATGTAATTCTATGTAAGTGTAAATTATTCTGATTAATTTCAAAATTAGCTTTCTTGCTTTATTTCTCTTTATTTTTGTTGAATACTTGAAAACTGTTTAAATGGTGAACGGTGAAAATCTCACTATGGGAAGCTGGGCTTAGCCATGTCTCATGATGTTAAGATTCTGGCCAAGTGAATGTTCCTGATCAACTGAATACAAATTAGTGGCAAGACATTTACCCACTCCACAATAACTTGGACTAAAACTGTGCTAATTGTTACCCTGGTGTCTCAATTACTGAGACCATTTGCCAACGTGGTACATGAGTCATACAGACCAGTAAGGCCTTGGTTTCAATCTCAGCCTGGGTTGAATTAGCTGCTCTCAAAGTGGTTACAGAGCAAATGGTTTCTATCCCTCTGTGTTACAAAGTGGAAACTCCAGCACTGACTTCCACTCCTGATTGCTGGAATTACACAATGTAGAATAGCTGAGAAACAGGGCTTTTGGCCCAACTAGTCCATGCCACTGTTTATGCGTTACACGAGCCTTCTCACACCCTTGCTGCGTGAAATTTTTGCGCTTTCAATAGACAGACTTTTAAATGCTCTTGCCAGAGTGTAAACTAGATTTCAAACCGATTTCACATTGACTTGAGCAGTAAGTAACCAAGTAATTAAACAGGATTAAATACAAAAGATTTATGGTAGTTACCAATTTTATTCTTTTCAGAATATCAAAAACAATAAATACATATCTCCTGCACTAATCTTTTTAAAACAGAATCTTGAAATACATTTTCTGATAGTCTTCAGTGGTGGTTCAGTTCTGTAAACCCAGCAAACTCTCAATTTTGAAATCCTCCTACTTGTTTTCAAATCCTTCCATGGCCTCCCCCCTCCCTATCTCTATGACCTCCTCCGACCCCCTTAAATCTCCGAGGTCTTTGCATTCGTCCAGTTCTGGCTTCTTGTGTATCCCCGATTTTCATCCCTCCAACATTTTCTTTGGCAGGAACATGGACCTCTGCCAAGGGCAAGGTCAAGCTGAGTTTTGACTGGTCCTCTGATGTGGAACAGCTTTCTGGAAGTCATTGTCCAGGGTCACATTTGAAGAGTGTTCAATTGGGAGGGCCGCCAAAAGCCCTTACAATGCATCTGGGAGAAGTGAGGAGAAAATAGGGGTTAAAAAAAACATAGCCGTTTGGAAAGAAAGGAAGTTAATTTGTTACTTCTGTAGAGTCTTTCATGATCCTCAAAGCATGCACAGCCAATTAATTACTTTAGAAATGTAGTCACTAGTCATTTGTAGACAGACAAAAATTAATTTGCACATTTGAAGGTGCCTTGGGTAATGAATGATCAATTACTTTATTCTGATGGTTTTTATTTGAGGATCAAAGTTGACCAGGACACCAGCCATGGTGACACCAGCTTCAACAACGTGCCATGAAATTTTTAACACATTCATGAACTGTTGAAGGGGCCTCTGTTTAACGTCAAAAGATGGCAGCAGGATACTTTGAGACCAGCAGAGGCAGGGCTGGAGGCGGGACTTGGGGGGCAATCCGAAAGATCACTGTCAAGTCAGCGGGCCAACGCATTCCTGCATCTGGACAAATGGAAGCGGTCATCCCTCCTGGTGGTGGTGGGTAGCCTATCACTGGCAATTTATTGGCCACTATGGACCAGGCTGAGGACACTGCATGATTGCACTGGCAGCTGACAGGCCTCAAAGCCTGGCGGGCTCCTGGTGCAGCCTCCAGTAGCAGGCCGGCTGGGAGGTAGGGGGGGTCATTGAAGCCTCTTTTAATTATAAGACCTCCTCTCCGCTAGAGCTGCTTCTGTCACAGCTGCAGCCACAGACCGCCCTGAAGAGGGGGTGGAGCTGGGGGGTTGGGGTGGGGTGCGGGGGGGCGGGCGGTGGGGGGGGGTCTTCGCAGTGGCGATGGCCTGGCAAATGTGGACACAGATAACTTCAGTAATTTTGCACTTGTGCCAAAGGCGAGTCTGCCAGCAGGACAGCATTGCAGGCCCTCCCATTGGGCCAGCTGGGTGCCCATTCTACTTGCCATCCTTAATTGGACTGTGCTCCTGGAACTGGTCTTATACTTGGCCACTGTTGGTAAGATGGTGGAAGCAGGTAGTCAGGCATCACCAGCGGGGCCAGCACCTGGACCTGACCTCAGAAAATCTTCAAAGGCGGTAAGATTCCGTCCAACACCTCCGGCTATCCATCACTCTCTCTCATTAGTGACAGTCCACATTATGTGCTCAAGTCCTGGAGTGAGTGCACAGCTTTCTAACTGAGAGGCAAGAGGCAAGCTGAAATAAGGTCAAGGAATAGCTAATGATCACAGAATCACAAATTTTTACGGTGTAGAAGGAGGCCATTTGACCCATTGCGTCTGCACAGGCTCTCCGAGCATTTTAATTTAGTGCCAATCTCCTGCCTTTTCCCTGGAACCCTGCACATTGTTTCTATTTAGATAATCATCCACTGCCCTCTTGAAAACCTTAGCTGAACCTGCTTCCACCACACTTCCAAGCAGTGCATTCCTAACCCTAACTACTCGCTGTGTGAAAAAATTTTTTCTCACCTCGCATTTGCTTCTTTTGCAAAACATTTCAAAACTGTGCCCTCTGGTTCTCGATCCATTTACGAGCGGAAACAGTTTCTCCCTATCTACTTTGTCCCAGTCCCCTCATGATTTTGAAAACTTCTATCAAGTCTCCCCTTAGTTTTGTCCTCTCCAAGCAAAACAGTCCTAACTTCTCCAATCTTTCCTCATAACTGAAGTGTCTCATCCCTGGAATGATTCTCGTAAACCTCCTCTGCACTCTCTTCAATGCGTATAATGATGGGTTATATTTGGGCTACTTGTTATTTATATACATTATATTTATTTATATCCGTTAAACTTTAAGAATTTATCACAATGGTGCTTTCTATCCAATCTCATTGCCTATTGTTAGCTATTGCCCCTGTACAGGGCACTGAGAGTGCCTTCTTCTGCTTTTACAGGTTCCTTGATCATAAATCAAAACATGATTTGGATCTACTGTGTTTGGTATGGAATTAATTAATCTGGTCACAAAGTGAATAGCTTGACTTCCTGGAATGTGGTTCTGCTGTTTCCTTGTTACACAATCAGCAAATACTTTTCCTTGAATTATTTTCCCCTAGAATTATCTAACATTTTGATCAGGCACAACCTGCGATGTAATATTTCTTTTTATTCTATTCCTCATCGTTCATCCTGTTTTGGAACAGCACCTCATCTTTCAATTATCAGAGAAATCATAGAAAATTTACAACATGGGGGAGCATTCGGCCCATTGTGTCCATGTGGGTCACGAACAATTCACAGGGCAGTGGATGATTTTCTAAACAGAAACAATTATCAGCCTAGTCCCACCTTTGTGCACTAGGTTCTTAGTTCTACAATCAAACACAAACTACATCAGTGAGTGTTTAACAATGGGCACATCTGCAAAATAACAGAAGTCCTAGTGTAGAGGGCTGTTTTCATCATGATACTCCTGCACTGCAGTGAGACCTGGACACATATCAGTGACACCTAAGAGCGCTAGAGAAATTCCATCAGCAATGCGTAGTAATTGTAAGTTATACCTTTCATACTGTTATGGGGATCATGTAACTGTACAGACGAATCAGCCCTAAATGTGGATAATCTTAGGGGCAGAGCTTTCTGGCCTTGGCCTTGGTTCAAGCATGTAGCTTCATCAGGAACTCTGTAAATAAAGTTTATTATTTCTTATAAGAAACTTGTCCGGTACACCAAGTTTATTACATAATACCTCTGCTGCACCCTCTGGATTCAATGGGAGGACTGTTGAACAAATGCTGGTGTTTCCTTCTTGAAGCCAGCTCCACAATCACTCAGGCAAAACTCCTGCAAAAACAATTTTAATGGACTGGACACTGTGTCCAGATGGCTGAAAAGCATCTCCCTCACCAGATCCTGTCGTTTCAACTCTCAACTGGTTAACATTCCAGGGAAGACAAGGAAAACTCTTCAAAGACACTATGAGGCTCTCATTCAATCACAGCATCATTGACATTAATGACTGAGAGGAACTTGCTACCAATCATTCAGAATGGCGACAACTTGCCCATCAAGATGCATCACGCTTTGAGTCATGCTTGAGTTAATGATGAGGCACAGCGGCAGCAGAGAAGGAAAGAAAAGGAAGCAAATCCTGCACTCTGGATCCCGCTACCTCATGGGACTTCCTGCCCCTTGTGCCCAAAGATCTGTGGATCGAGGATCATTCTGTCCAGTCACATGAAGACCCATGGCAGAAACTCACGACCCTGAGTAGACGTCATTCTCAAATCGAGGGCCAGATGCTGCCGAGTCCTGCAGGTCATAGTTCTTCAAGTAGACAGAAAAGTACATTTTAAATGCGGTGAGAGTTTCTGCCTCTACCACCCTTTCAGACGGTGAGTTCCAGGCCTTATTACTTTCTGTTACTTCATCTCTCCTCTAATTTTTCCACCAATGACTTTAAATTGGTAGAATTCGGTACTTTATAGCACTCCAGAATCAACATCAAGTTCACCAATTTCAGACCATATCACAACATTCATTTTTTTCGACTGCAGGTGCTGGTAGTAGCCCTGCTGAAGCCATTTACACCTCTTCCTTTATTTGTCCCATTTCCGGCCCACGTTTGCAATGCATGACCATCATTTTGGTCATTTAATCACAACTGCCTTCCACCCTATCACAGACCTTTCCTTTCACTCTAACTGGAGTGCTCTACAAAGAGCCAGCATGGACTCAGTAGGCAGAATGTCTTCCTGCTGTAATATCTCTACGAATGTAGAACTTGATACCACATACACAAAGAAGCAAAGATGCATTTAAGTGGAAGTTAGATAAACACATGAGAGGGAAAGGAATGGGAGGATATGCTGATAAGATTAGAATGAAGAGGGGTGGTAGGAGGCTTTTGTGAAGAAGGAACACTGGCAAATACAATTGGACCAAATGAGCTCTTTCTGTACTGTACTGTTCTGTGGTACTGGCTATTTAGGCAGGGCAAGGGTAGGGGCACATGGGGGTTGCTGGAAGCATGTCACTAGGAACATTATGCTCTAGTGCCATCATTGCCTCACTCAATAGCCACACAACCACACTTTCCAGTGGGGCCACAGGTTAGCAGTCATTATGTCATCAAATCCCAAACATTTCTATAGCTAACCCAATGTTTTTCGTGCCACAATCTTACCACTTCATTTCACCTGGCTGATTCTTTTCCCCCTCTCTAACCCTAGGGGATTGAGGACAGAAGTGATGCCTTTAGGAGGATGGAATATAAAATCTTACTGGTTCTATATCTTAAGACAGGTTGCCTTTACCAGCTGCACCACTAGGGGAGCATATCCCACTCTTTCAACCTTTGGCCAAAGGCCAGGGGCGGAATTTTACGGCCCTGTCACGGTGGGGGTGGGGCCGGAAAATGTGGTGAGCCGTTCAAACCTCCATTGACTTTGGTGGGACTGGAAGGTCCAGCCTGCAGGAGGGAGCTGAAAAATTCCGCCCCGGGGTTAATAAAAATCCAGTCGTGAATGCTCTTCCTGTGAAGTTTGGCCAACTTGCTTAGCTTCTGTAAAGGCCTTACTTTAACCATGTTAGTTCTGGCTCAGTTGGTTGCACTCTTGCTTCTGGGTCAGAGGGTTGTGAGCTTAAGTCCCACTCCAGGACTTGAGGATGAGAATTGAGGCTGACAATGCAGTGCAGTGCTGAGTGACTATTGGATTGGGAGAGGTGCATCTTTCAGATGGGATGGCAAGCTGAGGCTCTGTCTGCCCTCTGAGGCGGATCCTGTGACATATTTCAAAGAAGAGCAGGGGACTTACTCTTGGCCATTATTTATTGTTTCCGTGAGGAGAATCGTTTTTTCTGTCAGAGAGTTGTTGGGGTCTGTCGAATTCTCTTGCCAAGAGAGGAGTGGAAGGAAGTTCATTGAATATTTTTGACACTGAGCTAGATAGATTCTTGATAGACAAGGGGGACAAAGGGCATGGGGGTAGTCAGGAAAGTGGAGTTCAGGCCACAATCAGATCAGCCATGATCTTATCAAATGGCGGAGCAGGTTCAAGGGGCTAAATGGTCTATTCCTGCTCCTAATTCATACGTTCGCATCTTTCCACCAATATCACCAAAAACAGATGATCTAATCTTGATCATATTGAAGCTTTTGGGAGTTTGTGCACAAATTAGCTGCTGGTGCTTCCTACATTGCATCAGTCACTTCACTTAAAAAGTATTTCATTGCCTGCAAAGCACTTTGGGACAACCTGAGGTCATGAAAAGTGCTATATAAATGCAAACCTTTTGGAGGAGCATATACAATGGAGGGAACTGACTCTCTATTGGTGCATGGAAAATATTTGCAATGTGCCTTGTCTCAGTCACTGAGCATTGTGGCATTACCAGTTTGAGGCTGATGAAGGACAATTGTACCGATGTGAGCCGGGTGAGATTGACATGAGATTACAATTGGGCATGGAGAGACGAATTGCTAATCAACTCATCCTAGCTCATTCGTCCAAACAAAAATGATTATGATGGTCCTAGCACAGCATCAAAACATTCCTAAAGTCATCCCAAAGTTTTTGGTGCCACAATCCTTTCCAGAACCTCATTCCATGTATTGATCAGTCTTTCTATGAAGCAGAGCTTTTTGACCTCAGTCCTGAAATGTAATAATAATAGTAAAGGAATGCAAGGGTTAAGCTTGATAGCAACAGTTTGAAACCTGATACGTGTTCTGTTTTTTTTTGCTAATCAACCTTTCCCCTTCTCCTCCTGGGCTGTGGTAGCAATGTTCTGAGCTTTATCTCGTTGCACAAGTAAGGCTAAAGTGTTTATTTTCCGAAGTGTCTCGACAGGAACATATTTGTGGTTGTTTTTTCTGTTCCGTCATGTTATTTAGCACAAATAACTAATTTGGAAGATGACCAAATTATAGCTCTCGGAGGAATTAGCAACTTCTTGAAGATGCCGACTCAAGCAAAAGAAATACATGCTTCAGCTAAGGACATTCAGCCATAATGACAATATTCCTTAACAATTGCCTGTCGTATAAAATGTACAGAATACTTAATGAAATAATATGGATTAATACATTGATTCCACGGATGAAAAGGCTAGGGATCCTGCGATGTGTCACTCACCTCCTAACTCCCCAAAGCCTGTCCACCATCTACAAGGCACAAGTCAGGAGTGAGATGGAATACTCTCCATTTGCTGGGATGAGTGCAGCTCCAACGGCACTCAAGAAGCTTGACATCATCCAGGTCAAAGCAGCCCACTTAATTGGTACCCCTTCCACAAACATTCATTTCCTCCACCACCGACGCACAGTAGCAGCAGTGTTTACCATCTACAAGATGCACTGCAGGAGTTCACCAAGGCTCCTGCAATAGCTCTTTCCAAACCCACGACCACTACCATCTAGAAGAACAAGGGCAGCAGATATGTGGGAACACCACCACCTGGAAGTTCCCCTCCAAGCCACTCACCACCCTGACTTGGGAAATATATCACCGTTCCTTCACTGTCGCTGGGTCAAAATCCTGGAACTCCCTGCCTAACAGCACTGTGGGTGTACCTACACCACATGGACTGCAGCGGTTCAAGAAGGCAGCTCACCACCACCTTCTCAAGGGAAATTAGGGATGGGTAATAAATGCTGGCCTAGACAGAAAAGCCCATATCACTTGAATGAATAAAAGAAAAGGGATCTCATTGAAATGTTTAAAATTCTTAGGGGGTTTGGCACGGTAGGTGCTGAGATGTTATTTCCATTGGCTGGAAAATCTTGACTGGGGGGTCATCATCTCAGGTTTGACCATTTAGGCCTGAGACGACGAGAAATTTCTGTACCCAGAGGATTGTAAATTTTGGAGTTCTGTACCCCACAACTGGAGTTATGGATGCTCCGTCATTGAGGATAGTCAAGATTGAGATTGATATATTTTTGAACACTGTTATGATCCTGATAACTTTTAAAAAGAAATTCAAACTTCCAGTTAATAGCTGAAGAAATGACATGTAAAGATTTCTTGTTTTAAGATGTTTACTGTAACAAATGACTAAAACACTATTAACTGAACACTATCTTTATAAGCAACTTATACTTTAAACCACAGAACAAATTACCTCCCCACTCTTCACTTCTTATTCTTAGCCCCACTGAAAAATACATTTCACAGGTATATCTTTCACTGTCCTTTACAAAGACATTCAATTTTCCCAGAATCAATCCAAAGTAATTCTTAGCTCCCATGGGTTTATTCCTATTTCCTTTCTTTCTCAGCCTGCTAACCTGCAATCTTAGAACTATCTTTCACATTAAAGTTTTCTTTTTCTGGACACTCTCCCTCTAGCCGAAACCAGGTAACTCTCGCAGCCTCGTTTTAACTCCCCACGAATTTGGTCTTTTCAATCCAAGGACAAGCTTTCGCCCACATTTCTGAATGGCAAAACTTGGAGGCTGTTTTGGCCTCTAGCTGCTCCCTGTCTCCCGGACCCAGACAGACTGAAAACACTAAAATAAAGGCAAAATACTGCAGATGCTGCAAAGCTGAAAACACTGTCCATGATAATCAATGACATTCCAGAAAAGCCTGTAACCTGCTCTCTACAATGATTTCTCCTGCATCCTTCCCCATGGCAATGTGAATCACATGGGCCTTGTATCTTTGCAGAAATGCTGATTAGCTATCCTTGAGGACCCAACTCTCTTTCACCTTGTAACCTAAAAGGACATTAAAGCTCACATTCTCAATACTTTGCTGGGACTTTGGAGACTCTCACTCTCCATTGCTAACACACAGGCTGCTGCCATTGTCTCCCAGCATAAATACCACGTACCTTCTTCCCAATAAAACAATATAAGCCTTCCTTTGATCTCCAGAATCGAACCATCCATGCTTAATGCCAGGCAGACTTCAGAACAAGTCGCATATTCTTTTATCTTAAATTTAAAGACATAGTCCCCAAACATAACAATCTTATAAACCTCATAATTGTAACCACGGTAAGGGAATCAAGGGATATGGGGATAGGGCACGAAAATAAGGTTAATGTAGAAGATCAGTGACCATCTTATTAAATAGTGGAGCAGGCTCTAGGGGCCAAACAGCCTACTCCTGCTCCCATTTCTATTACTGTTTTTATGTTCTTAAAGCCCATTCAAAGCTGGCTTTTTACTCAGATGCTCATTCCTTTGGGCTGAAGAAAGTTTTTATGCCTATTTTCTAACCACTCTATTGGCAGGTAATGCAGAGACAATGATCAAGACTGAACCCAAAATGTGAAACAACCATGAGTAATGATGAGGAAAGATTAAAGAAGCTTAAACTCTGGAGTGTTACAGAGATGTTTAATTAACAAAATTAGCATTTGTTATAGGGAAAATATTAAGAGTTTTTGATTAGAATAAAATTATCATGTATCTAGATACAGAGAAAATAGTTAAAAGTAGCCAGTACAGATCTTAAAAGAGATGATGGTGATTGAGATAGGTTATATAATTCTTTAAGGAGGTTACAGACATTGCAGATGAAGGAAATGCAATGGATGTAGTGCATGAGGACTTTAGCCAAGCCTTACTACATGGAAAACTACATGATGACTTACTACATGGAAAACTGAGAGAAAATTAAAAGGAGATAAAATTCCAGAGACACAAGATACAAAGCCTGAGAGAAAAGGGGCTGAGCGATGGAGAGAGAGAGAGAGAGAGAGAGGAACAGGTCCGTAATCCAGGAAGAAAAGAATTGAACAAAAGCAAAAATACTGTAGATGCTGGAAATCTGAAATGAGACACATAAAGTACTGGAAATACTCAGTAGGCCAGGCAGTATCTATGAAGGGAGAAACAGACTTGACATTTCAGGTCAATAACTTTTCATCAGAAAAGAATTGAAGCTCATTGAGTGGCTGAATAACACTGACGCTTTGCACCAAGGAGCTGCTTCAGCTTTGGGAAAATTGAAACCCCAAGTAGGAGGAGGCCTGAGGCCATAACATAGGCTGAGCTTCCATTGTTTATGTGGAATATCTGCCTGCCTCTCCCATTATCCTTATAAGGCTCCCATAAGATTACCAACGTGATGTTATCACCTCTTTCTCTCCTGTTATCTGCCCAGCATTCGGGTTGAACAAGCTATAGAATCCTCCAACTGAAAGGCAGCTAAACCGAAGCCATCCTCAATTCACCTGCCCACCGTTCACCACGACTCAATCTTCTACTTGACCCACACTCGGCCAAGTCCCCCCCTACTCCTCCCCCCGCCGATCTAACCCATCACCATTTACACCCACCAACTCCTCAACCACGCCCCTCCCCACCACTCCAAGCTCCTCCACACAACCAAAAACATCGTCTGCCTCTGGCTCCATCTCTATTCCCTTCCCCTCTGTGCTGCTGAAATTTTCAGACACAATTTCTCAAATTCCTTGCCAACTTTCCTATCATTAATTACAGGTCATTGCGTCCAGTTCCCAGCCCTGTAACACTCTTCTAGCAATGAATTCCAGGGTTGATATCTGTCCAAATCATGCCATTCCTAGCCCTAAGTATTCTGCCCTGTGACCTTGTTCTGCCATGGTTTTAGCTTGCTAAAACTGCAGCAAAATATTGTTCTTTTGTCTGCAAGTTTCCTTTGATGAAGGATTCTAATGGATTGTGCGTGCAGCTCTGCCGCAGCCTGGGGAACTAGTCCTTGTTTGAAAACCTACAAAGCAAGTTATAATTCCCCGAGCTCAGATGGCAATGGATTAATGTCACTTTCTGTCCTGATGCCATGGCCTGGACCTCACACTTCCAGTGTAAGTCTGGCAAATCAGAACCACTCCTTTGCCTGTGGCTGAAAATGCCATCCCGAATCCATAGGGGAGGAATGGAGTTATTTACATAATGGCAAGGTCTGGCATCCGTGCCTACTCCAGCTTCATGCAGCCCACCCATCCGCATTCCTTGGTCCTCCACCTTCCCCAACAACCCTTCATCCCCACCCCCGCCAGGGTTACGAACCCTCCAGTATTGCCTGGTGTTTCAAGGAACTTCTTGCCGAATGCTGCTGTGAGAAAACCCGGGTGAATAGCCATCGAGACAGGTATTAGTTATAATATTCTTGAGGATGGGGTAAAAAGAGCTGTTGACTTGTTCAGGCAGATGCAGGCAGGAAGCCATGTAACAGAACCTCCAGGAATATTGTCAACACCATGCCCATTTCCCCACCCTGCAAGACTCAAATAGGTTGAATAAGAAAAACATTTTATTTAACTTATGGGGCAGAAGGCCCCATAAAGGACAGGTGCCAGCTCTCAGCTGGTGTGGCTTCTAGTGAGGCCCTTCAAGGTTGAAGTGAAGCAGTTTCCTGGGAGAGCCTTAGAATGCCTCCAGTTACATCCCCTTGATAAAGGGGCCATGAAAGAGGATCTGACTAGAGATCCGCTAAAACTTAAAGATCCTGTTTAAATGGGATGGAATCTGTCAAAGCCACATTCTGGTCTTCTCAGGGGGGAAAAAAATGGGGCCTTTGCCCTCTCCCAGTCCAGGAATTTCAAGGTCTATTATCTTCCTCTCCCCACTCCACCTTATTTTGTTCAACATTGTCCTTGCTTATGCACTCTTGGTTAACTAACCCTGTTTAGTATGCAGTCCTTTAGAGGTGCTGGTCCATAGTTTACATACGAACATACAAATTTGGGGCAAGAGTAGGCCATTTAGCCCATCGAGCCTGCTCCACCATTCAATAAGATAATGGCTGATCTGATTGTGGCCTTAATTCCACGTTCCTTCCAACTGTTACGACTGGTCCCTGGGAGAGGTCCCCCAATTTGCTATGATCCCAGATGAGATACCACAAATTGTTAACATCCTGAGCGGAACCCAATTCTGTTATGCTCCCGGGTAAGGAGGAATGAGATGGTTCCCCTTCTTTATTCATCCTCTCAGTTGTTTGCAACAAGGTTAATTAAAAAAGGATCCCTTCCCTCATGGATAACTTTTCCCAGTCCAAATGTATTTATGTTTTAGAAGGAGCCAATTTAGCCAGGTTTTCTTGAGTCAAAGAAAAAGTAAGTTTATTAGTTATTAAAACCTGAGAAAAAATAATAAAGACATAACACACATACACACAGATCAGAAATGAGAAGTTGAGTCCAAAAGTAAAAATTTATAAAAAGTATACAAATCAGTCTTTGGCTTCTTTGTGAGGAGTAGATGGCGAAACATTGCAGCCATTAAGTTAGGAGATTCTGGTAGAGCTGACTTTGGCAATTGAGCAGTTGGTTTGGAGACATTTGGTTCTGCAGGTTAACTGAAGGAGTTGCCCTGTTTCCTTTTTGACTGTGGTTTTGCTGACTTGTGACTTGCCTCCAGCATCAGAAAGAGAGGAGAGAGAGACTTTTACCTGCAAGCTGCAGGGATACCTAGTTGTTGTTCTTCTGCTGAGACCTTCACAGAGCACTAGCACACCAGAACTAGAACATACAGAGCAGGTTTTCACCTGGCTTTTTAACCTTTTTCCTTGTGTAACAAAGTGAGCGTTGGTCCTAAGTGAGTCTTGGGAATCGATAATGGAAAGTAGGGAGATGGCAGATGAATTAAACAGGTGTTTTGCTTCGGTCTTCACTATAGAGGACACAAGTAACATCCCGAAATAGCTGTAAATAAAGAGATGGAAGGGAGGGAGGAACTGTGGAAAATTACAATCACCAGGGAAATGGTATTGAGTAAATAATTGGGGCTACAGGCTGACAAATCCCCAGGTCCAGATGGACTTCACCATAAGATCTTGAAAGAAGTGGCTAGTGAGATAGTTGATGCATTGGTTTTAATTTTCCAAAATTCCCCAGATTCAGGGAGCATTCCATTGGATTGCAAAATGACAAATATAACTCCTTTATTCAAAGCAGGAAACTATAGGCCAGTTAGCCTAACATCTGTCATAGGGAAAACTTTAGAAGCTATTATTAAATACATTTGGGCAGGGCACCTAGAAAAATTCAAGGCAATGAGGCAGAGTCAACATGGTTTTATAAAAGGGAAATCATGTTTAACCAATTTATTGGAGTTCTTTGAAGGAGTCACATGAGCTGTGGATAGACAGGAACCGGTGAATGTACTATACTTAGATTTCTAGAAAGCATTTGATAATGTGTCACATCAAAGGTTATTGCAGAAAACAAAAGCTCATGGTGAAAGGGGTAACATATTGGCATGGATAGAAGATTGGCTAGCTAACAGGAAGCAGAGACTTGGCATAAATGGGTCTTTTTCTGGTTGGGAAGATGTCTTGAGTGATGTGCCACAGAGATCAGTGCTGGGGCCTCAACTTTTTACAATTTATATAAATGACTTGGATGAAGGGACCGAAAGAATGGTTGCTAAGTTTGCTGATGACACAAAGATAGGTAGGAAAACAAATTGTGAAGAGTCTACAAAGTGATATAGATAGGTTAAGTGAGTGGGCAAATATCTGGCAAATGGAGTATAATGTGGGCAAATGTGAAATTGTCCATTTTGGCAGGAAGAACTTAAATGGTGAAATTCTGGCGAGCTCTGAGATTCAGAGAGATCTGGGTGTCCTAGTGCATGAATCACAAAAGGTTAGAATGCAGGTACAGCAGGTAATTAGGAAAGCTAATTGAATGTTATCATTTATTATGAGGGAAGTTGATTACAAAAGTAGGGAGGTTATGCTTCAGTTATACAGGGCACTGGTAAGACCACATTTGGATTATTGTTTACAGTACTGGCCTCCTTATTTAAAGGAAGATGTAAATGTGTTAGAAGTTGTTCAGAGAAGATTTACTAGACTAATACCAGGAATGGGTGGATTGTCTTATGAGGAAAGGCTGGGTAGGTTAGGCTTTGTCCACTGGAATTTAGAAGAGTAAAAGGCAACTTAATTGAAACCTTTAAGATCCTGAGGGGTTTTGACAGGGTGGATGTGGAGAGGAGCTTTCCTCTTGTGGGAGAATCTAGGACTACCGGTCACTGTTTAAAAATAAGGGGTACATTTAAAGCAGAGATGAGGAGAAATTTTTTCTCTCAGAGGGTTGTGAGTCTTTGCAACTGTCTTCCTCAAAAGGCGGTAGAAGCAGAGTCTTTGAATATTTTTAAGGCAGAAATAGATAGATTCTTAATTAATAAGGGGGTGAAAAGTTATCAGGGGAGACAAGAATGTGGGATTGAAGTTACATTCAGATCAGCCATGATTTTATTGAATGGTGGAGCAGGCTCAAGGGGCCTAGTGACCTACTTCTGCTATTAATTCATATGTTAGTATTCCTGGAAGGGAAAAAAAATGTATTTCACCCAGGATCTGTTTTCTTTCAACTCAGACCATTTCTACATTCTGAGATTGAACTCAACAGGAGATGGTTTCTGCTGAGATTAAAGTTCAGTTTTTTTCATTGCATCACTCCTTTTCAAGTGTCTCTGTCTGAAGTGGGCCTTGACACATTTTTAGGTGTGACATTCCAGGGCCTCTCTGAGCTAGTCGGTCAGGTAAATCCACATAGGAATTTTCCAGAAAGTGGTTACTTTACAGTCTCAACCTGCTTTTCCTTGTATGTCCTTTTTTTTAAAAATAGCACACGTCTTACTTAAAAATGTTCAATATGCCTGTAAGTGATTCATGCTGTAATCCACTGTTATGACACTACCCCGCTATACCCTTTGACTCCCTTGTCAAACAAGAATCTATCTCAATCTGCTTTAAAAATATTCAATGGCCCTGCCTCCACCACTCTTCAGGGAAGAGAGTTACTTAGGCTCACGACCTTTAGTGCATGTTTCCTGCATAAATAGTTTCTAATTACAGCATGACTGTCTAAATCTAATAGGGTTGAATAAGCTGTGAAAGGGTTGTTTATAATTGCTTTTAATTAGCAAGACTCCCAACATTGGTCAACACACTTAAACCCATTAACAATGAGTAAATTACTGTGGCATTGCTCATGATCATTTGATTAATAATATCTCACCCTTTGTGTACCAAGTGGCACTGCAATTGAAAGGAGGCAGGGAAACTTGCTCAAAATGAGACTCGCCTCACAATTTTCTTCACCTTAAACCACAGTATAAGTGTGAGTTCCTGTTTGAGTGTTGAAGCGAGTTCAAACTGTGCTTCTCATTCTGCTGTGAAGATTAGGATATTACTTAGAGTCTTAGAGGTCACTGCACAGGAAAAGGCCCTTTGGCCCATCAAGTCTGCACCGGTCAAACAAGTACCTAACCATTCTAATCCCATTTTCCAGCACTCGGCCCATAGACTTGTATAGCATGGCATCGCAAGTACACATCCAGATACTTCAATGTTACGAGGGTTTCTGCTTCTGCCATCCTTTCAGGCAGTGGGTTCCAGATTTCCACCACCCTCTGGGTGAAAAAAATTCTTCCTCCCATCCCCTCTAAACCTTCTGCCCCTTACCTTAAATCTATGCCCCCTGGTTATTGATCCCCCCACCAAGGGGAAAAGTTCCTTCCTGTCCACCCTATCTATGCCCCTCATAATTTTATACACCTCCATCATGTTCCCCCTCAATCTCCTCTGCTCCAGGGAAAATAACCCCAGTCTATCCAATCTCTCCTCATAACTAAAACTCTCCAGCCCATGCAACATCCTGGTAAATCTCCTCTACACTCTCTCTTGTGCAATCAAATCGCTCCTATAATGCGGATTCCAGAACTGCACGCAATGATCTAGCTGTGGCCTAACCAGCGTTTTATACAGTTCCAGCATAACCTCCCTGCTCTTATATTCCATGCCTCCCATATGCCTTCTTAACCACCTTATCTACCTGTCCCACCAGCTTAAGGAGCCGGTGGACATGCTCACCAAGGTCCTTCTGATCCTCGGTACTTCCCAGGGTCCTACCATTCATCGTGTATTCCCATGCTTTGTTTGTCCTGCCCAAGTGCATCACCTCACATTTCTCTGGATTAAATTCCATTTGCCACTGATCAGCCCGTCTGACCAGCCCGTCTATATCCTCCTGTAATCTAAGGCTATCCTCCTCACTATTTACCACCCCACCAATTTTCGTGTCATCCGCAAATTTAGTGATGAACCCTCCTACACTCAAATATAATCCATTTATATATACCACAAACAGCAAGGGACCCAACACTGATCCCTGTGGAACCCCACTGGACACAGGCATCCAGTCACAAAAACACCCCTCGACCATCACCCTCTGCTTCCTGCCACTCAGCCAATTCTGGATCCAATTTGTCAAATTGCCTTGGATCCCATGGGCTCTTAACTTTGTTATCAGTCTCCCATGCAGGACCTTATCAAAAGCCTTGCTGAAGTCCAAAGAGACTATGTCAAATGCATTGCCCTCATCTACATGCCTGGCCACCTCTTCGAAAAATTCAATCAAATTGGTCAGACATGACCTCCCCTTAGCAAAACCATGCTAACTGTCTTTGATTAATCCCTGCCACTCCAAGTGTAGATTAACTCTGTCCCTCAGAGTTGCTTCCAATAGTTTCCCCACCACTGAGGTTAGACTGACTGGCCTGTAGTTCCCTGATTTATCCCTTCCTCCCTTCTTGAATAACGGTACCACATTGGCTGTCCTCCAGTCCCCTGACACCTCTCCTGTGGCCAGAGAGGTATTGAAAATTATTGCCAGCCCCCCCGGTATCTCATCTCTTGCCTCACTCAACAGCCTGGGATATATTTCATCCGCGCTTGGGGATTTATCTACTTCTAAGCCTGCCAGGTCACTTAGAACCTCCTCCCTTTCTAAGCTAATTTCTTTAATTATATTACAGTCCTTCTGCCTGATTTCCATACCCTCGTCGTCCTTCTCACTTGTGAACACAGACACAAAGTAATCATTTAGAACCCTACCTACGTCTTCCGGCTCCACACACAAATTACCACTATGGTCCTTAATGGGCCCTACTCTTACCCTAGTTATCCTCTTACTCTTAATGTACTTGTAAAATAACTTTGGATTTTCCTTTATTTTACCTGCCAATGTTTTTTCATCCCCCCTTTTTGCTCTCCTAATTTCCGTTTTAAGTTCCCCCCCTATACACTCAATATTCCTCTTGGGCTTCCACTGTTTTGAGCCCTCAGTATCTGTCATAAGCCTCCCTTTTTCTCTTTATCCTATCCTGTATATCCCTCTCAACATCCAGGGTTCCCTGGATTTGTTGGCTCCACCCTTTGTCTTTACTGGGATATGTTGGCCCTGTACTCTCCCTATTTCCTTCTTGAATGAGTGCCACTGCTCTGACGCAGATTTACCTAAAAGAAGCTGCTCCCAGTCCACTCTGGCTGAATCATATCAGATCTTATTAAAATCGGCTTTCCCCCAATTTAGAACTCTGACTTCTGGCCCATCCTTATCCTTTTCCATAACAGCCTTGAATCTACCGGAGCTATGATCACTATCTGCAAAATGCTCCTCCACTGATACCTCTACCACTTGCCCGGCTTCATTCCCTAAAATTAAGCCCAAGACCGTCCCCTCTCTTGTAGGACCTTCTACATACTGGCTTAAAAAGCTCTCCTGGATGCATTTTAAGAGATCCACTCCCTCTAAATCTATTACACTATGACTAACCCAGTTAATGTTGGGGAAGTTGAAATCCCCCACTATTACTACCCTATTATTTTTACACTTCTCTGAAAGTTGCCTACATATCTGCTCTTCTATTTCTCTCTGACTGTTTGGAGGCCTATAGTACACTCCCAGCAATGTGATTGCTCCTTTTTTGTTTTTCAATTCTACTCATATGGCTTCATTTGAGGAGTCTTCTAAGATGTCATCCCTCCTTACTGCTGTAATTGATTCCTTGATCAATATTGCGATAACCCCTCCTCTTTTACCTCCTTCCCTGTCTCGCCTGAAGACCCTATATCCTGGAATATTGAGCTCCCAATCCTGCCCCTCTCTCAACCATGTCTCTGTGACAGCAATGACATCATGCTTCCATGTGTTAATTTGTGCCCTCAACTCATCTGCCTTATTCGTCATACTAATTGGATT
The DNA here is from genome assembly GCF_017639515.1 of Carcharodon carcharias. Classification (NCBI taxonomy): domain Eukaryota; kingdom Metazoa; phylum Chordata; class Chondrichthyes; order Lamniformes; family Lamnidae; genus Carcharodon; species Carcharodon carcharias. Next base: position 132,579,788 of record NC_054480.1, on the reverse strand, counting down.
AAAATAAATACCATTCAGCCTTACCAAATTCCCCTGTGCCTTAACCGGCCTATAATTTCTAAGCCTTCCAGACTCATTTGCTCTCTCTTCTAATTTTGGCTGTGCATCTCCCCCTACTGAACCTCCTCTCAGGATCCCATCCCCCCGCCAAGTTAGTTTAAACTCCCCCCCCCCCCGCAACAGCACTAGCAAACCTCCCTGCAAGCATGTTGGTCCCTTTCCGGTTCAGGTGCAACTTGTACAGGTCCTGTGTTGATACTTTGAAGTACTGGTCCCAATTCTTTAAGCTGCATGGTTCCCATAGAATCAATATTTTTCCACTCCTGACAGTGCAAAGGACTAGGAATTGCTGACTCTGCACCACAGCAGATGAAACACCAAGAGGATAGCACCGGCCTCAGAATCAAACCCTTTCTTCTTTGTTGATCAGACCACAACCCCTGCAAGGGGTTAAATAACAGAGAAAGCTGGAAATACTCAGCAGGTCAGGCAGCATCGGTGGAGAGAAAGACAGAGCAAACACTTTAGGTCTGTGATCTTTCAACCCGCACAAGGAAAACCCACCTACACTTAGTTCTGCGACTTTATCTACACATAGCTCTGCTAAACCAGGTCCCATAGTGGTGAGATACTGACAGGACTAAACTGTTATGACACAGCAGTTGGTAAAGGCTGAGTTGTTTAAATCCCAGAAGGAAACTTGAACAACTGTCTTAACCTATATTTTCAATTGGTCTGTTTGAGATGCAGCTCTGAATTCAGGAATAAGACCACCGAGCCTAGAAATGTTTTTTTTTATATAAAACTAAATTAAACATTTATTAATTTAACAACAAATTAAGCGTATACAGATGTCTACAAATTACCACCATAAGAACTTTTAAACAAATCCACAATTTATCACTCCCAGGTAAATCTTCACCAAAGCAACAATAACCCATAGACTTTAAACAGGCACCAGGGAAAGCACATTTGATCATATGAATTCAAAATGAGATTCCTTTCAATTTGTTTCCTTTGTAGACACAGTTGTAGGTGTAGAGGCTGGTTAGATCTTAAATGCCTCTGACTCTCACACAAACTCCTTTCTGTTTATACTGAGCTTCCCTCTTGAATGTAAATTTTCCATTGTATAACTAGTTTTAAAAAAAATGTTACCTCTCCTAACAATAATCCTTTCATTCTACTAATTTTATTAGTAATATAGACATATTGCTGGTGTCTCCCAGCTAGTTGCAAGATTTTACCCATTCTTTTGAATGGTTTATTCAACAAATGCAAATTGCACTTTACTTTTAACTTCCTAACGTTTATCTAACTAACATCTCAAAACAACTATACGTGAAAGCACCCAGATGAGTTGGCTTTTATCTAATTAAGACACACACAGACACACATATAGGGCTGAATTTTCCCTTTGTTGTGTGGGGGTGGGCCTTGCGTGTCCACACGTAAAATGACGTGCGGTGACATCAGGTGGGCGTCCCGAAGTCACCGCGCGCCAAAGCGATATTTCGTTGGGCGGGCGCAAGATGATGTCTGACGCGCGCTCGCCAGTAATTAACAGCCAGTTAAGGCCCCTGAGGTGCCAATCAACGCCGATTTTTCGGCGCCCATGCGATCTTTGGCTCAGTGCAAGGGCGCAATGGACAGGCAGATAGGACACAATTGTATTAACCTCATCCACGGGCGGGATAAGAGGGCTCACTGGGCTCACGTGTGTGCAGAGTCAAACATTTATTTCTGAAAGTTTTTAAAACTTGCCCGTGTGATCTGCAGTACTTCAAAACGCATACCAGCTGCTTTCTCTGGACTCTTAACCTTCAGGTCAGCGCTCTGCAGTGAGGAGTCTTTTCTGGGCCTGCAGGTTTCAGGAAGCCTTCCCTTAGCCTGGGAATGGGAGCTGAACTGTCCACTGGAGGCAGCTCCTCTGAGGAGGAAGTGAGGGCTAGAAGAGGGAGGAGGGAGGAGTGCACATTCAGCCTCCAGGGGAGCCACCTTTGGGAGGACAGGCGCAGGCACAAGGGGCGCAGGGCCGGGGGTAGTCCAAGGTGGTAGGGGCTGCAGAAGACAACACTCTCCTGCTGCCAGGGTATACAGGCGGTGAAGCAGCTATCTCAATATGACTGAGGTGCAGTGCCGAAGGAGGCTTCGTCTCTCAAGAGAGACAGTCAACTATATCTGTCAGATGATAGGCCCTGAGATCTACGCTAACTGTGTGGCTGGATACCCCATGCCAGCGGCTCTGAAGGTCACGGCTGCCCTCAACTTCTATGCCTCTGGCTCCTTCCATGAGTCGGTGGGTGATCTTTGTAGTGTCTTCCAATCAGTTGTCCACACTTGTGTCAAGCAGGTCATAGATGCTCTGTTCAGACGAGCATTGACCTTCATCCACTTCTGCTGGGACCAGGCAAGTCAGATACAGTAAGCCAGAGGTTTCGCGGCCATTGCTGGCTTCCCCCGCATCCAGGGTGCTATAGACTGTACACATGTGGCCATCAAGGCACCAGGAGGTGAGCCCGGTGCCTTCGTCAAAGGAAGGGCTTCCACTCCATGAACGTGCAGATAGTGTGTGACCACAGGATGCTGATTCTACAAGTCCGTGCAAGGTACCCAGGAGCTCCCATGACGCCTACATCCTCAGACACTCCCAGGTGCCGGGGCTCTTCAGTGCTCCAGCCCGATTAGATGGATGGCTGCTGGGTGACAAGGGATATACCCTCAGAAGGTGGCTCATGACGCCTCTCCGCCATCCAAGAACAGAAGTTGATCTGTGGAACTGACAGTTCCCTCCCAGGCAGGACTAGCCCTGCACCCCTTGTGCTGGCGCCTGTCCTCCCAAAGGCGGCTCCCTCCACAAGGACTGGAGAGAACCATCGGTCTTCTCAAGAAGCACTTCTGATGCCTGGACCATTCAGGCGGTGCACTCCAGTACCCCCCAGATCATGTGTCACTGATAGTGGTTGCATGCTGCGCTCTCCACAATCTTTCGCTGGAAAGGGGGGATGCAGTGGACGATGAAGTTGTCGATGCAGTGGCTGTGGCTGCACACGATGAGTCCAGCAGTGAGTCCGAGGATGAGCACGCACATGGAAATGCTGAGGGGGTAGATGCTGACCTGGGCCTACTCCAGGGAGGCAGGGACACCCAGGAGGCTTTAATCCAATGAACTTTCAGCTAGCACACCACAGATGGATCAGGAGGACAAGTCTGGGCTGTAGGCTTGATACTCGACACCTTAGTGCAAAATCTGCCAGGTTAGGAACAGTCACTAAGGGCCTTGTTAATAAAGCTGAATGTCCAACCAAGCACTCGTGACAGTTTTGGAAACCATACCCATGCTGAAGAAAAGAGGCACACGCAGCCATGGTGAAATATCTGAATTTATTCTGTCAAGCAAACCAACTTACCCCAAAAAAAAGAGAATAGTGTTACCAAACAAAACAAATCATGAGGACCTCATCTCGGGCCAACACAAAAGCACCAGTGATAAACCCGTGGTGTGCCTAAAGTGCCTTATGTTTTCGTTTCTGGGTGCTACGTCTTGGTGCTGCCCAATCACTCGGGGTGGCACCTGAGCCAGCCTGCTGACTCTGCTGTCCTGTTGGCCTCGATTACCTTGGCAGTTGTCCTCTGGCCCGTGGATCCTGTGCTGGCCCCGCCTGGCAGGGAGCTGCCAGTTCCACAGCTGGCATCATCAGGAGCGCCCTGGGAAGTGCCCACAGAGATGCGAGGCAGCTGCTGCACTGAAGTGAGGTCGCTTCAGACCTCCCTGCTCAAAGTGGATGGATGGGCACCGAGCTGAGAAAGTTGATGTCCAAACCATCTCTCACACTGGCACTGACCAGCTGAGGTCAATGCCGATGTTAGGGCTTGCTGGTCTGAGTGCATCCCCAGGGAACCCTGGCGGGTCTCCTGGAGGAGCATCTCCATGACAGTCACCACTCTCTCCATGGAGGACGCGTGGCGCTCGGACAAGAGGCTCATTGCTTTGGCGATTGTCCGTGTGGACTCATCTGCACCAAGCCTAGCATAGCCTCTTGTATCTCCCCCAGATGCTCCCGCACACCTGGCCACACTTCCTGCATCTGCTGCATCGCGGATGACTCCAGAAGCACATTATCAGGCACCGACTGAGAATGTGCCTGGTCCCCGACTGCTGGCACCATGGGCACTCTTTTTCTCTGCCAGCTCCTCCAGCGACTGTAAAGTGCCCTCACCACGTGCCCTGGGACACTAGCTGATGTTCGAATTCCCACCGAGGGGCTAGAATCTGCGCTGGTGCCTGCCTCGCAGAGGTTGGGTGCCGCTGGTGAGACTTCAGGCCCCTCAGGTGTGAAAAGGGGCCTCTGCTGCTCCTCCTCATGGCCCTGCTCTGATGATGCTGAAAGGAAGAACAAGGACATTGGATCAGTTAAAGTGGAGAAAATGTCAAAGTGCATCCCTGTCCCCCAGATCATTATGCGCTCATCCTTCCATAACCAACGGTCAAGCCATGTTGCAAAATTAAATCAATTAACATTCAGCAGTGCCATGGTTGTTAGGAGGACAATGCTGACCTCACTGTTGGGTATAAATACCTGGTCGTGGCACCCCAGCCTCACCAACACCAATGGACCTTGGTGGATGGTGTCTCTCCAGATCCAGGACCTCCTGCTCGAAGCGGCTAAGAATGGCAATCTGCACATGGCCACCGCCAATCCCCACACGCTGTGCCGTGTTATGAGCATTCTTCTCCTGAAAATGAGAGAAGAGCATTGATTAGTGCAAGTTGCACGTGGGATCTCTTCATACACAACCCACCCCAACCAGAGTGGGACATATCAGGGCTCCAGAGCCTCCTCTCCCCACTGCTGCCGAACACTCACACAAAGATGCTAGGCCTGCTCCACACACCCCACCCCCCACCCCCCCCTACCACCCCACCAACCTCTTTGGACACATGCTGCCTACATCACGTTAGGCACCACACGGTATATCCTTCCGTAGCAAGGAGGCGCAAGCACATGGAGTGCAGAGGACAGCAGACTGATCACTGCCACGCCACCTTGAAGCTCCCCTCCCAGCATGTCATCACCCTGACTTGGACATGTCCTGGAGCTCCAGCCCAGCTCCTCCAGGTTGTCCCCAAACCAGTCATGTGGGACTCAGTGTAACACATGCCACGGGGGTAATACACATCTCTTCATCTCCCTCTCAGGCTGACCTCAGCATGGGCAAAATCTGCTGGCCCACCCAGCGAAGAACACATGCCGCCAATGATTCAATGCAGTCACTACAGTCAGACTTGGGGGAGGGGGTGGGGTGAGGGGGGGGGGGGGGGGTGTGTGTGGGTTTGGGGGGGTGGGGGCGGGCAGCAGGGGGTAAGCCGTGTTGCTCCATTGTCAGAGCAGGGGCAGTGCCTATTGTTTAATTGCCAGAGCCGGGGCGAGTCCTGTTGCTCCAATTTCAGAGTGGGGGCGGGGCCTATTGTTTTATAGTCAGAGCCAGGGCGTGGCCTGTTGCTTCCTTTTCAGAGCGGGGGCGGAGCCTGTTGCTCCAGTTTCAGAGCGGGGGCGGGGCCTATTGTTTTATAGTCAGAGCCAGGGCGTGGCCTGTCGCTGCATTGTCAGAGTGGGGGCGGGGCCTGTTGATCCATTATCAGAACCAAGGGCGTTCATCCATTGCTCACATGATACTCACCCTCCCAAAGCACAACAAGTCATTGAAGCGCTTCTGACACTGGATCCAGGTGCGCCGCACCACACCGCGGGAGCTTACCGCCTCCGCCACCTCCTCCCAGGCACGTTTCATCATGTGGGGGGGGGGGGGTCCTCCTATCTTGGGGGACCAACACCTCCCGCTGTGCTGCCACTTCCTCCAGGAGGGCAGCAAGGCAGTCATCTGAGAAACGAGGGGCACACTGGCCCCCTACCCTACCCTCTGGCCTGGCCTGTCACACTGCCCTACCCTCCAGCCTCGCCTGCTCTGCTGACCTACCCTCCGGACTGGCCTGCTCACCAGGAGTCCACTGGTGAGCCTTTCCACAATACATTGTGAGCAGCCTTGCAAAGGCTCCTAGCGCTTCTGATAAACAGGCTGCCAGGTCACCTTTGGACCCAGCCGACAATGCACTCCCACTGCCACCTGCCCACTACCGCTATCCTCAGGAGTCGGGCATTACGCTGGGCAGGCCTTAATTGGCCCACCCACATAAAATGGAGGTGCGGACCCGAATGCACCCATGCCTACTCCACCTCCCCCGCTAAACAGAAAATTCAGCCCAGAAACGCAGACCCTACTATAATTCTAATTTAAAAATAATTTCCAATTACATTATAGACATTAATCTCTCTTCATGTCAAAACACTCACATCAACTCTTCTTCCCATTGCACACACTCAATTGACTTTATTTTGCTGAAAAGCGAGATATGTTGCTGGAGCCTTTCATCTTGCACTCATCAGGACAAATGCAAGAATGCCAAATTTCAAACAGCACAACTTACACAACCAACCAATCAGCACCCCTTTCTCCTGTAGTACAAATTGTTGACGGAAAGCTTCAGCATAGTGTCTCTCTTTTTTTAGTCGTAACTTTATTTTGGCCCCCCCCAGGCTGTCAGGAACAAACTATTTCATACTTAACAACATTGTGCCTACCTGACAGACTGAAATGGCCCAGTGCAGTCTACTTTGGATTTGTGTTTTCAACAAAGGCAAAACAGGAATTTGTCAGAGTCAACAACAACAACTTGTATTTGTCTAGTGTATTCCATGTAATCAGACATTCGAAGGCCCTACAACTTATATTTATCTAGTGTCTTTCATTTAATCAGACATTCGAAGGCCCTACACAGGAGTATTGTGAAACAACGTTTGACATTGAGCCATGTGAGGCGAAATTAGCGCAGTTGTTTAGAGGAGCCTCCCAAAGGAGGAAAGCGAGGGAGAGAGGCAAAGAGGAGACATGGAAAACCAAACAATGTGAAGGGGAGTTTTTGAAAAATAATGAGGTTAGCAGACAAGAGGAGACAGCTACGCGAGAAGATGCATAAATTTTAATCCAGGAGCAATAGGAGTAACACAATAGACTGATGAAAGGTTGGTCTTTTTATCTAAAGCACTAGAAAACAAGGGGACAGAAATCATGCTATAGCTGTACAAAGCCTTGGTTAGATCACACCTGGAGCATTGTGAGCAGTTCTGAGTATCACACCTGAGGAAGGATAGAATGGCCTTGGAATGTAGGTTTATCAAAATGATACTGGGACTCAGAGTCATAGAGACAGAGAAGGAGGCCACTCGGCCCACCTTGGAGCAATCTAGTCAGTCCACTTCCCTGCACAATCCCCTTAGCCCTGTAGGTTCATTTCCTTCAAGTGCCCATCCAATTAACTTTTGAAATCATTGATTGTTTTTGTTTCCAGCACCCTCATGAGCAGCAATTTTCAGGTCATTACAACTTGCTCCATAAAAAAAGTTCTTCCTCACATCCTCCCTGCATTTCTTAAAACGTGTCCTCTGGTCCTTGTATGATCAGCTAATGGAGGCAGTTCTTCCTTGTCTACCTTATCAAAACCTGTCATCATTCTATACATATTTATCAATACTCCCTCTCAATCTCCTCTGCCTCAAGGAGAACAACCCCAGCTTCTCAAATCTAGCCTTGTAACTAAAATCTGCCGTCCCTGGAACCAGCCTGGTAAATCGCTTCTACAGCCTCTCAAGGGCCTTCACAACTTTCCTTAAGAGTGCTGAACAAAACTGGACACAGTCCAGCTGGGGCCCAACCAGAGCTTTCTAAAGGCTCAGCATAATTTCGCTGCTTTGATAGTCAGTGCCTTTATTTATGAAACCCAAGAACCCCCATGCTTTGTTAACCATTCTCTCAATATGTCCAGCCCCTTCAAAGATCGATGTGCATGCACTCCCAGATCTCTCTGTTCCTGCTTTTTAGAACTGTGCCACTAAATGTACATTGCCTCTCCCTGTCCCTCCTGTCAAAATGCATTTTTTTTCTTCATGAGATATGGGCGTCACTGGGCCAGCATTTATTGCCCATCCCTAATTGCCCTTGAGAAGGTGAGCTGCCTTCTTGAACCATTGCAGTCCATGTGGTGTGGGTACACCCCACAGTGCTGTTAGGGAAGGAGTTCCAGAATTTTGACCCAGCGACAGTGAAGGAACAGTGATATATTTCCAAGCCAGGATGATGAGTGGCTCAGAGGGGAACTTCCAGGTGGTGGTGTTCCCATGTGTCTTCTGCCCTTGTTCTTCTAGATGGTAGCGGTCATGTGTTTGGAAGGTACTGTCAAAGGAGCCTTGGTGTGTAGACGGTACATACTGCTGCCACTGTTCGTTCGTATTGGAGGGAGTGAATGTTTGTGGATGTGGTGCCAATCAACCGGGGCTGCTTTGACCTGAATGGTGTCAAGCTTCTTGAGTGTTGTGGGGGCTGCACTCATCCAGGCAAGTGGAGAGTATTCCATCATACCCCTGACTTGTAGATGGTAAACAGGCTTTGGGGAGTCAGGAGGTTAGTTACTTGCCACAGGATTCCAAGCCTCTGACCTGCTCTTTTAGCTACAGTATTTATATGGCTAGTCTAGTTCAGTTTCTGGCCAATGGTAAACCCCAGGATGTTGATAATGGGGGATGGTAATGCTAATGAATGTCAAGGATTTAATGGTTAGATTCTCTCTTGTTGGAGATGGTCATTGCTTGTCACTTGTGTCGCATGAATGTTACTTGCCACTTGTCAGCCCAAGCCTGGATGCATTTGGACATGGACTGCTTCAGTATCTGAGGAGTTGCGAATGGTGCTGAACATCATGCAATCATCAGCGACATCCCCACTTCTGACATTTTGGTGGAAGGAAGGTCATTGGTAAAGCAGCTGAAGCTGATTGGGCCTAGGACACTACCCTGAGGAACTCCTGCAGTTATGTCCTGGAACTGAGGTGATTGACCTCCAACAATCACAACCATCTTCCTTTGTGCTCGATATGACTCCAACCAGGGGAGTGTTTTCCCCTGATTTGCATTGACTCCAGTTTTGCTAGGGCTCCTGGATATCACACTCAGTCAAATGCTGCTTTGATGTCAAGGACAGTCACTCTCATCTCACTTCTGGGATTCGGTTCTTTTGTCCACGTTTGAACGCAGATGTAATGGGGTTAGGAGCTGAGTGGCAAGTTATTGCTAAACAAGTGCCGCTTGATGATGATGGAGCTGAGATTGATGGGTCGGTATTTGGCCAGGTTGGATTTGTCCTGCTTTTTGTGGGTGGGCCATAACTGGGTAATTTTCCACATAGCCGGGTAGATGCCAGTGTTGTAGCTGTACTGGGACAGTTTGGCTAGGAGTTCGACAAGTTCTGTAGCACAAGCCTTCAGTATTCAGATATTGTCGGGGCACATAGTTTTTGCAGTATCCAGTGCCTTCAGCTGTTTCTTGATATCATGCGGAGTGAATCGAACTGGCTTTAGGGCTCAGCCAGCTTGGTCAGTAACGGTGTTACCAAGCCACTCTTGGTGATGGACATTGAAGTGCCTCACCCAGAGTACATTCTGTGCCCTTGCCACCCTCAGTGCTTGCTCCAAGTGGTGTTCAACATGGAGGAGTAATGATTCAGTAGCTGATGTGCGGGGTTGAGGTGGTAGGTGTGGTGGGGGCGATACGTGGGAATCAGCAGGAGGTTTCCTTGCCCATGTTTGACCTGAGACTTCATTGGGTCTGGAGTCAATGTTAAGGACTCACAAGGCATCTCCCTCCTGACTGTATACCACTGTGCTGTCACTTCTACTGGGTTTGTCCTGCCAATGGGACATATCCAGGGATGGTAATAGAAACATAGAATCATAGAAAGTAGGAGCAGGGGTAGGATCATTCAGCCCTTTGAGCCTGCTCCGCCATTCAATATGATCAAGGCTGATCCTCTATTCTCAACGCCATACTCCTGCACTCTCCCCATACCCCTTGAAGCCTTTAGAGTCCAGAAATCTATCTATTTCCTTCTTAAATATATTCAGTGACTTGGCCTCTACAGCCTTCTGTGATAGAGAATTCCATAGGTTCACCACCCTCTGAGTGAAGAAATTTCTCCTCATCTCAGTCCTAAATGGCCTACCCCCTATCCTGAGATTGTGACCCCTTGTTCTGGACCCCCCAAGCCAGGGGAAACATCATCCTTTCATCCAGTCTGTCCAGCCCTGTCAGAATTTTATACGTTTCAATGAGATCCCCTCTCACTCCTTGAAACTCCAGTGAATACAGGCCTAGTCAGCCCAATCTCTCTTCATACAACGATCCCGCCATTCCTGGAATCAGTCTGGTGAACCTTCTCTGCACTTCCTTTGGCAAGTGTATTATTTCTTAAGTAAGGAGACCAAAATTACACACAATACTCCTGGTGTGGTCTCACCAAGGCCCTGTACAGCTGCAGTAAGACATCCTTGCTCCTGTACTCGAGTTCTCTTGCAATGAAGGCCAGCATACCATTTGCCTTCTTAACTGCTTGCTGCACCTGCATGCTTGCTTTCAGTGATTGGTGTACAAGGACACCGAGATCCCTTTGTACACCAACATTTCCCAATCTATCACCATTTAAATAATACTCTCCCATTCTGTTTTTCCTCCCAAAGTGGATAACTTCACACTTATCCAAGTAATACTGCATCTACCATGTATTTTCTCACTCATTCAACCTGTCTAAATCACATTGAAGCCTCTTAACACCCTCCTCATCGCTCATATTCCCGCCAAGTGTCATATTGCCAGAAAACTTGGAAATATTACACTTGGTTCCCTCATCCAGATCATTGATATAAAGTTTGAATAGCTGGGGCCCAAGCACTGATCACAGCGGTACCCCACTAGTCTTCACCTGCCACTCTGAAAATTACCCATTTATTCCTACTCTCTGTTTTGTGTCTGCTAACCAATTCTCAATCCATGGTAATATATTACCCCCAATTCCATGTGCTTTAATTTTACACACTAACCTCTTATGTGGAACTTTATCAACAGCTTTCTGAAAATCCAAATACACCACATCCGCTGGTTCTCCCTTATCTATTCTGTTAGTTGGTGTCCAGGACATTATCTATAAAAGGTATGATTCTGTGAGTATGACTATGTCAAGCTGTGGAATTCAAATTGCACCATTTGTCAAAGTGGGATTCAAACCCACGTCCCCAGAGAATTACCCTAGGTCTCTGGATTACTAGCCCAGTGACAATACCACTATGTCACTGGCTCCCCTTACATCTCTCTATATTAAATTCCATCTGCCACTTGTCTGCCAATTCTCCTATCCTATCCATGTCATGTTGCAGGAGATTTGTATTCTCGTCATTGTTTTCCACTCTTCCAAGTTAGGAATCAATGGGAAATTTTGAAATTCTACTCTGTATTCCAAGATCCAAGTCATTTATAAAAGCAATGGTCCTAGCACTAACCCTTGAGGAACACCACTCTCTACCATCGTCCAATCTGAAAAATAATCATCGACCACAGCTTGCTGTTTTCTGTCCTTGAGCCAATTTTTTTTTATACAATTGGACACTGACCCTCCTATTCCACGAGGCTCAATTTTGTTGAACAGTCTTTCACGTGGTGCTTTGTCGAACCCCAAGGATTAAATTATGAGGTGAGGTGACACAAACAAGGGTTACATTCCCTAGAATTTAGAAGTTTATCGGGTAATTCGATCAAAGTTTTCAGGATATTAAGGGGAACAGATGGGTTAAAGAGAGAGAAACTGTTTCACTTGCTGGGAAGTCTAGGACTGGGGACTGAGTCAAAAATTGGAGCCAGACATCTCAGGAGTGAAATTAGGAAACACATCCACATGAAGGATATTTGGAGTTTGGAACTCCCTCCTGCAAAGAGCAACTCATGTGATCAAATGTTAATTTTAAATCTGAGTTTGATAAATTTTTGTTAACCAAAGGTATTAAGGGATATCGGGCAAAGGTGGGTGTGTGGAATTAGGCGATCTCATTGAATGGCAGAACAGGTTCATGGGGGATAAAAGCAAAATTCTGCAGGTGCTGGAAATCTGAAACAAAAACAGAAAATGCTGGAAAAACTTAGCAGGTCTGAGAGAGAAACAAAGTTAACATTTCAAATCCATATGACCCTTCTTCAGGGCTCTGAAGAAGGTTCTAGGGGATCAGTGGCTTCCTCCTGTTCTTATGTTCTTAGGTTCCTTGGGGAAAAAGAAAATAGCTCCTTTTAACATGTGTTCAATATTTGCTTTAGCCATGAGTTGTAAAAATATTTTATTTAATTAAAGGTGATAAAACGTCTCTAAGGTGGTAAACGTAAGGGATAAAGATACAGAAGGGTTAAATAAATCTAAGACATTAGTTCATTGACATTCCAGTTGAGGTATCGCTGTTCCATCAACTTGTGTTTGATGTTGCTGTTTGGGCTTCTTTTGAACAAAATGGAGACTAATGGGCTTCAAACCAGACCCCGGGGGAGTCTGTAATACCAGGAAATGATCAATTAGAGACACTATTTTGGTACTTAAGTTACACAACGTTCTAACAATGTACCTCTGCCCTTCTATTGAAATGCATTATATAAATGCAAGTTGTTGTTGTTCTTTCTGTATGGTGCACGGTTCTTCCACAAAACAGTTTGTTCCCTTCACAATCCTTTAATAAAAGAATTTTATTGCAAAATTGTATGCACCAAACACAATTGGTGAAAATCTGTTGAGCTCACTCCCGAAATCAATAAACAGGGAATAAAACTACATTTTTATTAACCTGTTTCTTTTATTCGTTCCTGGGGTGTGACCAAATTCCTTGTGAGGGTACTGATGGGCTGCCTTCTTGAACAGCTGTAATCCCTATGGCACAGATATATTCAATGCTGTTAAGCAGGGGGTTCCTGGTTTTTGACCCTGTGACAGTGAAGGAACAACAAAATAGTTCCAAGTCAGGATGGTGAGTGACTTAGAGGGAATTTGGTGCTCCCATACATCTGTGTCCTTGTCCTTCTGGGTGATAAAGGTTGTGGGTTTGGAAGGTGCTGTCGAAGGATCCTTGGCGAGTTGCTGCTGTGCATCTTGTCAATGGTATACATTAATGCCACTGTGTGCTGGTGGTGAAAGGAATGAATATTTAAGGTAGTGGATGGGGTACCGATCAAGCAGCCTACTTTGTCCTGGATGGTGTCAAACTTCTTGAGCATTGTTGGAATTGCACTCATCCAGGCGTGCAGCATAATGACTGCGTATACTTCTAAAGCTCCCTCACATATCATCATGAATGCTCAGGTGCTACAATTGGCCTTTGCCAGGGAACAGGAATGTCAAAACAGAACATCTCCACCCAATCATTATCCAATGATACTTGATAAAGTAGGTGGGTGTATTCAGACATCGAGTCAGGATCAGGATCAACCTTACCTGCATTATGTTCCGTGATTCCACACAAGTTACATACCAGAATGAGAGGGTAAGCCAGGGCCTGATAAAGTGAGAAAATTAAGGTTGTTAATAACTGCAGAGAAAACTTGCTGGAGAAACTCGAGGGACTAAATTCCAACAATCCCTGGGATTGAATGGCCTACACCCGAAGGTTCCAAAAGAGCTAGTGGATGCTCTAGTTATGATTTTCCAAAATTCCCTAGGGAAGAATTTTCCATTTGACGTGTGGGGATGGGGTGGGGGGCGGTGAGTTGGGTGGGGGTGGGGGGTGGGGGACCTGGGGCGGGACCTGCACACCGACGAGTAAAATGATGCGCGGTGACATCGGGCAAGCATCCTGATGTCACCGCACGCCATCGCGATATTTCAGTGGACGGGCACACGACGATATCCATTACGCACCCACCATTAGTTAGCGGGCCACTTAAGGCCCTTGAGACTCCAACTGACAGGGATTTTGTGGTGCCCGTGCGATCTTCAGCTCGTCGCACAGGCACAACAGGCAGGCGGGTAGCAGAAATTTGTATGAAGCTCATCCACCAGCGGGACAAGAGGGCTCAGTGGGGTCGTGATTCTACAGATTTAAAACTTATTGTGCAAAAATTACTGAAACTTGCCTGTGTGAGCAGGAAAAGTTCAAAAGAAATACCAGCTGCTTGGACCGGACTCATAACCTTCAGGACAGTACTTTGCAGTGAGGATTTGTTTTTGGGCCTGTAGGTTTCAGGAAGCCTCCCTGAGCCTGGGAATGGGAGGTGATCTCTCCATCGGAGGCAGCTCCTCTGAGAGGGAAGTGAGGGCTAGAAGGGGGAGGAGGCCACATTCAGCTTCCAGGGGAGCCACCTTTGGGAAGACAGGCGCAGGCACAAGGGGTGCAGGGCCAAGAGGCTGTCCAAGGCAGAAGGGGCCGCAGAAGACGCAACTATCCTGCTACCAGGGTATACTGGTGGCGAAGCAGCTACCTCAATTTGTCTGAGGTGCAGTGCTGAAGGAGGCTTCGTCTCTCAAGGGAGACAGTCAACTGTATCTGTCAGATGATAGGGCCTGAGATCTCAGCTGTATGTGTGGACACCCCATGCCAGTGGCTCTGAAGGTCACAGCTGCCCTCAACTTCCGTGTCTTCGGCTCCTTCCAAGGCTCGGTGGGTGATCTTTGCAGTGTCTCCCAGTCAGCTGTCCACACTTGTATCAAGCAGATCCTAAACGCTCTGTTCAGGCGTGCATTGACCTTCATCCACTGCTGCTGGGACGAGGCGAGCCAGACATTGATGATTTTGGTAAACATTGTTTTTTAACAAAATTCCCCAGCTGTCTCTGTTTCCTAAATGAGTTCATCCATGTCTGGGTCCCACCACAGCAGAGTTCCTGACCCAGTGATTTGTGTGACGATTGTGCAAGTTCAAATGATTTGGCTAATTTCAAGTAAGTGGCTGGAGTTCTGGTGTAAATGGTGAGTCTCTTTATTCAGGAATTTTAGTTTCAATTAGCTGAGATTGCAAACTCCCAACGTAATGAATCTAAAGTGAGAATCCAATGTGGTAATCAACTTTCACCCACTTGGCAGTGTTGTGAAAATTCTTCTCCTGGAAATGAGAAAAGAGCAGTGATAAGTGATACTTGTACTGTGAGTCCCCTCGCAGCCAGCCTACCCCAAGTTCAGTTGGCCATTGCAGGGGTCCAATGCATCCTTACCTGCTGCTGCCAAACACTCAAACAAATATGCCAAGTGTGTCCTCCACACCACAACCCCCCCCACCCCTTCCCCAGCCCCCTTGGCTACAGGCTGTCTTCATCACACTTGGGAGCACACAGTTTAACCTGCCGTAGCAAGGAGGCACAATGACATGGATCGCAAAGGGCAGCAGGTCGATCTGCGCCACGCCACCTTGAAGACCCCCTCCCACCATGTCATCACCCTGACTTCAACATGTCCTGGAGTTTGAGCACTGCGCCTGGGTGCAGATCCTCCAGGTTGCCCCCACCACAGTCATGTGGGTCTCAGTCCACCACATGCTGCGGGTGCAGAACCCATCTCACCACCACCCTCTCAGGCTGACCAACGCGTAGGGAATATCTGCTGGGCCGCCCAGCTAAGGACAAATGCCATCAATGACTCATTGCATTCAGGCCAGTCAGACATGGGTGGGACGCGAGTGGGGGAGAAGCTTACATGATAGGTAAAGCGAACGATGCCAACATGCTACTCACCCTTCCCGTGCGCAGCAGGTCGTTGAAGCACTTGCAGCACGGGATCGATGTGCGCCACACCACATCGTGGGAGTTCACGACCTCCGCTACCTCTTTCCACGCACGCTTGGTCAAGTGGGGTGGCCTCCTCCTCCCGTCCTGGGGGACGAGCACCTCCCGCCATTATGCCACCTCCTTGAGGAGGCAGCAAGGCACCCGTCCGAAATCTGGGGTGCAATTTGACCACCCGCATGGCCAGCCTGGATCCACATTGGCCCCGACCTCTGGCCATGTACAGCAGCCTGGGAGCGGCTGCAGCTTTGCCTTTAAACAGGCCGCCGGGTCACCATTGGACCCGGCAGCGATTGCCGATCCACCGCTGCCCGCCCACTCCCGCTGTCCCCGGGAGCCGAGAAAGACGCTGGGAGGGGGCCTTAATTGGCCCACCCGCGTAAAATGGTGACGCAGACCCGCTCACTGATGGCAATCAGGTCCATGCCCACCCATGCCTGCTCCATACCACACTACCCCCCACCCTGCCCCCACCCCACCACACCCCCACCAGACGGAAAATTCTGCCCCTAGATTCTGGAATGATCCCAGCAGATTGGAAGTTAGTAAATATAACACCACTATTCAAGAAAGGAGAGAGAGAGAGAGAAAACAGGGAACTACAGGCCAGCTAACCCAATGTCAGTCATCAGGAAAGTGCTGGAATTTATTATTGAGGAAGTCTTAGCAATGCACTTTGAAAAGCAAAATATGATTAGAACAAGTCAACATGGCTTTATGAAAGGGAAATCCTGGCTGAAAAATGTATTAGAGTGTTTTGAGGATGTAACTAGTAGTGTAGATAAAGGGGAACCAGTAGATCTAGTATACTTGCGCAAGATAGGGGCTCATGGAGTTGGGGGTGATATATTAGCATGCATAGAGGATTGGTTAACAGGAATCAGAGAGTAGGAGTAAATGGGGCATTTTCAAATTGGCAGACTGTGACTAGCGGAGTGCCGCAAGGATCAGTGCTGGGTCTTCAGCTATTTATAAGCTATATTAATGACTTAGATGGGGAGGCAGAGAGCAATTTATCTAAGTTTGCTGACAGTACAAAGCTAGGTTGGAATGCAAGCTGTGAGGACATAAAGAGATAGGCTAAGTGAGTGGGGAACAAGGTGGCAGATGGACAATAATGGGGAAAGTGTGAGGTTATTCACTTTGGTCGTAAGAATAGAAATACAGAATATTTTTAAACAGCGTGAAACTTGCAGATGTTGATGTTCAGGGACACTTGTGGGTACTCACATACAGAACACAAAAATTAGCATGCATTACAGCAAACAATTAGGAAAGCAAGCAGCATGTTGGCCTTTATAGCAAAGGGATTGGATTACAATAAAGAAGTCTTGTTACAGTTGTATGGGGCTTTGGTGAGGCCACACCTGGAATACTATATGCAATTTAAGCCTCCATATTTAAGGGAGGACATACATGCATTGGGGGCAGTACAGTGAAGGTTCACTAAGTTGGTCCCTGGGGTGAGAGAGTTGTCCTTTGATGAGAGGCTGAGTAAATTGGGTCTATATTCTCTGGAATTTAGAAGAATGGGAGGCGATCTTATTGAAACATTCAAGATGATGAAGGGGTTTGGTAAGGTAGACACTGAGACGTTTTTTTCCCTCTGGCTGGGGAATCTAAAACATGGTGGGGGGAGGGGACAAAGTCTCAGGATAAGGGACTGATTATTTAGAACTGAGATGAGGAGAAATTTCTTCACTCAAAGGGTTGTGAATCTTCAGAATTCTCCACCTCAGAGGGTTGTGAATGTACCATTATTGAATATATTTAATGCTGTAATAGACAGATTTTCAGTCTCTCAGGATATGAAGGGATTTTATGGGGAGCGGGTGAGAAAGTAGAGTTGAAGCCCAAGATCAGCCTTGATCATATTGAATGGCAGAGCAGGCTGAGGGGCCATATGGTCTTCTCTTGCTCCTTCTTATGTTCTTCCAAGGCCTTTTACTGGAATCTGCTACCTCATCCTCAACAGGACTTCATTTGGTAGATAATTCTGATGCCATAAATTCAGTGGGGTTCAAGGGTGAAAGACATGCCCCCATTATATCTGCGTTGAAATCAGGAGCAACCAGAAAATCCAGGTCTGCACCTAAATCCCATCCTCTGAGCAGCACCCCTTGTTTCACATGCACGAGTTTATTCTTTGGTGTTTTCCACACAACCCACCTCCTCCCTGACCCTTTGTGGTTTTCTTTCACATCTCCCAGTGAACTTTCCAGTTCAATATTGAATTGTGGGTAGCATGTTATAAGCTGACCCTGCCAGGAATTAGATTGAAGTGTTCCAAACTAGGTCAAATGTTTTCCATTTCTGAATGCACACAAAGACCTGCTTTTATGATATAGCTGATGGTAATGTCTTCGAGGGAAGGAAATCTGCTGTCCTTACCTGGTCTGACCTACACGTGACTCCAGACCCACAGCAATGTGGTTGACTCTTAAATGCCCTCTGAAATGGCCTAGCAAGCCACTCAGTTGTAACAAACCGCTACAAAGTCACAAAAAAGGACTGAAATTGGACTGACCAACTGGCATTGACCTAGGCACTGGAAACGACAATGGCAATTTCAGCTCTGTCAACCCTGCAAAGTCCTCCTTACTAACATCTGGGGGCTAGTGCCAAAATTGGGAGAGCTGTCTCACAGGCTAGTCAAACAACTGCCTGACATAGTCATCCTCACAGAATCATACCTTACAGATAATGTCCCAGACACCACCATCACCATCCCTGGGTACATCCTGTCCCACCGGCAGGACAGACCCAGCAGAGCTGGTGGCACAGTGGTATACAGTCGGGAGGGAGCCGCCCTGGGAGTTCTCAACATCAACTCTGGACCCCATGAAGCCTCATGGCATCCGGTCAAACATGGGCAAGGAAACCTCCTGCTGATTACCACATACTGCCCTCCCTCAGCTGATGAATCAGTGCTCCTCCATGTTGAGCACCACTTGGAGGAAGCACTGAGGGTGGCAAAGGCGCAGAATATACTCTGGATGGGGGACTTCAATGTCCATCACCAAGAGTGGCTTGGTAGAACCACTACTGACTGAGCTGGACAACTCCTAAATGACATAGCTGCTAGACTGGGTCTGCGGCAGGTGGAGGGGGAACCAACAAGAGGGAGAAACATGCTTGACCTCATCCTCACCAACCTGCCTGCCGCAGATGCATCTGTCCATGACAGTATCAGTAGGAGTAACGACCATACGGTCCTTGTGGAGATGAAGTTCCATCTTCACATTGAGGATACCCGCCATCATGTTGTGTAGCACTACCACCATGCTAAATGGGATAGATTTTGAACAAACCTAGCAACTCAAACAGGGCATCCATGAGGCAATGTGGGCCATCAACTGCAGTAGAATTGCGCTCGAACACAATTTGTAACCTCATGGCCTGGCATATCCCTAACTCTACCATTACCATTAAGCCAGGGGATCAACCCTGGTTCAATGAAGGGTGCAGGAGGGCATGCCAGGAGCAGCACCAGGCATACCTAGAAATGAGGCTTCAACCTGATGAAGTTATAACACATGACTACTTGCATGCCAAACAGCATAGGTAGCAAGTGATAGACAGGGCTAAGCGATCCCACAACCAATGGATTAGATGTAAGCTCTGTAGTCCTGCCACATCCAGTTATGAATGGCAGTGGACAATTAAACAACTCACTGGAGGTGGTTCCACAAGTACCCCCACTCTCAATGATGGAGGAACCCAGCACATCAGTGCAAAAGATAAGGCTGAAGCATTTGCTACAATCTTCAGTTAGAAGTGATGAGTTGATGATCCACTTTGACCCCCTCCGGAGGCCCCAGCATCACAGAAGCCAGTCTTCAGCCAATTTGATTCACTCCACATGATATCAAGAAATGGCTGAAGGTACTGAATACTGCAAAGGCTGTGGGCCCTGACAATATTCCCACAATAGTACTGAAGACTTGTGCTCCAGAACTTGCCGCGCCCCTAGCCAAGCTGTTCCAGTCCGGCTACAAAACTGGCATCTACCCAGCAATGTGGAAAATTGTCCAGGTATGTCCTGTACACAAAAAGCAGGACAGATCCAACTCAGCCAATTACCGCCCCATCTGTCTACCCTTGATCATCAGTAAAGTAATGGAAGGGGTCATCAGCAATGCTATCAAGTGGCACTTGCTTAGCAATAACCTGCTCACTGACGTCCAGTTTGGGTTCCACCAGGGCAACTCAGCTCCTGACCTCGTTACAACCTTGCTTCAAACATGGACAAAAGAGCTGAACTCCCGAGGTGAGGTGAGAGTGACTGCCCTTGACATCAAGGCAGCTTTTGACCAAGTGTGGCATCAAGAAGCTCTAGCAAAACTGGAGTCAATGGGACTTAGGGGGAAAATTCTCTGCTGGTCAGAGTCAAACCCAGCACAAAGGAAGATGGTTATGGTTGTCAGAGGTCAGCCATCTCAGCTCCAGGACATCACTGCAGGAGTTCCTCAGGGTGGTGTCCTTGGCTCAACCATCTTCAGCTGTTTCATCAATTACCTTCCTTCCACCAAAATGTCAGAAGTGGGGATGTTCGCTGATGATTGCACAATGTTCAGCACCATTTGCGACTCCTCAGATACTGAAGCAGTCCATATCCAAATACAGCAAGACCCAGACAATAAACAGGCTTGGGCTCATAAGTGGCAAATAACATTCACACCACATAATTGTCAGGCAATGACCATCTCCAACAAGAGAGAATCCAACCATCACCCCTTGATGTTCAGTGACATTAACATTACTGAGTCCCCCACCATCAACGTCCTGGGAGTTAGCATTGACCAGAAACTGAACTGGACTAGCCCTACAAACACTGTGGCTACAAGAGCAGGTCAGAGGCTAGGAATCGTGTGATGAGTAACTCATCTCCTGATTCCCCAAAGCCTGACGACAATCTACAAGGCACAAGTCAAGACTGTGATGGAATACTCTCCACTTGCCTGAATGTGCAGCTCCCATAACACTCTAGAAGCTTGACACCGTCCAGGACAAAGCAGCCCACTTGATTGGCACCCCATCCACAAACATTCACTCCCTCCACCACAGACACACAATAGCAGCAGCATGTACCATCTACAAGATGCATTGCAGGAATTCACCAAAGCTCCTTCGACAGCATCTTCCAAACCCATGACCACAACCATCTAGAAGGTCAAGGGCAGTGGGTAGATGGGAACACCACTACCTGGAAGCTCCTCTCCAAGTCACTCACCATCCTGACTTGCGGCCCACACCGCCTCATCCTAACAGCAAATATATTGCTGTTCCTTCACTGTCACTGGGACAAAATCCTGGAACTCCCTCCCTAACAGCACTGTGGGTGTACCTACACCATATGGACTGCAGCGGTTCAAGAAGGCAGCTCACCACCACCTTCTCAAGGGCAATTAGGGATGGGCAATAAATGCTGGCATAGCCAGCGACACCCACATCCCGTGAATGAATAAAAAAAGGGCTGAGTTACTCAAATCGCAGAAGGAAACTTGAAATAACTGTCACAACCCATTTTTGCAATTTCTTTGTTTCGAGATGCAGGCTTTGAATTCAATAATAATAAGCCCCCTGAGTCTCAAGAGGTTTTTTGTAAAACTAAATTAAACATTTATTCACGCAAAGAAGGTTGTACGCACATACATTTGTCTACAAAATTACTACTATAATAACTACAAAAATCCCCTAATTAATCTGACTCTCAGTTATACCCCAATTAAGGCCACAGTAAAACTCTGATTTAAAAAGACCCCAGGCAAAGCATATTTGACTTTAAGAATTCAAAATGAGGTTCCTTGCAAGTTGGTTCCTTGCAGACATAATGGAGGCACACAGGCTGGTTGGATCTTAAGTGCCTTTGCCTTACACGCAGTCTCCTTTCTCCTTTATACATATCTTTCTCTTTGAATGTAAATTTTCCAATGTGTCACTAGGCTTTTAACTTTACCTCTTCTAACAATAACATCCTTTGATTCCACCAATTTTACTGGTCTAAAAAAAATAAACACATTGCTTGGTGTTTTCTAGCTGGGTGGAAGATTTCACCCATTCTTTTGAATGCTTTATTTAAAAATGCAAATTGCCCCCTTGACACCTATGTTTCTAAACTTCCCCATGTTTATCTAATTACCATTTCAAACCTACTTCTTTCTGTACATCAAAGTCTCTAGACCAGCTGGCTTTAATCCAGTTAAGGCACACACACACACACACAAAGGCATAGACACAGACACCACTAAACTCTATTTTTAAAAAAAAATCCTAATCACATAATTGATATTAATCTCTTCATGACACTGCCACGCCAGAGAGGAGTCAAAGGGCAGTCACCTCCTATAAAGCTGATGCCAGCATGAACCTCCTCTTGAGGACCAAAAGGGAAGAAGGGTAAAGGGTTTTGAGAAAAGAGCAGGCACATGAGATTAGCACCTGTCTGGAGGATAAGCACCAACATGGGCTGATTGCTCTCACTCTCTCTCTCTTTGTTGTAAGTAAAGGAGGAAGGACTCAAAGTTTTCCTTGCATAAAACACTGGTGATCTTAGAATTAAGCAGAGTCTTTTTTAGGCCATATTTTCCACAAACAACAACACTGTTTCAAGTTTGGGACTTGCACAGCAGTTCCACAGGAGCTGGCTGCTCTCCAGCTAACAAAATTTCAACAAACATCCGCACAGTGAAAGCTTATTCCAATGCTCCCAGATATGCTGACTTTCACAATTACTACCACGATTTCCTCATCCCATTTCCTAATTCTTCCCAGTTAATGCCCAGTGGGAGTTGAGTCAGAGCTTTGTCTGATTCGCACAGGCTTCAACTCACTGTGGCTATATTTCCACGGGCTTGCCACTTCTGGAGTTGGAGGTTGCAGCTTGTATCCCACTCCAGGATTTGAGCCATAATCCAGGCTGACACCTGAATCCAGTACCCAGTGTCTCTGCATTAACAGTGAGACATTAACCAAGGCCTCTCTCTGCCTGTTTCAATGGTTCAACATGGATGTAAAACAGCCTATGGTACTATTCACAAACAAGCCTGGTGCTCTCCAAGCATTCTGACCAGCATCCCTCCCTCAACAGTACCAAAAACATATAAACTGGTCTTTCCTCACATTGCTGGGGGTGGGATCTTACTGTGTACAAATTGGCTGCCAGGCTGACCTAGAAGTAATTCATTGTAAGTGAAGTGACGTTTCTTAGGTAGAAAAACGCTACACAATCGCCATCCTTTCTGTTTGCTGGGCGGGGGAAGGGTATGCACCATCCCTGCAACACTGCACCACTATCAGAGTCCAGGGAAGTAGAGAGATTCAATGAAGAGTGAGAGGAGATGCCTGGATATGGGTGTGTTACTGGATCACTTTCTCTAACAGTGTAGGACCTACTGATAGATACGACATATCCTCAAAAATACTCTGCTATTTGTGGCTTTATATAATGGAAAGCTAATTTTATGGTTCTGCGTATAAAGAAAATGGTTACAAAGTTATAATGTTGATTTCTCTTACTTAGTAAATATCGGCTATAAGTCATATTCCTACTAAGTGCAGTATGCTTGGTTTAGATTTCAAAATTTTGCTCACAGCTATGCTGAAAACTTAGTCCTGGAAAGGCTTCTCATTTTGAAAATGGTGTAGGCTGAATTTTGGTTTCTTTG
Organism: Carcharodon carcharias; assembly: GCF_017639515.1. Lineage (NCBI taxonomy): Eukaryota > Metazoa > Chordata > Chondrichthyes > Lamniformes > Lamnidae > Carcharodon > Carcharodon carcharias. Next base: position 132,556,438 of record NC_054480.1, on the reverse strand, counting down.
TTTAGTTTGTTGACGCATTTGGGCTATGTCACTTCTCATCAGGAGTCACCACCTTCTCTCTATGTTCGAGCCTCTTTTACCAGAATCAGCAAGAGATCACCAAACATCTGCTTCCTGACTGCACTTTCAGTGTACAAACAACCGCTAGGCAGCTTCCCCTCAACAAGTGTTTGAATACACTGTGAATACTGTCTGGTCTTTTGGCTAGACCAATCCATCCACATGGTCTAAAAGAGCAATGTCAAGTTCGCCCCTCGAACTAGTGGCTAAAGGCATTGCCTGGTGCAGACTTAAGACCATACAGACTAGACAGAAAAGAGACTTGCATTTATATAGCACTTTTAACAACTTCAGGAACCCCCAAAGCACTTTACAGCCAATGTAGCAGTTTTGAAATCTCATCACTTTACAGTTTTTAAAAACATCTTTCATGGGATGTGAGCTTTGCTGGCTCAGCCAGCATTTTTGCCCTTCCCTAATTGCCCTTAAGAAGGTGGGGGGGGGAGAGGGGGGGGGGGGCGGAGCCGCCATCTTAAACCACTGCAGTCCATGTGGTGTAGGTACACCCACAGTACTGTTAGGGAGGGAGTTCATGGATTTTGACCCAGCGACAGTGAAGGAATGGTGATATATTTCCAAGTCAGGATGGTGAGTGCCTTGGAGGGGAACTTGCAGGTGGTAGTGCTCCCATGCATCTGTGTCCTTGTCCTTCTGAGTGATAAAAGTTATGGGTTTGAAAGGTGCTGTTGAAGGATCCTTGCCGAGTTGTTGCAATGCATCTGGTAAATGGTGCACACTGCCGCCACTGTGTGTGGTTGGTGCAGGAAGTGAATGTTTAAGTTGGTAAATGGGGTGCCGATCAAGCAGGCTGCTTTGTCCTGGATGATGTTGAGTTTCTTGAGCATTGTTGGAGCCACGTTCATCCAGACAAGCGGAGAGAATTCCATCACATTCCTGACTTGTGCTTTGTGGATGGTGGACAGATACCATTGTAAGGTGGAAAACAGGGCCCACAACCTGAACATGTTCATTGTTTCTATTCACTCACATCGGACACATAGGCTGAAAATTTCCAGACCCCTCCCCCACTACCACAGTGGGTTTCCCCACGACGGGGCCAGTGAGACAATGAAATCTCTGCTCACATTGGCAGGACCCAAAGATCCTGCCAGTGTGAGGGGCTGGAAAATTCTGGCCATTGAAAAACAGGGAATTCACAAAAGTACAAGCTCAGGAAAAAATTAGGAGCACTGCATCTCTACAATTTGTGATGAGACAGTGTGATGGAACTGCAGACAGATGGCAACATCAAAAAGCACTGTTACTAGGTAATTGCACTGTAGGGCTACATCCTGGGACAGTTTTAACATCCCTGTCAAATCCAGGACTTCTACTACCTGTTATGGATGGGGAGAGATGTGGGATAGTTTTCCCCCTTTTCTCACCCCCCGGCTGACTGCAACAAGATATATGTTAGAGAAGTAGTGTTTTAACCCCTTGAATGCTGTTACTTTACAGAACAGACAGAAAATAGGCTTTCTTGTAAATTTAAAACAAAAGAAAAGATAAACATAGATTTCTCATTACACCCAAACTATAATCGCAGCACTCACTCCTCTAACATCCTTGAAATCCAAACACAAGAAAAGATTATTTCTAAATATGTAACGTACATTTAAATTACTTAGAGGGTTAAAAAAAAGGCCATTTCTAATCAGTCCCCAAGATGGTAGCTGAAATGTTGACGGCCTGAATGGTTTCCTCTTGACGTATTGAAGCAAAAAGGTCGGAGGTTTCACACTGATTCACCCCAAACAGCAACAAGGTTCTGGCTTTTCAGTTGAAGTTAGTCAAGGCCCTACAGTGACGATTTTTAATCTGGCAGGAAAGCATGAAGAAGCCCAAATTCTCTGCCTAATGTGACTTTTGAGGCAGGGTCCTCCCTTTTGCTAGGCAAAAGCTTTCTCTCTACCCTTCATATCCCAGACTTACATGCCCTCCCCTGTCCTTGTGGATTCATAAAGTACTTCCAGGTGCTTCTTATCATAAACCAGTTTCTGTCATGTGACATCAGTGTTGTCATTTTCCATTGTCCACACAATGGTTGACGGCGAAGCAATTCACCACACAATGGAGGGTGTTTGCTATCCTATCAACATCCCAGCTATGATTAGCCTTTAAAATGTCTATATTTGAAATTCCATCCTCATGGGGAAAGCCAGTCCAGCAGCCATTGTCATTTTAAGCCTCTTCCATTGAAATGATGAGGGGTAGTCAATCAGCACCTGAGAAGGTCATTTGAATTTTCAGTAACTTCCTAGAGATATGTTCAGACATGTCTGTCTCCTAACAGAAACCTACAAAAGAAATCACCTGACTCTTTGTGGTCTATTTTGTGAAGGTGCCGTGTTCATATCCTTTGTTGCTTTTTAAAATTAAAGTGTCTATCTCACAATAAGCTTTACGGGCATATGATGCGACTATAATACACCTAGAAGGACAAGGACAGCAGCTGCTCAAGAACACCGCCACCTGCAAGTTTCCCTCCAGGACATACAGCATCCTGACTTGGACATAAACTGCCATGCCTTAATTGTCTCTGGATCAAAATCCTGGGACTCCCTACCTAACAGCAGTGCGCAAGCTCCTTCAACATGTAGAGTGGTTCAAGAAGGCGGCTCACCACCATCTGCTCAAGGGCAACTACAGATGGGCAATAAATGTTGCCCTTGCCAGTGATACTTGCATCCCAAGAATGACTTTAAAACACTTACTCTGTGTAATACGATATACTGTTTCCATACCAGGACATTAGTTAGAAAGAGCCAGGTCATTGAAAGTGCAAGCTTCTGGGAAGATCAGAACAGTAACCAATAACTAGATGAAACAAATCATGTACTATTCCTTTCACCATCCCATATTATTGGATGAAGTGGGGGGTGGGTTTCAGAGCTCTGCCCCTCTTTTCTAGAATATTTCAGTTTCTTCTTCATATGCACAAAAACTTGACCTACTTCTTCAGCCGAAACAGCACAGAAGAGAAACAAGATGAGCAGAGACCAATGGGACCGAGTGGTGAACTGGGGCAGAATGCTTTAAAGATCTGGTTTGGAATCTTGGCTCAACCGACAGGATGCAAGTTTATCTGCTTGCTAGATAGCAGACACTGGGTTCCAGTAATAAGAAACTGTGATAAAGACAGATTTGAGATACTGAGACTAGTTCCATCGGAGGAATGTTGTCCAATTGTTGGCTGGCCACAAGGTAGCTACAGTGACATTGGTTAAATAATGATAAGATCATAACAATAAGATAACCTGTTACTGTTTAGTGATGCTGATCAAGGGATTAGTGTTGGCCAGTACAGCTATGATAACTCCTCTGCTCTTCTTCAAAAGAATAGAAGGCTGCAGCTTAATGTCACATCCCAAAATTGGCACCTCCAATAGTGCGGCATTCCCTCAATGTGACACTGGAGTGGCAGCTGAGGTTCTTGCATTTCAGCCTCTGAAGTGGAATTTGAACCCACAATCTCCTGATTCGGAAGCTAATGTTACCCACTGAGTCACAGCTAACACTATTCACTAATTTTAGTTGAAACACCTTACACACAATACTCGCAAATATACTTCACATGAATATTTACTTGACAAACATCTACCACTATTCAGTAACCATGGAAGTAAAACATTCACAATAAACTAAAAAGCATTCGCACGCTTTGCTTTTCATTTTACAATTTTATCCACAAATGCATATAACAGTTAAAGTTAAAGGTTACAGCTGACGTGCACGCACCATGCAAATGCATATTGAGATCACATGGCAAATGACAATGTCTGTTCATTTTTAAACTTGCATATCAAAATTCAAGTAGCCATATCTGAGTTCCTGATTAGCCAAACGTTATCTGTGGCTAACATATTGTTCAACACTGCACTCGAGAGAAGCAAGAGGTGAGTTTTAAGATTATGAAGGTCTTTGTTAAGTTTGGAAAGTCAGTAATGAATGATTGTTAATTTAAAACTGGCATAAGACGGTCACAGGATTTTTTATGTGGACGGTTGCTAGAATTTGAAGTGCTTTATCACAGTGAGTCATTGAAGTGCACACCATTGCATCTATTAACAGAAGAGGAGATAAATATAGGAAGCAGGGGAAGATGCAGGGCCACGGGAAGCAAGCAATAGATTGGTCTAGCAAATTGTCAGCAAAGACAGAATGGGCTGATTAGTCTCCCCTGTGATTCCTAGTGAGTCTATATCACCAAAGGACCCATCACGTTGGCACTAAACTTGACAATCTCATCTATAAGAATACCTAATGTGGCAAATGTGAGAGTTTCTCTTCTGAAGTTGGTACATTCTTGGTGAAGACTAGATGGTCCTTTGTATGAAGGCCAAATTATACCTGGTAGTTATATACTCATGGTGACCGCTCTTTGTAAAGTCATTGAGTAGCTGTGGAGCACTTTGTGATCATCCCTAAATGCAAAGTGACATAAACACAACCTCTTTCTTTCTTATTGTCAAGAATATAAAAACAGGAACATAACCCCTGGCAGCTATGAGAGATATTAAACTTTACCAAATTTTATTTGAAAGAAATGAGTCTCGCTGAAGCTAACGATGAGAAATAAACTGTTTGGGAATCAGCTAGGGGTCAGGTAGTTTCGCGAACCAGGCAATTCACTCTGGGCCCAGTAATAAGTAACTCACCAGCTTTAGTTCATGCCAGCTAGCTTTTTTTCCAATTCTGTGAAATGCAGAGTGAAGACTGTTTCTTCCGTGAGAGATAACTGTCCAGTGCGGTCCCACGGAAACAAGATAGTTTAAACAAGATATTGTTACTGACTACAGATCAGGCAGTCATGAATCCTTTTAGAAATGTCAGCTCATTAAGATAGACTTGTCTGCTCAGTAGACATTAGCCCATAGATTTTAGCAGCAACAGGTTTTTTTCAATTGATGCATCTCTGGCTCCATCTAAACATTATTGCTCATCACAGGTACAAAAGCAAAATACTGTGGAATTTGAAATAAAAAGATAAAATGCTGGAAATGCTCAGGCAGCATCTGTGTAGTGGCAGAGTTAACATTAAACTTTTATGCAATGCTTTGAAGTTTAAATAACTACCATTGCTTTTTAAGCTGCAGATGCTTTGAAGTTTAAATAACTACCATTGCTTTTTAAGCTGCTGATGCTTGGCTTCAGAGCAGAAGGCTATGATTTCAAGCTATTTCAGAGACGTGAGAATGGCATTTAATTGGGCAAGAGGGTGGTGGGTGAGTGCCCTGCCACCTTTCCACCTCTGCCAAAATTGAGTCTGGGGCAGGAGGGTTCATGGACAACCTTCCCGGACATTCCCAACCCTCTGCCAATTGAGGCCCTTAAGTGGGCAAGTAATGGCCACTTAAGAGCCCCACCCACTACCGCTAATGTTAACCCAGCAGTGGGCAGGACTATCACCATGTGGGGAGCAGAAATAAAATATTCTGATGGGTTGCTTTCAGGTTCCCAGGTGAGGTCCTTTGTTGTCAAGCACTCAGCGCCTGATCAAAGAATTTGGCGCAGGATGATGGGAGTGGGTGGGGGTGGGGGTGGGGGTGTGGGGGTGGCTGAGAGCCACCCCTGCCCTTTCTGCCGATTCCCCCTCTCATGTTACCCCCCACACCCCCCACTACCTGCAACGCCCTTCCTGCCATCACTCACCCATTAGCCTGGGATCCAGCGCTGATCCTCGGCCTCTCTAGTTCAGTGCCATCCATCACCAGTCACTGCACCTCCTTGGCACTGACGAGCACTGAGAGCTACCCACCTCTGATTGGCTGACAGCCCTCGGCGGGCGGGACTTCTGCTTTCAGGGTACTTGATCCTGAGGCCATTAGCCTGTTAAATGCCTGAGTGACACTTAACTTGGTGGCCTTTCCAAAAAGAGGTGGCACAGCGCTCTTATTGCCTCTCCAGCTGGTGGGTGAGACCTCCATCACCTCCATTAAGTACCACCCCATCTGTGGAGCTGTTCAGTTAAAGAAACCACTCTTCCAATAAAGGAAAAGACTTCCCCTTGTGTCCTGGCCAACGTTCCTCACTCAATCATATTCATCAAACAGATTATTCAGCTGTTCATCTCATGGCTGCTTATGTTAATATGGGGAAAATGTTGAAGTTTACTCAGCTAATATGCAGCTCCCTAGGCCAATGCATAGGTAATCTCGCCATTGCTTGTCCAGCTTGTCCGCTCCATCCATTAAATCATTGGCTTAATGGGCTAATCAGGGTAGGAAGTGACATAGGGCAGAATCGTCACAGATTTGCACTAAGTGCGGTAGTGGTGGCTAAGATGCTGTTTTACCCGCCAGCCACAATGGCGGCTTCTCACGCTGTATCGTCCCAAACCCGTCACATTAATTATGCATTTCTGGGAAACATACTGCTTCCATGGCGAGCGGGCTCCAATTCGCCCATCACGCAGTCACCTCACCGCTTGATCACGCCGGGCGCCACACTTAAAGTACAGCCGCGCGCACGCCTCTCAGTGCTTCCAGCCCAGGACTGCTGCAAATAAGACATGGCCCTGAAAGGCAAGATGACTGCAGGCCCCCAGGTTTAGTGACGCACCCCTCGAGAGCCTTTTGGATATTGTGGAGGCCTTCCACAATGCCCCTACCGCGCCCCCCATCCCCACTCTGGCCGCAGGAGGGGCAGCAACCTTACCACTTCAGCTTGATAGGCGATGGCAGAGATGGTCAGTGCTAATGCTGCGCAGGAGAGGTTGGCCACTCAATGCAGATAGAGGATCAATTATCTCATCTGTGCCACCAGGGTAAGGCAACAATCTCATCACTCTAAACGTACACCCTCAGGCCCATCACACATTCACAGGCATCTCACTCACTGCCAGCTCAAGGGACATCACCACTCACTCTCTCACACACACCCTCACATCACTATCTGGCCTCATCTCCTCTAGAGACTGCCTCCTCAGCCCTCACCCTCTTGAGGCCACTTGCACAGATCAACATGTGCCCCCACACAAACCCTAGAATACCCCTCTTCCTCAGTACAGCCCTCACCCTGCAGCCTCTTCCCTTACCTGAGGCCTCTTCTCCCCCTTCCCCAAGCGAGCCTTAGCCCTGCATCCGTACAAAGCCACCCCTGCCTTATGGCTGGCCTGGTAGGTAGAGACCTGCCCGTGAGACCCCCCTCAAAGTGATGAGGTGCTGCCTGCGAAGCCTGGAGCTGATGGCTGCGAGTGCTGCCCGAAGCAAGATGAGCAAAGAAACCTCAGAATCTTGAGCGAAGTGCAGCTCGCCAGGTCAACGTCACTTATGTGTAGTTGCGAAACACATTGGCGAGCAATCACGCCAACATGGACGGACGATCCAGCATGGGGGGGATGAGTCCGGCAGGCTAGCCTTATAATGATATGCAGATGTATTACAATGAGGCCCGATGTCTGATGGTAGGTAATGTGGCCCTCCCATCAACGGGCTGAGCAGGTAATCGCAAACGATTTCGCGACGTCGTGAAACCAATTTTTGGCCTTTTTGCCATATTGTCCTCTCACACCGCCGAGCATGCCCAACGCCAGCGGGCACAGATGATTCCGCCGCTAGCTTTTATTGATAGGTTTACCCCTCCAGGTCCAATCAATGAACCAGGCTGGCTACTTGATCATCAACGAAACCCTGAAGTGCTACAGACTCACCTAATGTCGTACTACTGAGTCCACCACAGAGGATCAGCTGATTTACCAGATTCTCTTATGGAGCCAACTTGTACCCAAAGAGATATTAGTTCAATTTTTTGAGAGAAAGAGATCTGAACGCGCTTTAGAGGGAAACGCATACTTTATACAAATTTTTCACTGGTAGCACCTGACTTTTAAAGGGGCAATGTTATAAACAAGTTGAGCAGATTTTGGAGCATGTTAATGTTGGCATAATTTGAGCCCATTGAGATCTTTCCTATATAGATCTTCCTGTTAAAGGGATACCAGTGTCAATAAAGCAATTGAAATAGAGACTAAGCTCGGGATTTCCTGGGCCTGTCATGGCGGGACCCACCGCAGGAGGTTCAGCAGCCCAGACAAAAGTCCACTGAGTTCCAGTGGACAGTCCCAGCAGTGGGTGGAGCAAATCCCACCCTAAATGTCTTGTATTACTTTTGTATAGGCTCAATAAGTTTACCCAGAGGCATGAGCCTAGACATTCATTGCCGCTGAACTTAATTTATAGGGATAAAACAATGCCTAAGCTTCTGATATGGTGAGCGGTGTCACGTGCACATTCCTCACCAGGGGTCCACTGCACATCCTATTGTTAAAGGCTCCTCTATCGGTGACCCATCCCTGATACAAAAATTCCATCAAACTGAGTGCATCTCTCCCTCTGCTATTGCAGGAGGTTGAATTTAGACGACGCACTCTACAAATACAAAAAGCTGGTGGTGCAATGGAAGACACACATATCATTCATCACATCTTGCATTTACTGTGTTATCTAGTTTCCTAATTCCCAAGTGATTGTAAATGAATGTCTGAGGAACACTCTTTTGTGCATTTGTGTATTGTTTTTAAGCTACTTAAAGAATCCAAAGGCCACCTGAGGAAACATATTTTTACTCATGAGATGCTGTGATGTGGAATGGACTGCCTGGTGGACACAGATTCAATATTAACTTTAAAAAGGGAATTGGATTAACACTTGAAGAGGATAAATTCATAGGGCTATGAGGAATGGGACTGTCATGAGCTCTTTCAAAGACCTGGCACAGGCACATTGGGTAAAATGACCTCCTTCAGTAATGTATCATTCTACTCTCGAGATGTTGACACTAAAGCCTTTATTACCAGTGTTCGGAATCAAACATATAGGGTGGAATTTAATCCATGCAACAGGGGTCTTGGCAGCCTGCATTGCCTCCTTTGAGAGGGCCTCCCATATTAAGTGCCAATTAGGCACTTAAGTGGCCAGCAGTAACTCTTCCTCAGGGTCAAGGGCCCCAGAGGGCGGAAATCCCGCCACCCCACCCTACCCCTGACCCCTAAACCCTAACCCCTTACACCCCCCACCCCCAACTCCAAAGACTGCCAACTAATCAGAGGCCAGCTGCTCTCTATTGCAGGCAATCCTACCAGGAACAGTGGTGAGAACATGATCAATCAATCATCTTCTCAAGGACAATTAGGGATGGGGAGTAAATGCTGGCCTTGCCAGCAACGCCCACATCCAAGGAACGAATTTTTTTAAAAACTATCTTGGATTCTGTTTGTCTTTTGGGAGTCAACTAACAATAGTTTGCTTTTATATAGAGTTTCAGCATGGTAAAACATTCCCAGACATTTCACAGATTCTGAAGGGAATACAGCCTTGTAATCACTTCCAGAGTATCTTACAGCACAGCAAAAATTATTTAATTAGCCCAACTTCCCTGTTCTTTCCACCTTGCCCTGCAATGTTTTCTGGTTCCAGTATGCATCCAATTCTATTTTGGAAGTCTATTATGACACAGCCGATGTTAAAGGCTGAGCTGTTCAAATCCCAGAGGGAAACATGAAAAACTGTCATAACCTGTTTTGCAATTTGTAGGTTTTGAGATGCAGGCTTTGAATTCAGTAGTAATAAGACCACCAAGTCTCAAGAAAAACTAAATTAAGTTAAAACTAAGATAAAACTAAATTAAACATTTATTAATACAAGAAAGATTGTAAGTACATAAATATGTCGACAAAATTACCACTATAATAACTACAAAAATCCCCTAATTAATCTGACTCCTCCATTAAGGCAACAGTAACATACATAGATTTAAACAGACCCCTGGCAAAGCACTCCCTGGACAGTCAAATTCAAAATGAGCTCCTTTCAGCTCTGTGTCCTTGCAGACAGCAGCTTGAGTATTACAGGCTGGAGGCTTTAATCTTAGAATCCCTCCACTTTTACCAACAGCCTTCTCGCACTGTATACATATTTTCATCTTCTAACAATAAAACCCCTTTCATAGACCAATTTTATTAGCAAGCTTTGAAGAAAAAATAAACCCATTGTTTAGCTTCTTCTGGCTAGGTGTGATATTTTACCCATTCTGTTCAATGGTTGATTTAAAATGCAAATTGGATCCTTTTCACTTCACCTTGTAACTTCCCTATGTTTACTTAATTACCATTTCAAACCTACTTCTTTTCTATACATCAAAGCCTCTAGACCAGCTGGCTTTAATCCAATTAAGACACACACACATACATAGACACAGACACCACTAAACTCTATTTTAAAATAATTCCCAATAACATTATTATATCTTCTTGATGAGTCATGAGTGAATTTGCTTCCACCACCCTTTCAGGCAGCTCATATCAAGGTACTGTGAAGTCCCAAGGGACTGTTGTGTCCACTTTAGAGGTGGTGAGGGGAGGGCTGGGTGGGAAGAGCAGTGGTTTCGTTCTAAAAACAAAAAAACTGCGGATGCTGGAAATCCAAAACAAAAACAGAATTACCTGGAAAAACTCAGTAGGTCTGGCAGCATCGGCGGAGAAGAAAAGAGTTGACGTTTCGAGTCCTCATGACCCTTCAACAGAACTAGGTGAATCCAAGGAAGGGTTGAAATATAAGCTGGTTTAAGGTGTGTCGAGGGTGGGGGGGTTTGGGTGGGCGGAGAGAAGTGGAGGGGCGTGGTGTGGTTGTAGGGACAAACAAGCAGTGATAGAAGCAGATCATCAAAAGATGTCACAGACAACAGAACAAAAGAACACGTAGGTGTTAAAGTTGGTGACATTATCTAAACAAATGTGCTAATTAAGAATGGATGGTAGGACACTCAAGGTATAGCTCTAGTGGGGTTGGGGGGAGCATAAAAGATTTAAAAATATTTAAAAATAATGGAAATAGGTGGGAAAAGAAAAATCTATATAATTTATTGGAAAAAACAAAAGGAAGGGAGAAGAAACAGAAAGGGAGTGGGGATGGAGGAGGGAGCTCAAGACCTAAAGTTGTTGAATTCAATATTCAGTCCGGAAGGCTGTAAAGTGCCTAGTCGGAAGATGAGATGTTGTTCCTCCAGTTTGCGCTGGGCTTCACTGGAACAAGCAGCAAGCCAAGGACAGACATGTGGGCAAGACGGCAGGGTAGAGTGTTAAAATGGCGAGCAACAGGGAGGTTTGGATCATTCTTGCGGACAGACCGCAGGTGTTCTGCAAAGCGGTTGCCCAGTTTACGTTTGGTCTCTCCAATGTAGAGGAGACCACATTGGGAGCAACGAATGCAGTAGACTAAGTTGGGGGAAATGCAAGTGAAATGCTGCTCTGTAGGAGACATTCTGACAGAGATTGAAGGCCACAACACTTCTTCCCTTTGCCACGGGCAGATTGAAGAACTATCAAATTATAATATATTCACAAACGCATTGCAGTGATGGCCCACAGCATCAACGGTTATTCCGTATCTCACCCGAGTGATCTTCATGCATCGGCCTAGGCTGTGAGCGTTGCTCAGCTATTTGACTGTGGAAGGCATCGCAGCTGAGCCTGGCCCCCATTTTCAATGATCGAATATATCCCTCCTTTGCAGCAGGGATCATTAAAAAGCAAACCCTGGGTGACATTTCCCTCTCAAATCCTGGGTCTTTTGAGACAGTTTTAGAATCTCAGCTGGTGCCCAGTTCGAGCTGGGAAGCAACGTGGTACCTTCTGGATTAGATTGCCCAGCAGCATTTGCAGGCAATGCGTTTTACCGATGAGCCAGCGGACAAAGCAGTACATCCCTATTCTTACCAAAACCTGGGGAATTTTTCATTAAAGGCTCCTGACTTCTGGCTTACCATCTCCACAGGAGCGGCATGGTTGAGTGTGTCAGAATTTCCTGTGATTGTTATTCCCCATCTATCCAGGAATATGTTTCCCTAGAATGTAAACCATTCCTTGACTTGAGAAACGGTTTTTTGGTGGGTTATCATCCAGATTCTGGGAATGACAGCTTGGAAAAACATGTTATGTCTTGAACATTTATTGTTTGCTATGAGAAGGAGGGCTGAAGCTCCACAATAAAACGAACCCCTTCAGAGAGAGAAAGATGGCCAATTTATTGCCCAGTTGTGAGGTAGCTCTCATTGGACATCTGCGACCAACAGGAGTGCGTGTTTCACAACCTGCTACTATCGTTTTCAGACAGGTTATCTTTGCAATTAATGAGATTTCAGCTCATCATTTTGGCTTGGATTTCAACCCACGATGTGGGGGTGGGTATAATAATCGGGAACTCAATCATACGCAGCTCCCAGGACTGGTGCCTATTTTAAAAGCTGACATTGGAGAAAACACTTGTTATAATGTCAGGTCTCTAATAATAGTTTGTTACAACGGGGGATCTTACAGCATGCGATTTGCTTTAATCGGAAGGTTGATAATACGCAGCTTGAGCAAGTGTTGCCGGGAGCGAATTGGATGAAGGGCTTTGTCCCCTTCTTGAAGATCTATTCATTTCTTTCAAAAGGTGCACAAGTTTGTACTGAATTAACAATTGGTACATTTATTTAAAAAGCTTCCTCGACAGAGCTCTGCCACATCAAGTAAACAAGTAAATATTCTGTTTTACAGCTACAGTAAACCAGAGCTCCTTCTTATCCCCAATTATGAAACATATGAAAGTCCAAAAACTTCACTATGCTAAAGCTCTGTAGAAAAGGTTTCCTTTGTTGCCGACATTGCTTTAATCTCAACACTATTTAAGCCCATAAAATCCTTGACCTGAATAATACCATCACAGTGTCACAGAGACATTCCAGCATGTCTCGCACCCTGTAATGCGCCAGTCTGGATTCAATGGTAGGATTCCCTCCAGTCCGAAACTCATGAGACTTAATTAGAAGCCTAGGCCAGAATTTTACACACCCGTCTGCCGCAAAATTGCACAAGATGACATCGGGCGAGCATCCCAATGTCATCGCATACTCACGTGATATCTCACTCGGCGGGCGCACGTGGCAATTGGAAGCGCGCCCGCTGACAATTAAGCGGGCAATTTAGCCTATTAGGGAGGCACTTGAAAGCGATGTTTCATGGCCCGTCCATTTTCACGGTTGGCGGATGGGCCATTCTCCCAGGCGGCCTTTACATTTTTTCTCAAACCTCGATCCAGGGTGGGATGAAATCTCCGTGGGGGAATAAAATAAAAAGAGATATCTGGGGACTGTTTTTTTTTATGAGGTGTGCTTTCAGGTGCTCGATGGTGCTGCGTGGACATATTTTGCGGCATTTTTGTCGTTTCGTTTATTCTGTGGAGGTCTGCAGGCTCCCTGGGTCAGCTGTCTGCCTCCAGCGAGCTCTCTGGAAGTGCTCACCAGCACCCGCAGTGACGTCGGCGCCCGCCCTCTCCCAGCCCCCAGCGGCAGGGCTGAGCCTTTCTCAGGGCGCGTTTCACGTCGGCTGGCCGTTAATTGGCCGGCCAGCGTGAAATTGCGGTTGCGGGCCGAGCACAGTCGGGGGCCCATTGCCCACCCGCTCCTGAGCCCGCCGATTGCGTGTGCCCGACGAGCAAAAAATTTAGCCTTAGGCTGGCACCCCAGTGCCGCACTGGGGTGGGGGGGGGGGGTGGGTGTTATACTGTTGAAGGTGATGTTTTTCAAATGATATGTTAAACTTGGGTCCCACCTGCCCTCTCAGGTGGGCATAATAAGATCCCACCGCATTATTTCAAGGGGTGACCCCCAGTGTCCCCATCAGTAATTAACTCACAACTTAAAAAAAAAACAGATTGTCTGGTCATTTTTCTTTTTCTTTATTCTTTCATGGGACCTGGGCACTACTGGAAAGGTTAGCATCTGTTGCCCATCCCTAATTGCCCTTGAACTGACTGGGCCATTTCAGTGGGCAATGAAGAGTAAAACACATTGCTGAGGGTCTGGATTCACATGCAGGCCAGACCAGGAATGATGGTAGATTTCCTTCCCTCAAGGACATTAGTAATGGCTGAAAACCATTACAATTGATGATAGTTTCATGGTCACCATTACTGAGACTAGCTTTATATTCCAGATTTATTAACTGAATTTAAATTCCACCAGCTGCTGTAGTGGGATTTGAACCCATGGCCCCAGAACATTAGCCCATGCCACTGGATTACTAGTCCAGTGACATTACCACTACACCACCACCTCCCCAGCCACCATCATGTGACTGTGGCATTTTGCTGTGCGCAAATTGGTTGGCGTGTTTTCTACAATACAGCAGTAAGTGCACCTCAAAAGAGCATCACGGGGAGAATTTTTGGCTCAGCAAGTGGGGGCGGGGCCCGCGCACCGAGGCGTAAAATGATGCAGGGTGACATCGGGCGTGCGTCCCGACTTCACCGCATGTCATTTAGATTTTCAGTTCGGCGGGTGCTCAGCCAAGTCAGCTGCGTGCCCGCCAAACTGTCAAAGGCCTGTTAAGGCCATTAATTAACTAATTAAACCTATTGAGAAAGCTGCCCGTCCAACCTTAAGGCTGGCGGGTGGGCAAAGAGCCCAGGCGGCCTTCGGATTTTTCATGGAACCTCATCCACGGGCGGGATGAGGTTTCGTGAAGGGTTTATAAATTAAGTAAAGTTTTTCATTAAAATTCGTAGACATGTCCCAGCTCATGTGACACTGTCAGATGAGGGGACATGTCTTAAATTCTTTTCTTTATCTAAATTTTTAAAACTTAAACTAATCTCCCTGAGGCACCTCTGGAGATTTCTGCGCTCTTTTACGCGCATGCATAAAATGGCAGCGCGGACCCGATCGGGGGCTCTGATCAGGACCGCACGTGGCCCCGCCCACCCCCGCGCAATCCCACCCAACAGGGGGGAAAATTCTCCCACATGGGTTATAAAGTGCTTTAGAATATTCTGAGTTTATAAAAGACGCTGTGTAAATAAAAGCCTTTCATTCTTTAAGTTTCTCTTCACTTACTTGGTCTGATATTTGTGATACTCTATCTTGTTTAGACTATGCCTCTAGTGAGGCACTGTCAGAGATGATGAATATATATGTAAGTAAACATGAGAACTGCAAATAACAAACTGCTACATTCGGATTTGTGCTGTTCATGCCATGATGCCACAGGTCACCACTTCATAATAGCTGTCTACGTGGCATCTTAGTTCGTTTGTCAACTCAGACTGTGAGAGAAGAAAAGAAATAAAATATTTATGCACATTTTTAATGCAGGAACCACATTAAAATAAATACACACTAGGGAGTGGTGGTTTATTAAAATTAAATAATTCACATACCAGCAGTTATGAGTTAAGTGACTCTTGTAGGCTGATGATTTATTTTTCATAATCCATCCCTCCCTTATGTCTTTTCGATCAGCATTCAACATGTTGGCAACATAATATTCATAAAATAATAGCCTACAAATGATGTTGGCGGTGTTAGTAGCAATACAGCATTGATGTCCCTGTTGTACAAACGTTCATGTGTTCCTGCAATATTTCACTGTCTGCCATTTTGAAACAACACGTTATTTTAATATTCTCAGTTTTCAATCGTTCCGTCATTGGCAGTCAGGCATTCAGTTGCCTAGGCCCCAACCTCCGGAATTACCTCTCTAAACTCCACCCTGACTTTAAGACACTCCTTAAAACCTACCTCCTTTGACCAAGCTTTTGATCACTCCTTATGCATGTTGGGGCTTAATTTTGTTTGATAATGCTGCCCTTATTGCTTGGGACATTAAAGGAGCTACATAAATGCAAGTTGCTGTTATTAAACTGAAGGGCAGAAGAAGATCAGCAACACCTTTCAACGGTCTCATGCTAGCAGAAGCAATTATTTCTATGTATTTTTACAGTGCCTTTCATGACCTCAGAATCTCACAAAATACTTGCCATCCAAAGAAGCACTTTTGAAGTTTGGTCACTGTTGTCATGTAGGAAAATGCACCAACCAATTTGCCCATAGCAAGCTCCCACAAACAGCAATGAAAGAAGCGAGAAAATTAGATGTGACTTCTTTTGGAAGTGTTGGTTGATGGATAAATATTGGCCAGGGATAACCAGGAGAACTACCTTCATCTTCTTGGAAAAGTGCCACAGGATCTTATTAGGTTAACCTTTGTTCTGAAAGGTGGCATCTCTAGCACTCCCTGAGTACTGCATCGCGAATGCCAGCCTAGATTATGCATTTAACTCTCCGGAGTGGGTCTTGAACCTAAATCTTTTTGAATTAGAGGCAAGTGTTGCCACTGAGCTGCACTGAAATTCAAAAAACTGACTGTGCACAAAACCAACATTTTACAGGGAATATTGGATGGGGCACTGAGTAAAAAGAGAGACTGAGAAGTTAATTGTATGTTATTGAACTATGACATTATTCCACAATAACTTGCATTAAATGGAGCCTTTCTTGTAGATGAATGCTTCAGATTGCTTCACAAGAGGGGTGAGGAAGAACTCACTCGGGCATGGGAAAGATTTAAAGGAGTGGGCAATGGAGAGGTTTTTGAAGGGAGTTAGATGTAGCAGAGCAGAGCAGAGGGATATTATGAGAGCAGGTTAGCATGTTGTGCTAGTCACTGCCTGATTATAAAGCAAAGACAATGGGGACAGGTATTCATTTAGACCCAAAGAAGTGAAGGATGTGAGCAGGGGTGGTTGGGGGGTGGGGGGGTGGATTCTTCTGGTAAGATGGAGCATCAAGAAGTTTGGAAAGAATGAGTGTTTAAGCTGCAGTACTGTGGGTCAAGGGGCCCAGTGTGAATACATCAGCCATCAAAGCAGGGTTTTAAAAATTAACTTACTTAATCGAGTTCATAATTTATCAACTCCCTTTCCATGTTTTCCCTAAAGGAATGCACATTCATTAGGGAAGGAAACATTTTAGCAATAATGTTTGTGTATTGAAGAGAATCTGGATTGCAGCAGTCCTTTGTGACAAGGCAGGGCAGCGGGAGGAAGGAAGCCTGGTATTAAAGTGTGCCTCAGGCAGAGGGGTGTGACTGGAGTTAACCAGCAGACTTCAATTATAAACCATTTGTAAACCTCCTCTCGTTTTCCGGTGCAGGGACTCAAATCGCTTACCCTCTGTGGCCCTCTCCACCCTACCCCGTCCCCCAGCGGGTTTACTATAATCAAAAAAAAATACTTTAAATATGCTGAGATTTCTAGGCAGAACTGACTCAGGACTTTTGGACTCATACAAAAATGGCCCCTGCAGACTCCTGTCTTTAAAGGTTGTTATGCTTAGCTCACATGGATGCTCCTGGGTTGCTTTCACGCTGAATTACTGACCCCCTCCAAGAAAATTAGAATAATGACATTTAAGTAGTTGCTGGAACTGATTTGAAAAAAAAGAACTATTGAAGGATGGTCGGGGTGGGGTGGGGTGGGGTGGTGGAAAAGTCTGATTTTTGAAAAACTGAAAGGTGGGAAAAAATTCTTCACCACCCAGTGTGCTGCTAGCCAGGGAGGTTCCCAGGTTTCATCTGTGCCCTCTGCCGAATTCACTATTCTCAGCCACGACACCACACGTTTAATAATTTCACAGGCCAGTCGTACCAGACCAGCACAGTACAAAGTGACCGAAATTATTTTATCAGATTCTATGTAAGTGTTCAGTTTCAGATGCTAGGTAGAGTAGCTTGACAGGTAGTTACAAGGAGATAGTGATGTATGGTGAGCTGAATGTTCTTACCTTGCCTGAAGAGTGAGAATTCACTTGTTGCATATATCTGTTAATCTCAAAAAAATCTATAAAACCGCAGGTCACTGCGATTCCTTACTGAGGTAAAGGAGCTACAACATTATATGAGCTCATATGGAGTTAAGGAGCTGCGGTGGATCCTTGTAATACTAAGGGCTGGATTTTTAGCCACCACCAACACCAAGCCAGATTTAATTCCAGATTGGAATGTTCAATTGTTCTGTGTTAATTATGTGAGTCTGTCTACTATTGATGCCCACTGTATTTGTTTGATTAAGTCTGGGTGTGGACTCCACCTCCACCCCCACCATGCTGGGGGCGGGGGGTGGGGGGGAGGTGGTCATACAATACCATACATTGTGACAAAGATTTCATTTTCCATCCAGCTATATTACTCAAGCATAACATGCTCATTAAATATTGACCAACTTGTCCCATTTCTCAGCTGCTCATAATAAGCTTTGGAATCATGGCCAAGAACATTCTGCGGACACTTGGGATTTCCTGTCAGTAATCACGGTAATGCAGCTTGTTATGGCATA
Source organism: Carcharodon carcharias (assembly GCF_017639515.1). Lineage (NCBI taxonomy): Eukaryota > Metazoa > Chordata > Chondrichthyes > Lamniformes > Lamnidae > Carcharodon > Carcharodon carcharias. The sequence goes on along the minus strand of NC_054480.1, from coordinate 132,538,229 downwards.
GCTAAAATTTATTGGAGCTGATGCATTAGGAATTCCTAATCTGTTTATGGTAAGTGAATATTTGTGGCAAAAATGTCTGCACACAGATTGTTGAAATTGGTCAGATTTAATTGAAACGCAAGCAATGGAATAATGTTAGGAGTCAAGAAAGTTTTTTAAAAATTGAGGCTTGTATTTACATACTGCCTCTGGAAAATGCTTCACGAGTAATTACCTTTGGGTTGTGGTGATTGTTACATTGCTACCTACAGCCATTGGTGCACAATCAGATCTCAGCAATGAGGTGAATTTAACCAATCTATTTTTAGTGGTGATATTTGCCTCAACCACTTCCTGTAGTAGTGAGTTCCACATTCTAAGCACTCTCTGGGTGAAGAAATTTCTCCTTATTTTCCTATTGGATTTATTGGTAACAATCTTGTATTCATGGTCCCTAGGTCCCTCGAGGCACGTGTTAGAAACTGGAAGGAGCGAGTGTCTATGGTGAAAAGAAAACTGGACATGTGGGGGCGATGCTCCCTCTCCATTGTGGGTAAGAACCTGGTCATCAGGTGTGAGGCACTCTCGCTGTTGCTGTACGTGGCGTAGGTCTGGCCCATTCCAGACTCCTGCGCGATGGCGATCACCCGAGTCATCTTTCGCTTTATCTGGATGTCGAAAATGGATCGTGTCCGCAGGGATGTGATGTACAAGCCTCTAGATAAAGGGGGAAAAATGTGCCCAACATCGCCCTCATACTGATGGCCACCTTTGTGTGTGGCTGCATCAAGCTGTGTGTAGACCCTCGGTACGCAAACACCAAGTATCACTACGTGCTGAGGTTCTACCTGTCCCCGGTGTTGCGAAGGATGGGTCTGGCCATGCTGCCATGGAACGCTCCAAGTAGTTGGACCGTGCCGTACCACCTGTCCCTCGTGGGAAAATTTATGCAGAGCAACACCTTTGACCACAAGTCCATCAGGCAGTGGTCAGCACGTAACGTCTTAGGGGCCCTGTGGGAAAAGGAGAGGGTGGATCCTGTCAGATAGTTCCCTGAGCAGACTGTCAAAGTCATTTGGCAGAATGCCTCATCACCAGAACTTTCCAACAAACACCAAGATGTAGCTTGGTTGGTGATGAGAAAGGCCCTCCCCGTCAGATCCTTCCTACCCGCCAGGAGTCTCACCCCCTCTGCACATTGCCCTCGAGGTAGCTGTGGTGGGGACGAAACCGTTGTTCATCTCCTTGTGGATTGTGCCTTTGTAAAGAAGGTCTGGAGAGAGATGCAGTGGTTTTTGTCGAGGTTCATCCCGCGCAGTTCTGTGACACAGGACTCTGTGCTCTACGGGCTGTTCCCAGGGACACACTCGAGACAAACATCAACTGCATCTGGAGGATCATCAACTCGGTACTCTTTGGTCTGCCCGAAACTTGTTGGCCTTCCAGCGCAAAGAGTTGTCCCTGACCAAGTGTTGCAGACTGGCACATTCCAAGGTCCAGGACTACGTGCTGAGGGAAGCACTAAAGCTTGGGGCAGCCGCCACAAAGGCGCAATGGGGAAAGGTCGCTGTCTAAGACCTTTCTGCCACAGTGCACCGAGGGGCTGGGAACTGCTGAGAGCCACTCGGGCTGTACAGCTCAAAATGAATGTATGTAGTCAATACTAAGTGTATTATAAATGTATTGAAACACATCAGAGTGCAACATGATGTATGTTGATAACTCCAATACCATTGTCTGATTGTCTGCATTGACCATATTGAAATGATTGTAATATTCAATGACTGTATTGATGCATCTTGTGATACATGTGTAAAAGTTGAATCTGATTGTACTTATGTGATGGTGATTTTGAAATGGTTTGGAATGTTCTGTCAGATATTTTATGAATAAAGTATATTTTTCAAAAAAAAAGTATTCATGGTCCCTAGGTTCTCTCACAAGTGGAAACATTAGGTGAGATTTTAACTCATTCAAAACCCACCTACTTGCACAGAGTTAAAATTGGGCCTCTACCTCCACATCTACCCTGCCCAATCTATTCCTAATTTTGAAGACTCTATCCGGTCTCCTCATTCTTTTGAAGAAAAAAATCCAACCCTGTTTAATCTTTCCTGATGAGCCTATAACCTTCTGATTTGAAAATCAGGGTGTGTCTAGCCAAACCGAATTGACTATTAAAAATGTATTTTAGCCTTGATTCAGTCCCACTTCAGGTGCTTGAGCAAATTATCAAGCTGACATTTCAGTGCAGGTGGTCTCTTTCAATTGAGGTTTTTAAAAAATAATCTACCTTCCTAGAAAGTAAAAAATCCCATGGCAACATTCAGTGAGTTTTCTAGAGTTCTGGACAATATTTTCCCTTCAACTAACATCATAAAAAAAACAATTATCTGGTCATGATCTCATTGTTGTTTGTCGGAGCTTGCTGTGCACAAATTTGGCTGCCACATTTCCTGCATTGCAACAGTGACTACACTTTAAAACTATCAAGTTGGCTATAAAGCACTTTGAGATACCCTGAGGTCATGAAAGATGCTATATAAATGCAAGATTTCATTTTGACTGACTGGAAATGTTGCTGGCACTGAGTGCAAAGGTCAGGGGTTGAAGTCTCATTCCAGAAACTGAAGCACATCATATATGCTGCCAGCACAGTTCTGAGGGAATGCTGCATTGTTGAAGGTGCCATTTTTCAGATGAAATGTTAAGACACTATTTGGAGAAAAGCAGGAATTTTCTCCGGGGACCCTGGCCCACATTTAACCTTCCACCTACACTACCAAAAATAGACCTAACTTGTCATCTATCTCATCGCTGCTAAGGGGAGCTTGTTGAATGCAAATTGGATGCCATGTTTCAAAGGTGTTACAAAATTTTATGATAAGCAGTTTGGTAATTCCCAATATGATGAAAGGCATCATAAATTTATATTTCAGGCATGTTACAACATTAAACAACATTTATTTGTTGATCTCACTCATCCTCTCACTTCACAACATGAGGCTGTTGCAGAGAAACTGGATACATGAGCATGGTACTAGATCGTGATCTTTCTAACAGTGGAAATGACGCAGAAAACACAAGTGGGCTTGTAAAAACACACACTAATCAGTGGGGGTGGTCAGCTAGAACTTTGAGTCGGAAGTATTGAAACTTGCCTTGATTGACTCAGCACCACTGAATCTGGACAAACAGAGATACAGTGAAGTGATGAGATGTTCATTAATCTTCTTCTTAGACAAGCCCTTGGGAAGCAGGATGGTTTGCTTCCACTCCAGTTTGGGAGGTTCTGAAAGGCTGATAAGTCCAACGCGCCATCTGTAGATTCTGCCAACTGCAGGACAGGTGGTGCTTGAAAAGTCAGGGAGATGAGGCATTTGGAGGTCTATGCATTCCCTCCAACGCCTCGACTTCACCTCTGTGTGTTCCCAACTAAGTGTCACTAATCACAGTCAGAGTTATTCAAGCACGTGGGTGCATCATCATCCAGGCAGGCCACAAATAAACACATCGCAGCTAAGCCATCCTACTTCTGCATTTAATTTTAATTTCTCAGCTGAAAAAACATAACAAGCGGAAGGCACATCTGCAGAATGTGAACCTGTGACCTTTCCGTCCTTTCCTGATTGCATAAACTCTCACTAGATTCTGGTTCCATTTGTGGCAACAATTCTCTTGTATTTCAACTAAGTGGCCTCTTCATGTGTGAGCCTAGACCGTATCAATAGGTCAATTAATCATGAAGGGCTTTAGAGATGACCAGTGAATCGGAACAGGAGCCATGACTGAGCTCTTTTCCACCAACACCCCCCGCCCCCACCTTCCCATTAACCCCATAGCAATGGGATCAATTGTGACCCCTCAACTGCTACCCTGAGATCTCCTCCTCAGTCAGTACAGGCTCAAGGTGGTAGCTGGAGCCTGCAGGCCTTCCGGTCTAGCTCTATACAACATCAGGGGGTGCAGTTAACAATTCAGCCACCAGGGAAGCTCTTTTTTTTCTCAATGGCTAGGATCAAATGATCCATTCTTTACAAGCTGTGTTTGAGATAGAGTTATCAAATCTGACTGCACATATTCCATCACATTGACCACACTGCCTCCGACATCTCTACTCCCACACTCTCAACATTGTTCCTATGACATGACTATCATCTCGGCGCCTTGCCTTCCTACACCAATCAGAAATTGACTCTTTGTTGCCTGATTGGATGATTCTTGACTGGCAGTCAAACAGCACTTTTTCCCTCATGACTAATATTTTTATAACCAGTCGGCAAAAAGTGTGCAAAGAATTTATTTTCAAAAGCACAATTTTCTGTTGTCCCTATAAATTTTCTGGGTGGTTTTCAGCAGTGACCTGGAGATTAATCGTTAATTTCTGGAGGCTTCTGGGCAATGGTGGAGAATTGACAACAATAATATCATGGCATCTCTAACCCAACACCTGGCTCTCTCCAGACCGGATAGAGTGATGGGCTTTTCAGTCTCTAATAAGCAAAAGATTCACTCATTAATCCATGATCTTCAAGAGTTACAAATCCCAAATATACTTGGTAAAGTCATGTTTTGGGAAAATAAAGAGCTTTAATCCAAATTTCCAAAAACTAAAGGAAATTGGTCAGAGATATTAGATTGTATGGCACATGAATAGTCTATTCTATTCATTGCTCTCCAATACCAATGCCTTTTATAGTAAATACTGCTATATTAATTGGTAGCACTCATTTCTGAGTTGAAGGTTAAGGGCTCAAGGTACATGCCGGTCTTTAATCTCACCTTAGATTAAGCATTTGAATGCCAAAGGATCTTATGTCCTATCATAGGTCCTATCTCCGCCTTCAGATGGACTTTATAGGCTGAATTATGCCTGGCCACAATCACAGCTCGAAGCCTTACTGGTTAAGGAGGTGGGTTGTGAAATCAGGTAGGAGACCTGCGTGTTGGGATTCATTAGATCAGCCATGATCTAATTGAACGGCAGAACTGGTTCAAAGGGCTGAATAGCTGCTCCCGTTCTGTGTTGCATTCCAAAATTGGCGCTCAAGATTTAAGCCTGCGCTGCCACGTTTTACAAGACTCTTTAAACATGAAAATGAGTGATAATTGGCTCAGAGCAAAATCTCCTGGAAAAGGCCTCCTTGGCCAGAGCACTTCTCTCCCTTCTCAAATCAGCAAATGACCATTTGGATGGTTTGGTCTTTAGGAGTTGGCTTCTCCAAAGTGATTTATAATTGCCTACTGCATTGAAAGTTTTGCCTTTGATTCTTTCTTCAGGTGAATTTGTGAACATAATCAGATTCTTTAGATTCATTCACTACAACAGGAACATGATGCCAGAGTGACAGCTGTGCTACAAAATCTACAAGAACCAACATTTACCCCTAGTAACAAATTTCAGGTCTTGCAACTGACAATTAACCTCTTAAGGCATATTGTACGTGCACCAGCAGTCAGTGCAGATCCTCAGAAAACTAAAGCAATCAAAGAATTTCCACCTCCTCACAATGTCATAGAGCTTCAGTGAGTTATGGGGATGGTGATTCAAGTGGGGAAGTTCCCACCCAACTTAGCAAACAGGAATGAACCATTATGTCAGCTGCTAAGACAGGTGCCGGGAAGATGCCCAGCACTTTCTGTGATACAACTGAGTGGCTTGTTAGGGACTTGCAGTTAAGAGTCAACCACATTGTTGTGGTTCTGGAGTCATACGTTGGCCAGACCACCTAAGGACAGCTCCCGCGCCGCCCCCCCCCACCCCCCCCCCCACACCCCCCCACCCCCCCGAAGGGTATTAGTGAACTAGATGAGTATTTGCTTGCACCAATCCAGTAGTTTTACGATTATTACCTCTGTCACTGAAAGCGAGCAGAGGTAACGTTCTCATCCCTGCTTGTTAGTCTGATTGTAAACAATATATCTCAAAAAATAAATATATCCATCAAACACATCTTCCCCTCTCCTCCTCTGTCAGCAGCCCAAAGGGGCTGGTCCCTCTACGACACCCTGGCCCACTCTATCTCTCCAAACCTTCCCAAGGAAACTTCCCATGCAATCACAGGAGTGGGGGGGGAGGGGGGGGGGAGGGGGAGTGGGGAGAACACCTGCCCTTTTACCTTCCCTCTCCTCAATGTCTAAGGCCCCAAACACGTTTTCCAGATGAAGCAGTGATTTACTTGTACTTCTTTTAATTTAGTCTACTCTATTCTCAGGTCACAATGCAATCTCCTCTACACTGGGGAGAGCAAATGCAGACTGAGTGACTTCATTGCAGAGCACCTCCACTCAGTCCGCAAGCATGACCCCGACCTTCCGACTGCTTGCCTTCGTAATTCACCATCTTGCTCACATTTCAGCCTCAGCCTGCTGCAATGTTGCACTGAAACCCAACACAAGCTTGCGAAACAGACGCTTCATCTTCCGATTAGGCACTTTACAGCCATCTGGACTCATCATTGAGTTCAATAACTACAGACCATGAACTCTGTCTTCCATTTTGATATTTTTTTGCCAAGTGCCAGTCTGTATCTTGTGTTCATGTTTTTGCTTTATCACAGCAAGTCTGAAAGTTTGCCCTTTATTCCACCATTAACAGTTACTCTGGACCAATGCTTTGTTTAACTATAACCATTACCACTCCCTTTGCCTTTTGTTCCATGACATCTTTGTTATTTAATCTTTCCCCTCTAATCTTTCCCTGTTCTCCCTGATCCTCCCCACTTTCTCAGCAGCATAAAACCCATCACATTTCTACCTCTCTTCAGTTCCAAAGAGACATATTGGACTCAAAACTCTGTTTATCCACAGATGTTGCCAGGCCTGCTGAGTTTTTCCAGCACTTGCTGTTTTATTTCAGATCTCTAGTATTCGCAGTATTTTGCCCTTATCTCAAAAACGAATGGATGGATTTCCACAAAACTTGGTACATTGATAGGGTATGGCCCAAGATAGAACTGATTCGTTTTTGGTGAAAATGTGGATCAGAATTAAAATTGGAAGCAAGAACATAACAAACTTACGGTATGCACACTCAGAAGAGGCCCTACAAAATATCGTAGATCAAGTAAAATGTATAAGTTTAGAATATGGATTGAATATGAACACCAAAAAGACAAAAACAATGGTGGTTAGAAGGAATACATTAGAAGATTTAAGTGTAATGCGTCACTCTAAAACAAGTTAATAATTTTGTCTATTTAGAACAAAGATGGTAGATATGATGCTGAAATTAGAAGAAGAATTGAGAAAGCCAAAAGTGTCATGAAGCTATCATATTTTTCATAATATTATTGTGGGGTATTGTAAAGTAGGCTTGTGTTTGTGTGTGTATGTGAATGGTCCTGTCTGTGTGGCTCATCTAATTAAATTAGAGACGGGTGGGCTGCAAAGTTGAAATTATCAAAAGAGTTAGGTGTAAAGGGCACATGAAATACTAATGGGTGAACAAGGGTAAAGTCTCAGTGGATGGGGCGTGAATGAAACTTGCATTGTAAGAAAAGTGGAGAGGCGTTTGGTTTTCAAAGAGACATGGTAGGATGTTTACAACTAACAAGATAAATTGGGCAGGTTATTACATTGATTTGTCCCAAAAGGGTTGACCATAATGACAACATAAAAGATTTTTATGTTAAGGGAAAAGTAAATTCCAAAGGCATTGGGGAGCAGTGGGATTTACAAATTAAAGAGGAAGGAATATATTTAAAAAAAGGATTGGAAGGCAAGGGGGTGGCCATGTAATATCTGAGAGATGTGAAACAGACTTGGGGAAAAGCCTCTAGCCACTTTGCAGAAGACTGCCGTTCCAGTAACCAAAATTGTGTTAAAAGCCTTTGGAATCCCACTGTCAAGTGGGTGCTTGTGGGTTATCTCTATTAATTTAAAATCTAATTTGGGCTGTTGTCTTAAAGGGGTTGTGTACTTGGGAGTCTGGTTAACGAGGAATTTTGGGAATTGTTATAATATTAGGTAACCATATAACTGTAATCTTGTGTATGTGTTTTATTCTTTTCTTTTGTTAATAAATGTTTCAGTTTAATTTTTAAAATCTCTAAAGATGTTAGTGGACTCATTACTTCTGAAGTCAGTGCACAAATCTTCTTGTAATAAATACAAATTGCAAAACCGTTGTGATAACGTGACCAGGTTACTTGTGGGTTTTGTCAGCTTGACAAATACCACCTGCCATATCATAACAGAAGTAACTATGTGAAGATGAAGGATGTATCAACAACAAAAACACTCAAGCTCGTAACAAGGAATAAACTCATAAGATGCTACATTCTGGCCACTTTCCTGTCTGCCTCAGAAACCTGCACAATGAGTTAGATCTGTGGAAGAAAATAGGGGCCTTTGAAATGTGGATGCTAAGACATATGCTTAAAATTCCATATACAGACGATAAGATCATTGAAGAGGGGCCTGAAATAGCAAGACCAAAAATAACTCTAAAAGGTGACATCCAGAAAAGAAAATGTCAGTTCTTCAGCCATTTGATCAGGGCTGAAAAGCTACAGAGATCTCTTCAAAGGGGCAAAGTGGAGGGCAGCAAAAAGAGGGGTTGACACGGGTGTAGTTGGATGACGGACATCAGAGAGCAGTTGCAGACAAGCAGTGGATGTGTGAGGATAGTGCAAGACTGACAGGCATGACAGACCATGACAGCAGATCTTCTGGCATTAGTAGCTACAAGCAGCAGCAGCAAATCTGGATCCTGGAAATTTTTAAAGGATAAGTTAACACTGGGAGATAGAGCAAATTGATTTTCTCTTTCAGAATGTTGTTGATTGTTTTAAAATGTTGTGGATTGTCTCAGCTGCTGTAATGGAATTTACACAGCTGCCAAAATGTGAGCAGAGTTTTCAGAGCAGGTTGTTGGATGTGGATTGACCTGATGCCACCTCTTTGAGATCTTAATAAAAACATTTATTTTTCAGCTTTGTTGCGATACAGCATCAACCGGGCAAGGAAAGGCCTCACATTTATGGGACTAAAGATCAGCTAGAACTGCATAAATGTTATAATGCAGTTTAACATTGGGCAGAATCTTCGGCTCGGCGAACGAGGGCAGGGCTCACTTGCCAAGGCATAAAATGACACGGGGTGATATCGGGCATGCGTCCCGATGTCACCGCGCATCATTTAGGTTTTCAGTTCGGCGGGTGCGCAGCCGACTCGTCTGCGCACCCGCCAAACTGTCAAAGGCCTATTCAGGCCATTTAAAACCCAATTAAGGCAATCAGCTGAGCTGCCCATCCAACCTTAAGGTTGGCGGGCAGGCGAAGAGCCCAGGCGGCCTTTGCATTTTTCATGGAACCTCAGCCACATGTCATAAAAATTTTCTTGCCACTTTATTATACTTTTTGGGTTTAAAAATAAATTCGCTGAGGCACCTCAGGCAGATTCCTGTGCTCTTTCGCACGTGTGCATGAAAGAGCGCACTCTCGACTCCGGCAACCCCCATCCCGCCTGCACAGGGAGAGCTCAGCACTTCCAGGTGCGCATCACGCTGGGCGGGGCTTAATTGCCCTGCCCACTTAAAATGGCGGTGCAGACCTGATCAGGGGCGCCAATCAGGACTGCACCCGCACAACAGGCAGAAAATTCTGACCATTAAGCTAACACAGCATGATGGAGATATGCACTCTACTGAGTGCCCTCCTCATTCACCTTGAATGAGTCGGGCTTTTTAACACCAGATTTATGAACTGAATTGAAATTCCCGCAGCTGCCATCAAGGGATTTGAGCTCACGTCTCTGGAACATTAGTTTAGGCCTCTGAATTAGTAGTCCAGTAATGTTACCACTATGCCACCATCCCTCGTGGGAAAATAAATAGAATTCACATAGTGATGGTAAAAAATTCATACTTGCAGATATATTTTGGGTAAAGTTTTATGCTCATCAAAATTAGGAGCACAAGTGTTTGTGAAATTTTTTCCAGTTTAGGTCCCTAGCATCAACCACTTCCAGGTCAAACAGCGCAGGTAAAACTTCTTCACTGTCTTAAAAAGATGGCTGAAATGCTAAGAAGAGGCATCTTATCCTATCCTATCAATGTGATATTTCCATTGCCCACTAACCAGGCGGCTGGGAAGTCCCAAGTTTATTTTACCTGGGATCATTACAGATCTCAAAATCCCAACACAAAGAGTTTTGAAAGGTCAACATTCCAACCTAACAACAACCAACAATGAATTTAACACTGAAAAACATCCCAATGAGCTTCACAAAGGTGTAATCACCTGACTCATTTCAGGCCAACATCCCTAAATTGAAAAGTGTTGGGGTTTCAGCTAAAACAATTACAGCAATGAAAATGTAAATTTGGAATAAGAATTCATCTGAACCCAAAACCCGAGTTCATCCAAAACTGGGTGCTTTGAATAAATAGAAAGAAAGTTTGGTCCTGGGTCAACTTTGTGAATATCAAAAAAGAGCCAAGCTTCAAAGTAACAGTATGTCCACATCCAGCTGAGATTGGACATAACAGTGTTAAATTAAATTTATGCTGGCGTTAGGAGGGAGTGCTGATGAGTGGAGTGCCCCAGAGATCAGTGCCGGACCCTGACTTATTCAAAACTTTTTAAAAATTCTTTCATGGGATGTGGGTGTTGCCATCAAGGACAGCATTTGTTGCCCAAACCTAATTGTCCTTGAACTGACCTTGCTAGGTCATTTCAGAGGCAACCACATTGGTGTGTGGGTCTGGTAAGGACAGCAGATTTCCATCCCTAAAGGGCATAAGTGAGCCAGATGGGTTTTTGCAACAATCAAAGATAGCTTCATGGTCACCATCAAGAGATTAGTTTTCAATTCCAGATTTATTAATTAAATTTAAACTCCACCAGCTGACATGGTGGGATTTGAACCCATATCCCCAATGCATTGAACTTAGGGTCTCTGGATTATTAACCCAGCAACATTAGCACTACACCACTGTCTACCCACACACCACTCTCTCCTCACTTGATAACATGCTCTAGACTGATCATTTGGTGCAGTACTGAGGGAGGGCTGCGCTGATTGGAGGTGCCTTTTTTTTGGATGAAACATTAAACCATGGATCATCAGCTCTTTCAGGCAGAAAATTCTCAAAGGATTTTTATAGGAGAGCAGAGGAGTCATGGCCAACATTTGTCCCACAACCAAAGCTAAGACAGAAGGTCTGGTTATTTATTTTATTGCCATTTCGGGGAACTTGCTGGGCACAACTTAGCTTCCGCATTTCCTACAGCAGTGACCATACTTCAAAAGTATTTCACAGGTTGTAAAGTACTTTGGGATATCTTGAGGTCATGAAAAGGGCTATAGAAAGGCACATCTTTCTTTTTTAAATGGCCGGGTTTTTCGCCCCCGAGTCGGAAAGCAGGAGTCGGGACATCTCCTGGCTTGGCCTGCCCGCCTCAGGATAAAGTGCCCAGTCAGCCCTGATTTTCATTGCGGGGTGGGGATGTGGAGAGTTGGGGATGTGGGTGTGGGATGGAGTTGGGCCCACTGCCCCGGACGCAGATTGGAGGTAGCCAAAGGGGCTGCCGAGTGCCGAGGTAGGCTATTTAAAAGGACTTTGTCCCAGTTATTTCGTTAAATATTAGGCACTCTAGCCCTCACCAACTCACCACCACCCGACTCCCCATGCCACCTCCATGCCACTTATGCCAACCCATGCCCCCACACCCCCATGGCCCATTATAGTCCCCATGCCAACTTAATGTCAACCCATGCCAACCCACCCACCACCCTCCATGCCAACTCAGCCAGTATCCATCATGGGCAGACCTCAGGCGTCATGACACCGCAAAAATCCAGGCCAATAAGTTAGATTCTGAAGCTCAGTGTAAGCCGATCAGAATTATGATGATCCAAAAGGGGGCGGGCAGTTAAATTGGAAAAGGCAGTTTGGGAATGCCAAAATACATCATTTATTTGGTGGAAGAATGGCTGAGAAACCCATTACAGACAAGTGTAAAGTACTGCAAATGTTTAGAAAATTGGGCAGCAGAGGTAAGTCAAACATTGGTTTGATACACTAAGGGCAAAATTTTCCCTCCGTTGTGGGGGAAGAGCGGGAGTGGGCGTTACTGGGTGGGTTCCTGATTGGTGCCCACGGTTGGGGACGTGCTGCCATTTTGCGTGGGCCGGCTAATTAGCACTATGCACTCCCTCTGCGAGTGGGGGGGTGGAGGGGATTCCCTCAGCCGGGAGTGCGCTTTTTTGCGCATGCACACGAAACGGCGCACAGATCTCCTTGAAGCTAAGTGCTGCCTCAGGAAGATCGGCTCAGATTTTCAACTTTTAATAAACGAGTTTAAAAATTTTACCGGCCATGTCCCCTCATGTGACATTGTCAAATGAGTTGGGACATGTGCATAACTTTTATTTAAACCCTTCATTAAAATTTAAATACCCTCATGAAACCTCATCCCGCTCTTGGATGAGGTTTCATGTTTTTCCTCAAGCTTGCCTGGGCTCCCGGTCTACCCGCCAGCCTTAAGACTGGACAGTTAATGAGCTGAATTGGTTTTCTAATGGCCTTAATAGGCCATTGACAGATCGGCAGGCACACATCCGACTCGGCCGCGCACCCGCCAACCTGAAAATGTGGGGTGGCGTCGAGAGTTCCACCTGACATCATCCCACGTCATTTTACGCTTTGGCGAGTGGGCCCCACCCCCGCTCACTGACCGGAAGATCCTGCCCTAAGTTGAAGTTGAAAGGGATCTGGGGTTTCAGAGATTAGGTAGCCTGTTTTACATCACACCCAGTATCTGTTCCATTATGGAGTACAAAATCTGGCTTGTGGTGAAGCATTTATCTTCTACTGGTAAAGACAATTTTCACTTCCCTTATCCTTTGCAACTAACAGGTTGAGTACATACTGATCAGCTTTAACCAGCAAAGCATTTAACCTCAAATCCCTCGATGAGACAATTCTACACCGATTAATTTTTTGACACGGACTTTCCATGTTCGTTTCCTAAAACTACAAATTCAAATTTTCTACATTTTTGTTTGGAATATTGCACCAGTCCTTGCTTCCTAATCCCTATTCCGTAACTTCCTTTCTCCTGGTGAAAGTGTGGAGTTTATGACAATGGTTCAAAATATTTACAACATCAATATCTCAGCGAAGGCTTTGGAAACTTTCTAAAGGGCAGTTTGTTTAGTTTAAGGTGTAACACAAGTTTGGAGCCAAGGAAAACTGGAACTGGGATCCTGTTCAAATGGATAGCAACAATAAAAGTAGCAACAAAAAAGGCACTGCTGTCACCTACAGATCTTTTATTTAAATCCCTGATAGTTTGGTAAATTCACCACGTGCTGTGGATTTCAGTGTGAATTTCTTCAGTGGCCACTCCGCTGGTTTTCTGTTAGTCACTTAGGTGATTCGAAATGATGAGGGTTGGGGGTGGGGGAGAAGGGGATTGTAGCAATTGAAGGTATAGCCTCTCCTGCTGTCTATCGGGGTCATGTGATGTTCTTGGAGGCTCAGGCCAACGAGCCCTAAGCGCAGGGGGCAGGTCTGCCTGACAAGAGTCCTGATCGAGCATGTAGCATCTGAAAAATTCTCTGCAATAAAGTTTATCTGCTTCTTGTTGAAACCTGTCCACTCCGTCAAGTCATCACAGGAGCAGAATTAACAGTGTAGCTGGAATCAGTGTATCAGGGGAATTCTGTCATTCTACCATGGGTATAAGATAGTTAATTAAACCTCTCTAGTGACCAAAAAAAAGAGAGAAAGAAAATATTGGAAACCTGAAGTAAAATCAAGAAATGTTAGAAATGCAGAGCAGGTCAGTCAGTAGCTGAAAACGATAAGTAGTCCAACATTCTGGATGTGAGCCTCTATGAAAGAAAAACTCACGTTTTTGTCGAACCATGTCCCTCTGAAGTGTCTCAATCTACTTTACAAGCAAGAAATTACCATAAAGTGTGGTGAATCTTATAAAGTCGTGAAGTTTGGCAGCTGCTTATGCACAGAATGATCTCCTAAAATAGCAATGAGAAGAATGGCCAGATAACCTGGGGTTTCTTTGGCGGTGGTTAAGTGACAGGCATCTACAAGACACTAGGAAAAATCTGAGTTTCTCTTCAAGAATCACAATATTACTAGAGCTGGCAATTTAATTTCTTATCTGAAAGATGGCACCGCTGACAGTGCAGGATGCCCTCAATGCTGCACTGGGAATGTCAGCCACCATCTCATTCAAAAGCTCATTAACCTTCGGTGCCCTTCTGGCATGTTCTGTTTTCATTTTAAACCTGAAAGTTCGTATTTTATGCTATTCATTGCAAGAGAAACATCACAAGTTTAATGAAGAAAAGTGCATATACAAATGTTACATGATGGGTACTGCATATGGACTTTGAAAGGTGAAGGAAACAATCTAGTGTATTCTGGGTTATTGGCATTTTAAATAAATATAGAACATTAATTAATGGATTCTTGAGAATGGATGATATTGTCAAATCGCTCTGCATTAGCTAAAAGGCCTCCACTCACCAACTCATACTCATTGATTTATAACCAGGATCATTTGATGGAAATTTACAGAATTTATTTAAAGTTTAACCAATGTTCTGAGAATTCCAGATGTTTGATATCATGGGAATGGTGCCTTTGGATGAGCATTTCACTGCTTCGTGACGTCAGTATGGCAGATTTATTGGAAAAGGGAATTGGCAGTGAATGGTGAGGGGGATTTTGCTTCATGTTAATTATAAAGTGGTGGTAAACAGAACGGCATGCTTGCACGGGGCTGAGGGGGGATGGGAGAGCATTAGGGGATAGGGATGATTTAATTGAGGTGGTATGCTTTCGTACAGGAAGGCCATGAGGCAGCGGTTTCTCAGTTATAGTTGAGGGAAAAACAATGGCCAGTCAGGAAGAGTAACATCCTGTACCAGAAGGACATTACAAACAGACTACTGTCATTTCCATTCTTGTAGATAAACTGCAAGGAACATTTCTCAAGTAGTGTTTAAATAGCAGATTGTAATTTTCCCCATCCTTAATTATCATTTCCTTGTTGTTCACTATTCCAGTCTGGATATTCCCTATCTCAAGTGTCAGAATGGTCAGTGTCAAATCAAATCATCTTTCCAGCAGTTGGAACAGAGATAACTGCTAACATTAGCCACTGATAACAGGGACCTATTGGCACTTGTAGGAAAATATGACTTCCTTATTCCCATTAAACAGTAACAGGTACACTGTTTCTATAAGAGGAGATCTAGAGAAATCTAAAGCAGACTATGTGTGGGCAGGTGGGGGCTTCAGTGCAGTGTGGGTGGTGATGTGGTGGTTTAGCCACAGATCTTTCAACCTTGTGACTTGACTTAAAGACAAGCCTACTCTAATAGTTGATTTTCTCTCTCTTTGTTCCTTTGTCCTATGTTCTTTCACATTCCAGCATGGATACGAGGGGCCAAATGGCCTCCTTCTGTGTTGTAACCATTCGATGATTCTATTTATTGCCCATCCCCAGTTGTCTTTATTAATGGGTTGTGTGAAGATACAAACACAGATGAGATTGCAAGCAATCTATCAGTACCTGTAAAGAGCAATAACCTACTGAGGGCCAGAACTGTCTTCTATCTTTTCAGATGCTATCAGGATTCTATGCATTTCTGCTGCTTTGTGATTTTATTTTAGATTTTCAGCTTTAACAGTATTTAATTTTGCTTACATTAATGGTCTTTTCTCTTTTATAAGTTTCCTTACAAGTATTTAATCTTTGAATATAGTCTATATAGTAACACTTTATTTATCTAAAATCTTAGAATACTGTGTTTGGAAGACACATCAGTAGAACAGGTGATGACACCTATCTCCTACAGACTAAACACAGTGCGAAGTAAGGTGAAACATCTCTACAGGGGTCACCTTGGTTAACATCAATGTAAAAATGATTATGAGTTCCTCATGTGGAAATCGTTTAGCTCCAATTAATTTTTTTAATGGAATTTTCCATTTAGTTACATAAGAAAATTCAAAGACCAATCATATTAAATATCTTAGTGTAAACTAATTTTATAATCTAATCCATGTATGTCACAAAATCCCACAGAAACCAAACTCTTAATGGATACATTCTATGGTGATAAGGTTATCTTGTTACTTGTTTCTCTCTCTGTATTTATCCCTCTCACCCCTTTCTTTTTCTTTATCTCTTTCTCGATTTCCCTTTCTCCTCTATATTTCACCAACACTTTTTCTTCCTGCTATTGCTTTCTCCTCCCCCTTCAATCTCTTTCTCTCTCTCACCTTGGCAAACTCTGAAGGAGAGTTATATGGGCTTGAAACGTTAACTCTGTTCCTCTCTCCACAGATGCTGCCAGACCTGCTGAGCTTTTCCAGCGTTTTGTGTTTTAATTTCTTTCTCTGTCTCCCCTGCTCCCTGTCTCGCTTTTTGACTTTCTCCTTCTTTTTTGCCCTCTCTCCATTTGTCTCATTCCTCTTTTCTGTTGTTGCTCTTCTCCCAGTCCTCTTTCTCTTTCTCTTTCTCTCTCTTTCTCGCACAGGTCTTTCCAGCTGGGACACTGAATGGTTTCAAAGCAATCAGAACAAAAGGCACCTGGCATGGGACTCCTCTGAAAATCAACAAGCTGCAGTAATCTGAACATGGTAATATTGTTCTGTATATCTTCAACTTCTCCTCCTCCCTTCATTTCCTTACCCCAAGCCAGATGTTTGCGAGACAGGATTATCATTTCTAAACTTTAAGACATTCAAAGAATGTCAGTCAGTGGAGGGTGGCTGTAAAGGATTCAACCAAAGAAGGACAGAGTTGATCTTCCCATTTGAGGAAAGATGGATGCTTGCTTCTTTCCCTGCAAAGGTTCAGGTAAAGTTATCAGGTATCAAATGATCAGGTTCATGACTTGAACAAGTCAGAATTGGAAATTTGTATCCAATCACACTCATACAACAACTTTGAGTGTCACTACACATTCACAAAATAACTATTGGACATTTTGTGTACACATTCCCACATACATGAAGATCTTGCATTTATATAGCCACTTATTGTATCCTTATGCTGTCTCGCATTCAATAAAATACATTTTGATTTGCAATCATTCTTGTTATATAGGAAAACGCAGCCAATTTGTGCACAAACTAAATCCTGCATTTTACTTGCCCCACCGGGCATGTTTTCGGTGGTAGGGGGATGGCGTGTGGGCACATAAGGTAGGGCTGGTGTCCACTCCACCACCATTCCGCCCAACTCTGAGCTCACCCCCATATTAAGGGGGGAGGGTGGGCGGGTGCTGAAATCGGCCATGTTTAAATAAATAACCAAGGGTCAGTTGGGTTTGTTGGCAAGCCAATTGACCTTGATAATACCAATAAAATGGTTGGCATGTGCAGTTGGACAGGAGTGGGCAGGCCACCCTTTCCAAAGATTTTCAAAGGGCAAGCAGGAAGGAGGGTGGGAGGTGCTATCTTCGGGGGCTGCCCTTTCTGGATCAGAAGGCAGCCCCCACTAAGATAGAACCTCTCTTTCTTCCTACCCACCTACTGCATTAAACACACCATCACTCCCGCCCCACCCTCACCTGCCCAAACTCCCTGCCCAAGACCCCGGACTTACCTTTCTCCGCGATCCAATGGGCCTTCTTTTTTTTCCTTGCTGCAGTCCTGGCTGTGCCCACTAATGCGCTCTTGGCGCCGCTAGGACTGATGGAGCTGCCAACCAATCGGATTGGCTGGCAGCTCTGGAGGTGTGGGACTTCCTCCCCAGTGAGGGATGGAAGTCCCACACTGCACGTATTTAGCCCGCTCACGGTGTGTTATGGCTGCTTGGTGAGCTCGGATGGAGTGGGTTAGCTCCATGCCCAAATTTGCTTCCCAGGGAGGGGAGGTGAGGCGACCATCCTCCCAATAATATTCTGCCCTAGGATCCCACAACAAGCAAATAAGATAAGAAAGGCCACAGACCTGAAAGGTCAACTCCTATTTCTCTCTGCGCAGATGCTGCCTGACCTGCTGAGTATTTCCAGTGCTTTATTTAAGAAAAATTAACCTTTTTTTGATGTAGTTCGTTAAAGAGCAATATTATTCCAGGAACTCGCTGCTCTTGCTCATAGCTACACACTTTCTTAAACTTCGACTTTAATAGGTGGACAAGCCATCTATTTAATGGTTTCATCTTCAATGCAGCACCTCCAGCATTGCAGCACTCCCTCAGTATTGCACTACTGTGTTAGCCAAAATTGTTTGTCAAATTCTGGCCTGGGGTTTAACTTTCTGTCTCAAAGGTGAGATTTATACTAACTGCCCCAATTTGATCCTCCCTCATAAATATTTCCCTCTTCACTCAATAGAGTGCTTTTCCCCAGTACTGGATATTGTTATCCCTTGCTATTTACCATGTTACAAAGTCTTGAATGTGCTCTACCACTGTCATCATGGCCTGAATTTTTAGGGTGGCGGAGGCTTGGCTGGTAGCTCTTGGGCAGAATTTTGCCCTTGATGGACGGGCGGGCCCCACCAGCTCGCCGGCGGGCGGGCGGGCAGGCGGACGATCGCCACCGTCGAAACAGGCCCCGCCGCCATTTTGAGTCGGTGGGCCGCCCAATGGGAAGCACGATGTACTCCCTGTGCTGGAGGAGGAGGGATTCCCCGACTGTCAGAGTGCGAAAGAGCGCACTGCTCCCTGAGACTAAGTGCTGCCTCAGGGAGAGCGCTGAAAGTTTTATAAACTTCAAAAATAGAAAAATAAAAAAATTATTAACATGTCCCCCCCCCCCCTCCCCTCATGTGACAAAGTCACACCAGATGGGACATGTTAATAAATATCACATAAACTTTATTAAATTTTTTTAAAACAGACATGGAACCTCATTCATCCAGGCCAGTGGATGGGGTTTCATGTCTTTTCAGAAGCCCGCCGGGGCTCCTGGTCTGCCCGCCAGCCTTAAGGTTGGACGGGCAGGGCCTTTAATTGGCTTAATTATCCTGTCAATGGCCTCAATTGGCCATTGCCAGGTCGGCGGGCGGACAGCTGATTGCACTGTCCGCACTTACCCAGCTAGCTTAGTTGGTAGAGCATAAGACTCCTAATCGCAGTGTTGTGTGTTCAAGCCCCACGTTGATTGCTGTGGTACTTTAAAGCTTGGCCTAAATAGCCAAGTGGTTATGGTACTGGGCTTGTAACCCCAAGATCAAGAGTTCAAATCTCACAATGGCAAACTATGAAACAATGTAACTTCATCTGAAACAGATGGAAATGGGCTTGTACTCGAAAGAGTTCAGCTGACAGTCTCTTAAGGCTTGGCCTAAATAGCCAAGTGGTTATGGTACTGGGTTTGTAACCCCAAGATCAAGAGTTCAAATCTCACAATGGCAAACTATGAAACAATGTAACTTCATCTGAAACAGATGGAAATGGGTTTGTACTTGAAAGAGTTACATGCTGGTCAGGTGATTTCTTGGAAAAGGCATGCTTGTTGACAGTTCCAAGGCAAACTTACTTTGTTCTTGGTTTTACAGCTGACCTGAATTAGGGGCTGTGCCTGATTTATCCCAATTTTGTTGATTTGGTTTTCATTTAAAAGATTATCAAGAGTTCAAATCTCACAATGGCAAACTATGAAACAATGTAATTTCTTGCACTGTCCGCCCGCCTTCCTGAATATTTAAATGGGGTGGGATGATGTCGGGGAGCGGGCCCCGCCCCCAGCTCGCCGATGGAAAAATTCTGCCCCTTCAGTCCTTCCGGCAACAGCGCTATAGTGGCCGGAAGAGGCACTGCACAGAGCTGCCTGAGGCTAAGCCCCAGGAACCAGAGGAAAGTGTAAATGTCAGGGGGCCCACGGTGGGGAAGGTAAGGAAGTACTGGGAAGTCACAACGGGTCGATCTTGTTCTCAGGGGATAGGCTGTGGTGAGGGAGGTCACTGGGCCTTAAGGGGAGGGTGCCCACCAGTCAGAAGTGGGCTTCTGATGAAGGGGACCCTCCACCTTCCTGCCCGAGATCAAACTTTCTTTACTTCCGGGTCCCCCCCCCCGAGCTATCATCCACCCGTCAGCCTTAAAATTGAGGCTGGGCGGGAAACGGCCCTTAAGCGGAACTGGGCCATCTCAGAGTGTGCTCATTGCGTGGTCAGTAGTGAGATAGTCAGTTTTGTTAACAGATCTTCATCTTGGTTGACAATAAGATATAGCTTTAGTTGGGGTTTATAACAATTTTTTTTGGTTTTTCACAAAACAAAAACACTAGTAAAAAGTTAACATCATTCCAAGTATTTTGCTGTGATTTGTATCTTCAGGGTGCTAAATGCTAGATTTGTAGATCATGCTGCTTTTCAAGTGGTGATGTCATTGTACAGGGCCTTAGTTATTTTAAAAGCACATTCAGTTCCTGGAAGCCCATTGTTCTAAAACTTTCATTGAAATCTACCATCCTGACTCCTCGGAAAAATCTGACTGCACCAGATACCAGTTATGGAAATTTGCATGTGTTTTCTTAAAAATAATACGAGGAGAGCCCCAATTGTGTTGTTTGTGGTAAAATGGTTCATACAATATCTTACAGGGACAGGAGCCTTATACCAAGTCATACACATGTTTTTATTCTGTCAGTAAGGTGAAGCTAAGTCCACAAAGTCTAATTGTAAAGCTAACACAACTGTAGGTCAAACAAAATTTAATTTAGTTATTGTTTAGTGAGAGAACAGTGTAGATTAGAAATTGCTCAAAATTTCAGGTTGGAAGCGCCCAGCATTAAATGACTGGCTTTATTCCTCTTTTATGTCAAAGATTGCTTTGTGTCTATAAGCAAGTGTGTCATCTGTTGCATGGCACCTATCAATCAATGGACCAAGGCAAAACTAGAATTTCCAACTTCTGTCCACATCCAATACTTCTGTGTAGGAGTTAATGGGTAACTAGTAATCCAGAGGCATGGACAATTAATCCAGCAAACGTGAGTTCAAATCCCAGCAAGGCAGTTTGAGAAATTCATATAAACTCTGAAATTCAAAGCTGGCATTGCTAAGAGTGACCATGAAGCTGTTGGATGTTCAGAAAAAAGACAACTAGTCACTAATGCCCTGTAGGGAAGGAAGCCTTTCATCTTTACCTGGGCCAGCCTATTTGTAACTCCAGTCTCTCACCAATGTGGTTGACTCTTAATTGATTCTCAGGTAGCCTAGCAAGCCATTCAGTTGTATCAAACCATTATTTGGACAACGAGGGATGGACAACAAATGCTGGTTTTGAAAGCACTGCCCCACATCCTGAGAATCAGGGTTTTTTTAAAAAACATGTTCAGGACCTCCCCACCCAGCCCCCTGCCATCCTAGCCCAGAAGTGTGGGGGCCATTTGTAACAGATAAACCACCATCCCGGCTGGCTCTCAACAGACTGAGGATCAAACATGAGACATCTCTGCTGTGGACGGTTCAGTTTCACACAGAGCACTGTGTCCAACAATTGTTTATGATGGAGCAGTTTAAGCAGTAAATTATGCAGTAAAAATGTCATCTCTTGCCTGCATTTATCATTCACAAAGAGCTTCATGAAACATGCCAGGCTGGATTTTTTCTACTGAGGTGGGTGGTTTGGGTCACTTCCCGGACCTGCCTCTGTACAAGGTGCCCTGATGCGCATTATTTTTTGCTCTGGATGGAGTGAGTGGGAGGACAGGTGATGGGAGCAGGATTGAGTCAGGCCCACTAACCCCAGAAGCAGAGGTAGGCAATATTGGGGGTGGGCGGGTGCTGTGGCAGACTTGTTAGGAGGCCCGTCTTTGGTCTCCAGGACTCCATTCCAGTTGTTTAGAAGCTGTTAGGCCCTCCAGCCCTCAGCCCTCACACCCCTTCACCCCCAACCACCCCATGCCTCCTCATACCCAATGCCACCTCCATAGCTACTCACCTAGTATCCACCATGGGCAGACCTCAGGAGCCATATGGAGGTGAAAATAATAAACTTCTTACAATCTTATATAGCTTTCACTCATACACAATTGATAGTGAAAAAACTCCCATTCATGAAATCCATTCAAAGCTTTTAAATCTCCTAAAGTGGTTAATTTCTTATTAAAGCAAACAAACTTCTATTCAGACCCCACTGTCCAATACAGTTAATCCTTTAATAGCCTATTTAAACTGTCACTCAAACCGAACTGCTGAGATAACTTTTGAAACTCATTCATAATGACATAACATTTCCCTTGGGGAAATGTCTACTAAGAACTGTATTAAAACTTCACAAACTGCTGTTTTTTTCTAACCTACACCAGATGACCTGTCAATCAAAGCAGTCTAGCATAAAGATTTTTTTTTAAACTTTCAATGATAGCTGTAACCTTTTTTTAACAATTTGAGATTGGAAGATTTAATGAACTTCAGATTGTGACACTTAAACAGACCTTATCTGCCCTTCAAGAATGTTTACGTCTACTCCATCAATTTGTAACTCCGACACTGTGAGTTAAGTCCCTTGGAACAGTCAAATGAAAGTTTGTATGAACTCAGTGCTGAGTTCAGGATTCCCTCCTGTGTAATTCATGTTCCACACCTGTCCCCTTGCTGGCTAAAATAGAATCTGTTGAAAACAGGGACAGGACTTCCACACCTGGGTCTCTTACACCATTTTTAGTCTATCCAACTTCACCAAATCTGACCCACAGCTTTGATTTTCCTTGCATTACAACAGTGACTATGCTTCCAGGTTAAAAACAAAAAACTGCGGATGCTGGAAATCAAAAAACAAAAACAGAATTACCTGGAAAATCTCAGCAGGTCTGGCAGCATCGGCAGAGAAGAAAAAAGTTGACGTTTCGAGTCCTCATGACCCTTCAACAGAACTGAGTAAAATTAGGAGAGGGGTGAAATATAAGCTGGTTTAAGGTGGGGGGGATGGGAGGATAGAAGTGGGGTTGTGGGGGGATTGTGGCTGTAGGGACAACAAGCAGTGATAGGAGCAGATAATCAAAAGATGTCACAGACAGAAGAACAAAGAGATGTTGAAGGTGGTGATATTATCTAAACGAATGTGCTAATTAAGAATGGATGGCAGGACATGCAAGGTACAGCTCTAGTAGGGGTAGGGTGGAATAAGACTAACAGGGCATAAAAGGTATAGATTTAAAAATAATGGAAATAGGTGGGAAAAGAAAAATCTATATAAATTATTGGAAAAAACAAAAACAAACGGGAGGGGGAAGAAACAGGAAGTGGGTGGGGATGGAGGAGGGAGTTCAAGATCTAAAGTTGTTGAATTCAATATTCAGTCCGGAAGGCTGTAAAGTGCCTAGTCAGAAGATGAGGTGCTGTTCCTCCAGTTTGCGTTGAGCTTCACTGGAACAATGCAACAAGCCAGGGACAGGCATGTGGGCAAGAGAGCAGGGTGGAGTGTTAAAATGGCAAGCGACAGGGAGGTTTGGATCATTCTTGCGGACAGACCGCAGGTATTCTGCAAAGCGGACGCCCAGTTTGCGTTTGGTCTCTCCAATGTAGAGGAGACCGCATTGGGAGCAACAAATGCAGTAGACTAAGTTGGGGAAATGCAAGTGAAATGCTGCTTCACTTGAAAGGAGTGTTTGGGCCCTTGGACGGTGAGGAGAGAGGAAGTGAAGGGGCAGGTGTTGTATCTTTAGCGTGGGCATGGGGAGGTGCCATAGGTGGGGATTGAGGAGTAGGGGATGATGGAGGAGTGGACCAGGGTGTCCCGGAGGGAACGATCCCTACAGAATGCCACTGGGGGGTGGGGGGGTGCTGGGGGGGGTGAAGGGAAGATGTGTTTGGTGGTGGCATCATGCTGGAGTTGGTGGAAATGGCGGAGGATGATCCTTTGAATGCAGAGGTTGGTGGGGTGATAAGTGATGATAAGGGGGACCCTTTCATATTTCTGGGAGGGAGGAGAAGGCGTGAGGGTGGATGCGCGGGAGATAGGCCGGCTTGTTTTTTGTTTTAACACCAGGAGAGAAATGGCCCATCTCCCGCATATCCACCCTCATGCCTTCTCCACCCAGAAACATGATAGGGTCCCCCTTGTCCTCACTTATCACCCCACCAACCTCCGCATTCAAAGGATCATCCTCCATCATTTCCACCAACTCCAGCATGATGCCACCACCAAACACATCTTCCCTTCACCCCCCCCCCCCCCCGCCCCACTCCCAGCGGCATTCTGTAGGGATCGTTCCCTCCGGGTCACCCTGGTCCACTCCTCCATCACCCCCTACTCCTCAATCCCCACCTACAGCACCGCCCCATGCAAACGCAAAAGATGCAACACCTGCCCCTTCACTTCCTCTCTCCTCACCGTCCAAGGACCCAAACACTCCTTTCAAGTGAAGCAGCCTTTCACTTGCATTTCCCCCAACTTAGTCTACTGCATTCCCCTCTACATTGGAGAGACCAAACACAACTGGGTGACCGCTTTGCAGAACACCTGCGGTCTGTCCGCAAGAATGACCCAAACCTCCCTGTCACTTGCCATTTTAACACTCCACCCTGCTCTCTTGCCCACATGTCTGTCCTTTGCTTGCTGCATTGTTCCAGTGAAGCTCAAACTGAAGGAACAGCACCTCATCTTCCGACTAGGCACTTTACAGCCTTCTGGACTGAATATTGAATTCAACAACTTTAGGTCTTGAACTCCCTCTTCCATCCCCACCCCCTTTCTGTTTCTTCCTCCTCCCTTTTGTTTTTGTTTTTTCTAATAATTTATATAGATTTTTCTTTTCCCACCTATTTCCATTATTTTTAAATCTATACCTTTTATGTCCTATTAGTCTTATTCCACCCTACCCCTACTAGAGCTGTACCTTGCGTGTCCTGCCATCCATTCTTAATTAACACATTCATTTAGATAATATCACCACCTTCAACACCTCTGTGTTCTTTTGTTCTTTTGTCTGTGACATCTTTTGATTATCTGCTCCTATCACTGCTTGCTTGTCCCTACAACCACAATCCCCCCCAACCACTTCTCTCCCCCCATTGCCCCCCCCCCACCCCCACACCACGCCCCCACCCCCCCCCCCCCCCCCCCCCCCCCCAAACCTTAAACCAGCTTATATTTCACCCCTCTCCTAATTTTACTCAGTTCTGTTGAAGGGTCATGAGGACTCGAAACGTCAACTTTGTTCCTCTCCACCGATGCTGCCAGACCTGCTGAGTTTTTCCAGGTAATTCTGATTTTGGTATGCTTCCAGGATACTTCATTGATAGTAAAGCAATTTAGGAATGTCTTGAGACACTACATAAATACAATTTTCTCTTTTGCTGAGAGAACTGAAGAGAGAAACCTCAGTGGACATTGTTTGCAATTGTGGTTGATTATCACTTTTACTGTGGTTATATTTTCACATTGTTTCTGTTAAACATACACAATTAGAAATAAAAGATAATGGCTATCTGTATTCTAGTCTCAATAAGTGTACTGTCCCCAAAATAAATCCTGGAACGAGGTCTCCTTGTACAATGAACCGTCAGAGAAAATGTTACAGCTGGAAAATCTGGTAAGAAAATTCCATGTCTATTTTTTGCTGCTTCAAAGACCCATCTGGGTGCAGATGTTTCTCAGTGGTTTCCTCAGTCTCCCTGGTGGAATCTTCAGTGAAATGGCTGAGACTTAAAGCATAAATCATAAGAACAAAGGGTGACTGAGGGGCAGCGATAAGGATGTAGCAATGCAAGGGTGAGGAGCTAACTCTGGAGTGACGTCCCAATGTTATTCCTAATACAGAACCTGGTGTTGTGACATCTCCTGGAGGAAAGCATCTCACTCCATTTGGGTTGGACACCACAGACAATGGAAATTTCTAACAATGAAGCAAGGGCTTTTCTTTAAATTTTATTGGAGTGTACATGTCCCCTGTGCTCGCAAGCCACTTAAAAAACACCCACCAGTCAGGTGCAGCTCCTTATGTAAGTATACAGAGCTTTGTCCAGGCTGTGCCATTGAGCCTATAGCAAATTGATTCAGTGGCTATCGGTCTCAGACTATTTAATATAACAGAATAACAGCCTCACTGTCGGCATATTCTCTTTAACAGCAATTTGTAGCAATTCAGTTAGAAACATTTCCCTTTTAAATCACAGGAATTTAAGCTTCCATTGTATTCATGATTTTCCTCTTGGACTAGTTCACAAGAATTGTTATACATCTGTTTCCTGTTACAGTGGGGAGGGAAGGGGGTGGGGGGAGTGCTAGACAGGCTACTTCAGTGGATTTTACAGCAGGGAATTTTACTGTGAGGGGATTTAATCAGGTATTTTTGTCAAGTCCTGTCAAGTTAGTGCTTACAGTAAAATCCATGATGCAATCTACCCAGTTGTGAATATATTCCTAATAGAGATAATTGGAAAGTTGCATCATTGTACTATAACCAGCCGATGTTTCAAACTCACGGCTTTGCCAACAGTAACCACTCTGCCCAGGGAAACCAACATTTAAAAACAACAGATGAGTTCCACTCCAACTCCCACCAAAATCTGGTCCCAGTCTCAAATGTGGCCCTGTTCCATGTAGGTGTGCACACTGTCCTCTTGGAAAACCTAGGAATAACTGGACTGATGTGGAGGGGCTGATGTCATCTCCCCTCTTCTCCTAATGTCAGGATGAAGCAGCAGCCTCACTTCTCATAGAGTCATAGAGTCATACAGCAAAGAAAAAGGCCCTTCAGCCCATCGAATCTGCGCCGGTCAACAAGCACCTAACTGGTACCTGTCTGGATATCAAGAGAAAGGAACAGAGATCCAATGCTATTGCTACTCACCTCTACCCAACCCCACACCAATTGGGAATTTTTTATCTCAGTGACAATGGGTCACCTGGTGTTGAAGAACAGCCAAGCCTCTACCATCAAGAACAACATGAGCGTCAATGTTGTGTGAACACCATCAACTCCAACTCCCCTCCAATTCACACACCCCTCTGATTAGAACATACATTGCCGTACCTTTGTTGACATTGAGTTAAAACGTGGAATTCCTAACCTAAAACCACTGATAGACCATCACACCAAACACTTTTTTAAATTCTTTCATGGGATGTGGGCCAACATTTATTACCCATTCCTAATTGCCCTAGAGAAGGTAGTGGTGAGCCACATTCTTGAACCTTTACAGTCCATGTGGTGTAGGGTTTTTTTTTAACTCACCCATAGATGTGGGGGTTTCTGGCTAGGCCAGCATTTATTACCTATCCTTAATTGCCCTTGAGAAGTTGGTGGTGAGCTGTCTTCTTGAATCGCTGCAGTACATGTACACCCATGGTGTTGTTATGAAGGGAGTTCCAGGATTTTGACCCAGCGACAGTAAAGAAACTGCAATATGGTTCCAAGTCAGAACGGTGTGTGGATTGGAGGGGAACTTGCAGATGGTGGTGTTCCCATGCATCTGCTTCATTTGTCCTTCTAGGTGGTAGAGGTTATATGTTTGGAAGGTACTATTGAAGGAGCCTTGGTGAATTGCTGTAATGCATCTTGTAGATGGTACACACTTCTGCCACTGTGTGTCGGTGGTGGAGGGAGTGAATGTTTGTCGATGGGGTGCCAATCAAGTGGGCTGCTTTGTCCTGGATGTCAAGCTTCTTGAGTGTTTTTGGCACTGCTTTCATCCAGGCAAGTGGAGAGTATTCCATCACACGCCTGATTTGTGCCTTGTAGATGGTGGACAAACTTTGCGGAGTCAGGAGGTGAGCTACCCACTGTAGAATTCCAAGCTTCTGACCTGCACTTGTAGCCTTAGTATTTATATGGCTGATCCAGTTCAGTTTCTGGTCAATGGTAACACCAGCATGCTGATAGTGGGAGATTCAGCGATGGTAATGCCATTGAATGTCAGGGGATGCTCGTTAGATTCTCTCTTCTTGGAGATGGTCATTGTCTGGCACAAATGTTATTTGCCAATTATCAGCCCAAGACTGGATATTATCCAGGTCTTGCTGCATATGAACATGGACTGCTTCAGTATCTGAGGAGTCGCGAATGGTGCTGAACATTGTGCAATCATCAACGAACATTCCCATTTCTAACCTTTTGATGGAAGGAAGGTCATTGATGAAGCAGCTGAAGATGGTTGGGCCTAGGACAGTACCCTGAGGAACTCCTGCAGTGATGTCCTGGGACTGAGATGATAGACCTCCAACAACAACAACCATTTACCTTTGCACTAGGTATGACTCCAACCATTGAAGAGTTTTTCCCCTGATTCCCATTGACTCCAGTTTTGCTAAGGCTCCTTGATGCTACACTCAATCAAATGCTGCCTTGATCTCAAGGGCAGTCACTCTCACCTCACCTCTTGAGTTCAACTCTTTCATCCATGTTTGACACAAAGCTGTACTAAGGTCAGGAGCTGAATGGCCTTAGTGGAACACAAACTGAGCGTCAATGAGCAGGTTATTGCCAAATAAGTGCTACTTGATAACACTGTCAACAACACCTTCCATCACTTTACAGACGATCAAGAGTAGACTGATGTGGCGGTAATTGGCTGGCTGGGTTGGATTTGACCTGCTTTTTGTGGACAGGACATACCTGGGCAATTTTCCACATTGCCGGATAGATGCCAATGTTGTAGCTGTATTGGAACAGCTTGGCTAGAGGCACGGCTAGTTCTGGAGCATAGGATCAGGTCCCATAGCTTTTGCAGTATCCAGTGCCCTCAGCAGTTTCTTGATGTCATGTGGAGTGAATCGAATTGGCTGAAGACTGGCATCTGTGATGCTGGGGACCTCAGGAGGAGACCAAGATAAATCATCCACTCGGCATCTCTGGCTGAAGATGGTTGCAAATGCTTTAGCCTTATCTTTTGCACTGATCATTGAGGATGAGGATATTTGCAGAGCCTCCTCCTCCAGTGAGTTGTTTAATTATCCATCACCATTCACAACTGGATGTGGCAGGACTGCACGGCTTTGATCTGATTTGTTGGTTGCAGGATTGCTTAGTTCCGACTATCACTTGCTGCTTATGCTGTTTGGCACGCAAGTAGTCCTGTAGCGAAGCTTCACCAGGTTGACATCTCACTTTTAGGTATGCTTGGTGCTTCTCCCGGCATGCCCTCCTGCACTCTTCATTGAATCAGGGTTGAACCCCTGTCTTAATGGTAATGGTAGAGAGGGGGATATGCCGGGCCATGAGTTTACAGATTGCAGTTAAGTACAATTCCGCTGCTGATGATGACCCACAGCACCTCATGGATGCCCAGGCTTGAGTTGCTAGATATGTTGGAAATCTACCCCATTTAGCACAGTGGTAGTGCCACACAACACAATGGAAGGTATCCTCAATGTGAAGGCAGGAGTTTGGGCAGGATTTTCCCCTCAGCAATTTGGGAGCGGGGCCCTCTTGCCGAGGGGAATATGACGCAGGATGACATTGGGTCCCTTTAAATTTTTAGGAAAGCGGGCGGACAGCGAAATCAGCTGTCCTCCCGCTGACCTGTCAATGGCCAATTGAGGCCACTGACAGGCTAATGAAGATAATTATAGACCTGCCCGTCCAAGCTTAAGGCTGGCGAGCAGGCCAGGAGCCCCAGCGGGCTTCTGATTATTCACGAAACTTCATCCACTGGCGGGATGAAGTTTCATGTCCGTTTTTTATGTGTTTATTATTAACATGTCCCATTTCGTGTGACCTTGTCGCATGAGGGGGACATGTTAATAATTTCAATATTTATCTATTTGTAGACTTTTCTTACCAGTCACCAATCTCCCTGAGACAGGACTTTGCCTCAGGGAGCAGTGCGCACTTTGACACGCATGCATGAAACAGCGCACTTTGACAGATGGGGAATCCCTCCCCCCACCCCCCCCCCCGGAACAGGAAGTGCATAGCGCTTCCTGTCGGGCAGGCCACTGGGCGGGCCTGAATTGGCCAACCCACTCAAAATGGCGGCGGGCCCCATTTCGGTGGCAGGGGTCAGCTGTCCGCCCGCCACCGAGCCAGTGGGGCCCGCACGCCATCCGAGGGCATAATTCTACCCTTTGTCTCTACAATGACTGTCCAGTAGTCACTACTACCAACACTATCATGGACAGATGCATCTACGACAGGTAGATTGGTGAGGACGATGTCAAGTATGTTTTTTCCTCTTGTTGGTTCCCTCACCAACTGCTGCATATCCAGTCTAGAAGCTATGTCCCTTAAGGCATGACCAGCTCAGTCAGTAGTGGTGCTACCGAACTATTGCAGTCCCCTACCCAGAATACACTTTGTGCCCTTGCCACCCTCAGTGTTTCCTTCCTCCAAGTGGTGTTCAGCATGGAGGACTACAGATTCATTGGCCAAGGTTGGTGCTGGGGGGAGGGCGGGATTTTGGTAGATAGTAACCAGCAGATTTTCTTGCCCCTGTTTGGCCTGATGCCATGAGACTTCATGGAGTCCAGTGTCAATGTTGAGGACTCCCAAGGCTGCTCCCTCCTGATTTTATGCATCCTGTCCCACCCACAGGGATGGTGATAGTGGTGTCTGGGACTTTGCAGGGTCGACAGGGCTGGGTGTGACATTGCCATTTCCAGTGCCTAGGTCGATGCAGGGTGGTCCATCCAGTTTCATTCCTTTTAGGCTTCATAGCAGTTTGATACAACTGAGTGGCTCACTAGGCCATTTCAGAATCAACCACATTGCTGTGGGCCTGGAATCACATGTAGGCCAGACCGGGTAAGGATGGCAGGTTTCCTTCCTCTCAAACCTATTCTAGTATTCAATTATGTCATTGTTTATCTGTGTCTTCATTCCATCCATCCACCTTAGTTCATCCCTTAATAACTTTGCCTAACCAAAATCTATCAGGTTTAGTTTTGAAATTTTTAATTTACCACCACCCATCCAAAACCTCAACAAGCTTTTCTGGGGGATAGAGTTTGAGATTTCCACTCCCTTTGTGTGAAATGGCTCAAAGGTTCAAAGCTTCCCTCTGTAGATAGGCACAGTGACCCCAGTCCGTAGTAGGGATCAATGAACAATGAAGAGTGAGAGGCGACCTTATTGGAACACATAAGATTCTTAGGGGGCTTGACAGGTTAGATGCTGAGAGGTTGTTTCCCCTTGTGGGAGAGTCTAGGACCATAGGGCATGATCTCAGAGTAAGGGGTCGCCCATTTAAGACAGAGATGAGGAGAAATTTCTTCTCTCAGAGGGTAGTCAATCGGTGGAATTCTTTACCACAGAGGGCTGTAGAGATTGGGTCGTTAAGTATATTCAAGGCTGAGATAGACATATTTCTAATAGGTAAAGGTATCGAGGGGAAAAGGCAGGAAAGTGAAGCTGAGGATTATCAGATCAGCCATGATCTCATTGAATAGCGGAGCAGATGCGATGGGTCGAATAGCCTATTTCTGCTCCTACGTCATATGGTCTTATGATGATTAGTAGAGCCAGTAACTGTAGTGTTCACCAGTTGTCAAAAAACGTTGCGACTTTGCCTTCATGGAATTCTTTAAACCCGGCCTTAATCCTGTCATCCTGATCCTCATACTGTGTAATTTATTGAGCAATGTTTAAGCGTGAATTTCAGATAAGTGTCCAAGCTGCAACGTACTTCCACTGCTCGGAACCATAGCTCATTTCACAGCACAGATAATAATGTCAAATTTTTACCAGTGGGACAGTATTATGGCTCCTGTCTGTTCCGGCAGTGCAGTTAATCTGCTGGAGTTTTGTTTCTTCTTTGATGCTAGGCCAGCATT
Source organism: Carcharodon carcharias (assembly GCF_017639515.1). Lineage (NCBI taxonomy): Eukaryota > Metazoa > Chordata > Chondrichthyes > Lamniformes > Lamnidae > Carcharodon > Carcharodon carcharias. The sequence continues at coordinate 132,506,592 of NC_054480.1, read as the reverse complement.
TATTGCCCATCCTTAATTGCCCATGAGAGCTATGCAGCTTGCTAGGCTAGGCCATTTCAGAGGGCATTTGAGAGTCAACAATGCCATGGGTCTGGAGTCACACATAGGCCAGACCAGGTAAGGGACCACAGATTTCCCTCCCTAAAGGTCATTAATGAACCAGCTGAGTTTTTACGACAATCGGCAATGGTTTCATGGTCATCATTAGACTTTTAATTCCATGATTTTTTATTATTAAATTCAAATTCCACCATCTGCCATGATGGCATTCAAACCCAGAGCATTACCCTGGGTCTCTGGATTACTAGTCCAGTGACAATACCACTACCCCACCACCTCCCCCAGACTCACTGCAGTACCCCCCTCAGACTTTACTGTAGTAAAGTCTGTCTTGTGGCATGTTCAATTACAGAATCGCAGAATTTTAACGGCACTGGAGGCCATTCGGCCCATTGTGTCTGCACCAGCTCTCCAAATGAGCATTATGACTCAGTGCCATTGCCCTGCCTTTTCCCCGTGCTCCTGCACATTGTTTTTATTCAAATAATCATCTAATGCCCTCTTGAATGCCTCGATTGAACCTGCCTCCACCACACTTCTAGGCAGTGCATTCCAGACCCAAACCACTCATTGTGTTTAAAAAATTGAAGGATAGATGTTTTATTTACGTACAGTGATCATTAAAATGTCTAAACAAGTGTTTACAGCATTTTTTTGCCTTTATTTGGAGTCCTGCAGATAAACCAAAGTGGTGCAATGAATAGGGAATATAGAATAGGGTGTATCATACCTACATTCAAAACTGTCCTCTCCTGATGTTCACTTTGAGGCACCACTGGGTAGCCATCAAAAATGGAAGCCGAGCTGATTTTTTTTCCCCCATCATATCAACATGCCTAGGGCACAGGGTAAGGTTACCAACCTTACAAGATTGTCCTGGAGTCTCCAGGAATTAATTAAATTCATTGCCTGGATACTACTGCAAACAAAATCAGGGATAAAAAAATCATAGGGGAATTGTTATGAGTTGTGGCTGGAATGTTACCAGCCCCTTGAAAATGGGCTGTGAAGCAGGAAGGGTGGTGAAATGGCGGCGGAAGGTGTCAGGACGGGGGGAAGCCCAGCGCTAAGGGACATTCCCAGAGGCGGGAATGGTAGTGGCTCATTGCCCTCCAACAGGGAGACGGGCAACTAATTAATTCGCCTGTGGACAGCCATTTTAACAGGCTGCCGGGAGTTTACACACTTCAGAGGCTCCCACTGTGTGGTGTGTCCTCCAGCTGCTGTGAAGTGGCCTCCAAACAGTTTCCGGGATGGAGGAGGGTCTTCCCTCTATGGAGCAAGGGGGCCTCCCCTGACGGTAATGCCGACGCTATCTCTGGGGTAACCCCTCCTATTGCTGGGGCCTGCCTGCTTGGTTCCACCACATCCATGACTCACTACCGTCACTTCAAGGGCACCTCGGTTTGGAGGTGCCCTCGTCTCTTCCTTAAGGCCTCAGCCTCAGCTAACTCCCTTGGTGGAGCTGCCGAGACTGCAGAGCAGCCAGCTTTCTGATTGGGCCAGCAGCTCGAAAAGGCAGGCAGGCCACCATCCTTAATCGGATGGGGGTCCCAGTTGTGGCCTCTTAATTGGCCGCTACCAGGAAAATTACCCTGTGATCCCACGTTCTGCCTATGTGGGCTACAGGGCCAGCATAGAGAGGAAAGCGAAGCTACAATCAGACCAGCCATAGGCTTGTTGAATGGCAGAGCAGGCTCGACAGGCCGAATGGCCTAGATCTGCTCCTAACTCATATGTTTATACATTTGTATTTGGTCCTGACGTCAGAACCCATGGCGTGCTGATAAGATTTCCACAAGTATCTTTTATTTGCATTTTCTTTCGAAATTTTATTCATTGCAAAGATATTGGGGAAAATAAACTGTTTTGACTGGTCAAGACGACTGAGGTGAGAGGTCATCTAATGAAACATCCAGGAGTGATTTCAGCCAGAGTTGGCAACCCAAACACCAGTTGCGGTAAACCCACTACATTTTGGCGGCGATCAGAGAATCAAGACTGAAAGCATCCCAGTCAATCAGGCTCAGTTCCATACTGTATGACACACTCGAAAGAACTCAATTATGTATATGCAAGGACCCATTCTCTGCAAACAAGAGGAATATGTTCAAGTCTTGCACCTTTTTTGAAATACCTGGAGCTCGGTGAGCCTATAGATCCCCATTGCTTTCTCCATGGCAATGCCACAGCCAGTTAGAGTTGTGATTGTTTGAAATTTGGCATTCTTAACGTTTGTCCTGATGAGTGCAAGATGAAAAGCTTCAGCAATATGTATCTTTTCAGCAATACTTTTGAAGTGCAGCCGCTGTTGGAATGTATTAAGCCAATTTGTACACAGCCAGCTCCAACAAACAGCAACAAAATAGTAGTAATGTCATCTGCATTTTTAGGTCTTGGTTCAGGAATAGATGCCAGCCAGAGCACTGATCTTCTTAGAAAATGCCATGGGATCTTTTACTACCACCTGAGAAAGCAGGCAGGGCCTTAGCTTGACGCCTCATCAAAGAGACGGCATTTCTGACAGTGCAGCCCTCCCTCACTGCTGTACTCCAGGGTCAGCTCGGCTTGCTCAGGTCTCTGGTGTGACACTTGAACTTGCGCTGGGTCAGAGGCAAGGGCCTCTACCACCAGCTGAGCCACTGCTGAACTTGGGCTTAGCTATCAAAGGGACCTATCTTAGCTTTCATTAAACAGGACACCCACGGGTGAATCATATAAGGATGATGAAGTGATGGTGGGGGAGGACGCATTCAAAAGGAGTGGATGGTAGCAACTTTATGCTGACACATACTTATCAGTAAATTTCACTGGCACATTCTTCCTGTGCTATAAGATGTTCAACGGTCCCATGGTGGGGCCAGTTTTCCTCAATGTGTTATCATACTTATACCAGTCAATCCAAATTTGGTAAAACAGGAAACTATTACATGACTGAAGACTTCATTCCTGTTAGCTTTTTACTCTATTGTGAGGCCTGCACTTCTAATGATGTCATTCTCTTTTAGATATTTTATTCAGATTTTCAAAATAAATTTTGGACTTACTCTGGCTTCAAGCACCCGACAGCAGTCAGGGGGCAGATTTACCTCTCTACCACTTGCACCTAAAGGCAGGCTGGGCGAGTGATAGGGTTGCCAACCCTCCAGGTTTGTCCTGGAGTCTCAAGAATTGAAAACTAAACCTCCAGCACATTGCTGCAAGCAATCCCAGGAGAAAAATCGTAAGAAACATTCAAAAGAAAAGTTTGTCTTTGAACAATTTTAGTTGTTATTAATAAAGGTATGGACATGGGAAACAAAGGCTGTTTGACTGACAGTCAAGAATCATCCAAATGACTAACAAAGAGCCTGGTCACTGGCCAATGAGCTGTGGGTAGGTGGAGATTCCCACCGATGATAGCTGACCAATGGGGTGAAAGCAGGGGCGGGATGTTTGGAGGCAGGGGGTAATGTGGTAATGCATCCAGGAATATGCTGAACCAGAGGGTAGCAATCCCATTTAAGGGGAAACAGTGACATAGCAGTAATGTCTCTGGCCTAGTAATGTAGACTGAAGCCCAGGCTAATCCTCTGGAGCCATGGGTTCAAATAGCTGGTGGAATTTAATTTCAGTTGATAAATCTGGACAATAAAGCTAGCCTCAGTGACCATGACAACTATCGTCGATTTTTGTAAAAGCCCATCAAGTTCCCTAATGTCCTTTAGGGAAGGAAATCTGCCGACCTTACCTGGTCTGGCCTGCATGTGACTCCAGTCCCACAGCAATGTGGTTGACTCTTAACTGCCCTCTGAAGTGGCCTCAGTTCCAGGGCAATTAGGGATGGGCAAGAAATGTTGGCCTGCCAACAATTTCCACATTCCACAAAAGAGTAAAGAAAAAAATTACATCCAAAACACCAAAAAAAAACCAAATTATCAGGTCATTATTATTACATTGCTGTTTGTGGAAGTTTTTTGGTGCGAATTAGCTGCCATGTTTCCCACATTCATTAGTGACTACACTTGCGTGGCGTGGGTGTTGCTTGTCACTTATCAGCGCAGGAATGTGTCCCAGTCTCATTAACGATGCAAAAAGCCTGGGGAGGAAAAGAGGAATGTGGGTAGGGTTATCTGAAGCGATTGGGAGAAGGCTCAGGTGGAGTATTAACACCAGCAAAGACCAGTTGGGCTGAATGGCCTGTTCTGTGCTGTAAATTCTATGTAATTCTACTCTAGGATGGGGAAGAGAGGGCACAGTCACAGATAAGGGTTTTGAGGAGATATTTGAAAGCAGGGAGAAAGGTGGCAGGTTAATGTTTAGAGCAGTTTAAAGATGTTGAAAGTTACTTAATTACTCTTTCATGTAACAAACACAGTTGTCAATGGCAACTCCAGTGTCAAAGTAAAGGCCGCCATAATTTTGGACCTTACTTGGACCAATCCTCTCATTCCCCCCTCCATCTCAGTGGGGGCTTCATATAAACAAACTGCCTATTAGGCATTTCATTGTCTCCTAGACACTTTTTTTCTTGTAATCTTCCAGGCAATTGAAAGGGAAACCATCTGTGTAACTTGGTACAACATCAAGTGCTGCAGGGAGCTGTCTTCAACATACCAGGCTATTCATCATCTCAAAAAATCCTAAGTAATGACTACTAATACATCTTTAGCCCACATGAAAGAATATTCCAGTTTCTTTTAGCAAAGCAGGGTGGGTGAGTGGGGAGTGGTGTACGCAGAGGAGAAAGTTAGAATGAACAGCAGTGTGGTGATACCATAGGGATCCAGGTCACTACAGAATAGTGTTTTGCACACTCACATACCTAGCAACAAGTCCCACAGACACCAAACGGTTTATAGCTGACCTGGCCATGGTCAGCAAAGCTACATGAGGAACACAAACATCTGAACCTGATGAGATACTCTGAGATATTCCTCTTTGTGAAGTCCTCGATATGTAAGTGTCTTCACGTCAGTGCTAGAGTAAAACCGAGAGCAATTTGGCATGAACATTTTAGTGCTTGGACAAGAAAATAGGGTGGAATTTAATACCCCCCTCGAGGAGAGTTTGGAGACAGGGGTCATTTAATTGGATTAGAGGGTGCAGAGTAAGGACCCTGCCACCTTCCCACCTTGCCCCGAATATGTCTGGGGCAGGCAGGCTCATGGACAGCCTTCCTGCTTCAATGCCGACTAATGCCCACTTAAGGTCCTCAGCCTGCCACCACCGGCATTCACCCAGTGACGGGCAGAGCAGTCGCCATGCGAGGATCATCAAAGGCAAATCATGTTCAGTTTGCTTGCAGGCTTCCAAGGGGGGGCTCCTTCCTTCAAAGCCACTCAGTGCCTGATTGAGTCAGCTGGCATCGGAAAGTGAGGGGAGTGGGTGGGGGTGGGTGGGTGTGGAGGATGCTGAGAGACCCCACCTGTCCTCTCTTCCAACTCTGCAGCACCCTCCCAGCCAGCAGTCTCTTCCCTGCGATTCCCCCATCCTTCCTTCACTCATCTATGGCCTGTGTCTCGCAACAATCCTGGACCTCTGATGAATGCATTGCTGGCTGATACTACCACTCCCCCTGTGGCGCTGGCCATATTGAGTGCCTCACTGGCACTTAATATGGCGGGCCTTGCCCAAAGGAAGTGACATAGGGCTCTTGACAGCTATTCAGTAACCTGGATTAAATTTCATCCATAGGGCAGAGTTTTACAGCCCCTCCCACCAGCAAGAATGGAAGTCAATGGAGTTTTGAACGGCGGGCCTCATTTTACGGCTCTGGCCCCACCACGACAGGGCCATAAATTTCTGTCCATGGGGTAAGTAAGAAAGAAAGGATTTGCATTTATGTAGCACCTATCATAATCTCATCACTTCCCAAGGCACTACACAGCCAATGAAGTACACTTGAAGTGCAGTCACTGTTGTCATATTGCAGCCAATTTGACCACAACTAGCTCCCACCAGTAGCGATGTGATAAATGTCCAGATCATCAGTTTTAATGGTGTTGGTTGAGGCCAGGACAGCAGGGAGCTCTCGCCTACTTTTTGTTGAATTGCACCTGGCGATCTTTTACATCCACCTTGAATGGGCCTGTCTACTTGAAACAGTCCACTCATTACCACGCCCACCTTAATGGCAGCAGGCTCGAGGGGCCAAATAGCCTACAGCTGCACCTATTTCTGCTGTTCTTATCCACCTGAGAGGGCAGATTTGGCCTCAGTTTAATGTCTCATGTCAAAGACGGCATCTCCAGCCGTACCGCACTCTCTCAATGTTGCAATGCAGGTGAGAAGGAAGATGGGTCAGAAATACCAGACAGTATTTCCATTGCAGATAGCATCTTGGTGACACTTTTACATCACAGATATACCACAATGCCTCACATGTTCAACGGAACAATTTTCTGTAATGAAGAAGCCTCCTTTTATCCTACAGAAGGTGGTGTGGTGGCAAATTTTGAGATGCAGAGGCTCTGAGAAAGTACTTTGGCCATATAATTTCTAAAACTACTATTGCATTGTTTTCCTATGTATTAATTATTTGAGTCCCCAGAAGTCAGTAAAACTATGCTATGTAAGTGAAAAACATTATGAAAAATATTAATGCCAGTTGGCATTTTATTTCAAACCATGTGGTATTTTGAATCATTAGTCTTTAGCATAGCTAGAATTTCATTATGGAACAGTTTAGTTATTTAATTCAAGCCTATTAAAAACATGAATTACAGAAAACTTTAATTAATTCTGACTGGGGGATGGTATATAGAGGGACCACTGCTTTCCTTGATTTATATTTATAACCTAGATCTTGGTGTACAGGGCACAACTTCAAAAGTTGAAGATGATGCAAGACTTGGAAGTATTGTGAACTGTGAGGGGGATAGTGATAGACTTCAAGAGGATATAGACAAGCTGGTGGAATGGGCAGAAACGTGGCAGATGTAGTTTAACGTAGAGAAGTGTGAAGTGAAACATTTTGGTCAGAAGAACGAGAAGGGGTGACATAAATGAAGGATACAATTCTAAAGGAAACGCAGGAGCAGAGGGACCTGGGTGTATATGTGAATAAATCATTATACTGAATCCTGTGTTTTATAAATAGGAGCAGAGTACAAAAGCAAGTAAGCTATGAAACTTCATAAAACACTAGTTTGGCCTCAGTGGGAAGGATGTGAAGGTTTTAGAAAGGGTGCAGAAAAGATTTACAAGGATGGCTCTGAGGATGAGAGGCTTCAGTTATGTGGATAGATTGACTGTTCTCCTTGGAGAAGAGAAGGTTGAGAGGAGATTTGTTAGACATGTTCAAAATCATGAAGAGTCTGGAGAACATAAATGGGGAGGTATTGTTTCCATTAGCAGAAGGTCGAGACCCTAAGGTGATTAACAAAGGCACCAGAGGCAACATGAGGAAAAACTTCTTTATGCAGCAAGTTGTTTGGATCTGGAATGCACTGCCTGAGCACGTGGTGGAGACGGATTCAATTGCAGTTTTCAAAAGGGAACTGGATGATTATCTGGAAAGAAAAGATTTTACAGATCTACAGGGAAATGGTTGAGGAGTGGGACTAGCTGAATTGCTGCAGCAGAGAACTGACACAAGCGTCAGGATTTTCTGCTCCCATTTGCGGTGGGTGTCATAGCGGGTGGGAGCGGAAAATATCGAGAGATTGCAAAAGTCGTTTCACATCGTTGGAAAACCAGTTTGCGATCGTCTGCTCCACCTGTCAATGGAGGGCCGTATTTCCCACCGCCAGACACCAGGAAGCTAATTTCAATATATTAGAATCTCATTATCCCTGCTGGCTGGAATCATCCCCCCCACGCTGGATCATGAGCTCACATTGGCGTGATTGCCATGTGTTTCACAACGGTACATAAGTGACATGCACCTGGCGACCTGCACTTTGCTGGGAGCTTCAGAGTTTGTTTGCCTACCTTGCTTCGGGCAGCACTCATCGTCATCAGCGCCAGGCTTCACAGACAGCACCACATCACTTTTAGTGGGGCTCACAGGCAGGTCTCTACCTACCAGACCAGTGGTAAGGTGGAGATGACTTTTCAACGACTGCAGGGCTATAGCTTGCTTGGGGAAGGGGGAGAAGTGGCCTCAGGCAGAGAAAGACAGAGCAGGATGAGGGCTGTACTAGGAAAGGGGGGTACCCTAGGGTGTGTGTGAGGGCACATGTTGATCTGTGCAAGTGGCCTCAAGGTGGTGAGGGCTCAGGAGGCAGTCTCCAGAGGAGAATAGGCCAGATGGTGAAGTGAGGATATGCGTGAGTGAGTGGTGATGTCTCTTGAGCTGGCAGTGTGTGAGATGCCAGTGAATGTGTGATTGGCTTGAGTGTGTGAGTTTAGAGTGATGAGATAGTTTGCATACCCTGGCTGCACGGATGAGATCATTCATCCTCTATCTGCACTGGATGGCCAACCTCTTCCGTGCAGCATTGGCACTGACCACCACTGCCACTGCCTCCCAAGCCAGAGTGGTGAGATCGCTGGACCTCCTGCGGTCAGAACGGGGGTGGGGGACATCACGAAGGGCCTCCAAAAGGCTTTCCAGTAATGGGTCACTGAACTCTCCTTGGGCTTTCAGGGCCATGTCTTCACTGGAGCAGTCCTGTGCTGCAAGCGTTGAGAACTGTGTGGGCGGCTGCAGTTCATATATGGCCCCCAGAGTGAGGAGACAGTGAGTTAATGGCGTGGCGGGTGGTTCAGCGTGTTTCCTATGGTTGCATAATTAATGAGATGGGAAGCAGATGATATGGCGCAAAAACCACCCTTGCGGCTGGCGGGTAAAATGTCTTTTTTCATGCCTGCCACTGCTGTTAGTGCAATTCAGGGCAAATTCTGCCAAAGACAATGTGCTGAATGGCCTCCTTCTGTGCTGTGACCATTCTAGATTCTGGTATAGATATATTCAAGGAACTTGATAAACACATGAGGAAGAAAGAAGCTTAAGATTACCATGATAGTGTGATGAAGAAGGGTGGGAGAGGCTTGTGCGGAACATGAACATCAAAATAGAGAGGGTGGTCCAAATGGCCTGTTTCTGTGCTGTAAATTCCAGGTAAAGCTGCCAACAGTGAATACAAACACTATACTGTCTTTCACATCCTTAGGTCATCGCAGTCAAGGAATTAACGTGAATCACTATCTTCCCACAGACTCTCTCTACCCCTACACACACACACTCCCCACATTCTCTCTCCCACACTCTCTCTCCCCACACTCTCTTCCCCACACTCTCTTCCCCACACTCTCCCCACACTCTCTTTCCTCACACTCTCCCTCCCCCAGCACCCTCTCTCCCTGCCCCCCCACACTCTCTCTCCCCACACTCTGCCTACCCTCACACACTCTCTCCCCCACCAACATTCTCTCTCCCCCCAACACTCTCGTTCCCCCAACACACTCTCTCTCCCTTCAACCCACTCACACTGACTTTTCCCCTCCACCCCTCGCACTCTTTGCTCCCCACACCCCTCACACTTTCTCCTCCCACGCCTCATACTGTCTCTGCCCCCACCCCCCTCACACTCTCTCTCAAACAGTCTCCAGTCACTCACTTACTCAAATGCAGGTGGGCCCCACTCTGGCTGTCTCGCTTGGGCCCCGCTTCCTTGCCTGGGCTCTGCTGCTCCAGCTGCCTCACGTTCCAGGCCCTGGAATTCACGTTCAAAACTTACCTTCCCACTCTCTGCTGCTCATCGGATCACAGGCTGTTTTCTCTCTGCAGTTGCTGCTATAGTGAGCCTATCAGCATCAAATACAGGGAGGAACCAGCCTGTGATTGGTTCAGCAGCTTTACAGTATTTTTCAAATATAAATCACTCAAATGTCCAACAAGCAGGACAAAGTCTGCTATAAATAGAAGGTACCGGAGTGGCACTCCAGTGCGCTTCAGCAGCACTACACCACTGCCTACAGCAAATAACAACTGTTTTGGAGTGTGCTATTGGTCAATGTAAAAGCAAGGCAAAAAAAATCATCTCTTCAGTGCTCGTTAGATAGGGTGGTAGTGTGCACCAATGCTCCTAAAGCACCAATAATGCTGGCTCCCAGGGGAGGCAAAAAAAATAGAGAAAAATTTGGGGTTAGTTTCAGCAAAAGCTCTGGGAGTTCTCCACTTCCCTGTCTACCCTGATAGATCACAAGATCAGTTTAGCTAACTCAGAACACCCACTTGGGTCTCATGTCTTCCTCCCTCAGAAACTTGTTAAATGTCTCCTTAAAAGAATTGTAACATGCCCACATCCACAGGAAACTCTTTCCAACATGCTACTGCACAACAATCCTACTCCCTAAGTCCTAAAAATCAATTATCAGGTTGTGTCAGAATTAGCTGCCCTGTAAAGGTGATTGTGGGCCCTCTTCTCCAGCCCCTGTGGGTGTAGTAGTTCGAAGCAACTGAGTTGCTGACTAGACAAGTTTGGAGTGCAGTTAATATTCAACCAGGTTGGACTGCAACTGGAGTCTCATATAGGTCAGAGCAGGTGAGGAGGGCAGATTTCCCCCCCAAAAGGACATCAGCGCCGCAGTTCTGTTTTTGCAACAATTCAGCTGCTTTGACGACTTTTACCGTAGATTTTTAAAATAGAACTCAATTCTCTAACCACACAGTGAGATTTGAACCATGCACTGTCTGAATTACCAGCCCTTCAGATGATTTACTTTTCAAGTGACCTGGTAAGGTGATTTATAAATGCAAGCTCTTTTTTTACATTAAGCTAACTCTGTCTATTTGATAGACATACTCCCGAGAGATTACAAATCAGATAATACCATAAACCCTGACGGCAAAGTTAAAAGTAACTGATGATTATTTCAACTTAAGATTGGGCCTCAATTTCTAATATGCGGCCAAAGCCACCTTTATTGAACTGTACGAAGTACAACTTTAAAATCACTAAGTGACAGTTGTCATATTCTTAGAACATAAGAAATAGGAACAGGAGTAGACCATTCAGCCCTTCGAGCCTGCTCCGCCATTCAATAAGATCATGGCTGATCATCTTGTGTTTTGATTTCCACATTCCCACCTAACCTCTATAACCTTTGATTCCCTTGCCTAACAAGAAACTATCTTAAGAATATTCAATGACCCCCCACACCTCCACCACCTTCTGAGCCAGAGAATTCCAAAGTCACACAACCCTCTGAGAGAAAAAAATTCTCCGCATCTCTGTCCTAAAAGGGCGACCCCTAATTTTAAAACAGTGCCCCCTAGTTCTGGACTCACCCACAAGAGGAAACATCCTTTCGACATCCACCTTGTCAAGGCCATTCAGCATCTTGTAAACTTCAGTCAAAACACCTCTCACTCTTCTAAACTCCAGAGGAAACAAGCCCAGCTTGTCCAACCTTTCCCCATAAGACAACCCACTCATTCTAGGTGTGAATCTAGTAAACCTCCTTTGAACCACCTCCAATGCATTTACATCCTTCCTTAGATAAGGAAACCAAAACTGCACACAGTATTGGAGGTGAGGTCTCACCACTGCCCTGTATAAACTGAAAGCATAACATCCTTACTTTTATGTTCAATTCCTCTCATAATAAAGGATAGCATTCCATTAGCCTTCTTAATTACTTGCTGTATCTGCGTACTAGCTTCTTGTGGCTCCTGGACTAGAACACCTAGATCCCTCTGTACCTCAGAATTATGCAGCCATTCTCCATGTAAGTAATACTCTGCATTTTTGTTCTTCCTGCCAAAGTGAACAACTTCACATTTTCCCACATTAAACTCCATTTGCCAGATCATTGCCCACTCACTCAAACTACCTATATCCATCTGCAACCTCTTCATGTCCTCTTCACAACATATCTTCCTACCTATCTTTGTGTCATCTGCAAATTTAGCTACCATGTCTTCACCCCCCTCAAATAAGTCACTGATGTAAGTTGTAAAAAGTTGAGGCCCCAGTACAGACCCCTGTGGGACTCCACTTGTCACATTCTGCCAATCAGAAAACGACCCATTTATGCATAATCTCGGATTTCTGGCAGTCAACCAATCTTCTATCCATTCTAATATGTTACCCCCTACACCATGCGTTTTTATTTTCCATCATAATCTTTGATTTGGCACCTTATCAAATGCATTCTGAAAATTCAAATACAATACGTCTACAGGCTCCCCTTTATCCACTGTGCATGTTACTCCTTCAAAAAACTCCAATAACTTGGTTGAACATAATTTTCCTTTCAGAAAACCATTCTAACTCTTCCCTATTGCCTTGAGCTCTTCTCAGTGCCCAGCTATAACCTCCTTAATGATCGATTCTGATAACTTCCCCTCGACAGGCGTCAAGCTAAATGGCTTATAGTTTCCTGTTTTCTGTCTCCCTCCCTTTTTGAATAGAGGGGTTATCTTTGCTACTTTCCAATCTGATGGAACCGTTCCAGAATCTAGAGGAATTTTGGAAAATTAACACCAGTGCACTGACTACCTCATTAGCCACCCCTTTTAAGGCCCTAGGATGCAGTTCATTGGGACCCAGAGACTTGCCAGCCCACAGCTCCATTAATTTGCTCAGTATCGTTTCCCTAGTGATTTCAATTTCACCAAGTTTCTTTCTCCCGTTCGCCTCCTGATTTGCAGCTATTACTGGAATGCTTTTTATATCATCCATCGTGAACAGAGAAGCAAAATATTTGTTCATTTCTTCCGCCATTTCCTTATTATCTACTATTAACTCCCCACTGTCACTCTCTAGAGGACCAACACTCACTTTACTTTTTTCCTTCTTAAATACAGTAAAAACTCTTGCTATCCATTTTCACATTTCTAGCTAGCTTCCTCTCATACTCTAATTTCTTTCTTCTGATTAACCTTTCAGTCATTCTTTATATTCTGTCCAATCGTCTGTCCTGCCACTCATCTTTGCAGAGTTGTATGTTGTTTCCTTAAGTTTAACGCTTTCCTTAACATCTCTAGTTAACCACGGATGGTGGGTCCTCCCCTTAGAACTTTTCCTTATAGTAGGAATGTACTTTTTCTGAATGCTATGAAATATCCCCTTAAATGTCTGCAACTGCTTCTCTATTGATCTATCCTCTAGCCTAGTTTCCCAGTTCATTTCAGCTAGCTCAGTTTTCATCCCCACATAGTTGCCCTTATTTTAGTTTAAGATATAGTCTTAGACCCATTCTTCTCCCTTTCAAACTGGATGTAAAATGCAATCATATTGTGGTCGCTGCTACCTAGAGGTGCCTTTACTCTGAGAATTAATTAATTAATCCTGTCACATTACACAATACCAAGTCTAATATAACCTGCTCTCTGGTTGGTTCCAGAACATGCTGCTCTAAGAAACTATCTCGAAAGCATTCTAAGAACTCCTCATCCAGGCTACTACTGCCAATCTGGTTTTTCTAGTTTATGTGTAGATTAAAATCACTCATGATTGTTGCCATCCCTTTATCACAAGCACATAATATTTTCTCTTGATTACTTTGTCCTACACTGTGGCTACAGTTAGGGGCCTGTAGACCACTTCCACTAATGACTTATTACCCCTTGTATTCCTCATCTCCACGCAAACCCGATTCTATATCCTGATTTCCTGAACCAAGTTCATCTAACTTTGGCACCAGTGCCCTCTTTGATTAACAGTGCTACCCTTTCACCTTTACCTAGCTTCCTATTCTCCTTGAATGTCATGTACCCTTCAATGTTAAGGACCCAGTCTTTGTCGTCCTGCAGCCAAGTCCCCATAATTGCTTCCAGATTATATTTATTTACTTCAATGTGGGCCATCAATTCATTTACTTTGTTACGAATGCTATGTGCATTTAGATAGAGAGCCTTCAGTTTTGTCTTTTTGTTACCTTTGTAACATCTAGTCATGACTGTTGATGTATTCTTAGGTTTTTTTTCTCTCTGTCCCTTCCTGCCATTCTCCGACCTTCATTTCTCATATTACTATTTTGCTCTCCTGTCTTGACTCTACACCTTGAATTGCTACCTTCACCTAAGCTTGATTCCTCACCCCTCTTGTTTAGTTTAAAGCCCTCTCTACTTCCCTAGTTATGCGATTTGTGAGGACACTCGTCCCAGCATGGTTCAGGTGTAAACCATCCCAACAGTACGGTCCCCACTGATGCTAGTGTCCCACAAACTGGAACCCACTTCTCCCACACCAGTCTTTGAGCCACCCATTTGTCTCTCTAATCTTATTTGTCCTATGCCAATTTGCACGTGGCTCAAGTAAGAATCCAGAAATTATTACCTTTGACGTTTAGCTTCTTAATTTGGTGCCTAGCTCCTCATTCTGACTTTGGAGAACTTCTTTCCTAGTTGTACCTATATTATTGGTACCTACATGGATCACGACAACTGGATCCTCCCTCTCTCACTGCAAGTTCCTCTCCAGCCCAAAGCAGATGTCCCTCACCCTGGCACCGAGCCGACTAGACTCTCGCTCTTTGCTGCAGAGAACAGTGTCAATCCCCTCATTATACTGTCCCCTACTACCACTACATTCCTTTTTGCTCCCCCACCCCCCCCCTACTCAAACGGCTTCCTGTACCACAGTGCCATGGCCAGCCATCTCATCCACCTTGCAGACTTTGCTTTCATCCACACAGTTTGTGAGCGCCTCAAACCTGTTTGACAATCGCAAAGCATGAAGCTCCTCCCCTACAGTCTGCTCGGTCCCATTACCTGCCTCACTGACAGTCACATCCTCCTGTCCCTCACTGCTGACCTAAACAGATGTCCCTCTTCTAAGAGGTGTGACTGTCTTCTGAAACAAAGTATCCAGGTATTTCTCCCCCTCCCTAATGTTGCGCAGTGTCTGCATCTTGGCTTCCAGATCAATAATCCTGATCTGGAATTCCTCAAGTTGCTTACACTTTCTGCAGACATGTCTGTCTTGAATGGCCTTGGCGTCCAAAAGCTCCCACATCTCACAGCTGCAACATAACACCTGACCCACCATTCTAACTTATGTTATTTAGTTAATTTACTTCAATTACTTTCTCCCTATGTACGCTACAATTTACTGTGTTTATTGAATGCTAGTACCACTAACAACTAAAGGTTATAAGCTTCTTAACTACAAGATATGCGTTTTAGATGTTTGCTTAAATTACTTTTTTTTTTTGCCTTTTTTATTTTTATTGTTTGATTCTAATTTTGGTTTATTATTTTAAATTTATAGTTCTTTTTATTTATGGACCTTCCTTAACTCACCTGTCCTAAGTTGGTTTCTCTTACACTGTCCCTTAGACTGAGCACTTTCCAATCAATTTACTAACTTCCTGTGATGTCACGGTTGCTTTTTTTATTTTTCCCCAACTGCAGCCTCACGGCAGCTGAAACAGTAAAACAGCGCGCTCCGCGCTCCGCGCTCCAACTCCCAGCAAGGTAGGCTGCTCTGCAAACCCGGTCTGTATTCATAGGCAGTCCTCAGCTCCAGACTGTCACCCGCAGGTCCACTCCGCTCCGACTCCCAGCAAGGTAGGCGTTTGACAAGTCCTTGATAAATAAGTCTTTGTGTTTATTTGTTATATAAAACATCAAGGCACCAACCAGGTATAAGGAATTGGTTAACATGTTATTCATAGGTTCATTTATTAAAGGGCAGGTAAATGATAGCAGCCTTACAATGTTGCGCAATTTGGAAACAGGTCTGCTCACTGCATTCTGAGGCTGAGACTAAGACTGAGCTAGACGGTACATTGCATCATTTCCCTTCTAATGACATGTGCAGATACATAATCATATCCTTAAAGGAATGCCACAACAACAATTATTTTATATCCTACATTAGGGGTAATAATGGGACTATCGCTACTTTCCAAAGACTCATGACGAGAATGGCAATGAATTAACACAGCACTGAAAAAAATTACTTTGTCAAGGAGTATAGGAAAATTGGCCACTGACTCATCAGATCCTGACCAGGTTTTTCTATCATATTTTATTAGGTTTGAAGGAAGGAAGGAACAGGAGGAGGCCATTCAACCCTTGAGCTGTTACACCATCCAACAAGATCATCGGTGATCTATACCTTAACTCCATCTACCCATCTTGGATCCATAACCCTAAAGATCTTGCTGAACAAACCTCTATCAACCTCAATTTTCAACTTTTCATTTAGCCCCCAGCACTTACGGCTTTTTGCGGGGAGAGAGTTCCACATGTCCACTACCCTTTGTGTGAAGATTTGCTTCCTGGTATGATCCCTGAATGATCTGGTTACAAAATGGATTATAAAATGTGATTTCATGGTTCAAAGTGGTTCAGTCATGACTGTGAGGCTAGTCTCTGTCCTGGTGTGGAACCATACTGCTTCACTGAATGGGGAGGTGGTAGCAGAGTGGTATTGTCACTGGACCAGAGACCAAGGGCAATGCTCTGGGGACCTGGGTTTGAATCCCACCATGGCAGATGGTGAAATTTAAATTTTTTTTAAAATCCAGAATTAAAATGATACCATTGCCAATCATCCCTAAAGAGTCATCTGGTTCACTAATGTCCTTTAGGGAAGGAAATCTGGCCTACATGTGACTCCAGACCCACAGCAATTCCCTCTGAATAAAACCAATTAGGGATGGGCAATAAATGCTGGCCTAGCCAGTGATGCTCATATCCCATGAATGAATAAAAAAAGACTAAATGTCTATAACATGTAGCAAAGCAAGAAAACAGCTTGGTATTTAATTCCCTGGCCCTCATGTCCTGGGGCAGTCAATAGCTTGAAGGAAAGTGCTTGGAAAGGTTTTGAGACTACAATTCCACTTCCTTTTTAGCATTTCTCACTTCTAACTGAGATAGCTGTGACCTCATTAAAACCAAATTCTACCAGGCCATTATCCTTAACATTATGAAGCAAATCCCACATAATCCACATGCTTAATGTACGTTCCAAGGAGATTAGTTGGGTGATATGATTTTCTTGAGTGATGACTATGTCCCAACTCCAGATTAATTTTTCTGCTGTTGAAGCATATGGATCAGGTTTAAATACCATGTATCAGTAAATAATTCCTTCAGAAGTCCCCTGCAGAGTGCAAGGCAATTATCACCATTTTTGAATCAATTTATGAAGAATTCATGCACACAAGCTCCTCAGAACTCCATATTAAGTCATGCATGAAAGGAATGTAGTGCTGTACAATCCCAGGGTTGATTCACATTTCCATGAGGCTAAAGTCTGTGAAATTGACCATTTCTTATTGCACATTCTTCACTCGAACCCCATCAAAATCTCATCACAAGAAAGTTTGGATTGAGGAAATAGGTTTTGCAAAAATTTGGCAATAGCCTGAGACAGGAATGTGGATTGGAGTACAACATACCTTAATCTTCAGGTCACATTCCCATCATTTAAAAAAAAACATCTTTTAGCCCAAGAACTATTTTGTCTGGACTAAGATAAGAAGGGTTACTGACTGTTAATGGAGCATTTTCCATTACATTGCCAGCATCAAGCACTCTCAGGTCAGGTATAGCACAGTTAGTTACAGAATTATAGTCTGCTTTACTTTACCTCAATAATATCTCAACTCCAGCCTGAGAGAAGACTTCCTGCCTCTCCCTAACCTTGCACCAGGGAATGCTGTCATTTCCGACACCAACTATCCTGTGGCCTTTCTAAGTATGAGTGCCATTTTGGGACATTTAGGTGCACCTGAATGAAAAGAAAAAAAGACTTGCACTCAAATGGCATCTTTCATGATAATCTGTTGTCCCAAAGCATTTTACTGCCAATGATTTACTTTTTGAAGTGTAATGTTGAAAACTCAGTAGCCAATTTGTGCACAGCAAGCTCCTCCAAACAGCAATATTATGGTGACAACATAATCTGTTTTGGGGGATTTTTATTAGCCAGGGTACCAGGGATAACTCACATTATTCTTCAAAGTAGTGCCAGAATATCTTTTACGTCCACCGGAGGCCATAGTTTAAAGTCTCACCCAAAAGACAGAATATTCAATAGTGCGGGACTTCACCCAGCACTGCCATAGGAGGGGCAGTCTATGCTGTTGTGCTCTCCTACCTGAAACATTTGATAGCATTTGCATTCAACAACATTCATTTGCACGCATTTGATATTAATTGCGCTCAAAAGCAATCATTTAGCTATCATTTGGGGATGCGGTGGTGTAATAGTATTGTCACTGGGCTAGTAACTAATCTGGGGCACGGGCTCGAAACCCACCACGGCAGATGGTTATGGTTGTTGGTCAGTCATCTCAGCTCCAGGACATCACTGCAGGAGTTCCTCAGGGTAGTGTCCTAGGCCTAATCGTCTTCAACTGCTTCATCAATTACCTTCTTTCCATCATAAGGTCAGAATTGTGGATATTTGTTGATGATTGCACATGTTCAGTACCATTCATGACTCCTCAGATACGGAAGCATTCCATGTCCAAATGCAGCAAGACCTGGACAATATCCAGGCTAGTACACTCGTACTCTACAAGTGCCAGCAGTGACCATCTGCATCAAGAGAGAATCTAACCGTCACCCCTTACCATTCAATGGTGTTACCATCGCTGAATCCCCCATTATCAACATCCTAGGCATTACCAGAAACTGAACTGGACCAGCCATATCAATTCTGTGGCTACAAAAGCAGGTCAGAGACTTGGAATCCTATGATAAGTAACTCACCTCCTGACTCCCCAAGGCCTGTCCACTATCTACAAGGCACAAGTCAAGAATGTAATGGAATACTCTCCACTTGCCTGTATGAGTGCAGCTCCAACAATACACAAGAAGCTTGACACCATCCAGGACAAAGCAGCCCATTTGATTGGCACCCCATCCATATGCATTCACTCCCTCCACCACTGACACACAATCACACAGTGTGTACTATCTACAAGATGCACTACAGGAATTCAGCAAGGCTCCTTGGATAGCACCTTCCAAATCCATGATTGTTACCATCTAGAAGGACAAAGGCAGCAGATACATGGGGCGGGTGTGGGGCGGATGTGGTGGGGGGGGTGGCGGTGGTGCTGGGAGGACAATGATAGTGTGCTTTGAGGGCGGTCATGGGGGGGGCAGAGGTGGGGAGGAGGTCAAGAGAGATTGGGGGAGGAGGAAGTCGATAAGAGGTCGGGGGGTCGAGAATTCTGGGAGAAGGAGAGTTCAGAAGGGTCTGTAGTTCAGAGGAATCAGTAAGGCCCCAGAACATCAGAGAGGCACTGGAATTTGGCAAAGCCTAAGGCCTGGAGACTGGAGAGGTGGGAGAGAGTTTGGAGGGTGGAGGGGTTGGGGAGAGGGAAGGTAGAGTTTAGATCCTGAGACTGAGGGAAGAGAGAGTGTTTAGAACTGAAACTGGGGTGGTTCGGCGGTGGGGTAGAGTTTAGACCCTGAGACTGGGGATGGGGGAAGAGTTGAGGACCCGTAACCTGGAGGGTGGGTGGACAGTATAGACCCTGAGACTAAAATGAATTAAGAGCTGATGGAAAGAGTGGGACTTGAACTGACAGCCTTCCAATTCAGTTGTGGCTGACACCAATGAGGCACCCATGAATGAGTTTAAAATAGCCCAAATATTTTGTCCCATATGCTACTAAGAGCCAACAGGTTGAAGAGACATTACAAGCCCATGAGAAGAAAGTGTAATATTTGAATTAGTTTTGGATTGCTTTGGCAAAATGTTTGGCACAGACATAGAGGGCTGAATGCTTCCTTCCATACATGAACATCTGTATTATACAACCCAGCAGTCTTTCCAAAGTGTGATGTAGCTCTTCCTCATTGATTCAGGTAGATATGGTCTGAGCCAGAACTGTGGCATGATCCAGAAATCTCAAGATCTGAGGCCTTTTTTCTTATCAATCCAATGCTAGATTACTCATCTTTCAGCTTCTCTGAGATTTCTACTGACATCACTTAAACAAAGCAAACCTTGATAAGATCAACAGTCCACAGACATTCAGTTACGAAACAAAATGTAAATAAATGCACTTTCTATGTAGACAGACAATCAGCAGATAAGGAAATTTGCTGGGCTGCAATATAAGAATATAATTGAGTTAAGGAATTGGAATATGTTAAGAAATTACGATACAGTTAAGCATGCATTCGGCCAATAGCATTTTAAACTGTCTGTTCCCACAAGCACAAAGACACTTTTGTCTTTCTGGTTACATTAGTCATCAGTGGATGATGGGACATTTGTACTGGTCTTTGTATAATTATTCCCATCTGTCTTCAAGACTAATGGCTTTAATGACTTAAGGTGTCAAGGTGTGTTGCAGGCAATTTTACAGCCTAGGTGTTGTACGAGAAGACTTATTTAATAGTCAAGTAGAATTTTATGTCATGATATAAAACAATATAATTAAAGCATTAGACTGTGCCTTAGTGCATAAGAAAAGTCAGTGACCAGCGGGATCCTCGTTGTACACTAACTCCTGCTTTGCACAAGTGACATGTATGCTGAACCAAGCTAGTGATGTTGCTTCTGGTAAGCTGACTAACATGGTCAATCTCCCAGTAAAGGATGATTAGAGTGTGGTATAAAGTGCAAAGACAGTCACAGCCTGTGTGTGTTCCAATGCTCGCAATGAAAGCAAAATGCATGTGGCTTATGAGCACCAGTCGATTTTCCAGTTTGTGTTGCAGGTCATCATTCAGTCCAACCCAGTCAAACATGCACATTAATGGGGGGAATTTTCCATGCCCACTGGCGTCAGGCATCATGGCGAGTGTGAGCAGGCAATGTGGCAAGAAGGCCAAAAATAGGTTTCATGTGGAGCCAGTTTGCCTGTCAGTGGTGGGCCCCCTTTCCCACAGCTGCATATAAGGAACTTCATTTTAAGACATCTGCATCTCATTATAAGTCCAGCTTGCCGGAATCATCCACCCACGCTCCATCATCCAAGCACATTGCCTTCCATTCACGCCGATGTGTTTCACAACTGTACAAAGCGATATGCACCTGGTGAGCTGCACTTGGCTTGGAATTTCGAGGTTTGTTTGCCTACCTTGCTTCAGGCAGCACTCGCAGCCATCAGCGCCAGGCTTTGCAGACAGCACCACATCGCTTTTAGAGGGGCTTATGGGCAGGTCTCCACCTACCAGACCAGCCATAAGGCGGGGGTGGCTTTTCAACAGCTGCAAGGCTAGGGTTTGCATGGGGAAGGGGAAGAAGTGGCCTCAGGCAAGGGAAGAGGCTGCAGCCCGAGGGCTGTCCTGGGGATGGCGGGGGGTCTCCTAGGAAGTCTGTGGGGGGCACATATTGATCTGTTCAAGTGGCCTCAAGATGGTGAGGGCTGAGGAGGCAGTCTCTAGAGGAGATGCAGCCAGATAAAGACGTGTGTGTATGTGCGAGAGAGTGACTGGTGATGTCCCTTGGGCAGTGAGTGAGATGCCAGTGAATGTGTGATGCGCTTGCGAGTGTGTGAGTTTACAGTTGGGTGCCTTACCCTGGCATAACAGATGAGATCATTCATCCTCATTCTGCACTGGATGGCCAACCTCTTCTGTCCAGCTTTGGCACTGACCACCTCTGCCACTGCCCCCAAGCCGGAGTGGTGAGATTACTGGACCTACTGCGGCTAGAGTGGAGATAGAGGACATCACTGCAGGCTTCCAAAAGGCATCCCAATGACATGTCACTGAACCCTTCTTGACTTTCACTGGAACAGTTCTGGGGGCTGCAAGCATTGAGAACTGTGTAGGTGGCTGGCACATACAGATATGGCACCCAGAGTGATGAAATAGCAAAGTAACTTCATGGCGAGCAATTCAGAGGCCACCCGACAGCGAGATGGCGCTTTTCCTGTGGCTGCATAATTAGTGAGGCAGGATTAGGACAATAAAGCGTGAAAAGCTGCCATTGCGGCCGGTGGGTTATACATAACCCACTACCGCACTTCGTGTAAATCTGGAATGATTCTGCCCAATGTTTCTGATGTCAGGAAGCACCGCTTCATATGAAGGGTAGTGGAAATCGGGAATTCTCTCCCTCAAAATAGTTGTTGAGGCCGGAGGCCGATTGAAAATGTCATAACTGAGATTGATAGATTTTTGTTGGTGAGGCGATTTCAGATTACAGGATCAAGTCAAGAAGATACTGAGCAACCATGATCTAACTGAATGGCAGAACGGCCATGTGGGGCTCAGTAGCTTCCTCTTGTTCATGTTTGCTTACGTTAATGGTCATCTTGAGGGCAACTGTTATGCCGCTTCACAAATTGAGGGCTTGTGAGAACGATGCAGACCATCAGCAACAGAACAAAGCAGCAGGTAAGCTAAAGGATGGAATTTAATCAAGACCATCATGATGGGAAACAGGGCACTGGACCCACTTAAACATGGGAAAGAAAATTTTCAAGAAATGCCCTTTGGAGAAAATCCTTCTCCAGCTTAACTGGAAGAGGCTGTGCACCTGTCTCCCGACAGCAGAAAGCCTCCTGTGATTAAGTTGGAGGCAGGGAGGGACTGACGCTAGGAACTTATCTACTTGCAGCGGGATGTGAATTGGACACATTAATGAGCCAATGACACCAATTATCTCTGAGGCCAGCAGAATTTAGTGTTGGCTCAGGAATTAAATGGGGGTCGCACAACTTTCCCATGCCTCCCAAAGGCCTGCCCAGCAAACCTTATCGGGATCTGGACAGGAGGGCCGCTGAAAGCCACACATTTGCACTTGCCTCTAACCACTACCACCTACATCACTCCTCCCACAAATGTTTCCCTGCAACACTCAGCACACCCCCCCACCCCACCCCCCATCTCACTAACCTATGTCCAGGGATTCATCAGCAATCCCTGGTGAAGTCTCTGGAGCACTATCTTGAACTGGAAATCACTGGAGCCTGGCATATTTGGAATCACTTAGATGTATGCTTTTTCACATCTGTCAGCTGGTCACAGGGGATCTCAGCTCAGGGATTGAGCTTTGATGATCACTTTGGTCTATAATTGGGTAAACCACATCTGTTTTGGTCATTCAAGTAAAGGATGGATTTGGGAATATCGCTGGTTTGTTGAGTTGAGAAAGAATCTTAATGATGAACCACTGCTCATAGCAGCAATAACCTGCTCATTGACACTCAGTTTGGGTTCCGCCAGGGCCACTTACCTCCTGACCACGTTACAGCCTCGGTCCAACAATGGATAGAAGAGCTAAACTCAAGAGTTTGAGAGTGAGGTGAGGTGAGAGTGACTACTCTTGAGATCAAAGCAGCATTTGATCGAGTGTGGCATGAAGAAGCCCTAGCCAAACTGGAGTCAATGGGAATCAGAGGGAAAACTCTCCTCTGGTTGCTGTCATTCCCAGTGTGGCTGTTGGAGGTCAATCATCTCAATTCCAGGACATCACTGCAGGAGTTCCTCAGGCTAGTGTCCTAATCATCTTCAACTAATTCATCAATGGTCTTCCCTCCTGAACATACTTGAGTTGGGAGGTTTTTTCCAGTGATGAGCGTGTCATTTTGGAAGCAGATTACACCAGGGAGGCCCTGCAGTATTTTGCCCATGGCCTGCTGGAATAAGGCTGGTGATGACACGATTCCGAATGGTAGTCATTTGTATTGATATAGATCTCTGTGCGTGCTGGAATCTTCACTCAGCTGCATTTGCAAAAATACCTGCGTTGGATCAAGCTTTGTCAATAATTCACCTCCATTCAGACCAGCAAACAGGTCCTCAATTTTCAGTAGCGGGTACTGATGCACTTTTAAGAAAGGGTTAAAGGTGATTTGTGGTCACCACATATTCTGATAGACCTGCCATCCGTCACTACTGGGACTATTGGAGCTGCCCACTCTGCATAATCAACTTTTTACTTATCTGAAAGCTTTCAAGTCATTCTAGTTCCTGCTCGATGTTCTGTCGCATTGAGTAGGGAACTGAATGTGGTTTGAGGAACCTCGGAGAAGCTTCAGCCTTCACAGCAAGTTTGGCCTCAATGTCTTTAATAACTTCAAGACCTTTTTTGAAGACATCAGTATGCTTGTCCAACAAGGACCGCAACATGGGGTTGCAACGCACATTATTTATTTTATTCCATACCAGCCAAATTTCTTTTAGCCGGTTCCTGCCCATAAACGATCCCCTTTCACAATGATAAATGGAAAACTTGCTATTTGAACTCCATGTTTTGCTTGAAGGGTCATTTTTCCAAGTATATTCACAGGCTCACCTATGTAGATGCTAAGCTGGAGGAGGGTTTTCTCCAATGGAAATTTCTTGAAAATTTTCTCCCATGTCTTCCCTGAAGCAATAGAAACAGATGCTCCAGTGTCAACCTCCATTTACCATTTAAGGCAAAACCAACTTTTAGTCCTTCATCTAGTTTCAGGTCAGACTGAATGGAATACAATTGCTCCCCTACATTGACGCTATTAGTTTCACTTTCTGTCTCATCTGGACTCGCATTACCTTTGTATTTTGTTTCCAAGTAATGCATCTTTTTAAACTGCCTGTTTGTTTTCAAGCGTGACTTGTCTATGTGCTCCTCGTGATGCCCTTTTCTTGGCGGTGTTGCTTTACTGTGATCAACCTTTGATCTACATGCACGCTGTATGTGCCCTTTTTATCCACAGTAGCGACACAATCAGCAGTTTTCCACTTAAAGGCTTCTGCATAATGCCCTATTCCATTACAGCGGTAACATGTTTGAAAATGAGTATACCCTGACTTTACTATTTTAACTTGAGAATTGTTAGAGTACGCTTTCAAATCTCCAGCTTCTTTCTCTGCCATTTCTATGCTTTGCGCAATTTTGAGTGTCAACTTTCTTCGGTGTCACCTCTTGCTCCGCTAATAATCTATGCTGAATTCTTTTGTTTCTTAGTCTGCAAACCAAGCGATCACGCAATGCTTCTTGCAGGTAACCTTTAAAATCACAATGTTCCATTAACTTTCTCAACTCAGCCAGGAACTAGGAAACTGACTCACTCTCAAGCTGTTCTCTTCGGTGAAACTTGAATCCCTTGGCAATAATTGCTGGTCTGGAATTGAAGTGCTTTTTCAAAATGTCCACAAGCTCCTAAAAACTTTTATCTGCTGGTTCATCAGGAACAATGAGATTTCTCAGTAAAGTGAAATGTTTAATTCCGAAGACTGTAAGAAACACTGAAACCTACATTTCCTCTTCAATCTCATTCACAGTAAAAAAACTGTTCCATTTGCTCAGCATAAACTATAAAGTCCATAGTAGCTGGATCTAAAGCCTCTAAAGTGCTTAGTAATGATGATCCCATCCTCATTACCATTTGAAGCGTCTTGTCACTTCTCAACAATTAAGAATACACACATAGCTACTTGCTTCTGAACCCCAGCTTCCTGTGGCAAAAAGAAACGGTTCCTTTATTCCTTATTCTACACCAGAGGGCAATCCATCCAAGACTTAGCACACCCTACTGGCAGGGTTTTTATATAGCACTTCCTTTTAACTAAAATGACCTTTTACAAAAAGGTGTAAATGTTAAACACAAACATCACACCTCCATTCATAAGGTCAGAAGGATCTTTGCTGATGATTGCGCAATGTTCAGAACCATTTGCAACTCCTCAGGTACTGAAGCTGTCCATGTCCACACAGCAAAACCTGAACAATATCCAGGTTTGAGGTGATAAGTGACAAGTAACATTCGCGCAACACAACTGCCAGGCAACGACCACCTCCAACAAGAGAGAATCTAATGGTCGCCTCTTGACATTCAATGGCATTACCATCACTGAATCCCCCACTGTCAACAACCTGGGGTCACCATTGACCAGAAACTGAACTGGACCAGCCATATAAATACTAGGCTACAAGAGAAGGTCAGGGGCTTTGAATTCTGTGGTGAGTAAATCACCTCCTGACTCCCCAAAGTCTGTCCACTATCTACAAGACACAAATCAGGAATGTAATGGAGTAGTCCCATTTGCCTGGATGAGTGCAGCTCCAACAACACTGTAGAAGCTCAACACCATTCAAGAGAAAGCAGCCGACTTGATTGGCACCCCATCCACCAGCTTAAACATTCACTCCCTGCACCACTGACGCACAGTGGCAGCAGTGTGTACCATTACAAGATGCACTTCAGCAACTCATTAAGCCTCCTTCAATAGCACCTTCCAAACACACAACCTCTAGCACTAGAAGGACAAGGACAGCAGATGCATGGGAACACCACCACCTGCAAGCTCCCACTGCAACCCACACACTATCCTGACTTGGGACTATATCACCATTCCTTTCCTGTCGCTGGGTCAAAATCCTGCAACTCCTTTCCTAACAGCACTGTGGGTGTACCTACACCATATGGACTGCAGCAGTTCAAGGAGGCGGCTCACCGCCATCTTCCAAGGTCATTTAGGGATGGGCAACAAATGTTGGCCTAGCCAGCACCACTCACATCCTGTGAAAGAAATTTTTTTTTAAAATCTGGAGGCTTCCATCAATTACACATCCTACGCATGTATGTTACATAACTCAAAGGAACTTCAAAGGCCTCTGTACCATTCTTGCATCACTGTGACCTCTGCAATCTTCCCTAGAGCCTATCACTGGCGGTAGCATCTGTGGCAAGCGGTAGGCCCCTTCAAACATGCAAATCAGGATCCTATGACATACATAGGATCCTGTTTTCCACTTGAAGAAAGTACTGGTAGAGTGTGCTCCTTGTGTTACCTGGACTGTGCCTCCCATCACTCAAACTATTGATTATCCACAAGAATCCTTGTGAGAGCCAGTGCTTAGTTTTACATAGAGCAGCTGAGATCAGTTAGAGTTTTGAAAGACAGAAACACCCCTGTAATGTTATCAAGGTAGCAACAGGTTACAAAAAGAGCATACTTTTTGAATTTCAGCATCGTATTATCCTGAACATCTGTCTGGTGTTTGTGACTTAACAGACTGGAAGCGCTTGAGTTGTTCGGTGATCTGTTAAAATAGCCTTTGTTGTCAAGTGATGCACTACTGAAGCATTCATTTTGAGATGTATATATATGATATGTGTGTGTTTTCCAAAGGAATTTCTGATAAACAATGAAGGATTTATTGCACAAGGCTGAAGCACCTTTTACCTGATAGAGATCCTCTGAATCTCTCTCAACAATGTTATACTGTGTTCAGGTTATCCTCCAACCTCTGAGTCCCAATTTACCTCTCCCTTGTTTGGCATCAAGCTGAAAGCTCCCACCAACAATCCTGGCCCCCCTTCCTCCTTCTCCCCAGTTGAGGCTCCTTCAATTCTCCACTGCAGTAGATCATTTACATAACTGGAAAAGCAAGGATAGAACTCATGACCTTTCCAACTCATAACTGAGCCAAGCTGACAGAATGAGCTCAAGCACTCAGGTAGGTGTTGTCCGACAACACCTCAACCATGTGGCACAACTTCAGACATCACCTGGCTGAGGTGCTATTGGAGTACTTCTACCTGAGGGCTTGAGCTCATTCTATGAGTAGCACTCTTACCTTGGAGTCAGAAGGTTCTAGGTTCAGGGCCCCTCCAGGACTTGAACACAAAAGCCAACACTCCAGCCGAGTGCTGAGTGAGTGATGGAGGTGCTGCTTTTCAGATGAGACATTAAGCTGAAGCCCTGCCTGCCTTCTCAGGTTGGGTGTAAAAAAATCCCAGTGCATAATTTTGAAGAAGAACTGTGACGTCCAGACCATGATTTATCCCTCAACCATCAGCACAAAAACAGATTATCTGGTCATTATCACATTGTTGCTTATGGGAGTTTACTGCGTGTAAATTGGCTGCTGTCACAACAGTGAGTGACTACACCTCAAAATTACTTCTTTGCCTGTAAAGCACTTTTGGACATCCTCTTGTTGTGAAAGGTGCTCTAAAAATGAAAGTTTTATTTCTTCTTTCTTCACCCTGTGCCACAGTTCGACATTTAGATGATGAATTAATCTCAGGCGAGTTTTGAATGTTAGACTTCCTTCAGGAGAGCATTAGAAAAAATTGGCAGGAGGGGCAAATTATTTATGCAAGTGGCAGCTTGGCTCATTTGGTAGCACTCTCACCTTTGGATTGGAAGATTGTGGGTTGGGCCTTATACCAGCTCAAGATCTTGGGAGAGAATATTGCCTCGTACGAGGTCCTGTCTTTTTAACTGAGCTCATGACTGTTTGCTCAGGTAGATATCAAAGGTAGAATGGCTAGAATTCGGAAACAATGAGCTGAAGAGGCACTTTGTCATCTGAATTTATCTCATTCGTTTTAAAGAACAAGTTGTGCTTTTTATATCCCCAGCGTCAAACTTTCTAGAAATTTTATGCTGTAGGGTTATGTTCGTCAAGAGCAGAATTTTTTGCTCATTGCGCATGTGCACACCAGACCTGAACGAGCGTAAAATGACGCACAATGACGCTGGGCGTGCATCCCGATATCATCACGCGCACTTGAGTGCTATTTTGATCAGCGGGCGTGCGCGGGAGTTGGCAGCGCACCCGCTGACAATTAAAAAGCCTATTAAGGCCATTAACAATCTAACTGATGTAAATTTTTCGCTGCGTGCCCAACCTTACAGCTGGCGGGCAAGCATTTTTTGCAAAAGCTCATCCACAGGTGAGATGGGGTTTTGGTCTGCCATTAAAAAAAAAATGCTCATACTAATCTCTAACATATCCCTTCTCATGTTACAGAGTCACGGGAGTGAACATGTTATTTAACATCTTATAAAGCTTTATTTTTAATTTTTCATATCTTCAGCTCCCTGAGATAGCACTGGGCCTCAGGGAACTTTTTCAGTGTGCACCCGCACACATGCGGGAAGATATGTTCTTGTCCTCCTTCCCTCCAACACAGGCAGCACCGAGCGCTGCAGCACGTGTTTCACGCTGATGAGCCAATTAAGGCCAGTTCAGCGTGAAATCGCGGTCCAGCCCCAATTGCGGGTGGCGGTCAGCTTCCCCACCGCTCCCACCCACCCACCCCCGACCAGCCCGTCCAAGGAGGGCAGAATTCTGCCCCTAGAATCAGATTGGAACAGACGGAAAATTGAAAGAAAAAACACTTGTCAAAACCATATCTCCAAATGGAACAATTCCAACTTAACACACCACTCACTCCCTGATCAAATATTCCCTTTAATAATAAATCATTATCAAAAATAACAATTCCCAATAGCTTCGAGCATCCTACTCAATTAGGTCAAGAGCTGGTCAGCTAAAAAACAGTTCCATCTTTTCTTTCAAATAGGATTAGTTATGATGGAGTATGTTTACATTGTGACGCTTGAACATGATTAAAATATGTCTGTAATATTTATCTTGAAATTAATCTGAGCCAGACGCAGGCAAGATCCTCTACCCAGTCAAGCATTATGAGACAAGGCACACGACTGTGTATATCGGGCAGGTAATCAGCAATAGAGTGGATAAGGATGTTGTTGAACAGTCATTAACTTTAGGAGTGAGTTTCAAGTTAAATAATTGCTTACACTGAACTCTCTCGCTTCCCTTTCCACAGAGCAGATTGGGATCCTGCTGTCTCTAAAGTCAATAAAATGCCCTGAACCAGACAACAGCGAGCCCCCAAGGGAATAACATGATTCTTTTTGACTCAACGTTGTATATTTTTTCTTTTGCAAAGCTTTTTCTCCCTTTGTTCTTCCCCATAAAATTCACAATTTCCCTCTTCTGGAGAAATACTTGCATTTTTATAGCACCTTTCACAATTTCTGGATATCCCGAAATACTTTAGAGCCAATGAAGTACTGTCGAAGCATAGTCAATATTGCAATGAGGGAAACATGACAGGTAATTTGGGCCAGGAAGCTCCCACAAAAGCACAATGACTAGAAAATTTTTTTATGTGATGTTGATTCTGGGATAAGAATTGGCCAGGACAGAACTCTCTGCTCTTCTTCAAAATAGTGCCATGGGATCTTTTACATTAGTTGAGAGAACAGACAGTCCTTAGTTTAGTATCTCATCCAAAAGCCAGCACTATTGGCAGTAAGTTATTCCCTCAGTACTGCACTGAAGTGTCAGCCTAGGTTTTCAGTGCTCAAGTCTCCGAGTTGGACTTAAAACCACAACCTTGTGACTTAGAAGCAAGAGTGCTACCCACTGAGTCACAGCTGACACCTATATTATGCCTTTCATGACCTCAGGAAATGTCTTACAGCTAGTAATTTGACAGTGTAGTCACCATTATAACGTAAGCAAGCACAGCGGACAGTAAGACTCTGCAAACAGATGAATGATCAGTTAATCTGTTTTAGTGATGTTACTTGTATCCTAACTCTCACCAGGTCTCGTTCACCCATCACCCTCATGCCTGCCAACCAACCTTGGCTCCTGGTCCAGCAACACCGCAATTTTAAAACTGTCATCCTTGTTTTCAAATCCATCCATGGCCTCAGTCCCTAGCTCTGTAGCCTTAAAGTCATAGAATCATGGGAATTTATGGCTCAGAAGTTCCATTCCACTCATTCTGTCTGTGCTGGCCAAACAAAAGCTATCTAGCCTATTTCCAGCTCTTGGTCTACAGCCCTGTAGGTTACAGCTACTTAAGTGCATATCCAGCTATTTTTTAAAAATATGATGAGACTTTTGACCTCTACCAGATTTTCAGGCAATGAGTTTCAGATATCCATCATCCTCTTGGTGAAAAAAATGTCAACACCCCTCTAATCCTTCTGCCAAATACTTTAAATCTATGCCTCCTTTTTTGACCTCTCTGTTAATGCAAATAGTTGCTTTGTATCCACTCTAGCTAGATCCTTCATAATTTTCTACACCTCAGTTAAATCTCCCCTCAGCCTGCCCTGTTCCAAAGAAAACACCTGTCAATTCAATCTTTCCTCATGGCTAAAATTCTCCAGCCCTGGCAAAATCCACATAAATCTCCACTGTACTCTCTCTTGTGCGATCGCATCCTTCTGGTAATGTGGTGACCAGAACTGTATGCAGTGCTCTGTGACCTAACTAGCATTTGATACAATTATACATAGGAACATAGGATGTAGGAGCAGGAGTAGGCCATTCAGCCCTTTGAGCCTGTTCTGCCATTCGATAGGATCATTGCTGATCTGATTGCGTTCTCAACTCCACCTTCCTGTCTGTCTCCCATAACTCTTGCCTCTCTTGTCTATCAAAAATCTATCTGACTCAGCCCTGAATGTTCAATGACCCAGCCTCCACTTCTTTCTGGGGAGGAGAATGCCACAAGCAAATGACCCTCTGAGAGAAAAAAATTCTTATCATCTCCATCTTAGAAGGGAGAGCACTTATTCTTAAACTGTGACCCCTCATTCTAGTCTCCCCCACAAGAAGAAACATCCTCCCAGTATCCACCCTATCTAGTCCCCTCAGGACCTTATATGTTTTAATAAGATCACCTCTCATTCTTCTAAACTTTAATGGGTATAGACCTAACCTATTCAATCTTCTTCATAAGATAAGCCCTTCATCCCAGGAATGAGCCTTCTCTGAACTGCTCCTAATGCAATTTTTGAATTAGGTGACCAAACAGTACACCCTCTCAGATGGGTGCAAAAGATCTATTTTGAAGAAGTGAATGGAGCCTGTGCCCTGGACAATATTTTTTATCTCAAACAACATCACAAAAAACGGGTTATCTGGCTATTATCATATTGCTGTTTGTGAGCTTGATGTGCACAAATTGGCTGTTACAAAATTCTGACATTACGACAGTGACTACACTTCAAAAGTACTTCATTGGCTGTAAAGAACTTTGGGACATTGTTGTGAAATGCACTATTTAATTGCAAGCCTTTCTTTTTACAAAAGAAAAAATTTGTGGATGTTGGAAATCTGAAATAAAAACTGAAAATGCTGGTCATTTTCATCATATCAGGCTGTATCTGTGGATAGAGAAACAGAATTAACGTTTCAGATTGATGACCTTTGGTCTGAACTGGAAAAGGATAGACAGATAAAGCACTTCAGGCATGCACAGAGGCAGGGAAAGTGTGTTGGGGGTAAAGAACAAAAGGAAAGGTCAGTAATAAGGTGGAAAGCAGGAAAGGAAATGCTTAAAAATTCTTTCATGGGATGTGAGCATTGAAGTTTATTGCCCATCCCTAATTGCCCTTGAGAAGGTGGTGGTGAGTCACCTTCTTGAACCACTGCAGTCCATGTGGTGCAGGTACACCCTGTTAGGAAGGGAGTTCTACAATTTTGATCCAGTGACAGTGAAGGAACAGTGATATAGTTCCAAGTCAGGATGGTGTGTGGCTTGGAGGGGAACTTGCAGGTGGTGGTGTTCCCATGCATTTTCTGCCCTTGTCCTTCTAGGTGGCAGAGGTCACAGGTTTGGAAGGTGCTGTTGAAAAGAAGCCTTGGTGAGTTGCTGCAGTACATCTTGTATATAGTGCACACTACTGCCACTATGTTTTGGTGGTGGAGCGAATGAATGCTTAAGTTAATGGATGGGGTGCCAATCAAGCAGGCTGTTTTGTCCTGGATGGTGTGGAGCTTCTTGAGTGTTGTTGGAGCCACACTCATCCAGGTAAGTGGAGAGTATTTCATCACACTTCTGACTTGTGCCTTGTAGTTGGTGGACAGGTTTTGGGGAGTCAGGAGGTGAGTTACTCGCCGCAGGGTTCCTAGCCTCTGACCTGCTCTTGTAGCCACAGTGTTTGTAGGGCTAGTACAGTTCAGTTTCTGGCCAATGGTAACCCCCAGGCTCTTGATAGTGGGGGATGCGGTGATGCTAATGCCATTGAATGTCAAGGGTCAGTGGGGGGGGGTGGGGTGGTTAGATTCCTTTTTGTTGGAGGTGGTCATTGCCTGGCACTTGTGTGGTACCAATGACGAAAGGGATGATGGTGCAAAGCACCAAGAATTGGGAATGGGTGAGTTACTGAATGATGCTTAGGGATGGGGGGTGGGGGTGGAAGGAAGGAATTGGAAACAAAAAAATTTCATTTACAAAAACAGAAGCTAAGTATAATAGCAGAAAACAGCAGTTGGGACAAAAACAAGCACACAGCGGTGATATGCTGATGTAACAAAACAGTTAGAATGGAAAATGCCTTGAGGCTAAACAACAAACAGAAGCTCTCAATGATCAAATTTAAAAATCCATGATAATAATCTCAAATGTGAAATTGTACCTTGGGAAGCTGAATTGCAGCAGGGTTGGAACCAATGGGCAGGATCTTTATAAAAACAAAAAAACTGCGGATGCTGGAAATCCAAAACAAAAACAAAAACAGAATTACCTGGAAAAACTCAGCAGGTCTGGCAGCATCGGTGGAGAAGAAAAGAGTTGATGTTTCGAAGGGTCTTGAGGACTCGAAACGTCAACTCTTTTCTTCTCCGCCGATGCTGCCAGACCTGCTGAGTTTTTCCAGGTAATTCTGTTTTTGTTTATGTTTTGGGCAGGATCTTTAGTTCAGTGGGTGCCCACGACCAGCGGGCCCGGGAACAGCCGGGGGATGGACCCCCGACCGTGATTTCACGTTGGCCGGACAGTTAAAAGCCAGCCAGCGTGAAAGGCGTGCTGATAGGCTCAGTGCTGCCGGTATTGGGGCAGGGGGAGGGCGAGAGCTTAAGTCAGCGCGGGGGGAGCGCGGAATGAAAGTTCCCTGAAGGCAGAGAGATGCCTCAGTGAGCTGAAGAATATAAATGCAAAAAATAAAGATTTTAAAAGCTGGGAAAAGATGTCCGTGGGTGAGGTTTCCTGAAAAATGCAGAGACCCCCTGGCCGATTCGCCCGCCTGCCAACTTTAACATTGGACAGGCAACGAAAAGTCTCAGTCAATTACTACGTTAATGGCCTTAATAGTCCCTTAACTGTCGGAGGACGTGCTGCCAACTCTTGCACGCGCCCGCCGACCGAAATATCGTGTGAGTCCGCGATGGTGTCGGGATGCTCACCCAACGTCATTGTGTGCTTCCTTACGCTCGAGCATGTCAGGAGCACGTCCACACTCCGAGCGAAAGATTCTGCCCAATGTCTCCTAAGAATATAGTAGTGGTTGAACAAGAAAGTCGAGAGACTGGAAAAATGATTAGTCATCGAAAAAGACAATTTTATTCTATTAATTCTAGATCAATAGAGGCCTCCAGAAACAAAATGGATTGACACCTGCTGACAAAGGATATTGAGGGTTGTAGAAATATTAGGTTAATTTGACTAACATAGGATTTGGAAGAGAATATAGAATTCTTGGATAGTCGGTGACTGAGGTAGTTGGGCGGGGAGTGTGGAAGCAGCAGATTTGATAAGCTGAATGTCCATATTTTTTGCATCTTTTTAATGCTCTCAATACTTTCTAATGGGAGATTCTGACTCTGACAAGATAATCTGTTTTTAGGTGCTGCTCATTGAGGGATAACTGTTGGTCAGGACACTAGGAGAACACCTCCGATTTTCTTTAGACAATACAAGCGATCTGGACATACAAAAATCATTTATTCTTGTTCGCTGTGGCTGAATTCTATTTTTACGTTTGCGTATTTTGATTCCTTTAAATTTAAGATGACTTGATGCTTGCTATTATCTTAACAGGTTAATTTTGTAACCAAAATAACAGCATTATTGATTTGTAATATTTTATTCATAACCTGATTTTCATCACTCCCCACCATGTTTTCAGCTGCCTCGGAGTCAAGCTCTGGAATCCCCTCCCTGAACCTCTCCGCTTCTCTACCTCAACCTTATCCTTTCAGACTCACCTTAAATCTCACCTCCTTAACCATACGTTTGACCACCTGTCCTGATTTTACAATGTGGCTCCGTGTCACAATTTTAACACTCATGCAAAGCACCTTGGGACATTTTACTAGATGAAAGGCACTATGTATAAGTGCATACTTATTTCATTTCAGTTCTGTTTAATACGTATCCATTAATATCAATTGTTTGACTTTATGATTGCTGTTGTGATTTTTTAATAGTGTTTTTGCATTCATTGTTTTGTATTATTACTAATGCAACCCGTGAGAACCCATGAGAATTTGGACTCTCAGGTTCTGGGGAGACTTGTTCTTAATATATGCCTTTTATTTTCATTTTGAAGCTCACATATTGTTATACAACAGAGAAAAGTCAACTAACATTCTCCATTATCAAAGGGAAAACATTGTATTCAAATTATAGGCCTGGTAGTGTTTAATAACATGTCATGTAATTACTTATGTATCCAACCTAGTCAAGAATATAACAGTAAAACTCGCTTAATAAACTCCTGGTGGTTGAGGATTATTATTAGAACCTCTGCTGCTGAAACAGGAATAAACAAGCTACCTTTAAAACTGAATGGTGTTTGCCTCAATTCCATTGAAACCCACACACACCCAGTGTCAGTTGACACCACAATTGGAAGTAATATTTGACTTCTCCCAACAGTTAAATGTTTGTCATCATGTGTTTGGCTGCCCCAGTTTGGTCAGTTTATCCCGTGCGTTTCTCAGCCATCCTGACCATTTGGGTAGGAAGAATGAGGAGAGGAAGAACGAGGAGAGGCAATATAAAATAATGGATACAATTTTAAAGTGGGCGCAAGAGCAGAGGGAACTGGCCGCATGTGCGCACAAGTCATTAAAGGTGGCAGGGCAGATTGAGAAAATGGTTAGTAAAGCATATGGGAATCTGGACATTTTAAACAGAGGCATAGAGTACAAAAGCAAGGAAGTTATGATGAACCTTTATTAAAAAAAACTGGTTTAGCCTCAATTGGAGAATTGTTTCCAATCCTGGGTACCACATTTTAGGAAGGACATGAAGGCTTTAAAGCGGGTGCAGAAAAGATTTATTAGAATGTTTTTGGGGATGTGGAACTTCAGTTACATGGACAGTTTGGAGAGGATGGGACTGTTTTTCTCAGAGAACAGAAAGTTGAGAGAAGATTTGTTGAATACATTAAAAATCATGAGGGGCTGGATAGAATGGATAGGGAGAAACCATTGCCTTTGGCACAAGGGTCAAGAGCCAGAGGGAACTAATTTAAGGCATTTGGCAAAAGAACCAGAGGCGACATGAGAGAAATCTTTTTTTACTCAGTGAGTGGTTAGGATCTGGAATGCACTGCCCAAGAGTACGTTGGAGGCAGATTCAATCAAGGCTTTCGAGAGGGAATTATCTGAAGAGAAAAGGTTTGCAGGGCTACGGGGAAAAGGTGGGGGAATAGAACTAGCTCAGTTGCTCCTGCAGAGAGTCGGTACAGACACAACGGATGAAAAGTTCTCCTTCTGTGATATAACCATTCTATGATTCTAAAGAGTTGAGGGGTTTAAGCCCAACTCCGTGTTTATTGAGATGACTAACTAACTCATACTAAATTCACCCATTGGCCCCTAACTCACTGACCTACATTGGCTCCCAGTCCAGCAACATCTCAAATTGGAAATTCTCATCCAGTGCAGTACTGGAGTGCTGCACTGTTGGGTGTACTGTCTTTCACGTAATGCTTTAATCTAAGATCCCACCTACTCACTCAGATATCTGTAAAAGATCCCATGATGTTATCTGAAGAAAGGGTGTATTCCCTTGCTGTCTTGGATCTTATTTATATGAATCACTAAAACAGATGATCTGGTCATTGTTATACTGCTGTTTGTGAGATCTTGCTGTGTTTCCTACATTGTAAAAGTGGCTATACTTCGAAAGAACCTCATTGCCTGTAAAGCGTTTTGGGACAAACTGTAACCGGCGCTGTATAAATGCAATGTCTTTTTTTCTTTCATAGCTACGAAGGAGACACTTCTCCAAGATATTCTCAATAATTGACACTTACAAAAAACACAAGAGATAAAATGTCAGGCAAGATACTTCATGTGAATGAAGGAAGCAATGACTGATTTTATGCCAATTTCCTCTTTTACAGTTAAATACAGAGCAATTGTGGTTGGTCACACACTTGTGATCTAAGTACCCACATTTTGGTTGCAATACATCTGAACTTACCTTTACAAATGGTCATTTCCATTGTATCGTGAGAATCACATGTTGCTAATTATTCAGAATGCTCTTGGATATTTATTTAGGCGTTCTGAATAGTGATCTTTGCAAGATTTCTGGTGTATTTCCTGATTAATATCTGAACATCCATTTGTTTTGGTCTGATGCACAGTTATTCCTTTGTCTTCCAACTGATTCAGATGCAGTCAGTGTGAACAAACTGATATGCTTCCCTGCATGGACATGTCGAGTGATGACTAGCTCTCTGTCCTAAAATTCCCTGGAGATGCAATATTTTATCTCTCCGCAAGGCAGTTTCCTTCACTTCTACTTCATTTTTTAAAGTGGCTGTGCCTTCAGCTACCTAGGCTCTAAGCTATGGAATTCTTCCCTTAAAGCTCTCCATCTCCATACCACTTTCTCCTATATCATGGGATCTTATACAGATATCTGAGAGAGTAGGTGGGATCTTAGATTAAGGTATTATCTGAAAGACAGAACCCCCAACAGTGCAGCACTCCTTCAGTACTGCACTGGATGAGAATTTTCAATTCGAGATGTTGGTGGACTGGGAGCCAATGTAGGTCAGCGAGCTAAATGCCAATGGGCGAATTTGGTATAAGTTAGTTAGTCATCTCAATAAACACAAAGTTGGGCTTAAACCTCTCATCTCTTTAGAATCATAGAACGGTTACATCACAGAAGGAGATCTTTTCGTCCATTGTGTCTGTACTGGCTCTCTGCAGGAGCAAGTGAGCTAGTTCTATTCCCCTGTCTTTACCCCATAGCCCTGCAAATTTTTTCTCATCAGGTAATTCTCCAATTCCCTCTTGAAAGCCTCTATTTAATCTGCCTCCACTGCACTCTCGGGCAGTGCATTCCAGATCCTAACCACTCACTGTGTAAAAAAGATTTTCCTCATGTAAGATGCTCCTTAAAACCTATTTATTTGGCTAAGCTTTTGGTTATCTATCTGAATATCTCCCTATGTAGTTCAGTGTCAACTTTTGTTTAATAATCATTCCTGTGAAGCACCTTAGGACATTATATTATGTTAAAGGTGCTATATAAATGCAAGCTGTCATTGTTGTTTGAGGATAAAAGGTCTCTTTAATAAGTTCCCGAATATCAGGCATGGCATTTAACAAGTGATATCTGTGTTGCGCTATGCCAAGAGGTGATTTCCCACTCTGTTAACTGTGTTGCCCAATTATTTTTCTATGCAAGGTAGAGGGAGGAACTAAGCTTTGCCTAATGGAGTACATGTCAAGAATTTAGGTGAGGGTGCCATTCAATAAAGCTGCCAGTCTTTGATTGGTCAGCAGCCCTTGATAAACGGGTCATCTGCCGCTAGGGTCCTTGATCCCTGGGGAAGGCCAGCTATTGACCTGTCAAGGGCCTGAGTGGAACCAGATGCAGTGGACCTTCCCTAAAAGAAATGACAATGGGCTCTTGCTGGCCCTCCAGCTGGTGGCCAAGACTCCTGTCACTTCCACAAGATCCCACCCTTAGAATTGGTTATAAAAGCCTGTAGGTTGTAGGGTGATGATTGATGGAGGTAATGAGCTTCAAAGAACAGTTAAAAAAAATGCCCATGCTGGAAATGTGAAATGTATGTAGGAGTTCCAGAGCTCTCAGTTTCTTGAGCAGGATGGGTTAAGCAGGAGATGGTGAGATATTTGTTTTGGATAGAGTGAGGATGTGGGGAGGAAGAATGTTGCTGGAGGGCGCACTAGCTGGTGAAAGAGGAAAATGGCAATGCTTTCTTTGTGCTGGTGTGCACCACCATGATGACCTGTGGCTACAGCGGCTTGGAAATAGGTGCCAATGCTGAAAGCAACAACCCCCAACATCGCTTGGCATCTTCATGTGGAGCATCTGTGGCAGAAACTGCCTCTCAAGGATTGGCCTTCACAGCCATCAGCAAAGGTTCACCAAATGAAGACACCCCACCTAAATGGACTGTTGGCTGCATGTCCATCATCTTTCATTGATGGAAGGATGTCAGCACACAGAGCAAGAAAAGATTTTATCTTGCCAGCTCCTTTAATGATCCATGCACAACAAACTCAATCAAGGGTTCCCACCCTCCAGTTAAAAACTCTACACTCTTTGGCTGGCTCTGGAGGAACAAGACTCATTTTCAAGCATGCTGTTAACTAGGCTTGTAAATAACAAGTCACTCACCTGAAATTTTCAAGGGATTCGCTGGTGAGAGCCTGGCAGAACCCCTGACAAAAGCAGCTAAAAAATCTCCATTGCCATTGATTCTCCAGCATTTTTCCTGAAGTTACAGTGAAAGTGCAAGAGTATTCTGTTGAAATTTTCACCCAATGCATCCACCAACCTACCAAATCAGTCAGAAACCACTGGACATAATAAAGACGCACTTCAAAGGGTGTAGAACGCACACACAG
This sequence comes from Carcharodon carcharias, assembly GCF_017639515.1. Lineage (NCBI taxonomy): Eukaryota > Metazoa > Chordata > Chondrichthyes > Lamniformes > Lamnidae > Carcharodon > Carcharodon carcharias. Next base: position 132,467,326 of record NC_054480.1, on the reverse strand, counting down.
GACGTTATCACAGATGGAAACCATAAATGCAGAAAGAATTGGAACAATTCAGAAATGTTGGCAACTGATAATGGTTTAATTTCAGCCTTGTCATTCTCTGCTATGTGAGAAGCCGTTCTTACAATAAACAGAGAACTATGCTGTCAGATGACAAAAATTGCTTTAAATACTTTATTGTGATAAGCACATTGCATTTAACACAAACACAGGCAATGTTATAATCATTATATGACTGCAGTGTAACTTTTTAAAAATTTCACTGAGTTAGTCGCAAGAAGTAAAGATAATTAAAAAATGGGTTTTGTTACCCACGTCAGAAACCCCTCACCTTGTGAATCACATTTGTACCTCTCTAGTTCTTTAATTACAGGAGGTGCTGTGGGCAGTGTCCGAGAGTGTCCCTGCCTATAAGCCAGAAGCTCCAGGTTTGAGTCCCACCCCAGGACTTGCTGGCTAAGGAAGGTGCACTCATAATGTGGCCAAACAGGTTGAGTATCAATCTGCCAATCCTTCCAACACACACCAATGGCAGTCAGTGAGAGTGGGAGAGGTTCCTGGTCAGCCATGTAATGGAAAAAACATTAGAGCCTCTACCATCACTATCCATAGCCCCAGATTACAACATGTATGTAAAAGTGTATGTTGACACAGCAACTCAGACTCCCTGAGTGACCTATAACATGCCACCAATTATTTAATTGCAGGAGACTTGATAATAGCTTGGGAAGTATTCACTGGAGCTCAACAGGCTGAGGAATTAACATAGAAAGGTTCAAAACAATAAAAGGGTGTGAAAGCATAAATTGTGACAAGTTGTTAGTTGATAATAAGGGAGTAATAAACAGGAGAGTTTCAAATAATGACAAAAACAAAAATCCCTGGAAAAACTCAGCAGGTCTGACAGCATCTGCGGAGAGGAACACAGTTGATGTTTCGAGTCCGAATGACTCTTCATCAGAACTAAGGAAATAGAAAAGTGAGATGAAATATAAGCTAGTAGGGGGGGGGGTGGGACAGGTAGAGCTGGACAGGAGGCCAGTGATAGGTGGAGGCAAAGAAGAGATTGCCAAAGATGTCATAGACAAAAGGGTGTTGACAGTGATGATATTATCTAAGGAATGTGCTATTGGGGACATTAAGGGTAGAAAGCAGGACAAGCTAGTGGCAGATGGCCCTAGCAGGGGTGGGGTGGGGGGAAGGGATCGAAATGGGCTAAAAGGTGGAGATAAAACAATAGATCAAAATAAATTTAAAAATAGATGGGAAAATAAAAGTATATATTTTTTAATTATTATATATATTTTTTTAAAATTTTCAAATAATCTTTGTCTTACAAAAAGGTTAATAGGGACTAGAAAGTTTTACCACAAGATAATATGGTATTAAAAACAGAAAATGTTGGAAATACTCAGCAGGCCAGGCAACAAACATGAGGCTGGGTTTCAGAGGTTGTCACAGTCCCCACTCCATGCCCCCCAACCCAAATAAAAAATTGTTCCCCCACCCCATCTAAAACTTGGTGGAGATACCCACCACAAAGCCAGTGGCTGCCCCACAGCAATTCAACGCTGGGAGCAGTGTCAATTGCTTTAAGGCAAAACTTCCATCCCTATCTCGGTAGGAAGTCCCACCTTAGACAACTGCCAGCCAGTTGGACTAGCCAGCAGCTCTGTAGTCCCACCAGCACCGGCGAGAGTGATGGCAAGTGCTCAGGCTACAGGCAGTCCCACTACACCAAGAAGCTAGGTAAGTCCAGGAGCAGGCCTCAGTGAGGTTGGTGGGGAGAGGGAGGAGGGAGGGGTGTTGGGGTGGGTTCAAGTGGAGAGCAAGGAAGGTCAAGGGGAGTGGGGGACAAATGACCTTTGTCAGGGGCGGGGGATGGGGTGGGGGGTGGGGGGGGGGGGTGGTACCTGCAGTCAGCCTGGGGGACCTGCATATGAGGTCTCCCCCACTTTGCCCAACAGCAAAACTAAAGCTGCTGGACACGAGCCTCCCCGCGCCACAAGTAAAATACTGATGGCAGCAGGATGAGGCCCTGAAGTAGCCATTAATTGGCCACATAAGGGCTTCAATAGGCCCGAGGGCGGGCGTGCCACCTAACACCTCATCAACCCCCCCGGTATAATTTCAGACAGGTCAGGCATGGGTGGCTTAGTGGCAGAAAGGCTACTTTCTGGATTTTATACATGCCACCACCTCCAAGTGCACTGGGGTGGGTTGTGGGGGTGGTGGGGGGGTGGTAGGGGGTGGGGGGGTGGGCGGGGCGGTGGGGGTGGTGGTGAGTGTAAAAACCAGCCCATGGTATGGTGATGGTTAACAATCCAGAGAGTCTGAGTTCAAAATCCGTGTTCAATAAACCTGGTCAATTGTGGGCTCTCACACCAGATAATGACTACTTAAAACTGGTCAGATTATTGGAAAAAAAATCCAACTGCTTCAGGGCAGCAAATCTGCCGTCCATATCTGTGACTCGAATCCTACACTTTGTGGCTGGCTCTTAATGCCCTTAAGGGAGGGGCATGACAACATAACCACCTCCAAGTTCTGCACCATCCTGGACTTGGGCACTGATCGTCATTGCTTCATTGTCACTGGGTCAAAATCCTGGAACTGCCTGCCTCAAAGTACCTTCACCATCCGGACTGCAGCACTTCATGAAAAAGACCCTCACCATCTTCTCAAAGGTGACTAGGGATGGCCAATAAACGCCAAGTGACATCTGTAACCCACGAATGAAGAAAATATTCTTTTAAATGGGAATGGGGAGTAAATACTGCTTTACGAGCCTTGCCACCATCCCTAGAACATATTTTTTAGGTAAATATAAGTGAGCATTGAAGTTCTCAAGGGTTTAGAAAGAAATTAGACAAACAACAACTTGCATTTATATAGCACCTTGGTCGTAGTAAATAATCCCAAGGCGTTTGAAAAATAAAAATGTCAATGTGTGTAGCAATTCTATGCCCTCAAATTATGGCTTGCGAAAATTAGCAGACATCCGATTGACAATCTTTCATTAACCATATTTGTGGAAGGTTTGCAGATTTGAAATAAGTAATTTGACACCTTCATCAATATAACAAGCAGAGAAATGTCATGTTAACGCCCAAAACACTGCTTGTTGCTGCTGCAAACATGAAATTCATTTCAGGTCTTCTAGGGTCCTGCACAGAGGCTGTGAACTGCAAGTGGCTCCCATATTTGGCCCTCACGATCTCAATTAGCACATACTGATTAAATTGATAGTGTTTAGTCAGTAAAAGGGCTAAAGTCCTTAGCCGGGGGCAAAAGGTTAAAACTGAAAGGTGTGAAAAATATTCATAAGCCTTTGGCAACAGTTTTTTGGAAGCTGCAGCCCTGACACATTGATACCTAGAATGACCCAGCTTTGCAATGAGAAACCCAAAAAACACAACGTTGCCTGTGGTTTCAATAAACCTGATAAAAGTTTGCATATTCTGCAAACCTATAAAAGAAAAAGCGGTGTTGCTTTGTAATTGGCCCGACCACATCTTAAATTAGAATGATTTAGTGGCGGTAAATAATTCGCTTTGTAATTCTGATGTAGCTCCTAAACTCTCAGAAGTATTAAGGTACTGGATTAAAATGCTTGGTCATATTGAGGAACTGCAACGTAAGGAAAAATATGGTAAGGTGTCACTCTTTCTCCTAAGGGTATTGGCCACTTTGATTAAACAGAGGGAAAAAGGACTTCCATTGCAACTTTTTTTATGAACTCAGAACATACCAAATCCTTTGAGCTGTAGTAACAAAAACAAAAAATGCTGGAAAAACTCAGCAGGTATGACAACATCTGTGGAGAGGAAAACGTTTCAAGTCCGTATGACTCTTCTTCAGAGCTAAAGGGATGTAGAAATGTGGTGAAATATATAATATTTAAGGGGAGGTGGAACAGGTGAAGCTGGGTAGAAGGCCAGCAATAGGTGGAGGTCAGATGAGACGAAGAATAAAATGAAACTGGGGGGTAAGGACAGCTTTGAGATAGGGTGAGTCAGTGTTGCTGGTGTGAGAGGTCGAGTGTGTTCATATGGCAGCGCATGGTACTGAGTGTGGATCTCAGGATGCGACGAGAACAGCAGTCCGAGGAATGTTGTATGTCCCAGAGATACTTGTAATCCTGAGGGATGGAACTTTAGTTGGAATCCACATGGGGTAAGTCGGAGGTGGAGACAGTCACTGAGGAAGGAAATGTGGCTGTGAAAGCAAGTTTTAGTAAACACCTTGTCAAACAGGTGGACCCTAAGCTGTAGTGACTGTTGTAATGCAGCAGCCAATTTGCACTCAGAAAGCTCCCACCATCAGCAATGTGAATGATAATGGTTGAGGGTTAAATGTTTGGGAGGACACTGGGAGAGAATCTCTTTTCTCTTCTGCAAAATACTGTCATGGGATCTTTTGTGTGCACCTGAGGGGGCAAATGGTTGAACAGTTTCGTCCTATAGACATTTTGACATTGCAGCACTCCTTCAGTGCTGCATGCCTGCATCAGTCTGGGTCATGTGTTCAAGTCTCTGGGGTTGGGCTTGAACCCACAATCTTCTGATTGAGAAGAGACAAGGGCTGGGATTTTCCCTGAAATGCGCAAAGTCCATTAGCGGGTTGGGAAAAGTGGTGTCTACTCGTCGTCCACAATGGCGGCTTTTTGTAGCGAACCATCCACATCACAGCTGATTGATTATTCATCCGCGGGGAACACGACATTCCACTGGCACGCAGCATCTGATTCACCCACCCTGCCATGACCTTAGCGCTCCCTAACTCCGGGCACCATATTTGAACGGTGCCCTTGCACTAGCGTTCGCACTCTCTGTAGCAGCTCCAGTGGAGACATGGGTCCCAAAGGCAGAAAGCATGCTGCACCCAAATTCAGTGATGCCTCACTGGAGTGCCAGTTGGTTGCAGTCGAGGCCTGCCCCTATGTCCTCAGTCCCCATTCTAGCCGCAGGCCTTCCACCTAAGTGACCAATCTGGCTTGGGAGGCAGTCGCAGCAGTGGTCAGTGCAAATGCCCTGCAGAAGAGGTCAGTCACCCAGTGCAGGAAGAGGATGAACAATCTCATCCGTTCCGCCAGGGTAAGTCAACTATCTCATCGCTCTCAACTCACACACTCACAAGGCTCTCACTCACTGCCACCTCAAGGGACATCAGCACTCATTCTCACATCTCCATCTGGCTTAACCTACTCTGTAGTTTGTGTCCTAATCCTGTCCAGGGCGCCACACACATGCAAGGCATCCTTATCATCTGTCCTCGCATGCATCTGGCTCACACTCCCTCCATCTGTCTTCATGCAGGACAAGCTGGCTCACAATGAGAAGAAGAGGCCCCATTCTGGGTGTGGAGTTTCAGAGGGTCAAGATTCTCATGGGCTTCGAGAACAGAGCCATAGAGCTGGCTGCCAACACACCTTGTGTGAAGTGCAGGTCACCAGCTGCACGTCATTTAAACCCTGTTGTGAAACACATTGTTCTAGCTGCAGGCCAGCATGGGCTCTTCATCCAGCGTGAGGGGATGATTCCAGCGAGCAGGCATCATAATGAGATGCAGATTTATGCCAATGCTTCGCCAGCGGGTAACGCGGCCCGCCATTGACGGCTGAAGTGCACAGTCGCTTCCTTGTTTTACGTCGTCGTAAAAACCAGTTTTGGGTCTCCTCGTGAGATTTCGCTCTCGCGGCCGCCATGACGCACACCGTGATCGGGAGCGGAAAATCCTGGCCAGAGTGCCCTTCACCTTTCAAAACAGAAGAACAAGAAACTTGAAAAGCGAAAGAAACAAAGATTAATGGAGTCAAGTATTTTTTCGTTTCTCAACTGTTAGAAATATTTTTAGACATGACACAAACCACTGTTAAATAGGAACTACAGGACTGTTAAAAGTGCAAAGTTACAAGTTAATAAAAATCCTGAACCATTGGCCCAGTAACAGTAAGGATATGCAGTCAGGTATCATAAGTGAAACCACAGGAAAAAAAAACCCTATATTGTTTGGATAATTTCAATTGCAGGCAATATGACAACGTGTGTGGAAAGTGAGACTGATTTGCTTCAGTTCCAATGCTCAGGGAGCTAGAACACACCATTATTGGGAAGGTGTTGGTTACAGGTCTCTTAAAAGAAGTTCTTCATAGTTTTCAGCAGGTTACCAGCAAGTCTTCATTAACTATTTGCAACTATGTACATATATACAGAAAAGAGTACAGGCAAGGTGCTATTTACATGTCTAAGTCTTAACAGGTATTTGCTCAACACTATATTGACCCTATGTCTGGGTTATGTGCCTTCTTACATCAATGTGTGGGCGGTACTGTACTCAGGACTACATTAACCCTCGCTTGCCAAACCCTTGCACAACAATCAAGACTTGCTAAGGAGAGGAGCTGAAATATGAAATAAAAGCAGAAAATTCTGAAAACGTACAACAAGCCTGGCACCATCTGTGGAGAGAGGCATAGAGTTAATGTTAGGTTAATGCCCTCTCATCGGGAGTGACAAAGACTGGAAAAGTGACAAGTTTTAAGCAAGTGCAGAAGCAGGGTAAAGGAGAGGGGAGGGGAAAAACAACAAAAAGGGTCTATGATAGGCTGGAAGGCAGGGGAGATTAAGTGACAAAAGGGATGATGGTACAATTCAAAAGTGGGTGCTAATGGGACAAGTAAGGAAACAAAAGATGTGTTGAGTGGAGGTATAAATGATAACATTTACCAGCATGTCTCATCCTAAAAACCGGGAGAAATGGTTATGATCAGAAATTGTGCACTTCAGTCTTGAGTTGTGAAGTGTCTAATTGAAAGAGATGCTGTTCGTCGAGCTTCCATTAAGCTTCATCGGAAGAGTGTAAGAGACTGAGGACAGAGAGGTCAGTATGCAATCTGCTCTGCATTCTCTAACCTGACTCCAGAAATATACTGCATGGTTATTTCTGAAAGAACAGGATGTAAAATACCTTTTTGCAACTTGTTTATTCTAAACTACGCTGTACCTACTAAGTGGCCCACTACTAGGCAGAAGATCACATTTTGTGCCTGTATTGTACAATGATGCTCAGTCTCCATGGCAGGGAGGATGAACACAGATTTCGGACAGTCAATGAACTGAATTGCATTGAGTGGACTGTCACCTAGCAGAGGTTGATCTTTCTTTTGTAAGGGGTATGTGTCATGAAAGTATAATAATTTTCATAAAATTTTTCTGGTTTACGGGGGTAAGTATAGTTGGGTATGTCTGTGTGGGATTTAGTTACATTTGGAATCAAGTAGACTGCAAGTTTTAACTCATCAAAAGAAGCTAGGTACTTGATACGTTAATGTGTAAATATGAATGCTGGCTTAGCTTGTAAGGTATGAAGGGAATTTACATTTTTTGATAAATGAAGGGAAATTTGGATTTCAAAGGGTCTCGGTCTGTTTACAACCAGCCTGATAAACAAGGCTAAGGCATGTGTTTATTTTTTCCCAAAGGTTACTGACAATAAATAATAGCAACTTGAAAGTTTTTATATTGTGAGGAAGATACAGTTTCAAAGGCATATGAAACAATAGAACTTACATATTAAAAAGAGAGAAACACATATAAAGAAGAATGAGGCTATGTGTCAGGAGAAGGCCATGTGAGATCTAACAGACGTGTGTGAACTAGCCTTAATGAAGCCACCAGTATTTATGCAAAAGTCTGCTATGAAACTGAAGCTGGAGAAAAGCCATTTGGAATTCCACTGTCCGGGATATTGTGTTAATTTGCTGGACCTGTTTAAAATCTAAAATCTATGTTTTGACCGTTGCCTTAAAGGGAGTATAATTGGGAGTCAGATTAATTAGGAATTTTAAGAATTATTATAGTAGTAATGGCAGTCTTGAGTGTGTACCTGACATCTTTTATTTTGTTAATAAATATTTTAATTCATTTTTTTAAACTCTCAAAAAGTCCTGGTGAACTTATTACTTCTGTATTCAGTGCACATATCTTGAAATAAATACAAATTGCAAAACCATTGTGATTGCACGACCAAGTTTCCCTCATGGGTTTGGTCTGTCTGGCACACATTATCTATCGTGTCATAACACAAGGAAAATTAAAAAGTGAAATCTCCTGGCTGGGTAGTTCCTGGTGACCAGCTACTAAACCATCAGTAGTAACATGGGGATAGTTTGGGTGTACCTGGCCTTTGGGCTGGAAGCTGGCAAAAAGTAAGGACATCTCCTCAGGGCTAGAGAGGAACTTGAAGTGGGAAGGGAGGGATCCAGTTGTCATCATCCATGTTGGTACCAATGGCATTGATAGGCCTAGAAAGGGGGTTCTGCTGAAAGAATTTGAACAGTTAGGAGTTAAATTGAAAAGCAGAACCTCCAAGGTAATAATCTTGGGATTACTACCTGAGCCATGGGCAAACTGGCATAGGGTAAATTAAGTCAAGGAATTAACTGTGTGGCTCAAAAATTAGTGTGGGAGGAATGGGTTTCAGTTCACGGGGCACCAGTACTGGAGCAGAAGGGGGCTGTTTTGGTGGGACGGGCTTCACTTGAACCATACTGGGACCAGTGTCCTGGTGAATCGAATAGCTAGGGCTGTAGAGAGAGCTTTAAACTAAATAGGTTGGGAGGAGTTTTCTGGAGAGGGGATAAGTAGGCTTACGAAGCAAAGGGATATGGCAGCATTGCAGGGCAGCTATTTAGGTATTGATGCCCAGAGTATGACAGGAAGGAACAGAGTGTACAATCTTAAAAAAACAGCAGCAAATAGGGTCAAAGGGGGAAAAAATGGTAAAAAGGCAAAATTAATGGCTCTTTACTTAAATGCACGTAGTATTCAGAACAAAATATATAAATTAACGGCACAAATAGAGGTTAATGGGTATGATCTTATAGCCATTACGGAGATGTGGTTACAAGGAGATCAAAGCTGGGAACTAAATATTCAGGGGTTTGTGACATTTCGAAAGTACAGGCAGGAAGGAAAGGATGGTGGGATAGCTTTGTTAGTATGGGCTGGAATAAGTACAATAGCAAGAAATGATCTTGGATTGGAAGATGTAGAAACCATATGGATGGAGGTAAGAAATAACAAGGGGAAGAAGACACTAGTGGGAGTAGTCTATAGGGCCCCTAACAGTAGCTATACCGTAGAACACAGAATAAATCAAGAGTTAATGAGGGCATGTAAAAAAGGCAGTGCATTAATCATGGGTGATTTTAATCTTCATGTAGATTGGAAAAATCAAACTGGCAGAGGTAGCAAGTGAGCAAGAATTCATAGAGTGTATTCAGGACAGTTTCCTAGAACAATATGTTGTGGATCAAACCAAGGGTCAGGCAGTTCTGACCTCTCTGTCCTCAATCTCCTATTCTGTTCCAATAAAGCTCAATAGAAGCTTAATGAACAGCATCTCTTTCAATTAGATACTTCACAACAAGGTTGAGGTGCACAATTGATGGGTTGCATTCTAGGATATTAAAGGAAGCAGCTACACAAATAATAGATGCACTGGTAGTAATCTTCCAAGAATCCTTGGTGCTGAATTTTGCCCCATCAGGGGGGAGGTTGATGGGCGGGCGGGTACGGACACGCTTCCAATCGGCGCCCCCAATCGGAGGCATGCCGCCATTTTACGTGGGCGGGCCTTAAAAGTGCTATGTGCTCCCTGTGCGGGCAGGGAGGTGGGGGGGGGGGGGGAGTCCCAAAAGTGAGAGTGCACTCTTTCACGCATGCGCACCTCCCTGAGGCCAAGTGCAGCCTCAGGGAGATTGGCTCTAAATGAGAAAAAGGCAAAAATAGAAAAATAAAATTTCCCTTACATGTCTCCTCATGTGGCAATGTCGCATGAGTTGGGACATGTCCATAACCTTCACAAAACCTTTATTTAAATTTTTTCAACCCTACATGAAACCTCATCCTGCCGGTGGATGAGGTTTCATGTTTTTTCTAGTTCCCGCCGGGGCTCCTGGCCTGTCCGCCAGCCTTAAGGTTGGATGGGCAGGTCCTTTAATCACTTAATTGATCTGTCAATGGCCTCAATTGGCCATTGACAGGTTGGCGAGCGGGTAGCTGATTTTGCTGTGCCCCCGCCTTCCTGAAAATTTAAATGGGGCGTGGTGACATCGGGAATGCTCGCCGACATCACCGCGCATCATTTTATACATGGGCGAGCAGGCCCCACCCCTGCTCACCGACACGTAATATTCTGCCCTTAGATTCTGAAAAAGTCCCAGAAGATTGGAAAACTGCCAATGTAACATCCTTATTCAAAAAGGGAGGGAGCCAAAAAACAGGTAACCATAGGCCAGTTAGCTTAACACCCGTCATTGGGAAAATGTTGGAGTCTATTATAAAGGATGTAAGAGCAGAGCATTTAGAAATGCATAATATAATCAAGCAGAGTCAGCATGGCTTCATGAAGTGGAAATCATGCCTGACAAATCTATTAGAATTCTTTGAGGAGGTAGCAAGCAGGATAGATAAAGGGGAACCAGTAGATGCAATATATTTGGATTTCCAAAAGGTATTTGATAATGTACCACACATAGGGCTACTAAATAAGATAAGAGCCCATGGTGTTGGGAGTAGTATATTAGCACGGATAGAGGATTGGCTAACTAATAGAAGACAGAGAGTTGGGATAAGGTGGGCATTTTTGAGATGGCAACCTGTAATTAGTGAGTGCCACAGGGATCAGTGCTGGGGCCTCAATTATTTATAGTATATATTAATGACTTAGATGAGAGAAGTGAATACACTATCGCCAAGTTTGAGGAAGACACAAAAATGGGTGGAAAGGCAAGTGGTGAGGATGACACAAAGAGAGTCTACAGAGGAATATAGGCAGGTTAAGTGAATGGGCAGAAAACTTGGCAGATGGATTATAATGTGGGAAAATGTGAGGTTTTACATTTTGGCAGGAAGAATAGAGGAGCTGAATATTAGTTAAGTAGAGAAAGACTGCAGAAAGCTGTAGCACAGAGAGATTTGGGAATCCTCGTTCATGAATCCCAAAAAGTTAACTTATAAGTTCAGCTGGTAATAGGGAAGGCAAATGGAATGTTGGCCTTTAATTCAAAGGGAATGGAGTATAAAAATAGTGAAGTCTTGCTAAAACTCTGCAAGGCACTAGTTAGACCACACCTAGAATACTGTGAACAGGTCCCCTTATCTAAGGAAAGATATACTGGCGATGGAGGCAGTCCAGAGAAGGTTCACTAGGTTGATCCCAGGGATGGGGGGATTTTCTTATGAAGTGGGGTTGAGTAGGTTGGGCCTGTACTCATTGGAGTTTAGAAGAATGAGAGGCGACCTAATTGAAATAAATAAGATTCTTAAGGGGCTTGACAGGATAGAGGCTCAGAGGTTGTTTCCCCTTGTGGGAGAGTCGAATTCTTTACCGCAGAGGGCTGTACTGTCTGGGTGGTTAAGTATATTCAAGGCTGAGATAGGCAGATTTTTAATCAGTAAGGGAATCAAGGGTTATGGGGAAAAGGCAAGAAAGTGGAGTTGAGGATTATCAGATCAGTCATGATCTCATTGAATGGTGGAGCCAACTCGATAGACCAAATGGCCTACTTCTGCTCCTACATCTTAAAGTCTTATGGTCTAAAAGAAAGGAATAAAATTTAGGAATCGATAAGCAGTGAAACTTGTCCAGAAAAGGTACAAAATAAAGTTTTTTAAAAATTAAAATGTAGTGTTCAACTATTCAGTGTTTGATTATGTGTGTCTGTTGACTGTTCTGTGTGTGTGATTAGTTAAGCTTGGGCGTTGTGACTGAAAAAGAGAAGCTAAACTAAAGGAAGCAGCTGGAAGAATGACAACAGGTCTTTTAAAGCACTGAATAAGACTCCTGTTCAAACTTACAACTTGGAGTGTATCATCTCTGCATATCTCCGAGGCATAAAACACAACAGAAGATATGGCGGCTGTAAGTCCCAGTTATCTTGTTCAGACTCTACAGTCTACCATGGAGTGTAACAATAACAAGTTGCATTTATATAGCACCTATAATATAGAAAAAATTCACAGGACTAACTTAGCAACCAAAATTTGACACCAAGTCACTAACGTTATTAGGTGACTAAAAGCTTGATCAAAGAGGTAGGTTTTAAGGAGCATCTTTTAAAGTGAAGAGAGCTTTGGAGATGGGTCGGGGAGGTTTAGGGAGGAATTTACAAAGTTTAGGGCCTACACAGCTGGAAGCCCGGCCAACAGAGGATTGAATTGTAAGAGGGCATGTATCTTGTAGGGCAGAAGGAGGTTGCAGAGAATGAGAATTTTAAAATAGAGGTGTTACTAGACCAGGAGCTAATATAGTTCAGTGAGTGCAGCATCCTTACTGGTAATAAGAATAGGTTTCAAAAGCAAAAATTTGCAGGGCTATGGGGAAAGAGCAGAGGTACTGGGACTAATTGGAAAGTTCTTTCAGAGAGCTAGCATGAGTGTGAAGGGCTGGATGGCCTTCTTTCCTGTAGGATTCTATGAACAGCTGCTGGGAAACACTAGCAGAAATTAAAACTGAGTCTTTGCCCCTACACATGTGCCTGTAGACATAAAAATGAAACATTATGGTTACATCAAACATGAAACATCAAGGTCACAATCCAAGCAAGTGTACAATTGATCAGTTTTATAATTTTACCAAAGGCACCAAGTTGGAGCTTAATTCCATGGGCACTGCTACTGTGTCTAAATGGCCATTTCAATGTGCCGGCCTATGGAATGCCTTTGTGTGCAAGCCAAACCATCCATTGTGGTTGTTGCAGTATAAAGATCTGGCACATATAGGGTTAATGTGAGACTGAGGATAGTAGCATCCACAATGTGACATGAGAAGACAAAAGACCCAGACCCAGGGGTCAGTGTGGTGTTGAGCAGAGACATGTGTAGACCTAAGCATGGAGACAGTTCCGAGCTAGTACCCACAATTGTCCATGTGTAAACAGTTCTGGGAGTTAGTAAGGAGTTCTGCAGGTAACCTACAGAAGACTATGGAGACTTCTGTAAGACATACTGATTTGTAACCAACACCACACAACAGTTGTTGAAGCAACTGATTTTCACACACTAGCGTTTTTAAGCTTTTTAATATGGAGCAGGAATGAACCCGGGTTAATATTTCCTGGCTTGGTCCAGGTTAGGTGCTTCACCAATATCCTTGCTGGGGCCAGCTGTCCTGGCACTGATCCAGGATCGAAGCTCACTGCTTCCTGCCCTTAATTGCTTAACAAAGACAACACATCTACCTGTGGGTCAGTCAAAGACAATCATGGACTGTTTCAAGCTCCACCCTCTACTATATGTGATTACCTCCATCGCAAACTTAATATTTATTAATGGGCAGTGTCCGGGAGGCACAAGAGCAGATGCTCACAGGATCAATCCTTGGCCTGCCTTCAGTTGGAAAGGAAGGAAGAAAGAGACACTTTTAAGAATAATTTTAAATATTTCCATCTCCATAACATTTCCTGATACCATCCCTGTCTCAGTTCAACTGCTGTGGAAACCCTCATCCATGCCTTTGTTACCTCTAGACTTAAATATTTCAATTCACTCCAGACCAACCTCCCACTTTCTTTCCTCCGTAAACTTCAGGTCATCCAAAACTCTGCTGCCCTGACCTTGTACCAAATCCTGTTCATCCACCAGCGCTGTGCTCACTGACCTACACTGCCTCCCAGATAAGCAACAGCTTGATTTTTAAAATTCTCACCCTGGTTTTCAATCCCTCCATGGTCTCACCTCTCTCTATCTCTGTAATCTCCTCCAGTCCCACAACAGTCTGAAAACTCTGCGCTCCTCCAATTCTGACATGTTGCGCATTCCCGACCTCCTATTCCCCACTGGAAGTCCCTCTGTAAGTCTCTCTGCCTCTCTCTCTCCGCTATTAAGTTGACTCTTAAGACCTACCTCTTTGACCAAGGCACCTGTCCTAATGTCTCTTTACCAACATACGAACATATGTGGATCAGTGTCAAATTTTGCCTGATTACAGTCCTGTGAAATGACTTGGGGAGTTTTACAACATTAAAGACACTATATAAGTAAAAGTTGTTATTGTGTATTTGTTGCAGTGGTGTTTCCAAGTTTTGTCATGTGAAGCACTCTGCCGGCTCTTCTCTATTTTGTTGGTATTTCGCACTTGTTGGGATCCTGTTATGTGCAAATTCACCGTGACATTTTCTTGCCTAATAGCAGCAACTACACTTCACAAGTAATCCTTTGATTGTGAAATCATTTGGGACATCCCACAGATGTAATACAGGTTTATGTAAATACTTAAAACATTTGCCTGAATTTCATTTGGCTTAGAACGTTTCTGCCATCTGCTGGACAATGGAAGACATGTCAAGAGGCTTTAAGCGATGAGGTAGTGGAGTTGGACTTCCATTAAGTGAAGAACAGGATCACAACAGTGACTACGCTTCAAAATAAAAGTCCTTCATTTACTGTCCACAGCTTTCGGACATCCTGAGGCGGTGAAAGGCAGCTTATAAATGCACGTTTTCTTCTTTTTCAACTTGGAGCTATTTTTCAATATAGTGAGTGTCACCAGGCTATTTCGCCAAGTATGACACAGTCCTAATCTGATTTCCATACAAATGCAGTTTTGGGTAGGAGTTCTGATGAAAGATCAGCAAACTGAAACGTTAACTCAGCTTCTTTCTCCCCAGGTCAGAGACTGGAAATTCTATGGCTAGTAACTCGCCTCCTGACTCCCCAAAGCCTGTCAACCGTCTACAAGTCAGGAGTGTGATGGAATACTCACCACTTGCCTGGATGAGTTCAGCCCCAACATTCAGGAAGCTTGACATCATCCAGGTCAAAAGAGCCCGTTGATTGGTACCCCATCCACCAACTTAAATATTCACTCCCTCCAATACCAACTCATATGTAGCAGTATACCATATACCATACATACCATATAAAGATCACCAAGGCTCCTCTGATAGCACCTTCCAAACATGCAATCTCTACCACCTGGAAGTACAAGGGCAGCAGATGCATGGGAACACCGCCAACTGCAAGTTCCCCTCCAAACCACACGCCATCCTGACTTGGAACCATATTGCTGTTCCTTCGCGGGGTCAAAAATCTGGAACACCCTGCCTAACAGCACTGTGGGTGTTCCTACAACACATGGACTGCAGCAGTTCAAGAAGGCGGCTCCTCGCCACACCCCATTGGCCCAGTCTGTCCAGGTTTGATGGGCGATTTGTGCTGAGTAAACTTGCTGCAGCACTGTACTTGGCCTCCACATACCTGTGATGGGAAGGGTGAAATCTCCCAGGGTCTCACTCCTGACTGCTATCCAATGACCCCTGCAGATATATGGATAATGAACAGCAACAGATTCAACTGCAATGAACCATACATGGCCTAGTATCGGAACCATACAGCACAGAAGGAGGCAATTTGGCCCATCATGTCTATATCAACTCTTCAAAAGAGCTATCCAATTAGTCTCACTCTCTCTGCTCTTTCCCCTTTCTGTTCCCTATATGGTTGTTTCTCCTTTTCAAGTATATATCCAATTCCCTTTTGAAAGTTCTTAAGTGTTGTTTGGCTGTCCAGCTGGACTGACCTAAATCCCTAATCTCCGTAAATTTGACAAGTTCACAAGTAGCTATTTATTCTATGGGTTCACAATTAAAGAACAAAGAAGGAGCTGTATCCCGACATGAGTCAGGATACAAGAGAGGAAGTGGGGAAGTCAAATGGACTTAGAAGCAATTATTCTGACTGGCGCACACAGCGGGATTCAGAAATCCAACTCGTCAAGCCCTTTTGCCGCCTCCATGGGGAAAGAGCATGGAGAGTGGAATTACTTGGCTAGTTCTTTCAAAGAGATGGCTCAGGCATGATGGGCCGAATGGTGCTACTTCCCTTAGCAGATCCAAGTGGGAAAGGCCATTCATCCCCATCTTACTCACCCATGTAGAAAGATCTTCCAAAAGCCCACCCTAAACCCCGCCACAGCATCCAACTGCTTTTTAAATCATTCCAGTTTTGTTTTTTCCACTAGCCTAACTAGCAGTCTAGAGCAAAACTTTGTGACATCAAGGGGCTCCTAGTTCTGCTATTTGATTTGTCAAAGGAGTTCCGCTTATAGCACAAGAGTACACAGAAACAGTCATCTAATAATTTTGATAAAGCTATATAAGCTGCTCATCTTGTGTCCAAACATTGTACCATATTTATCACTAAATGTGAAATTGTGCCACCTTGAGGATACCTTCACAGGTGCCAGCACCATTTAAAACCAGAACAGAAAATACTGGCAACGCTCGACAGGTCAAGCATTGCCTGAGGAGTGAGAAACAGAGTGAATCTTTCGGGTCGATGCTAACTGACTTCGCCATTCAAACAAATATAAGGCGAACAGAGAATGTCAAAGGAAAATATTTTAAATCATTGGACTGAGTTTTCATTCTGCGAAGCAGCGGAACTAGAAACAGGTGTTAAAGTACTTTGAGTAAAAGATGAATCTGGAGCCAGTCTTTTCCTCAGCACAGGCTTATTCACAAAACCCACAAAGCACAGCCACAGGCTTCCATTTTCCACTCCATACACTGGTGTAAACCAGTTCCTTATATACGTAAGAATAATTCTCTAATCTTTCCCTTATTAGTAACAGCAGCTCTCACTTACAAACTAATGCATGCACTTCATTGTAACAAGATTCTGACATTAACAGCAGGCATGCCGGCAATTTCGTGTTACTGGCTTATTTTGCATATCAGCTGAGTGACAGCTACCTGCCCACTAATAGCTAACTAACCCAATTACACTGCCTATTTAGGGCATTCTTTTTATGCTGTTGGGAATTTTCCAGACTGCATCTGGGCCCTCCTTATGAGGGAAAAACCTATTGGATGGATGAAGCCAGCCTCCTGATGGGGGGGGGGGGTGAAGGGGCCAGCTACGTCTTTCCAGCCCCCTCTGACCCCTACGTCTGCAAATGCCAGAGGGCCACAGCTGTGACCACAGGCCATCCTGTGGAGGGGTTTCCCCACCACAACTCTGACCTGGCAGCTGTGATCACGTTTTCTTTTAACCTTCTACAGTCTTTAGAGGCACCCTCTTGATTTCCCAGCTACATTGGCAGTGCCCACTACTCCTGGAGGGGCTGAGAGCACCAAGACCTTTGGGCACTCTAGCCCTCCCACTTTAGAGCCCGTTCAACATCCTTTATGGGACCAGGCTCCCAGAGGTAGCCTCTTAATTGGCCGCCTCCTTGAAAGTTTCCCTCAGGGTCCTGATGTCAGCATTTTCATGCTCCCAACCCATATTTTAACCCAACAATGGAATAGGAACCCAGCAAAGAAATTCCACCCCATTGCCTGTTTGGCAAATTTCACTAACACTTGGGTATCTTTCCTCAGTTTTGTCACTTTTCTTCTGAAGGCTCTTGATAAGGCTTCAATGCTCTAGTACCTGATGCAAGTGGACACAATATGTGGAATTAGACGGAGAATGTTAACATCACAATAGTTTCCCATTTCCGCAGTCACGTCTGTCGCCCAGCAGGGTTCACTGGTTAGATATCAGAAGCTAAGTTATTTTTCTTTTTCGCTTCATAGCCCAAGGGATGCTGAGACTAATTTTAATTCCTCCGCATGTATCTGGGTGAAACCATCTCTCACAGCACGGGCTATAGTGATTGAACTCAAAGATTCCTGGTCTAGAAACACACTGAACAGTACACTTATCCACTGAGCCATTTTGCCATGTATAACTTTAAAAAGGAACTTTTCCTTATTTTCAATTTTAATTCAATAGCTCATGCACAAAAATTCTCTGCCAAATAGTCGCTTGGTATTACAGAACTTGAATATTGCAGAAAAGAGAGACATGTTGTTAAAGCTTTTCAACTTGCACTCATCAGGATAAATGCAAGAATGCTAAATTTCCAACGATCACAACAATTTATGCTAGAGGAGAAAAGGGTGCCGAAAGTTGATAAGCTGACTCTAATTGGCCAAAGCATCGTCATAGGGAAAGCAACCGGGAACTATTGGCCCCCCCCAAGCTTCTGGGTCAAAAAAGGCACAAGGCTTGAACACATTCCTTTTGTTTGCAGAGAATGGTTCCCCGCACATGAATGTATGTCACTCCCAGCAAGCATAAATGATCCAACTTACGAGCTCAATTGATTATCTTAAATTGTTTGTGTGTATAACTAATAGCACACTCAGGATTGTTCAGCAAGTACTGGCAAATTGCAGAATCGCCTCCATCAGTCGGTGTTTTGTTTTGGGTTTTGCAAGCGCAGGCTGGTTGAGTACGGTCTGCCTATTACAAACAGCTGGAGGAACAAATAGTTGGATTCAGCTAATTGGGACATGCAGCCTACGTACCCGGCATCACACTGGCACCAAAATTCATGCATGATGTTGTTCAATTGTGTGGTAGGCATTACATTTTTTAAACACAGAGATAAAAACAAAAAAACTGCGGATGCTGGAAATCCAAAACAAAAACAGAATTACCTGGAAAAACTCAGCAGGTCTGGCAGCATCGGCGGAGAAGAAAAGAGTTGACGTTTCGGGTCATGAGGACTCGAAACGTCAACTCTTTTCTTCTCCGCCGATGCTGCCAGACCTGCTGAGTTTTTCCAGGTAATTCTGTTTTTGTTTTATAACATTTTTTAGGACTGGGAGCATTCTATTAGTGGAAAACACCACATGCATCGCTACAGCAAGTAGCAGCATGAAACGGCTTCCTTAACCTGTAGATCGTTTGAAATCTGGCATTCGTGCGTTTGCCTAGTTGAGTGCAGGACCAAAAGCTTTGGCAACATGTCTCTCTGCTAAATATTGTGTTTTGATTAGGGAAGCTTCACAGAGTAAGAAATGAATAGGCACAGTCATATTAGTCTTTCCCGATTTTTTTTTATCAGTTAATCCTAATCCTTTGTTAGTTTAACCCCATTTCTTTAAGTGTCCTCACACCAGATGTTTCCCAGTACTATCCAGTAGCCAGGTATTAAGAAAACAAAGAACTTGAATTTATATAGCACTTCTCAGAACGCCAGAATGTCCCAAAGCTCTTCACAGCCAATGCAGTGCTTCTGAAGTTTAATCACCATTGTAATGCAGGAAACATGATGGTCAATGTGTGTACAGCAAGCTCCCACATACCACAACAAGATAATGATCAGATAATTGTTTTTTCTGTGATGTTACTTGACAGATAAATGTTGGCCAGGTCACCGGGGATAACTTGCCTGCTCTTCCTTGAATAGTGCCATGGGACCTTTTACATCCACCTGAAAAGGTAGGCGGGTCTTGGTTTAACGTCTCGTTGAAAGAGGTCACCTGACAGTGCAGTGGAATGCTCAGCCCTTCAAGCAATTAAAGTAAGTAGATTTCTCCTCCCAGCAGTTCCGACCTTGGTACGACCTTCGACTTGCTAGATGGACAATCCAAGGCAGGGTGGGGGGGTGGGGGGGGGGGGTCACACAATACTTTGAGATCACTTTTTTATTTAAAGAAAAGGAGACACAAATTTAGGCCAAGGATCAAGGTACAGAGAGCAGGACAACAGCGAGGTTGCAAAATGTAAGATGGAAAGCAACAAGTTAAGTGATAACATGAAGCTTGGATTTTAAAAGGAGTTTGAAAGGGTAGCAGAGAGGAGTAGGGGAGAGGGAAATATAAGATTGTTCCAGAGAAAGATTGTAAGAATAAAATGGAAGAGTTAAATGAGGAAAAGGAATGAAATGAACAAAATAGAACATTGGAACATCCTTGTAAGAGTTGGTTGTACCTAGTGGCAGTTGAACTGTCCCAAGAGGATCTGTGATGAATTACCACCTATTCATATAAATGGTGCAAAATGTGTTGGTTCAATGCTCTGGAAGTCCCCAGGGAATTGCACAAGGAATATACATGTTTGTGACTTCTGAGACTCGTCATAGACAGCAACAGCAAAACACTGTAACTTGCATTTATATAGCACCATTTCATAGCCTCAGGACCTCCAAAAGCACTTTCTAGCCAAAGAAGTACTTTTGAAGCCTGATCATTGTTGTAATGTAGGAAATGCA
Organism: Carcharodon carcharias; assembly: GCF_017639515.1. Taxonomy (NCBI): domain Eukaryota; kingdom Metazoa; phylum Chordata; class Chondrichthyes; order Lamniformes; family Lamnidae; genus Carcharodon; species Carcharodon carcharias. The sequence continues at coordinate 132,447,277 of NC_054480.1, read as the reverse complement.
ACAACCAATTTGCACACAGCAAACTTCCAGGAAAGACAATGTGATAATAGCAAAATAATCTGTTTTTGTGATGTTGGCTGAGGGATAAATATTGCCCAGTGCACTGGGGATAACTCCCCTGCTCGTCTTTGAAATAGTGCCACAGGATTTTTTGGGTACTTGTGAGAGAGCAGATGGGGCTTCAGTTTAAATATTGCACCTGAAAGACACCACCTCTGACAATGTAGCAAATCCACACTACTCATCCTAGATTTTATTTTGTGCTCAAGTCACTGGAGTGGGACTCGAACCCACAACCCTTGACTCGAAGACTAGAATGTTGCCCACTGAGCCACAGCTGACAAGGGGCATTTTACCAAATTATCACACAATCTGGAAGTATTGAACTGGGAGAGAAATATGAACACTTACAAAGGATTCGATAATCTGCAAACTAATTGCACGCAATAGCATTGATAACTCTTTAGATGTACACCATTAGCTGTGGAGTGCTTCAGGACATTCTGGGATCATTGTACAAACGCAAACTATTTCCTAACAAAGACTGTAGGAATAATCTGACAATTCCACACTCCTTTACAGAATATTGTCAGGATATTAGGGTTGTAATGTTATAATCCTATTTTAGATCTAATGCTTCTTGCCTCTGTGGCTCTAAGATCGTGAAATCGATCCTTGTGTCTTTTCAATGGTTTACAAGTAAAACAGGAAGAATTTCAGACTCTTTCTAATCAGCCAATCCAGTTGCACATAATTTAAATGGCTGGTGCCTAGATTTTCTCACGGGTGTTGTTTAATACTAGCAGTAAACCACTGGAATTAAAATGATACTAACAATATCAAGATAAAAGCAAAATACTGCGGATGCCGGAAATCTGAAACATTAACAAAAAATGCTGGAAAAACTCAGCAGCTCTGACAGCATCTGTGGAAAGACAGAGTTAACGTTTCGAGTCCGTATGACTTTTCTTCAGAGATCTGAAGAAGAGACATACCTACTCAAAATGTTAACTCTGTCTTTCTCTCTACAGATGCTGTCAGACCTGCTGAGTTCTTCCAGCATTTTTGTCTTTGTTCCAACAACATCAATGTGTGTGCCTCCATGGCTTTGTTGTTTTGCTTCAATGATTCACTTTAATTATAAGTAAACTTGAATAGCAACTTAGCCTGAAAAATGTGGTCTAACTATGTCATATATTGACAGCTAAGGTATTAGTCAGCCTATGTAAGGAATGTGCCGTGATTAGTTGCTATGCTGGGGCTACACTAATCCCAATATAGCTGAGAGTAAGGATGCAGGTTTCAGTGTATAGAAGACTATGCTTATGGAAACCACCATCCAGCTGTTCACATAGCAAGCTGTGGAGAAAATCCTCAAATGTCACAGGAGCCTCAGTTCAGCTTTTCATTTGTGGGATGGTATCTCCCATAATGCAGTATTCTCCCCATGCTCAATTGCTGTGACCGCCTAGATTAGCCGCTCAATTCCTTGTGTATGTCTGAACCTTTGAAGCATAGCTGATGCTTAAATCTTGTTTATACGCAGACTGGGAGCAAACATTTTAGGGTAAATTTTCCAATCATAAATTCCCTGATGAACAAGGGGGTGATTAAAGGTAAATTTCACTGGGTGGAAGCAAAGAATGTGCAATTGCATGTAATCAGTTCATGAATTTCCCTCAATTAAATTTATGCAATGGGAAATGTATCCCTTTTTGTCCAATTTTTAGTCTTGTGTGTCAACAATAACAAATCAATGAATATACTGAAAGACATATAATAATTTTAGAGGTTTATTTAATTTAATCTAACCGTACTATTGTGAAACATCATTTTTTATCTCTTTGTGTTACAATCCTTATTTCCAATATTTTTCTATACTAGTAGGCAGCTGGCTGAAAATGAGATGTTGTCATGTCTCAGTATATTATGAACTTTTAGTCAATACTTTTAAAAACTGGACTCACACAGATTATTAAAATGGCCATTACAAGTCATTAGGCATTTTGAGCTTCAGGCAGTCCTAAGTGTCAAGCGAATACCTAATTAAATATGAACATTCACAGCTATCCTGGGAATTCACACATCCCTATGTTTAAGGATGGATCAACACAGAAGACTTTTAGAATTCCAGCTGACCTGACTCTGTTTTACCCTGGACAAAAGGGAACTTTGAAATGCAACAACATGTGTAAGATGGATGTCAATGGATCCCATAAACCATTGAATTATGATTGTTTCCCTCATCCAAACTAAACAGGGTGAATCTCAATCTGTCAAACAACAATATAGGATGATTGGAACCAACATACACACCACCCTTTTGTTTGGAAAAAAGATTTTAAACTTGTGGAAATCACATGTTGCTTTTAAATCAGCGAGAAGCTGTTTTGCAGACAGAGAGTTCCACTGAAAGCCATCAATATAGCTGCAAGCCATCCAGGCAGCCAAGGCAACAAGCAGCAATACCTTGAAAGGGGGGAGATCCTAACAGACAGAAGGATTCCCTAAACTGTTCTAGCTTCAAGTTCACCTGAGAACCAACTTAGTAGAAATCCTGCTACAAGCCTGTTGAGAATCCTTTGCTTTCTCAGGCCTTCACTTCAATTTTAAAGTATCAGTCTCATCCAAACAACTACAGGTATGCCACTAAAGAGGCTGAGATAATTATAAGCTGCAACACTATATTACCCTCAACAGTTTCTAATCTTGTGTGTGTGTGAGTTGTGTGAGATCATATGTTTAATTCAGGCTAGTATGTGAGAATAAATAACCTTCTTTATTTTTTAAACTCACGTAATCTTACTGCTAGAATTATTTAATTGGGACATTCACACTCAGGGTAAAAAAACACATCCCTCTTACATAAGCATACTGATCATGGGCAATGAAATAAAACACATACATTCTGTCCTTGACAATATTTTGAGTGATTACTGAGGCTTCTATTTAAATTAATTAATAAATTATTACTCACATTGCCCTTGATGTAATCAAATTAAATATCAAATATATCTCCAGTTAACACCACAGCATATTATTAAATAAGTCTATCCATCCAACTTGCCTCTTCCACAAGTAACACTCCATATTGTTAAACAAACCAAATGATTGACTAATTATATTAAATATAATTAAACAAAGCCACAAATATTTCATGCCTCTCTCTTCCAGCTATATTAATTAATGCAGTTTTTTCATTCATTATATATTTCAAGCTGGCTGCCTTCCTTTCTATGAATTATTTTATTCTGGCCTCTTTCCATAGTTTGACTCTAAATCTTTGGCTCCTGCTTGGTAAACCTTTATTTACATTCCCTAATGGGGCTCCCAGAGGGTGCCAACACATGAATTTCCATTTATACTTTTAAAAATGCTGACAGCATGACTCCTCCTGCTTGGCTGGACCTAAAGCCCTGACTCCTGCTGGTTAGAATACAAGGGGGTACAAGTCATGCTAGAGTTACACAAAGCCCTGTTTAGACCACACCTGGAGTACTGTGAACAGTTTGGGCACCACACCTTAGGAAGGTTATATTGCCCTTGGAGTGAATGCATTGTAGGTTTACCAGGATGATAACTAGACTCCAAGGGTTAAATTTGAGGAAGAATTGTAAAAACTAGGGTCATATTCCCTGGAAGTTAGAAGCTTATGGGATAATTTGATTGACATTTTCAAGATACAATGGAATCACAATGAGTCAAGTTTGGATAACTTGAAATTCAGGTTATGTTGAAGCCATCAACCATTCCTGCTGGCAGAATAGTAAATCACATAGAACGATGCCCACGGTGAGCCAAAATTCCACACTGGTAACTTCGGATCAGCCAAACTTGTCTAAAGTTCACATATGACCATGCTGATCAATCAGACTGGAGTTAGTCCACACAAGAGTTCAAAATCATGGAGCACTGAGCAAGCCAACATCTGACATTGAGATCTCCCTGTGAAAGGATATGCAAAACCTGCAAGTGTGGCTAAACCCATGAGAAAGTTAAAAGCACTATTGATCAGAAAGAAGGTGAAATTGATACAGTAAGTGGAAAACCATGACGTGAAGCAGAAAGTGGATATCACGAAGGAATAGGATATTGTGCCATCAAGTTTGTCTACCATTATGAAACACAAGCACTGGCTCAATAGCTCAGGGGTTAGAGCACTGGTCTTGTAAAAAAAAAATTATGAAACATAATTGTATTGGAACAATTTGACAAACAGGCATTTTTTCCAGCATGGAAGAAAACCACCCTGATGACTTCCAGCATTTTGAGGCATGGATCAGGAAAGTTCACAAAATGTATCAACAAAGGAAAAGCAAGATTGCCATCATTACAGGCAACTGCCCCACACATCCTGACATCGCTGGTCAGATGAGCATGAAACCGTTGCTAAACTGTCCTTCATGACTCCCAACAACACGGCCAAGCTGCAGCTAATGGATCGGGAGTGATTAAGAACCTGAAAGCTCATTACCGACAGCAGCTGATCTTTCAGGTTATCGATAAGAAGCAGATTCAACTGTACCTGAGGTCATGTTCTTAATAAATAAAGGCATGAAAGATGGTGATGGAAGCCACAGTTGGCAACTGCTTCCACCACACTTGGGTTCAAACAGGTTACGACTGCATAAAATGTCGAGAATGAAGAGGACCAGGATGAGGCCAACCAACCCGATGACGAGGCACTTTTTACTTGGCTGCAGGAGGCCAGAATGGAAATTCCAGCAGAGACAACCATGGAGACTTACGGCGGTGGATAATGCTGTACGATGCATGACTGACCTGACAGATGATGTAATTGTAGATGAAGTACGTTCTTAAACTGAGGAGCCCAAGGAGGCCCATGACCCCGAAGAGTCAAATGAATGCCAACCCGCTTGCCTGCCCGTTTCCCTAGCCAATACTGCAAAGGCCATGGCACAAAAACACCGAAAACGTGTTTGTCTGCATTGACGACATGTGGACTGTATCACGTACGTCCAAGGGCAGCATGCTAAGCAGAAAAGGATTGCAGCGCTAACACCCAATATTTTTCAATGCAAAGGCCCCTGCTTTTTACAAGGTCAGCTTATTGTAAGATGTGAATAAATTGAGTTAAGACTTTTTCACACATTTACTACTTTACTGTGTTTTCATTCGGCATTGGAATCTGTTGGTTTTGACATGGACCTCTTTTGTAGGCATATCAAGTTACATAAGAGATGCATTCATGTGAGAATGGGGCCTCCTCAGCTATCACGAAGCTCCACTTAACACATATTTGAAGGCAGGTCCCCTGGGATTCAACTCATCAAGATTTTATCGTATTAAGAGGAATAGATAGCGTAGATTGAAAGAAATTATTTCCGCTGGCTGGGGATTTTAAGGCTAGAGGACATAGCCTAAAAATTGGAGCCATGCTTTTCGAGAGTGAAATTAGGAAACACTCATACACACAAAGGGTGATAGAAGTTTGGAACTCTCTTTGGCAAACAGCAATTGATGGTAGAGCAATTGTTAACTTTACAATTTATATAAATGACTTGGATGAGGGGGCCGAAGGAATGGTTGAAAAATTTGCTGATGACACAAAGATAGGTAGGAAAGTAAATTGTGAAGAGGACTTAAGGAGGCTACAAAAGGACATAGGTAGGATATGTGAGTGGGAAAAGATCCAGCAAATGGCGTATAATGTGTGCAAGTGTGAAATGGTCCATTTTAGCAGGAAGAATAAAAAATAAACTTATTATCTAAATGGTGAGAGATTACAGAGCTCTGAGATTCAGAGGGACCTGGGTGTCCTAATGCATGAATCACAAAAACCTAGCACACAGGTACCGCAAGTAATCAGGAAAGCTAATAGAATGTTATCGCTTACTGTGAGGGGAATTCATTACAAAAGAAGGGAGGTTATTCTTCATTTGTACAGGACACTGTTGAGACCACATCTGGAGTATTGTCTACAGTACTGGTCTCCTTATTTAAGGAAAGATGTAAATGCATTAGAAGCAGGTCAGAGAAGGTTTACTAGACTAACAGCAGGAATGAGTGGGTTGTCTTATGAGGAAAGGTTGGACAGGTTAGGTTTGTATCCACTGGAATTTAGAAGAGTAGGAGGTGACTTGATTGAAACCTTTAAGATCCTGAAGGGTCTTGACAGGGTGGATGCTTCCTCCTTTGGCAGCATCTATAACTAGGAGCCACTGTTTAAAATAAGAGGTCACCCATTTAAGACAGCGATGAGGAAAATTTTTTTCTCTCAGAGGGTCGTGAGTCTTTGGAACTCTCTTCCTCAAAGGACAGTGGAAGCAAAGTCTTTGAATATTTTTAAGGCAGAGCTAGATAGATTCTTGACTAACAAGGAGAGGGTGGTGAAAGATTATCGGGGGGGAGGCAGGAATGTGGAGTTGAGGTTACTTTCAGATCATCCATGATCTTATCGAATGGCGGAGCAGACTCAAAGGGCCAAGTGGACTACTTCTACTCCTGATTCATATGCTTGTATGTATGTTCATATGTCCAAATTCGTATGGTTAAATTTGAGATTGATAGATTTTTGTTATCCAAAGATATTAAGGGATATGGGGCAAAGGAAAGATATATAGAGTTAGGTCATAGATCAGCCATGATGGGCTCCTCTTGTTCCTGTATCCTATGTTTCGACATGTGCCTGAAGCAGCGCTTCTAGCTGGTCACCTGAACCTAAAGCTGTTATTTCGCCTGTTTACGCAGACGCCTTCGAACTTGCTGGTCACAAGACTTGAAGCCTTGACTCTTGGTGCCCTCCTAATCTAAAGGGAAATATCAGAACAAAATGGTCAATAAATTTTTCTAAGTGCTGAACTGGCAAATATGTTTGAAAAGAAGACAGGGCCTGGGAAAAAGTAGTTTAAAACGTTGATTGTAGTTAATTTATGTAAAACTATACTCCTAGTTGCAAAAAATGTTTTGCAGTGAACTGCATGGATAATGAGAATATGAATAACTTGAAACAAAAACAGAAAATGCTGGAAAAACTCAGCAGATCTAGCAGCATCTGTGGAGAGAGAAACAGAGTTTGCTGGAGTTGGCAGAAATGGCAGAGGATGATGCTTTGAATGCGGAGGCTGGTGGGGTGAAATGTGAAGATGAGATGCAGAGGCTGGTGGGGTGAGAAGTGAGACCACAAACCCCCACATTCAAAGGATCATCCTCCGCCATTTCCGCCAACTCCAGCAAACTCTGTTTCTCTCTCCACAGATGCTGCTAGACCTGCTGAGTTTCTCCAGCATAATCTATTTTTGTTTCAGGTTTCCAGCATCCAGAGTATTTTGCTTTTATATATATGAATAATTTGAATCTGGATCCAGGGATTTCAGTTAACAGGAGTTAGGGTAATGGAGGGGATGGATTATCATTGGGGTTCCATTCTAGGGTGACAGACTTGCAAAGTGCTGCTCATAAGAAGTGATGCCATTATAAAGAAACTGATGGCATAATCTTCCCTCTCCACATAATGTGCTGGGCGTCACCATTAATCCAAAGTTCATACAGAAGCCACATAAATGCCACAGCTACAAGGGCAAGTCAGAGGCTGGGCTTACAGTAGTGAGTGACCTACCTATAAGTTCCACAAAGTCCCTGCACCACTTACAAAACACATGCCAGGAGTGTGACAGACTACTTTCCACTTGTCTAGCTGGGTACAGCTCCAGCATCACTCAAGGAGCTCCACACCATCCAGTGCAAAACAATTTTTAGATTCACTCACTAGCCTAAGCATCCACCCCTCTGTCATGGATACTGAGACTGAAGTGTCTCCAGGATGCACCGCAGCAACTCACCAAGGCTTCTTTTGCAGCACCTCCCAAAGCATGTAACCTCCACAATCCAGAAGAATAAGGACAACGAGTGCATAGGAACACTATTAACTCCAAGTTCCACTCCAAGTCATGCATAATCCCAGACTTGGAAACATATAGTCTGTTCCTCTGTTGTTGCTGGTTTAAAATCCTGGAACTCCCTCCCTGACAGCACTATAAGACCAACTTCACCACACGGACTGTAGCAGTTTAAAAAGAAGCCTAACACCAACTTCTCAAGGACAATTGGAAATGGCAACAAACACTGGCCTTTCTAATGACACCCATACTCCAAGAATAAATATAAAAATAAACACTATTAATCCACTTAACGGCCAGACTGTTTTGTTTAACAGCAGGAAATATGGGGGAGAAATTGGTTTGCATAGTGGTGCTGTGAAGATTTATGTCAATTCCCCGGGGGCAGGTAATGCAGCGGGCTGTGCAGGTAGCGATCCATGATGCTGTTCTCCCTCTGGGGAATCAACGTGACTCTGCCTAAGCGGTGCTACGTGAATCAATTTCTCCCCTGTACAGATTAACAAAAAAGTAAAGAATTACATTTATATAGCTATTTTCACAACCATCGGACTTCTTAGAGTGTTTTACAGCCAGTGAAGCACTTTTCACATGTGGTCGTAGTTGGAATGCAGGAAACATGCAGTCAATTTGCTCACAGCAAGCTCCCACATAATGACCAGATAATCTACTTTTGTAATATTTATTGAGGGATAAATATGGCAGGACACCAGGACAATCAAATGCTGTGCTTCAAAATAGGGCCATGAGAATTTTTACAGGGCTTCAGTTTTACAATTCAACTAAAAGACAGCACCCCCAACTGTTCAGCACTCCCTCACTACTGCACTGGAGCATCAGCCTTGAATTTTCTGCTCAATTCCTGGAATGGGACTTGAACACAACCTTACAATGCAGAAGCAAGAGTACTACCAACTGAACCAGAACCAACATAGATATCTGAGGGTGAAATTGCACAATTTGGGATTTTAAAGAACATTAAGATTTGGGGCATTTTCAGTGAGACAAGATATGTTTTCCACTGTGTGAAGATTTTTATACAAATTGATTTGTGTGTTTTGTACAAACGAAAGATAACTCTGACAACCAGATTTCAGGGGAGCCATACCTCTGAAAGAAGAAAATATAGCTTGGCTGCAAGTGAGGAAAATGCATTCACTGCAAAAGAATTCCAGCCACAGCCGCAAACAGTGCCACAAAGATTATCAAAGACCTGAGAACAACAAGTATTAGGGAACTAGTATGAATGAAATTCATGGTCAGTATCAGTGGCATTGATGGGGAAAGTACATGTAGAATAAGGGTCTGGCAAATACAGGATTAATGTGGGACTGAGTGCATTACCACCCACACAGCAATGATGTAAGAATACACATGACCCTGAGCTAGGGTCAGTATAGCATTGAGCAGAGATGTGTAAAGACTTAGACATGGAGATAGCTCCTTGCCTGCACTCTTTACTGTATATATATATATATATATATTGTATAGTTACAAGTAGTTAATACAGACTTGCTGTTAATATACAGAAGAGTACAAAGACTTCTTTATCAGACACATTCTGTAATCAACACATTCCCAACAGAACATAAAGATTTAAAACGAGGCGCATGAAAATTAATCAAACTCTCATAAGTCTATAAAGCTCTCCTGCTTATTCACCTTTACAGAGATAGCTGCCTTAGAGTTTGAGCTGCCAAAACATAGCAGAGATGTTGTTGAGGGTATAGTGGTTGATATTGTGAATATTGATAAAGTGGCACATCATAAATATGTTAGCAAAATTGAAGACCCTGGGATTAAAAGGACAAAAAATAGAGAGTAGTGGTGAATGATTGTTTTTCAGATTGGAGGAAAGTACACAGTGATGACCCCCAGGGGTTGGTGTTAGATCCACTGCCCTTTTCAATTTATTTAATGGTCTGAGCTTCTATCGATTTTCACAATATCAACCAGAATACCCTCATCAACATCTCTGCTACTTTTTGGCAGCTCAAACTCTAAGGCAGCTATCTCTGTAAAGGTGAATAAGCAAGAGAGTTTTATGGACTTAAGAGAGGTATGAACATGGAAACGTGGTTAACAGTTAGGCAGGTTAATGAGAGTAGTGGAGGACAAAGTCTGGTGAAATGGGCAGTCACAAGGCAGATTAAATTTAATGTCGAGAAGTATGAAGTGATTTATTGTTAGGAAGGATAGTTAGAGGCAATATAAACCAAATGGTACAATTTTAGAGTATGTGCAAGAACAGAGAGACCTGGGTGTGTTTGTACACAAGTTTTGAAGGTAGAAGGACAAGTTGAGAAGACTTTAAAAAAGCGTACGGGATTCTTGACTTTATAAATAGAGGAATGGGGCAGAATCTTGCAGAGGTGTTGGATGTCTTGACTGCTCATCAGGGAGCTGATGAGAGTCCCGCATCACCTCTTTTCGGGAAGGCCAGCTGCATCATCAGTCATTCAGGCACTTGACAGGCCAGCAGTGGACCTTTCCTGGGATCAAGGACCCCAAGGGACGGAAGTCTCACCAGCAGAGAGCAACTGACCAAACAAAGATGGCAGATCTCTTGAACGGCAGCGTGATTGGGAAGGCGATGGCTGCTGCTGGTACAACATCCACCTGAGGCCTCGGATCAAGGAGGGACCAGGTGAGCCCACAAGCAAACGTGCCAGGGTGTGCTGGTCGTGCTCCTCACATGGTGAGTCCCCTGCCCGCCGCTGGATTAATACCAGTGGCATCAGGATGAGGCCCTTAGGTGGGTATTAATTGGCCACATAAGAGCCTCAATTGGCGAAGGGGCAAGAAGGCCATCCACGGGCTGTCCCGCCCCAGACTTAAATGGGGTGGACATGGGAAGGTGACAGGGTCTGCACCCGCTACACTCTGACTCAATTAAATGCCCACCCGTGACCAAAACTTGCCATGGCGGAGGGCACAGGATTTTGCCCATACAGTCAAACATGGTTAGGCCTCATTTGGAGTGATGTGGCCAATTCTTGACATCACTGTTTAGGAAAGATGTGAAGCCCTTGAAGATGGTGCTGAGATTTACAAAAATGATTCCAGAGATGAAACATTTCAGTCATATGAAGAGACTGGAGAAACTGGGATTGCTCTCCTTAGAGCAGCTAAGGTTAACACAAGATTTGATAGAGTTGTTCAAAGTCATGAAAGGTTTTGATTGAGTAAGTAAGGAGAAACAATGTCTGTGTAAAGGAAAGGTCAGTAACAAGAAGACACAGGTTTAAGGTAATTGACAAACCAGTCTGATGTGACATAAAGAAAAAAAATTATGCAACAAGTTTTTATGATCTGGAATGTGCCATCTGAAAGGATGGTGAAAGCAGATTCAATAGCAACTTTCAAAAGGCAATTGAAACAACTTGAATGGGAAAAATTTACAGGCCAGTGGAGTGGAATTATTAGACAGGTTTTTGTCTAAGCCAAATTGTATTTAACCAACTTGATTAAGTTTATTGATGAGGTAAAAGTGGTTGATGCGGTTGATATGGTCTATATGGACTTCTAAAAGGCTTTGATAAAGTGCCATATAACAGGATTGCCAGCAAAGCTGAAGCCCATGGAATAAAAGGGATAGTAGCAGCATGGATATGAAGTTGGCTAAGTGACAGAAAACAGAATAGCGGTGAACTGTTGTTTCTCAGATGGGCGGAAGATATATAATGGGGTTTCTCAAGGGTAAACAAGAGGAACGCTGCTTTTCTTGATTTATGCTAATAACTTAGACTTGGATGTACAGGACACAATTACAAAATTTGCAGATGACACAAAACATGGAAATATTGTTAACTGTGCAGAGGATAATGATAGCCTTCAAGGGGACATAGGCAAGCTGTTGGAATGGGCAGGCACATGGCAGACGAAATTTAATGCAGAGAAGTGTGAAGTGATACATTTTAGCAAGCAGAATGAGGAGAGGAAATATAAAATAAAGGATACAATTCTAAAGGGGTTGCGGTAGCAGAAATACCTTAGGGTGTTGTGGTATTGCCACTGGACTGGTAATCCAGAGATCCAGGGTAATGATCTGGGCACCCAGGTTCGAATCCTGCCACTACAGATGGTGGAATTTGAATTCAATAAAAATCTGGAATTAAAAGTCAAATAATAACCTTGAAATCATTGTCATAAAAACCCATCTAGTTCATTAATGCTCTTTAGGGAAGGATCTGCTGGTCTGGCCTACATGCAATGCTGAGCAAGCCACTCAGTTGTATCAAACCACTTTAAAAAAAGCCAATAAAGAAGGATGAAACCAGATGAACTGCCCAGCCTAGGCACCAGAAATGACAACAGCCAAGTCCTCCTTACTAACATCTGGGGTCTAGTGCCAAAATTTGGACAGCTTTCTCACAGACTAATCAAGCAACAGCCTTACATAATCATACACACAGAATCATACCTTACAGATAATGTCCCAGACTTCAACATCCCTGGGTATATCCTGTGCCACCTCTGAACAAGGGCAATCAAGAATGGGCAATAAATGCTGGCCTAGCCAGCAACACCCATATTAAAATATATTTTTTAAAACTGGCAGGACAGACCCAGCAGAGGTGGTGGCACAGTGGTACAGAGTCAGGAGGGAGTTGCCCTGGGAGTCTTCAACATTGACTCCAGCCCCCATGAAGTCTCATTGCATCAGGTCAAACATGGGCAAGGAAAGCTCCTGCTGATTACCATGTACCACACACACACACACACACACACACACACACACAGCCCCCCCCCACCACCCCACCACCCCCCCCAACCTCAGCTGATGAATCAGTGCTCCTCCATGTTGAACACCACTTGGAGGAAGCACTGAGGGTGGTAAGGGCACAGACTGTAGTCTGGGTGGGGGACTTCAATGTCAATCACCAAGAGTGGCTCAAGTAGCACCACCATAGACTGAGCTGGCGAAGTCCTAAAGGACATAGCTACTAGACTGGGTCTGCAGCAGGTGATGAGGGACCAGCAAGAGGGAAAAACATACTTGACCTCACCCTCGCCAACCTGCCTGCCGCAGATGCATCTGTCCATTACAGCATTGGTAGGTGTGGCCATAACACAGTCCCTGTGGAGACGAAGTCCCTTCTTCACATTAAGGATACACTCTATTGTGTTGTGTAGTACTACCACCATGCTAAATGGAATAGATTTCAAACAGATCTAGTAACTCAAGACTGGGCATCCATGAGGCACTGTGGGCCATCAACAGCAGCAGAATTGTACTCAATCACAATCTGTAACCATAAGGCCCAGCATATCTGCCACTCTACCATTACCACCAAGCCAGGGGGTCAACCCTGGCTCAATGAAGAGATCAGGAGGGCATGCCAGGAACAGCACAAGGCATGCCTAAAAATGAGGTGTCAACCCGGTGAATTTACAACACAGGACTACTTGCATGCCAAACAGAATAAACAGCAAGTGATTGACAGAGCCAAGCAATTCCACAAGCAGCAGATCAGATCTAATCTCTGCAGTCCTGCCATATCCAGTCATGAATGGTGGTGGACAATTAAACAACTCACTGGAGGAGGAGACTCCACAAAAATCCCCATCCTCAATGATGCAGGAGCCCAGCACATCAGTGCAAGAAATAAGGCTGAAGCACTTGCTACAATCCTCCCGCCAGAAGTGCCGGGTGGATGGTCCATCTCGGCCTCTTCTGAAGGCCCACAGCATCACAGATGCCAGTCTTCAGCCAATTGAATTCACTCCACATGATATCAAGAAACGGCTAAAGGCACTGGATACTGCAAAGACTATGGGCCCTGACAATATTCTGGCAATAGTACTGAAGACTTGTGCTCCAGAACCTGCTGCACCCTTAGCCAAGTTGTTCCAGTAGAGCTACAACATTGGCATCTATCCAGCAATGTGGAAAATTGTCCGCTACAGAAAAAGCAGGACATATCTTACATATCTTATCCGGTCAATTACCACATCATCAGTCCACTCTTAATCATCAGTAAAGTGATGGAAGGAGTCATCAACAGTGCTTACCAATAACCTGTTCACTGTTGCTCACTTTGGGTTACACCAGGGTCACTCAGCTCCTGGTTCAAACAGAGGCAAAAGAGCTGAACTCCCGAGGTGAGGTGAGAGTGACTGCCCTTGAGTTCAAGGCAGCATTTGACCAAGTGTGGCATCAAGGAGCCCTAGAAAAACTGGAATCAATGGGGCTCAGGGGGAAAATTCCCTGCTGGTTGGAGTCATACCGAGCACAAAGGAAGATGGTTCTGGTTGTTGGATGTCGGTCATCTCAGCTCCAGGACATCACTGCAGGAGTTCCTCAGGGTAGTGTCCTTGGCTCAACCATCTTCAGCTGCTTCATCAATGACCTTCCTTCCATCTTAATGTCAGAACTGGGGATGTTCACTGTTGATTGCACAATGTTCCGCACTATTTGCGACTCCTCAGATACTGAAGCAGTCTATGTCCAAATGCAGCAAGACTTGGACAATATCCAGGCTTGGGCTGACAAGTGGAAAGTAACATTCGTGCCACACAAGTGCCAGGCAATGACCATCTCCAACAAGAGAGAATCGAACCATCGCCCCCTTGACATTCAATGACATCACCATCACTGAATTCCCCACTATCAACATCCTGGGGGTTACCATTGACCAGAAGTTGAACTGGACCAGCCATATAAACACTGTGGCTGCAAGAGCTGGTCAGATGCCGGGAATCCTGCGACGAGTAAATCACTTCATGACTCCCCAAATCCTGTCCACCATCTACAAGGCACAAGTCAGGAGTCTGATGGAATACTCTTCACTTTCCGGGATGAATACAGCTCCAACAACACTCAAGGAGCTTGACAACATCCAGAACAAAGCAGCCGCTTGATTGGCACCCCTTCCACAAATATTCACTCCCTCCATCACCGACAAACAGTGGCAGCAGTGTGTACCATCTACAAGATACACAGCAGAAACTCACCAAGACTCCTTAGGCAGCACCTTCCAAACTTATGACCGTTACCATCTAGAAGGACAAGGGCAGCCAATACATGGGAACACCACCACTTGGAAGGTCCTCTCTAAGCCACTCACCATCCTGACTTGGAAATATATCGCCATTCCTTCACTGGAACTCCCTTCCTAACAGCACTGTGGGTGTATCTACACCACAGGGGGTGCAGCAGTTCAAGGGGGCAGCTCAGCACCAACTTCTCAAGGGCAATTAGGGATGGGCAATAAATGCTGGCCTAGCCAGCGATGTACACATCCCGTAAATGAATTAAAAAATACATATATCATTGAAGATGGTGGTATAGGTCGAGAAAGTAGCTTCAAAAACATAGGAGATCCTGGGCTTTTTAAATATATGCATAAAGTGCAAAAGCAAGGAAGTTATAATGAAGCTTTACAGATGCAGGTTTGCCCACAACTGAGTAAGCACCCACTCAGTTGTCTCACTGAGTGCAGCTCAGTTTGAGCTTGGAAATTTGGTGAGCGGGGGAATTTTAAGGGTTAATTGTAAGGATTAATCTATTTCTGAACTCTAGGCTGGTTTGTATTTAGCATTTAACTACAATTTACTGTTAAAGTTGTTTCTTTCAGTCTTAGTCAGGATAAACTTGCCCCCTACTGGAAAAGGCAGCTACAGTTAGTTAATTAGGTAACTAATTAGAACTGGTTTCTCTAGCCAACTGTATTGACTCATCTCTGTAAACTTTCAGCTGTTATAAATACAGGCGATCTTGCTAAGCGCAAAAAGTAAACAAGCACGAAGATATCAGCTCATCACTGAGTGCAGCTTGAGACAGATGTGAGCTTGGGAATTTGGTGAATGAGGGAAAAGTGCTATTCTGACCTTTTGCATAAAAAGTTAGCTGTGAGAGGGAGCTGCAGACCAGCAGCAGGCATATGATCTGAAGTCCGGAAACATTAATTAAGTGAAGAGATAGGTGAGTGGTTGGTAAGTTTTAACTTTGTTTTCTCTAAACTGTGCAGTATTTTAAACTGGCACTGGGGAGATATAAGTATTGCATTAAATTAACCAGCTAAATCACATGATATAACTATAGATAATTGTTGACTGATATTTCTAAACATAATTAGCTAAATAGAAAACAATAAAGAGGCAGGGCAGGTGATGTATTGCAGCTGTAGCATGTGGGGGCTGGTGGAGACTTGTGTGATCAAGAGCAACCACATCTGCAGCTTGAGGAACTATGGCTCAAAGTTGATAAGCCACAGTCTGAGCTTCGAATGCTGTAATTCATCAGGGATGGGAAAGTTACCTGGATACTTTGTTCCACGAGGCAATCATGTCACTTAGAATTTGGTCTGCGGTCAGGGATAGGAGGGTGTGACTTCGTGTGAGGCAGGTATGAGGAGGTAGCACTGTTGGAGCCTCAGCCCTTTTCAATTGTTCAACAGGTTCACGGTTCTTGCAGCTTGTAATGATAACAGCAGGGACTGCAGGGAGGATGAGCAAACTGATCATAGCACCATGGTGCAGGAAGCCATATGAGTCAACGGAGTTGAAAGGAATGTAGTTGTATGAAGGTTCAGTATAGTTAGTGGGATACATACTATTCTCTGCAGCCAGGAGCTGAAGGCTGTGTTGTCTGCCCATTGCCAGGGTTAAATAGATTTCCTTGGGGCTGGAGAGGACCTTGGAGTGGGAGAGGAAGGAACCAGTTGTCTTGATCCACGTGGGTACCAACGACATGGATAGGACTAAGAAAGAGGTTTTGCTAAGGGAGAATAAGCAGCTAGAAATTAAATTAAAAATCAGAACCTCAGAGGTAATAATATCTGAATTACTATCTCAGCCACGAGCAAATTGGCATAGGGTAAATGAGATTAGAGAGTTGAATGCATAGCTCCAAAATAGGTGTGGGAGAAATGGGTTTCGATTCATGGGACCAGTACTGGGGAAAGTGGGAGCTATACTGTTGGGATGGCCTTCACCTGAACTGCACTGGGACCAATGTACTGGCAAATTGTTTAATTGGACTGTAAAGAGGGCTTTAAACTAGATATTGTGAGCGAGAGTCCATGTGAGGATAGATTTGGAAAGTTAAAGAGAAAGAGAAAGGTAATAGTGTATGGTAATGATATGGGTAATGATAATCAGAGTGTGACAGGAAGGGACAGAACACGCAAACATAGGTGTGCACAGCAACTAATGAGGTCAGAGTAAAAAGACCAAATTAAAGGCTCTTTATCTGAATGCTCGCAGCATTCAGAACAAAATGGATGAATTGATGGCACAAATAGAAATAAATATGTATGATATTGTAGCCATTACAGAGACATGTTGCAATGTGGCAACGCTGTTCCTATTTCTTATGTTCTTATGGACTGAGTACAGTACCATCCACACAGTGATGTGGGAGATAACATGACCCACACCTAGGGGTCAGTGTAGTGTTGGATAGAGCCATGTGTAGAAGCAAGTGTGAAGACAGCTCCTAGCTTGGACCTTTACTGTACCGATATATATAGTTTCTAGTAGTTAATAAGTACTTACTGTTGAATTACCTAAGACTACGAATACCTTAATAAGAGCTACCGAACTACGCCCAACACCTTACAATCTGGTGACAGCAAATGGAACAACTCAAAACCTTGCCGAGACTACAGAAAAAAATTAAAATCCTGGAAAACTGAAGGAAAAATCAAAGAAGCATTCTGACCTGAAGAAAAGCACAAGAAGCAAAGGCACAGAAGGAAATCACCGGAGGGAATGCTCCAAAGAAAGGCTTGGAAGCTGAAGGCAGAAATTAAATTCCTCACTGCAGCAGAAGACCCCATTGAATCCCATGGGAGTCCAGCTTCAATACTCAGAAAGTGCAGAGTCAGCTAAAGATTTAAAATTTCTGGACAAGTTCTGAAAGAAAGTTAAATAGGTGCAGTAATCAGAAATTTCCACTAAATCACAGACTGAGAAACTTCTTTCCTGAATCGGCACCTGGACACTGAGCTCACTCTGAACAAAGAAATAATAATGAATTTAAAAATTAATCATGACTGAATAGACCACTTTAAAAACCCTGCTAAAGCTTGAATTCGATGCTTCCAGGACCCGAGAACATTGCGCTAAAGCAGGGAAGACTCTAACCAGTTGATCCATTGTTGAAAAATTTTAAATGCTGAGGTTGTGAACACCATTACTGCGGGAGCTGACCAAAACCAGAAAGCCTGGGAAAACCCTTTATGAAGAAACGTACGGAGGATTGGATAGGCTGGGGTTGTTCTCCTTGGAACAGGGGAGGCTGAGGGGAGATTTGATTGAGATGTACAAAATTGTGAGGGGCCTGGATAGAGTGGATGGGAAGGGCCTATTCACTTTAGTAGTGAGATCAGTGATGAGGGGGCATAGATTTTAAGTGATTGGTAGAAGGATTAGAGGGGAGATGAGGAAAAGTATTTTCACCCAGAGGTTTGTGGGAGTCTAGAACTCACTGGCTGAGAGGATAGTAGAGGCAGAAACCCTCAACTCATTTAAAAAAGTGTCTGGAAATGGACATCAAGTGGCGTAACCTGCAGGGCTATGGAGCAAATGCTGGAAAGTGGGATTAAGCCTGGTGGCTAGTTTTTCAGCCATTACAGCCACGAGGGGCCAAGTGGCCTCTTTCTGTGCCTTGAACTTTCTATGATCTATGATCTAAGATGTCAAGACAGCAATTGTCGCAAATTTTACAGAACTGCAAGTTTCCGAGAGCTCCAACAAAGATTCTTTCGGCTGGGACTTCAGCCCTGAATTGTCTTCTCTCTTTGCAGAGCAGGTTTATCCACTTTTGTTACAGGTGCCAGAAGCCCCTCATAGGTCGGACCAGCCAACCACTCAGATGGTTACCATGACACCTTGGGTAGATGACAGTTAAGAGAGGAATCAGCAACGAGAACAGCTTCAACCTCCAGCTCCGATGCCAGCTGGAGAGATAAACCCTTAGGCACAGAGCAGACGCTGAAATCCCCAATCGGAATGACAGTGCCACAAGAAATCTGGAACAGAGTAGTGGGCCATCCATTGACGACAGCACACAATGCAGCCAAACGCAAAGGTGAGCTCACTACCCAGTCACAGCATCACAACAGAAAGAGCCATCTTCCATCCCAGCGCATGTCCAGGTGAGCCGCATGAAGGAAGAAGAGAAAAAAACATTATAAAGACGAACCCAGAGTTCATCTGCCCCGCTAAGAGCAGGATAAACAAACTTCCATCTATCATTGCAATTGGGGAATCGGTAAAGAGTGATGCAGTGCCAAGGAATGAACAAAGATGATTAAAAGCCACCTAGATGCCAGAACAACCTCTGATTTAACAAAGTTTACCTGCAATGACAGAGCCTACCACTCCTCCAACAATAGTAAAGGCAAGATCTGGAAGGGCTACAAGTTCTCCAGGCTGCATGAACCTATGAACTCAGAGATTTGAGTTGGGGTGGGGGCAGGGAGAGATGGTGTAATAGTAATGATGTAACACATGGGGTAAACTGGGATAACTTGTAAATACATTGGATCAAGACTTTTGGAGGGGGGAGGTGTAGTATAAGGGTCTAGCACATAAAGGGCTAATGTGGGACTAAATACAGTACTGACCACAAAGTGATGTACCTAAGGGACAGTTTGGTGTTGGAGACAGCCATGTGTAGCAGCAAGCATGAAGACAACTCCTAGCTTGGATCTTTATTGTACCTATGTATATAGTTTCTAGTAGTTAATAAATATTTACTGTTGAACTACCTAAGACTACGACTATCTTAAGACCTGCAACACCTTACAACAGCTGTCTCCACAGCAAACCTGTCAGTCATTTCCCTGCTCTATCCCCATAGTCCTGCAAGTTTATTTCCTTCAAGTGCCCATCCAATTTCCTTTTGTAATCAATGATCTTCTCTACTTGCATTACAATCGTGGGCAGCAAGTTCAAGGTCATTACCACTCATTATGTAAAAAAATCTTCTCACATCCCCATTGTATCCCTTGCCCAAAAACCTTAAATCTGTGTCCCTAGCCCCTGTACCCATCAGCTAATGGGAAGCGTTTTTCTTTGCCTACCTTATTGAAGACTTTCATAACCTTGTATACCCAAGATCTCTCCTCACTCTCCTTTGCTCCAAGGAGAACACCCCCGGTTTCTCTCATCCAAGTTTGCAGCTAAATTCCGCCATCCTTGGAACCATTCCAGGAAACATCCTCAGCACCCTTTCAAGGACCGTCTCGTCTTTCCGAAGGTGTGGTGACCAGAACTGGAACAGAATGCTCTAGTTACGGCCTAACCAAAGTTTTATAAAGGTTCAGCATAACTCCCCTGCTTTTGTGCTCAATACTTCTATATATGAAGCCCAAGATCCCCTATGCTTTCCTAACCACTCCGTGCCCAGCTACCTTCAATGATCTATGCACACATCCCCAGATCCCGCTGTCCCTGCTCATTCTTTAGAACTGTGTTATTAAGTTTCTATTGTCTGCCCCTATCCCATCTGCCAAAATATTTCTTTGTATTAAATTCCATTTGACACTTGTCTGACCATTCTGCTAGCCTATCTATGTTCTGTTGCTGTTGATTTGTTTCATCCTCACTGTTTGCCACCCTTTAAAGTTTAATAGCATCAGCAAATTTTGAAATTTTACTCTGTATTCCAGTATCCAAGTCATTTATATATAAATATATATGGCTAGCAGCCAACAGATATTTCATAAACACATCTATATCTCCTTCCCCTTTGGGATGTGGGTCGAGAAAAAACATTTCTTACTATTCTCAAAATGAATTGGGGCCACCCTAGCATGAGTCAATCAACTGCTATTGTCTCAGTTTGAGTTAGATTCTGGAGCTGTGGAACTCCACAAACTAGCTCATCAATTGTTAATACATACTTGAATGTCTGTTCTGTTAATAAATCTATTTTTCATCAGAATTTATTTAACTCACTCGTTTAAAAAAAAACACTTAAATATAACTCAACAAATCTTTACAATTAAAAAAAGATTTAAAAAATGCAAAAACATGGCAGCTTTATAGAACTAATGACTGTTGGAAGTGCAAGATATGGGAACTGAGCTCCCAAGTACAAAGATTGTGTAAGGGAAGCCAGAAGTGGTTATTCAAGAATTAGGAAGAGTCATGAAGCTATTAAAGTATATAATGTTATTGGATTTTTTTTTTAAAAATAGATGTTTAGTCTGT
Source organism: Carcharodon carcharias (assembly GCF_017639515.1). Lineage (NCBI taxonomy): Eukaryota > Metazoa > Chordata > Chondrichthyes > Lamniformes > Lamnidae > Carcharodon > Carcharodon carcharias. The sequence continues at coordinate 132,426,251 of NC_054480.1, read as the reverse complement.
GGGTGTGTCTGTGTGTGTCTTGACTGAATTAAAACCAGCTTGCCTGGGTGCTTTGATACATAGTAGTTTTAAGATGTAAATGGAGGTAGAGGTCTATTTGCATTTTGTTGAATAGAGCATTCAAGAGTGGGAACAAAATCTTGCACCTAGCTAAGAGACACCAAGTAATGTTTATATTACTAATAAATTGGTATTATGAAAGGAGTTCAAAGGGCCTGGTGATACAATGAGAACTTACATTCAAAGGGAAAGGCTGGGTATAACAAAAGGGAGTTTGTGTGCAGAGCAGAGACATGGAAGATCAAAGCCTGTAAGCCTACAACTGTCTGCAAAGGAACCAAATTGAAGGACCTCATATTGAATTTGTAAAATGAAAATGCTTTGCCTGGTGGCTGGTTAAGCCTGGTGTCTGGTTATTGTTGCCTTAGTAGAGATTAATTTGGGAAGTTGTTAAAAGTTATGATAGTAGTAATTTGTAGCTATGTGTATATGTTTAATTTGTTGTAATTTAATAACTGTCTCATGTTGTTTGATATAAAAACCTCTCGAGAACTGGTGGTCTTATTCCTGAATTTAGAGCTGCTACACAAAACATACCAATTGAATATAAATGTTATGACAGTTTTTTAGTTTCCCTCTGGCATTTTAAGTAATAGCCTTTACCAACTGTGGTGTCATAACAAACAGAATGATGGAAGGGGGAACATTGATAATCCCCAAAAAAAAATTGTCAAGGGACACTTGTTGCTCATTTGCATTTCTTCAAGAAAGAAATAAAGAATTTGCATTGATAATAGTACCTTTTATGTCCTCAGGACTTCACAAAGTTCTTCACAGACAATTAGGTATAGTAATTATTGTTACAAAGCGAAACATGGGCCCTGCAAACAGCAATGGGATAAATGAGCAGATAATCTGTTTTAGTGATGTCAGTTGAGAGATAAATATACACAAAGTACATTCCAGATACTATCAACTCTGTGAGAAAAAATTGTCTCCTTATATCCTCCCCCAGTCCAATTTTTCTCTCAGCTATATACAGTATTCGATACATCCTATGTAATTCTATGCAAATGTAAATTATTCTGATTAATTTCAAAAATAGTTTGCTTGTTTGGTTTTGCTTTACTTCTGTGGGATCAAGTCCTTTTCCAGGGATTTTATTGCATAATCTAGAAAGGATGAAACTCCCAGCGCAGTGCAGGAGAGAGTGCTGCACTCTCGGTGATGCCATCTTTCCAATGTGACATTAAACCTGTAAGGGGGTGGTAGTGCGTGTCAGTTTCACCTCTGACTTCTGAGCAGTTCGAATCGCTCCCACTCCCTGGGTTCTAAACCTTGGACTTATTTGGGGGTTGTGACAAAGTGCAGCAGACCATTGGATTTGGAATAAGAAAATCTAAGTTTACTGAAGTCACAAATAAACTTATGACATTAGGATTACACTGAGATTATACAGACTTACAAAGTACACTTAATTAAGAATGGGGAACACACGGCATAACTAGGGAAAATCACGCTACTAATCCCCTTACCCTTGTCCCATCCCCAAAACCTAACTAAATTGAACTAGGAGAGGTCAGGGATCATGCTCACCAACCCAGGGTTCCTTGACAGTTCGAAATTCAGCCAGGTAAGCCAGTTACAGCTTTGGGGTACACTCTTTGTGTCCTCTGGGGCCTGCTGTCCCCACGCGGTCCTGGTCTGTAAAATCTGTGAAATTTCTTCAGTTGAGTGGAGGACGCAGTTGTGAGTGGTCGATCTTCAAGGAGGGCTGCGGTTGCGGCCTTGTTGTCTTCGGTTCAGCCTGCCACCCCGTGACCCTCGCCGTGATGTTGCCTGCGGGCCTGCAAAACCTCCAGATCTTCTTGCTTAAACTCTGTTTCAACTGCTCCCAACTGCTCACTGCCTGCTAGCTGGTTTCCCTCTCTCTCCTTCGTAACTGACCGGACCAGTTATACTGTCTTTCAAATTTCTTATCGGAATCCAAATCAAGGTTCGTTCTTTGTTTGACTTTGGTGGGCTTCCTTAGGTGATTGTAGTCTCGTTGTTTTTAATGGGCTCGCATGATATTTATCGTTGTCTTCCTGTCCTAGTAACTAGTTTTGAACTGAAAGCCGTTGTTTGTGTGGAGTATTGATGGGTTCACATATTGATTGTGCCTTCCTGCCTTAGTAGTTAGTAGTGATTATTTATGCAAGATTTTGATGGGCTTCAGTTTCGTGTGAGGTGAAATCTTTCTCTGGGTTGATTGTATTAAAGGGAAGAATGTGTATTCTGCCTCCTCTCGTTGTCTGGTTTCAGGCAAAACAATCCACACTGCACTCAACAAGCCCGGGCATGTGCAGCCCCAGGCCTTCATGGGCCCAGCCTCCTGTCTGCAGGGTTTTACACTTAACTTAGCAGTTTAAAAGTCCAAAAGTCATATCCTTGTTGATGATATGAAAAATGTGGGAATTTTGAGAACTCTTCAAACCAAGGCTCTGTCTCGCCTCTCAACTGCACATCAAAAATCCCATGGCACTATTCAAAGAGCAGGGCGTTCTCCCTGATGGCAGAGCCAATATTTATCCCTCAATCAAAAGTGAGGATTAAAACAGATGGGGCAGGATTTTACACGTCGGCGAGCAGGGGCGGGGCCCACTCACCAACAGGTAAAATGACGCTCAGTGACGTTGGGCGGAACTCCCGACGTCACCCCGCCTCATTTAAACTTTCAGGTAGGCGGGGGTGCAGCAAAATCAGCTGCGTGCCCGCCGACCTGTCAATGGCCAATTAAGGCCATTGACAGAGTCAATTAAGTAATTAAAGAACCTCAGGAGCCCCGGCGCGAATTAGTAAAAGAATGAAACCTCATCCACGGACGGGATAGGTTTCATGTAGGTTTTAAAAAATTTTAATAAAATTTTTGTAAAAACTATGGAAATGTCCCAACTCATGTGACAGTGTCACATGAGGGGACATGTAAGGGAAATTTTATTTTCCTATTTTTAGCTTTTTGACATTTAGAGCCGATCTTCCTGAGGCTGCACTTAGCCTTAGGTAGATGAGTGCACTCTATCGTGCGCATGTGTGAAAGAGCGCACTCTCAATTTTGGGATGTCCCCCATTCCCCGCACAGGGAGCTCATAGCGCTTCTGTGCGGACATCATGCTGGGCGGACCTTAATTGGCCCACCCACATAAAATGGCACAACGCCCCCGATTGGGCCCGCCGATCGGAAGTGCGCCTGTGCGCGCCCGGTCCTGAGCTTCCCCCCCCTCCCGACGGAGGGAAAATCCTGCCCATGATGTTGTCACCTATCAGAGTGCAGTTTGTAGGAGCTTGCTGTGTGCAAATTGGCTGCTGTGTTTCCTACATTACAAGGCCATAAGACATAGGAGCAGAAATTAGGCCATTTGGCCCATCGAGTCTGCTCCGCCATTCAATCATGGCTGATAAGTTTCTCAACCCCATTCTCCCGCCTTCTCCCCGTAACCTTTGATCCCCTTACCAATCAAGAACCTATCTATCTCAGTCTTAAATACACTCAATGACCTGGCCTCCACAGCCTTCTGTGGCAATGAATTCCATAGATTCACCACTCTCTGGCTAAACAAGTTTCTCCTCATCTCTGTTCTGAGGCTGTGTCCTCGGGTCCTTGTCTCTCCTACTAATGGAAACATCTTCCCCACATCCACTCTATCCAGGCCTTTCAGTATTCTGTAAGTTTCAATCAGATCCCCCCTCATCCTTCTAAACTCCATCAAGTATAGACCCAGAGTCCTCAAACGTTCCTCATGTGTTAAGCCTTTCATTCCTGGGATCGTTCTCGTGAACCTCCTCTGGACCCTCTCCAGGGCCAGCACATCCTTCCTGAGATACGGGGCCCAAAATTGCTCACAATATTCTAAATGTGGTCTGACCAGAGCCTTATAAATCCTCAGCACATCCCTGCTTTTATATTCTAGTCCTCTCAAAATAAATGCCAACTTTGCATTTGCCTTCCTAACTACCAACTCAACCTGCAAGTTAACCTTAAGAGAATCCTGGACTAGGACTCCCAAGTCCCTTTGCACTCCAGATTTCTGAATTCTCTTCCCATTTAGAAAATAGTCTATGCCTCTATTCTTCCTACCAAAGTGCATGACCTCACACTTGCCCAAGTTGTATTCCATCTGCCACTTCTTCATCCATTCTCCTAACCTGTCCAAATTCTTCTACAGCCTCCCCGCCTCCTCAATACTACCTGTCCCTCCACCTGCCAGACAGCCAATCTTCTATCCATGCTAGTACCTTGTCTCTAACACCATGGGCTCTTATCTTACTGAGCAGCCTCCTGTGCGACACCTTGTCAAAGGCCTTCTGGACGTCCAAGTAGATAACATCCATTGGCTCTCCTTTGTCTAACCTACTTGTTACCTCCTCAAAGAATTCTAACAGATTTGTCAGGCATGACCTTCCCTTGAGGAAACCATGCTGACTTTGCTCGATTTTACCATGCACTTCCAAGTATTCTGAAATCTCATCCTTGATAATGGACTCTAAAATCTTACCAACAACCGAGGTCAGGCTAATCAGCCTGTAATTTCCCGTCTTTTGCCTCACTCCCTTCTTAAACGGGGGGGGTTACATTAGCGATTTTCCAGTCCTCTGGGACCTTCCCTGACTCCAGTGATTCCTGAAAGATCACCACTAACGCCTCCACTATCTCTTCAGCTATCTCCTTCAGAACTCTGGGATGTAATCCATCTGGTCCAAGTGATTTATCCACCTTCAGACCTTTCAGTCTTCCTAGCACCTTCTCCTTGGTAATAGCCACCATACTCACCTCTGCCCACCCACCCCCGCCCCGACTCTCTTGAACTTTGGGGATGTCACTCATGTCTTCCACTGTGAAGATTGACGCAAAGTACCCATTCAGTTCCTCCGCCATTTCTTTGTTCCCCACTACTACTTCTCCAGCATCATTTTCCAGCGGCCCAATGTCCACTTTTGCCTCTCTCTTACCCTTTATATATTTAAAAAAACTCTTGCAATCTTCTTTTATATTACTGCCTTGTCTACCCTCATATTCAATCTTCTCCCTCCTTATTTCTTTTTTTGGCTGTCCTCTTTTGGTCTTTGTAAGCTTCCCAATCCCCTGGATTCCCACTGCTCTTCGCAGCATTGCATGCTTTCTCTTTAGGTTTTATGCTGTCCCTGACTTCCCTTGTCAGCCATGGTTGCGTTGTCCTCCTTTTAGTATGCTTCCTCTGCATGGGGGATAAATTTTTGCTGTGTGTCCCAAGTTACTCCCAGAAACTCCTGCCATTGCTGTTCCACTGTCTTTCCTGCTAGGCTCATCTCCCAGTCAATTCTGGCCAGCTCCTCCCTCATGCCTCTGTAGTTGCCTTTATTCAACTGTAATACCATTACATCTGATTCCAGCTTTTTCCTCTCAAATTGCAGGGTAAATTCTATCATATTATGGTCACTTCCTCCTAAGGGTTCCTTCACCTTAAGCTCCCTTATTAAATCTGCCTCATTACACATCACTAAATCTAGAATTGCCTGTTCCCTAGCGGGCTCCACCACAAGCTGCTCCAAAAAGCCATCTCGTAGACATTCCACAAATTCCTTTTCTTGGGATCCACTACCAACCTGATTTTCCCAGTCTAACTGCACATTGAAATCCCCCATGATCACTGTAACCTTGCCTTTCTTACATGCCTTTCCTATCTCCTGGTGTATCTTGTGCCCCACATCCTGACTACTGCTCGGAGGCCTGTACATAACTCCCATTATGGTTTTTTTTATCTTTGCGGTTCCTCAACTCTACCCACACAGATTCTACATCATCTGACCCTACATCATTTCTTGCTATCGATTTAATTTCATTTCTTACTAACAAAACAACCCCACCTCCTCTGCCAACCTGCCTATCTTTTCGATAGGAAGTATATCCTTGGATATTTAGCTCCCAGTCCTGATCCCCTTGCAGCCATGTCTCCGTGATACCCACCACATCATACCTGCCAATTTCAATCTGCGCCACAAGCTCATTTACCTTATTTCGTATACTGCATGCATTTAGATACAACACCTTCAGTCCTGTATTTCCCATTCCCTTTCTCATTGTCGTCCCTTTATCTGATGTGCTTGAAGTTAGATTCCTAGCCCTTTCCAAACACTCTGTCCTATTTTGTGTTCTGGAGACTTTAATAGCCTCTCCTGGGCTCTCCTTTCTTTTCAGTTTTTTCATAATTTTCCATGAAGTTGAATCCACCCCCACCCCCCACACGCTAACCTGCTGCTTTGTTTCACATTAGCTATACTTCTTGGAGTTTTACCCTTCCCTCCCCCCCAACTTTCTAGTTTAAAGTCCTGTTGACCACCCTATTTACCCTTTTCACTAGAACATTGGTCTCAGATCGGTTCAGATGGAGACCATCTCAACGGTACAGATCCCTCCTGTTCCAATACTGATGCTAGTGCCCCATGAAATGCAACCAGTCTTTCCCCGCACCACTCCTTTAGCCACGTGTTTACTTCGCTTATTCTCGCGTCCCTATGCCAATTTGCAGGTGGCTCAGGTAGTAATCTGGAGATTATAACCCTTGAGGACCTGTTCTTTCATTTAGTTCCTAGTTCCTGATAATCCTCAAGGAGGTCCTCTTTCCTATGCTATTTGTCCCGACATGGACCACAACAAGTGGATCCTCCCCCTCCCTCTCCAATATCCTTTCAAGCCGGTCAGAGATGTCCCTCACCCTAGCACCGGGCAGGCAACATACCATGCGGGACTCTCGATCCTGCTTACAAAGGATGCTATCAATTCCCCTAATTATAGAATCCCCTACAACTACCACTTGTCTTTTTGTACCCCCCTCTTGAATGGCCTCCTGTGCCACGGTGCAGTGGTCAGCTGGCTCATCCTCCCTACTGCCCTCTTCCTCATCCACACAGGGAGCAAGTACCTCGTAACTGTTGGACAAGGTCAAGAGCTGAGGGTCCTCTGTTCCTGAACACAGGATCCCTCTACCTGCCTCATTTGCAGTCACACCCTGCTGACCCTGACCACTGACCGGACTTGAGGTACTTAATCTACCGGGTGTGACCACCTCCTGATACAAAGCGTCCAGGTAACTTTCCTCCTCCCGGATGTGCCGCAGCATCCGGAGCTTGGACTCCAGCTCATCAATTCTAAGCCGGAGTTCCTCCAGCAACCAACACTTGCTGCAGATGTGGTCACTGCGGCTTGCAATGGGATCTGCCAGCTCCCACATCATACAGCTACAGCACATCACCTGCCCATTCATCTCTACTTCGATAATTAATTTATTAATTAGCTTTGCAGTGTTTTTTTTTCAAATTTGGTGCAGATTTCCTACCAACCAATCAGGTCACAGCTTTCCTGTGATGTCACTTTTTCAGTTTTGGCTTCAGTTAGTCTGTGCCCCGAGGTCACTGCTCCGGTGCTCCTCCCTCCGAGTCTGCTCCCTGGAGACAAGACCGCAAATCCCCAAGGTAAGCTAGGTTTATACTCACCAATCCGGTGCTTCTCCCTCTGAGTCAGCTGCCAGGATTTACTCACCAATCAGCTGCTTTTTCTTTAAAATCCACTTTCAGAAGAGTGTCCATTGCAGGTCTGGTGCACTCCTAAAGGTACTGCCTCTTCCTCTCTCTCTCTTTTTTAGGTTTGAGGAGGAGGGAGGGATGGAAACACTACAGCAATGTAATGTTTGGGGCTATTCCGTTCTTTGACAGTGGGTCCTCCTCGATTCCCTCCTGAGTTGCAGTGGCTGCGATGACTTCTCCCAGAATGCTTCAGTCACTTCTCACCAGCACCCTCTGTTGGATGCCCTTCCTCCTGCTGAGTGCAAGAGTCCTTCTCCTCGATTCCCTCCTGAGTCGCAGTGGCTGCGATGACTTCTCCCAGAATTATTTTTTTTTTGCAAAAATATACTTTATTCATAAATCTTCAAAAACATTTCGAACCATTTCAAATCACCATTACAAAAATACAAACAGGTTCAACTTTTACAACATGAAACACAAGGTGTATCAGAAAAAACAATGAATATTTCAATCATTGGCAGACATACATTTTAATCTGTACAGCCTGAGGGGCTCTTTACAGTTCCCAGCCCCCCAGTGCACTGTGGCAGAAAGGTCTTAGGCAGCAACCATTCCCCATTGCGCCTTTGCAGCGGCTGCCCCAAGCTTAACTGTGTCCCTCAGCACGTAGTCCTGGACCTTGGAAAGTGCCAGTCTGCAACACTTGGTCAGGGACAACTCTTTGCGCTGGAAAACCAACAAGTTTCAGGCAGACCAAAGAGCATCTTTCACCGAGTTGATGATCCTCCAGCTGCAATGACTTCTCCCAGAATGCTTCAGTCACTTCTCACCAGCACCCTTCCTCCTGCTGAGTGCAAGAGTCCTTCTCCTCGATTCCCTCCTGAGTTGCAGTGGCTGCGATGACTTCTCCCAGAATGCTTCAGTCACTTTTCACCAGCGCCCTCTGTTGGATGCCCTTCCTCCTGCTGAGTGCAAGAGTCCTTCTCCTCGATTCCCTCCTGAATCGCAGTGGCTGCGATGACTTCTCCCAGAATGCTTCAGTCACTTCTCACCAGCGCCCTCTGTTGGATCTGTTGGATTATAATGATGACAATGCTTCAGAAGTCTTTATTGCCTAGGCCCCAAGCTCTGGAATACCCTCTCCACAACTCTCTGCCTCTCTACTTCGCTTTCCTTCTTTGATACACTCTTTAAAACCTACTATTTTGATCAAGTTTTTGGTCATCTGACCAAATATCTCCTTATGTTGCTCAATGCCATACTTTGGGATTTTCCAGCCCTGTCGCGGTGAAACCCACCATGGGAGATTTGACAGCCCAGCCAAAAGCCCATTGACTTTCAGTGGGACTGGATGATCCGGGCGGAGGGTAGGCCGGAAAAACCCACCCTTTGTTTTACAATGTTCCCATGAAATGCCTTGGAACATTTTAATATGTTAAAGGTGCTTTATAAATATAAATTGTTGTTGTACAGCACTCTGGGGCGTCCAATGTCTTGAAAGAAGCAATTTAAATGATCGTTCTGATGTAAGGTCATTTTGACCTGAAAGGTTAACTCTGTCGCCATAGATGCTATCAGTCTTGCTGATGGTGTATCTAATCCTTCAGGATTGGCCTGGAGTCTCCAGGAATTGAAGACCATCTCCAGGACTGAAGATCAATCTCCAGGACATTGCTGTGTGCAACCCTGGAGAAAAATCATCTGGGCATTAAAAAAGATAGTTTTTAAAAAAAAACTATTTGAACATTTCTCTTTGCCAGTTATAAAAATATTGAAAATTGGGGGCGGAAGGCTGTTTGGCTAGGAGTCAAGAATCATCCAATTGGGTAATGAATCTTTTTCCTTTCCAGTTGGTGTAGGGAGGCAGTGTAGATGTGTTTTCTTTTAATATTACTTGTTTATAATGTTTATTGTCCATTTTGTCAAAAAGACTTGGTGGACTAACAAGCATGGGGGAAAGTCATGTGATCAAACCTCCAGGAATACATTTATTCACAGTTGGCAACCCTACCTGCTGCGTACTTCCAGCATTTCTCGTTTTTAATCGCACATTTCCAGCATGCGCAGCATTTTGCTTTTCTATATGAATGCAAGCTTTTCCTTCACCTTCCTGTGAAGTCAAAACACTGGCTGATTTTTGAATACCCCTACCAAATTTTGTCTTAACCTTCTCTGCTGCAAGGAGAATCCAGCTTCTCCCATCTCCTCAACAATAACTGAAGTCCCCCATTCCCAGGAGCAAACCTGTCCACTTCAATGCGGTGGGTAGATGGAGAGAGGAAAAAACAAAAAACAAAAAACTGCGGATGCTGGAAATACAAAACAAAAACAGAATTACCTGGAAAAACTCAGCAGGTCTGGCAGCATCGGCAGAGAAGAAAAGAGTTGACGTTTCGAGTCCTCATGACCCTTCGACAGAACTAGGCGAATCCCAGGAAGGGGTGAAATATAAGCTGGATTAAGGTGGTGGGAGGGGGTGGGGGGGGGTTTGGGGGAGAGAAGTGGAGGGGGGGTGGTGTGGTTGTAGGCAAAAGCAGTGATAGAAGCAGATCATCAAAAGATGTCACAGACGGCAGAACAAAAGAACACATAGGTGTCGAAGTTGGTGATATTATCTAAACGAATGTGCTAATTAAGAATGGATGGTAGGGCACTCAAGGTACAGCTCTAGTGGGGGTGGGGGAGCATAAAAGATTTGAAAATATTTTAAAATAATGGAAATAGGTGGGAAAAAGAAAAATCTATATAATTTATTGGAAAAAAAACAAAAGGAAGGGGGAAAGAAACAGATGGGGGGGAGGGTAAGAGAGGGGAAAGGGAACTCCAGCTCCCAGCATGCCCGGTGGCCTCCGCGCCTGCGCCCTCGCCCCATTGCCGCTTCCCGTCTGCGCGAGCCCCCGGGGTTCTGGGTGGCTTTTTTTTGCGCCAGCAAAAATGAGTGCGTGAGGCAGCGTCAGAAACTGCAGGTAAAAAGATTGCAATTCTCTCCCTCGCATTTCACACTTTCTCATCTTTGCACGGTTTTTAATGCACCGAGACCGTTCTACTGATGATGAAAAAAAAATGGCAACCTCTTCATTTATGTTGAGGGCAAAAAAAAATCTCATATGTGGTGGTGGTGGGGGGGGGGCGGGGGTAACTTCAAAATGTCTGGCCTTTGTGGCTGCTGCTTCCTTCATGTCAATTTTTCCCCTCTCGTTGCTCCTTGCTTCCTCCGAGCGTAACGTTATTATCGAGAGAGAGGACAAAAATCTGAAGCATTTTGGTTAAAACGAAAGGGATTCTCGCAAACCCCGAGGAGAAGAACGTCGGGGAAACATTGTTGCTGTTTTAGGTAGCAATTTTTGGTTTGTGTTGGAACGCGGAGTGGGAATTACTGAATGGAAAAGAAACATTGTGTCGAAATGTAAATAGTATCGAGTTGGCTTCCGTTCCCCCAGATAGTGTTGCTAACTGGTGCCAGCGTGTATTTGTGGACGCTTGTTGGTGCAGTGCTCTCTGTCTCTTTCGTTTCACGTGATTTTTATGCGTCTGGCCCCTTGTTTTCAATGTGTATTTATCTAAAAGCAAGTATTATAACTGTATCCCCTCCCTTCCCCTGTAAAAAGGCAGCGTTATTGTTTGAGGAAATGCGTCGTGTAATGGAAGTCAGGCCAAACCCACGTCTCTCTCTCTCTGCCAGTCCTCTTGACTCATGTTCACAAAGCCACAATTGCTGCTGTTGGAATGCTGTCTGTGCCATTCCTCCTCCTGGCCGATTGTTGGGTTTGTCTGCATCATTGTGGTGAGAGGGAAGGTGTGGGATGGGGCGACACGCAATATGTGGAGGGTTGAACATTTTTAACGGATGGGATGAATGCTGCTTTTGCAATGGGGTGCAGTCGCATCATGAGTATTGGGCTGTTTTGTAGCTGCGGCTGCACGGTCGTTTTTGTAACAAAAGGCGGAGACTTCTGCAACACACACACACAAAAAAAGTTGGTGCTCTTTTTGCACCAGGAGGCGTTTTGTGCAAAAAGATGTTATAATCATGCACGTATCTCATTTCTTCCCCCCCATTTTGGGGAGGGGGTGGTGCATTAATCGCAGCTTTCACTCTGCAATGCTTTTTCACGGGCGTTGTTGGGGCTGGAAAAAGTAATCTCTGGTGGAATCCTTAGTTCACTTCACCATGGTGACGGTGACGCTGAATGGACGCATTTCAAATGGATTATTAGCTTCAGTTTCACACTTTGCAAGCCTGCAATATATTTCTTTCGTTTCATCTCTTCCCCACCCACCCCCCCTCCATTTTCATTACTTTACCTGTCAGACATAATAGGACTGGAGCATAATAGAAAGAAAGCACAAAGTTAAACTGTAACATTTTTGCCCAAAGAAAATGGGAGTTGATTTCTTTCATCGTTGAATACCCCTTATTGTGTATGCCTGTGATGCAGTATTGGAAATTAATCCTATATTTGAGTTACTGCTAGGGATGTAGCTATGTGCAGAAAATACTGATAATTTACAATCAATTTTTCTAGGCAGGATGAGTTATTCAATATTTTCATTGGTGTAAATACTAGTGAATAGGGAACTTAATGGTTGAATTATTAGATCACTTGAATTTACCAACTTTGAATTCAGAAAATACAAGAACACAGGAGACAGGGAAACTAAATCGCAGTGTAACAATCACTACAAAACCAAATCATTCCTTTTCAAGAAAAACCTACAAAAAGACAAATGTGTTTCAGAGCCACAGCCATTTAACCTCTCAAGCCTGTTCTGTTATTTCAGTGAGATTGTGGCTAGTCTGTAACTGAACTGCACATACTTTCCTTTGTCTCATATCCCTTAATATATTTGGTTAACAAAAACCTATAAGCCTCAATTTTAAAATTAGGAATTGATCTAGCATCAGTTGCTGTTCGTGAAAGAACTCCAAACTTCTATCAGCCTTTCTGTGTAGAAGTGTTTCTGACTTCAGTCCTGAAAGGTCTGGCTCTAATTTTTCGCTTATGTCTCTTAGCCCCAGACTCCCCAACCAGCAGAAATAGTTTCTCCCTTGTCTACCCAGACTGTTCCTCTTAATATGTTGAAAACTTCAGTCAAGGAGTCGATTGTTTTTGACCTTAACTTTCTAAATTCCTGACAATTTTAGGATTAAAAGTGCTTGCACCAGTATGAAGTTTGTCAGCAAAATGTGCATTCTTTTGTGCCTTTTGAAGTTGAGACAAGTATCTTATGAAGATTAATGCAAGTATTTCTGTTTGGTTTTTAAACCAGTTTTCTGTCCTTTTCTATTTGAAGAAGAACATGGCTGTTCTCTCTGTGCCCTGGCCTGTATATATCCTTCAACCAACATAACTAAAATAGATTATCTGGTCATTTATCCCATTGCTGCCTATGGGACCCTGCTGTGCAAATTGGCTTCCCAAAGTTATAACTTTTGACTTCACTTCAAAAAAGCACTTTGGATGTCCTGAGGTTGCATAAGGTGATTTGTTAACGCAAATTCATTCCTCTTTCTGGGATGTTCGGCACTTCACCAAACTGCCTAATTCATTTTCATCTCACTTTCCTACTTTTCTCAAGCTGCTAACTGTTGCTGAGATTTAGTTCCACAGATCCCGGCAACTCTCTGATACTGTGCAATGAAGTCATACCTAATGAGGCTAGAGTAGTGAGCGTCATCAATGAGGGACAGCAGGCATCATCCAGCCCTCAGCTGATGTGTGCATGTACCTTCTAATAGCAAGCAAGATGGGAATGCTTTCCATTTCCCATTCAACCCCTGTGCCCCGCAGCCATTCCCATCCCCACCCCCACCTCAATGTGTAAGTATTAACGTCGATTGTGCGGACTCAGTTGTTGCTCTGTCTGATCTTTTTTTTCTTGTTTGTCCCTTGAGGTAAAGATGACCATGTTCATCACCTGGGATATTTGGTAGGGTTCCAGTAGTATGCAGGGAATTGCTAAGGCCTGGATGGTTTTGCTGCAAATGGGACAGAACACCACAGGTGATTGAGTTTTGGATGAGTTGCTGGGCTGGGGTTTTCTCTTCTTGTGTTTTCTCTCTGCCTTGTTTTGGAAGGAGGCGGCGCCATTTTTAAAATGTTGTTGTGCCAGGTGTAGTGGTCCTGAGCGAGCTTCTGCCTGTACTAGAAAGGCAAAATCAAAACACCTAAGTGAAGCTTTCAGTGTCCTTGTAGTATTTCCCTTGACTGCCATGAGAGCGCACCCAAGACTCAGGTTCTCCGTAGAAGATTTGCTTTGGTAAGGGAGTGTCCGGCACTCTGGCGACATGACTAGCCCAACTCAGAAGTGACTATCTCAATAAAGTATGAAAGCTTGCATACCAGCATAGATGAGCTCAGGTTAACTCCCTGTTTCTCCAAAAGTGCCACCAGATCTGCTGAGTTTTTCCAGCATTTTTTTGTTTCATTTCCGATTGCCAGCATTCAGAGTATTTTGATTTCATTGGTTACATCATTTGGTTACATCAGTTTTGTTTGTGCTGATTGTAAGGCCAAAGTTGTTGCATGCATTGGAGAACCAGTCCGTGCTACGTTGCATTCCAGCTCTGAACCAGCAGCTCGTGCACAGTCATCGGCAAACAGGAAATTGCGAATTATATCTTTGGAGACCTTGGTCTTTGCCTGGAGTTGTCTCAGATTGAGCAGCTTGTCTGATATAACTTGCTGAACGCTGACAGTTGAACAAAGAATATTAACGTACACTTATATAACACCTTCATTGTCGTAAACATCCCATGACGCTTCACAGGAGTGTTATCAGACGAAATTTGGCAATGAGCCACATGAGATATTAGGGCAGGTGACCAAGAAGTAGGTTTTAAGGGGCAAATTAAATTTAAGGGGGGGCTTTCAGATTTCAGAGCTTAGGAACTGAAGGCCTGGCCTCCAGTGATGGAGCAATGAAAATCAGATGTGCAAGAGACTAGAATAGGAGGAGGGCGAGATCTTGGAGAGTTGTAAAGCTGGAGGAGATTACAGAAATAGCAAAGAGTGAGGCAGTGGACGGTTTTGAATGCAACAATGAGAATTTTAACAAGTCTTTGCTGGACTGGGAACCAGTGTACTTCAGTGAGTGTTGAGGTGATGGATGAATGTGAATAGGGATATGGACTGCAGCATTTTGGATGTACCTGGGACCTTCTAGGTTTACTATTGGCCAGTGCTTTTTCCAATTTAGTGTTTAGTGAGTTAAGGTGGTAATTTTACTACAGGTTGCTAGATGGTGAGTGATAGAGCTGTTTGAAAACTTATCAGAGGCTAGTCCTATCATTGTCATATTAATGATTTAGATGAGGGGACTAAATGTAATACATCCAAATTTGCAGATGACACAAAGCTGGGTGGGAGGGTGAGCTGTAAGGAAGATGCAGAGATGCTTCAGTGCGATTTGGACAAGCTGAGTGAGTGGGCAAATGCATGGCAGGTGCAGTATAATATGGATAAATGTGAGGTTATCCACTTTGGTAGCAAAAGCAGATTATTATCTGAATGGCTATAAATTGAAAGAGGGGAATGTGCAATGAGACCTGGGTGTCCTCATACACCAGTCGCTGAAGGTAAGCGTGCAGGTGCAGCAGGCTGTAAAGAAGGCAAATGGTATGTTGGCCTTCAGAGCAAGAGGATTCGAGCATAGGAGCAGGGATGTCTTGCTGCAATTATACAGGGCCTTGGTGAGACCACACCTGAAATATTGTGTGCAGTTTTGGTCATCTTATTTGAGGAAGGATGCTCTTGCAACAGAGGGAGTGCAGCAAAGGTTTACCAGACTGATTCTTGGGTTGATGGGACTGACATATGAGGAGAGATTGAGTCGTTTAGGATTATATTCACTGGAGTTCAGAAGAATGAGGGGGGGATTTCATAGAAACCTGTAAAATTCCAACAGGACTAGACAGGGTAGATACAAGACTGATATTCCCGATGGTGGGGGAGTCCAGAACCAGAGGTCACAGTCTGAGGCTTCGGAGTAGACCACTTCAGACTGAGATGAGAAATTTCTCCACCCAGAGTGGTGAGCCTGTGGAATTCGCTACCACAGAAAGTAGTTGAGGCCAAACTATTGTATATTTTCAAGAAGGAGTTAGATAAAGCTCTTGGGGTGAAAGGGATCAAAGGATACGGGGAGAAAGTGGGAGCAGGCTATTGAGTTGGATGATCACAATGAATGGCGGAGCAGGCTCAAAGGGCTGAATGGCCTACTCCTGCTCCTAGTTTCTATGTCCGATATTTAGACAGTCATGATTTCCACCAGAGGTCACAAGACATTTGGCGTGATCTATCACAGTGAATTTACCCAGTTTTCAGAAGAACATTTTTAAAATAATCTATTATGCGCAAATTGGGCAGCAGGATTAAGTTCATCAACAGCTTTCTGCTTCACGAATGACAGTTGACAATGAACTTCCATAAATAATTCTGAAATGTTAATGTACTGCAGCTGAACAATTAAGTGGGTCAAATACATTACCAATAAAATCTAAATATTAAGAATTTATTGCTGAATACAATAAAATTGCAAAATGTTTTATTTGCAATCATAAATGAATGCTCTCTCTCTCTCTCTCTCTCTTGCATTCTCTTCATTCTGCATCAGACGGCGATGGGTTCAAGTAGTGTCTTGAGCATGTTATCTCGGCTGATACCTCAATGCAGTACTATGGCAGAGCTGCACTGCCAGAGGTGCTCTCTTTTCGATGAGATGTAAAACCAAGGCCTGCTCAGGTAGACTTAAAGGATCTCATGGCATTAATCAAAAAGGAGCAAAGGAGTTAATGTGATATCTGGGCCAACGTTTCTCCTGCATCTAACACAACTAACATAAATGACCCAGTCGTCAATTTCATTTTCTTCCTTCTCAAGTTGGGTGCCATGCTTGCTGCATTGCTGCATGACTATACTTTTGAAAAGGTAAGTATTTTTGGATGCCCTAAGGCTGTGTAAGGCGGACTCATTCATTGATCAAAGGGGGCAAAGCATTCTTACTATTTTAATTCTGAAATTGTTTTCTGCAAGGTCAAGCACTTCAATTTTTGGTGATTCCCTTGGTGTCTTAATAGGCAAATATGCTTTCTAATGGGAAACTGGGTCATACAGAACTAGGGGAATTGGTGCTGGGGTTCAGCCAGAGTTACTGCTAACCAATGTGCAGTGAGTCCAGCTGTAAATGAGGGAAAATCAATAGAAACAGTCACCGTTGAGTACTGGGTATGTTTTCAGGATCTTGAAAAGTAACTCACTGTGTGAAAATGCAGCTCAGTGCAAGGGATAATATTTACTGAGGAATAGGGTACTTGCTTTTTGCCTCACTCCCAATCACCGACTGCACTAGTGTGATGTGCTCCATTTCATAAAATTGCACAGCATTTACTGCACAGAAGCGGGCCATTCAGCCCAAGTGGTTCATGCTGGTGTTTATGCTCCACACGAGTCTCCTCCCACCCTGCTTTATCTCCTGCTGTCAGAATATCCTTTTATCCATTTCTCCATTTATTTATCTAGATTCCCCTTAACAGCATCACTGTGCAACTGTAGTTTTGAGTAAGATCTCCAATTAGAGCTGAATTAGGAGCAGCTTTGTGCTGTCGACCTTGTCCAGTAGTAATTGGTTTGAGATTTTCCAACTTGGTTTACGTGCAAAACTTTAAATTTTACCAGCTATATTTCTGTAAAGCCATTTGCTGATTATATATGACACTGGTGTGTTGATAGCCTGTGTGTGATGTAGGAGTTGGAGCAGTGTTGGCAATGATTTGATTTGACAGGCTGAGGGCCTGACCTGAACTGTTTGTAATGCCTTTCATTTGTGAATGGCCTGTACTTAAATTGCTGTTGATCTAACAATATTTTTAATAATTTGCTGATTTATTTAGCACCGTTGTATTAGAAAGAATTATAAATGTGGAGTGCATCATATGATGGGTAGCATGTGACTCAGAGAGGATCACAAAAAGGGAAGCTCAAGCTGGAACTTAGAGGGCAGGGCGACGCATCTAGGAGATGTGCGTATGAGTTAGAGTAGAGGGAAATTCATAGGCTAGAACGTGTTACATTGGAGGGTATTGCATAGGCTGGAGTGTGTCATGTAGAGGGAAATGTGTGGGTTGATTAATCCATAAACTGGAAGTTTTTAAAAATTCATTCTCTGTTTGTGGATATCACTGGCAGGGCTAACAATTATTGTCCATCCCTAGTATGGTCAATATAGTATGAGAAGGTCATTGGGAGCTGTCTTCTTGAATTGCAGCAGTCTATGTGAAGGTTTTTCCCCCAATAACTAGCAATTCTTTGTAGTATTTTGATGTGATTGATTGGTTTGCAAGGCCAAGAAAGAGTTTCAGTTAAAGGTCAACAGTGCTGCTCTTTTTTATTCTTTCATGGAATGTGGGTATCGCTGGCAAGGCCAGCATTTGTTGCCCATCCCTAATTGCCTTTGAGAAAATGGTGAGTTGCTTTCTTGAACCACTGAGTCCACCTGGTATTCGTAGCAGTTTAGTACACTGAGTGGCTTGCCAGGCCATTTCTGAGGGCTGTTAAGAGTCAACCAGATTGTGTAGGTTTGAAGTCACGTGTAGGCCAGTCTGGGTAAGGATAATGGTTTCCTTCCCGAAGAGACATTAGTGAACCAGATAGGTTTTTACAACAAATGACGGTTTCATGGTCACCATTACTGAGACTAGCTTTCAATTCCAGATTTAATCATTAATTAATTATAAATTCCACCAGCTGCCATGGTGAGATTTGAACCAGTGTCCTCAGAGCATTATCCTGGATCTCTAGGTTACAAGTCCAGTGACATTGTCACTACACAACCATTTTCCCATTTACATTCGCAATAGCAGCTTTTACAGTCTCGGACCATCCTAAAGCTCTTTACCGCTAACAATGTATTTTAGAAATATAGTCATTCGTTTAATGTGGCAGAGTAAGAGCCAATACACAGCAATGAGATAATGACCTAATATAGTGATATTGGCTGAGGGAAAATATTGGCCAGCAATCCCTCATGAGCTGCAATGAAGTGTCAGCGTAGGTTATGTACTCAAGATTTTGGCTTGGAATGTGAACTTGTGAACTTCAGAGGGCGTTATCACTGAGACAAGTTTGATGGCTATGTAGACGTGATTTAAGAACCTCAGCTCTCCTTCCTTCAGGACATTAGTAAACCAGTTGGACATCTACGACTAGCTGACATTTTCATAGCCATTTCCACTGATACAAGATTTTTACTTACAGGCTTTATTTCCACTAAATTCATATTCTTAAACAATTCTGGTAGAATTTAAACTCCTATTTTTGGGGTTATTCTCCCTGGCCTTTCGATTACTCCTCCAGTACCATAACCTCTACGCTATTGTACCTCACAAATGACAGGACGGGGTAAGATAAAGTATTCGGATAACATGGGCTGTAGGGTTGAAGCATTACTTTCTCATCAGTTCGGTCTGCTCTCTGTTAATGTGTGTGTTCTTCACACTGCAGGACAATCTCAATTCCATTTTCTGTGCATTGTATATGTAGAATTTTGCTGACAAGATGTCTCCATGATGAAACCAAGCGATTTGGATGAAATGCTATTGTATGTGATTTGGACTGTGTTGGTACTGACATTCTTTTATTGCCCTTTACAAAAGAAGTGCATTGCTTTTTGTTTATACTTTACTGGTGTCAGTACAGTTCTGTTAATTTTCTGCTCAGAGGTCTTTTTTTGCTTTTCCTCCTTTTTCTGCTAATTTCCTTCCCTCATTGATTCTTGACTGAAGTACAGTACTATTAAATACCAGTCCTCTCCTGAATGTTGGGTGTTATATTATTCACAAAGAGCTAGGAACTAATTGTTATGTGACTATACATCCAGGATGCCACGTTCGTTGTCGCACTGCAGCCATGTGCCAACTACTGAAGCATCGGTCCACCACCCACAAGGGGAGCTGTAAGAAATAACACCCGATGAAGCTCTGGCGTTTTGAGTCTAAGGCACGGGTTCAGAAACACTGGGTCGTGACCCCTCTACTGAGGCGCAGCAGGACGAGCAGTTGGGGTCGTGAGCTCTGAAGCAGCAATGGCGGCTGTGGAGCGGAGACTGAGATTTGATAGCCCTGGGACCAGCTGTGAGGGCCCCTTTTAAATGCATGCACTTTTGTTTGGGTGCGGCCTCATGTAATAACCTTTGAAGCCTGATTGCTGCCAGCACCAAGTGTGAAGCATTAAAGTGGGGTCACAGCAGGAAAAGATTTGGGCAGCACTGGTCTGAAGTGTAATTATTTCATTCCCCTGGAAGCCAGAATCATAACAGTTGGTGTTTCATAAGTGATTATGGACAATGTTCATAGTTCGCTGTGTTATTTAACTGGGTGGGACATCTCCACCGAGTCCAATTCTCTCTTCTGTCCACCCAGATCTCTGGTGAGGATCACAAGTTAATGACCATGTTTGGGACCGCAAGCCCGTTTACCCCACCCTACCTGAGTAACTGGAAAAATCTAACTTGGGGCACACTGGAAATGGAACCTGGGAACTCCATGGTCTGCAGTCTTAGATGCTTTAGCTTTTTTAAGCTGTTGGAAGGGCTTCTCTGGAAGGAAGTCAAATGATGATGATGATGCTCTGCCATATGCTCAGTGACCATTACCTTTCAGTTCACGAAATGTAAGATCTGTGTACAATGATTGCCCTTAACGAATTAATCTGGATGAAAAACGAAGTTGCATTTGTCTAATGCCTTTCCTGACCTCAGGATGTCTCAAAGTGCTCCAGAGCCAGTGAATTAAAGTCTCCGAGGGACCAATGATGCCACACAAATAGGAGTACGTTAATGACTAGATAATCTTCTGCAGCGATGTTGGTTGAGGGAGAAATATTGCCCGGACCATTGAAGGAACCTAATTTACTATCTGTACAACATTATAGCAACTGTAAAAACCATATATTTAGAATTCAAAGTTTAAAGTACAGACATGGGTGAGTCGAATGCTGATAAGAGCCCAGCACCAGGGTAACAGGAAATTATAATCTTTACAGAAGGAATTTTCTACATTTTGCTTTGATAGCACATAATTTTACCTCTTCTGTAAGAATGTTTTTCACCAAACAAGCTTATGTTTTACATAAATACAGGCAAAGCAACAAAAAAACGGAACACGTTTCTTGGAGAATTATGGAATGCATATTTTTTTTGAACTAACTGTAATTATATGTTTGCCTGCAGTCTGTAGGCACTGCAGCTTGAGGATAACGTATAGTGTATAGCAGTACATAAACAGACTGCTCAGCAAACCACTTCCTTCAGAAAGGTCATTGTACTGTAATAGCGAGTCATTCACAAGGCGAACTACAATAAGAATGGAGTATTTTTCTGCTAACCAGGCCTTATCTTCAATTTAAAAAAAATTAAAATGCACAATTCATGAGCACAAACTTTAATAAATTTTTACATAGCTGATTTGATAAAGAGTAGAAGTTGTTCAAGCACCGGAATTGTAGCAAGATGATACTGATGCATGTCAGATTTATAAACAGCCACATTCTGTGTCTATATTTCCCCTTCTTAGATATTATCAGTGCCTCAATGTGCTTCATAGATGTAGCAGACAAAGAGAAAGAGAGGGAGTGACTAGGAGAAGTGTCCAAAAGTTCGAACAAGTAGATGGATTTTTGTTTTTCAAAGGTGGAGAGGGATGGAGGAGTTTAAGGACAGAGTTCCAGAGTATTGGACTGGGCAGACAAGCATACCAGTATGGACAGCGAGATTGGGAGCGAGAAGGACAAGTCCCCCTGTCACTATGGCAATAGTGTAAACGTTATAAAACAATTTAGCAATCAGTTTAAGTAATAGAGTAGACCAGTACACATTTATCTACCACTACAGAGGACTATCGTAATATTCACTGCACCAATCCAGAGGGCCAGTTTTCCGCCTACAAGTGGCCATTAGAAAGAACCAATATACCCACAAAAGTCCAGAATTTCTCCAAAGGAAGGAGGATGAACCGCTCCAAATCTTATCACATCATTCTAACTGATGGGACATCGGTGTAACTCCAACTTAATGGCCTAACAAGCCTGACACCACCATAGTTTCAGTGCAGTTACATAATACAAGCCTATATAGAGGCTGATTGAACTGTCTACTTTTGTTAGTTTTTCAAGTATGATCATAAACTGCAGTAATTTTGATAATCACACGAAGCAGTTTAAAGGAAAATAGGTGCAAAAGAGATAATTGAATTGTGTGGCTAGACTTGCTGAGAATGAAATTGACACTTACACTACCGTGATAAGATACAATAAGGTAGTAGTTAAAAGATTGTGCAAGTTCATGACTGCATCAAGATGATGATGAGCAAAGCATTAACTCCCTTTTCTTACACGGAGGTGTTAAACCGAGGCCCTTTCTTCCCTCTGCGGCGGATGTAAAAGGTCCCACGGCCTATTTAAGGAAGTGTAGGTGAATTCTTGCACTGTCCCAGCAGTGTCATGAGTCAGTTGGTGACATACCTGCCTCTGAATCAGATGGCTGTTGGTTCAGAGAGTGATTACTGAACAGGAGGTCATTCAGCTCATCGTCTCCATGCCAGCTTTCTGCAAGAGCAATTCTGCTAGTCCCACTCCTATACCCTTTCCCTGTAGCCCAGCAATTTTTCTCTTGTGCTTGTTGCTTTCGAAAGCATCTATTGAATCTGCCTCCACCGCATTCTCAGGCAGTGCATTCTAGATCCTAACCGCTGGCTGTGTAAATTTTTTTTCCAGATGTTTCAAAGCCTAATGCAGGACTTTCAACTCAAGACTGACTGCTAAATCCAGTACAGAGAGAGTGTTGTCTGTCCAGAGGAGCTATCCTTTGGGTAAATTGTTAACCAGAGATAACTTGTCTCTTACTGTGATTCAAGTGGGCATTAAAAGAACCGAAGGTGCTATTTAGAGAAAAATGGGAGAGATCTCTTGGTGACCTGACCAATATTCCTCCCTGAGGCAACAAATTAATTGGTCACGTCCCCAAATGCTAGTTTGTGAGATTGCGCTGTACTCAAATTGACTTGTGTTTGTTTGCATAACAGCAGTAACTGCTCTTCAAAAGGTCATCCATTGTAGTTAGCACATTGGAATCTTCTTGAAGGATTTGATACAGTTCTGTATAAATGCAATTGCTTCTGAAATGTCACCATGATGACCTTAATCCACCTCTTGTCAGTGCTGCGAATCACTGGTGTAAAATCATTTCACATTAACCTTTTTAAAGGATTGTTTTCTCCTAATTAATTTCAGCTAAATCTATGTTCTGCAATTGTCAGAGCCAAATCAAAGGACACAAAGCTAGGATGCCAGCTGGACCAATGCCAATCCCTAGAGAAGTCCATCTCTATTCTATTTACACCATTTCTCTCTCTCTCCCTCCTACAGCTCTGTTGAATCACAGTGATGTTGGGATATAAATGTGCCAACATAAATCACTTTACCATCTTTTTTAAATAAAGCCCTCACGATTGGCCCCCAAGAAATTTCACTATTGTCTTGTGCCAAGCACATTGAGTGGCATGTTGCCAACCTGTGTTGTGCTATTTAATATAATGGAAGAGAAAAGAAAGACTTGCATTTATATGGTGCTTTTCATATCTTCAGGGCATTCCAAGTGCTCTACAGCTAATATATTTGTGAAGTATAATCACGGTTTTAACATAAAAGCAGCCAATCTGGGCACTGCAATGGTGGTGATTACCTTTTAAGATATAAATATTGGCTGCACCACTGAGAACTCCCCTGTTTGTCCTTAAATAGTGTCATGTGACTTTTTGACAGATCTGATGGGAGCCTCGGTTTGACGTCTCATCCAGAAGAAGTATCTCTAATAGCGCAGTACTCTTTCAGTAGTGCACTGGAATGCCTGTCTGGATTAGGGAGCTGAGGCAGGAGAGTTACCAGCTAAGCCACAGCTGATACAATTTTTTGTGTGTTTCCTTAACTGGTGAAATTAGATTATGACTGCATAAAAATAGTGAAACATGCAGATCTGTCACTGGTGGAAACAGGATGAGATATCTGGCACACAGGAGCTGTGTTGGCACAACATTGAGGTTTACTGGCTTGAGTAACCACTCTGTTTAAAACATTTGCTATCCATATAGCCAGTGACAATGGTGAGAAATGCAGTATGTTTCTTTCTTCCATTTCCTTTCCATAGGCAGTCAGGAATCTGGCCAAAGGCTGAGAAATTTATTAGTTGAAAGTAAGTCAGGGAAATAATGCCAGAGGATAAATACATTTGAGCTAGTGAAAAGAGCATTTAAAACAGATATCAGGAAGAACTCCCTTATCAGAAAAGGGATTGTAGAGACACAAGTTCCAGTTTTAACCTAACCTGCCTTCGGTAGTGTTAAATCGGATAAGGTGTAAAGCGGGCATCCAATATAACCCACCCAATTCCCATTGGGAAAACTAAAAATCGTGGTTAAAATCTTTTGGGAGGGTTGGGGCGGGGTGGGGGGGGGTGGTGGGCGGTTTGTAAATGTAGTTGGATAGTAAATGAGCTACTTGATAGGCCAAAGGAACTTTCTAAGGCATTGACTTATTCTTAGGCTTTGTGTTTCTCTAAGGTTTTGGGGGTGGGGTGCAGGGATTGCCAGGTGCAGATTCAGGGGCCATAGAAGCTGAAGGTATGATCCAAATTTTAATGTTGGAAATAAAAATTGCAGAGTTGGACGTGGCCTTTAATGAATGCTTGATTGAGTCTTCACTTTGTTTGCTGGGTGCAGGTGAATTCAACCAGTGCTTTTTATCCAGAGGTGGATATTGTCATTGTTACCTGTGAGAGGTGGGAAAGAAGGAAGGAAATTCTGTGTTTGTCGAGGGGAGAGGTGTTAAGCTGGTAAAATTGAACTTTTTTTTTTAAAGCCGTTGCCTGGCAACCTTACGACAAATTTGTTACAAAATAGAACCTGCTTGGGACATCCAGACTTCAAAGTCACATCTGTGCCATGTTGTATCGTGATTCTTATGCACTTTGTATCCAAGAAACAGGGAAGCTGATGGTAACATTGCTAATGCTCGCCAGCCCTATCTCAGCTAACTAAATACAGACAGAAGTTCAATGATAGAACTTTTCTTTTTATGGCATAGCTCCATGTTGTTCAGTCACATGGTTTGCACCTCAGGTCAGTGGAACCCAGGCAGAATGCGAGAATATCCAGTGGGGCCAGAAAGGCTAGCTGATTTCTGTATGTATTTCTTTGCAGGTGGTATTGCTGCATATTAATAAAACATTCATTTTCCAATGCTAGCCCTTTACATTTGGGGCAGGTAACACTGTTTTGATTTGGGAGGGGGCACCCTTCAATATTGCAGGGTGTCTCGTGTCGTATTTACAGCGTGTCACAGCACAAACTTTGAAAAAGGACCAGGACATTGCATGCGTCACCAATTGATGTCTCGAGTAGGCCTTTCACAAGCTGTGCTGAATGCCACTCCTTGTGTAACTGCCAGTTTGATGTCACCCTAAAGGTGCTTTTGTGCTGTAAACTCAACACTTAAAAGTTGAAATGACTTCAAATTTGTATTAGCTGCACTTCTATATGAGTCAGAGAGAGGAGACTGATCAACATGTCAACCAAGCATCTTTGCAATCCCCTACCTTGACAACTTTTCTAAGCTTCCTTGGTTTTAAAAAAGATTTTTCATTAACTGTAATATTGATTTGTCTGTTTGAGCATTTATGATCAGTGTGTCCTGGTTACAGTCTATGGAACTGAGCGAGGAGAGTTATTGAGCCATGGAGCTGAGAGAACGGAATTAAAATCAACAGATGGTGTATGCATGTTCGTACACATGTGGCAGGGAGGTAGTTTCCCAAGGGGCACGGCCTGAACCAAGGCTGCCACTCCCCATGTTGCCAATTTATTGTCATTCGCTCAGAAAATCAGGCTCGAGGCAAGCAGTGCGTGTGCATACCCGTTTGCCTTCCTGAACGGCTAAGTTTGGGGTTATAGACCAAGGCACCTGATAACCTTTCTGGCCTGTGTGGGTGCTGTCAGTGACAGCCCAGTTTCTGTTTATGTTCCGCATCAGCTGCGACTGCTGACTCTGGGGAAGGTTACTGGAGCCCCCTGAGTCTGTGCCACTTTGATTCTTGCATTCCCTCCAGCCAGCTTGGTGTCAGCAGCAAGTGAGTGACTGAAATTGTCAGTAAACAAGGAGGTTCTGAATCTTGGATGGTCAGGGTAGGAACCACTATTTTTGAAAACATTTTCCTGTTTTCAATTGTATGATTTTGAGATCCAAGGAATTTGATTGAAGTTAATCATAAGCCATGGTGGACCTTCCAGAAGCAGGTTGTGATGGGATTTGTGACAGATATAATGCAACTTTAGTTGGGTTGTAAGTGCAGTTGTCATCAGGTTAAGTCCATGAACAAAGAAACAAGAAAGAAATTGTATTTCTGTAGTACCTTTCATGACTTCAGTTTTACAGCCCATAATATACTTCTTGGAGTATAATAAATTTTGCAGGTAATTGGTGCACAACAACAAATGAGAAATCTGTTTATACTTCCTGATATTGGTTCAGGATCAGTATTGGGCAGGAAATCTCTTGACGCAGATGTGAGACAGCAGAATGGGCCTCAGTTTAATGTTTCATCCGAATGACAGCATCTCTGATGTTGCAGCACTCCCTCAGTGTTACTCTGGAGTTTCAGCCTAGGATTTTTTTGTGCTTAAGTCTCTGGAGTGGGGCTTAAACCCACAGCCTTCTGACTCAGAAGATTGAGAGTGCTACCCACTGTGCCATGGCTGACACTTAGGTGTTCGGGGTGGTAATGGGGGAATTCTAAGCTCCTGTTCATGAGTTCACCTCGATTTGGAGAGTCTGCCTGGCAGACACGTCAGAGAGGTGCCTTCTAACTCTCAACTGCTAGCAGTTTTTCAATGTGCTTGCCTCCAGCATTGGTCCTAATCTGACACTTGCTTCCCACAAAATCCCCTCTTCATGAGCCTCAGCACTTGGCTGCCTCGGTAGGAGATGTTGGCAACCCTGCAGGAGATACAGCCACACAGAAGGAGGCCATACAGCTTTTGGTCCTCTGCTAGCTCTTTGAAAAAGATATCCAATTAGCCCCAGTCCCTGGCTCTGATCCCAGAATCCTGCAAACTTCTCCTCTTCGAGTATCTATTCTACTCACTTTTGAAAGTTCTAACGTTCATAGAAAAGACCGCAGCTACAGGAAATCTGAAAGAAAAATGGATCGTATAGAAATGCTGAACCTGTCACTCAGCATCAAGAGTTTGAACGAGAGGTCAAATGCCTGAAACGTTAACTCTGATTTCTCTATCCACAGATGGGCTGCCTGAACTGCTCACAAGTGTTTCTGGCGTTTTCAGTTTTGATTTTGTGCCGTTTGTTAGTTGATGTTGTTGCTGTTTCGGTTTTGCCTCTGTCCTCAGTTTGCTGTTAATCGTGGTTAAAGGCTTTCTGTGCTGCCACGTGTCATTTGTTTTCTCACTCCTTGCAGATGACGGTCATAGGTTTTGTGGGCCTCCCCCCTTTGACTTTGTTGAAATTGAGAAACAAATTAGTTATAAAATTAGACATGGTCGAAGGAATCGGACATTGCAGAGGACATAGAAAATTGAACAGGCGCAGACACCTTTCAGTCGACTGGTTTGTGTTTTTAAATTTTGTGTGTGTGTGTGTGTGTAATCATCGCGTGGTACAGCACAGAAAGCCACCATTTGGCCCATCAAGTTTGCACCAGCTCCTTTGAAGAGGAATCCAGTTAGTCTCATGCTTTCCTCCATATTTCTGTAATTTTTGCTTCTTCCAAGAATTTGTCTAATTCCCTTTTGAAGGCGACTGTTGAACCTGTATCCACCAGCCTTTCAATTGAGCTGTTCAAGGATTGCTCGGGGAGATAGGGAGAAACTGTTTCCACTAGCAGGAGGGTCAGCAACTAGAGGGCACGGATTTAAGATAATTGGCAAATAAAACCCACCTCCTCTCTGGATCCTATGGACCTTGCAGGTGACTGCTGGCCAATTTTAAAAATAGCTGAGGGCTAGAGGAAGGTTGGTTTCCTTTGCTCTGCAAAGGTCTATGTTGTGCTGTGCCACAATGTACGAGTTTCTTAAGCTGCCTGTGTATCTTGAGTTGTGGTAAGTGAATAACAATCTAGGCAACTAATACTATGCAGAAGTCTTTGAATTCCTATTTCGAACATGCATATCTGTTTTGCTGTTAGTGTACATTGTGCCATTCTTTGTTTTCAGTTAAGTATTTAGTGCTGTAGCTTTCAATCCACTGTCTCGTGGCCTATCCTCCATAATATTCCAGCCTCGATAGAGTGTTGGGGTGGGGTGGTGTGTAGTGTTGATTAGCTCAGTTGGCTAAGTGGCTTGAGTGTGATGCAGAACGACGCCAATGGCGTGGGTTCAATCCCTGTACCAGCTTTGATAGTTCATTGAGGCCTGTCACCTCGCCTTGCGGAATGGTGCCTCGAACTATATATAATCAATTGTCTCTCTCTTTAATGGGGTCCTTTGTGGATTATATGGCTAGTTACCTAAATATTCCAGCTGTCCTCATTCCATTGTTGAGGGTTTATGTCACAGTTATCATTTTCCCAACTCATGAATTTTTCCTTTTTAAATATTTGCCATTCGGTTCAACTGGTCTGAACTGCTGTTTGTACTGCAAACGAGTCTCCCCACCCCTCTTAATCTAACCCTATTACCATATCCCTTTCGCCTTATGGACTTAATGCATCTTTGCTATTTGCCTCAACCATTACTAATGCTAGTGAGTTCCACCTTCTCGCTGTTCTCTGACTAATGGCATTTCTTCTTAATTCCTGATTCCATTTATTAGTGACTAATTTATATTTATGACCTCCAGTTTTGGACTGCCCCAGAAGTGAAACATCTTTTCTGTGTCAATTCTGCTGAACCCTTTTCTAATTTTAAAGACCGCTATTAGATCACCCTTCTCTCTGCTTCGAGAGCAAAATGTTTCCCCTCTTTTGCAGTGTATCCTGATGGGTGTAAACCCCTCAGTTCTGGAATCATGTTTGTCAAATTTATTTTTGCATCTTCTCCAGTGCCTCTGAAAAGCACCCTTGTCGTCAAATTCCAGCATGAGTCTCGAGCAGTGGAAATAAAAAGTCACAGGTTTTGCTTGGAGAGGCCAGTGGTGGGGTCTGCTGATTTGGTAGCAGAGCTACAACAGCCTCTGTTTTCCTTCCAAAGTGCTGGGCACCAGATCATTGTGTTTGTGGCATAATTTACTGCACTAGCTCAGCTTCTGTTTCCAGGCGCAGTGCTTTGACTGAATGATTGTCATTTATATCAGCATTGCCGCTGGTCTGCTCCATTGGCAGCAGGTTCAGAAAATGAAGAAGACCAGTCTTATGTGCTTGTCAAATTGGCCATTAGTAGGCCTCTAGAAGAGTGGAACTGAAGGCTAATGTAAATCTGGGACAGTAGCACCCTGGGGTCAGTTTGACATTGCACTCTGGCAAGCAGAATACAATGTAAAGATGCTTTACAGCCCAACAGTGGCTGTTGCACTGTTATTTGAACGAGGTTTCAGAATCTCTTAAATCAGGACAAGAAGTGCTGGAAACACTTTGGGCAGGCAGCTTCCATGGAGAAAGAAGCAGAGTTCTGATTTGGGTCATCAGAACTGCTAACAGCCTGACCTGCTGAGAGTTCCTGCATTTTTGCTGTCCTTATTTAAGGTTTGCAGCATTTTCCAGCATTGTACCCTTGTTCCGAATCTCTTTCCTGGCCCCCAATTTCTCTCCTTCCTCTCTATGAGTTGGTGATTCCTGATTGGGAAGCAGTTTCATAAGCATTATCATCCTTCCTGTGCCAACGTAGGCCATTTAACTATGGGGGCATCACAGCTGATCCCAAAACTGGCCTCACCCGATATGTGCTTCCTGACGGAAAACCCTAGACATCAATCAGCAGCAGGAACTTGGGCTTATTGGCATTCCACCCATCCCTAAGCCCAGAGGCCCTGAAGCCAATTGCACCAACTTTGCAGCTCCAGCTGAGAGCTAATTTTTCCAAGGCTGATACCGAAGGTGGGACCACATGGGCCTTTCCTGAATCTGCCTTCCACCATTCAGTTCAGTTATGAACAAGGCCATTGGGGAAACCTAATGTTCATTTTCAGTCTTGCGGGTATACAGTGCCTTATCACATCATTCACAAATGCTTTAGTGTCACACGGGTAATTGCAGCAGCAATTTTGTATGCTGCAAGAACCCACAAACAGCATTGAGATAATGGACCAGTTAACTTGTTTTGGGAGGTGTTTGGTTAAGGGTGGGGTGGTGGCTAGGAGCATCACAGCTCTCTGCCAAACTTCAAATAATGTCAGAGAAAGCACCTCAGTTTAAAAGCTGATCTGAAAATAAGATTATGTGCCTGAAGTTCTGGAGAAGGACAGGAGCCCACAAGTTGTGGGTCCGTTATAGGGTTAACTTCTGCAGCTTACTGTTGTGAACTTGAGAAGAACAGTGGATGGTGAGAATGTACTGTGTGGGAGAACGTTTCACAAAGTGCAGGAAATGATATGTAAACTGCAACTGCGTTTAGAGAGGTCAGTGCACAGATGTTACAGTTAAATTGCACCAAGGCGTGCTTGTTACCACTCAAGAAAAGATGTAGGGGCCTGATTTCCCCCAAGCAAGCGTAACTGTGTTGCTGCAGTTGGAATACCTGATTTCTTTTGAAATGTCATATTCTGCTCACCAGTGGAAAATATGCAAATTTGCCCATCCTAATAACCACAAGCTAGGCTCCCTGTACTCTCCTGGCCAATTTCCTTATCCCAAGGGAACAGGAGATTGTATTTCCTCAAATGCTGATGCAGTCCATGTTCATGTGCCACAAGACCCGGACAACATTCAGGCTTGAGCTGACAAATGGCAAGTAACATTCCTACCACACAAGTGGTAGGCAATGACCATCTCCAACAAGAGAGAATCTAACCACCTTCGCTTGATATTCAATGGCAATACAATCACTGAGTTACCCACTATCAATATCCTGGGGGTTAGCACTGACCAGAAACTGAACTGGACCAACTATTTAAATACTGCTGCTACAAGAGCAGGTCAGAGGCTGGGAATTTTTTTTTATAGGATGTGGGCGTCGCTGGCTAGGCCAACATTTATTGCCCATGCCTGATTGCCCTTGAGGTGGTGGTGGTGTGCTGCTGCCCTTGAACTGCTGCAGTCCATGTGTTGTAGGAACACTCACGGTGCTGTTAGGAAGGGTGTTCGTATGGTGACCAACTCACCTCCTGGCTTCCCAAAGCCTTTCCACCTTCTACATGGTACAAGTCAGGAGTGTGATGGAATGCTCTCCACTTGCCTGGATGAGTGCAGGTCCAACAACACTCAAGAAGCTTGACACCACCCAGGAAAAATAAGCCCGCTTGATCAACATCCCATCCACAAACTTAAACATTCACTCCCTCCACTACTGATGCACAGTGGCAGCAGTAAGTACCATCTGCAAATGCACTACAGCAACACACTAAGGCTCCTTTGATAACACCTTCCAAACCCATGACTACAACCTAGAGAAGGACAAGGGCATGGGTACACCACCACCAAGTTCCCCCTCCAAGCCACTCACCATCCTGACTTGGAAATATATCGCGGTTCCCTCCCTGTCACTGGGTCAAAATCCTGGAACTGCCTTCCTGGCAGCACTTGTGGGGGTTCCTGCACTAATGGACTACAGCAGTTCAAGAAGGCAGCTCACCACCACCTTTTTCAAGGGCAATTAGGGATGGGCAACAAATGCTGGCCTTACCAGTGACACGCACACCCTTTGAAAGAATATGAAAAAGTAAAATTGTTCTTTCTAAAATTACTATAGGTTAGAAATTTCTCTTGTGGGCAATCAGTTAATCACCCAGAATGTATTGGAGTGGAGCATCTTTTGGCATGATCTGTTGTCCGACTTTTCCCCCTTATCTTTTCATCTGGATAAACTTTTGGCCTGGAAATGAGAGCTAATAACATCTCGGCAAGGTCAACTGAGCATCTGGAAACAACAGGACTAGCAGCCTATCTCCTTAATGAATGAGATCTAACAACTGAGAGAGGAACAATGGAGTGATGGAAAGGAAATTGGGTGAAATACATTAAATCTGCTACACCGAGAAATACAGGGGGGAAAGAAAGATTCTACTCAGAGAGACTGAGAAGTCATCAAAGGGAAAATAGCGGTGGAGGGGGAATTGTGAATGTTAAATTTGACATTTAAAAAAAAAAAAAATTGAGATTTACTATATGTAAGAATGAGTGGCCTCCTTCTGTGTCATTAAGATTCTGAGGGTTTAAATTGTTCCCTTTTGGAGCTTGGGAGTTTTATAAGGAGCATCAAGCCATTGCACTATGGCGGGTTTAATTGACAATTAGTTTGCAAATCCAGCAACATCTTGATGCTCTCGGAGATTGGGTCCGAACTGCTGTTTTTGCAAAGCTAACGTGGACTGATGTAGATTGTCCATCAAGTTGTAACGATTCGCAACTCATACCGTCTCCCCTCCTCACTACAAGTGACTGGACGATTTGCACCTTAATAACCACTCAGTTCCGATATGATCCTTGTAATTTTCTTTTGCACCTTTTCCAGCGCCCCGTGTCCGTTTTTATAATAGGGAAACCAGAACTCTGTGATCTAACCAAGGTTCGACACAAGTTTTTTGACAGAAAAATAGAGAAAAATTTTGGAATGGGCCCTGAACAAGGTGTTGCTGTCCAGTGGATGGGTTAGTAATCTTTTTGCATTCATGTATGCTTACGTATTCTTAAAATTATTTAACGTTACTGTCATATGATGCCCATGTTTGATTCGGTAAGATGGCTCCAATATAGCATCAATTCAGCCATTGCCACTTTAATGAATCAGTTCTTCTGCATGTATATTAAAATAATTCATCAACACTTGAGTTTTCTCCTGCTGAAGATATTACTCTTGGTGTGGTTACTCTGGGCCTTAAGTTCTGGAATTCTGTTCCTAAACCTCTCCGACACCCTACCTCTTTTTTTTCTTTAAGGCGCTCCTTAAAAATTTAGCCCTTCACTCAAGCTTTTGGTCACCTGGCCTAATAATGTGTCATGTGGTTCGATGTCTGATTTTGCTTTATAATGCTCCTGTAAAGCACCGTGGGATATTTTATTATGTTAAAGGCGCTATATAAATATAGATTGTTGGTGGTACAGTTCCATGTCTGCCAACCACCCTCTGCTATTTTTCCCAGCTGGGCATTCATCATGTGTCAGGCTGAATGATGAATATTGCATACGTATTCAGCTATGGAGAACATTACTGTCCCACCAACATCAACATTGTAAAGGGTTTTAATAGACTAAGTAAAGGGATCCTGTTTCAACTGTCTCGAGAGTTAGTAATCGGAGAATACAGATTTAAGATAATTGGCAAAACAACCAGAAGGGGGATGAGAATTTTTTCTTAACGCTAGGAGTTGTTTTGATTTAAAATTCACTGCCTGAAAGGGTGGCAGATTCAATAGTAAAATTCATATGGGAGTTAGATATAGACTTCAAAGGGGCAAGTTTATAAAGCTCTGGGGATAAAGCAGAGTCACGGGACTAATTGGACATCTCTGCTAAAGAACTGGCACAGCCACAGTGGACTGAATGGCTTCCTTATGTGCTGTTCTACCATCCATACATGCACAGTTCCAGCAGCAGGTACGGCATAATGACTTAAGTGCTAATTCTGGCTTTTCTCTTCCCTCCCTCCTTGTCCCCCACATCCCTCCAAAGCACATGCATTCCTCCATGACAGCTATCATGGATTGTTGTAAAAACCCACGTGGTTCACTAATGTCCTTTAGGGAAGAAAACCTGCCATCCTTACCCGGCCCGTCTTACACCTGACTCCTGACCCGCAGCAGTGTGGTTGATTCTTAACTGTCCCCCTGAAATGGGATGGGCAGCAAATGCTGGACTTAAAAACAAAAAAACTGCGGATGCTGGAAATCCAAAACAAAAACAGAATTACCTGGAAAAACTCAGCAGGTCTGGCAGCATCGGCGGAGAAGAAAAGAGTTGACGTTTCGAGTCCTCATGACCCTTCGACAGAACTTGAGTTCTACTCAAATGCTGGACTTGCCAGTGGCACCCACATCCCATGAAAGAATAAAAGTTTGGAATATGTGGCATGGCACCAAAACATGCCAGCGGCACGATTTTGGCTTTAAGGTTCTCTTTGACGCCACCTGTGGTGTTACTACAACAACAGATTACATTTCATAAACGCCTTTTAAGTCCCAAGGTGCTTCACAGGTACATTTTCAAACAAAATTTGACACATTATTAATATAGGTGGCCAAAATATTGGTTAGGTTTTAAAGAGTGTTGCTAAGGAAAAGAGAGAGATAGAGAGGTTTAGGGAGAGAATTCTAGAACTTAGTGCCTAAATGAATGAAAACATGGGTGCCAATGGTGGAGTGATGAGAAATGGAACCAGTGCAGCCAAAGTGTTTATCTTGCCCTGGAAGCAGCAGTGACCTACTTTGCCATGGTCAATGAGCTGCTGCCAGATTGAGAGCCTGGCCTTCTTGCTATGTAAAGTTAGTTTGGCATTATGAATTTGATGACCTCTGCGCCAAAAGTGGCCAACAAGATCGGCAGTAACATTAAGACTCATAGAAGCCAAGTCAGTGCAGAAACCAGTCTCTGTGTATCCAATGAGTTTCTCATGGGGAGCATGATGCCGGGGGAAACGATATAGCAATGTGGTTAGAAACCAGAGCAGCAAATTAAAAGTGCTTACCTTAATCCCAGCCATCATTTCAAATCAGCACAGCCTTGTACTCTTTTTTTCCATTTGAGGTAGTGTTTGTTGATGGTATGTCCAAGCTTACAGTCTGTAGGCCTATCCAGCCTATTGTTGGATCTTTCTTGCTCGATTGGTTTCTCCTGTTTTGGACTTGGAGGTTTTGTTCAAAGCATTGAATCCATACTGGACAATAATCTGTATAACAAGGTTTATACAATATCAGCAGCTTGAGAGTTATCCAGGATGGATATAAACATTGATTTGAACATTACCAGCAAATTTTCCATGGCATTGACTGTTAGAAGACTGAGTATACCCTTTTTTCCCCAAATAAGAGTGCTGTACAGTGTGACTTATTCTATTGTGTTCTTGCCCACATCAATCCCTCAATCAACGTCGGAAAGAAAGGAAAAAGACTTGTATTGGTGCTGTGCCTTTCACAATTTGAATGTCCCAGATCACTTTTGATGTGTAGCCACTGTCATAACCCAGGAAACATAGCAACCAATTTGCTCACAGCAAGCTCCGACAGACAGCAATGTGATAATGACCACATCTGTTTTAGTGATGTTTATTGAGGAATAATTATTGACCACAACACCAGGAATAAGAGCCCCGCTTCCTTTGGAATAGTGCCATGGCATCATTTGCCACAGTTTAATGTCTTATCTGAAAGGCAGCGTCTCCAACAATGCAGCACTCCCCCAGT
Source organism: Carcharodon carcharias (assembly GCF_017639515.1). NCBI lineage: Eukaryota > Metazoa > Chordata > Chondrichthyes > Lamniformes > Lamnidae > Carcharodon > Carcharodon carcharias. The sequence continues at coordinate 132,391,167 of NC_054480.1, read as the reverse complement.
ACTGTCCTGGAGTGTCAGCCTGGTTTTTTTGTTTGTGCTCAGGTTTCTGGAGTGCGACTTGATCCCATGACCTTCTGAGTCAGAGACTAGAGTGCTACCATGGTTGATACTGAAATAGACACTCTGGGCATTATCACAATGCTGTTTGTGCTGCACATGATTGACTGCCATGTTTCCTATGTTACAACACTGACCAAACTTCAAAAAAATCCTCAATGGCTATAAAACATTCCAAGATGTCCAGCAGTTGTATAAAGCACTACCTAAATGCAAGTCTACCTGTCTTTTCCTTTGGTATGGTAAAACTGAGTGTGACCTAGTGTGTTCCTTTTAAGGTCACCTCATCTAACTGCTGCACCTTGCTGTGGTCAGTCACTAGTTTGTTGTCTTCAGGCAGGTCTTGAGGTCAGAAAGAAGTGGCTGGCTTTTCACTGATATATTTTGCATGTATGATGCTTGAAGTATGATTGGACACCTTTTTTTTGTTTTTCCATACTTATAATTAGCAAAACTGTCATGTTGAGTGAGGGGCTTTTTTGGAAGGAAGTGGATGCGATGTGGCATCTGTTGCCTTGGTTGAGATGATGTGGTTTGTAGGTAAGTGTCATTTGATATCATAGATTCACACAGCACAGAATGAGGCCATTCTGTCCATCGTGCCTGTGTCAGCTCAATAAAAGTTATCCAATTAGTCCCATTATGCTGCTCTTTTCCTGTTGCCCTGCAAATTTTTCCTTTTCATTTATCCAAATCCGTTTTGAAAGTTACTATTGAATCTGCTTTCACCACCCTGTTAAGCAGTACGTTTCTAAATCACAGCAACTCGCTACTTAATTTTTTTAAGGAAGGAGAGTAAACTGAGTGTAGAAGGGGATTTTATAAAAATATTTGCATCCAGAACAGAGGGGGAAAAAATTCAGTGTGGAGTTAGAACCAAAATAAAGGAGATGACCGTTTGTGGAGAGTTTAAAGAGCAAAAGGGGGATTTGAACAGTGTCTGCAGATTTAATTCAGTCCTCATTTTAAAATTGTGCAATGCAGCCATGCATTTATATTTCCACTATTAATGTTATTGGCCATATTTATATCGGAAAATGCCTATGTCAGCTTGTCATCTTATAATGACACAAGTAGTTATTTTTCATCACATTACGTCACTTCTACTGGTGGGAGAATGTTACTGCAGTGTGATGTGTTTACACAGTTTCTGTTATAAATATACTTCTTTCCCATTATAAATTAGTAACAGGAGGTTCCAGGATTTTGACCCAGCAGTGGTGAAGGAATGGCAGATAGATGCTCAAGTCAAGACGTGTGTGACTTGGAGGTGATGGTGTTCCCATGATCTGCATGCCCTTTTACTTCTGGGTGGTAGAGGTTATGGGTTTGGGAGGCGTTGTCAAAGATGCCTTGGTAAATTGTTGCAGTAATTTCTATAAATGGTACACATGGCAGCCTGAGTGCACTGGTGATAATAAGAAAACTACAAATATTGGATATCAAAATAAAAGATCAAAACAGGAACTGTTGTGAATGCACTGCTGACCTGTTAGCATCTGTAGAGCAAAGATAGGTTACCATTTCGACAATTTTTAAATCTGTACTGTTAAAAGCTGGAACTAAAGGGCAGGATTTCTGCAGAAGTTTTTTTACTGACGTAGTTCATTAGGTGCCAAAGGCAATGTGGTCAAAAATTGTATATAAATTTTTCATTGTCTGATGGAGTGAGTATAGTATATGCAGAGTTTAAACTCACCTCTGAATCTTTTGACTGATTCCCCTACTCATCCAGAAACACATTAGACCATAAGACATAGGAGCAGAAATTAAGCCATTCGGCTCATCGAGTCTGCTCCACCATTCAATCATGGCTGATAAGTTTCTCAACCCTATTCTCCCGCCTTCTCCCCGTAACCTTTGATCCCCTTACCAATCAAGAACCTATCTATCTCGGTCTTAAATACACTCAATGACCTGGCCTCCACAGCCTTCTGTGGCAATAAATTCCATAGATTCACCACTCTCTGGCTAAAGAAGTTTCTCCTCATCTCTGTTCTAAAAGTTCTTCCCTTTACTCTGAGGCTGTGCCCTCGGGTCCTAGTCTCTCCTACTAATGGAAACATCTTCCCCACGTCCACTCTATCCAGCCCTTTCAATATTCTGTAAGTTTCAATCAGATCCCCCCTCATCCTTCTAAACTCCATCGAGTACAGACCCAGAGTCCTCAAACTTACCTCATATGTTAAGCCTTTTATTCCTGGGATCGTTCTCGTGAACCTCCTCTGGACCCTCTCCAGGGCCAGCACATCCTTCCTGAGATACAGGGCCCAAAATTGCTCATAATATTCTAAATGTGGTCTGACTCAGCAGCACATCCCTGCTTTTATACCCTAATCCTCTCAAAATAAATGCCAACATTGCATTTGCCTTCTTAACTACCGACTCAACCTGCAAGTTAACCTTAAGGGAATCCTGGACTAGGACTCCCAAGTCCCTTTGCATTCTAGATTTCTGAATTCTCTCCCCATTTAGAAAAAATCTATGCCTCTATTCTTCCTACCAAAGTGCATGAGCTCACACATCCCCATGTTGTATTCCACCTGCCACTTCTTTGCCCATTCTCCCAACCTGTCCAAATCCTTCTGCAGCCTCCCCGCCTCCTCAATACTACCTGTCCCTCCACCTATCTTTGTATCATCTGCAAACTTAGCCACGATGCCCTCAGTTCCTTCATCTAGATCGTTTGCATCATCTGCTGTTTGGGAGAGACATTCTGATGGATAATGGGAATTGATGAATTGTGTCCTAAATTTTGGCCTTGCCTATTTGATAAAGCAATACTGTAGACCTGGGAGCTGAAGGTCAGAAGGATTTAAATATCATTGGGTCAAATCAATTTGATGCCGAGAGGCTGATTTATGCCACAGCGGAACCAATTGGGGATAATGGGCTATGTAGCACGATGATGGCTCACATGAGGCTTTGCCTAGCAAAAGTTTTTTCAGATAACCAGAAGGCAAGTAACTGGAGCACAAACCATGGAAATTCCACTGTGAATTCACATATACTATTACTATTTTATTTGGCTCTAGTTTTGAAACAAACTGCACAAGTTTAAGTTGTTCCACGCATTTCATATTGAACAGGAAGTGCAGGCAACCAGAATTGTTTGTTTTTTTGGCTGGGAGCGGAGAATTCTTGGAGCTGTCTGTATTACTTTTAATGCTCTCTGAGTCATAGCTGGGGTTTGTTTTAATACTAAATTTGGAGTGCTCAGACCTGAGCAATCAGTTCTAAACTTTCCATTGCATGAGTAACAAAATTTTATCTTTGGCATTGTACAAAATGGTTTTAAAATCCAGCCGCCCACCTCCAGGCCTCTTTCTCCCACCCCCACCTCGTAACTTTCTCACTGCCTTATCTCACATTTTATTCCATTTCAAAGTGTGAACCAAGGATCTGGATCCTTGGCTCTTAGACCCATTATTGTTGAGAATTGAAAAGCCAATCCTGACCCATTATTGTTGAGAATTGAAAAGCCAATCCTAAAACTAATCTAGGCCATCTGAATGAGTAAACACAGCTGTTGCAGCTTGCACTGGCTGCATGAGCTGTGGAGGACTAGAATTTATGCTTTAAAGTAATTGAATGTTTTCTTATCTAATCTCTTGCAGAGTTACTGGAATTCATGTGAACATGTTGAAGAGAAAGAAGCCTCATAGGTGAGTGGGGACCATGGGATGAAAAAACATCTCACTTCCATTTATTTTGTGGTGTTGATTCAGTTGCTGAGACAGCTCAAGTCAAGACTTAGAAACCATTAGTAACTCTGGTTTGCTTGAAAAGTCACCATGGGTCTCAGTCGAGGCCTATTACAATTGGAGCCTTTGGAGTTTTGGGACTTGGGAACAAAGGCGTGGAATTTGTCCTGCACGCATGTGCTAAAGGGTATGGGTAAGGTATGGGTCTTCTGGACAGCATACTGCTAAAAGAAAATGTTATTGAAGATGCAAAATGTTGAATTTTACAGGCAGTACATGACTTTAAGCTACTAAGGATGCGGTTAGCATACATATACTTAATGAAAAGCTAGATTAATACATGAGGGAGAAAGGAATAGAAGGTTATGGTGATGGGGTGAGAAGAAATAGGATGGTAAGAGGCTTGTGCATGGCATGGACACTGTTATAGTCTGGTGTCTATAGACTGAATGGCCTATCTGTGTGCAGAGTGATGATGTCTAGAGTTAATCCACAACCGCTACCATCTAGAAGGACAAAGGTAGCAGATACACGGGAACCACTTGAAGTTCCCCTCCAAGCCACTTACCATCCTGACTTAGAAATATATCATCGTCCTTTCACTGTTGCTAGGTCAAAATCCTGGAACTCCCTCCCTAACAGCACTGTGGGTGTACCTATGCCACAGGGATTGCAGCAGTCCAAGAAGGCACTTCACCACCAACACCTCAAGGGCAACAAGGCATGGGCAATAAATGTTGGCCTAGCCAGTGACCCTCACATCCCGTAAATAAATTTTTAAAAATACATAATTGTGGAAGAGCCTCCCCAATGGCTCAATGGGTAAATACATACTAAATGTGAATCGTATAGACCAGGAAAATCCCAGGATATTCCCTGGTCTTTGTTGAGCTGAGGCAGAAGTGAGTGGTGGAATTAATATCTATGTCCTTGGTTTGAGAGGTCAGCCAAACCTCCCGCTCCTGACTGTTCTCCATTGGGCCCCAACCCCAGTAGTAAGTGCATTAGTGCAGGGACAGGATTGAGGGCTGTGCAGTGTCCTTCCAGCCAGTTCACCTGCCAGTACTCCTCTGTATAAACTCAACATAAAGATTGGTCACTTCCCTGAGTAGACTTGGAGACCTGCCAATTCTCTGTGCATCTATGTACAACGAAGAGGTTGCATCTTTGGGACTGGGGTTGGGGAGAGAGCGGGCCTGGAAGAAAAGAGAAAAAATTGGGAGGGATGCAAAAGGATTTCCAGCTATAGATGTGGTTCTTGACACTTCTTTTGTTCAACACCTGGCTCCAGGAGTTGAAAGTCTGTCTAACAACACTCCCACGTCATGCGGTGTTTATAAGTAACACATTGCCCTGAAAATGAACACAGATGGAGATTAATTACTTCAAAGATGCTTCCACGTAGGATGGCCATTGGTGAATTAAAATGTCAAGCATGAATGGGTTTAGTTTTATCTTTGCCAAAGGGTTTGACAGCTCTGAAGATACGGCTCACAGCAATTGACCTTCCCACAACAATCCCTTTTGTGAAAACTTTTGATTTGGAGTCCTTAGCTTGTGAAATAATTCAATAGTTTGTGTGCTTTTTTTATTAAAAAAATACTTTAAACCTTTGTCAGAAGGAAACGTAAAAGCGTCTAGTGGGGAAGGAGGGTATTGATATTTTTAAAAACGCCTCCTATCCCGAAATTGCTGCATGGTTTATCCATCAGCATTGGAACTCGTTATACCAGATTAACAAGTCATTGCTGACCCCAGGGTGTGAGATAAAAGCCAAATACTGCGGTTGCTGGAAATCTGAAATAAAAACAGAAATCTGAAAAAGGGACACACAGACTCGAAACTGTATTATCTCTATTTCTCTCTCCACAGATGCTTCACAGATGTCAGACCTGCTGAGTTTTTCCAGCATTTTCTGTTTTTTTGCATGTGTTGGTGAACTGTCTGCTGTGAGGAGCATCAAAGCCAAACACAATCTCTTCCAGCAAGGGTCCTTGCACAGTGGTCAGGATCAGAAATTCTGATTTAATTTCCACCCCCTTTTTTATTTTCTCCTCTTCCTCTCCTCCCTGTCCCTACTGCCCTGGATGAGATTCACAAGGTAAATATAAACCAAAAGCTTGGATTTTATGATGGTCTGCCTGTCTTTGGTCCACATTGGTTTAATTCCTTGGACCCTTTGAGGAGTTGAGGATACAATTTTGATGTGGGGCCAGTATGGAAACAAATTTTTTTGAGAGAAATATTGAATAAACTTTAATGGGAATGAACTTGGTAGATCAGGTGGCCTATACTCTCCTATTCCTCCCCTTTGCTGTATTTATCAAGCATCCTCTGCACATGGTGGTTAAAAACCAGTTTATAGCAATGCTTTCATCCGCAGTTTTTACTTTTTAATTACTTGCTAATCTGGTGATTGGAAGTTACAACTCATCTAAATTGAACGTTCTGAATTAGGCAAAGAACAACCTTCAAGAACAGGGATGGGTAATTGTTTGGGCTGGAGGGCCACTTAAGTTTTGCTGAGCTGTTGAGGGCCAAATGCATGAAATGAATTGTGTTGACGACAGCTATTTGGATATTAAATAGAATATTTAGAAGTCCATTCTTTGAATATTCAGCATTCGGCATCCACCTTTCTCTTCCTCGAGGTCATTCCTTAATTTGGGTTAAGGTTTGAGGGCATCTTTGTGGTCAGGCCTGACCATACTAACTTAGTCACATCAAAATTAATGAAACCCAACAAGGCCTAAATCGTGTACAAATGCTGTACAGAGAGAGACACCTCGTTATTCACATGTGTAGTGGTGTGAGGCTTTTTTTTAAATTAATATATATATATATATATATATATATATATATATATATATATATGTGTGTGTATGTATATATATATATATATATGTATGTATAAATATATATGCCATTTCTGTTCCATATGGCCTCCTCCTCATATCGTAACGATTCTGTGATTTCCTTTCGCTAGACCAGTGGTTCTTGAGTGTTGGTTGAAGGACTCCTTTTTAAATGGATTAGTAATCACAGATCCTCCATCTAAATTATAACATACAATAATAACATGGACATGCTGCATTTAAATCTGTGGTATTTTAATAATGCTTTTAAGAAAACAGGTATTTACTACCAAATATACAGATTTTTCCCCAATACTGAATTTATGTTATGGATTAGGATGGAATAATTATTGATGAATTAATCACTGAAATCATAACAGCCTAAGTGCTTGTTTGCCAGATCAATTAAAATATTTGATAGGCGCAGTGACTGGTAAATTTAATAACCTACCTATACAATGCCCACTGACATTTTAAATCACTTCAGTTAAATCTGTTCCAGTGCTCAACACAAAGTCAGCAGAAATCAGGAGACAAGTCAGCAGGTTACCCTCTGTGTGCTGTTTCAATGCTTCTCCATATGAGCCCCCACTCCTCTCGACATGGCAACTGCACTCTGTCCCCAACTCGCAAAAAAAAATACTCGCCTCCAGCCACTGCTCATTGGCTTAGCTCAGACCTCTTCCTGTGGCCATTCTTAATGCAATGTAGCTCGAGGGCTGAATGAAATCCTCCACGGGGCTGGGTGCGGCCCGCCGGCTGTGGTTTGCCCACCGCTGTTCTAGAGCGTCCGTGCACTGAGCCACCTTTGGAATTGCTCTGAAGATTCATCCAATCATCTACACCTCACCGCCGCCTTGTAGGTTAATGGTGCATGTGAAATTTCAGATGGGGCTAGTGTAAATATTACAGCAAAAGCATGGCAGGCAGGGATTGATCTGACGGTAATTAATTGCAGCACACAATGCCTTATGAATGATTGAATTTGCATATGGTACATAATTTATTATAAACAGATTAATTACATAGAATGTACAGCGCAGAAACAGACCATTCAGCCTGACTGATCTATGCCATTGTTTATGCTTCATGAGCCTCCTCCCACCAAGCTCTTCTAAGCCCATCCACATACCCTTCTATTCCTTTCTAACTCGAGTTTATCTAGCTTCCCCTTAAATGCATCTAGTTTTTTGGTAGTACAGAGCTTGAGTATTGCTTTTTAAAAAAAAAAACACACACAAATCACAGAAATGAGTAATGTGAATTTTAGTGCCAGTATGATTCTAGGTATGTAGGCCATAGGTCCCAAAGATTGATGGTGGATCGTATCAAACAGCATGTCCCTTTCACTGTTCGTAACGGGCAAGTTACAGACTGTACCCAACAAGCCTGTGCTCGCAAAACTCAAAACACAATGTCCAACATTAGATGCAATTCCACGATTGGACATTTGCTAAATAATCCTCAGTGTGCTGAGAATTATGCTGACAACCAGTTGAAGGTTGTCAGTTGAGCTCCCAGTATGACGCATTAGCATGTATTGGAAACTGCATATATTAATACACAGGGCTCTGTTCTTTGCAGACAAAAAGAACATGTACAGACATTGTGCCTATTTCAGCTAGACAAAATAAGTGACAGCCATTCACTGGTTCATTCCTCAGTGTCAAGCTGCCTGGTTTAACTTTCAAACAATGTTTGGCAGTTAGTTGTCAGTCACCATCGACTGGTGTATTCTCCATGGCAACACCTTTACCAATCGGAGTGTATTTGCCAACTAATCAGCTCTCCCTTCTCATAGTATAAATTTCATAGTATAAAGTTGTTCCCTTTACATTTGGTGTTCTTGCGAATTGTCTTGAATGCAAGACGAAAAGCTTCAACCAAAAAAGGTCTCTCTTTTTCAGCAATACTTAAATGCACCTTTGCTTTTAAAGTCAACAACTCCTTGTGGTTGAGTTCCACATTCTAACCACTCTTTGAGTAAGTTTTTCCTGAATTCTCTGTTAGTTTTATTAGTGACTATTTTATATATATGGTCCCTGGTTGGTCTTGCATTACTCACCTGTTTACAAACATTCATAATTAATTTTAAGAAAAGAGCCCTCGGATAATAAACAATGGGCAGAATTTTCTGCCTGTCGGGCAGGCGGGCCCGATCCAATCTCTGGTGGGCAGGGAGCCGATCCCTGCCAGTGAAGCGGGCCGCACTGCCATTTTACGTGGGCGCGCCAATTAAGACCTGCCCAATGTGACGTCTGGCGGGAAATGCTATGCGCTCCCTGTGCGGGCAGGGGGATTCCCTAAAAGCAAGAGTGCATTCTTTTGCACATTTGCACGAAAGAATGCACATCACCCTGAGGCTAAGTGCAGCCTCAGGGAGATCGCCTGGACTTTGAAAAATATTAGAAATAGAAAAAAAAAAATCCCTTACATGTCCCCCTCATGTATGAGTTGGTACATGTTCATAATTTACATAATAACTTTATTAAAAGTTTGAAAACCCTGCATAAAACCTCATCCCGCCGGTGGATGAGGTTTCATGTTTTCTCTATTTGCCGCCGGGGCTCCTGGCCAACCCGCCAACCTTAAGGTTGGACGGGCAGGTCCTTTAATTGGTTAAATGATCCTGTCAATGGCCTTAATTGGCCCCGCCCCCGCTTGCCGACAGCAAAATTCTGCCTAATGTAGATTTTGGTCCGATTCTCCTTACTTTGTTTTTTGTTTGCGGGATATGACTGTCGTTGGCAAGGCCAGCATTTATTAACCATCCCTAATTGCCCTTGAGAAGGTGGTGATTAGCATTGCCCTGAAATTCTGCTGTTCATGTTGTGTAGGTACATTCATAGTGCTGTTAAGGATCGAGTTCCAGGATTTTGACCCAGAGACAATGAAGGAACAGCAATATAGTACCAAGTCAGGAGAGTGTATGACTTGGAGGAGAATGTGCAAGTGATGGTGTTCCCATGCACCTATTGCCCTTGTTCTTTTAGGTAGTAGAGGTTGTGGGCTTGGAAGGTTGCCTGAAATCTTCCTGGTCCACTTGTTGTTCCTCTTTTTACTTTTACTGCCCAACATATTTCCATACCCCAATTTTTTTCGTATAATCTTGAAAATTAGTCCTTTTCCATATTATGGAATTTGGTCATTTCAAATGCCTTTTGCCTGTTCCTGTTGAGCTGACTATGCTTTTATATATAAGAAATCACCATTTGTACAGTGCCCTTACAATATCAGGTTGTTGGGTAGAGTTCTGAAAAAGTGGAACAAAGTTGAGAATTCCTCTGTTTGTAGCTGTGAGATGCTATGAGCCAATGGTTCCAGGGATGAGAAACTTCAGTTATGAGGCAAGATTGGAGAAGTTGGAGAGGAGAAGGCTAAGGGGAACTTAATCGAAGCTCTCAAAATCATGAGTCTGAACAGAGTACATAGGGGGGAACTGTTCCCACTCGTAAACAGAGCGAGAATCAAAGGGCACAGTTTTAAAGTGTTTTGCAAAAGCAGCAAATGCGAGGTGAGAAAAAACTTTTTCATATAGCGAGTACTTAGGGGTTTGGAACGCATGCCTAGAAGTGTGGTGGAGACATTCATTTGAGGCACTCAGGGCATTGGGTGATTATATAAATAGAAACAATATGCAGGGTTACGGGGAAAAGGCAGGAGATTGGCACTAAGTTAAAATGCTCAGAGAGCCGGTGCAGACACGATGGGCCGAATGGTGGTCCCCTACACCATAACAATTCTGAGAGATTCTGTAAACTCGGCTCCGTTACAGATTCTTCATTCAAGGTTTCAATTGGTGAGTCTGTATTCAGGTACTGTAGAGCCTTTGATTGTGTGAAGTTGGGAGACCAGCAGAGAAACGTAGAAACTAGGAGCAGGAGTAGGCCATTCGGCCCTTCAAGCCTGCTCTGCCATTCATTATGATCATGGCTGATCATCCAACTCAATAGCCTGCTCCCACTTTCTCCCCATACCCTTTGATCCCTTTCGCCCCAAGAGCTATATCTAACTCCTCCTTGAAAACATACAATGTTTTGGCCTCAACTACTTTCTGTGGTAGCGAATTCCACATGCTCACCACTCTCTGGATGAAGAAATTTCTCCTCATCTCAGTCCTAAATGGCCTACCCCATATCCTCAGATTGTGACCCCTGGTTCTGGACTCCCCCACCATCGGGAACATCCTTCCTGCATCTACCCTGTCTAGTCCTGTTAGAATTTTATAGGTTTCTATGAGATACCCCCTCATTCTTCTGAACTCCAGTGAATATAATCCTAACCAACTCAATCTCTCCTCATATGTCAGTCCTGCCATCCCAGGAATCAGTCTGCACTCCCTCTATAGCAAGAACATCCTTCTTCAGATAAGGAGACCAAAACTATACACAATATTCCAAGTGTGGTCTCACCAAGGCCCTGTATGATTTCAGCAAGATATCCCTGCCCCTGTACTCGAATCCTCTGGCTATGAAGGCCAACACACCATTTCCCTTCTTTACCACCTGCTGCACCTGCATGCTTACCTTCAGCAACTGGTGTACGAGGACACCCAGGTCTCCTTGCACGTTCCCCTCTCTCAATTTGAAGATGAACCTAGTTTTTTTTTTGTAGTCTTTATCTAGTTGATAAGATGTTAAATGCCTCAGGTTTTAGGGGAGGCGTTGGTGTAGTGGTATTGTCACCAGGCTAGTAATCCAGAGACCCAGGGTAATGCTCATGACAGATGGTGGAATTTGTACTCAATAAAAAAATCTGGAATTAAGAGTCTTATGATGACCATGGAACCATTGTCAGTTGTCGTAAAATTCCATCTGGTTCACTAATGTCTTTTTAGGGAAGGGAATCTGCTGTCCTTATCTGGCCTGGCCTACATGTGACTCCAAACCACAAAAATGTGTGGCTGATTCTTAAATTCCCTCTGGAATGGTCGAGCAAGCCACTTAGTTCTCAAGGGCATTTTGGGATGGGCAAAAATGCTGGTCTAGCCAACGATGTCCCCATTCCACGAATACATTTTTTAAAAATGTAGTCATGGTCATCACTGCACTATTTTCAAGAAAAATCTGGATTGAGTCAAAAATATTCATAAAATGTAACATTGTAACGGAAAAGGTGGGATTTAGCAGCAAGCAGGTATGGAAACTGCCAATACAGCAATAAAACAACAAATGAGAAAGGGAACCAATTACATTTTGAAAATGCTTTTGAGCACTGTCTTGATTTGCCAGTTTCTCATGGATGCAGTTGGTAAATATATTTGTTTTATAGCAAAAGTGTTGAAACTCAGCACAAATCAACATATCCAAACAGTTGTCTTATATGCAAACTCAAAACTTAGATGACACTTCCGTCCTGAGACCAACTCCTCTTTCAAATGGGGGGACGGGGGGGGCATGAGTTTTGTGGGCTTTCTGCAGGTATCATTGTGAGAAATGATGAATGAAGAAGCTTAACCAGAAAGCAGATCACAACACTAGGATTATTTTATGATTGGCAGCGACACTAACCATTCAAGGAAAATGCCAGGACTTAGCATTTGTAAACAGCGTTTAATTCCCTCCCCAGTGCTCCATCCTGCCCAGCACACAGAAAGCTCTGATAGGACTGAAACCCATAGTAACCTTTAATTGGGCTATGATTGGGCCTCTCATCTTGGGTTCTGAGAGCATCTTCGACCCCTGTGTCGTGTCTGAGAAGTACCTGTCTGACTCAGGCCTTGATTCTGCCACTCCCTGGGCATTTGGATACTGGCCCCCATGCTGGTTCTACTGTGGTTTTATCTCCAGTTTGTTCCAGCTCCTCCTTTGTTCATCGACAGCTCCATGGTCCTGTGCTGCATGCATATTTGGCAGCTCCATTCACTGGCATGTGTCATTAAACCAAGGCCCTATCTACCCTGTCAGATGATATAAAGGTCCTCTGACTTTGCTTTGAAGAAAAACAGTGGTGTTCTCCTCCTGTCCTGGCCAATATTTGTCCATCACCCAACCTGTCTGGTCATTATCCTGTTGCTGTTTATGGCAGTTGGTTGGGCATGTTTGTCTGCCATGTTTTCTACATTACCAGTGACCACACTTCAGAAGTGCTCCATTGTTGTTGCCTGTAAAATATGTTGGGACATCCTGAGGTTGTGAAAGAAGCTGTATAAATGTAAGTTTTTTAATCTGTAAGAAATTCTACAGGAAGTTCTTTTTTTAAGGCTTTCAGTTTAAAATAAAACCAATAAGTTGATGAGGTGTATTTCAATGCAAGGAATATTACCATGATCCACAGGGAATGTCCACTCCAGTGAGGAAGACAATTGAGGTTGCACTGCACAGTGTTAAATGAAAAAGTCAATGGCCTTCACTGCTATCCATTGGAATGAGCGGGAGTGTCTTATGAGGAAAAGTAAGACAGACTCAGCTTATTTCCACTGGAGTTTAGAAGAGTGAGTGGTGACCTGATTGAAGTATGTAAGATCCTGAACGGCACTGCCAAAGTGGATGTGGAAAGGATGTTTCCTTTTGTGGGTAATTAGGAGTTGCCCTTTTAGGGCAGAGATGAGAAATTTTTTTGAGGGTTGCGCGATTTTGGAATTCTCTGCCTCAGAAGGCAATGGAGGTGGGGTCATTGAATATTTTTAAGGCGGAGGTGGATAGGTTCTTGTTAGGCAAGGGAATTGAAGGTTATTAGGGGTAAATGGGAATGTGGAATTCGAAACGCAAACAGATCAGCCATCATATTGAATGGCGGAGCAGGCTTGAGGAGCCAAATGGCTTCCTACTCCTATTTCATATGCTCGTATTACCACTTAACAAGTACAGGGCTTTTAAGAGAGAATTATGGCAAACAAATGCCCATGTAAAATGCAAGTAGCTTCTACTGTTTCCACACAGCAAACCCAGACCAAGGGTCCTAGTTTACTCAGTGTACTCATACCAGCATGTATAAAGAAGGTCTTCTATTAAAGAGGGGATTAAAGCTTAAGACGTTATTAGCTTTAATAATTTGGTAGCACTTTTGCCTCAGTGTGATGCATGAACTTGCAACTATCTGACTTAAAAACATGAGTTAATCTGGGCCTCGAGTTCAAAACACTGCTGATGGACTGCTGCATTGTTAAAACTGCAATCTTCCTAATAATAATCTACACATTATGATGTGGCAGATATGTGTACCAGGCGGATCAAATCCACAAGGGAAACTTGTTCACAACGGTTCTGCAATTTGTATTTATTATGAGATGTGTGCACTGAATTCTGAAGTAATAAGTCCACCGAGACCTTTAGCGATTTTTCAAAATTAAAATATTTATTAACAAAATAAAAGATTTCAAGCATGTACACGAGGCTACAATTACTACTATAATAACTCCTAAAATCCGTAATCAACCTGACTCCCAGTTACACTCCCTTTAAGGCAATGGTCCCCAGTGGATTATAGATTTTAAAACAGATCCAGCAAGTTGATGCAATACCCTGGACAGTGGAATTCCAAATGGCTTTTCTTCAGCTTCAGTTTTGTAAGACAGCAAGCTTATGCATAAGTGCTGGAGGCTTCATTAAGACTATTTCACACACTACTGTTACATGGCCTTTTCCTGACACACAGCTATTAATTCTCCTTTATATATGTTTCTGTCTTTGCAACTGTATCTCTCATAATATAAAAAACTTTCATGTCGTCACTATATGTTGTCAGTAATTTTTGGGGAAAATAAACACATTCCTTAGCCTTGCTTATCTGGCTAGTTGTAAACAGACTAAAATCCCTTTGAAATCCAAATATCCCTTCATTTCTCTAAAAATGCAAGTTCCCTTCACACCTCATATACTAAGCCAGCATCCATGTTTACTCATTAGCATATCAAGCACCTAGCTTCTTTTGATGATTTAAACTTGCTATTTGACTCCAAGAGTCAATAAATCCCACACAACCAATTATACTTACCCCCATAAACCTACTTCACAATAAACCAGAAAAATATTATGAAAATTATTATACTTTCATGACAACATGGCTTGAAATTTCAAAGATGTCTTCCTGCTATACTGATGCACTAAATGGCTGTTGCATTATAGCTTAAATAAATTGCTACACTTCAAAGAAATATCAGTTGAAAAGTTAGGAAATTTGAAGCATGGAACATGGCCTTTGTTTGGATCTTGACTGTCCAGTCCATTGAAGCAAGCTCCAGCTGTGGCATTCCTACAGCACATTCTGCTTCAGGATTGTTATTCATTCATCAACTACACCATTGGAGGGTAATCACACCCAAAACTACCTTGCCTTGCTAACTGTACCCCTACTGTTTAAAGCCATCTTAAAAGCTCTGTTTTTCAACTGTTCTTTTGGTCCTCCCAGCTCCCCCAGGTTCAGTGTCATTTTATTCACCTTGTAAAGTGTTCTGAGATGTTGGTTAGTGTGAGGAGTATCATTTAAATGTTGATTTTGGGGAATTACAGCATTGGAGATGAAACCACCTGAAGCATTCCTTCATTTCCTCAAAACTGTCTTGATTTGCTTTTATATGAAAACAAAAGCAAAACACTCCAGATGCTGAATTAGAACCATAAAATGCTGGGAATGCTCAGCAGGTCTGGCAGCATCTGTGGAGATGAACAGCTTACATTTCAGGTTGATGAACTTTCCTCAAGAGATGGAAAATATTAATGCTTTTAAGCAACTACAGAGCCTAGGGAAAGGAGAACGCCGGGAAAAAATCTGGACCCATCTTGTATTTCTTCACTTGTCCAATTATCAGCCCATTTGCCTTGCCCCGTCCCTTTTCTGTATACACGCAGTTGCTTTATTATACATTTGATACAATTCTCCAGCACTAAAGAGTTGACACTTGTGGGCAAGGGTTTCAGTCATTCCCTGTTCAGTATGACTCGCTGTGATTCATTGGGGAATGAGTATGGGGCAGAGATTTAATCATTCCTGCTTTCTACCTGATTCTTTCCTTGTCCACCCTTTACCCTGCCTCTACATTTGCTTAAAGCCAAGGAAATACTAGCTTCCATGCCACTCTGACCTCTTTGTCCTTGGCCTCGTACACTGTTCCCATGAAGCTCAAGGAGCAGCACTTCATCTTTCAATTTGGCATTCTTAGATTTCCAATCAGCATTGAGTTCATCAAATTTAGATCATAGCCATTCTTCCATATTTTCAGGCAGCTGCAGCTGGCAATGATTCTATCGTCATTTACGACTCCCAGACACACACTTTGTTTCTTTACTTGTCCCGTTACCTTCCCCTTTTGCCTTGCACCATCATTTCATTTGTTATTTAATCTCTCCTGCCTTTCACCTTATCGCAAACCTTCCCGTCTGTTCTTTTCTTCCCTCCCCTCTCTCTGCCTCTGCCTTTGCTTAAAAACTTTCCAGTTCTGATGGAGGGTCATCAACCTGAAATGTTAACTCTGTTTCTCTCTCGACAGTTGCTGCCTGACCTGCCGAGTATCTTCAGCATTTTATTGCTTAAAAGCAATAAAACATCTTCTGGTTCTCATGTTATGCTGTATGCAAATGACCATGACAGATGTCAATATAATAAATCCCTTCACATCACAGTAATTCATTGCATGTGAAGTACTTTGAGACTTGCAATATGATAGGTTCTGCAAAAATACAACCCTTTAATTCGTAACAGGAGTGGGAAAGTGGTCTCTAGTTTCAAAAGTTGGACATCTGGTATCCTTTAAAAAAAAATGTGCATTTATTAAATGCCTTTTGCAACCCCCCAGAATGCTTTACAGTCAGTGAAATTTTTTGCGTCTTAGGCACTGTTGTAAGGCAGAAAGAATGGCAACCAATTTTCGCATAGCATGGTCCCACATGATACAATGATTGGATTCTGTTTTATTGATGTCGGTTCGGGGAGGTAAATATTGTCCAGGGAGAACTCCACTGCTCCTCTTCAGGTGGTTCCATGGGATCTTCTACATCCACCTGAGTGGGCAGACAGTTTCTCAGCCAAAAGGCAGCACTCCCCATGGTGCAGCCCTCCCGCAGCACTTCATTGAAGTGTCTGCTGGATTATAAACTCAAACCTCTGGGGTAGCAATTGAATCTGCCTATTTCTGACTCAAAGCCAAAGTACCACTGAGCCAAGGTGGCTTTTATTTCATATTTGCAGCTTCTGCAGTATTTTGCCTCAGACATTCTGGGTCTTTCTGGATTACACACTGAAAAAAAAAACACACCGTTTTGGTTAAAAACAGGCGGCTAACAACCTTGACAGTGGAGGGACTAGCTGCAAAAGGAACGGATGTAGTGGGTCAAAACAAAAAAACTGCGGATGCTGGAAATCCAAAACAAAAACAAAAACAGAATTACCTGGAAAAACTCAGCAGGTCTGGCAGCATCGGCGGAGAAGAAAAGAGTTGACGTTTCGAGTCCTCATGACCCTTCGACAGAATGTCAAAGGGTCATGAGGACTCGAAACGTCAACTCTTTTCTTCTCCGCCGATGCTGCCAGACCTGCTGAGTTTTTCCAGGATGTAGTGGGTCTTTGGAAAAGCAGTGTAATATATGGTGGGTGAGGCAGTTGTGAGGAGCATACTAAAGCAAGCCCTTAATTCACATTACAGCATGGGGCTTGGTTTCTCACTTGCCCTAGGCCAGTCTGTAAGTGGAATTTCTTTTCCAACTCTGCCTTAATGACATTTTGGGTGTTTTGCTTTGGTGCTCCAGCCATTTCACAGCACTCCTGCAGGGAGGATTTGAGCAGAAAATCTACACTAAACCCTGCCAACTTCAGCTGTCAATTCATTTGTTTGATTACCTAAATGTTTGTCAGTTTAAAATCTGTGTTCAACTTCTTCTCTCCACAATGCCCCTCGTTCCCAAATTTGATCCTTTTACTTGTCCTGACATAATGCAACAACAACAACAACAACTTTTATATAGTAGTAACATATCCCAATGCACTTCATGGATGGAATGATAATTGAAGTGGTTAAGTACTGCTGGGATATAATTACACGGGTGCCTGTAACACAGGGGCATTAAAGCTAGTTGAGATTACCTGGTATGGTGCCGCAGCCATCCACATAAGGTAATTTAGGAATTCCCAGGTTTAATGCTTGGGTTTTGCTTGATTAGCATGTTTTAACTACGTGACATGTAGACACGAGCTGATCACAGTGTCCCTGAAAGAAAATTTCATGCAGGTTTCCTGCCGCTGATGATTAGTCCAGTGACCACCTGCTGAAAATTAGTATTTGCACATGGGTGTCGGATGAGGACAGTTTTAGACTGCAGAGCTCCCCTTGATTCTTCCCCTTCTGTACCTGCCCCCCCCCCCCGGCCGGCCAATTGTCATCTTTTAATCAGTGTTCTCCTGCAAACCATAATGGCAGTGGAATAGACGGCAGAATCATCCATAGTTTTAACTGCCGTGGCATTCCGAATTTCCGACTCCTATTAATTTTGTGCACCCTTAACACTGCAGCTGCTGTGCTGTCCAGAGCAGTTGCTCTGACACTGCAAGTTTATATTTCCATCCTGCTGAGGTCTTCCTCCACCTATATTTAATTTCAGCCTCTGCTCCTTGTCAAGCTGAGACTGAAACAAAATGAAGCCTGAGGCATAAGACCGTAAGATGTAGGAGCAGAAGTAGGCCATTCGGCCCATCGTGTCTACTCCGCCATTCAGTGAGATCATGGCTGATTTGACAATCCTCAACTCCACTTTCCTGCCTTTTCCCCATAACCCTTAATTCCCTCACTGATTAAAAATCTGTCTATCTCAGCCTTGACAATCCAGCCTCTACAGCCCTCTGCGGTAAAGAATTCCACAGATTGACTTCCCTCAGAGAAAATAAATTTCTCCTCATCTCTGTCTTAAATGGGCAACCCTTTTACTCTGAGATTATGCCCTCTGGTCCTAGACTTTCCCAGAAGGGGAAACAGCCTCTCAGCATCTACCCTGTGAAGCCCCTTAAGGATCTTATATGTTTCAATAAGATTGCCTCTCATCCTTCCAAACTCCAATGAGTATAGGCCCAACCGACTCAACCTCTCCTCATAAGAAAATCCCTCCATTCCCGGGATCAACCTAGTGAACCTTCTCTGGGCTGACTCCAGCACCAGTATATCTTTCCTTAGATAAGGGGACCAAAACTGTTCACAGTATTCTAGGTGTGATCTAACTAGTGCCTTGTATAGTCTTAGCAAGACTTCCCTATTTTTATCCTCTATCCCCTTTGAAATAAAGGCCAACATTCCATTTGCCTTACCTATTACCCGCTGAACCTGTATGCTAGCTTTTTGGGATTTATGCATGAGGACCCCCAAATCCCTCTGTGCTGCAGCTTTCTTCAGTCTTTCTCCATTTAGATATTATTCAGCTCCTCTATTCTTCCTGCCAAAGTGCATCACCTCACACTTTCTCACATTATATTCCATCTGGGTGGGTTTGTTGTCCAGCTTCATAATGCTACAAAATCCTTGATGCCGCTGTGTTTTAAGCAGATAGTTTAATTGTAAAACACCCCTACAGTAGAGGGAAGGAAACTCTACAGGTTTATAATGCTCCTGTGTACAATTTGGCACTCGACTGTTTTTCTAGTATTGGTGCGTGGCTCACTGCAGATGTGTTGTCAAACTCTGTTGGCCACTCTACATTATGCAAAAGTGTGGTTCGATAAAGCTGCACTCAACAGCAATTTGGCATTTACCATATTAAAAAGCCCCAAGACACTTCACAGGAGCGATTGCCAAATTAAAATTTGACCTGTAACCAAATAAGGAGATCATAGGAAAGGTGGCCAAGAGCTTGGTCAAACGGGTAGGTATTAAGGAGCATCTTAAAAGAAGAGAAAGGTGCAAAGGTTTGTGAAGGAAATTGCAGAGTTTTGAGGCCTTGGGAGCTGAAGGCACAGCTGCCTGTGGTAGAATGAAAAATATTGCCATTGCTTAGGAGCCTACCAAATTAAAAGGTTACTTCTCTTGTATGTGGGAGCTGTCCCTCAATGTTTACATTTTGGGGCTTTATATTACGCACCAGAGTCTCCAGCATGATTAACCCAAAAGCAAAATACTGGGGATGCTGGAAATCTGAAATGAAAATGGTGGAAATATTCAGTGGGTAAGGCCAGTATCTTTGGAGTGAGAAACAGCATTCACGTTTCAGGTGGTTGACCTTTCATCAGAACTGTTATTGACCGAATCGTTAACTCCGATTTCTCTCTCCACAGATGCCGCCTGACTGGCTGAGTTTTTCCAGCATTTTCTGTTTTTGTTCCAGCATGAATAACCTTAATGCAAAAGATTAGGGATGAATTTCATAAAGCTCGCTCTATCAAAACAGGAACAAAAAAAGACTTGTAAGTCCAAAGCACCAATGCATCAGAAGTAAGAAAAGCTTGACAATATAAATAGAGCCTTTCTCACATTAGAACATCCTAAAGTGCTTCACACCAAGAAGGGAGCCTGGGGAAGGGTGGTGAGAAAGTGGTGGTGGCGGGGGGGAACTCCTTTGCTCTCTAAAATAGTGCCAAAGGAACTTTTACCTCCACCTGAGAGGGCAGACATTTCATACAAATTATAGCACCCCTGACAATGCATCACTCCCTCAATACTGCACTGGGAGTGTCAGGCAGGATATTTTATGTTCAGGTCTCCATTATGAGTGTTGAACATGCAACCTGCTGACTGAAATGAGAGTGCTATCCACTGAGCCTTGGACACCATGACAACTTGAAGCAAATCCTAACCCAAGGAAAACTGCATAATATGGAATAAAGTTAAATCGTAATTAGGAGATGAGACTCCAATGGTAACATCCATTGGTATTGCATCTAGTGACTAAGCCTTGGCAACTCTGCTACTATGGATACAGTTGCTAAGTACTAACAGAAGCCAGTTCCCAAGACTGTTGGTTTACTTTTTGTTTGCTGTGATGTCAGCTGCTTTTTGGCTGAAGCCCAGTAATGAGCTCCGTGAACCCAAGGTTCTTTCTGTGGTTACAATGCCCTATATTTTTACATTTTAAAGCAAAATGAAAAGCATGCTGTCTTGTATTTAGCTTCTGGCTTGAAGAGTATGTTAATGCCTTGATTTGTGGGCAGAAGCCACTTTCTCTCCTCTAGTTCTCAATATTGACTGCTGTTATGGGAAGCTTCCGCAGTCTCAGGTTCAAGATCAAACACCTGAATTGGCAGGCTACTCTAAACTGTGCGATGTCAAAAGCTACACTGACCCTTGGTGCCATGCTTTTCATTGTTTTTAAATTTGGCCTGCCTTTAAACCTGTTACCTAAGATGTCATGCTTTAATTGTATAGAACCTTGGTTAGACTGCACCTGGAGTATTATGTGCAGTTTTGGTCCCCTTACCTAAGGAAGGATAAACTTGCCATAAAGGGAGTGCAGCTGAGATTCACTAGACTCTTTCCTGGGATGGCAGAACTACCCTATGAGGAGTGATAGAGGAAACCGGGCCTGTGTTCTCTAGAGATTAGAAGAATGAGAGGTGATTTCATTGAAACTTACAACATTCTTAAAGGGCTGGACAGGGTAGATACAGAAAGATTGTTTCCCCTGGCTGGGGTGTCTAGAGCCAGGGGACACAATCTCAGAATAAAGGCAGGCCATTTAGGACTGAGGTGAGGAGGAATTTCTCCACTCAGGGGGTGATGAATCTTTGAAACTGTCTACCCCAGAGGGCTGTGGAAGCTCCATCATTGAGTATAGTCAAGACAGAGATGAATAGATTTCTAAATACTAATGACATAATGGGATATGGGGGTAGACTGGCAAGGTGGCGTTGAGGTAGATGATCAGTCGTGATTTGGTCAAATGGCGGAGTAGGCTCAAGGGGCTTAATGGCCTACTCTTCCTATGTTCCTTCCTAAAATACAGCACTCTGTAACCAAGCGTGTGGTTCACTGTGTGATCCCGGGGGCTTCAGCCTCGTAGCTTTTGAGCTAACTGGCCAATCTACTGATTTAGTTCCCCGTGTACCTCCTTGACTGTTTCTTACCTTGACACTTCCCCATTACTGCTGAGGATTGGGACTCTCTTGTTGTGAAATTGCAGCCACAGACCCAACATTACCCCCTCTTACCTTTGCCTCCACCCCCTCAAGCCCTCCCATTTCCGCAAATAACCTCAGAGCATGGATTGTCTCAACACTGGGAGAGCCCCTTCCCAGTACCACATGATGCCCATGCACCCAATTACTTGACTCCCTACAATCTGAGAAGCAACGCAATAGTCTTGGCAAAATAAAGATGCATCGTGTTCACCGTCCAGCATATGGATTAATTAACCTAGGAGCCCATTATGCAAGTAATGCGTGCTTTGAACAGACACAGGAGACCCACCAGGGTGTACACATTGAAGTATTTAATGTGTCAACATATACGTTGGTTATAGACTTGCTTTTGTGCATTATTCGCTGATCGAATTTCTGTCAGTACCTTCATTGAAGCTAAAATCCGGCTTGATTAAGAGCAATAGAAGTCAGTGCATAGCCTGCATTAGAAGTGATGTGTTTAGGAACATTTCAACAAGAGTAGGCCATTCAGACCCTTGAGCCAGTTTCAACATTTGGTTAGATTGTAACTGATTTGTACCTCAACCTCCTTTACATATCTTTCATTCATATCTTCCGACACCTTTACCTAACAAAAAACATATTGATTAAATTTGTCTAGAAAGTTTTAATTGACCCAGTACCCACTTTATTTTGGGAGGGTTACATATTTCTACTATCCTTTGTGGGGAGAAGTTCCTCACTTTGAATAGCCTGGCTCGAATGTTAAGGTTATCCATCACGCTATTAGAAATGAAATTTTGCAGTTTTGTGCTATTTGGAGGTATACTTGAAAGAATCTTCGATCCACGCTGATTTGGCTCAAAAGCCAATGCAAGTTATGTCTCTTGATCTGATCAAACAAGACTACCTATTTGCCAGTGGCCTGGGAATATGCAGGGTGGGCCAGCAACTTCTGTTCCATCTACCTGCATGCTTGCCCCACAGTGCTGCAAGGGGGCAGTTGCATGGGATAGATTTTGCATCGTTAGTGGGAGATGGCTAATCTAACTAGCAGGTTCACAGGTCATTAAATGGAGCAATGCAGGTTAATCATGTCAGCAGTGGATAGTTCTCTCTCCTCTGAATTAGAGGTTGGGAGTTCAAGACCCACTCCAGAGAGTTGAGCACAGATATCACTGCCTGTCCAGTGTGGTTCCGAGCTGCACTCCTGGAGACGCCGCCTTTTGGCTGCAACGTTAAACTTGTTCCATTTCAGGTACGCGTAAAACGGGATCTTAGCATCGAATGGTTACAGCACAGAAGGAGGCCATTCAGTCCATTGTGTCTGTTCTGATACTCTGCAGGAGCAATTTACCTAATGTGTCTCCTCCATCTTTTCTCTATAGCCCTGTGTTTTTTTCCTTTTCAGATAACCTTAAAAAAGAGAAACGAAAAAGTAAGCTGATAGGGGTCTTTAAGGTTACAAAGGAGTCTAATGGTGTAGATGTAGAGAAGATGTTTCTACTGTGGAGAAGTCCAAAATGAGAGGCCTTAAATTTAGGATTGTCACTAATAAATCCAATAAGGAATTTGGGCGAAACTTCACGCAGAATGGTTAGAATATAGAACTTACTACCACAAGGAATAGTGGTGATGAATGTTATGGATTATTTAAGGGGAAGCAAGATGAGTACATGAGGGAGAAAAGAATATTAGAATATGTTGATAGCTTAAGATGAAGTAAGGTGGGAGGAGGCTTCAAGCCTAGATGGCCTGTTTCTGTGTTGAATTCTATGTAGGATGCAAGACTCATAAACCCAGCTGTTAGAGTTTGGGCCCTGATGTCAATACAGTAAAGGTACTTCAAGAAGCTTTGGGTGATTGTTCAAATGCACTTGGTCTACTGGTAAAGAAGGTGTGCTAAAATGGAATCAATCAAAATTATTATTGTTTTTGTTGTGTTTTAACTTCAAGGAAGCGTACCAAAGCAGACTCAAGTGACCCAGTTGCCTATAAACAGCGCAGTATTGTTGGCAGTAAAGTGCAGCATGGATGGAGGGAGAAATCGGGAGTGGTTACCCAGTGGAAGGGCACAGTGCTGGACCAGCTGCCAGTTAACCCCTCGCTCTTCTTGGTCAAGTATGATGAATTCGATTGTGTGTACGGGATCGAACTTTTCAAAGATGAGAGAGTCTCAAGTCTTGAAATTCTGCCCGATAAAAGTGGTAAGTCATTCATTGCTGGCCTACAGTTTTATCTTTGTTTTTGTGCACTTTTGTGTGTGCAAACCTAATTAAACCCAAGCAGCTTCAAAAACTCTGCCCATATATGTTCAAAACATTTGTAAAGCAAAATGAAATCTCAGCTGACAACAACGGCAGCAACAACTTGCTTTTGTACAGCTCCTTCGATGTAGTAAAACATCCCAAGGCCCTTTACAGAAGCGTGAG
Source organism: Carcharodon carcharias (assembly GCF_017639515.1). Classification (NCBI taxonomy): domain Eukaryota; kingdom Metazoa; phylum Chordata; class Chondrichthyes; order Lamniformes; family Lamnidae; genus Carcharodon; species Carcharodon carcharias. The sequence goes on along the minus strand of NC_054480.1, from coordinate 132,367,131 downwards.
CAAACAAAACTTGATGCCAAGACAGGGCAATAGTAGGACAGGTGAAAGCTTAAGGAGCATCTTCAAGGAGGTGGAAAGTAGAGGAAGTTCCAGAGAGCTGTGCTCCAAACCCAAAGTGAACTTGCACAAATTTCCATCAACGTTCACTATTATTGGAGAGACCCCTGATAACACTTTTAAAATACACCAGATGTCTGGTGATCTCCATTATATTTGTACTCTGGATTCATATCCAGAGTGAGTTTGCAATATTAGTTAAATATAAAAGATGGCTGTTAACCACTGTTAGTAAATTAAAACATCCTCCAAGTCTTCACTGCCTTAACTTTTAAGATTTGCATTTGTGTGGTGTAAAGCAATGCAAATCTGGACATTCTGAACTGAAATTTACAAGTCCCATCTGTACGCTCTGTCAGTTGATTTAATTTGAGATCTGGTTCACATACCTGATGCTACGTCTTACTGTATCCCCTCGAGAGGGGTGGGAGAGTGCAATGACAGATCACCATTGGGTGAGTCATGGTTGACATTTTATACAGTAACTATGTGCCATTCTGTGTTAAACAAGATTGAATTACCTGTTGGTACCTTCCATTTTGTGCTTTTCGTAATTGTAGAGCTTAATGTGAGTCATTACAGTTTTGAGTACTGTTTCAGAGACTGAAACTAAACAGAGTTAAGCACAGAAATCTGTGGTGATGGAGCGTTCAGTCACTATCGTTTTGTTTTTTAAATTTGTTTTTCCTCCCGACAATTTGCTCCATCCTCATGCCCTTCTTCCTTATGCCATCACTGCTAACCTGGCCAAGAATAGGTAACTTGCTACAGCGCAGTGCTAGAACATGAAATCAGTATCATGCCAGATGTTGCGTTTACTCACTGAGCCATAAAGGGACATTTTGTGTGTGTGTGAGTTTGTACTTAACACAGAAGACAGATAGATGATGACAGTTTCCACAGGCCAGCTAAAGCTTCCACTGTCCTTGTGGGTGGAGGTTAGCGTGCCAGGGTATATAATCAATCCATTACATTGTTAATGGAAATATGAAATGCCTCGTATCCTCTAGTTCCCTGTGAGATGGACAAATAACAAACACGTAACAGGCCACTTGGCTCAGCATATAAACTGAATTGAGAGAAAAACGCAACAGAATTTACTGGAGTTCAGAACTTACTATCCTCCAAGTAAGACACGGTTGTGCCCAGCTGTGATTGCCCATATGCAAAATAGCCTCTTGACATTTGATGTCTTAGTTTACACAAGGCCACTCGTCCCTGCTTCCAGTGGGTTGCCAGCACCTATAGAGCTGCATCCCGAGAAAGCCAACAACTTCAGGAAAGGAAATGGTTCAGCAAAATCCACTTTATTACACTCGCACAACTATTGCAAACTGTTTCCAATGATGGAAGGGTTGATGACCAAAGGCTGTAGATTTAAGGTGATTGACCACAGAACTAGAGATGACGTGACTTTTTTTTTTTGCACAGCCAGTGGTTAGGATTGGAAAAGTCAGAGTCATAGAGGTTCGCAGCACAGGAAAAAGCCCTTTGGCCCATCGAGTCTGCGCCGGTCAAACAAGCATCTAACTGTTCTAATCCCATACCCATAGCCTGTATGCCGGCATCGCAAGTGCGCATCCAAATACTTCTTAAATGTTATGAGAGTTTCTGCCTCTACCACCCTTTCAGGCAGTGAGTTCCAGATTCCCACCACCCTCTGGGTGAAAAAATTCTTCCTCACATCTCCTCTAAGCCTCCTGCCCCTTACCTTAAATCTATACTCCCTGGCTATTGATACCCCCCACCAAGGGGAAAAGTTTCTCCCTATCTACCCTATCTATGCCCCTCATAATTTTATACACCTCAATCATGTCCCCCCTAAATCTCCTCTGCTCCAAGGAAAAGAACACCAGCATATCCAATCTCTCTTCATAAATAAAACTCTCCAGTCCAGGCAACATCCTGGTAAATCTCCTCTGCACTCACTCCCTAGTGCAATCACATCCTTCCTATAATGTGTATTCCAGAACTGCATACAATACCCTAGCTGTGGCCTAACCAGCGTTTTATATGGTTCCAGCATAACCTCCCTGCTCTTATATTCTATGCCTCAGCTAATAAAGGCAAGTATCCTTATCTACCTGTCCTGCTACCTTAAGGGACCAGTGGACATGCACACCAAGGTCCCTCTGATCCTCAGTGCTTCCCAGTGTCCTACCATTCATCGTGTATTCCCGTGCCTTGTTTGTCCTGCCCAAGTGCATCACCTCACACTTACCCGGATTAAATTCCATTTGCCACTGACCAGCCCGTCTATATCCTCCTGTAATCTAAGGCTATCCTCCTCACTATTTACCACCTAACTAATTTTTGTGTCATCCACGAACTTGCTGATCAACCCTTCGACATTCAAGTCAAAATCGTTAATATATACCACAAACAGTAAGGGATAGGCATCCAGTCCAGAAAACACACTTCAACCGTCACCTTCTGCTTCCTGCCACTCGGCCAATTCTGGATCCAATTTGCCAAATTGCCTTGGATCCCATGGGCTCTCACCTTCGTTATCAGTCTCCCATGCGGGACCTTATCAAAAGCCTTGCTGCAGTCCAAGCAGACTACATCAAATGCATTGCCCTCATCTACACGCCTGGTCACCTCTTCGAAAAATTCAATCAAATTGATCAGACATGACTTCCCCTTAATAAAACCATACTGACTGTCCTTGATTAATCCCTGCCTCTCCAAGTGTAGATTAATTCTGTCCCTCAGAATTACTTCCATTAGTTTCCCCACCACTGAGGTTAGACTGACAGGCCTGGAGTTCCCTAGTTTATCCCTTCCTCCCTTCTTGATTAACGGTACCACACTGGCTGTCCTCCAGTCCTCTGGCACCTCTCCTGTGGCCAGAGAGGTATTGAAAATTATTGCCTGTACCCCTGCTTATTTCCTCCCTTGCCTCACTCAACAGCCTGGGATACGTTTCATTCAGGCCTGGAGATTTATTTACTTTTAAGCCTGCCAGACCACTTAGAAACTCCTCTCTTTCTATGCTAATTTCTTTAATTATATCACAGTCCTTCTGCCTGATTTCCATACCCACGTCATCCCTCTCACTTGTGAACACCAACACAAAGTATTCATTTAGAACCCTGCCTATGTCTTCCGGCTCAACACACACATTATTACCACTATGGTCCTTGATGGGCCCTATTCTTTCCCTAGTTATCCTCTTACTCTTAATGTACTTGTAAAATAACTTTGGATTTTCCTTTATTTTACCTGCCAATGGTTTTTTCATGCCTGCTTTTTGCTTTCCCAATTTCCTTTTTAAGTCCCTCCAGTTGAAATCCCCCACCATTACTACCATATTATTTGTACACTTCCCTGAAATTTGCCTACATATCTGCTCTCCTATTTCTTTGTTTGTTTGGGGACCTGTAGTACACTCCCAGCAATGTGATTGCTCCTTTTTTGTTTTTAAGTTCTACCCATATGGCTTCATTTGAGGAGCCTTGTAAGATGTCATCGCTCCTTACTGCTGTAATTGATTCCTTGATCAATATTACGATACCCCCTCCCCTGTCTCGCTTGAAGACCCCATATCCTGGAATATTGAGCTGCCAATCCTGCCCCCCCTCTCAACCATGTCTCTGTGACAGCAATGACATCATACTTCCATGTGTTAATTTGTGCCTTCAACTCATCTGCCATATTTGTTAGAATCCTTGCGTTAAAATAAATACCATCCAACCTTGTCAAACTCCTTCGTGCCTTAACCGACCTATAATTTCTAAGCCTTCCAGACTCATTTGCTCTCTCTTCTAATTTTGGCTGTGCATCTCCCCCTACTGAACTTCCTATCAGGATCCCATCCCCCTGCCAAGTTAGTTTAAACCTACCCCAACAGCACTAGCAAATCTCCCCACAAGGATGTTGGTCCCATTCTGGCTCAGGTCCAACCCATCCACCTTGTACAGGTCCCACCGCCCTCAGAAACGGTCCCAATGTCCCAGAAATCTAAAGCCCTCCCTCTTGCACCATCTCTCCAGCCACGCATTTATCTGGACTAACCTCCTATTTCTATACTCACTAACGCGTGACACCAGAAGTAATCCAGTGATTACTACCTTTTGAGGTCCTGTTTTTCAATCTGCTTCCTAGCTCCTTAAATTCTGCAAACATGACTCATCCCTTTTTCTATCTATGTTGTTGGTAGCAATATGTACATGTCTGTTCGCCCTCCCCCTTTAGAATGCCCTGCAGCCATTCAGTGACGTTCTTAGCCTTGGCACCAGGGAGGCAACATAGCATCCTGGAGTCACGTCAAGGGATGCAGAAACACCTGTCTGTTCCCCTTACTATCAAGTCTCCTATCACTATTGCTCTTCCCCTCTGTCTCCCCCCCCCCACCACCACCACCCCGTGCAGCTGAGCCACTCTCAGTGCCATGGGCGTGGCTGCACTCCCCAGAGGAACCATCACTCTCACCACTTCCCAACACAGAAAAAAGGTTCTTGAGTGAGATGCACCCTGGGGATTTCCTGACTACCTTTCTTCTGACTGATGGGCACCTATTCCCTCTTTGTCTGCACTTCCATAAGCTGCGGGGTGACCACGTCTAAAAATGTGCTATCCATGAAACTCTCAGCCTTGCGGACGCATCTCAGTGCCTCCAGCTGCCACTCAAGCTCTGAAACTCGGAGCTCAAGTAGCTGCAGCTGGTGGCACTTCCTGCACACGTGGTCGGCCAGAACGCAAGGAGCATCTAGGACTTCCCACATGTTGCAGGCGGTACATAACACTGGACTGAGCTGCCCTACCATGCCTCTAGTTTAAAAAAAACCTTACTTTAAGTTAAGTACAGTAAAAAAAAAGTTAAATTATTTATGTACTTTAAATAAAAACTAGAACTCTTACCTTTCCTTAGCTTAATCTATTTTAAACTGGAGAAAAAACACTTTTCCTCTTACCAAGAGCTCTGCCTGGTAGGCTGGTGATTACAGATTCAATCGTAGTCTTTGAAAGGGGTTTGGATAAATACTCGAAGGGAAAAAAAATTTGCGAGGCTACGGAGAAAGGGTGGAGGAATGGGGAAAAAGTGGATTGCTGTTCAAATGAACGAGCACAAACTCAGTGGGTCGAAAGGCCCCTGCGCTGTACTATTCCATTACTGTGGATTGACTTGTGGTTCCTGCTTTCCAACAGGTCGAACGAAAATAATGGACGGTGATCTGGCAGAGCTCATAGTGGGAAAAGCGGTCGAACACATGTTTGAAAAGGACGACGGATCGAAGAACGAATGGAGGGGGATGGTATTAGCACGTGCGCCTGTCATGACTACATGGTATTATATCACATATGAAAAGGACCCTGTTCTGTATATGTACCAGCTACTGGAGGATTACAAAGAGGGAGATCTCCGTATCCTGCCAGATTCAGGTACATAATGTTCAGGTTTAGTTGTAAAATTGTACACTCAAGGCTAGGTGAATGTTTGCACAGTTCACCAGTTTCGTTTCAAGTGCAAATTAAAATGCTGGTAACAAGTCCGCAGGTCCGACAGTATCTGTGGAGAGAGAAACAGGAGTTGACGTTTCGGGTCGATGACCTTTAGTTTCAACCACACCCTGTTTTTAGGAATATTTGGCTTAGGAAGCACCTTAGGTTTGTGCTAGTTACCATTGACTTCACTGAGTCTTAATTTACTGCCAGCGGTAAGCTAAACCATCCAGTTAAATATTAGCTGGAATGGTCAAATTTTTCCCCTCGATTATCAGAATCGACGTGATTGATTTGAGAAGGCGAAGTGAGAGCACGCTGTTAGAGGATAACTATGGGCTAAAAAATACATGGCACACCACACCTCCTCTTGTAGATTGAAGTGGTTAAAGGATTATCCCCCCTCAAAAAAAAGTGTCATTGAAGGCGTAATCACCGAGAGATGTCATAAGGGCATGAGTCACCATTGTGAGTGTTGGGGGTTGGGGGGGGGTGGGGGGGGGCGCAAGGACCTTCAAGCTTCTAATACCTGATGGTATAGAAAACAGCTGGAAAAGATCATCAGACCGAAGCAATTTGCAATTGAGAAGTTTGCTCAATATTAATGGAATGGAGGGAAGTCACAGATTTCGGAGAAAAAAGCCTCTTTCGTAGACTGAAGAACCATTTACAGAACTGATGCATCTTCAGAAGCATCTTATCGTCTGACTCTGCTCCCGGTTTGGGTAAGTCACAGAATTTTGTTTGTATTAATCTTGTAGGGTAAACGATATCCGCAAAATCTTCTAATAAATGTATGTCAAACAGTCCGCAGTAAAGTCTGTGCCGAGGCCAAAGTTATATTGCCCTCAGCTCGTAGTGAATGCTGTGCTGTAAAACTAATTGGTGATTCTCTTGTCTTCCAAAACAGTTATTGTGTCAAAAACATTGGCAGTTTATGCATAGTCCAAAGGCCAGTGTCTTTTATGTCTTCCACAGATGACTCTGGTTGCACCCAGTTAGCCCATAGCTGAATTGGCATATCAGAGAAGACAAATGGCAATATTGATGATGACGACAACTATGAACACAGCTCAGCTGCTGAAGAACTGGGCCCTGCACACTGCAAATTATATTGCTAAGCTGCTAGTGGACCTCATTCCTGTGCCAGAGGATCTTCGGTGGGGGTGGGGGCGGGGAGTCTTGCCAGCAAGCCTGCTGCCAAAAGTGAATGTACCCGCCTCAGTGCAGACACAGATTTTCAGTCTGGTTTGAGAGATTCCAGGCCGCTGGAGGAATCTGTTTGCGCCATTCATGCTGCTGGTCAAAATACCTGCCACCCTGGTAATGGAGACTGAGCCACAGTGGTATTTTCTACTGTGCCAGTTTGGGCAAGCACAGTTGATGGAGAAGGTTAGCTTTCCAGCTGATCCGATCATCCTGTTGGCAATAAGCCTGTAGAACTCATGCTTGCTACGCCCTCTACTGCCATAAAAGGGTTTTGTGGAGCTGGTGGGAATAGAATCTGCAACTCCTGGCTTGTCACCACACCCAGGGTTAGACCCAGAGGAGAATCTTTCACACTAATGGGTCCTCCTTTTTCTTAAAAAAAAAGGAACTATAAATATAAATAGTTTTCAGGTGGAAGGCCTGTTAAAATTGGTCCTTTGATGCTTCAGAGGTGAGTTCCGTTTCTTTAAGCTACAGAGACCTGAAAAACTCCAAGGTGCATTCATAATCTGTGCATTAGTTGAACTCAGTTGGCCACTGCACCCTTTGGTTAGGGAAGGATAAGGCTGGCATTGATTCTACTTGGAATTGCTGTTTAGTGATGCACATGTCTGTTTGACAGTGAGGGTAAAACTCAGCTATAACCCCTTTTGTTGCCAAGGCCCATGCATGAATATTCGTTACTTGAGCAGTACCCCAGTGAGGGTGATAAATTGTGGAAAGAAATTGTCCCCCAAGTGTACACGACAATCTTTTGACATATATCTGCATGTGAGCAACAGTGCCAAGAGCCATTCTCAGCTGTTGATTTTGGGCCTCCTTAAAAACACTGGAGGGGGAAATAAATTTAACCTATTAAAGCAGGGTGCACAAGGGGCCAGAGATGGAGGAACACAAAGCTCTCTGAAGATTGTAGGACTGTGTAAGAGGTTATAAAGATGCAGGGGCAAAACCACCGAGAGATTTAAACATACAGAGAATGATTCTAAACTTGAAGCATTAGGGACCGTAAGCTGATGCAGCTTAGAGAACATGGGTTCTGGTGAGTAGTACTGGATGTGGAATAAGATACAGGCTGTTGATTCCAATAATTGTACGGTGAGGAAGTCGTCCGAGTGCACAAGCAGTTCAACTGCCCAGTCAAACTTCTTCATTTTACTGTTTCTTTCTAGGCTGCAGGTTCCTCTTTTTATGAGGATCTGGCACGATTTAATGGGGTGCGATTGACATTTTCTAAATACTGCTCATTCAAGTTCACTCCTGACTTATTCTGCTTAATGTCTAACTCTAAGAATTTAAAGGCCGCAGAAGCCTGACTTCCAACCCTGAGTTCCTTCTCTTTATTTTTTCGATCATCCAAATTCTCAAATTCTACAGAGCCTCCCCGCAGAAAATCATGAAAGATGCCTTACAGTTTCTCTTTGTGACACCAATAGAACATTGCTGGGTCTGCCTTTAGTTGAATGCAACCTGTTTTCAGTAGGATGGACTTAACTAAGAAATACCACACCCCTTGATGCATCATTCAACCCATAAACACACCTGTTTAATTTCCAGTTTCCCTTCTATGCCTCCAGCTTCTTCTGGTGGTTTTAAAAACATTCCCCTTTGAAATTTCTCACCCTGCAAAAATGCACCTTTCATATCAATTGGTTTACATTCCCAGGGACATGTTGCTAAAAGATCTAAGAAAATCTTCAAGCTCACTTTTCCTGCAGTCGGGGAGTCCACTCTGACATCTTGATCTCCAAGTCTCTCTTCAAAACACTGGGCTACTAGTCTAGGTTTAGCCTGAAACGTGCTGTCAGGAAGCAACTTTTCTGTACATATCCACCTGAGACATAGGGCTGTCTGTCTCCTGCTTGGCATTTCAGTGTATATGCCAAATTATTTCCAACTTACTAACTCTTTGCTTGACATCCTTTATTAACCTGCCTTCCAATTTCTTAGCAGCTACTAAGAGTTCTTGATCATAAGGGCTTCTACTTCTAGTGGCATTCCTAGCCCATTCAGTGGTACTGTTCTTATCAAACCACAACCTCTACTCACCCTCCTCTCTCTCTGGACTACTTCTACACAATCTCTTCTGTATGCAGTCAGAGTCCCTTTTGCAAGTCCGTGATCTTTTCCTAGGGTCATGACCACTTTCCGGTCCACTTTCAGAACTCTCGCAGCGTTTTCTGGCTTTCCACCTCTTTACCTCATTTTGCCAGTCCATGAATCTGACCTCCTGTCCTTCATCCTGCAAATTAGCCTGTGCGCTTTTCCTGCTCTCCCTAAAATAATGGTATCCCTCCACACACAGGCCCCTACTAGCATGTATGTTACTCTCGTTCCTACTTTGAGTAGTTGCCCTTTGGAATGAATAACTTTATCCTGTACTTCAGTGTTACTTTGGTCGTATTCAGCCATCCCTCTCTTTGACATCTATTCCTCATAACTGTCCAATATATGCGTATGTGAGGATAACACGAAAATTGGTAGGGTGGTAGATAGTGAGGAGGATAGCTGTAAACTACAGGAGGATATCAGTGGACTGGTCAGGTGGGCAGAATAATGGCAAGTGGAATTCAACTCGGAAAAGTGTGAAGTAATGCACTTTGAGAGGGCTAACAAGGCAAGGGATCACACTACTTTCCAGGGTCCACGCATTCATACTGAAGATCGGAATGACCTTGGTGTGCATATCCACAGATCCCTGACAGTAGCAGGGCAGGTAGACGAGGTGGTTAAGAGGGCACACGGGATACTTTCCTTTATTAGCCAAGGCGCGGAATACAAGAGTAGGGAGGTTGTGCTGGAACTGTGTAAAACACTGGTTAGGCCTCAACTGGAGTACTGCGTGCAATTATGGTCACCACATTATAGGAAGGATGTGATTGCACTAGAGAGTCTGCAAAGGAGATTTACAAAGATGCTGCCTGGGCTAGAGGGTCTGAGCTATGAGGAAAGATTGGATAGGCTGGGGTTGTTTTCCTTGGAGCAGTGAAGGTTGAGAGGAGACCTGATAGAGGTGTTTAAGATTGAGGGGCATAGATAGGGTAGATAGGAAGGTACTTTTTCCATTAGTAGAGGGGTCAATAACCAGGGTCATAGATTTAAGGTAAGAGGTAGAAGGCTAAGAGGGGAGTTGAGAATTTATTTCACCCAGAGGGTGGTGGGAGTCCGGAAGTCACTGCCTGAAAGGGTGGTTGAGTCAGAAACTCTAAACTGTAAGAAGTATTTAGATATTCACTAGTGTTGCCATAGCCTCCAGGGCTATGGGCCAAGTGCTGGAATATGGGATTAGTGTAGTCAGATCTTTGTTGACTGGCGCGGGCACAATGGGCCGAATATCCTCCTTGTGTGCTGTAAACATCTATGTGCATGGGGCATGTCTTGTTCAGAACCTGTAAATGTACAATTAGTGCCAATTAGCCTCGAGGAATATACCCTCAGTTTGATTCCCATGTTGCACAATCGTTGTTTTTCAATCACTGCCCATAACTTTGCCAAGTCCTTTCCATTCTTTCAGCCCTTCTCTTTTGTAATCTGCTATGTCCCCTTGATTAAACTGTATTCCCGATGGCCTGAGGTGGTGCAGAAAGGCTCGTCAAATTTTCTCTGAAATCTCAGCTTTTCTGCCTGCATGCAAGGCGATTGTGTGCAGAAAAAGTAGAGCTAATGCTAGGTCCTTCAAGAGCGATGGGAGCATCCGATAGCACTGAAGGCAACTTTGGATTCCTTCCGTACACTAAGTGGTACAGACTGTACGCCCCTACCATTTGCAAAGAATTCTTTGCATGTACTGCCCATGCCATTTGCAACTTGTAATCCGGTTGTCTATCACTGCATGATTCCTCTCGTACAAACGATTGCTGAATGGGCTCTTTGCCACAGTATGTGCAACTATGATGTTCAAGTTTTCTCACATCCTCAAATTCCTCATTCGCAAATTCCTCTCCATTATCCGTCAGGAATTTTGTTGGGTATTCCTAATCCAGTATCCACCCATTTCTCCATTACCTTATTGACAATGGCCCGTTTGTTCTTTACCATGTATTACAGTAGATATGGTGAAAAAGAAAGATTTAGCCTATCTACAAAGCGTAGCAAAAAAATACCCCCGATCCATGTCCCATACTTTTAAGTCCACTGCCAATGCATTATTAAATTCCCTAGCCAGTGGCAAACTCACAACAGGACATGGTGGTGTCCTTCGCTATTTAACACAGATGTCACATTGAGCCATAACTTGCTCGGTAAGGTTAACGTATTCTTTATCCACCACTCCAGTACGTCCCACAGTAGAGCTTTCAATTTTTGTGGCGCTGGATGTTTAAATTATCTATGCAACTTCCAAATAATCTTTTTGTCTGCCAAACCTTTATCCCCAGAAATTAACAAGAGAAATATCTGGCTTCCTTAATGGCAGACAATGATGACCTGCCCAAGTAAAACGTAGATCCACGGTTTTCCTGAACACAATCGCTCTGTCTTTCTCTGTGTCTAGCTTCATCTGTGCTTTTTTCAGTCGAAGGTCTGCTTAGGAATAGGGGTATCTTGCTAGAGACCACTTCGGTACTGAAGAAGCAACCTATCCCAGCTGTCTTGCAAGGGAGGACGACTCTTTTCTAGAAGACGTTCGTGTGTTATCATCCCCAAACCTGAAGCGGGTAGAGCTTCCGTACTCCTCAGCTTCCCTCCGATCTGCCTCATCGAGAGACTCCAGGCAGCAGTTAAGCCAATCCGCATCACGCACTGTGGAAGTGCAATCACTATCTAAAATTGCGCAGCTGAATGAATCAGCCTTCAAAATACTCATCATCAGATCCAAGCTCCCAGTGACCAACACAATTCCTTCATGGCAATCACCATCATCATTCTCAGCCTCGGAATTCTGTTTCGTGCATTATTTCAAAAACAATTCTTTCGCTGCGGGCAATTCACTGCGTAATGATACTTTAGAATCACACCGATTAACTATTCACGGTGCATTTCTCTGGTTCAAACGCCTGTGATCACCATCCCAAACCAGCTTTTTGTCTCGACTCTGAAAATTTGCTATAGGTGCTGCCGTCTTCAGATCGTCTATCTTTGTACTGGAACCTGTTCAGTGTTTTGTCGATCTCGAAATTCAGCCACCATGGAATCCTCCGTCCTTTGCTTTTCCGCAGAGTTGTCTATATTTGATAGGAGAGTAGCTGGAAATGCCTTTTTCCCCCAAAACTTTATTTAGGGAAGTAGCTATTTGGTCTAGGAGAGAGTCTTTCCCGTGGAATTGAACCTCCATCAATACCAAAAGAGTACCGATATGAGAAATGCATGCACAATCAAGCAATTTAAGTGCCAATACAGGCTGTGTGACTTCAAGGTTAAATTTTTTTTCAGTGTCTCATACCATTTATCAAAGTCCATAATATATTCCCCCATGGACTGATCATCTGTTTTCTTAACTCTATCAAAGGTTGACCATGCTTCTTAAGCCTCCAACAAATCACCCTTTTTGTAAAACTTATCCAAAGACTAATAGAAGAGCCATTCCTCTTCAGTATCCAAGTCATCCACATCCACTTCTAAAAATACTTCACCAGCAAAAAGTAAAATGAGGAGTAATGACAAAGCCAAAGCCAAAACTTGCTGCTGCTTTCAGGGTAATGAAGTAACCCGCGTCCACATCTCAACTTCATTTTAACCGTACTTGACATGGATGGTCCCACCTCCGAAAAAAAAAAGTGAGTGGATACTCAAAGCCTGAGATGTTGCAATGTCCTCCTGCCATTCTCTGAGTTTGTCAGCAGCAGTATGCTTCTTTTAATGATGATGGAGACAAAAAAATTCTTATTCAGCAACTAATCAAAGCTTAACAAAATCAAAGTTCATCCTCTGCTACCATGTTAATTCCAATAATTGTATATTGAGGAAGATCGAGTCTGAAGCTAGCCTGTACCTTAAACCGTTTTATTTCCAAAACAAAGTCTCAGACTCTCCCAGTTTCTTTTCCCACTCCTCCCTATGTACCAGCTGTCCCTATTTATATGCAAATTTTCCTCACACTAAATTAGCAAGCTTTATAGGTGTACCAATATGTATCATCTGTTTAACAATGTAATTGCCATTTAATAACATAATTGCCATTGGTCCTTAACAATGTAATAAATAAGACATTGACACAGGCAGTAGAATTTCTGATGAACTGAAGTTTATTGAAGGTGGAAGGTAAGACACTGGCCAGGAGAGCATTAGGATAGTTGTGTCTGGAGGAGACAAGGAGTAGATGTGGGTTTCGGTAGCTGTTGAGCTGAAGTGGAATCGGGTGATTTTATGGAGCTTTTGATGATGGCGCAAATATGTTCATAATACTTTTCCCCACATAAAACAATGCATGCAATATTAATACCTTATACCAACCATGGCACAGCTATACTCCATACACAGTCGTCTGCATGTGGAACCTGGTTTCATTGTAGGTTTGGCAAATTGTTTTTCCATTTTTAATTTCTAGTAGACAACATGATACCATATGGACTGATTTTCAAGAGCAGTATTCTATGGAGGTTGGAACTGTGGTGCTTTTCACTTTTAGTCCACTAATTGTTGCAAGCAGTAATGTGTCTGTATGTATTCACCTGTAAACCATTTACTCAGGAAGCTTTCATTTTCACTTAGAATATTTGTATTCATCAATTAAGAAACTGCATAAATTTAGGCACATCAGATGATTCAGAAGTGATGAACCCAGAGTATTTTTATATTGTAAGTCAGTCACGTAGGGCAAGATGATAAAGATACAAATAGAAATTGGTGAAAAGTTAATTTAAGAGTGTATTTTAAAAAATCCTTTGAGTAGAGAATGACAAATGTTTGGAACAATGTAGGTTACTGGAGTCACAATACTTTCAAAATACATTCAGATCTAAAATTGGGTTAGCACTAGAGGGACTAGCTTGATGGAGAAACAAGGCTCTATTATGGTTTAATGATGTACTTAACTTGAATGTACTGTAACTAAAGGCAATAAGCAACCAATAATTATAAATACTGTTAATATTTGTTGATTGCAATAGACACCCCTTTAAAAACATAACCTCGTTGCATTGTTTTGGATGTGATTTTAATTATACATTTTCTTGTGATAGAGAACAAGCAAGTTTTGCCAACTGAGCCTGGTGAAGTGATCGAAAGTCTTGTGGGAAAACAGGTGGAGTATGTCACAGAGGACAGCACAAAGAGAACGGGATTGGTGATTCACCAAGTGCAGGCTAAACCATCCGTCTATTTCATCAAGTTTGATGACGATTTTCACATTTATGTGTATGACTTGGTCAAAACTTCCTAGCTGCATGCAACGCTTGCCATTGCCTTCACTAAGAGATTTTTACTGTGAACTGTGAGCAGATCACTGAAGAGACTTGTGTTCTTTATGTTAGCCCTCCATGTGTTTATTTTTAAGACTTTGAAAGGTGAAATTTTACCCGTCTCCCTTTTATATCTCCGGCAATTGGTGCAGCATGGTGTTTGTCGTGCCTGCCATAGTGACCATTACAGCTTTCATGGTTATAACGCTGACTGTGAGGCCAAAGGAAAGGTCTTTCACTATACAGTTCTCTGGTCCCAGCACTATAGGACACCCTGTACCTACCTTGTGTGGATTGTCAGTTTCCGGTGAGATCTTTTTTAGCTGGGAAGCCTCCTAGTGATGGAGCATCTTGCCTCGAGTGGGCAAATGTGACTATGGCCATTTTGGGCTACAGCAAGCACGTTCCCAGTGGCTGGGTTTGGAAGGCCCCTTACTGAAAAAATGGAAACCTTTGATATGATGATGGTATTGTGTTTGGTGGGGGGGGTGGGTTTGCTGGTGCTTGAAAAAGATTGACTAAATTGGATAGAAGAATCCTATTTTAAAAGTTGGTTGAAAAGATCCTGAATTATTTAAAGGATTCATGTTTCATTTTAATATGTGGGGTTTATCTGAGACTGAAACTGTTTTCCAAATTATGGCAAAGGAGTAAATTTAAAGAAACCATAGGACAAAGCTCTTGGGAAAGGAATTACGTGAAGATACCCTTTTTTAAAAAAAAAACGGCTGATTTCATGTTAACTGTTTTGTGACAATATTTTCTGATTTGCCGTGACCTCTGTCTGGCATGATCCACACAGTCAGTGGCTCCCTTATGATATAGATTACCATGTAAAGCATTCATTTGTTATGACGCACTTTTTCTATGGCTCCATAGACCGCAGATAAAGGTCTGCTGTGTGTTTGTGTGTACATGTGTGCATATGTGTGTGTGTCATATCTACCATACTCAGGCTAACAGAAAGAATATTGTCTCTTTGATGTGCAAACTTTGCAAAACTCATCAGATATCGAATCTGTCTTTATTTTGTGTCTTCTGCTTTGTTTTACAAAAGTAAAGGCAAATAACTAAGTAGACCTTTGGACTTGATGGCCTTATTCCTTTCAAAGCAAAACTGGTCCATTTTTCATTCCCAGCTGTGTGCTTCATTGTAGGAGTTGGGCTCTCCCATGTTTTATTGTTTCTGTTTTGAGTGTAACTAATATGGAAAGGGAGGAAGGTCCAGCATAAGGTTTCTCAAGGAGAACTGAAAAGGGCCTGGACATGTCCTTGCCTATCAGAACCTAATGCTGTTGTAATAACTTAACTGCTGGCACTGCCATCAACCTAGGTACCACCCCCTCATCCTGATTCCATTGCACCCCCACCTTCATAATTCCACAGTGATCTCATTTGGATTTCATTGAAGCATAATGGCAGACACTTGGAAATTTTCATACCGTGTCCTCTTGAACTGTGAAAATGACCTAATGGTGACATTCTTTCTTGTCCTTTGTGCCGTATCTGAACTAAGGAGAAGTGCTGCGTTTACAGATTCTGTCAATAGCAGTGGTAATGCTGCAAAGAATTTGAGGTGATTAATTAAAAGCATTGCCCAAGGAGGGTTATTAAAGGAATGCTAGCTTAGGTATGATTTTTCAGGTTGCTACCAGTACGCTGTACAACCCTGGCAATAACCACCACCTCAAGGGCAATTAGGGATGGGCAATAAATGCTGGCCTAGCCAGCAACACCCGCATCCCATGAATGAATAAAAAAAAACACTGCTTAGTGTGGGAAAATTGTCTACACTGTTGTGGAAAATAGTTCACTATATGTTCATTTTTTTTTACAAGAGAATTTTTTTTCACTTCCCTGTTGATTTATAACCTTATTTTTTTTAAAGCACGTCATAGTAGTTCTTACCGCTCTCTGGGGATGCCACCCAAAGTACACAATGCTAGGAGTTCATAGAGACAGGAAACCCTTAGATTCCTGCTGGTAGATGTTATGTTTCTAATTCCTGATGCACTTTTGTAAGACAGCTGGCTTTCTTGGGTGTACAGTGTGTTATCAGCTTAGGTTGAGGCGGATGAGAAGGAGGTGCAATGGCATTTGGCATTCATAGACTTTGGAATAGGTGGGATGACATTTAGCTTACCATGGTCCCTGACAGAAAAGAGCAAAAGTTAGAGCTCATAGGAGAAAACAAATCTGCAAGAGAATGCAAGTAACTTTGGGTATAGAGGCCCAAAATTTTCTGATCAGTGTTTTAAATGTGCCTCAACTGAGTGAAGAGTGAAGAAAGGCTGGAAATCTATCATGTGCACAAGGATGAGACCTCTTTTTAAAAAGTTGGGGGGAAAGTCACCACTCTGCTGTCAGATCATTTTTGCCTCACCAACTCCCAACTTTTGTCACCCCTTCCAATGTATTGCACTGTCGGTCATTTAGCACACGTGGTACAATGGCAAATTGTGGTTAAACAGTACCAGCGGCCTGTAACAGTAAAGGTGATATCAAGCGTATTTTCATGGGCTACTCTTTAAAATTGGCAGCTTTGTTGAGCTGTGTGCTACTGGCGTAGATGCCAAAATGCTTTCAAGATATGTGTAAATAATTTCAAAATATGCAACACGTACAAAAGAAATATACTTGGTTATTGATTTGTGTATGTAGAATGAGGTTTAGTTTGCTCTTTGCTGTTGGAGCTGGGAAGGCGCGTTACTTCATGTGCTGTGTTCATCACTCCACAAGCAATTGCTTTCCATATGAGTAACTTAAAAACCCTCTGCATGCTTTTTAACATAGTTCAACTAATTCTACACTACTCAGTCTTAAATATTTTTGCTGATATCTTGAGAAGAGAGAGTGATTCTGTTCACTGTACCTACATTCTGGGAAGTATGTGGCAGCCAGAATAGCAGATCCAATCCAATCTATGTTAACTTCTTTATACAGCAGCTATTATGAACACCATATTTTGGCCACCAGATTATTCGGCATCCTGAGGAAAACTTACTTAGCTGAATTTCTTTGAAGCCTAGCATTGTAATAATATATATTAAAATAGGAAAGACACCTACAGACTACAATAATACCTTTTCTATGAAGTAGATTCACTTAAATGTTTTTGCAGTATATTCGCTGAAGCATACTGTGTAGTTAGTAGCTATCAATGGGATAAGTTGTTTGGCACAATGTGGCATAACATCCTTTGAATTTGTCAACTTAACATTTTATTTGAAATAGAAACTGGAAATGCTGGCCTGGCAGCATCTGTGGAGAGAGAAAGAGTTAACATTTCAAGTCTGTGACCTCTCATCAAACATATTTTCCTACATGTATGAGTCCTTGAATCTGCAGTTGAAAGGTTTTCCTTTCGGAAAGCTGCCAGAGAAGCAGGCAGGATTGGAGCCACTATGTTTGTCCATTTGGTTGTAATCAAATGTCTGCAGGAGAGTTTGAGGAAGTAGAGCTTTCTCCATTGCATTTATGAGCTTGAGTTATAAAATTGGAAAATGTGTATATTTCATCAGATTTTTTTTTTCCATCCAAATCTGGAGAAGTAATGGGCAAAAGATCTCATTATCATTCTCAGGATTTGAGTGTCGCTGGCAAGGCCAGCATTTATTGTCCATACCTGGGCTGTCTTCTTGATCAGCTGCAGTCAGGTTGGTGAGGATGCTTCCCCAGTGCTGTTAGGTAGGGAGTTCCAGAATTTTGACCTAGTGACAATGAAGGAATGCCGATATGTATCCAATTCAGGGCAGTGTGTGACCTGGAGATGATGGTGTTCCTATACTCCCCTGTCCTTCTGGGTCATGGAGGCAGTGGATTCACTGGATGCTGCTGAAGAGCCCTTGGCAAATTCCTGCAGTGCATCTGCTAGATGATGTCCATTACAGCCAAGGAACACTAGAGATGGATGTTTAAGTTGGTGGGTGAGGTGCCGATCAGGTGGACTACTTTGTCTTGGATGGTGCCAAGCTTAGTGAGTATTGTTGCATTTGCAACCATGCAGACAAATTGAGAGTATTCAATCACAATCCTGCCTTGCGTCATGATAGATGATTGGAGACGCTTTGGGGAATCAGGAAGTCGGTTACTCACTGCAGAATATCCAGCTCCTCACCTGCTGTAGCAGCCACTGTTTTTATGTGGCTGGTCTGGTTGAGTTTCTGATCAGTGGTGACACCCAGTATGTTGATAGTGGGGAACTCTGCAATGGCAATTGCATTGAGTGTGAAGGTGTGGTGGTTAGGTTTTCTCTTGTTGGAGATAGTCAGCGCCTGACGCTTGTGCAGCTCGATTGTTACTTGACACTTCTCACCCAGCATAGTAACTATCCATTTAATTACATAACGTTTACGCTAGCAAGTTGGATATTTCATTTTTTAAAAATCTAAAAGCAAATCACTCAAATGCAAGTCACACTGCAAGTTTGCAAATGGTAAAAAAAAAAATGCCAGAGGAATTTATAGCTTGAGTTTTCAGTAATTAAAGCTTTTATCGTTATATGGGTTATAGCAGCGCTGATCATGTACCTTATACATTAAATCAGCACTCTTCCTTGACCATCATTCTTTTATGCTCCTACTGCAACAGGTTAGCTTGCTGTGTATGTATTCCTCTAAAATGTCACTAAACTCAGAATGTTGCCTTGAGTTCTGATGTTTGTACTATGTCGTTTGAGTGTCATTTTCCAATGGGTTGTAAAGCTGGCTTGTTTTGGCATTCAACATTAACCTTAATGAAAACTACACTGAACCTAATCTGACTAATAGCAAGATTACCTTCACAAATGATGTGAAACAAGATTTCAGTAACTTTTTCTGCCCGTTTTAAGCAAGTACCTGCTACCCTTGATGGTGCTAGTTTGTTTTTCAAATAGATTAGTTGATTGGCCAGCCCAGAGTGCCAGATTAGTTAAAATATGGTCCTGCACAGCCCTATAATGGGAATTCGGGGAGTGCCAGCAAAGGCTCCTGGAATTCCAAACTGATTCTATAAAATGAGAATGTTTAACATGGAATTTAAAAAAAAATTATCTCTAGAGCCTTGACTTACTAATTTATTGAGTAACCAGGGTTGGGGAGGGTAGGAGACAGTTTGACGTGTACCCAGATCACTAAATGCCATAAGTGTGGGGGACCTGCTACCTTTAATTGGTGTGTCCTCATGTGACTCAAGCCGCACACTCTGTGGTTGGTATGTCAGCTGTGGCTTAGTGGGCAGCACTCTCACCTCTGAGTCAGAATGTTGTAGGTTCAAGTCCCATTCCAGGGACTTGAGCACAAAATTCTAGGCTAACACTCCAGTGCAGTAATGAGAGAGTGCTGCACTGTCAGAGGCCTTTTGCTTGAGAAATTAAACTAAAGCCTATCTCCCTTATTACTTCGGTGTGAAAGATCCCATGGCCCTACTTAAAAGAAGAACAGTGTCCTGGCCAATGTTTACTCCTAAAGCAGCACCACGGAGAACACATTATCTTGTCGTTATCACATATCTGTTTGTGGGACCTAGCTTTGCACAAATTGGTCACTGTTTTTCCTATGTTATTACAGTCACCAAATTTGAATGTGCTGATTAGTTGTGAAAATCTGCATATAAATGCAATCCCTTTTGACCCCTAATGCCTTCAGAGGTGATTGAGCAAGCAACTTGGTGTGAAACAGAACGCTAACTCCTGAAGAAGGCAGCTCGTCATCATCATCACTACCACCACTTCAGGGCAGCTAGGGTTGGGCGATAAATGCTGCCTTGTTGGCACTACCCACATCTGGAGAGCAAATTGTTAAAAAGCACACTTAGATTTTTACATTAATCTCCTGAATGTATTCAGGTAAGTTCATGAAAATCACCCATGACATTGCTTAGGGCAACGTTTTCATGCAACCAATGGTAGAGACCTGGAACTCGCTGCCTATGGGGTGGGGCGGATGGAAGCTGAGACTGTCAATGATTTCAAAAGGAAATTGGATAGACACTTGAGGGCAATAAATTTGTAGGGTTTCAGGAATTGGGCCAGGTAATGGGACCAACTGGATAGCTCTACAGAGAGCCAGCAAGCACTCGATGGGCTGAATGACTAGCTTCTGTGCAGTAAGTGATCCTAGAATGAGTCAGAAAATGTGCTGAGGCATGATGGCTGAAGTGTGACAGGAAGTAAGTGTAACTCTTGCAGGAAGTGTGCTGTGTCTACCAGAATTTTAATACAGCAACAGCTTGTTTTCATGCAGCGCCACTTAAGGCAATAAAATATTAAGGTTGATGGTCAAAGAGGTAGCTTTTAAGGAGCATCTTAAAGGAGGGAAGAGAGGCAGGGAGGTTTAGGGAGGGAATTCCAGGGCCTAGGCAACTGAAGGCATGTCCACCAATAGCAGTGCAATTAAAATCGGGATGCTTAAGAGGTAAGAATTAGATGAGTGCAGATGCATAATACATTCGCAGTAATCTCAAAATAGCTTGCACCATCTGAAAGTTCAAATATACTGAAAGTCAAAGTGGTGGAACGGGCATCTAATTGTTTGCACTGTGGTAATTATGCGGCAGGGGAAAGAAAACATTTGATCCAAACTTTTTTATTAGATTAAGAACAGTGCTGTACAGGCACAGCAGGTCTGTCAGTATCTGAGAAGAGAAAATACAAGTTAATTTTGAGGATAGTGAACCATTGAGGTATGTTTAAGAAGCATCTTTAGGTTGGACATTGCAAACCTTCCAATTTGCCCTTGTTTCAAGGGCAACGCCTCTTGTGATGGCCCAAAAGTTCTGAGACGCAGAAGCAGATCCCAAATCTCCATCCAAGTTGGCTGCTTTTACAATCCATTGTGTTACTGGGCTCCTGAAGCTCAGTTCTTGCTAAGATCAAAACGTAGTCTGTCTTAGCATGTTCTGGCAGGTTTATATTTAATCTCACAAGACCCTTGCTTCAGGAGCCTGGTGCCTCTTGCTCATATCTCTCAATGTAAAAATACTGTGTGCTTTCGGTTGACTTAATAACCTTGCCCTAAAACCAGAAAGTCGAACATTGGTACTGTCAAATTCCCGGGATTTTTTGCATGAGTGGGAATCATTTTGAAGATTTCCTTAATTGTTTGCCTTTTTTTTCCATTTGGGTATAATTAGCAAACACAATTTGACACCGAGCTACGTAAGCAAATACTAGGGCGGATGACAAGTTTGGTAAATGCGGTAGGTTTTAAGAAGGAGGTTCAAGGGAGGAAGAGAGAGGCGGAGATGTCTAGGGAGGGAATTCCAGAGCTTTAGGGCCTTTTGCATTTGTAGACGTCACTGATGGTGAAGCAAAGAAAGTTGGGAATGCATAAAAGGGTCCAGAATTGGAGGAGCACAGAAGTCTTAGAGATTCATTGGGCTTTGGAGATTACAGAGAATTCCTTGTGACTCGCAGTTATCCAATGTATTTTTTCCGCACTACTCAAAAGTGAACACAAGGGTGTTTTGTATAACTATGACTATCAATTGAATTAGAAACGGCTAACGTGCCTAACTAATTCTGTAGCCAATAACTACGCAGGGGTTTGTGTTACTGTTTTATTGTTTGGCAGTTTGACTTCTTCACTAAAAGAGTAGCAACATATACCCGGCTCTCTCTCAGCTCATCAGTTGGTAGTGAATTATTAATGGAAACTGCTTAAATTGCAAAAAGTAAGCAGCAGCTGGTAATCTTATAGGATATACAATACAATCGAGCACAGTGTCTCAAAACCGGCAACCTCGGGACCAAGGCTGTGCCGGATTTTTGACCTTGCCGTATTTTGCATCGGGTAGTTAAGGCCATGGTCGATTCTGGTCACACTGGGTCGGGTGGGGACAAGGGTTGCTTGAACGTGGGAATGGGTGGGTGCGCACACGGTGAAGGGTATCCACACCGCACCAATGCAGCGCCTCACCTGTCCAGGTAAGTTTTTTTTTAAATTTTACTCAATTAAAATTGATGCGTGTCAAATTCTAAAAATGTCCGGTTTTCGGATAATCCGGTTTTTGGACAGCCGGATTTGAGACACTGCTGTAGTCATTCATACTGATTCGATATTTCGAATCTACTGCCTGGTAACCTGTTGCTTCTGCAGGCTCAAGCTCAAGCCCTTAAACAAAGCACTCTGTTCTCAGTTGCTCCAACAGGTTTACACAGAATTACCGAGGATGCATAGCACAAAAACAGGCCATTCGGCCCAGCCAGTCCAAGCCTGCGTTTATACTCCACTTGAACCTCCTCCTATCTTCCCTCATCTAACTCTATAAACATTACCTTTTATTCCTTTATCCCTCAGATGCTTATCTAGCCTTTCCTTAAATGTATCTATACTATTCACCTCAACTACTCCCTGTGGTAGTGAGTTCCACATTCTCACCACTCTCTGGGTAAAGGTGACTCTTCTGAATTCCCTATTGGATTTCTTGGAGACTGTCTTATATTGATAGCCTCTAGTTTTACTCTTCCCCACAAGAGGAAACATGCTCTGTTTTCAGGCTGACTTGTAGATCATTCTCTCTCCCGAATGAGGGAAAGGGGATAGGTGTACAAGAGACAGAATGTTGCTGACCTGGAAAAATTAGACTTTTTGGAAGAATGCAAACTCAAAATTATTGTGAATCCATTGAACTGATGGGTGGATTTACAAAGTGACTTGCACAGAGAGGGGAAACAAAGGGTGGTATTTCACTTTCCACAGCCTTCTCCATAGTATGGTCAGCAGGGAAAAGGGAGTTTGGGGTTTTTTTTTAAGCAATGTACTGGTGTGGTGAATGTGGTGTGAAGACATTGGTTCATGATATCCTGTTGTGGGAGGTAGTGAGGTGAATATTGTGCTCATCTGCAATGGGGATAAAGGGCAGGAAGACGTGAGTTGATATGAGCCCTGGGCCTGCTGCTACTGACAAATACCATGCGAGGCATCCTCTTAGCAAGTGGCACAGGGGAGCTGAGAAAAATAACCAAATTAGGAAGGTTATAAGTCTACGTCTGCGACTATCTTCAAGAAATTGTGTAAATGTTTTCAGTTTTGAGTGCAAGAGGGTTTGTTTGACTTTAGATAAAAAATATATTAAATAGATCCCAAACAAAATTGATCATAGCTATGGTTACATGGCATTGCTGTACTAATAGTAAGCAGTACTGAAGGCAGTAATTCAGACTCGACATAAGGTTCAGTTTAGCCACACTTTGAGGACATTTCTGTTACTAGATTTTGGATTTTCATTTCTTTAAAGCTGTAGAACCATCACCGCTGGTCAGAGTCAATTTATAGCCCCTCCCCCTCACTTTCCACCCCGCACACTGTAGCAGCAAAAAACCTGTGTGTTTAACTATTTTCTTTCCACCTTTGTCAATTTTGAGAATAAAGAAAAATTAAAACCTTGCTTAGCTCTTGCTTAATAAGTGTCGGAGAGTTGTACCACACTTCAGCTTAAAACGGCAGTGTGCTTTGAGATCACAGCGAGCATTAAGCATGGTCTGTGCAATCGGTTTGCCGCATCAGCAATATAGTCGTGTCCTTGTTAAGAGTACTGAACTGCCACCACTCCTTTCTCATGTGAACGGGGAAAAGGAATGCAGGCCTGGAGTTAACCAGCCTCTGGCTGTGTCTTCCCAATTAAAGGGTTAAATCATTAAATATATATATTTAAAGGCAAGTGTCTGGGAACAAGTGTAAATGTTGCAATGATTAATAGTTGTTGGCGGATTGCTAAAGGCATTGTAAATGTTATAGGTTTATTACTCTGAATATTATTTGCAATGTATATGTTCTCATTGTTAGGAATGTTCCCTTATCCTCAGTGTTGTGGAAGGCTTGAACTCGTCCCAGAGAAGTTTAGTTAATTCTATCTAATGGAACTATTGAACAAATCCACAGTTCTGTTGGTTACTGCCCAGTGTCTGTCAAAGTTCCACCCAGATATGAAATATGTTTTCATAATTTTGCTATGGTTATGGGAAGTAGATCAAGACATTTTGATTTGAAGTGACATTTTTGTATTTACAATAAGGTTTCTGAGGAAAATGGATGGAATTGCAAAACACCAGTAACAATCTCATAATAACAATGTAATCATGATTTATTCATTAAGTTATGACTTCGCCACATACCTGTTACGCACTCCTGGTTAATACTGTTGAATTTACCTTTCTAATTGGTTACACTGTGATTTCCTTAAGCAAACAGGTCTTGGTGACACTGTAGTGCAGGCTGTGGCCGCTAAGTGACCTTGTAGTTCCACTATCCTCTGTGTCACTGTGCCATGAGCAACACCACAGGGGGCTACTCCATTCAAGGTGTCACCCAGTGTGTCACTGAGTAAAAGGCTCCAGGTTAAATTCCTGGTCAGGTGTTAACTGTTCTCGAGTGCCACAGATAGCCTCAGCACCCTCTAGGCTAGGGAGGGTGAGCGGGGGGGTAAAAAAAAAATGTTCAGGATTTCCCACTGCTTCTCACCATCTGGTTGGAAAATGTGGATGTCAGGTGAGGACAGGATTAAATTGGATCTCAAACAGCTTGTCACACACTGCCTGGGTGCACAATTGAAAAATGGCCGTTTTAGCTAGGGATGCCAAAAGAACCGAACCCCGGCAAGGATCAATGATTTTGGGATGGGGAGGGAGGGAGGATTCGTAAAAGACTAAATGGATCATAGAAGGGCTGGGAGGACGAGGGAAGCTCAAGTCTTCAACCACACCGGAACAGGAGAACATTTCACTCCTCTATCTGCCCGCAAGTGTTGCCTCTGTGGCAGGACACCTGTTCTGTAAATAATTGCTATGTTTAACATTTAACTATTCAGTGTTAGAGCTGATTTGTTTCTCAGCAGGAGGAATCTTGACAGCTTTCAGAGCAACTACGTCATCAAAACCTGCACTAACAGCCGCTTTGAAGCAGCAGCATTTTAAAACGGGGAAAAGAAATTGCTGCATTTTAAATAAAAACAAATGTCTGGTATTTTTTTTCCGGTTGTGATGTGCTGCAGTCATTTCCATGGAGAAACACAAAAAAAAATAAAAATCCATATTATTGAGATCGTGGAGTGAAATTTATTCATTCTTCCCACAAACTGTTATCTTCCATTCCTCTTAGGTCCTCACCTGTACCATTTCCTCCTGCTCTAAGCCCATGACCATCAGGGCCGCTGGGAAAACTATGGCGTAGGAGTTTATTTGGCAATCGCTGTGGCTTTGCCAGTGGATCCAAAACTAAATGTATCAGTTGGTAGCATTCTCACTTCTTGAGTCGCAGCGGTTCAAGTCCCACTCCAGGGTTTGAGCACAAAAATGAAAGCTGACACTCACTGGCGCAGTACTGAGGGAATGCTGCACTGTCAGCGGTGTTATCTTTCAGAGGAGGCATTAAACTGAGGGCCCACCTGCCCTCTCAGATAGACTTAAAAGATTCCACATCACCATTCAAACAGCAGCTGGCGAGTTCTCCCCAGTGTCCGGGCCAATATCCCTCAATCAGTATCTGGAAAAACTGATTATTTGGTTATTATCATATTGCTGTTTGTGGAAACTTGCTGTGTACAAATTGTTTCCTACATTACAACAGTGATTACACTTCAAAAATACCTCATTGGCTGTAATGTCATGTCCTATGGTCCTGAAAGGGCTGCATAAATTTAAGTCTTTCTTTCTACAAATACATGTAGTTGGTTTTGTTGATGTGTCACTGGATAAACCCCATAACCAGTGCTGATCTGATTAGGAAGATGCCAAGTTTGAAACTCAGTCTATGCTGAGTTTCCTGATTTTGGGGCGGCATTAGGGACATAACACTAGGCAACAGTTCTTCAGGGTGAGAGAAAGTTCCCACTCCTGCTCACTATGCAGTAGCTCTTGGTGGAAACTATGCATAAATCTGAGTGTAAATGTTGAGTGGAGAGCATATGAGATTCAGCTCACCATGATAGGGAGGCCATTCCACCCTTGAAGCCTATTCTGTAGATTAGATCACAGTTGATCTATAGCTTAACTTCAATTATCTGCCCGTGCTTCCTTTCCTTTAACACCTTTGTATCGCAAAAATTTATCAATCTGGGTCTTTAAATTTTCATTGAAATCAGCAGCTTTTTGAGGGAGAGTTGTAGATTCCCATGCTTTCTGTGGAGATGTTTTTCCTGCTATCATCCCTGAATGACCTGGCTCTAATTTTAAGATTATGTCCCCTTGTTCTGGATTCTTTCCCCTCCCCATCTCACCAAATAGAATAGTTTGTCTCTCTAACCCATCAGATCCTTTAATCATTCTCAAACTCTTCCATTAGATCATTCCTTGATCTTCTATACTGTAAGGAACACCAGTTTAATCTATGAAGTTTGTCCTCATAATGTAACCCTTTTATCATTCTAGTAAATCTGCACCGCACTCCCTCCATGATAGGATTTCCTTCCTGAGGTGAGGTACCCAGATCTGAATGTGGTGGTACTCCAGTTGGGGTAAATCAGTGCTTTATGTAGCGTAACATAACTTCTACCCCTTTGTATTCTAGACACCTGGAGATAAAAGCCAATATTCCATTGGTCTTAATTCATTTTTTGTACCTGTCCATTAGCTTTTAATGATAATTGTACATGGAACCCTGAATCTGCTCTTTTGCAGTTCCTAATTTCTCTCTCTTTATAAAATACTTTGATCTATCTATCTTGGGTGCAAAGTGGATGACCTCTCACTTTTTCCTCATTGAACTGCATCTGCCAGAGTTTTGCTCACTCAATTTGTCAGTGTCCCTTTACAACTTTCTGCTTCTATGCCACCTAACTTGATGTCATCTATTCCTCTCTATTCCTTTTGTCTAAGTTGTTTATGAATATAGTGAAAAGTTGGGGCCCAGTACAGATCCCTGGGGGATGCTGCTGGGTATATCCAGCCATTGTTTTCACATGGTGCACGTTTTTAACACAAAATCTGATTGCAATTCAGTAGTACTTCATTACCTGTGAGGGCAAGAAAGGCACTACACAAAATCAAGTTTGATCTTTCCTTCGCACGTGAAATATGGCTGCTTGGGTGTGAGGCTAAATAGCAGTTGGAACCTTCAAAGCAATTTCTCTGGCAGGAATTAATGCTGGCAGGAAGACCTTGGACAAGCACAAGATCACTGCAGCTGTAGGTCAGGCTTCCCTGAGCAAGGTTATTAAAACGGAGTGGAAAATTGTAGGATTGGAGTGTAGAAGTGGGATGAAGTAGTTTCAAAGGATCCAATTCCTTTTGGCATTACATCCATGGGATTGTGTAGTGGTCTCACCTGTGGTATTTGAGGGTCAAAATAGCTTGATTCCCTTCACAGACTATTGATGCCATTTTTAATTGTAACGTCTAGTTCCTGCAAGCAGAGAATAAGGGAAGATGGTCTTCATACTAAAGTAGTTGGTTGGGGGTGGGGGGGGTGGGGTGCATAAGGCACCATGAAGCTACATATTAGTAACAAAATGTTAGTAAAAACCAGATACTGCTGTAAGCAGGCAGAGCTGAGTTAGCATCCATGGAGAGAACAGGTAGGTCTATGTTTTTGACTGGTTCTTCCCATGCTTAAAAAAATGAAAGATGGGTCATTTTGGAAGGGAAGGTAAAAAGGTATTCTGAGTACATGGAATTATAACTGGAACTTGGTGAAAATAAAAGCAGGGATAAAAAAGGAATAAAATTAAAGCATCTTTCATGACCTCATGATATCCTAAAGCAATTAACCGTCAATTAAGTATTTTTCTTTTAAGTGCAGTCACTTGTAATGTAGGAAAGTGGCAACCAGTTTGCACACTGCTAGGACCCACCAACAGCAATGTAATAATGATTAGAAAATCTGTTTTAGTGATGTTGGCTGAGGGATAAATATTGGCCAGGATTTCCCTGCTCTTCTATGGGAAACTTTTACATCCACCTGAGAGAGCAGATGGGGCCTCTATTTTAAGTTTAAAAGATGGCCCTTCCCAACTGCAGCATTCCCTCGGTACTGCATTGAATGCTTACAATTCTGGAGTGGGGTTCGAATCCACAAGTTTTCTGATTATGAGATGAGAGTACTGAGCCACAGCTGACAGATTGTCAATATGATGGAGGGAATCATCTGACAATCATATTGATGCAGCATTGTGCATTTTACTGAAACAAGTTTACTGTTAAAACTGTCAGAGGTGAGAAATGCTCAGCTTGTTTCTGGAAAGGAAATTCTAAGCTCTGATGTTGGATTTCTATGTAAAGGAAGCTTCACACAGCCTCTTTTCAATGCAGAGAGCATTCCGCTTGGATCAAGCACCCCAGCGCTAAATCTGTTACACAAGGAGGAAGGGGGAAAAAACATTCAGAGCAAGAAACCTTTCACTTGTTGAGATTATTGGAAGCCTTTTGCTGCCAGATATCACTCCCCCAGCTCGAAAACCAGCACAAATGGTTTCATTTTTATAATGGGAGGTTTTGTTTTATAAATGACCATTAATGTGGAGTGATTAGTTACTAGTAGTGATTCAACTTCACTGTTGCCAACACGAGGCCATTGAAAATCATCTTAATGTCTTCAGGGAAAGCTGTGAATGGATAAAGCCAAGTTGGTTGGTTTTAAATGTTGAGACCAAGACGCAACTTGAGACTTCCCAATGATTTAGTTCATCCTTGTGTTCCAATCCTCCTCCCTATCCCTCTAACATCCACCAGGCTCTACGTCCCTCTGAAATTCGGCCTTCCTCCATTTCTGGTACATGTTCATCTCATATTTCCTTTGCTCACCATTGACCTTCAATTATTTAGATCCTAAACTCTGAAATTCCCTCACTAAATCTTTCCGCCTTTCTACCTACATCACTTCCCTTCATTAAGACACTCTTTGTAACCTGCCTCATTAACCAAATATTTGGTCACCTCTTGTCATGTCACCCTCTTTGGACTGATGCCAGTTTGTCCCTGATTACGCTGCAATGAAGGGCCTTGGACATTTTACTGTATTGAAGGCATCGCATAAATGTAAGTGCGTAGTTGGTAAATGCAGTGCCAATTCTGGAAGAGAGCCAGATTTCCATTGATTAGCAATCCTAGCATATCGAGGTACTGAGGGAGAGATCAGCTCGGGTTCCTGCTCCTTGCTTGCTATCTGGTGATGCCACCGCTCTCCCAGCCCCTCCAAATAGATAACTGTGGACGTCAAGAGGAATTAGGAGAAGCTTGGCTGTGATCCCACCTCACCCCAAACGGTCAATGCTTTAAAAGTTCAAAGATTCTCACCATTTAGATTCATGCGGGAAGAATGGTCACCTCCATGAGATAACAGAGAGCTGCCAACACCTCTGAAACTATACCACAACCGAAATAAGGGGGCAAAAATTATTTCAAGAAAGGAAAAGGAGATTTTTTATTAGTATATAGAAACAATTCCTGATAGGAAAAATACATATTTTTAGTCTCAACACAGTGCATTAGACCTTCACTGTGTCAGAGGGGCTATCTTTCAGATGAGATGTTCAATGATGACTTATAAGAAAATAAAACATCCCAAGGCACTTCACGGAGCATTATAAAACAAAATTTGGTTTTGTTTGCCCATTTCAGAGCCCCAAATTCCATTGCACTATATGAAGAACAGGTAGTTCTCTCTGTCTTGGTCAAATTTTGTTCATTAATGCTGTTCTGCAGTGCATTGGGATGATATTATACTAAAGCTGCTATATAAATGCAAGCTGTAGCTGTTGACCAATATTCCTTCCTCAACAATCACCATCTAGACTAAAACAAGATACTGTGGATATTGGAAATCTGAAATAAAAACAGTAAATGCTATAATAGGGGTAGTGCTGGATCTGCTACAGGGGAATGAGGTGGGCTGAGTATCTGTAGGAGAACACTGGGGTACGACTGATCACTGCATCGTATGTAGAAGAGCACAGAACAAAGTAAAGCAGAACTTCTAAATTGGAAGAGGACTAACTTCAATGGGATGGGAGAGAATCTAGCCAGGGTAAAGGAGAACCAAATTTGACAGGAAAATCTAATGGAAAATTGGGTGATCTATAAAAGGAAAAAATGTTTCGGGTAGAGGCTAGATGGCACTTCCTCTACTGCATTGGAGTGTCAACGTTGACTTTTGTTCTCACGTTCTGGAATGGGACTTGAAACCACAACCTAATGACTCAGAGCTGAGAGTGTTACCCACTGAGCCACAGCTGACACATTTGAAAAAAACCTAAAAATTACTTTTGGAAGACAAGTTTCACTTATAAATTCCCAGTTTTATTTTGGAGGGTCTTGAATCAGTAAAACAGAATTTTCTCATGTTTTCTTATCCAAAATCTCCAGTCCAGAGATGCATCTGTAACATTTAAGCACCTACTAAAGAACCTCAATAAAATATGCCTCGGTTTATTTCTGAAATAAATTACTGCACGCAGTGATTTCAATATGTAACACACTGGAAATGTTTATTTTGCCATCAACGGTTTCAGTCAAGCCTTTAAAAACGCTTGGTAGAGATTCGCTACTTTAAATATTGTTAGCAGTCAACACAGTCCATTCAGATAAAATGAATCTTTTAGAGTGCTGAAATAGTCAACAGGATCTTGTAATCATCGAAACTTGGAACTGCTGTTGGTACCAGAAAAGTGCTGTGACTGATCTATTTTTAAGTAATTGGTCATTACTTAGCTTAACTGCACCTTGTTCAGCTCTACCTTGTTTTTGTGGTGTTCAGTGATGTTCAAAATAAAAGCAGATTTCCACCAATTTACCCTGACTTTTTTGACTCTCCTTCCCATTTTATCCTGGTATTTTTTGATGCTAAAAGCAAAAACTAAAAGTGCAGGCATACTTACCACGGCAGTTCGCCCCCCAGAATCATGCTCACCCTTTTTCTTTCTCCTTCTCCTGAATGCATTCACTCTGTGGTGGAGTACAGTTCTACAGGGTAGCCCCCCTGGTCCCTCATACCCATGTAGTTACTACAGTAAGTCTGAATGGAAAATATTAGGTCATTCAACAACTGAGAAAGGAAGGCCTCAACCATCCTTAATCCTGCAGCTAATATTCACACAGGTGAGGTGAGAGTGACTGCCCTTGACATCAGGGCAGCATTTGACCGAGTATGGCATCAAGTAGCCCCAGCAAAACCGGTGTCAATGGGAATCGGGGAAAACTCTCCATTGGTTGGAGCCATTCCTAGCACAAAGGAAGATGGTGGTGATTGTTGGAGGTCAGTCCTCCCAGTCCCAGGACATCACTGAAGGAGTTCCTCAGGGTAGTGTCCTAGGCCTGACCACTTTCAGCTGGTTCATCAATGCACCTCCCTCTATCATAAAGGTCAGAAGTGGGAATGTTCACTGATGATTGAACAATGTTCAGAACCATTTGTGACTAATCAGATACTGAAGCAGTTTGTGTCCATATATAGCAAGACCTGGATAACATTCAAGCTTAGACCAACACATGGCAAGTAACATTCACATCGCTGAATCCCTCATGATCAACATCCTGGGGTTTACCATTGACCAGAGGTTGAACCGGACCAGCCATCTAAGTACTGTGGCTACAAGAGCTAGGAATCCTGCAGCGAGTAACTCACCTCCCGACTCCCCAAAGCCTGTCCACCATCTCCTAGACACAGGTCAGGAGTGTGAATATTCTCCATTTGCCTGGATGAGTGCAGCTGCAACAACACTCAAGCTCAACACCATCTAGGACAAAGCAGCCAACTTGATTGGCACTCCATCCACAAACATTCACTCCCTCCAACACTGACACTTAGTGGCAGCAGTATGTACCATCTACAAGATGCACTGCAGGAACTCACCAAGCCTCCTTAGCACCTTTTCAACCCATGACCACTACCATCTAGATTAAGGGCAAGGGCAGCAGACATGTAGGAACAACGCCACCTGCAAGTTCCCCTCCAAGCCACTCACCATCCTGACTTGGAAATATATCGCTGTTCCTTCAAAGTCACTAGGTCAAAATCCTGGAACTCCCTCCCAACTGCGCTGTGGGTGTACCTACATTTCATGGACTGCAGCAGTTCAAGGCAGCAGCTCACCACCACCTTCTCAAGGGCAAGTAGGTTTGGGCAATAAATGCTGGCCTGGCCATCAACACCCACATCCCATGAATGAATAAAAAAACACATAACACAAGATGTCAGAGCAGAAGTAGGCCATTCAGCCCATTGAGTCTGCTTCACCTTTCAATGAGGTCATGGCTGATCTGATAATCCTCAGTTCCTCTTTCCTGTCTTTTCTCCATTACCCTTGATTCCCTTACTGATTAAAAATCTATCTTAGCCTTGGATATACTTTAAAACCCGGTCTCTACAGCCCTCTGCGGTAAAGAATTCCACAGATTGACTACCCTCTGAGAAGAAATTCCTCATCTCTGTCTTAAATGGTCGCCCCCTTACTCTGAGATTATGCCCTCTGGTCCTAAACTCTCTCACAAGGGGAAACAACCTCTCAGCCTCTATCCTGTCAAGCCCCCTTAGAATCTTACATTTCAGTGTCATCTCTCATCCTTCTAAACTCTAATGAGTACAGGCCCAACCTACTCAACCTCCTTATAAGAAAATCCCTCTATCCCCATGATCAACCTAGTGAATCTTCTCTGGACCGTCTCCAATGCCAGTGTATCTTTCCTTAGATAAGGGGACCAAAACTGTTCACAGTATTGTAGGTGTGGTCTAACTAGTGCCTTGTATACTTCTGTTAGCAACTCTCAAATACCACCCAACCAAAGGATTAGAATTCCAGAGGCAGTGTGGCCAACTGAAATCTTACCAGTAACTGCTGAGCACAGACCAGGTCCTTTCTGTACAGTTCTAGTACATTTCCTCTGTACCCTTTCCAAGGTCTTTATTAACTATTCCAATGTGTTCCTGGCTAGCCTCCAACAACTTGAGGTTATCCGAAACTCTGCTACCCAGGTCTTAACTTGCAGAGTCCTGTTCCCCATCACCTCTCTGCTGACTTACCTATATTGACTCCCAGTCAAGCAATATCTTGGATTTTAAAATTCTCATCTTCGCTTTTAAATCCCTCACTTCTCTCTTCAAATCTGGCCTCTTGTGCACCCCTAATTTTAATAGCACCAACATTGTTGGGTATGCCTTGGGTTGCCTGGGCCCCAAGCTCTGGAAATCCCTCCCTACACCTCTCTCCCTCACTGTCCTCCTTCAAGATATACTTTGGCAAAGTTAATTCATTTGACCTAATGGCTCAATGTCATACTTAGTTCGTTAATGTTCCTTTGTAGTACGTTGAGATATTTCATTATGTTTTTGTTGTATGGTTGGCATCATCAGTACCAGACCATTTACCCACTAAATTATTGTACACATTTCAAAGTATTAATAGGTGCGTTGGAACTGAGAAACCACCACCGAAGAGACCTCCTCTTAATTGAAAACTTATTTTCCGTAAAATGTGACTTTATCCTACCCAACCCTTCCACTCTATCCATGGAGGCCATGTATCCAGGCTCCAACCATACCTCTTATTCTCCTCTTGGGCATTACAGCTGGGAGGTTTGGCCTTTGAAAGTCAAGAAATGGCAGTGGGGAGATCCATGATCCTACCCTGATAGACTAGGGCCCTTTATTTTACTACAAAATCATCAGCCTATAAGTAGACTGCAGGAATTATGCTGACCAGAATTTATAAATACACATTAAATAACTTTTGCTAGCTTCTCTGAGTATTAAACATCAAATCCTTTCCCCGACTGTGTGATGCTCAACATAAAACCAAGGATCAGTCACGTGCATGTTCAAATAAATTTTATTACCATCATATAAGTATTTACATTTTGTTACAGTCTGTGGTCGTGAACAAAAAGTCTTATGACAATGATGGAGCTCTTCACTGTGCTCTGTCGGTCATATTCTTGATGTACTGCCAGCCCTTCTGAGTGTATTCATTACATTTTGTAGGTGCAGCCGACAAGAAGTATGCCGTTGCTTCAACTCCTGCAAAACAATGTAAGCCAAAGCTGGTTCAAGTCCTTTTGGATATTCTCAGTGAAGTGTTCAGTCTACCCACTTCTGCTCAAGTTACCAACATGTACAGGTACAGAAAACCTAAGAGGCAGGAACAGCATTACACTCATATTCACATGGCCTTCTTCTTTGTATGGTACAGGCCAGTACTACTCCATCAGCTAACCCAACTGGCCAACCTTCATGTGCTGTCTCGGGCAAGAGTGTCAAGAGTTCCAATGAAGTGTAGTCCTTCCTCTTTCAGACATCAACAAACTTACGATGCATTTCTAGCATCTTTTATTTATCCATTTTTTTCCTTTTTTACAAGTTTTCCAAACATGATGCAACTCTTCAGAACTCTCTCTTCCCCACTCACTGTGAGATCTTTAACTTCTCAGTGGCTTAATGGCTCACTAAGGTAATGTGGCAGAGTTAAGAATGTGTATGAATTCTATTTCAAACTATGTGACTTGCTCTCCAGTCATACCAAATCATAGAACTTACAGCACGAGGCTACTCAGCCCATTTTGCCTGTGCTAGCTCTTCAACTGAAGTCACCTACTCTAATTACACAAAGCTGGTCTCTCCCTGTATCTCGTTATACTCTTCCTTTTTCGATCAACTATCCAATTCTGCATTAACTGGTGTGGTAGTCTACATCAATAGGCACTTCACGTTTCAGTAACGATCTGTTTATGTAGAATTATTTTAGCCAATCCAACCCCCTGTTCCTTGGCCCTCCAAGATCTCTGCGTTCCTCCAATTCTGGCCTCTTATACATCCCTTATTATTAAAATTGCTCCACCATTGGCAGCTGTGCCTTTGGCTGTCTGGACCCTGGTGATGCCTCCCTGGGCCCTTACGCCTCTGTACTTCTTTGGGATGTTTCATAAGGCCTGCCTCTTTGACCAGGCTTTTTGGTCACTTGCCCTGGTGCCCGTGTCAAAACTTAACTGGTGTGCTCCTGTGAATCACCTTGGGATGTTTTACTGTGTTGAAGGTCCTATATAAATGTAAATTGTTGTTGTGGCAAATAGCATAGATGCATTTAACGGGAAACTAGATAAGCACACAAGGGAAAAAGGAACAGAACAAAATGAAGTAGAGCTGGAGGAGTTTTGTGTGGCACGAACTCAACTTTGATTCTTAACTTCACTCTACACAGTTTGGTTACCAGCTGACCTGTCTTCGGATAGTTTTATGACCAAGCAAAAAGTCTTAAAAATAAATTTGTACATAAATATTTACATTATGTTGCAGTGACCAAGCAAAAAAGTCTTAAAAATAAATTTGTACATAAATATTTAAGTTGTATTGCACAGTAATGTAATTTTTAAACAGTGACTAAGCTATCAATTTTGTATCAAAATCTTCCCAATGCCATAGCTTTAACTGCAAGATTAAAATTGAATGCTGCTCTATATCTCAGTGCATTTAGAGTCAGTGCAATGGGATGTCAAGTGGTAGATTGTGAAGCACTGCCCATGATGCACAATAATTAAGATTCCTGTTCTGAGCCTAGTCGTTAGAAAGCACCAGGAGACCAGCAATTACCTCCCTTCACAAATTGCAGTGTTGACAATTAAGGAGGAAGAAGAACTGGGATTCCTGCCATTGCTGAATATCCAACAGCTCCTGTGAGTAGATGAAGGATCAAGGGTCAGTACAGGCCCACTGCCTCTCCACAGTCTAACTGCCTTCTGTCACTCAAAGTCTAGGCTCACATCTAGTTCAATAAGGTACTAAACAAAGGCTGGCACAAGTGAAGCTGTACAAACTTTTACTAAAGTTTCTTTATAAACATTTCACTTATTTACCTGTATTCCAGTACTCAGCTACGGGCACATTCAGCTTGGGAACATCTGGTAGCTGTGAAGAGAAGGTAAACTGTTAGTCACCAATGTCAGTCTACAGCTGTTCTTTCAGAAAATCCTCTCTTAGGGATGAGGGCTTCACTAGCGAAGCCAGCATTTATTCTTCCCCATCCCTCATTGTTCTCAAGGCAGCGAGACAACTGGCTGGCATGTTAGGCCATTTCAGATGGCGTATTGACATAGGACTGGAATCACATCTCAAACTGGGTATGAATGACAGGTTCCCTTCCCTTTCACAGAACCAAGACCTCAAATGAACAGTGGTTTTAGATTGAGGAGATTTGGAATAACTTGTTCTGTAGTTAATACTGATGCTCAGGAAATACTGGGCACTGGCTGATTATATGAATTTACACACACACCCACACATGGCACTCCACCAATGCTCCCTCCCTCGTTCCCTGCACCCAGGGTAGTACAGATTCATGCACACCAGAAAGTCTCAAATTCAAAACCAGGACAACTGTCAGGATACAAAAGTTGGACTTGGCACCATGGCCCCTCTGTTCAACCACAACCCTCACCCCACCAACAAACAAAACACTAGGAAGAGATGGCAGAGGGGGAAAAAAAGCCATTCTGAAATCTCCCTCCACTCCCAAACCACCATCCAGCGACTCTTACAGGAAAAGTGTTAACGTTTATGGGGGTCAGGCAAGGAGCGTTTCAGCTTCCCAATTGGCTGAAATACCCTCCAAAGCTGCCACTACGTTCATTCTGAGCTTACAGCAGAAGAAAAGCTTCTTTGGCAATGGAAAGGGCTGCTGGTGTCAACTGAAGTCCATCCCAGACAGGAGAGGAAAGGAGGAGATGGGAGTGAATTAAAAGGAAGAAATTTGCTCGGATTTTGTACTGTACCTCCACTCCGAAATACTTTGTCCACTGATCCACAGCAACCGGTATGACGGTTGACCCCTTCTTCAATATCTCACAACTTTGTTCCCCATTTCCCAGTAAGTCTTGGTCATAAACGAAGTACACAGTCCCTCCAATTATCCCAGCCTTTGTAAAGAACCTTGAAAACAAAACCATTAGAAAAAAAAAAACATTTTTGTCCCATTTCATCAAGAAACAGTCAAATTATCACAAAATGCAAAGATAAAAGCAAAATACTGCAGATGCTGGAAATCTGAATTAAAAACAGAGAATGCTGGAAAAACTCGGGTCTGACAGCATCTGTGGAGATAGAAACAGAGTTAATGTTTCGAGTCTGTATGACCCTTCTTCAGAGCTTGAGGCAACATCCATGTCTAAAAAGCAACTAACCAGTCAGTCATCTCAGCATTGCTGATGCAATCTTGTTGTGTACAAGATGGCAGTCACATAAGTGACTGCACATTGTAATTCATTCTGTGTGACATGCCCTGAGATGTTTCTGAAAGACTCAATAAAATGTCATGTAAATGCAAGCTTTCCTTTCCCTTAACAGGAATTTCCTGGGTAACATTGATACTGATGTGAGGTATCTGAAATAACAACCTGTACACACCCCTACATTCTTAAGCACATGATAAAGGGGCAATTCACTTCAGAACCTCTTTTGTCCCTCAGGAATCTGAATCTGTCAAGACCTCAGAAAATTACAGTGACCAAATCACAAGAAGATCCAAGCTAGAAATGTACTGAGAGGAACTTGGCAGGGATGTTGAAAGGTGGCCAACATGACATAAATCCAAGTGCAAAGGCCTGCCATCTGCTAGCTCTCTAACCTTGGAGAAACTGATTTAAAAGGTCGTGGGCCCTGGGTATGACCTGTACTAGGTTTATCTTAAAGAACTTGCATTGTGGTTGAGGGGTAAATATTGGACAGGATGCTGGGAAGAACTCCGCAGCTTTACTTCGAAACCTTTTCAAGGGGGCAGTCAGGCCTCAATTTAGCATGTCATCCAAAAGAAGACACCAGTAACAGTGCAGCACTCCCTCAGTAAGTACTACACTGGAATGTCAGTCTGGATTTTTGTGCTCAGATCTCTGGAGTGGGACTTGTACCAAAACTTTGTAACTACGGGGCAAGAGCACAAACCACTGAGCCACAGCTTACATGAATGGAGTGCACAGTGACAGATAGCTGACTTGTGTAATGCTTAGTCACGTTTGTAGACTTGCCATACATTAATAAGCAGTATGATGCTGTGAACCGTGTTCTGGTGTCAACCTTAACTCAATCACTTTTGAAGCGCAATAGGCAGGCGTGGCAGCCAAGATGAATACAAAGTCCTTCAAAGAGTTAAATTAACCAAAATAAAAGCAAAATACTGCAGCTGCCAGAAATCGGAGATAAGAACATGAGGTGCTGGTCTGGCAACGTCTATGGAGAAACAATTTCATGTTCAATATGACTCTTCTTCAGAACTGAAGGGAGGGAGAAATGTGATGTGTTTTATGCTGTTGAAAAAGGAGGGGGTGCGGGGCAAGGTAGAACAAAAGGGTAGCTCTGGGATAGGTTAGAGAACAGGAGAGATTAAATAATAAAGATGTTATGAAACAAAAGGAAAAGGGTTGTAATAAAGAAACAAAACATTGGTCCAGAGTGAGTGTTAATGGCAGAATAGTGGCACACACCATCCTGACTTCCCTCACTGGGTCAAAATCTTGGAACTCCCTTCCTAACAACATGGTGGGTGTAACTCTTTTGATTCAAAACCAATTAAACTAAATTAACAAAATCAGGGACAAAGTAAAAGGCAGCCCCTTAATGGGAAACTGCCAAAAAAGACAAAATTCAAAGGAAACTCAAAAACATCAAACCAAAATGTCATCAAAGGGGTCAATAAAGCACCCCAGTCCCCACGGTGCCCACCAAGCATGGAAGACCTCAACAGTGCTGGCAGACAGTGCGTGCTTCCTCTCCAGGGACACCCAGACGCAAACGTAGCCACGGAAGAGGGGCAGACAGTCGGGCCGGACAACCCACTCGATCGCCTGCTGCCTGGACCTGTTAATGGCCAACTTGGCCAGGCCCAGGTTCACAAGGAAGCCCTCCCCCTCCCCACACCGGGTGCCCGTAGATCAGGCGCGCGGGACCGAAGTGCAAACAACAGTAAAAGGTTTTTCAAATAACTTAAGGGGAACGCAGCCTACAACACCCTATATATACATGGTCCATGGACTCCACACGGCCGCAAAAGATGCAGGCAACACTGAGTGTACCAACACCACATGGACTGCAGTGGATCAAGGTGGCGGCCTAACACCACCTTAAGGGCAACAAATACAGGCCCAGCCAGCAACAGTCACATCCTGTGAATGAATAAGAAAAATGGAGAGCTCTGTCTGAAAATAAAAACATGGAAACAAGATACAGACTGGCACTTGGCAAAAAAAGAAATCAAAATAGAGGACAGGGTTCATGGTGTAAAATTGTTGAACTCAATGTTAAGTCCAGAAGGCTATAAAAGTGCCTAATCGGAAGAAGAGGTGCTGTTCCTCCAGCTTGCATTTGGCTTCACTGGAACACTAACAGGCTGAGGATAAAAATGAGAGCGTGAGGAGCAAGGTGGCGATAAATTAACCAATTAATGTCTTTTTATCTTGATGCTGCTTGGCTAGGCTACTGGGAGAATGCCTGCTCTTACTTGACTACTGCCAATGTTATATTTTATATCCACCATATCACACAGAGTGTCTCGGTTTAATGCTTCCTCTGCGGAACAACATCTCCAACAATGCAGAACCCCCTTGATGCTGCACAGAATGAAGCGCTCAGATCAAAAGCTCAGGTTACAGTGTGGGATTTGAACTCATAGTCTTCTGAGTTCACACTGCCAGCCAAATCAAGCTTAGGTTCCTCCAGAGGCCTTTTTAACCCTTCAGCAGATTCAAGTCTATCCAAAACTTTAAGCTATTTTTCTGAGATGCTGACTGCGTGGGTAAGAGGAAGTAGACATACACAAGGTCAGAGTTAATGTCCTGTCTAGAGCACTAAAGCTCTAGAAAAGAATCAAGGCTGAGGCTAACACTGTGGGATGAACTAAAGGTCAGTGAAAACAGGTATAACGGATACACAGAACTTCACAGGGCGCAGTGTACATGCAATCTAAATGTGTTTGCATAACCAATACCATATATGGAAAGAGAGAGTACACCTGCATTTATGCAGCACCTTTCACAACTACAGACCATCCTAAAGCACTTTGCAGCCTCAAGTAGTTTTTGAGGCATTATAATGTAGGAAACGCAGCAGCCAATTTGCATTCAACAAGCTCCCAAAAGCAGCAATGTCATGACAACCAGGTAACATGTTTTTGTGATGTTCAATGTAACAGAGAGAACTACCCTGATCTTCTTTGTAACAGTGCCATTGACAGCCAACCAAGCAGACAGGGCCTAGGTTTATCGTCTCATCCAAAAAGACGGCACCTCAGTGTGCAGCACTCCCACATTGGGAATGTGTCAGCCAGGGTGACCGAACATCCTGGATTTTCCAAGATGATCCCAGAATTTGACTTTTTGTAAAGTGTCCTGGGTCATGCCTTCCCAAGACCCATTTGGCCCATCTGTCACCCATTCTTTGTGTATGCTTATGTGGCAACCCAGAAGTGCAGTGATTTGTGCCCGGGGCTTCTCAGCGGCTTTCCGAGGGGGGTTTCTACCCAGATCAGGGCAGGTCATGCGACAGCAGCAGTGCCCGCTTGTAAGGTCTGCCACCCTTGTCGTCACAAGATTGCAGGAACGTTCTCCTACCCCGGCCACTTTCATACGTTTGCGAGAAGTCCCTCCTCTCTCAGAAGTTTACCAACATCCACCAAAGTCACATAACTTCTTTCCCCCGCGAGCTGGTCACCCTGCCTCCCACAATACGGCACTCCCTTGGCGCCAGACACCCCCGGCAGCGCGGCATTCCCTTAGTGCTGCACTGGGACTGTGTCTGCTTTGAGTTTTTGAAATCAAAAGTGTTTGGAGCGGAACTTGGACCCAAAACCTTGAGACTCAAGAGATGCGAATAAGAAGCAGATTGTTGTTAAAGTCCAACCCCCTTCCCACCGACGGTTTTGATGCTGTTTTAATCCGGGAGGCAGAGGCCTGAGTGGGGTGGGGGGGCAGAGATCCGAGGGGCGAGGGGGTGGGGGATGGCAGAGGCCTGGGGCAGGGGGGGCGTGGGGGGGCAGAGGCCTGGGGCAGGGGGGGCGTGGGGGGGCAGAGGCCTGGGGCAGGGGGGGGGTGGGGGGGCAGAGGGGGGTGGGGGGGCAGAGGCCTAGGGCAGGGCGGGGGTGGGGGGGGCAGAGGTCCGGGCCGGGGGGGGGGGGGGGGGGGGGCGGCAGAGGGCCGGGGTGGGCGGGGGCAAAGGTCCAGGGGCGGGGGGTGGGTGGCAGAGGGCCGGGGGGGGTGCAGAGGCCCGGGGCAGGGCGGGGTTGGGTAGAGGCCCGGGGCAGGGCAGAGGGGCTAGCAGGGGCCCGGGGCGGGGGCAGAGGCCGGGGAGGGGGGAGGGGGGTGGGGGCAGATGGCCGACGGAGTGAGAGGGGGTGGGGGGAGGAGGCGGGCAGAAGCCTCTTGTTGCTGAGGGCCTGTCTGCAGCCCGGGTTAGCACTGAACCCCCCCTCCTTAAGGACAAACTCCCCCCACCCCCCGGGTCTGAGCAACCCTCACCTCACCTCACGGTCCTGAAGACGGACGCCATGAGCTAGGCTGCAGCACCCGTGACCTTTCACCTTCCTTGCTCTCCCCCACGTCACTGAAAAGCGCCACCGTCGTATTTCTCCTTAAAAACTAAAAGAGTGTTTACTTCGACCCAGTTCGTTTCGACAGTGACGGCCGCGCTTAATAACGCCCATAACGTCAGACTGTTTCAAGTAAAACCGCGACCGAGGTCGAATTCTCCGTCCTTCAATTTGGCACGGGCGCCGCCATCTTTGATACTGGCAACCAATTTGTGTCAGTCTCTCTTTCTCTTTTCTTTGACCAACAGGAGGGGAAGTGGTTGTGTTGGGTGCTATATAAACACAGGGCCTAATTCCCATGCTTCAGCCAAGTTATTTATAAGTACGGTAAAAATTTGAGCCCCCATTGCGCCTTCCTGGTCTCAGTTTCAAATGTTGCAGATGGTACAAAACTTGGAAATATTGTGAACTGTGAGCTGGGGGATAGTGTCAAACTTTAAGACACAGACAGGCTGGTGGAATGGGAGACAACTGACAGATGAAATTTAACACAGGAGAGTGAAATGATACAGTTTGGTAGCAAGAAAGGGGAGAAGCAAAACTAAAGGGTGCAGTTCAGAAGGGGTTGCAAGAGCTAGAGGGCTCATGTGCACAAATCACAATGGTCCCGCAGCATATCATTTAGTGTGTCCCCGAAGTCGCAGTGTTCTGTCAGCTTCTGTGAAGGTGTTAGATGGTTAATAAAGCATACGGGATCCTAGACTTTTAAACAGGGACATAAGAGTACAAAAGCAAGGAAATTATGAAAAATTTGTATAAAATAGGAGTTCAGCCTCAACTGGAGTATTGCATGCAGTCCTGGGCATGACACCTTAGGAAGGAATTAGAAGGGGTCCAAAAATGATTTATGTAGTAACTGAAGTTATCACCTTTCCTGCTGTCTATGAGGAGCCACGTGATGTTCTTGGAGGCTACGACCAATGAGCCTTAAGTGTGGATAATGCAGGGGACGGGGCTTCCTGACGATGGTCCTGATCAAGCATGTAGCATCTGGAAAACTCTCTAATAAAGTTTATCTGTTTCTTGTTGGAACCTGTCCAGTACATCGTCATTACGTTTGTCAGCGAGGGTAAAATAGCTCCGACACTGCACCTCGCCTTGTT
Organism: Carcharodon carcharias; assembly: GCF_017639515.1. Classification (NCBI taxonomy): domain Eukaryota; kingdom Metazoa; phylum Chordata; class Chondrichthyes; order Lamniformes; family Lamnidae; genus Carcharodon; species Carcharodon carcharias. The sequence goes on along the minus strand of NC_054480.1, from coordinate 132,324,515 downwards.
ACTGTGAGTACATCGAATCTTAAGAGGAAAGAAAAGAATACTTGCCAGTCATGCCACTCTTCAGTGGAATCGATCCTTATGATGTGACGATGGAAGGTTGGAGCCAGTATGTAGAGCATCTCAGGTTTAATTTCGTAGCAAACGAAATTACCATGGAGGAAAAGCAGAAAGCCATCCTTTTGAGGGTACATGATAGCAAGACATACAATCTCATTCACAGTCTGGTGGCCCCAAACACGACCAATTCTAAGTCCTTTAATGAATTAGTGGACCTCAGGAAAATGTATTTCCAGCAGAAGCCATCCGTAATAATGCAGCGCCCAGCAGTATGTTCCTGCCCCACATGAAGAACAGCGCCATGTTGTACATGGTGCAAAGCCTGCGAGTGTCTCACAGCACTTTCCACGGTGAGTGATATTTGCAGGGCACGCTTCAAATCGACGTTGGCCTCAGCGAGTAAATGGTGCTGACCGGCATCGTCGTGAATTACACAAACTAATCGGTCCCGCGGCATATCATTTAGTGTGTCCCCAAAGTCACAGTGTTCTGTCAATTGCTTCAGCTTTGCTACATAGGTTGTGATTGACTCTCCCGGGGTCCTAACTTAAACCGCTGCATTATTACAGATGGCTTAAGCTGGAAATGCGTTTTCCTGAGGTCCACTAATTTATTAAAGGACTTAGAATTGGACATATTCAGAGCCGTAAAGCTGTGGATGAAATTGTATGTCTTGCTACCACATACACTCAAAAAGGTTGCTTTATTCGCTACGAAATAAAAACCAAAGCGCTCTACATACTGGTTCCAGACTTCCATAGTCGCATTGTAAGGATCGATTTTGCCAAAGAGTGGCATGTCTGGTAAGTATTCTTCTCTTTTCTCTTAAGATTCGATGTACTCACTGTAACAAGGTGAGATGCAGCGTTGGAACTATTTTACCCTCACTGCCAAATGTAATGACTTGACATATTTCAACAAGAAACAGATAAACTTTATTACAGAGAGCTTTTCAGATGTACATGCTTGATCAGGACCATTGTCAAGGTTATACTTTCAGTTACTACATTTCCTCCCCTTTTAGTTTTTTTTACAGTTTCTATATACAAGATCATTCGAATATCCAACAACAAATACATATATACAACTTCAGGTGATTAAAGATTAAGTCTCTGAGGGCTTTCCTTATTCGGTTAGAGTGACGTAGCTTTACCACTTGAGGTTCTTCCACAGGATCGACATGATCAGGAACTGCAGCAATCATTAGAAAGTGGCGGTTCAGGGTTAAGACAACTCCAGAGACATCAGGAATGTCTATTCTAGGTCGATCTGTCACCTCAGGGATTAATGGTTCAACATTAATCACAGGCGGAATAGTTGGCTGGTGAAATTTCTCTCTATCACGAATATGATCCACATGTTTTCAAACAATTCTGCCTTTCACTTCCACCTGGTAGAATTAGAGACCAGAGTCTGAGGCAATGGTTCCAGGAACCCAGCAACATCCACTTTCGAAAGCCTGCACAAATATTGTGTCTCCTACAATGTCCGGTCCGTCACGTCATTACAATTTACAAGAATAGTTCTACGAATGGGGAACTTTGGTTACATGGATAGATTGGAGAAGCTGGGACTGTTCTTCTTGCAGAGGAGAGAAGGTTGAGAGGAGATTTGATAGGTGTTCGAAAATCACTGGTCAGAGTCGATAGTGATTGACAGAAGAGTTTAGAGCCAGATAACACCAGTTTAAGGTGATTGGCAAAAGAAGTAATGGTGACATGAGAAAAAAACATTTATACAGAGTGAATGGTTACAATATGAAATTCACTTCCTGAGAGTGGTGGAGGCAGATTCAATTGTGGCTTTCAAGAGAAAATTAGACAATTTCTGAAGAGAAAAAAAAATTACAGGGTTAAGGAGAAGGCAGGGGAGTGGCACTAGGTGAATTGGTTCTTGGAAGTGTTTAGAGGTCTTGATAATAGTGTGCCTTCTCATTCCCAACAGCTGCCACATATGATTGCTGTCTTCAGCAGAGTGAGGCCTAGTGTGATAAACTGACTAGTGCTCACAGATATTTCATTCAGTTGTTTGCCCATTTAGTCAGTGATAAACCAGGGCAGTTGTTGCTGTGCTGGTCCTTCACATGCAGACAGAACTAGTTTGTGCCTTCAACTTAAGTTCGGTATCAGTTTTGGTTTCTCAATAATTGCTTGGCACTTAAATGAGTATCTTATGTTCTGAATGGGCGAGTTATGAAACCCTGTGAGAATCACTGTCAAGCCTTTACTATGGCAGCAGCCAGCTCTCGATGAGGTGCAGAGCAACACTATGATATGGAAGAGTGGCATAATCAAAGCCTTGTAATGATTGGTGAGAGAACAAATAATTCCTGGCTACACTTGGCCTTCTCACACCAGCATGTCTGGATCCCTGCAAAATGTCTGATTGGCTGACACGTAATGCTGCATCTAAAATCGGGTCAGTTTTCAGTGCTGACTTGTGATGCGAGGAGAACGATCATGGCGACTCTGGGGAGTATTGGCACTAAGGGCTGTCTGAACTCCGGGCAGTGGTAAACATTACATTGTTTGAACTCCGGGGAAACTGGTGCTGTGTCTCGTCTGATCTCGGGGAAGTGTTGGTGCTGTGCATGGATCCCAGTACTAATACTGATATGCCACACTCCACAATCCAGCATGAATATATCATACAAACATGGTTCACCCACAACTCTTCTACTAATTCTACCTTAGATCTCCAGATTCCATGCATGCTGCAACATAATCATTGTACATCAGCAAAATGTTTACTAGCCAAACAAAGTACATAACGCGAAAGAGCATGAAACCACAACCTGCGGCACAGTAACATTCTGACATGCTTATGAAAAAAATAAACTCCATCATCTTTTCTCTTTCTCTTTCTTCAGGTTGTTTTACAAATTACTTTAAAATATAAATGTAACTTAAGAAAAGATTAGCTTTCACAGTGAAATAAAACCTTCAATCTTCTTACACAAGAAATTAAAGAAGATGGAACTTTCCACAATTTGTGAGTTCCCCAACATCCAAACCAGAGTCTCTAATTAAAATGTAATCCAAAGTTTTCTCCAACTCTGGGCGCACATTCTTAAATTGGAACTCGCACATTCAGTGGTCATATGCACACTTTCATACTTCCATGCAACTTAGAAATATTGATCCCTGTAATGGGTTACAAACTCAAACTGTCAAGTTTTACGTGATATCTCCATTTCAGAACCAAAAACATGACTCAAGTTTCTCAAACAAAAATGCTTGTTTATCCACATAGAGCAAGCAATTAGAAAGCTTGAAACAGCAGCTACAAAGGATGAAATTAATTTCCACTCCATGAATAGAACAGTGAATGACGCTCACACCAAAAACAGACATGATACACATTATTTATAGACAGTTTTTCATTGGGTCAGTGATCTTGCCACTTTCGCACACACTATTTTCTGTGTTTCCATGTTTCTCCCAGAGACTGCAAACAAAATCCAGCTGCCTCTTTGAAATAAAAATAGAGCAAGCTGCCTATTTTTTTCCCCACAACAATTTTAACTTTTACTGTGGGCTTTTTAATTTCTTCCTCCTTTTTGAAGCTCTCTCCTTCACCTCAAGTGCACAACCTTGGCTGTTATATGGAGTTCTATTACAACACTTGCATGTCTCTATTCTCCTGCACAATCTCTTTTCTTCCTGTCATATTCTGTAACATTATCCCTCCTCTGTCATGCTAGACGTCCCCAAAACCACCAAGGGCAGCATTACCTTCAGAACCTCTATAACAAATGGAAGACTCACTGTCAAGCTCTTGCCTTGTCCGACTGAACATGCTTCTGCCACTCTCCACATTACTGGAAGATGGGGTGAAATATTGTGTGATAACAAGTGCCTGAGGAGCCAAAGAAGCATCAAACTGCTTCGCCTCCCTATCTAAAGTTGTTACTTGACTCATGCAGCTTTGGGGGAGTCAGGGAAGTTAAAGGGAATGCAGAAGAGAGCGGTGGCTATATAAGCCCTGACCCAAAGTCCCCTTAACAACTTTTGGACCTCTTGTTTTTGCAAACACAACCCACAGGCACATATATCTTTAATTTTGGACTGCTGCAATTTCTTCAAGTGAGCAGTTAATCTTTACAGCCTTCTCATGTACAACGCCCACATTGCATGAATGAATATATACAAGCCCCTTGTTTGTCAGACTTTTTCAGTAGAATTTGGAGGCTCAGAAATGATAGGGCTTAAAAAGCTTTTCATTCTTATGTTAACTGTTTCCACTGTATTTTTGGCAATAATCTGGAGAGATACTTTTGATTCTGGTAAGGACTGTTAAGATCCTTTATACAGCTTAACCTTCAATTTGAGGATCTCATAAGGAAAACCATTTTGAAGCTGGCAGTGAGATTTACTTCTATCAGGTTGCTTTGAGATTTTTAGATTTTAATGGCTCCAACATTGCTGCTCCAGCTGCCGAGGCCCTAACCTCTGGAATTCCCTCTCTGTACCTCGCCACCTAACCTCTACCTTGCTTTCCTTCCTTAAGGTAAAATTTAAAACTTACCTCCTTGACCAAGCTTTTGTTCACCTGACCTAATTTCTCCTTATGTGGCTTGGTGTCAAATTTTGTTTTATACTGCTCCCGTGTAGCACCTTGGAATGTTTTATTACGCTAAAGGTGCTGTAGAGATACAATTTATTGTTGCTGTTCTAGATGTTTCTGTGCCAAAGGTTTGAACATCAGTCTGGCTCAGTTGCTAGAACATATTAAGTTCAACTTTTTATTGGGTTCCCAAAAATGTACATTTGCTTTATTTGAAACTTTTATACAAATAGATATACATATATAGATTTATGTACATCAAAGGTTTATATATTTTATGAATCTTGTTGCTACTTTTTTTCTTTATGGACGAGATGTTAAACAGAGGCACTGAGGGGATGAAACTGGTCTTTTCCAAAACAGAGTGGTAGTGAATTGGCTGCCACTGCATCAGTTTTTATTTACTATTGACTTTAAAAATATTGCCTGGATTTTTGATTTCAAAGCAAGACAAAGCGACAGTAGGAAACGAATCTCCAAAAAGAGTTGGAACTATTGTTCTGTGAGCTTCAGTGGGAAGAAGATCAGGCGCAGTGAAAAATCAGCTGCCGACCCGCAACCAGCCTGTTTCGTGCTGATGGTGTAGACGAATTTCACATCACCCGTTTGCTTATTCAGTTGGACACAAAAGACTTTGAGGTGCTATCTTAACTCCCATTTACCCACCTTAGTCTTAATACTCTTGCCTAACACAATATATCAAACTCCGTTTTGAAATTTTTCAATTGACCCTCAGCCTCAATTACATTTCGAGGGAGAGTTCCAGATTTCCACTACCCTTTCCGTTGAAGAAATTCTTCCTAACATAGGCCTGAGTGGCCTAGCTCTAATTTTAAGGTTAAGACTCTTTTCCAGACTCCCCCTACCAGAGGAAATGGTTCTTCTCCATCCACCTTATCGAATCCTTTGGATGCCTTAAACTCCTTAATCTTCTACGCTAGTCTATATAAACTGTCCTCATAATTTAACCCAATAGCATGACTCTAAATTATATTGTACCAGCGACTTACAAACAACTCAGTATAAAAAGCAACTAATAAGAAACCGATACCTTATTAATAACTTTGTTAACAAGTTGTTTAAGGATTCCTTTAATCAGGGAATCTTGTATAAAGAGCTCCATTCTCGTTGAGTTAAAAATACGGAAGTACCTCCCTTTTTGTTAACCTTATCTCACATTCCTTTCGTGTCAGACTTAATTGCTTTTACATAATGTGAATCCAACAACCACCAGCTTTTCTTTGATTCTGGATTCTTTGGCATTGACCTTATGACTTACCCACATAAAAAGAAATTTTTCCCTATTGGACTCAGCATTATACATCAGCCATTGTGGTTGGTTAGCTCAGAATGCTGGGTGGCTGGTGAGTGATGCCAGTACTGTGTGTTCAATTCCTGTATTGCCTGAGGTCACCCATGAAGGCCCTGCCTTGCCTCCTCGCCTGAGGTGTGGTGATGCTCAGGTTAAGCTTGCCACCAGTTGTCTCTTTCTGATAAGAGAGCAGACTATGGTGACTTTCATTTCAACATGTCTCTAAGCAGCTTATTCAGGAAAAACCTACATTTGAGTAGCACCATGCATAACTTCATGGTGCCCCAAACATCTATGAAGCCTACCTCTCTGGCAAGCTTTTGGTCATATATCCCAATATCTTCTTAAGCAGCTCGGTGTCAAACTTTGTTTCATTATGCTCCTGTGAAGTGCCTTGACATATTAAATGTGCTATATTAATGCAACCTATTGGTGTAATGAAGGAAGAATGGCAGTCAGTTGGTGCACAGCACAATCCCACAACCAGTAGAAAAACTTATTTAACCAAAGAGAGGTGAGAAAGTAGAATCGCTACCAGAAGGAGTGATTGAGGTAAATAGTATAGATGTATTTAAGCAGAGGTTAGAGAAGTGTATGAGGGAGAAGGGAATACACTCATAGGGTTAGATAAGGAAGGATGGGAGAGGCTTGAGTGGAGCACAAATGCTGGCATGAACTAGTTGGGCTGAATGATCTGCTTCTGTGCTGTATATTTTAAGTAATTCTGTATAACAGCAGGGGAGTGAAAATAGGCAGGAGGGAAGGAAACAGTTGTTTGTTAGTGGAGTTTATACGCAGAGAATGTCTATTGCCTGTGCACACATGTAAATGCACAAGGGGCATTTGGGGCTATAGTTCAGACCAACCCTTAATAAATTCACTATCTAATCTCTGCAATTAGATTACAACTTTGGTGCAATTGTGCACACACCTGTATTTCTGACCTTGTACCATAACCCAAAACAGTGAGAGCAGAACATGTGGCCTTGTCCTCTCCTCGACTAAAGTCTTTAGTAAAAATGGCCTGCATGCTTTGTGACATTCTAATTATTTTATTTATTTTTGAACAGAGTTACTGTCTGGTTCCCATGTCCTACTGACTGGTGCTAGTAAAGGAATAGGTGAACAGCTGGCATATCACTAGGCCCGGTTCGGTGCTAAACTTGTAATAATTGCACGGAATGAAGCTCGTCTGAAACAAGTAAGAAAGAAAGAAGGACGTAAATAAGAACATAAGAAACAGAAGCTGGAGTTGGCCATTTGGCCTCTCTTGGCTGCCCTGCCATTCAATAAGATCATAGCTAATCTCTATCTCAACTCCACTTTCCTGCCTTATCTCCATATTCCTTGTCCAAAAAAAAACTATCAATCTCAATCTTGAATATACTTAATGACTGAGCATCCACTGCTCTCTTGGGTAGCAAATTCCAAAGATTCACAACCCTTTGTGTGAAGAAATGTTTCCTCATCTTAGCATTAAATGGGTGACCCCCTACCTCGAGACTAAGACTCCTGGTTCTAGATGCTCCAGCCCATGGAAACAGTATGTACCCTGTCAAACCTCTAAGAATTTTATACATTTCAAAGAGATCACTTCTCATTCTTCTAAACTCAGGGGTAAGTAGACCCAGTCTGCTCAATCTCTCCTCATTCCAGGAACCTGTTGCATCTGTTCTGAGGGAAGTGTATAAGGCACTTCCTTCAGAAAGGAGACTAAGCCTTGCAATTCTGTAGTGGTGGTGTAGTGGTATTTGTCACTGTGTTAGTAATTCAGAGACCCAGGGTAATGCTTTGGGGACCTGGGGTTCAAATCCCTGTATGGTGATTGGAATTTGATAAAGTCTAATGATGAGCTTGAAACAAATGCTAAAACCTGTCTGGTTCACTTATGCCCTTTAGGGAAGTAAATCTGCCACCTTACCTGATCTGGCCTACATATGACTCCAGACTCAGCAATGTGGTTGACTGTGAAATGGCCTAGCAAGCTACTCAGTTCTCAAGGCATAATTAGGGATTAGGCAATAAACACTGGCCCAGCCAGCAATGCCCCTTTCCATGAACAAATAATAAAAAAAAACCTCCAGACATCTCCAAGCACTTCCCAACTATTATAGTTATAGGACATGGGTACAAATCTCACATGGGAGCTGAAGGAATTTGAATTCAATTAATAAAATCTGGAATATAAAGCTAGTCTCAGTAATGGCGACCAGAAACCTATCATTGATTGTCATAAAAACTGATCTGGTTCACTAATGTTGTTTAGGGAAGGAAATCTGCCATCCTTACCTGTTCTGACCTACATGTGATTCCAGAGCCATAGCGATATGGTTGACTCTTAACTGCCCCCTGAAATGGCCAAAAGTGACAAGCCATTCAGTTCAAGGGCAGTTAGGGATGGGCAATAAATGCTGGCCTTGCCAGTGACGCCCACATCCCATGAAGGAATAAAGAAAAATGTCATGTTTATAAGGCGGGGAAATATTGCACAGCAGCCAATTTGGGCACAGTAAGATCCCACAAACAGCAATTAAATAAAAGATATATTCTTAAACCCAGAAAATAACAACAAAAACTTGAATTTATATAGCTTATTTAATGTTATAAAATCTCTCGGTGCTTCACAGGAGCATTATCAAACTAAGTTTGACACTGGGCTGCTTAATGAGATATCAGGAGAGGGAACTGAAAACTTGGTCAAAGAGCTAAGCTTTAAGGAGGTGAAGGAGAAGAGGCTTAGGTAGGAAATTCCAGAATATTAGCCACAGGCAGGTGAAGGCCGCCAATGGCAGAACAATTAAAATTTGAGAGAAACAAGAGTGTGGAGATCACAGCCAGTTATAGTGCTGAAGGAGGTTACAAAGATAGGGAGGGGGCAAGGCCTTGGAGGAATTTGAAATCAAGGATGCAAATTTTAAATTCTATATATTGCTGGACCTGGAGCCATCAGATTGTAGCAAATGTCATTTGGACATATGGGTGCTTTAGTTTACTGTTTGTCAAGGGCCGCAATCTTGAGCAGTTCAAAGGACAAACCTCAAGAATGTTCCAACAGTAAAGTGCTGGAAATTGCTCATAATGTCCCACACAACAGTTGGGGATTTGTCAACAGTACGTTATTCCCGACATTGTACCGGAACTCAGGGCCACTTCCTTTTTCTCCCTTTTTGCCCTTTCCCATGCGATTATAATTAAAATTCTAAGTGCCAATGGCGTGCTTGCAAAACGCATTCAAGTTCGCAGCTGGGGAAGCTTTTCGTTGGTGAAACCCACCATTAGCTGACAGTGCTGCATCTACGGGTGGCCCATTAAATAGTCTCCCGGTTAAACAGGGAGGCTCTGCATCTTTCCACAACTTCCCTGCCCAACTCCATTCTAATAAAAAGAGACTCACTGAGAGCACAAAGGTGGCACGAGTGTTTTTCCAAATTAAATTTCAGGTGTAACTATTGCACGTTACATTGTTTTCACTTTATTCAAATTTGCATCTTCATTAGTCGTTGAGACTAGCTTAGCCAGGGAGTTAAAAGTACGGACACACCTCAAATTGGCACTCATCAATGGTTACAGGGGAGTTAGGGACTTTTTCTTTATTGTGGAATGAACAATGTGATGTTTTTGCATTCACTCTTTATTGAATGTGCAGCATCCAGTGCTGCATTCATCACTCTGTGGGACATGGCTAAACCTGCAGGTTCAGCTGGACCTCCCTTCTATGCATTGTAAAGGATGTTGTCTGAGATCACTCTCAGCGGGGATAATTGAAATGTTGTTGTTGAAGTCAACGGACTCTGCCAGCCAACACCCTGAGATGGACTCACATTTGGACAGTACTGACACCGCCCTTTACTGACTGTCCTCACCACCACCTCCACCACACCCAGGACTCCAGGCCCTTTCCAGTTCACGCTTCCTTGCCCCCGACACCAGCCTCAGTTCATTCTGGATCCCTCTTCTAATCCTGTATGCCCCTGACCCCGCTCCATAATCCCCCTCACCACAGACTCATCCTTCCCAGAGGCCCGCTTCCATGCCTGGTACCAACCTCCTGCTCCCCTCCCTTGTGCCGTAGAGTTAAACAAGGAAACTTACACACCACTGCACAAAGCTGACTGTTGCACACCACCTTTAAACAATCACAAACCCGGTGCTGTGAGATTCTCATGTGCTGTTAGCTTTATCCTGAGCATAGAGCTTTATTGAAAACTGTTTCAGGTTAATGACCTTGCAAGCATGCAAATGTATTGCAAGTAAGAACCAACAACACAGGCCAGCGTAATTTTCAACATGCTGCAAACATGCCACTGACTTTATTTCTACATCTCAACCCGCTGTTGAGAAATCAACATTTCACAACCCGCCTAATTAAGTCACCACGTTTCCCACTTGTGTGGGGTCCACTGAATTCCCACCAATGTGTCAAGTGAGATTGTCCAAAGCTTGAAGGAAGGACAACAATGATGGAACATTGGGCTGGTTATTGCATTAAACCTATGGGTCCCTTTGTTTGAACGGATCCCTTAAAATTGTTCTCCGGAACACTGGAATAGTCTCTCCTCCTGACAACATTGCCTTGTGATCTCTTTTTGGACAATTTGTGTCAGAGAAATGAGCTATGAGTAAAGATGGGGGCAGATCTTGGGCTTTTGAACCTTGAAAGACAACAGTAAGCAGCAAAGCAAAGTTCAATCCATTATCATTTTTCAATAACACATCTCAGAACATCAGAGCAGGAATAGGCCATCCAGCCCTTCAAGCCCCTTGGATACAGAAAGCATGTTTCCCCTTGTGTGGGAGTCTAGAGTTAGGGGATGCTGTTTAAAAATGAGGGTCTCCCAATTAAGACTGAGATAAGGAGACATTTTTCTCTCAGAGGGACATTAGTCCGTGGAATTTTCTTCCCCAGACGGTAGTGCAGACTGGGTCATTGAATATGTTCAGGCTGAGTTAGACCAATTTTTGATCAACAAGGGAGTCACGCATTATGGGGAACAGACAGGAAAGTGGAGTTGAGACCACGATCAGATCAGCCATGATCTTATTGAACAGCGGAGCAGGCTCAAGAGGACGAATGGCTTATTCACGTTCCTAATTTTTGTATTCTTGTGCGCTTGTTCTGTTACTCAGTTAGTTCATGGTTGATCTGCACCTTAACCCTATTTACTTGTCTAGGTTCAGTAACCTTTAATGCCTTACCCAAAAAAAGTTTCACATCTCTCCCCAATTTTATTTCCATTGAAGTCAAAGAAAATAGAATTAAGGAGAAATGTAACACTGACTTCTGATTCTCTACCACTGATTCTACATGATCTCACAGTCAAAATTTAATCCTTAGAATTGAACATGATCTCACACTATATAGAATGCTATTCTATACTGTTTATCACTTCTTCCCCTCCAATTATTTAATGCAATCTTTTGTGAAGGCCCTGACTTGTTCTCAAAATTTCTTAGGGACTGGTTGAAATCCCCCTGCTATTTCATGCAAGTTCATTGTCCAATCCTGGACTATAAGTAGGGGATAATTAAACCACATGGGCTATAACAATAAAGCCTGATCCTGTCTCTATTAGAAACCCATATCCTCTTATCTTCTAGTGCTATTCTCCTGACAGTGATTAGGAGTAGGAACTATAGTTGATTTCCCCCACACCTACTCCTCCCCTTCCCTCGCCCGAGTGTCCTGAGGTCAATAGTGGCCACCTGACTGTGGTTGTGGTTGGGAGTCAGGTAACTCAGTACAGTCTGAGAACCAAAGCTGGGGCTTTCGTGGTTTGTGTTTTGGCTCAGTTCCAATTCTTGGACACATGCTTACCAATTTTTCATTTTCTAAATGCTAAACCATGTTGTGCTTTCATTTTGAAAGGTTGAGGAGAAATGTTTGGAACTGGGTGCAAAGGAAGTCTATTCATATGCTGCAGACATGGCAGTTCCAAGGAATCCAGAGATGTTTGTACAGTTTGCCTGGAGAAGCTGGGTAAATGTTTTACCCTTCATGTCAAATCTGGGGTCGGGAGGGGGGTTGGGGGGTGTGGGGGAGGCAGCAGTAGGGGGTGGGAGGGGCGGATGAGGAGACATTTTTTGCACAACAAGCTGTTACAATCTGGAACTCATTGGCAGAAAGGGTGGTGGAAGCAAGTTCAATAGTAACTTTCAAAAAGGAAATTGGATAAATATTTGAAAGCAGGGAGAAAAGAATATTGCACGGCCATGGGGAAAGAGCAGGGAGGAGATCAATGAAAGAGCTCTTTCAGAGAACCGGCATGATGGGCCAAATGGCCTCTTTCTGTGCAGTACCGTGCTAATGTGTCTAATTTCCTTACACTGACAGTAAAACATTTATTGATAGCATTGGATATTTTAAAACAAATGTCTAATATTGTGACTAGGATTTCTAATAAAGTGTAATGTGTGTACAAACTGTGAAATTGCACCCAAGACTACAGTTAATATTTGAGGATAAAATTATTATCATTAGACTTAAGGTGGGAGATTTTTTTTCATTCATTCGAGGGATGTGGGCATCTCTAGCTAGACCAACATTTATTGCCCATCCCTAATTGCCCTTGAGAAGGTGATGGTGAGCCGCCTTCTTGAACGACTGCAGTCCCTGTGGTTTAGGTACACCCACAGTACTGTTAGGGAGGGAGTTCCAGGATTTTGACCCAGCGACAGTGAAGGAACAGCAATATATTTCCAAGTCAGGATGGTGAGTGGCTTGGAGGGGAACTTCCAGGTAGTGGTATTCCCATGTGTCTGCTGCCCTTGTCCTTCTAGATGAAAGCGATTGTGGGTTTGGAAGTTGTGATGAGACTTGAATTCAACAAGGGGTAAGGAAACCTGTGTGTCTCTGTTTGGGATCTAAGAGGAGATAGTTCAATGGGACAATGACCACTTTAAAATGGACGGTATTATTTCACTTGCTTTGTGTTTCTCCCAGGCTGTTTGGATTATTTAGTTTTGAATCACATTGGATATGATCCTTTCCAGATGTGGAATAGAAATGCCGAGGACACCAATTGGTTGATGCAAGTAAGCTTTAGGTTCAGTTGTAAAAAGCTTTTATTTTAATTTCTGTGTATGTGTTTTGGCTGAAGTGCTAAAAGGCAACATTGTGCTCATTTGAGTGGGGCAAAAGCAGATCATACATGGATTGAGCGGGTTGGCTTAGGTTGGACAGACTGGGCTTGTTTCCACTGGAGTTTAGAAGAGTGAGGGGTGACTTGATTGAACTATATAAGATCCTGAATGATCTTGACAAGGTGGACGTGAAAAGGATGTTTCCTTTTATGGATGAGTCCAGAACTAGGGGGCACTGTTTTAAAATTAGGGGTCACCCTAATAGGACAGAGATCGGGGGAATTTTTTTTCACAGAGGATTGGAACTCTCGGCCTCAGAAGGCTGTGGAAGTGGGGTCATTGAATATTTCAAGGCGAAGGTAGATAGATTTTTGGTAGACAAAGGAATCAAAGGTTATTGGCGGTAGATGGGAATGTGGAAATCAAAACACAAACAGATCAGCCATGATGTTATTGAATGTCAGAGCAGGCTCGAGGGGCCAAATGGCCTACTTCTGCTCCTGTTTCATATGTTTGTATCTGATAGATCAGTATTCCTCACTCACCTCACTCTCAAGGACCGCAATCCCAAGCAGTGCCTTTCTTGAACACCATTTTCCGGACGAGTGCAGAAGCCTACACCTTGATGGGATGTGTTCCTATTCCTATCATCCAATCTTTGTCCTATGGATTCTGAAGTGGCCCAAGTTTTTAACAGCATTGCCTTGTCTCCTGTCATTGAGCAGCCAGAAAAGGAGATGAAATTACGCTGCAGTCCAAATCTAACAGCATCCTAAGGTTGGGTAGTTCATGAACGGAAGGTTGAAGATACATAGTGCAGCGGTTTCTCTAGGGTCATTGGTTAAAAGAAAGTGGGCCCCAAGTCTCCTCAGAGCAATACAGGTACCGGACCCCTTACCTGGCATTCCAAAATCCAGAAGGACCCAAAAACCAGCTCATTCGAAGTGGGTCCTGGGTGTCAATTTGAATAAAACATTTTATTTTTTATTTTTCATACTTTACTTTATGTGTTATATGTACATGTTCAGCCTGGAACCCAAAATCCATAAAATCCCCAAATCTGGCACACATCCGGTCCTGGGCTTCCTAGATATGGGGTCCGGTACCTGTATTATTGGTGCCACTGTGATTGACAACCACTCCCTTATGACATTTAGGGAGCTTTGAAAGTAAATTGGGGTCTTTGTTGCTTGTGAGCTAGAGAAAGGACTTGAGTTCATATGACATCATTCATGGGGTGGAATTCTATGCTGGTGGGATTTTACGGTCCCACTGAAGTCAATGGGCTTTTGAACGGCTTGCCTTTTTTGGCTCTGCCCCCAACCCCCACCACGATGGGGCTGTAAAATTCCGTCCATGATCTTAGAATGTTCCGAAGTGCTTTACAGCTAATGAAGTACTTTTGCTGTGTAGTCACTATTATAACCTAGGAAACGTGGCAACCAGTTTGGTGAATGATGAAGTGATGAGCTTTGAATTGAGCACAGGGAGGATGTGGGGCGCAAAGAAACAGCAATATGATAATGATCACATAATCTGTTTACTAGGTTATCTGTTTGGCTGATGGACAAATATTGGCCAGAACACAGGGGAGAATGTCCCTTCTCTTCTTTGAATATTGCTATGCGATTTTTTTTTAATGTCCGCCTGAGAAGGTAGTTAGGGTCTCCATTTAATGTCTCATCCAAAAGACAGGGCCTCCAACAGTGCAGCACTCCCTCAGTACTGCACACTGGAATGTCAGCCTGCATTATGTGTTCAAGTCCCTGGAGTGGCAACTGAACTCATAGCCTTCTGGTGTAAAAAGGCAAGAGCGGCAGACACTGAGCTAGAGCTGACACCATTGTCATTGTACTGCTGTATGGGTTTCATAATAAAAATCAGGCGCATTTTAATTTTTAAAGAGCTCTGAGTCACCAAAATACAATAAATTGGTTGACAGCTGCTGCTCTTCCCGCTTTAACCAAAAGTAACGGCTCCATTGTTGTTGTCTTCACTCTGTGTGGTAGGTGTTTGGCTGGGATGCTCTTCCCAACGCTGCCTGCTTTTCTCGCTCCTTCCAGGCTGGTTCTCTCTTTATCTGAAGCTCTCTTGATTTTACTGGCCTACACAAGATGGACAGTTCAAAAAAGCGGCTTAAGGGCAATGAGGGATGGGCTACACATGCTGGCCTTGCCTGCGATTCTCACATCCCATGAACAAGTGAAAAAACAGTTCCTGGTTAGGAGTTTGATGAGATCAGAAAGCTGTGTGCTGAATTAGCTAATCTGAAGCAAGATGAAGGGCCACTATAAAACTCACTGCCTTTGTGCTAGGGAGGAGTAAAAATCCCAGACAAAGGTTCCCACTCCTGGAGCAGAATCTTCTGCTCTCTCTGGTGGCGAGCTCGGAGGCAGGGAGGGCATATAATTAGGCGGGAGGGAGGCGTACTTGAACCCCATCACCTTCTCAACTCCGCCAGAAGTAAGTTATAGTAAGTTAAGTTATCTTCTCGCCCCACTGCCAATTAATGACCACTTCAGGGCCTCAGCCTGTCGCTGCTGCTATTAACCCAGCTGCAGGTGGGCCTGTTGCCATGCAGCATGCACAACAGGTAAAACCGTGCAGCTAACTTGTCACCTCCGGGAGAGGGAGATGCCCCCCCCCCCCCCCCCCCACTAAGCTTGCTGCTGACACCTGCCCCCTCCCACTCATTACTTACCTGTGGCCTGGGTCGCTCTGAGATCCTGGAACTCTGGTTCTAACTGGACGGCAGCTCTTGAGAGGTGAGACTTCCACCACCGGCGTCTTGATTACAGGGGAAGGCCCCCACCATTGGCCTTGCCACTACCTGATTGACATGTTGGTTGGTGGGCCTTCCTGAAAAGAGGCCGCTCGGGTCTCTCACAGGCTCTCCAGCCAACAGGCAAGACCCCTGCCAACTCAACAAGATTCCACTCTTGTTGCGGGTTATTGCTGGAAAGTGCATGTGAGTGGATATACAGAAAGAATCAAGCTCATTTTGATATTCATTCCTGTCCCACCCATATCCCAAGGCTAAATAACCAGTCATCTGATATAATAATCTAATACAGGCTGGGTTACTTTCCTCTTGAAAAAAGAAGGCTTAAGGGAATAGAGGCCTTTAACATTATGAAAGGTTTTGGTAGAGTGGATACAGAGACAATGTTTCCTCTTGCGGGGAAGAGTGTTGCTACAGCCCATCAATATCAGGCAGTCACCAAGAAATCCAATAGGGAAGGTGGGAGGTGGTATTATTGGAATCGATTCTGAGAGACAGGATAAACTGTCACTTAGAAAGGCACGGATTAATCAGGGATAGTCAGCATGGTTTTGATAGGAGCAACTTGTGTCTTACTAAATTAATAGAGCTCTTTGAAGAAGTAACAAGGAGGATTGGTGAGGGTAGTGTAGTAGATGTTGTCTACATGGACTTTAGTAAGGCACTTGACAAGATCCCTACATGGCGGACTGGTCAGAAAAGTGAGATCCCATGGGATACAGGGGAAGGTGGCAGGTTGGATCCAAAATTGGCTCAGTGACAGGAAACAAAGGGTAATGGTCGATGGATGTTTTTGCGAATGGAAAACGGTTTCCAGTGGTGTTCCACAGGGCTCAGTGTTGGGACCCTTGTTATTTGTTGTATATATATTGGACATAAATGTGGGAGGTATGATTGGGAAATTTGCAGATGACACAAAAATTGGCCGTGTAGTTGATAGTGAAGAGGATAGCTGTTGTCTCCAGAATGATATCAATGGTTTGGCCGAGTGGGCAGAAAAGTGGCAAATGTAATTCAATCCAGAAAAGTTGAGGTAATGCATTTGTGGAGGACAAAATAGCAAGGGAGTACTCAATAAACGGGAGGATATTGAGAGAGGTTGAGGAAGTGAAGGTGGCAGGACAGGTGGACAAGGTGGTAAAGAAAGCATATGGAATGCTTTCCTTTATTGAATGAGGTATCGACTACAAAAGCAGGGATGTAATGATGTAATTGTATAGAATGCTGGTTAGGCCACAGCTGGAATTTTGTGTACAGTTCTGGTCACCACATTACAGGAAGGACATAATTCTGGAGAGAGTACAGAGGAGATTTACAAGAATTCTGCCAGGACTTGAAATTTGCAGCTATGAGGAAAGACTGGATAGGCTAGGGTTGTTTTCCTTAGAACAGAGGAGGCTGAGGGGTGACCTAATTGAGGTGTACAAAATTATGAGGGGCCTAGATAGGATAGACAGTAAAGACTTGTTCCCCCTAGCTGAGGGGCCAATTACCATTGGGGAATAGATTTAAGGTGATTGGTAGAAGGATTAGAGGTAACATGAGAAAAACTTCTTTACCCAGAGGGTGGGGGGCGTTTGGAATTCACTGCCTAAATTGGTGGTTGAGGCTGAAACACTCAATTCATTTAAAAGGTACCTGGATCTGCATCTGAAGCGCTGTCACCTGCAAGACTACAGGCGAGGTGATGGAAAGTGGGATTAAAATGAGCGGCTAGTTTCTTTTTCACCTTTTTCTGGCCAGCATGGACATAATGGGCTGAATGGCCTCTTTAAGCGTGGTAACTTTTCTATTGTTCTATGAAATTCAGGAGAAACCTCTTTACCCAGAGAGTGGTGATAATGTGGAACTCGTCACCACAGGGAGTGATTGAAGTGAATAGTACAGATATATTTAAGGGGAAGCTAGTCCAGCATATGAGGAAGAAGGGAACAGAGGGTTCTGATGGTAGATTTGGATGAGGAAAGATGGGAGGCGGCTCAAGCGGAGCATAAACACCAGCAATGACTGGTTGGGCCATACACCCTGTGTAATCTAAGTTTACACGTAAATGACAACTTGGCTAAAGGACAGGGGGCAGCCAGAGCCATAATGCCACAGAGAAACTGAAAACCAGAACGTGTAACCAACTTACTGTTTTATTCCTTCCCAACAGATAAGATTTCCATTCCTTATGCAGCTTCGTATTCAGCTTCAGAGTTTGCTCTGGATGGATTCTTTACCTCTCTGCATCATGAGCTCACCTTGCAGGGGAGGGATGTATCAGTCACACTGTGCATTCTAGGAATGATTGACATTGATTCAACCAAAGAGAAAATCAAGTAGGTTTGTGAGGCCTGAACAGGCGCACGATGAATGGTTGCGCAAATTGGTACAGAATGCATTACAAATTACAAAGTATTTACAGCACAGAACCAGGCCATTTGGCCTACCTGGTCCATGCTGGTGCTTATGCTCCACATGAGCTTCCCCCCACCCCATCTAACCCCATTAACACATCCTGTCTCCCTCATGTGTTTATCTACCTTCCCCTTAATACATCTAGGCTATTCGCCTCAATTACTCCCTGTGGCAGTGATTTTCACATGCTAAACACTCTCTGAGTTTCTCATTAGTGGAATCACTAGCGACTGCCTTAAATTTTTTGACCTCTAATTCTGGTCTAACCCGCAAGTGAAAACACATTCTCCATGTCTACCCTAACAAAACTAAAAACATAAAATGCTGGAAATGCTCAGCAGGTCAGACAGCACCTGTGGAGAGAAATTAGAGTTAACATTTCAGGTCGTGATGACCCCTCAATAGACTGGCCCTCACATATACAATGGAATAAATCGGGCAAAGATAGACCTCTAAAGTTGAAGATTGCTGCTGGGAGTGCAGGTCATAGAGAATGTTAACACAATACTGTCACCCAACCCACCCTTCGACAACGTTTCACTCCGAAGACATTAACTTGCAGAATTAATAGTAATATATGTATAAATACCTGCCACCAAATATAATTTGCTGAAGACATAAGTAATTTTTATTTTTATTCTCCCTGAAATATCTTGCTATCAGGTATTATACCACAATGAATTTGCAGTATTTGATTAAGATATGAGCCATTTTATTTATTTCTTTGTTTTCATACTCCTGCCTCCCCAGAATCTTTATTCTCACAGTATTTGCCAGTTATTGGAGGAAGACAGGTATGTGGAGTTGAGGTTAAAATCAGATCAGTCAAGGTCTCATTGAAGGGCAGAGCAGGCTCGAGGGGCTGAGTGGCCTACGCCTGCTCATAATTCGTATGTCAGCGACTTGAATCATTAACTCTGTTTCTCCACAGATGCTGTCTAACCTGTTGAGAGTTTCCAGCATTTTCTGATTTTATTTAACTTAATTCAACCCTTAAATAATGTAGAAACATGACCCTGGGCCTTCCAAGCTATCAAATGCAAATAATTTGCCAATGAGAAAACAATCTAGTCCCTCCATTATTTAAGAGGCGATTTTTGCAAAGGCTAATAATGCGCATGAGAACCTGGTACCAACTGCCTTAATGTTGCTCGATAGTTACTTGCCTGATAACTTTAACGTTGTTCATCTTGACTATTTGCTTTTACACGTGCATTTAGAAACATGGATCTTGGAGTAGTGGCCACTTATCCAGCCTCTGAATCTGCACTGGCCATCATCAAAGGAGGGGCTGTGAGAGCACGAGAAATCTATTACCCATGGTGGGCAGCTCTCATTGTCAACATCCGAGACTGGTTTCCTGAAATGGGAGGCAAGGTGATTCGCAGTTCTTTCCTGGGATTAAGCACAGAAAACAGAGTCTAACCTGCAGCTGTTGTCTGTTCCTGGGCAGGTGCAAAAGCTACTGCATAGAATTAGATGGAAGTCATGACACAGAAGGAGGCCATTTCACCCAACCAGTCCATGTTGGTATTTACTCTCCATGCAAGCAAGTAGTTCCAATCATCTTTCCAATAGTTTGAATGAGTTTTCCAATTGTTTGAATCACCAAAGGACACAATTACAAATTTTTTTTTAAATGCAGACTTGTTGTTAGGGCCAGGAATGCCCTATCAGAGACTGAAACAGAATTCCAAATTAGCCCTTAAAGGAGAAATGGGAAAATATCTGTAAAAGCCGTACACTTTAAGAGAGCACAGGGACAGATCTGAGGGATATGGGACTAAGTGAGGCAATTGTTCTCAGGGGCAGAACTTTTCGCTCGTCGAGCGACCCAAACGAGCATAAAATGACTCGCGATGACGTTGGGCGAGAGTCCCGATGTCAAAGTGCACTCTCGCGGTATTTCAGTCGGCGGGCACGCGTGGGAGTCGGCAGTGCGCCCGCTGACAATTCAGCAGCCTATTAAGGCCCTTTATCAATTAATTGTCTCGAAATTTTCACTGCCCGTCCAGCCATTCTGTTGGCAGGCAGGCGAAAAGGCCAAGTGGCCTTTGCATTTTTGGCGAAACCTCATCCATGGGCGGGATGAGGTTTCGACCAGTGATTTTTAAAAATTAAAAACTTTTAACACTCATATTTAACATGTCACTGCTGATGTGGCAGAGTCGGCTCCCCGAGGCAGCTCCACACATGGTCATTCAGGACACTTCCCATGTTCTGGAGTTCCCACATAACATAGGATGTGTACCCCAGAGTTTGGAGCAGCCCTGCCATTCCCCTATCTGTTAGCTAATCTTGTTCCTGCTAATAAACCTTATTAATGTGAATTATCGTGTAGCATCAACTCTGATAAACTTTACTCCTATTAATGAACCTTACCAATACTAATAAACCTTACTGATACTGATAAACCCTAATAATATTTAATACACCTTACTAGTAGCAGTAAACCTTACTTTGAAAAGAAAGACAAGACTCACCAGTTTAGTCCCTTGTTTGGGAATTTTAAATATGAAATACTCACCAGCCAACCACCTTTCTGCTTTGCTGTGACGTCACACCTCAATTTTTCTTTCCAACACAGGCTCTGAACACAGCCTGGCTCCTGGTGGTGGCAGATAACCCTGCCCTGCTCTCACTGTTTCCTGCTGCTCAGCAAGTGTGGTCTCGCTCTCTCCATGCTGTTTTAAGCCCCACTCCACTCTGTTCATGCTGTTTCCTGCCGTTCACCAAGTCTTAAGTTTCCAGAAAGGAAAAGCAGCAGCAATACTCACCAGTCAATCAAATCATGGTTTTCCAGTGATGTCACAGTTTGACTTTTTTCTCTCTTTCACTTCAGTGATGCTGACCTGCTTCACACTCCTCCTGGTCTGCTTCACAGCAACGCACACATGCTTGCACTCCTCCCAGTCTGCTTCACAGTGATGCTGACCTGTTTCACATTCCTCCCAGTCTGCTTCCCAACAATGCTGACCTGCTTCGTATTTCTCCCAGTCTTTTTTTAATTCATTCATGGGATGTGCACATTGCTGGCTAGGCCAGCATTTATTGCCCATCCTTTATTGCCCTTGAGAAGATGATGGTGAGCTACCTTCTTGAACTGCTGCAGTCCATGTGGTATAGGTACACCAAACGTCTCTTCACAGCAATGCTGACCTTCTTCACACTTCTCTTTGCCTCTTCATAGTGATGCTGACCTGTCTGGAAGATATGTCCAGAGGAGGTGTGAATGGCAGACTGATGAACAGCTGTCATCCGAAAAATTAGTTAAGACCAGAACCTGCAAAGAAAATCAAAACAAATGAGGGTGGAGGGGTGGGGGAGGGGGGGTTGTTGGGTGAAGAGATTACAATCTGAAATTGTTGAACTCAATGTTGAGTCGGACAGCTGTAAAGTTCTCACTTGAAAGATGAGGTGCTGTGTCTTGAATTTATGTTGAGCTTTGTTGCAACACTGCAGCAGGCCGAGGACAGAGAGGTCAGCATGAAAGTACTGTGAAGAATTTAAGAGAGTGCTTGCACTGACCTTAGTGCCTTCTGGATTGGGTCAGTGAACATGCCTGTTGGTTGAGAACAGGAACACGTTCTTCCCCCAGTGTTTGAATAGTCTGATGATATTTGCTAATGATGCACATGAAAATTGACCATCGCGCTGTGTACCATTGGGGAATCATTCTTCTGGAACCCATCACTCACCCATCTACCCAAGAGAAGAGGGAGAAAGTAAAGGGGGAGAGGGCGAAATGCAAAGAACTCTGTAGATGATTGCATTGGGAGAAAATTTAAGTTCTACTGATTGTATGATCTGAGTAGCAGAGTTGGTTAACACTGATCTATATCAGCTGTGGTTCAGTCTGAGTCACAAGGTTATGGGTCCAAGTCCCACGTCAGGAATCTGAGCACAATACCTAGGCTAAGTGCCATCTTTCGGGTCAGTTAAACCAAGGTCCTCATCTCTTCTCTCAAGTAGACAGAAAATGTCTTGTGACACCATTTCAAAGAGCAGGGAAATGCTGCCTAGTGTCCTGACCAATAATTATTCCTTAACCAACATCATTAGAACAAATTTTCTGGACATTGCTGTTTGTGTGAGTTTGCTGTGTGCAAACTGGCTGCTGCGTTTCCTACATTACAGCAGTGACTACACTTCAAAAAGTGCTTCATTGCCTGTAAATCACTTTGGGATGTTCTGAGATTGTTAAAGGGGCTATATAAATGCTAGCCTTTCTTTCTTTACAAGTGAACGACCCCAATATATGCAGAGCAGTGTGTAATCCCTGTAATCTCCTCCAGCTCCACAAGTTTCTGGGATCTCTGTGCTCCTCTAATTCTGGCCTCTTGTGCTTCCCTGATTACAACCTCTCCACCTTTGGTGGCTGTACTTTCAGCTGCCTAAGCCCTAAGCTCGGGAATCCCCTCCCTCACCTCTCCACCTCTCCGTCTCACTCTCCTCCTTTAAGACAGTCCTTAAAACCTACTTCTTTGAACAAGCTTTTGGTCATCCAACTTAATACCTCCTTATTGTGGCTCAGTGACATGCTCTGTTTTATAATGCTCCTGTGAAGCGCCTGGGGACGTTTTATCATGTTGAAGACTCTATGTGAATATAAATTGTTGCTGGATCTGTTATAAATTGTACAACTTCTGAATTTGCAGAAGCTGGATAGAGAAATCACAAGTTGGCAGAGCACACAAAGCAGAGATTGGCCAAGTGGGAGAGGGAAAAATGAGGCAAGTGGAGTTTGATAGGGGTGAGGGTTGGAAATGAGATGTGTCCCTGGGCTGCTGTAATGACAGGAAATGAAAATAGATGGTCATTATCATATAGAACCTTTGTTCAGGGAGCCCTGCAGTTTATGTGGATGCTGGTCACTGTAATGAGTCAACTGATCCATACGAGGGTGCAATGATCACACCAGAAAAACGTGAGGCAAGATTTTAACCCTACTTCGTCGTCTGAAGGTATAAATAGTAAAATGATGCAGGCAATGCGCATAATAAAAATGTAAGATTTGCCTTTTTACAGCATATACAGTCTCTACACTTCTGAAGCACTTAATTGACTGTGAAATACTTTGGGTTGCCCTGAGGTTGTGAAAGGCACTATATAAATGCAAGTTTTTCTTCCATGATCTCAGGACGGCCTAATGTGCTTTACAGCCAATGAAGTACTTTTTGAAATAGTCATTGTTGTAATGTAGGAAAGCTGTTAACCAAATTGTGCACAGTAAGCTCCTACAAAGAGCAATTAAATAAATGACATCTATTTTAGGTAGTTGATCTGAAGCGTCAACTCTGATCCTCTCTCCACAGATGCTGCCAGACCTGCTGAGTGTTTCCAGCATGTTCTGTTTTTATTATTTATTTTAGATGTTGTTAGGAGGATAAATATTGTCCAGGACACCAGGGAGAACTTCCTGCTCTTCTTTGAAATAGCGCCAAGAGATCTTTTACATTGATTAGAGAGGGCAGACAGAGCCTCGATTTAATATCTCAGCTGAAAGGTGACACCTTTGATAATGCCTTAAACAGACCCTCCAAAAGTGCACCACTCCCTTAATACTGCCCTTTTGCTGTGCAGTGCTCCATCAGTAATGTCCATCCGACAATGCAGCTCGCTCAGTATTTGTCCACCACTAGTGCAGCTATCCTTTAGTGCTGGCTCTCTGACAGTGCAGCGCTCCCTTGTACTGACTCTCTGATGATGCAGCACTTCCTCAGTACTGACTGTCTGACAGCTAGCACAGCACTCCCTAGTACTGACTCTCTGATGGTGCAGCACTTGCTCAGTACTGACCCTCTGACAGCTAGTGCAGCACTCCTGGTATATGAATCACAAAAAGTTACTATGCAGGTACAGCAAGTGATTAGGAAGGCAAATGGAATGTTGGTGTTTATTGCAAGGGGAATGGAATATAAAATGGGGAAGTCTTACTGCAGCTGTACAGGGTCTTGGTGAGACCACATCTGGAGTACTGTGTACAGTTTGGTCTCCTTATTTGAAAAAAAGATATCATTGCAATGGAAGCAGTCCAGAGAAGATTCATCTGACTCATTCCTGTGATGAGCGACTTATGAAGAAAGGTTGAACAGGATGGGCCTACACCCATTGCAGTTTAGAAGAATGGGAGGTGATCTTATTGGAACATTTAAGGTTCTGAAGGGATTTGATAGGGGAGATACCAGGAAGATGTTTCTACTTGTAGGAGAGACTAGGACCAGGGGATACAGTTTAAGAATCAGAGGTCTACTGTTTAAGACCAAGATGAGGAGAAATGTTGTTTCTCAAAGGGTCATTAATATGTGGAATTCTCTTCCCCAGAAAGCAGTGGAGGCTGTGTCAGTGAATATATTCATGACAGAGTTAGACAGATTTTTGCTAGACAATGGGGTCCAGAGTTATTTTTGGTGGGGTGGTGGGGGTACGGGTGGGTGGGGACAGCAAAGTACAGGTAAACCCACGATCAGATTAGCTATGATCTTATTGAATGGCAGAGCAGGCTTGAAGGGCTGAATCGCCTACTCCTGCTCCTAAGTTATATGTTCCCTCAGCACTGGTTCTCTGCAGTGTGGCATTCCCTCAGTACTGCACTGAAGTGCCAGTCTAGATTATGTGGTCATGTCTCAAGAGTGGAGTTTGAACCCAGAGCAGAGAGTGCTACTCACTGAGTTGCAGCTGGAACCAGTAAATGAAGGCAGGGCCAAAGGAGGTAATAGAAGTGGTGACCAAAAACTTGGCCAAGGAGGTGGTTTGGAAGGAGGAAGGTTGTCTATCTCAGCATAAATTGGTGCCTTCAGGATATGAGAGGAGCTAATTGCAAGCAGGGAATCAGAACACGGAACATCTGCTTGTGTTTTCAGAGTGTCAACAAATCATGGGAACTTGTCTCTAAACTGATCAACAGAGTTTCTTTGTTGCAGATAATAGTTGTTGAGTTTTCACATTCCATGTGTGCAACAGATGTGGAGACAAGTTTTTTTTGGCCACCATTTTAATGTAGTTGCATATGTTTGCCAACAAGGGGCGATGCTGTTCCATATGAATCATTGGTTTGACTGCGTGGAAATAACCCTGCAGAGCCACCCAGTGGAAGTGATGCGCGCCAATCCTGGAAACTGCTCAAAATCACACATGCTTCAAAAAGGAACTTTCCTGCCCAAATATAATCAAAAGGAGCACTCCTCATGACTCAGCCGTGAAGGTGCTGCCCAGTGGAATTGGCCCCTATGCCCTGCTGATCTACTTCCCTCAAGCAACACCTAAAACAAACGATCTGGGTCACTTGTTCCACCGTTGTTTCTGGGAGCTTGCTGTGCGCAGATTGGTTGCCACATTTTGTACATGACCGTGGCAACTAAACTTCAAAAGGACACTTTCAACGTTAGCCCCAGCTAAATGTTCAGTTGCAAAGGCAGCATTATAGAATGGCAGAAAGTACCCGCACAGTAACAGGGCCGGACTTCCACATTCACAAATCAGGCCCCCTACCCACGCCAGCCACGCACCAGTGTAGAACAGGGCGCGATAATGTCAGGTCGGCAATACAACGTCATCACGCCGGGTTCCCAAATTACGGAAGGCGAGCGGGCGCAGGAACCCCGGCCGCCATTTTGAAATTATTAATTGACGAGCTATTGAACTTGTTAGTGATCCAATTGTCTGAAATATTTTGTTGACTGCCGCGTCTCCGGGCTTCGGTCACACAGAAGTTTGGGAGTGCTTTGCGGCAGCTATGGCGAGGGAGCACAAGGGCAGAAGAAAAGGTGTACCACCAGGATCATGGCTGAATGTAGCAGCAGATTCTGCTGGGAATGTGGTAGCATCTCTACTGCTTTCTTTTTACTTTTTTGAACCTTCAATAAAAAATAAAGAGAGATCCTGAAAGCGTGGGGCCCTTGAACTTGTAACCATGACCGACATCCTATTCGCAGGACTACCCCTTGCCGCATTGCCTCTTGGCCTCCTGTCCTGATTGGGTGCGGAGTCCCCCCACTCCCCCCCTCCCCCCCCACCCGACACCTCTAATTGGCCTGCTTACCATCGGGCAACCACTAACTGGCGGGGCCAGGAGTGAGCGGTCCAGATTCTGTTCTGCCTCCCTCACCCTGCTAAAAAAACGTAAAAATCCAGCTCATCAATTATGTGCTTTCTCTAGGAGTCACTTAATCTAATCTCACTTTCCTGCTTGCCTGAACTTCACACATCCTTCAGTGTTTGCTCTGTGACCAATCAAACCTTCCCAGCGACCACCTTGCCTGCAAGTAAATTGCAACATTACATCCTTGACATTGAAAGAAAAGACTTGCATCTCTATAGCACCTTTAATGACCACGAGATGTTGCAAGGTGCTCTGCAACCAATGAGTTCTTTTTGAAGTGTAGTCACTGTTGTAGGAGCTCCTGTGGCACAGCAGGTAATGCCCCTACCTCTGGGTCAGTAGCTCTGGGTTTAAGCCCCACAGGGCTTGATGGCCACAGAAGGTACATTCTTTAGGGGGGAAGTGGTGGCATAATGCTATTGCCATTGGACTAGTATTCCAGAGACCCAGGATAATAGCCCTGGGGACCTGGGTTAGAATCCCATCACGGCAGGTGGTGCAATTTGAGTTCAGTAAAAGCCTGATGATGACCACCAAACAAAAGCCCACCTGCTTCACTAATGGCCTTTAGGGAAGGAAATCTGCTGTCCTTACCTGGTCTGGCCTACCGGGCCCACAGCAATGTGGTTGACTCTTAAAAAAAAAATGCCCTCTGAACAAGGGCAATTAGGGATGGGCAATAAATGCTGGCCTAGCCAGTGACACCCACATCCTATAAATGAATAAAAGACAGGTTGAATGTCAGCCTGTAAATTCTCCCAATACGTCTGATGGCAGGTGGTAAAAGTGGGAGAGTTTCTTGGTCAACCATACTGCAGAAGGCAACAACAAACCACTGCAGTACTTTGCCAAGCATAATCATTGACCAACCCAATGGAAGTCCATGGTTGCCAATGCCCTCTTAGGGTGTGGTACCTGAAGGAGGAGTCACGGTGTTAATGTAGAAACAGCAGTCAACTTACGCACTGCAAGCTTCCACTGACAGCAATGTGATAATGACCCGATAATCTGTTTTTGTGATGTTGGTTTATAGAACACCAGGGAGAACTCCCCTGTTTTTCTTCAAAATAATGCCATGGGATCCTTTCCACCACCTTGAGAAGGTAGACAGGGCCTCAGTTTAACATCTCATCCAAAAGACAGCACTTCCAAAACTCCCTCAGTACTGCACTGGAGTATGAGCCTAAGTTACATTCTCAAGTGGTACTTGAACCCAGTGAACCACCCCACACAGGGACCTTCCAGGATAGCCGAGTTGTTCTTTAAATCAGTGAATTTGGTGTGAAAGTTATTTATGTGAAGTGAGGCAAATCATGTGGGTTGCATCAGACATGTTTCGCAACATCATTTTCCAAAGTTCACTAAAGATGTTCGGGACGAAATAAGTTGTCAGTCAGTGCAACAGCCAGATAGGAATTTTGTCTCAGGCAAATCTTAAGTAGAATATATAAGTCACCATCTACAACCTTGAGTTGGCATTGAGTTTGTCAACCTTCCCACAAAGACAGAGGTGGGTGGGGGAATAAGGGGATGGTGGCATGGTTGGATTGTCACTGGACTAGTATTCCAGAGACCCAGGGTAATGCTCTGGGTTCTGAGACCTGGGTTCAAATCCCACCACAGCAGATGGTGAAATTTGAATTCAATAAAAATCTAGAATTAAAAGTCTGATGATGAAACCTTTGCCGATTGTTGTAAAAAGCCACCTGGTTCACTAATGTCCTTTAGGGAAGGAAATCTGCCATCCTTACCTGGTCTGGCCTACATGTGACTCCAGACCCACAATAATGTGGTTGACTTTAAAAATGCCCATTGAACAAGGGTAATTAGAGATGGGCTATAAATGCCAGTGGCCTAGCCAGTGACACCCACATCCTATGAACAAATAAAAAAAAACCTACTGTAGGCTGTTTTACCCATATCTAGCTTTTCTCAATTCCCTTCCCTCTTCCATGTGTTTGAGAGCAACAACATGACAAAGAGGCTCTCGTTCATCCAGTCAGAAGACAGAGGCCCCTTTCATTATCTTCAACAATATACTGGCAGCTGTCCATTGCTCAGAGTAAGAGGCTACATTACTACATAAAGATTGGAGCATTGCACCATGCAAGATGTAACATTATACTCTTCTCCTAATTGTGTCCAATAATATTCCTGTGAAGCATCTTGGGATGTCTTACACTGTTAAAATTGCTATAAAAATGCAAGTTGTTGTTGTTGTTGCTGCTAAGGGGTGGCTGTGTGTAATTTTGCCTTATTCCAGTATGTGTATGTTCTCACTGCCAAGATCTCATTGAATGGAGGTGCAGACTCGATGGGCTGAATGGCCTACTTCTGCTCTGACATCTTATGGTCTTATGGTATTGCTAGAAAGAGGTACATCTTAATTAGAGGTACTTCCTTTTCATACGTTTAAGTTGACACATCCAAACAGTTGCTTCCCTCCGGCGAATAATCCTCATTCCTGAGTCTATACCATGAGTATCAGAAAGCTATTTGACCATGGCAACGCAATTTAGCCCCATGATTTTCCCCTGATCTCCACATACTCTTCCAGCTAGGGGAGCCCTCTCTGTTTTCTCCCTCCCCCCTCCCCCCCACTGACCCCCGACATCACCAATCCTGTGGCAGCCCAAATGAGCAGTCTAGCTGAGGTCAGCCTGCCCTGTGCAAGCTGTGGCATTCAACAGTTCCTGGTCCACAGGACCTGGCTACACAGGCTACATTTGCTCACCGCTCCACCAGGGGAGCTCACGTCACCCTGGGAACATGGGAACATGGAGGTGGCCATTTTGCCTTTCTGAGACTGTTGTGCCATCCAATGAGATCATGGCTGATCCGAACTTCAGTCGCCATTTCACCTGCTTTGATCCATTCCTTTTGAAAACCTTAACAAAAATCGATCTATCTCAGTCTTTAAATTATACCTCAACATCCACAGCCCTTTGAGGGAGATGCTTACTTTGTGTGTTAAAATATTTCCTGATCACCCTCCTGAAGAGCCTTGCTCTAATTGTGTGATTATGCTTTATTGTCCTGGATTCCCCCACAGAGGAAGTAGATTCTCTTTATCTACCTTATTGAATCCTCATATCATTTTGAACACCTCCATTAGATCACCCCTCAATCTCCTATATCAAGGGTCTACAGGTCCCATCCTCAGAATTTAAACCTTTAATCCCTAGTTTCATTCTGGTGAATCTCCACTGTACCCTCTCCAAGGCCAAGGTATCCGTCCTGAGACTCAGTGCCCAGAACTGAACATGACTTCAGATGGGATATAACCAAGATTCTAACCGAAACAACTGAAACATAACCCACCCCCCGCCCCCCAGCCCTTTGTATTCCAGCCTCCTTAAGATGAAGGCCCAACATCGCATCCTATTTCATTCATAATGGGAGAGGATCTATTAGGGGGTGTTCAGTCACATGCTGTTTTTCTTCACATAGATTCAGAGTACAGAATCATGGAATGATACAGAACAGGAGGCCATTCAGCCCATCGTGCTTATGTTGGCTCTTTGGTAGAGCTAACCAGTTAATGCCACTTTCCTGCTTGATTTTTTTTCTCATAGTTCTAGTTCTGTAAAAAAAAAATTCTCTTCAAGTATTTATCCAATTTTCTTTTGAAAGTTAATATTGAACCTACTTCCATGGCCCTTTCAGGCAGTATATTCCAGATCACAGCAATTCACTGAGTAAAAAAAATGCTTAAAAACTGAGTTTAAAAAATGGTGTCAAGCTAGTTGAGTGTTGCAGGAGCTGCATTCATCCAGGAAAGTGGGGAGTATTCCATCACACTCCTGACTTGAGCCTTGTAGACGGTGAGCAGGCCTTAGGGAGTCAGGAGGTGAGTTACTCATCGCAGGATTCCTAGCCTCTGACCAGGTCTTGTAGCCACAATATGTATATGGCGAGTCCAGTTCAGTTTCTGGTCAATGGTAACCCCCAGGATGTTGATACTGGGGGATTCAGCAATGGTAATGCCATTGAATGTCAAAGGGTGATGATTATATTCTCTTTTGTTGGAAATGGCTATTGCCTGGCACTCATGTGTCACGATTGTTATTTGCCACTTGTCAGCAGGTAACAATAGTTGAACAATAACTGTTTATTATTAATACATAACTATATACATATATGCAGGATACAGTCCTGACCAGGTGCCATCTTCATGCCAACTTCTACCAGACTCACCACTGCTCTCTTCTACTCCCATGTGACTCTTAACACTATAATGTGGGCGGTACTTTTTTCCCAGTCCCACATTAGCCCTTACAGTCCCGAACAACCTAATACAACAGAACCCCAGCTTCTCCAGTCTCTCCATACACCTGAAGTTCCTCATCCCAGGATCCATCCTAGTGAATCTCTTCTGTATTTCGTCCAAACCCTCCTCCCTAAAGTGCAGTGTCTACAATTGAACACAATAGTCCAGCGGAGGTCCAACCAGTGTCTTTCAAGGTTTAACATAAACACGCAAACAGTGATTTGAAAGCAAGTTTGGCGGCAATAATTGGGATATTAATAGTTATCAGGAGGTCTTGTGGTGAAGTTGGCTGTGTCCCTGCCTCTGAGCCAGAAGATCCAGGTTCGAGTCCCACTCCAGGACTTGATGGCCAAGAAAGATGTGTTCATAATGTGGCCAAACAGGGTGATTATCAACTTGCAAATCCTTTCAACACACGCCAATGGCAGGCGGGAAGAGTGAGAGAGATTCCTGGTCAGTCATGTGATGGAAAGAACATTGGAGCCTCTCCCATCACTATGCAGACTACAGCGTACGTGTGAAAGGGCATGTTGCCGCAGTGACTTGGACTCCCTGAATGAACTGTTACACACCACCAAATTGTTATTAGATCAGGTCTAGAGGATGTGGATCTGCAACTAACCATTCAAGCATCTCACTCAACAACTGAGGGAGTTAATTTCTATTTCCCCAAACACCTGGACTGACAAAAAAAATGTAATAATGATTACTGGGCTGTGGAGAAAAGCTTTGGATTTTCCTTATTGTGACTGGTCTCCTTTGTCCTTTGGCTCCTTTGTTCTTGAATTCTGAAAAGCTGCCTGGACTAGGTCTAATTACTGCAGCTTTCCACCATACTCTCAGTTACCTTTGGTGAACAGAAGTACCCATGTTACGTCAATAAGGATCCTGTTTTAGTTCAGTGAATAAAGGGCCCTGAGAAACTCCAAAACACTTTGTCATTTTTATTTCTGAAAATCCAATTATCATTGAAAGTTACCCACTGCACCACCCAAATCCTGCTGATTAATTTTGTTTCTATATAAATTTACATCTTGTAATGAAAAAGATTCTGCAGTTTAGCCTAAAATTTATGGCCCATCAGATGGTTGCTTTCCCACTCCAGAGAAATAAGAGTTATATGTCAAGAAAGGGAGGAAAAAAGGACTGATCTGCATTCACATAGCACCTATCACAACCTCAGGATGTTCCAAAGTGCTTTACAACCAAGGAAGTCCTTTTGAAGCATTATCACTGTTGTAAAGCAGGAAACACTGCAGCCAATTTGCAAGTATTAATCTCCCGGTGTGCCCCCTTTGTGTGTCAGTGGGAAGCACTCTGGCCTCCAAGTCACATGATTGCAGGCCCAACTCCCATTCCAGAGACTTTGACCACAAAACTTGACCTGGCATTCTAGTGCAGTGCCGAGGGATTACTGCATTGTCAAGGGACCGTCTTTCAGGTCAGCTGTTAAACTGATAGCCTGTCTGTGCTCACAGGTGTATGTAAAAGATCCCATGGTATTATCTGGAAGATGAGCAAGGGAGTCATTCCTTGTGGCCGGCTCAATATTTGCCTCTTAACCAATATCATAAAAACCTGGTCATTATCACATTGCTGTTCGTGGGAGCTTGCTGTACACATTTTTGGCTGACTCCTTTTCTACATTGCAGCAATGACTACACTCCGGCCTTAGATCCTAGCGGTTTTATTTTAGATCATTATTGATCAGATCTTTGCAGGGAACAGGCCCAAAGGACTTGGGAGAGGAGATCTGGTCGCAACGCTCTCTATCTCTCAGCTGTAAGTCCAAATTGTGAGCTTCAATACTACAGCAGAGACCTTGGGTGACAATCAGGGTTTATCCTCTCAACCAGGAAAAGGGAAGACCATCCGATATCCCCTCGTTTCTGAACAATGCCATGCACTGTTTAAATAAAAATACTTTCGTCTCATTACTTAGTTTGCTGGATAGGTCTTACTAATAAATTACTCATGGTCCAATGATGACATTAATTATTGTTACGACCGGTCCTTGGGCGAGGACCCTCAATTTGTTAACTCCCCGAACAGGACCCCAATTTTGTTATGATCCCAGGTGAGAAGGAATGATCTGGCTCCCCTTCTTCATTCAACCCCCTTGACAGGTTGCAACAAGGTTAATTTAGAAGGGATCCCTTTCCCCTGTGGATACCTTTTCCCAGTCCAAATGTATTTACTTTTAGAAGGATCCAATTTAACCAGGCTTTCCTGGGTCAAAAAAATAAGTTTATTAGTTACTAAAACCTGTGAAAAAATAATAAAAATGCAACTCATACACTCAAAGATCAGAAATGAGAAGGTAAGAGTCCAAATAAAAGCTTTGAAAAATATACAAATCAGTCTTTGGCTTGTCCATGAGGCATAGATGGCTGTACATTGCAACCATTAAGTTGGGTGATTCTGGTAGAGCTGACATTGGCAGTATCACAGTTAGTTTGGGGGCACTTGTTTCTTTAGGGTAGCTGAAGAGGCTGTCCTATTTCCTATTTTATTGTGGCTCCTGCTAAGCCTTGCCTCCAGCAACAGAAAGAGAGAGGGAGACTTCGTCTGCAATTGCAGGAGTGACTAGTTGGTCTTCTTGTGCTGTCACTCTCACAGCACACCAGTACACACTGCACTGCCCTGTAGCTAGCTTTTTAATGCATTCCAGGAGAGGAAATAGTCATCTTGCATTCATATCGGAACCATTTACACATTCTGAAATATAAATCAATAGAAGATGGATTTTTGGGTGACTGCTGAGACACGCAATGAGACATGCTGAGATGTGCAGCCACAGGAGATTTAAGTTCAGTCTTTTGCATCTGTCCTATCTCCCTTTCAAGTGTCTCTGCTTGAAGAAGGCCATGATGCCTTATCAGCTGTGACATTCCACATTCTCTCAGGACAGGCCTGTCAGTACAATCCACACAGGAGTTTTCCAGAAAGTGGCCACTTTACATCATCGGCCACTTTTTGCTCAGTGTTTTTAAAAAAAAATGCGGATGCTGGAAATCCAAAACAAAAACAGAAATACCTGGAAAAACTCAGCAGGTATGGCAGCATCGGCGGAGAAGAGCAAAGTTGATGTTTCGAGTCCTCATGACCCTTCAACAGAACTCAATGTCTTTGCTTGTATTTCTTTAAAAACACACATGTCTTGCTTAAAAAGTTCAATACGCTCGTAAGTTATTAACACAGAGACACACACACAAAAAGTAATTGATAGTAAATGTAGCACTTTACAGACCTGTAAAAATCAACACAAACCACAGCCATTTTGGGGCTGTTGACACTTGTATATATATTACCTGTGATTATAATTTAGTTTCTTTGGTTGTTCATGTTTTTCATGACATTATAAACACACACACACACACACACACACATAAAAAGTAGTTGTCTTTGGGCAAGATTTCAAAGGCTTGCTCCACAGCATCACTTACTGGCCAGGCACTGTACCTCGACCGTGACAAATGAAGAGGCCAGTTTGACATAGAAATTTATAATAGTACCTGTTGTCTGATGTATGTGACCAAAAATTGTGACAGCATTTTGTGCACAGGGAGCATACATTCTATGCAAGGTTCTTAACAACAGAGTCACCACATGAAGTAAATGAAGGGCTTGTAATAGCCCAAAGCTACTGGTAAGCCAAAGCAGTACCCCTGAATCCCAGCAAATTTGGCACCTCGTGTCTTTACCACTTTGTTATCATTCACCACAACGTTTTCCTCAAGTTTAGAAGCTCCAGACCAGTGATTGATGTGAAGGGAGTTAAAAGGGGAAAGAGGGGGAAGAGGGGTATAATGTAAGATTCTGGAAGAATAAGGTTTGGCTGTGCACACAAACCTCTGCATAGTAGCAGTTTAAGTAATCTCTGATTACGATAACACTAAATCACTGTCAAATTGTGAATATGTCTTGAGGTGGTATTTTCATTTGCCTGCAGTGCTGATTTAGTACTGAGGCCACAACATGATTCCAAGAGTAGGTCTGGGCACACAGAGCAAAGCAAATGTGATTACCTGAGTGGTTCCTCAGTAATAATTCCGTTAGTCTGTGCCACAGTTACTGGCTCGGTGCCGTGAGCTGCCTACAGCTGCCTTGCCTGTACACTTATTGAAGTGCCTCTGTTTTTATTAGCTATGTATAAACACAGGCCAGTTGGACTTAGCCCCTCAATTGTAGACTGTAATAAGTAATTGATAGTAAATGTAGCACTTTACAGACCTGTAGAAATCAACACAAACCACAGCTATTTTGGGGCTGTTGACACTTGTATTTATATTACTTGTGATTATAATTTAGATTCTTTGGTTTTATCCCCCGCCACACACACACACACACGCACACACTGACACGCACAGACACACACACACATTCTACTAGAAGCTTTTGGGTGACAATCAGTAGTAGAATCTCTGGCTGATCATTCCCGCTTCCCTAACTTGGAGGTGCTGCATCCAATTATGGTAACCCAGTTTATAAAGATCCTGTTGCACAACCTTGTCTTAAACTAGACAGGAAGAATGTGGAGAGACAGTGCAAAATAAAGGGAGAAATTCTAAAGGAAGTACAGGAACAAAGGGAACTCAGTGTACATGTACATAAGCTATTGAAGGTGGCAGGGCGTGTTGAGAGAGCAGTCAATAAAGCATATGGTATCCTAGGTTTTATTAACAGGGGCATTGAATACAAGAGTACGGAGGTTATGTTAAACTAAGACACTAGTTAGGCTTCATCTGGAGTACTGTGTCCAGTTCTGGGCACCATACTTGAGGAAAGATGTGAAGGCATTGGAGAGAGCACAGTGGAGATTCACAAGAATGAAAGGACTGTAGCTATGAGGATAGATTGGAGAGGTTGGGCCTGTTTTGCTTGGAGAAAAGAAGGCTGAGAGGAGACTTGATAGAGATATTCAAGATTCTGAGCGGTATGGACAAGGTAAATAGTGAGAAACTGTTCCCACTCAAGAGAACATCAAGAACCAGGGGGCACAGAATCAAAATAATGGGCAAAGGGAGTAGAGGTGATGTGAGGAAAATGTCTTTCACCCAAAGGGTGAACGAACTTCCCGAAAGGGTGGTGGAGGGAGGTTTGATCGAGGTATTCAAAAGGGAGTTGGATTGCTACCTGGAAAGAAAAGAAAAATTGTCAAGGTTACAGAGATAAAGCAGGGGAGTGGGATTAGGTAGAATGCTCTTTCAGAGAGCCAGTGCAAACTCAATGGGCCGAATGGCCTCCTTCTGCAATGTAAAGATTCTGTGATCCTGGACGGCTGGACCTTCCTCTGTTGTTACAGTGCATCTTTCATTTTTGCAAAAATATACTTTATTCATAAATCTTCAACAACATTACAAACCATTTCAAAATCACCATCACAAAAATACAATCAGGTTCAACTTTTACAACATGTATCACAAGGTGTATCAGTACAGACAATGAATATTACAATCATTGGCAGACATTCATTTTGAGCTGTACAGCCCGAGGGGCTCTTCACAGTTCCCAGCCCCTCGGTGCACTGTGGCAGAAAGGTCTTAGACAGCGACCGTTCCCCATTGCGCCTTTGTGGCTGCTGCCCCAAGCTTTAGTGCGTCCCTCAGCACGTAGTCCTGGACCTTGGAATGTGCCAGTCTGCAACACTCAGTCGGGGACAACTCTTTGCGCTGGAAGGCCAACAAGTTACGGGCAGACCAAAAGGCGTCTTTCACCGAGTTGATGATCCTCCAGCTGCAGTTGATGTTTGTCTTGGTGTGTGTCCCTGGGAACAGCCCGTAGAGCACAGAGTCCTGTGTCACAGAACTGCTCGGGATGAACCTCGACAGAAACCACTGCATCTCTCTCCAGACCTTCTTTGCAAAGGCACATTCCACAAGGAGGTGAACAAAGGTCTCATCCCCACCACAGCCACCTCGAGGGCAACGTGCAGAGGGGGTGAGACTCCTGGCATGTTGGAAGGATCTGACGGGGAGGGCCTTTCTCACCACCAGCCAAGCTACGTCTTGGTGCTTGTTGGAAAGTTCTGGCGATGAGGCATTCTGCCAAATGACTTTGACAGTCTGCTCGGGGAACCATCCGACAGGATCCACCATCTCCTTTTCCCTCAGGGCCTTTAAGATGTTACGTGCCAACCACTGCCTGATGGACTTGTGGTCAAAGGTGTTTCTCTGCATAAATTTTCCCACGAGGGACAGGTGGTACGGCACGGTCCAACTACTTGGAGCGTTCCGTGGCAGCGTGACCAGATCCATCCTTCGTAACACCGGGGACAGGTAGAACCTCAGCACATGGTGACACTTGGTGTTTGTGTACCGAGGGTCTACACACAGCTTGATGCAGCCACACACAAAGGTGGCCATCAGTATGAGGGCGATGTTGGGCACTTTTTTTCCCCCTTTATCTAGAAGCTTGTCCATCGTGTCCCTGCGGACACGATCCATTTTAGACCTCCAGATAAAGCGGAAGATGGCTCGGGTGATCGCCACCACACAGGAGTGTGGAATGGGCCAGACCTGCGCCACGTACAGCAACAGCGAGAGTGCCTCACACCTGATGACCAGGTTCTTACCCGCAATGGAGAGGGAGCGTCGCTCCCACATGCCCAGTTTCCTTTTCACCATAGACACTCGCTCCTTCCAGTCCCTCCGAACCATATCCCCAGCACCTTCAGGCCATCAGCCCTGGCAGTGTTGTTACAGTGAATCAGCACTCCCTCTGCTGGCCTTTCATTACATCACACCTTAAACTTGACGTGATTGATTCGACTCGGGCTGAGCAGTCTCACCTGAAATTCAACTGACTCAGCACAGTCCAGGAACAATGAACCCAAGAAATAGGAGGAGGAGTAGACCACATGATTGTCAAACCTGCTCCACCGTTCAATAGGGTCATGTCTGATCTTGGGCTTCAACTCCATTTTCCTGCCCGCTCTGCATATCCTTTAATTACCTGAGAGACCAAAAATCCGTCTATCCCAGCCTTAAATGCATCCAATGATGGAGCATCCACAAACCTCTGGGGTAGAGGATTCCAAAGATTCACAACCCTCTGAGTGAGGAAATTTCTCTGCATCTCCGTCCTAAATGATCGGCCCCTCATCCTGAGACTGTGTCCACCCACCCCCCTGTGTTTTAGGTTCCCCGAGCAGTGGAAACAACCTCTCAGCCTCAGCCCTGTCAAACCCCTTCAGAATATGTTTCAATGAGATCCCCTCTCATTCTTTTAAACTCCAGGGAATAACCTAATGTTAATTGTTCTTTGTAGGGTGGGGGGGGGGGTGGTGGTGGGAACTGTGCCAAAGGCAGGAACTGTTTTTATTAAGTATTTAACCCCAATTGTAATTGGAAAGCTGATAATTTGCTTGAATCAAGGGCCTCTCCTTGCATTTAAAATTGGTGGGGGTGGGGATTGGATGGGGTGTTGGAGGTTGGGAGGAAGCATTGTTTACATTAACAGTGCAATACTGCTCTCTCCCAAATAATATCTCTCACCTCAGCAAATCCTAAGGGATGCTCGCCAGCTGCTTTGAAACCTTACACCAGACTTTGAAGTCCAACTTTGCTGATTAATGACACATTTGTCAGTGTAACTGCACAGGTACCTGTAAGAAGACATTGCCTCTGCAAGCAGAGAAAACACATTGTCAGTGAGAATCTTGATTAAGAGTTCCTGCCTATCTATGGGGCAAATTTAAAATTATGCAGCCTGCATACTGTCAGTATTATATACAGACATTCTTCTTTTATCCCACAGGACTTTACCAATGAGAAGGACTTGGCTTTAATGGGAAACCAACATTCTCGAGAAAGAAAGGATTGCATTTATATAGCACCTTTCACAAATTCAGGACTTCCCCTTTACGGCCACTGAAGTATTTTTAAAGTGTAGTCACTGCTGTAGTGTGGGAAATGTGGCAGCCCGTTCGTGCACAGCAAGCTCCCACAAACAGCAACATGATAATGGCCAGATTATCTGTTTTTGTAATGTTGCTTCAACATAAATACTGGGCGTTGGGAGAAGCACCCCTGCTTTTCTCCAAATAGCTTCTTTTATATCCACCTGAGAGGGCAGTTGGGACCTCAGTTTAATGTCTCATCTGAAAGACAGCACCTCTGACCATGCAGCGTTCCCTCAATACTGCACTGGACTTGCCAAACTAGATTTTATGCTCAAGTCTCTGGAGTGGGGGCTTGAACTGACGATTTTCACACATGTTGGTGAGAGAGATACCCACTGAACACAAACCTTTGCCACCTCGCTCCTTCCTGCTTCCAGAGGTTTTCGACTCAAGTTATCCCTGGGATGAAGTGCGCTTTTTATGAGGAAAGGTTGAACAGGTTGGGCCTATATTCACGGGAGTTTAGAAGAATGAGAGATGATCTTATAAGATCCCGAGGAGATTTGACAGTGTGGATACCGAGGGGACTAGGACTAGGACTAGGGCACACTGTTTATGAATAAGAAGTTCCCCTTTTATGACTGAGGTAAGGAGAAATTTTTTCTTTCAGAGGGTCATTAGTCTGTGGAATTCTTTTCTCCAGAGAGCAGTGGAGGGTGGGTCACTAAATTTATTCAAGGCTGAGTTAGACAGATTTTTGATAGACAAGGGAGTGAAGGATAATAGGGGGCAGACAGGGAAGTGCAGTTGAGGGCACAACCAGATTAGCCATGATCTTATTGAATGGCAGAGCAGACTCGAAGGGCTGAATGGAACTAAGACTTAGGAACTCCTGCTCCTAAGTCCTATGTTTTCGGGTGAAATGGAGTAGAGCACTTATGCCCACTGTGGATGTCAGCTGTGTCCCACCTGACCAGCCAGGGCAGAAAGAAAGGTCAGTGCCATACAGATTCAGTTACCAGTGTTGTGATGTACCTTTAAGGGGCGTATCTTAAAGTGGTATCCACCACAAGACAAGATGTGATGTGTTATCCCATGTATTCTGTAGACAGAACAGGGTAGCAGTCCTACAGATCAGACATGTTCTACACTGCCCCCCAGTTACTACTGCACGTATATAACCTTATCTATAAATAAAGAACCCACATTACTGTTCTACCAATATCTGAAAGAAATACAGCAAGTGCTGGAAAAGCTCAGCAGGTCTGACAGCATCTGTGGAGATAGAAACAGAGTTAACATCTGAATACCTGAAGAAAGGTCATACTGGACTCGAGATGTTAACTCTGTTTCTCTCTGTTTCTTTCTGTTTTTACTGAGGAAGGATGTAGTTGCATTGGAGGCCGTTCAGAGGATGTTCACTAAATTGATTCCAGAGATGCGAGGCTTGTCTTCTGAGGAGAGATTGAGCAGTTTAAGCCTATACTCACTAGAGTTTAGAAGGGTGAGAGGAGATCTAATTGAGGTATATAAAATGCTAAAGGGTATAGACAAAGTAGACGTGTAGGAAATGTTTCCCCTTGTGGGGCATTCTACAATGAGAGGCCATAGCTTTAGGTTAAAGGGTGGTAGATTTAAATCAGAGATAAAGAGGAATTATTTTTCTCAAAGGATCATGAATCTGTGGAATTCACTACCTCAGAGTGCAGTGGATGCCGGGACGCTGAATAAACTTAAGAAGGAGAGAGACAGATTTTTCATTAGTAATGGGTTGAAAGGTTATGGGGAGAGGATGGGAAATCGGAGTTGAGACTGAAATGAGATCAGCCATGATCGTAATGAATGGTGGGGCAGGCTCGAGGGGCTGAATTACCTACTCCTGCTCCTAGTTCTTATGTTCTTATGTTTATTATTGTTTGGCCAATCCCTATTGTATGATAGGTATGTTTGCGCTAAATAGAAGAATGCAATAGATAGCACTGTCACCTCTGAATCAGAAGGCTGTTTGTTCAAGTCCCACTCCAGAGGCTTGTTACATTAACTCAGGTTGACCAACTCACTGCAGTACTGACGGGGTGCTGCACTGCTGGAGGTGCCATCGTTTGGATGTGGTATTAAACTGAGGCCCCATCAGCCCTCCCAGGTGGATATAAAAAATCCAATGGCACTATTTCAAAGAGCAGGGGAGTTCTCCCTGGTGTCCTGGTCAAAACTTATTCCTCACTAAACCTCACAAGAAAAAAATAACCTGATTGTTACCACGTTACTGTTTGTTGGAGTTTGCTGTGTGAGAATGTGCTGCTGTATTCCCTACTGAACATCAGTGACTTCACTGTTGAAGTCTTTAAGACATTTCGGGACGATGTGAAATGCAAGTTCTTTCTTACTATATGTCTCCCATTGCAGGAGCTAACAGACACAGACCTTTGTGTTTTGTTGCAGGAAGAAGTCATTTTTAAACTTCCAGGTCAATGAATTGCAAAAAGATAAACTGCAGCAAGGAAGAAGGAAGAAATTTAGGCACCAGTAGAACTGACATCCTTAACATTTGAGGTTCTAATAGTAAATGTTCACTTGATGTGTAGATGGTCTTTCTAATGTAGACTGGGCACCGTTAATATTAAGATATCTCCCTCACTATATCCCACCAGCTATATTGTAAATTCTGCCACATTCAAAGATTTGTGCATGTGTGAACACTCAGGTCTCTCTCTTCCTGCTCGGATCCCTCAGAAATATTGAGTTGGAGGGCCTGCCACCTCTCTTTTCCACAACTGACCTGTTTTCTCAGGCTAGGGATCAGAGAGTAGGGTGGTGGGACGTGTGGATGGACAGTTGAAAGAGAGAGACAGCGGGATTCCTGCTCCTGATTGCGAACCAGGGGACCCCTGCCGGGAAGTGGGATCCTTTTGGATGTCGAGTGATGCCCTGTGCAGTCAAATAGCCCACATTGCAGGCTTGAAGGGCGGCCACTTGGGTGGGGTACCTGGGTGCAGGTGTGGGCCCTTCGTGGAAGCAGAACCTCACGGGTGAAAAGGCAAAGGGTGGGGGAAGGAAAATCAACAAATAAAGCCCACAAAGGTGGGCCCCACAAATAATGGAGTCCTAATGACAAGCATCCACAAGAAAAGTGATAGGCCTGGGCTCTTTTACTGCGACGCGCAATCTCTTTAATGAGGCTAGAGTTAACAGCTTGGGCGTGAATCATCCGGTGCTGGATTCACACCAAACTGTGTAAACTGCAGGGATCAGTACGCTCGGAGAGGGCTGGGTTTGGTGTAAGACTGTGCTGGGAATCCTGCGCCTTTGTCGGCACGGCGATTGGGGGGGTGGGGGGGGGGGGGGGGGCAGTGGGTGGGGGGTTGGGGGAGTGACCTTTGCTGGTCATAAGCCTTTGTTTTCATATCGTGGGCCTGTGATGTGTGCAGCTGAAGACCCCCTTTTCACTTCACGCCTCCCCCTCCCCTGTACATCAAAAAAAAGAAAAGAGGCTTTCTTTCCTGTGAATCTGGGTTTAAACACCTGCAATAGATTAGTGGTGCTAATGTGGGTCTGATAAAGGGGCCTCTCCACAATCCTCGCCTCTAACCCCCCCCTCCCCTTCCCCTCCCTTTGGTGACTCTTCATCCTCCCGTGAACTGGTGGCCCTCTCTTTGCCTTTTGTTTTCCCCTGTCCGCTCTTTTCTCCGGAGGTTTGGTGCCTGACATTGAAGTAAAAGAAAAAGCTGCAGGGACTGTGGAACAAGGGGCCAGCGTGCTTTAGTGCTTTGATAATGTGGCGGACAAAGGTTGCCGAGGGGTGCAGTGTACCACTCACAAGGGGAAAGCTTCACGACAGAACCCTTATGAAAAGCCGCCCTTCATACACACTTAAGTTGTCCGTCTTTCCCTTATTTTCCCAGCTTTTCCTTTTGCTTTAAAATGTCAAGTGTTAGCCCTGCCCCTGACCACCATCACCAACCCCCCCCCACACCACCACACCCCCCACGCCCCCCACCCCCCACCCCCCACCCACCCCCCCCCCCCCCCCCCACCCCCCCGCCGTCACGCTGCACAAGCTCTCTCGCAACCAGTTTTACACTTTGACAAGAAATTAAGTTTTGTCAACAGTTTTTTTCTTGGGTTTTTTTTTCCTACGCCTCCCCTCCTCCTTCCCATTGCCTTCAGCAAGCTTATTGGGCCCTAAGCTCTATAGAATTCCCATCCTAAACCTCTCTGCCT
This sequence comes from Carcharodon carcharias, assembly GCF_017639515.1. NCBI lineage: Eukaryota > Metazoa > Chordata > Chondrichthyes > Lamniformes > Lamnidae > Carcharodon > Carcharodon carcharias. The sequence goes on along the minus strand of NC_054480.1, from coordinate 132,281,883 downwards.
CTCTTACACTCCTTAAAGCCTAACCCTCTGACCGAGCTTTCCGTCACCGGCCCTAATATTGCTCCACGTGACTCACGGGTTTTGCGTGACGATGCTCCCGGAACGTGCTCTGGGGTGGCTTTTAATCACACTGAAAGGCGCTGCATCGATAAAGGTTGTTGTTATTGTTCTGGCATCTTGTTTTGGGAGCAGGCCCCAGGGGCGGAATTTTCATTTCAGGTCAGGGAAACAGGAGCCAGGTGCATTTCGGGGTCCTCAACTCCACTCCACCCGCACCCCCCCCACCCCCTCCCCCCATCACCACCCAGGGGGTTGGAGGAGGTGGGGTGGCGGGGGGGGGAACCATCACTATTAGGGACTTTGCCCGGGCCACCCCCTTAATTGGCATCGAGACAGGTTCCCTGTCCCATTAAGGGCTCGTGAAACTGGAGGGCCAATCAGAGGCCTTCCAGCTTCAGAGGACCCCCTGACTACATTGAGAGGTGCTGGGGGTGGGTGGGGGCGATGGGGGTAGAAATCCCACTGCAGGGAATCCTCTGGCTGCACTCCCGCCCAATCAGGCTGGGCAGGCCTTGAGGCCGGCCAAGAGGACTGGCCCTCCGGCCTGCTGCTAGGCACTCGCACCCTCTCAGTTCGACTGCCCTCCTGTGACATCAGGAAACTGGCTGGCTGTGAATTCCCAGTCGGCCTCCATTACTTATCCTTCACAAGGCTCCACTATGATTGATATCCTTTGGACCCTGTTTACCATCATCATTGAAAGCAAATGTGGCTAGTATTGAGAATTTGGTGGGAACATGTCCTTGGGCATGCCCAACAGCAATAACAACTTGCATTTATGTAGCACCTTTAGCACAATAAAACACCCAAAGTTGCTTGACAGGAACGATTAAGCAAAAAAAAATAAAATTGCCAGAGTCACATAAAGAGAAATTGGGACAGACGGTTGAAAGCTTGGTCAAAAAGAAAGGTTTTGAGGACTGTTTGAGGAGGAGAGAGAAGTAGAAAGACAATGCAGTTTACGAAGGGAATTCCAGAGCTTAGGGCCCAGGCATCTGAAGGCACAGCCACCAGTGGTGGAGCGATAAAAATCAGGAATGTGCACGAGGCCAGAGTTGGAGTAGTTCAGAAATCTTGGAGCTGTGGGACCGGTGGGGGGCAGGTTACAGAGATGGTGTGGGGGTGGTGGGGTGGGGTGGGGTTGCAGTGGGTGGTGGGCCATGGAGGGCTTTGAAAACAAGGATAAGAGTTTTTAAATGGTGCCAAACTGGGAGTCAGTCTTGATCAGTGAGCACAGATCCTTTTGAATAAGCAGCACCCAAGTCCGCAACACATTATTCATAAATGGCCAATTTAATGTAACGTGTTGATCCACCTCCCCCTCTCATTGGGTAACAGTTGACATTTGAACAATGGACACATTTTATAGAATATCTGGGGAGGTCAGCGGAGTGAAGAGTTCTCAGTTCAGTAGGCTTTTCAATGGCTTTCACTCCAGTGTAGCTGCGAAAGAACTTTCATTTGTGTAGCGCCTTAACCCGCCCTCAGGATGTCCCAAAGCACCTCACAGCCAATGGATTATGGCAGTGGCTGTTTCATAGGCAATCAAAGCAGCCAATTTGTGCACAGCAAGATCCCAGAAACAGTGAACAAGGTAAATGATGAGGGAACCTGTTTTGGTCCTGTTGATCGAAGAGAGAACTGTTGACCGAGATGCTGAGAAAACCCCCCTCCTCAACTGGTGTGAAATCTTTCACAGCGAATCTCAACAGATTCTAAACCACGAAGGATATTGCAGTGGCTTCCATTTCTCTCAGCCCTCACTGTAACCTCTTCCAGCCCTCCGATATCTCTACACTCCTTCAATTCTGACCTCTTGTGCTTTCTTGCTTTCCTTCATCCCAACATTCTCGGCTGTGCTTTTGGATTCCTAAGCCCCCTCGGCTCTGGGATTCCCCTCTCTCTCCTCCGTTAAACTGCTCCACACAAACTACCTCTTTGACCAAGATTTTTGTCCCAACATCTCCTGATGTGACTCAGTGTCAATGTTGGTGTTTGATTACGCCCTGGTAGAGCACCTTAGTCTATTTTTCTATAGTGAAGGCGCTATATAAATACAAATGGTGTCTGATCCTGTCCTGCTGATACCCAGGCTCGGCCAGATTGTGATCAGGGAATGGGAATCAGGGGATTATCGACTCCACAGGCCAGACCTGCAATGACTAGTCATGGTGCCCTGAGTCACTGACCCAATGGAGATCAGCTAACCCAGCGGAGAGGGTCAAACCCAGCTGACAATTTCCATGAACCATGTGCCCCTCTGCCCCACAGAGTAGTGAAGTTATCCATGATGCTCCCACTTGTGGGCAAATCCAAAACCAGTGGTCATAGGGTTAGACCGGGAAAGTGGAGTTGAGGTATCAGAGCAGCCATGATGCTACTGGATAGTAGAGCAGACTCGAGGGGCTGCATAGCCTACTCCTGTTCTTATTTCTTCCGAGTGCTTAAGTATAAGATAGTCACTCATAAATCCAAGAAGGAATTCTGGAGACACTACGTTATGGAGTCACAGATTCATCATTGCAGCGGAGGAGGACATTTAGTCCAAATGTGGAACTTGCTGTCACAAGGGGCGATTGAGGTGAATAGCAGAGATGCATTTAAGGTGAAGCTCGATAAGTACAGGAGGGAAAAAGGAAAGTCATGCTGATCGGGTTAGATAGGTGAAGAGGAGTGGGAAGAGGCTTGCATGGGTCGTAAGCACCAACATGGACCAGTTGGGCCGAATAACCTGTTTTTGCGCCATACATTGTATGTAATTCTTGTGTAAACTACCAGGGCAGTCAGACATGTTTATTCTGACACCCGGCCGTGTGACTTGGTCTCAGCGTCCAGGTGAATGGTTTGTGCGTGTTGCATCAGCACCATTTTATTCCCATTCACCATTCCCATCTAGTTTTGAAAAAAATAACCTGGGGCCACACATAAATTGAATGTGTGTTGTGCGCAAACTGGCTGCCACATTTCTTACATTATGCAGTGACTGCACTTCAAAAAGTACTTCACTGCAAAAACAACAACCTATATTTATATAGCACCTTTAATATAATAAAATGTCCCAAGGTGCTTCACTGGAACATTACAAAATAAAGTAAGCTTGGTCACTAAAGTAAGGAGCAATACAAAAGAGGAAAGAGAGGCAAAGAGATGGAGAGATTTAGGGAGTAGAATTCCATAGCTCAGGGCCCAGGGAGCTGGAGGCTTAGTCTCCAATGATTGAGTGATTAAAGTGGGGGCTGACCGAGAGGCCAGAAGGAGGGCAGATATCTTGGAGGGTTAAGGGGCTGGAGGAGATTACAGAGATAGGGAGGGGCAAAGCCATGAAGGGATTTGAAAGCAAGGATGAGGTCAAATCAAGATGTTGCTTCAGCCAATGTAGATCAGCAAACACAGGCTAAAAACAAAATACTGCAGCTGCTGGAAATCTGAAATAAAAACAGGAAAAATTAAGCAGGTCTGGCAGCGTCTGTGGAGAGAGAAACAGAGTTAACGTTTCGAGTCCATATGACTCTTCCCCATCAACCACCCTCGCCACCCCTCTTACTGCAACCATCGCACCTTCACCCTCCCACCATACCAACTCACTCTGCCCTCCGTCATTTTCACCATTCCCTCCTACCACTCCCACACTCATTTCACTCCCCAGGAGGCACTCATCAACTCCACAGGCACCTGGACATCCACCCCCCCCCCCACTCCTTTCTCCTCTGAGTTACCTAATCCTCCCCCCTTACTTCTTCCTCCACCCTTGCTCCTTCCCTCTTCCAAATTCCTTCCTCCCCCTGGAGGGGAGCATATGGGAGAACAGGCAGGAGTGGCTGGAGTTCATTGAATGTAAAGCACTGTGGGACATCAAGTAGTTGTGAAATGCAAACTCTTCTTTTGGTTACTTTTCTCCTAATAAAGTAGTAGATGAATATTGCAGTCCAAGTACTTGTAGGTCTTGTCTCTGTTATCGCCATCATTTCCTGGTCTTGTAGTTTGTGTTGTTTTTGAGGCTAAAGGACATAATTTATGAGTTCATGTTTTTTTTTGTTGGCCCTTATTTAAACTTTTAGAATTAATCCAAACAGTTGTTTTCTCATTTATTGAGGAAGGTTTTGGCAGTTAATGTACATTATTGAATCAAGAGATGCTATCAGTACACTGGAGCTGATTTTGAACCTTCAGTGTTACATTTAACAGGTAAGCCTGTGAAATTATAGACCTGTCCCAAGAGCCTATCTCAGCTCTAGCAACTAAAGCAGACTGACAACTCTACCAGGGTCATATATACGAGGCATTGGCTACTACATGTGGTCCTCGCTCAATCCCAGCAGAAATGCATAACACGATGCTCAGACAGCTAAGGATGTACTTCTCCCAACCTGCTCCCTCCTCCCTTTCAACTGATCATCACGCGTTTAGGGTTCTCAGATAACCTGGTTGTCAATATTATCACTCAAACTCGACATTCAACAGTTGGCTATAAGTCTGGAGTAACCTCTTGTCAAATACCAACGCTTCACTGAACCTGGCAACAGGAGGGAGATTCTGCGAAAGAGTCTCAAAACAGCCTTGGAAAGAGTAATTGTGTCATTTTGTTTATTTTTCATCCATCAATTCCCTTTCTTGCACCCCTCTCTTGAAGTTGCTGACTCGTACTAGGTAATGTTCCAAAGGTACCATCAACACCAAGAACAAATTGCATTGATGTAGCACCTTTGAAATGTCCTAAGGCACTTCACAGGAACATTATAAAATGAATGTTGACACTCCACCACTGAAGGAGATATTAAGACAGATGATCAAAAGCGAGGTGGAGGAAATTGCAGAGTTTAGGGCCTAGAAGAAGGCCCCCAATGGTGGAGCAGTGAAAATCGGGGATGTTCAAGCAGCCAGAATTAGGGGAGATCAGAGGTCTTGTAGAGTTGCAGGGCTTGAGGGGGTTACAGAGACTGGAGGGAGGGGAATGATTTGAAAACAAGGGTGAGTATTTTAATATTGAAGCATTGACAGACCAGGAGCCAATGTAGATAAGTGAGCAGGTCAGTGTTCATTTGTAAACAGGACTTGGTGCAAGTTAACATAGAAACATAGAAAATAGGAGCAAGAGTAGGTCATTCAGCCCTTCAAGCCTGGTCTGTCATTCAATATGATCATGGCTGAACCTCTATCTCAACGCCATACTCCCGCGCTCTCCCCACACTCCTTGACGCCTTTAGAGTCTAGAATTTATCTATTTCCTTCTTAAATATATTCAGTGACTTGGCCTCCACAGCCTCTGTGATAGAGAATTCCACAGGTTCACCACTCTCTGAGCAAAGAAGTTTCTCCTCATCTTAGTCCTCAATGGCCAATCCTGTATCCTGAGACTATGACCTCTTGTTCCAGACCCTCCAGCCAGAGGGAACATAATCCCTGCATCCAGTCTGTCCAGCCCTGTCAGAGTTTTATACGTTTCAGTGAGATCCCCTCTCATTCTTTGAAACTCTAGTGAAAACAGGCCTTGTCAGCCCAATCTCTCTTCATAACGACAATCCTGCCATTCCAGGAATCAGTCTGGTGAACCTTCACTGCACTCCCTATGGTAAGTGTATTATTTCTTAGGTAAGAAGACCAAAACTGCACACAATACTCCAGCTGTGGTCTCACCAAGGCCCTGTACAGCTGCAGTAAGACACCTTTGCTCCTGTAATCAAGTCCTATAGCAATGAAGGCCAACATACCATTTGCCTTCTTAACTGCTTGCTGCACCAGCAAGCTTGCTTTCGGTGATTGGTGTACAAGGACACCCAGGTCCCTTTGTACTTCAACATTTCCCAGTCTATCACCATTTAAATAATATTCTGTCATTCTACTCTGTCTTTTTCCTACCAAGATAGATAACTTTACACTTATCCACATTATACACATTTGCCATTTATTTTCCCACTTACTCGACTTGTCTAAATCACCTTGAAGCCTCCTCATCTCTTACATTCCCACAAAGATTCGTATCGTCAGCAAACTTGGAAATATTACATTTGGTTTCCTCATCCAAATCATTGATGTATATTGTGAATAGCTGGGGCCCAAGAATTGATCCCTGTGGCACCTCACTAGTCACTGCCTGCCATTCCGAAAAAGGCCTATTTATTCCTATTCTGTTTCCTATCTTCTAACCAATTCTCAATCCATGCCAATATATTACCCCCAATCCCATGTACTTTAATTTTACACACTCACCTGTTAGTGACTTTAAAGGGGCTTTATCAAAAGCTGTCTGAAAATCCAATTAAACCACATCCACTGGTTCTCCCTTATTTATTCTGCTAGTTACATCCTTAAAAAACTCCAGTAGGTTTGTCAAACATGATTTCCCTTTCATAAATCCATGTTTACTTTGTCTAATCCTGTTGATATTTTCTAAATGTCCTATTATCACATCCTTTATAATGGACTTTTTCCCTACTACTGATATTAGGCTAACCAGTCTGTAATTCCCTGTTTTCTCCCTCCCTCCTTTTTTAAATAGTGGGATTATTTTCCACCCTTCAATCTGCCAGGGCTATTCCAGAATCTACAGAATTTTGGAAGATGACAACCAATGCATCCAATGTTTCCATGGCCACCTCCTTTAGTACCCGGGGATGTAGATTATCGGGTCTTAGGGGTTTTTTGGCTTTCAGTCCCATTAATTTGTCCAGCACTATTGTTTTAGTAATACTAATTTCCTTCGATTCTTCCTTCTCACTGGACCCTTGGTTTTCCTGGGAATTTAATTGTGTCTTCCTCCGTGAAGACAGAACTAAAGCAGTTGTTTAATTGCTCTGCCATTTCCTTGCTCTCTATTATAAATTCTCCCATTTCGGACTATAAGGGACCTACATTTGTCTTCACTAATCTTTTACTTATAAAAGTTTTTACAGCCTGCTTTTATGTTCCTTGCAAGTTTACTCTCATGCCCTATCTTCCCCTCTTAATCAATCTCTTGGTCCTCCTTTGCTGAATTCTAAACTAGTCCCAATCCTCAGGCTTGCTACTTTTTTAGCAACTTTATAAGACTCCTCTTCTATTTTAATACAATCCTTTTTTTCTTCTGTTAGCCATGGATGGGTGGCTTTTCATGTTGTGTCTTTGCAGCAGAAGGGAATATATAGCTGTTGCAATGCATACATTTGTTCCTTAAGTATTAGCCATTGTCTATCCACTGTCATGCCTTTTAATGAAGTTCCCCAATCTATCTTTGCCAACTCACGCCTCATACCTTCGTAGTTTCCTTTGTTTATCTTTATGACCCTATTTCAAATCAGACTCCTTCACTTTCCACCCTAATGAAGAATTCTATCATGTTATGGTCACTGTTCCCTAAAGGACCCCGCACAACAGGATTATTAATTAACACCTTTTCATTGCACAATACCAAATCTAGAATAGCCTGTTCCCCTGTTGGTTCCTCGCCATACTGGTCTAAAAAACCATCTCGTAAAGACTCCAGGAACTCATCTGCCACAGTATTATTGCTAATTTGGTTTGTCCAGTCTATATGAAATTAAAGTCACCCATGATTACTGTAGCACCCTTGTTACATGGATCTCTAATTTCCTGTTTAATACCATCTCCTACCTTACCACTACTGTTTGGAATCTTATATACAACTCTCACTAATGTTTTCTGCTCCTTGTTGCTTCTTAGCTCCATCCAGACTGCTTCGCTAGAATTTCTGATCCAATATCCTTTCTCACTATCGCACTGATTTCATCCTTAACTAACAACGCCACCCCACCTCCTTTTCCTTTTTGCCTGTCCTTCCTAAATATCGAGTACCCTTGGATATTCAGTTCCCAGCCTTGGTCACCCTGCAGTCATGTCTCAGCAATCGCAGTCATATCATCCTCATTTACATCTATTTGCACTGTTAATTCATCTACCTTATTGTGAATGCTTCGCGCATTCAGATGTAGTGCCTTTAGACTTGCTTTTTAAATAATTTTAGACATTCTTTTTGTACTATGGCCCTATTTGCTGTTAGCCCTTGTTTCCTCTGCCTTCCACTTTTGCTTGCTACTTTTCTGTCTTTTATTCCTATCTTTATTTCCCTTTCATGTGTCTCCAGGCGCAGGTTCCCATTCCTCGTCAATATAATTTAAACCCTCCCCCACAGTATTAGCAAATACGCCTGTAAGGATACTGGTCGCGGTCCTACAGGAGCACAACTTGTCCAGCTTGTAAAGGGCCCATCTGCCCCAGAATTGGTCCCAATGCCTCATGAATCTAAATCCCTTCCTTATGCACCATCTCTCCAGCCTTGCACTCATCTGGTCTGTTCCCTCATCCCTGATCTCGCTGGCATGTGGCACTGGGAGTAATCCTGAGATGACTACCTTTGAGGTCCTACTTTTTAATTTAATTCTTAGCTCCCTATATTCTGCTCTCAGGACCTCATCCCTCTTTTTTTACCAATGCCATTGATATCAATATGGACAATAACCTCTGGCTGTTCACCGTCCCCCTTCAGAATGTCCTGCGGCTGCTCAGTGGCATTCTTCACCCTGGCACCAGGGAGGCAACATAGCATCCTCGTGTCACATCTGCAGCTGCAGAAATATCTATCTTTTCCCATAAGATATAATCCTCCATCATTATTGCTCTCCCACCTTTTCGTAACTCACTCCGTGCAGCTGAGCCACTCGTGGTGCCACAGACTTGGCTCTTGCTGTATTCCCCTGAGAAGCCATCACCCCCAGCTGTATCCAAAATGGAAAATTTGTTAGAAAGGGAGATGGACCCGGGGGACTCCTGCACTACCTGCCTAGTGCCTTTACTCTGTCTGGCAGTCACCCATTCCCTTTCTGCCTGTGCACTCTTTACCTACGTGCTATCCATGAAGATTTCATCCTATTGGATGCTCCACAGTGACTCCAGCTGCAGCTCCAGCTCTGAAATGTGGATTTTGAGTGGCTGCAGCTGGAGGTAGCTAGAGGATACTGGAACTGTGCCTGAATTCCAACATCTCACAGGAGGAGCATTCCATTTGGCCAAGCTGTCCTGCCATGACTTACCCTTAAATTACTCCCTTTACTTTTACTTCCTCTAGTTTAGGGAATATTAAGGACAAAAGAAATACTCACTAGGTCTTACTTACCAAGGCCACTGCTCTTCTTACTGAGGAAAGATAGAAAATGAAAGGATTCTTCCTTCTCTTCACCAAACTCCAACCTAAGAACTCTAATTCAGCCCAAAGCAGCACTCCAGTTAGGATATGAACAGCCGATTTTTGGATAAGCTCAAATTTATGGAGGACAGAAAATGGGAGACAGTGAGAAGTACATTGGAATAGTCAAATCTAGCAGTAAGATGCAATACAAATGATGGCCCTAGATCTCTCCACTTCCCTGACTCTCTCTCCTCATTTAAGATGCTCCTTAAAACCAAGCACCTGTCCTTCTTACATTTCAAATTTTGTCTGCCAACACTCCTGTGAAATGCCTTGAGATGTTTACTACATTAAAGGTGCTATATAAAAGCAAGTTGTTGTTGTGTTCAGTTGAACTGCTTATGCCATTAGTTCTTGCCATAGGGGTCTCATGCAGCTGCTGTTAACATTGGTGTAAACTTGCTAGATTCACTAAGGCCAGTCGTCAAGGCGATGAGTTTATTTTGATTGGTCTTTCTTGCTGCTTGAACCCCATTAAGCCCAGCATAAAAGCAGCTATTAATGTTTGATTGACACAGCAATTATTTTTCATTCATAGCCTTTCTTGATTCATTTTATGGAACAACATCAAATGTGCAGCATAGAAACAGGGTATTTAGCCCAACTTGGCTAAGCTGGTTTAATGCTTCACATGCTTTCGCTGGACTTCTACTCACACTATAAGTATAACCATCTACTCCTTTCCTTTTACTGTCTATCTAACCTATCCCTGGTGTCCTGGTCAATATTTATCCCCCAAATAACAACAGAAAACAGATTATCTGGTCATTATCACATGCTGTTTGTGGGAACTTGCTGTCTGCAAATTGGTTGCCATTTCTACATTATAACAGTGGCAAGATACTTCATTGGCTGTAAAATGCTTTAGGACACCAGGTGGCTGTGAAGGCACTATATAAATGCAAGTTCATCTTCTTCCCCTTCAATGCTTATATGCAAGTTGTTATTTGTATATTAATCGTATTTACAAGCAAGCACCTCCTAACACAACAATCACAGTTTGAGTCAGTTTCTATTTATAGGTGCACAAGTGACTCCCCAGTTAAAGCTGACTTAAACTGTGAATGTTGGGTTAGGAGTGCTATGCTTATAATGTGTAACTGTGCAAATAAATGTTTATAAAAGCACGTGAAGATTGGCTCCAGTTATATCCATCACCAACTTACTTTCTGGAACATAACACCAGTTGCCTCACTGTGGGTTGCAAGTTCTAGCCACTCTGAGTAAAGACGTTTCTTTTGAATTCTTTATTGGATTTATTAGTGACTATCTTATATTTATGATGCATTGGTTTTGGATTAAGTACTTTAGAAGGTGTGTCTCTTTTTAAAATTAATTATGTCTTCACATCTGTGTGCAGGAAATATGACAAACATTTCTTAAAAAGCTCACTGTTGGAAGGTTTAGTCCAGATCCGATCCCCTTGATGTGGAAGGCCATTCCTGCAATGTTGGCAGTGTGAAAGGGCAATTATTCCTCCACATGAAAATAGAACCAAACAAAACCGCTGTTGTCTTTCTTATTTATGGGGGAGGGGAAGGTTGGGGGGGTGGGAGAGGGGAGGGTGGGGGGGCGTCTTCACAGCTTTGTACAATTCACCGGGACTGAGCCTTTACTTTGCATGGCCTCTCCCCGGGGTAGCTGTGACAGGTTAGAGTGAGTCTGAGGGGGTGGGGCAAATTGGACCGTAAAGGAAACCCAATTAACAAAGAATAATCTGTGACCCGTGAAGGCTCTCCCAGCGAGTCCTAACAAACTTTCAGAACAACAGCCAGTTTCTTCAACAAAAAAGAGTGAACACAAAGGAAAAGGCTCAGATCCACAGTGTGCCAATTAACACCACAGTTCTTGCTGCTACCTCCCAGCCTCGTTCTTCCAAAGCCCACGACAGCAATGGTGTTTGGGTTAATACCAGATGGCTGTGAAGAATTATTATTCACTCTCTGCTCTCCCTTTTTTTTTTCACAGCAATGGGTTTACAGTTCAACGAGCGTTCAAAAGCTAATGGGAGATGACTCTGTAACACGCTCAGTTTCCAGAGAGCTTTGAGCTGGATGCTCAGTGAATAAAATATGAATTGTGGCAGATTTTGGAGAGTTTTTTTTTAAGGGATCAAAGGCTCATCGAATAACTCGTTATATTTTATTTGTCAACATGTTTTTATAATTTAAAATGATGCATTTTTCTCACTTCCAATTTTCTTCCCAAACACCTCATTGCTGTCACCTACCCAGTACTTCATCCAAATAGCCACTCTTCATGCATGAACCCAGCTATCCAACTATGGGGGGTGCGGGGGGGACATCGTGTTTGAGCTTGTTCAAGATGATTGGCAACAGAACCAAAGGCAACCAAGGCAAAGTATTTTTTTAATGCAGTGAGTGGCCAGGATTTGGAAAACACCGCCTGAATGTGTGGCAGAGGCAGATTCAATTCAAAAGGGAATTGGCTAATTATCTGAAGCGAAAACATTTTCAGGGCTGCGGGGTAAGGGCTGGGGAGTGGGACTAGCTGAGTTGCTCTTGCAGAGAGCCGGCATGAACATGATGGGCTGAGCGGCGTCCTTCCGTGCTTTCTACGATTATATGGTTCCGTGATCCTGTACTAGAGCTCACATATTTCATCACTAAACACAACACATACTTCTGTCACAGCCATTCAGAAAAAACATCTCAGATCAAACTAGGGAGGATACAGGAAGATTATGGGTGGGGTAAGATCCTGCTGGATTTTGGCCCTTGCCTGCCCAGGAACAGTAGTGCACCTCCCCTGAGAACATAAATCAGGGATTGAGTTTGGCCAAGCTTGGCTCAGGATAACCCTGGGCACACTGAGACATTCAGCATACTCGCTGATTAGAGTTAACCCTTTCATCATCTCTAAAAGATGACGCTGAAGCTTGATAAATGCATCTCTAAAAGAAAGACTTGCATTTATATAACGTCTTTCACAATCTCAAGCCATATGGAATGGAAGACTTTCTGAAGTGTTATCACTGTTGTAGTATAGGACATTGAAAAACTAAACTTATTAGCTGAGCTGCCAACCTTAACGTTGGGGGGCAGGTGAAGAGCCCAGGCGGCCTTCGCATTTATCATGGAACCTCCTCCACGGGTCGGATGAGGTTTCATGAAGTGTTTATAAATTGAATAAAAATTTTTTTAAAAATTCATTGACATGTTCCAGCTCATGTGACACTGTCACATGAGGGGACATGTCTTAAATTTTTTATTTTCTTTACTTAGCTTTTTAAAACTTGAGCTCCGGGAGATTTCTACACTCTTTCACGCGAAAGAGCACAGGCCCTGACTCAGGGAATCCCCCCCACCATCCGCACAGTCAGCGCTCAGCACTTCCAGGCATTAATTGGCCCGCCCATGTAAAATGGCAGCGCGGACCCAATCGGGGGCGCCAATCAGGTTTGTGCCCACCCCTACCCACCCCGTACATTCTCCCCCTTGTGAAAATTGGCTGCTGTGCTTCTTATATCACAACAGTGACTATTTCAAAAGTAATTCATTGGCTGTAAAGTGCTTTAGAACATCCTGAGATTGTGAACAGTGCTATATAAATGCAAAGTTTTCAGGTGTGTCTTCCGACTTTGCCTCATTAAACTGATCTTAAGCATAATATGTCCCTAAGCTAGGAAAGAGGATTTGAATCAGGCAGGGGTCCTGCTCTTGGTCACCTCTGTTGAAAGGTCGTGAAGACAGCATTGAGCTCAGCTATGAAGTTCTTATGGTCAAATAGTCTACTCACTATTATTGATCAAGTCCACACAGGAAGAAGGGCTTACTGGGGCAACATAATTAGAAATATAACACCAGGCTCCAAGTTATTGTGAGAAGGAACATAAGATTTGCAGTTGCTTTGGGCCTTGTCATACCTGTCAGTAATGTCTGAAGGCACTTCACAGTGAATTCCCTTGAAGACTGTCTTAGAATTAGAGAATGGCAACAACACAGAAGGGGGCCATTTGGCCCATCATGTCAGTACTGGCTCTATGCAAGTGCAACTCAGCTAGTCCCGCTTCCCCATCTTTTCCCCGTAGCCCTGTAAATTTTTTCTTCAGGTAATTATCCTATCCCCTTTCCAAAGCCTCGATTGAATCTGCCTCCACCACACTCTTGGGCAGTGTATTCCAGATCCTAACCACTCACTGTGTAAAAAGGTTTTTCCTGGTGTTGCCTTTTGTCCTTTTGTCATTCACTTTAAATCAGTGTTCTCATATCATTGACCCTTCCGCCAAAGGGAACAGTTTATCCCTATCTACTCTCTCCAGCCCTCTCATGATTTTCAACACCTCAATCAAATCTTCACTCAATCTTCTCTTCTCCAAACAGACCCAGCTTCTCCAATCTATCCTCATGAATGACGTCCCTCATCCCTGGAACCATTTCCGTGAATCTTTTCTGCAGCCTCTCTAAAGCCTTCACATCCTTCCTAAAGTGTGGTGTCCAGAATTGGAAACACGCCTCCAGTTGGGAAGATTGGGCATATATGCAGCAGTGCACAGCAACATCCCACAAACAGTAATGAAGTAAATAAATAGTCTGAAGTAGCAATATAAATGTTGCCCTTAAATGCTGAGGCGCAGATTGAACCAACAAGCTTCTGAGTCAGAGGCAAGAGGTCTACCTATTGAGCCAAGCTGATAAAGATTGCGAAGAGTCTGAACTCCTGGGGGAGGGTGGGCAGTGTAGGATGCACAGTGTAGGACTTTAACATGCCGAACAAAGTAAATGTAACTGGAATAGTTAACTAGGAATGTGAGTGGAATTATGGGATACAAGACTCAAAATTAACAATTCTAAGTATAAATGGAAATCGGATGTGTGATCAGTATATGATATCTGATCGGCAAAAGAATCCTTGGGGGGAGTTGAGAAGGATTTCTTCACGCAGTGAGCCATATGTTCTGGATGCACTGCTTGAAAGGGTGATGAAAGTGGGGATTCGACAGTGACTTCCAAAAGGGAACTTGATGAAGGGAAAATATTTGCGGGGAAAGAGCAGGTGTGTGGGATTAATTGGATAGCTCTTTCAAAGAGCTGAGGCAGGCACGATGGGCTGAATGGCCTCTGCGTTGCGTGATTCTGTATTAACCTGAGCAATGGATGTGTAAAACAGATGGCCAGAGGAGCAATTGTTGCTGCAATGGTTGACCCCATTGCGCACTGTAGCAGAGTTTGAATCAAATAGGGAACATGCTAGATTTGTGCTTGTCTAGTGGAAGGGGATGGGATGGCCTGATTTAAATGTGGTTTCATCCAAATCAGTCATATCTTATTAACAGTTGTTCTCAAACCAACATTCGGGCTGCCCATGCCCTTAATTGGCACAACACACCCTAAAAGCATAACGATTTATGGCATAAACTTGGCTCATGTATGGGGGAGGTTATGACCTTTACATATTATCAGGGTACAAGTGGTGGCAATTGAGGGGTTGATTTTCGCAGGCTTTAATGAGCTGAAGTGAAAAACCCGGCAGAAAGAATGTCACAGAGGTGAAAAGAGGAGGATACCTGATGTGTTACAAATCATTCACAGACTTGTTGGAGTTCCAGCAAGCCTATTTTCATGGTCATAACTCATTATGTTTGTAGACAATAACACTGAGGTGAAGCTGGGGTCACTTGTTCTCCCTCATTGTTAAGGAGTATGTGGCCTTTCAGTGACAGATTTTCCATTTCATTCCAAAATACAACTGATTCAACCTCAGTAAGCAGCCAATTGTTTGTTGAATGTGTTTTGCTTTGAGTTTGTTAATCAGAAATATCCTCTGAAATTATTACATAGAATTTCATACCGAAACAGACCATTCAACCCAACTATGTCACTTTCCATGCTTCACATAAGCCTCCCTGTCCTCTTATTCAACAGCAACAACTTGTATTTATATAGCGCCTTTAATGTAATACAGCTTCTAAGGCACTTCACAGCAACATTAGAAAGGAAGGTTTGACAACGAGCCGCATAAGGAGATATTAGGGTAGATGGCCAAAAGAGGTAGGTTTTAGGGAGCATCTTAAAGGAAGAAAGTAAGGTGGGGAGTTGGAGAGGTTTAGGAGGAGAATTCTGTCCCAGGCAGCTATTTGTCACTAAGGCAGCAAGTATCAGCTGACTATTTGGCCATGCAAATCTTCACTGCAAGAAGCTGATCCTTTCAGCACCCAGCATCCGCACATGGCAATTTCCAGAACATGGGGTTGGGGGGGAGGGGCGGCCGGGTGAGGAGGGGGCTAGGGATATCAGGTCAGGCAAGTTGTCATCGCGAGGCTAAGATCAGCTAATTCAACACAAAGTGGGAGTGAAACCTAGGACTGGCCTAGTCTGTACAGCTTCATTTTACACCAGGCCATGCATTTAATAAATTAGCCATTGGGAAAGATTAATCATTCCATAACTCCAATGTTACCACAGAGCCATGTTGCATTACATTGACCCTTTACGCAACACAAGAGCACAAAAATTAGGAGCAGGACTAGGCCATTCCACCCCTCGAGCCTGCTCTGTCACTTGCTAAGATCATGGCTGATCTGATTGTGGCCTCAACTCCACTGTCCTGTCTGCCCACACCCCCCCACTCCATAACCCTTGACTCCCTTGCTGATCAAAAATCTATCTAACTCAGCCTTGAACATATTCAATGACCCAGCCTCCACTGCTCTCTAGGGAGAGAAGTCGACATACGAATGACCACCCGGAGAAAAATTTCTCGTTACCTCAGTCTTAAAAGGGACATCCCTAATTTTTAAACTGCGTCCTCTGGTTCTAGAATCCCCCGCAAGGGGAAACATCCTCTCAGCACCCTGTCAAGTCCCCATCCTATATGTTTCAATAAGGCCACCTCTTGTTCTCCTAAACCCCAATGGGTGTAGGTCCAACATGTCAAACCTTTCCCCATAAGCTAACCCCTTCATCCCAGGAATCAGTCATGAGCCTTCTCTGAACTGCTTCCAATACAATTATATCCCTTTACTTGCTAATGAAGCTCCACTGGATTAAGAAATAAGAACATAAGAATTAGGAGCTCCTGCTCATGGCCATTCGGCCCCTCGAGCCTGCTCTGCCATTCAATAAGATCATGACTGATTTGATGTGGCCCTAACTGCACTTTCCTCCCTGTCCCCCATAACCTTTGACTCCCTTGTCAATCAAGAATCTCTGTAACTCAGCCTTGAATATACTCAATGATCCAGCCCCCGCTGCTCTCTGGGGAAGAGAATTCCAAAAACTAACGACCCTCTGAGAGAAGAAATTCCTCCTCATCTCCATCTTCAATGGGAGACTCTTTATTTTGAAATTGTGGCCCCCAGTTCTAGATTCCTCCACAAGAGGAAACACCCTCTCTGCATGTCAAGCCTCCTCAGGATCTTATGTTTTGATAAAATTATCTCTCATTCTTCTAAACTCGAGCTGTTTTGGAATAATAGAAATAAGAAACAAGCTTTGTCATCAGGACTTCCACAGTAACACAGGAATGTTACAGAGCAGAAGGAGGCCATGTGGCCCATCTATTCTGCACCAGCTCACCAAAGGTGTCATTCGCTTAATGCCATTCTGCCATCTTTTCCCCATAACCCTGCAGATTGTTTCTTTATAGATACCTGTCTAATTCCCTTTTGAATGCCTCGACTGAATCTGCTACCACCGCACTCTCAGACAGCCCAATCCAGACCCCAAGCACTTGCTGTGTGAATAAGTTTTTCTCACTTGTCGCTTTTGCTTCTTTTGCCAATTAATTTAAATCCATGCCTTCTCGTTCCTGACCCTTTTCACGAGTGGGAACAGTTTCTCCTTATCTGCTCTCTCCAGAACCCTCATGCTTTTGAATACCTCTATCAAATCTCCTCTCAGCCTTCTTTTCTCCATGGAAAATAGTCCCAATTCTTCCAATCTATCTTCATAGCTGAAGTTCCTCATCCCTAGGACTATTCTCATGAATCTTTTCTGCACTCTCTCCAGCGTCTTCACATCCTTCCTAAAGTGCGATGGCCAGAATTGAATGCAATACTCCAGCTGAGGCTGAACTAGTGTCTTATACAAGTTCAACATAATCTCCTTGTTCTTATACTCTATGTCCCTATTAATTAAACCTAGGACACTATATACTTTATTAGCTGCTCTCTCAACCTGTCCTGCCACCTTCAATGACTTATGTACATATACAGCCAGGTCCCTCTGGGTTCTTCCTACCAAAATGAATCCCTTCACATTTCTCCACTTTGAACTTCACCTGCCACCTGTCCACCTACTCCACCAACTTGTCCACATCCTTTTAATTTTCTACACTATCCTCCTCAGAATTCTTCCAAGTGTTGTGTCATCTGCCAACTTTGAAAGTGTCCCCTGTACATCAAGGTCTAGGTCATATCAGAAAAAGCAAGGGGTCCAACACTGAGGCCTGGGAACTCCACTACAAAAACTTCCTCCAACCCAAGAAATATCCATTAACCATTACTCTCTGTTTCCTTCCACTAGGCCAATTCCATATTCATGTTGCTATTGTTCCTTTTATTCCATGAGCTATAACTTTGTTCACAAGCCTGTTGTGTGGCACTGCATCAAATGCCTTTTGGAAGTCCATGTACACCACATCAACTGCTTAACCTTGATCAGCCCTCTCTGTTGCTCCTTCAAAAACTCAAGTCAAGTGCCTTGGTAATTTACATTACATTAATGGCGTTTTCTGGGAGGTCTTGTGGTGCAGCATCCCTACCTCTGGGCTAGGAGCTCTGGGACTTGATGGCCATGGAAGATGCATTCATAACATGGCGAAACAGGTTACTCATCAGCCAACAAATCCTTCCAATAGTTTTGATAGTGGGTGGGAGAGTTTCCTGGTCAGCCATATTGCAGAAGGCAATGGCAAACCACTGCAGTACTTTGCCAAGCATAATCATGGACCAGTCCAATGGAAGTCCATGGTTGCTAATTCCCACTTAGGGCATGGTACCTGAAGGAGGAGGAATGGTGTTTTATGCATGAAAGATATTATTGATGTTAGGTCAATTGACTTTTGGCCATTCTCCAAATTTTCCTGTCCTGCCCAAGATGGAAAACTCTGCCCATTGCTTCCTCACCACCAAAGTTAAACTGACTGGCCTATAGTTGCTGGGCTTATCTTTACACCCTTTTCTGAACAAGGGTGTAACATTTGCAATTCTCCAGTCCTCTGGCACCATCCCGAGTCTAAGGAGGACTGAAAGATTATGACCCATGACTCCGCAAGTACCTCTGTACCTTTGGAAGCATCTTATTCAGTCCTGGTGCCTTATCCACTTTAACAACAGACAGCCTATCCAATACCTCCTCCTTTTCAATCTTAAACCCTTCTAGTGTCTGAATTACCTCCTCTTTCACTATGACCTGGGTCGCGTCCTCTTCCTGAGTATAGACCAATGCAAAGTAATCAATAAATGCCTCATGTATGCCCTCTGCCTCCATGATAAATCCCCTTTGTGATCCCTGATCAACTCTACCCCTCCTTTTAATACCTTTTTACGATTTATAAACCTATAGAAGACTTGGTGTAAATTAGCACACAAATTGCACAAGATTTTCAACCTGTTAATAAATGCTTCTACCCTACCAAGATTTATCTTCCATCTTCTACCCTTCATAAACTCAAGTTTATCCAAAACTCAGCTGTCCGTATCCTAACACAAAAAAAATCACATTCACCCTTATTCTTTATATTACGCTAATTCTGGCCTGGTGCATGCTCAATATCCTTTCCTCTATCATTGGCGGTTGTGCTTTCAGTTGCCTGAGTCCTAAGCTCCGGAATTCCCTCCCTAAACTGCTCCTCCTTTAATACATGCCATAAAACCTACTTCTTTGACCAATCATTGGGTTACTTGTCCTAGTGTCTCCTTGTTTAAATCAGTGTCAGTTTCTGTCTGCTTATGTTACCGTGAAGCATCTTGGAATGTTATACTACATGTATGGGAGGTCTTGTGGTGCAGTGGTAGTGTCCCTACTTCTGGGCTAGGGGCTCTGGGTTCAAGTTCCACCATGGGACTTGATGATCATGGAATATGCATTCTCTATATGGCAAGACAGGTTACATACCAGCCTGTAAATGCACCTAATGGTGGGTAGTAAGGGTGGAGGGAGAGCTTCCTGGTCAGCTGTACTGCAGAAGGCAATGGCACAGCACTGCAGTACTTTGCCAAGCATAATCATGGACCAACCCAGTGAAAGTCCATGGTCACCAATACCCTCTTAAGGCATGGTACCTGAAGGAGGAGGAATGGGGTTATATAAATGCACAATGATATTGCTGCTAGGCCCAGTCAATGGGAAGAAAAGTCTGTTCCAGATGCCCATGGCCAGTGGTGCTTTTGATGGTCAAACAGCCTTCTGGCTCTCACTGTGCCTCTCTGTGTAAAACAAAAAGTCCACTTGAGAAAGCGACTGTAGGTCGGACACCCAGCAGAACTGTATCCCAGCATCAATCAGTCTCTTCTGGAAGGGGGCAAACTTCCCTCTTGTGAAAATAAAATACAAGGAAGCTAATTGTGAGCAAACATCTTCAAGTAAAAAAAATGCATCTCTACTTAATCGAGTCCAGGGCTAAAATTACTGAAAGAAAATGGGTCACTGAATGACCTATGCTGGGTGCACTTAATGCTAACTTGGATCAAATGAAAAATGGAAATGCTGCATTTTGCATTTAATCAGACTTCAAAGCACAGGATGGAAGCACAAGGTCCAGTTCATTTCCTTTTTCATACGTTGTCTGTTTTTCCCATTAAAGTACCACATTTGCAGAGCGGCCAGTTTTGAGCTGATATTCATACAGCAATTCTGCCGAGGGAGTTGAACGGAATGATTTAACTCTTTCTTTCCCCAGAGACTCGCTTGCAGGACCTGATGAGGTCCAGGTGTAATGAAGCAGGGGAGGGCTAGGGTACCATAGTGAGCAGGATACAGCATTAAAGGGGCCATTGATGCCTGCTTCAAAAAAAAACATTTAGCTAAATAGTTGATCTAGAGGCTGAGAACACTGAGCCCATGTGGAGCAGGGAAAATCCAAAAGGTGAGAGACAACTGACCGACAATAATCAGAATGACAACTTGTATTTATATAGTGCCTTCAATATAATCAAACTTCCCAAGGCACATCACAGCAATGTTATAAAGCAAGATTTGATACAGAGCCATATAAGGTAATCAGAGGACAGAGGGCCAAAGGCAAAGGTGTTGGTATTAAAGAGCATCTTAAAAGAGAAAAGGCAGGTAGGGAGGTGGAGAGGTTTAGGGAGGGAATTCCTGAGTTCTTGTGATCCAGTGCACTCTGTTGATACTAACTCTATTGAAGGGCTTTAAATAACTCACTAATTTCTCCATAACTGGAGCCCTAAATAAGGAAAGAGATTTAAGGTTCATAGCAATACCTCCACCCACTCCTCCCCATGCCCATCACTAGCTCAGTGGGTATAGCACTTCTGCCTCTGAGTCCAGAAGTTGTGAGTTCAAGGCCCACTCCAGCAAAGTATAGGCTGACATGCCCACTGAGGGAATGCTGCATAGTCAGAGGTGCCACTTTTCTGATGAGACCTTAAAACAAGTTTCCGTTTGTCCTCGCGGGTGGCATATTTTCATTGCGCCATTTTGAAGAGGTAGAGCGGGAAATTTCCCAATGTCAGGGTCAACATGTATCCTCAAACTAATGGCACTAAAAAGTGGATGACCTGTCCGTTATCTTATTTCTGTTTGTGGGATGACCGTCTTAATGAATCCTTCCAGAAATTGCATGAGTCCCATTCATTTTTCTAATTTGGACTTTGAGAAGCAGCTCAGTACTGAAGGAGTTAACCTCAATGTAAAGCACACAAAGCTGAACATAGCTGACCTCCCTCCTGGCCTGTGTTTGACTTGCTGCATCTCAGTGTCTGGTGGGACCCAGTCACAATCCTCACCAACATAACACAGCCTTTGGTGTGCACGGAAAGAGGATTAAAAAAAAAGGGGTCAAGAGTTCACAGCAGGGTCTGTCAGCTGAAGAGGGCAAGAATTTGATATTAACTAATATGTGAGTGGTCTGCTGAATGGGAGGGTTCACCCTCAGTACAAATACTGCTCACCGGAATCAGCTCCGATTGTCAAAACTCCAGGATTGAGGATTAATATCCAGGACACCTCGGCAAGAAACTCTAGGAGGAAAAGCCTAGGCGAAGCATTTAAAAAAAACTATGGATGAATTTTAGGCACGGATGAGGGCAAGCACAGAGGCAGTAGAATTGCCAACCCTCCAGGATTGGCCTGGAGTCTGCAAGAATTGGAGATCAAACTCCAGGCCACTGTTCTGTGCAACTCCAGAAAAAAAATCATACAGGCATTAGAAAATATTGGGTTGTTCTCATCATTTCTTCGAATATTTCTCTTCATCAGAGATAAAAATATTGAAAATGGGGGGAAAAAAGGCTGTTTGCCTGCCAGTCAAGCATCATCCAATTGGGTGATGAGCCATTTTGCGTTCCAGTTGGTGTAGGGAGGCAATACGTCTCAGGAATGGATGTGTTGTCCGACTAATGGATGGAGCATGGGGGCAAGCCATGTGATGAAACCTCCAGGAGTGCATTTAATCACAGTTGGCAACCCTAAGAGGTTTGTGGATGCGGGGTTTTGTGCTACTGGCACACGTGCCAGTTTTCAGGCTTCATGTGGCACCCAGGCCATTTCCCAGGAGGTGGAATTGGGGGTTGGTGGGTTTGGGGCCCAGGGTGAGGGGATGCAACAGGGCCATCAGCCTACAGGCAACATGTAGCTGGTCCTGCTCATTAAAGGCCTTTTTGTCTGATTATGGAATTTTCTAGTCTGCATCCAGGTCCCTAGAGGAGTCAGAGAAAAGTGTAGCCTCCAGGTGGCAGACTGGGAGGTGTTGGGGGAGGGGGGTGGCGTTGGGGGGTAGCGGGCAGCTCTCCAGGCAGGTCTAGGGATCTGCCCATCTGACTGGCTTCAGCTGCAGGCACAGTCCCCCCTGTGGAGGCGTTCAGGGATCCCCGTCCACAACGGCGGCCTAGAAGCCTAGGTCAGTTTAAATTTAATATTAAGAAAGTAGAGGGAGGGCACATCTTTCTCACTCACCTCGAGCCTGCTGCTTCTTCAGTGCTGGAGGGTCTCCTATTAGGAGTCACAGTCCTCACCAGTTAGGAGAGCCTATTGCCATCCTCAGTTGGATGGCTTGCCCACCCACTGACCATTAATTAGCCAATCAATGGAAAATAACAGCCGGGTGACTGGTCTCCACTCAGCGCAGGCTTCTGACCCCCATTTGACCATAACGCGTTCCGAAGCCTGGGTGGAGGGAAACTGCTTTGTGCGTTTGTTTTATTTTCATTATCTTTGAGCAGTTATAGAAATATTCACTGGAATTTTCCAGTCCCGAAAATCCTGCCCATTAAATATTGGGGGAAAGATCGTTTTAACTGACAGTCAAGAATCATCCATTCAGTGTGGGAGGGTGCTGCACTGTGATGGTGGGCATGCTTAGTGGCCAATGGTTGGACCGTGGGGTGGAGCTGTTGCATGCAATAGGTCATGTGATGGAACCTCTAGGAATCTGTGGAATCAGTCAGCAGCACTCCTGCCTCTGAGCCACAAGGTTGTAGGTTCATGTCCCGCTCCAGGACTTGGGAACAAAAAGCAAAAACTGATACTCCAGTGCAGTACCTGTTACAACGTTCTTTTCGATGTAAGCATACCAATCACATGACAAGGATTAGTGAAACAATAAGGTGGTTCCTTTTTTTGACGATCTGATAATAGACAAATAATGTTAACTAGGAGGCTGGTAGACACATCTGACTCCTACAATTTGCTGCTGTAGACCAAACACAGAGGCACAGAGCTGATACATCATATCCTGTCTCGGTAGTAGTTGACAGCAGTTTAAGAAACATATGTACATGTACCTCATATTTTGATATGTCTTTTTTCTAAAATGTCTTTTTTCACTCCTTAATTATACCTTTGAATCAGACACTCCAGTTTCTTGCCTAAATCACTGCTTTGTGCGCTAAGCTTAGAGTAAACCTGGGAAAGAATAAAGATCTCAACAGTACCACCATTGCACTCAAGCAACAACCTATGACCAGCTAAAGTGATGGCCACTTAAAGTACTGCAACACAGGGAGCTAAAAAGCCTGAATAACTGTCAAAAGTTTCAGATAGCATTAAAAATCCTGCAAAAAGCTACAAGATAACCTCAAAGTTTCCAGCGCTCAATTGGAAGGGAGCGGACCTCCTATTTGAGTTTAATTTGCCCCAACAACATGTAGAGCATGTTTCCTGGACCTCAGTATTTTCAAACCAGATAAACAAGCCATTAAAATTAAAATTTCTTTAGGCAATGAAGACCTCCACAGACTGAACATATCAGGTCTCTCTGATGACCATCTTAAAAATCGAGATAAAATATGGTCAAGAGTTGAAGATTCATTTTTTTTTACATTCGTTCACTGCTTGTGGGCTTCGCTGGCTGGGCCAGCATTTATTGCCCCTCCCTAATTGCCCTTGAGAACAGAATGGCTTGCTAGGCCATTTCAGAGGACATTTAAGAGTTAACCACATTGCTGTGGGTCTGGAGCCTCATGTAGTCCAGACCAAGTAAGGACAGCAGATTTCCTTCCCTAAAGGACATCAGTGAACCAGATGGGTTTTTACAACAATCAACAATGGTTTCATGGTCATTATGAGACTTTAATTCCAAATTTTTATTGAATTCAAATTCCACCATTTGCCATGGTGGAATTCAAACCCTGGTCCCCAAAGCATTGCCCTGGGTATCTGGAGTGCTAATCTAGCACCACAGCTTACAAATGAAGCTCAACTTCAGAATACACCATCTGGAATTCATGTCCTTTAGACAACAACTGACAGAGACCACTGACCAATTCATAAGTAGATGCAGAGACAAGGAGTCTTGAATTGCAACTTCACAGTGGCCAAGCTAGCCAACTGAATAATTGAGCTTGTGAAAGCATCCATCCCAATAGAAATGTTCCAAAAGACCTCTTAGACCAACCCAAAGGGCACTATTGCAAAGCAGGCTCAAGTATGAAACCTTACTACTGGGTAGATAGAGTCTACAGGCTTTGCATGATTTGTCCACCATTGGCATGGTAGCCAATACAGGCAAGACTAGCAAGCAATGCGAGCCATATAGCCTCATACGTGCACCAGAAATTTCCCAGCTTTAAAGTAGGCAAAGCCTGTGGCATCAGAGGATACTGGAAGCACCAGTGCAGAAAACAAAGGCTGGAACAAGTGGTTCGTCATTGTGAGAAGCCACAGCTGAAAGCTGGACAGGAACAACATTCCAAACAACCAAACGCATGTAACAAACAGAGTCAAGACTCAATCCATGAATTGTCTAGCCAAGGTACATGGTCAGCTGCTGTGGATGACCAGACCTTTGACGCACTAAGTGAGCACACATTCAGCACGAGGAACATCAAAGAATTGCACAGTGGTACAAACAGAAGCCTTTTCCGCTGTTTTTTTAAATTCATTCACAGGATGTGGGCTTCGCTGGCTAGGCCAGCATTTATTTCCCATCCCTAATTGTCCTTGAGAAGGTGGCAGTGAGCTGCCTTCTTGAATCGCTGCAGTCCATGTAGTGTAGGTACACCCACAGTGCTGTTAGAGAGGGAGTTCCAGGATTTTGACCCAGTGACAGAGAAAGAACAGCGATATATTTCCAAGTCAGGATGGTGAGTGGCTTGGAGGGGAAGTTGCAGGTGGTGGTGTTCCCATGTATCTGCTGCCCCTGTACTTCTAGATGGTAGCAGTTGTGAGTTTGGAAGGTGCTGCCTAAGGACCTTGCTGAGATTATATTCCCATAGATGAAGGGTCAGCCTAACCAATATGCAAAACTGGATACAGGTGTAGGTTCAAACACCCTTCCACTTCGCACACTGAAATCCATGTATCCACAGAACTGACAAGCGATGATTTGACTGACCACTGCCAAACTCCCAGTGCACAATGGATTAAGATTCTATCCCTGGGATCCAATACAGTCAAGTGCACAACAACCCACCCTGGTCACCCCAGATACTTTATATTGTGGACAGCACAGATCCAGTGATCACAGGCCTAGTGACATGCAAGGACCTCTCCTTGATTATCATCCATGGTATTGTCGAGACAATGAAGAGGAACACAGACAGCAAGGAGTGCCTCACCCTGGGAGAAGACTGCCTCACTCTGCATCAGCCAACAGGCTATATGACAGTGTATGAATTGAATATGTGCCCATTCCAAATCTGCACACTTTGGCTGGAATTTTCTGACCCCTCCTGCCCACCGGGATCTTCCGGTCCCACTGAAGTCAACAGACATTTGAATGGCTCATCGCATCTGCAGTGGGGGGGAGCTCACCGTGACAGGGCCAGAAAATCCCGGCCTGCATTGTGCTGTGGAACCAATGTAGAATTACCATTCAACAGGCAGTGCAGACGAAACCTCCCCTTGTCATCACTCATCCATACTCCCAGGAGTATGTGACGCGCTACATGAAAAACAGGGAAATATGCAAGATGCCCATGACCGCGTGTGGTCATGAATTACCCAACCTGACCATTGGACAGAAAGCTCAAGTACAACACCCAACCGATGCCACCTGGAATCCAGCAGAAATCATCAGCATATACCTAGAACCAAGACTGGGTCAAATGCAAACGGCACGAGGGCGTGACAAAAGTGATGTCTAATCAGAACAACACCACCACCAGAGATACCGAGTAAACCTATTGTGAATAGAACACGGTCTAAGACGCAATACAACCACAGCACCCCTAACCAGCAATCGGAAAATGTACAGCAGCATCCAGCAAAGATCACCATGGGCAGAATTTTGCCGTCGGCGAGCAGGGGGCGGGGCCTGCTTGCTGACGTGTAAAATGATGCGGGATGATGTCGGATGGAACCCCCGACGCAATCCCACCCCATTTAAATTTTCAGGAAGGCAGGGGCGCAGCAAAATCAGCTGCAGGCCCGCCGACCTGTCAATGGCCAATTGAGGCCATTGACAGGATCATTTAAACAATTAAAGGACCTGCCCATCCAACCTTAAGGTTGGTGGGTCGGCCAGGAGCCCCGGCGGCTAATAGAGAAAACATGAAACCTCATCCAGCGGCGGGATGAGGTTTCATGTAGGGTTTTAAAAAGTTTAATAAAGTTATTATGTAATTTATGAACATGTCCCATCTCATTAGGGGGACATGTTAGGGAATATTTCTTTTTCTATTTTTCATATTTTTCAATGTGTAGCCAATCTCCCTGAGGCAGCACTTAGCCTCAGGGAGATGTGCGCATGCGGGAAAGAGCACACTCTTGCTTTTGGGGAATTCCCCCCACTCGTACAGGGAGCGCATAGCGCTTCCCGCCGGACATCACGCTGGGCAGGCCTTAATTGGCCCACCCACGTAAAATGGCGGAGGGGCCTGTTTCTTCGGTGGGGATTGGCTCCCCGCCTGCCAGAGATTGGGTCAGGTCTGCCCGCCTGACAGGCAGAAAATTCTGCCCCATAACTAAGTCTGGACGGGAAAGCAAATTGCCGATACGTTTCAGAGGCTTGCAAATTTATTGTTTGCATACTGGCTTACTCAAAACACAATGTTATTTTCTTCGCTGTCATGTAAGCAGTTTGATTCTTTAAAGGTAAACTTTAGTTTAGAGAAAAGGGAGATGTTGTGAGATGAAATACATGTACCTTTATGAGGGTGTACCTTGAAATGCTGTCAGTCACTACTACCGAGACAGGATATGATGTATTAGTGCCCTATTCAGTCTACATCGGGAGATGGTAGGACTCAGATGTGTATTCTTAGTCTCCTAGTTAACATTATTTGTATTAATCTTATTTTCAAATGAAGAACCCACATTATTGTTTCATCACTCTCTGTCGTGTCGCTGGTATGTTTATGTTGAATAGAAGGACATAACATTACTGAGGGAGTGCTGCATGGTCAGAGGTGCCATCTTTCAGGTTAATTTGAGGCCTTGGCTGCCCTCTTAGATGGGTGTAAGGATCCCATGGTGCTATTTCATGGAACAGAAGTAGAGTTATACCCAGTGTCCTAGTTAATATTTATCCCTCAATTAACATCCCAAAAAACAGATTATCCGGTCATTAGCACATTGTTGTTTGTGACAAAACAAATCGCACATCTCGAAGTTCTTAAAAAGAATCAGTTACTTTCAAAGTCCAGTCAGTGTTGCCATGTGGGTAAATTTGACAGGCATTCGGCATCTCAGAAATGACCAGTTAATCTGCTGAAGTGTCCTTTGGCCCGGACACCCCTTAGAACTCACTGGCTGGAATTTTCCGGCCCTGTTGGCGTCAGGTGTCATGGCAGATGTATGTGTGTGGGGGGTGGGGGGGAGCACAATATGGCGAGAAGGTCAAAAAGCGGTTTCACACTGGTGTGGAAGCACAGTGGGATCATCCAGCGGTGTCCACCATGGTGGAACGCCAACCCCTCTAGAGGCCAACGTGAACACGATTCATATCCCACTAATGGGGTGCAGAGTAGGGCCTGATTTACCGTTATGCTGGCGGGAAACATGCCGGCCCAGAACACGTCTGGACAAGTGTGACGTGCAGAAGTTGGGACTTACCATTGGGGCCTTCCTCAGATCACGAACATCTGAGGAGAAGATGGTGCTGGAGCCCCACAGCTACCGGACCCTGGAGGAACACATGCATCGCATGCTGGGTGGATTCTCATGGACACGGCTCCGCTGCAAAGCAGCTCATAGAAGGTGGGACGTCTCCGCTGACGCCTCGGGTTTGGCTTCGGAACATCGTGGTCTTGGCCATGGGCTGCTACGGATTATCGGCGAGGGGGTGGGGGGAGAGGAAGGCGTACCTGGGTTGTGAAGTTGGGAAGGGGGGATGAAAGTGTGAGTGGGGGTGAGGTTTGGGGAGGGAGGTTGGGAGGGGGAGGAGGGAATACTGAGGGAGGAGGGTGTAACAGGGGAGAATGCGGCAAGTGAGGGAGGTAGGTGTAAGGGGGAGGAAGGTGTAAGGGAAGGAGTTCGGAGGGGGGAGAGTTGGGAGTGCGGAGGACTCCACGGGGAGGAAGGTATCTGAGGGGAGGAAGGATTTGCCAACTCAGTAATTTGCATTTAGGTGATTCCAGCGTTGTCAACTTTGAAACAATTGAAGGGCTTACATTTCAATAGCTCGGGGTGGGGAAGGAGACCGGGAGGGGGAGAGGCAGGAGTTCAGAGAGGGAAGGAGTCCAAGAGGATGAAGATGTCCAGCGGGGGTGTGGGAGGAGGGAGTAAGGATGGAGGAGGGAGTAAGGTGGTGGGGGGGGGTGACCAGGTGAATATGCAAGGGAGGGGTCTGTGGAGTCAATGATTGGCTTTTGGGGAGTGAACTGAGGGTGGGTATGATAAGAGGGAATGGTGAGTATGAGGGGGAGAGGGAACCGGAAGGGTGGGAGGGTGAGGGTGTGACGGTACCAGTAGAAGGGACAGCGAGGGTGGTTGGTGTGGACTCAGAGGCTGACACACACCCTCGGGGTGGGAAGGTGGAGGTCGGAGAGGTGAATGTGGATGGGGGTGGGACTCTCAGGAAGGTAGGGAACGTGCACGTTCACCTGGACTGCTGGAAAGAAAAGGGTTTGGGTTGGAAGGTGACTGTGGGGAGGTGGAAGGTGATGGCAGGAGGGTCAGGAGGAAAGGACATGGGTGACTGGGGGAGGGGAAGGGATTGGGGAGCTGATCAGAAATGTAACGACTACCATGGCTTTCAAGATCGAAAGTAAGCGGAGCCTCGTGTTGGATGGGCACAGGTGCTGCAGGGAGTGTGAACAGTGGGTGGGTGGAGATGCCAGTCAGCTCAGATGGACAACTGAAAGGGAACCCCAGCAGGCAACACTGAAAATGCTCAGGACGGTGAGATGAGTGTGATGAATGAAGGCTCCGTGTATATGGAGAGCGCTCGCACGAGGCTCCGAAAGGCCCTGCCACTTCTCCCTCCAGAATCACCCGTGGGCTGTCTGTGTGCAGCTGACCTGTTAGTTGTGGGGTGGGGTGCAGTGGGAGGACTCGTGAAGCTAAAATGGAGCTGAAGGATAATATTACACATTATTCAATGAAAGTGAATGTATTTTCAGATTATAAAGTGACACAATGTGTTCACCCATGCAACCACTTGTGATCATAATTTCTTAATATTTCTAAGCCTACCACTTCATCTGGGTGCTGCCCTGATAGCTGCAGCATGGGTGGAGTCAGGCCTGTTGCCCCTAATGACTTTGGCGTGCGTCCTCTGGAGAGCCGAGCATTTGAGGGCCCTGGCTGGCTTTGGTTGTCCTCCTGTGCACCAGCTGCTCTCTCTATAGTGACAGAGGTTGAGTTTGAGGGGGTCACAGGCAAAGGGAACTTGGAGGGAGCGTACAGCCTCTAAGATTCCTGAGTTGATGACCCAGGGGTGCCCAACTGCTGCTGCTCCTCCCTTCAGATGCCCGAGGGCCCTGGCCTGACTCCTTGAGGGGAAGGAGCACCTGGAGGGACATCGAAGTGCTTCATTTCCCTCTCACATTGCCACTGCAGGAACCACCCATGGCTACCGCGATGGAGTGCAGGTCTGCATGCATCTCCGCGTTCTGCTGAGCCCGGGTCTCTATGGCAACCATCGTCCTTCGCATGGAGACCTCCATGAGTGCACATGTGGGCACCGCTTCATCACAGAGCAGGCAGATGCACTTCTCCAACTCATGTGCCACTCTGTTGAGGGTTTCCAACAGATCTGCATAATGTTCCCCTGCCTTCTGCTGACTCTCCACGATGAATTGGAAGGCCGAATCCAGACCTTATAGATGCCTCTCCCCCAGCAGTCCTCCGAGTGCTGGGGAGCTCGGCTGAACCTGCCTCCCCCTAGGGGATAACATGTTGGCATAGATAGAAGATTGGCTGGCTAACAGGAAGCAGAGAGTAGGCACAAATGAGTCTTTTTCTGATTGGCAAGATGTATGAGTGGTGTGCCACAGGGATCAATGCTGGGACCTCAACTGTTTACACTTTATATAAATGACTTGGATGAGGGGATGGTTGCCAAATTTGCTGATGACACAAAGATAGGTAGGAAAGTAAGTTGTGAAGAGGACATAAGGAGGCTGCATAGGTAGGTTAAGTGACTGGGCAAAGATCTGGCAGATGGAATTTAATGTGGGAAAATGTGAAACTGTCCACTTTGTCAGGAAGAATAAAAGAGAAGCATATTATCTAAATGGTGAGAGATTGCAGAGCTCTGAGGTGCAGAGGGATCTGGGTGACCTGGTGCATGAATCACAAAATGGCAGTATATTGGTACAGCAGGTAGTTAGGAAAGATAATAGAATGTTATCATTTAATGCAAGGGGAAATGAATACAAAAGTAGGGAGGTTATGCTTCAATTGTACAGGGCATTGGTGAGACCACATTTGGACAGTATTGGTCACCTTATTTAAGGGAGGATGTAGCAGTTCAGAGGATTACCAGACTAATACCTGGAAAGAGTGGGTTGTCTTATGGGGAAAGGTTGGACAGGCTGGGCTTGTATCTGCTGGAGTTTAGAACAATAAGAGGTGACTTGATTGAAACATATAAGATCCTGAGGGGATTTGACAGGGTGGATGTGGAGAGGATGTTTCCTCTTGTGGGAGATCCTAGAACAAGGGGACACTGTTTAAAAATAAGGGGTAGCCCATTTAATAGAGATGAGACGAAATTTTTTCACTTAGAAGGCCGTGAGCCTTTGGAACTCCTTTCCTCAAAAGGTGGAGGAAACAGAGTCTTTGAATATTTTTAAGGCAGAGGTGGATAGATTCTTGGTAAGCAAGGGGATGATAGGTTATCTGGGATAGGGGGATGCAGATTTCAGGTTACTGTCAGATCAGCCATGATCTTATTAAATGGCGGAGCAACATCAAGGGGCTGAATGGCCTACTCCTGCTCCTTGTTCATATGTCCCTCCTGCTGCAGAAACGTGTCCGTGCGGTGATCACCAGATTGTGAACCCGAGCCTGCTGTAGATCTAGGTCCCACTGAAGTGTGTGTCTCTGCGCTGGTGGAGTTTGTAGGTAAGCGCTGTGATTGGTATTCCAGGCTGCTTATTTCCAGCTCTTCAATGAGTCCTCTTGGCTGGAGGTGAGGACCTGGATGGAGCTGAGGGACTGGCTGGCTGAGGGTGTCGGTTGCTTGGGAGAGCATTCGTGAACCAAAGTAGAGATAATTAGTTAAAGGTAAAATACTGCAGATGCTGGAAATCTGAAACAAAAACAAAAAAATGCTGGAAAAACTCAGCAGGTCTGACAGCATCTGTGGAGAGAAAGATAGAGTTAATGTTTTGAGTCCATATGTCAGAGGTAATTAGTGCATGGCTGCAGAATCAAAAGCAGGAGGGAGAGCACTCACCGTTGCATTGATACAGGGTTGATGTGGTGCAGGATCCTCACGCGGGTCTTTACCAAGGAGGTAGATGCTACCCAGGCCATGATGACAGATGAGGAAACTCTGGCACTAGAAGGTTTCAAAACTGATAAGGAAGAATTATTGAATAGACTGTCGGTACTTAAAGTTGACAAGGAACCGGGACCGGATGCGATGCATCCAAGGATATTGAAGGAAGTGAGAGTAGAAATTGCAGGGGCTCTGGCCATAATTTTCCAGTCTTCCCTAGACTCCGGGGAGGTGCCAGAGGACTGGAGAATTACAAACATCATGCCCTTGTTCAAAAAAGGTTGTAAGGATAAGCTTAGCAATTACAGACCAATCAGTTTAGCTTCAGTGGTGGGCAAGATTCTAGAAACAATTATTTGGGATAGAATTAGTAGTCACATAGAAAAATATGAGTTGATAAGGAAGAGCCAGCATGGATTTCTACAGAGGAAATCATGATTAACTAACTTGTTGGAGTTTTTTGAAGAGGTAACAGAAAAGGTCAATGAGACCCACACTTCAGTGGGACCTAAATCTAGAGCTGGCTCGAGTTCACAATCTGGTGATCACCGCATGGACACTTTTCCACAGCAGGAGGGACGTATGAGCAAGGAGCAGGAGTAGGCCATTAAGCCCCTTGATGCTGCTCTGCCATTTAATAAGATCATGGCTGATCTGATGCTGTTGATGTGGTGTACATGGACTTTCAAAAGGCATTTGATACAGTGCCACACAACAGACTTGTGAGAAAAGTTATTGCTCATGGAATAAAAGGGACAGTAGCAATGTGGATACAAAATTGGCTGAAAAATAGGAAGCAGAGAGTAATGGTCAATGGATATTTTTTGGGCTGGAGGAAGGTTGTAGTGGAGTTCCTCAAGGGTCAGTATTGGGACCCTTGCTTTTTCTGATATATATTAATAGAACTTGGTGTGCAAGGGATAATTTCAAAGTTTGCAGATGATACAAAGCTTGGGAGTGTTGCAAACTATGAGGAGGGCAGTGTGGAACTTCAAAAGGACATGGACAAGCTGGTGGAGTGGGCAGATAGGTGGCAGATGAAATTTGATGCAGAGAAGTGTGAGGTGATGCATTTTGGAAGGAAGAACATGGACAGACAATATAAGATAAGGGGGGAAATTTTGAAGGGGGTGCAGGAGCAAAAAGACCTGGGTGTATATGTGCATAGATCATTGAAGGTGGCAGGACAGATGGAGATAGCATTTAATAAAGCAAATAGAATCCTGGGCTTTATTAATAGGGGCATAGAGTACAAGAGCAAGTAGGCTATGCTGACTTTATATAAGACACTAGTTAGGCCTCAGCTGGAGTATTGTGTACAGTTCTGGGAGCCACATCATAGGAAGGATGTGAACACATTGGAGAGAGTGCAGAAGACGTTTACATGAATGGTTCCAGGGATGAGAAATTCAGCTATGAGGATAGATCGGAGAGGTGGGACTGTTCTCCTTGGAGAGAAGAAGGCTAAGAGGAGATTTGATAGAGATGTTCAAAATGATGAGAAGGCTGAACAGAGTAGATAGGGAGAAGCTGTTCCCACTCATAAAAGGATCAAGAATGAGAGGGTACAGATTTAAAGTGATTTGTAAAAGAAGCAAATGTGATGTGAGAAAAAACTTTTTCACACAGCGAGTAGTTTGGGTCTGGAATGAACTGCCTGGAAGTGTGGTGGAGGCAGGTTCAATCAAGGCATTCAAGAGGGCATTGGATGATTATTTGAATAGAAACAATGTTCAGGGGTACAGGGAAAAGGCAGGGCAATGGCACTAGGTCGTAATGCACATTTGGAAAGCCAGTGCAGACACACTGGGCTGAATGGCTTCCTTCTGTGCTGTTAAAATTCTGTGATTCTGTGATATGGGTGTTCGCTGCTGACCTCATCGTCACCACAGGTATGGTCCATATCCTTACTAGCGAGTGCGATGGCGCACTCCTCGAAGTGAGTGAGGGGCCTAACATGGGTCACTGGGCCACTGCACCCCCCGGGACCTGTCCCTGCTGGGAATGGGACGATATGGCGCGACAAGCCACCATTGCAACCAATGGGTAAAATGTTCTTTCTCCCGCCCGCTACCGCATTTTGTGTAAATCTGGGATGACTTTGCTCTCTGTTTTTTTTAATGCTGCCATGGGACTGTTAACATCTATGTGAACGCAGAAGAAAGGCAGTTTTGTATTTCATGTGAATGATGGCACCTCTGACAGTATTGCATTCCTTTAGTACTGCACTAAGTTGCCAGCATGGATTATAACCCCTTTCATAATTTATTCCCCAAGTGGTGATGGTGTGTTGCAGATTACTTAGGGAGCCCAGGTTGCTATGGCAACATGCATACATGCATTTTTACATGCAAGTTGTAGTCTGGAGCAAAGGATAGTGATGGTAGAGACTCCAATGATCTGTTCATCACATGGTGGACCAGGAATCTCTTTACTGCCTGCTATTGGCGTGTGTTGGAAGTGTTTACAGATCGATAATCAACCTGTTTGGCCACATCATCTTCCTTAGCCATCAGCTCCTGGGGTGGGGTTCAACCTGGAGCTTCTGACTCAGAGGCAGAGATGTTACCCATTGTGCTAACAAGACCTTCTATCCAAGTTACAGCAGTTACAGCAGGTAAAGTCCAGTTGTTGCATTGGTGGAGTGGATATTTGGTTTGTATTGGAAAATCTGGCTACTAAAAGGAATTGTATTTACTGTTAAAAAGTAATTGCCCAACATTTTATAATTCTTTCCACTTTTCTCCCTTCTTTCCTGAAGTCATCATGTTTTCTTAATTTGATAGGCCACATCAGCCTCTGTTATCTCGGGGTCCCCAATCAGTCCACATGTGAATGTATCATGAATTCCTAAAATGTAAAATATATTTAAAAGATGCGTCCTTTTTAAAAATGACACCACCAGACCTTCCATAGCATTACAAATAATACATTGGACCACATATTGTCTTGTATTCTAAGAACAGGGCTGTAATCCTGTGTCATCCGTAGTGTATTATTTTGTTAAACAGATGGAGTTCTGTCCCTTCAAGGCCACAATCTAATCGTTTAAGTAATTAGAGCATCAGATGTAATAGGGTTAATGGAAAAAAAAATTGGTTTGCAAAATCGGGATTTAATTGGACGTAACAATGATGAATTTGGCAATTAAATGTTCCAATCTGTACGTGCGCGCAGTCCACTGTTAAATTTGTCGGACCCATTTTTGAGGCCTTCCATTTGATCTCCTAAAACAGGCATTTGGCCTCTTGCATGTGTTAAAGGTAGGGGGTAGTGGTGGGCCTAACACCTCTTCAAGAACCCCAGGATAGGTGTTGTCCAGTGGTCTCCGGTGAGCAATGGGAGTCATGCCTTCTCTGTCCAAAACTCTTCAGTAACTGCTGTGGCCTAAGCAAAGATTGCAAAGGGCAGGTCACTTTCATAAATATATTTATATACATATTAAATGTTGGACGGAATGAACAGGAACGGGAGTGATCCCTCCCCGAATCCACGGAATCCTAATTGCCATGCCGTCCCTTCGGACTTGATGCTGGACCTGCTGCTGGTGAAAATGGGTAAGCTGCCTGTGGAGGCACAGCACGGTTCAGCAGCTCACTCATTTAGCATTAACAAGGCTTAAGGCTTGATTTCAGGCTGGTCTTGGGCCTCCCCCTTTGGGCACATGTTGCACTCACATTCTTTCCTGCATGCCCAAAACCAGGAGCCAATGAATTTTGACTCCCAATTGTTTAGTGAACAAACTATGCAGGTCGCGGTCAGTCAGAGTTTAATTGCTTTTTAGGCTGTAGATGAAAATCCAGAATAAAAGAAAACTCCATTATTTTAAGACTGCAAGTTTCTAGATTACAGATGTTGTGACCCTTGTGGTTAGGTGGAGAGATTTTCTATGTCAATGAAATGACTGTTTTTTCCCTTTTTGAATGATTGTTGGGGAAATAAAATTGCATTTGGGCCTTTTAACTTCAAGATATTTGCATAGAACAAATTTGCTTATGATTAAGGCCAAGAAGAGCGACACAGGATATGGGATGGGCAGGAAATGGCAAGTTTAATTCATTATTACGCATATTTTTCACTTTCCTTTGTGTTTGATAATGTGGCACATCTGGTTACACATGTTATTAATTTTCATCAGCCGCAGGAAAAATAATTAGAACTCAGCCGTAGTTCTACTGGTTATTTCAAGACCCGGCTAAAACTGGCCAATGTAGACAACTCAACCAAAGAGTCATTGTTTATCTATGAATTTAGGCAGTATTGGTCTATGGGGAACATTGGAGCCAATTTTGCTCCTGATAGCCACACAATGCACACTTTCCAACAGAATTCCCCCCTGCCTAAGCCCAAGGGGACAGAGGTCAGCTGCACTCCCTCACCTGAAACCAGTTAACTCAAAGCAGATTGGGGATCAAACCCTGACCCTCTGGCTAAACATCACAACTGGCAGTGCCTTTATTTATTGAGCCACTGTTGGTTTTTTTAAAGATAGGTTATTTTTTACATCCTTTCCATGAACCACACCAATGCAATGCTACTTTTGATTTGTTCTTACTGTGAACAGTTCCATGTTGGTTTCTCAACAGGCACACTATAAAAACGCCCTGGAAATACTTGAGGCGATGTTTAGGGACATAGAGTTACACGAGGGCAGATGCCAGGTGCAGTTGACTCACTAGAAGTATGAAGTGTTTTTCTCCAAAAATAAAAGCAGTTTTTAACTATGATTCTGCAGGCCTCATTTAAAAATAATACGCCTTACTTTGCAGTTTAATGTCTTTCTTTCCACAATTTTCTCCCCTCCCTTACTTCCTGGCTGTAAGTCATGAAGGTCAGGCCTTCAAGCTTCACTCCAAGACATGAGGGTACAATCCAGGTTCAAACTCCAGTGCAGAACTGAGGCAGTTTTTAAAAATTCTTTCGTGAAATGTTGGCATCCCTGGAAAGGCCAGTGTTTGTTGCCCATCACTAGTTGCCCTTGAGAAGGTGGTGGTGAGCCGCCTTCTTGGACTGCTGCAGTCAGTCCAGTATCAGTACAACCAAAGTGCTGTTAGGGAGGGAGTTTCACAACTTTGATCCTGTACCAGTGAAGGAACGTTGATATATTTCCAAGTCAGGATGGTATGTGGATGGAGGGGAACTTGCAGGTGGTGGTGTTCCCATGTGTCTTCAGTCCTTGTCTTTTTAGGTTGTAGAGGACGTGGGTTTGGAAAGTGCTGTCAAAGGATTTGGCAAGTTGCTGCAGATTAATCTTGTAGATGGTACACACTGCAGCCACTGTGCATTGGTGGTGGAGGGAGTGAATGTTTAAAGTGGTGGATGGGCTGCTGATCAAGCAGTCTGCTTTGTCTTGGGTGGTTTTGAGTTTCTTGAGTGTTGTTGGAGCTGCACTTATCCAGGGATCGTGTGATTAACAGGGAGGGATGGAACCATCCTCCAACGTGGTTGAGATAGTGGCACCATCTGGGTCATACAGCGACACACGGAGCCAAGGGGGGAGCTGGAAGGCATTGTCATTTTTGAGTATAAAATACTTAAGACTTTGGTGACTTTTTAACTTCCTATTGTGGAATGTTCTGGGGCCTTGTAGCAATATGTGTATTAAATATATATATTTAATTTATTCTTAGGATCTGGATATCACTGGCAAAGAGGATGGTTAATGCCCATATAGCTGCCCACGGGAAGATAGTGGTGAGCCGCCTTCTTGAACTGCTGCAATCCATGTGGTGAAGGCACTCCCACAGTGCTGTTAGGAAGGAAAACTCCAGATTTGTTGACCTAATAGTGATGAAGGAACAGTGGTAAATGTCCGAGCCTAGATGGAGTAAGACTCAAAGGTGCTCATGCTCCCGTGAATCTGCAGATGTTGTTTGTTAATTGCTTCATTGTTCATGGTCATCCTGAGTTCCCCTTTATTTTATGTGTGTAGCATCGACTGTGCTGTCAAAGAGTTAACAAAAAAAAGGAAAGATTTATTCTTAAAATAAACTCCAGACTGTTATATTATAAAGAATAACGAATGTTTGGCAGTCAGTTTAAGTGTTAGTCATGTCAGCAGTACTATTCATTTGAATTACTGCCTTGTAACATATTGCCAGCATCAATGTATGTGTGTGTGTGTGTGTTTGTGTGTGTGTGTCTGTGTATGTATGTGTGTGTTTGTACCCTGACTGTGTTATGTCTCTATCTCCACGTGGTGAGATTTATTTATTCCAGACCTGCCTCATCTGTTATGTCAGGATTCCGCTTTTCAACACACTATCTGAATATACACAATTCTGGTGCAAGAGCAAAGCCACACGGAGTCTCACATCCCTTTTGGCTCCTCCCTCCCCTTTCTAAGTTTACTTGGCTCACCGTGCTTTAATGTATTGGCTCACAAATCCCTCATCCTATCCCTGGAACCCCTCTGTCATTTTGCTCCATCTTCTTTCACATGATCCGTTCTAGATTATTGCCCACCTCACCATGTCACTGTGGATCTTCATAAACTGAACCACCCGCTCTCCTCCACTTCACCTTGCCTCCTTTCCCTCACAAATACTATTCACATACCTGCATTTTCCATTTGTGCTCTTTATTTTTTTCCCCTAGCCCTTTCTGTAGGATCCTCTTATTCTTTTTATCAAATACTCTGGGATTGGTCTTCAGCAAGAGGAGTTAAGACCGATGCTACAGTGCAGTACTGGGGGAGTGCTGCACTGTTAGACATGCCATATTTCGAATGAGATGTTAAGCTGCAGCCCTGTCTACTCTCTCAGCTGGACATAAAAGATCACAGGGCACTCTTTTGGAGAAGAGCAGGGGAGTTATCCCCTTTGGCCTGGCCAATATTCATCCTTTGGTCAACATCACAAAAAAACAGATTATCTGGCCATTATCACATTGTTGTTTGTGGGAGCTTGCTGTGAGCACATTGGCTGTCATGTTTCTTGCATTACAACAGTTGACTACTTAACTGGTTCTAAAATGCTTATGAGACTTTTGGTGGTCATGAAAAGCATTACATAAATGCAAATCCTTTTTAGCAATAGCACAGTGTATTAGTGAGGTCTTGTAGCATAGGCAGTAGTGGTCCTGCTCTAGGTTTGAGTCTTGCCTCAAGACTTGATTGCTAAGGCAGATGCATTCATATCACGGCCAGACAGGTTGAGTATCAACCTGCAAATCCTTCCAACACACACCAATGGCAGGCAGCAAGTGTGGGAGAGAAAGAAATTGGAGCCTTTACCATCACTATCCACCAGGCTATAACCATCATCACAGACAGTGCATTGAGGGTTATTTATCATGATTACTTTTATATTTATCTGTTCACAGGAGTGGGAGTCACTGGCTATGCCAGCATTTATTACCCATCCATAACTACCCTTGAGAAGGTGGTGGTGAGCCACTTCTTGAACCGCTGCTGTCCATGTGGCATAGGTACACCCACAGTGCTGTTGGGAAGGGAGTTCCAGGATTTTGATCCAGCAACAGTGAAGGAATGGCAATATAGTTTCAAATCAGAATGGTGTGTGGCTTGGAAGGGAACTTGTAGGTGGTGGTCGTGTTCCCATGCGTCTGCTGCCCTTGTCCTTCTAGGTGGTAGAGGTCGTGGGTTTGAAAGATGCTGTCGAAGGAACTTTAGTGAGTTGCTGCAGTGCATCTTGTAGGTGGTACACACTGCTGCTACTGTGTGTCAGTGGCAGCGGGAGTGAATGTTTAAGGTGGCGGATTAGGTGCCAATTAAGCTGGCTGATTTGTGCTGGATGGTGTCGAGTGTTGTTGGACCTGCACTCATCTATACAAGTGGAGTGTATTCCATCAGACTCCTGACTTGTGCCTTGTAGATGGTTGACTAGCTTTGGACAAGTTGTCTTAGAATATCTTAGCATTTGACTGGGTTTCAGCTTTTCGCCTTTCTCCATTCCCCAACAGAGAAGTGGCAGTAAGAGATGGAGTTGTCTAGTCTTTAAGGGCCAGGAGAGTCCTGCACCAGTTTGGGCACCCCACCATTAAAAGCTGTGTTGGTTATGCTGATATACAAGCCACAATCCAACATTAAAAGGGTCTTTGAATGAATGTGGGAATTATGCCTGCTTTTCATGGTAAGTTCTGAGTCCTTCTCTGTTGAACTGCTTTAGTTTTTTTTGCTCGTTCTTTCCATCCATGTATAACCTCGACACACCTGGGATTTCATGAGGTAAAACACAGTAAATATTTGAAGCTAACATTTTGAAATTATTGGAATCCTATTAATACATTAGGTGAAAAGTAAGTTGTCTTATTTGCTTTCTGACAGCCCAGCTGTAATAACATCCAGCGGACATTACACTTGGTCAGAAAGTATTAATAAAGATGATGCAGTTTCACTGAGAGAAGTTCAGTGGTCCAATTGCCTTTAACTTCGAAATTTCTTTCAACAAGTTCCTCTGGCTTTTAAAGGGGCAACTGTTAATTATCCAGAGTCTATGTACTTGTCCAAGTCTTGACATTAGACTTTTCTTGTCCTGAAGGCACTGCTTCTTAGCTAGAATACAGTCACCTAGGCACTCATACACCCTAGCATGTTACCAAGCAGATTTTCTACAAGCCTGACCCCACAAACAGTGCGTGTTGGCAAGTGTGTCAACCATGAGTTCAATCCCATGAGAGCTGGGACTCTCCTGGTCTGTTTCTCTCTGCTAATCTTACCACCAGGGACGGAGCTCCTCAGGAATGTTTTCTTTTTAATAAGCTGCCTGGGACCTGAATTTGCTTTAGACGATTTTATACAAACCTCCCGGGCAATTGACCTAAAACCTAATTTAATAGGCAACTCTCTCCATGAGGGATCTGACTGTTTTCAGCTATTTGTGACTGTGTTGTGGATGTAACGCCAATATGCAGAGAATGTCACAAATGCTTACCATATTAGACCAGTGCGAATCACTGCGGTTATTGTGTGCACACTGGCTGTGCACAATGTATGTTTTCAGAAAGGGTTACCTTCAGTCTTGCCCAGCAGGGGCCTCCCAGAGAAAAAAAAAGGGCCTGTAGGAATCCTGCCAGATTGTAAGTCTGCTCCCTGGCTGCTGGAACATGGAGCTTCAGGAAGCACGCAGATCTCTGTAAAGACAACAGAGAGGTGCTGACCAGATGGTAGCATTGGACCATAGCCAGAGAGGCCCATAATTTCAACAGACCAAAACATCTCCAGACAAATGTGCCATTGCAGTTTATGTCCTCGGGTTTCCAACTGCAAGGATTTTAACCCTACAAATGCCAGCTAACTGATTTACCGTCCTTAGGTATGATGCACATTGTCATCTTTCCAAGGTTAACAATAACAACTTGCATTTAAATAGCGCTTTTCACCTGGGACATGCTCCAAGGCACTGTGTGAGGACATAATTGGACCAGAAATTAATACTGAGCCAAGGAGACAGGTGACCAAACTCTTGGCCAAATAGAGTAGGCATCAAACTGCGCCTTAAAGGAGAAGAGAGAGTGGTTAAGCAAACAGGTTGGGAAAGGAATTCTAGAGCTTAGGGCCTAGACTGCTGAAGGCACGGCCATCAATGATGTGCTGAAGGAAGTTAGGAAGGGGTGTTGTTCATATTCTGCCTTGGTGCAGTGTTCACAACCATCTCATTTTTGCTTTGCATTAATTAATTATTTTAATCTGCAACACTTGTTGATATGTAGACAATTGCAGGCATTTTAAGCACAGCAAGATCCAGCTAATGGTAATCTGGCAATTAGTCTGTGTTCCATTTTTGTGTTCTTCACTTAGGATGTTAGCCAGCATACGGAGACCACTCCCTGTGCTTCTTTGATTGGTGCTAAGAGTATATGAACAGGAGGAGGCCATTCAGTCCCTCAGTTAGATCATGGCTGAGCTACACCTCAACTCCAGTTAGCTGTCTTTGCTCCCTGTCACTTGATACCCTTACCAACAACAATCTATCACTTTCAGTCTTGAGGTCTCCAATTAAGTCAGCATTCTAGGTCTTTTGGATGAAAGTTCCAGATTTCTGTTGCTTTTTGTGTGGGAAGTAAGTGCTTACTCCCTGAATATCTGGGCTCAATTTTAAGATTATGTCCCTTTGTTCTTGATATCTCTGTTATCATCCTTGTGGGTCTTAGATGAGGTTGTTCATGGTTACAGATAATGCTGGAGGCAATGCTGTTGATAAACTCTGTCTTTTTTTATTGAACATTATACTATGTCAATACAGACTCAATACGAGGCTCTACATAGAACTATCTTTCTCCATGCTCTGTTATGAACATATGTACAAGGAGTAGGAATAGGCCATTAGGCCCCTTGAGCCTGCTCCACCATTTAATAAAATCATGGTCGATCTGACAGTAACCTCAAATATGCAACCCGCCTACCCCCGATAACCTATCACCTCCTTGCTTTTCAAGAATCTATCCACATCTGCCTTAAAACTATTCAAAGACTCTGCTTCTGCCGTCTTTTCAGGAAGAGAGTTCCAAAGACTCACAACCCTCTGAGAAAAAATTTCAACTCATCTCCATTTTAAAAGGGTGACCCCTTATTTTTAAACAGTGACCCCTAGTTCTAGATTCTCCCACAAGAGGAAAGATCCTCTCCACATCCACCCTGTCAAGACCCCTCAGGATCTTATATGTTTCAATAAAATCACATCTTACTCTTCTGAACTCCAGTGGGCACAAGCCCAGCCTGTCCAACCTTTCCTCATAAGACAACTCACCAATTCCAGTCATTAGTCTGGTAAACCTTCTCTGAACTGCTTCCACCATATTTACATCCTTCCTGAATAAGGTGACCATTACTGTACACACTACTCCAGATGTGGTCTCACTAGTGCTCTGTATAACTGAAGCATAACCTCCCTACTTTTGTATTCAATTCCCCTCGCAATAAGTGATAACATTCTATTAGCTTTCCTAATTACCTGCTGTACCTGCATACTAACCTTTTGTGATTCATGCACTAGGATACCCAGATCCCTTTGCATCTCAAAGCTCCACAATCTCTCACCATTTAGATAATATGCGTCTCTTTTATTCTTCCTGTCAAAATGGACAATTTCACATTTTCCCACATTATACTCCATTTGCCAGACCTTTGTCCACTCACTTAACCTATCTATATCTTTTTGTAGCCTACTTATGTTCTCTTCACAACTTACTTTCCTACCTTTCTTTGTGTCATCAGCAAATTTGGCAACAATCCTGCCCATCCCTTCACCCAAGTCATTTATATAAATTGCAAAAAGTTGAGGTCCGGCCACTGATCACTGTGGCACACCATTCATTATAACCTGCCAATCTGAAAAAGACTCATTTATGCCTACTCTCTAATTCCTGTTAGCCAGGCAATCTTCTATCCATGCTAATATGTTACCCCCTAATCTATGAGCTTTTATTTTCCATAATAACCTTTGATGTGGCACTTTATCAAATGTCTTCTGGAAATCTAAATACAGTACATCCACTGGTCCCTTTTATCCACAGCACGTTACTTCCTCAAAGAATTCCAATAAGTTGGTTAAACATGATTTCCCTTTCACAAAACCATGTTGACTCTGCCTGATTACCTTGAACTTATACATGTGCCATGCAATAGCTTCTTTAATAATAGCTTCTAACATTTTCCCTATGACAGATATTAAGCTAACTGGCCTGTAAGTTCCTGCTTTCTGCCTCCTTCCCTTTTTGAATAATGAAGTTACATTTGCTATCTTCCAATCTAATGAGACCTTCCCCAAATCTAGAGAGTTTTGGAAAATTAAAATCAATGCATCAACTATCTCACTAGCCATTTCTTTCAAGACCCTGGGATGAAGTCCATCAGGACTTGGCCACTTGTCAGCCCGCAGCTCCAACAATTTACTCAGCACCACTTCTCTAGTGCTTATAATTTTCCTGAGTTCCTCCCTACCTTCCATTTCCTGATTTATGGTTGCTTCTGGGATGTTACTTGTATCCTCTGTAGTGAAGACTGATGCAAAATGCCTGTTCAGTTAATCTGCCATTTCCTTGTTTTCCATTATCAATTCACCAGACTCACCTTCTATAGGACCAATGCTTACTTTGTAAACTCATTTCTTTGAAAAATATTTATAGAAACTCTTACTATCTGTTTTTATATTTTTGGCTAGCTTTCTCTCGTACTCTAATTTTCTTTCCTTATTAATTCTTCAGTCAGCCTTTGCTGTTCCTTATATTCTCTCCAATCTTCTGGCCTTCCACCTATCTTTGTACAATTATATACTTTTTCTTTAAATTTGATACCATCTTTAATCTTTCTAGTTAACCACAGTGCGTCCATCCCTTGGGCTTTTTCTTACTCTTACTCATTGCAATGTATCTATTCTATGTTCTTAAGTGATCTTATGTCACTGATGATGTAGACTCTATATTTGCATACTTAACATTAGCCCTTCATACTGCATATCTCCCCCAAGTCTCTGACTCCCATAAAGATATTATTTACTTTATCTTACATCTCCCCCTGAAGTCGCTGCCTTCATCTCTCTTTCACAGGGTTAAGTGTTGTGGTGGTTTCACCAATCTCCCTGACCTTGTTCTCACCTCTCTCAGAAGTTGCATAGGATTCAAGTTCTCCATGTTCCCTCTTGAACTCTGTAGAATAATATGTGAATCATCAGAGACTATTGGTTCTCTGTTCAGATTGTCTTCCTAGTCATATAGGTAGTTGGTCCATTCCATTGGCAGTCTTCTTCTGGTGAAGGTAAATGTGCTTTTATTTCTTCTCACTATCCCATTTTCAGTCTCAACCAGATAAGATCTTGGATTTTGTCTTTTCCAAAACTTGGCCTTCTCAAGGCTGGTCTCTAATCCAGTCTGATTCACTTGGTTGGAGTTCTGGTAAATCATGCACTCCATGGCATTGATTATAGTTTTTA
Source organism: Carcharodon carcharias (assembly GCF_017639515.1). NCBI lineage: Eukaryota > Metazoa > Chordata > Chondrichthyes > Lamniformes > Lamnidae > Carcharodon > Carcharodon carcharias. The sequence goes on along the minus strand of NC_054480.1, from coordinate 132,237,282 downwards.
GACTGATTTGCATGATACTCATGCTACTTCTCCCTTCCTCTCTCTATATCTGTTGCTTTTAGACATAGTATGTGCGTATATGGGAGAACAGGAAGTTGAGTCCATAATCTTCTTCACGTCAGAAGTTCTGATGGATCCAATTCATTCTGAAGTAGTGTGGAACAGTAGCTCAAAATTGCTAAGTTGACATCTTCATTCCTTTTCAACAAAGCCTTTACCATTCTTTCTCCTCTCTCGGCCTCTCCATTTGCTTGTGGGTACCTGGGTGAAGTAGTTGTGTGGACAAATCCATAGTCTTCTGTGCATTTCTTAAACCATTCGTTCGTAAGCTGTGGGCCGCTGTGTGAAATGATGAGATCAGGAATGCCATATGCAGCAAAAATTTCTTTTAGCGAATTAATGACTGATTCTGAGCTTGTGCAGTGAAGACATTTAAGCTCAATCCATCTGGAGTAATAGTCAACAACTATAAAGATTGTCTTCAGCTCAAAAAGGTCCATTCTGAGCCATTCCCACGGTCTGGATGGAGGTGAGGATTCCATCATTTTGCTTTTGGCAATGGATTACTCAGGTGATGTAGCTCAAAATCATTTCCTCCTGTGATTTTGAGATTCCTGGCCCCAAGACTGAATTTCATGCTCTAGCATGACACATTGTAATGGCAAGGTGTCCCTGGTATATTCCCTGAAGGATCTCGAGTCTGAGGACTCTTGGTATGGCCAATCTCTCATCATAAATTAGTAAGTCATCCACGACATTGAGTTGTCTGTGCTGCTCAAAGTATTGTATCAGGATGAGATTATTTGGAACATTTTCTTGCCATTCTTTTTCTCAGTATTCTCTAATTTTAGCACACTCTTCATCTGCTTTTTGTGCTTGTCAGGTTTTATTCAGCCTCTGTGTTGTTGCTGGTAAAAATGTCATAGTCAATAAGGTAGATGACTCTACATCTGCAATGAAATTTGTGTCCTCCTATTCAGGCTTCTCACCCGGGATATGTGACAAAGCATCTGCTGCTGTTTGTTGTTTGCCTTGGTCATGTTTGTCTGGCTCTTTTACCTGCTCTTCCTGGGAAATCTTCTGCTTGTTTAGCTCAAGGTTTTCCAATTCATCAACTTTGAAGGTGAGTTCTAGATCTGCTTTTCGACTTAACAGTGAACACACTAAGTTGTGAATCACATACAATGTTTCCGTGACTTCTCTTCCTTCATACTGAAGTGTAGCAGTCAACTGCCCCTTGACCATCAGTTGAATGCCTCCTGGACTATGTCATCATATGTTCAATGGCTGGAGGAAGTCTTGTTTAACCAATGTTCTGATACTATAGGTGGAAAGGGTGCTGATTGGTTGCCATGTCAATTCCGATTGGCCCAAGCATTGCCAGGGCGAAAGCAACAGGGAACTATCGGCTTCCCAAGCTCCCAGGTAATTCAAAAGAAGTGCAAGGCTTGAGCATATTCCTTTTGTTTGCAGAGAACGGGTCCCTGTGCACGAACGCTTGGCATGCCTAGCAAGCGAAAATGAACCACATTACGAGCTTGACTGACTATTTCATTAGCGTGGTCATTCCAAAGCTTGTGGAGACTGCATGTAGTATAACGGATTGTTAATCGTACCATGTAACACATAGAAAATGTAAAAAGAAAGGGACAAATCAGAAACTGAAGACTAAGGAGAATTGAAAACACTGCAGAGGAAGAGGAAGAATGAGATTGCATACATATCAGACTTTCCATTCACACACTTGGTTGGTGATCAGGAAATATTTCATTAGCATAGCCATTCCAAAGCTTGTGGAGACTGTGCTTTAATGTAATGCATTGTTAACAGTGAAATGTAACGCATATAAAATAGCTGACCCTAAAGGAAAGGGGTGGCATCTTTATTGCCAGCTGTAAGTTAATTTATTTCTGTGTGAGTCATTCATGCTTTTTTATTAACAAAACTTCACCCTTGCCATGGTAAGAATGACTGATTTGTCAATGAGATCTCAGCTGCAAGGTCAGGCATTCTTCATATGGGGGAATGAAGTAACAAGAGACCAGGAACAGGGAACATTTGGCGCTGCCCCCTTCCCAAATTCAGGGGTCCTGAGGCCAATTGTAGTATAATTGTCGCCCTGGTTGGGGCAAAACCTTGAACCGTGCTGGTGTGTATGAGTGAGTAACACCTCATTGGAGAAAGCTGCAAGCTTCCTCGGACACAGCGACACCAATTGTTCCCACATTCAATACTGCCAAAGACCTTTCCCTCTACCCACCTGTACCTCCCTGTCTCCACCAGTTTGCTCACCATCAATATCGATCAAGTGTCAGTCATGGCTCAGTGGGCGGCACCCCCACCTCTGAGTTGGAAGGTTCTGGGTTCATCATCCCACTCAAAGGGTTGAATTTTGCCCTCGTCGGGCGGGTGCGGAGGGTGGGGCCTGGGATGGGGACGTGAAGCCGATCACCGTCCGCGATCAGGCCCCGACCGTGATTTCATGCTGCCTGACCGATTAACGGCCAGTCAGCGTGAATTGCAGACTGTAATGCTCAGCGCTGCCGGGATGGGGGCAGGAAGGAGGGCGAGCGTGGAAGTTTGCGCATGTGTGCGGGTGCGCACACTGGAAGCTCCCTGAAGGCACAGAGCTGAAGATTTAGAACAGTACAACTAAAGATTTAAAAAATAAGGTGTCACAAGGACAGCGACGTATTACAAATGAGAGTTGAACACTCTTATTTTATTTTTAATCCACTTGGCCTTTTCACCCGTTCGACGAGCAGTGAAAAATGCAATTTAATTAACTGATTAAAGGGCCTTAATAAGCCTCTTGATTGTCGGCAGGCGCACTGCCACCTCTCGCGCGCAACTGCTGAGCGAAATGTCACCAGAGTGTGCGATGATGCCAAAACTCTCGCCCATCGTCATTGCGCATTATTTTATTCTCGTTCAGGTTGGGGGCGCACCTGCCCGATGAGATAAAAATTCTGCCCAAAGTCTTGAGCACGATTCTAGAAAGACACTCCAGGGCAGTACTGAGAGAGTGCTGCGCTGTCAGAGGTGCCGTTTTTCAGATGAGACATTAAAACGAGCCCTAACTGTTCTCTAGGTGTATGTAAAATGGCATTACTGCAAAGAAGAGCATAGAGTTCTACCTGCTGTCTTGACCAATATTTATCCTGAAAAAAATCTACATCACTAAAAAGACAGATTATCTGCTGATTATCACATTGCTTTTTATTGGAGCTTGCCGCATTTCGTAAATTAAAACAGTGACTATGCTTCAAAAGTGCTTCATTGGCTGCAAAGTGCATTGGGATATCCTAAGGCTGTGAAAGACGCTATAGAAATGCAAGTTTTACCTTCTTTATTTATGGTTTGAGGAGGTCAGAGAACTATGACAGCATCATGCTTCCGTGGTGGCTAATGTAATGTTCAATGGTTCAATTGTTCTGTGTTTGATTATGTGAGTCTGGTAGCTGACCTGTGCTCACTGTGTTTGGTTGGTTAAGCCTGGGTGTTGACTCAGAGATAAGTAAACAGACAACACAGAAGCTACTAGAAGCTGAGCTGAAAAGAGCTGTAGACATTTTAAAGCATTGTATAAAACTCTGTAAATAAAGATCCTGCTCACTTGGCAGCTAGTGTAATTTCTGTATTATTTTGAGGCAAATCAAATGATATAAAATATACAACAGCCAATAGGGCAGCTGAGAGCTGTTTTTTAACCAAAATGATTATTCCTGTAACAAAACTCCCCCCATGCACTCTCAGCTGGAGGTGAAACCATCCCTTTAAGGGTAGAAAAGTTTAAGGTCATTTTATGATGTAACGGTTTACTCCTTTTGGGAAAAGGGGAAAGAGGCAGTGGCTGCAGAAAACAGATGCTTGCCACTGGAGACTGCAGCTTGCTCTAGTATGTGTCTCTGTTAAATGCATCATTTTGGAAATCAGTGTTGGTTTCGATTGAAGGAATTGCCTGCAATGGGAAAGCACTTCTGCGCAGGGGAGATAGCAAAGTAAAAGAACAAATCCCCAAGCATCAAATATTTTACTGCCCAACTCAATAATCCAGACAGGTTTTGCACTGTAAAATTCATCAGGCTCAGGGTGGAAAAGGAGATGCCTTACCTCCCCGTCCCTCATGATAACTGCTGGATAGACAGCCACCACTGTGTACGTAACAATAAACCAGTTTAAATCTGAGCATGTTCCTTGAAGTGTTGATATTTTGATTAAGACACCAGTTGGATCAGACCAGAGTAAGTCAATCTGCAAGATGGGGTTTGGAAGTTTGATGCTGAATGTGAAGCTATATGTCATTGAAACAAATTGTTTTTGTCTCTTTATCACCCAGTACTTTACTATTAACAGGGCTCAGCCTTTTAAGATTTAGAGAACATTTACTGTTTTTCATCCCTTGGGGCAATTCTGTTATTTTCTCTGCAATTTTTAACACAAGGGGCTGGACTGTCCCTCCAGGGGTTAGAAACAAAGGTCGTGACTGTTTCCAGGTGTCAAACCTGCCCTTGGGGGAAGCAGTCACTCATCTTGATATTCATGAGGGGCCCCTTTAATTGGCCTAGAGACAGGTTCGCCATCCAGTTAAGGACAGTAGGTGGGCTCTCAAAGCTGGAGGGCCAATCAGAGACCTTCCAGATGGAATAGACCAGCAGACAGCGATGAAGAGTAAGTAAGTGAGAAGGTTGCTTCAAAATGGAGGTGCCTTGTCTTTAAGTTTGAAAATTTCACTTTTTAAAATTTGGAAAAGAAAAATAGCTTTTGGACATCTCTGCCGAGAGGGAGCACTTCTGCAGAGCAGCCTTTGGCTGTTCGTCCACCCAGGCAATGCAGGAAGGTTCTCTGGAACATTTCAGTTGACCTCCATTACTTGGCCTCAAAGTGGCTCTTAATGAGCTGCGTGGCTACCTGCACAGTGCAGGTAGGAGGCCATGCTACTCCCCGATCCTACCTCCGCAAAAATCCCAGAGGCAGGATGGTGCTGGGGGACCTGCACACCAGCCAGAAGGGCTATTTTTAGCTCCTTCCCACTATGATCCTGGCCCAATGGGAGCCAAAAGCCCAGTTCAGGATGTCAGCCTTAGCTTGGGCCAAGTGGTAACGCGCTTGCGTCTAAAATTAGCTAATTTTAAGTTCAAGTCCCACTTCAAAATTTAACTCCCCCTCACCCCCACCCCCCCACCGCCCCCCCACCGCCACCCCACTGACAGGTCAGTGCAGTTTATTTTTCTAATTTTCAACAAACTTTTAATTTTTTTTTGCAGAAGCCCAAAATAAACCCTGAGAAATATTTTCAAAGATGAAAAAAAAATGACTGAAAATAAGGATCCTTCAAGTTTCAGGTGTCATCTGTGCCTCATTTGGTAGCACTGTTGCCTCCGAGCCACAAGATTCAGGGTTCAAGTCCCACTCCAGGACTTGAGCACAAAAATCTAGGTTCATATTGCAGATCAATACTGAGGGAGTGCTGCACTGCTGGTGGTGCTGTCTTTTGGATGTGCCTCCTTTCCCACTCAGGTGGACATAAAAGATCCCATGGCACTATTTTGAAGATGAGCGGCCGTGTTATGCCCAGTGTCCTGGTCAATATTCACCCCTCAATCAACAGCACAAAGACAGATTATCTGGCAATAATCACATTGCTGTTTGTGGGAGCTCGCTGTGCACAAATTGGCTGCTGTGCTTCCTACATTATAACAGTGGCTACATTTCAAAAGTAATTCATAGGCAGTAAAGCGCGTCGAAATGTCTGGTGGTCACGAAAGGCGCTGTTAAAATGCAAGTCTTTATTTTTTTCTAATTATCAGGAGCTCTATCAAAAATATAATGTAAAGAACATGACCCAGAGACTTGTCCTGCCCAGATTCCAACACTGTACTTCATTCACAATCCAGCTTCCCGTATACCACTCCCTGCGCCAAACTCAATTTTCTGGTGACTGAAAAAAACTATGATAAATCTAACCTTAATAGCAGTAGATGACAAGGCACATAATGCCGGCTCACAGCTGTGCTAGTGAAGCATACACCCAACCAAATGTACGTTAATACCTTCCTATCCTCCTGCTGTTCTATCTGTTTGCACTTCGCTCTTCACTCAGACTAACTTCATTAAATGATTCAAGAGCTCACTCTTCTTAATACCTGAGATGACTGCTGATAATTCAATCGTTAATTTTGAACTAAAAACATCAAACTAACCAATAATTTGAATTAGGCAATGTGAATAAAACATCAAAGTAGCCATTTAGCACCAAATTTTCAGATCATCTGAATTCAGGAGCAAACCGTAAATTCATACTTTACTGTGTTACTTCCTTCAGTTAATTCAAATTATTGGACAATTCCATTTTTCTCAATGGAATAAAACCTTAAGGCGCAAGGGGATTAAGGATTACTGAACCAAAGAGGATGGATGGCATCAGGATAGAAAGCAGTCATGATCCAGATGAATGGCAGAATGGGCTCAAGGGCTATAATGGCCTCTCCATGTTCCACAATCCTATCAGAGGGAGGCTGTACCTGTATGGAGCCAATGAAATATCTGTGAAGCAACAAAACCTGTTTCTATTTCTATTCACAAGCTCTCAATTAATTACAATTCCATGGTAATTGTTTGACCACTGTTCGACTCAATTTCTGAGCTGGATTTCTTCCCTTTCTCTGGTTGCTAGGGCTTCCCCGTCCGGTTACTATGGCCCCATTGGCAGCGGGACGTCTCTGACACTTTGCCCCAAGTGGCCTGTCTTCACCTCTGACTGGAGGCGGTGAGCGCTGACCAGCTATTCGGCAGCAGGGAGCATGATCCTGGCCCAAATGCAACATCGACACGTGGACACCTTGCAGCAGAGATCACGGGTGAGTTGTCAGGGACTAATTTCTTTTAAACTTTTCCTAGCACACTAGCCCTGAGATGAACTGTAGCACCCTTGGTTGCCTTGGAACATTTTACCATGTCAAGTAGTTGTTGTACCAGGACAAAATAAAGTAAGGCTGGAATTTTCTGGGCCTGCTGGTGTCAGGTGTCAAGGCAGGCGGAGTGGGGACAATACGGCGAGATGGCCAAAAATTGGTTTCACGATGGCGTGAAACCTGTTTGCGATCATCTGGCTCCACCCGTCAGTGGCTGGCTGCGTTTCCCACCGCTGCACATCAGGAACCTAATTTCAATACTTTAGCATCTCATCATGAGCCCTACTCACCGGAATCATCCCCTGATGCCGGATCATCTGGGCACATTGGCGTGGATGCACGGCAATGTGTTTCGCAACTGTACATAAGCGACGTTCAACTGGCGAACTGCACCCTGCTCAGGACTTCGAGGTTTGTTTGCCTACCTTGCTTCAGGCAGCGGTCACAATCATCAGCGCCAGGCTTCACAAGGCAGCACCACATCACTTTGGCGGGGGGTGCTCACAGGCAGGTCTCTACCTACCAGACCAGTCGTAAGGCGGGTGTGGCTTTTCAACAGCTGCAGGGCTGGGGCTCGCTTGGGGAAGGGGGAGAAGTGGCCTCAGACAAGGGAAGAGGCTGCAGGGTGAGAGCTGTACTGGGGAAGGGGGGTATCCTAGGGTGTGTGTGGGGCACCTCTTGATCTGTGCAAGTGGCCTCAAGATGGTGAAGGCTGAGGAGGCAGCCTCCAGAGGAAATGAAGCCAGATGAAGACGTGAGGGTGTGTGTGAGAGAGTGAGTGGTGATGTCCCCTGAGCTGGCAGTGAGTGAGATGCCAGTGAATGTGTGATGGGCTTGTGAGTGTGTGAGTTTAGAGTGATGAGATGGTTACCATACCCTGGCTGCGTGGATGAGATCATTCATCCTCTATCTGCATTGGATGGCCAACCTCTTCTGCGCAGCGTTGGCACTGACCACCTCTGCCATCGCCTACCAAGCCGGAGTGGTGAGATGGTGGTGGTAGTCGGGAGGTGGGGGAGTCTGCACTGTTCTTGGCTTTTGGGGCCATGTCTTCACCGGAGCAGTCCTGGGCTGGAAGCATTGAGAAGTGTGTGCGCGGCTGCAGTTTAAATATGGCGCTCTGCGTGTGGAAGTGGAGAGGTAATGGCGTGGCGGGCAAACTAGAGGCCGCCCGCCAGTGAGATGGCGTCTTTACTGTGGCGGCGTAATTAATGAGCCGGGAAGGGGACGATACGGCGTGAAAACCCGCCATTGCGGCCGGTGGGTAGAACGACCTTTTTCCCACCTGCTACCACACTTTGTGCAAACCTGGAGCAATTCTGTCCTAAGTCTCCCCTTTTCAATTAACCTCTTGACATATACTTTAGGATAATAAACAGACGTCAATGGCATCACTAGGATATGTGAGTGATAACAAATAGGGCCAATAATAGATGTATAAGATAGCAAATAATTAACAGAGAGTTATCAAAGTGCCAGAGCGTGCTGCACCACCTACCCCATAATAAGCCACGTTTACCACCTCTTTTCTGCTGGGAAGCCTGGGTGAAAGGGTAAAGCATTTATATACATGGTTGAAAGGAGCTTGACAGGGCAAATAAGAAGGAATGGTTGGTTGACAGCAAAGCTTGAGTTTTGAAAACCTGTCATCTGCAACATAGGCAGAGCTGGCATTAATTGCCCATCCCTAGCTACCCGGTGATTTTGTACAACTGAATGGCAAGATCAACCATTTCAGTGGGAAATTTAGAATTAACTATGTTGCTCTGAGACTGGAATCCTGCATAGGCCAGACCAGGAAAGACATGTAATTTCCCTTCTTAAACACATTAATGAACCAGTTGAGTTTCTCAACAATCTGATAGCTTAATGGTCACTTTTACTGGTACCGGGGCAGGATTTTGGGTTTTGGGTCAGGATCCTGATATCAAAAAATGTTGGCCCTGACCCTAAACTGTGTCACGATCATTCACCTGACAGTGATTTTGTAATTTTCCCTGCAGTGGCCAATTAGTGGTCAGTGGGCAGGCTCACTGTCCAATCAAGGAAGCCCTTCAGAACTGGAGGAGCTGCAGCCTGCCTTTACAGTAAGACAGAGAGAGGGTGCTTCCATCTGGAGGACCCCTCTCAGCGGACATTACATTTTGAATTTAAAAATGGCCGCAGCAGCCAGGCCACCACTGTGTAGTGGGAACCCTTCAGGCCGGGCTGTGCCCACAGCTGTAACCAGATAGACGAGGAGGGCCTCAAAGCCTGCTTAGGGTGCAGGCCCACACCCCGCCTTTCTCAGACCGGTCTGCCACTGGGAATGTTCCCTCCAGGCAGCTGGCCTTTTCCCCTTGCAGTGGGAGGCCCACAGAGTGACTGGAAAGCTGCAGTCAGCCTCTGATAAATGGTTTTTAATTTACCTTATTTGGCTACCTGCCACTTGTGGGCTTGTAGCCCTTCTGCTCCTGATGCTGCCTCTGGGGAAATGGCCGGTGGGGCTGGGGGGTGGGGGGGTGTGGTGGGGTGGGTGTGGGGGGGGGTGTGGGGGGGTGGGGTGGGGGAGGGGGTTGGTGTGGGATGGTGATGGCAGACTGGCAGTGTGAAATTACACATCTGCACATCTCCATTCTTGCTCTATGTAGGGGCAAAAATTCGGTCCAACTTTTCATTTCCAGGATTTTCGAACTGCCACAGTGGGATTTGAACTCAAGTTCTCTGTGTCTTTCAGCCCACGCCTCAGGATGACTAGTCTGGTAAAACAGCCACTGCCACTGTAATGCAGTGAAGATGCAGGAAGCAACAGCAGCATGAGGGGGGGTGGGGGAGGGTGGTGAAAGATTTAACATTGACCAGGAAAGAGAAAGGAAAGCTTGCAGCAACCGTACCATAACGGTGTCAATAAACAGGAGAAAGCTGGTAGGCTCGGTGTTTCCCCCAGTACTCCCCACTGACAGTATGCCTTAAGACTAATGTAAAGACACCTGAGTTACAGGGGCACTTATTTTAAGTATAATAAGCTCCGGTCATACTGGGTGGATAGGAGAATGGGCAGAGTGAAGACCCTGGCTTCACTTCATGAGCATTAAGTGCTGCTGATCCCAAAATAGGCCCCAGTAGTCTTGGATTGGGAATGAGTATTTTTAAATATTGTGCTTGGATGAGGAATTCAATACAGTCAGAGGGGATGGAATGTGATAATGGTAGACTGGAATTCTCTGCTTGGATCAGCTTGCTATATGTTCGTTTGCAGTCCGCCTGTGAACTTACTAAGTGTATGTTATAAATATGTGTACGTGAATCAATCGTAGCAAAGATTCGTAGCATCTTCTAATCAATCCCAATGCCTAACTGGAGGGGATTTTAACTCAGGATGGGTCTCCAATAATGCAGCCATGATGATTTTGACTGCTGAACCCCATTTAAATGCCCTTGGTTCACTCAGCACCCAGAGTGGCGGTGGAGAGCTGTTGCTGGGAGGTAAGGTTTGGGCAACCCTTGAGTGCCCCTCAGCTACCAGGCAGCAGGGATGGGTTTCGGGAGGGTCTTGTAGGACGGAAGGGGGGAGATGGAGTCAGGGGGAAGGCAAACTGTGACTTTCTTTGTGGGCACCTTGGGGGGGGGGGCAAACTGCAACCCCACCTTGCCCCACAAGGAAAGTTTTAGATGAACCAAAAGGGGCCTCATTTGTCTTCAAACCATCTGGAAGCCTGATTATGCTTGAAAGGAAAGCCACAATTCCCGAATTCTCCACTCAGCTAATTGGGGAATTGGGCAGTTCAGGACGGAACTGGATAAATATTTGACAGGCAAACTGATTGCACAGTAGATGAGACGGAATAGTTGTGGTAAAGTGGAGTGCTATGTACCTTTAAGAGAATTTGTTAATTGCCCATGTGACTGTATTGACCAATCGCTACACAGTGCAGGCTGCTTTGTTAACTGTAAGTCTAGAGCTGGAGGTGATTGAAGAAGCACACATAGCGTTAGTGCTCTGTTCTTAGTTCCAATAAACCACCAGTGTTGGTTCAGTTAACCGGTTTCTCTCTGCCTATATTGTTTCAAGCACCAACTAATGTGTTAATATCAAGGGTGCAGCTAAAGTTCGGAGGACAAAGTGAACCTGATAACCAAAAACATAAAAGTAGTCACGTGAGATATTGTTCAAATTTGCACCTGGCTATAATGGCCTCCTCCGTTCTTGCACATTCTTTTGTTCTTCAACTCTTCCCTCACACACTTTATTCAAGCATTTTGCTTCCATATCTAAGAATGGGGGAGAAAGCGCCACAGATTCCAGTACAAGCACTGAGTTCCTGGATCAAAATGTTGCTGATTAGCGAACATCAACATCTTTACACCTGATAGCCCCTGGTACAGTGTTCAATTGTTCTGCCTTTGATTTATGCGAGTCTGTCAACTAATATATGCTCACTGTGCTTGATTGGTTAAGCTTGGGTGATGACTCAGAGCTGAAATAAACAGACACCACAGAAGCTACTTGAAGCTACGGCTGAGATAAGCATGAGTGCCGACATTTTGTGACTGCAGAGATATTTTAAAGCATTGTGAATAAACCTGTTGCACACTTAGAAACCAGTGCCATCTCTGTATTGCCCTGAGATATGTATAAATATATAACAAACCGGCAAACATGCAACACATGGGGTCGCCCAATTTCATCGTACGCTCCCACATTGAGCTGTCAAATTCTCACTGACAACTGTGCAGGAAACGTGCAAATGTGACCTTTGCCCTCCTTCCTTCCTGTCACTATAGATAATGCAGCAAATAATTTCCTGACGAGTGACTCAACTCATTCCCGGGACACCTTACTCAACAAGCGTATCGAGGATACCTGTTGATACTCAATCCGTTCAGATGGAAGTTTTCACTTACTAGGTGCACAACAGGGGTTTGGGGTTCCAATCCTTCATGATTGTCCTGGAGTCTCAAGGAATTGAAGATTCATCTTCAGGACACTCCTGTGAGAGGGAGAAAAGTTATAACGAGCATTTAAAAGGAAGTTTTTTTTATTTCCTTGGTACAACTATAAAAATATGAAGATGGAGGAGATTGTTTTGACTGACAGTCAAGAATCAGCCAATCAGCTTTCCAATCCTCCCAGGAAGGCAGGGCACTGTAATGATGGATGGGTTGGGTGACCAACTGTGGAGGGTGGGTGCAGGGCCAATAAAGGCAGGAGGTCATGTGATGAAACCACATACAACCAAAGCTGAAAACCCTAACAGGGCTGTGGAGGGCAGCTGGGCATCACTGCAAAAGGGTAAAATAAAGAAAGAATTGCATTTAAATAGCATCTTACATGACCTCGGGGCATCCCAAAGCACTTCACAATGAATGAAGTCCTTTTTGAAGTGTTGTCACTATTGTAATGTAGGAGACACCGCATCGAATTTGTATACAGCAAGATTCCACAACAGCAATATGATAATGACCAAATAATCTGCTTTTGGGATGTTGATTGATGGATTAACATCCAACAGTACAGTATTACCTCAGTGCTGCATTGGAGTGCCAATCTAGATATTGCGCTTAGGTCAGTGGTGTGGAACTTGAACCCATAACTTTGTGACTCATAGATGCAAGTGTAACCAACTGAACTAATACTATCACAAAGCCACACCGTTCCTTGTCTGGGGGAAAGAGCACTGGATTGTGTTCTTGTGGGTACCAAGTGGGAGGCCCCTGATTCCTGGGCACCTTGCTGCCTATTTAGCCTCAAACAGAAGTTGACCATCAATATTAAAGTACACTCCAACTTCTGACCACAATGGGGGTAGGGTGCAGAATTTCAGAGAACCCTAACCATAGCATTCTCACCCCAGAGTCAGAAGATTGCAGCTTCAAGTTCCACTCTGAGTCTTGAGCATAAATCTAGACTTACAGTCCTGAGGGTGCACTGCAGGGTCACATCTTTCAGACGGGACATTAAACTGAGGCCCCTCCTCAGATGAACACGTTGTTACAAAAAATTTTACCTGCTTTGGTTGAACCTGCCATTTAGTTGCCTTTTGGTTTTTCCAGTTTACTTCTTGCTTTCTTTATTTGAAACATGAACTCTGCCGGCATGGGCGGATGTAAAGAAATCCCATGGCCTTATTTAAAAGAAGAGCAGGGGAGTTACCTCCAGTGTCCTGGCCGATATTTATCCCTCAATTGACATCACAAAAACAGATTATCTGGTCATTATCACATTGCTGTTTGTGGGAGCTTGCTGTGAGGAAATTGGCTGCCGTGTTTGTATATTACAACAGTGACTACATTTCAAAAGTACTTCATTGGTTGTAAAGCAATTTGAGACATTCAGTGGTCATGAGCAGCGATATATAAATGCAAGCCTATCTTTTTTATTCACACAAAAAGTCTAATCATCCCTGTGCTCATTGGCTTACATTAGCCTCCCTCATTCTCAGTTCAAGAACCTTAATGGTCTTACTCATCCCTATCTCTGTAACCTCCTCCAGCCCTACAACACTCTCAGATCACTGCGCTTCTCCAATTCTCCCTCGTTTTAAATGCAGCACCTCTCTATCTCTCTCTTTCTCCCTCTCTTTCTCCTCCTTTAATTCTTTGACCAAGTTTTTGGTCACCTGCTCTAATAACTCCTCATGTGGCTCAGTGTCACATTTTGTTAGCTAACCCTCCTGTGACATGCCTTCCTCTGTGCTCCCAATTATTATCAACTAATACACCATAGACCTGGAACTAAACCAGGACTCTACCAGCGCTGACTTGTTGTAGGTTAATACTACACCAGGTAATCCCTTCACTCACAGTTTTCTATCTTGGTTCCAGAATATCTTGGAATAGAAGGTTTAAGACCTACATATTTTTATCATAAAAAACAGTGCCACTGTTCATGTTTTCAAACCATAAAATAACAGGTTGTTGACCTAATATTATAGTCCCAGGGTGTTTCCTGATTGCCTGTAAATCTTGGGGATTTTTTTTTATTTGACCACAAACTTGTTTTTCTTTAAAATAACCTTCCTGATGAATTTTCATTTTTGTGCTATGCAGATTGGCAGAGTCCATGCCCCAGTGCTCCTCAATGGAACTCATTCAGGTTACTGTTGGCTAGCTGAGAGCACCTCAGTGCAGCAAGGTTGTGATATTAAACAGGTTCTACTGTATTTCGACACAAAGTAAATTACTTGTCAGATTTGCTGAATGCGCAAATCTTAACATAAGCAAATTGGTAAGAAATATGCATATCCTTAACTAGCCCCCGAGCGCTCCTGAGTTAGTTAACGCTTCATAGACCATCTGGGCCCTACTGGATTCCTCCACTTGTAATGTCTTTCTGCACATGTCGTTCATATAAGCGAATTACAAGTGAAACTACAAGGGGATCATCAGGTGAGCGAGGGAGGGAGAAGGGTCTTTTACCTTTTTCCCCTGACAGCTGTTTGTGTTGGTCTCACTGTTTAGGTTAAACCTAAAGATTACTAGTGTGATTGATGAGTAGTATGTCATGATCCCAGTGCATTGTTACAGAAAGAAATAAGAAAGGCTTGTATTTACACAACACATTCAGGACATGCACTAGAGGTGGTACAGTGAAGGTTCACTAGGTTGGTTCCTTCGATTAGGGCTGAGTAAACTGAGTCAATATACTCTGGAGTTTAGAAGAATGAGAGGCGATCTCATTGAAACATACAAAATTCTGAAGGGTCTTAATAGGGTGGACACTGAGACACCGAGACACTGAGGCTGGCCGGGGAATCTGTAATGTGGAAGCATAGTCTTAGAATAAAAGGCTGATAATTTAGGACTGAGGAGAGAAATTTCTTCACTCAAAGGGTTGGGAAATCTTTGGGACTATCTATCCCAGAAGGTTGTAGCTGCTCCATGGTTGAATATATTTAAAGCTAAGATAGACAGATTTTTGGTCTCTCAGGGAATCAAGGGATACGGGGAGTGGGTGGGAGTTGAAGCCAAAGATAAGCCATGAATGTATTGAATGATGGAGTAGGCATGGGAGACTGTATGGTCTACTCCTGCTTCCATTTCTTATGTTCTTAAGTCCCAAAGTTCTTCCAGCCAATGATGCACGTTTTGAAGTAGAGTCACTGTTGTAATTTGGGACAGGGAAACCCCTTGTACAAAGCAAGCTCCCACAAACAGCAATGAGCGAAATAACCAATTCATCTGCTTTCGGTGTTGTTTTGAAGGATAACCGCTGTCCAAGACAATGGAGAGAACTCCCCTGTTCTTCTTCAAATAGCGGCTTGGGATCTTTTGAGTTAACCTGAGTCAGCAGTTAGGACCTTAGCTAAACACCTCATCTGAAAGAGGACAGAAGTATTTCTTTCTTTATATTGGACTGCAGCCACCGAGTGAGCTCAGTTCTTTAGAGCTGATGGTGCCGAAATCCCTCAGCCTAATATCAAAAGGCTATTCCTCCTTCAGATGCTGTTGTACCTGTTGCACATTTTCGAATTTGATCTCCAAGACAGATCTCAATAAATGGACCTTAATGGAACAAAGCCAAGGATTTTCACACTCTTAACCTGCTTTATTGACAACCAGGATTGCACAACTTTCAACTTTACTCCAGGTTATAGGGGAGATGCCCATATTTCAATGCTTAATGACCTCATTCATAAAGCTATAGGCTCAACGTAGCACAGAAGACAATTCGACCCATCGATTTCATGCCAGCTCTCAGTAGAGCAATCCAATAAGTCCCATTCCCCAGCGGTATCCCCATGGGTCTGCAAGTTTGTTTCCCTCAACTGCCCATCTAATTTATTTTTAAAATCATTGTCACTGCTTTCACCATCCTTGCAGGTAGGCCCTTCCAGGTCATTACCACTCGCTGTGTTAAAAAAATGTTTTTCCTCATAGTCTTACCCAGAACCTTTAATCTGTGACCTGGTCCTTGTACCATCAACTAATAGGAACAGCTTTATTCCTGTTTGTGTTTTTAAAGACTCCCGTGTAAAGGTTACAAAAGCTCTTTCCTTATTGTGTCAGGGACTCTCTCTAAGCCATCAGTAAGTTATCCCCTTGCCTTTGGGATGTTCCCGATGGTGGGGGAGTCCAGAACCAGGGGTTACAGTCTGAAGATACAGGATAGACCATTTAGGACTGAGATGAGGAGAAATTTCTTCACCCAGAGAGTGGTGATCCTGTGGAATTCACTACCACAGAAAGTAGCTGAGGCCAAAACATTGTATGTTTTCAAGAAGGAGTTAGATATAGCTCTTGGGGTGAAAGGAATCAAAGGATATGGGGAGAAAACGGGAGCAGGCTATTGAGTTGGATGATCAGCCATGATCATGATGAATGGCCTACTCCTACACCTATTTTCTATAATTCTATGTTTCTATGTTCTGCCTGACTCTGTTGAAGCAGGAGTGATGAATTATGTGATTGACATCAACCCACAGGATCTATGATACATGTGAATTAATGAACTATGAAAAATTTCAGAACAATTTTCTCAGGATAATTTGACTATCATAATAACAGTGGGAAATTTCAGGAAAATCATCCAAAAAATTCCCACATTCGCTACAGGAGGTGTCCACTCTTGTTCTCGGAATATGGAAGACACACAACAACAGCGTAGGTCAATGCAAGGAAATGTGCAAAAGTGCAAAGCCCTAAGAAGAATGAAGATTAGAAATATCCCCTAAATGGTAAAACTCTCAATGGATCAGGAACCAGGCTGCTTTGGATATTGATCTAAGGAATTTTTCTAAAGAGGATTGTGAGGGTAAGGAAGCCACTGAAAAGGCAGAATGGATCCTGGACCTTATGCAGGAGGTTGGTGAATATAGAAGCATGGAGGTAAATATTAGACAATTTAAGGTCACAAATGAGGTTGCAGAGCTAGGACCTTCTTGTAGAAAGGATAGTAAAGTTATGAATGGAACAGAGGTAAGGGAATAGAGTAGTAATAAATGACTTGATTAAATTGTACCTTTGAAATAAACGAGTTAACACAGTGGATGGTAAATGCTGAGCTGTTCAAATCCCAGAGGGAAACTTGCAACAACTGCCACAATTGTTTTGCAATTTGTATTTTTATTTCAAGATGCATGCCTTGAATTCAGCAGTAATAAGTCTACCACGTCTTAAGAGATTTTTTTACAAAACTAAATTAAACATTTATTAATAAAATAAATAATTTAAAGCACATACATAGGTCTACAAATTACTACTATGATAACTCCTAGCTCCCCTAATTAATCTGACTCCCAGTTACATCCCCATTAAGGCAACTGTAAAAATAAAATACATTTTAACAGACCCAGGCAAAGCATACAATACCCTGGATAGGGATATTGAGCTTTAGTTCCTATAGGCAGCAGCTTGGTACATAGAGGCTGGAGGCTTTTCACACTTGTTAGATCTTAGAGTGCCTTCCTCTTACACTTAGCCTTCTTCACTTTATACATATTTTCCCCTTTGAATGCAAATTTAATTGTTTCAATATGGCTTTGGACTTTACCTTTATAATATTAAAAATCTATCATAGTACTAGTTTTATCAGTAAGTTTTGGGAAAAATAAACATACTGTTTGGCTTATTCTGGCTAAGTGTACCATTTCACCTTCTCTTTTGAAATTCAAATTACTCTGGCTTATCTAAAAATGCAAATTTTCCTTTACACCTCTCACTCTAAAACTTCAGCCATGTTTACTTATTTTGCATTTCAAACCTATCCTCTCTTCTGATACATCAGAGCCTTCAGACCAGCTGCTCACACATGTGCACGCACATGCACATGCACACACACACACACACACACCCATTATTCCTACTTTGCAATAAATCCCAGTAACATTATGAAAATTATTATATTTTCATGACACATGATAGAAGTATTTAAAGATTTTGAGGGGGTAAAGAGTAAGATTATTTCCACTGATTGATCATTCAGTAACAAAGGAAGCATAAATTTAGCGTTAAGATTAGTACAAAAAGCTTAAAGGGAAAAGTTTGGAATATACAAGTTGCTATTGTTACCGTGCAGGTTAATCATAATGGGCGGAACTTAACAGTCCCATCATGGTGAGGGCAGGGCCGTAAAATGCGGCAAGCTGTTCAGGAGTTCATTAACTTCGGCCAGACTGTAAAATCTCACGGGCGTAAAATTCTGCCCCATGATTTGAAAGGAGTTGGATAAAAACTTGAAAAAGACAAATATTAAAGGGGATGAGGAAAGAGCAGAGAAATTAAATTAGATGCGGTGGAGCCTTTTGGGGCTAAGGTCGACACAATGACCCAAATGGCCTCCTTCTGTGTAGGTGTGGCTGGATGTATGCAACACGTGTGGGTGTATCTGTGTGCATACATTACACAGATAGATACGTTTGTGTACAAGCAGCATGTGTGTAGAATGTATAAATGCTGACAGTAGCTTGTAACCTGCCCTGTAATACTGCTCAAATGAAGAGTGTGATTGAGTCCAGAAAATCAACCTGGAGACCACAACAGAGTGAGCAACACGTTAGGTAAAACATTTCATGGAAAACGTATAAAAGCTTCAACTCCTTCATGAAAATAACAAAGAACCTCTTTAAATCATTAACTGGAAAAAGATTCCAAAGATCTACAAACTGTTTAGAAAATTTACACATATTTGGAACCAAAGCAGTTGGAAGCTTAAGAGGAATAGGAATGTTTTATCTCTGTTATTGATTTCTATAAATTTCAGATACAGCTGCTCTAAGTAACGGACAATCTGTTTTATTCTCCCCCTCTTACAGCCTCAGTGTTCTGACTGCGTAACAAAACGTTACAAGGTATTGCAGAGGCCCGATATTTATGAGAAATGTGGATGGAGCAGTATGATCGGTCAGGGCAGTTTCACGACTGTAGGGATTTCCTCGGGTTCTGACGAATGTAATGACCGAGAGGCTGCATGACTGGCTATCAGGTGCAGGAGCTTTTGAAACTAGGCCGCAGCAGCCAGGAAGTGGAGAGGAGGGAAGGAGGATTGGGAATTAATGAGATCACAGATGAGGCATGGGGGCGCAGTTTTGGATACCCTCTTTTAGAAAGGATATTGGAGTCTTGCGAAATATGCAGTCCATTAAGACCAGAGATTTTGAGATAGGGTTATATTTCGAGATAGGGTTATATTGTAAGACCTGATTAAATTAGAATGTATCTTTGAAATAATTGAGTTAAGGAGATATGACAAAAGTATTCAAGGTCTAAGGGGACAGACTGTAAAATTAATTCCACTGATTGGTGAATTAGTAACAAAAGGAACATGAATTTAGGGTACAAAGGTGCAGCTAGGGGGTAGGCTCTGAGAGCTCGGGGTTGGGGAGGCTACATCAATGTCAAGTCCCAGAAGGATCAGGAGAGGAATGGAGAAGGATGTGGAGCTGGGGGCCCTGTGGAAGAGGTAACAGGGGAGGTCAGTCATATTGCAGCAAACACATGGAACTGCTAAACTGACATTCGCCCAAACTGATAAGTTAGAAGTGTCCTCTCTCACTGTCCCAGCTTAGTTCGAGAGGGCGTGAGCTTGTAGTGTGGAAATGGATGAATTTTTGCTAAGATTGTGAATTTCACTCAGACAGAGACTACAAGGCTTGTGAGAGGATGGGAAGTCTATATTCTGGTAGTGGTGTGAGGTGCTGGAGCTACATCATTGGGTAGCACAGAGGAAGCTTTAGTCTGCAGATGGGTTGCACATTACCTCACCTGTGGAATGCTGGACGCTAACACTGGGGCCAAATATAGGAACACGTTCCACTCCATTGCACTGATATCCTTTGCCAAAATGAGATTAAAAAATGATCAAGTAACATAAAATTAAAAGCCTCTGTAGGTTGGAGGAGTAAAACTCAACTTCTGAGTCCGAGAAAGCTAAAAAGAAGCAACACTGGGCAGTTGGATGAAAGTGCACAAATTTAAACTGGCTAATGATAAATTCAGAAATGATATCAGGAATGGTGTAACTGGAGGAACAGGCTTCCTTGTAAGCTGGTGGAGGCAATGACCTGACACAAGACTGAAAAGTATTTACAGCACAGAAACAGGCCATTTGGCCCAAGATGCTGTAAGGTCCACAAGCACCACCTCTTAACACTATTTGAGGAGGTGGATTGATAAGGAAGTTGTGATGCTCTCATGGTCGATGGTTTGGAACACGTAAGACTGACGTTCATGTTACTATTTCCAACCCAGAAGGTAAAAACAGTTTGGACCAGTGCTCTTATTTCCCAGTTTCTACTAAGTGCTTCCTTTTAAAGTATACAAGACCAGTTTGGACCAATATTCTTATTTCCCAGTTTTTACTGATTTTTTGTTCTGGGAAACTATAACCAGCTGCCTTAACCAGCACAGAGGTACTGATCCTAGGCAAGGGAGCAGCTTTAAACAAAGCAAACAGAGGCAACCTGTTTATCACTCTCGCACTATCCAAATTACATCAGTGCCAATTATGAAAGTGCAAAAGGGGCTGAATTTGGTTTCCTGTCTTATTAAAAGGAGGCATTATTTAAAATCTATGGCAAGGGTGGCAGTTACCCACTGGCACTCATTACCCAGGCGACCATCTCCGCTCATCTGCTGGGCGTTGCTTGCTCTTGCTGAGCAGGGGGGTGGGGGGGGGGGGGGGATAGAATGGGTGGGGGCCATTCCTGCCGCTCCAGTTTGGCAGTCTCTTGCCTTTACAGGCACCCTCCAACCCTCCGAACCAACAAATGTTTCCTCATAACAGGGAAAAGCAGCTGCCTGAAGCTCTCTGCATAGCTTTTATCTGTCCGAGCTGATGAAAGTCTTGTCAGACACTCTTTTGTCCACATGCAGGTGTGGGACTTTTGTTTTTTATTTCATTTAGACATTGTTTGTGTTACTGTCAGTAGAGGAATAAAAAGCACCATTTTTATTTTGTTTCCCTTTCGTAGCATTCTATGCTCCTTTTTTTTTGTAAAGCTTTTTTTTCGAAATGAAAGCTGAGTTCTCAAATGCTGGAATTCCTGCAGGCATTTTTCAAGGTCCCTTTTGTGACCTCCTCGGCTCTTTGTATAATGTGTCACAGTATTGATGCCCTTTAGCTAATTATTTCACAGAACTCTTTTCACAGCTATTTTTTTATTTACATTTTTTTTCCCAACAACTTTTGTCACCTTCCCCTCCCCTTGACACAAGGCCACACACCTGTAGTATTAGCTTGGCTCAGTGTGTTTGAACCTTCACCTTTGGAGTCAGAAGGTTGTGAGTTCAGGCTCCACTTCGGAACTTAAGCTCAACTGACGCTCCACGGCATTACTGAGGGAGTATGCTTGACTGCAGCTGGGGAAGGTGGGTATTAAAGGTTCCATGGCACTCATTGAAGGAGCACAAGCGGTGCCTTTGGTGCACTGGCCAATGTTTCTCCCTCGAACAATACCACCAAAATGGGCTTCTCTGTGTGCAAAATGATTGCTGCACAGGTCAATACAGTCACTACAGGGGGCAGTGTAGTGTGGACTGGAGTCACGTAGGCCTGGACAGATAGGAACAGTAGTATCGTGGTAATGAACCAGAGACCCAAATTAAACCTGCAGAGGCATGACAAAAACAGAATTACCTGGAAAAACTCAGCAGGTCTGGCAGCATCGGCGGAGAAGAAAAAAGTTGAAGTTTCGAGTCCTCATGACCCTTTGACCGAACTCAGTTCTGTTGAAGGGTCATGAGGACTCGAAACGTCAACTCTTTTCTTCTCCGCCGATGCTTCCAGACCTGCTGAGTTTTTCCAGGTAATTCCGTTTTTGTTTTGGATCTCCAGCATCCGCAGTTTTTTTGTTTTTATCTCTGCAGAGGCATGAGTTCACATGGCAGCTGGGGGAGTTTAAATTCAATGAATTAAAACATCTGGAATGAAAGTCTAGTCTCATTAATAATGATCATGAAACTAAAAATCCACCGGGCTCTCTGGGGATAAAATCCACCGCTACTCACCAGGTCCGGCCTGTTTGTGACTCCAGACCCACAGCTATGTGGCTGACTTATAACTGCCCTCTGAAATGGCCAAGCAAGCCACTCAGTTTGATCAAAAAGGAGGCTCGCCATCGCCTTCTCAAGGGCAATTAGGGATGGGCAATAAATGCTGGCCTTGCCCGCAATGCTCACTTCCCAAGAACAAATAAACAAAATAGCAGATTGCCCTCCAAGAAGAACATCAGTGAAGAAGTTAGGCCTTTACAGCATGCTGGCATCTATCATGGTCATTGCATCTGATGCTAGAATGTGGAACTTGCTACCGCAAGCAGTGACTGAGATAAATAGCACAGACGTATTCAAGGGTAAGCTCTATAAACATGAGGGAGAACAGAATAGAAACTTATGCTGATGAGGTGAGATGAAGAAGGGTAGGAGGAAGCTCATGTGGAGTATAAACATTGGCATGTGATTAAAAACAGACCTGAAATATTAACTCTCTTTTTCTCTCCATAGACACTGCCTGACCTGCTGAGTACTTGCATCATTTTCTGGTTTTATTTCAGATTTCCAGCATCTGCAGTATTTTGCTTATGGCCTATTTCTGTGCTGTATATTCTGTGGATGTAAAAAGAATTACCATATGTATTGAATTCGCTTTTATAACTTATCATGGTGGGAGTTGAATTCACAGCTCTCAAATTACTGGTCCAATAACATCAGCAATATGCCATTGCCTACTACGGGTGTGGTTATTAGGTCCATCTTCTCCCCTCCAGTTTTTTCACCTGAAGAAACTGATTCAGCTCAATGGTAGGTAGCTGGGTTCTATTACCCCAATCAAATGTCTATTCTTCAGTGACCCTGGGTAATTTTCCACAGCTATTCAATCCTAAGGAGGTCAAGATCTTCGAGAGACTTCTTAGTGTGGTATCAGGAATGAAAGTTTTCAGTTAAGAGGAAAGTGGAGAGGTTGTTCTCCTTATAGCAGGCGAGAGATTTGATAGAGGTGCTCAGAGTCTTATTTTTTCTCCTGTGTGGTCCAGTACGAAACGTGAACTAGAAATCCAGTAAAATCCAGGAATTTGAAGCCAGGGTTGAGAGAAAATCGACACCTAGGTCTTTTCCAGAACTCATAAGGTAAGTCGGAGGGTAGACTTTAAACCATCGGACAGAGGCTGTTTAAAGTCAGGAAAATTACAATCGCCCGGGAAGTGTTATTAAGCAAATTGTTTGCGGGCTGACAAATCCCCAGATCCAAATGGACTTCACCCTAAGCTCTTGAAAGAAGTGGCTTATGAGATAGTTGATGCACTGGTTTTAATTTTCCAAAATTCCCTAGATTTGGGTAAGGTTCCATTAGATTGGAAGATAGCAAATATAACTCCTTTATTCAACAAGGGAGAGAGACAGAAAGCAGGAAACTACAGACCAGTTAGCTTAAAATCTGTCATAGGGAAAATGTTAGAAATTATTATTAAACATGTTACAGCAGGGCACTTAGAAATATTCAAGGCAATCAGGCAGAGTCAACATGGTTTTGTAAAAGGGAAAACATGTTTAACCAATTTATTGGAGTTCTTCGAAGGAGTCTCATGTGCTGTGTATAAAGGGGAACTGGTGGATGTACTGTACTTAGATTTCCAGAAGGCATTTGATAAAGTACCACATCAAAGGTTATTGCAGAAAATAAAAGCTCATGGTGTAGAGGGGTAACGTATTAGCATTGGTAGATGATTGGCTAGCTAACAGGAAACAGAAAGTTGGCATAAATGGGTCTTTTTCTGGTTGGCAGGATGTGACGAGTTGTGAGCCACAGGGAACAGTGCTGGGGCCTCAACTTTTTACAATTTATATAAATGACTTGGATGAAGGGACCAAAGGAATGGTTGCTAAATTTGCTGGCAACACAAACTTAGGTAGGGAAATAAATTGGGAAGAGGATGTAAGGAGGCTGCAAAGTGACATAAATAGAGTAAGTGAGTGGACAAGAATCTGGCAAATGGAGTATAATGTGGGCAAATGTGAAATTGTTCACCTTGGCAAGAGGAATAAAAAAGAAGCATATTCTCTAAATGGTGAGAGATTGCAGAGCTCTGAGATGCAGAGAGACCTGGGTGTCCTAGTGCATGAATCACAAAAGGTTAGTATGCAGGTACAGCAGGTAATTAGGAAAGCTAATAGAATGTTATCATTTATTGTGAGAGGAATTGATTACAAAGGTAGGGAGGTTATGCTTCAGTTGTCCAGGCCACTGGTGAGACCACATCTGGAGTATTATGTACAGTACTAATCTATTATTTAAAGAAAGATGTAAATGCATTAGAAGCAGTTCAGAGAAGGTTTACTAGGCTAATACCAGGAATGGGCACATTGTCTAATGAGGAAAGGTTGGGCAGGTTAGGCTTGTATCCACTGGAATTTAGAAATGTAAGAGGCAACTTAATTGAAATCTTTAAGATCCTGAGAGGTCTTGACAGGTTGGGTGTGGAGAGGATGTTTCCTCTCTATATCTAGAACTGGGGTCATTGTTTAAAAATAAAGAGTCACTCATTTAAGACAGAGATGAGTAGAATTTTTTTCTCTGAGGGCTGTGAGTCTTTGGAACTCTTTCTCAAAAGGCGTTGGAAGCAGAGTCTTTGAATATTTTTAAGGCAGAGCTAGATAGGTTCATGATTAACAAGGGGATGAAAGGTTTATCGGGGGTAGGCAGGTATGTGGAGTTGAGGTTACATTCAGATCAGCCATGATCTTATTGAATGGCAGAGCAGGCTCGAGGGGCTGAGTCACCTACTCCTGCTCCTAATTCATATGTTCGTATGTAGAGGACACCTCACGATGGAGGCACCCTCTGAAGATAAGGTAAAATGTTTTCAATTTTAAAAGGCCATCAGCATGGAGGGGTGACCCCCTCCCTGGATGTCCAGTGGCCACAGCTGCAGCTTGATGCTAGTCTGCATTTCCCCAGTTCCCTACAGGCCCCTTAGTGGCCTTAATTGGCTACTACCAGTTTGTAGGTGGTTAGCCCTCACCTCTCCTAACCATCTACTTTTAAAATGGTCTGGAACCAAGAACAGGCTGACAAACTGGCACACCACTCTCCGGGGCCAATTTTCCAGCTCTCCCACCTTCGGTTCCTCTTGAGACGCAAAACAAAAATCTGCTTGTTGACTCTCTTTTTCTCGCTCCACAGATGCTGCCTGACCTGCTGAGCATTTCCTGCAGTTGCCATTTTAAATATCCGGTCTTTGTCAGGTTGCTGTTTGTGGGATCTTGCAGTGCACAAATCTGCTTCTGCATTTACTACATCACAACACTCTCTACACTTCAAAAGTACTTAATTGCCTGTAAAGCACTTTGGGATGTGCTGAGGTTGTAAAGATGCTAGAGAAATGCAAGTCTTTCTTTCACTCCATGAATGGATTATTCTCCTTAAAGCAGCGAGGGTCAAGGGGAAAAATTTGACAGAGGTGCTCAAAATTGCAAGGGGTCTTAACAGAGTAAACGTGGAGAAACTATTTCCACTGGCAGGGCAGTAATTGACCAAAGGACAGAGATTGGCAAAAGAACTAGGTGGAGATAAGGAGAATTCTTCATTACAAAGTGAGTTGCTATGATCCAGAATGCCCTGCCTGGAAGGATGGTGGAAGTATTATCCAGTTCCAGAATGTGGGCTCGGGATCCAGGAGTTCACCCAACATCAGAGGCCCGACCCCCAGAACAAAAATCCGGCCCAATGTTTTTAGGGCAATTCTAATAAAAGGACATTGACCGGAAACAGAATTTTAACTCTTGTGTAAGTGAATGGGGTTTGAGTGAGTTAAAATCTGACCTATTAACTGTTTCTCTCTTCACGGATGCTGCCTGAGTATTTCCAGCATTTTAGTTTTTATTTCGGATTTCCAGCATCTGCTGTATTTTGCTTTCATTTAATGACCGGATAATCTGTTTTATTATTGAGGGACAAATACAGGCCATAGAGCATCAGAGAGAATTTGCTCTGCTCTCCTTCAAAATAGTGCCATTGGATCTTTTACATCCACCTGAGGGTGTCAGTTTAATATCTTATCCAAAAGACAGCGCCTTCCAACACTACAGCAGTCCCTCAGTGGAGCTTCGGGCTGGATTTTGTGTTTAAATTGCTGGAGTGGGACTTGAACCCGCAGCCACCAACCCAGAGGTAAGAGTGCTATCCTACTGAGCCGCAGCTGAGACTCTTGGTCGAAGTGTTGATTGGTTGGAATCGAGCCCCTCAACAAAGACATTTGAGCGAAAACACAGATACAGGAGACGTGCTGCCAAAGCGAGAGGAGCCATTTTGTTTGGATGTCGGAGTATTGAAACAAAATCAACTTTTGGCTCAGAACACATCAGCTGGGCCCAGCTTCTTTTAAAAAAAAAACATCCATCAGCCTTTTCTTTCCTGCAGCATGTGGTAACTCCACCCCCACCACCACCACCACCCATAAGAAATACTGATGGTTCAAAAATCATAAAGCAGCTTTATCCCACACACATTCTCCCTGCAAGGAATTTACTCACCTTAATATTTGCCAGGCCCCACTCTTGGCACAGGCCCCTCATAAATAACTCCTTTTTTTATAGGCTCGCGTGAAGGGGCGTTACATGGATTGAGGAATTAAAGGCTCAGTCTGTGCAAGGTGGAACATCTGTACTTGCAGTATTTCACATGTCTGGCTATATACTTGGCCAACATACCCAGCTGTATGACTAGTGAATGATGAATTGTCCTCCGCAAGTGAGAGTGTCAGCCTGTTACACGATACAGTAGTAGACATTGTAGTATTCCGTTAAAGAAATGATCACCGAGATTTCAGTGATTGATTATTGGGGGTCGTGCAGGGGGGAGGGGAAGCTTAAAAAAAATTAAAATAATAAGGGTGGAGACAGGTTTCCAATCTGATTTCAAAAATATTTGAAGCACAAAAGTCTCCATTTTGTGCGCCTGACTGTATCTGTGCTGCTGTCAAAGATATAAATGTTCTTAAAGGAGCTGTGTTTTCCTTTTAATAGAAATGCATTTCACTGAATTGCCCCGTTAATAAAGGTATGTTTAGTTAACTCTTTCAGTCCCCTCTGGCCACTCCACTTTATGTTTTCCAATTCCTGCTTGGAGGCAGCTCTGGAGTTAATGTTTTGAGTTGAACGTTTCCTGTGAAGTCCCACCCTTTGACATCAAGAGTAGGGATGGTGGATTATTGGTAAATTCTCGCCTCATTTTATAGGAACATACAAAACTGATGGACAAATTTAAAAAAAAAACCAGCTGGTTCACTGAGTCTGCCCATATATAATCAAGTTCTAACTGGGAACCATGACTGGTCACCATCCATTGGTAACCACGTGATCTCCTGCCAGAGGCAAAAGATATCCAGATTAGAAAAAGCCTGCGTCCAATCAGGAGAAAAAATAAATCCTGAGAAATTAGTCTCAGCATCCTGGACGGTGATCAAAATGAGTTTGGGGTTGACTCAACATCCCGACGAGCTTTATACACAGTGATACCAGCCGCATATAGGAAAGATAATCCTTTTTTGCTGTCATGAAGGAAAGTTTGCATTTCTCTCACACCTTTCACTTTCTCAGCACTTCCCAAAACACTTTGCAAACGATAAAGTACTTTTGAAGTGCTGTCACTGAAGTAGGAAATGGTCTTGAAGAACAGTGACTTTATTTCCCACAGGCATCACATATGTTTGCGTATTATGGTCGCCTGTGTAAGTTCGTCAAAGTCAAAGAGCTTTCTTCCTTACTTTGTTCGTTCGTGGGATGTGGTGATGGAGGCAAGGTCATTACCTGTTGTCCGCCTATATACAACTGAGTGTTTTGTTAGGCCATTTCAGAGGGCAGTTAAGGGGCAATCACATTACTGTGGTCTGGAGTCACATGTAGGTCAGGCCAGTTAAAGATGGCAGATTTCCTTCCCAAAATGGCTAGCTTTTTAATGCCACATTTATTTAATTAATTGAATTTAAGTTCCTCAGGTGCTGTGGTGGATTTGAACTCATGTTGCCAGACATTAACCCAGGCCTCTGGATCATTTGTCCAGTAATATAACCAATATGCTACCATATCCTGTAGGCCTGATTAGTCCTATCGATGCTTTATTTTATTGATCACAGTTCATTGAAACTGAAGGATTTAACAGCTGGCGGATGGGATCATGCAAGTTTAATTGTATGAGGGCAATCTTCGCTGATGCAGTGATTACCAAGAGTCAAACTTTGAAGAAGATGAAACAAGATAAAGTTTTGTGAGTGGGGTGGACTTATCAAAAACAGATCGCAAAATCCCCCAAATGCATAAATCGAAAGTAAGTACAAGGAGGCTGGACAACTCCTGTTATGAATTACTAACTTGTCTGGATTTAGAATATTATATCCAGTTCTACTCCATGTGCAATCAAAGTGTATCAGGATGGAAAGGAAGTTGGCTGGGAACCATCAAATCAAACGCAGCTTGTTTTCTCCAGCAATAAGATTATGCCATTGAATTACTGAAAGACTTTAATTTCAGAAAAGATTTAGAGCATATGATCATTGGGTCCATCAATCTCTGCACTTCCACAGACCTACGATCTGTGACATCCACTTCACCTAAATGTATCATCAAAGGGAATGTTCTGTAAAATCCCTCTCTGATTTGAAAGATTGTTGGGCAATACCCCATCAAAGTTTATCCATGTTTCCCTGGCAGCTTTCCGTCTCATGGTTCACACCTTGGGTGGTCAGCTCTGAGTTAAACATGGCCTCGTATTGTTCAAGAGCCCCACTCGGGTATGGTAGTCTCTGTCGCAGTTGCTGCAGATGAAGGCCGTGGACTGAGAAGGTGCAGGATTCACTGGGCTCTCTCCTCAGCCAGCTGAGCTTTCCCATATCTCCTCATCCCTCTTCCAATGCCTCTCTGAGCAGTCAACCTCCAGAGGTCACAACCGTCGGCGACCGTGTCAATGCCGGTATCAATGTCACCCATCTTCATATCTCTCTTGCAGATGTTCTTGTTGTGGAGATTTGGACATCCAGGAGGGCTATGATCCAATGACCAGTTCACCTTAAAGAAGGTCTTTGGGTACACAACTGTCATCCATCTGACGAACATGGAAGAGCCATCACAGACCTCATTGGCTCATTTCTCATTACTATCTATGTTTACATTTACAGTATTTACTGCTGGACATTCACTCTCGACAGGAGACATGTTCTAGGTTCCAATATCACATTCCACAATGTTTTTAAAAGGCACCTCTTTTCCCAATATATCGCATCTACAGAACTGCATTTTCTACAAGGAACCAAAGTAGGGTTGCCAACCCTCCAGGATTGGCCTGGAGTCTCCAGGAATTGAAAATCAATCTCCAGGACACTGCTGTCTGCAACCCTGGAGAAAAATCATCGGCACATTGAAAAAAGATTGTTTTTTGTCAGTTTCTTTGAACATTTCTCTTTACCAGATGTAAAAATATTGAAAACGGAGAAGAAAATGACTGTTTGGCTGACAGTCAAGTATCATCCAATTGGGCAATTGCTTTTTGCTTTCCAATTAGTGTAGGAAGGCAGTAAGTCACAAGGATGGATGGGTTGGCTGACGCCTGCAACCTCCAGGAATACAGTTAATCACATTTGTCAATCCTAAACCAAAGCCCCAGGTAGTTTAAAGCAAAATACTGCGGATGCTGGAAATCTGAAATAAAAACAGAAAATGCTGGAAAAACCCAGCAAGTCTAACAGCATCTGTGGAGAGAAAAAACAGAGTTAACGTTTCAAGTCCGTATGACCCTTCTTCATAGCTGAAGAAGAGTCATACAGACTTGAAACGTTAACTCTGTTTTTTTCTCTCCACAGATGCTGTTAGACTTGCTGGGTTTTTCCAGCATTTTCTGTTTTTGCCCCAGGTAACTTAATTAGTTGAACATTGGATTATGAAGCAGAGAGCGTTGAACTGCGATCATTAAGCCTTTCATCCTTCCTTGATAGAAAACAACGAGTAGAGAAGAGCAGGACTGAGTGCAGTGCTTGCATGCAATCACAAAGAAGAAAGGAAAGACTTGCATTTGTATAGCGCCTTTCGTGACCTCGTGATGTTCCAAAGCACATTATAGCCAATTAAGCCTTTTGAGTCGAAGCTACTGTTGTTGTGTAAGAAAAACAGCAGCCAACTTGTGCACAGCAAGATCCCACAAACAGTAATGTAAAAATAACCAAATTGTCTGTTTTTTTCAGCGAGGTTGGTTGGAGGATAAATATTGGCCATTACACTGGAAAAAAAACTCCTGCACTTTTCTTGAAAATGTACCGTTACAACGACTTGAGGAGGCAGACGCAGGGCCTTAGTTTAACATCTCAACTTAGAAGGCAGCACCTCCAAATGTGCAGCATTCCCTCAATGCTGAAGTGTCAACCTAGGTTTTCACTCAAGTGTTTGGAGGGGGCCTTGAACCCACAAGAGTGCTACCCATTTAGACATAGGAAAGGATTTTCTTTCTGATTTGGGGTCCAGAACCGAAGTGGGCGGGCATGTAACTTCATGGCACTGCCTAGTGTGCCAGCTATCCTATCCCCGTGATAGTTTGCTAGAGGCTAGAACGGAAGAAGAACAGCTACCTGCCCACCCGTGATGGGTGGCTTGTTAAGCTAATTAAAAGGCCAATTAAGGCCAATGATCACAGGCCAACAGAAATGTTCCAGATGTCCTGCAGCCCCCCCTGCAGCACCGGGGACAAGTCAGCTGCCTGGGGATGGCCCCCTGATAGTGGACCACAGCACCAACACTCCAGGATAATTCTAAGGCCTACCTTGACTAGCCACAGCTCCGGCTGCAGGTCACTCCGTGAAGGGGTTTCTTCCTCCGCAATGGTGGCCTGGCAATTTATTTACTTCAAGTCCTCCTCAAGATGGAGGTACCCTCTCTCTTCCTTACCTGTCATGGTTGGCTCTAGCTCCTTCCATGCTGGAGAGCCTCCTAATGGCCCTCCAGCTTCCAGAGGCTACCTGTCGCCCTTATTTAATGGCGAGCATGCCCTCTTCCAATTAATGAGCAAATCAAGGCAAAATGGATGCGCCTGCGGGATTTGGACCCACATTTGGCCCTGAGGCCAAGGTCTCAACCCAAAACAGAAAATCCTGCCCATAGCACTTCTGATTGTTGGCAATAGAAAAACAGAGTTAAGAATTATCACATGCCTCTTTCTACCATCTGGAAGCAGATACTTCTGAGGTATTTGATTACAGAATTTTCTTGCTGTACATGACAGAGGATAGCTTCAGTTAGTGATCAAATGAGCAAACACAGTAACAAGCAGCTGAGAAGAATTAGTGACATAAAAAGCGGACAAAGACCCGAAAGTAATAACTTCACCACTGAAGTCCCCTTTAAAGGCCCTTAATGTTTAAAATTTCTTGCATGTAAAGCATTTCTATCCAAAAACCTTCAGCACACGGAGGTGTAAGAAGCAGTGCAGTCTGTTCAGTAATTAGTGATGTTAAAAGTTCTGGAATAAACACAATGTAATCCACTCAAAAAGAACATTTTTTGGAAGATTCTTAAGAACACGTCCCCAGAAATTAGGGCACACAGGAGAGGTCGGGTAGGGGCAGAGGGTACATTCCCATCTTGAACGCTGAGGCCTAGCTGAGTCTCGCCACATATCGGATCCCGGCTTTCATTACGTAACGGAGTCAACGTGGTCATTTGATCCGGCCAGCGAAATGCAAGGTTGGGCTTGTGCAAGAATCACAGCAGCCAGCCCGGCGATAGGTGGATCCTGGGAAGGAGATCGCAGTCAGGGGCCTGGGATTGGAAACCATGCAGGACTGACGGTTAGGGAGGGAAAAAGAGGAGTGGAAGCAGGAAGATTAGGGGTTTGGGAGTGGAGATCGGGTGTTGGAAGGAACACTGCCGCTCCTCTGCACATAAGACTTACCTTCTTATTGGGCCTAACTGGTGATTGCTGGGCCTGGTTTACAACCACCAGCAAACAAATCCTGGAGAAAGGGGCCTTAAACAGGCACAGGGCTGCTTCTTTACATGTGCAAAGGGCCTAACGTCTAACGTCTGTTTAAGGCCAGGGTAAAGGAATCATATTTTTTGACCTTACAACGTGGCTGGTGCCGCGCTACAGCCGGACTATGTGTACACTTCCAGTGAGACCTTAATAATAATTATAGATCTATAATCATAGATTATAATAATAATCTATAGGACTGATCAGTTTCCAGGCCAAGGTTTTCATAAAATCTAATTTAGACACAAGCAAATATGTGGGAAAACACAGGACTTTCAGCACACTAATAGTCTTTAGTTGAAACAGCTGAAATGATTATAAAATTGTAACTAACAACAAGCTGTCCCAAGGGTTATTCATAACCCACATTTTATAGATGTAAAGTGAACACTGTCTTTTCTGCCAAGCAAAAGGTACAGCAAGAAATACGAAAAGGAATTAAGTTATCTCCACCATCTCCATTTTTTTATCTCAATATCTATATATCATCTCGTGCCTTACAACAGTGATTACACTTCAAAAAGTACTAATTAGCTGTAAGGTTTTGTGGCATCCTGAGATTTAAAAGGAGATTTTATAAATACAAGACTTGGCTTCATCCATCTTTTTATTTATTCGTGGGGTGTAGGTATTATTGGTTGGGCCAGCATTTGTTGCCCAGCCAAAATTGCCCTTGTTCAGAGGGTATTTAAGAATCAAGCACATTGTTGTGGGTCTGGAGTCACATGCAGGCCAGAAGTGCAGATTTCCTTCCCTAAAGGGTATTAGTGAACCTGATTGGTGTTTACAACAATGGCTTCATTGTCATCATCAGACTTTTAATTCCAGATTTTTATTTGTTGAATTCCAATTTCACCATCTGCCATATGTGAGATTTTAACCTGGGTTCCCAGATTATTACCCTGGGTCACCACTCAAATGATAATACCACTATGCCACCATCTCCATATATATGTGCACGCTATCTATATATCCATTTATTGATTGATCTATTGATCTATTGTTCGAACAATCTATCTATCTATTGCACCATCTATCTATCCATCATTGTGTTTCTCTTTCATGTCTATCTCTCTCACTCCCTCCCTTTATTGCAGGTTTTAGCTCCTTGTTTATTTTGGATAACATTTTGGATAGCTCTCCTGCTAGTGCACAATGACGCAGGCGGCCACAGAACAAAGTAACCCTTTAATTGCTGGTTCAATTTCATCTTAAAGTGCCTGTGATGAATAGGCTCTCAAAAACAGGACGAGATTTACAAGAATGCTGCCAGGAATAGAGAATTTTAGTGATGAGGAAAGATTGGATAGGCTGGAGTTGTTTTCGTTGGAACAGAGGAGGCTGAGGGGAGATTTAATTGAGGTGTATGGAATTGTGAGGGGCCTTGTGAGATGGCATAGGAGGGGCCTGTTTCAATTAGCGGTGAGGTCAATAATCAATAGATTTAAACTAATTGGTAGAAGAATTAGTTGGGAGTTGAGGAGAATTTCTTTAACCCAGAGGGTGATGGGTCTGGAACTCACTGCCCAAAGTGGCAGTGAAGACAGAAATCCTCATTGCATCCAAATAGATTTATGTCGACTTTACTGAAAACTGAACACTGAAAAAATTGTGTAGATAATAGGACTGTAGATAATAAAACTTTCAATAATTTTCCTGCACTAACATTAATGTACAAGGGATGATTCTGCCATCTCATGGGAGCAATGGTTGCACAGAACACATTCCGAGAAATAGGGTTTGTGCAATATCCAGATGCTCCCTATGAGGCTGATGCCTCTTCTAATTGCTCAGTGGGGAAATATTCTGCAATAAGGTAGAGGAGTTCTTCCCTGCAATCAGCGTATGGGGTGCAGGCACAGAACATGGGTAAGATGCTTATAACAGAATGGATAGTGGGTTAAATATCTCTCAGTAACTCACGGAACAGCAGAATTACCTCTGGGAACAGGTCATACAGCAGGAGGAGTGTGTCACTATCTCCGAAAGCCTGTTACAAATAATTACAGCTTGTAAGCTGTCATGGCTGTTACCACCTCCCCTGCCTGGTCCAGCTGAATGACAACGCACTTTTCCTAACTCATACATGCCGAAACAGTAATTGTACCCTTCTGCAGAGTCACGTCAAACTCAACAACAAGCATTCGGACTTGAGTTATGTCACCTGATCATTGGACTGCTTGACAGTTGAGCACTGACTCACCAATAAACGGCTCGGTAGTTGACATCTCCAAAAACATTATTATGGCAACACAGCCTAAAGTCCAGATACCAACGGCTCGGTAAGAACACTCTGATCTCTTAATCAGAAAGTCATGGATTCAAGTCTAAACTCCAGAGACTTGAGCACAAAATCTAGGCTGACACTCTAGTGCAGTACTAAGGCAGGGCTACACTGTCAGAGGTGCCATCTTTTGGGTAAGACATTACACTGAGACCCAGTCTGTGTGCTCGAGCAAAAATATCTCATGACACAATGTCAAAGAAGAACAGGGGAGTTCCCCCAGTGTCCTGGCTAATATGTATTCTTTGATGAACATCGCAAAAACAAATGATCTGGTCGTTATCACATTATTATTTGTGAGAACTTGCTGTGTGTAAATTGACTACTGTGTGTCCTGTATTAAGACAATGACTATATTTCAAAAAAGCACTCAATTGGCCCTAAAGTACTTTGTGACATTCTGAGGTTGTGAAAGGTGCTATATAAATGCAAATTCTTACAGTTCTGTTCGCACCTCCTCCTCTGACATAAGCCTCGACAAGCCCTACTGTCAAACACTTATAGGAGTTCAGCATTCCTAAATGTTTGTGTGAATTCAGAACTTTCCATTCTAACTTTTCAGAAGGTGAAAGTTTGTTATTTCCTCTCATTAAAAGTAATAGGAGTTTTAAAATGACATTTCCCCTGTACTTATTGCATAGCCTTTTATTTTCTTAGTGTAGATTTACCAGAAATCCACCACAGAGGCAGACTTTTACACCCTGTCTGCTCTCTGAAGTATAGTCATTTCACAAAGCTAAAGTATTCAGCCCCTACTCAAGTTTAAAAATGCTGAGCACAGGCAGTATAAGAGAACTAGCTAAGGTCTGGTTGTGTGATGGGACCACCCTGTGTTGAACTGAACTCCAACTCTCAATAAACAGCAGCATTTTCTGAAATTATTTTCAAAACCTGAAAATGAGTCACTCTCCACTGGCTCCCCCATTCAACCCCCCCAACCCCCAACACATTGATTTGCAGTTGTGGCTCAGAGGGCAGTACTCTCGTCTATAAGTCAGCAGGGTGTGGGTTCAATCCTCACTAGAGAGACTTAATCTACTCTGATGTCTGGGGCAGAATTGTACCAGAGCTTGGTTGGTGGGCTGGGCCAGTAAAATATCAGGGAGGCACATCAGCATGGAGCCCCCAACGCAGTATCGACAATGGGACATTTTCTCTGCAGTGGGCCCAGGTGCGATGTGACTGCCCACTCCAAGGGGGCTTGCATATAACTTTCACACTTCAGGCCCTATTAAGGTTAATTTTACAGGGCTGCCAGTATCTTGCAAATGGCAGGACAACCACCCACTGCATTGGGAGGCTGCCAGTTTAATGGAGGCACCAGCAAGCACCCCACTCCTGCCCCACGCCACCCCACTTCACCTTACCTCAGCATGTACTTGGCCTAAATAGCCAAGTGGTTATGGTACTGGGTTTGTAACCCCAAGATCAAGAGTTCAAATCTCACAATGGCAAAACTATGAAACAATGTAACCTCATCTGTATAAACAGATGGAAACGTGTTTGTACTCGAAAGAGTTACCTCAGCATGTATTGCTTTGAAAATAGCAATGTGCATTTTGTCCACTTGAGGCTATCATACACACATGTACCAGCAGAGGGAATCTAGTAAGACGGGATGGTAATAAGGAAGGATCCGTGTTTAAACAACATATGCAGTTCTAATTCTGAAAGCTTCTGGCTGAATATATAACGGTTTCTGTCCCAAGAACTTCACAGAGAAGGTCTGGGGGTGGTGGGCATCGAAGCTGGAGGGCCTGTGGCCCAAAGAGGCGGCCTTAAGCAGGTAAGGCGGTCCCCATGGCCACAACAA
This sequence comes from Carcharodon carcharias, assembly GCF_017639515.1. Classification (NCBI taxonomy): domain Eukaryota; kingdom Metazoa; phylum Chordata; class Chondrichthyes; order Lamniformes; family Lamnidae; genus Carcharodon; species Carcharodon carcharias. Next base: position 132,201,346 of record NC_054480.1, on the reverse strand, counting down.
TCCCCCCCTTGTAGTATAAAGACCTACACTGAAACCTGTTCAGAATTAGGACCAATAAACGGATACCAGAGTATGTCTACAGTCTGTCTAAGAACCAAATCTCACTCCTAGAGTCCAAGATAGAAGAACACATCTCAGAAAACCTCCGGGAGGAGTTTTCCCTACGGTCCTCGGCCCTTTGAATTTTTCGTCTTTTCTTTACTCGTCGGAGGTTCAATATCTCTGACCTTCCTTATCAGCGCCCACCTGTCCAAGAGAGGCCGCTGAGGCTTCGGAGTTGCTGGCCCTCTGCTCAAGATGGCAGCAACAGGAACCTGCCCGCTGTCCTTGATTGGACAGTGGGGCTGGCAGGTGGCTAATTAAGGGGCCACCTGTCCTAAAATTGTCGAGCTGGTCCCTCTGCCTGGCAAGTACCCACCAGAATCAGTTCAAGCTGGTGGCTGTATTGCACACAAATCTCCAGGCATCCAATAATTTAAGTTGTCGAAGCAACCGAGTTACTGGAAACACTGCTCCAATGGGAATTGCATGAAAATTATTTATTTTCAGCCCTAAGCAAAAGGAGTTGCATAACTCATTAATATATCAATAATATGTTGATATGTTTGACAATCACTTCAACAGAGAGGGAAATGTATGCCAAATATATGATAAAGTCAAAGCAAGTGTTTTTTTTGATCGACTGATAACCTAATGCAGTATCTATGCCCCGGGAGCATGGATTCCTAATACTCTATAAATCCCACATCTCTTGTGTAACTTTTAGAGACAGTATGGAAGCCAAGCCGTATCAGAACAAACATCTATGACTGAAGTGGGAACAAATTATCAGCCATAAAAGTATTTTAAAGTACTGAACAGTCCAGGACTTGACTATTGCTCCCATATTTGGGAAGCCTATTCTAACATTTATCACACAAAGCTTCTTCTACAATAGACGGTCCCACTGCAGTTCGAACCAACAGGCCCATCTCTCTCTCTCTCTACCTATGTCACAAATTTTCTTGTCTCTCCCTCTCTCTACTTTATTCACATGCTGCTCCACAGAAATGTCCTTCTTTTCCTTCCTAAGCTGTGAATATATCATACATTACGGACTTACAAATCAAGAGCAGGAGTAGGCCATTTGGCCCCCTGATCATGAGCTGCCATTCGATAAGACCATCGCTGATCTGACTGTGGCCTCATCTTCACATTTCTGCCTACACCCGATTACCTTTGACTCCTTTGTTAGTCAAGATTCTATCTACCTCTGCCTTAAAAATATTCAATGACCCCACCTCCACTGCTTTCCGCAGAAGAGAGTTCCAAAGACTAACAACCCTCTGAGAGAAAAAAATTCTCCTCATCTCTGTCTTAAATGGGAGCCCTCTTAGTTTTCAAGTGTGTCCCCTAGTTCTAGCTTCTCCCACAAGGGGAAACATCCTTTCAGCATTCACCTTGTCAAGTTTCTTCAGGATCTTATATGTTTCAATAAAATCACCTCTCACTCTTCTAAACTCCAGTGGTTGCAGGCCCAACCTATTCAAACTTTCCTCATTAGATAATCCCCTCCATCCCAGATATAAGCCGAGTGAAACTTCTCTGGACTTCTTCTAATACATTTATGTCCTTTCTTAAATAAGGAGACCAAAACTGTACACAGTACTGAATTCTATTGAAGTATCATTGAATAGTTCAGCACTGAAAGAGGTCATTCAGCCCCTTGAGTCTGTGTTAGCTCTTTCAAAGAGCAATCCAGTTAGTCCCAATTGCTATTATTCTCTTCACTTCACTCTCAATTTGCAACAATCAAGAGTTAATCCTCTGTCTTCACTACCATATTCTTCCCAGAGCATCAAAACTGTACGCCTCCCTCATTTTTCCCTCTGTGCCACAATATCCATGCTTTCAAACACCAAAGCCCGGCCTCAACTGATCACTTTCTCTTCACGGGTTTCTCAATACTTGAGTAGCCCAGTGGATGTCAAGCCAGAGACTGGAACTGTGTCTCCAATCATCAGGGCAAGGTGGGGTGGTTGATCAAACCCATAACCTTCTGACTCAGAGGTGAAATTGCTAAAGCTAAGCCACAGATGACACCCAGGATTGAAAGTCGACATAGGATACAGGAATCGGGACTGTTTCGGGCTACGGACTACCCGCCTTTCTCCAGATAGAAACAGTCACTTGCTGGAACTTTGACCAGGGCACCTCCTTAATTGGCCTGGAGACAGGTTCCCTGTTCAGTTAAGGAGTGCGGGCAGGCTCTTGAAGCGGCCTTGCTGGCGCCGCTCAACCAAAACGGCCGATGCCGGGAATGGAGTCAGGAAACCGGCAAGCCGACTGGCTCTGATATTTTTGGGGTGCCCCATTTGCCTCCACTCCTGACTTCAGCAGGGCCCGATAAACCCGCCCCAGGATACAGCTCCTGACTGCAGTTGTCTCTCTTCTTTGAAGGTGGTTGCTTTGGAATGATCAGACACCCTACCCACGTAACCTCTCTTCATGTGTGAGCCAAACTGTAGTGGCAGAGTTGCATTCAAATTGAACCAGGATTGAATTGGCTTTGAAAGCAATTTATTACAGCAAACCTTTTCTCTCTTCTGATGCCCATTCAGCATTTTTGAGTTTGTTTTCTAAGTGTTCCTTTCTCTTGTTGCTGCTTTTGGATGATAGTTACTGATCCCTTATAATATAGGAATGTAGAATTGTCGTTTCAATCCAAATTCTGCCATCAGAAATTAATAGTGACAACAACAACTTGCATTTACATAGCACTTTTATCATGCTAAAATGTCCCAAGGTGCTTCACCAGAGCACTAGCAAACAAAATTTGACTTCAAACTGCACAAGCAGATATTAGGACAAATTAGGCTTAAAACTTTGTCAAGGAGGTGGGTTGTAAAGAACATCTTAAGGAAGAAAACAGAAAGAGAGGTGGAGAGGTTTAGGGAGGGAATTCCAGAGCCCAAGTCCGAGGCAGCTGATGGCCCGGCTCAAGAAGAGTGCAGAGGATCTCGAATGGTGGTGTGGCTGGAGGAGATTACAGAGATAGGGAGGGGCGAAGCCATGAAGGCCATGGATAGAATTATGAGCTGATAGCCCATGGTGCAGCACAGCGGCAGGCTTGGGCCTTGGTCATAACTGTAGTTTGGGCTCCAAATAGACAAATCCAGGTAAGGGTAACTGTTGTGTAAGTTGCTAAGGAGAGCAGAGATTAAAGAGTGAGGAGTGTTGTTGCCTGGATGAGTGCAGCTCCAACACTCAAGAAACTTGACACCATCCAGCACAAAGCAAGCCTACTTGATTGGCATCCCACCCACAAACATTCACTCCCTCCACCACCGACACATAGTGGCAGCAGTGTGTACCATCTAGAAGGTACAGGAACTCACCAAGGCTCCTTAGACAGCATCTTCCAAACCCACAATCACTACCATCTAGAAGGATGAGGGCAGCAGGCAATTGGAAATACCACCATCTGGAAGTTCCCCTCCAAGCCACTCACCATCCTGCCTTGAAAATATACCACCGTTCTTTCAGTATTGCTTGGTCAAAATCCTGGAACTCCCTCCCTAACAGCACCGTGGGTGTACCTATACCACATGGACTGCAGCAGCTCAAGTAGGCAGCTCACCACCATCTTCTCAAAGGCAATTAGGGATGGGCAATAAATGCTGGTGTAGCCAGAGACACCCGCATCCCATGAATGAATTTTTAAAAAGCCTTTGAATCAGGTCACATAGACATAATCCAGTCCAATTTCAAGTCATACATTCTATCTTTATCACAGCATTATACAATCATGGACTCATGCAGCGCAAAAGGAGGCCATTCAGTCCATTGTGCCTGTGTCAGCTCTTTGAAAGAGCTTTTGAATTGTTCCAACCCCTTCTCCCCCATTCTTTTCTGCAATTTTCTCCCCTTCAAGTACTTACCCGATTCCCTTTTAAAAGTTACCCTTGAACCTGCTTCTGCCGCCCTTTCATGTCATGGATTTATATAACACCATTCCAAATTCATATCCCATATTCATAATAGAAACGGACAGTATTAACCTGTAAAGCTGTAATTACACCATCTAGCCAACGGAGGTGCTATTATGCTACCACTAATGGGTGGATGTCAGTGTGACATGTTTACATAGCCAGTTTCCATTATAAATGTTGAGTCAGTGGTGCATCCAGAAGTAAGATAGGATTTTCTAGAGAGCAACACTTTTTCCAGTGCAATGGTTAAAGGATCCTCACAGTAACACTAGGAGGGGATGAATACAACAAAGCATGTAGCAGGTAAGTAAAAAAATGGTTCCTGGTAACATTTCATCCAGCTCACTGTATGAGGCCAGAATTGGGCTCAACAGCAACCCCTCCGTACAACAAATTAGGTTGCTGATGTCTACTTGCAAAACGTGTGACCATTTTGAATGAAGCACAAGAGTTCTCGCTGGTGCTTATATTCCAATTTCAAGGCTGCACTTTCAGGGGGGAGGGACAAAAATATGGGAAAATAAGAAATGACAAAGCATGAACAGGAGGCCCGGCTTTGAAGTTTTCAAATAGTTTAACTCCCTGCACTGACAATTGTTGTTCGAGAATGGGCTGATCAGAGGAATTTGTAACAATGTAGTGTTGACATGATATCGACACCAAAATGTGTGAACCAAGTGGCATTAACCTTGCTGATAGTTTGTGAAAATCCTAGGCCAAAGGTATTAGCAAAAACCACCTGGATTTCAGCAGCAACACGGCTACAAAGCCCAGCGGAGTCAAAGACCCTATCAAAGGAAATAGGTTTTGAATTGACTTTCTCATAACCTGTTCAGGTTTTGCCTTTGTTAAATCATGAATGAGTCGGCTCTTAGCAGAACTCCGGGCCTAAATCTGGCTTCAGTCGGTGGGGGCATTGTGGGGAATGGTGTGGGGTGTTTGGTGGGTGGAGGGGGGTGAGGGGGGGGGGCGGTGATGGTGCAGGTATGGAGGGGGGATGTTGGTGTCACAGGGACAGAAAAAAGACATGTTTACTTTTTCCATCATTGAAGGTTTTTGGAAGCTGAAGTGTTGTTGCTTTGGCAGCTGGAGATCAATTGTAGGGTTTGCTACATGGCAGCCACACAGAGCTCGAACAAAGGTCTACGTAGGGTCAACGAAAGCACAGTAACTCTATACCTTGACAATAACACGACTGACCCCCGTGCAGTCAAAGGTTAAATGTGACTGACTGAAAAATCTTGTCAAAGCTGGTGCTTGCGACTAAACATTGGATGAATGAAAACTGGGTGTCTATTGCATGAGCTGTCATCCTTATGAAAGCACTGTGGTGCTTGTGGTGCCGGCCTGTTGTTTAATTCTGCAGCTTCTCATTATTCATTGTTTAAAATGTGTGGGTTAGGTATTTTGTTAAAGAGGTTGAGCAACATAACTGAAATCCGTGCAACTGTGTTCAGAAAAAGCCTGGATCGCTGATGCCGTTTCACTTAGAGAATGAGGTTTTTTTTATTGACAATCGTATGATTCTTCAACCCCTGGTTTCCCATACAATTAACAATCGTATTCCCTATGGTCATCAACATTCTTATATGGCAAATCTCACATTTTCTTTTGCCAGGATCACCCTTCCCGATTTACCAGCTGAAATCTATCCAAGTCCAATTTATCCCTGAGGATGCCGATTTTACCTCTGAAGTTTATTAACAGCCACTTATCATTGACACAACTTGTGGTAATGTTGAGACACGTACAAGGAAAACTTGCTTTGCAATCTGGACACACCCCTGCCTCCTAGGATACAGAGCCTGAGCCCCCACCTCCTCCCTGCCACCTCAGGATCAAGTGCTGGTGTATCGCAGCCAGGGTTGGAAGGCCTTCCGATTTCCTGAAAGTGGCTAAGGACATTTCACAGCCACCAATCTCTGGCACACTCCTGGAATTTAAGTGTACAGAGGCATATTAGAACTCATGCGATTGTGGGTAGGTACGTGATAAATTCATCTCACCCGCTCATTGATGGGGACGCATTTACCACAGAAGCAAAGGACTCACAGTGAGAAAAGGGCACTCGCACACTCTGATTTTCAGCTCATAGTTTTGACAGCACAAAAAGATTGAAGTTCACACGTACATGCGAGCATGAGCATTAAAATCACATGACCAACAACGGTGTTTATTACTTATTCTTTATTTCCCGATCAGAAATATATTGGCAACATCTAGACTCCCCAGTAGCCCAATGTGGCTGACATATTGGGGAGGCAATGGTTGGGCAGGTGGTGGCATAGTGGTATTGTCACTGGACCTAGTAGACACAGGGTAATGCTCTAGGGACATGGGTTCAAATCCCACCACAGTAGATAAAAAAAATCTGGAATTAAAAGTATAATGAGGTGAACTGTGGACAAATGCCCCACACTCCAAAGTAAATGACAGGTGCAGCCAGAGTAGATTCCATGGATTTCTCAACAACCTATCCTGACCTTGAACTGACTGTCATAAAAACCCATGTGGTTCACTAATGCCTTTTAGGAAAGGCAGTCTGTTGCCCTTTCCTGGTCTGGCCTATATGTGGCTCCAGACCCACAGCAATGTGGTTGATTCTTAAATGGCCTAGCAAGCTATTCAGTTCAGATGGGCAATAAATGCTGGCCTAGCCAGTGATGACCCCATCCCATGAATGAATAAATAAAACAAGGAGTATCTGTTTTAAAAGACATTATAGGTGAATTTACCCACAATTTTGTTTTTTACAAAATTACATTGCAGGGGCAGTGCTAACCTGGTGAAGCATTTTGCAAGACCATGAGGATATAAGAATGTAAGAATTAGGAATAGGTGTATGACATACAGCACCTCAAGTCTGCTCCACCATTCAATAAGATCATAGTTAAATTTCTACATCAACTCCACTTTCCTGTCCTATCTCCATATCCCTTGTGCCCCTTATTGCCCAAAAATCTATCAATCTCAGCCTTAAATATATTCATCAACTAAACATTTACTGAGGTAGAAAATTCCAAAGACTCACAAATCTTTGAGTGAAAAAACTTCTCCTCTTTTCAGTCCTAAATTGTCAACTCTGAAATTGGATTCCTAGTTCTAGCTCTTCACCTGTTACAATCCCAGCTGATGTTAATACTGGGCAAGTCAGATTCCAGAGTGGAAACTGGCTTGATAGATCCTAGCTTTTTTTTGAAACTGTGGAGGAAAGCTACTGAACAAATTCACAGGAGTCTGCTAATGAACTTTTAACACAAAGAATAAAATATTCCTTAAAACAAGTAAAATGAACTATATTACACTAGACAAAAGGGCTGGTAAGATCTCAATATAAACACAAAAAATGATTCAAATATTCACAATTCCTTCACCCCAGCTATATCTTTATAGACACATACAAATTCGGAAAAATTAAACAATTTATCTATCTTATTCAGGGTAGGTATGCGGTGCATGGGAATCAACAGGTGAACTGTGCACAGGCACACTACACTCCAAAGTAAATGACAGATGCAGCCAAAGCAGGTACTATGGATTTCTCAACAACCCACCATTTTGTTTCTCTGCTCTCTGCTTGCCCTTGTAATGAAAGCAAATGAAGGTGGAATCCAAATGCAAAAGGTGAAGGGTCATTTTGGCTGTGTACCTAGGCCTGAGAGGTCATCACAGTCCCATGTCATGCTGCAAAAGTGTGTTTCCTTTTGAGGCAGCAGTGTTGTTAACCTACGCTTACAGATTGACAAGCCTAGGAAATCAAGGGGAGGTGTTGGGGGATGGGGGCAGGGGGGTTGGAGGAGAATCTATAAGCAAGCCAAGGGAACAGTCACTATGGTTGCCAACTGTGATTAAATGTATTGCTGGAGGTTTCATCACATGACTTTCCCCCACATTCCAGCCATTAGTTGGCCAACACACTCATCCTTGTGGCGCACAGCCTTCCTAAGCTAATTGGAAAGCAAAAAGACTTTTCCCCAATTTTCAATATTTTTATTTCTGGTGAAGAACAATGTTCAAAGAAAATGACAAAAAAATACAATTCCTTCTTAATGTCTTAGCGATTTTTCTTTGGGGTTTCACACAGCAGTGTCCTGGAGATTGAACTTCAATTCCAGGAGGCTGCAGGTCAATCCTGGAGGGTTGGAAACCCTAACTGTCACTCACTTGCAATTTTCCCCAAATTGACCAATTGCGGCCAGTGTTGAGCTCGCTGTCCAATTAAAGACAATGGGCAGGTCCCAGGAGAGCCAACAGTAGACCCTGAAACTTGGAAGCAGCAGCAGGATGCCATGGTAGGTAAATGAGGGAGAGGGCATCCCAAGATGGAGGCACCATCTCTCCAACGGGGAGAATCTCCGGCTCAGTGAGCCCACCTGCCGAGGTGTAAAATGACGATCAGAGACATTGGGCGTGCGTCCCAACATCCCAACTTGGCTGCGCGCCTGCCAAACTGTCAAAGGCCTGTTAAGGCCATTGAACTGACAATTGAAATAATTAACGGAGCTGCCCTTCCAACCTTAAGGTTGGGGGGGGGTGGGGGGGGCAGGCGAAGAGCCCAGGCGGCCTTCGCATTTTTCATGGAACCTCATCCACGGACGGGTTTGAGGTTTGATTGAAGGATTTTAAAGTTTCGGAAAAATTTTTGCATTGAAATTAATACTCATGTATTGACAGCTCATGTGACAGTTTCACATGGAGGGAACATGTCATAAAAAATTTTAATTGGCCCGCCCACATAAAATAGCGGCACTGACTCAATCGGGGGCGCTGATCAGGTCTGCGCCCGCCCATCACCACCCCCCCGCCCCCCCCGCACAACGGGGGGATATTTATAATGAAAGACCATTGCAGCCAGGCCATCGTGTGTGTGGTGGCAGCGGGGGATGGGGGGGGGGGGTGGGGAGCAGAGGGGTGGCGGGGTGGTGGTATAAGCTCCTTCAGCAATGGCCTCTAGCTTCCCAAAACACCATCCCATCCCTGGTCTGCCTCTGGGATGTCAACGTCAGGCAACTGCACCATCTCCCACTGCCAGGGGGACATGGAGGTTAAGTGGAAGATCTGAGTTGGCCTCCTAAAGTAAGCCTCAATTGGCCTTTATTGCTTCAATTGGCTACCTGCTGCTTGTGAGCAGGTATCTCCACCACCTCCCCATCCTGCCTGCCTCTGTGTGCCCTCCCCCGCCCCATCCACTGCGGGGGTGGTGGGAGGAGGGGAGTCAAAAACTCAACCCCTAATGTCACCTCAGAATATATTTTCATGATTGCATTTGACTTACTCCTAGAATATTGTCGCAAGTATTGATTTAACCTAGGTAGAATAAGAAATTTACAGGAATGTTGCCAGGGCTTGAAAATTGTAGCTATGAGGAAAGATTGGATAGGCTGGGGTTGTTTTCCTTGGAGCTGAGAAGGCTGAGGGGTGACCTGATTGAGATGGACAAGATTATGAGGGGCCTAGAGAGAGTAGACAGGGGGGTCAATTACCAGGGGGCACAGATTTAAGGTGATTGGTAGAAGGATTAGAGGGGACATGAGGAAAAACTTCTTCACCCAGAGGGTGGTGGGCGTCTGGAATTCACTGCCTGGTTTGGTAGTGGAGTCAAAAGCCCCCAACTCATTTAAAAGGCGCCTGGATCTGCTTCTGAAGTGCTGTAAACTGAAAGGCTACAGACCAGGTGCTGGAAGGCGGGATTAAAATCTGCAGCTAGTTTTTTTTAAAAAATGTTTCTTTATCGGCTGACACAGAAATGATGGGCTGAATGGCCTCTTTCTGTGCTGTAGCTCTTCTATGGTTCTAAGTGTCCTATGGTTCCAAATCTGGCTGGACAGCCAGGCATTGAGTAATCTCTTTACCCAGTGCCACCTAGTGACCCCAGCTGAAAAGTACATGTGGGTGAATGTTGGATGAAGATAAGATCAGGCTCGCTGTGAAGCACTACACAGTCCAATAGCAGGAACACCATCAAATGAAGTATGGCCTGAGTGGGAAACGTACCCCAGCCGATCCAATCTATCCTCAGCTGCAATTTTCAAGCCCTGATCTGAGACCGGCCATTGTTTCAGGTAACTTGGTGCCAAGAACCCCAAGGGCCAATGGAGCTCTGAACAGATTTATCTGGTTTTGCCCCACTCCACACATCCGAGGCTCAGAAGTCAGCCAAAAACACCAAGCCCCAAGCTGAGTTCAGCTAATTGAAGCCATTTTCCTGTTACAATGGTACAATGTTGTAAAGTTCTTTAATGCGGAATATTCCAGTGGTGGTGAGGGAGCAGAATCAACCTCCCAGGAATTGCCATGGTTTTCTGTTAAAGGATTTTCAATGTGACCTCCATTTCCTTGATATCCCAGTGCCCCTAGTGTCCAAACCCATACTGACGCAATTCTACATCACTGCTAATTCTGGAAAACAAAGCTCATTTCAAATTTTTACCTCAAATGGCTTATGTTTTTATTACTTTTAATGTTTCATAATGCTCCCGTGACTTTTTAATTACATTAAAGGTGGTACATAAAGGTAAGTAGCTGTTGCTGTTGTTCTCTGGATTTGTTCACGCAACGAGTGGTTCGGGTCTGGAACGCGCTGCCTGGAAGTGTGGTGGAGGCAGGTTCCATCGAGGCATTCAAGAAGGCATTAGGTGACTGTTTGAATAGAAACAATGTGCAGGGGTACGGGGAAAAGGCAGGGCAACAGTGCTAGGTCATGATGGTCACTTGCAGAGCTGGTGCAGACACGATGGGCCGAGTGGCCTCCTTCTGTGCCGTTAAAATTCTGTGATGTGATTCTGGCAAGGCTGTCCTTGATTCAGGGTTAACAACTCTGACTGGACATATTCCTGGATATCCCATCACCGGACCTCCAGCCTCCAAGCACCTTTGGTTGCCTGGCATGTCCAACAGCACGGTGCCCCACCTCTCCACACCGATTGGACGCTGGGCAAACTCTTTGTCACCTGATTGGATGATTCTTGACTCTAAGGCAACCAGCCCTTTTTTTTTCCCATTTGTAATGTGTCAACTGAAGTTGTTCAAAGAAAATGAAAAGAAAACACAAAACAATTTTTTTTTTCAATGTTTCAGTGATTTCTCTCCCAGAGTTGCTCCCAGGAGTGTAGAGGAGGTTATTCTTCAATTCTTGGAGACTTCAGGGCAACCTGGAGGATTGGCAACCCCGCAGTAGTTGCCTTGTAAAAGTGATCCTTCTTCCACCTGCTGCAGTCTGGTGGTGTTGATGCTCCCATAACAGTATGTTGAGTGGAGAACTCCTAGATTTTGACCCAGTGATAATGAAGGATTAGCAACTTATAAAGTTTTATGAGAGAGGCCTTTAACTGAGGATAACAATCTCATTGACATGTTTTAAATTCACAATTTACTGTAATTTTATTATTGTGATTTATTGTGATTACAGCAAACTGCATCATTGAAAGGCTTTGATCACCTAAAGTGGATCATGAATCCCCAGCAAATTTTGCAATATGTCCCACCTTCAATGCTTTAATCCATCATCACCTTCTTAAGATTGTTGATAACCTGGGTAAGGTCCATTGTTACACTCTGACCTGAGACTGGCCATTGATTCAGGTAACTTGGTGCCGAGCACCTCAAGGGCCGCCGAAGCTCTGAACAGATATTACTGGTTTTGCCCCACTCCACATCCTAGGCTCAGATGTCAGCTATAAACACCAAACCCCAAGCTGAGGTCAACTAACTGAAGCCATTTTCCTGTTACAGAAAGACAAGCTGATGGCAGACGTATAGTTTTGCTGCTGCCGGCGAGACTTGGCAATATAAAGAGGCTGGCCTACCTTGTTTTGTGATAGTGGAGACCTACTTTGTTGAGTTTTTTGCTGTGTTTGTCTGCTCTGGCCTCTGTTAATTCGCCATCACTTTATCTGCTGTCCAGTCCTGTGGCCAGAGTCGAGGTGATTGTTGGTGGAAAGGATACCGGATAAATCGTTGCAGAAACCCATGCACCAACAAAAGAAAGGCTTTGAGATCATAGGGATGCCTTGTATTCCTTGGGTTTCATCACATGACTTGCCCCCACACTCGAAGCCATTAGTCAGCCAACACATCTATCCCTGTGATGTACTGCCTTCCTACACCAATTGGAAAGCAAAAGACTCGTTACCCAATTGGACGGTGCTTCAGCCAAACAGCCATTTTGTCCCCCCAATATCAATATTTTTATATCTGGTAAAGAGAAATGTTCAAATAAATTGACAAAAAAAAATCTTTTTAAATGTGCCGAGGGTCTTTCTCCAGGATTGCACACAGCAGTGTCCTGGAGATTGATCTTCTATTCCTGGTGAGTCCAGGCCAATCCTGGAGGGTTAGCAACCCTATCAGATTAGCTGGAGGATGAACATGTGATCTTAATATCAATGTGGTTCAGAAGATAGTGGGTTCAAGTCCCACTTCCAAGACTTGAACCCATTATCTAGGCTGATGCTCTGAGAGAGTACAACACTGCTCAAAGTGCAGTCTTTTGGTCAGAGGTTAGGCTTTGCTCTCTCAAGTGGATGCAAAAGATCCCATATGGCACTATTTGAAGGTGCAGCAGGAATGTTATTCCCAGTGTCTTGGCCAATATTTATCCCCCAACCAAAATCACTAAAGCAGATTATTTGGTCTATCACATTTCTGATTTGTGGGTCTTGCTGTGTGCCAATTGTCTGCTGTGACTGCACTTCAAAAAGTATTTCACAGGCTATAAAGCACTTTGAGATGCCCTGAGGTTGTGAAAAGTGCGATATAAATGGAAAACTTTATTTCTTAAACTGCCATGACAGGATTGACGCTCACACGCTCTGATATCATTAGTTCAGGCCTCTGGATTACAAGTCCACTAACACAACCATTGCAGTGCTGTACCCAAAACAGTCAGAGCTCACATCTTTAAACCCTCCTCACAGTTTTCCTAATCTCCTTTGCTACATGTCTCCCTAATTCCGCTAAATGTTACCTCATATCCTACACCCCTTAAGTCACCTGCCTGACATCCCACTTTCTTCTCACCCAAAGACATTCCACTTTCTTCTCACAGGCAAAGCCTCTTGGGAGGTTGAAGGTACTATACGAATACCCCAATTATCTCAAAAAAGGATTTCACGTATCTGTGTTGTGAGGCAAGTTCAAAACTGTGATTATTGCATCGACAAATTATCCTTCTTTCGAACCCTGTGTTTTGGACATGTCAGGAAATAATTTCCTTTCCCAAGCTTCCTTATCCCCTGAGTCTCCCGCCTTGTTCTGGTTGGAGGCTGCGAAACTCAGCAGGTTCCCCAGCAGGGCTCCTAACTGAAGGACAGGCACAAATAATTGGTCACAGATTTTTCTGAGGCTCTACACAAAGCCTCCCCTATTCACACACACACACACACACACACACATACACACAGCTGCACAATCCAACATTCCCCATCACACTGTTTCCTCTCTCTCTCCCCCGACCCCCTCCTGCCCCCAACCCACCCTTTTCAGGAGTGAGTCCCTCTTTAAATGTTTTCTGTTCATTGTTCAAGCCTAAATCCATCCTTGTTAATGTCCTTGCTGTGGTACATATATATGTATACATGAAACTCTATGAAAGCTGCATCATTCGGATGTGGCTGATTGTTGCCTGGCAATTGCCATCAACATACATTAAAGGCATAGAATAAAATAACATCTTCTGCATATTATCAGGAGGTTCACATAAAGACGTTTAAAGGGACATTGCCTCCATGAAAAAGCTTTTTGTTTTCTCTCCGTCTACAGAAGTACCTTGTAACGAAATAAATGGCATCGAAATGCATCACTTGGGATGATGCTATTGTGACCAAAACAACAGCAACAAAAACTTGCATTTATATCACACCTTTAGCATCAAAACGAGCTTCACAGGAATATCTATCAAATGAAATTTGACACCGAGCCACATAAGGAGACATTAGTTCAGATGACCAAAAGCTTGTTCAGGGAAGTCGGTATTAAGAGGCATCTTATAGGAGGGAGAGAGGTGCAGAAGTTTTCGAGGGAATTCCAGAGATGGGCCAGGGCAGTGGAGTGACACACTTCCCCCTTACACTTTTCATTCGCATCCCTCCTCCCCACACCCACCGCTTAAACAAAACTAAGTTTGACCAGTATTTCTTTAAATTCGAGTCTTAAAGGGACTAAGAGTAAATTTTTAATACTTTTTAAACTATTTTTTCCACTCCGGAAACCTCTAAGAGACATGACATCATGGAGAAAAAAACAACATGAGCATGATACTAGAAGTGAGATTTAATTACAGAATGAAAATTAAACCCTCCCTGCTGTGGATCTGTGTTTACACTACCTAGATTCTAGATATGAACCGGTATGAACTTTCTGTTTAGAGCAGGGGTAAGGGCGACAGCTTAACTGTGCTAATTTTTGATGTGAATTTTGTGCTTAGCAAGGGGAGGGGTTTTAGCAGTGGGGAATAGAACACTTTCCCTATATTTAGTGTCAGTTTTGAAGTTTCCACAGTCAGGTACATCTGTTGGTTGCTGGGTTAAAGCTTCCTCGATTCTGCTCTGCTTCAGCCCTCAGTCTCAAAGAGCACCCCCTAATGTCACAGCAGCATTATGGCATTTCCCCAATTCCTGGAGTACTTGCTCTGGGTCAGATTGCCAATTTAGAACCAAATAGCATTAGAGTCATAGAGTTATACAGCACAGAAACAGGAACTTTCGGCCCATCGTGTCCACGCCAGCCATCAACAGCTATCTGTTCTAATCCCATTTTCCATCACTTGGCCCGTAGCCCTGTTGAATTAAGGAACAGTTTTGTGCCGTTGGAACTTAATTGAGACAAGTGAAAGGTAAACCTTATCCCATCAATCTGGATTCATTGTGAATTCAGGTCCCAGAAATGAGAGACCAGAGCCTGACCCCTTCCTCCTTCAGCAGGTATTAAGAGATCATTGGCAACCATGGACTTCCATTGGGTTGGTCCATGATTATGCTTGGCAAAGTACTGCAGTGGTTTGCCGTTGCCTTCTGCAGTATGGCTGACCAGGAAACTCTCCTGCTCTTACCACCTGCCATCGGGCATACTGGAAGGATTTACAGGCTGATAATCAATTTGTTTGGCCACCTTATGAATGTATCTGCTGTGGCCATCAAGTTTCCTGAACCCAGAGCTTCTGGCTCAGATGTAGAGACACTACCACTGTGCTACCATATGATCTCCTGTGTCTGAGCCACTGAGGTTTAAGCTTCAGTTTGAATCTAGGCTTTGCAATTCACATTCATATTGTATTAATATGCTAGGCTGGATTGGATGTCATCTGGAGTTGAGGTGTGAATAGGCCCACTTCCTGCTTTCTGTAAAAGGCCCCTTTTTCAACATCTGTTAATGTGCTTTTGTTTAATTGATTTTAATAAAGTGTGTTTGGAGTAATTTACATCACCTGATTCACAGGGTTACTATTGTTTAGTGATGTGGCTTACAAGATAATTTATTGAGGTGAGAGCTTTGTTCTGATCCTACCTTAGAAGAATTCTTCAAAGTAGGGGACAGCATAGAGTAAGAAAGCAAAAACAGTTGAGTTTTAGGGACGGCCAGGGAGCTCAGGGCCCAGACAGTTCAAGGCCCGGACTCCTTATTTGGCCTTTTCTCCTTACCCTTTTCCATCTTTGGAGGTATCTTGCACAATACCCCTGACTGTGGGTTTCTTAATTTAAAAGAGGCTGATTATCAGTTCGCTGTACAACGTGTAGTATTGGTTTAAAAGAAAGTTATTTTTCATAATCCATAACATTAATGTTCTTTCCACATCTGTGATTGCAGCCAAAAAGAATTCTCTCAGCCTGGAAGCTGAACCTCTTCCAATGTTCAGGGCCTAATATGAGCGTTCCTGGGAATGTTACAATGAGTTTTTTCTGCTGTGCGGAAAGGAAGGTCACAACTATAGGGCCTAATTGTTAATAACACTTAATTACCTCAGCTTCTTGCTACCTCTCTCTCTCTCCTTCACTCACTCCTTTGGAAACAGGAAGTGCACCACATGCCACGATCACAGGAAGATTAATGCTTCATATCTCTTGCAATGTTTTACCCTTCTTTATCCCATTAGTTGTCATTTTCCTTTTTTGAAAGCCCTTTTTGAAAAGTCACTGGGAGGTTTTAATGGTTAGCAGGACAATGATGGGATGAGGAAGAAACAAAGTCAAATGACAACAGCAGCTGGAAACCCAGCCCGGCAGAAACAACAACAATGTTTGGGGTACCAATTAGGGTGGCCAATAATTGGAAAGTCAAAGGTCAAGAACATAATGATGTCATTTCCTGTGAGGCCATGGCAAAGTGGAGATAAATGCACCATGGGAAAGGGAGCTTTGAAGAAGGAGCTTTGTCCAATCACAAGGATTTGTGCTCAGTGTTCTCAAAAAACAGTAACGTACTATTCACTCAAGAATTTGTAATAGAGCTATTTTGCAGAGTCTAGGCTTTTTCATGCTATGTATTGTACATGGGAATTTCAGTTAAGAATTCCTCAAGCCAAGAAGAATTGAAATGAAATTTGGATTTTTTTTTCAATTATTCTTCCCACATTGTGAGCCCACTGAAGACATTTGTTAAGCCACCCTGGAGCGGCTGAGGGTGTTGTCATTGCAATGGCATCTCCATGATATAACATGGACATCTTGAGCCTGGTACAGAAAGCAGACAAAGAGACAGAGTTAAAATAAAAGCAAGGTATTCTCGAGGAGATGATAAAAGTCCAAGGTCCTTTTTTTTCCCATCCCTTTAATGCTTTGAAAAGCCCAAAATGGGGAGATAGAACACCACATGATTGGGTAGTGGGTAGAATTGTTGAGAGCGGTGATTGAAGAAGATGGTTTTTGAAGGACAGCAGATTAGCTGCAGGGGTTTAGGGAGAAAGTTCTGAATTGTGATAATATCATATTGGAAGGCTCTACCATCTTTGGTGGAGCAGTGGATGTTGGAGAAGGTGGGGGAGTGGGAGGAAGTTGGTGAAAAGGGAGGGCAAAGGGAGGGTGGGAAAGAGGATAAGTGAGTGGGGCAGGGGACGATACTAGGGCAGATGATCAAAAGCTTGGTCATGTAGGTGTTAAAGAGCATGCTAAAAGAGAAGAATGAGTCAGAGATGTTTAGGAAGGGATTTCAAGAGCTTGGGGCCTGCCAGCTGAAGGAATGGCCACCAGTTTTGGAGCGATTAAAATCTAGAATGTGCAAGATGTCAGAAATGGGGAAGCACAGGTATTTTGGAGGTCTGGAGGAGGTTGCAGAGTTAGGGAAGGGTAAGACCATGGAGGGATTTGGAAACAAGAGTGAGAATTTTAAAATGGAGATATTTCTGAACCAGAAGCCAATGTAGGTGAGTGAGCACATAGGTGATGGATGAACAAGGTCAGGGTCGAATAGGGTGCCAAAGTTAAGAGCAGTGTAATCCAATGGTTCAACTTGGTCAATGAGGGGAATGCAGGTAGTGGTATGACTTTAGAATTCGTGGAAGGGGCTGAAGTCAATGGCTTAGTTTTTTCAATGCGGGACTATGGCTCATCCATGATTGGATGGTCAAAGCACAGAGGCAGTTGAGGGAATAGGATGATGTGAAGAGATAGGCATGGGTGTCAACAAACACTATAAAGTGGGTTTTTTGGTGATTGGACTGAGATCAAACGGTGCCAGGAGCTTATGGGAATGGTTAAAATGCTGCAGTAGTTATGAAGGATACACAGATCAGCATCCCATATTGAAGAATTACTTTTTTGATTGGCTGCATCATATTCAAACATCAAGAATGAGCTCCACATAATTCTGAGCACCCCTGGAGGCTGTTGGGCAAAATAGGAGAGAGAAACAAGCTGGCAGTATGTGCAGATCAGATGTTATCTCCTGTCAACAGTTGTCCAAAATGGGGGCAAAACAGTGAACAGAGTTGAATCGATTTTCCTTGATTCAGCTGAATTAGTCTGTCAAGATTCTCACTGATTTAGAAAAACAGGCATTTCTAACTCAAATAATACAATAGCTTATAATTGCTTGTAAAACTCAACTCTTAGAGTGTGATATTTACAGTAGCAGGAGTGTAACAAATATTGAATAATGAGGTGTTAAATTGACCTGTCTAGATGAATAATTAATTGGCCTGTGCAGCAATGACAGTGGAATCATTCCTCCCTGCTTTCATTTTTGCTTCGTGTTAGGTTATTTTGGAAAAGAAAGATTTGCATTTATATAGCGTCTTTCTCAACCACAGGACATTCCAAAGCACTTTACAGCCAGTTAAATACTTTTGAAAGGCAGTCAGTGTTTTAATGTAGAAAATGTGCCAGGCAATTGGCATACAGCAAGCTCCCACAAACAGCAATGCGATAATGACCAGATAATCTGTTTTTGTGATGTTGATTGAGGGATAAATATTAGCCAGGACACTGGGGAGATCTCCCCTGCTCTTCTTCGAAATAGTGCAATGGGATCTTTTACATCCACCTTCAAGGACAGACAGGGCCTTGGTTTTAATGCCTTATCCAAAAGATAGATATAGTGCTTACTATATTCTTCTCCACGTAATAAGGCCCACCAGGAGAACGGGAGTCTTTGGTCATTACCAAATTCTGGTTATCGGCAATTAGGACCAAAACTATATTCTAATGCCAGACTTTTGAATGGGCGTGCCTTATTAGCACAGAACCCTTTCACCAAAGTAATCCCAGTGCCTTCAAGAAAGGGATGAAACTTGAAGCTAAGAAATTACGTAGGAACATAGGCTCATCGGACTTTGGAGCAGGCGAAGGCCATTCAGCCCTTCAAGCATGTTCCACCATTCAGTAAGATCATGATTTGATTTGTTTGTGGTCTTAATTCTATTTTCCTGTTTGCCCCCACCCCCACCCCAACCCTTGACTCCCTTGTCTATCAAAAATCTATCCAACTCAACCTTGAATAATTTCAATGACCCAGACTCCACTGCTTTCTGGGGAAGACAATTCCACAGACTAATGACCTTCCGAGAGAAAAAAATTTCTCCTCACCTCCGTCTTAAAAGGGAGACCTCCTATTCTTAAACTGTGTGCTCTAATTCTAGCCGCCCCCACAAGAGGAAACATCCTCCCTCTATCCAGCAGCATACATTTTTTTTTATTCATTCATGGGACGTAGGTGTTGCTGGCTAGGCCAGCATTTATTGCCCATCCCAAATTGCCCTTGCTCAGAGTACATTTTTAAGAGTCAACCACATTGCTGTGGGTCTGGAGTCACATGTAGGCCAGCAGATTTCCTTCAAGAACAATACTGAACCAGATGGGTTTTTACAATAATTGACAATTAATTCCAGATTTTTTTTATTGAACTCAAGTTCCATCATCTGCCATGGTGGGATTCAAACCCTGGTCCCCAGACCATTACCCCAGGTCTCTGGATTACTAGTCTGGTGACAATACCACTATGCCATTGCCTCCCCCCAGCACTACATGTCCCTTCATTTTGTTTGATAAAGGGTACAGCAGATATGCTCAGGGTTGTCAGCCAAGGTGATGTTATCCTGTGTGCCCTTAGCATTGGTGTTGGTGAGAATAGCTTATTTAGAGGTGAAGGGTCATCTTTCCTCACATTCAAATATTCTTTCCAACACTTTACATTTCCTACATTGTACCAATGACCACACCCCTAAAGTACTTAATTGGCCGTAAAGCACTTTGGGACTACCTGAAGTCCTGAAAGGTGCTATATCAGGACAAGTCTTTCTTTTTACTAATCGGTAGATCCAAGCCCTGCTTCAAGCATGGAGAACCTAATCCAGACTGATAGGATAATCAGTCAAGATGCCATTGTTCAAGTCAAAAAATATACCAAGCCCTGTCTCCGGTGGATGTAACGGATTCTAATGTACTGTAGGGAGAAGAGTAACTTTTTTATCCATTCATGGGATTTGAGCATGACAAGCAAGGCCAACATTTTTTGCCCATTCTGACTTGCTCTTGAGAAGATGGTGTTGAGCCACAGCATTCTGTGTGAATTATATTTTTCTTAGCATTTTATTTAATTTTTGGTCAACTTTGTTAATGTCTCCTTTGGCCAAGAGCCAATCTTATGGCTGATTAAGTTCCTATGTGAAGCCACTTGGGGCATTTTACTACATTTAAGGTGCTATATAAATGCAAGTTTTTGTTCCTAACCATTCTGCTCTCAATCGTTCTTTAAAGGCTGTGGGGGAGGAGGAAGGGGAAGGGAGAGGCTGGCAATGTGAGCAGCACATTGTTGCTCGGTCGAGGCATGGGGCAAAATCAGGGTCACCGGACATTTGAGTGACATTAGAGGCGGCAGTTATTTCTTTCCTGAGACAGGCAATGAGGCAGTCCGTGTGAAGCTGCGCTATTCTCAAAGAGACATCTCGTTAAATCAGCAGTTAAAGCTGACCAAGTGCATATCTTTGCTCTTTATTTTCACGGGCTGGTGTCAGAAAATGTAAAACAAATCGAGTGTTTTCACGGTTCAAAGTGGTCTAATCATTACTGTGAGACCAGTGTGGAACCATGCTGCTTCACTGAATGTCTTTAACATGTGGCAAAGCAGGAAAACAGCTCAGTATTTAACTCTCTGACCCCTGGTGCCCTGGGACAGTTGATGGCAGGAGGGAGAGATGCTTGGAATACCTGGCCGTTCCTGTGTGCACTTTTGTGCCTGGAATTCCACTTTTGCAAACTTGCTGTCTTCTAACTGAGATCAATCACACCTCCCTTCCACAAACCTTAAGAGTTACTGTGTATGCACTTTCAAAGCAGAATTCAGTTCATAACTGTTGAAGTGTATTATAAATGTATGCAAATGTGTCCATAAACACGCACGCACACACACACACAGACACACACACACACACACAGACAGCCATATGCACACACATACACGCATTTAGGCATATGTGTGCATTGTAAATATAAGCTAGAATTTACCAAGGTAAATTTCCAACACCAGGCTGTTTTAGAATTCGTAGCACAATGAACAGTGGAAAATTCAGGAACAAAGATTGGGCAGGGAATTAATGAACAGCCTATTTCTAGCCTATTCAATACAACCAGTGCAGGACCAGGAAAATAAACATGAGAAGCTGGAGCAAGAGTAGGCCATTCGGCCCCTCGAGCCTGCTCTGCCATTCAATAAGATCATGTTCCCCATAATCTTTAACTCCCCGAAAGTTCAAGAATCTGCCTACCTCAGCCTTGAATAGATTCAGTAACTCAACCTCCACAGCTCTCAGAGGTGGAGAATTCCAAAGATTCACAACTGCCTGAGAGAAGAAATTCCCCCTAATCTCTGTCTTAATTGGATGACCTCTTATTCTGAAATAATTCTAGTTCTAGTTCCTCCACAAGAGGAACAGCCCCTCAACAACTACCCTGTCAAGCCCCCTCAGAATTTTATGTGTTTCATTCCTCTAAACTCCAATGAGTATAAAACCAACTTGCTCAACCTTTCCTCATGAGACATTTTCATCCTGATATCAACCTAATGAACCTTCTCTAAACTGCCTCCAATATAAGTATATCCCTCCTAATTATACATTGCTTTAGACATGGTCTCACTTAGTCCCTCTATTTTTATATCCATCCCCCTTTCAATAAAGGCCAATGTTATTTACCTTCCTAATTACTTGCATTATGGGATGAGTGTTAACATGATCTTATCACATCACTGAAGCTTTTTATAGGGACATTTATCTTCTCTTAACAGGAAAGGTGCTGTGATTTGAATGTATTACACCTTCATGTTTTAATATTGCACAGAGAGTTTGTGTGTGTTTGTGTGTGTGTGTGTGTGTCCCATGTGGTGTGATAAGGAGCACTCGCTGCAAAAGTCCGTAGGGAAGGGGCACTGAATGACAACTACGGTGATGGAACTGTATCCTGGAAAGGTGCACCTACCTTGAGGAGAGGAAGCAAGTGGAGCAAACTAGAGAGAATGACACAAAGGTCAAGCAATTTGTTTAGCAGAAACACTCAGAGAATGGTGCGAATGTGAAACTAGTGACTGCATGGAGTGGTTGAGGCATTGATGCATTTAAGGGGAAGCTGAAGGAACTCATGAAGGAGAAAGGAATGGAAGGATATGTTGATAGAGTGAGATAAAGTCAGATGGGAGGAGGCTTGTGTGCTGCGTAAACACCAGCATGTGGCCTGTTCTGTACTCTAAGATTCTATGTAATTCTATGATATATCTCCTTCTTTGGATAGGTGTCAACTTTTGTTTGATTCTGCTCCTCATATCTACATTAAAGGCACTATACAAATGTGAGTTATTATTCCTGTTGTTGGAGGGCATCACAATAAACCCAATGATGAAAGGTCATCTCAACTTGAATCATTAACTCTGTTTCTCTCCACGGATGCTGCCTGACCTGCTGAGTCCTTCCAGCACTGTTTGTTTTTGTTTCAGATTTCCAGCTTCCACAGTATTTGGCTTTTATATTAACCTTTGACCACTTCCTCTATGACCAGGATTTTAATCAGTTTTCCTAACTTTCCCACAAATGTTTGTGTCCCATTCCTTCTCTCTCTGTGAAGTGTCTTGGGGGAGTATCCTGTAGAAGCTGCTGTATATTTGCAAGTTGTTGCGAAATGCTAAAAGGAGTTCTTCCTAAAAATGACTTGCTGATATTAATAGTTGAATGCTCAGTACATTTTTAACACATTTCCCTGTCTGCTGGTGTAATATTAACCCGCTTAAAATAAACGAGTGAATGACTACTGTAAAATAGCAGGCAGATACATGTCATATGACTGTCTAAAGTAGGCACTCATTAATATCACAACAGCAGTTTCCAATCCTTTATTCTACACAATATTTTGCTCAATACCAATCATCCGCACCCAAGGTGACCTTTTCCTTGCTCCCTTCACCCAGTCCCAATAGAGACTGGATAGGTCTAGAGCGTTATAAAGAAGGCTCCTCACACACAAGGGTCTACATGCTGAGTTTCCGTCCAATTTTCATTCTTCATGATTAGTCACTGGCCCATCCGAGAAAGAAAGTCTTGCATTTACTTAGCACCTTTCACAACTTCAGGACCTTACAAAGCTTTTTTACAGCCGATGAAGTACATTTTTAATTATACTTCACTTTCCTCCTTTAACCTGCCTGTTTGACCAAGCTCTTGGTCATCTGACCAATGGCCCAGATCTCCTGGTCACCGGATCGTCAGAGATCAGACATGTGACCCAGGATGTGCATTGGGAACCTGCGGGAATCCCAACACACTGATCTCCGTGGAAATTGCCCAGGAAGTTTTAACGTCTGATGGACAATTCCCCTGCTCCCTGGGACTCTTCGAAAATGTCTCCTGTCTCTGAGTTAGTGCTGGCGACTTTGGACTGTTCTGTCATACTTACCTGGATAGTTACCCAGGAAAGATCCTTGTCTGACTCATGGGTCAACTAACCTTCCCCCGCAATTACTCACACTGACCCCCTCACCCCCTGACCCCCCCCCCAACTATCCCATGACATCCCTGACTGAACACAACTACTCTTGTCATCCCACAACCTCCCAGATCCCCTGTCTATCACCCGACCTGACCAGCCTTCCCAACCAGACCTGACTAGCCCCCACCACCTGACCACCCTCCTGATCCAACTTGACCCACGCCAACATACCCACCCTACCCAGCTACTGCCCTACCCTAGAGTCACCCTACCCCCTACCCATCTGCCATCCTACTTACTTACCCACTTACCTCACCCACCCTACCACCCTACCCAGTCACTCTTTCATCCACTCACCCATTCGCTTACACTTACACTCGATGTTTAAACTCACCCTATGGTAGTTAGTGCCAGAAAAAGGGGGTGTGTCCTGTCTTTCTCCAGATGCTACAGTGCTCTGATGGACCTCTTGAGTGGAAGCTGCACTCTGCATTTCTGACAAAGCTGGGCTCAGGAGACCCAGCCAGAAAAGCAGAATAGCATCAGGGCTGGCGAAAGTAGGTGGGGAATAGCAATCCGAAAATGATTGTGGCTCCTCGGTAGATCCGGGCCATAACCTCCTTATGCGGCTTGGTGTCATGCTTTATTTCATAATGCTTCCATGAAGCACCTTGGGACGTTTCATTATGTTAAAGATGCCATATAAATATATATTATTGTTGTTTTTGAAGTGTAGTCACTGTTATAAGGTAGGAAACACAGCAGCCAATTAGCACACAGCAAAGTCCCATAAACGGTAATGACCAGATAATCTGTTTTTGTGAGGTTGCTTGAGAGACAAACATTGGCAGGACACTGATAACTTCCCTGCTCTTTATTTGAAATGGTGCCATGCGATCTTTTATGTCCAACTGCAAAAGGCAGGTGTGGACTTGGTTTAACATCTCGTCCAAAAGATGCACCTCTGACAGTGCAGCACTCCCTCAGTACTAAACTGGAGTGTCAGCCGAGATTTCTGGGCTCATACCTCTGGAGTGGATGCTTGAAACACAGTCTTTGCTGCAAAGGAAAGAGTTCTACTCACTGAACCACAGCTCATAACTTCCTTAAAACTGGGCTGTTGAATTCAAAAATACTCAGCATTTATTTACAATTCTTATCTTTAGCTATTTGACTCCTTGCAGCATCACAAAATGATGGCATGATCTCCATGTGTTAAAGGTAGGGATGTTCAGGGCACTGTCAATAAAGTCAGTTGCCTCCCTCTCCAGTATCTCTTTGGCCCTTTCTCAGAGCACTCCTGCATTCACCACAAGATTCCCACAAAGTGGATTTCCCATCCATCTTGCGCCATTGATCTCACAAATGTTGGGACTATGCCAGTAAACCCTGGTATTGCTTGTCCTGGGAATTGAAAGCAAGCATGAGAACTCTACGAAGGTAAATCTATCCCAATATCCAGTGCACCAGAGAAAGCCCTATATTAAAACACTTACAAACAGTCACTTTGGAGGAGGATTTTTGGAGCAGTGGGTGGTGGCCCTGCCACTAGCTCGGAAGGCTCTGGGTTCTAGTCCCACCCCAGGACTTGATGGCCAAGGAAGGTTCATAATATAGCTAAACAGGCTGAGTATCAATCTGCAAATCCTTTCAACACACACCAATGACAGGTGGTAAGAGTGGGAGAGATTCCTGGTCAGCTATGTGATGGAAAGAAATTAGCTCCAGACTACAACATGCATATAGAAGTGCTTGTTGCCGCAGCAACTTAGGCTCCCTGAGTGCAGTATGCCCCCACCAAACTGTGGTTATAAAACACCTGTTGCTGCATTTCTGGGTTAACCTTGTCTGCAAAGGCTTCTGGGTATTTTCCCTCTCAAACAAAACTTGAAACCAAGCCAAAGAAGGAGTTATTATGTAGAATTCTCTACTACAAATACAGACCATCTGTACAGGAATAGAACCTAGAACTTCTGAGTCAGAGGCAGAACCACTACCCACTGCTCCACAAGGCCTCCTCCAAAGTGACCATTTGTACAGTTTTAATATAGGGCTTTCACTGGTGCACTGAATATTGGAATAGACTTACCTTCGTAGAGTTCTCATGCTTGCTTTCAATTGCCAGGACAAGCAATACCAGGATTTACTTGCACAGTCCCAACATTTGCAAGATCGGTGGAGCAGGATCCTTTTACGTAGGAACTTTCTGACAAGTGCAGGAGTGCTAAACCTGCCACTGAGAAAGGACCAAAGAAATATTGGAGAGGGAGGCAACTGACTTTATTTCTGTTATTCATTCTCCACACAAGCCTCTCCTCACATTACTGCATATTATCAATTTACATCTCCTATTTGTCTCTCCCTCATGTTTAGCTAACTTCCATTAAATATTAGAGAAATTATGATAATGAGAGGGCAGAGAAGGGTGATCCCAAGTGTAAATGGATTGAATTATGGTGTTGAGGGATGAACGTTGGCCAGGACACTGGGAGATTTCTGTCTCAAAGTGCAATGCAATCTTTTACATTGACAGAAACAGTTGAATGGGGACCTCATGTCAGCGTTCCACCCAATGATGGCATACTTCCAACAGTGTTCCATTGAGATTCAGTTAAAATTATGATATAGCTTAGTATCCTGAATATTAATTCAAAATAAACCATTGGAGGATGAAATTTAAAATGAGTGAAAACCTATTTAAAAAAGTAAACAGCAAGAACTTCTTTATTCTTACTGTGATTAATGTTTGGAACAATCTGCCCGATGGGATTTTGGACATCAAATGTTAGACAGATTCAAACCTAGTTGGTTGATTTTGGGAATAGCACAAAGAGTAATCGTCAATATGGCATTGTGGCAGTGCCTACACTTCAAAAGTGCTTCAATGGCTGTAGATGTGCTTCAATTGCAGGCAGGTGGAGGTTGTGGCGTAGTGGTATTGTCACTGGACTGGTCATCCACAGACCCAGGGTATTGCTTTGGGAACCTGGGTTTGAACCCCACCACAGCAGATGGTGAAATTTGAGTTCAGTTAAAAAAAGAACCTGAAATTAAAAGTTGAATGATGACCATGGAACCATTGCTGTAAAGCCCATCTGGTTCACTAATGCCTTTCAGGGAAGGAAATATGCTGTACATACATGGTCTGGCCTACATGTGACTCCAGACCCACAGCAATGTGGTTGACTCTAAAATGGCATAGCAAGTAAGCCACTCTGTTCTCAAGAGCAATTAGGGATGGGCAATAAATGTGGGCCTAGCCAGTCAATGCCCTCATCCCATGAATGAATTTTTATAAAGTGCTTTGGGACATCCTGAGGTTATGAAAGATGCTATAGAAATGCAAATCTTCCTTTTCTTTTAACACATGGAATGGATTCTGGACAGAGAGGTGAAAGCTAAATGATTGAATCCATTCAGTTGGATTGATGTAACATTCTGTATCGATGATTTTTGACATTGATGGATTTTTAACATTCTGTTCCATAGCTGTCCTGTGCTCATAAAAATGACTTAATGGGCCAAATGGTCTTTCTATCCTTGACTCTTTGGTTTTATATTAAAGTCCACTTGACGAATGCAACCTGTCTCTTGTTATCAGCCTTTGTGATTGGCGTTCGTCCGTGTCTTAGATGGATGGTTCCTGATCAAAGGTCTCATATGTCAGGATTGATCTGTTGTTGACTGCTGCACCCAGAGACCATCCAAACTTCCAGTAATGATGCAGAGAGCAAGGCAAGCCATCCTGCGAGTTCAGCCAGTAATGTCTGGACTCTGGCTGCACTGAACACAATGTAAGCACAACTGAACGGGTTCTTTACCTGAATCAGCTTTTTGTGTGTTGATGGAGCCACCATTGGCCAAAGGCAGACGATTGCCAGAAGCTCAGTTTTATGAGGTGTAAACTTTGCAAACTTAGTGAAATAAATGGAGCTGTGTTTACTACTTAATGTACAAAAAGCAGGTTATACTTTCTCAGATTATGTTCTCTCCCCCTTCTTCATTCACCTTATCTTCCAATCATAATCCTCATTCTCTCTCTTTATGTTCTTCTCTCCCTTTTCCTCTCCATTCCCTTTTTGCTTTTTCAGTCCCCTTCTCCTCCATCTTTTTTCCCTCCAAGTTGCTCCCCTTACTTCTCCTCCCTCCCTCCTCCCCCTTCACCTCTCCATCCTTTTCTTTTCTCTCCCCCTGCGTTCCTACAATTGCTGGTCACCCTTTGGTTTCTTGGCCTCCCCAGTGTCCATTCTTCACATGTCAGAACAGACAGTGAGCATTAACATCCAATCCTAAACATTGTCCTACATTAACAGGCACACATTTTCTAACCGTGGACATTGGATAGTGATCAGGATTGGGAATCCTGGCTTAAATTCCCCTCTAACTCAAGGATGATGTAAACTGTTATGCCTATACAGTTGTCCTCATTCAGCAGAGACCTAGATCTAAGGATTACTTTAAACAAAACCAGTGATCCACCCTCCACAGATGAGTGCAGTTTCAACAACACTCAAGAAGCTCAACACTGTCCAGGACAAAGCAGCTTGCTTGATCGGCACCCCATCCACCATCTTGAACATTTGCTCCCTCCATCACTGGTGATGCACAGTGGCAGCAGTGTGTACCATCTACAAGATGCACTGCAGCAACTCACCAAGGCTCCCTTGACAGCACCTCCCAACCCCGTAATCTCTACTTACTAGAAGGACAACAGCAGCAGGCGCACTGCTAAGTTCCTAACAAGCCACACACCATCTTGATTTGGGAACATATTGCAGTTCCTTCATTGCCATTAGGTCAAAACCCTGGGATATCAGCACTATGGGAGTACTTCATTGCAGTGACTGCGGCAATTCAAGAAGATGGCTCTCCACTGACTTCTCAAGGGCAATTAGGGATGGGCAACAAATGTCGGCCTTAGTGACAACCACATCCTGTGACTGAATGCATGTTTAAAATGTTTTTAAAGAGGGTTGTTGTGAGCTCCCTACATACATCAGTGCTGCAGAGCTGATAAAGCAGCCAGGTTTTCCACCCCTGATCATTATCCAGGGTCTCATTCTCGAGCATGCACCCGATCGGACATTGGACAAAGTCAAGAGCAACGTTTGGCTGCGAGACTTCTGTTAGTGCAGCAACTCTTTGATGCTGCTTAGCCCACAAACTTGCACCAGGAATTGCAGCACAACATAAATCAGCACCTTCCAAATGTTTCTGTGACGAAGCAGAATGATGATTGGGTCTCAAGAGCCTAGTGATAAGAGCTGTCTTAACACAGGCCCTTGTCAGGTAAAGCAAGGTAACTGGACAGCCTCAATAGTTTACCCTACAGAGTGATGACAGAGAGATTGGGTGAAGTTCTCGAAGGACTAATTATTCTCGCAGTATCAACCTGAGAATGAGATGCCACAGATGGTGGGAATGTATGTGTAAGAGACAAAGTTAAAGACAGAGCAGGGATAAAATTGGTTTGTGCTCTTTTGAGCATTTACTCGGCAAGTTTAACAAGCTGAGTGGAGAGTTGCTGTGTATGAAAGTAGGATTTACAAAGAATCTGTGAACCCATTCAGCGAGCACATTTCGATTGTTCATCCAGCATCCCTGTGCTCACTGACCTACATTGGGTTCTGATCCAGCAATGCCTTGATTTTAAAATTCTCATCCTTGTCTTCTAAAACCTCTATGTTCTCGCCACCCAACCTGTGCAACCTCCCCACCCCAATAATCTCTAAGAAATTTGCATTCCTCCAAATCTGGCCTCTTGCACATTCCTGATTTCCTTCGCCCTGCAATTGGTGACTGTGCCTTCATTCATTCCAATCCTAAACTGTGGAATTGCTCCCTAAACCCCTCTGGCTCACTTTCTCCCTTTACGTAACTTCTTCAAACCTAACTCTAGATCACGTGTTCTCTAAGGTGGAATTGATCTCTTGGTAAAAAGTATGGCCTCTCCCTGGTACAGCCCAAGCCATCAATAACAGAGCAGAGCCAGCAGCCTTGGGCTACAAGTGGGAATGAAGTCAGGGGGTTTGGTGCATGAAGATCATGGGTGAATCGCCATTGGGAATTGGGTGATGAGATTATTGTGCATACAATCAACACTTGCCTATCAAATTTGTCTGACTGCCATTTCAACAAGGTTAGTGCTAACCCATTCATTTTGAAACCTCTTTAATTTAACTTTAATTCAGGGGGCAAAGGAATTTGATGTGAACACATCTGAAAATATTGCACTGCATCATCTGCCTATAATCAGTTCACCAAACGCTTCTGGGGGACATAAATTTTGTAGATTGAGATCCTAAGGGACCAGCATAAAAATATCCCCCAAAGGATATGAGGGTAGATTTGTAAATGAAAGATTATCTGACAGATTATGAGGGGTTTTGATTAAGTAGTTAGGGAGATACTGCTCCCACTGGCAGGAGGCTCACTTGGTAAGTGACAGAGATTTAAAATAATTGGCAAAAATATCAGAGGGAGCCTGAGAAGAATTTGTTTTTAATGCTCGAATAATGATCTAGAATGCGCCACCTGTAAGGGTGATGGAAGCTTCTTCAATAGTAGCTTTCAAAAGTCAATTGGATCTCTACTTAAAAATGAAATGTTTCCAGCGCTATGGAGAAACATCTCTCTCAGATAGCCAGCACAAGCACGATGGGCTGATCGTCCTTCCTCTGTGCAGTATCAGTCTGTCACGGTAAAGTCATGAAATGATTTGAACTCGAGTGAGTGAGTTGATCCACTGGAGGCAAGGGAAGGAAATTAATAGTGGGGAATAATTGTGGATAAAAGAAAGGAATTAATTCTATGGGAGTTAAGCGAAGAAAGACAGCCAGCATTTGGGGATAAGGAAACCTGCAGGAATATTAATTGTCCAGAGATGAGAAGGAATGAGGCAGGGGCTCTTTCAGTACAGGGAGGTGGGTTTGTGGAATGAATGTTTGGGGCTGATGCTTGATGGAATATACTTGAAGCACAAGGAGGAAAATATTTCTAAAAATCAGCCTGGCACACTGAATAGTTGTGTCAGCTGTGGAACCTCTGTGTGTTTTATTAGGTTAGTTTTTTTCAGTGTCATTTTGCAGCACTTGAGGTTGGGAGCCCAAACTAGGGAGGACGACTTCAAAGCATCAACCTGTCTTTCCCTCTCTAATTCTCTCCCCCTCTCTCCTGATGTCGCTGATTGATAAGGCAGCACAGTTCCAGAGATTCAGGCATTCGCCCTTCCGTACCTCTCCAAAGGCTGTCATTCTTTACATGCAGGTCAAGGCAGAGAAAGGTTGACCCTCCTTTGCCTGCATCCCTGACACTTGATCCTTGACCCATAACCCCGGTCCACTTTATATTTAAATATTGAGGCTTATTTATCGTGCCACTGGGCTGAGGGGGACAGGGGTGGGGAGGGAAGTTGGTGAAACTCTTTGCCACAGGGCAGCATGGAGGACAATGGGAGCTGTCATTTTTTTTTAAGTTTCAAGTTATTAAAGTTCCCATTTTGATCAACACCTTAGTCAAAGCAGTCATTTAAATGTTAAATGGTACCAACACAGGATGCCAGGAACACATTGGTTTTTCTAGTTCCCGGTGTTGCTAGGGAACAGATGACAGGAAAAAGGTTCTGCAATGCTATTTGCTTATT
Organism: Carcharodon carcharias; assembly: GCF_017639515.1. NCBI lineage: Eukaryota > Metazoa > Chordata > Chondrichthyes > Lamniformes > Lamnidae > Carcharodon > Carcharodon carcharias. The sequence goes on along the minus strand of NC_054480.1, from coordinate 132,170,336 downwards.
TGCATCCTATTATATGTGTCTATATCAATGTGATGCATCTAGTGTGGGTGAAGAGAGTTAGCATGCTTTTCACTTTTGTGCACTAGCTTGCTTTTCATTTTCAGCCCACACTGCTGACAAGCAGCAATGCGGAAAAGAGAGCCAGACGCGTAAGTTTCTCCTTGTTAGTACACAACCTCTCCATTGGCAAGTCCTCAGCTGTGCCTCCTTGCGGCGATGCACAGAAACTGGACCCCTCGCTGCCCCAGGCTAAAGCTTCAAAGGAACTCGGGGGCGGTTTGGCTCCCAGGCATGCAGTGTGCAGGCCCAGCGGCATGTGGACAAGCCCTGGCCCTCATGAACCAAACTCCCAGCTCAGGGCAAACAGCTCCAATACCCTGAGTGAGTTGTAGACCAAGGGGGTGAACCATGACAAAAAATCTGGAGTGAAGCCCAAAAGCAGACTGATGTCTAAATATTTCATCTTTCCAGCAACTCCTGTAACAAAGCATTTCGAATGTAATACTTTTGCTACAGGGTTTTAAGATAACACAGGAGATAGCAGTTACAAGTGATAAGCCCAACTCAATTGGTGTAGAGAACAGGTATCACGGGCAGTCTCTGACAGTGGGAGGGAACATCATGTCCCACTGGTCAGCCTTCACCCGCCTCAAGTTGGGCAGCCCCCAACTGGTAAGGTGCTGACCTGTCACAGTCCATTGCTTCAATGAGTGTGTAAGGAATGTCTCTTTTTATTTCTGTTGTAATTCTGGTGTAGTTCTGTTGGACTGTTGTAAAGAACATATTTATTTATTTCCTGCTGGTGTAGTTCTGTTAGACTGTTGTAAAGAACATATTTATTTATTTCCTGCTGGACTGTGGATTAAAATGACTGCAGTTTGAAAGACATGTCTACTGGATCAGGATGAGAAATATCACAATGTTGCAGCCCTGGAACAGATTGTGCCATGAAAAGACAAGAGGGTGCTGGAAAGGAGTCCTGGACCAAGGGAGCTGCCTGGCAACAACATTTTAATTGGCTCCTGACTAGGTGACCAGGATTTGTGTGAGAGCAGTGCAGCAGAATAGCTCCTGGCCTGAAAGAAAAAAGACCTAAGACCTCCCACTTTCCTGTGTGTGAAAGAGTCCAGTAATTCCACAATAATAGCTAGCTGGCTTTTTCTCATTATATCTCTATAACTAGCTCTCTCTCTGAAAACCCCTGTCAAGAGGCAAAGGGAAAATTACTGTTAGAGACATTGAAAGGCAAGTGCTCAACCAGTGATCTAAATACTGAAAGTGCTAGAAGACCACCTTGTATCATCAACAAGAACTGAAAGGAATTTGGAAAACATCAGTCAAGACCAACCCATCGAATCCTGTACTCCAGAATCGGTGCTATTGAATTGTTTCATCCCACTCTTGAAATCCATGTCTTTTGTGTCTTGTGTGTGTGTGTGTGCTTAGGGATTTAAGAAGGGGTAGAATTTAGGTTATAGCGTTCAAAATTAGCAGTTCATATTTCTTTCTTTTGCCGCTGGTTAATGGCAATTCGTTCAATTAACAGTTATTTACTTATTAAATTTACAAACCTGGCGCTCGTATTCTGTTAACCGAAATTAAACAGTTAGGTAGAATTGAGGCAATCTGGTGGTTTGGCCAAACTTTTCACGTTTGTCATGCCTCGGGGAACAGTGGGGCTCGATATTACAGCGCACTATCCCCAGTGAGTCGTGACAGGCGCTTAGAACTCCAAGTTACTTGAGCTTGCAGCTGCCACAAGCTTTGCATAGCTATCACCTTCTTTCAGAACAAACCGTGCCATAAGGTGCGCTGGAGACACCCAAGATCAGGGCATTGGCACCAGCTGGATCTGATCATCACCAGATGTGATGCTCTGAACAGCATTCCCAACACACGCAGCTACCACTGTGCTGTCTGTGATACAGGCCACTCCCTGGTGTGCACTAGGGTGATTTTTTCATTCAAAGCAAGAATGCCACCCTCGTATCAACATCAGCCACACTGCCTACCCAGATAAAAACCAACAGTTTCACAACTCGATCGGCCAGGCACTCTCCGGCATTCCCACACAGCTTCCTGAAGTGAAATGGAACATACTCCGAGACACCGTCTACAATACCACATTCTCAACATATGGAAAATGAGTGGAAAATTGCTGACTGATTCGAGGCTAACACCACTTTAATAGAACCTGTCATTGAAGCCAAGCAGCCCACTCTTATTAATGACAAGAGAGATCTGAGTGAGAAAACTCTGAATGCACTAGGATTCGCTTGAAGTAAAGTTCAATTTCTGGGCAGTGGGTCAATGATTACTGGTTACAACTTTGCCAAAATGGCCAGATATCTTCAGACGCAAGGGATGTCAGGGACATGTACGAGGGGATCAAAAAGGCAACAGGTTCAGAAGCAAAGAAAATGGTTCCATTGAAAAGGAAGGCAGGGGTGGTCATCACTGACTGCAATAAACAGTCAGAGTGATGGGCGGAACACTACCTTGGGTTGTACTCTGGGGAGGACACTGTCACTGAGAAAGCTCTAGCCTGCCATAGTGGAGCTGGATATCAAATCGAACAAGCCGGGATTCTCTGCTCCTGTTTGCAACAGACGGGAGCGGAAAATATCAGGGGATCGCAAAAATTGGTTCCAAGTCATCGTAAAACCAGTTTGCGATTGACCATTCTGCTTGTCAATGGAGGGCTGCATTTCCCACATCGGGAAGCTAATTTCAATGCATTAGAATCTCATTATAAGCCCTGCTCGCTGGAATCATTCTCCCACACTGGATCATGAGCTAGCATCAGCCTGATTGCACGCTGACGTGTTTCACAATGATACGTAAGCGACCTGCATTTCGAGGTTTGTTTGCCTATCTTGCTTCAGGCAGCACTCACAGTCATCAGCGCCAGGCACAAGTAGCACCACATCACTTTTAGGGAGGCTCATGGGCAAGTCTCTACCTACCAGACCAGAGGTAAGGTGGGGGTGCCTTCCAATGGCTGCAGGTCTGGGGCTTGCTTGGGGAAGGAGGGGAAATTGGCTTCAGGCAAGGAAAGAAGCTGCAGGACGAGGGCTGTACTGGGAAAGGGGTGTGTGTGGGGGCACATGTTGATCTGTGCAGTTGGCCTCAAGATGATGAGGCTGAGGAGGCAGTCTCCAGAGGAGATGAGGCCAGATGAAGATGTGAGTGTCTGTGTGAGAGAGTGAGTGGTGATGTCCCTTGAGCTGGCAGTGAGTGAGATGCCAATGAATGTGTGATGGGCTTATGAGTTTAGAGTGATGAGATGGTTGCCTTACCCTGGCAACATGGATGAGATAATTCATCCTCTTTCTGCACTAGGTGGCCAATCTCTTCTGTGCAGTGTTGACACTGACCACCTCTGCCACTGCCTTCCAAGCCAGAGTGGTGAGATTTCTGGACCTCCTGTGGCCAAGGCGCGGGTGGAGGGCATCACAGCGAGCCTTCAAAAGGCATTCTGCCAGGGCCACTCAGCTCCTGACATCATTACAGCCTTGGTTCAAACATGGACAAAAGAGCTGAACTCCAGAGGTGAGATGAGAGTGACTGCCCTTGACATCAACACCACATTTGACCGAGTGTGGCATCAAGGAGCCCTAGCAAAACTGGAGTCAGTGGAAATCAGGGGGAAAACTCTTTGTTGGTTGGAGTCATACCTAGCACAAATGAAGATGGTTGTGGTTGTTGGAAGTCAGTAATCTCAGCTCCAGGATATCACTGCAGGAGTTCCTCAGGGTAGTGTCCTCAGCTCAACCATCTTCAGCTGCTTCGTCAATAACCTTCCTTCCATCACAAGGTCAGAATTGCGGATGTTCATTGATGATTGCACAATGTTCAGCACCATTCGGAATACTCAGATAATGAAGCAGTCCATGGCCAAATACAGCAAGACCTTTCCTGGATTAACAAGTGGCAAATAACCTTCGCGCCACACAAGTGCCAGGCAATGACCATCTCCAACAAGCGAGAATCTAACCATTTCCCCTTGACGTTCAATGGCATTACCATTACTGAATCCCTCTCTATCAACATCCTGGGAGTTACTATTGACTAGAAACTGAACTGGACTAGCCATATAAATATTGTGGCTACAAGAGCAGGTCAGAGGCTAGAAATCCTGTGAAGAGTAACTCACCTCCAGACTTCCCAAAGCCTGTCCACCATCTACAATGCACAAGTCAGGAGTGTGATAGAATGCTCCCCAATTGCCTGGATGAATGCAGCTCCTAACAACACTCAAGAAGCTTGACATTGCCCAGGGCAAAGCAGCCACTTGATTGGCACCCCATCCACAAACATTCACTCCCTCCACCACTGACGCACAGTAGCAGCAGTGTGTACCATCAACAAGATGCACTACAGGAATTCACCAAGGCTCCCTAGACAGCACCTTCCAAACCCATTTCTACTAACATCTAGAAGGACAAGGGCAGCAGATAGATGGGAACACCACCACCTGCAAGTTCCCCTCCAAGTCACTCACCATCCAGACTTGGAAATATATCGCTGTTCCTTCACTGTCGCTGGGTCAAAATCCTGGAACTCCCTCCCTAACAGCACTGTAGGTGTACCTACACCACATGGACTGCAGCGGTTCAAGAAGGTAGCTCATCACCAGCTTCTCAAGGGCAACTAGGGATGGGCAATAAATGCTGGCCCAGCCAGCGAAGCCCACATCCTGTGAATGAATAAAAAAAAATTCCAGTGATGGGTCACTGAAATCTTCTTGGTTTTCGGGGCAATGTCTTCACTGGAGCAGTCCTGGGCTGCAATCATTGAGAGCTGTGTGCACGGCTGCAGTTCAGATATGGCACCCAGAATGAGCAAACAGTGAGGAAATGACATGACAGGTGATTCAGAGGCCACTTGCCAGCGTGTTTCCTGGGAATGCTTAAGTAAAGTGGCAGGTTTGGGACGATACGGTGTGAAAACCCACCATCATGGCTGGCGGGTAAAATGCCATTGTACCTGCCTGTTACCATGCCTAGTGCAAAACTGGGATGATTCCACCTTAAGTCTCTGCAGGAGGGATGGGGCAGTGTCCCAGGATAAATGTGAAGCAAAGACTGTGACCCTGTGCAAGAAGATGAGCGACCACAGTGATTGCAACAACTATCGCGGCATCTCCCTGCTGAGCATCATGGGAAAACCATTTGTCTGTGCTGCCCTTGCCAAACTGCAGATCCTGGCTGAACACATCTATCCCGAATCCCTGTGTGGTTTCAGAACTGGAAAATCGACAATTGACATGACCTTCTCAATCCAGTATCTGCAAGAGAAATATCGTGAACAAAGGTGACTACCATATATTGCCTTCATCGATCTCACCAAGGCATTCAACCATGTGAGCAGAGGTAGTCTATTTAAGCTGCTGGAGAAAATTGGCTAGCTGCCCAAACTGCTCCATGTGACCTCCTCTTTCCATGACAAGGTCAACTATGACAGGGCAACAATGAAAACTTTTGAGATCCATAGTGGGGTCAGACATGGTTATGTTCTGGCACCGACACCCATTGGCATATTCTTTTCTTTGCTGTTGCCATTTCACTTCAGGTCATCTGCAGAGGGTGTCTAGTAATGTACCAGAACTTACAGAAAGCTATTCAGCATTGCTCACCCAAAATCCAACCAAGACGAAGGAGCACCAAGTCCTCATCAGAGATTTGCTCTCCACTGGCAATGCTGCACTCAGCATTCCATCCCGAGGAACAGCTTCAGCAGCAAATGGACAGACTTCCTCACGCCTGTAAAGAGTTAGGTTTGACTATTAGCATCAGGAAGACAGATGCCATGGTCCAGGAAGTTGCCATCCCACCATCTCTCAGCATTGGTAATGTGACGCTGGAGGTTGTTGATAGTTTCACATATCTAGGCTCCACAATCACCAGCAATCTGTCACTTGATGTTGAAATCAACACAAGCATCGCAAATGCTGCAGCTGTTATTTCCAAGCTAAGTAAAACTGTGGAGCAGCAGCCTGCCTGAGAACACCAAGCTGTGAGCCTACCAAGCCTGTGCCCTGGGTGATATCTGGACAACATGTCCTAGGCAGAAATAAAGGCCGAACAGTTTCTACCTTTGCTGACTTTGACGTGTCCTCGGCATCTCTTGGCAGGACAGGGTCACCAACTCCGAGGTCCTGGAGCGTGCTAATTCCCTCAGAATACACTCATTGCTAAGTTAACGACGTCTGCACTGGCTCTGCCGCATTCATCAGAAGGTCTACGGCCACATACCCAAAGTATGGTCAATTGGCCACTGGGTCACCAACTCCTGGGATCACCAAGGACACCGAGTGAGATATGAAGCCCAGCAGGACCCACATCTGGGGCTATTGGTGGGAGAAGTGGGGTACCTGCTTTAGGAACGCCAATGGAGCCACCGCCCCCACAACAAGGTCTTGTCCCCAAGGATTTTCCCCCCACCCTTGGCCTCTACCCCCCAGCCCGCACCTCTCCTTGCTCTCCTCACTTCTGGCCTGACCCGCCAAAACCACCCCCACCAATTGACCTTCCATTTGGCTCCAGCGACAAGATTCTGAAGCTAGCTGCTGACCCAGCAGTAGCCACCACTCCCGGTGAACAGTTCTGCTTTGCATATTAAATAGAGCTTGTACAGACAGTGGGAAAAGATGGAAAAAAGATTTACAAAGATGATACGACAACTGAGAGGTTATAACTGTCAGCAAAGACTGAACATGCCGGGGCTCTTTTCTCGAGAAAAAAAAGACTGAGAAGTAAATTGAGATCTATAAAATTGTGAAGGGGTCTGATAGGGTAGAAATAGAGAAAATGTTCCCATTCACAGTGTATCCAAAACTAGGTATCATAAGTAAGAGTTAGTCACTAATAAATCAGTGAGGAATTGAGAAAATTTTCGCAGAGTGTGCTTAGAATGTTTAACTCACGACTACAAGGAGTTGCTAAAGCAAATACAGGGGTAGCTAGATAAGTACGTGAGGGAGAAAGGGGTAGAAAGTTAACTTAGGAAGATCATGGAGCATAAACACCAGTGTAAATTTGTCTGGATAAATGGCCTGTTTCTGCACTGTACATTCTATGTAAGGACAAATGTGATGCAACAGGTGTTGAAATTTTTATTTAAAATTTTGCCAACCTGAGCTCTAAGCTCAACACGCAAAGAAGATTCACTTCCTCACCAAATGGAAGATATGTGAAGATAATGTGAATGTGTAGCCCGCATACAAAACAGAAAGCTCAAATGCAATCACCCCCACCCCACCACATCCACCCACTCAGTACTCACTCTCGTTACCACTAGTGGGATTAATAAATAAACAAGTGTGAAATTGTGCATGAAGTTTACCAGAAAGAGCCTCTTGGGCATCGCCGGTATTTTCTGAGTTTGAACTAGCAAGGAGAAAAATGTGACTGAGTTTAAACGGCACGCAGTGAGCAAAATAAAACAAGCCAGAGTTTAGTTTGGGGAAGAGAGTAAAAATGGTTTTTGAAAAGAATCTGGATTACTCAGCTCACAAACTCTTAAGCGGCAGAACATGCGTTAACACACATCTTAATCAAGAGAGCAAATTACACAAGCCTAAAGGTACCATTCAGAGCAGTTTAGGTCATTTGAAGTAATTATTGCTTTCTTCAAAATAAAAAGTCTACGGATAGCACCGGCCAATTTGCTAATTCTGGATAACCATCCTCCCCTGACACAACAATGCAAGTGTTCATTCTGCCATTGCCCAGGGCCTTTCACAGAGACTTGATGGATTGAGTTATTACTAACTCCCTATTCAGGGCGTGCTTGTCAAAAGTACCAGCTATTGGTTTGACGCAGGGTGTTAGACACAACTTTCTCGTAAATATTGAACAGAAGCAGCTAGTATAGCAATGAAACCACACAAAGTAGATGCAGAAACGGAGAGATGTGCTGGTTTGTGTACGGGAATCTTTCAAGTTGGTAGGAAAAGTCAAGAATGCTGTTTTAAAAAAAAAGCATAAGGGGTCCTAGGTGGACTTTATAAATAGAGGCCTAGAGTACAGAAACAAGGAGTTTATGCTAAACCTTTATAAAGTGCTGTTTAGTCTTCATTTGGATTATTGGGTTCAATTCTGTCTTATGGATGAAGGATGAGAGAGGTGGAGAGGTGCAGGGGTTTGGGGATGGAATTCCACACTTTAGGGCCTGGGCAGCTGAAGGGTCAGCCATCAACTGTGGAGCGATGCAAATGGCCACAGGGCATTGCAAAGTGCTTCACGGCCAATGATTTAATTTTGAAATGCTATCATTGCTATGTTGAAACGTGGCAGTCAATTTAAGCACAGTTAGCTCCCATGAACCATAATGGGATAAGTGATAAGATAATCTGTTTTTCTAGTGTTGGTTGAGGGCTGAATGTTGGCAGGGTCACTCTTCTGTTCTCCTTCCAATGGTTGGATGTGTTCCTTTACATTCATTTGATAGGACCTTGGTTTCACATCTCATCTCAAAGATAAATCCTCTGAGAGTTCAACACTTCCTCAGTATCGCACTGGAAGAACAAATTCACTACCTTTATTACTGTGGAATTCATTTAGATGCAAGTACAGTAGAGTGGATGACATGAATCCTTCAGTTCTCCCGACTGCCCAGTGATTATTGAGACAGGACAGTGTTACATACTACAGTATGGTGTCTGTTCTAACATACAACTGGCTTATATGTCTCACATCAGTCTTTGGAATTCTAAGATTGCTATCAGTTTCCATTGGAATGTCTATAAAGTTCTTGAGGTATATCAGTTGCCAAAGATTATCTGTGGGGATTTTAATTATTGAGGTAATTAAGGGTTTGAATTAACCTTTTGTCATGGATAAAATAGATGTCTGAACTCGAACTTGATCTCAACCATTACTCCACCATCTTCCTGTTTGTCTCAAGTTTGGCAAATTAAATGGGAAGATCTCACACCATGTGCTTCTGGAGCTTTGTCATAAAGGCCTCAAATGGCTCAGTACTGGTGATACCACGTCTACACCACGTAGGCCTTTTCTTTAACTCACTCAGGGGATCTGGGTGTCGTTATTAAGGGCAGCATTGATTGCTCATCCCTCGTGAAGGTGCTGGTGGGCCTTCTTCTTGAACCATTGTGACCCATGTGGTGAAGGGACTCCAGTAGTGCTGATGGGTAGGGAATTCCAGGATTTGACCCACCGATCATGAAAGAGCAGACAATGGATGAGCTAGGCTTTGACATGGCTCAATAATAGTCATACTGCATCTATAATCAGACAAGCCTTAGTAGTGTTTTCTCCCTGCCGCTGCCCCCGCCCCCCCGCCCACCCCCACCTCCCCCACCCACATCCACCCCTGGTCTAGTTGTAGAAATGTCATTCAGGCCACAATAATGCCTGGCTTCGTCATGGCTCATGCTGAGCATTCCGACTCTCATCATGGCCTGGTGGTAATTCAGCCATAACTGTGACATAACTCTTGTTGCTTACTGGGAGTAGTCCAGCTCCAACCACAGTTGTTCCATACCAACCGTGTCTGTGGCCTGGCACTGGCACAACTTCTACCTCTCATGGGCTCCTGCCTCCTTGGCTGGGAGGATAAACAACAGTCATGCCAACTCTTGGAGCGAAATAAACTATTTTAGATGTTCCCTCTTCTTGGCATCCTTGAGATGAGAAAGCTGCTGCCTGGTGACCATCACCAACTTGTTTGTCAAGAACCAATGATTGCAAGTGAGGTTGGCAAGTCAGTAACCGCTTTCAACAAGCATAGCTGTAAATAACTTTACTGGCCATTAGCATTTTCAACGCATGTCCCTTAGAGTTTCCATTTGAGCAGAGCCATTTTGGACGTTACGATACGCACGACAATGTTTTCAATAACGTCAGACTCTATTAATACTCAACATCAACCAGGTCACGACAGGCTCTGAGCCTTTAAACTCCACCCACAGCCTGATGGAAGATGCAGTGAAAAGTTTGATCACAGTGTGAGTGGTGTCATTTCTAGAGAGGTGTAAATCTGGATTCGGTGGTGGGGTGACTATGGTACTGAACTCTCAAACTATCATTGGGAATTCAAATGGCATCTAGGTGAGGAGTAGAATTCAAAGAATCTGATCACCTGTAGGCTGTTAACCTGAAAAATTGCCCATGAAGATTTTGAGATTGTCACCAAAACATAAATGGGTCGCTAATGTTCTGAGGGGAAGGGAACTTTACACCCCTATCCAGCGTGACATGACCTACATGTGCAACCAGTCCCACACCACATGTTTCATCATTACTGGCCTCCAAAGTAAACAGAGTGTTCCTCCAACTAAATATCGGGAAGACTGCAGCCATTGTCTTTGCTTTTTGCACAAACTCCATTTCCTAACCCTCTTTCTATCTCTCTCCATGGCAAATGTCTGAAGCTGAGCCAGATTGTTTGAACCCTTAGCATTTTACCCCAGGATGAGATTCCAATCTCATTTCCTCTCCTTCACTGACTCATCTCCGTAACATCGCTTGTCTCTTCCACAGTCTCAGCCCATCTGGTACTGAAACCTTAATCAATGCCTTTCTTATCTCTACACTTGACTATTCTAGTCTGTAGGTACAACAAGTGATTGGGAAGGCAAATGGAATGTTGTTGTTTTTTTTTATTCATTCATGGGATGTGGGTATCACTGGCTAGGCCAGCATATGTTGCCCATCCCTAACTGCCCTTGAGAAAATGGTGGTGAGCTACCTTCTTGAACTGTTGCTGTCCATGTGGCGTAGGTACAGCCACTGTGCTGTTAGGAAGGGAGTTCCAGGATTTTGAGCCAGTAACACTGAAGGAACAGCGATATATTTCCAAGTCTGGATGGTGAGTGACTTGGAGGGGAACTTCCAGGTGATGGTGTTCCCATCTATCTGCTGCCCTTGTCCTTCTAGATGGTAGTGGTCATGGGTTTGGAAGGTGCTGTTAAGGAGCCTTGGTGAATTCTTGCAGCGCTTCTTGTAGATGGCTTACAATGCTGCTACTGTGCATCAGTGATGGAAGTAGTGATTGTTTGTGGATGTGGTGCTAATCAAGCGGACTGCTTTGGACTGGACGATATCAAGCTTCTTGAGTGTTGTAGGAGCTGCACTCATCCAGGCAAGTGGAGAGTATTCCATCACACTCCTGACTTGTGCCTTGTAGATGGTGGACAGGCTTTGGGGAATCAGGAAGTGAGTACTCATCACAGGATTCCTAGCCTCTGACCTGCTTTTGTAGCCACAGTATTTATATGGCTAGTCCAGTTCAGTTTCTGGTCAAGGATGTTGATAGTGGGGGATTCAGTAATGGTAATGCCATTGAACTTCAAGGCGCAATGGTTGGATTCTCTCTTGTTGGAGATGGTTAATGTTTGACACTTGTGTGGTGCGAATGTTACTTGCCATTTGTCAGTCCAAGCCTGGATATTGTCTAAGCCTTGCTGCATTTGGACATAGACTGCTTCAGTATCTGAGGAGTCACGAATGGTGCTGAACATGGTGCAATCATCAGCGAACATCCCCATTTCTGATCTTATAATGGGAGGATGGTCATTGATGAAACAGCTGAAACTGGTTGGGCCTAGGAGACTACCTTGAGGAATTCCTGCAGTGATGTCCTGGAGCTGTGATGACTGACCTCCAACAACCACAACCATCTTCCTTTGCGCTAGGTATGACTCCAACCAGCAGAGAGTTTTCCCCCTGATTCCCATTGACTTCAGTTTTGCTAAGGCTTTTTTGTGCCGCACTCAGTCAAATGCTGCCTTGATGTCAAGGGCATTCTGGGGGAATGCTATATAAAAGTAGGGAAATTTTACTGCAGTTGAGCAGGGAATTGGTGAGACCACATTTTGAGTACTGTGCAGTTTTGGTCTCCTCACTTAAGAAAGGACATAATTGCATTAGAATCAGTTCTTGCACCTGGCTGATCCGCACTGACTATTGGTTGAACATTGCCTTAATTCTAAAATCCTCAACCTCGTTTACAAACCGTTCCATGGCATTGCTCCACCTCAATCTCTGTAATCTCCTCTAGCTCTAGAACCATCCGATATCTCTGCACTCCTCCATTTTGGCACCTTGAGCACGCCCAATATTAATTGCTCTACCGTTGGGGGTCATGCTTTGAGCTACTTGACCCCTAAAGCTCTAGAATTCCCTCCCAAAAGCTTTCCATCTCTCCACGTCCCTCTCCTCCTTTAAGATGCTCCTTAAAACCTACCAGTACCTCTTTGGCCAAAGCTTTTGATCATCTGTCTGTATATCTCTAGTGGCTTGAGCCAAAATTTGTATTGATAATCTTCTTTTTAAGTGCCTTGGGATGTTTTGCTACATTAAAAGGGTAATGTAAATATAAGTTGTTGCTATCGAATGCCTTCTGAGATTGCCTCCTTAGACACTTGGCTATAAGGAAACAATAACTGGTAGAAGGTTCAACTTGTCAGGAATTCCACCATGTGAGAGAGTTGGAGTTCTCCAGTCATTGTTTTCCCTTTTTAACCCTGGATTTATTTTCTGATTTTGTTTTGCCTCTTCCAGGAGATTACATGATTTCTGAGGCTTAGGAAGTGTCTAGCCATGATGTTTCATGCAGGTGAGGTTGGCCTGTTGGGTCTGCTGGCCTTTCCCTATCCATCATGTACATATGTTTATATGTAAGTAGAGAAGAACAATAGAGGTGGCCTTGCCAGTGTTGTTCACATCTGTTACAATCCCTGAAGAGAACGCTAACTTTTAAAAAGAAATGAATTCCCAAGTGACCAAATGACCAAAGGACAAGATTTTAGGACTTTTGCTGCAAGAAAAAATCTAAAATCAACATCAATGATACATTACTAATAGGCAACTAATACATCAAATAATGCTTATATCACTACTAATATTACTAACAGGCAACTAATAAATCAAACTAAAGAAAAGATACTTCCCCATGAACTAACTAACACAACTGAAATATATTTATAATGTTTTTACATTACATCACATTCCAGCAGATATGCAGCCTTCAGGGTTAAGTTCCAAGTTCCTTCCAGCTTTTCAGTAGGCCCTCTTCTCCCTACCACACCAGGCTGAGTCTTCCAGTGATTGATGGAAATCGCTCTACTCAGTCATCTGACTATCCCCAAAACGAAATTTCTAGCAGCAAGGCCCATTCCAGTGACTCCTTGTTCTTTAAATCTCCGCAAATCATGCCTCTTCAAACAGAGGACCAGTTCTCAACAGCATCCTGCGTTGTGACTAACAGTCTCTTCCCCTTCTCCTCATTACAACAGCTATTTCAATCTCTCTTTCTCCATGTCTCAGTGTCTGTATGTCTCTGTGTCCAGAAAATACTTCTATCCCTCTTTTGTGTAAACATTTGAAAACTGTCACTTTATTTTCAATAGGTTTTGGTTGCAGATCACATGGGCATGTCTCTGGGCAGAATTTAGCATGATCACCATCCCCTACTCAGGACATTCCTTTAGAAGCATTTTAAAACATATACACCTTGTAAAGTCCCACATTCATAACACATCCCAATAATACATTTACAAATATTTAATCAGAGCAATTCAATTTGCCTTTTCCCATCTCTCATTTGTACCTGACAATGTTCCTTCAATTAATGAGTCTTTTGAAGATCTTTGAATATTGGGTTTAGTTTTATTTTTCATTGTACAGAGTCAGATCACAGATTTTGGACCCCTGCAGAGATCACAGATCAAAAGTAAATATCTTCATTCCCACCACCCCATCCTCCAGAGATGTCACATATAACACCCAGAATACCAGGTAAACATGTCATAAACTTGTAAATGCTATGTAATTCATGAACAGGTATATGTCCATCTGCATCCTACCCAGGCTGACTAGGGAAAGTGAACTCATGAGTTCAGAAGAAAGTAAGACTTGCATTTATATAGCACCTTTCACAATCACAAGACATCCCAAAGTGATTTACAGCCATTTGAGTACTTTTGAAGTGTAGTCACTGTTGTAACATAGGAAATACAGCAGCCAATTTTCACACGGGAAACTCTCATAAACAGCAATGTGAAATCAACAAGATAATCTGTTTAATGATGAAGATTGAGGGATAAATATTGGCCAGGATACTGGAGATAACTACTCTGCTCTTCTTTGAAATAATGCCATGGACACCACGTCCACCTGAGAGGGCAGAAGGGGCCTTGATTACATGTATCATCCAAAAGATGGCATCTCTAACAGTGCTGCACTCCCTTGGTCCTGCATTGGAGTGTCAGCCTCGTTTTTTGTGCTCAAGTCCTGGAGTGGCATTTGAACCCACAGCCTTCTGAGACAAAAGTGCTACTAACTGAATCATACCTGATACATGAGTCATCAGTCCTATTAGGCAAATTTACCAAGTAATGTTATAGCAAAATGAACTCGTTGCCAGCCAAATGCCAGCCCCCTCTTTTCTTGTCATATAAATAGTTGTGACTGTTTGAAATTTGGCATTCTTGCATTTGTCCTGATGAGTGCAAGACAGAAAGCTTCGGCAATGTGTTTCTCTTTTCAGCGATGTTCTTTACCAGTGCGCTATGTTGAAAGGTTCCAACAAGGAAGATTTTGTTGTGATAGCTAGGAACTGTCAAAAATAAATTCAAGAACTCAGAATCATTCTGAGGATTATTTTGCAAGAAATGAGCTGCAAACGTTAACATTCTGGAGCAGCCGAAGTCTTTGTTCAAGGCTCTGACCCAAGCTGCAGTGACAGGATGTAAGAAGGGTAAGGTCGAAGGTTCGTATAGAGAGCCACTTGTAGTTCAGTGTTTTTGGTATTAAAGCATCCCACAGCTGTGGCCCTCAAAGAGTAGATGCCTGAAGCCTTGCTTCCTGTTAGGTTTGGCTAATAATGGTCAATAGTCTTTGGAGCTTGATTTTGCATTTTTAAATATTCACAGGTGCTGCAAACTTCCACCAGAGTGTCTCTTTCAAGTGAGAAAATAGATATGTAAAATATGCCTGTGTTCTGAGACAAAAGGAGCCCTTTGAAGTAGGTTTTGATTTTTTTGAACCATGTTCTCTCCTGAACGTACAACCTAAACCTGCATCTTGCATCCACTGGGATGCATAAGCAACTGTGTTTTCAAGAGAGGAATGTGCAGTCTGTCAAACCTGACTGTGTTGTTCAACAGCCTGGCCAATTAATCAAAGCAAGTTATGATCTGGAATGCACTGCCTGGAAGGGCAGTGGAAGCTGATTGTGTAATAACTTTCAAAAGGGAAAAGGATAAACTCTAGAAAGGGAATAATTTGCATAACCGTGGGAAAGGGTTG
The DNA here is from genome assembly GCF_017639515.1 of Carcharodon carcharias. Taxonomy (NCBI): domain Eukaryota; kingdom Metazoa; phylum Chordata; class Chondrichthyes; order Lamniformes; family Lamnidae; genus Carcharodon; species Carcharodon carcharias. The sequence continues at coordinate 132,155,058 of NC_054480.1, read as the reverse complement.
AAACTAATTCCATGGGTCCTACAAAGAGCCAGCATTGATACGAAGGGCTAAATGGTCTTCTCCTGTGCAGTATGGTTCTATGTTGAGCAGTATTGAGACATACCCAATGGCAAAGATGTGAATTCTGTAATAAACTTGATGTACTGGACAGGTTTCTTACTTGAAACAGAAAACTTTATTACAGAGCTCGTTTAGAAGCTACATGCTTGAACCGGGTCCAAGACTAGAAAGCTCTGCCCCCAAGATTACCCGTGCTTAGGGCTGATTCGCCTGTGAAATCACGTGACCCCCTAAAGGCAGTAGGAAAGATTTTAACCCATAATCACTACAAATTCAGCCCCCCATTTGGCCTGAGTTGGCTAATCATGGGTGGTTTTAGGTCTCCTGCAATAAGAGAAGAAAAACAGCTAGAGTTTAATCTGGAATATGAGCATGTGTCAACTCAATTATTTATCCCGCTCTGGTTAAACTCTTGCTTTTTGGACTCGCATGTGAAAAATGGCCATTCTCGCCTACTCTCATTCAACTGTATTCTGACATTCTAGTGTTAGTAACCAGCTTCAGGAGAGAAAACCACAACAACTGCATTTACATAGTGCCTTTAACATAGCGAAATGCCCCAAAGCACTTCAGAGAACTGTAATCAGACAAAGATTGACACCGAGCCACGTCAAGAGATATTAGGACAGCAATCAAAAGCTTGGTCAAAGAATTCATTTTTAAGGGCCATCATGAAGGATGAGAGAGAGGGGTAGGGAGGTGGAGAGGTTTAGGGAGAGGAATTCCAGAGCTCACAGCATAGAAAGCTATTAGCACAGCTGTTAATGGTGCGGCAAAAGAATTCAGGGATGCACAAGAGGCCAGAACTAGAGGAATGCAGAACTTTTGGATGGTCTTAGGGCTGGAGAAGGTTACAGAGATGGGGAGGGGTGAGGCTATAGAGGGATTTGAACAAAAGGAAGAAATTTTTAAATTCGAGGTGTTGGTGTATGGGGAAGGAAGAGAAAAGGCTGGAGTATGGATGTGGTCGACTATTCCTTATATTGTCAGTGTACCCAATTTGTATTGCAGCTGAGACCTAAAATAGTTTGGCTGACTTCTCAATTATTAATTTAACTTCTCTTCCTTTTAACATGAGCTCCTCAGCTATGTTGCCATTCACTCAGTTTACAGAAAGCACATAATGGAATTGTCCCTGAGGCATCTGCACATCTGTCAAACCCTGTGAAAACATGTAGCAAAGTTGGGAATGCTTGTTTTGCTTACTTAAAAGATCGGAGAGTGTCTAAAAGATCAATTTGGATTGTTTCCTTGATTTAATTAACTGTACTGTTCCTCTGATGGAAACAACTAGTTTACCTCTTGCCGAAGATTCGTATATTTGATTCAGGCATACGAAATATTTATATTGTCCTAGCTTTCAGTCACTGCATTTGTGAGATTTGTAAACTTTTTCTGTGAAGCACTGTTGAGATTGTCTAAGCAATTCAACATCGAGGAGTTAGTGTAAGTGTTGGTCTTTATTTCAGAGGTTAAAAGTGGAATCAACATGGAAGTCAATCAGTACAAGAGACTTACTTGCAGAATAAGCATTTGATAAATGATTTGCAAAGAGGCTGAGTGTGACTGCAATGAAAACAAAACTTAAGTTAATCAAATTTGAAGGTTTTGGTGGTGCAATTCCTTACAGCCTCAGAGTTTCCAACACGCTTCTGGAGAAGTAACATCAGCAGAGATGGTAAGGTTGTGAAGAGTTGCCCAGCCTTCATTTGACTGAAATTTAAGCCATTTTTGCATAGGCCCTTTATAGATTTTCTCATTGTGTGTGTGTGTGCATGTGCCCATGTGTGCGTGTGTATGTGTGCGTGTGTGCGTATTTGTATGTGTAAGTAAACTGGACTGTTATTATTTGCTGCTTTTTAGAGGAATATAGGAACAGCAAAAGGCTATTGAGCCCATTGGGCTCTTCCTCCATTCAATTAGATCATGGCTGATTTGCATCTTAACTCCAGTTAGTCACCTTAGCTCCATAATCCGTAATACCCTTACCCAGCAAAAAAAACTTACCAGCCACAGTTTTGAAATATTCACTTGAAGTTCCAGATTTCTACTACCCCTTGTGTGAAGAAATGCTTCCTGGCATCACCCTTGAATGGCCTGGCTTTCATTTTAGGGCTATGTCCCATTGTCCCCAAGCCATAGAAAATAATTTCTCTCTCTCTACCCCATAAATTTCTTTAATTGCCTTTGTTGCTTCTATCAGTAAATCTCTGGGACTGAGGGATAGCATCTATCATCTGGAAGAAAGCTTAGTAACTTCTTCAGCCAATATCACCAAAAGAAAAACACATCTCAAATGGTCATTCATCGCATTGCTGCTTGGAATAACCTAATGGAACTGCTGCAGAAATATCTACTTAAAATGGTCAGTCCAGTCCAGAAAGTACCTTGTTATGAGTGAAGATGCTTCAACATTATGACAAGGCTGTATAGAACTATTATTTTATGTTTAGACAAATCTGGTGTACCATATGTCTTATGCCTCATTTCATGGGTATTTAGGGTTGCATTTTTCACAGGAACAATAAAGCTTTTTGTATATTGAAACAAGAACTGGTCTGTGGTCCATTTATTCTCAGTGGGACCACTTTCTGCAGGTGTGAAGAACTCATCTGGAAACACACTGGCTGACAGTATATGGCCCTTAAAAGGCACGTGTTCACATCCTGACCTCTTGCTAGCCCATGGACGCCACGAGGGAAGCCATGTCATTCTCACTGGAGAAGTGCTCGTAACCTCTTTGTCTGGTTAGTCTGCTTCCCTGTTTTTGCCATGTTTGTACAGCTGCCCCACTATCACTGATCCATCAAATGAGTTTTACAAAGTAGCAGATGTCCATCATAGATGGGCCAGTGCAGGCTCTGATCAGTAAGTTGCACTAATGTGATATTGTGGCTGTTCTTCACTTTGGTTTACTACAGGGGCCCGTCATATATCTCAAATATGTCAGGATCAAGGCCAGGTTGCCTGTGTAGGCATCGGAAAAACCAGTAAGAGGGTAAGTATCCTGCAGCTCAAACAGAGAGACAGTCAATAAATGTTGAGTGACCCAAGAGCTGGCCTGTTTCTCTCAAAATATTTATCTGGGTACTTCAGTGGACCAGCACACTGCCCTTTCACCTCAGGGCCTAAAGAAGGCTTGCTGCCTGTCCAAGCTGATGGGATGAAAGCCTCCTACTGTTAGCTGTTCAGATCCCACATGAACTACAATTCACAGACTCACAAAAACAGAAGAATACAAGAAATAGGAGCAGGAGTAGACCATATGGCCCATTGAGCCTGCTCCGCTGTTTCATACGATCATGGCTGATCTTGGGCTTCAATTCCACTTCCCACCTGTTCCCCATATCCATTGATTCTCTGAATAGACAAAAAAATCTGTCTTCCCCAACCTTAAATGTATTCAGCGATGGAGCATCCACAACTTTGAGAGAATTCCAAACGTTCATAACACGTTGAGTGAAGTAATTTCTCCTCATCTCAACCCTAAATGATCAGCTCCTTATCCTGAAAGTGTTTTTGTTTTATTTGTTCGAGGGATGTGGGCTGCACTGACTAGGCCAGCATTTATTGCCCATCCCTAATTGTCCTTGAGAAATTAGTGGTGAGCTGCCTTCTTGAACCGCTGCAGTCCAGGTGGTTTAGGTATACCCACATTGCTGTTAGGGAGGGAGATCAAGGATTTTACCTAGCAACAGTGAAGGAACAGTGATATATTCCAAGTCAGGATGGTGGGTGGCTTGGAGGGGAAGTTGTAGGTGGCGGTGTTCCCATGTATCTGCTGCCCTTGTCCTTCTAGTTGGTAGTGGTCGTGGGTTTGGAAGGTGCTGTCTAAGGAGCCTTGGTGAGTTCCTGCAATGCATCTTGTAGATGGTACACACTGCTGCTACTGTTCTTGGAGGGAATGAATATTTGTGGATGGGGTGCCAATCAAGCGGGTTGCTTTGTCCTGGATGGTATCAAGCAACTTGAGTGTTGTTGGAGCTGCACTCATCTAGGCAAGTGGAGAGTATTCCATCACACCCCTGACTTGTGCCTTGTAGATGGTGGGCAGGTTTTGGGGATTCAGGAGGTGAGTTACTCGCCACAGGATTTCTAGATTCAGATCTGCTTTTGTAGCCACAGCATTTATATGGCTAGTCCGGTTCAGTCCCTGATCAATGGTAACCCCTAGAATGTTTTTAGTGGGAGATTCAGTGATGGTAATGCCATTGAATATCAAGAGGAATTGGTTAGATTCCCTTTTGTTGGGGATGGCCATTTCCTGGCAGTTGTGTGATGTGGATGTTACTTGCCACTTGTCAGCCCAAGCTTGGATATTGTCCTGGTCTTGTTGCATTTGACGTGGACTGTTTCAGTATCTGAGGAGTCGCGAATGGTGCTGAACATTGTGCAATCATCAGTGAACATCTCCACTTCTGACCTTATGATGGACAGAAGGTCATTGATGAAGCAGCTGAAGAGGGTTGAGACAAGGGCACTACCCTGAGGAACTCCTGATGATGCCCTGGAGCTGAGATGACTCACCTCCAACAGCCACAACTGTCTTCCTTTGTGCTAGGTATGATCCAACCAGCAGAGAGTTTTCCTCCTGATTCCCATTGACTCCAGATGTGCTGGGGCTCCTTGGTGCCACACTCGGTCAAATGCTGCCTTGATGTTGAGGGCAGTCATTCTCAGCTCACTTCTGGAGTTCAGCTCTTTGGTCCATGTTTGAACCAAGGCTGTAATGAGGTCAGGAGCTGAGTAGTCCTGGCAGAACCCAAACTGAACATCAATGAGCAGGTTATTGCAAAGCAAGTGCCACTTGATAACACCGTTGATGACCCCTTCCATCACTTTACTGATGATCGAGAGTAGACTGGGACGTAATTGGCTGGGTTGGATTTGCCCTGTTTTGTTTTACAGAACATACCTGGGCAATTTTTCACATTGCTGGGTCAATGCCTGTGTTGTAGCTGCATTGGAACAGCTTGGCTAGGGATGCAGCAAGTTCTGGAGCACAAGTCTTCAGTACTATTGCTGGAATATTGTCAGACCCATAGCCTTTGCAGTATCCAGTGCCTTCAGCTGTTTCTTGATATCACGTGGAGTGAATCGAATTGGCTGTAGACAGGCACCGGTGATGCTGGGGACCTCCGGAGGAGGCCAAGATGGATCATCCACTCGGCACTTCTTGGCTGAAAATTGTAGCTAAGTGCTTCAGCGTTATCTTTTGCACTGATGTGCTCGGCTCTCCCATCATTGAGGATGGGGATATTTGTACAGGCTCCTCCTCCAGTGAGTTGTTTAATTGTCGACCACCATTCATGACTGGATGTGGCAGGACTGCAGCACTTAGATCTGATCCATTGGCTGTGGAATTGCTTAGCTCTGTATATCACTAACTGCTTTTGCTGTTTAGCATGCAACTAGCCCTGAGCTGTATCTTCACCAGGTTGACACCTCAATGTTAGGTATGCCTGGTGCTGCTCCTGGCTTGCCCTCCTGCACTCCTCATTGAACCAGGGTTGATCCCCTGGCTTGATGGTAATGGTGGAGTGGGGGGTATGCTGGGCCATGAGGTTACAGATTGTGTTCGAGTACATTTCTGCTGCTGCTGATGGCCCACAGCATGGCTGCCCAGTCTTGAGCTGCTAGATCTGTTTGAAATCGTGGTAGTGCTACACAAAATGATGGAGGGATATCCTCAATGTGAAGATGGGACTTCATCTCCACAACGACTGTGTGGAGGTCACTCCTACCAATACTGTCATGGACAGATGCATCTGCGGCAGGCAGGTTGGTGAATATAAGGTCAAGTATGTTCTTCCCTCTTTTTGGTTCCCTCACCACCGGCCGCAGACCCAGTCTTTAGGACTCGACCAAATCAGTAGTGGTGTTACCGAGCCATGCTTGGTGGTAGACATTGAAGTCCCCCTTGCCACCCTCAGTGCTTCCTCCAAGTGGTGTTCAACATGGAGGAGTACTGATTCATCAGCTGAGGGAGGGCAGTACGTGGTAATCAGCAAGAAGTTTCCTTGCCCATGTTTGGCCAGATGCCATAAGACTTCATGGGCTCCAGAGTCGATGTTAATATCTACATCACCACCTCTGCCAATGGGACAAGACATACCCAAGGATGGTGATGGTGGTGTCTGGGATATTATCTGTAAGGTATGACTCTGTGATCATGACTACATCAAGGTTGTTGCTTGACTAGCCTGTGAGACAGCTCTCCCAGTTTTGGCACAAGGCCCCCAGATGTTAGTAAGGAGGACTTTGCAGGGCCAACAGGTGGTCCATCCAGTTTCATTCCTTTGAGTGGTTTGATACAACTGCGTGCCTTGCTGGGCCATTTCAGAGGGCAATTAAGAGTCAACCACTTTGCTGAGGGTCTGGAGTCACATGTAGGCCAGACCAGGTAAGGACGGCAGATTCCCTTCCCTTAAGGGCATTAGTGAACCAGATTTTTTTATGACAATCGACAATGGTTTCATGGTCAGCATTGGACTTTAGATTCCAGATTTTTATTGAATTCAAATTCCACCATCTGCCATGGCAGGATTCGAATCCAGGTCCCCAGAGCATTAGCTTGGGTCTCTGGATTACTAGTCCAGCAACAGTACAACTACACCACTATGCCTCCCATGTTTTAGATTTCCCAGCCAGCGGAAACAACCTCTCAACATCTACCCTATCAAGCCCATTCAGAACCTTGTATGTTTCAACAAGATCTCCTCCCATTCTTCTAAATTCCAGAGGATATAAGTTCAGTTTACTCAGCATCTCATCATTGGACAATCGCCTCATCCCAGGGACTAATTTAGTGAACCTTCGATGTACTGCCTCCAATGCAAGTATACCCTTCTTTAAATATCATCTGCATCCACATGGGCATTGGGCTACAGCATAATTGCCCAAATTTAGAGCTACTTGGCAATTTTAGGCCTGGGGGAGTAGTTGTTTTGAGAAATGGATCACTTAGACTGGCGCAGGAGAGGTTAGTGCTAAGATATGTTGTTGAGATGGAGTAGAAGGGCCTCCAATCGGCAGCTGACTGTATTGTGGCCTGAATTGCAAGTGCACAACATAGGCACTAAGCACCTGAACTGGTGAAATGTTCTGACTATCCCTCAGCTTGTTGGGTACAGAATATCACCAAACCTCTTTGAACACGTCTGCAATGTGAGCTTGCATCAATTAAGCCTTCAGAGCAGGGGAGGCCAAGCATTCTTGACAATCGCATCATTGCCTAGACAACCAAACCTCTCGTGCTGAGGCAGTATTTATGCAGAGAAATATGTTTGTCTCCCGCAAAAGTATCTTTAAGCTGAGCTTCATTTATGCGCGGTATGTTGTGAGCAAACATTTCTGGTTTAAAGAAAAGAAAAACTGGCAGAGCTGTGGCAGAAAACAAACTGCCCTGAGCTGAATGAGTGATGTACAGGTGTCAGCAATCACCCAGGCCAAACCCAGGAACAGAGAGGCCATTTTCCTTGGGAGGTATTTTTTTTTTTTTTATTTGGCCAAGCAGTCCCTCCTTCCGTCTTCCTCCTCCATCCCCCCACAACTTCCCCCCACCCCAACCTCCTATTTTGTTTCTGACTGTGCATGTGTGTGTGTGGTCCTTCAACTTCCCATACGTAGAGCTCACATCTGCTAACGTCAGCTGCCTGGCATAGCACAGCCGGGTATTTTTTTATTTTTTTTCTACAATCAAGGGTCTGTGCTTGGGCTAAATGCTCACTCACATCTCAGAGTCCATTCCCAGGACAGCTGGAGCATCACAGTTGGAAAACCGAAAGACAATTTGATCTGGGGGCTGCACCAACTGGGTGTCGGACCTCACTTGCTTTCAAGCGTGGGGAGGATGGAAAAGGGAGGTGGTGGGGGGTCGGGGGCGCGGGGGTAATCTTTCTGAAAAGGGGGCAAAGGAAAGAGAGGAAAGGAAAAATAGGCAAATGATGAAAGGGGAGACAGTTAAAAAAAAGGGGGTGAGGGGAGTGGGATGCTTTAAATCTGGTGTTTCCTGAAACCAGCCATTGCAATGCTCCAAGCTTGAAGAGCTCGATCTTATTTGCGCCTAAACGTTTATCTGCTGGTCGGTTTAGTTTGAATTGCACAGAAATTTGGAAAGGGCTATTATTAAACAGAAAGACTTGCATTTAGGCCGTTGCAGAGGGGCAATTAAAAAAACAATCAGCCGCATTACAATGGGTCTGGAGTCGTATAGAGACCAGGCCAGGAAAGGATGGCAGATTGATTTCCCGAAAGGGAATTAATGAATCAGATGCATTTTCCATGACAATAAAACAAAGGCCAGAATTTTACGTCCCACGGGCGACCCCGAACGGGTGTGAAATAGCGCGAGATGACGTCAGGCAAGCGTCCCGATGCCACTGCGCACTCCTGCAATATTTCGTTCACTGGGCATGCGTGGCAGTCGGAATCGCGCCCACCGACAATTAAGCAGGCATTTAAGCCCATTAACGATGCAATTAACAGCGATTTTTTTCCGCGGCCCGTCCATATTTCCGGTTAGCCGACAGGCCATGCGCCCAGGGGGCATTCGCATCTTTGCTCAAACCTCGATCCGGGGCGGGATGGAAAGTCCCATGGGGAAATAAAGTGGAGATAACCGGGGACTGTTTTTTTTTAATGTGGTGTGCTTTCGCGTGCTTGACTGTGCTGCATGGATATACTTTGCAGCATTTTTGTTGTTTCCTTTATTCTGTGGAGGTCTCCAGCTCCCTGGGGCAGCCGTCTGCCTTCAGGGAGCTCACTAGAAGCGCTCACCCGCACCCTCGGTTAAGTCGGCGCCTGCCCACTTCCTTCCCCCATCTTGGCAGCGCTGAGCATTTCTCCGTGTGCGCTTAACGCTGGCTGGCCATTTATTGGCCATATTAGCTTTATTTTATTGCAGATTTATTAAATTCCCCAGCTGCTGGGATTTGCACACATTTTCTTGGATCATTAGTCTTGGCCTCTGGGTTACTAGTCCAGTGAATAATCACAATACCAACCTTCCCTTGGAAAAGTAAAGTCTTTCCTCCTTCTGAATGCAAGGTGTTGTTGTTGTTTTAGTGGATCAGAGAAAGGGGAGCCTTTCAGTCTCACTGAGTAGAACAAAGCTGCAGAATGCCTATTGGCATCACTGTGCCAGCCAATGATTTAGAGGCAGGAGGGGACTCCAGATAGACTCACAAGCAGACAGTCTACAGAGTCTACTTAAAAAGAGTCTCTGTGAACTACAGCAAACAGAAACTAGAGCAATGCCTCCTGATAAAAGCATGGTGATTTCCCCAAGCAGCAGAATGCAGTGAGTGGATGACGGTTACGCATAAATTACGTGCGGCAAATCAACCCCAGTGATATATAGCAGAATAGTCTGCAGACATGATTGACAGGGAAATTGTCCAATCATCTCCATTCTGGCCAGGAATAGTAGCGTCACTACATGCAGCTGTTAAAACAAAGGTTGAGGAGATAACTAAGGCATTGAGAAACACAATCAGGGGAAAGGACTAGGATGTGGTAGAAATTGAAAACACAGGCTGAAGATCAGGTCTGGCCTTAAAAAAGAAAACGCTAGCAAAATAAAGGGGCTCTGCCACGACAGAAAAGAAGCAGCAATGTCAACTCCACAAACCCGCACAGTTAAAGAGTTGGCTAGAACAAGACAACTAGAGCTGGTGAGAACTAGACTACTTTATGATACGTCTCAAACCCTATGTCGTCACTCTGATCATCTTGTGCAGCTGTATCGACTTCAGCCTCTTGAAGTCTCGGCTATGACTCTCCACCTCACACTTTCAAAGGCCTCTTCACGACCTAGCTTATGGAGCATGGGTTCAGTTGCCCCTCCCCCACCCTCTCACCTTTACTCTCTCACAATTAATAGGGCTGCCAATCCTCCAGGATTGTGCCTGAGAATTAAAGGTTGATCTCCCAGACACTCCAGGCTAAAACCCCCAACACAACGTTAAAACAAAAATTGTCCCCGTGTTTATTTTTCCAGTTTCTTTCAACGCTTTTGTTTCTTCACTATAACCATATTGGAGATGGGGAATAAATGGCTATTTGACTGAGTGGGGCAGTTGGAGGTGGAGGTCATATGATGAGACATCCAGGAATATGTCCAGCCAGTTACTGGGTGGAAAATCTTGAGCCTGACTAGCTGATGTACACAGGCAGTACTCAACAATCCACACCAGGACCATGATAGATAAACATTTGTCTCTCAGTGACAGAGGTCAGCATTCCTACTGAGTTCACCCTCCTTTCCCTCCTCCCATTCCAATGAGCACGAGAAAAGGCCTTGCTTTTCCTCCCAGTTTTACCTCAGTGGAAGGGCATGTATATAAAACATTAACTGGTCTTCTCCTCTGTCCAGACATTGAAAGGCCCTCTATTTCCCAGTGTTTTCGATTTTTCTCTAATTTTTTTTGTTTATTCTGAGTACTTTCAAGAGATTTTATGATCTGAGGCCATGGGTGCTGTTGACAGAGGATTACTTTGAATATTCGGCACAGAAACAGGCCCTTTGGCCCAACCAGTCCTGTTTAGACCTCCTACCATCTTTCCTCATCTGAATCCACCATAATAACCCTGTATTCCTTTTTCCCTTATATACTTATCTAGCGACTCCCTAAATGTATCTATACTATTCACTTCAACCACTCCCTGTAGTAGCAAGTTCCACATTTCCACCGATCTTTTTGGGTAAAGAAGTTTCTCTTGAATTCCCTATTGGGTTTCTTGGTGACTATCTTATATTGATGGCCTCTAGATGTGCTGTTCCCCAGAAGAGGAATCTTTCTCTCCGCATCCAATCTATCAAAACCTTTCATTGTTTTAAAGACCTCATTTGGGTCACCCCTCAGCCTTCTTTGGAAATGGAAATCCAGGCTGACCATTGGAAATATTATTTTCTTTTTTGTGCAGTACAATTATATGTGCGAAGTTAAAACAGGAGCTGTTTACTACTCAGATATCCTGAAAGCTGGTGGGGGTGCAGGGGCGTGGAAATTGAGGAGAAGGGAAGGGAAGGGATTGTCTCTGTATGTCAGCCATGCCTCAGGGTAGCACACTTGCCTCTGAATAAGACAGTCCTGGGTACAAGCCCCATTCCATGGTCTTGAACGCAAAATCCAGACTAAAACTCCAATGCAGTGCCGAGGGAATGCTGTGGTATCAGAGGTGCTGTCTTTTGGATGAGACACTAAACTGAATTCTGCCCTTTCAGGCGGACGTGAATAATTTCATGGCACTCTTTGAAAAAGAGCAGTGGAGTTCAGCCCAAGTGCCCTGGTCAATATTTATCCAATAACCAAAAAATTACATAATCAGTTATCTGGTCATTATCACATTGCTGCTTTGGGAGCTTGCTGTGCTCAAATGGGCCGCCGTGTTTCCTACATATCTTCGCTACGACTCTCTTATCTCTCAGTGTATGTGGAAGTTCAATTGCTTCCACCGGGATTGGTGTTCAAAGTAACAGAGAATCCTATGGCCTCCTACAGGGAAAGAAGGGTACTGCAGGGAGGGTAAGATTCAGCTTTGCAGAGGAAAGGAAAACACAGAGAACACAGTAATGGGCAGCACAAGTCACAGAAGACATTTTACTTCACTGAAGCAAAGATTTCCTGATGCACCCCCCTCCCCCCACCCACAAGCGCCCTAGTCCCCACCTTTCAAAATGAAGGAACTTAATTTGAAACATGTGGAGTTTTAGAGGAATTCAGGGCAATATGAATCATAGTTTCCAGGTTTGTGGCATTTGTCACTGGTGTTAATTTGCAAGGTCAACGAGACTATTTAAGTAGCCCCCACTTCCCTACCACCCACTCCCCAACACACCACCCCTTCCCCTGCCCCCACCTCAACCCACCCGTATCTTTTTATTATAAGTCAAAGGGAGAAATGCTAATAATTTCTACAGGGAGGAGGTATCAAAGCAGCCTTGTGACTGGAAACAGAGCTTTAAATGTTCCCACGGATGATAAATCCAGGCAGGCCTCTGCAGCATGCTATCTGTCTGACTGCTAAAGTAAAGACAGGTGGAGATGATTCCACTCAACTGAGCAATGACAACAGCTGAAAAAGCAAACCTTCCCTGCCCTCTCTCTTTAGGCTGTTTGTAGAAGCGTGGCTTCTCTCAGCAGTGGAGCTGGGCCCCCACTGGGGGTGGTGGGGGTTGGTGGTGGGGGGGGAGCTGGAGGGGGGAGGGAGAGGAGGAAGAGGGTCACCAAAACCTTTAAAGTAACAGCCATCCGAAAGTCTCTGCTGTTGATAGGCCAGAATAAAGTTCAAAATTCGCAACCTAAGTGTCAGCTGTGGCTCTCTTCTCTGATCTGAGTCAGAAAGTCCTGAGTTCAAAGCCCCACTTCAGGCTGACATTGTCGATGGTGCCTCTTTCAAGCAAGATGTTAAATCAGGGCTCTGTATTTTCTGGCAGGCAGACGTGAAAGATTCCATGGCACTGCTTGGAAGAAAGGCAAAGGAGTTCTTCCCAGTGTCCAATATTTGTCCCTCAATCAACATCACTAAAAGCGGATTACCCGGTCATTATCACATTGCTGTTTGTGGGAGCTTGCTGTCTGCCAATTGGCTGCCACATTTCCTACATTGCAACAGCGACTACACTTCAAAAAGAACGTCATTGGCTGTAAAGCACTTTGAAACATTATGAAGGTCTCTGACTTTTCTGTCCTTGGCCTGCTGCAATGTTCCAATGAATGTCAACACAAGCCGGAGGAACAGCACCTCATCTTTTGGCTGGGTACTTACCGCATTCTGGACTCAACATTGAGTTCCACACTTTTAGATCACAACCTCTGCCCCATTTTGTTTTCTTTCTTTTGCACAAGTGCCAGGCAATTACCGTCTCCAACAAGAGAGAATCTAATCATTACCCCCTTGACATTCAATGGCATTACCATTGCTGAATCCCCCACTATCAATATCCTGGGGGTTACCATTGACCAGGAACTGAACTGGACTAGTCATATAAATACTGTGGCTACAAGAGCAGGTCAGAGGCTAGGAATCCTGTGGCAAGTAACCCTCCTCCTGACTCCCCAAAGCCTGTCCACCATCTACAAGGCACAAGTCAGGAGTGTGATGGAATATTCTCCACTTGCCTGGATGAGTGCAGCTTCCACAACACTCAAGAAGCTTGACACCATCTAAGACAAAGCAGCCCGCTTAATTATCACCCCGTTCGCAAGCAATCACTCCCTCCACCACCGACAAGTAGTGTGCTCCGTCTATAAGATGCACTGCAGAAACTCACCAAGGCTCCTTAGACAGACAACTTCCAAACCTATGACTGCTACCATCCGGAAGGACAAAGGCAGCAGATACAAGGGAACACCACCACCTGCAATTTCCTCTTCAAGTCACTCACCATCCTGGCTTGGAAATATATTGTCATTCCTTCACTGTCGCTGGGTCAAAATCCTGGAACTCCCTTCCTAACAGCACTGTGGCTGTACCTACACCACCTGGACTGCAGCGGTTCAAGAAGGCAGCTCACCACCACCTTCTCAAGGGCAACTAGGGTTGGGCAATAAATGCTGGCCCAGCCAGTGATGCCCACATCCCGTAACTTAATTTTTAAAAATCAGTGATTTAAAAAGATGGGATCTAGGCTGATATGTCAAGTGAGCTAGGCGGGAAATCCTTCCATTGGATTGATCTCAGATGCAACTGTGGCCTTTTATGAATACAGCCCCTTCTCAAGGGCAGGGAGCCTCCAGTTTCAATGCCACCCCTACCCGCAACCCAACCTGCTGCAGGGAGGTCGTCTCTATAGAACTGGTGGCCTCAGCAAGCAGTGGTGACCGTTCTGACATCAGCATAGGCCATCAAGACAGCAAAATTGCTCTGAATTGGGGTCTTAACTATCTTCAATGGCTGCCCATCTTAGCAGAGCAGGGGCTGATCCGCTTCCCAGCCCGGCCTTTGGAAAGCTCCCTGGCAGCGGGAGTGCATCGATGACCTACCCTTACATGACCACCACCACGCACCCCCCCACCCCACACCCCCGCAACACCTCCCCCCGCCTCCAAATCTGCTACCCCAGTGCTGGGAAAATCACAGATGACCCGCTGACTGCTGAGTATTTTCAGTATTTTGATTTGAAACTTCATGAGGTTGTGAAAAGCGTCTTATAAATGCAAGTTTTTCTTTCTACCAATAAATTAGAAAGTTTGCTCCCTCCCAATTCCCTTCCTTCACAGGGTAGCTCATTCTGAGCTTTGCAATCCCATTGAAAGTGATCATTCACTGACAAGTAGCCCGGATGAGACTGGTGGGACTATATGGTGAGTACGGGGACTGACAGAATAATATACCTAGGACCTTCCAGCCTGCATGGCTCAGTATTATATCATACAGCAGCCAGTAAGCAATTGGGGTGTGACACTGCCTCTTCTCTCGAACGGATCTCAATCAGAGCAGACAGTCACACCTTCCTTGGAGCTTAAGAGACCCAAAAATTTCCTCTCTCTCTCTCTCTGCCATGTAGACCTGACTCACCGCATTCAAGCATCTCCAGCCACATCTGGGAAGCATCTAAGGTTCGCACAGCTACTCTAAACATAGAATATAGCCGTTTTTAATGGGAACATCCTTTCCAGCTTTCAAAACAAAGAGCCTTCTACCGCACAACATCAGTTAGATGTCTATTTCCTGTTGAACAAACGGTGATAATTATCAAGTAGAATTTCTATCTTTACTGCAGATTATGAGTGAGTTTTATTGAATTTGCAATGACCCACCCAATTCTTTTTCATTTATTGATTCACACATGATTTTACTTTGGTATTAAACCACAGAACCAAAGACGAGAAAGGTAGATATCGCATCAAGTGAGAACTCAGAATATGGAATCAGAGGGCATTTGTTAAGTATCTGTAACTCACAGCTCCAAGGCCTGATCTGAGGAAAGATTTGGCTATTCCTATCGCCATTTCCTTCATCAGGAATGTATTTGCTTTGGCATCACACTTTCAAAAAATAAAGTTTTGCTTTTGGGTAATAATTCCTCACATCTCTCAGGAATGAATGGCCATTTTATGGATCAACATGGTGGCCAGTTTGCTCTCAGCAAGATCACACAAGCAACAGTTGACAATTTAACATGTTTTGCTGGTTTACGGCAACAACTTATGTTTATACAGCACCTTTAATGTAGTAGGAAGTCCCAAGGTGCTTCACAGAGCGTTGTAAAACAAGACCTGACACTGTGCCATGTAAGGACATATTGGCACGGATTTTCTAAGGGACAGCAATCATCGTTGGATTGCCGCACCGCGCAAATTTTTCTGCGCCTCGACGCTGCTCTGCATTTCTTACTGGGGCTTCGGAGTCCAGTTTTACCAGAAATGCCAAGTGCAGCAGCCCTCCGAGAGCTCTGTCGCAGCGCTGTAGAATCAGGGCGAAGATAGGACATACACCCCCCCCTTTTTTTAACGACACTAACTGCCGTAAGGTACGTTTAAAGGTCCTGTGTGAATGTTAATGAGTGGATGAATGAATGAATGAATGAATGCCAAGGGTGGTAGAGTGGGTAATGTGGGTGAGGCAAGTGGGTAGGGTGAGCCAGGTGGTAGGTGGGTCGGTTGGCTGGTGGGTGGGTTGCCAGGTGGATGAAGTGGCTGTTGGGTGAATGGTAGGTGGGTGGGTTGGTAGAGTGGCAGATGGGTAGCATGGCAGGTAGGTAGAGTTACAGGTGGGTGAGGTGGCAGGTGGGTGAGGTGGTAGGTGGGTAGGGTGGTAGGTGGGTGAGGTGGTAGGTGTGTACGGTGGTAGGTGGGTGAGGTGGTAGGTGGGTAGGGTGGTAGGTGGGTGCGGTGGTAGGTGGGTGAGGTGGTAGGTAGGTAGGGTGGTAGGTGGGTGAGGTGGTAGGTAGGTAGGGTGGTAGGTGGGTGAGGTGGCAGGTGGGTGAGGTGGTAGGTGGGTGCGGTGGTAGGTGGGTGAGGTGGCAGGTGGGTGAGGTTGTTGGTGGGTGAGGTGGCAGGTGGGTGAGGTGGTAGGTGAGTAGGGTGGTAGGTGGGTGAGGTGGTAGGTGAGTAGGGTGGTAGGTGGGTGAGGTGGTAGGTGGGTGAGGTGGCAGGTGGGTGAGATGGTAGGTGGGTAGGGTGGTAGGTGGGTGAGCTGGTAGGTGAGTGAGGTGGTAGGTGGGTAGGGTGGTAGGTGGGTGAGGTGGTAGGTGGGTATGGTGGTAGGTGGGTGAGGTGGTAGGTGGGTGAGGTGGCAGTTGGGTGAGGTGGTAGGTGGGTGAGGTGGTATGTGGGTGAGGTGGTAGGTGGGTGAGGTGGTAGGTGAGTAGGATGGTAGGTGGGCGAAGTGGCAGGTGGGTGAGGTTGTAGGTGGGTGAGGTGGCAGGTGGGTGAGGTGGCAGGTGGGTGAGGTAGCCGGTGGGTGAGGAGGCAGGTGGGTAAGGTGGGCAGGTAGGTAGCGAGTTGGGAGGACTGTCAGTGGGGTAGTCAGGGGCTCAGGTATAGTCGGGTCGGGGTTAGTAAAGTGGCCAGAGGCTAGTTGGAAGGTTGGGGTGGGGGGTAGTCAGGAGATAGAGGAGGGAGTAGGGGTCAGTGTGAGTGATTGCGGGGTCAGTTGTTTAGTTACCCAGCAGTTAGACTAACATTTCCTGGCTCACTATCCAGGTAACTCCTGTGGAACTGTCCAAAGTTTCTGACTTAACCTAAGGGTCTGAGACATTTGCATAAGGTGCTGGGGAGTAGGGGAATTGCCCATCAGAAACTGAAATTTCCCAGGGAATTCCCATGGAGGTCAGCATGTCAAGACTTCCATGGGTTCCCCACGTGCATCTTGTGCCTTACGTCTGGTCTCTGACAATCTAGAGACCGGAAGATTTGGGTCATTAGGTCAGATGACCAAAAGCTTGGTCAAAGAGGTAGGTTTTAAGGAGTGTCTTAAAGGGGAAAGTGAGGTAGAGAGGCAGAGAGGTGGAGGGAGGGAATTCCAGAGCTTGGGGCCTAGGCAGCTGAAGGCACACCACCAATGGTGAAGCAGATCATAGTTGTCACGTAGAAACACAGGACAGGATTTTGACCCTGTCCCCGACCACAATTTCATGCTGGCTGGCCAATTAACGGCCAGCCTGCAAGAATCACGGGCTGAAACGCTCAGCGTTGCCTGGGTGGGGGGGAGGGGTGTGGGGGGAGGGGTATGGGGGGTGTGGGGGGCGGGTAGGAGGACGAGTGCTGAAGTTTGCGCATGCAGTGGGGTTGCACTCCCTGAAGGCAGAGAGCTGCCTCAGGGAGCTGAAGATCTTTAACACAAAAAATAAAGATGGTAAAGTTAAGGAAAACCTGTCCCGTCGTGTGACCCTGTCACCTGAGCAGGGACATGTTAAAACTAAGTTTTAAAAGTTTTTTTTTTAATCAATGGTCAAAACCTCATCCCGCCCGTGGATGAAGTTTCACAAAAAATGCAAAGGCCGTTTGGCCTATTCTCGCGCCTGCCAACCATAAGGCTGGGCTGGTGGGGAAAATTCAATTCCATTGATTGATTAAGGGCCTTAATAGGCCTCTTAATTGTCGGCGGGCGGGCACGCTGCCGCCTCTCACATGTGCCCGCCCACCAAAATTTCACAGGCGTGTGCGCTGACATCGGGACACTCATCCGATATCATCACGCACTTATTTTCCTCCCGTTCGGGATCGGGCGCATTGCCTCCCGACGAGGGGAAAATTCTGCCCGTGGAAACCAACTTTTCACACAGAAAGGGTTCCCAATCATCAGTGAGATCATTGATAATGAAGGGAGAAAGTGTTGCATTTATATAGCGCCCTTCACAACTCCATGACTTCCCAGAGTGCTCTGTAGCTTATGGAGTTTCACTGTTGTGATGTTGAAAATGTGGCAGCCAATGTACCCACAGCAAGCTCCCACAAAGCACAACATGATAACAGTCAGATTATCTGGGTTTGAGCAATGTTGGTTGAGGGATAAATATTAGCCAGAACGTCAGAGATAGTGCCCTGGTTTCTTTTACATTTATATGGGAGGACTTGGTGTCACTGATCAGCAGCATCTTGGAGTAACTCCGTTGGATATAACCAGATCTGGATCATAGATGATGGAAATAAAGTATAGGCTGGGCATCCAGCATGTCGATTTTTAATAAATAAATATATTTATTTAATTCTATTTAAAAGGGAGGCACATATTTGAACGCACACTATTCTCTTTGGCCATTACTTCCCTTTCAAATGAGGTTCAGTTTAAAAACCACTGCAGTCTGAGGCAGTTGAGCATAGTTTCTGTTGGTGGGGTGTGTTAAATGACTTCAGATGTGCTAAATTAATTCTTCACACCCGTCTTCAAGTGAAGACCATGGACAGGTTCCAGCTCCAGTTAAACAGGCCGAGGAATTTAAAGCAAATGTAGAGGTCAGCAAAACATGTGCAGTGAAGAACCTCAAAGCATCCGTGCTAGTATTATTCATTGTAATTTTTCTCTTGCACTGAATTTCCACCTGTACATCACGTTCTGCTTCAGTTTCCCTGTCTGGCTCCCAATCCACCAAAGCTTTGATTTTAATATTCTCCATCTCTATCTCTGTAGCCTCCTCCAGCACTACAACCCTTGGAGATTTCTAGACTCCTCCAATGCTGGCCTCTTGTGAGCATCTTCCTCTTCTCTGTCCATTGCCCCACCATTGCCTATAGTGCCATCAGCCACCTTGGCCCCTGGCTCTGGAATCCCCCCTCCAAACCTCTCTTACCTCTCGTCTTTTCCGATGTTGATTAAAACTCAACTTTTGGATAAAGAACTTGGTCTTTGGCTGTCCGAATGTATTATTTGTTGGTTCATGTTAGCTTTTGTCTGATTATGCTCCTGTGAAGCGCCTTGGGAATTCTTAATGTGTCAAAGGTGCTATATAAATGCAGTCTGTAATTGTCTCCACCAAGATAACGACTTGTTTTTATACTGGATAGGAACAAGTCCCTGGAGCTTTTAGGGTGGGGGGGGGTGTTGAATGGTGTACTGCTAATGTCACTGGACTGGTAATCCAGAGGCCCAAGCTAATGCTCTGGGGACATATTTTTGTTAGGCAAGGGAGTCAAGGGTTGTGGGGAGTCAGACAGGAAAGTGGAGCTGAGACCACAACCAGATCAGCCATGATCTTACTGAATGGCTCAAAGAGCCTACTTCTGTTCCAATGTTCCTTTGGGTTCAATCCCACCATTGCCACTGGTGGTATTTAAATTCAATTAATAAATCAGGAATATAAAGCTGGTCTCAGTAATGGAGAATCTGGCAACTATCATCGATTGTTGGAAAAACCTATCTGGTTCACAAAAGAAATCTGCTGTCCTTACCTGGTCTGGTCTACATGTGACTCCAGGCCCACAGCAAAGCGATTGACTCTTAACTGCCCTCTAAAATGGGATGGGCAACAAATACTGGCCTTGTGAGGGACACCCACATCCCGTGAAAAAAGGAAAAAAGGTAAGGGAGCCTTAGGCAGAATGATGACTCTTGAGTAAGTGAAGAATGAAGTGGTGAAGTTGATTAGCGAGGGAGTTCCAGACAGTGGGACAGTGGCAGCTGAACCCATCGAAGATGATTTACATTCCCAGGTAATATGCAGTGACCTCTGACTGTCCGTATCCATGGCCATCAGCAATGGACAGGGTAGAGTTAGCCTGCAATTGTCTCCTTGGTCAGCTTCATAATTTGCCAGTACTCATTGGCCATAATTTTATGACCGCCCCCTGCCTTCGGGAGTGGGTGAGCACCGGGGGGGCAGGGGAGGGTCCTAAAATTGGGTAGGGTGGCAGGAGGCAACATGCCCATTGCCTACCTGGCTCCCCTCATGTTTTACCAACTGTGGGGTAGATGTTGAGCCACCCACCACTCTTAACCCAACTGAGGCTCTTAAGTAGCCAATTAGTGGTCCTGCCGTCACTGGTATATTGCCAGTGGTGGGGATACCCACACCATGTGGCAAGGTCACCAGGTATACCTTGGCGGCCTGACTGCAAGCTTGGGAGGTAGGGGGGGGCTGCCCCAGTGGAAAGGCCACTCACATTCGTTCACACCCCCTACCCCTGCCCCTACTTCTGCTCCTATTTCGAATGTTCGTATAAAAAGAAAATGGTACTATGTAAATTTGTCACCTAGCTTCCAAATATTGTTGTAGTCTAAAAGTGACTTAATTAAAATGCATCAGGTATGTCAAGGGATTTATGATATTTTAGGCAAGGACTTTGCATTTTTAAGGTGCATTTCTTATTCTCAGCAACTTCTGACTTATTCGAAATATAGTCACTGTTGTTTTGTAGGCAAGTACAGCAACCAATCTGCACACAGCAAGATGCCACAGACAGCAATGGATATTGAGCAGTTCATTCATCTTGGTGGTGTGGTTGAGGGGTGAATGTTGGCTAGAACACCAGGGGAACTCTGCTCTTTTTCAAATCAATCTTTAAATTCCACATGAGCTGAAGGTAAGCATGCAGGTGCAGCAGGCGGTAAAGAAGGCAAATGGTATGTTGGCCTTCATAGCCAGAGGATTCGAGTACAGGAACAGAGATGTCTTGCTGCAATTATACAGGGCCTTGGTGAGACCACACCTGGAATATTGTGTGCAGTTTTGGTCTTCTTATCTGATGAAGGATGTACTTGCTATAGAAGGAGTGCAGCGAAGGTTTACCCGACTAATTCCTGGGATGGCATGTGAAGAAAGATTGAGTCGATTAGGATTATATTCACTGGAGCTCAGAAGAATGAGGGGGGATCTCAGAGAAACCTACAGAATTCTAACAGGACTAGACAGGGTAGATACAGGAAGGATGTTCCCGATGGTGGGAGAGTCCAGAACCAGGGGTCACAGTCTGAGGATATGGGGTAGACCATTTAGGACTGAGGTGAGGAGAAATTTCTTCACCCAGAGAGTGTGGAATTTGTTACCACAGAAAGTAGTTGAGACCAAAACATTGTATGTTTTCAAGAAGGAGTTAGATATAGCTCTTGGGGACGAAAGGGATCAAAGAGTATGGGGAGAAAGCGGGAGTAGGCTATTGAGTTGGATGATCAGCCACGATCATAATGAATGGTGGAGCAGGCTCAAGGGGCTGAATGGCCTACTCCTGCTCCTAGTTTCAATGAGATAACTTTGCCTTGTCTGCTGTGGAAGAAGTTTGTCAGAATCAAATTTGCACCTCAACTGTAAAAAAAACCGGCACGAAATTTCTCAAAGCCACCATGTCTGTTTGTTGTTCTGCTCAGGGAGGCTTAAGCCTTGTACAAGTCACTTGTGAGCTTTAAATGGATATTTTTCATCTCACTTCCCTTGGCTGAGTTTAATATCTCATCCAAAGTATTGTACTTCTGATGGCCCTGTGGCTCTCTCTGTCCTGTATTCAGCTCTTTCCCATTCTGTAACCT
This sequence comes from Carcharodon carcharias, assembly GCF_017639515.1. NCBI lineage: Eukaryota > Metazoa > Chordata > Chondrichthyes > Lamniformes > Lamnidae > Carcharodon > Carcharodon carcharias. The sequence goes on along the minus strand of NC_054480.1, from coordinate 132,133,590 downwards.
TCTCCAACCCTATAATCCTCCAAGATCTGTGTTCCTCCAGTTCTGTCCTCTTGAAAAACTTCAATTTTCATTGCACCATTATTGTAAGCTGCTTGTACCCTATGCCCTGTAATCCCCTCCCTAATCCTCTCTACCTCTCTCTCCTCCTTTAAGACACACCTTAAAACTTACCTCTTTGACCTAATGACTAACATCTTCTTGTTGTATATTTTATATCTGTGACCTACGCACAGATGACACTAGTTTCTATGGCTGGAATTTTACAGTCCCGCTCCTGCTGCCTTTAGCCATTCTAAACTCCGTTGTTTTCAGTGGGAATGTAAAATAACGCCACCTTAAAATTTTGCCCTAAGCGTGTAACAGCTTTTATTCACAGTGCTTTAAAATGTCTACTCCATACTCCAGCTCTCTCTACAACTTGTTCACTTTTCTCTGAGCCCACACCCCGGCTTAACTAATCAAACAGAGTGAGCATAGATCAGTCAACAGATAAACATAATCAATCACAGAACAATTGAACCATTGATGACTATTTTTCTTATGTGGCTCAGTGTCAAATGCTGTTGATAATGCTCCTGTGAAATGCCTTGGGAGGTTTGACTATATTAAAGGCGCTATATAAATGCAAGTTAATGTTGTTTTTAAATGTCAGCCAAGATTATGAGCTCAAGTCCTGCTTGCAGTAGAGTTTGAAACCAACAACCTATTCAGTCAATGTGAGTCGCACAGATGCTCATTAAAATAGCCACTGTATAGCAGGTGTCAGATATGGATATAGGGCTCATGATTAGAGCTAATCTTCTCCATCAAACAGACTTCCTGGAAATTAAAAAATGGTAGGATTTGCACAGCGGGGCTCATCACCGCCTGAAAGAAAAGATTAGTTAACGTGAGCCTTTCCACAGAGACCCTTAAAACAGACTTTCCGGAACGTTTACAAGCTGCTGAGTGCATTTCCACGGTTGCCATGGTAAGTATCTCTGGATGCTGCCCATGTCTTCAGTCACAAGACAGATAACTCCTTTGGGAGCGTAAGGCATCTTGCGTGTAATTACTGTTTCGATGTATGGAGGTGGAAGGTTTGCCTTCTCTGCTGTGGGAGAAGTTCGTCAGAATCTGCTTTGCCCCTCAGCTGCAAAAAAAATATCCGGCACTAAATTTCTCAAAGCCACCATGTCTGTGTTTGTTGTTCTGCTCAGGGAGACTTAAGCCCTGTACAAGTCACTTGTGAGCTTTAAATGGATTTTTTCTTCATCTTCCCTTCATCTATTGAAGCTGCTGATTCATGACATTGGCTGATCTCCAGCACTCCCCTCGTTCATTCTTCATGTGTGAGCTTAAACAGTGAGTGGTGACAGGATCGAGTTATCATACCTGTATTTGATCCTTGTTACCTTTACCTATAATGAAACATACATCCCCACCCCCATCCACCCTGGGGCAAGGTATCTCAAACAACCCAAGCTCTCGAAACAGACTAAATGATGAATCTTAAATTAAATTGCTGCTGCTGCTGCTGCTTGTAGCTACTCCTGCCAGGAGATCTGCTGTCATGGTAGGTCACGCCCGTCTGTCTTGCGCCACCCTCGCACATCCACTGTGGCTCATCTGCAACTGCTCTATGATGTCCGTCATCCAACTACACCTAGGTCAATCCCTTTCTCTGCTGCCCTCCACTTTGCCCTCTAGCAGAGATCTCTGTAGTTTTCCAGCTCTGATCGAATGGTCGACATACTGGCATTTTCTTTTCAAGGTGTCACCCTTTAGAGTTCTTGTAGTTATTGCAATTTAAGAACCTCTTCATTTGTCTTATGGTCTGTATATTAACCTATGTCTTAGCATCCACATTTTGAAGGGCTCTATTTTCTTCCACAGATTTTTACTTATTGTCCAGGGCCAGAAATTTCCCCCATCGGGGGGGCGGGGAAGGGCGGCGGGGTGGGGGGGGGGGGTGGAGGGGGTGATGGTGGGGAGAAGGGGTTGTATGGGGGTGGGTGGGGGATGGGCTGGGGGCGGGCGCAAACCCAATTAGGGCCGCGCTACCATTTTACGTGGGTGGGCCAATTTTAAGGCCCGCCCGTCGTGATGCGCGCCCGGAAGCGTTGTGTGCTCCCTGGGCGGGCGGGGGGATCTTCCCTGAGTGGTTCCCTGCGCCCTTTCATGCGTAAGGAGATCTCCCTGAGGCATGGAGGCGCCTCAGGGAGATTTGTTTCAGTCTTAAACTTTTAAATAAAGGATTTTTAAACTTTTAAAACGTGTCCCCTCATGTGACACTATCACATGAGCTGAGACATGTCAAAGAATAGATGTATACATTTTTATTAGATTTTAGAACAGTCCATGAAACCTCATCCCGCCCATGGACGAGGTTTCATGAAAAATGCAAAGGCCGCCTGGGCTCTTCACCCACCCGCCCACCTTAAGGTTGAACGGGCAGCTCATTAGATTGAGTTAATTAGTTTTTAACAGGCCTTAATAGGCCTTTGACAGTTCGGTGCCTGCCGAACTGACAATTTAAATAACGTGCGGTAACGTCGGAACGCCCACCTGACATCACCGCGCGTTGTTCCATGTGTCTGTGAGCAGGCCCCACACCCCCCAGGCCCTGCACCCCCCCACCCCCCCCAATCCCCACTCACTGATGGGAAAATGCTGCCCCAGGTTTCTGAGGCAGACAGGAAAGTGGACAGAATGTAGAATCTTAGGAGTATTTTTCCTTCTTACAAGCTTGAGCTTCTTTGTTGTTAACATATCCTTCATCTTCACAAGGTTACAGGTAAATTACCTAAAAATTTAAACTCTTCATGAACAAACTTAGAACGTTACCCCATTCTGCCTTCCATTTAAGAGTGTTGAGACTATTGAAACATCGGCGTGACACTTTGGAGCCTGTAGTGTCTGCATGTGAGAGCAAGAGAGACAAACAGAGAGACACTCTATCCTGTGTATGATCCCATAAATCAACTTCACTGGCAATCCGTTCCCAGTTTAGCGATGCAGGCACCTCAGGCATCAGGTTGATGAGAAAATAAAAGCCCCTGGTGACTCCCTTCACTCACTGAGGCTTCCCATTGAGCCAAGTGTAGGCCGCAGAAAGAATGGCTTCAGAGGGGCTGGTATTTTTGTGTTGTTTTAATGTTGGCACCAAAACCTATAACAAAAATAAACTTTATTAGCAACAAATTTATAAAGATCAAATGAAAACCCTTGGAAGAATGATAAAGACAGATGTTCGCAGTCCAGTGTCCCAGGATGGCATGTAACAGATACATTGCATTAGCAACCTGGACAAAACACAAAAGGGTCTCCAAGTTATGTCGAAAGACTGGCTGACACCAACAATGTCTTTCATGAGTGCGAAGTGCAGCTGGCAAGGGAATTACTGGGGGAAAAAAATTTGGGATTCCTGGTGCTCTTTGATCTTTGACTTTTTTCCAAGGGCTCGATCTCTTTTGCTAATTAAAGAGATTGGAAGGGTACTTTTTTTAGTCATCAGCTGGATTTAGTCTTTACATCGAGAGCCTCATTGACCTTCCTGAATCTGAAATGTAATTTTACCCTAATTTTATTCCCAAATCACGTCCAATTAGTATGTTTGGATCAACTTATTCTTAAAGGCTTTACTTCATAAAAATAAGCCTACCCTGTCGCAACCAGCCTCAACATTTAATCAGAGATAATCGCTTTAATCCAGTAAATCAAATCAGCGATAATAAAGGGCCACAATTGAGGGCAATGAGTTGGTCGCACAAATTGTAGGGTCTGCGGATGTCTCGAATGTCATCTGCGATTGATCTTGTACAATGTGAGAGTTGTGTTAACACCAGCACTTCCCTACACTGGGGCTATCTGCAGCCCACCAGCCATAACTAACCCCATTAAGTTTATCCTCAGGTAACAGCTGTCTGTGCAAGGGCCAAGCATGAAGGTATAAATGGCCCTTGTCACCTACCAGTCACGGTAGCACAGTCACCCCTCACTTAGAAGGTCACGGGTTCAAATCCTATTCTCAGGTATTCGGCACTTATCCCTCAGCTAGCATTCCCAGTGCAGCACCGAGAGAGTGCTGCACTGTCAGAAGTGACACTTTCAGATGAGATGTTAAACCGATGTTGGGCCCTGAATCCCCTTCCAGATGGATGTATAAGAAGAATTCCATGGCACGATTTTGAAGAAAAGTAGAGGAGTTCTCCACAGCATCCTGGCTAATAATATATCCCTCAACCAATGTCACGAGCAAAAGCAAATTATTTGGCCGTTATCACATTTCTGTTGTGGGAGCTTGCTGTGCACAAATTAGCTGCCATATTTCATATTTTGCAACACTGACTGTACTTCAAAAAGTACAAAAAATTGGCTGTAAAGGAGGTTGGGACATCCTGTGGCTGTGAAAAGTGCTATTAAAATGCATATTCATTCTTTCTTAAGAGAGAAAAGATTTGGATATATCCCACACCATATCACAATTTTCAGAAATCTCCTAAAGCGACAAATCTGTTGATAATGCAATGACCAATTTGTACACAGCAAGATGTCACAAACAGCAAATGAGATGAATGACCCAGCTAATCTGCTTTGGTCATGGTGGTCGAAACTGGCTGGATTGCACCCGAAGAATGATAGCACAGAATCTTCAACAACCAGGCAAAGGGGGCCTCAATTTCTCATTGGAAAGATGGCACCTCTGGCAATGCAGCTCTCCCTTAGTACAGTACTGGAATGCCAGCCCAGATTCTGTTTGCAAACCAGGAAGAAGGGTGCTGCCTGCTGTGTCAAGCAGTGAGGATCTGTGCCATATATTCACAACTAATTTTGTCATGTCTATTCCCTTTTTTCCCCTCTTTGCTAGGTCCTATTTACAATGGGACCCATTGGCTCTCTATGGCTGCCCATTGTATCATGTGGACTCCCTCCTTAAGATCGCTGTCAGAAAGCTCCTACAAATATACTGAACAAAATGTGTTTCCACCAGATGGAAATGAATTTGACTGGGAATGGTGAAACTACCACATGGCAAAATCTTCAAATATTTTATACTTATGAACACATGGGAATTTTTTCACAAAGAAACAGCTTGCATTTCACACAACTTCAGGATATCCCCAAGTACCCCACATCCAGTGAATCAGTCACTGTTATTTTGAAGGCAAATATCGCCACTAACTTGAGCACAGCTTCATCCCATAAAGAACAAAAACAAAAAATGCTGGAAAAACTCAGCAGGTCTGACAACACCTGTGGAGAGAAAGACAGAGTTAGCATTTCGAATCCGTATGAGTCCGTATGGACTCGAAACATTGACCCTGTCTTTCTCTCCACAGATGCTTTCAGACCTGCTGAGTTTTTCTAGCATTTTTTGTTTTTGTTTCAGATTTCCAGCATCCGCAGTGATTTGCCTTCATCCCATAAAGGTCATGTGGGATAATGGGCCATTAGTGGTGCTGTTTGAAGGTAGGGAAAATTATTGCCCCTTCTTCAATAAAGTGCCATGGGATCTTCTATGTCTACCTGAAGTGGCAGGTGAGGGGTCTCGGTTTAGCATTGTAACCAAAAGACAGTGGCTTGGATTTACGCAGAGTCATGGAAACTCTGCAGACCTTTAAAAATGGCAAGCAGGAACCGGATACGGGAGTCCCACTCCCATTTCCAACAGATCCTAGGGGATAGGGAGGCGGGGTGTGATTCACACAGGTAGGAAACCCAAACTCAGAAGTGCTACTTGAATTCAGTTCTTTAGAAACTTTTAGTCACCGGTCCTAACCTCTCTTTGTGTTGTGTCAAATTTATTTAGTAATGCTCCAGTGAAGCACTTTGTGTATTTTACTGCACTAAAGGTGCTATATAAATGCAAGTTATTGTTGTTTTCAACTCTTGGTTTACATGTGCACAGTTGTCTGAACTGGGCTCCCTGGGAGAACTTCCATCCTTCATCCTTCCCCTCCCCGAATTCCCACGAGAAACACTCTGCACAGAATCAACAATAGCAAAGAGGATGAAATCTCCCCGTTCCTGCCCCAGAAAGAACCATTTTCCTAAATTAAACGAAATCCTTGAGCAACAGTCTAGTCATGTAAGTAAACTGGAGTGGTAGACATGGTTCAGTTGGTAGCACTCTTGCCTCTATAACCTAAGGTTCTGGGTTCAGTTCTTACTCTAGTGCTTAAGCACAAGATCAAGATTGACACTGCAATACCTCCCGGTGGGAGTGCTGCTCTGTTGGAGGTGTGGTCTTTTGGATGTGATGTTAAACTGAGGCCCCATCTGGTTGGGTGGATGCAAAAGATGCTGTGGCACTACTTTGAAGAAGAGCAGGGGATTTCCCCCCAACCCCATGCACCAGCCAAAGTTTATTCCTTAACGAAGATCACAAACTAAAAACCTGGTCATTATCACATTGCCGTTTGTTGAATTTGATGAATGCAAATTGGCTGCTGTGTTTGCCACCTTACAACAACTGCACTTAAAGTACTGCATTGCTTGTTAAGTGCTCTGAGAGCTCCGGTGGTTGTGAAAAGTGGTATATCCTTTTTTTTCCTTGCACCTCAGTCCCTGTTCAGTGTGTTTCACATTCCTCTGAACAACTGAACATAGCTCGAGCAGGCCTGGTTGGTTTATTACTTCGGGTGGAGTTTTATGGCAGCGGGATTTTTACGGTCCCGCCGATGTCAATGGCGTTCAGAATGGCTGGCCGCATTTTACAGCCCCATTCCCGCCAAAACGGGGCCATAAAATTCTGGCCATTCTTGTTTTGCTGCCCTCGTCTTAATTTTGACCAGCAGATTTGGGGTTTTTCTGGAACGGCTGAGCTGAGTGAAATGTACTTTTTTATGGTGTTAATTAGCTGTGAGTTTGGCACTTTGTACGCTTCTGTCTGTCATGTGTTGCTTAATAATTCCAGGTAGAATGACTTATCAACCTTTTACAGCAGCAAGCATGTATAATTCTTTGTTTTATTTCTGATATGATCTGAACAGGCATTACAATCTAGAATTCAATCCCTAAGCCTTTCTGTCTCGCCACCTCTATCTCTTACCTGAAACTCGCTTTTTCTACTGGATCCTTTCTAATATCTTGCACTTTGACTTGACAACCACCTTTGTTTGCTTGTGCTTCTGTGAAGCAGCTTGGGATGTTCTTCCATATTAAAAGTATTTTATAAATCCAACATGTTATTGATGCCTGTTCTCATATTTCCTTGTACTGGTAGACATTGGTTAATACCAACCCTTGATATTCACGTGGATTGGGGGTTGGGTAGAATGATGTGACCTCTTTATAAGGCTCTGATTAGGAGCGTACATAGATTTAGTTGTTGGAGCTTTTGTAAATTGTCTTCAGTCCTGCGGGGAGACTGGAATTTTATAGCGGACTATTAGATTTAAGCCTTATCGTTCCTCTCAGGAACATCATTGCTGGTTGAGAGGATCCAATATGACATCAGTTTCATCAATCTCAGCAAGCATCACAGCTCTGGGAGTGCTAGTGATGGCTGAGATCTGATACCCAACATAATGACTGTTGTCATATGTGCAAGATAGTTTCCTCAACATTTTATTCCAGTAGGTTCTATGGGCACTTTTCTGCCTCCCCCATCATTCATGTGTCGACCTAGAATTACTTGAATGTACAGTAACAGGGCATTTGACCAACCAGTTTGTGCTGGTGTTTCCAAGTCTTCTCCTGTTTCTAACCCCTTTTCACTCATGTACTCATCTAGTTTCCCTTTGAAAGCACCTAAGCTAATTGCCAACCACCTTCAATGGTAGCAAGATGCACTTTCAAACCACTCTATGAATAGAGAAACAGTGAGGGCTGGATTTTCTGTCCCCACTGGGACTGTGTTTGGAGTTGGATTGGGCCAAAAGTTAGCCCTTCTGGCCGGCGTGCTGGTTCTCCAGCTCCATCCCAGCTTTGGGCCATTTTTGCAGAGGTGAGGATCCAGCAGGGCTACCTGCCCGTATGCAGCGGGTAACAGATCGAGCTCATTAAGAGCCTCATTCAGGGCAATTAAAAGAGGCTAACTGGAATTAAACAGTTGGCCTCCAGGTTCCAGCCCTGGCAGGGCCAGTTTCGGTGCCTGGAGGCTGGTAGCCAGTGGCAGACCCGATCTAGAGGCCTCTCTGTCTGTGCAAGGGCAGCCACAAGCAGACCTGTAAATGGACTATTCCCCACCCTTAACCCCACCATGCTGCTGCATCTATTTTATAGTTAAAGATTTTTAAAAATTGGAGCATAGGTGCCTCTGTTTTGAGGGACCCTCTCTCTCACTTATCTTCCATTACAGCCTACCGCTCCTTTCAATCTGTAGGGCCTCTGATTGACTCTCCAGCTTCAAGAGCTTGCCGGCCATCCTTAATTGGATGGAGATCCTGGCTCATTAGGGGGCTGCCCCATGAAAATCCCAGTGAGTGATTTTTTTTTTGCCCAGGGGCCATTTGGGGGTCAGGGGACAGTCCCAACCATGGGATGCAGACATCACTAGCAAGGCTAGCATTTGTTGTTGCTAGGCTATTTCAGAGTCAATAATATTGCTGGGGATCTGGAGTCACATATAGGCCAGACAATTCCTAGGGCATTAGCAAACCAGATGGGGTTTTAACAGCATTAGTTTTATAATCACTGGTACTAGCCTTATAGTCCAGATTCATATTAATTGTATTCAAGTTCCATCAGCTACCACAATGGGATTTGAACTCATGTCCCCAGAGAATCAGCTTGGGCCTACTGGATTACAGGTTTAACATAACCACTATACCACCATCTCACCAATCCCCATCCCAGTGGGAAAATCTGAGTGTTAATATGTTGTTTAACTTTGGAGGCTATTACAGTTGAGCCCTCAACGGATATCAGCGCACAGCCTTCAATAAGGAAAATCTGTGGTTCATGAGAAGGCGACAGATCCCTGGATGACTTCCCCAATCTCTAGTCCAAGGGCACTGGAGCCAGCAGCAGCACTGCGAGTATTGCCGGAACTGCACAGAAACAGAGGACTACACGACAAAACAAACTAATGCACAGAGGAAATGTGTCTTTAAGTAGGAAGGTGAGTCTTGCCTTTAATGGGGATGACTGAACAAAACCCAGCTCCTTGTGGGTGCAGCCTGGGACCAAAAGCATCAAATCTTACCAAGAAGACTTGTATTGGGTTTTGTGGTGGAGTATTTGGTTGTTTACTATGATAATGATTCTAATAACTGAACTATTGATCCAGAGAATATGAGTTCAAATCACAATCTGGGAAGTTTAAATTCAGTTAATTAAATAAGTGTGCAATGAAAAAGCTAGAATCAGTAATGATTTTTAAAAATTCATTCATGGGATGTAGGCGTCGCTGGCTAGACCAGCATTATTGCCCATCCCTAACTGCCCTAGAGAAGGTGGTGGTGAGCTGCCTTCTTGAACCACCGCAGCCCATGTGGTGTAGGTACAGGCAGAGAGTGGGGGGAGTTCCAGGATTTTGACCTAGCGACAGTGAAGGAACGGGGATATATTTCCAAGTTAGGATGATGAGTGGCTGAATGATGATGACCATGAAATGACTGAATTGTAAAAACCCATTGGGTTTCACGAATGTTCTTTAGGAAACCCTGGTCTGGCCTATACGTAACTCCAGATTCACAGCAATGTGGTTGACAGTCGATTCTGCAGTGGCCTAGCAAGCCTCTCCGTTGTATCTCAAGGGCAATTAGGGATAGGTACTCAATGCCGATCTTGCTAGTGACACCAATTTCCAGTAGGGCTTGCAGATAGCAGGGGCCTTGGAAAATGGAACATAAGGAATAAGAGCACCTGGGGGGGTCATACAGCCCCATGCGTCTTCTCGGGCCCCATATTTCAGCCCCAGAATGCAAAGCTCCACTGGCGATGAGGGACAAAGCAAGACTAAGGATGAAATACTTTCTCTTTAAAAAGGTTTCTTAGTTAATTCACTGGACAAAAGATAAGGCCTGACGAGTAGGACACCACAAAGTTTGAAAGAAACAAAGGAGAGACAAGTGGCAGTAATTAGGGGGCAGCATTTTTAAATTTTAAAGCTTGGAGGTATTGGAAGAGAGCAAGGTTTCTAGGATAAGATGTTCTAAGATAAGGTTCTGGGTTAATTTGAAGGCTGCACAATGATATGCACTTTGACCTGTGGCTCAGTTGGTGCATTGTTACCTCTGAGCCCAAGGTTGTGGGCTCGAGTTCCTCTCCAGAGTACATAACTGACACTCCAGTGCAGTACTGAGGTACTGTCTTTTGAATCAGGTGTTATATTGAGGCCTTATCCACATTCTCTAATCTGGTTGTAAGAGATCCCATGGCGTAGCTTTGAAGACGAGCAGGGGAATTATCCCCAACGTCCTGGCCAATGTTTATCTCCCAAACACCTGCGAGGTCCCAAGAAGGAGAAAGCAACATCTACAGGCCTCGAGGTCGTTGATGAGGTGAAGCTCGCCAGAGGCATGCCACTTGTATACAGCCGAGAAATAGACCATCCAAAATTCTCGCTGGCAGGGCACTTAATTTGGAGGGGGAACATAATTCTGGTGAGTAGGCTTTTTAATGGGCATTCATGAGAGGCAAACTATTGCAAACGTTGCTCCCGACATAGATCAGTGGGAAATATGACCCACTGTTAACCCACCATCAAAGTCGGGAGGACAAAATTCCAAACTAATTTCCCGCTGGCGGGAAACTGTCTTTTCCATTACACCACACCTAATGCATCACTCCCACCACGAGTCCTGCCACTGGCGGGAGTGGAACATTCCACCAAGTCTCATTGGCGATTCTTTGGGACTTTGTGAAACAGAAACGAAGGAAAGAATTCGCTTTTATATGGTGCATTTCATGACCCCAGGACATCCCAAAGAGCTTAGCAGCCAATGAAATGCTCTCTAAAGTGTAGTCACTGTTGTACTTCAGGAAACGCAACAGCCAAGTTGCATACGGCAAATGGAGCATCTGTGAAAAATATTTGGACGGATAAAGGATCAGCAGCAACAAGTTAAAGCTTCAAACAAGCTGATGGTAAAGAATTCATGGAGCGGCTGCAGCATTGCCCGAGCTTTTGACATTCATTCTTCCCATTCCTATGCTTTGCCCAAAGCTGTTTTTATTGTCCCTTTAACTGCGCGGGCAGCTGAGAGGCGACAAAAGTGAAATCCACCAAAGCTGCAGCAAACCCCTCAGTGGTGGCCGCAAAGAAGTTCTCCTCCAGTTGTCCTTGCACCGCTTGCCTGACAGCAGGTGCAGGCTCAGCTCAACAAATCCAGTTAGCAGGAGCTCTGTGCAGCCCTTGTTCCCTTCAGTACGAGCCGCTTCTAAAAGCCCTAGTGTGAAGAGATAACTCCCAAAGTGACACATGTTCAATTTTTAATCACCATCGCTTGCGCCTGGGCACCAGGGAACGCTGTAATTTGCAAACCCACCCTCCGGTCCCCACCCACCGGTCCCCCCACCACGCACCCCCTACCCCCACCCCAAGTCAAGCCTAACTTCTTAAAAAAGACAACTGTTGCCGATTGCTCGCATTTGAACTTTCTCACTTTCCTCTCATCGCTGGACTAACATATCACGGGTTCCCTCCACAGCACCTTCAGACTCTTGTGCCACGTTTGGTTTCCTCCTGACTGCACAGCAGAGTAACTCTTCAGGATTGCTATCAAGGTAAGGTTGTTTCTTTTCTCTCGTTGCCAGCTGGAACCTCACAAATTGAGCCACATCTACCGTCCGTCCCAATCCTGTCAAGAGCGACCTTGAGTTTGAAAATTTGTTGAAATAAAAAAAAATGTATATATTTAATGAATGATCAGGCTGAGGCTGGATTATGTTTTGATTCTTTAAAATGACCACTCATGGCTCTTTTTCTTCTCAATTCAGGGCCCCTGTGCAGCACTCACCCCCCCCCCCCCCCCCCCCCCCCCCCCACCCCCCCACCCACCCCCACCCCCCCTCCCAAACCCATACCCAGTCCAAGACCTTAACACATATTCTAGGCTGGCCCCAAGGCAAAGTGTTGCATGGTTGGAAACTAAAAGGAAATGCTCGACCAAGGCTGCCCGCTCAGGTGCAGCTCAAAGATCCCAAAGGCTCTAGCCGAAGAAAAACATGGGGCAGAATTTTTCGCTTGGCTTGTGGGCGTGCGCCCGACCCCGCTTGAGCGTGAAATAACGTGCGGTGACATCGGCCGAGCGTGCTGACATCAACGCGCAGTCGTGTGATAGTTCGGTCGGTGGGCGCGTGCCTGAGCCAGCTCCACAACCTGAGCCAGCTCCACAACCGCCGACAATTAAAAGGCCCGTTGAGGCCATTAAGTTATTAGTTAAATTCAACCTGCTGCTGCCCGTCCAGTCTAACAGTTTACGGGCAGGCGAAAAGGCCAAATGGCCTTTGTTGGAAACCTCATCCACAGGCGGGATGAGGTTTCCAAAAATACAAATGAAATAAAAGCTTTAATTTTCAATCAAAAACATGTCCCTGCTCATGTGACAGGGTCACATGTCGGGGAGATGTTTTATTAAATTTTTCTGGTGTTTAATAATTTTTCAATATGCTCTTCATCTCCCTGAGGCAGCTCCGTGCCGCAGGGAGATTATTCAGCACCCTCTCGCGTGCATGTGCGGAGCTCGTTCCAGGCCTGCTCGCCCTCCCACCCCGCCCGCACAGGCAGCGCTCAGCGCTGCCGCTTGCATATCGTGCTGGGCAGGCCATAATTGGCTCACCAGCGTGAAATCGTGGTGCGCTGTCGATCGTGGGCAGCGATCAGCTTCCTAACAGCCCCCGCCGATCCCACATGCCAAGGGCAAAATTCTGCCCATGGAGTCCCTCCAATGCCCTGAACAACATTCCTCCTTGAACCGATGGCATTGAAAATACGCATCCACTCATTTGTGGACTTTTCAGTGTGTTGGTGTGGCTGGATTTCACAAAGTAGTTCTTTGAGAGTAAAACGCTTTGCGGGATCCTGAAGCTGCAACACGAAACTAAATGAATGCATGTCCTTTTTTCTCTATAAGCAAGGCCGGTGGTGTTTAGTCTTCAGAGGCAAAAACAAATGGAATCGCAAAATCGAAATCTCAAAATTCCATTAAGAGTCCTCGGATCCAAAGTAATAAAAGCAGTAGTTGCTTTATTCAATCACCATAAACCAGTGTCCCTAATTATTGACAATAACAGTCATTTTGTGCATTAATGTCAAGACAATGGCTGTCTATTTTCATAGCTAAATGTGATCACTAAAACTTCATGGAGAAGATCCCATGTTAAATTAAAGTGAAATTTGCCTCTCGCGATCACGAGGCATTTAAAAAAGACTTGGCAGAGGCTGGTTTAGAAAGCATCAACAACTACAAAGGAAACGCAATGGCTGAGTGGCGAAACATTTTAAGAAAGTGTCATTTAACAGCGTTGTAGAGATTTCTTTTACCTTATTTGCCTTTTCCTTTTTCTGTTACTCTCTGGTAACAGGAGACCAATTTTATTTCTGGTCATTTAAATATAACTTTGCGCATTCCCAGTGTGATGCAATGAGTTAAAATAGTGCTGCTAAATGACTGACGTTTATTTGAGTTGGGGTTCAGTAATCCTACACTGCCTTTTGATCAGAAGTGTTACTTGTTAACCAAGTAAAACAAGGCAGTTCTGAGCAGGGATCTACACCCTGAACTGTTTGTTTGTCATAGTGCAGCTCCCTACTTAAAGTATTCACCTATAAGGTGATCCATGCACACGACAGACCTCAACTCTCCAGTCGAGAGAAAATGGTATTCAACAAGGTGGGACAAGAGAGTGTGGGGGTTAGGTGAGCAGTCACCCACTCCACTTTATCCAGCAGTGGTTTCTACTCCTCTCTATCTAGCATTAATCTCTGGTTAACATCGGTGGGTAATTGACACAAAACAACAACAACTTGTATTTATCTAGCACCTTTAATGTAATAGAACGTGCCCAAGGCACATCACAAAGGCATTATAAAAGAAAATTTGACAGTGAGCCATGTAAGGAGATATTAGGGCTGATAGCGAAAGCTTGGTTGAAGAGCTGGTCATATGTATTACAGCTCACTCAGGGAGTCTGAGATGCTGTGGCAATATGCACTTTTTACATACATGTTGCAGTGTGGACAGTGATGATAGAGGCTCCAACATTCTTTCCATCACATGGCTGATCAAGAATTTCTCTCACTCTTACCACCTGCCGTTGCTCTACTGGGGAAGGTTGAATATGTTAATTTGTTATTAAAAACAGAAAGATCTATTTTCTGAGAAAGGAATGATAGAGTCTGAAGTTCCACTCTTGTCAATTGTCAGCCATCTACCTAAAGAGCACTTTGAACTCTTGTACTGAGCTGTTGTATTACATTTGCTATTCATGAATGATGGATACTTGGGTAAGGTGCCAGAAGCCAACAATGGATGCGGGATTGTAAAGAACAAGGATTTTGATGGTGCCTTTAGGAGGCAAATGGAGAAAAAATTGGGTGGGTGGTTGATGGGGACGTATGAAACCAGTGCATGTTTCTCTCTACCAGAGAGATAAATGTTTTAGAGAGTATGCGGAACAATCCATTTTCACTTTATAGTATGCGAAACCCATGCCTGTTATGTTTTATACCTTGGAAATATGCAAAGATGACACCAGTTTCTATGCCAAAACGGGAGTTTTATTTACAGTGCTTTAAATGTCTGCTCTCATGCCTACAGCTTCTTGCTTCAGTTTAGCTTCTCTTTACCAGATGCCACACCCAGGCTTGACAAATAGCACACAGTGAACAGTTAACAGACATCACATAATCAAATACCGAACAATTGAATACTACATCAGTGCTGCCAGATTCGCAATGCATAGGGTCCCACACAGCTTGGTTCAATCATGGTAGCTGTGAGTCAGTTGGCTGCACACTCACCTCTAAGTCACAAGTTTCTGGATTCAAGTCCTATTCCAGGGCTTGAGCTCAAAAAATGAGGCTGGCGCTTCAGTGCAGTGTTGAGGGAGTGCTTCCCTGTCAGAGGTGCTGTCTTTCAGGTGAGGCCGAGGCCCCATCTGCTTGCTTGGGTGGATGTATAAGATCCCATGGCACTATTCTGAAGCGTAGAGGAGTTATCGTTGGTGTCCTGGCCAATATTTATCCCTCAATCCACATCATAAAACAGAAGAAAAGTCATACAGACTCTAAATGTTAACCATGTTTTTCTGCCCACAGATGCTGCCCGACCTGCTGAGTTTTTCCAGCATTTTCTGTTTTTATTTCAGGTTTCCAGCAGCCACAGTATTTTACTTATATCATAAAACAGATTATCAGGCCGCTATCACTTTGCTGTTTTTGAGATCTTGCTGTGCTCAAATTTGCTGCTGCCTTCCCCACATTACAGCAATGATTAAACTTCAAAAGCATTTCATTGGCTGTAAAGCACTTTGAGGCATCCGATGGTTGTGAAAAGCACTATATAAATGCAACTCTTTCTTTTATTCTATGATCCAAATGTCCTGGGAGTCATTCAATTCAGCTGACCAGGGAAGGCCCACTTTTAATGACTGTAAGGAGCAGCCAACAGCTCAGGCTCCGCCTTTACAATAAGAAAAATGTCAGAAATTGTACATCTGACACTGCATAACAGCTCTTCTCTGTGTGAATTCCTGATCAGTGACTAACGCTTTATTCCACATTGGTTAGTCACTCAGTAGGAATTTGCTGGGAAACTGGGAGGTGCAGTAGACTTTGTCCTTTCACCTCTGGGAGCTTTTTTTTAATCAAAGCCAGATGCATGTTCTCTCGCTCTCTTTCTCCCCTTCCTCCTTTCTCTGAGTCATCCCTTTACACCCCCTTCCTTTGTCCCTTTTACCCCCAATACTTTTTTACCCCATCTCCTCTTCATCGGGGGCAGTGGAGGCCATTCAGTATTCCTTATTGACACACCCAAACTCCAACAGACCCACTGGATGGAAGAAGAAGCTCATGGTCATAGGGTACAGCTGGGGGTGCAGGCGAGTTGTGAAGGCGGCAGTGATGGTGGTGGCGGAGGGGCTGTCCCTGGATATGATCTGAGCGGGAACTTGAGACAAGGGACAAGAAAGAAAATCTTGCATTTATATACAAGTCGAGTATCCTTTATCAGTAAATCTGAAAACCAAACACATCTGAAAACCGCACTTTTTTTGAACCTCATTGACCTTCCCTTTAGCGTGGGAAGTCATTGACCAGAGCCAACATGAACCGCACTGACCACCCACAACCTTTGGCGTGGAAGATCTAGTTGTTTGTCTGCACATCGACACTCTGAACCCTCTCCTAGAAGCAGAATCGCAAATGGCACCACAGGTGGGAACTTATTATGGGTGCCCTGCATTTATTATTCAGCGATACACCTTACTTTTCTAACTTAAATTTGATTTATTTTAGACTATAGCTAGCCTAGGCTTGGGCTATTGCAATGTAAGTTTATATGTGGGATCCAAAAACCGAAAATATCTGAAATCCGAAACGCAATTGGCCCCAAAGGTTTCGGACACTCGGCCTGTAGTGTCTTGCCCATATTTCATCACGTTCCAAAGCGCTTTGCCAACAAATAAGTACCTTTGAAGTGCGGCCACCATTGTAACTTAGGAAATGCAGCTGATTTGCACACAGCAAACTCCTATGCACCGCAAGTAATATAACAAAGGCCAAACAATCTGTTTTAATGGTGTTGGTTGAGAGATAAATATTGGCCAGGACATTGGGAAGAACTCCCCTGCTCTTCTTCAGAATGTTACCACAGGGTCTTTTACATCTATCTGAAAGGCTAGGTGAGGCCTCAGTTTACCATTCCACCTAAAAGATGGCACCTCCAACAGTGCAGCACTCTCTCAGTACTGCACTGGACAGTTAGGCTTGGTGGTAATGATAATATTCAAATGCAAATTGGATACATTTCTGAAGGGAATATATTTGCAGGACTATGGGGAAAGAGCAGTGAAATGGGATTAATTGGCTAACTACACCAAAGAGTCAGCACAGGTATGATAGGCCAAACAGCTTCCTTCTGTTCTATATCATTCTACAATTCTATGATCAGGATATGGTACAAAGGTGATGAGGTCAGAGAGGTGGGGATGTGGCTGCCCTCATTTTAACTGCCCACATCGCCACCCCATTCTGTACAAACCAGGCACTCAGGATTAAAATCGAGGCCCGCAATCCAGTGTTAGGTTGACAGCTTCTGGAGAGGAGGGCAGAGAGAGGTTTCTCGAAGAAAGCAAAGGCACTGGGATAGAAGCTTTGTAGCTTTGACAAAACTTCTGAGAAAAAGAGGCCAAGAGGAGGGAGATCTCCTGATCTCCCGCCACAATTTCAGCGGGAGATCGGCCAAAACCTCGCAGAAATTAAGCGAACAACTCTTTACGCCGTTTCCCCCAGGCTTTCTGTCAATTTTAGGTGGGGCTGGAGATCGGAAAATTCCCACGGAAATTCTAGCCCACAGTTTTCGTTTGAGAAAAGAGCTGAGGATAAAAGCACATTTCTCAAAGCAACAGGCCTCCCATCCCCCAGCTCGACACCTGTCTCTCTCTCTCTCATCCTCTCTCTCCTTCCCTCCCCCAGCCTGTTCGGTTTACAAAATACCCACATCCCTTTTTCTTCCTTTGAAGTCTGAATATAAATCACTTGAAGCTGTTTTAAGACACAATTGAGAAATGCAATAGCCAAGGGAATTTTAAAATTTATGTACAAGTCCTTGAGCAAATCTTCGAAAGAAAATCTAATTTGGTTGTAATGTTGCGTCCAGTTCTGGACATCACACTTCACAAGGACACTCAGCCTTTGGAGACAGCGCAGAAGAGATTTACTAGAACAGTTCCAGGGTTGAGGGATTACAGTTATGTGGGTAGAGAAGCTGGGGTTGATCTCCTTAGAGCAGAGAAGGTTAAGGGGAGATTAAATCATGAAGGTTTTAGATAGAGTAAATAAAGAGGTAAATAAAGAGAAAGTGTGTCCAAGATCTGAAGAGTCGATAACCAAATAGCGAAAATTTAAGGCGTTTGGCAAAACAGGCAAAACAGGAAAAGATTATTGGTGCAATGAGTGGTTAGGATTAAGACTACGCTGACTGATGGGGTGATGGATACAGATTGTATAGTAGCTTTTGAAGAGGAATTGAATAAATAATGGAAGGAGAAGAATTGCAGGGATAGGAGAAAGAGCAGGGGACTAACTGGGTTGTTCTTCGAAAGAGCTCAATGGGCCAAATGGTCTCTTGCTATGCTGTACTATTCTATGGTTCCATGATAGTTACCTTTGGGGAAAAAAATCATCCACAGCTTTTGAGGGACTGAAGGTGCCAGATTGACTTTTCCTACTGGTATCCAGGCAACAGTGATTTGCATTCAGAGTGGAAGTCACGCACTTAGTGGACTGTTGAGCTGTGAGTGACTGAGTTCTTCAGGACTGAGCTGCACTTGTTCAGTGAGAATGTGACTCAGAACCAAAGTGAGGTGAAAACACATATGGAGTAAGTTCTCAAATGGCTCTGTGGCCTCACCCTTCCCCATCTCTGTTACCTCCTCCAAACCTGACCTCTTATGCATTCTTCACCCACCATTGGTGGCTGTCCCTTCAATTGTCTAACCTCCAAACTTTCGAATTTGCTCCTGAATCTCTCCATCTCGCTACTTCTCTGTTCCTTCCAGAAGATGCTTACAGCCTAACTTTATGATCAAGCTCTTCATGTCTAAGCCTAGACAATATCAGCAAGTCATTTGGCCATGGCAGGCATCACGCTGAGCCTGTTCTCACCTGACATTCAAACACTGGGAATTGATCAAGAGGAAGATCTCTGTCAGTTGTTTAGGGCCAGGCTAATAAAAAGTCATAGCACCCTGATGAGCACTGGCTCAGATCAGCTAACACAACATAGATCCACAATCTGAACAGTCTGTTCTGGTTCATATTTCTCAGTCCCACCCCACCACTCTATGCCCTCTATTAGCTTCAGCTCGGCCAAAATGCCAGTACCTGTATCCAGTTCAGCACTCACTCTTGATCGTCCATCACCTCATCCTCACTCACTAACTTTGCCATCCCCATTGCAGCCAATTTAAACGGGCCTTACATTCAACCCTTGCCCCATCCTATCTCTGTGATCTTCTCCAGTGCTATAACCCTTACCAAACTTTCCATTCCTCTAACTCCACCTTCTAGTCTAGACTTTAGTAGCTGAACTTATAGTTAGGAATAGCAAATAGATTACTTACTCCTTATGAAGGAGTGGTAGGAATGAGCCATATATCAACTAGTAGGACTCTTGCTTCGACATAAAAAGGTTGTAGGTTCAAATCCCAGTCCAAAGACTTGACCCCAAAAACAAGCCTTCTCCACGACAATACTGAGGGAGCACTGCACAGTCAGAGGTGTCGTCTTTCAGATGAGATAAGATTTTGCCCGCACTGGTGGGTGTAAAGGATCCTGTGGTACTTTTGCAGGGAAGTTCACACCAATGTCCTGACCAATATTTATCCCACATCAAAGAGAGAGAAATCATGAGCCCTGGAGCTATGCCTGTGTCCGGGGCCCTTATCCACTCCCAAACCTCTCTCTCATATCCTTCGGCTGCCCAGAATTTGGAACCATAGTTTCAGTGTAGCCGAACTGTTTTATATAGGTTTAGCAAAACTTCTTGGCTTTTGCACTCTAAGCTTCTATTTTTAAAGTCCATTCAAAGCTCAGGTTTCAGTAAGATACACTTTACAACCACAGCTTTATCAGACAATTATGCGCAACTTGGTCGTTCATATTATATAACCAGCTCCGCCTCTTTGAACCTTGCCCTGTGTAATATCTGGACAACAGCATCCAAAGGACTTGAAAAGCAAACAACAATCCTATGTATAGATGTATAAATCTTGACCCAACAGTGACATATTCTATTGATGCATGATTTCCAGCTTCATTCCCATGTTTAAAAATGGCAAAACCTTCCAGTAAATTAGCACCAACCAATTCACCTGCAGTCATATGCTATTCCTAACCATACAAGTGAGCTTTATTAACAGAAAAACTACATTTTAAATTTGCGTGATAAACATCTTCTCATTTTAAATTGAACCTGACCACATATACAAATGCCCAGCATGAAGCATAAAACAGGAGAGCAAAGTACTGCAGGTGCAGGAGCTCTGAAATATAAACAGAAAATGCTGGAAATACTCAGCAGGCCAGGCAGCATCTGTGGAGAGAGAAACAGAGTCAAAGCTTCAGGCCCACGATCTTGACTAGTTTTGACCAAAGGTCACTGACCTCTCTCTGCACAGATGCTGCCAGATGTGCTGAGCATTTCCAAAGCTTCCTGTTTCTTTTGGAGCTTAAATAACCCCTTTTTCCAGCCCCCCAAAAAGCAATCAGACACTATGAGCCTCTCATTCCACTTCAGCAAGAAACCAGCAGCAGCTGCCTGAGATCTGGTTTGGAACAACATTAAACATGATTTTTTTTTAAAAGTTAAGGTTTGAAGAAAACATACACAACTTGCTGAGCAAAAAAAATCAATGTCAGAGAAATAAATTGATAATTTAAAAAATGAGAAATTAATAAAAATGACCATTAAAAATGACCAAGCAGTAGGCATAATTAATAAAACCTTTTCTGCCTTTCCACTTAAGAAGCAGAGCTACAGAGAGACAGACTAGACCTCAAGTCTTGGGCACCAGGGAATGGGGAGGGGACCTGGAGCTGAGCTAAGGAGTTGGGTTTAATTAACAACGACCTTACGTTCGCCTCTGGTGGTTCACCCTCCGAGCTGGTCTCAGCAGAATTCAAATGAAAGTGGGGATTGGAAGTGGGTTGCCTTTCTGAGCTTTCCTCCTCACCTGTCCCAACCTGTGGGTAGGTTTTTGGGGAGGAGGAGGAGTCTGTGTGTGTATATGTGTGTGTGTGTGTGTGTGTGTGTGTGTGTTTCTTGCTCTCTCCCAGTCTCAGAGCTCTCGCTCTCTCTCTCTCTCACACTCACTCCCACACTCAACTCACTCACTCACTCTCATTCTCACCCTCACCCTCACACTCACTCGCTCTCACATTCACTTGCAGCTGCTGCTTCTCAAGGCCTCCCCGGCCCCCTCTGCCACCTTTACTCCTGTACTCATTCATTCAGCTGGCTGCCTGTGCAGGAGGGCAAGTGAGTGGCTAAGGGCAGACTACATCACCCAGAATGCATCTGGGCTGTCAAAACAAATGGCTGCATGGACTCAGGCTCCCAGTCCAATAACCGCCAATACTGCAGAACTTTGTCCCAGAGCGCAGTGCCTACCGTGCGCTTAATTGCGAGCACATTGAGGCATAAGGCGGCCACATGAGAGAGGGGCAGAGCTGCCCAAACCCAGGCCCCCCCCAAAGGCATGGGCCCCGGTGATTAGCACCATGTGAATCGCCTCTCTCCTAGGCTCTGCATCAACCAATAAAACAGATTGCTGGTCTTTGTCACATTGTGGGAGCTTGCTGTGTGCAAGTTGGCTATTACTTTTCCAACATTACAACAGTGGTCATACTTCAAAAGTACTTCATTGCCTGTAAAGTGCTTTGGGATGTCTTGTGGTTGTGAAAGGTACGAGATAAATGCACAATTTTTATTTCTTTCTCACCAACTTGTGAAGTCCTTTGGGAAACTTCTTCATGTTAAGGTGCTATAGGTGCCAGTTGCCACTGTGACTCCATAATGGTCACTACATTTACCAAGTGAGATCTCTCTCTAAGCACCCATTAAATGGCAAACTCAGATATGGCATTAGGGAGAGGTCTGAGTGTTATTGTGATCCTCATGAATATACTGCTTTCAAGCACCTTGACTAACAGTTTCATTACTGTGCTAATCACAGTCAGTTAGCACTTGGTCACAGGCCAGTGAGATTTCAAAACATTTTGTGTAACCTCGCAATGATGAACCAAACCACAGAACATGCTCCAGCATTCAGTAGATAGTTCATACCACAGTTGGATTTATATAATCACTTCCTCTACCAAAGATGCACAACCAGAGGTTAGCAATCAGACAATTAATTGTAATCAACCAAATGTAAAAGCGTCAGCATTTCCAGTGTGTTTTTTTTTTAACATAACTTGGTCTCTTTTTCTTTTAACAAGTTTGGTCTAAGAACAGGGCTGATACAGATGAAAATTCATCTCATTTCTGGGACAAAATGAAAACAGCTGTTGGGTTCTGAGCTGAGTTGCATGTGTTCACCTCTATTTTATGGCTGATTTTTTTACTGTTCTTTGTGAAAATCAAACTGGCAGACTGATATAAATAATACCTAAAGCGTGACATGGAAAAGTTTTTTTTTAATGAAATCAAAAGGTTCTGACTACCAAAGCCTTTAACCCTTGAAGGACTCCATTTGGTTCTTGGGAACCAAAAAACAACAACAACTTACATTTACTAGGCACATTAACACAAGAAAATATCCCAAGGCACTTCCACAACAGCATTATAAAACAAAGTATGACACACGGCCAAATAAGGAGATATTAGGTCAGATGACCAAAATATTGGTCAAAGAGGTAGGTCTTAAGCGTCTTAAAGGAGAGGGGAAGAGGTGTAGGAAGGATATTCCAGAGCTTGGGGCTTAGACAACTGAAGGCACAGCCACCATTGGTGCAGCAATTAGAATTGGGAATGCACAAGAGGCCAGAATTGGAGGAGCACTGGTATCCCAGAGGATTGTGGGCATGGGGAAGATTACAGAGATAGGGAGGGACAAGACCATGGAGGGATTTAAAAATAAGAACGAGAATTTCAAAGCCAAGATGTTGTTTGATTGGGAGCCAAAAAAAAAGTGCTAATCTGGTTTACCTCTCCATGAAGGAAAGTGTTTAATTTTCTCTTAGTATTGCTGCTATAAAATCATTGCCAATCACTCGCATTGTATTAAATTCCAATGGACCAAATAATTTCTCACTGATTCCCAATGAACAAAATTTGAATGGGTCAAACACTGTCCCATTAACTTCCATAGTAGGGAATTCCAATTGGCAACCCTTTCCCATAATTTCTCATTGCATAGACTTCAAAGGACCAAAGCTCTTCTCATTCACTTTCACTGTATAGAATTACAACATGACGAACTCTTTCCCATTAACTCCCAGTGTATAGATTTCCATGGGCTTTCTAGTCAAATTGACACCTTGAAGATACTGCGCATGTGTGGCAGTGCAAAATAAAAGGTACTGAATTAAACAGGTTGTGCATAACAAATAAGATTTAGAGGGACCTTTGGTGGTGACTTTTAATGGTAGCTTTGTATGCCAGCAATATCCAAGAAACAAAAACATTATTGTAGTCATATAAAGATCAAGCAACACACAAGAAGCTTAACACCATCCAGGACAAAGCAGCCCACTTGATTGTCACCGCTTCCACAAACATTCACTCCCTTCACCAGCGACAAACAGTGGCAGCAGCGTGTGCCATCTACAAGGTACACTGCAGTGACTCACCAAGGCTCCTTAGGCAGTACCTTCCAAACCCAT
Organism: Carcharodon carcharias; assembly: GCF_017639515.1. Classification (NCBI taxonomy): domain Eukaryota; kingdom Metazoa; phylum Chordata; class Chondrichthyes; order Lamniformes; family Lamnidae; genus Carcharodon; species Carcharodon carcharias. The sequence goes on along the minus strand of NC_054480.1, from coordinate 132,110,111 downwards.
GACTGCTACCATCTAGAAGACCAAGGGCAGAAGATGCATGGGAACACAACCACCTGGAACTTCCCCTCCAAGTCACTAGTCCTCCTGACTTGGAAATATATCACCATTCCTTTACTGTCGCTGGGTCAAAATCCTGGCACTCCCTAACAGCACTATGGGTGTACCTACATTATATAGATTGCAGTGGTTCAAGAAGGTAGCTCACCACCACCTCCTCAAGGGAAATTAGGGATGAGCAATAAATGCTGGCCTAGCCAACGATGCCCACATCCCGTAAAAATGAATAAAAATAAATAAGTAAATAGAGCACTGCTGAGACACCATCTGAGGTAGTGTTCAATTCTTGAAACTGCACCTCAGTATGGATATATTGGCCTTTGGAAAAACTGCAGCACAGATTCACAAGAATGATAGTTGGACTAACAAGGTTGAAATATGAGGATATGTTGCTTAGACTCCAGCCAATTTGATGGTCAAAACACTTCCTTTTCACGCTCAATGTATAGAATTTAATGGATCAAACCCTCTTCCTATTCGCTCTCAATATGGAGAATCTAATGGACTGAATCCCTTCTGTTGCTTTGAACTCCAGTTTTTTAGAGCTCTAACCGTTCTCCTGAAGACTGCAGATAAATGACATGATAGGATGAGAGGAACAAGAGGAGGCCATTTAGCTCCTCGAGGCTAGTCCACCATTCAGTGAGTTCATGCCTGATCAGCGAACCACCTCCGCATATGGACTGGAATTTACAGCCCTCTGCTGCATTGTTTTTAGCAGGGGCAGCACATAAAATACATCAGGTGGCCAGCCCACCACCTTCTGCCCACCATGAGCTGATCCACATAATATGCTAGGTGGGTGGGTGCCGAAATTGGCTGCCTTCCCACTATTTTTAAGTGAATAATGAAAGGTCAGTTAGGCTTGCTAGCAAGCCTATTGACTGGCATAATACGTTGCCCATGCCATAATACAGTTGGCATGGGCAGGAGTGGGGAGGCCATCTTTTGTGGCTTAGATGAAAAATGGCAGGAAGGAAGGGGAGGCACTTCATTCGGGGGAGTGGGGGTGTGGGGTGGTGGGCGGGGTGGACCCCTCTGTGCATCGAGGGCACTGGGGGCACCCCTCACCCCAAGGTGTCACCCACCCTTCTTTCCTCGGCACCTGCCCTCCAAAACGCAGCCCTTCCCACTTCCCCTCTCCCCCTTCCCTGGGCTCTCTTAACCACCAACCCCTCCCCCGACCAATCCCCTGCCCCCCCGCCCTATCCCTGAAAGCCCAGTGCTTACCTGTCTCCAGCAGCCATTGCTCCTCTCCTCATGCTCCACCAGACAACCCTGGCAGTGCCCACTGCTGAAATCTGGCACTGCCGGGACTGCTGGAACTGCCTGCCAATCAGATTGGTTGGCAGCTCTCGAGGGCAGGACTTCCTGTCCCCGAGGAGCAGAAGCCCCACTCTTAGGAAATTTAACCCGCATCCCCCCCACCAACACTACCCCCCACACCCTCCCCACCACCCCCACCTCCCCCCCACCACCCCAGCACATTATGGCCGGGGGTGGGTTTCTTTCCAGCATGTCAGCTGCCAGCTGACTTCCCTTCTGGAGGAGCAAGCATTCCGCTCCCCTGTAAAATGCAGCCTCTATGTTTCAGATTTCCACAACCCTTTGTATGAATTGTTTTCTGATCTCACCCCTGAGCAGCTTGGCTCTAATTTTAAGCTTATTATGCTCCTTTATTCTGGAATTCCCCACCTGGGGAAACAGTTTCTCTCTATCTGCCTTATTAAATCCTCTAACCATCTTAAACACCTCAATTAGATCATCCCTTAATCTTCTGTACTCAAGGCAGCCAAGCCCAACCTATGCAACCTGTCCTCATATTTTAACCCTGTTCGTACAGGTATCACTCTGGTGAATCTGCGCCACAGTTTTTCCTGGCGCCTATACATCCGTACTGAGGTGCAGAGTCTCAAATTGAACACTGTACCTCAGATGGTGCCTCAGCAGAGCTTTATATAACTATGTCAATATTTTTGCTTCTTGGACATTGCTGGCATACAAAGCCACCATTAAGAGTCACCACCAAAGGTCCCTCCAAATTTTATTTGTTATGCACAGCCTGTTTACTTCAATGCACAGTACCTTTACTTTTTTTTGCATTGCCACACACACACAGTATCTTCAAAGGGTCAGTTTGTGAGTGGCCTGTGCAGTACCTTCACAGTTGCTCCGTAGTCGCACATGTGTGCAGCTTAGGGGGAACATTGGTCACTACACTCCTAAGTGCACTCCTGTGCACTATAGGAGGTGCTTTGAAAATTCCCAATGTGCAAATTGTTGATTACACATAGAAAATATTAGTGGATCTCTTGTGGTGTTGCTCTTTGCAAGAAAAAAGAAAACGGTCTTGAAAACAAAAGCAGCACCCTACCATGTAACATTGTTTGAATGTTAGATGTGGTTCTGCGATTGGACAGCACTTGCTGAACAATCCCGAGTGTGCTAAAAATCATTTTTAAATTATCAGTCGGGCTTGGAATGTGACTCATTTACATTTGTTAGGTGCTACCTTTATTCATATTCCGGGACCTGTCCTCTGTAGGCAAAAGGAACATTCCCAGGCATTGTGCCTTTTTGAATTAAAGAAAAGCATGAGGTACAATGGTTTCTTGGTGCATTCTCCATGGCAACACCTCGAGCAATCAAAGTTGGCTTCCCAACCAATCAGTATCCTTTTCTCATGTAGGATAAATTGTGGCTGCCTTTGAAATTAGGCATTCTTGCATCTGTCCTGATGAGTGCAAGATGAAAAGCTTTGACCGAATGTTTCTTTTTTCAACAGTACTCTAATTTTATAGATTTTCAATACTTTTAAATATGACATTTAATGTATGACAGATGTACACTACAACAACAATAACTTACATCTACATACAACCTTTAGTATAATAAAACATCCCAAGACACTTCAGAGGAGCGTGAATCAAACAGATTTTGAAACCCAAGCCACATAAGGAGATGTTAGGACAGGTAACCGAATGCTTGGTCAAAGAGGTAGGCGGTAAGGAGTATCTTAAAGGAAGAGAGAAGGGTAGAGAGGCTTATGTAGGGAGTGTCAGAATTTAGAGGCTTGACAGCGGAAGACATGGCCATTGATGTGGGAGGAAAAATCAGTTTGCGCATGAGATCAGCTTTGGAGGAGTGCAAAGATCTCTGAGGGTTACGGGTCTGGAGAACGTTAGAGAGATAGGGAGGGGCAAGACCATGGAGAGAATAGCAAACATGGCTGAGAATTTTAAAATCAAGGCATTGCTGAACTGAGAGCTGAAGTAGACCAGCAAGCACACAAAAATAATTACTATCCTGGGCAGTATAGCATTACTTTGCAATTATATGCAAGCATGTTAAGAGGCTTTGCATGTCACCAGATCTTGTGCAACCAAACTGCAGGAACAGATAAACCAATGTCAAATTTGGAAACAATCAAACCTGTAGAAAACTCCTCACAAGTTATATATCACAGCCAAAAGGAAACCCTACTCATGTACTGAAAGCTACAGAAAACATTGAGTACTTTGGGGGTTAATAGCTCTGTGGAAATTGTGTACTAATCTTTAATTTCAAAAATATTATGGAGAATTTATGGCTGCAGCATAACTGAGCTTTGTTGACACAGAAAGCTATGCTTATTTTTCGAAAGATGAAGGTGTCTAAGAAGCTGGATGCCTTAGTTAACTGCTCAACTAAACTTACTTAACTAAACTTACTTAACTAATATTGGGGACCGAAGCAATGTGATTGATAGATTTTAATAAGTTTTTAAAACATTGGTTACCTTGCTGATTCAGTGGGTAAATGCACCAGCTGGTGTGGAAATAGCTTACAGAGATCCCGACACAGCCTTTGCACCAGAGAGTGCACAACTGGGCGAGAGAGACCCCTGAACCAAAACGAAATGAATGAAAGTTGCCGTAGTCCCAGAGGACCATAGCCTGCTCTCACATCAGAGAGAGATGACTGGTGGTGAGTTTAACCTGTGAGTCACCACACCTCAGGTGAGGGGCGAGGTTGAGAAGGCTCATGGATGATCTCAGCTGGTACAGGAATTGAACCCACACCATTGGCCTCACTCTGCATCACAAACCAGTCAACTGAGCCCCAAAAACAGAGGGCACAGTAGATGGCACACTCAGATAACCTCAAACTGATCAACCCACTCCAGGCACGGGCAGGGACCAAACTCGCGATTTTTGGTTTACGAGACCAATACTTTCCCACTTGGCCAACTCGCCTCAAAAGGTTTGGCTGGGATTTGAATCCAGGCCCTCTCAATCAATTAAAGCACTAAAGTGAGAATCATACCCCTAGACCAAAGAGCCAGCTACCCTATACACAGTGAAGCTCCCCCTACAACATTCACTGCCATTGCCTTGCACAGTAGCTCCTTGGTTGAGGCGCTGAGAAAAGCAGGTACCTTAGGATCCACAATAACAGTACCACAATGAGGGGAGGGTGGGATATGTAAATGGGGTGGGGTGGGGGGGCGTTGGTTGGGCATGTTGGTGGGGGAACAGAATCTACATGTTGTAAATGAACAGCAAGGTGCTTGAAAAACAGGAGAGTGGACAAGCTTACAGAAATAGAATTGTTCAGCATATAGCAAATATCAGAGAAGCAACAGGGTGTTTTAGTGCAGTCTACCATCTCTACAATTATCCTTTATTGTCTAATAAAGGCTTTAAAGATCCACAGTCAGATTTGGCAGCTGAGTCAAGCAATAACTCAGTAGTCATTATAGAACAATTTGTTTGCTATCTGTTGTTTCCTTCTTGCCTCCAGGCTGCTGTCCATGGTGAGAGGTTGGGCCTCTTACTGTATCCCTTGACAAACAAGCCCATAATTGCAGGTTGTGAAGTTCTTGAAAGACAGGCGATAGCTAAGATCAGCGGACACACTGCAAGACTCTGATTCAGGCTTGTCCAGAGTAACTGATCCCTTTGTAGGCCACACAGGCCAAATCTGCTTTCGTGAGAGAGAGAGAAAAACCGTAATTGGAGGGTTGCGATTGTGTAGAAAGTTAAAAGGTTTTGCTTGTTGAGGTTACATTAATCACAGCCCGCTTTTATCTGGCAGAGGCAAACTTGTGGGAAATGATCCCTGTAGCTTGCTTGCGCTAAGCAACTAGGTTGTCATTCATTGGAAGCAGCCAACATACCCACCACGCTCTCTAACAAACTCCTCAAACATTGCTCAGGGTCAATCCATAGGTAGTTGTATTTCATTGTCACATGGATTAAGGCCTGGATTTTCACCAAGTTGGGTTGACTTGGGAGCCCTTAAAAAATGGCTGGTGGGTCCCAATTCCAGGATTCCCGACTCCATTCCTGGGCTGTCTAATTTTCAGGAGTGCCTTTAAAGGGTGCGTGCTAGTTCCTGTCAAAAGCTTGCATCTGACTCTCCCAACCTGGCCAGCTCCATGGCGAGGATATTCCTATTTTCATGGAGTTGGGCCAGATTTTTAAAGAGCCATTGATCACAGCCCCTGACAGAACTCGTGAACCCTAGTGTGCACGATGGGACCTTTTAAAAGGTAAGTTCAAAGGTCACTCTAATGTCCCCTATGCCGAGTTATGCCCTCCCGAGCCTCATTATGTACAATTGACTGAGAGCCCAGGCAGCTATTAGAATACTAGAAGAGCTGCTCCCCAGATGAAACATTGTTTGATTGATAGCTCAGGCTTTCTGATCTCTGTGGTCAATTTCACAATATTTGTTGTCATAAGTTAAGTGGTTTCAAGTGTTTGTGGTTTTTAAAACTTCAAAGGACCTGGAAGATGGACATGTTTATTAGCTTGCAACCCAGACTTTTTTTCAAGCATATGAGAAAGTTATCAATGGATTATGTTTTCACAAAGCTTTTTCTACACACCCCACTATACATTATGACATTTATTGCTTCTAGAAGGTGTACAGTAGATCAATGGGCATGAAAGTGCCAGGGCTTGGCATAGGGGGCACAATGAGCCTGAGGGGGCAACTGGAAGGGTAGAGTTTGGCATAGGGGGCATGAGGAGATAAATAGCATGGGTTGGGGGCATGAGGGGCATGGATGCTGCATGGGGAGTGTTTGGCAGGTGGCAGGGGTATGGGGGTGAGGGCTGGAGGGCCTTTGTGTTTCTTTCCACTGAGACAAAGTCCATTGAAACTGAGGTGAGCCTTTCAAACAGCCAGCCTCCACACCCAGCAACCCATGTGGTTGCCTCTGCACTTCTTTCCAGGTCAGCTGACCCAACTTAGTGGCACTTTCTTCAGAGGCAGGCAGACCGAGCCCAACTCCCCCTGCCTGCCTCAAGGGTGAAAATCCAGGCCAATGTCAGCTGTGGCTCAATATGCTCTCACTGCTGAATCAGAAGGTTGTGGGCTCAAGTCTCACTCCAGCGAATTGAGCACATGATCCACGTTGACACTCCCAGTGTCCTACCAAGGGAAAGCTGCACTGTTGGAAGTGCTGTCATTAAGGTGAGAAGTTAAACTTAGGCCCTGTCTACTCTCCCAGGTAGATGTATAAGATACTGCATGAATTTTGGTGCAAGGGAAAGAGGGAAGGGGGAGCTGGTGAAGAGTGGGACCTGTGTTACATAGCGTTATATAAAACTTCACAGCCATTCACCCTAATTTGCTTATCTTTCTACTCCATTCAAGCTTCCACCCATCCCACTTCATCTCAATCTATCAATATATCCCTCTATTCCTTTCCCCCTCATGTGCTTATCTGCATTCCCCTTAAGTACATCTATGCTAATCTCCTTAACCAGTCCAAGTGATGGTCAGTTTCAGTTCCACATTCTTGCCACTCACTGGCAATGTACATTTCCCCTGAATTGCTTATTGGATTTCTTTGTTCTCCATCTTAGACATATGAAGCATGGTTCTAAACTCCCCCACAAGTGGAAACATCTTCTTCGCGTCTACCTCTGTCAAACCTCAACAGAAAAGAAAACCAATCTGTTCAGCCCTTGATCCAGTATCTCATTGGACAAGCAAGCTAGAGGGTATTGAGGTATATGGAGCAAAGGTGGGCAAATGGAGCTGAGGTACAGATCAGCTATAGTCTCATTGAGGAGCTGAATGGCCTCCTACTCTTTCTATGCTCCTCAAGGTACTGGTTCTGAGTTGCAGTGATTTGGCCCATGGCTTGGGCTGTGAACAATCTGTTATCTATAGAACAGCTATGCTGGGGATTGCACCTGCTCCATCACCAGTAGGAGATAGGATAGAAATATCCAGGTTATGCCATGAATTGGTCATTTCCGCCGATTGTACACCAAAGTTACATCGGCCATAAGTGAGAACCCGCAAGGAAATTCCCAGTGGACAACCATCAATCCGTGTGAAAAGATAACAGTTCAGGTGGTGAAGTGGCAGTCTAACTGAGTCGCACAGAGTGAAGGTTCAGCTATTACATCTGAAACAACACTTGGCCTCTGCAACCCGCTGCAGAGAGACTACAGTCGGCCAAGATTCTTGTTTCTGGTTGTTATTTGGCTACATTTAGAGGGTGTGTGTGTGTGTGTGTGTGTGTGTGTGTTGGGGTGTATGTGTTGGTGTGTGTGTGTGTGTGTTGATGTGTGTGTGTGTTGGTGTGTGTGTGCGTGTGTTGGTGTGTGTGTTGGTGTGTGTGTTGGTGTCTGTGTCGGTGTGTGTGGTGGTGTGTGTGTGTGTTGGTGCGTGTGTGTGTGTGTTGGTGTGTGTGTGTGTTGGTGCATGTGTGTTGGTGTGTGTGCCTGTGTGTGTGTTGGGGGGTGTGTGTATGTGTTGGCGTGTTTGAGTTGGTGTATGTGTGTTGATGTGTGTGTGTGTGTGTTGGGGTGTATGTGTTGGTGTGTGTGTGTGTGTGTGTGTGTTGGTGTGTGTGTGTGTTGGTGTGTGTGTGCGTGTGTTGGTGTGTGGTGGTGTGTGTGTGTGTTGGTGCGTGTGTGTGTGTGTTGGTGTGTGTGTGTGTGTTGGTGCATGTGTGTTGGTGTGTGTGCCTGTGTGTGTGTTGGGGGGTGTGTGTATGTGTTGGCATGTTTGAGTTGGTGTATGTGTGTTGATGTGTGTGTGTGTGTGTTTGTGTGCTGGTGTATGTGTGAGTTGGTAAGGTTGAGAGTATAAGGGATGTGTCAGGTCAAGAAATAACAGCTTTGGTTGTGATGCCTCCATTGGGAGAAGAGCCTAGATGAAGCATGAAAGCATTCTTCCTCATGGTTGAGGCAGCAGTGCCAGACCAAACACTCAATGATCTTTAGAGGAGGTGGGACCAAGAAAGTGGCCCCTCCCACTCCACCTACCCACCCCACCCCCCTCACCACTATCACAAATAACTTTTAAATCTTAACTTTTAGTTCCATGTAAAGTTGATAAATAAAAAGCCCTCATACTGGTTCTTCGCAAGCAGCGGAGTGTATAAGTTTTAAATGTTTTTCCACACAGGCTCCTGACACAAAGATGTTCTGATGATGGATAGATTCTGTCAAACTACAGGCAAGGTAATAATGTATCTATTGAGAGGCAGCAGCAGAATGAAGCTATTCATGAGAGCTAAGGTGGGAGGAGACCCAATGAAATATTTCCCATAAAGCAGTCTCAGTGGGCATTTAAAATGAGGCCCTTTAACAGGTGGCAAGGAATACAGCTCAGTCTCAGGGTGTGTGTGTTTGTATGTGTGTGTGTGAGTATGTGTGTGGCTGTGTATGTGTGTCTGAGTGTATGTGTGTGTATGCATGTATGTGTGTGTATATGAGTGTGAGTATGTGTGTATGTATGTGAGTGTGAGTATGTGTGTGTATATGCTTGCGTTGTTTGTGGATGTGTGTGTATGCGTGAGTGAATGTGTGTGCGAGTGAGTGTCTATATGGGTATGAGTGTGTGAGTTTGTATGTGTGTGCATGTATATGTGTGTATGTGTGTGTGTGACCATGTGCATGTGTATGTGTGTGCGTGTATGTGTAAGCGTATGTGTGTGTATGTCTATGTGTTTATGTGAATGTGTATGTGTGTATATGTTGTATATGTGTCTGTGTGCGCATGTGAGTACGTGTGTGTGTATGTGTGTATGTGTGAGTGTGTGTGTGTGTATATCTGTGCACGTGTGTATGAGTGAATGTGTGTGTGTGTGCCCGTGAGTGTGTGTGTGAGTGGATGTGCCTGTGTATGTATGTGTGTATGTGTGTGCCTGTGAGTGTATGAGTATATATGTGTGTGCTTGAGTGTGTATATATGTGCATGAATGAATGTGTGCATGTATGTAGTTTTGTATGTGTGCGTGTGAAAATGTGTGCATGTGTGAGTGTGTGTCTGTGTGTGTGTATGAGTGTATGTGTGTGTGAGTATGTGTGCACATGAGTGTGTGTATGTGTGTGTGCATGTATGTGTTTGTATACGTGTTTTGTGTGTGTATGCATGTATGTGTTTGTATACGCGTTTTGTATGTGTGTGTGTGACCGTGGCCTGGGTTTTCGTCCATGAGTTGGCTGGGCAGAATCCGGAAAATTTCTCACTCTACGGACCCAACTTTTAAAAATAGCTGCCCACACATCGGATTTTCAGCTCCGGTAGCCGGGGAAGAACTAGGAGGCTGCTGGGCAGACGGCCTGCCAAGGGGCTCCAGCACTGTGTCCAAAATGTTTAAAAAAGAAAAAAGCATGAAACATTCATCCAGCCTTGCACCCCGCACACACTCCCATGATGCCAACTTAGTGCCAACTCACCATCCACCACCCTTTGCCCTTACACATACCAAGCCAGCTCACCCAGTATCCAAGAGGGGCAGAAATGAGATAAAATAAAGTTCCATAAAATAAAGTTTGAAGTGTCCATTTCATTCTTCACTATATTGAAGAAAAACATTCATAGGAATCTATTTAGTACATTTACATTCCTTCAGCTACATAATGCCTTAGAACAATAAGCAATGGAATTCATGGTCCCACTTCAAAGAGTCCATAACCACTGGTAACTGTCAACTGAACTGGGAAATGGCAGGCACCCTACTGTGATAATGGATAGTTGTGAAATTAATCATGCAGCACTAATCCAGTAATAGAAACGATCAGGCTTATGTCAACAGAGTGAAATAGCAAGCAATGCTCTTTTTTAAACCTTCAGACATTTTATTCAAAGATTTAAATGGCAAGACTTTTAAATGCCTTGACAGCTTGATGGCTCCTTTTGACAGTTGCCTTTGACATTTTTGACAGCAGATTTTGACAGGCCTGTAGACAGTTCCATTGAGCGTGATAATTAATGAGTTTATATATTTTTTATGCACATTCATGCCTACCTTTAACAATTCCAAATGACACCTACCTCCTCCAAAGGACACCTGGCCTCCTCCAAAGGTGTCCCAGGACCATATCCAAAGGGCTACCTTACCTCTCTAAATGGGTACCCTGGACACCCAAAGAAATGCAGAAAGTTCAGACCTGTTCTTACCATTCGGGTTTCACATTCCTGGGATACAAAACTACGACTTCATTGGAGACAGCTAATGATTTAAATGGCCAGCTGCCTCAATGAACCGCGCATGCGTGAAACATGATACTCACCCATTCCATCTCCCACAAGAATGGGAAGTGAAATGTTCAGAGGTGGGACTTACTATTTTCAACCACTTCTGCCATTTGCGCCATGATGGAGAGGCGATGCATCATGGCGAAAATCTGAGCCTGTGTGTCTGTGTATATACATGTGTCTGTGTGCATCTGTGTGAATGTGTGTCAGTATGTAGGAGTTGTGTGTGTCTGTATGTTCGAGTCTGTGTATGTGAGTGTGTGTGATTCTGTGCATCTGATGTGTGATTCTGTGTGTGTGTGTGTGTGTGTGTGTGTCTGTGATTCTGTGCGTGTGTGATTCTGTGTGTGTGTGATTCTGTGTGTGTGTGTGATTCTGTGTGTGCGTGTATGTGTGATTCTGTGTGCATATGATTCTGTATGTGAGTGTGTGTGTGATTCTGTGTGTCTGTGTGTGTGCATGTGTGTGTGATTCTATATGTGTGTCTCTGTGTGTGTGTGCCTGTGTGTGTGATTCTGTGTGTGTGTCTGTGTGTGTGTGTGTGTGTGTGTGTGCGCATCTGTGAGTCAGTGTGAATCTGTGTCTGTGTGTATGAATCTACATGTGTGAGTCTGTGTCTGATCAGTGTAAGTGCATCAGTGTGAGTGTGTGTGCCTGAGTATGTGTGCCTGAGTGTGTGTGCCTGAGTATGTGTGCCTGAGTGTGTGTGCCTGAGTATGTGTGCCTGAGTGTGTGTGCCTGAGTGTGTGTGCCTGTGTGTGTGTGCCTGAGTGTGAACCAAAGAGTCCGCTTTAATGCAGACAGCAGGGTTTTCGCCCACCGGCTGTAGAGTGGATGAAAGCCCCACATCACCTCCTTTCGGGAAAGCCTGCTGAATTAAGTGCCCATCAAGCACTCCCCCACGCCCTCGCCACCCTCCCCCAAGTGCTGCCGGCCAGTCAGAGGCACTGCAGGCGACACCTATCGGAGCCGTGGCAACTACCAGCAATGCACCCACCCGAGGCCAAGGGTCGTCAAGGGACTCCGGGTCAGAGGTGAGCAAGGGTGGGTCGGGGCTCAGGGGCGGGTGTCACGAGAGGGGTGGGGGAGGGTGATCAGTCGCAAAGGCAGGGGGTTGGATCTCAGCTGGCCACACCCCCCTCCCCACCCCCGCCCACTTCCCGATGCTGGGTCCCACAATCAAGCACTGGGTGACGCTGAACGAGAAACCCTCCCTTACCCGGGAGCCCGCAAGCAAACCGCACAGGGTTTTGCTTTTCAGGCTTCCCGCTTGGTGGCTCCCCCACCCAACACTGCCAGCGCTGCTCACCCCAGCTGTGACGGGATGAGGCCCTTACGTTGTCTTTAACTACCCACCTAAGGACATTAATTAGCATCCTGGCAGCAAGGCCGTTCACAAGTCTTCCTTAATCCAGGCAGAGGCAGGAAGGTGTTGGGGCCACTCCTCCCCCCTTGCATGATTAAGTGCCCCCTCCCATCTCTAAACCAGCCTTGGGAATCGCATTAAATTCCTTCCTACACGTGTACGTGTGTGTGTGGGATGGATTTTTGGCCTCTGCTGTGGCTGGGGTCGGGTGTGGGCTGGAGTTAAAATAGTCTCACTGGGCCGGCATGCCGGTTTGCTGGCTACAATCCAGCTCCGGGCCATTTTTGTGGAGGTGGGATCAGAAGGGGGTGGGGGTGGGGGTGGGGGTGGGGATGGGGGTGCGGGCGGAGGGTCAGGTGCAGGGGTGGGGCAGAAGGCCCTCCTGCGAGATGTAGCTGACCAGGCTTGTTAAGAAGCAAATGGGAGTGAAATCCAGGTTCCAACAGGCAGCAGAGGCCAGATGAGGTACCAGGAGGGGGCTTCCCAGCAGCTGGTTGAGGGTGGTGGAGCCAGCCCTTCAGGTAGGCCTACAAGCCCTCTCCACCTGCCTGGGTGGAGGAGCAGCCACAAGCTGCCCTGTTGCGGGATTCCTCCTCACACAGTGGTGAAAGTCATTTTTAAATTTACATTTTAAGAAGTTGCTGAGAGTGTGCCTCCATTTTGAAGCGTCCTTGCTCTTAATTAACCACCGCTGCAGTCTGCTGCTCCTCTCCAAGCTGGTAGGTCCTTGATTGGCTCTCCAGCTTTGAGACCCAACCTGCAGGCCTTAATTGGACTGCAAGTCTGCCCCCGTCCAATCACGGAGCTGCGGTGGGGTGGGGTGGGTGCAACGTGTGAAAATCACAGGTGAATGACTCCAGAGATGGATTCCGCACCCAGAAACAACTCTAACCTCTGTTTCCTTCCCTCGCAGGGGTAAGTCTTGCCCTGTGTCTTTGGGTCACTGTCTGCAGTGTGCGCATGAGTGTGAACATGTGTGTGTATGAGTGTTTGTGTTTAAGCATATAAGTGACTGCACGTGAGTGTGTGAGTGTGTGTGGCTGAGTGTGAGTCGGAGTTTTTTTTATTTATTCAATCATGGGTTGTGGGCTAGGCCAGAGTTTATTGCCCATCCCTAAATGCCCTTGAGAAGGTGGTGGTGAGCTGCCTTCTCGAACTGTAGGAGTGTGCAATGAGTCAGGCTCGCCTCTGATTCCTTTCATGACCAGGTATTCCACCAATACTTACTGATGAATGAGCATGCAGACAGATTATTGGAGGCTTAGGTTGGCAATGGAACTGTACTCAGCCCAGAGAGGCATCTCACAATAGGAGGGGATAAAATTAGGGAGAGAACAAAATAGGAAATCGTCAAATAAGAGTAATTGTTCATTTTGCCCCTGGGCATACGGTTGGAAATTGTACTTTAATAATTCTTTGTGAGATGCATTCTTCTTTAAAGCTACTGATTTCCACCTCCCGTCCGTTCCTGTCCAGTTGCTCACTGGTAAATAAGAGACTAGAATACAGGCCATTTTTAATTTCCCACCGTAATAACCAGAATTAACGTAGGCGCAGCCTCAGAGGGTCCAGCTATTCTCACCCTGGGTTTTAAACATCAGGCGTCAAACAAGAATTTCTAAAATTACCGAAAGGAAAATTCTAGAAGGAGCGTGATTCAATTGAAGTTCGTGTGGTGCAATCCGGAGAGCTGGATTGGTTGGTTAATCTTCCTGGACTTTTAGATTGCAAATTAAAGCTCTGTAAAGGGACATATTGCTGAGGCCCAGTTCCACAGGAGGACTGCATGCAGCCCCCAACTAATATTAGTTATTTATAGCTTTTGCGAGCGGTATGTTATGACTAACCTATTTTTGGCTTTCTTTATTCGTAAAGTAATTTTAACTTTTTAAGAGCGAGTGACTCATGCTCTCAATAAGCTTTGTTTCTTTAACATAACTCTAGCTGCAGTGTTTCTTTCTATCTGTGGAAATGGGGGGTTGCATCCTGGACCTCCTAGAGGGCATCTGGGCCTGAATTTTCAGCTCAGCAGGCGGGTGCGATCGGCAGGCCCGGGAGCAGTAGGGAAACAGACCGCGATCAGCCCCCGACCGTGATTTCATGCTGGCTGGCCAATTAACAGCCAGCCAGTGTGAGAGGCACACGCTGATGTGATCAGTGCTGCCTGGGTTGGTGGCGGAGAGGGGGTGGTGGGAGGAGGGTGAGCGCTGAAGTCAGCGCGGGCGCAGGGGGAGCGCGGAATGAAAGCTCCCTGAAGGCAGAGAGCCGCCTCAGGGAGCAGACGCATTTAAATACACAAAATAAAGATTTTAAAAACCGGAGGGGAAAAACGCCCACGCGTCGGAAACAGTCGCCTGAAAATACGCAACGTGAAAATTCTGTCCAAACGTTTTTATTCTTTTAATTAATGATGGAAACCTCGTCCCGTCCTTGGTTGAGCTTTCCTGTAAAATGCTAAGGCCGCCTGGCCGATTTGCCCGCCCGCCAACCATAAGGGTGGACAGGCAGCGAAAAATCCCAGTTAATTGTGCTGCTAACGCACTTAATAGCCCTCTCAATTGTCGGCGGGTGCGCTTCCGAGTTTAGCACGCGCCCGCTGACCGAAATATCGGGCGAGTGCGCGATGACATCGGGGCGCTTGCCCGATGCCACCACGCTCTATTTTACGCTCGAGCATGTCGGGCGTGCACCTGCCCACCGAGCAAAGAATTCTGCCCTTGGTTGCTGAAAGAGATCCCAATGATTAAAATAAAATCCCTCTTTTAAATTACTGTGCTTTTTTATTCCTCTGATTTTCCTTTCTGAAGGCGTTGGGTTCAGGCACCTTATGGTTGCATGAGGACTTCAGTAACGTGGAAAGGCTAGTGAAGCTGGGATTGTTCTCCTCAACAATAACAGCAATAGCATATTGTATTTATATAGCAGCTTTAATGCACTAAAATGTCTCAAGGCACTTCACATCAGCGTTACAAAAGCAAGCCACTAAAGGGGTTATTAGAGCATATGGGAAGTAGGATTTGGAACTATACAGCCATTCCTTCAGTGTCACTGGCTCAAATCCTGAGATTCCCCAACAACACTGCGGGTGTACTGACACCACATGGACTGCAGCGGTTCAAGAAGGCAGCTCACCACCACCTTCTCGATTAGGGATAGGCAATAAATGCTCTCCTTGAAGGGTGAAGACTTAATAGAAGAGTTCCCAATAAGATATAGGGTGTTTTGACAGAGTTAACATGGGGAAACTATTTCAGATGGCTTGGTAACAAAGGATACAGATTTAATATAATTGGTGAAAGAACCACAGAGGAGATAAGACAATTTTGCATTTACCCAATGAGTTATGATGACCTGGAATGTGCTGCCTGAAAAAAATAGTGGAAGCAGATTCCATCGTAATATTTGAAAGAAAATTAGATATTTACTTGAAACCCTCCAAGATCTTTGTGCTCCTCCAATTCTGATCCCTTGTGCAGTCCCAATCATAATCGTTCAACCATTAATGGTCATGCCTTCAAGCTGCCAAGGCCCCAAGCTCTGGAATTCCTTCCCTGAAACTTTCCGCCTCTCTACCATCTTTGCTCCTTTAAGAGGTTCCTAAAAACCTACTTCTTTGACCAAGCTGGTCACCTGTCCCTCATATTGCCTTATATGGCTCGGCATCAAAGTTTGCTTTACAATACCCCTGTCGAGCGCTTTGGAACGTTTTATTATGCTAGAAGTGCTATGTAGGTACAAGTTATTGTTTCTGTCATCGCTATTGTGATATAGGAAATGCAGCAGTTAATTTGTGCAAACCCAAGTCCAACAAACCTTCATGAGAAAACGGCCAGATAATCTGCTTTTAGTGGCGTTGCTTAAGACTAAGTATTGACCAGTTCCTGGGAGGAGTCCCCTGCGCTTAAGTCCACCAGATGTAGAGCAGATGGTTTAACATCTCATCCCAAAGACAGCAACTTAAACTTTTGATCACTCCCTGGGTACTGCATGGGAGTTGTTATTATTCATTTACAGGATGTGGCTAGGCCAGCATTTATTGCCCATACTTAATTGCCCTTGAGAAGGTGCCTTCTTGAACCACTGCAGTCTCTGTGGTGTAAGTACACCCACAGTGCTGTTAGGGAGGGAGTACCAGGATTTTGACCTGGCAACAGTGAAGGAACAATGATATATTTCCAAATCAGGATGGTGAGAGGCTTGGAGGGGAACTTCCAGGTGGTGGAGTTCCCATGTGTCTGTTGCCCTTGTCCTTCTAGATGGTAGTGGTCGAGGGTTTGGAAGATACTGCTTAAGGATCCGTGGTGAGCTTCTGCTGTGCATCATGTAGATGGTACACGCTGCTGCCACTGTTTGTGGATGGGATGCCAATCAAGCGGGCTGCATTGTCTTGGGTGGTATCAAGCTTCTTGTTGTTGAAGCTGCATGAGTTGGGAGTATTCCATCGCATTCCTAACATGTGCCTTGTAGATGGTGGACAGGCTTTGGGGAGTCAGGAAGTGAGTTACTTACCACAGAACTCCTAGCCTCTGACCTGCTCTTGGAGCCAAACTATTCATATGGCTAGTCCAGTTCAGTTTCTGGTCAATGGTAATGCCAGAAACTGAACTGGACTGTCCATACTGTGGCTACAAGAGCAGATGTCAGCTTAGATTATACGCTGAAGTCTTTGCATCAGGACTTGAACCCACAACCTTCCAACTGTGGGTGCTTTTCATAAGACTCCACTCAAAAGCATGAACTATGGCTGATTTTTCTTCCCCTCCTCCATATCCCTGGGGCAGTGAGCCTAACGGCTACTCCAGCAGAAGTTAGTTCACTCAACATAGACCAGGAATCAAAGCTCAGAGTCCTTCCTGGCTCACATCCATCTGGGGAAGACAACATAACAAATGGGCCATTGGGGAAGAATTATGATTCGATCCAGGCAGTCAGAACCCTTCAAGCCTAAAGCTCCTGCTTGGAAAATCACAATTTAGCCCCTTCAGATTCCAATTGTCCAATTTCATTCCCAATCCAACAAATCCAGAAGATTATGACTAAATTCAAATGGGCTGAGCTTCAGTCCAGAAAAGACTTTGCAAATACATTTTTAATTCCTAATCTGATGTACAGGACAACTACATACAGGACTGAACAATGTCAAGCCTTCACATTGGTATTTATTAGTCATAGGTGACCATGCTGCAACTTGCCTACATTACCAAATGGGAGTTCCAGCTGTGTCCAATGCAAAACACATGTTGGCCTCTCCAGAACTAGTTCAAAAAGAATTCTGCAGATACACACAGGGGAACTCTCGTGCAGCTCTTCAGTTAGATTACAGATATTGGCGTACAGGAAAAGACCAACTCATCAATTATAGCCTGCCCGCAAATCCCCCCACCCCCACAATGTTGTGGAGAGTTACTTGCCCTCAACCCCTACAGTCACTCAAACTCCTGGGTGAGGCCAAATAGAAGAAACTGTGGAGAAAAAAAAGGATTACTCTGTGACCTTGTCTCTTCCAGTATCGTCCCATATTGGAAACCACCATGTCAGAAGTGTTTGGTCCCTAATTTAAGTCAATTTAGATGTTTTCTCCCCTCAACAATTATTGATTGCTTGGCAGGCTTGTTGCTAAGGAATATAGAAACAGGAGAGTTTATCCACTCAAGCCTGTTCTGCCATTCAGTTAGATCATGCCTGATCTGTACCTTAATGCCCTCTATCTGGTTCAGCAATACTTAATACCCTTGACTGACAAAAGCCTAATCATCTCAGTTTTGAAATTTTCAGTTCTTCTTGCCTCAGTGCTTCCTGCTCTAGCTCTAATTTTAAGCTTATAGCCCCTTGTTCTGGATTCCCCCTGACAGGAAATATTTTCTCTCTAACTACCCTAATAAATTCTTTAGGCACCTCAAATGTGTCAGCCCTTAAGCATGCAGAATAGGAAGATCCCAGGTTTGATCCACAACTGTGCCAGGATCTAAGGCAGACCGATGCTTTTGGGGCATTATAACTGGCTCTCACACCGTGTAAGAGGAAAATAATAGCTAGGTTTCCTGTTCCAGATCAGGGAACAGGGATCCCTGCTGGGAAATGCCCATGTGCGCAAACGTCTGGTGAGGATACGATCGGAATGAGAGAATCTTTTTCTGTTGGTTGGAGAATGACCTAATCTTAAAACCAGAGTCAGCCCACTGAGGTGGTAAGGTAGGAAATTTTTTCATGCTAAGTGTGGGACTCTCTCCCACAAAAAGCAATTATCCGAGCTCAATTAAGAATTTTCAATCCGAGAATTTTTTGCCAGCAAAATGGATATCGAGCAAAACCAGCTGGATGGAATTCGGATACAAATCAGCCATGGGCCAGAATTTTAGGCTCGGCCACCAGCGAGTTTTTAGGCCGGGGGGGGAGGGTGGTGCGGGGTGGAGTGGGGAGAACGTGAAATTGAAGGGACAGGAATGCCCCCAGGTTCCCGCCTGACCCGACCACACATGATTTTATGCTGGGGGCGGGCAAGGCCTCAGATGGGGGAAGCCTGGCCTTGCCCCAGTTGAGGCCGTTAAGTGACCAATTATTGGCCACTTAAGGGCCGTTTCCTACCCGGCCTCAATTTTTCAGCTGGCGAGATGATTGAACTTCTGTAGGGGAAGCCCAAAAAAGAGCAGAGTTACATCTCGGGTGGGAAGGGGAAGGGGGTTACCTCTATCTGAAGCTCCTCGCCTTAAGGTCTGGTGAACTGTGGACCTCCCTGCCCCCCACCACTGGCCTCTCCCCTGAGACCCCGATCACCTACTTTGTGCATGGCACCCCCTTACCCCCGCTCCCCAGGCACCCGTCCCCTCCCCACCTAAGACCCCTGAAACTTACCTGGACCTCCACTCCCCAGATTTAGGCTCTGACATCTTCTTGAAGTGCCCCTTCGGACCTCTGTATCATTAATGCTGCAGGGTCTGGGGAGCTGCCAACCAATCATTCGAGCGTGAAATAGCTGTGGGGCTCGGAGTTAGCCGGGATAAGTGCCCCGGCGACTCTTCGGATGGCGGGTGGCAAGACCCCGACATCCGAAAAACTCAGGCCAGGATCTCTTTGAGCAGCAGAACAAGCATGAGGGGCTGAATGGCCTAATCATGTTCCTGCATCAAGTTCTTTAATATACAAAAGCTGAAATGACTCTTGCCTTTCTTCAGGGTGTAGTTTCTGTAGCTCTGGTTCTTAATAAAATTCCTGGTGACCCCTACCACACACCCACCCCTTGCCCCAGGTGTTTGATCATGTTTAAAGAAATAGTCGATGGGGAAGACTTAAACACTAGGAAAAACATCTTTGTAGAAGGAGATTAAACTCTGAACCAGTTGTCATTTTTTTTTTGTGTGTGCGTGAAAACCAATCCCTGTCTTGCCTTTTCAAGCCCAGCAACAACTAAAGGAAAGCCTTCTACCTGAGTCCAGGTGCAGGTCATCGAGGTCGGCCTGCTCACCAGGATAAAGCCTTCAAGAGAGGGGCTTTATTTTAACTTTGTTGAATATAAGTCAGCTTTGGGGGCTTTAGTTACATCTGGAGAGCAAATGTAAAGCCTGTTTGTTATGCTTTGAGAATCGGAGATTTGCTGCAGTTATAAAACTGCTGACTGACAGTTTGACATCTACATTAAATTTTTAAACCGGCTCTTTAAAAAAAAACACGTTGGTGTATGGGAAGTAAAAAAAAAAATCTTCTCGGAACTTTTTAAGAAAAATCTAAATTCTTCAACGCAGAAATCATTGTTGAATAATATCTTTTGCCAACAATCAAAGACATTTACTAAGATACGTGCCAGCAATGAGTAGAACGTTTTGACAAATTGCTAACCCAAAGTGAAGAGTGCTGGGGCTTAACCTTCATGATGAGTCAGATTGCGAACCCTGTGCGATAAAGAGGTTTGCAATCAGCTTTTTGTTTTATTTAACTCAGGAAATGATCCCTTTTTCCAAGAAATGAGTGGGCTTACTCAAAGCTGTATTCCAACATGTACAAAACAATTTACAGTGATATTGCCCAACTCTGCGCTAGATTCTTGGCTGTTCCAGTGTTCCAGCAAAATTTGGCTCAGCTACATGCTCGGAGCAGTCCACTTACTGAATCTTTGTTGAGAGTTACTATCTGAAACAAGTGTCTCGTCCACAGGTCACTCTCAGGAGTGTCATAACCCAGCACCAGATAAAGGGACATGGATCAGTGCCTGCGATTCACCCCCTCAATTAACTCATTTTTCCATCCTCCTTTCCTGCAGAGAAACTCCTGGCACGTACTTGGGCAAATTTCGATCATGCATTTGCCAAGTGAGGCCAGGAATTTCTTACTGGAAAGTGGGGATGTAAATATAAGTTATATTAAATAGTTGCAACTTAACAGGGATCTTTTCACTTGTTACATAAAAGTTGGGATAACCCTACATCCCAATAGCTTTTTGCCTTGACTCAGTAGTAGCTTACAAATATATATACAAAATAGGAGCAGAAGTAGGCCATTCGACCCCTTGAACTTGCTCTGCCATTCATTAAGATCATGGCTGATCTGTTTGTGTTTCAAATTCCCATCTACCCCGGCCCTAATAACCTTTGATTCCCTTGTCTAACAAGAATCGATCTACCTCCATCTTAAAAATATTCAATGCTCCCACCTCCGTCACCTTCTGAGGCAGAGAGTTCCAAAGTGGCACAACCCTCTGAGAGAAAAAATTTCTCCTCATCTCTGTCCTAAAAGAACAACCCCTAGGCAAGAATTTTCCCATCGTCATGAGGGGGAGGGGCCTGCTCGCCGACAGGTAAAATGACGCGGAATGATGTCGGGTGGAACACCTGACATCATTTGCATTTTCAGGTAAGCGGGGGTGCAGCCAAGTCATCTGTGCGCCCACCGACCTGTCAATGGCCCATTGAGACCATTCAAAAAGCAATTACACCAATTAAGTGGACCTGCCCGTCCAACCTTAAGGTGGACGAGCAGGTCGGGAGTGCTGGAGGCCACCTGACAAAGCAGGAAACCTCATCCACGGGCAGGATGAGGTTTCGTGACTGAATTTAAAAATTAACTTTCACTTTTACTTAAAGTTATGTCCATGTCCCAACGCATGAGGGGACAAGGATGGTAAATGAAATTTTCCCAAGATTAATTTTTTCCCTTTGGGAACCCATCCACCTGAGGCAGCATTTCATCTCAGGGAGATCAGAGCGCTCCCTTGCGCGCTTGCACGAAGGAGTGCACTTCTGCACTAGCCATTCCCACACCACCCACCCCCCCAGCCCACACAGGGAGCGCATAGCGCTTCCGTGCGGATGTCACGCTGCGCAGGCCTTAATTGGCCCGCCCACGAATAATGGCAGCGCCCCCATGCCCGCTCCCGAATTTTGCTCCTAATTTTAAAACAGTGCCCCCTTGTCTACCCACCCTGGAGTGAGAAACTTGTGAGTTTAAGTCCCATTCCAGAGGCTTAAGCACATCATAGAGTCATAAGGTCACAGAGTTATTACAGTACAAAATGAGGTTATTTGGCCCCTCGAGTCCATGCCAGCCCTCTGTAGAGATATCCAGTCAGTCACATTCCCCCCACTCTATCCCTGTAACCCTGCAAGTTTATTTCCCTTGAGTGCCTATCCAATTACCTTTTGAACTCATTCATCATCTCTGCTTCTAACACCCTCGTGGGCAGCGAGTTCCCGGTTCCAGGCATTTCCACTCACTGTGTGAAAAATTGCTCCCTCACTCATCCCCGGATCTTTTACCCAAAACTTTCAATCTGTGTCCCCCTAGCCCTTGTATGATCAGCTAATGAGAACAGCTTTTCTTTGTCTACCATATCTAAACCTGCCATTATCTTTTACGTCTCTACCGAATCTCCCCTCAATCTCCAAGGAAAACAATCTCAGATTCTCCAACCTAACCTTGTGGCTAAAATCACCTATGCTAACCCATCAATGCAGTAGTGAGGGAGCGCCACACTCCTTTCTTTTGGATGAGACACGACCTTCCCTGTGAGGTGGATATAAAAGATTTACATGGCATTATTTCAAAGAAGAACAAGGGAGTTATACGCAATGTCCTGGCCAATGTTTATCCCTCAACTAATATCAGTAAAAACACAGATTGCTATTTGTGAAGCCTGAGGCCTTTGTAGCAGCCAAACCGGTTGTTACTTTTCCTACATTACAACAGTGGCTACGCTTCAAAAAATACCCCACAGGTTGTAAAGAGTTTTGGAGTGTTCTGAGGCTGCAAGAAATGCTATGTAAATGCAGATTTTGGTTTTATTCGGTTTTGGTGTGGAGAGCAAGAGCGTGGACCCCTATCCCAGCCGAGTCGACAGCTCACAGCTGGGGCTGGAGCATCTTGAGGCAATTTGTTGCTGCTGCTCCTTGTAGCTCACCCTGCCAGGAGATCTGCTGTCACACTCGTGCGTCTTGCCACATCCTCATGCATCCACTGTTGCTCCTCTGCAATCAGTCTGTGATGTCCATCGTCCATCCAAGCCCAGGGCCAGGATTTTTACCTCACCGGGCGGGCTCGGCTGAGGTAGGGCGGGAGCGGCCAGGAAGCCAACCTCCACCTGCGGTCAGGGCAGGACCGTGATTTCACGCTGGCTGGCCAATTAAGGCCCGCCCAACATGAAGCCTGCGCTCCGGCGCTCAGTGCTGCCTGGGTGCCGGGTGGAGTGGGGGTTGGGGAGGAAGGCAAGCACACAAGTTTACGTGTGCACACAGGCTGAAGGCCGCTTGGCCTTTTCGCCTGTCCGCCAACTGTAAGGTTGGACGGGCAGCGAAAAGTTTAATTTAATTATTACTTCAATGGCCTTACTAGGCCCTTTAAGCGTAGGCGGGCGCCTTGCCGACTCCCGCGCAAGCCCGCCAACCGAAATATTGCGCAAGTGCGCCATGAGGTGGGGTCGCTCGCCTGACGCCACCGCAGGTCATTTCACGCTCGTTCAGGCCAGGCAGGTACCTGCCCGACGAGGGAAAAATTCCGGCTCAGGTCTTCCTGCTGCCCTCCACTTTGCCCTCTAGCAGAGATCTCTGCAGCTTTGCAGCTCTGATCGAACGGCCAAAATACTGACATTTTCTTTGCTGGGTGTCACTTTGTGGAGCTCTTTTTGTTCTGGTAATTCCAAGCATCTTTTCATTGATCCTTATGATCTGCATATGGAATTTTTAGAATACGTCTCAGCGATTCATTGATGCTTCTTGAAATTTCACATAACTTGGAACGGCCTTTGTAGGTCAACAGACACATTTTGGAAAACCTTCTGTGAGTCAATGAAACAACACGATGCACTATGGACTTGTTTATGGCCTTTCTGTCAATCAGAACTCTCCAAGATTGGCGGAGATATCGTCTGTAATGGTATGGCTACCGGACAGCAGTGATCCCTGCAGTACCGCATGCTTCGCAGGCTGCAGACACCTCGAAGCATTGGAGAAACATTGTCAGCAGTCTTCACAAAATTCTCCAAACCCGAGGCAAGAAAGGTAGCCCAACAGCAGCATCGTCCCCCAGGCCAACATGCCCAGCATCGAGGTGCTAATCACTCAAAACCAGCTCCGCTGGACAGGACATGTCATTCATGTGCCTGGCACCCCACCAAGTAACTGACCTAATGGGAACTAGGTCACAGCAGGAGGTACCCAGGAGGACAGCAGAAACACTTTAGCGATGTCCTCAAAACATCCCTGAATAGGTCAGACATGTCCTGCCAACTCAAGGGAGACCCTGGCTTGTGACTGACCAAAATGAAGAAGGTTCATTTGGGAAGGCACCGAATACATTGAGAGACTTTGTTGGGGATGTGCAGAGGTAAAACTGAGCCATCGGGGAGACCTCACAAACCTCCAAATAACCCAATTGTATTTGAATGGAGGCAGACAAACTCTATGGTACATGCGGATCTGGGTATCCTGGTACATGAATCACAAAAAATTAGTTTGCAGGTACAGCAAGTGATTAGGAAGGCAATGGAAGGTGTATTTTGCAAGGGGAATTGAGTGTACATGCAGGGAAGCATTGCTACAGTTGTATAAGGCCTTAGTTAGGCCGCATCGCAATACAGTTTTGGTCTCCTTACTTAAGAAAGGATATAATTGCATTAGGAACAGTTCAGAGAAGGTTCATTCATCTGATTATGGGATGAAGGGGTTATCTTATAAAAGTGGAATTAAGGCCACAATCAGATCAGCCATGATTTTATTGAATGGCGGAGCAGGTTTGAGGGACCAAATGGCCTACCCATGCTCCTAATTCTTGTGTTCTTGTATCCTTCGAGCACTACCTGCCTCACGTGTGGTCAAGTGTAGATCACGCATTGGACTTACCACCTTAGTGTCCTGAGTGTTCTATACCCCATTTAAAGGTTATTATCGTCTAATCCGTTAAAGTTAAGGCAACTGTGTCGTAATATCACACTGACAAAATAGTACTAAGATTTGTACGACTTATATTAAAAGGTAAAGAGCATTGTGAAAATCATTGAATTTGTTTGAAACTCATTCCATCAATTGGTGCATTAAGGCTGCGAGACATAAAAGTGAAAAGTTTCCAGGCCTGGGATAGAAGGTAGGCCTAGCAATACATGGGAATGAGGAGCTCTTACAAAGCACCAGTGCCCTTGGTCTCCTAAACTACAGGCCTTGGAGAGCAGTTGGAAGCCAAATGTATAAACCATAGGCCTCACTAAGACCATGAAGGCCTATTTTATTAATGGGCTTTCCAGGTCACTGGTCTTAACAAGTCCATGTGGGCTTACAAACCCAATGGCCTCACAATTCAAAGGACCTTTTTCAGTTAAGGACACTGAAAGACCAGCCTCTGAAAATGCCGAACTCCCACACCAGGAGTTTCAGACTTACAGAAGTAAATATCAAGAGATGGTTTATGGGATTTGGTCTCCCAAATTGTAATCTATATGCTCTAATTATTAATTCTGCACATATAGGTGTTTATGTACTTTGTACATTCTTGTGTTGCGAAAGACAGAGCTAAGCGTTCCTACAACTGACGGATGAGATCTAAGCTCTGCAGTCCTGCCACATCCAGTTGTGAATGGTGGTGAACAATTAAACAACTAACAGGAGAAGGAAGTTCTATAAACATGTCCATGCTGCTTTTCCTTAGATAAAAAAAGAGAGCTGAGTGTTAAAGTGCATAAATCTTTAAACGTTTGTAACCAATGCTGTGAAGTGATAGCCGAAATTAATAGATTGTTGGGTTGTGTTTACAGGACAATTGACAAGATGGCAATAAACTAAGGTTAAACTAAAGGCCTGTCTGCCTGCTCAATTGGACGTAAAAGAGCTCAAAGCATTCTTTCAAAAGAAGAGCAGGGGAGTTCTCCCCCAGCAACCTAGCCAATGTAATCTACTGTGTCCTTGTACAAGATCTTGGTTAGACCTCAGTTAGAATACTGTGTCCGATTTGATCTCATCACAAGGTAAGGGAGATTGAGACTTTGGAAAAGGTGCAGAGGATGGCCTTTAGATTAATTACTCAGTCACCAACATAGGCTCAGAAAGCTGAGACTCTACAATCTAGAGAAGTGCAGATCTAGTGGGTGATTTGACTGAGGTTTCTAAGATGAAGAAAGGGATAGATTGTGCTCGCTTTGATCTCCATCCTGGGAACAGGGCTGAAGGCCTCATCATCAATGGTCCCTACAAGCTGTGCGACCGCCCAGCTGTGCAGCAACACAAAAGTCCCTGTACAGGCCATGCCCAAGCTAGTCCCTTTAAATTACTGTGCATGCATGGTCAAACAAGAAGACTTAAAGGGGCCATACACTTAAAGACATCTCCTGCGCACAAAATAATGTTGCTTTCCCCAGTGATTTTCCTAAATTTCCTACCAATACACAGGTCTGATTCAGAGCAGTGCAGTGGAAGAAAATACAGCCCCTAAAAACTATGAAGGGTGTCTTCCATATGTATATCAACTTTGAGGATTTAGGGCTTTCTCCAGCATTTAATCCAGCCTGGCACTCCAGCAGAGTGCAGGGGAAGTGCTGCATTGACAGAGATGCTGTCTTTCAGAGAAAAGTTAAACTACAGGTTGGTCTGCCTGTTCAGTTGGACATAAAGACCCCAAAGCATTTCTTCAAAAGAAGAGCAGGGGAATTCTCCCCCAGTGTCCTGGCCAATGTTATCTCATTTGCTGCTTGCAGGATCTAATTCTGCACAAAATAGTTAATGTAACAGTGGCTAGACTTCAAAGTTAATTTTTTAGATGTGACGTTGGTTGAGAGATAAGTATTGGCTTGGAAACACAGGAACATAGGAATAGGAATAGGCCATTAAGCCCCTTGGGCACCTTGTGCCGTTCAGTGGGATTATGGTTGATCTGTATCTTAACTTCATCTGTTCCCTTTGGCTCCCTATCTCTCAAGGATGTTGCAATGGCATAGCAGTATTATCAGTGGGACTAGTAATCCAGAGATCTCATATAATGCTCTGGGAACCTGGGCTCTAATCCTGCTATGGCAGATGATTGGACTTGAGTTCAATAAAAATCTGGAATTAAAATTCTAATGATGACCATGAAGTGATTGGTGTAAAAACCCATCTGGTTCACTAATCCCCTTAGGGAAGGAAATCTGGTGGCATACATGTGACTCCAGACCCACAGCAATGTGGTTAACTCTTAAATGCTCTCTGAATAAGGGCAATTTGGGATGGGCAATAAAAAAAACCCTTGGAAAACAATTTTGATTTAAAATGAATATTTGTGCTAACATCTACTGCTTTTTGAGAGCGAGAAATGGCTCCCAATTCTTTCCTGAATGGACTCGCTCTGATTTCAAAATTATGTCACCTTGTTGTAGGCTCCCCCACCAGCAAGAAAGCTTTTTTCTAACCTACTCTATCAATTCCTTTCAAAATCCTAAAAAAAACCTCAATCAAATCACACCTCAACCTTTTATATTCTGGGGAATATAATTCTAGTTTGTGCAATCTGTCCTCATAATCTAATACTTGGAACCCTGGTAACATTCTGGGGAGTCTGTGCTGCACTCCTTCCAAGGTTAATATATCCTTCCTAAGGTGTGGTAGCAAGAATTGTGCACAGTATTCCAAGTGTGGTCTAACCAGGTGTTTGTATAGCTGTAGCAAAAATGTCATCTCCTTTCTGTTATAGCCTTCCCATCATAAAAGCTAACATTCCATTCCACAGTACTACAGTCCCCACCACAGGCAGGGCAAGAGGGCAGGTCCCAAATCCACCCAGCCAGAATAGGGATCAAACTCTGTGCTGTTGGCGCCAACCTGATCCACAGCAGCCATCCAGCCAACCCATAAGGAGTCCACATACACTGTTACATGCATGGTGTAGCCTGGAGCTATGCATAGCTCCTATTTCTTTCCATCACAGGCTGACCAGGAATCTCTCCTGCTCTTACTGCCTGCCATTAGGTATGGTGAGAGGATTTACAAGTTGCTAATCAACCTGCATGGCTACATTATGGACGCACCTTCCTTGGCCATCAAGTCCTGGATTGGGTTGTGAACCTGTCTCAGGGGCAGGGACAATACCCACACTGCACCACAAGGCCTCCTTGAATACTCCATTGGCCTTACTGATTAGTTTTTGGACCTGACTACTACATGTTAGTTGTCTGTGCATGTGCCTGAACTCCTGAATCTCTTTGGCCTTCCCTAGCTTTCACTCGATGAAAACATCACCAGACCTACCCTTTCTTAATGCAAGTTGGTTAAACCACAGGGAACACAGTATAAAAATTAGGGGTCTCCCATTTAAGACTGAGATAAGGAGAATTCTTTTCTCTTGGAGGGCCGTTAGTCTCTGGAATTCTCTTCCCAGAGACCAGTGGAGGCTGGGTCATTGAATATCTCCAAGGCTGAGTTAGATTTTTGATCAGTAAGGGAGTCAAAGGTTATGGAGGAAAGGCAGAAAAGTGGAGTTAAGGCCATAATCAAATCAGCCTCTTATTGAATGGTGGAACAGGCTTGACAGGCAGATGGCCTACTCCTGCTCCTAACTCTTGCGTTCTTGTGGACTGAACCTGCATTGAAATCCATCTCTCACAGTTTTGCTCACTCACGGAATAACTCCCCTCCTCTTCTTTGAATAGTGCCACGGGATCTTGAACATCCACTTGACAGGTTCCAGTTTAACACTGCATTCAAAAGATGACGTCTCAGATAGTACAGCACTGAAGCATCAGCCTGGAAAACATGCTGAAGTCCCTGGGGTGAGACTCGAACCCGCAGCCTTCTGACCTCTGATGAGAGTGCAAGCACTGAGTCAAGGCTGACACTAATGTTTGTGAGTTCAAATCCTCCCATGGCAACTTGTAAAATTGAATTAAATAAATCTGATCATTTGATGCCATGGGGGAGGGGGGGAAAAAACAATAAGATTGTGTGAAAACCCAACTGGTCTCTCACAAGAAATGGATCCTTTCACCCCTATCCTATCTGATCTGCATGGTTGGCAATGAATACCATCAGAATTACCCAAGGAAGCTGCAAAGAAATTCTTAATTCGAGAAGAGAAATTTGGGAGGGACATCTAAAGCAGCATTGCCCACACACTTCAGCCTAAAGCAAAATGCAGCAGATGCTAGAAATATGCCTTAAAAAACAAAAATCTTAGAAACATTCGGCTGGTCCAGCAACATCTGTGGAGTGAGATACAGAAAAGTCAGAGGTAAGGGGGAATGGGTGGGTTGCGGTGGGAAGGTTAAAGTTTTAAAATTTTAAAAGCCGACCAAAACTCATCCACTTTAACTTTTAACAAAGGCAGGTTATTGGGGAATGGAGGACTGCTGAGGGGGAGGGGGGTGGCGAATGGCAGATAGGGATGGGTGACCAATCAGCTCTCAGGTAATAGATTGCTGATTAAAATCTTTTATGGAATTGTGCCTCCACTTTAACTCAATTTTCTACTTTTAACTGATGTCACAGCAGATTAAAGAGAGCAGGAAGGGCTGGATCCATGAGGTAAGAGCCTTTATTGCACTTATTTTGGGTCAGGAGGCACAGGGGTGTTTCCTTCAGGCCCAGCAAGCTAATCTCCCCCCACCATTCCCTGATGTCCAATTTAACATCTACAACATTAGATCACCCCTGCCTTGTGCAACTCCCCCTCCACAATGAAAACAGATTAACCTGGAAAAACTCAGCAGGTCCGGCAGCATCAGCGGAGAAGAAAAGAGTTGACGTTTCGAGTCCTCATGACCCTTCGACAGAACTTGAGTTCGAGTCCAAGAAAGAGTTGAAATATAAGCTGGTTTAAGGTGTGTGTGTGGGGGGTGGGGAGAGAGAGAGAGAGAGAAGTGGAGGGGGGGTGTGGTTGTAGGGACAAACAAGCAGTGATAGAAGCAGATCATCAAAAGATGTCAACAACAATAGAACAAAAGAACACATAGGTGTTTGCTGCATTGTTCCAGTGAAGCCCAACGCAAACTGGAGGAACAACACCTCATCTTCCGACTAGGGACTTTACAGCCTTCCGGACTGAATATTGAATTCAACAACTTTAGGTCGTGAGCTCCCTCCCCCATCCCCACCCCCTTTCTGTTTCCCCCTTCCTTTTTTTTTCCAATAAATTATAAAGATTTTCCTTTTCCCACCTATTTCCATTATATAAAAAAAAACCCCACTAGAGCTATACCTTGAGTGCCCTACCATCGATTCTTAATTAGCACATTCGTTTAGATAATATCACCAACTTTAACTTTAACACCTATGTGTTCTATTGTACTATTGTCATTGACATCTTTTGATGATCTGCTTCTATCACTGCTTGTTTGTCCCTACAACCACACCACCCCCCTCCATCTCTCTGTCTCTCTATCTCTCTGCCCCCCACACACACACCTTAAACCAGCTTATATTTCAACTCTTTCTTGGACTCGAACTCAAGTTCTGTCGAAGGGTCATGAGGACTCGAAACATCAACTCTTTTCTTCTCCGCCGATGCTGCCAGACCTGCTGAGTTTTTCCGGGTAATTCTGTTTTTGTCATAGGTGTTAAAGTTGGTGATATTATCTAAACGAATGTGCTAATTAAGAATGGATGGTAGGTCACTCAAGGTATAGCTCTAGTGGGGGTGGGGAGAGCATAAAAGATTTTAAAATATTTAAAAATAATGGAAATAGGTGGGAAAAGAAAAATCTATATAATTTATTGGAAAAAAAAAGGAAGGGGGAAACAGAAAGGGGGTGGGGATGGGGGAGGGAGCTCACGACCTAAAGTTGTTGAATTCAATATTCAGTCCGGAAGGCTGTAAAGTGCCTAGTCGGAAGATGAGGTGTTGTTCCTCCAGTTTGCGTTGGGCTTCACTGGAACAATGCAGCAAGCCAAGGACAGACATGTGGGCAAGAGAGCAGGGTGGAGTGTTAAAATGGCAAGCGACAGGGAGGTTGGGGTCATTCTTGCAGACAGACCGCAGGTGTTCTGCAAAGCGGTCACCCAGTTTACGTTTGGTCTCTCCAATGTAGAGGAGACCACATTGGGAGCAACGAATGCAGTAGACTAAGTTGGGGGAGATGCAAGTGAAATGCTGCTTCACTCGAAAGGAGTGTTTGGGCCCTTGGACGGTGAGGAGAGAGGAAGTGAAGGGGCAGGTGTTGCATCTTTTGCGTGGGCATGGGGTGGTGCCATAGGAGGGGGTTGAGGAGTAGGGGGTGATGGAGGAGTGGACCAGGGTGTCCCGGAGGGAGCGATCCCTACGGAATGCCGATAGGGGGGTGGAGGGAAGATGTGTTTGGTGGTGGCATCATGCTGGAGTTGGCGGAAATGGCAGAGGATGATCCTTTGAATGCGGAGGCTGGTGGGGTGATAAGTGAGGACAAGGGGGACCCTATCATGTTTCTGGGAGGGAGGAGAAGGCGTGAGGGCGGATGCGCGGGAGATGGGCTGGATACGGTTGAGGGACCTGTCAACGACCGTGGGTGGAAAACCTCAGTTAAGGAAGAAGGAGGACATGTCAGAGGAACTGTTTTTGAAGGTAGCATCATCGGAACAGATGCGACAGAGACGAAGGAACCGAGAGAATGGGATGGAGTCCTTACAGGAAGCGGGGTGTGAGGAGCTGTAGTCAAGGTAGCTGCGGGAGTTGGGGGGTTTGTAATGGATATTGGTGGACAGTCTATCACCAGAAATTGAGACAGAGAGGTCAAGGAAGGGAAGGGAAGTGTCAGAGATGGACCACGTGAAAATGATGGAGGGATGGAGAATGGAAGCAAAATTAATAAATTTTTCCAAGTCCCGATGAGAGCATGAAGCGGCACTGAAGTAATCATCGATGTACCGGAGAAAGAGTTGTGGAAGGGGGCCGGAGTAGGACTGCAACAAGGAATGTTCCACATACCCCATAAAGAGACAGGCATAGCTGGGGCCCATCTCTGGTGATAGACTGTCCACCAATATCCATTACAAACCCACCGACTCCCACAGCTACCTCGACTACAGCTCCTCACACCCCGCTTCCTGTAAGGACTCCATCCCATTCTCACAGTTCCTTCGCCTCCGTCGCATCTGTTCTGATGATGCTACCTTCAAAAACAGTTCCTCTGACATGTCCTCCTTCTTCCTTAACTGAGGTTTTCCACCCACGGTCGTTGACAGGGCCCTCAACCGTGTCCGGCCCATCTCCCGCACATCCGTCCTCACGCCTTCTCCTCCCTCCCAGAAACATGATAGGGTCCCCCTTGTCCTCACTTATCACCCCACCAGCCTCCGCATTCAAAGGATCATCCTCTGCCATTTCCGCCAACTCCAGCATGATGCCACCACCAAACACATCTTCCCTTCACTCCCCCTATCGGCATTCCGTAGGGATCGCTCCCTCCGGGACACCCTGGTCCACTCCTCCATCACCCCCTACTCCTCAACCCCCTCCTATGGCACCACCCCATGCCCACGCAAAAGATGCAACACCTGCCCCTTCACTTCCTCTCTCCTCACCGTCCAAGGGCCCAAACACTCCTTTCGAGTGAAGCAGCATTTCACTTGCATCTCCCCCAACTTAGTCTACTGCATTCGTTGCTCCCAATGTGGTCTCCTCTACATTGGAGAGACCAAACGTAAACTGGGTGACCGCTTTGCAGAACACCTGCGGTCTGTCCGCAAGAATGACCCCAACCTCCCTGTCGCTTGCCATTTTAACACTCCACCCTGCTCTCTTGCCCACATGTCTGTCCTTGGCTTGCTGCATTGTTCCAGTGAAGCCCAACGCAAACTGGAGGAACAACACCTCATCTTCCGACTAGGCACTTTACAGCCTTCCGGACTGAATATTGAATTCAACAACTTTAGGTCGTGAGCTCCCTCCCCCATCCCCACCCCCTTTCTGTTTCCCCCTTCCTTTTTTTTCCAATAAATTATATAGATTTTTCTTTTCCCACCTATTTCCATTATTTTTAAATATTTTAAAATCTTTTATGCTCTCCCCACCCCCACTAGAGCTATACCTTGAGTGACCTACCATCCATTCTTAATTAGCACATTCGTTTAGATAATATCACCAACTTTAACACCTATGCGTTCTTTTGTTCTATTGTTGTTGACATCTTTTGATGATCTGCTTCTATCACTGCTTGTTTGTCCCTACAACCACCCCCCCCCTCCACTTCTCTCTCTCTCTCTCTCTCTCCGCACCCCACACACACACCTTAAACCAGCTTATATTTCAACTCTTTCTTGGACTCGAACTCAAGTTCTATCGAAGGGTCATGAGGACTCGAAACGTCAACTCTTTTCTTCTCCGCCGATGCTGCCGGACCTGCTGAGTTTTTCCAGGTAATTCTGTTTTTGTTTTGGATTTCCAGCATCCACAGTTTTTTTGTTTTTATCCCCCTCCACAATGCCCTGCTTACCCGGTATCTGCTCCCAATCAGCTTTGCTGCCTGTCAATCCGGCTGTCAGACAGGAAACTCTTTGAAAAGATGTTAAAGGGGTCCGGGGGGGGTTGCGGTTAATTTTGGCTGAACGT
This sequence comes from Carcharodon carcharias, assembly GCF_017639515.1. Taxonomy (NCBI): domain Eukaryota; kingdom Metazoa; phylum Chordata; class Chondrichthyes; order Lamniformes; family Lamnidae; genus Carcharodon; species Carcharodon carcharias. The sequence goes on along the minus strand of NC_054480.1, from coordinate 132,077,236 downwards.
GCAGGGAAAGCAAACTCGGGGTTTTCCCACCTGAAAATCCTTCCCTTGCTCTCTCTTAGCCCAAGGGAATAATTGGACCAATGTTTGAGGTCAGTGAGTTTTCACCAGAACTGGAAGATATTAGAGATGTAACAAGCACAGAGCTGGGAACAAGACTGGGAGACATTGGGGCGAAAGAACAAAAGGGTAGGCTTGTGATAGGCTGGAAGAAGTGATTAAATGACAAAAGGGGCAAAAGGGGCTAGGTAAAAAGAGGGTAAAAATATTGCCCCCTTAGCATCCTCTTTTGTTGAACATTTCCAGCATTTTGTATTTTTATCCCCGAGTATAAATACAGAAAGCCAAAGTCACCAACTTATCTGGTAATGATGTAATCCACTCCTCACTCTTTTGTCTTGAAGGATGACAATAAGTAAACAGTTTATAAAAAGGAAATGTTATCTTGTTCTAAACTGCCCCCCCCACCCCCGCTTCATTAGCTTGTGGCATTTTCACTCCTCTGTGTGTCATAATCTGTGAGATAGGTCTGCTTTATTGTGAACCTGCATGAACTTCAAGTGAAATAGGCTGCTTATCTCTGCAATATAGATAAACAGGTATACTGTACCTGAGATAACACTGCACCGCTGAATGTCTTACTTATTACGGGAACACCAAACAATACACTCACTGTTGTCTTAATGATAGTGAAACTCTGCAACAATCAGTTCTTATTTGCTGGGCACAGTACAGTATTTAATCAAGATTTAATCTTGACTGATTCTCAAATTTACTATCTAATCCTTTGCATACAGCCAGAATGACGATTCAATATTTATCACATGATGCCTCTCCTGCAAAGCTGCTCCTAGCGACCTTAACCTCTTGGAGACCTCTAACCTTCCACTAGTAGTCATTGTATTATTAACTAATTTTCAGTTTTGCTTCCCCCACTATCTTGGGGGTCACCATTGATCAGAAACTTACAGGACTGGACCAGTCACATAAATACTGTGGCTACAAGACCAGCTCAGTGGCTGGATATTCTATGGCGAGTGACTACCTCTTGACTCCCCATAGCTAGTCCACCATCTACAAGGCACAAGTCAGGAGTGTGATTGAATACTCCCCACTTGCTTGGATGAGTGCAGCTCCAACAACACTCAAGAAGCTTGACCCTATCCAGGGCAAAGCAGCCAGCTTGATTGGCAGCCTTAAACATTCACTCTCTCCAGCATTAGGACTCTGTCATGGCACTGGCTGAGAAGGCAACAACAGCAACTTGCATTTAAATAGTACTTTCACAGGAGGAGGTTCTTTATGGAGACACCCCAAAAAAGGTATTCCTGAAACACCATCGTTGCTGATGGTTATCAGGTGTTTTTGAATACAGCCATCTTGTACAAAGTGGGGCATGAGTCCACTCATGTGCAACTGCAACCCTATTTAGAAGGTGGGTTTAGACCTTTTGCACCATTTCTTTTTATGCCCTCCAAATGCTTCACCTCACCTGCCTTCAGTCATTGGGCTCTAACCTTTAGAAATCCCTTCTTAAACCTCTCCACCTACACTCCTCACCTCACCTCTCCCCCTTTAATACACTTCTTAAAACCTACCCTGGTGGTCAGTTAGCTCAGTTGACTGTGGTGTAGAGTGATGCCAATGGCACATGTTCAATCCCGCTACCAGCTCTAGTAGTCCAGGAGGGCTGCCTCTTTGCCTGTCCCACGCTTCATGCAGAATGCTTCCCCTTAAGCCATATGACCACCTGTCTCTATCTAACAGAGGGAGATGCTGATGGTCCCTAGTGGAGTGTAGCTAATTACATTACCTAAAACTCTTTGACCAAGTTTTTAGTCATCTGTTCCCACTGTCCATTTCTTTATCTCTGCTGCTTTTATTTTTGTCTGAGAATGCTCTTACCATGTTTCTTGTGAGACTTTACTATTTTAAAAGCACGGTATAAATGCAAATTGCTCTAATCTGCAGACCATCTAGCTGCTACTACCTACTTTCGTATTGGCCTTTGACCACTGCCTTGCACTGTCCTGGTGTCCTTTAGCTGGCAGCACATGAAGCTGAAGCTAATAAATTTTGTTAGACCACAGGCTATGTTGGACCTGGGCCACAGTGCCCATGAACCATCAGCACAGAGTGGGCATTGCAGTATCACGTATTGACTGGTAATGCCATGACATACAAAATGTATACATGGTGTGGGGATACATGTGATGACATCAGGTGGAACTGTCCAATCATAGCCCCTGTGATACCATGATTCACCCCACCCATCGCATGTGTGGATTGTGTTGAAACCCTCATCCCTGCCTTTATTTCCTCCACATTCAATTATTCCAATGCTCTCCAGGCCAGCCGGACTCCCACCTTGTACACATCTAAACTTGAGCTCATCTAAAACTCTGCCACCCTTTTCCAAACCCGTAGCATGTCCCATTCAGGGAAGGATGAGGCTATGGAGGGATTGTAATTATGCAATTGAGGCTATGCCAAACCGGGAGCCAATGTAGACCAACAGGGTAATGGGTACAGCGGGTAATGGGGGAACTGGACTTGGTGCAATAGGATAGGGGCAGCAGAGCAATATCGTGAATGGAGGGGGAGTTTGAGCTGGTCCCTGGTTATTAGAGGCTGGAGTGGCACAGTTAGATTTGCAGCTGTTTCCAAAAGGAGCAGGAAGGGACACGGGCAGTAAATTCGGAACAGCTGCCGGAGCTGGGGAGAAACTGAGTCAGCAGCTGTCCTGTCACCAGGGCTGGGGAGGGACGCCAGGCAGACTGGCCTCCAACCCCTGGTTCACACAATGGCCGGTGCTTAGAGCCCCTGCACATCAGGAGATTCTTTGTTACATAAAATTACATGGAAAACAAAGCACAGAAACTGGCCATTCAGTCCAAACCATCTGTGCTGGTCTTTATATTCCACATGAGTCTCCTCCCATCCCATATACCTCATCTCAACCTTAGCATATTTTTTGCTCTCTTTTCTTTCATGGAATCATCTAGTTTTCTTTTGAAAGTATCTAAACTATTTTCCTTATCCACTTCCTGTGGTAACAAATTCCTCATCCTAACAATTCTTTGAGTAAAGAGATTTCTCTTGATTTCCCAATTAGATTGACTAGTAACTATCTTGTATTTATTGCCCCTACTTTTGGACCTACAGTTCCCTCGCAATGGAAATATTCTCTACAGTATCCAACCCATTCATAACTTTAAAACTGTTTTGTCTCCTCTAAGTCTTCCCTTTTCTAAAGAAAGAAGTCACAACCTGTTCAACCTAATTTGTCATTGACCTGGGAACAGTTATTGCCCATCCCTTGTTGTTCCGATTGTTTGTACAACCAAGTGGCTTGCTGTGCCACTGAAAAAATATTAAAGGTCAACAACATAGGCCAGAAGAGGTAGTGGCTGCAGGTTCCTTTCCCTAAAGGATCTTAGTGAAGTAGTTGTTTATAACTCAGAAGATTGGTTATATTTTTTGTTGACAAAAATAACTTGGTATTGTACTTTTCCATTGTGGGATTCAAACTCTCAACCATTAAGGATTACTAGCGTTGCCATTACACACCACTGTAGTCCGACTCTGGCCACTTGTGCATCCTCATCTTGCTTCATCTCACCATTGACAAACATTCCATCTGTTGTACGGGCCCTAAACCCTGGCATTTCCTCCCTAAACTTCCGTCTCTGCGCTCTGACTCCCTCTTTAAGATGCTCCTTCAAACCTACATTTTTGACCAAGCTTTTGGTCACCTGTCCTAATATCTTTTTCAATGTCCCTAAGTCATTTCTTTTTTGCCTGATTGCGTTCCTGTGAAATGTTGTGGGACATTCAACTATGTTAAAGGTGCTATATAAATTCAAGTTTTTATTATTGTACTAACCTTTAAAAAAGTCACACAGCATGGTGGCTCAGGTGGCTTTTTTTTATTCATTCACCAGATATGGGCATTGCTGGCTAGGCCAGCATTAATTACCCATCCCTAATTGCCCTTGAAAAGGTGGTGGCGAGCTGCTTTCTTGAACCGCTGCAGTCCCTGTATGTAGGTACACCCATAGTGCTGTTAGGGAGGGAGTTCCAGGATTTTGACCCAGCGACAGTGAAGGAATGGCAGTATGTTTCCAAGTCAGGATGGTGAGTGGCTTGAAGGGGAACTTCCGGGTGGTTCTCATGTATCTGTTGCCCTTGTCCTCCTAGATGGTAGAGATCTTGGGTTTGGAAAGTGCTGTCTAAGGAACTTTGGTGAGTCCCTGCAGTTGTTTTATTGCTGATTAACCAATTGTAGAAAGTTCAACAATTCAGCAGCTACCTCAGTACCAGTAGAGATAGTTCCAACCCAGAACAAGGTGGCACCAGTTTTGCTAGACATATAGAAACCAGCCCTCCTGGAGCCAAAGCCACTGCCAGCCAACAGAACAGACTGCCTGCAATGTTATTCTACCTGTCGATGGACTAAACCCGTAATGGCAACAATGGCCTGTGTGCACCTTGCCCTGACATGAGAGGTAGGCTAAGGACAGAAACTTAATAGCCAATCTCCAGACCCCAAAGCAACTGATGAGGTACAAGGCACTCAGGAGGTTAGGCAGGAAGTGAATCAGTACAAACCATCTGGCCTCATCACGCCTGGCAGTAGCGGAACCCACTTCTTCAGGAGTCTCCCAATCTGCCATCAGTACAACTTCAAAACATGTCGAAGCAATGCAGAAAGATAATTTTCCACTCAACTCCATTGACTTCACACAAATACAGAACAGTTATAAAATAAGGACCTGCATTTCTACAGCACCATTCAGAACCTCAGGATATCCCAAAGCTCTTTACAGTCATTGAAGTATTTTTGAAATGTAGTCAACTGTTCTAATGTAGGAAACGCAACAGCCAATTTGCGCACAGCAAGCTCCCACCAACAGCAATGCGATAATGACCAGATAATCTGTTTTTAGTTGTGTTGGTTGAGGGATAATTATTAGCCCAGGGAGAACTCCGACTGCTTATTTCCAAAAAAAGTGCCCTGGGATCTTTTACATCCCCTAACAGGGCACCTCTTAGCACCCCCTCAGTACTGCACTGGGAGTATCAGCCTAGATCTTACCCTCAAGTCTTATGGAGCGGGCTTTAAACTCTGAGTTGAGAATGTGACCAACTGAGTCACTGGTGACAACTCTAGTAGTAACATGTCAGCTTCACTAAGGCAGGCCACTGTGGAGGATGGGAGAACCAATTTTACAAAGGCGTAGAAGAAGAAAGTTATGGTCAGTGGATCGACAATTTCCCGATGTGAGGGGAGCTACCCAGCCTGCCGTGTGCCCTTATTAAATCAGTCCTATCTTGTAAATGGGCAAAAGTGCTTTAAATGTTTCGACACATCGTGCCAGCAGCTCTTCAACACATATTTACACAACATCCACCAACCAGTAAAATGAGTCAACAAAAGTGATTCTTTGTCTTTAACAAGGTGCCAACAAATCATGGAAACTCGACAAATTAACAGCTTCTGTATGAAGCAGACGTTGGGTCTTTGGGGTTTCTGGCTTCGGCGGGTGGGGGGGTGGGGGGGGTTGGGGGGGTGGGGGGGTGGGGCGGGGGGGGGTGTCCACAGATATTGACAATTGCCAGAGTGAGTCAGTTGTCTGAGAATTGTTGAGAAGCTGAACTAAGTAGAACATTCTTCTTCCAGGAGTTACTCATACACATTAGGTAAATTATTGAGGAAAGCTGGCCTTAGGAAGATGTTGTAACAGGGCTATTCAGATTTGGACTCAATTTCCTTTGCTTCCTCCATTTATTCTCCTGGTCTTGCATTTATAGCATGCCTTTCACAAGCTCAGGACATCCCAAGTGAAGTGTAGGCCCCACTGAAATGTAAGACAACACAACAGCAACTCAGGTCCTACAAACAACGAGACACATTTTTTGTTTAATTCTTTCATGGGATATGAGCATCACTGGCTAGGCCAGCATTTGTCATCCCTAAATGCCCTTGAGAAGGCAGTGCTGAGCTGCCTTCTTGAACCAGTGCAGCCCATGTGGTGTATGTACACCCACAGCCCTGTTACGTAGGGCTTTCAGGGTTTTGATTCAGCAACGTTGAAGGAAGGGCGATGGTTCTAAGTGAGGGTGGTGTGTGGCTTGAAGGGGAAATTGCAGTGGTGGTGTTCCCATGCAGGTTTGAAAGGTGCTGTCAAAGGAAACTTGGCAGGTTGCTGCAGTGTATCTTGTAAATTATTTTAATGATTTTGATGATTTTTAATGATTTTGTAGATGATTTTGCAGTGTATATTATAGATGATACACACTGCAGCCAACTGAGCTCGGGTGGTGGAAGGAGTAAATGTTTAAGGGAGTGGATGGGGTGCCAAACTTTGCCATTGTGAGGGAGGTGGGGAAGCAAAGGAGTTTGGAGAGGAATGGGACTAAGTGGCAGATGGCACATCTACCATTGGTGGACCGAAAGGGGTGGTTGGGGTAGGTGTACAAGAGGCCGGTGATAGAGGAATGGAGAGCTGGTCGATTTTGGGAGGGGGTTGTAGTGCTGGAGAAGGGTATATGAGATAAGAAGGGATGAGACAATGGAGGGATTTAATTTTAATAGAAATATTTTATTGCTATTCACATTGCTAAAAATCCTTTACCAAGCAGCATTCTTACTAAGAGTCTTAAACGTGGGACTCCTTCTTTTGAAAGTAGTTTCTCTCCTATCCCGTGTTCTACCCATGGCCTCACTCTTTAGGCACTGAAATTAGGCTCCACAGGCCCAGGCTGGACTGAGGAAATTCTACCCTGGTCTCCTGCCCAGTGATCCACCAGCTAGAAAGTGCTTGAGCGTGGAGTGTTAAGAGTGGGCTCGATTATAGGGGCACAGAGTGAATGGTGCCCAAAAATAAAATGAAAGAAGGCTGAAATACAAACAAAAAGGAAAGCAGAGGCTGGCTGACCAGAGCCAGATAATCCCTGTCAGAAAGGCCTTGGGTCAGATGTGCTGCTGTTCCTGTTGACTAAACTTCAGTTTGGATTATTGACAGCTGTAAGTGCAGTTGCAACTCAAATAAAGACATCTCCTGGGAATGTCAAATTCACAAAGGTCCCATGGAACCAGGTCAACTATCCTGAAGGTACGAGAAATCAGCAGTGACAGCTGGAATGAGATTATAAGATCTTCTTGTGTCTGCCTAGCACAGGTTCGTTTTGTAGCTGTCCCTGAGTTCATCAAAGATTCTTATTCCAACATTGCCCTGATAAAAGCACTGAAAAGGGATGATTCTCTTTCATATAGTATAAACAAACACACCTTGCAGCACCTCTAATCCCTTCACCGGCACAAATAGTTTCCCCACAGGGCATTAACCTAAATATTTTGGGTGTGAGATTCCATCTTTTCAGCACATTTTCATTTCTTCCTCTTTTTTGAAAGTCTTCATCCCAGGCTTGAAGAGGAGTTCTTCTTGTGGATCTGGCCCTGTCAGTTCGCATCAAAGCGACAGTCAGTGTCTTCAAGAGAGTTGGGGAGAAAGTTTGGTAGAGTCCGTGGTGGGGGGGCGATGGGGGGATGGTGGTGGTCACCGTTAATACCTTTGCCTAAAGAAGAGTTGCCTTTAGCCAGTTCGATATGATTCCTTGTGTATAGTATCAGCTAACATGTTAAAGGTACATTCGCAGAGTTGACATCACAAGATCAAAGTGCAGACACAATACCCATGTACAAACAAAGCAACTTCATCTCCGTGTAATCGGTACAAGCTATGGGGAGTTAAGCACTGAACAGAACATCTTCAGGTCAGATCAATGCAGGTTGGCTAATAGCCTTGGGTTTTAAAGGCATTAATGTACTTAACAAGTTGTCTGTCCATTTTAAGTAAGTTAGTTGGCTAGCCTGCTGTTGATGGAGGCCTGAGTCTTCATTAGAATAAGACTGCAGATGGATTGGTAATATCCTGACCCATTAAAAGGAGGTTTCATGAGCCGACCACGGGCTTGACTTACCTATATGTGGTGTTAAGGCAAACTGATCTCAGACAAGCTGTCCCAGGAAGCCCTGTCCCTGACTGAAAGTCAAGATTTCACTAAGCGGAAGGTGGAAACTCAGAGCATGAGTGACCCAGGCCACTCTCATATGCACACCACCCAATGGCCTGTCACTGAGGGCCTCGTCAAGGTTTTGCAGTAAGGCTCTCCTTTTGGTTAGGAATTGTTGGTAAATACACAGTTGTTGGAACTGAATGGGAGCAGAATAAGGCAATTGGTTTCCTGTGAACTTGTAGAACTCTGTGTCTTTTTTTTATTCATTCACGGGATGTGGGCATCGCTGGCTAGGCCAGAAGTTATTACCCATCCCTAATTTCCCTTAAGAAGGTGGTGGTGAGCTGCGTTCTTGAATGCTGCAGTCCCTGTTGTGTGAGTACACCCACAGTGCTGTTAGGAAGCAAATTCCATGATTTTGACCCAGCGACAGTGAGGGAACCTCGCTACAGTTCCAAGTCAGGATGGTGTGTGGCTTGGTAGGGAACTTCCAGGTGGTGGTGCACTGCTGCCCTTGTACTTCTAGGTGGTAGTGGTTGTGGGTTTTGAAGGAGCCTTGGTGAGTTTCTGCGGTGCATCTTGTAGATGGTACACACTGCTGCAACTGTGCATCGGTGGTGGAGGGAGTGAATGTTTGTGGACGTGGTGCCAATCAAGCGGGCTACTTTGACTGGATTGTGTTAACTTCTTGAATATTGTTGGACCTGCACTCATCCAGGAAAGTGGAGAGTATTCCATCACACTCCTGACTTGTGCCTTGTAGATGGTGGACAGGCTTTGGGGAGTCAGGAGGTGAGTTACTCTTCATAGGATTCCTAGCCTCTGACCTGCTCCTGTAGCTGCAATATTTATATGGCTGGTCCAGTTCAGTTTCTGGTCAATAGTAACCCCCCCAACATGTTGATATTGCTGGATTCAGCAATAGTAATGCCATGGAATGTCAAAGGGGTGATGTTTAGGTTCTGTATTGATGGAGGTGGTCATTGCCTGGCACCTGTGAGGCGTGAATGTTACATGCTAGTTATCAGCCCAAACCTAATTCAAGTTCAGGTCTTGCTGCATTTGGACATAAACTGCTTCAGTTTTTGTGGAGTCACAAATGGTGCTGAACATCATGCAATCATCAGCAAACATCCCCACGCCTGACCTTATGATGGAGGGAAGATCATTGGATAATTAAAGGCTTCACCTTGCATTCTGAGTTGGAGATTCATGGTACTAAGACACTCTGTATGTTAACCTTTATGAACATAAGTAAACTAGGTATAACAAAAGTCCACTTAGGAGCCTAGAAGGTTACCACTTATAAAGAGGCTTTCGATTTGTCATGCCTGTGCCAGCCACAGAAAAAGGCTATTTGGCTTAACCAGTCTTTGGCTTGCAGGGCCCAAATACAATCATAGACTCTACTTACTCAATTTGCTATGGCAACATTCTAGCTGATTTCCTGTCCACCAAGTTGAATAAAGAAAATTGTAGAATATCTATTCATCAGCATGTGTCAACCATGGCTTAGTGGGTAGCAGTCTCGCTTCTCTGTCAGAAAGTTGTGGATTCATAGCTGCACTCCAGAGACTTGAACACATAATCCAGGCCGATACTCCAAAGAAACATACAGAGTCTTAGAATGATTACAGAAGGAGACCTCATAGCCCATTGTATCCACGCCGGCAAAAGCAACTCAGTTAGTCCCACTCTCCTGCCTTTTCAGCGTAACCCTACAAATCTTTCCTCTTCAGATAATGATTCAATTCTCTTTGAAAGCCACAACTAAATCTGCCTCCACCATCCGCTCAGGCAATGCATTCTAGGTCCTAACCAATTGCTGCATAAAAAGTTTTCCTCATGACATTTTTTTTTCCCTAATCAACTTAACTGGTATCCCCTTGTTCTTTACCCTCCCACCCATGGGAACAGTTTCTCCTTTGCCTGGAGCCCTCATGAGCTTGAACACCTCTATCAAACCTTCTCTCAGCCTCTCCATTCTATCCACGTAACTGAGTAACGCAACATACTGAGGGAATTCTGCACTGTCAGGGATGCCGTCTTTCAGGTGAGATGTTAAATCAAGGGATGAATGAAAGACACAAGTCCTTATTTCCTTGAGAGGGAGCTGGAACCTGAATAAAGAAGGGTGATGGCAACAGGCAGAAGGAGGGAACCTGGTCTAGAGCTAAATGTGTGGTTGTTCCCCCTTTTGTCTCCTTCTCAAATAAACATTTTTTTTACTTGGTGAAGTGCAGATGTAAACTGTAGCAGTAACAGATTTCTACTGCAATGTGCAGCAATGGTCTTGTTATATAAAGCGTCAGGTTACACAATGGGTTAGTATAGCAAAGAGCTACTTGAGAATGTGAAAGATGTGTGGAATGCTCGCTCCTGCACACACCTGCAAGGACCGCGCAGCTTGGGATGAGGTGAGAAGATTCAATAGGCAAGGACAAGGGATTAGTGATGCCTTTTTTTTAAGACTAATTTTTGTATTGAATGTGAGGATGGAAGCTTCAGAAATACAGGAAAAAATATCTTATATTCCTGGACCTACCATCCACAGGGTGTGCCAGCCTGTTGCCCAGTGTGATGAGTATGGCTGTTGGGCCCTTAGGGATTGTAGCGTGTTGAGGGATGAATAATTCAATTGAAAAGCCTAGAAAAAAGCCTATCGTGCAAAACTCCATCAAGATCACTCACTAGGCTGAAGTATCAGCCAAGAGCAGAATGGGATTTAAACCCCCAGCCTTCTGACCCAGAGATGATCACAGAATCACAGAATTTTAGTGGCACAGAAGGAGGCCATTCAACCCATTGTTTCTGCGCCAGCTCTCCAAATGGGCATTATGACTTAATGCTATTGCCCTGCCTTTTCCCCATAGCCCTACACATTGTATCTATTCAGATAATCATTTAATGCCCTCTTGAATGCCTCAATTGAACCTCCCTCCACCACACTTCCAGGCAGTGCATTCCAGACCTGAACCACTCATTGTGTGAAGAATATTTTTCTCACGTCACATTTGCTTCTTTTGCTATTCACTTTAAATCTGTGCCCTTTCGTTCTTAATCCTTTTATGAGCAGGAACATCTTCTCCCTATCTACACTGTCCAGCCTCCTCATGATTTTGACCATCTCTATCAAATCTCCTCTTAGCCTTCTTCTCTCCAAGGAGAACAGTCCCACCTCTCCAATCTATCCTCATAGCTGAAGTTTCTCATCCCTGGAACCATTCTTGTAAACCTCCTCTGCACTCTCCCTAATGTGCTCACATCCTTCCTATGATGTGGCTCCCAGAACTGTACACAATACTCCAGCTGAGGCCTAACAAGTGTCTTATATAAATTCAGCATAACCTCCCTGTTCTTGTACTCTATGCCCCTATTAATAAACCCCAGGATACTATATGCTTTATTAACTGCTCTCTCACCTGTCCTGCCACCTTCAATGATCTATGCACATATGCACCCAGGTCTTTCTTCTCCTGCACTCACTTCAAAATTTCCCCCCTTATTTTATATTGTCTGTCCATATTGCTCTTCCTACCAAAATGCATCATCTCTCACCTCTCCGCATCGAACTTCATCTGCCACCTATCTGCCCAGTCCACCAACTTGTCTATGTCCTTTTGAAGTTCCACACCATTCTCCTTGCAGTACAAACACTCCAAAGCTTCCTATCATCCGCAAACTTTGAAATAGTTCCCTGTACACCAAGATCTAGATCATTAATATATATCAGGAAAAGCAAGGGTCCCAACACCGACCCCTGGGGAACTCCACTACAAGCCTTCCTCCAGCTCAAAAAATATCCATTGACCATTACTCTCTGCTTCCTATTTTTCAGCCAATTTTGTATCCATTGTTGCTACTATCCCTTTTATTTCATGAGCAATAACTTTTCTCACAAATCTGTTGTGTGCCACTGTATCAAATGTCTTTTGAAAGTCCATGTGCACCACATCAACAGCATTATCCTCATCGACCTTTTCTGTTACCTCTTCAAAAAACTCCAGCAGGTTAGTTAAACATGATTTCCCCTTTAGGAATCCATGCTGGCTCTTCCTTATCAACTCATATTTTCCCATGTGACTATTAATTCTATCCTGAATAATTTTTTCTAGAATCTTGCCCACCACTGAAGTTAAACTGACAGGTGTGTAATTGCTGGGCTTATCCTTATAACCTTTATTGAACAAGGGCATGATGTTTGTAATTCTCCAGTCCTCTGGCACCACCCATGAGTCTCGGGAAAACTGAAAGATTAAAGCCAGTGCCCCTGCAATTTATACTCTCACTTCCTTCAGTATGCTTGGATGCACTTCATCTGGTCCTGGTGCCTTGTCAACTTTAAGTACCAAGAGTCTATTCAACACTTCCTCCTTATCAATTTTGAACCCTTCTAGTGACTGAGTTTCCTTGTCTATCAACATGGCTTGGGTAGCATCTGCCTCCTTGGTAAAGATGGATGCAAAGTATTAATTTAGTACCTCAGTCATGGCCACTTCTTCCATGTGTAAATTCCTTTTTAGGCCCCTAATTGGCCCTAATCCTCCTTTTACTACCTTTTTACTATTTATATGCCTGTAGAAGACTTTGGGATTCCCTTTATGCTGGCTATCAGGCAGACCAACAGAGCCAAGCAAAAACTCAAACTCTCCCATTAGCAATTTCTTATGCTTTCTATAGCTCTTTTAGAAATTCAACCTAAACAAAACCAGAATAGACAGAAGAAAATCCACAGCTACCCTTACTTGCCAATGTCGAGAGTGTTGATCCACCAGCCTCACGGTGCCACCATGCTCCATTTCCATTTGCACCATCAGGCACCAAGAATTATCGCAGTTGGCAAGAGCAGGGGAAGATTGGCAAGGCAACACAATTGTGGTACTCCTTTGCCACTGGAATAAGACAAATTAGGCAGCTTATTCTTCTAACTGCAGACCCCTGGGCAATGAGCAATGGGTTTTTTAAGCCTGCAAGTACCTTATTTATTGAGGAGGGTAGCTCCATTCAGGAGCCTCGGGGTTTCCCAAACTGCTTTACAGCCGATGAAACACTTTTGAACTAGTGGCTGATGTAATGCAGGGAAACGCGCTAATTTTCACAGAGCAAGCTCCACCAAACACAATGAGATAATAACCAAATAGTCAGCTTTAGCAATGATGGTTCAGAGGTAAAAATTGACGAGGATATGGTAAGATCTCCTCTTGGTCGTCTTCGAATAGTACAATGAGATCTTTTTCTCCTAAGGCCAATTTCAAACCTATTTGGCTTTCTTTGAATTAAACAGCTCCAACTCCTTCATGACACTACATGCACAAAAAAGAGGGAGAGAAAGATCCTCTATTTCAAAAAAACTGTAAATTAACAACAGGGCAAATGTTAAACAAACATCAATCGGAGCAGAGATGCGTTTCTGTAAACATAATGGATCAATGTTATTTTTTATTCTTTCATGGGACATGGACTTCACTGGCAAGGCCAGCATTTGTTGCCCATCCCTAATTGCCCTTGAGAAAATGGTGATGAGCCGACTTCTTCAACATCTTGTGTAGGTACACCCACAGCGCTGTTGGGAGTGGGGGTGGTGGTGGTGGGGGTAGTTCCAGGATTTTGACCCAGCGACAGTGAAGGAGCGGCAATATATTTCCAAGTCAGGACAGTGAGTGGCATGGAGTGGAACTTTCAGGTGGTGGTGTTCCCATGCATCTGCTGCCCTTGTATTTCTAGGTGGTAGAAGTCGTGGGTTTGGAAGGTGCTGTCGAAGGAGCCTTGGTGAGTTGCTGCAGTGCACCTTGTACATGGTGCACACTGCTGCCACTGTGCATCAGTGATGGGGGGAGTGAGTGTTTGTGGATGGGGTACCGATCAAGTGGGTTGCTTTGTCCTGGATGATGTCAAGCTTCTTGTGTGTTGATGGAGCTGCACTCATCCAGGCAAGTGGAGGGTATTCCATCACACCCTTGATTTGTGCCTTGTGGACAGGCTTTGGGGAGTCAGGAGGTGAATTACTCACAGAAGAATTCCCACCTCTGACCTGCTCTTGTAGCCACAGTATTTATATGGCTCGTCCAGTTCAGTTTCTGTTCAATGTAACCCCCATTATGTTGACAGTGGGGGATTCAGCAATGGTAATGCCATTAAGTGTCAGGGGGAGATGGTTAGATTCTTTCTTGTTGGAGATGGTCATTGCCTGGTACTTGTGTGGCGTGCATATTACTTGCCACTTTTCAGCCCGAGCCTGAATGTTATCCATGTTTTGCTGCATATTGGCACGGACTGTTTCACTATCTGAGGACTCGTGAATGGTGATGAACATTATGCAATCATCAGTGAACATCCCTACTTCTGACCTTATGATGGAGGATGAAACAACTAAAGATGGTCGGGCCTATAACTACCCAGAATAACTCCTGCAGTGATGTACTGGAACTGGGATAACTGACCTCGAACAACCACAACTGTCTTCCTTTGTGCTAGGTATGACTCCAACCAATGGAAAGTTTCCCCTCTGATTCCCATTGACTCCAGTTTTGATAGGCTCCTTGATGTTGAGGGTTAAGAAATGTGTAAAACTGCCTAAGAGTAAAATGTGTTGAAATTGTCACTGAAGCTTTTCTCTCTCCCTTCCCTTTCAGGTGATGTGGAACTTAACTAGACCCTGGACCTGCTCACTGCAGTAAGTCTGTTTTGTCTCCTGCAGAGCTCTGTTTCACTCTGGGTGTCACAAGGAGGCATTCAGGAACAAAGTTGCTGCAGATTGTGGGGGGGGGGGGGGGGGGGGGGGGGGGGGGGGGGTGCGGAGGGGGTGTGGGGGAGACGGGGTCAAGTGACATTATTATGACAAAGCAGAAAAGCACACCTACACACTGACACCTAATCCCTCCATGCATGCATACATACTACCTATACAGTCACATTCCCTCAACACACACGCACATAAAGCTAACACACTTACAGTACAGTACAGTACAATAGTGGCTTTATTACTGGATTGATAATCGCTCAGATTAATGATCCAGAGGCATGAATTCACAATCCCACCATAGCAGCTGGGGAATTTAAATTCAGTTAATTAAATAAATTTGGAATAAAAAGCTAGCATTAGTAATGGTGACCATATAACTACCGGGATTGTCATATAAACCCATCTAGCATCCTTTAGGGAAGGAAACCTGCCATCTTTACCTGGTCTGGCCTACATGTGACTCCAGACCTACAGCAGTGGGCTTGATTCTGAATTGTCCTCTGAAATGGCCTTAGCAGCCACTGTGAAAATGTACAATTCACATGGACGTGGTTCAGGGAAATGGCTCACCACCACCTTCTCAACGGCAGGGATGGATGGGCAATAAATGCTGCCCTTACCAGCGATGCCCACATTCCATGAACAAATTTAAAAACAAGCATTCCCTCCGCGCATGTGTAAATATGGTCTTACTCCCTTGACACAAGCACATTAACATAAAATCTACACACTTTCTCCACAGAACCACACACAAAAGAAGAAGAGAGTCAGTTATTTCCTTCTGGTTTTCTGACTTTGGGACCATGACCTATCCCCAAGATTAGAATTTACAAGCAGCTATCGATGGTTAAAAACTGCCCTGAGCAATACCCTCACATTTACCTCAGGATGTGGCTGACTAGACCAATTCTTTACAAGGCTATACCATCACAATTGTGCCCATACCCCAGACTACTCATCAGCAAATGCCATGGAAATCAGATCATAGAGTTTTCCATAATAATCTGAAGAGCTTTTTCCCCTCTCCCACATACTCTGATTTTCATAAATACAATGAACCTCCGTTCTGACCAAGAGGACAATCTGTACATGACAGAAATTGGTAGGTAATCAAGACACCTGAAATTTGTGTTTCCACAAATTGTACAGCAATATCCTTGATTTGGAAATTAATAAAACAGAAAAACTTGCATTTTATACAGTGTCCTTCAAGACTTCAGCACATCTCAATTAAGTGCTTTTGTAAGTGTGGTCACTCTTGTACTATAAACACTGCCGTCAAATTGTGCACAGCAAACTCCCGCGACTAGCAATGTGATAATGGCCAGATCTTCCATTTTAGATGTTAGTTGAGAGATAAATATTGGCCAGGGCACCAGGAGAACTCCACTGCTCTTCTTTGAATCTCTAAGTGGAATCTCATGACACCCACCCGACGGGGCAGACAGGGCCTCGGTTTAACATCACATCCAAATGATGGTGTCTCCAACAGTGCAGCACTCCCTCAGTATTGCCCTGGGAGCTTCATCCTACACCTTTGACCTCAGTTTCAGGAGGTGGTTTGGGGGCCATAATCATCCACCTCCAGAAGTATGAGTGCTGCCAAATAAGCCACAGCTGACACACTAAATGTGTCCACAAAACAACTAACAAATGTTATGTGGATTTACTCAACAAGATAAAGCAAAATGCAAATAAGAAAATCAGCTATGCAATGATGCAAATGTCCCACACAGGTAGATAAAGTGGAAGATAAATAAAAGGGATGATGGTTAAAGGTGAAGGCACGTAATAGGCGGGTGGAAAATGGAGGTTCGGCTGCAATTTAAAAAAACTATCCACGATC
Source organism: Carcharodon carcharias (assembly GCF_017639515.1). Taxonomy (NCBI): domain Eukaryota; kingdom Metazoa; phylum Chordata; class Chondrichthyes; order Lamniformes; family Lamnidae; genus Carcharodon; species Carcharodon carcharias. The sequence continues at coordinate 132,060,629 of NC_054480.1, read as the reverse complement.
TTCTCTGCACCTCTTTACTTTAACAATCACTTCCTTATTAAGATTCGAAAAAGTCCGATTTCCTGTGAGTGCCATCCATATGGCTGCATCCTGAGACCTCTTTGTAGAGCAGAGAGTATGTAACATAGCTCTTTTGGTTTTCCCTGTGCCTGGAAACAACTGTTTCAAACAACTTTCCACTCCCTGTGTGTATTTTTTTACTCTCTAAAGATGCCCTTTTATTTTTATGATCGATTGCTAGGTTCACTGGGCTTTGCCGCAAAGACCATCCCAATCCCTCCACCTGTTACGACCCATCCCCAGGTGAGGTTGCCTGAAGTTGCTGATCCAGGCATGACCCCTCTATTTGTCACCAGTTTTGGCTGGGACACCCCCAAATTGCTGTGGCCCAGGAGCGGGGGGATGAACTGGCTCCCTGTCTTTATTCAGCCCCCCAACCCATGTTGGTCACAACAAGATTTAATCTAAAATGGATCCCTTTTGTGGATACCTTTTTCCCAGACCCAATCATTCTGGTTTTGAAGGAGCCAATTTGATCAGACTTTCTTGGGTTAAGTGTAAGACTAAATTTATTAACTACTAAAGGCAAGAAAGGATAAAGCACATGCATATACAGTCATACAGGTTAAAAGTAAGAATTTAGCTTGAAGTAAGTGAAAATATATATATATATAAAGGTATATGGAATAGTTCTTGACTCATGGGGAGTAGGTGATTGAGCGATGTGGCCATTGAGATTCAAGGGTCCAGTGGTGTTGAGTTTGGTGGGGAGAGATGGAGATCAGGATACCTGTAAAATGGCGATTTGCAGGGGTACTACGTGTGGCTGTTACTTCTAAGTCAAATTTCCAGCACTTGCTCTCTCTCAACACCCGCGAACAGGCAGACACCGGGGCAGTTTTTCAGCTCACTTTTAACCCCTTCTTTGCACATTCCAAGTGGGAAGCAAATTTACAAATCTGTCTGGGCATTGCTTACAGGATTTCTTGATGAGATGATACTCATCTCCCATTTATGTCCCATTGTCTCTACCGGAGGGAGCAATTAGTTTCTGGATGCCTTTAGAAGTACCTTGTCTGGCAAGAGGGTAGGGTTCCATTGCCTCTTAGGGGGGTCGCCCTGCAGCATTCCAGCCAATGGCTTGTGTGTATTTTTTAAAACTCAGGTCTTACTTTCAAAGTCCAACATTTCCAGACGCAATTCGGTGTTTTTCCTTCATTATCATGACACACTCTAACCTCTGTATTTGTATCAGTTCAAGCGTGTGGACTCTGGCCCCTGCCTTCATCTTGTTGAAGTTGGCTCCACTGATCCACAGATTTTCATGGGCCTTCCTTCCTGTAGGGTTTACAGACTGTGAACCATTCCCCACAATGGTCAGCTCCTCTGTGGGAGTGAAGTCGTGGTGGTTCTTATTGGGCTAGGTCCTTTATAGGGAGGAATGGACAGACTCATAATGATATCGCAGGCTCCCCTGATGTCTCAGTCAGCCATATAGACCAGGCTGTATCTTTCTATTCCCTTGTCTACCTTTCTAATCTAATGATCTAAGTAATTCATCTCAACCATTTCCTAGTGACAGCAAGTTCAACCTTCCAAGCACTCTCTGAGTGAAGAATTTGTTCCTTATTTCTCTATTAGATTTTTAGTGATGATCTTGTATTCATGGCCCCTAGTGGAAACATTCTCTTTCCATCTCCTCTGCCCATGGAGTACTGTGTACACTATTGGCCTCTTTATTTAAGGAAAGGTGTAAATGCATTCGAAGCAGTTCAGAGAATGTTTACTAGACTAAGACCGAGAATGGGCAGGTTATCTTATATGAGACAAGGTTGTACAGGTTAGGCTTGTATCGACTGGAGTTTAGAAGAGTAAGAGGTGACTTGATCGAAATCTTTAAGTTCCTGAGGGTCTTGACAGATGGATGTGGAGAGGATGTTTCCTCTTTTGGGAGACCTAGAACTAGGAATCACAGTTTAAAAATAAGGGGTTGCTCATTTAAGACAGAGATGAGGAGAAAATGTTTTCTCTCAAAGCGTTGTGAATCTTTGGAACTCTCTTCCTCAAAAGGCAGTGGAAGCTTGGTCTTTGAATATTTTTGAGGCAGAGCCAGATAGATTCTTGATTATCAAGGGGTGAAAGGTTATCAGGGTAGGCAGGAGGTTACATTCAGATCATCCATTGCACTGGAGGGGCTGCAGAGGAGATTCATCAGGATGTTGCCTGGGATGAAACATTTAAGTTATGAAGAGAGGTTGGATGGACTTGGGTTGTTTTCGTTGGAGCAGAGAAGACTGAGGGATGACCTGATTGAGGTGTACAAGATTATGAGGGGCATGGACAGGGTGGATAGGGAGCAGCTGTTCCCCTTAATTGAAGGATCAGTCACAAGGGGACATAAGTTCAAGTTGAGGGGCAGGAGGTTTAGGGGGGATAAGAGGAAAAACTTTTTTAGCCAGAGGGGGTGACGGTTTGGAATGCACTGCCTGGGAGGGTGGTGGAGGCGGGTTGCCTCACATCCTTTAAAAAGTACCTGGATGAGCACTTGGCACATCATAACAGTCAAGGCTATGGGTCAAGTGCTGGTAAATGGGATTAGGTAGGTAGGTTAGGTGTTTCTCACATGTCAGTGCAGACTCGATGGGCTGAAGGGCCTCTTCTGCACTGTGTGATTCTGTGGTTCTGTGATTCTGTGATCCATGATCTTATTAAATGGTGGAGTGGCCTACTCCTGCTCCTACTTTGGATACTCGTGTGTTCCTATCACATTCATAAATTTAAAGGTCTCTACAGATCTCCTCCAAGACTCCACTTTTCTAAAAAAAAGCCCCACCCTGTTCAGTCTTTCCAAATACCTGTAATCATAGATTCATAGAAACTTACAGCACAGATGAAGGCCTTTCGGCCCATCATGTCAGTGCAGCATATTCAGTGCCATATGCCTACCTTTTTTTTCCACAACTCTGTAAGGTCCTGATTCTCAAATGTCTGTCCAACTCCCTTTTAAAATTATGGATGAAATTGCCTTCTACCAACTTTTCAGATCAAGCATTCCAGATCCTGACAACCTTCTGAGTGAAAAACATTTCTCCTCATCGCTCTGTCTAGATCTTTTCCAATGGATTTTGAATTTGGGACCTCTAATTATTGGCCCACTTGCCAAAGGGAATAGCTTGGCCCAGATCTTCCGCAAGGTAGTAACCACCATCGGTTTGCTGCTCCACTAGCATTTTTCTGTGCCCCAACTCTGCTCCGCATTTCTGGCCTGGTCTCCCAAGCTCGGCTTCTTCAGAGAAGCAGAGTGTACTGTCCCACAAAGAGCTTCATTGCAGTGCTGTAGGGTCAGAGGAGGAAATAGGTTACACGTGCTTTTTACCTGCTGTAAGGTAAATTTAAATGTCTAGTTTGAATGTTAGTGAATGGGTGAATGGATGACAGAGTGAATGGGCAGAGTGGGTAGTGGGTGAGGTAAGTGGGCAGGGTGGCAAGTAGATGAGGTGGTTGATGGGAAGGCGGGTGTGGTGGTAGGTGGATGAGAAGGCAGGTGGGTGAGTGAGTAGGTGGGTCGAGGGGTAGTCGGGTCAGGTTGTAAAGGGATAGTCAGGTCAGGGACTAGTCAGGTTGGGTCGGGGTTGGTCGAATGGTCGGGAGTTAACGTGGTCCGGAGGTACTCGGGTTGGGATGTTGGTCGCAGAGGTCAGCAGGAGGACAGTGGATCATGGGAGGTAGTTGGGGGGTTTGAGAGGAAAGTCAGGTGGGAGGGGCAGTGGTGGGGGTTCAGTGTGAGTGATTGGGGGGTCAGTTCTGTAGTTACCCAGGAGTTAGACTAGGATTTTTCTGTCTAACGATTCCTTGGTAACCATTCAGATTAAGTAAACCTGAATCTTCCGAAGTCTCCAACTCTAACACAAAATCGGAGACTTTTGCAGAGGGTCCCAGGGAGCTGGGGAATTTGCCATCAGAAGTTCAAACTTCCCAGGCAATTCCCATGGAAGTCAGAACATCGGGACTTCCACAGGGTCCCAACACACAACTTGGATCATTTGTCTGGTCTTCAACGATCCGAAGACTGGAAGACCTTTTCTCTATCGATTCTGTCACAACCTTTCAGCATCTTAAAACCTCCACTGGGTCACCTCTTAACCCTCTCTGTTCCAAGGAGAATAGTCCTAACTTTTCCAACTTCTCCTCATAACAGAAGTCCCTCATTCCTCATAACATCCTGGCGAACCTCTTCTCCATCTTTTCTAAGACCTTTACATTTTCCGATATCCTCCCCACCTGCCACCCTCCTGCCCAACTAAATGCCCCCCCCTCCTCCAAACTCACCTTGGAGTTGAGCATTAAATCCTGCCCACTTCACAACTTGCTTTCCCATGTATCTTTGCATTTTAGCAGCAGAATACTACGCAGAAAATAGGAGCAAGGGAAGGTTATTCATCCATTTGAGTCTGCTCTGCCATTCAATATGATCATGGCTGATCCTCTTTCGCAATGCCATACTCCCACTCTCTTCCCATACCCCTTGACGCCTTTAGAATCTAGAAATCTATCTATTTATTTCTTAAATATATTCAGTGGCTTGGCCTCCACAGCCCTCTGTGGTAGAGAATTCCACAGTTTCACCAACCTCTGAGTGAAAAAATTTCTCTTCATCTCAGTCCTAAGTGGCCTACCCCGTATCATGAGACTGCGGCCCCTTGTTCCAGACCCCCAGGAAATATCATCCCTGCATCCAGTCCGTCCTGCCCTGTCAAAACGTTATATGTCTCAATGAGATCTCCTCTCGTTCTTCTAAACCCCAGTGAATACAGGCCTAGTCAACACAATCTCTCCTCATATGACAATCCTTCAATCGCAGGATTTAGTCTGGTGAACCTTCTATGGCAAGTATATCCTTTCTTAGGTAGGGAGACCAAAATTGCACACAATACTACAGGTGTGGACTCACCAAGGCCCTGTACAGCTGCAGTAAGACATCCTTGCTCCTGTACTCAAGTCCTCTCGCAATGAAGGCCAACATATCACTTGCCTTCCTAACTGCTTGCTGTACCTGCACCCAGATCCCTTTGTACATCAACATTTCCCAATCTGCCACCATTTTAATAGTATTCTCCCATTCTGTTTTTCTTACCAAAGTAAGATAACTTCACACTTATTCACATTATACTGCATTTGCCATGTATTTGCCCACTCACTCAACTTGTCTAAACCACCATGAAGCCTCTTAACATCCCCCTCACTACTCACATCCCCAACTAGTTTTGTGTTGTTAGCAAACTTGGAAATATTACATTTGGTTCCCTCATCCAAATCATTGATATATATCATGAATAGTTGGGGCCCAAGCACTGATCCCTGCGGTACTCCACTAGTCACTGCCTGCCACTCCGAAAAAGGCATTCCATGCCCTAAAAATACAGAGTACAAAACAATTTGCAATGGGCAATGCCATGGGAGATTTGCTAGATTGATTAATAAATTCAACAAAGTTTATAATAACTTTTCATTTAAAGCTCCTCCATTACTGGATTAGAGGGATAGGGGTTAATAACCAGTCCTCCCTGGTACAAATAGTTAGACTTGGGTTCTGAAAGTAAAGTCTAAGGTTTTCCAGATGTGAAGAGGAGGTGCTGTCTGTGAGGAAAAGCTGGGGCTGAGGACAAACAAAACTGCATTTGTTCCACTTGGGTTGGTCCATTCCTGGAAGCCTGTCTCTTTGGTTACATCCAGGCACAAGTGAGACTGCTTTGCCAGAATAACTTAATTGTGAACCCATCTTGTGCTGATAAGCTGTGTGACAGGGCATAATCTGTCAAGTGCACAGTGCAGGAATTGTACAGGTTTTATTATTAGGAAAGGTCAAGGTAAGTTCAAGGCTGCCTGATGGAATAAAGGCATTAAAATTGCGCAGGGGCAGTAGAAAATTATTGTCCTGGGAACACACTCTCTGTTCCTACCTGAATTCAAATTCTGGAACACCGGCATCCAAAATATCCCAATTCCACTGAGAACCTCATGGGCAGCGAGCAAGGCTCAGAGACCCAGGACTTTGGTGCTACACTTTGGACCCAACTGATAGAGGAGACTTCCTAAAGTGACTCCTAACATTCCTAACAAGGGAGGCTAATCTCAAAGAATCGTAGAATGGTACAGGAAAGGAGGAAGCCATGCAGCCCACTATGCCTGTGCTGGCTCTTTAAAGGATCCATGCTATTAGTCCCGCTGCCCTACCCTTAGCCCTGTAAAAGTTTCCCCTTCAAGTGTTTATCCGAATCATTTTCTGAAAGTTATTACTGAATCTGCTTCCACCGCCCTAAAAGGCAACAAGTTCTAGATCTTAATAACTCACTGTAAGAAACAATTCTCCTCAGCTTGCCTGTTTTTTTTCCCAATTCTTTTAACGTGTCCTCCAGTTACTAACCACTCTGCCAGTGGAAACAATTTCTGTTATTTTATTCCACCAAAACTCTCATGATTTTTAACTCCTTTATTAAATCTCTTAATCTTCTTTGCTCTAAGAAGAACAATCTAAGCTCCATTTGTCTTGCCATGGCACTAAAGACCCACATCCCTGGTGCCATTCGAGCAAATCCCTATTCAATTCTATTAATCAGTGAGTTAAATGATGGATGCCAATCTCCCCAAATCCAAGTTAAATAGTAGCTTAGTTCACCATGAGTCTGAGTGGCGTTCCCAGTTTCTTAGGTCATTTACAGCTTCTCAGGCTCATCTTAACAAGAAATATTCCCTGCATATGAAATCATTTTAACTTAACCTGTTCACTGTAAACTGACATGAACACAGATGGGCCGCCCATTTTACGGAACAGTGCGCACAGAAAGGATGTCAAGGCTGGCGTCCACCCTCACTATTTGCAATACCTGTGTTCCGTGTGAACTGGCTTCTCCACTAAGACTGCGGAATTGCTCTACAGTGTGCAAAGCACTTCAGTACAGTACAGAGGGAGTGCATCACTGTCAGAGGTGCCATCTTTCAGATGAGACGTCAAACCACCTGTCTGCCATCTCAGGTGGGCACAAATGATCCCGCAAGCACGATGAGAAGAGGAGCAGGTGAGTTCCCCTGACATCTTGAACACAAGTTATCTCTCAACCAATTCCAACAAAACATACTAACTAACTACCACCCTGGCTCACTGGGTAATGCTGTTGTTTTTGAATCAGACAGTGGTGGGTTAAAATCTCACTCTAGCAACTTGAGTTCTATAATCCAAGCTGACACTTTGATGCTAGACTTTTGAAGTACTGTTTTTTTGGGTGAGATGTTAAACTGAGGTCACGCCTGCCATCTCAGAAAGATCCCATGGCACTATTTTGAAGAAGAACCAGGGGGATTTCCCCATTGTACTGACTAATATTCTAATATTTATGCTTCAATCACCATCACTAAAACAGGTTTTCTGGTCAGTTATCGCATTGCTGTTTGTGGGACCTTGCTGTGCACAAATTGGCTGCTGTGTTACATACATTACAATAGGAATCACACTTCAAAAGCACTTCATTGTCTCTAAAGTGCTTTGGAGTGGCCTGGGGTTATGAGTGGTGCTATAGAAATGTATATTCTTCCTTTTGCCTGCTGTTTGTGGGATCCTCTTGTGTGTCAATTGATCATCACATCTGCCTATGAAGCAGTAACAGCATGTAAAAAAATAATTCATCCGTTCTGAAGCCCTTTGGGAAGTCACAAGGATATGAAAGGCACTTTATCAAAGGCAAGTCCTTTTCCTCTTATAGAGATCACAGCGTCTGCCATTTACATCTGACACCTTTTACATGACTGGATGTCCCAGGGGTGTTTTACAGAGAAATAGGTGAACAGGGATTAGGAGAACAAGGGAGGCGACACTAAGCATGGCCAAAGAGCAGTTTTTTTCTAATGGAGGGGATGAGAGAGAGTGGCACCATAACCAACCAAAGGGTTAAAGAATTGGAACTGACCACTTTTCAGAGGCCAGTGACATTTCTGCATTGCTGTAGAACATCTGTGCTTTACGGCCGTCAGCAGATGGCTGTCGAGAGGTTTAAAGAGACAGTATCGCTTTTGTTTGGCCTACAGTGGCTGTTTGTTCCAAACTCATAAAAACAAATCTCTGTGACAGTCCCTCCCCTTAACATAATCAAACCTTTTATTTTATTCTTTTTTTTAAAAAAAGGTAATTGAATATCTGAAAACTTCGACTTAATTTAAAGGCTAATTTCCATAAATCTACACATTTTTTATTTGCAGTTAAGAGCCCAATTTTCCTCAGTTGTTGGTTTTATATGATAAAAGTAAGATGTGAGTAATCATGCGAGCTGAAGGACGCTGTGCCTTTAATTCACAGTCCTCCTCTAAAGGGGCAGTTTTACCATAGTTACTGATTTCAAAACGGTACCTTCAGTCACAGGGATATGAGCTTCCATGTGGTGCAGCCTCATCCTCTTTGCTAAATAATAAGCTATCGTGTCTGTATCCAATACGAAGATGTTCATACAGTATAGGATTAACATGATGCACATCAGGTGCATTCCTTGAACCAAGTGTGCAAGAACCAGCACCTTCCCTTCATCACACCTCCCCCCCCAACATCCATCCCCTCGACCACCCCCCCCACCCCCCCAACCCCCTCCCCTGGCCCCAGCCACCCTTATTAAATAAACTGTTTTCTCTTTTGTGGCTAGTTAATGACTCGTGATACAAGGGCCCACCCCCTAGGGCTTTAGGTAGCGAATTTTAAATGGTGCACAATTCTTCCAACTGCAGCCCCTATAACCCCTATGCACACTATGTAATCCATCCCTATAGGGGAATGAAAGAATCTGAACAATTACTCCCATAGACAACATCTGAATTTTTACGTCATATTTTTTGCATTCTGCCTGACGTTGAACACATTTTAACATTCCAATTGCTCACTTTTATTCTAAACAGCATTTTCTTTTGGTAGGAAAGGTAAGTGACATTTGGATTAATCTACACTCAGACCAGAGAAATCATTACTTTCACCTTCACAAAGTGTTTGTATTACGGAATTAAGGTGGGTAGTTGAAGTTAAGGCACCGATCAAATGTAGAGAAACACTGACTGTTACAGCTTCCACTTCATCTCCATATGAAGAATATTTGTGTTGGCCCTTGCAAATTCTGTCAGCCAACTCATTTGTCCTCACTCACTACATATCATTGAGTCTTCTGTCCAAAACACCATTGGGTGCTGTTTAGCTGGCATCTAAAGGAGTGATCATGGGGTGATAGAGACATAGGAATAGGAGTAGGACATTCAGACCCGCAAGCCTTTCCTTTATTCGTTCATGGCTAGGCCGGCATTTTTGCCCATCCCTAGTTGCCCTTGCTAGCTGAATGCTAGGCTAATTCAGGGTGCAGCTAAGAGTCAACCACGTTGCTATGGTCACATGTAGACATTAGTGAAGTTTGCTTTAGTTTGCATTAGATGGGTCTTTCCAACAACTGACAATGTTTTTTGTTAATGGTCATCATTAGACTTTTAATTGAACTGAATTCAAATTCCACCGTCTGCCCAGGTCCCCAAAGCATTAACCTGGGTTGCTGTATTACTAGTCCAGCGACAAGACCACTACACCATTGCCTCTCTCATTGAGATTGTGGCTGATCTAACTCCATATACCTGTCTTTGCCCCACATCTCCTAATACCTTTGGATAATAAAATTCTATCAATCTCAGATTTAAAATTTACAATCTAGCATCAATTCCAAGATTCTACCACCCTTTGTGCATATAAGCATATCCTAAGTTCATTCCTGAAGGGTTAGACCACATCTGGAGCACTGTGAACAATTTAGGGCAGGACCTCATAGGAAGGATATATTGACCATGGCAGAAGCGCAGTGTAAATTTACCAGAATGATACCAGGACTCCAAGGGTTAAATTATGAGGAGAGATTACAATCTCTTCTTTGCCTCCACTGGCCCTCTATCTAGCTCTACCTGTCCCACCCCCCCTCAACCAACTTATATTTCACCTCATTTCTATATTTCCTCAGTTCTGAAGAAGAGTCATACGGACTCGAGACGTTAATTGTATTCCTCTCCGCAGATGCTGCCAGACCTGCCGAGTTTTTCCAGCTATTTTTATTTTTGTTACAAAACTAGGGTTGTATTCCCTGGGAAGTTACAAAGTTAAGAGGTGACTTGATCAAAGTTTTCAAGCTATAGAGAGAGCAATTAGGGCAGACAGAAATAAACCATTTCTGCTAGTTAGGGATTCTAGGGGAAATAGCCTAAAAATTAGAGATTTCTTTACCCTTAATGGTACGTCACACCCAGTCACATTATGAAGCACCTTGGGACATTTTACAAGTTAAAGGTGCTGTTTAAATGCAATTTATTGTTGATGTTATTCCTCAGTATTAGCATTCTCTGTCATATAAGAGCACAGAAACTTTAAAGAATTGACAAAATTCTGTGCGATGTTGGCTAGATGCATCATTGCACTGGGATTCTTTGTGAATGCCTCACATACAGTATATTCCAGCTGAGCCTTTCCAAATCAATTCCATCAAGATAGCTTTTTTTTATTCATTCACTGGATGTGGGCTTCAATGGCTGGGCCAGCATTTATTGCCCATCCCTAGTTGCCCTTGAGAAGGTGGTGGTGAGCTGCTTTCTTGAACCGCTGCAGTCCATGTGGTGTAGGTACACCCACAGTGTTGTTAGGGAGCTTCAGGATTTTGACCCAGTAACAGTGAAGGAACGGCGATATATTTCCAAGTCAGGATGGTGTGTGATTTGGAGGGGAACTTCCAGGTGGTGGGGATCCCATGCATCTGCTGTCCTTGTCCTTCTAGATGGTAGTGGTCGTGGGTTTGGAAGGTGCTGTCCAAGGAGCCTTGGAGAATTCCTGCAGTGCACCCTGTACACACTGCTCCTACTGTGTGTTGGTGGTGCAATACACAAAATTCAACATTTAATTATTCTGAAATATTTGTGAAATAATGCAGTTTTATATTCCCCTCCCGTGGTTATTATAAAGCCCAATTCCAGCGACCTTTTGTGGTTTAGATGTCGGTTTAAAAAAAAACTTCACATTTTAGACTATTAGAGATTGGCAAAGAGGTTAATTCTCCTGGTATCCCGTGCCTTAGAAACCTCTTCACCTACAGATGAATTAGCAAGCAACAGTTTAAAATCTGAAAGTGCAGTGAGGCAGAATAGTTTGTTGGTTTTGTGGGGTGGGCGCGGTGACGGTCGTGGTAAATGAATCCAAATGGGCAGACAATATATCTCAAATAAACAGCGCAGGGCCGCGTACAACTGCTAAGGATTTCCAGGGTACACGCCAGGATCTGAGCGCCACTAGACAGTATGAGGAAAACAGGGCGAGAATCCAATGATTTAAGCAGAATTGGAATCACTTTATTGTTTATTGCTCGGTGGTGTGTTTTTATATATATATATATATATATCTGAAATAGTTGCATCCCTTCCCCTCCCTGAAAGACAGTCTCTTCATTGAATATAAAGACAATGCAAAGGCCCGCCTCTTTAAACAATCACTTCAATGCCTGGCAAAACTTCACACCTCAGAGGCACTCCGCTCCTTTGAAGACACGATTGCCCCCGATGATCGCCTCTCACCCAACAACAAAAAAAACCTCCCTTGTCTGATCCTAGTCCTGATAAGGCGTTTGCCGGTTATGTGCTTGTAAATACTCGAAGGTGGTGTTGATTGCACCCAATGGGCTCTTATTAAAAGCTGTTGAGCGGCGATGCTTCTGACTGCGAGGCGGAGTTTAGGGGGGAGTGAATTGGGGGGGGGGGGGGGGTGTTAAAAAAAAAAGCCGCTTGGTCCGCACTCTCGTAGCCTCTCAGCCTGACGTGTTGGATCCGTCCCATCGCCGCCCCATTTCACAGCGGCACTTAAAGGGGCGGTGCAATTTTTTTCTAAAAAAAAAACCCCTTGCAAAGTTAGCAAACACTTCCACCACATTTTCAACAGGCGCACATTGCAATAGACGAAATGCACCACTTAAGTTATTCTGAAACATTTGGGAAATAATGCAGTTTTATATTCTCCTCTCTCTTCATCCCCCCACCCCCAGTGCTTATCATAAAATCCAATCCCAGTTTATTTATTTTTTGACGTTTCGAGTCCTCATGACCCTTCGACAGAACAGTCATGAGGACTCGAAACGTCAACTCTTTTCTTCTCCGCCGATGCTGCCAGACCTGCTGAGTTTTTCCAGGTAATTCTGTTTTTGTTTTGGATTTCCAGCATCCGCAGTTTTTTTGTTTTTATTTATTTTTTGCTGCTTGGATGTCAGTCAAGAAAAACCTCATTTTAAAGTATTAGAGATTGGCAAAGAGGTTAATTCTCCTTGTATCTTCTGCCTTTAGACACCTCTTCACCTACAAGATGAATTGGCAAGTGCCATAACCATTATATTTAAAAACAGCCATAAACAGAGTAGAAAATATTGTTTTCTTTTTCCTCCCACCCACCATCACCAGCAGCAGCAGCAGCAGATTTGAAATCGTCTGGCCCTCCCCTTTAATTGTGGAGTTCCTTGCTGTTTATGATTTGCTGGGGGGGTGCTGTCAATCAGGCTGGCTCAGGAGGTTGGGCTGTCCCGGGCACTTTGAGCGACAGGTTGAGGCTGAAATTCTTGAACTTTTCTTCTAACAGAACGAGCGCCGTCCACTCTGCCAAGCAGTCGACAAACTCAAGCTGCGCTGGATGGATTGGTATGGGGAAAGGAAGCCCTTACCCTTTGGCTAAAAAGCTCCGCTCGTCTGCTTTTACGATGCTCATTTTCTCCCTGTGTCTGAATTCAGGTAAAAGAAGAGGCCGGAAAGAAAACTTTTTTGGTGGTGATTTGAAAGTTAGACGGCTTTTCTGGCAAATAACTTGGGAGCACTTTAGGAAAAGTCTCTCCCCCCCGCCCGCCCCAACGCCCCCGGCCCCCCTCCCCAAGTCTCTTGAATTCTGCAGGCTTTTCAAAAGTAACTTGGAGCTTGTAGAAGTTTAAAGGAGTTTGTAGATTTTTCTGAAAAGTAGTTGGTTTGTAGAATTTTTTTTTTGAAATTAGTTTGTAAGAGGGTCTTTCAAAAGAGGGGGCTTCGAGTTTGTATGAGTTTTTTATTTTAAAACAGTCTGTAGAAATCTGAAAAGAACTCGAGGTTTGTAGAATATTTAAGAGCTTTTAAGTTTGTAGATTAAAAAAAGAGCTTGAGGCTTGGAGAATCTTTTTTTTAAAAGAAAAATGTTTGTAATACTTAAACATCCAGTTTAGACTTTTCTTTACTGCTAACTTTTCTTTACTGCTAACTTTACTGCTAACTTTTCTTTACCGCTAACTTTACTGCTAACTTTTCTTTACTGCTAACTTTTCTTTACTGCTAACTTTTCTTTACTGCTAACTTTACTTCACTGCTAACTTTATTGCTAACTTTTCTTTACTGCCCTCAGTACGTTGCCAGCAGTGTAGGATCCAGAGATGTAACGCCGAGTTTGTGGCTGCTACTTCTCCGGGGATTGGATTGCAAGAGGAAGCGGAGGCAGGAGGAGGCGGAGGCGGCGGCGGCGGGGGAAACGGCGGCGATTTCTGCATCGCTCTGCGGGCTTACTCGCAATGCACCAAGAAGACGGCCAAGTACTGCCGGGGGGACCTGGTCTACCACTCGGCCGTGCTGGGCATCACCGACCTGATGCTGCAGCACAACTGCTCCAAGACGGGACCCACGGCTCCGGTGAAGCCGGCGGCCACCGAGAGGAGCCGGGTCCCCGAGCTCTGCGCCTACCGGAGCAAAGCCAACTCGCTGGGGGACGAGGGCCGGCACCCGCCGCCGAAGTTTGCGCACTGTGGCTTGTTTGGCGACCCGCACCTCAGGACGTTTCGGGACGAGTTTCAGACATGCAAAGTGGAAGGCGCTTGGCCCCTGATCGACAACGACTACCTGTCTGTGCAGGTCACCAATGTGGCAGTGGTGGAAGGTTCCAGTGCCACAGCCACCAGCAAGGTAACTGGGTGTGTGAATGTGTCTCTGCAAAATCAGGGCAAACTCTCCACCACTCACTCACCGCACCCCCCCCCCCCCCCTTTCTCTCACCCAAGAGAAAAAAAACCCATTTTCTTTCCTTTCCCTCTTCGCTTTGTTAGCAAAGGAACGAATTGCGAGTGCCCTCTACTGAATAAGTTTGGGATCCAGACCCCTGTATCCAAAGGACACATCGGTTTTCGGATAATTGGCAAAATAAAACCTGTTTTTTTGGGGGGGGGTGTGGGGGGGTGATTTGTTTTTTAAGAGTTATAATCATCTACAAATGCACCGCCTGAAAGGATGGTGGAAGAAAGATCAATAGCAACTTTTAAAAAGGAATTGGATTAAAACTTGGGAAAAGGAGGGGGAATTGCAGGACCCTTGGGAAGGGTGGGGGGGGGCAAAAGCAGGTTTGGGACTAATAGAATAGCTTTTTCGAAAGAACTGTCGCAACACACAAAGGGCCGAATAGCCTCCTGTGGTGTATGGTTCCACTGGAGGCTGGGGGGAGGGGGGGAATCTCAGGAACTGTATTCTGGAGAAAAATAGAATTAGGGAGGGGTTAGATATTTTTTAAACCTTCCTTTTCTAGTGTCCATTCAACAATCTTGATTAATCACAATGATATTCCTGTTGTGTTAAATAATTCCCATCAAAAAAATCACCTTTCAACCATAGTTGGAACTTGTTTAAAATAATGCATTTGTCAGTTACCTACTGGTTTTTTAGGAAATTTAATCCAGAATGCTTCAAAATAGACTTAAGACTGATTTTGAAGATTTGTGCATTTAAGAGAGGTCCTGAAAAATTCATTTTAATTTGGGCAATTTTTTTAAACCAGTATCTATTGATGAGCATTGACTAAAGCTTTTTAAGTAAGACACTGACTGGGCCTTTTTAATGCTCTTGTTTGTTTTCACTTAGCATCTGAACAAATTAAACTTGCAGTCAGTTGATTCTCTTCAGCTGCCCTGCCCCCCACCACCTGTTATCATTCAAAAGTGTGACAAAACAGCTAACCAACTGTAACCTTGTACTGAAACTTTAATTGGCACTGAAATGAAAGGGGTTTCTGCAAAAGGTTGTGACCAGCTTTTAAAGAAAACACTATTATTCAAAACAGCAAATGGCAGCAGTTCCTGTGCCACTTACCACTGGTGTGGACACAGTTTGTTCTACACGCTGTGTAACTTTTAAATTGCATCAGGAGACTTGCTTCGAGCAAAGCTCGGTTGCCATGGGAAGCATGGACAGATACAACTAGCCTGAGCCTAAAGCCAAGTGCCAAAGAGAAGCCAAAGTGCTAACATTTCCAGTTTGGGATTCTGAGATTTGGAAATGTGAAATGTAATTTTCGCTCCCCCCTCCCCCATTAAAATCAACAATTTAGTCATAAACAATTCTTTTAAAAATAGATGCAAGTGCAACCTTAAAAACAATTCTGTGCAGGTCATAAACAGTTCACGGATGCTCTTGAGGTACTTCATTTCAGGTTTGGCATTGATGTGTTGGTATTTTTGCACTTCAAAGGATGTGATATTTACATTTTGTTTTATGCTCTTAGTGTGACTGATTTCTCTGTTATATTGACATTGCATTTTTTTTAAAAAGCTATATTTGCATTGAGTTCTGCAGTTTTCATTATGTTGGCACTATTCCACCTTGTTTCTTTTCAAAGCAGGTCCACTTGAGGTACGCAGTTTCTAGGGACCTATGTTCCCCCTTCAGTTCCTTTGCAAATTTGTAAAACTGATAGTGTCATGTAGGACGGTCCTTGGAGCACACAAGCCCTGAGTTCAGGAGCTGCTCAGGAGAGACCTTGACAAAAGCCGCCAGATTCCTTTTTTAACCATTTCTGATCCTATTTTAATGGTGATTACCATGATTGTGGTTTATGATGTGCTATCATTCTAACTATCAATCTTGTAAAACAGTGATGATTGACAAAAGCTTGGTCAAAGAGGCAACTTTTAAGGAGCAGCTTAAAGTATGGAGTGGCTTGGGGAGGAAATTTCAGCAATTGGGGTCAATTTAATAAGCAAAGTAACCTTCCCTTTAATACATATAATTTTAGTGGGGTTTGAACCTGGAACCTTTCTGACTCCAAGGCAAGAGCGCTACCATTTGAACCGAGCTGGCATAATGCTGCAGAGAGATATCGGAAGTTAATGGGGAAGTTTCTAGGAGGCAGTTTGTCTCCTATTCTGTGGTTGAAGACGTTTGATACCTCTGACCCATGTAGTTGGCCACTGTCTGCCTGACTTAGTTAAATCCAGTGCTTCTATCAGGGTGTTCTCGTAGTTTTGAAATCAATTTTGTTAAAAACTTAAAACGTTGCAAACATCAAGACAAGTGAACAAACCTGAACAGCATTTCCTCCAGCTTTTAGTGCTGTTGTCTTCCTCCCCCACCCAGCCCCCCCCCCCCTTCCCCCGGCATTACGTTCTATTTGATATTTTATGCTTTCACCAAATAATTTCAACCCTTTTTTAATCAGTTCTAACTGAAGGAAACTTGAGGATGGGGAGGTGGAAGAAATTTGCTAGTGGCAACTTCTTACAGAATGGAAAAAGGCCTTTCAGCCCATCCACTCAGCATAAAGCATGTTACAACTTCAGTGGACTTTCCCCAACTTATCGGCTAAATGGTGCTGAAGTCCATTTCCAACCATATTCCTGACCCCAAACTGCCACAAAGGAGGCAAAGCGCAGATTAGTTGAGGGCACATGCGTTGTAGGTGGGTACAGGTCATACTAAGAATACCAAAAGCAACTTCAATTTATATAGCAACTTTTTAGGATGAAAAGAGGTGGATAATCACTGCTGAACACAATGAGGGTAGACTAGGAATGGTTACAAGAAGGCTTTCCAAAGGAAGGGGTTGTAACAGAAGAAAGGGTGGTGGCAGTTAAGGGAGGAGATTCCAGAACATGAGACTGTGTCAGCTTTGATCTTCAGCTGCCTGTGGTGAGGCAGAGAGTGGGATGTGGTGGGGGACTGACTGAGTGAATGCGCAAGAAGTCAAAATCTGAGAAAGGGAGAGTTTTGACAACACGAGGCACTGCAGGAGGACGGTGTGATTGATAGACTGTAGAGGGGGAGTTCATCATGGTTATGTTCACAACTTGCATTTGTATAGTACCTTCAATATAGAAAGATATCCCATTGCATTTAATAGAAGCACAAAGAGGGGAACATATGATGGGTGACTAAAATTTTGGTTGGGACCAGGTCCTAAGTAGAGCCTTGAGGACAGCTGGAGCAGGTTAAGGAAGGACTTCCAAAGTTGGAACATGGACAGCTGAAGACAGACTGAGTTGTCAATGATGGGGCAAATGGACAAATGTCATTCGTGACTTGGGTTCAAATGAAATGGAGAAATTCAAATGGAGTTAAGAGGGGACTGGCTTTGGGAGGTGGCAACACATTCTCAGACTCTGGAGAGGGCATGGAGGTTAGAATTGGAGCATTAGTTTGAAGAACATGTGGGATCAAAGGTGGGATTTTTTTGAGTAGCAGTGATGACAGTATTTTTGAGGAGTGTGCCAGTACTGGAGCTAAATATTTCATGTATGATTGGAGTTAATTGACAATTTTCGTACAAAACTACACTACTAATTGTAGCGCACATCTGATTAGCTTGGTTGTGACTGATCCGAGCTATCTTGGCATCTGTGTGCACTGAAACCAAAGGGCTTCTTACATTTGAGTATACACAGCATATTGTGTGTATGTAGCAGAGTTTACATGTATTGTGGTGGAGAGTGAGCTTTATTAAATAGCATGGGCTTAGGCTGACTTGAGAGCTGATTCCAGGCAGTGGGTGTGGTACCCGTGTGGTTATACCACTGTGGTGGCACCAGATGATTCTTGGTCAGCATTAGCTGGGCGCTTGGGTGTGTGGCTTAAGTTGTTGACCTGGCAGCCAGAGAGCTTAAGAGTACAGCCAGATATCAAAGCCTCCCTCCTCCTGGGTCCAATATTGACCGGGCTCTTGTTGGGTGGGGAAGTCATACATTTTACAAAAGTGAACTACTACTTGATGTGATGGGTTGCACGGAAATAAAGGTTAAAGATTGTCTGGACAGAGATGAGCTTGTCTTTAAGCTTCAAAACAGAAATTACTGGAAAGCACCTGGCATCTCAGAGCATCTGGAGAGAGCACAAAAACAGTTATCACTGCTGGTCTTTGGCACCATAGACCAGCCTAAACTCGGATTCTCCGCCTGATCTGCGCTCCAGCATTTTCTGTTTCGATGCTCAATTTCCAGCAGCTGCGGTATTGCATTTTTTTTTTTGTCTGAGTTTTTGTTACTTGCTTCTCTGTTGGAATAATTAATTTTTCCGATCCCTCCATGGCTCCCCCCTCTCCCCTATCTACGTAACCACCTCCAGCCGCACAACCTCCGAGAAATACACGTTGTTGAGTGCGTCTTGGAGCTTTGTGAAGGCCTGTGGAATTCTAACCTGTAACCGCTTTCTAGATGTCAAGTTCCAAAGGCTGGGGATTGGGGTAGAAAGGAGAATAGTGGAATTTAGGCAAAGTATTTTCTGTTTACAAGAAGCAAATGTCAAACTTTGGGTGTCCGGGAAGAACCGCTTAGACCATCTTGTCACTCGGAAGCTAAGGGTGCCACTATTAAGAACAGCTGGTTGTATTTCTAGGTACGTGCAATTTGAGAATGGAACTGATCCCAGATGTGTAGTGCCAACAAGCCACGATTTCACAGGCCAATGATGATATAGACCTACCAATACCCCTGTCTATAAGCTGCTTCTAGCTCTACTGACGCCTGGTGGGTGGGTCACAGACTGTTCCTCTGCATTTGCACTTGCCTGTTTTCATATTGTCCTGGATGCTTGGCAAGTGCTGTTATTACCCAGATGTGCAGACCTTGATTACACAGCAGCTGGAACACCAAGTAAACTTGCAGGGTTGACCAAGGCCAGTAAATCCTTTTTTTTAGTGAGAAAAGTAAAGACCTGCATTTATATAGCATCTTACACAACCTCAGGAAGTCTCAAAGTGCTTTCCTCCCAAAGAAGCACTTTATTGCAATATAGTCACTGTCGTACTATAGACAACGAGACAGTCAATTTACACACAGCAAGCTCCCGTGAACAACAAAGAGATAATGACCAGATGGTCTGTATTTTTGGTGACAAATATGGTCCAGGTCACCAGGGAGAGCTTCCCTGCACTTGCAAGAGTACCAGGGACCTCTTCCATCTGCTGGAGGTGGCAGGCAGAGGATATCTTGCTAATATCTCATCAAAAGATGCCACCTCTGACAGTGCAGCACTCCCTTGTTGCTGCACTAGGGTGTGCTTTGAACCCATGACCATCTGACTCTGAAGGGAGTGTGCTGCTGCAGCTGACACCTTTTTTTTTAATATATGGGTCGTTCACAATGAATTGTTAGTGGCATTAATACAATGTAAACAGACAACTGGCAGTTCCTTTGAGGTAAATGTAGGGTGATGGCCCCTTCAGGTTTGTTTTCTTTGTGGGCCTTGTAAACCAGGGATCCCAACATTCCAACAGAGGCGAGTCTCCTTGTGGGAAGGTTTTGCATAGATTGTCCGCTAGAAAAAGGATGTAGCCTTTTGAGTGTTATTTCTTTACAAGAATGTGCCCAACATACAATAATAGAGAATGTACCTGCTGAACTTGGCTTGCAAGTAGAATGGGCCCAAAGCCATATATTTGGAATAAGTTGTGAAGAAGACAGGAGTCTGCCAAGGGATATAGATAGGTGAGTGGACAAAAAATTAGCAGATGGAGTATGATGTGTGAAAATGCAAACTTGCCCACTTAGCAGGAAGAATCAAAGCAGCAAATTATCTGAATGGAGTGTGATTGCAGAACTCACTGGTACAGAAGAACCTGGGTGTCCTGCTACATGAATCTCAGTTAGTGTGCAGATATAGCAAATGATTAGGAAGGCAAATTAAATGCTGTTTATTGCAAGGGGAATGGATATACAAGTAGGGAAGTTCTGCTGCAGTTGTACAGGACATTGGTGAGACCACATCAGGAGTACTGTATACAGCTTTGGTCTGCATAAAGGATATAATTGCATGAGAAGCAGTGTAGAGAAAGCTCATTCGACTGATTCTAGGGCTGATAGGTTAGGCCTGTATCCATTGGAGTTTAGAAGAATGGTGGCGGGGGGTTTAGAAGAATGGTGGCGGGGGGGAACTTATATATTTCAATAAGACCCTGATGGGACTTGACGGGGTGGATGTTTCTCCCCTTATGGGAGAGACTAGAACAAGGGGACACAGTTTAGAAATAAGTGGTCTCCCATTAAGATTTAAGGAAGGAGATGAGAATTTTTTTCCCCTCAGGTCGTTGGTCTGGACTTTTCTTTCCCAGAGAGCAGTGGAGACTAGGTCATTGAATACAAAGTGAGATTGACTCCCTTATAGATCAAAAATCTAAGATGAAGGTAGACAGGGCAGCAGAGGTGAAGCCACAATCGGATCAGCCATGATCTTTTCAAATGGCCGAATGACTTTGTGGGGCTGAATGGCCTACTCCTGCTCCTAGTTTTTGTTGTTTTTATCTACTAAAATTATTTTTTCTTGGCATATCTTTCCTTTTTACATGGTTCCGTTAACTTGTGACTGGTTACAAAATAGGCTGTGGGCTGTCCGTTTATGTGCAGCAGAAAAATTCCATTATCGAAAGGTGCTTGCTTGAATCCAGAAGAGAGTTGAGTCAACATCTGTAGCATGAGAGCAGGCAGGCACTGCAGCGTCACTCAGAACTGAATAACTAATTTACCTGAAACAATCACTATGACAAAATCCCTTTAACAAAGGGAAAATGCAAACAAATGGATACTAAAGCAGGAGATTAGATGATGCAAGAGATTACTCCCATACAATGAACAGAGGTTTAAAGACATAATAGGGCTTTCAAATTGATGAAACAAATGAGGCGCTCCCTTTAGAAAAGGTAGAGAAATAGTGGAAAATTGGAGGGGAACAAAAAGAGCCAATCAGCAAGAGATGTGGAATTAAAACTAAAATGGAGGAAGGTCCAAAGCAACTCCATAATCTCTGGTCTCCCTAATGAGTGAGAGAGAGGGGGGTGGGGGTGGAATTTCTACAGGCTGTTGAAATCTTTCTCCTTTTACATAGTATGTGAACAGAAGCAGCATTTTTACGACCATGTCAAGCCAGAAACTGGATATTTGCCAATTTTTTTCTTTTTTTTTCCCCCATTGGGATGAGGGACCCTGTGGTACTAAATTGGTTACACAAACGAGCTTCCAATTAGTGGTGAATAAGCAGTTTTGTGCTCTGGATTCTAATCCTCTGGGAGTTGGCCCCTGCACTCATTCCAGTAAGAACTAATCTCTGTTTCAATGCACTCAATCCAAGCTGTATTCATGCCTAGGGTCCCAGAAGCAAAATGGCAATGCATTCAAACTCCTTGTGCCATTCAGTCCTTTCCAGGCACTGCTTGGACACATGTTTCAGGTTCTTAATGGAACTTTTCAAGTGTTTGTTTTTAAAAAATATATTTTCTGTGCGCGTATGTTGCTTTTAGTCTCGTTCTCGCATATCAAGTATCTGAACTTTCTTAAAAGGGATGGAATTGCTGACCATGTTCTCAATGGCCAGTACAGTTTACTGCCGATCAGTCCAGTTGTTTTGAATTCAGTTTATGTAATGCTGCAAAGTGGAAATTTGTATTTGGAGAGGGGAGGCGCGAGGGAGGAAAAATATTTGCATTTCTTGAGAGTTTAAATTAAGAGAAGTAAACAAGCTGTTAGCTGTTTTTCTTTATAAAAAAAAAATCAACTTTCAAGGTTCCAATTCATAGTTTTGTGTATTTGACTCTGTGCAGTATTGTTTGCACTGGAGTAGCTCAAAACATTGTAGGTTATGTAAGTTTAAATTAATTTGTTTCGGATGCTGTGGTTGAGTACGGAGTTAGGCTCCTCAGTGCTGCCTTCCCTGGTTGAATTGTCCAGCGCATTATCTATGCTCAACGGATGAAGAATGGTCAAGTAGCAAGGTGTTAGAGGGTGAGTGTGACCTGAGGAATTGAGTATGGTCAGTGGGAATTTGAGTATTGGTCATGTGATTGGAATCTAATGGCTAGATCAGCTTGTTTTATGCATTTTTTTACACCAAGTCCAAAGTTTTAAGCTCCGATCTTTTGTGCTTTTCAGATTATTTAAAAATCGTGATTCATAAAGGTGGGGGGTTGTGGGGAGTGGCGGCAATTGTATTCCAGTATTTCATAATCCACAAGTTATAAAGGAAAAGTTTTGAAGATTTTCCAAGTGCTTCTGGCAGATGGTGTCAAAGCAGAGTTCTTGCAAATGAAGGCACTGAAAATGTCCATGTCGCCTAGCTCTCTAAAGCAGATGAGGGTAATGAGGGGCATGTTTAGAAGTTATAATGTGGAAAACTGATATTCCAAGTCAGTCTGTTTGTGTTTATACTCCTCTTGAGCAAAGATTTCTGATCACATTTATCCACCCTATTCCCATATCCTTTCATCTTGTCTCCCTATCCAATCTAAGCTTAAATGTTGACACTTTTTGCCTCAACCACAAACCCCAAAATGAATTCCACGGCCTCCCAGCTAAGAGGTTTCTTCTGTGCACTTTTCTAAGTCTCATGCAAAGAATCTTTTATCTATGGCCTCCTGTTCTTGACCTAACAACTGGAAAAAGTTCACTCCCATCTACCCTGTCCCCATCCTTCCATAAATTGGAGACAAAGCATTTAAAATTATAACATTCAGAGTGGATGTGGAGCTCAGAGGATCTTTAACTCTCTATATGGCATTATAGATTGAGGCTGTTCAAATATTTTATTTCACTAGAGGCCGTAAGTACAGGAATTTATTTTTATTTATGGACTAATGCAGGTGATTAAAAAGGAATCGCGTTCTGGCAGTCAGAATGCTGTGGGAAGTTTGCGAATGTGAAGGGCAGAATGCTGCAAGTACAGTACAGGGATGGGATGTAAAATATCCTGTTGGACTTAGCCCATTGCTGGGGTATGCTGATACCTGGGCAAAGCGCCATGGCACTCTTCAGATCCCTTGAAGTGAATCTGAGGCAAAGTAAGATGGAGTACAGTGCCTTTGAAGTCTGGTTAATAATCCAGTGGGACCTCTGTTAGGGCAGAGTTACACTGTGAAACGTTTTCCCTTGATTGGGGTTTCCAAGAGTTAAAGAAATGACCATCAATCACACCTTTGACTATAAATATACATTGTAAAAATGTATGCAAGAATAACTGGATCCACCCAGTATGTTTGTCTTGGGGGTTTGAATGGTTGAAAACCTACGTAACAATTGGACAGCTGGAGACTATTTTGTGCTGCTTGCATTTTTCTCCTATCTGGTGACGCAATGTCCCTAGTGGTTGGATGTTTATTTTCCCCTTTCTAATGTGACAATGTAAAGGAGATGGCACAAGGCCTTTTCTCAGCATGGCAGATCACAATGCCCTCCCTGCCAGTGCTGCAGGTAGGGGTGCCTGCGTTTCTGGGCATTGTTGGCACTTTGACCTGGTCGTATCATCCATAAGCATTAGTTAGGAGGCCTGTGCCAATCAGCACCCACCACCATTGCACTTCCTGAGGTGGTTGAAATGTGGGTGGGGGAGGGATTCTATGCCCCCTTAAGTGCTTCTCCTGAGTCTTTCCCATTTGGGACTGAGTGGATGCTACACCCACAGCCAAGACCAACCTTCAATATCAATGAGACGTTGCTGCATCAGGAGCTCTGTTCCATGGGATTCAATGGGAAATGGGTTGACTTCATGGGGATTCTGTTTGGATCAGATGGGCAGTTATCTGGAGTTAATTCAAGTTGACTGTGTCTCTCCTTTCTTCCTTTCTCTCTCTCTTCCCCTTTTCCTCCCTCTTTCCTCCTTTTTCTCCCCCTCCTTTTTCTCCCCCTCCTTTTTCTCCCCCTCCTTTTTCTCCCCCTCCTTTTTCTCCCCCTCCTTTTTCTCCCCCTCCTTTTTCTCCCCCCTCCTTTTTCTCCCCCCTCCTTTTTCTCCCCCCTCCTTTTTCTCCCCCTCCTTCTCTGCCCACGCAAGTGCTTTTTTTTTCTCACTCTCATCTGTGCTTCTCATGAGAGAGATTTGTTGAATACTGGAACAGTTGTAATCTTAGAATTTTGGAGAACGATTTCTGAAGCACTACAGTTTTTTATTCTCCCCATTTCCAGCCTAATGCTATTGCTAATGTTGGCTGGTTGGGCTGAACTCCAGTAACAACAAGCATTAGATGGGCAGAGTGCTGGTGAGGTACACAGGGGCTTTTCACAGACTTTTAAAGGTTTGTTGCCTGTGGAAAATTTAGTGTCCGTGTGTGAACACAGTTACTGTTCCGAGCTAGCCCGTGTGCAAGTCAGTCAGCAGTTCAACATTTGGCAGCCGCCCAGCCCACTCCTCTTGTCCACATCACACCCGCTCCCTAATATTTTTCCTTAGCCTCTAGAAACTTTAACATCCCACATGTTCCTGCAGCACCTGCCACCCTCCAGTGCCCACTCTCCAGGTGCTGAGCCAAGCTATTTGGCTATGAATAGCATCACAAGTCAGTTCCCCTGTTTGAACTCTAGGAATTACTGGATGTTGATGAACAGGTATCTTGGTTGTACCTTCTCTCACTCTCCTCCTCTTTGCAAACAGTTAATAACTGGTTGTGGGGTTTTGTTGTGTTCAAAATGGTTGCTGTTTGCTTACTGTACAAAGGAATATATTGTTTGGGAACTTTGAAATGGTTTCTGAGACCTATAAGTAAAGCACTTTTTCCAAACATAGAAGATCTCAGAGTGGTATATGCATTAAGCACCATTATAAAAACTGGCATGTCGATTTAGTGCATTGTCGCTTCACTTGTGGAAACTTCACTGCAGAAAGAGGTCATTTAAAAGAGAGAGAGACTGGCATTTATGTCTTTCGTGACCTCAACATTCCAGCCAATGAAGTAATTTTGAAGTGTTGTATGATGGCAGCCCATTAGTGCACAGCAACTCCCCTTCTCGGCAATATGACAGTGACCAGATGATCTGTTTTGACCATGTTGATCGAGCGATACATATTGATCAGAACACCAGGGAGAACTTCCCTGCTCTTCCCAAATCGTGCCATGGGATCTTTTGCCTCTACCTGAGACACCAAGACAAGGCTTCAGCTTAAAGTCTCTGTGAAAGGTGGCACCACTGACAGTGCAGCACTGGAGTGTCAGCCTTGAGTTTTTTGTGTGCGCTTGAGCCTGCAACCTTTAAGTCATTGTCGTTGCTGCCACCTCTCCCACTTGAGTTATCAGGAAAATGGGATCAATATTCTTCTCCCAAATCTATCACTAGTGTTACAATAGACTTGGCTTCAGCAAACACTTGCATCAATGCAATACGTATCCTAATATGCTTAAAAATTCCTGCTCACCACTGCCCCACTGCCCTTCATATACATACTAATCTTGTTTGTCCTCTTGTGACCATTTGAAAGCCCTTTTTATCTTCCGACGCTGCTGTTTCAATCCTCCCAGACTTTTTCCATTCTTACACTCCAGCTCTGCGAATGTGGCTTAATTTTTTTTTAAATTAACTTCAGCCCTGCTATCTCCCTAGTGAACCTGATGTCTAATACTGGTTGGGGGACTTGTGCAAAATGTGGGACGGGGGGGTCGCTGTCTTAGCGTTCAACCATGTTGTGGGGTTGGTGTGGGCCTTACTTTGCATGTGGCAGTTCTGCTGCTCTCTTGGAGAGATTGCTTGGATGTGGAAACTGGGGTTTGGATGGGTGGGGAGGCCATATTGCATTCCCAGCAATTGAACCCACCGACACCCCCACACGCACGCACGCACAAAAAAATCTTGAGGCAAAGTATTGTAGCTAAAATGGTGTGAAGAATGAGTATCAGCTGTGGGTCAGTGGGTAGCGCTCAACACCTACGAGGCAGAAAGTTGCGGGTTCGAGTCCCATTCCAGAGACTGGAGCACATCATTCGGGATAACGCTGCCTGTGCCGCACTGGCTGGTGCCATCGTTCAGACAGATGTTAAGCATAAATCCTGTCTGTGCAGTCATCTGGGCATAAAAGATATAATGGCAATATTACAAAGAGCTGGAGAGAATTTTCCCTGGTGTCCTGACTGATTTTTATCCCTCATCCAACATCAACAATAAGAACCCAAATGTTCTTTTTGAAGCTGGCTATCTGGTTATCATCAATGTTTCTTGTGCGGGAACTGTTGCGTTTCCCGATATTACAGCTGACTGTACAGCTGTTTGGGATGACCCCCTAGCCTGAGGCTCTACAAACTCAAATCTTGCTTTATCGTTAGCGTCCTAATATTTATCCAAATATTGTACAAAATACACTTGTAGAGGTAGAAAGATGTGGAGGCGATAGTATAGTGGTATCGTCACTGGACGAGTAATCCAGGGAGTGAGGGTAATTTCCTGGGGACCTGGATTTGAATCTCACCATGGCATGGAATTCAATAAAAATCTGGAATTAAAAGTCTAATAATGACCATGAAACCATTGTCAATTGTTGTAAAACCCATTTGGTTCACTAATGACCCTAAGGGAAGGAAATCTGTCCTTTTCCTGGCCTGGCTTACATGTAACTCCAGACCCACAGCAATGTGGTTAACTCTTAAATGCCCTCCGAACAAGGGCAATAAATGCTGGCTTAGCCAGCGACATCCAGATCCCATGAACGAATTTTTTAAAAATCCCGGGTCTGTATGAGACCTTCTGAGTTTACTGTTGTAAAATATCCTCGGCACCTTCTGTATTGGATATCAGCCAGGATATCGTACCTGCTACGATGAGTCACTGTTGTATCACAAAGGGGGCTTGCTTCCCATGAACAAATGTAGGCTGCCAACACATGAACCTATCCATGGGCTGGATACTAGATGCTGATGTTGAAAGAATTTTTATAAAATGATTCCATACAAAATCATATGGAACTCGGTGTTGAATCATTGACTAAATACTAAATCAGAATGGCCAAGGTCATCAGCAACTTGAGCTGTATGCAAATTATTGGGAATGCGGACTTAAATTCAGTCTACTCTGAATTCTCTGGCACTGTCTCAATTCGAATGCAAGTGTTTGCCACCTGCTGAAGTCTAGCACTGTAACACATAGAGCCCTGAGCCTAAACTACCCACAAAACAAGCATTGTTATTCTCCCCCATCTTCCCTCATTCCATTTCTTATTTACTGGCTTTGAGCTTTTATAGAGCCAAGAAATCCAGACAAGGCTACTTCTAGTTCCTGTTGCCACATTGATGAATGAACATGAATCAGAATAGTAGATGTGAGATATAGCCCAAAACTCGGTGGCGTTTAAAAAAAAATGGTCGCCAGTAAGGAATTTGGGAGAAACTTCTGTCCCGAGTGGTGAGAGTGCAGAGCTTGCTACCACAGGGAGTAGTTGAGGCAAATAGAATGTTGCACTTAAGGGAAAGCTAGATAAGCACATGAGGGAAAGGAATAGAAAGATGTGCTGATAGAGTTGGAAGTGAATCATGTGGAGCATAAATACTTGGATGGTGCCATAGGCTGAGTGGCCTGGTCTGCACTGCAAATTCCACGCAAGTCTATGAAATCTGTTCTCGTGAGCACCTTATACAAATTAATAGGAATATCGAGTTACCAGTAGGCCCCGTGGTACAGATCGACGTGGGCAACAACAATTATTAAAAGTGAGTCAATCCTGCGGAGGAATGCATTTGGAAACCGAGTTCCCAGTACATTATTTATGTTGCTAAAACTGCTTTCTGCAACAATTTTTTTGGTCAACTGACGCTGTCATTCAGCAATTAAATGGCAATATTTAATGCTGCACATTAATGAATTGCTGTGGGGCTGCATCAAGAGGCTTTGATTAAACGGCAATGTGTTCTAAAATCATATTGAAATCATTTAATCCATGGGCAGTCTCAGGAGTTGATGAATTTCAGCTTATTCAGTTATTCTTGAGTGTGTTGTTCAATGCAAGGTCCTGTTCCTTCCCCCCAACCCCACAAAACCAGAACCACCAAAACAAAACCTTCCCCCCCCCCGCCACCCCGTCTCCGAATCCCGGTCAGTGTGAAGCTTTCAGTTGATGGTTCACAGGTGTGGCTCCAGGATTCTCTCGCTGGGAAAATCCATCCAGGGCCTCTGGAGGGTTCAGTATAATTCCAGTTGGATGTTTGAAATAGCAATTAGTAATGGCTGCTATAAGCGTGTGTGTGAAATTAATCTTTTAACAGAAATGTTAGCTTTTTTTTTTAAATGGGCATTTTTCATTCAAATGCACATCAGATTATCAGTTAACTGAGGTCACCCATTAGGATTTCAATTCAATGGGTGTTTTGATATTGGATTAAGGCATTTTTTCACCCCTCAACTTTTTTTTAAAAAAAATGTTAGTGACTTGTTAAAAGGCTTTGTACACTCCTTTCATTCCGGGGGTTGCTGTTTGTTCCCAGGTCTCAAACCAGACCACCGGTGATGTTTGTTCTCCTGTTTGAGAGGAGAATTGAACAGCATATAGTCTGAACCCCAAAGACTGACTTTGGATCACCAAGACCATAGGGCCCAGAAATGGGCCCAATCAGTCCATTGCTGGCTTTTTGTTCCACTTGAGCCTCCTCCCCTTTATCCTCATTTAAATCTACCATTGTAACCCTCTATTCCCTTCTCTCTCTGATGCCTGTCTAACCTCCCCTTAACCGCATCTTTACTATTTACGTCAACCACTCCCTGTACTGATGAGTTCCACATTCTCACCATTTAGGTAGCAAAAAAAAAGGCTTTCTTCCAAATTCCCGATTGGATTCTTGGTGACTGTTGATGACTCGAGTATTTCCCTTCCACGCTAGTGGAAACATTCTCCATGTCTATCCGACCAAAACCTTTCATAATGTTAAAGATCTCCTAGGGCTAATAAATGGGTTTGCCCCACCCGCCCACAAAGGCACCTCGTTCACCTTTCACAGGCCCCAGTCCCGTGCATGACAGGGAGATAAATAACCAGGCCTGTTTAGTTTTTTGCCGTCGAGGGTGGAACGTTGGGTAGAACACTGGGATGACTCCCTTTTCCTTGGAAGTGCGGTGTGATCCCCTCACACCCGCTTAGACGGTGAGGCTTTTCTGTCAGCTGAACGGTGGGAACCCTTGCGCCAAACAATGACCCCTCTCTGTCCAGGCTGTTGTGTGCGGGGACTACGTGTTGAAGGAGACTTGAAGCTACAATTTTCTGACAACTGAACCAAGCTAATGCTGGACCAAAAACTAAAATACCTGGAAAAACTCAGCAGGTCTGACAGCATCTGCAGAGAGGAACAAAGTTAACGTTTCGAGTCCGTATGACTCTTCAACAGAACTAGAGAAAAATAGAAAAGAGGTGAAATATAAGCTGGTTTAAGGGGGGTGGGGGGGACAAGTAGAGCTGGATAGAGGGCCAGTGATAGGTGGAGATAACCAAAAAATGTCACAGACAAAAGGACAAAGAGGTGTTGAAGCTGGTGATATTATTTAAGGAATGTGATAATAAAGGTACAGATAGCCCTAGTGGGGGTGGGGTGGGGAGAAGGGATCGAAATAGGCTAAAAGGCAAAGATAAAACAATGGATGGAAATACATTTAAAAATAATGGAAATAGATGGGAAAAGAAAAATCTATATAAATTATTGGAAAAAAGGGGGATTGGAAAGGGGGTGGGGATGGAGGAGAGAGTTCATGATCTAAAGTTGTTGAATTCAATATTCAGTCCAGAAGGCTGTAAAGTGCCTAGTCGGAAGATGAGATGCTGTTCCTCCAGTTTGCGTTGAGCTTCACTGGAACAATGCAGCAGGCCAAGGACAGACATGTGGGCATGAGAGCAGGGTGGAGTGTTGAAATGGCAAGTGACAGAGAGGTCTGGGTTATGCTTGCGGAATTAATTAACATTACCACGTTGGACTGAGCAGAAGTGAGGGGGCATGCTTAGGTACCAGTTTAAGAAATTTAAGTTTACACTTGTAGAATGTTTCCCACAATAGAGATTGGAATTGGTGTGTGTTTATAGTAGAGCCTTTAACAACAGAGGTGCATTGACCTGAGCTGCTGTGGTGTCCCAGTGCAGAATGAGTTTCAGCTGGTAGCTAGTTGAATATGTACACACGTTAGATTTCAATGGAGTCCGTTCTCAAGCTTTCATTTATATGACACTTGGTTACCACTACGTCACCCATGGAGAGGGTGGCATAATGGTAATGTCACTGGACTTGGGGGCATGGGTTCAAATCCCACCAAGGGAAATGGTGGAATTTTAAATTCAATTAATGAATCTGGAATTAAAAGCTAGTCTCAGTAATGGTGACCATGGCAACTCTTTTTTGACTGTTGTTTAAAAACCCAACTGGTTCACAAACATCCTTTAGGGAAGGAAACCTGTCAGCCTCGCCTGGTCTGGCCTACGTGAGATGCCAGACCCGCAGCAATGTGGTTCACTCTCAACTGAGCAAACCACTCAGTTCAAGGGCAATAAGGGATGGGCAGCTAATGCTGGCCTTGCTGGCACCCACGCTCCATGAAAGAATAAAGAAAATAATGTAAGGCTACTGTTCATTACCATTGATAGTCCATTGACAACAGGACTGTTGCCAGTAGCTGATGATTATAAAACCAACTTGCTGGACTTTTTCAGATTTGGTCATTAAAACCTCCAGGAACTCCCCTTGTGAAGGACTGCCTTTTGGAGGTAGCACTGAATTTGTCAGCCAGAATGAGCTCTTGTGGTAAGGTGGGCTCCCTTGCATTGCCAGCTTTATGCCAATGGGTGGTGCTGCCCACTGAAACCTCAATCTAAAGGGTAACCTTTGTTTCCAGTTGGCATGGAAGCTTAAGAAACAAGCTGAGAAAGAGTTTGGTAATAAATTCTTGTATTAGTGTTTTAACACTGTTACTTTCCAAGCCCAAACATGTTCTCCAGTCGCTACACCTTGATTTATCTTGTGTTTTGTTCCTTTTTTTTTCTGACCTTGGGGTGCCCTGCAATTTGGGGCTTCACCCAAGGTTTTTCCCAATAAAGAGAGTCTTTTAACCCAGGCATTCGCTTCAGGCTGAACATTGTTCATTCATCCTCATTGAATTCCTAGATGGGACCTTCTCTCAGTGGTGCATTTGCCTCCTGAATTGGGTTATGGGATATGGGTTTAAGTCCCACTCCAGGACTTGAGCGTACAATGTAGGGTGGTACTCCAGCCTGGTATTTGGATTGTGAGAATTACCAGGCAGGTTATTGGTTTAACGAAGGGCTGCACTGTTTGTAATAAATACTTTTGATTGCTTCGGAGGCTCACTGACCTGCATACTTCCAGCATTGTCTGCTTCTATTTCAACAAAAAAACAACTGGTCAGCCTTCAATGATGACAGGTCACCTAGGTGCAAACTCTGTGCATTGTATTACATCCACATCTGCAATTGGCAGCCACACCTTCGATCTCTGGAATTCTCTCCCTAAACTTTCCATCTCTCCCCTCAAAGCCCAGTCTTTGACCAAGCTTTTGCTCATCTCTGCTAATTTTCTCTTGGCTCTGCGTTCATTTTGTCCGATGACTGTGAAACACTTCAGGATTTTGTTTTAATCACAATAGTACAGTACAAAGGGAGGCCATTGTGCCTCTGCTAGCTCTTTGTTAGACCTATCCAATTAGTCCTACTCCCTAATGTGAAAGGGACTCGGGAAATGGTTTGTGAAGTATCTTGGAAAGTTTGAGACCGTCTTTATCAATGTTAACTTTTGCTCCTTTTTGTTTTTGTACAGATTACTATCATATTTAAAAGCTATCAGGGATGCACGGAGCAGAAGGTTTATCAAGCAACCACAGACGACCTCCCATCAGCATTTGTGGATGGTACAAAAAGTGGCAGCGAGAGGGAGGGCGAGAGCAGCTTGAGAATACTTGAGAAAGCCGGCAGTCGCCAGGTGGAGATCCAAGCCCGCTACATCGGCACCACCATCATCGTGCGCCAGGTGGGCAAGTACCTCACCTTCGCCATCAGGGTCCCTGAAGAAACTTTGAACTATGCGGACGAGAGCGTGTGCCTGCAGCTCTGCCTCCATGGCTGCCCCAGAAGCGAGCTCATCAAGGAGCACACTCTATCCAGGAGGCTGACCAGCCCCCGGCTTCAGGGGCCCCGGCAGGCGTACACGGTGGAGAGCGCCACTGCCAAGTGTCGGGAGATCCTCCAGGTGGAGGATGTCTACTTCCACTCCTGCGTCTTCGACCTCCTGACGACGGGGGACCCAGCCTTCTCCATGGCAGCTCACGGGGCCTTGGAGGACCTGAAAGCACTGCACCTCAATGTTCTCAAATTGCACACGTCCCCCAGGACTGAGGGTGGCAGAAATGGAGCTCCAGGCCATCACCAGATAGCCCCCATTTATTTGGCATGTCTTGTCTTAGTACTAACCCTCATGTAGTGAATGTGTATACCCTCCAGATTGCAAATTGTCTATATAATAATATATTGAAATGTACATATGTGAAAATGATGTGTAAAGTGCCTGTACATATAGTTGTATTGTATGTTGAGAGCCTCGGTTAGTAACTAGAGTTTTTTTTTTTGTGTACCCGTGTTTTTAAAAATCCTTTTTTTCAGGATGTGAACAGATGGGCATCTAATCTTTGCCTATTAAAAAAAACTCTCCTGCTCAAGGCTTAAAAGGACTTGTCCTGTGCTTAATTTGTATGATTAAGTGTTGGGTTTGCTATTCTACGGTTAATGCTATTGGAATAGATTCTTTTAATTCACTTTAACACACTGCGTGTTTCCATGTTCCTTTACCCTCCAACTCTGGTGTTTCAATACCTCCAGCCACAGGCCCTGTTGTCTGAGATTTAGGGTTACCAGATGTGGTGTCCGCAGTGGCTCATGGATAGAGGTCTAGAGTCAGAAATTTGTGGGGTCAAAGCCCCAATCCAGAACAGTGCAAAAAATCCAGGCTGACACCCTGGTAGCTGAGGGAGTGCTGCACTGTCGGAGGTGCTGTCTTTCGGAGGAGGCCTTAAGCTGAGGGGGTCCTGTCTGCCGCACCGGATGGATGTAGAAGATCCCATGGCACTATTTCAAAAGGAACAGGGGAGTTATCCCTGGTATCCAGGCCAACATTTATCCCTCTATCCACATCACAGAAAACACTCATTTGCTGTTTGTGGGAGCTTGCTGTGCACAAATTGGCTGCTGTGATCCCTACATTACTTTTGAAGCGTAGTCACTGTTGTAATTAATTTTGTTGCAAAGCACTTTTGAGATATCTGGTGTTGTGAAAGTCACTCTATCAAAAGAAGTCCTTTGTTTTCCATTGGGAGGCTCCATGACTGTATCCAAGTCTTGCAGGGGTTATACCCTGTGTATATAATGTCTTTGGGATGTCATAAAGGTGCTTCATTGCCAATGAAGTTCCAGCTGTAGGAGAAAAAAAAATAGTTAAAAGTTCGGTGTTTTTAAAATTAACCCT
Source organism: Carcharodon carcharias (assembly GCF_017639515.1). NCBI lineage: Eukaryota > Metazoa > Chordata > Chondrichthyes > Lamniformes > Lamnidae > Carcharodon > Carcharodon carcharias. The sequence continues at coordinate 132,027,103 of NC_054480.1, read as the reverse complement.
TCAGGATTTGTCACTACAAGAGCTTATTAACAATCATTAATTATTTGAAGAACAAAGTTCAGCCCCAGTCAATACCAATTGCACTTTGAAGGATTGACTCTACCCTTGATTTTTCTCTCCTGACCTACAGCTATTGACTCCTGTCTTGTCTTGAGTATCTAATGCTATTCCTTCACGTGGGAACCTGGGGTGGGGGTGTGTGTGTGTGTGTAACATGGGCTTAACAGGCTGAATGGCCTCTTCGTGGTAATTATGATTCCACGCAATGGTTGGGGCTATAAACTACCGCAAGCTGTTCAAATGTCCATTGACATTGGGACTGTTAAATCCCGCCAGTGTAAAATTCTGCCCAAAGGTTACTCCGGATAGATTATGTACATATGAAATTAGTGTCAGGAGCAGGCACTAGGACCCTCAAGCCTGCTGCACCATTTGATGAGATCATGGCTGATCTGATAGTGGCCTCAATGCCACTTTTCTGCCTACTCTGATACCCTTAGATTCTTGATTAACCAGGAGGCCAATCTACCTCTGCCTTAAAGGTATTCACTGACCCTGCCTCTACCACTCCCTGTAGAAGAGAGCACTGCAGATTCATGACCGTCTGGGACAAAAAAAAATTCCCCTCGTCATCGTCTTAAATGGGAGACCCCTTATTTTTCAACTGTGTTCCCCTAGTTCTAGTTTCTCCCACAAGGGGAAATATCCTTTCAGCCTCCACCCTGTCAAGCCCCCTCAGGATTTTATGTTTCTGGGGGTAGAAGGTGTGGTGGTAATGTTAGTGGACTAGTAATCCAGCGACCCAGGCTAATTAGGGGTTCAAATCCTGCCATAATAGATGGATGCATTAAAAAAAAAAAATTCAATTCAGAGGATTTAAGTTTCCCACATCAAGCCCTTCCCACAAAATTGGTCATGTCCAGGTTGGCAGATTCATCTGATCAGGGAAGTCTCTTCAAATGTTTTTTGGTAGGGGAGGTTGTGGCATAGTTATATTACCAATGGACTGGTAATCCAGAGGCCCAGGGTAATGCTGTGGGGACCTGGCTTTGAACCTCAGCACCGCAAATGGTGGCACTTGAATTTGCAGGGGAGATTCACCAGGATGTTGCCTGGGCTGGAGCGTTTCAGCTATGGAGAGAGACTGGATAGGCTGGGGTTGTTTTCATTAGAGCAGAGCTTAGGGCTGAAGGGGGACTTTTGAGGAAAAACTTTTTCACCCAGAGGGTGATTGGAATCTGGAATACACTGCCTGAGGGGGTGGTAGAGGCAGGAACACAACATTTAAGTACTTAGATGAGCGCTTGAAACACCGTAGCATACAGGGCTACAGGCCAAGTGCTGGAAAATGGGATTGGAATAGATGGGTGCTCGATGGCTGGCACAGACACAATGGGCTGAAGGGCCTGTTTCTGTGCTGTGTAACTCTGACTCTATTACGTCTCATTCTTCTAAACTGCAATGGTTACAGAGCTAGCCTATCCAACCCTTCCTCATATAAGATAACCTCGCCCCCCCCAACCAGTTGAGTGAGCTGTCTTTGAATTGCTAATGTAATTATATATTGTATAAAGAGACCAAAACCAAGGCCCTATGGAACTGAAGCAAAACATCCCTACTTTTATAAACAGAATTACCTGGAAAAACTCAGCAGGTCTGACAGCATCGGCGGAGAAGAAGAGTTGACGTTTCGAGTCCTCACGACCCTTCGACAGAACTGAGCGAATATAAGGAGAGGGGTGGAATATAAGCTGGTTTAAGGAGTGGGGGGGGTGGTGGTTGTAGGGGCAAGCAAGCAGTGATAGGAGCGGATAAACAAAGGATGTCACAGACAAAAGAACACGTGTTGAAGGTGGTGATATTATCTAAACGAATGTGCTAATTAAGAATGGATGGTAGGCACTCGAGGTACAGCTCTAGTGGGGGTGGGGTGGAAAGACTAGCAGGGCATAAAAGATTTAAAAGTAATGGAAATAGGTGGGAAAAGAAAAATCTATAAATTATTGGAAAAAACAAAAGGAAGGGGGAAGAAACAGAAAGGGGGTGGGGATGGAGGAGGGAGTTCAAGATCTAAGTTGTTGAATTCAATATTCAGTTTGGAAGGCTGTAAAGTGCCTAGTCGGAAGATGAGGTGTTGTTCCTCCAGTTTGCGTTGGGCTTCACTGGAACAATGCAGCAAGCCAAGGACAGACGTGTGGGCAAGAGAGCAGGGTGGAGTGTTAAAATGGCAAGCGACAGGGAGGTTTGGGTCATTCTTGCGGACAGACCGCAGGTGTTCTGCAAAGCGGTCGCCCAGTTTACGTTTGGTCTCTCCAATGTAGAGGAGACCTCATTGGGAGCAACGAATGCAGTAGACTAAGTTGGGGGAAATGCAAGTGAAATGCTGCTTCACTTGAAAGGAGTGTTTGGGCCTTTGGACGGTGAGGAGAGAGGAAGTGAAGGGGTAGGTGTTGCATCTTTTGCGTGGGCATGGGGAGGTGCCATAGGTGGGGGTTGAGGAGTAGGGGGTGATGGAGGAGTGGACCAGGGTGTCCCGGAGGGAACGATCCCTATGGAATGCCGCCGGGGGGGGGGGGGGTGAAGGGAAGATGAGTTTGGTGGTGGCACCATGCTGGAGTTGGCGGAAATGGCAGAGGATGATCCTTTGAATGTGGAGGCTGGTGGGGTGATAAGTGAGGACAAGGGGGACCCTATCATGTTTCTGGGAGGGAGGAGAAGGCGTGAGGGCGGATGCGCGGGAGATGGGCCGGACACGGTTGAGGGCCCTGTCAACGACTGTGGGTGGAAAAGGAAGAAGGTTAAGGAAGAAGGAGGACATTTCAGAGGAACTGTTTTTGAAGGTAGCATCATCAGAACAGATGCGACGGAGGCGAAGGAACTGTGAGAATGGGATGAAGTCCTTACAGGAAGCGGGGTGTGAGGAGCTGTAGTCGAGGTAGCTGTGGGAGTCGGTAGGCTTGTAATGGATATTGGTGGACAGTCTATCACCAGAGATTGAGACAGAGAGGTCAAGGAAGGGAAGGGAAGTGTCAGAGATGGACCACGTGAAAATGATGGAGGGGTGGGAATTGGAAGCAAAGTTAATAAATTTTTCCAAGTCCCGACGAAAGCATGAAGCAGCACCGAAGTAATCATCGATGTACCGGAGAAAGAGTTGTGGAAGGGGGCCGGAGTAGGACTGGAACAAGGAACGTTCCACATACCCCATAAAGATACACGCATAGCTGGGGCCCAAGCAGGTACCCAAAGCCACACCTTTTATTTGGAGGAAGTGAGAGGAGTTGAAGGAGAAATTGTTCAGGGTGAGAACAAGTTCAGCCAGACGGAGGAGAGTAGTGGTGGACGGGGATTGTTCGGGCCTCTGTTCGAGGAAGAAGCTAAGGGCCCTCAGACCATCCTGGTGAGGGATGGAGGTGTAGAGGGATTGGACGTCCATGGTGAAGAGTAAGCGGTTGGGGCCAGGGAACTGGAAATTGTTGATGTGACGTAAGGTGTCAGAGGAATCACGGATGTAGGTGGCAAGGGACTGGACAAGGGGAGAGAGAAGGGAGTCAAGATAATGAGAAATAAGTTCCGTGGGGCAGGAGCAAGCTGACACGATCGGTCTACCGGGACAGTTCTGTTTGTGGATTTTGGGTAGGAGGTAGAAGCGGGCCGTCCGAGGTTGGGCGACTATCCATCACCTCCAACGACCTCCTCCATCCCCACCCCCTTTCTGTTTCTTCCCCCTTCGTTTTGTTTTTTCCAATAATTTATATAGATTTTTCTTTTCCCACCTATTTCCATTATTTTTAAATCTTTTATGCCCTGCTAGCCTTTCCACCACTAGAGCTGTACCTTGAGTGTCCTACCATCCATTCTTAATTAGCACATTCATTTAGATAATATCATCACCTTCAATGCCTCTGTGTTCTTTTGGACCAGTTCACATTTTCCCACATTATACTCCATCTGCCAAATGTTTGTCCACTCACTTGACCCACCTTTATCCCTTTTGTAGACTCCTTATATCCTCTTCTCCACTTACCCTCTATCTTTGCCGCATCAGCAAATTTAGCTGCCATACATTCTGTCCTGACATCTAAGTCGTTTATATAGATTGTAAATAGCTGAGGCTCCAGCACTGATCCCTGTGGCCTGAAAAGAGAGAAGCTAATTCTAATTGTTCTGTATGTTTTTCCCCTCACTCAAAACCTCTACTATCAACAAGCTGCACTGCAGCAACTTGTGATGGTTTCTTCTGTAGCATGTCCCAAGCCTGACTGTTACCACATAGCAGGACAAGGCCACGGTAACGCCATCACCTTCAAGTTCCCAAGTCGTGCACCATCCTGACTTGGACATATATTAGCATTCTTCAGTGGTGGGTTAAATCCTGAAACTCCCTACCTAATATCACTGTTAGGAGCAGAGTCATAGAGTACCGTCAACTCACCACAGGGGAGACTGTGGCGTAGGGATAATGTCTCTAGAATTAATAATCCAGATGCCAAGGTTAATCCTCTGGGGACATGGGTTCAAAACCCAGCGAGCAGCTGGTGGAATTTACATTCAATGAATAAAAACCTGGACTTGAAAGCTTGTCTCAGTAATGGTGACCATGAAATTATCATTGATTGTTGTAAAGATCCATCTACATGTGACTCCAGAACCACAGCAATGTGGCTGACTCTTATCTCTGAAATGGCCTAGCAAACCCCTCTGCTCAGGGGCAATTAAGGCTGGGCACGCAACCCATGAAAGAATAATATTTTTTTAAAACATAATGCAGTGGTTCAAGAAGGTGGCCCAAACCTCTACTTTCTCATGGCTGACTAGCGAAAGGGAATAAATGCTGACCTGGTGAATGATTTGTTTAGTTAAAAAAAAATCTTGAGCTATTGGTTAACAGCACAGACTGAGCACCATTTGTTTTCCCCAAACAGCTGCTGTACCTCCACCTCACTGCAGGTGGTGGTGTTGAGCCACAGCAGTAACTGCTCAATGGCACCATCTGTGGGCACCTACTGGTGCTCCAGCGTGGAATCTGGACCGGAGCAAAAGCCAGACTAGATACGTACCCAGAACAAAGTTAGGATAAGAAAAGGCCATTGATTGCTCTAGTTCTTAGTGTGTGGGAACTTTAACAGATTATTCCAAACATTTATCACTTTGAGTATATTTCGTTTAGAAGCACAATTTTTTTTAACCATGTATCAAATTTGAAACTATGAAGTTTGCGTTTGTTGACGGTTGCACATTAATAGTTTGTAGTGACCAGAGTTGGAACAGGAAGCAGTATACCTACCAGACCCATGTTGCAGCAGCATTTATGCTCCACTCTCTTGTTCAGGTGCCCTATTTAAAAGGCTTTTATTCAAAGCAGACAAATAATTTTGACTGTCACTAAACACCAGCGATGACTCTGCTGCTCGTGCTGGTAAAGTGGCATCGAGCAGAGCTGATCATCTGTAACACCTTCAACATCGGTCTCTGCCTCAGTCAATCCCAAGTCCGACATAGCCAGGGATAGGTGCATGTAAAGCCCCTTCTAATAAGCTGTGTCAGAAGAATAAAGGCCCACATGGAGGAGCTGCAGAGAGAGCTCTAAACGTATGTTCTTGTTTATAATGCCGTGTGGGCTTGGCTCTGTGGTATCCCAGAGCCGATTGTGAGCTTTACCACTTGCTGTTCACGCTGCTTGGCTCGGATCTCGCCAGCAGGTGGCAACCTCAGAACTTTAGGAAGAGCGGTATTGCCAATATTGGGGCACAAACGGACCAAAATAAAAGGCTTGCATTTCTATAGCACCTTTCATAATCTCAAGAAGTCCCAAAACGCTTTTTGGCCAATCAAGTATTTTTGCAGTCAAATCACTGTAAAGGCAGTGAATCTGCACACAGGAGGGTGATATAGACAAGATAGTCTGTCCTTGTGATGTTGATTGAGGGATAAATATTGGCCCAAGTTAATGGGGAGAGCTCCCATCCCCTTCTTCAAAATAGCGCCATGGGATCTTTTACATCCACTGACAGGGTCTCTGCTCTAGGTACGTTACTCTTGATTTTCTTCTTAAATTTGTGGAATTGAACCCATAATCTTCTGACCTGGAGGTGAGAGTGCAGCCCAGTGAGACACAGCGATTGAGCAGAAAGTGGGTAAGAAAGATAGCCTGGAAAACAGAGACACACCATCCGGTGTTGCAAGTTCTAACTGGCACCAGATTCATCTTTTATTTATTGCACACGAGCACCAACAACTGGATCTCAGAACTGTGACAGTGCAGAAGCAGGCCATTCGGCCCATTGTGTTTGCACTGGCTCACCGAATGAGCAATTCATTTAGCGCCATTCTCCCACCTGCTCGCCAAAACTTCCCTTTTCAGATAACAATCCAATTCTCTTCTGCATGCCTCGCTTGAACCTGCCTCCACCACTCTCTCAGGCAGAACATTCTAGATCTTAACCAGTTGCTGTATGAAAAAGTTTTTTCTCATATCGCTTTTGTTTTTGTCAATTACTTTAAGCCTGGGCCAACTTGTTCTTGATCCTCTCATGAGGGGGAACAGTTTCTCCCTATCCACTCCGTCCAGACCCCTCATGATTTTGAATACCTCTATCAGATCTCCTCTCGGCCTTCTCTGCTCCAAGGAAAACAGTCCTAACTTCTCCAGCCTATCTTCATAACTGAAGTTCCTCATCCCTGGAGCCATTCTCGTGAACTGATTTGAGGTCGAGTGCATGTCTTGGAGTACCTTTGTGGTGGAGTGCTGTGAGCAACCAATTTTCTATTGGAGTGTCTTGAAGGGTATTTGGACAATCAACTCCATCAAATAATCCTTCCTCTTTAGTTGTGTTTGAATGATTTGTATAAAGGAGTGAACACCCACGCTCCCTTTACACAAAGTAGCTCAGAGCTGACGTCGGTGGCAGAGATGACTAACTGAAAGATGAATCGACATCTGGAGGCCCCATTCACAACTTGCAATGACCCTTGCTCTTAAAAGGTAACCACAGTTTAATTTTAATTCCCTCCTTGCACTGTCAGGCTTGGCAACTGTTGTGTGCAACAGTCACCAGTTCAGTAAACGATATTAATGTTCCTAACAAACAGAGCTGGTAGAACAGGATCTGCTCAGAGTGATGGGGAACTGGCTGACCCCCCTCTTCCCCTCCAATACAAAATACTCTGACCACTGGAAACATGAAATGAAATGTTGCCCCCTCCCTCCTCTCCCTGCCACCCCCAGCCCCGTGCTGTTTGTTTGCCGGCCAGATAAAGTGTGTCTCAGGTAGTTTTAGCACAGTTGGACCATTGCCTAAGTGCTTTAAAAAAAATGTTTTCAAATGTTTTTCTGCCAATTTAAGGGTGGTTTGATGGAGAGCTTGAGGGGGGTTGGCCGGGGGGAAGCGGGTTGTATCTATGAAAGTTTGCTTTGCACCCACCACCATTGAATTGTAGCTGGCACAACGTCAGGAGCGGTGCAAGAATGATCTCCACTCCCTGGCGGTGCTCAGTAGAGTTTAGAGTGAGACAGGGTAAAATGGCTGGAGTTTGGGACAGTTTAACAATGAAAGGTATGACAAATCCAGGCTGATTTCACATGGAGCAGACTGTCGTTCAACCTAATTTTTAAAAAACGAAAAGAAAGACTGGCCTTTATATAGCTCCTGTCCTAAGGTGTGGGTATTGCTGGCTAGGCCAACATTTATTGCCCATCCCTAACTTCCCTTGAGGAGGTGGTGGCAAACTGTCTTCTTGACCAACTGTAGTCAGACTTCCTAGCACTTTGCTATAATTGAGTGGCTTACTAGGCCATTTCAAGGGGCAGTTAAGAGTCAACCACATTGCTGTGGGTATGCCAGACCAGGTGAGAATGGTAGCTTTCCTCCTTTAAGGGGCATTAGCAAACCAGATGGGTTTTATGGTAATCAATGATAGTTTCATGGTTACCCTTATTGGGAATAGCTTTTAATTCTAGACTTTTATCAACTGAATTTTATTAGTTGCTATAGTAGGATTTGAACCTGTGGTCACAGGGGATTAAGCAGGGCCTACTGGATTACTTGCCCAGTGACATCACCACTACACTACACCACCACCTCCCTCTCCTAAGCATAGGACAGCCCAAAAGTGCCTCACAGCCAATGAAGTGCAATCACTGTTGTGATGTAGGAACCGCTGCTGTGAATTTAGTCTCAAACGATGACCAGATCATCTGTGTTTAGTGAGTTTAACCAAGGGATCAATATTGGCCACAACACAGGGAATAATTACCCCCTGCTCATCTTCAAAGTAGTACCACTTGATCTTTTACATCCTCCTGAGAGGGCAGACAGTTTAATGCCTCATCTAAAATATGGCACCCCCAACATTGCAGGACTCCCTCAGCACTGCATTGGGTATGTTGGCCAGGTTTTGCATTTAAATTTCTGGAGAGCGGCTTAAAACCAGTGTAGTGTTCAATTGTTCAGTATTTGATCATGTGAGCCTGTTTACAACTGATGCTCACGATGCTTGATTGGTTAAGCCTAGATGTGGACTCAGAGAAAAGTAAACAAAGCTGTAGAAAGAGCTGGAAGCCAGAGCTGAAGCATGGAGTAGACATTTTAAAGCACTGTGAATAAAATCTATTACACGTATAGAAACTAGTGTCATCTGTGCGTTGATCTGAGATATAAAATATACCACAACCAGGACCTTCTGAATCGAGGGCGTATCATCCCACTGAACCATACCCAGCGCCTGCTCCAAGCTGAAATGACATTATTCAAAATATGAAGGACCCCATTTAATTACAGTGCTCCAATTTCAGAGCCTCCTTACCGACAGCTTTCTTCTTGAGTCAGAACTGTTTCAAAGGTGTCCAAGTATTGATCACATGCTACATATCTTTGGAGTCCCACAGGCCCCAGTACTGACTGATTGTGACACAAGCACTAACCTACAGCACTGGCAAATGAAAAAGTAGTTTTGTGCGGTTCGATTCACATGAAATCACTCCTTTCTCTCACGGCCCATCCTTGTGTTACAGATGGACCTAGACTTTTTTCCGTTAATTAGGAAACAGGCTCGAGAGTAAATATTCCCAAACTGTCTCACCTAAGACATTCAAACGCATGGGGAAAGGAAAGGGATAGGAGTGCAAATACAAAACACGGAAGCTTCACCGTCCGATAGGGAGTGCCCACCTGCTGTAAGTCCGCTGTCCCTCCCTGTCTGCCCATTCTCACCTGCTGTGGTTTGGGTCAACGCAAAGTTGAAACTGGCCTCTTGCCCGATTGTCACTGCACCACCCTTGGCAGCTGTGCCTTCAGATGACTGGGCCCCAACCTCTCTCCCTCTCTCTCTCCTCCTTTAAGATGCTCCTCCTTAACTAAGCTTTTGGTCACATGTCTTTGTGTCAGATTGTCAGATTGTGTCTGCCATTCCTGTGAAGCAGCTTGAAATGTTTGACTATGTCAAAGGCACAATATAAAGGGAAGTTGTTGTTATGAAGAGGATGTAAGCAAGAGCTGTTCATTATTTTTTTTTAAACTCGTTTTAAAGCAGCTTTTCCAAACTTGGCGCTTTTGAACATGTGCGATTTGGTGCTGGGAGCACCTCAGATGTGTTATGGCATTTAAGATTTCACAGATGATGGAAAGGCTGAGGGAGCTTTCTGGAACCCTGCAAGTCATGAGCTCAAACCCCCACCATGGCAAATATGAAACTAAATTGAAATAACAATGTAGGGAAATGTGATGTTATTCATTTTGGTTGTAAGAATAGAAACCATAGCAACATAGAAAAGTTACGGTGCCGAAAGAGACCATTCAGCCCATCATATCAGTGCTGTCCAAAAAAGAGAATAAACAAACTAGCCACTCATTTTAATCCCACTTTCCAGCACCTGGTCTGTAGCCTTGTAGGTTACAGCATTTCAGATGCAGATCCAGGTACCCTTTAAATGAGTTGAACATTTCAGCCTCAACCACCAACTTAGGCAGATGCCCACTATCATCTGGGTGAAAAAGTTTTTCCTCATGTCCTCTCTAACTCTTCTACCAATCACATTAAATCTATGCCCCCTGGTAATTGACCCCTCAGCTAGGAGAAACAAGCCTTTCCTGTCTATCCTATCTAGGCCCCTCATAATTTTGCTGAATACATTTTTAAAAGCCATGAAACTTTTAAATGTGGATGTTCAGAGAGACTTGGGTGTACTCGTACAAGGAACACAGAATGGTAGCATGCCGATGCAGCAAGCAATTCGGAAGGCAAATGACATGTTGGCCTTTATTGCAAGGACATTGGAGTACAGGAATAAGGAAGTCTTGCTACAATTACATAGGGTATTTGTGAGATCACACTTGAAGTATTGTGCACAGTTTTGGTCTCTATATCTAAGGGAGGATATTCTTGCCATAGAGGCTGTACAGCAAAGGTTCGATAGATTGATCCCTGGAATGAGAAGATTGCCTTTTGGTTGTAAATTGAGTAAATTGGCCGTAAGTCTCAGAAGTTTAGAAGAATGGAAGGTTATCTCATTGAAATGTTCGAGATTCTGAAGGCCCTTGACAGGGTAGACACAGGGAAATTGTTTCCCCTGGTTGGGAGATCTAAAACAAGTCTCAGGATAAGGGGTCAATCATTTAGGACTGAGATGAGAAGAAATTTTTTCATTCAGAGAGTTGTGAATCTTTGGAATTGTCTACCCCAGAAGGTTGTGGCTGTGCCGTCACTGAGTAAAATTAAGACTGAGAGTGATGGGTTTTTGATTTCTTAGGGAATCAAGGGGTATCAGGAGCAGGCAGGAAAGGGGAGTTGAGTTGGAAGGTCAGCCTCGATTATATTGAATGGTGGAGCAGGCTCGAGGGGCTGAATGGTCTACTCCTGTTCCCATTTCTTATGTTCTTATTTTCTTAAATGGCCTGTTGAAAAGTAGACGGTTGCAAAATCCCAACTGGTTCACTAATGTCCCTCAGAGAAGGGAGATGGCTCTGGGATTGGTTGACCATGTGCTTGGCACTTAGTGCTCTCCAAAGTGGCCTAGCAAGGTATGGGAACAAGGAATCAGCAATAAATGTGGCCTTGCCAGAGGTGCCCACATCCTGAGGACAAATATTAAACATACATGGTCCCTAATACTTCATCCTCATACCTGGGGCTGACCTATAGGGAAAAACATGGGAACATAGGACTGAGGAACAGGAGTAGGTCACTTGGCCATCAGAACCTGTTGTGCCATTTGATAAGACCATGGCTGAACTGGCTGTGGACTCAGCTCCACTTTCCCGCCAAGGATGATAAAACAGTAAAAACTGGGAAATAAGAGTACTGGTCTCAACTGGTCTTGTATACCTTAAAATGGAACACCAGTAAAACTGGGAAATAAGAGTACTGGTCTCAACTGGCCTTGTATACCTTAAAATGGAACACCAGTAAAACTGGGAAATAAGAGTACAGGTCCCAACTGGCCTTGTATACCTTAAAATGGAACACCAGTAAAACTGGGAAATAAGAATACTGGTCCCAACTGGCCTTGTATACCTTAAAATGGAACACCAGTAAAACTGGGAAATAAGAGTACTGGTCCCAACTGGCCTTGTATACCTTAAAATGGAACACCAGTAAAACTGGGAAATAAGAGTACTGGTCCCAACTGGCCTTGTATACCTTAAAATGGAACACTAGTAAAACTGGGAAATAAGAGCACTGGTCCCAACTGTTTATTCCTTCTGGGTGTCTGTCCCCCCCCATAACCCATGACTTATCACAAGGCTATTTGTGGGAGTTCTGTGCAAATTGGCTGCTGCATTTCCTGCATTATAACAGCGACCGCACTTCAAAAAGTTCTCCATTGGTTATAAAGTGCTTTGGGGCATCAGGTCCCGAGAGTTGGGGAGGTAACCCTAATAGACAGCTGAGTTTCCCTGAGCATTCGCTAACTTTTCATTAGCATTGGAGCTACCTTGATTCATTAAAGAGTTCAAACACTGACTGTGTGAGCTGGGGATTCTGCGGGGGAGGGGAGGGATTTAGACAAAAAGGCAAGCAAATAAATAAAGCCAATTGTTCTGTACCATCTGCTGGAGAAAGTGAGAAATTAAAAAGAAAGAGAGCTTGTCAGAAATTGCCACGTAACAGTCCCTCTATAGCGCATCAGGATTGATAACCCTGTCAACGTGCAGCCTGATAACTATTTCAGAATTACCCTTGTAACCTTGTCCTGATAATCCCTCTCTAACAATCATTGTTGAAGTCTGGTTATTATGACAGGCTATCAGAGTGTGTAGCCTTGTGACACCCCTGATAATTCAGAGCTGCCAAGTGTCACTTGTTTGGAAGTGACAATCACCCATTTTGATTTAAAAACGGTATCTGGTTTAATGTGTCTGTCACTTAAAAAGAAAATGAATACTGACTCCAATCCATTCCTACTGCCTCAGCAACACATTCCAGTGGCAATCAGTGGGTAGCGATCATCAGCAAGGAGCCTCTCCTGAGGTTTTGTTCCTCACCAGCATCTATGGGGCACTGAGCCAAGAGAGTGCTCCATTAAAAAGACTTGCATTTATATAGCGCCATTCATGACCTCATGCTGTCCCAAAGCGCTTTACAGCCAATGAAATACTTTTCGAAATGCAGTCGCTGTTGTCATGTAGCAAATACAGCAGACAAATTGAGCACAGCGAGCTCCCACTCGCAGCAACAGCCCTTTTATCTAGCTTAGGTAAAAGCAAAATGCTGCAGCTGCTGAAAATCTGAAATAAAAACAGGAAATGCTGGAAAAACTCAGCAGGTCTGGCAGCATCTGTGGAGAGAGAGAGAGAGAGAGAGAGAGAGAGACGTCATTAATGTTTCGAGTCCGTATGACCCTGGAGAAGAGAATGGGTCTGAAGAAGAGTCATGCAGACTCGAAACGTTAACTCAGTTTCTCTCTCCACAGATGCGGCCAGACCTGCTGAGTTTTTGCAGAATTTTCTGTTTTTACGGCCAGAATTTTATGTCCCGTGGGCGGGCACGAGACCGACACGAACGGACGTGAATCGCGCGAGATGACATCGGGTGAGCGTCCTGACATCACCGTGCACCCGCCCGATGTTTCGCTCGGCTGGAGTGCACAAAAATCAGAAGAGCACCCGTTGACAATTAAGAGGGCAATCAAGCCCATTAATGGCCCAATTGTCAGCGATTTTTCATGGCCCATCCAACCTTATGGTTGGCAGACAGGCCAATCGGCCAGGCGGGCTTCACATTTTTGATGAAGCCTCATCCAAGGGCGGGATGAAATCTCCGTTAGGATTTAAAATACAAATAGACATTTTTTTTTAATGAGATCTGCTTTCAGGTGCTTGACTGCGCTGCACGGGCATTTTACCCAGCATTTTTGTGCTTCCTTTTATTAGTTGCCGGTCTGCAGCCCCCGGAGGAAGCTGGCTGCCTTCATGGGTCTCAGTGGAAGCGCTCACCAGCATCCGCTGGTGACATCGGTGCCCACCCTCTTCCTGCCCCCACCGGCAGGAAGCGTCGAGCCTTTCTCAGCTTGTTTCACACTGGCTCGCCAATTAACAGCCAGCGTCAGATCGCAGTTGGGGGCCAATCGCAGGCAGGAGCACATTTCGTATCCACCTCCGGGCTCACCGATTGCGCGCACCTGCCGTACGCAAAATTCAGGCTTATGTGTAGTCAGGCCGTGGATTAAATATTGGCCAGGAGACCAGAGGAACGCTCCCATTCCCCTTTGATTAGCACCATCAGATCTTGCACATCCACCTGAAGTGGCAGATGGGACCTCAGTTTAACATTTTATCCAGAGACAGTGGCTCAAATGGTGCATCACTCCCTCGGTGCTGCATAGGAGTGTCAACGTGGATTATGTGCTCATTGTCTCTGGAGTAAGAGTTGAACCAAAATCCTTCTGACATAGAAGCACAAGAGTGTTCCCTACAATTAACGTTTTCCTCCATTGACAGAGCAGAGACAGCATCCTTTCATTCAAAATGTTAAAGTTAACCCAAGGACCCGGCTGCCTGGTCAGGTGGGCATAAAAAAGTATCATTTTTGTTTTTATTTATCCATGGGATAAATAAGTCACTGGTCAGGCCGGCATTTATTGCCCATCTCTAATTGCCCCTGGTGGTGGTGAGCTGCCTTCTTGAACCGCTACAGTCCATGTGGTGTAGGTACACCCACAGTGCTGTTAGGGAGGGAGTTCCAGGATTTTCACCCAGTGACAGTGAAGGAACGGCAATATATTTCCAAGTCAGGGTGCTGAGTGGCTTGAAGGGGAACTTCCAGCGGGAGGTGTTCCCATCTATAGCTGCCCTTGTTCTTAATCTAGATGGCAGTGGTCATGGGTTTGGAAGGTGCTGTCTAAGAAGGCATGATGAGTTCCTGCAGTGCATCTTGTAGATGGTACACACTGCTGCTAATGTGCGACGGTGGTGGAGGGAGTGAATGTTTGTGGATGAGGTGCCAACCAAGTGGTTTGCTTTATCCTGGATAGTGTCAAGCTTCTTGATTGTTGCTGGAGGTGCACTCATCCAAGAGAGTGGGGAGTATTCCATCACACTCCTGCCTTGTGCCTTGTAGATTGTGTTCAGGCTTTGGGGAGTCAGGAGGTGAGTTACTTGTTGCAGGATTCCTAGCTTCTGACCTACTGTTGTAGTGACAGTATTTATATAGCTAGCCCAGTTCAGTTTCTGGTCAATGGTAACCCCTAGGATGTTGATAGTGGGGGAAATCAATGAGATTAATGGCATTGAATGTCAAGAGGCAATGGTTAGATTCTGTCTTGTTGGAAATGGTTCTTGCCCGGCCCTGGTGTGGCATGAATGTTACTTGTCACTTGTCAGCCCAAGCCTGGATATTGTCCAAGTCTTGCTGCATTTGGAAATGGACTGCTTCATTATCTGAGGAGTTGTGAATGGTGCTGAACATGGTGCAATCAGCAGCGAACATCCCCACTTCTGACTTTATGATGGAAGAAAGGTCATTGACGAAGCAGTTGAAGATGGTTGGGCCGAGGACACTACCCTGAGGAACTCCTGCAGTGATGTCCTGGAGCTGAGATGATTGACCTCCAATAACCACAACCATCTTCCTTTGTGCTAGGAATGACTCCAACCAGTGGAGAGTTTCCCCCCGATCCCCATTGACTCTAGTGTCTCTAGGGCTCCTTGATGCCACACTCAGTCGAATGCTGCCTTTATCATGGCACTATTTAGAGAAAAGAGGAGCTCTCCCACACCCTGGCCAATATATGAATATTGCTGAAGAAACATTTTAACTGGTTATCCATCTCATTCACAAAAGCAAAATACTGCCGGTGCTGGAAATCTGAAATAAGAACAAAAAAATTGGAAAACCCAGCAGGTCAGGCAGCATCTGTGGAGAGAGAAACAGAGTTAACGCTTCAGGTTCTGATGAAGGGTCATTGTCAGGAAACTCTGTTTCTCTCCACGGATGTTGCCTGACCTACTGAGATTTTCCAGCATTTTTTGTTCTTAATCCATCTCATTTAATCCTTTTGGAATCTTGCTAGTGCCATATTTGCCTAAAATAAAAACAGGGTTTGATTGCACTCCAGAAGAACTTTGTTGGTTGTTAAGTGGCTTGGACACCCAGAAGATGTGAAAGATGCTATGTAAATGCAACTACCTTTTCTCTTTTTCCCTCATCAGTCCAGGGACACTGTGGCAAACTGCGATGCACTAACTGTTGCCCCGGCTGACATCAGCTAAGTCAGCACAACCCACAAGTCAAACTTGAGACCTTCTTGGCGGGTTTAGCTCAGTCGGTGGAGCCAACAGATGAGCAGGAGTGGCCTTGTTAAGTGAACTCAATGGAGGCCCCCCCTCCAAGTGCTTCAATACAACTGGGCTAAAGAGGGGGGAGGCTGGAGGCAAAAACACAGCCAAAGTATTGGACAGTGCAGTGAACATGGTGTATTCTCAACTCAAAGCCCTCCTCACTGGGGAAAGTGCTGATACCCTGACTTACTAAATCTCTCCTTTTCTGAGGGCCATCTCAGTCCAGGCAGCAAACTCAAGTGTGGCTCTCTTCCTTGAAGTCTATCCTCAAATTTTCAGATATTGTAAGAAATCTAAAGAAGACATAGCAGACTGAAACGTGAGAGTGCCTCACCCAACATGAGCCCAACTAAGAGCAAACATAGTGCCATTCCAAGGTAAGACACCAACAACTCTGTCAAAATCAAACCTACTAACTAAACCCCTACCAATCCTCTGAGATATCTGTGCTCCTCCAATTCTGGCATCTTGAGCATTTCTGACTTTAATCACTCCACCATTGGCAGCTATACCTTCAGTTGCCTAGGCCTTAAGCTCTGGAATGCCCTTGCTAAACCTCTCTGACTCTCTTTCGTCCTTTAAGACGTGCCTTAGAATCTACCTTTTTGACCAAGCTTTTTGAGTCTTCTGTCCTAATATGTCCTTATGTGGTTCATACATATGAACATACAAATTAAGAGGTGTAGGCTCCTCGAGCCTGCTCTGCCATTCAATAATGTCATGGCTGATCTCACTTTAACCTCAACTCCACATTTCAGCCTTCCCCCCAATAATCATTCACCACCTCCCCCCCTTGCTTATCAAGAGTCTATCTAACTCTGCCTTAAAGATATTCAAAGCCTCTGCCTCAACCACCTTTTGAGGAAGAGAATCCCAGTCTCACAACCCACTGAGAGAAAAAAAGCTCTCTTGATCCCCATCTTAAATGGGTGACCCCTTATTTTTAAACAGTGACCCCTAAGTTCTAGATTCTCCCGCAAGAGGGAACATCCTCTCCACATCCACCTTGTCAAAGACCCCTCAAGATCTCTTACGCTGATCTTAACGTTGTGTCAAAATTTGTTTGCTGATACTCCTGTGAAGAGCCTTGGGATGTTTTACTGTGTTAAAGATGCTATATAAATGCACGTTGTTGAGTTTTGTTCTTGAAATGCCTATGGCCATGGGTACAGATCCAAGCTATCCATGTGTACTCTTGTGAAGACCATGGGAACTAAATCTACAAAACATGCCTACTGCAAAAGACACTGGTGCACAGTGCAAACTACATTGTTACTATGCTGCCAGTGTTTGCTCCTAGCCTGAGGTAAGCTAACGCTGAACATAATGAGCACTCTAGAAAGATGTAGAGATTGGCTTGTTTCACTGCCTACCCTTCCAGCTTTCTTCACCATCTACCAACTGTCCACAACAGTTTTGATGGAAAACCATTGCCCAACTATACAATAGAGTATGGAACAAATAATCAAAAATGGTTATTGAATGTGTCAATCATGGCATCACACAGGGAGTTAGAGAAAGATATGCAGACGATAAATATTCACGATCTTGGTGAAAGAGCAGAGATTGGGATGGATAGTTTCCATGTGTCAACAGGATGTTCCCCTTTGAGTAAGGTTCCTGTGATCTGATTTTACCAGAAGCAGAGTTGCTGAATGTGGCTCATGAATGCAACTGGGTCTGCCCTAGTGTACGATCATTTGCAACAGTATAAGTTAGACATTTGACCCTCTGAGCCAGCTAGCTCATGTACCTGAGGTGTCATTTCTTGATTAAATCCAGAGGCTGACAGCAGCAGTAGTACAATGGCTGTTTACTGTTATGAAAGGCAGCAGCAGCCGCTAACAAACTCCTGAGAAACAAAAACAGAAGGTGCTGGAAAAACTCAACAGGTCTAGCAGCATCTGTGGAGAGAGAAACAGAGTTAACGTTTCAAGTTGTTTAGCTCTTCTTCAGAGCTAAAGAGAAGCAGAAACGTGGTGGATTTTAAGAGAGGTTGGAGCAGGTGAAGCAAATTAGAAGGTCAGGGATAGGCGGGAGCTAAGGAGAGATTGACAAAGATGGCGTAGACACAAGACCCGCATGTGCCCCGGTTATGCCTGTCTCTCTATGGTGTATGTGGAATATTCCTTGTACCAGGTTTACTCAGGCCCCCTCCCACAACGCTTCTTTCGGTATATCGATGACTGTACTGGTGCCGCTTCATCCTCTCTTCTGGACCTGGAAAAAATGATCGATTTTGCTTCCAATTTCCACCCCTCTCTCACCTTCACATGGTCCATCTCTGATAATTCCATTCCCTTCTCTGTCTCCATCTCTGGTCAACCAATATTCATTGCAAGCCTACCGACTTCCACAGCTACCTCGACTACAGCTCCTCACACCCCGCTTCCTGAAAGGACTCCATCCCATTCTCTCAGTTCCTCTGTCTCCATTGCATCTGTCCCGATGATGCCACCTTCCAAAGCACCATTTATGACAAGCCTTCCTTTTCCTTTAACCGAGGGTCCCCCCTCCGCTGTGGTTGACGGGGCCCCAAACTGTGTCCGGCCCATCTCCCGCACCTCTGCCCTCACCCCTTCCCCTACCCCCCCAGTACCATGATAGGGTCCCCCTGGTTACCCCACCAACCTCTGCATTCAAAGGACCATCCTCCACCATTTCCACCAACTCCAGCATGATGCCACCACCAAACACATCTTCTCCTTACCCCTCCATCAACCCCATTAGCATTCCATAGGGACCATTCCCTCTGTGACACTCTGGTCCACTCCTCCATCACTGCCAACTCCTCATCCCCTTCCCACGGCACCTTCCCATACAATCACAGAAGGTTAATACCTGCCCCTCTACCTCCTCCCTCCTCACCGTCCAAGGCCACAAACACTCCTTTCAGGTGATGCAGCATTTCACTTGCACCTCCTTCAATTTGGTCTACTGTATTTGTTGTTCCCAATGTGGTCTCCTCTACACTGGGGAGACCAAACACAGACTGGGTGACCACTTTGCGGTACACCTTCGCTCAGTCCGCAAGCATGACCCAGACCTTCCTGTCACTTGCCATTTCAACACACCACCCTGCTCTCATGCCCACATGTCTGTCCTTGGCCTGCTGCATTGTTCCAGTGAAGCCCAACGCAAACTGGAGGAACAGCACCTCATCTTCCGATTAGGCACTTTACAGCCTTCCGGACTTAACATTGAGTTCAACAACTTCAGATTATGAATCTCTCCTCCTTATCTACTCCTTTTTTAAACCATTTTTTTCAATTTTAATTTTAATTTTAATTTATTTTCATTTTTTTTCTATTTATTTTTATTTATTCATTCACTGTTTAAAATCCTTTTCCCCCCAACTCCCCCCAAGCCCCACAGGGTCACCTATTCCTTGTTTCTATGTTGTGCATTCACAGAGTGTTCACCCTTGTTCACTGTTAACACATTCTGCTACTATTAGCACCTTCTTTAGTCCTTACCACTATCATTAACATTCCCTTTGTCTTGTGCCCATGACATCTTTGTCAATCTCTCCTTAGCTCCCACCTATCACTGACCTTCTATCTTGCTTCACCTGCTCCATTCCCTCTTAAACAGTATAAACTCCATCATATTTCTACTTCTCTTTATCTCTGAAGAAGAGACATATGGACTAGAAATGTTAACTCTGTTTCTCTCTCCACAGATGCTGCCAGACTTGCTGAGTTTTTCCAGCATTAGAAGATTGAACAAAGAGCAAAAAAGAAAGCATAAAAATAACAATTTGGTGGTGACATTTGCATCAACTGTGGAACCTGCAGTTCAGTTGGTAGCATTCGCACCTCCAAATCAGAAGGTTGTGCATCCAAGTCCCCTCTCCTGGTCCTAAGCAGGAAGTTCAAGATTGACACTTGTGTGTAGTACCAAGGGAGTGCTGCACTGTCAGAGGTGCTGCCTCTTGAATGAGGTGTTAAAGGGGCCTTGTCAGGTGGATACAAAAGATCCCATGGCCTTATTTCAAAGAAATGCAGGGGAGTTCTCCCCAGTGTCCTGGGCAATATTTATCCCTCAATCAACATCACAAAATCATATTACTGATCATTATATCATGGCTGTTGGTGGGAGCTTGCTATGCACAAATTGGCTGCTGTGTTTCCTACATTACAACAGTGGCTACACTTCAAAAATACATCATTGGCTGTAAAGTGCTATGAGATTATCAGTGGCTGTATATAATTGCAAGTCTTTCATTTTTTACTACAGCCATCAATGTGAGGTGTGCAGAAGCCTTAATGAAGGAAAGCTGGAGAAATGAGGAACTGGAGCATTGTAATAAACTGAAAGCAACTCTGCAGGAGGAAAAGAAGGCTTTAAACCTCAGACAGCAGACAAAAGCTGGGACACCATCTCGTGTAGAGCCCTGAGTTAGTTTTGTCCAGTGTAGCAAAAGGATTAGGGAAAAAAGAGGGAAATGAAAATCCCACAATTAAGTTCTCCAGAACCAGGAGGGTCCCAGTGTAAGAGGGAAGTCTGTTTTGAATGAGTTTTAAGGAACAAATCAGCCCCTCAAGCTGTCCCGGCCATTCAGTAATTTCAGGTTGATCTGCAACCAAATGTCATATAGCAGACATTGCCCCATATTCTTTAATACCTTTGGTTAACAAAAATTAATCAATCTCAGTTTTAAATTTAGCAATTAACCCCGCATCAACTGGAATCGCCAGCAATTGGGCTAAGTAACAAACATCAGTTCAAATGAGAGCAATAGGATCAATGGTCTAAGATGAAGAGTGTTTCTTCAAGTGTTGCAGGCTAAAGGATTGTTTCATTTTAAGCATACTGTCTCTTTAAACGTGTGCATTCCTGCTGCTTAGTGGTGCTGTGGTGCATTGACTGGCTTTGCCTATATTCAGCCTGGAGTATTAACCCTTTAAGTTGAGTACAACTATTTTGACCTTTGTTTTACCTTTGTTATATTTCAGTGGATTTGTAAATCAATCTACGAGGCACACTGAAGAAGATATAGTAATCTACTGGGTATGTTAGCCTGTGCTGTCTTAATGTTGTATACTTTAATTCAACATATGTTTGCATATATGTGCCATCTTAAGATATTGACTCCCCAGATTCGACAGAATGACATGGGGGTAAATGGTTAAGTTTTAAAGATAGGTTGCATAGATTAGGCTTGTATTTCCTCAAGTATAAAAGATTAAGGAGCAATCTAATTGAGGCATTTAAGATGATTAAAGGGGTTGATAGGGTAGATAGAGAAGAACTATTTTGTCTACTGGTGAGGGGAGCGGAGTCCAGGACAAGGAAGCATAGCCTTAAAATTAGAGCCAGGCTGTTCAGGGGTGATGCCAGGAGGCACTTCTTAACACAAAGGGTAGTGGAAATCTGGAACTCACTCTCCCAGAAAGCAGTCGAAACTGTGGGGGTTCATTTGAAAATTTTAAAACCAAGATTGATAGTTTTTTGTTAGGCAAGATAGTTAAGGGTTATGGAAGCAAAGCAGGTAAGTGGGTTTAAGATACAGAGCAACCATATACTAAATGATTAGAGGGCCAGCTTTGAGGCCCTGAATGGCCTCTACCTGGTTCTATGTTCCTTCTGTTTTTCTGCTCTGACCAAAGTTGGACTAATTGATGCAAACTGCTGAGTTTTACTCACTGAGTGTAATAAATTATATTTTCAGAAATGCCTCTAACAAGGTAACATATATTAAACCTCCCCCTTTTAACCTTTCTGCACCAGCCTGTGAGGTGGAACTTAACCAAGAAGATCTAGAGCCCATAGCTGGAGAGAGTATCCCATATATGGAAAGTCTGCAGGATATGCAACTGTCATAGATTGGTAGATAATGCAGCAGGGAATCTGGATAACCAAGTTTGTCAATTTCATCCTAATGTCTTAAAAGAGGAGGGGAATGAGGTAGTTGATAGGTTGGTGTTAATTTTCCAAAATTTACCACATTCTGGAAAGGTTCCATCTGATTGAAAAGTAGCAAATATAACCTTTCTCTTCAAGAAGGGAGGGAAGAGAAAACAGGAAACTATAGGTCAGTTAGCTTGACATCTGTCATGGGGAAGGTGTTAGAATCGATCATTAAGCAGGTTATAGCTGAGCACTTAGAGAACCTCCAGGTAATTGGAAAGAGTCAGCATTGTTTTGTGAAAGGAAAATCATGTTTAACCAATTAATAGAAGATCTTTGAAGGAGTAACATGTGCTGTGGATAAATGGGAGCCTGTAGACATACTGTACTTTGATTTCCGGAAGGCATTTGATAAGGTGTCACATCAAAGCTTACTGCAGAAAATAAAAGCTCATGGCGTAGGGGGTAACACATTAGCCTGGACTGAAGATTGGCCGGCTGGCAGAAAACAGAGAGTATGCATAAATCGGTCTTTTTTCTGATCGGCAGGATGTGACGAGTGGGGTCCCACAGGGGTCTCAACTTTTTACAATGTATATCAATGACTTTGATGAGGGGAGTTAAGAAATGGTGGCTAAATTTGCAGATGACACAAAGATAGGTAGGAAAGTATGCTGTGACGAGGACTTAAGGAGGTTACAGACAGATATAGGTAGGTTGTGTTAGTGGGCAAAAACCTGGCAGATGGAGTATAATGTAGGAACATGTGAAGTTGTTCACTTTGGTAGTGAAAAAGCAGATTATTACTTAAACAGAGAACGACTGCGGAATTCCAAGGTGCAGAGGAATCTAGCTGTTCTCGTACATGAGTCACAAAATGTTAATATGCAGACACAGCACGTAATTAAGAAGGCTAATGGAATGCTATCCTTTATTACAAGAGGAATTAAACATCAAAGTAAGGATGTTATGCTTCAGTTAAACAGGGCATTGCTGAGACTGCATCTCGAATATTGTGTGTAGGTTTGGCTACCTTATTTAAGGAAGGATGTAAATACATTGAAGGCAGTTCTGAGGATGTTTACTAGACTGATACCTGGAAAGAGTGGGTCGTCTTATGACAAAAGGCTAGATAGACTAGGCTTGTTTCCACAGGAGTTTAGAAGAGTAAGAGGTGACTTGATTGAAGTATAGAAGATCCTGCACAGTATTGACAAGGTGGATGTGGAAAGGATGTTTCCTCTTGTGGGCGAGTCCAGAGCTAGGGGGCACTGTTTTAAAATTAGGGGTTGAAATTAGGGTTTTAAAATTAGGACAGGGATGAGGAGAAATTTTTTTCTCTGAGGGTTGTGCAACTTTGGATCTCTCTGCCTCCAAAGGTGGAGGGAGCGGGATCATTGAATATTTTTAAGGCAGGAGTAAATAGATTCTTGTTAGGCAAGGGAATCAAAAATTATCAGGGGTAGATGGGAATGTGGAATTTGAAACACAAACAGATCAGCCATGATCTTTTGAATAGTGGAGCATGCTCAAGGGGCCAAATGGCCCACTTCTGCTCCTATTTTGTATGTTCTAATAACCTCTACATTATATAATTAGCTAACGATTTATTAAACCAAATTAGTCAAAAATCGATAGGTACATAGCCAACTAAAAATCCATGCAGTAATCTGCTGAACACAAAGAATAGCAACATTTCTAGAATCTGCAACTAGTCAAGAACAAAACACCTGAATACACCTAGAATCATAGAATGCTTACCACACAGAAGGGGGCCATTCAGCCCATCATATCAGTGTTGGCTCTCTGCAAGGGCAACTCAGCTAGTCCCACTCCCCGGCATTTTCCCTGTAGCCCTGCAAATGTTTCCTCCTCAGATAATTACCCCATTCGAAAGCCACAATTGAATTTTCCTCCAGCACACTCTCAGGCAGTACAGTCCAGATCCTAACCAGTCGCTGCATTAAAAAAGTCACTCCTCATGTCACCTAAACTATGTGCAGTCGGATGCGTGCCTGATCCAAACAGAATCTGCCATCTGATCTGTAGCAATGTGCTTACCCTTCAATTCACTTTGGAATAAATATATATACTTTATTTGTATCACAGTCTTTCAAATAAATATTTTGATGAAAAATAAATTAAGGATAAAAACGATTACAGGCAATAAAAAAAACAACAGGTCTGCAAGTTGAGGAAACAGTATCTTCAGCTAGTTCTTGAATCTTTTCCACCAGAGTGCTTTGCATTCCAGGTACAGGTCAAGAAGAGGGGACTTGAAGACCCACAGTGGTAACTGGCTTTGTTTGACACTGCACAATCGGGGGCTGTCATCTTGGGGATTCTCTGCATATCTTGGCGTTTTCCACTCGGAGCAGGCTCGGCAAGGTCTGACCACCTCCTGCCATTCCTGCCCCGAGAAGTGTTTTGTGGCCTATTTGTATTTTGCCCATTCCGTTTCCGTCCTCCTCTTTTCGAAAGTGCGGCATCAGTGAGAGCTGCAAAATCACACGAGTGATATTATTGGTAAAATGGAGGAATTGATGGAAGTAAGAGAACTTTTTAAGTGTTTAGCAAGAGTCAAATAACACTGGCGCTCTCTACATCACTGGAACTAACAGCCATGGTGTTAATTCACACTCAGGGGTTAGTTTTTGAATGAACCATATAGAACAGGATGGACTCAGTTTGAGCCCGACCTTTGTTCAGTTGGCTCAGTGACAGTCAGGGTGCGACAAATGGCCTCAGAGTCTTGAGTCAAAAAGTAGATGAATGTCACCACCCCATGATTACCCCCTCCCCCGCCATTTGTAGCCTTTGGAGAGCTTTGGATGAAGAAGGGATCAGATCTAAACCTGATGGCTAAATAGCAACATTCAAAGTCTCGCTTATATGCGTAGAATGGTCTCTTGGACAAACAGCTCCTGTAGAACTCGACACAAAGGCTGGGATCTTCCTTGCCCGCCAGCGTCGGGTGTGGTCGGCAGCTTGAGGGAACAATATGGCACGATTGGTTTCACAACGGTGTGAAACCAGTTCACGATCGTCCGCTCAGCCAGCCATGTTCTCCGCCATCGGACATTGGGAACCTCGTTGTCATATATCAGCATATCATTATCCGGCCAGCTGGCTGGAATTGCCCCCTCGCCAGCCCCCACTCAATCGTCCACACAAGTCAGTGGGAAAATACGCCAACGTGTTTCACAACAGCACATAAGCGCCATGCGCTTGTCAGGCTGCACTTCGCTCGGGACTTCAAGGTTTGTTTGCCTACCTTACTTCAGGCAGCACTCGCAGTCATCAGCACCAGGCTTCACAGGCAGTGCCATATTACTTTTAGGGAGGCTCCCGGGCAGGTCTCTACCTACCAGACCAGCCACGTGTGGGTGGCTTTTCAATGGCTGCAGGTCCGGGCCTTGCTTGGGGAAGGGGGAGGAATGGCCTCAGGCAAGGGAAGAGGCTGTAGGACGAGGGCTGTACTAGGGAAGGAGGGTATCCCAGGGTGTGTGTGGCGGGGGCACACGTTGATCTGTGCAAGTGGTCTCAAGATGTTGAGGGCTGAGGAGGCAGTGTCCAGAGCAGATGAGGCCAGCTGGAGATGTGAGGGAGTGTCTGAGAGTGAGCTGGCAGCGAGTGAGATGCCAGTGAATGCGTGATGGGCTTGTGAGTGTGTGAGTTTGGAGTGTTGATATGGTTGCCTTACCCTGGCTGCATGGATGAGATCATTGATCCTCTATCTGCATTGGTTGGCCACCCTCTTCTGTGCAGCGTTGGCACCGATCACCACTGCACCACTTCCCAAGCTTGGTTGGTCACGTTGCTGCTCACCCCGTGGCCAGAGTGGGTGTAGAGGACATCACACCAGGCCTCCACAGAGTCCAAATGGCGTTCCAGTGACACGTCACTAAACCTGGGGGCTGCAGTCTTTTTGCCTTTCGAGGACATCTTCCCTGCAAGCGTCGTGGGCTGGGAGAACTGAGAATGTGTGATCGTGGCTGGACTTTAAATATGGCGCCCGGCGTGATGAAGCGGTGAGGTGACAACGTAGCAGGTGAATGAGAGCCCGCCCACCATGGAAACAGCGTGTCTCCCGGGAATTCATAACTAATGCAGCAGGGTTGGGACAATATTGCAGCTGGTGGGTAAAACGCCATTCTACCCGCCTGCTACCATACTTAGTGCAACTCTGAGACGATTCCACCCACAGTATGAATCAACAACTTGAGGGGAAAGGGGAGTTGTGGGGCGGGGTGGTGAAATTGAGCAGTGAAAGCAACAAAAGACTCTTAACGTTTTGAGGTAGTAAAGGGACCCAATAACCTTTGAAGGTCAGGATCACATGAAGTTCTTCAATCGAGATGCATAGAAAGATTTACGATGGGGATACCAGAACTGAGAGGTTGTATCTATCAGGAAAGACTGCACAAGCTGGGGCTCTTCTTCCTTGAAAAGAGAAAGCTGAGGAATGTTTTAATGAGGTCATTAAAATTAGAAAGCGATTCAATGGGGTAGACATGGAGACGATGTTTCCACTTGTGGGGGAGTTCAAAATGAGGGGGTCATAAATATAGGATTGTCACTATTAAGGAATTTAGGAAAAACTTCTTTAGCCAAGTTGAATGTGGCTCTTACATAGCATTACATTTTACATAAAATGTACTGCAGAGAAAGAGGCCATTCAGCCCAACAGATAGATGCTGATAATGATGCTCCACATGAGCCTCCTTTCACCTCTCCTCATCCAACCTCACTAGAATATCCTGCTATTTCTTTCACCTAACATGTTTAGCTAGCTTCCCTTTGAATGCATCTATATCATTTGCCTCAACTACTCCCTGTTGTAGTGAGTTACATACAAATATGCGGACACACAAACAAGGAGCAGGAGTAGGCCATTTGGCCCCTCGAGCCTGCTCCACCAATTAATAAGATCATGGCTGATCTGAAAGTAACCTGAAATCTGCATCCCACCTACCTTGATAACCTATTACCCCCCTTGCTTGCCAAGAATCTACCCACCTCTACCTTAAAAATATTCAAAGACTCTGCTTCCACCACCTTTTCAGGAAGAGAGTTCCAAAGACTCACGACCCTCTGAGAGAAAAAATTTCACTGCATCTCTGTTTTAAATGGGCGACCCCTTATTTTTAAACAGTCACCCCTAGTTCTAAGTTTTCCCACAAGAGGAAAGATCCTC
Source organism: Carcharodon carcharias (assembly GCF_017639515.1). Classification (NCBI taxonomy): domain Eukaryota; kingdom Metazoa; phylum Chordata; class Chondrichthyes; order Lamniformes; family Lamnidae; genus Carcharodon; species Carcharodon carcharias. Next base: position 132,000,277 of record NC_054480.1, on the reverse strand, counting down.
TCCACATCCACCCTGTCAAGACCCCTCAGGATCTTATATGTTTTAATCAAGTCACCTCTTACTCTTCTAAACTCCAGCAGATACAAGCCCAGCCTGTCCAACCTTTCCTCTTAAGACAACCTGCCCATTCCAGGTATTAGTCTGATAAACCTTCTCTGAACTGCTTCCATGCATTTACAACCTTCCTTAAATAAGGTGACCAATACTTTACACAGTACTCCAGATGTGGTCTCACTAGTGCCCTGTACAACTGAAGCATAGCCTCCCTGGTTTTGTATTCAATTCCCCTCGCAATAAATGATAATATTCTATTAGCTTTCCTAATTACTTGTTGTACCTGCACACTAACCTTTTGCGATTCATGCACTAAGACATCCAGATCCCTCTGTACCTCAGAGCTCTGCAATCTCTGATCATTTAGATAATATGCTTCTTTTTTATTCTTCCTGCCAAAATGGACAATTTCACATTTTTTCACATTATACTCCATTTACCAGATCTTTGCCCACTCACTTAACCTATGTATATCTTTTTGTAGCCTCCTTATATCCTCTTCACAACTTACTTTCCTACCTTTCTTTGTGTCATCGGTAAATTTGGAAACCATCCCATATATCCCTTCATCCAAGTCATTTATATAAATTGTAAACAGTTGAGGTCTCAGCACTGATCCCTGTGGCTCACAACTCGTCACATCCTGCCAACCAGAAAAAGACCCGTTTATGCCTATCCTCTGCTCCTGTCAGCCAGGAAACCTTCTACCCATGTCAATATGTTATCCCTTATACCATGAGCTTTTTTTCCCCCCAATAACCTTTGATGTGGCATTTTATCAAATGCCTTCTGGAAATCCATGTACAGTACATCCACCAGCTCCCTTTTATCCATGTTACTTCCTCAAAGATCTCCAATAAGTTGGTCAAACATGATTTCTCTTTCACAACACCATTTTGACTCTGCCTGATTACCTTTAACTTATCCAAGTGCCCTGCTATAGCTTCTTTAATAATAGCTTCTAACATTTTCCCTATGACAGATGTTAAGCTAACTGGCCTGTAATTTCCTGCTTTCTGTCTCCCTCCCTTTTTGAAAAATGGAATTACATTTTCTATCTTCCAATCTAATGGGACCATCCTGAATCGAGGGAGTTTTGGAAAATTAAAACCAATGCATCAACTATCTCACTAGCCACTTCTTTTAAGACCGTAGGATGAAGTCCATCAGGACCCGGGCACTTGAATGCTCACAGCCCCAACAATTTACTCATACTTACACAAATTCTAACTACTCTCTGGCTAAAGAAGTTTCTCCTGAATTTCCAGTTAGATTTATTAGAGACTACCTTCCAATTGTGGCCCATAGTTCTGATCTCCCCTACAACAGCTATGACATGGAGTCATTGAGGCGGACAGAATAGATGCATTTAAGGGGAATGTAGATAAATTTGTGAGGTGGGAAGAAAGACAAGAATGTGCTGAAAGGTCATCGACCTGAAACATTAACTCTGTTTCTCTCTCCACAGATGCTGCCAGACCTGCTGAGTATTTCCCCTACTTTATGTTAGAAGAATAGGCTGGTATGTTTGATGAACTAGGGTAGGGGGAGGCTTGTCCAGACCATAAACCCCCGTAGACCAGTTGAGCTGAGAGTGTCTGTGATGAATATTTGAAGCACGTTGGTAAGGTAGCAAAGTGATTGCTAGTCCTTCACATAGTAAACTTAAAGCATCAAGTGATGCTACATTGTATTTGATGGGGTTTGAAAGTGAAAAATGCAGGCAAAAAGTCAAGACCATAGTGGAGACACTAGTCAGGCTGGATGGGGTACACTGGGAAACACTGGTCAGACAAAGTTGGGTTTTAAACCCCAAAGGGTGTCGGATGAAGGAAACAATTGAGAGAGTTGAGGAGTTCCATAGTCTGAGGCTCTGCAGAGAGTCAAAAACAATGCAAACTTGATCTCAGCACAGTAAGGATCCAGGAGGAGGGAGAACATTTTGGATAATGTATTAACAGATTAGAAGGAGCAAGATGTGCGGCTTAGAGAAGCATTAGCCTGAGTACAATTGCTGAAATAAGGCTACAAGAATTAATAGGGTTTAATTTTAGAGGTATAGAATTGAAAAGTAGAGACGTTTATGTTAAACATGTATCAAACTTTTGCTAGAGCACATTAGGAGTACTGTGTACAGTTCTGGTCACAATATTAGAATATAGAAGCACTGGAGAGATTGCCAAATAGATTTACAGACTGCAATGTTACAAATATCAGGAAAGGATTAACTGGCTGGGTCTTGTTTCTCTTGAAAAGAGAAAGCTGAGGGGTGACCTACTGGAGGTCTTTAAAATTATGTAAGATTTTTATTGAGTATACTGACATTGTTTCCACATACGGGGAAGAGCAAAACTACAGGTCAGCAGTAGGAGATAGTCACCAAGAAATCCAATATGGAATTCAGGCGAAACTTTTTTATACAGAGAGTGGTGAGAATGTGGAATTTGCTACTGCAAGGGGGAGTTGAATTGAATAGTATAGGTGTATTAAGATCTCAATAAACATATGAGGGAGAAGAGGCTTGAAGGTTATGCAGATAGAGTTAGATGAGGAAAGATGGGAGGAGCCTTGTGTGGAGCATAAGCAACGGTATAGGCTGGTTGGGTCAAAGAGCCGGTTTCTGTGCTGTATATTCTGTGTAAGGTGGGGCAGTTAGCTTAGATGGTTAGTGTGTGATTCAGAACAACACCAACAGCGATTCCTCTTCCGGCTAAAGCAGACCTCATGCTACTCCTGACAGTGGAAGGCAATGGTAAACCACCAGTGAAAACAGAAAAAACATCCAGGGAAATGGCTTAGGTTGAAGCATCAGCAGATAAGAAGCCAAGGACGTGCCTTTGGATAGAGAACAAATGAACAATATTCTATGAAATAGAAACTAGGAAGTAAATTGATGGAAAGAAAATGATTGGAGGATGAGAGGAATTGAGAGTAGATGTGAGGGGGCTTGATAGGGTGGACACCAGGAGATGTTTTCCCTTGAGGGGAGGCTAGAACTAGGGGACACAATTTAAAAATAAGAAGTCTCCCATTTAAGATGAGGAGGTTTTTTTTTTCTCAGAGAGTTGTTAGTATGTGGAATTCTCTTCCTCAAAAAGCATTGGAGGCTGGGTCATTGAATTTGATCGGCAAGGGATTCAAGGGTTATAGAGGGGCTAACAGGAATGTGGAATTGAGACCACAATCAGATCAGCCATGACCTAAACAAATGGTGGAGCAGAACTGAAAGGCTGAATGGCCTACTCCTGCTCCTAGGTCCTATGCTCCTTAATTCCTATCAGAGAGTAATTCTAAAGTAGAGAGAGGAATTACCTGTCAGACTACAAGATTTTTCTTATATCCTGTCCAGAAGCACGATAGAAACATGAGAAAAGTCTTCCCAGATATACAAGCAGAATTCACATCTTGAACAAACTCTAACTAGTTAGAGAGCTAAGAGCCGTTAAAATACAATGATTGGCATATTATGCTTGATAAATGTGACCTTATTAATTGTTTGTAGTTCCAGTAGACAGTCTGGAAGGAAGTTCCTCTTCAGTTGTGCAAAACTGTTGCTAGGCAACCATCAACTATTCGATCCAAAATAGGAAGAACAGAACGTCAATGACATAATAACAAGTCACAATTCATTTGAATTCAAAAATGTTCAATGATGTCAATCGATGATACAATTACATCATAATTAAGATTAATATTATAAAGATTCCTCTCACTGGCATTGGGTCACACAGATCCATATATAAGAATTGTCTCCATTTTGTCCAGGGTCATTGCCCTCTCTTGAACTTCTTCCCTAAACCCTCCTCTCTATATTTTCAAACTGCTGAAATAGGCACATTGCAGTCTTCTATCTTAACTTGCTTTGTCCCAGAATCTCCACACCGTGTTCTCCAACTGCCTTCCTCCCTCCTACAACTTGCAGGTTTTTAAACAATGGCAACAATAACTTGTATTTCTGTAGTGGGTTTAACATAGTAAAACACTCCAAAGGTTCTCCACTGTGACATAATCAAATAAAATTTGACACCAAGCCACATCAGGAGATATTAGGACAGACGACCTAAATCTTGGTCAAAGAGATAGGTTTTAAAGAGCACCTTAAAAAAGGAGAAAGAGGTGGAGCACTGGGGAAGTATAGGGAGGGAATTCCAGAGCTTAATGCCTAGGAGACACAGCTCTTCCAGTGATAAATGGTTTAATTGATCTGTGTTCGATTATGTTAGTCTGTTGACTGATCGATGTTCATTGTGTTTGATTGATTAACCCTGGGCATAGCCTCTGAGAGCTAAACAGAAGCTTCCAAAAAGAACTGAGAAGCCAGGGTTGTGAACAAATTTGGAAAAGTGTTTCCTTTCAAGTAGATCATTCCAGGTCACAACAACTCATTGTGTAAAAAAAAAATTCCCATCTCCCCTCAGGTTCTTTTGCCAATCTTAAATCTGTGTCTTCTACTTATCAGCCAGCCTGCTGGTGGAAAATGTTCCTCCCTATTTACTATTTACCACCTTCCCTTTCAGGTGGGTATAAGAGATCCAATGGCAGTATATCAAAGAACAGCAGGGGAGTTCTCGCTGGTGACCTGGCCAATATTTATCCCTCAATCAACATCACTAAAACAGATTATCTTGTTATTATCACATTGCTATTTATGGGAGTTTGCTGTGTACAAAGTGGCTGCTGCATTCCCTGCAAATGACTGTATTGGTAACAAGGCACTTCATTGACTACGTCCTGTGATCCTGAAAGATGCTATATAAATGCAAGCCTTTCTTTCTTTCCCTTTTTTATTCTATCGAATCCCATGGGAGGGGAGTGGGGGGTGGGGGGGGGGGGTGGGGGGGTGGGGACGGATCCTGGCTGTTCTACCTTTGTACCATAAGGGAGTTGAGCCTCGTCATATCTGTAGAGAAAAAATTTGCAGGGCTTCTGGGTAAAGGCGGGGAAGTGGGACTTGGTGAGTTGCTCTTACAAAGAGCTGACACACATATGATGGGCTGAATGCCCCTCTTTTTGCAGTAACCCCCTTATGACAAGGCTGAGCTATTGCTAATTTGCATTCTAATAGAGAGCAGGAATCAAAGCAAGGATCACTGGGTTTATCTCTGGGTTCGTGAGATGCAATATCAAGTAATTCACTAATTAAGGGGACTAATAATAGAATACCTGATGCACAGATTGTAGTGTAGGATGACGTATAACACATGCATGACAAAGGATAGGGGAAACTCCAAGAGAAGGAATTTCCAATGGCAATCAGATATTCTTTTCCTTCTTGGTAAATTACCTTTACCAAAAATAACTTGACCTGATGATCTTCACCTGAGTCCGTGCAGAGGTACAATATGCAGGAAGCTGATAGTCATAATGGCAGAAAAGCACTGCCAGGGGTTATTCACAGAGGCGATAATTGGGCAATTATCACATATAGTTGTAATGCAAAATTCACTGGGCAATTAAAAACCTGCTAGAAACGAGTGCCTCGTGGGGAGCAGTGTTAGCAGGAGCATTCTCCCCAGTGTCCTGACCCATATTTATCCCTCAACCAACATCATTAAAAATAAAATTGATGATCTGGTCATTATCACATTTCTGTTTGTGATCTAACTAATGAAAAAGTACCAGTTTCCTGCTTCTTTCAGTAACTAACACCTCCATATTATAAGGCATGAATGGAAGGAGAAAAATGATTCTGTTTTACAAAAGTATGCCACTCTTTACATTTTATAAAATTTCATACAACTCACTTAAAATAAAATGTACTGTGGTGGTACTTCTTCAGGTTTTAACACAGTGGGGGAGTGAGATCAGATGGCAAGTCACTATTAGGGTTATCAATCCTCTAGGGATGTCTAGAGCCCGAGGAATTGGCAGCTCTAGTGAAAAGTCATTGGAAACATTAAAACAAGTTTTTTAAACATTCTTTGACCACGTTTCTTTATCAAAGCTAACAGACCCCTTCAAGTTATGTAAATAATCTCTCACAAGGCTAAATGCAATAGTCACTTCTGGAGCTCAGACAAGCATTCATAATGAAGCTATCTGGAAAAACAGATGTCTGGCCATCTGTTCAGCCTGCATTTGCTGATACAGTTGCCGGATGGCCTCATTATGAATGTTTGGCTGAGCTCCAAGAATGACTAATGCATGAGCCATGTTTACACAACTTGAAGGGGTTTGCCAGATTTGTTTGATTGACAGTTCTATTAGCTTGTAATAAGTTAATATTTCTTTAAAGTGGTTTTTCAATTACTGTTTGTTTATTTGGACAATATTGAGATGTGTTAAGAGGGTTAAAGATTTCCTCAATGGGACTTTAACTGACTTTGCTTGATTGACAGTTTTATGAGAATGTAAGAAAGCAATTTTTTTCAAAGGGATTTTTGGATGGCTGTTTTTTTAAGGTTTCATGAGCATTTCAAAGGGTTGCCAGTGTTATTATATGGCTCATTGATTGTGTACCTAATGAATAATGGGGCATGGGAGATATGAGAAAGCATGGAAAATGCAAGGGAGGCATGGGACATATGAGAGAGCATGGAGGGGGCATGGAGGTTAGTGAAGGGTGAGGGCAAGAAGGCCTATCAACCATTTCAAGAACTGGGCTGATGTCCCAGTAAAGAGAGACAGGCCTTCTAACCTGCAGGCCTCAACATCTGCCCACCTCTGTTCCCACCCTGGGTCTGTCTTGGGAGGCAGTGGCAGGATTCCAGCCCAATTCAACACCCAGAGACCAAGCAGGAGAATAAACTGCCTTTTAGAAGTTGGGACCACAACATTGGGAAATGGCTTGATTTGTGGTTCCAGAACTGAAGATGAAAAATCTGGCCCCGGATCTTTGGATGATATTGCCTAGGGGCAGCATGTGGATGAGAAACAGGAGGGGTCAAGGATAAATCTGTCAGTACAGTATGTGAGGAGAGAGAGCTAATTAGAATAGCAGTTTGCATGGGGCTGAGGAAGGGAAGGTGGGTCAGCAGCGGTTTAATGGGAATAGATTCAAGGGGGCAAGAGATGGGTCTCATGGACAAAATGAACTTGGGCATGAAGGGAGGTAAGAGAAAAACTGGAGAGAGATATTAGTTCAGCTCTATGGCTAGGGGGAACCATGGTTGAAGGCCCACTCAATGAAAAGGGGAAAGGAGGGATGTGGCAGAAGCAGCTGAGCAGATGGTCTCAATCTTATTGACAAAGTTCAGGAGCTCCTCTCACTTAATGTTGGAGGTGAGGGTGCAAAGGCCAGAGGAGGGGTCTTTACGGAGTTGAGTAGTTGTGGAAAAAAGAATCTGGTGTTTATCTTTGCATTCCAGAATGGTTCTGGAGTAGGGAGAGGTCTTGCCGGATGGTGGACCGGACCCAGTAGTCCTTAATGTGAGCCAAGAAAAATTACAGAATCACAGAATGATTACAGCATGGAATGAGGCCATTCAGCCCATTCTGTGTGCGCTGGCTCTCCAGATCAGCAATTCACCTAGTGCCATTCCACCACCCTCTCCCTGTAACCCTGTACATTCTTCCATTTCAGGTAATAGCCCAGTTCCCTCTTGTAAGCCTAATTGAACCTACCTCCCCAAAACTCTCAGGCAGCACATTCCAGACCTTAACCACTTGCTACATGCTGCAGATCTGGTGATGAATGGTTAAACCAGTTGTGACAATTCCCTCACTATCGCTGGGTCAAAATCCTCCCTAATTTCCTCCCTAACAGCACTGTTGATGTGTACACGCCACATGGACTTTTTAAAAAAATCATTCATGGGATGTGGGTATCGCTGGCTGGGCCAGCATTTATTGGCCATCCCTAATTACTCTTGAGAAGGTAGTGCTGAGCTGCCTTCTTGAATCGCTGCAGTCCATGTGGTGTAGGTACACTCACAGTGCTGTTAGGAAGGGAGTTCCAGGATTTTGACCCAACGACAGTGAAGGAACGGCGATATATTTCCAAGTCAGGATGGTGAATGACTTTGAGGGGAAATTGCAGGTGGTTCCCATGTGTCTGCTACCCTTGTCCTTCTAGATGGTAGTGGCCTTGGGTTTGGAAGGTGCTATCTAAGGAGGCTTGGTGAGTTCCTGCAGTGCATCTTGTAGTTGGTACACACTGCCGCTACTGTGAATCACTGATGGAGGGGGTGAATGTTTATGGATGGAGTGCCAATCATTGGGCTGCTTTGTCCTGGATGGTGTTATGCTTCTTGAGTGTTGTGGGAGCTGCACTCATCCAGGCAAGTGGAGAGTATTCCATCACACTCCTGACTTGTGCCTTGTAGATGGTGGACAGGATTTGGGAAGTGAGGAGGTGAGTTACTCGTTGCAGAATTCCTAGCCTCTGACCTGCTCTTGTAGCTGCAGTATTTACATGGCTAGTCCATTCAGTTTCTGGTCAATGGTAACCCCAGGATGTTGACAGTGGAAGATTCAGTGATGGTAATGCATTGAATGTCAGGGGACGATGGTTAGATTCTCTCTTGTTGGAGGTAGTCATTGCCTGGCACTTTTGTGGCACAAAGGTTACTTGCCACTTGTCAGCCCAAGGCTGGATATTGTCCAGGTCTTGCTGAGTTTGGACATGAACTGCTTCAGCATCTGAGGAGTCGTGAATGGTGCTGAACATTGTGCAATCATCAGTGAACATCTCCACTTCTTACCTTATGATGGAAGGAAGGTCATTGATGAAGTAGCTGAAGATGATTTGGCCTCAGACACTCCCTGAGGAATTCCTGCAATGATGCCCTGGAAGTGAGATGACTGCACCGGTGCCAGAAGGCAGCTCACCACCACCTTCTCAACGGCAATTGGGGATGGGCAATAAATGCTGGCCCAGCCAGTGACACCCACATCCCATGAGTGAATTTAAAAAACATTTGTGCACCATAAACATTCAAGTCTACATCCCTTAAACTTAAGGGAGCAAAGATGGAGGCTGCACCAAGGGGACAATCAGTGGCATAATGGGGAACACAGAACCTTCCCCGTTGCACAAACTCACCCACACACAATCATACATACATACATGCACAATCCCAATATGTTTAATGGTACGGAATTCCCTCTATTAAACCTGCAAGTCATGTTATTTTAATAGAGGGTTTTCAGTGCAGCTATGGACCCTGGAATAACCCTACCTGCATTACCTTCCTCTGGCTTTCTCTGTCTCTCCAGTGAAAGTAATTGCATGAGAACATCTGCAGACTGTGAAGGGAAAAGTACAGAGAAAAAGAGGAAAAGATAGAATGTATTAACGCCACTTTGGGCGTGTGTGTCGGACGCAGATTGCTACCACCAGCCGTGTTTCAAACGAGAACCAGCAACTGAGAATCTCACCTGCAGCATGGTCCAACAGCAGCATCAAAGACACTCAGACAGACTTGCATTTGTTATTTAAATTTCTTTAATGTATGATACAGTATTTCTTGTCAGCCTGAGTGAATAGAGCATTGTTTTGCTTATGTTTTTTTTTCAGAATCTCATCTGTCATGAATATGTAACACAGAAATAATAACACATTATACAAATAATTCAAATATATTTATATATAAAAAAAGTACTGTACCATCGTCAAGGACAGCCAAGGAGTACCAATTAAATAAAGCTCTTCAGCAACTGAACCATTACAATAAATATATAAATTATAAAGAAAAAGTCAAAGTATGTACAGAGATAACCAGAACCTTTCATCATTCAGGTTAAAATATCCAGGTAATTACAAATTGAATGATGCGGTTTCGAATTCCTTGAACAATGCAGCAAAGGGAAACCCTCCCACAAATCTTCAATCTGCAGGAATTGTCTTCTTAAATATTGTAAACAATAAACAATGTAAAATAAACGGAATTTTCCAGTGTTGTCTTTAGCGCTCTTCAGAGGACACCCCATAGAATGGATCAGCAGCAGCATCAGCCCTGCACCACCTAACCCACTGAGAACTTTGAAAATATCCGCAGAAATTAGCAAAAGAGAAACCTGGTGGGGCCTGGACGCCTGTTGCCGCCCTTTGACATCCAAGCTCAAATCCAGCCCAGGCTGATGGGATGAAACTTATTGTCTGCTGGCTAGAAGGGGATCCTACTTCGAATGTGCTGGCAGACTCAACCCAGCTCCCAGCAATGGAAATGGGATGGGGAGTGTTTGGGAGGCAGGGGGAAGGGCCGGGTTAGCCCAGAGTCCATATTTAGCACTAAAATTGGCAATCTCACTCATTCAGGCCATGTGGATAGACGGTGTGGCGATTGGGAGCAGAATCAAAATCCTACTTTGGCCTGGTATAGGAGTGGGATGGCCTCTCTTCGGACTGTGGCACACAGTCGGTCAAGGCAGAAGGGAACGTTGTGTATAAACCAATGGTGTACCTGGCCCAGGAGTGCTTGATGCTTGTTTGCCCATCGCTAACGTACCATGGTTACTTGGCACCTGGAGCATGAAACTGGCACTGTTTTATCAAAACTGTCCGATTTCCATCTCCATTTTGGAAATGATGAACCGGACGATTTGCAACATCAGTTTTGTGACAGGCAGGATTTTGAAAACCTGTCTGTCTCGCCTTCCTGCTCGTTCTGACAAGCTCCTCTTGCTCCTCCTGGATCAAGAAAGATGAAGTGTTGGACCCTCTCAAACCTCTACTCCTGCTACTACCATCCCAAGCAGTGGGTCCTCAGTAGACCCTCCCAGTATTAGACCTCGGGGACCAATTAAGCTCTGACAAGAGCACAAAAAGAAACTTAGGCATTTAAGCTGGAGAATATCTCTAAGTATGTACTCAAGATGCAATAAAAGATGGAGTTAAAAAGAAAATCTCAGGATTTTACCACCAATTGCTTTTACTTAGCCTTTACATGTAGGAATGGGTCACTGATAAATCGTCAAAGGTGTTGCTCTGGGGGAACTTCCTCGAAACTGATCTCTCATTCGGTCAGTGTATTTTCAGCAGGAGGGAGCAAGGACCTCCAGTGCCACGCCCAATGTGAAGATTTTATTTATACGTTAACAGCAGCACGGCTAACTTTAACACAATAAACTACGGGAAACTTTAAATTAGAGGGACACATGGCACAGACTCCCGGCGCTATCTTCTTTAGTTGCTTCGGACCAGGGGACTGACAGGATCTTGGGAGGACAGAAGTGTGCCCTAGGGCAAAGACTACCAGTGCGTGTGATACATGCAGGGTCCCAAGACCGTCCTCCCCGCCACCCCACATTCACACACCCTATTTATACAATCTGGTCACACAGTGGACCCAAGAGACTGCCACACAATTAAAATGTTGTCGAAGGGAATGGAAGATGTTGAGGGTCATGGGGATCAACGGGCCAAAGGGAAGAACAATTTTACGGGCAGGTATCAAAGCGCTTTGTGCATTTGAGCTATAGAACTCCCGGCCCAACCAGCTCTGTAGGTTAATCACAGCCTCAATTCAACTCTCATTTAAAACCAGGGGCCTACATCCTCACTGAATTATGAAGTTTTGAAGGGTGGGAGGGAACGTGCGTGCAGCTCTCTCCTACTCCTCAGTAACAAAGTTTGCAATGAATGTCATGGAATCAAGGTCATGCACATGGCTCGTGGTGTGAATGTCAGCAGAGAGTGGCACTCAGAGGGCTTCTGCTTGCTCTGATGTTACTCTTAACGGACCTCTATCTCTGTCCTGCATTCCCTCCTGGGATCACGGTATCACTACACTTTGTATTACTGAATTACAGCAAAGATACATTTATATCTCCTACTCTGCTTCAGCAAGAGATAATTAGATGGTAAAAATTACAGCTTGTTTGGCCCAACTGCTCTGTGCTGATGTATATACCTCACATGGGCAATTATCCTAATCTCATATATTCACCCTGTTTTCATATCCTCCTTTTCTTTAAAGATCTATAACGCCTGCAGCCTTATTTCAAGGTGCTGGTGGGAAAAGTGTACCAACCTTGCATTTATATAGTGTTTTTAACATAGTACAACGTCCCAAGGCATGATCTAACTAAACTAACAACCTTCATTGTTGATATGGTCTCTGTTTCAATGACTGAATGCATTCCACTCATTCTCTAGGAAAAGGTTTCCTCTGTCCTCAGTCCCAAATCTATGACAATTAATCTCACATCACTGTCCCCTTGTTCCAGACCCTCAGCCACTAGATCCAGTCTGTTTCTCTCCACTCTGCCCCAGCCCTCCATAATTTTAAACACCTCAGCAAAATCACCCAACAGTTTCTAAAAAAAAAAGAATGGCCTCAGTTTTTCCAGGTCTTTCCTAGTATTTGTATTTCCGCATACCAGGCAGCATCCTAATGAAATAAAAGCAAAAAACTGCAGATGCTGGAAATTTAGAACAAAAACAAAATACCTGGAAAAACTCAGCAGGTCTGACAGCATCTGCGGAGAGGGATACAGTTAACGTTTCGAGTCCGTATGTTATCGTGGGTGATATTGTTTCATCTCCACCTTTTAGCCATTTCGATCCCTTCCCCCACCCCATCTGCCATTAGCTTGTCCTGCTTGCCACCCTTAATGTCCCCATTAGCACATTCCTTAGATAATGTCACCACCATCAACACCCCTTTGTTCTTTAGTCTATGACATCTTTGGCAATCTCTTCCTGGCCTCCACTTATCACTGGCTGCCTATCGAACTCCTCCTGTCCCACCCCCCTCAACCAGCTTATATTTCATCTCATTTCTATATTTTTCAGTTCTGATGAAGAGTCATACGGACTCGAAACTTCAACTGTATCCCTCTCCGCAGATGCTGTCAGACCTGCTGAGTTTTTCCAGGTATTTTTGCTTTAGCATCCTAATGAAGCTGTGCTCAACATCTCACCTATAGAGTGGAGCCCAAGGCTGTACATTTCACAAAGAACCTCCTCCCCCACCCTCCCCCACAATGTTCTGCACTGTTGTGTACCAATTTCAGCACAGGGCAGGATCAGGATTGCATGTGACGCCCCACGAAGCGGAAGAGCTGACCAACACTCACTGGACTCGCACATGAAGAGAATGGGCATGTGGGCAAGGTAGAAAACAAAAGGAACTCAACACCTGTGAAAGCCGGTGCTTTCATGCGAGATGGCAAGAAAATACACAAAAATATATTAGTATTGTGCTTATTCAACTCAAGTGTAAGTTCCAAATGAATATGGTTTATAAAATGAAAATGGTATCAATTAGTTTTACTTGGGGTGTCACTTTTGGTCTCACTAGTAGTGAGTTAATGAGGAAAACAGGGTGATTAGAGTGATTATTAGAGTCAAATATGACAGCAAGGTGGCAAAAAGTCTGGAACCGCGTCAGACAGCAGCTAATGACAGCACAGATACAAAGAAAGAGAAAGGGACATGTCTAGAGAATGTACACCAGCACACCATGTATAGAAACGCATTGATATAATAAAGCAAGACAGAGAGAGGGAACGGGTATAACAAGTGAAGGAAGGGGAGAGACACGCAGCAGAAAGCAGACGCACAGCAAGTTGAAATCACAGGGATGCAGCAAATAAAGAACAGGTGAAAGCCTTTCTTTTAAAATATACAGAGAGCGAGCAAAGGGGAATCAGACAGACACAGCAAGAATACTGAAAAACCAGATCAAGCGAGGCTGACTTTACAAGAACTCAATTTCATGAGCAAGCTGTATCCTAGGACAGGACATATTAGAAACTTAACAAAGGAATTGGTGATAATTAGCTTTGATTATCGATATTTTACAGGACATTGTACTGCTATCCTCTGGCACTGTCAGCAGCTGCCTCCAATCTAGCCAGCAGTGCAGCGGCACATTCAAAACCAATCAGCACTTACATGCATTAGTTTCATAATCCATTGTTTTCAACAGAAACATGCTCCTGGGAAATATATTCACTGGGATAATCAAATTCTGTTCTCAGGTTGGGCTATTTAATCCATCAACACCAGCTATATAGCAGGGTTAAAATAATCAGCCAAATATTCAGGCATTTCCCAGGAAACATTGATGCAAGCGTTCTTAGGAGGTTAGTCCTCTGCACAAGTTCATTAGCAGGACGCTGAAGCCTTAATCGTTTCCAAATGGAGACGTGACTTTATTCCCTTCAGTCCGTTGTTTCCATTTCCCTCAGGAAATGACAACATCTTAATGCAACAAAGCTGAGGTTTACACCGCAAGTCATTTATCCAGAGCCGTGAGACCATGTAATCAGTTCTTGAGGCTGCAGCCCATGTTTGTACTTGGCTGCTAGTGTTGGTATATCTCACTGGGTTTGCTGTCAGGTTGTAGGTATCGGCTGTAGCTCAATGAGGTAGCACTCTTGCCTCTGGGTTAGCAGCTCAAATCCCCACGTGAGAGGCTGTAGTGCATTGTCTCGGCTGAAACTCCAGTCTAATACTGAAATTCTGCTTTTCTGATGAGATGTTAAGCCTAGGCCCTATCTGCCCTCCCTGGTGGATGTGACAGTCTTTCAGAGAAAAGCAAAAGGTTTTCTCCCTGATGTACCAGCCCCTCAGCTAACATCAGATTAACTGATCACTTTCAACTTGCTGTTTGTGGGAGCTTGCTTTGCCCACATTGGCTACTTCATTACAGAAGTGACAGTATATACAGAAGGGAAAACCAGTAGAACTTGGGAAATGACTGGAACTGGTACTGTAGACATTAAAATGGAACTGCAGTTCAGACCAGTACCAGTCATCTCCAAGTTTAACTGTTTTTTCCTTCTTTATCAGCTGTAAATTGTTTTGGGAGATCCTGGTATTGTGAAAGGCTCTATATAAATGCAAGCTCTCTCTCTCTCTCTCTTTCTTCCAGTCAGCTACATGTCAATGGACATACGGTCACAGATAGAGCAATGATTTCATGCTGTCAAATTGTTCTTCACATAGCCACTAAAGCTCTTAACTTCCATTTTCAATATTTTCAGTTCAAGTATCATCCCCCCTTGTGCTTTTCGGATGCAATGGCTCATTGATGGATACCCAAAGACTCTCTGAGCTCCAGATTCACCCCCACCATATTGAAACAGATGAAACGTATTTCACAAAAGGTCACTTTACATGACAGAGAAAGAAATCTTTAATCCCATTAGACTGGGCTGAAGTCAAATCAAAGCCCCAGAGGTAAAAGGCCAATTTATCAATGTTGTTTTGTCACTCTGGCCCCAATAAAATGGACTCCTGTCCTCAAAGGAACAGAATAACATCACGTTAATTCTTAGCAACTTCAAAAAATTAAATGCTACTTACAAAGTTCCTCCTATGGTTAGCTGATTCCACTTGGAACCCAGTCTCTCCTCACTCTCTGTCGCCACCAATGGTCCCATTGAGATGTTATTAAGGTCAATAGCAATAAATGAAAAGGGATCAAGCTCCAGCTAGTTTGCCTTCTACCATCCTGGTGGACACATGATCCAATGATAATAGAGTTGTTGACTGATCATTACTGTCAATCTCTGTCAATGAGTCTACAACTGATCGAGACATGAAGTGAGGAAAATCCCTACTAGTGAGAGCTTTGGGAACCATAGGTCCAAAGTCATGTGTTTCTCACAAGCATGTTACAATTAGCAAATGCCAAGTCTCAAATCATTCATGTACTGTATCCCAAAATGTTATTATACCAATCCTTACCAATTATTTGCACGTTCCCAAAACAAACAATAAAATGGTGTTTTAAGGTACAAGTTGGATTCAATGTATGTCTCCGTTGACAACTCTGGCTAAGAAGTTCATGACCATATCCTAGGTTCAAGGTTCATAATTTAAGTTACAACTCCGGTGTAGTATTGTGAATACCGTATTGTTAGATGCTGTGCTTAAAAATGGATGTTAAATAAAGGGCCTCACCTGCCTGTTCCAGTAGATATTGAAGATGCTGTGGTTCTATTTGAAGAAGAGCAAGGCTATCCCTGTTGTCTTCGCTGGTTGTGATACTGGACTAGTAACCCCTAGTTCAAATTCTATTATGTTAAGCAGTGGAATTGAAATCAATTATTCTGGTAATTTATGGGCTAGCACCAGAAAACAGTGGCCATGAGCTGCCGGATTACTGTAGAGACTCAAATGCTTCACTAATATCCTACACATGACCCTGTCCCACACCATGGGGTTCGTCTTCACTCCCTGGATGGTAATCTGGCAGAACAGATTGTGATGTTCAGATGTTTTTTTTTTAAAAGGGTATGCAATCTACCTGCCATACTACCACCCAAGGCCAGTGATACCCACGTGCTAAGGACAAATTCCCCCAAAAAATTCCTCACCAGCATTCCTACCTCAGCAACATAGAATCTAGGACTGGAATTTATGGGTGCAAATCCAGCGGCTCCATCCAACCCCACCACGTGTATGTGATGATGTCAGGCCAGTATCATGACACCAGGAGGCAAGCGGCAATCGGAAGCCCGCCCGCCATTTTGAAATAACCCATTAACAAGCTGTTGACCTTGTTAAAGAGTCAATTGTATGCAATTTTTCATTGCCCGCTCTATCTTTAGGGCATTGGATGGGAAAAAGTTTGGGAGTGCTTTACGTCAGGTATGAGGGGGCGGCACAAGAGCGGAAGAGAAAGCTACCAGCAGGACCACGGCTGCAATTAGGAGCAGAGTCTGCTGGTGAATTGGCAGTGTTTGCATGTTTTTTGATCTCGCCTATGCTCCATTTTGAGCCTGCCACAGGTAAAGAGAGAGTGAGAGGGCTGGTGTCCGACTCCCTGTTCATATCATAACTCCACTCCTGCGTGACGTCTCAGCCTAGTCGCTTGATTGGGTGCAGAGCCCCACTAGGCACCGCTAACTGGGCAGCCTTCCTGCCAGACTGCTGCCCATTTGGCCATTCAAAGCTTGATTCACTGAGCTGAGGCAGCTGGCTGGGGGTGGGGGGTGGGGGGGGGGGGGGGGTTGCAAGCAGACCACTCACTTCCTATCTGCCTTCGTCAATCTGCTGAGTACCATAAAATGCAGCCCATATAGAGTGAGGCAGCACAGAAGGCCATTCGACTCTTAGAAACTAGGAGCAGGAGAAGGTCATTTGGCCTTTCAAGCCTGCTCCACCATTCATTATAATCATGGCTGATCATCCAACTCAATAGTCTACTCTCGCTTTCTCCCTGTACCCTTTGATCCCTTTCGCCCCACGAGCTATATCTAACTGCTTCTTGAAAACATACAATGTTTTGGTCTCAACTATTTTCTTGGGTAATGAATTCCACAGGCTCACCACTCTCTGGGTGAAGAAATTTCTCCTCATCTCAGTCCTAGATGGCCTCATCATATCTGTGATTTTACTTTGAAAGAGCTATTCAATTGGACCCACTCCCCATGCTTTTTCCCACATCCAAGGAAAAGTTCCCCCTTAAAGTATTTATCCGATACCCTTTAGAACCTTATTACTGAATCTGCTTCCATCGCTCTTTCAGGCTGTGGATTCCAAGTCACGTCTACTCGTTGCACAATAAAATTCTCCTCATGTTGTCTCTGCTCCTTTCTCCAACAGCTTTGAAACTGTGTTCTCTGATTCCCAACCCTCCTTCCCATCAGAAATAATTTCTCCTTATTAACTCCACCAAAACCGTTCATGATTTTGAAGACCTCGACCAAATCTCCCCTCGGCCTTCTAAGGCAAACAACCTCATCGTCAAAGACAAGTCAATTGGTCAATTGGATCATTGCAGTCTGGTGGTGGTGCATAATAGCTGCCACATTTGCCTATGTAGTATCAGGAACTGCACTTCAAAAAGAATTCCTTGCATTAAGTACTTTGATCCCAAAAAACGCTATCATAAATACAAATATTGTCACAAAACCTAAGAGATTTTTGCTGCAGTATGTGATAGAGCGAACTATTATCAAGGAACTTTCTTCAGTAAATCAGTAAAATGACCAGTGTCACTGAGCCATCCAGAGAAGATGGGACCTGGTTTCAAAGCCTGCCTGCACTGAGCTAGTTAATCTCAGCCAACACACGGGGTTCGAGGATGGGAAAAGGGACACAACTGGCCTCAGACAAGGAGAGAGCAAAATCAGTCAGAGTTCGCCCTCTAGTCCCTTGTGCATCAAACATGTGCAGGTGGGAACAGGGTTGGCTGCGTATCACAGGCTTTTGGCCTGGCTTGGCCCATCACAGTTGTATAGTCCATAGATTCACATACACTTAGGAAAAGTGCAGAGGAGCTGGCTTCATCCATAGAACCAGCACCCAGCACTTTCAGGAGAACTGAGGAGAAAGACTTGAGTGTCAGAATGACATTTTTTTTTTTTAATAGAAGATTTGGAACAATCAACTTCTGCGGCTGAGCTGTTTTAGCTTGTCAAGTCAACAATTCAATATACTAACAGCAAGCTTTGATAATTTGGGTAAGAGCCTTCATCGAAATTATGGTGCTGGAAAGAATCCTGAGGAAAAGCCTTCCGTTATAGAATCAAATTCATGTCGCTTTCCCTGGCTGCACTGTTCCATTGAACCCAAAATGATGGTTCAAACCTCAGCCGAGTACATTGTCTGTTCAGCTACAGTGTCATTCAGCAGAAGTTCCCATAAGGGAAAAGAAAGGAGTGCACTGCTTATCAAGATAATTGGATATCAATGCGGGGAATAAAGTATTTTCCTTACATATCGGCACTAAATACTCCTGTAAGGAACAGCAGGTCAGATTTAAACTCCTTTTCACTCTGATCTAAAAATGTAGCTTAACCCTTGATCTCAAACCAGTATGCATCACTGCGAATTGTTTCCCATGTCCCTATGTCACCCTGCAGCTCAGTGGGTAGCTCTCAAGTCTCTAGCTTCACAGTCTTTTTTTATTATTCATTTACGGGATGTGGGCAACGCTGGCTGGGCCAGCATTTATTGCCCATCCCTATTTGTCCAAGAGAAGGTGGCGGTGAGCTGCCTTCTTGAAACGCTGCAGTCCATGAGGTGTAGGTACACAGCAGAGAACTGAGCTCAAAATCCCAGTGCAATAGGGAAGTTATTTTTTTATTCGTCCATGGGATGTGGGCATCACTGGCTAGGCCAGTGATTTTTTTTTGTCCATCCCTAATTGCCCTTGTTCAGAGGGCAGTTAAGATTGCTGTCTGTCTGGAGTCACATGTAGGCCAGACCAGACAAGGACAGCATCAGTGAACCAGAAGGGTTTTTATAACAATCGACAACGGTTTCACTGTCATCATTAGACTTTTAATTCCAGATTTTTATTGAATTCAAATGGCACCATCTGCCACGTTGGGATTTAAATCTGGGTCCCCTGGGTCTTTGAACTATTAGTCCATTGACAATACCACTATACTACCGCCTCCTCCTGCATTGCTAGGGGTGCCATCTTTCGGATGAGATGCCAAACCATGGCCCCTGTCCTGTCTTCTCGGGCACATGTAAAAGATCCCATGATAAGAGTTTGCAGAAGAGCGGGGGAGTTTTCCTGATGCCCTGACTAAACCTCATCCCTCAACTAGGCAGCTGAGCTGGTCATTTATTTCACTGCTGTTTGACGGGGCTTGCTGAACCAATTGACTGCTGCTTGGCCAACATTAAAAGGAACTTTCCTTCAAAAAAAAAAGTACTAAAGCGCATGAAACTATCGCTAAATTTCGAACGGCAGGTGGCTTTATGTGCTGCTAACCCTTGGTTGATGAGGGACTTGGAGCATGGTGGGGATGGCAGGGGGAGTTGTGGCAAGGCAGGGGGCGTTGCAGATCTCCAGACTCATTTCATGAAAAAGCCTTGCGATAGGAGACTTCGTGAGGGCTGGCTGGTGGGGTGGGGTGGGGGGGGGGGGGGGCTGGCTGCGGATGGTGGGGTGAGCGTGCACAGTCAGCTCGACTGTCGACCCTGCAGCCTCTGTGGATGTGTGGCAGAGATTAAAACTGAACGTTGCATCCTCGGGTTGCTCAACAGGCCTCGAACCAAAACCACCCCGGTGACTTCTGATTTCATCCTATCAGCCGGTGGGGAAGAGACATTGTGCTAAAGCCCCATGCACCAAACCAAACCATCCCCCACATTTTGGTTACACCATTTAACATATAAATTCCTTAAAACTCGGATACTAATAAAGGCCTTCACCAGTTGTCAGAAAGGATGTGCTGTTACTCCAGGGAATATTTACAATGTTTTTTTTTTGAAGAAAGCTACACCACAAGGGATTTCATTTCTTTTGACGTTTACCTTGTTTAACCCTAATCCGAGTTTAACCCTTGAATTAAATCATCAAACAGGCAACTTAATTGATTCGAATTAGTGCAGCAATAATAGGTCCTCAAATGGTTAAAGAAAGCCCACCTTCACCAAGAAAAAGGAAACAGCATTCAATTGTTTTTTTCTCTCTCTCTCTCTTCAAAAGCAATCTTTTCAGAAATATAAGGAGCAGTATATCTATACACCATTATGTATAATTATATGTTCGGTCACATTTTGCATGCAGTACCATTGCGCCCCCTAAACAGGAGATGAGGCACAAAGTACATTTTAGCCTTTGTTTTCTTCTTAAAACTAACTCCTGTAAGGTTTCTACTGAATTTTGCTCCTCGTATAAATTTCCCAGTGTATAATACTATTCTAAGACCACTGAAGCGTTGCTTTTTTTTTAAAATTTTAAACAGTTCTAGCTCTTATTTTTCCCCATGTTTTCACTATCAAGATAAGTAAAGAAAGCAGAACTCATATATTACATATACAGGCCCCCATAATAAATTAAAAAAAAATCTGTTTGGTCCTTTTGATCCCTGAATGTCCGAGGATTGAGAGATAGCGACTCAATGTGTTCTGTGTAACCATGTCAACCATATGGATTCAAAAACACACACACACAAAAAAAAACCCAGCCATGGCAACCATCGCCTAGGAGACCTAGCTGGGTGCTCAATGACACAGAACTGCGCCAAAGCAGCTTCCCCGCAACCTTTAAGACAGTCGTCCTCCCTACATTGTTTTTAACGTCACGTGTGCTATTGTCAGATCCAAGTCTTCTTAAATAGCTGCAATGAAATTTCACATTTTCAGGGTTCTCGAAATGTTTTCTCCAAGTTTTATGTTCCGTTTATCCTCCACCTCCTCAGCGCTGATATCTGAGGATCAGCCATCTCAAAAGGTACTTCCTCGTAATCCATACTGTCACTGCCCTAATGGAAGAGGAAGCATCATCAGGTTTGGACCCAAACCGTGGTCTACAGAGATTAGAAAACAAAGCACTCTCAGCTCCCTGCTGCCAGAGGTGACCACACCCCCCTTTCTTTTAAAATTAATTTAAGATTAAGAAGAAGTAAACACACATATAGTTTAAGCATTTGTCACAGGGTCTCACACGGAAACACAATGGTACACTGGAATGGCCACATGTTTGGGTAATCTGATGAAGGGCCTCAGGGTTTGGCTGGGTCGGGGGTATCACAAGGTCTTACCCTAGCGGGTCATTGTTCCACGTATAAGCATCAACAGTGAGCTTCAGCAACACATACAACCGGGATCTTGTCCTCATCCCAATGCCACGCATGGGCACATCCTGTGGGGTTTAAGGTAAGGGGTGGCAGTCCTGGTTCACTTTCCTGTGGCTAATCCCGGGACACTGCAGCCAGCTGCAGATCCTGAACTGCTGCCTGAGCTGAGACCAACGCATCCCGGAGTTTTGGAACCTTTCCCAGAACTGAAGAGTTTGCCTGGAATATGGCCACTGCCCATCATTATAGGCAGTGTCAGATCAGCTTAAAACTGGCCATGGGCCCCCTT
This sequence comes from Carcharodon carcharias, assembly GCF_017639515.1. Classification (NCBI taxonomy): domain Eukaryota; kingdom Metazoa; phylum Chordata; class Chondrichthyes; order Lamniformes; family Lamnidae; genus Carcharodon; species Carcharodon carcharias. The sequence goes on along the minus strand of NC_054480.1, from coordinate 131,978,553 downwards.
TCCCATCCTAAATCTGCTAAAGTCTAATGCATGAGCTTCATTCTAGACAGGAGAACATTCTAAGATGATCATTAAAACTCAATTAATTATTTGGCAAGGGCATTCCCCACAGGGATACTCGTGACTTGCACCATCTCAAGATGAGTACCCCAGTGATAGCTCCATGGCCATTTAGTTCGAAGCTATCATTTCCAGAGCCCAGTGAATGGTCTGACATCCCTAAAAAAAGAGATGCATGCCAAATATGAGTCACTGAAATATTGAACCGATACACAGGAAGATAGGAGTAGGCCATTCAGTCCATCTAACGAAAAGGCTGAAATGCATCTTAGCTCTATCTTCCTTAGTTCTGTAATTGTACAAGGCCATCAATCTCAGTTTTGAAATTTTCAATCGACACTTCCTCGCTCCAGCCTTAACTGATTTTTTTTTGGAAGGAGGATAAGAAAGACCCAGATTTCTATTAACTCTTGGGTGAAAATAGGACATAGGGACATAGGAATTAGCAACAGGATTAGGCCATTCAGTGCTTCCTGCTTGCTACACCATTTGATAAGATCATGGCTGATCTGATTATGGTCTCAACCCCACTGTCCTGTCTGCCCCCCTTGGCTCCCCTGTCTGTCAAAAATCTGCCTAACTCTTGTCTTGAATGAATTCACTGACCCAGCCTCCAGTGCTCTCTGGGGAAGAGAACTCCACAGACTAACAACCCTCTGAGAGAAAAAAAATTCTCCTTATCTCAGGCGTCTTACCCTTCAATCGTACGCCCTAGTTCTAGTCTGTCCCACAAGTGGAAACATCCTCCCGGTATCTACCCTGTCAAGTCTCCTCAGGATCTTATACGTTTCAATAAGATCACCTCTCAGGCCGGGATTTCACAATCCTGCTGTGGCAGGACCCACCACGGGGACCGGACAATCCCAGCAGCGGGCGGGGCTCGAAAATCCCACCCTCATTCTTCTAAACGCCAACCTGTGCAACCTTTCCTCATAAGATAAGCCCCTCAGCCCAGGAACGAGTCGAGTGAACCTTCTCTGAACTGCTTCTAACACAATTATATCCTTTTTCAAATAAGGAGACTAAAGCTGTACATAGGACTCCAGGTCTTTTTTTAACTCATTCATGGGCACACTGGTTAGGTCAGCATTTATTGCCCATCCCTATTTGCCCCTGAACCAAGTGGATTGCCAGGCCATTTCAGAGGGCAGTTAAGAGTCAACCACGTTGTTGTGGGTCCAGAGTCACATGTAGGCCAGACCAGGTAAGGATGGCAGATTTCCTTCCCTAAATGGCATTAGTGAACCAGATGGGCTGTCCCTGACAATGGCTTTTCTTTAATCAGTCACCATCAGGCTTTTAATTCCAGGTTTATTGGATTCAAATTCTATGGTGGGATTTGAACTTGGGTCGCCCCAGAGCATTTCCCTACACCACTGGAATCACCAGTCCAGTGACAATACCTCAATACCACCAGCTCCCTATACCGCTGAACTCCTACAAGTGAATTCTTATACACAGCCTCAGTCACGTGGCCCTGCTACTATTCTGGCTTTGCAGCAGAGAAGTTAAACATCGACCATGGGCTTAGAAAACTTTTTCAAGGCAAAAGGTAAAATACAAGAAGTGAATAGTTGATGCCTTACCTAGAAAATCAGAAATTCTTGCCCTGAATCACAGTCAGTCAGTATGGGCGACTGGTATCCTTTGGCCGTTTTAACTGGACTTTTAACCTCTTCATGCCGATCTGAAAACCATTCATGGCCTGGATGGCAGCCTGGGCACTAGTGGGGTTATCAAAACTCACAAAACCTTCAGAGAAATAATAAGACAGAAGAGGTTTTAAAGACGTGTAAAAGTGAGGTAACCCACCACATGAGAGGACAATGTTTTATTTTTCCTCCCAGTTCCTCCCTAACTACTCCTGGAGCTGGGAGGTTTTTTTTTACCTCTCACTAAAGGCAGCACTGATGCCTCCCAGTCTCAGTTACACAGCCATAAGAAGGCCAAGGTCACACATTTGCCAATGGGTTCACAGGCCGTACAGATGCAACGTTCAATCCCAGGGCTGCACCAAGAGCTGCTCTCTGCCCGGGGGATAGTAGTGTTCCTACAATTGCCCTATATCCCTGGAGAACAAAGTGAAATGAGATCAGCCAGGGTTTATGAATATATGAATTACGTGCAGGAGCAGTCTACTCAGCCAACTCCTGATCAACACCCAATGTCCTCACTGCAAACTGAGTCAGATAAGGACCGCTTTGTGTTTGATTGTGAGGTCCTCTGTAATTCTGCACCCTCCAAACCCGTGATCTCCACCAGCCAGAATGACCAGGGCAGCAGGCGCATGGAAACACCACCAGCTCCATGTTCCTCGCCAAGTCACACAGCATCCTGACTTCAATGTATAGTGCCATTCCCCCATAGCCACTGGGTCAAAATCCTGGAAATCTGTTCCTAACAGCACTGTGGGAGCACTTTCACCACACAGACTGCAGCGTTTCAACAAAGCCACTCACCAGCACCTTGTCAAGGGTAACTAGGATGGATCATAAATGCCAGCCTTGTTAGCCCAAGGCTGAATGAATAAAAGGTCAAGCAGCCTGTTGACATGAAGGTTGAGGCTCACACATGGGGAAGCAACAGGAAGTCTCCGAGATTCACTAATGCACGACCCAGATGAAATGAGAGGGGGAAGAAAGAAAATCAGATAGAGCATAAATAGGAAGAACACTGGTAACCGCTTATTCTCCCCCTCCTCACTGTCAAGTTGCTTTGACTGGTATTGGCTTCTGACACAGAACGTTTTGGGATGAAGCCCCACTCTTGAGATTGAGTAATAAAACTAGGCTGATAATTCCGTGCAGTTTTGAGGGAATGTCAGGGTGCCAGCCTTTCGGATGGAACACAAAGCACTGTCTGCCTGCTGAGGTCAACGAGGCCATGGAACTATTTGAGGGAGAGTTGGGAGCTCTCCTGATGTCATGGCCAATGTTCCTCCCTCAATCAATGGATCAGAAAAGAGAAAACCTGGTCATGGCGGGATCTTGCTGTGCACAAAATGGCTGCCATATTTGCCTATAGGAGATCGCTTTGCACTTCAAAACGATTGATCACCTGTGAAGTGCGCTGGGATTGCTCTGTGAGATGTGATAGAGCACTACACTAAATCCTTCAGTTAGTTAGCTTGAGGCTGGCAGTAAGCAGCTTGCTTAGCTACTCTCATGGCTACTTATCTTATGTGACACAGGACAAGAAGAGAAACATATCTTAAAAGATGCGGGCGGGGGGAGGGAATGTTGAATGTCTCATCTTCACAACAGAAAGGAAAAGCACAGGGTGCAATCACAGAATGACACAGCAAAGAAGGAGGCCATTCAGTCCCTCTCCCCTGTGCCAGCTCCTCCGTAGACCATTCCATTAATCCCATTTCCCTGATCTTTCTCCATTGCCTTTTTTCCCTACAAGTATTTATCCAGTTCTCTTCTGAATGTTACTTCTGAATCTGCTTCTACCACCCTATCCAGGCAATGCATTCCAGGACACTAAAACGGGCTGCACTAAAAATGCTTTTCCTCATGTCATCTCCAGTTCTTTTGCCAATCTCCTCAAGCCTGTGCACACTGATTCCAGCCCTGCTGCCACTATTTACTCTATCAGAACCACTCCTGATTTTGAACATCTCTGACAAATCACTTCTAAAGCACCTCTGCTGCAAGGAGAAAAGGAGTACAGTAAGGAAAGTTTTTTAAACAGAAGCAAGTCTTGCGAATGACCAAACGGTTTCACGTTCTACTTTTCTCCGCCCTCTTTCTTCCCTGACATTATGTTTGGGAATTGATCTGAATTTTCAATTTAAAATATTGTCCTGATGGTTGTTTCTTTAACTTGTATTCTTTAGTGGCTGTCTTCACTGGTTCTTTATTTTATTTAGGACTATGCTTGCGCTTTCTTTTTGCGGTTCCCCCACTCTATTTTTAGATACCGAGGACCCTGATCAGACCTCGGCTGCCAGAAGGGGAAGGGCAACAATCGCAGCTGCTTCAGTCTCCCGGCATAACTGAAGCCACCTCATCCCTGCTACCACTCTAATAGATCCTTAAATCTTTAAACATCGGTCAGACTACAGGACAGGAAATCACTTTCAGATTGAACAGCATTCCAGGTGTACTTTACAGAGTCGCTGAATTAAAACAATACATGGGCACACTGTTAGAATGTTCCACCCAGTCTGACACTCAGCTCTGGTGAGCTGCACTCGTCAGGTGTCGGCTCAATTTTTCACTCTGCCACTGGGTGGCAGCATTGCCCACCATGGAGTGCCATCAAGCAGCAACTGGGTTGGCTGGCTTTCTCTGGTTGAGAAATTTATGAAGACCCATCCTGCGGAACATCAGCAAGGCTGAATGAGCAGGAGGGAGAGGAGAGGGATGGGCCAAGCAACAGTCATACAGAAACACAGAGTGGTTACAGAACAGAAGGAGGCCAGTCGTGTCATTTGGTGATGCCAAACTTGGATCTTGAAATACATTGTCCAGGATTTTATGGCCCCACCTCGGTGCGTCTCCCCACTGCGGTTAATACACTGAGTCAGAAGGTCACGGGTTCAAATCTCACTCTGAGGACTTATGCGAAAAGATCTAGGCTGACATTACAGCGCAGTACTGAGCGGGTGCTGTACTGTTGGAGGTGCTGTGTTTCAGATCAGACATTAAACTGAGGCCCTGCCTGCCCTCTTGGGTAGGTGATATCTATCCCTGGTTGTTATTACGTTGCTGTTTGTGGGAGCTGGCTGTGCACAAATTGGTTGCCGCGTTTCCTACACTACAACAGTGACTGCACTTCAAAACAAAAAGTACTTCATTAGCTGTAAAGGGCTCTGGGATGTCCAAACATTGAGAAAGGCACTTTATAAATGCTAGACTTTCATTTTTTTTTCTTTTTCAAATCTAATTTTCAAATCTAAAACCACGTTCGCTTTGATTCTGGCCGATGCCAAAATGGCTCCCAGGAGTGAAGGGAGTTGGCTATTGAACTAGCCACAGGTAGACAGATGGTTGGACATATCACTGAGAATTGTCAATGCCAGCTCAATGAAGCTGTCTAGAATTGGTCGTACCTTGGGATAAGGACTGAAACAGCAGTTGGCAGAGTGTTTACCCAAAGGAAGCCGTTCTGTCGCCAAGTATCAGCCCTTGAATTTTTGATCGCATTTTTTAGTGAATAACGAACATGGGACGGTTCAGTTGCAACGCGCATGCAATCAGTTAAGGTTGCCCACACAGGTTGCATGTATTCCTGGAGGACCCATCTCGAACTGCCTCAGGCCCCATGTTCCCACCATCGATCCATCCTCCAGATGCACTGACAAGCCATTCAGAAACCCCCGTCCCTCGCCCAAGTCCCATCATTCAGTTAGACCGTGGCTAATCTGCCACTTCAACTCCATTTTCCAAATCACCCGTGATATCCTGACCGAACAAAAATCCATCAGCCTCAGTTGCGAAGGCTTCGCTGGGCCTGCAGCATCTCCAGCTTTGTGGGGGGAGTGAATTCCAGATTTCTGTGTGAAAATACGCTCCCCTGATTTCAACCTCACAAAACTGACGATGGCAGGCACGCAGGAACTTCCCTGGGCCTGGCTAAGTTCTACAGCTTAAGAAGTCAATTGTCAATGTCCCTCGCAGATACCACAAAAACCCAACGCATTGGCAAGCGGCCAGTCAGACTCACCAAAGCATTTACTCTGGTTGGTGGCCCTGTCCATGAAGACCTTTGACGAGATCACAGACCCAAAGGGCAGGAACATCTGCATGAGCTCACTGTCTCCAAACTCCTGGGGGAGGTGGTAGATGAAAAGATTGCAGCCTTCTGGCCCTGGAAAAGGAAAGGTAAAGGCGACGTCAGCAGCGAGAAATGTATGCATGCACTGCAGAGGCTGCAGGGATGAACAACACGACTGCTCCCAGTGAAAGGAAACCATTAAAGCTGGGCCTCACTGAAACTTACAAACTGTTCAATAATACAGACAAATAAACTCAAGTATCATTTCCATCGATGGGGGAAGGGTCAGACCCAGAATGAAAAGTGCATTCAAAATAAATATTAGGAAACATGACTCAAAAGCGCCAGAGGGAGAGGCCTCAATGGAACAGCTAGGAGACTGGAGGGATGCGTTAAATGGGAATGTTATGATCCTGGGACCAACTTCCAAGTTTTTGGCAAGATCCGGTCAGGGACCAATCAATTTTTGTTTAAAATAGACAAAGCTTGAGATTCAAGACTCTTGGGAAGAGAATAAAGATATCGCGGGATTTGAAGCAACAAAAGTAAACTTTGCTATACAAGGTCAGAAAGGTAAAACAATTCACGCTATCGATCTTACACCCTTAACATTCAGGGTTAATATGAGGTACATGTGAATTAACTGTGGTCAAGCACACCATACTTCACAATCAATGCTAGAGGTGACCAAGATAGATTCCATGGATTTCTCAACAAACCACCCTCACGTCAGTAAACTCCATAAGCCAACCAATCTCATTGAAACCCTGTCTCTCACATGAGGGATTCCAGTCTTCACTTTCAAAGATCTTACCTTGGAATTCTCTGCAAAAGTCGCTACAACTTGGATGGCCTCAACAATGGCCCACCCCCCAGAGTTTCAATCTCACAGCCCGAGACTCTGTTCCGCTGGATTCCCCACTCTGCAGACCAGCACCAACTCAAAAGCATAATTTCAGCTCTTCAGCCACGTCGAACACATTATTGCTGCTCCAAAGGGGTACCTTTGCCCCAAGAGCCCACAGGATGGAATCACCAACCTTCTGCTGCCTTCTTAGTTCTTTGTGGCTTTTGGTGAGGTCTCTTTGATCGCCAAGGATTCTCCTGAGCCTTCGTGATGCCAGGGCTTCTTTTGAGCCCCCTCCACTTAAGGCCCTTTTGCTGCTTGCAGCCTCTTTCTCTGCTCCCCTTTCTTCTTAACTGGGATCTCTCCCCACGCCCTCTCCCTGTCCTCTGTCAGTGACTCTTCTTTAGGACCTCTCCCTGTCTCCTGCCTGGGAATTTTCTCGATTATGGCGCTCTGCTTTCAGGTCACATGACTCTGTTTTTGCACTATTTTCTTTCTTCACAGGTACATTGGGCTCGACCCAAAGAACTACCAAATGTCAGAATCCGGACGCGTACCCGCTCTCGGCCCACACATGAGCGAAACTCCCGAGGCTCCTCGGGACTTGGGAGTCCCCAACCTCTGCTCCACGAGAAGCTGAGCTGGATCTCATAACACCTTATTCCCCTGGGAGAATGAAAGCTTCACCACAGTGAAGGTTTCTTTACCATGTCTATACAAGTTCTTTACAAGAAATACTTATCATAAACTTCTAACAAATAGCTTATTACATACTATACAGATGACTTTTTTATTTTGTTCCACAATTACACATATATTATACTCAGACCCCGCTTTTTCTCTGACACCCTTCCTTTAAATTCTGGACAGAATATTAGCCATTACAGGGTTTCGCCCCTAATATTTTCCTAGTCAACCAAAGGTAATGAAGATACATCAAAGTTTTCTTTAGAAACACCTTGAACAGCTTGTGTTTCCATTTTGTATCATGGGTTTGCAACCTTGCTGGTATGACTGCAAACCAGTTACCCTGGCCGTCTTCCTCTCTTCACACATGGACGCAGATCAGTCACACTGTGTGATCCAAATGACTTTTGCATTGGTTTCTCAACTTTAATACAGAAGGACATGGGGGTTTTCTTACGCTTCTCCTCTGTTGTTGGAAACGTGCCTTCAATGGGTTGTTTAAGTTTGCTACTGGTGGACAACCAGCTTCAAAATGATCTCCCTCACTCACTCCGTCCATAAGAAGTTTTATCGTTTCATTGTTTTGATCCACATCAGATGGATAAACCTTCACTGAGGGAGTTTTTCTCACATTACCCAGGTTATTTTTCTAGTTTATCCAAGAGATGTGCTACAGCCTTCTGCACGCATTCATATTCTTCTCCTTGATGCTTGAAAAATGGAACCTTCATCTACACTTTTTGCACAACTTCATTCAAATATTTGTTTACCCTCTTATTTTCCAAGGGCAGAATTTGTCATATGGCGGGCGAGCGGGCTTGGCAGGAGCGGTCAGGGGCAGTCGCCACCCACGATCAGCTCCGCGCCACCATTTTACGTAGGCCGCCCAGCATAATACGTGAGCGGGAGGAGGAGGGAGAGTCGGGGGCCTGTGATCTTCTGCCCTTGCCGGTGAAAGAGCGCAGAAATCTCCCCGAGGCTCGGAGCTGCCTCAGGGAGATTGAATCCACGTTCACACCATTAAATTAAAGGTTTAAAAATTTATTTAGACATCTCTCCTCACGTGACTGTGTGACATGAGATGGGACATGTTTTTATATTTAGGGAATTTTTTAAAAATTTATTTCATAAAAGCTTTAGGAAACCTCATCCCGCTCGTGGATGAGGCTTCCTAAAAAACGTGAAAAGACTGCTTGGCCTTTTCGCCTGCCCGCCAGCCTTAAGGTCAGACAGGCAGCGATAACAATGACATGAATTATTTTCTTATTGGCCTTAATAGACCGTTTACATATTGGTGGGCGTGCAGCCGACTCCAGCGTGCGCCCGGCGAGTGAAATATTGCGGGACTGAGCAATGACATCGGGACGCACGGCCGATGTCATCATGCATCATTTTACGCATCGGCTTGTCAGACCCGTCCCCGCACGCTGACCGAAAAATCCTGTCACAATTTATTAATCTTTTCTTTCAGTTCAACAACCGCTCTGGTGAGATCAACAAAGCTAGATCTTCAATTAAAACTTGGTGAAGTTCAAGTATCAGAAGTCTCTATTAAGCGTTGTGGAAAATGCCCTGATCAGGCAAAGGAATTGTCGATGAGTCAGAACTGCTGGTTGCCTTTGTTGCAGAGTTAGCTACAGAGACCTTATACAAGCTGAACAATTTCATATGGGCATTCCGTTCATTTTGGAATCTTTCTTCCATGGTCACTGACTGCTCCTTAAACTTTTCCAATTCACTCATTAGATCCTCAGTCTGTTTCTTAAAATTGTCCTTATCTGCTTTCAAAGTCCAGACCTACTGTTCCATTCTGTACATCTCATCTCTCTTGTTCTCCAGCTTACATTCGGGAGTTCAAGAATTTCTTTGCTCTTTTCACAACCAAGTTCTAACAATTCACTGGTCTTGGTTTTTAATTCCGCTTTCGACCAGCAGTTCTAACTCATTGACAACTCCTTTGCCTGTTCCAGGCATTTTTCACAACATTTAATAGAGACTTCTGATACCTGAACTTCATCAACTTTTAATTGAAGATCTACCTTTGTTGAATTTGCATCTACAAGTTTATTATTTAAACATTTCAAGTCTTCATTCAAGTATGACCGACACTCCAGTGTTCTCACCAGTTCTTGCTTTTCATTAGCAAATGATCTTTTGTGCATGCAAGTTGGTTCTCTATGCTGACCAGCCTTTCCTTCAATTGTGCATTATCAGCAACCAGCTTCTCATGTTTGGCCACAGTCATTCTGGGGAGTTTGGCAAGATAAGCATGATCAAGCAACTGCTGCAATACAAACATTATTTACAGAGCTCATGATGAAGCAGGTCCATGACTAGAAAGCTCCACCCCTGAGATTACCCACGCTTAGGGCTGATTCATCTGTAGTCACATGATCCCCAAAACAGTATGAAAGGCTTTACTTACAATCACTACATTCCTCCTCCTTTAATTTTGTTTTACATCTCTCATTTACTAGAATATCTTAATCCATAACATATACAAATATATGCAGTTCATGCAATTATAGATTAAATCCCTGAGGTGGTTTTCACATTTGGTTAGAACAACATAGCTCTATGACTTGAGATTCTTCTGCTGGGTTGATTTGATCAGGAACTGAGGCATCGGGGATGTCCTTAGATAACGGCAGTTCAGAATTATTTACTTCAACAGAGACATCAGGTGTGTCTATTCTATGTCAATCTGGCACCTCAGAGATCAAAGGTTCAACTTCAATTTCAGGTGGAGTAACTGGTTGTTGAAGTGTCTCTCTACTTCTTAGATGATCCACATGTTTTCGAATAAGCCAGTTTTCCACTTCCACTTGGTATGACAAAGGTCCTATTTCAGAGACAGTTATACCAGGAACCCAGCTAGGTTCAGTTCCAAAATTTCGCACAAAAGTACTTTCTCCCACTGTAAATGTTCAGTCTTTACGTGAATATCATGATTCACTTTCTGACTACTTTGGTTCTTCTCTACCTCCCCTTCTAAGTTAGGGAACGCCAGACTCAAACGTGCATGAAGGTGGCATTTAATTAGTAATTCAGACGGTGTTGAACCCATCGTTGTATGAGGACTCATGCAATAGTTGAGAAGAAATCATGAAATTCATGTTTCTAACGTTCCTTTGAATAATTTCTTCATTCCTGTTTTAAAGGTTTGCGGTGCTCTTTCTGCTAACCCAATGGAAGAGGGATGATATGGTGTTGTTTTGATTTGTTTAATCTCATTCAACTTCATGAATCTCCGGAATTCCGTACTAGTGAAAGCAGTACCTTTATCTAAAACAATGATTTCTGGTAGGCCAAGTAAACTAAAATATTGCAGCTTTTCAATAGTTGCACACAATGTCAGTGATCTAACTTCACATATACATCCATTCAATTAGAATGTGCATTGATGATCACTACAAACATGGTACCTAAAAATGGACCTACATAGTCCATATGCAGTTTAACCCAGGGTTGATCAGGCCACTCCCACAATGCAGTGGAGCTGAAATGGGCAACTTCTGTTGTTGTTGACACTGGAGACAGTGTTTAACCATTTTTTCTGTATCACTATCTATACCTGGCCACCAGATATAACTTCGTGCGAGCATCTTCATTTTCGAAATACCTGGATGAACATTGTGAAGCTCTGCCAAGAGTGGTTCCCTTCCTTGTGAAGGGATGACAACTCTTGCTCTCCACAACGAGATACTATCTTGACAAATTAATTCAAATTTATGGGCACAGAATGGTTTTAAATCTTCCAAGACCTGTGCTTTTGACCATCCTTGCAATATCTGTTCTTAGACTCTTGATAAAATTGGATGTCGGTTTGTCCAATTCTTTATCTGCTCCACACAGACCGGCAAGGAGTCCAGGAAATTCAACATAAGTACAAGCTCTTGAGGCACTGGAGCACGTGTAATGCTACTTGGCAAAGCAAGACGATGACTGAGGGTGTCTGCATTTGCTAAGTGCACACCTGGATGGTGCATAAAGGTGTACTCATATGTCAATAAAATCAAAGTCCATTGTTAAATTCAGGCAGAGGCTATTGGCTGAATAGCTTTATCTTCATTAGATAAACCCATAGTGCTCTGACACTATGGTGAAATGTCGACCATGCAAATATTGAGGAAGTTTCTTTACTCCAAATATTATGGATAAGCCTGCTTTATCAAGTTATGAGTAACCCTTCTCGGCTGCAGAGAGGGTTCTGGAGACATAGCCTATTGGCTTTTCAGAACCATCTCCCATCCCGTGTGACACCACCACTCCCACTGTGTAGGGAGATGCATCACAAATTGTTTTGATGGGTCATAATGTACTAGTAGACATAATGAGTGTAATAGCTTCTTGACTTTTTATGAATGCTTCCAAGATCATCTATGGTTCTTCTTCAATAATAGGCGTAAGGGGGCTAACACTATAGCCAAGTGAGGCATGAAGCACTGGAATAATTTATCCAAAAAAGACTTGAGTTCAGTGACACTGGTAGGAGATGGTGCTTCCTTGATTGCCCTGACTTTCTCCTCTACTGGATGCAATCCTTGGCTATCCACTCGATGACCCAAATAAGTGACTTCAGTCGCTTGGAAAGTACACTTCCCTTTTTTCAATCGTACACCAGCTTCCAAAAATCTCCTTAAATCCTCTTCTAGGTTGGCCAACTGTTCGGCTTCTGTTGATCCTATGATTAGGATGTCATCCAGATGCACTACAACTTGGAGCAGTCCTTGTAGTAGGCTTTCCATGATTCTTTAGAAAATCATACAGGCAGATGACACAGCAAAGGGTAGTCTTGTATATTGGCATAGCCCTTGTGCATGCTGATGGTTACGTACCCTCTAGGTGTGCTGTTAAGCTCTAGCTGTTGGTATGCATGGCTCATGTCCAGTTTGGGGTAGGATTTTCTTCCAGCTAGCTTAGCGTACAGATCGTCAATCCTCAGCATAGGATATTTGTCTAAATTAGCAGCTTTGTTCATAGTTAATTTGTAGTCTCTGCAAACGCGAACGGTTTGATCTGGTTTCATCACAGGGACTATGGGCGCTGCCCATTTTGAAAATTGGACTGGCTGGATTATTCTTAACTTCTCTAAGCGGCACAATTCTGCACCCACCTTCTCCTTTGGGGTGTAAGGCACAAGTCTGGCCTTAAAGGAGCAGGATGTTGCCTCCAAATCTATGTACATTTTTGCTTGTAGGCCTTATCTTTACCAACTCATCACAGAATACGCCGTCATACTTCTTTAACAGCTCAGGAATTCCTCCTGTTCTAACTTGAAAAATTTCTGACCAGTTGAGCTTGATTTCTTTAAACCAATCATAGTATAGAAGGCTCAGTCCTTCACCTGTTACAACACTCACTGACAGCTAGGCTGTCTGCTGCCTGTAGGATACAAGTACAGTGGTGGCGCCTTTTACCTGTATTGAGTCTCCAGTCTCACTTCAGCTGAGCCATGGTTTGCTACAGATTCAGTGGCTGGATACCTTCATTTAGGTATTTAAATGTGTGCTCTCCCACCAAGTGGTCAATGCTCCTGTGTCAACCTCCATGACTAGAGGCTTCCCATCTACTTGAAGGGTGAATGTGATCAGTTCAGTTTTTCTTGCCTTGTCATTGTATAGGGAATAGATATCAGTATTAGCAGCTTCTGGTTCAGTTATATTGTGCACTTCAATCATCTTGGTCTGCTGTCTGATTGGCAGTCTTGATATTGCCCTGCATTGCTTTATAACATGCCTTTTTTGTGACAGTAGTGGCATTCTGCCTCTTTAAATCTGCAGGTTTCTGATACATGGTTACCCCCATATCGGTAACAATAAAATTTCTGAATCACTGGCGAGATGCTTCCAGTATTCCTTTTTGTTTTTCGAGCGGTAGAAACGGTTTCCTACTTTGCCGCCGTCTCTCTGGTTTTTGCGACACGCCTGGCGGTAGGTGCCTACTGAAGAACGGTGCCATGTTGCACACTCTGCAAAGCCCGCGAGTCTCTCTCAGCACTCTCCGTTGCTAGCGCTATTTCCATGGCGTGCTTCAGGTCACTATTAACTTCTGCAAGTAAACGGCACTGAATGGCGTCATTGTGTATGCCGCAAATTAACCGATCTCGCAACATGTCATTGAGAGTATCTCCGAAGTAACTGAAGTGCTTAGTCAATTGCTTTAACTTCGCAATATACATTGCTATTGACTCACCCGGGGCCCTTTAGAGTTAAACTTGAATCTTTGCACGATCACCGATGGCTTAGGCTGAAAATGTGCCTCCATGAAGTCTGGAATTTGGCACGTTTGGGGCCGTCAAAACTACAGATGAGGTTATATGTTTTGCTCCCGCAGACACTTAGAAGAATCGCCTTCTGCTTCTCCTCTGTCATTTCATTCGCCACAAAGTAGAAACCTAGAGGGTCTATGCACGACACCAGTCTTCCATCGACGAGTCGTACAGGTCAATTCTGCCAAAGAGTAGTATGGCTGGTGAGTATATTTTTCTTTCTTCCTTTAAAAAGTGAAATACTCATATTCAGGAGGTGAGGTGCAGCTTTGGAGCTATTTATCCTTGACGCCAATTATAAGATACTTGGTGCACCAAACAGGTTTCTTCTTAGAAACAGTAAAGTTTATTTACAGAGCTCCTGATGAAGCTACGGGATTGAAGTAGGCCCACGACAGTCACATGATCCACAAAACAGTATGAAAGGTTTTACTTACAATCTCTAAAGTCCCATTCACCGTTCTCATAAATTCTGAGGGAACGCGTTTGTACCATTGTCACTGTTTTAACACCCATTTCATTTTCTGGTACAGCCTCTTCTGAAGACTGCTTAAGTTTTCCTATTATTGCCACTGAGTTACCATTAAGCTTCCAACAATTTGCTTTTACTTGCCCCATCTGACAGCAACTAAAATATACTGGTTTCTTTACATAATTTTTATTGACTGGAACAGCTTCTGCCTTCCCCCTAAAGCTAGATTCTTTTCTATATCTCCAGCTTCCAACTTTGGGTTTACATGCAGAGATCCACTGCCCCCCTAGCTGCCTATGTGATATATCATGTCCATCTGCCAGAACTGCTGTTTCTCATGCCTTAGAAATCTTATGGTCTTCCAGGTGTGACCGAATAGCTTTTGGGATGTTGTTTCAAAATTCTTCAAGTTTAATTAGCTCTCTCATGTGCTCAGAAGTTTGTTCTAACTTCATTGATCAAATCCATCTATCAACCAACATTTTTTTCTCCATAGCAAATTCTACAAACGGTTCATTCAGTCTTTTCTTAAAGTTCTAAAGTTCAACTGATAAGCTTCAGGGCAAGCTCATAAGCATTAAGTACTGTTGTTTTAACTACCTCATAATCTGAGGATCATTCTATCGAAAGGCTAGAATCCATAGCCTTCCCGACCAAAAAGCTTTGTAAAATGAGAGTCCATATATCCTTTGGCCACTTTAACTTCGTAGCCACCTTGTCAAGCTATATAAAATATCTTTCAATTCCTTATTCAGTGAATTTAGGCAGAATGCGAAGACTCTTTGTTATATCAAAGCTCGGGATGGGACTTGATTCCTCATCCGAACTAATAGACTCTCTTTAACCCCATAACCTAAGCTCTTCTCTAGCCAGTTTATGCTGTCTGATTTCTTTCTCTCCCTGGATTTCAAGTTCCAGCTTTTGTATTTCCATTTTTTTTCTTTTTCAAGTTCGAGCTTTCTCAGTTCCTTTTCTATCTCAAACTGCTTCATCTGCAACTGAAGTCTAGCCAGCTCAACTGAACTCCTATCTGAATTAACTTTTCCTTTTTCCAATACTTGAGGCTGTGCTATTACCTCACTTATGGCTGCTTACTTGGCCCCTGCTTTTAACTCATAACTCAAACTCGTCGGCTAATGTGATTAATTGTTGTAAATCACTCTTCCCTCTCCAGAAAAGTCGTCGCAATTGACAAAGCCATTCTGCTTTTCGATCAAGATAGTAAAACTCACCATGGAAATCCTGCAGTCTTAACTTCACTCGTATTTGTCTGTGGATCTGAAATCCAAGATGATCCCCAATTTATGTTATAACCCTGGACCAGACCTCCAAGCTTTTCGTATGATCTGGTTAGGGACCAATAACTTCTTGTTTAAAGTAGATGAAGTTCGAGATGCAAGACACTTGCTATGAGAACAAAGCCACAAGATTCAACGGGTTTTGAACAAACAAAACTACACTTTACTGTACGAGGTCAGAAAGATGAAACAATTTGCAAATCAATCTTATGCTCTGACATTCTTTGTTAATATGAGGTACATGTGAATTAACGCAATCTGAGGTCAAAATATGCCATGCTGAGCATTCAATGGCAAATGTGACCAAAAGAGATTCTACAGATTTCTCAACAACCCACCCAGATGACAGCAAACTCTGTAAGTAAACCAATCTCTGAAACTCTGCCTCTCTCAAAGATCTGTCCTTGGCATTCTCTCCAAAAGTCGGTCCAACCCGGACAGCCTCAACAACAGCCCACCTCCCAGGGTTTCAATCTCATCTCCCGAGATTCTGTTCCCCTGGGTTCCCAGGTCTGTGCTCCAGCACCAACCCACAAGCACAACTTCAGCTCTTCAGCCGCATCAAGCAGGGTACTACTGCTCCAAAGGAGTACCTTCAACCCCAACATCTGCAGCATGGAATCACTTTCTCAGATCTTCATGGCTTCTCCACTTTGATCGCCAGGGCTTCTCCTGACCTCTCTCCTACAGACGTCTGCAAATTGCAGCCCCTTTTTTCTGCTTGGAACCTCTTTCTCTGCTCCTCTTTTTTCTTAACTGAGACCTCTCCCTGTCCGCCGTGTGGGGGTCTTCTTTGGAACCTCCTCCTGGTCCCCTCTCCCTGTCCGCTGCTTGGGATTTTTCTCGATCATGCTCACGGGTCACATGACCCTGTTTTCATGCCGTTTTCTTTCTGCACAGACACACTGGGCCCGTCATTGGCCAAAAGAACTACAAAATGTTGGATCGCACACGCGCATCTGCTCCTGGCCCCGCACATGCGCATAACTCCCGAAGCTCCACGAGAAGGTAATTTGGATCTCATGGCAAGAAGCTCCCGTTGAAACTCACCCCTCCATGTCTCTTGTAATTCCCCGATTTTTTATACTCCACAATGGTGGCAGTGCCTTCAGCTGACTTGGCCCCAAGCTCTGGAATTCCCTCCCTAAAAGCATCCTTTCTCTCTCCTCTTTTAAGATGCTTCCGAAAATCTAATCCTTGACTGAGCTTTTGGTCATCTGCCCTATTATGTGGCTAATGTGTCAAAGATTAGTTGACAACCCTCCTGTGAAGCGCCTTGGGAAGTTTTACCGCCAATAGTTCCTTGGTAGTGCAGAACTTGAATATTGCTGAAAAGAGAGGCATGTTGCCAAAGCTTTTCATCTTGCACTCATCAGGACAAACACAAGAATGCCAAATTTCAAACAATCACAACAATTTATAATACAGAAGAAAGGGGTGTTGATTGGTTGGCAAGTCAACTCTGATTGGTCGAGGCATTGCCATGGAGAAAGCAATGTAGGTTCCCCAAGCTCCTGCGTAATTCATAAAAGGTACAAGGCTTGAACATATTCTTTTTGTTTGCAGACAATGGATCCCTGCATTTGAATGTATGTCACTTCTAGCAAATATAAATGAACGACATTACAAGCTCGACTGATTATCATAAGTTGGTTGTTAGTGTAGCTATTAGCATACTCAAAATTGTTCAGCTAGTGCTGTCCACTTGCAGAATCACATCTAACAGGAGATGTTTTGTTTTGGGTTTTGCAAGCACGGGTTGGTTGAGTACTGCCTGCATGGTTCTACTTCATTAAAGGCGCTATCTAAATGCAAGCCGTTGTTGTAGTTGTTGATATTCCTTCAACAAGAAGCACCCAAGCCTTACCTGATGTGAAACTGATTGAAGGCGTCTCTAGTGGTTTTGAGTCATTGGTGAGGTAGGTAAGGTTCGAGGGTGTCATTGCTATGGAGATTTGTTGGTTTAACTCACCTTCTCTCTGTTGTGTTATGACCGGAGGTGGCTGAGGAAATGCTTGACTGATCTGGGCAATCGCTGTCGGATACATGGCTTTTCATGAAACAAGACAGAAAAAAAGAAACTGTTGAATATGCCATCAAACTTCATTTTTTAAAGTTTTGAGTAACCCGTCCATGTTTATCCCTGCCAGTCACTGCCTAATCCTTAAATGACATTTTTGCTTTAAATAAAAACACTTAATAAAAGATTATCCCTGTAGGAAGACGTAATCAGGATGCCTCCCCACTCTCTCCACACTTTGTTTCTGCATCAGACCACCCTTTCTTGACCTGCTTACAGGCATGCTTGAGTAATGCAGAAAGTGAATTCATCACCACAGCCATGTTACCCTCCCCATCCCTCTGCTCCATGCAATCTTATAAAACTGATAGCAGCAGAATTTAAAAGGAACAAATTTGATAAGGAACAAATCAACTTAAATGTCAAGAATACTTTTTGCTACAGAAGTTCTGTTTTGAAGGTTGAATATTCTCTCGATGCTCACAAACTGAACCAAAGCAAGCGCTGAAGCAAAGCTACTCAATCCCATTATTCTTTCAGGCTAAAAAATGTTCCAAACAGCTCACGAGTTTTATCAAAAAACATTGTTATAATATTAGAAATATACAAGCAAAATATAAATGGAGTCACCTGTGTACTGCTGAACCCCAGTGAAAGCCTGTTGCAAGGCATCAGCTGCAGAAGGACTTTGTGCTAGAAATGAAATGGGAGAGATTGGGAGAAGGTGGAGAGATGGGGAGAAGGTGGGAAATGGGAAAGAGAAGATAAGCGATGGAAGATATGAAGAAAAGGTGGGACATGGGAGAGATGGTCAGATCCAGGATAGAGAAGGAGATAAAGGTTGGAGACGGGAGAGGTAGAGGGATGGTAAGAGATAGGAGAGATTGAGAAATGATGAGAAATGGGAGAGATGGTGAGAGATGAGAGAGATGGAGAGAAGGTGAGAAACAGAAGAGATGGAGAGATGGTGAGAGATGGGGGAGATTGAGAAATGACAAGAAATGGGAGAGATGAAGAGATGGTGAGAGACGGGAGAGAAGGCGAGAAGGTGAGAAACAGAAGAGATGGAGAGATGGGAGAGATGGTTAACAATAAAAGGCAGCAAATTATGAAATAGAGTAAAAAGGAAAGCAGGTGAAAAAAAAGGAAGGAATAAAAGTAAGGAAGAAATAACAGTGAAAAGGGAAAATCAGAGCAAGGCAGAGGAAGAACGAGAGTGAAAAGGGGTATCAAGAGAGGGTGAAAGAAAGTGAAACAAGAAGAGTGTGTGATAAAGGGAGAATGAGAAAAGGAACAGAGGATAGAAAGAAAAATTCAAAAAAGGAGAGCGAGGATGAGGGAAAAAGATGGACAGAGAGAATGCGCATAATTCACAAAGAAAATAATGACCCAGATTATAGGAATTTTAAACCCAAAACACACAGAAAGAGAAAAAAATTGTGCAGGAAAGATATTGGAGGGATAGGGAAGAAAACACCAGTAAATTACAGCAAAGAGAGACAATGAAAGGGAGCGAGCAAGGGCAAGGAACGAGAAAACAGTGGACGAAAGGGGTGGGGAAAAAATTAAAATGAAGGAGGAAGAGAATGAAGATGGAGGAGATAGAAAGATGAAGAGATAGATTAGTGTGTGCCCCTGGTTGTCATAAAGTCATTTATCTTCTGCAAACAGTGTTTAGACAATGTCTCATTCAATAAAAATTCGCAGACAGTCACATTTTTCATTGACATATCTTATAGTACCATGCATTTTTAAGGTAGGCTGCACCAGCTGTTAGTTATTTTATAATGCTCAGGCGCTATGCGAAGAAGCTACTTTACTGCACAAGGCGGTCAACTTGCTCACGTGAAGTCTGAGGGCAAAGATGTGTACTGAGGCCGACGACAGCACATACCTGGGTATGGGTGAATGCCATTAGTGTAGACAGCCTCAACCGCAGGGTGCCCATTATGCTGGGCGGAAAGTCCAGTGTAACCATTGACCCCGATAGGAGATACAATACTGGGCACAGCAGGAGCAGCTATTCCGGGAGGAGAAGACAAGCCTGAAAATATAAACAGTGCTAATTACCCTGAGATGTTCCATCTTCCTTTTTAAAATCAGTGTTTCCTGGGATGCGGTTGCCAACTCAGATCGGACACATTCCTGGAGGATCCACATGACCTCCTCACCTCCAACCAGTCTTGCCCCGCCCCCACCCCATCGTCAAAGGAAAGTGTTCACAGAAAACCTTCAAACAATGCACAGTTCCCTTTTTTTAATGACCCCTGTGATTTTTGTCCCCAGTTTGCAGTGTTGGAGATCGGATCCTGTTCATTCACGGAGACTCCAGGGCAGCCCTGGAGAGTTGGCAACCTGAATGCTACAACCCGGCAAGGAAAAGAACAGTAATATCATGGCGGTAATCACCATCACCTCTCATTCGGCTCCACCGTGCTGGCATAGGTACATTTCAACCTTCCTTCATCATCGCCGGGTCAGTAACCCTATTACATATGAATTAGGAGCAGGAGTAGGCCACTCAGCCCCTCCAACCCGCTCCACCATTCAACAATTGATCTGATTGTGGCCTTACCTTCGCTTTCCTGACCGACCTCCAATACCCTTTGACTCCCTTCTTAGTCGAGAATCTATCTACCTCTAACTTTAAAATATTCAATGACCCTGCCTCCACTGGTCTCTGGGGAAGAGAGTTCCAAAGAATCATGGCAATCTGAGAGAAAAAAATTCTCCTCATCCCAGCCTTAAATGAGAGACCCCTTAATTTTAAACTGTGTTCTCTAGTTCCAGTCTCTCCCACAAGGGGAAACATTCTTTCAGCATCCACCCTGTCAAGTCCCCAAAGGATCTTATTATGTTTCAATAAGGTCTCCTCTCATTCTTCTAAATGCCAATGGATACAGGCCCAGCCCATCCAACCTTTCCTCATTAGGATTAGCCCCTCATCCCAGTCGCCACAAGGAACTCGCCACAAGGCTTAAGGAAGTCAATCAGCACCTTCTAAGGGCCTTAAATGTGGATTTTCCTGATACACAGACATGATCAGGTGCAGCTGTGATGCACCTGCAGTCGAATTGCCTGCTGCGCAGCCCCCATGTTCAATATTGCACGTGTTAAATTTAGTGTAGTTAACAGCACCAACCTCCAGATTGCCCTGTGCAGCAAGTTTCAGAATATCTCATGCCAATTTGATTATAATAGAGTCACATGGCAAGAACAGGAGGCCATTCAACCCATCACGCTCAGGCCAGCTCTGTGAAAAGAGCTATCAAAGTAGTCTGACTTTCACCCCCATCGTAACCCTGCAGAATTGTTTTCCTTTGACTCTAGATCCAGTTCCCTTTTGAAGGTTACTATTCTATGCGATTTTGCAGGTGTGTGTGTCTGTGTGGGTGTGGTTGTGCGTGTGGGTGTGTGTTCCTGTGTGTGTCTGTGGATGTGTGTGTGTGTGTGTGTGTGTGTGTGTGTGTGTGTGTGTGTGTGTGTGTGATATGTGTGTCAGTGTGGGTGGTGTGGGTGGTGTGTGTCTGTGGATGGTGTGTGTG
Source organism: Carcharodon carcharias (assembly GCF_017639515.1). Lineage (NCBI taxonomy): Eukaryota > Metazoa > Chordata > Chondrichthyes > Lamniformes > Lamnidae > Carcharodon > Carcharodon carcharias. The sequence continues at coordinate 131,957,629 of NC_054480.1, read as the reverse complement.
TCTGTGTGGGTGTGGTTGTGTGTGTCTGTGTGTGTCTGTGGATGTGTGCGCGTGTGTGTGTTTGGATTTGTGTCTGTGTGTATGTGATGTGTGTGTCAGTGTGGGTGGTGTGTGTGTGTGTGTGTGTGTGCGTATGTTCGTGTGTGTGCGGTTGTATCTATGTGCGTGTGTCTGTGTGTGTGTGGTTGTGGTTGTGTGTGTGGGTGTTTGTGTCTGTGAGTGCCTGAGAATGTGTGTGCATGTGTGTGCATGTGTGTGTCTGTGTGGGTGTGGTTGTGTGTGTGGGTGTGTGTGTCTGTGTGTGTCTGTGTCTGTGGTTGTGTGTGCATGTGTGTGCGATGCGTGTGTCAGTGTGGTTGGTGTGTGTGTCTGTGTGGGTGGTGTTTCTGTGTGTGTGTGTTCGTGTGTGTGCGGTTGTGTCTATGTGCATGTGTCTGTGTGTGTGTGTGGTTACATGTGTGTGTGAGTGTGTGGTTTTGTGTGTGTGCGTGTGGTTGTGTATCTGTGTGTGTGGTTGTGTCTATGTGTGTGTTTGTGTGTGTGTGTGTGTGTGTGTGGTTGTGTATGTGTGTGTTTTGTGTGTGTGTGTGTGTGTGTGTGTGTGGTTGTGGTTGTGTGTGTGGGTATGTGTGTCTGTGAGTGCCTGAGAGTGTCTGTGCATGTGTGTGCATGTGAGTGTGATGCGTGTGTCAGTGTGGGTGGTGTGTGTGTGTGGATATGTACATGCATGTGTATATGTGGGTGTGGTTGTGTGTGTGGGTGTGTGTGCCTGTGGATGTGTGTGCATGCGTGCATGTGTGTGCATGTGTGTGGTTGTGTGTATGGGTGTGTATGCCTGTCGATGTGTGTGCATGCGTGTATGATGCATGTGTCAATGTGGGTGGTGTGTGTGTCTGTGTGGGTGGTGTGTGTGTTCGTGTGTGTGGTTGTGTCTGTATGTGTGTACGTATGTGGGTGTGTGTGTGTGCCTGTGTGTGTCTGTGGATGCGTGTGCGTGTGTGTGTGATGTGTGTGTCAGTGTGGGTGGTGTGTGTGTCTGTGTGGGTGATGTGTGTGTGTCTTCATGTGTGTGTGGTTGTGTCTGTATGTGTGTGTCTGTGTGTGTGTGTGTGGTTGTGTGTGTGTGTGTGTGTGTGTGTGTGTGGTTGTGTCTATGTGTGCATGTCTGTGTGCGTGTCTGTGTGTGTGTGGTTGTGTGTGTGTGTTTGTGTGTGTGGGGTTGTGTATGTGTGTGTATGTGGTTGTGTCTGTGTGTGTGTGTGGCTGTGTATGTGTGTGTGTGTGGTTGTGTCTGTGTATGTGTGTGTGTGGTTGTGGTTGTGTCTGTGTGTTTGTGTGTGTGTGTGTGTGTGTATGTGTGTGTGTGTGGTTGTGTACGTGTGTGTACGTGTGTTTATATGTGTGTGTGTGGTTGTGTATGTGTGTTTGTGTGGTTGTGCGTGTGTGGTTGTGTATGTGTGTGTGTGCTTGTGTACGTGTGTGTATGTGTGTGTGTGTGGTTGTGTATGTGTGTGTGTGTGGTTGTGTATGTGTGTGTGTGTGGTTGTGCATGTGTATGTGTGTAGTTGTGTCTGTGTATTTGTGTGTGTGTGTTGTTGTGTACGTGTGTGTATGTGTGTGTGTGTGGGGAGGGGCGGTTGTGATTGTGTGTGTGTGTATGGTTGTGAGTGTGTGTGCCTGTGTGTGTCTATGGATGTGTGTGCGTGTGTCAGTGTGGGTGGTGTGTGTGTGGATATGTTCGTGCATGTGTGCGTCTGTGTGGGTGTGGTTGTGTGTGGGTGTGGTTGTGTCTGTATGTGTGTGTCTGTGTGTGTGTGGGTGTGTGTGTGTCTGTGGATGTGTTTGCATGTGTGTGTGTGGTTGTGTCTGTATGTGTGTGTCTGTGTGTGTGGGGGTGTGTGTGTGTGTGTGTGGTTGTGTCTACGTGTGTGTGTCTATGTGTGTGTGTGTGTGTGTGTGTGTGTGTGTGGTTGTGTATGTGTATGTGGGCTGTGTGCAATGTTGCTTCCAAGTTCTCTTTGTTGTGTGCACTTTTAAGGTTTCCCTAGGAAACGTGGTTGATGTGTGGCCTGTGTGTTGCACTGCACAGTACATTCTGGATTCCTGTGCAGGTGGCAGAGTGGTAATGTTGCTGGAGTAGTAACCCAGAGGTTAAGACTCACATTCTGGGGACATGGGTTCAAATCCAACCATGGCAGCTAGTGGAATTTAAATTCAATTAATAAAATCTGGAATATAAAGCTGGTCTCAGTAATGGTGACCATAAAATCATAATCAATTATCATAAAAACCCGTCTGGTTCACTAATGCCCATTAGGGAAGGAAATCTGCTGTCTTTACCCGGTCTGGCCTACATGTGACTCCAGACCCACAGCGATGTGATTGACTCTTAACTACCCTCTGAAATGTTCATTTCAAGAGCAATTAGGGATGGGCAAGAAATACTGGCCTTGACAGCAACACCCACATCCCATGAGAGAATATAAACAAAAGTTTCACGGAAATACTAATACTAATCACAAACCCATTTCATCTAACTTTGTATGGGGGGTGGGGGGAGCTCTACCCCTTTCCTGACTGATCCTTCTGGGCTCTCCCTCAGAGGGAAGGGGTTAGGGGGCTTAGGTTTGGGTGAGCCAGCGCCAATATTTGCCCGTGCCCATGGGTATGTCCCCCCCAAGCAGGGTAAGAGAGGCCTCACCTGATGTGGGTGTGAGTGGCGCAGCCGCCAGTCCATTCAGGTTGATCGCCGCCATGTGGTGCATCTGTGCCGTTGGAAAGGCAGCGGTCGGGTTCAGGTATCCGGTATGTGTGGTGGCTGCCATAATGGCCGCTTGTTGCTGCATCAGCTGCGGAGACAAAAACGACAAACAGACTTTAACCTGATCTTTCCTCCGCGGTGTCATTTTACCGACATTAAACCTGCTATCCGTAGAATCATACGGCACAGAAGGAGACCATTCAGCCCATCGTGCCTGTGCCAGCCCTTTGAAGAAGAGCTATCGAGTTAATCTCCGCCCGCCTTGGCCTTCCTCCTTAGCCCTGTAATTTTCGAGTATTTATCCAAATCATTTTTGAATTAGTAAAAGCAAAAAGAACCAATTATGGCAGTGAATGTCTTTGCTCTCAAGATGAGGAAAGATCAGTGCTGGAGAATTGAAAAATTTGCCCATCCAAACGTTCAGGTACAGAACATTTAGATGCAGAATAAAATTTCTGCTACTCTGCTTCAAAATTGGGGTTTAGCAATAGCTACAAAATGCTTAATTCACACTTCCTCTAGATCGATCTATTGTTTTTTTTTTACTTATCCTATTAGCATCTCCTTTTGCCTTTCACCATCATCCCTTTTGTATCATTTAATCTCTCCTGCCATCCACCCGATCACAGGTCTTTCCTTTTGATCTTATCCCCTCTCTCCCCTTTACCTGGTCGTTCTGCTGAAACACTGGCCGGGATTCTCCAGCCCCACCCACCGTGGGACCGGAAATTCCTGCCCAAACTCAGTGGAATCGGCTGGTCCCGGTCAAATTTTCCATCCCGCCCGCGACGATCCCCGCCGCAAGCAGCACCGGGAAAATCCCGGCCGTTATCTCTGTTCCTCTCTCCGGGAATGCTGCCTGATCTGCAGAGCCCAGTGCCCCATGACGAGCAGGTTTGTTGTACGTTCAGGACACCAAGGCCTCTGCTATGTCAGACAGAGGAGACCTTCAAGCCTGTGGCCTGGGCCGCACCCAAAACCCGCGTCCCAGGGGTGTAAGGTTAATATGCCAACAGACTCCGCCACCCCGCCACTTACTGCTCTGGGTGGGATCTCACTGTGCACAAAATGGCTGCTGAAGTTAATCACTATTCTTCAAACTAACTTATCTTTATGGGGTTGACAGCCTTCCACAATTGTCACCCCCCACCCCACCCCGGAGTCTAGTCCAGGAATTAAAGATTAATCTCCAGGACACTGTTCTGAGAAAACTGCAAGATAAAATGTCCCCAACAGAACCAAGTAACTCTTGGGTAGATGAAATAATTGGGGGAAGATGGTGGTGTAGTGGTGAGGTGGCTGGACTCTTAGAGGTTGGTTCAAATCCCACAGCAGCTGGTGGAATTTAAAACTCAATTATTAAAATCTGCAACTGAAAGCTAGTCTTAATAACAGTGACCGTGACAACTGTCACCAATTGTAAAAACAACATCTGGTTCACTAATGTCCTTTAGGGAAGGAAATCTGCCATCCTTACTTGGTCTGACCTACAAGTGACTCCAGATTTGATGTGCTTGACTCTTATTCCCCTCTGAAATGGCCTAACAAGGATAATTAGTGAAGGGCGGCAAATGCTGGCCATATTCTATGAAGGAATTAAAAAAAAACAGACCTGCTAATAAGAAGGTTGGAAAAGAAGACTAAAGATCGAGACACCTTAAGTTACACAAAAATGCAAACTACAAAGATATCAAGTGTTGTTGTGCAATTGACTGGAAAGGGTTCTGAAGAGGTGAATCAGGAAGGAATGGGGAAAACTGTTTATCTTCTGCATATCTTTTTCATTTTGTTTCTTGATTACAAAGATATTGGAGGAGGGTAATAAAAAAGCTCTTTAACTGGGCTGGACAGTTAAGAGACAAAAGGTCACATGACAAAACCTCCAGGAATTACGTCCAATAACAGCTGGCAACCCGAATTTGGTATGAAGCGCTCTGAAATATTCACGGGAGCTATAAATACAAGCCTTCCAATTTTCCTCGCAATTAATGATAATAGTGTTTTTAGGGGTTAAAGTTGGAGCTGCTGTTTGATTTATAACAGTCTTTGTCAAGGATTTATGTTACATACTCATTAACTGTTAGCTGTTTTTGTCCAAAATGATAGGCTGAGTTTCATCCACATGGAGCTCGGGGGTGTAACCAGGCAGTAATCTTGGGTTTTTTTTGCTTGCTGACGTCATTTCCAAAAAATTGTTAGCCAGAAACAGAAGTGATGAGCAATTGAGATAGTTACTCTCACTTGTGGCAACACTTTAGCCAATGAGTTATTTTGTTCATTGTTGCAAATGTTTATAATTTTCAACACCTCCCCCTCCCCCACCCAACACTCCAAACCTTCTCTCTTGAAGGTGCGATCTTGTGCAAGATACGATCCTACAGTTCTCTGTTACCTCACCAGGTGCCTGGCCAGTCAGCCTTGGACACCAGCATGAGTACAAGGAACTGCAAAAAGGTGTTGACAAGGTGATCAGAGAGGCTGAGAGAAGCCAGGGGAAAAAAACCCCCACAGCATTATGGGTAATAAAATAACAAAAGTCACTTAGTAGTACAGAACTTGAATATTGCTGAAAAGAGAGACATGCTGATAAAGTTTTTCATCTTGAACTCATCAGGACAAACTCAAGAATGCCAAATTTCAAACGATCGCAACCATTTGTACTGCAGGAGGAAAGGGTGGAAATCCACTCTGATTGGCTGAGGCAATCATACACAGGGACCACCCCCCGCCACCCCCCCCCACCATTGAACATGGAGATGAGGAGCAATTTTTTCTCTCAGGTGTCATGTATCTTGGGAACTCTGCTCCCCAAAAAGCATTGGCGGCAGGGTCATTGAATATTTTTAAGGCAGAGGCAGATAGATTTTTGACTAACAAGAGCGACAAAGGATATTTGGGGTAGGCAGGAATGTGGACTATTTTGTGTTTCTCCTCAGTTTCAAGTCCATTTGCATCTTTTGTAGTTTATTCTTTTTTCACTACCAACTTGCTATTGTTATTTTGCTGAAAAGAGAGACATGTTGCTGAAGCTTTTCATTTTGCACTCATCAGGACAAATGCAAGAATGCCAAATTTCAAACAATCACAACAAATTATATCTTAATGAATGGAGGAGCAGGCTCAAGGGGTTGAATTGCCTACTCCTGCTCTGAATTCATATGCTTGTATGTTCTTTGCAATCAAAAAGAATACGTTCAAGCCTTGCACATTTTTTGAATAAACCGGGAGCTTGGGGAGTCTATAGTTCCCCGTTGCCTCCTCTATGGCCAAGACTCAGCCAATCAGAGTCGACTTGCAAACGAATCAGCATCCTTTTCTCCTGTGATCGTTTGAAATTTGGCATTCTTGCATTTGTCCTGATGAGTGCAAAATGAAAAGCTTCAGCAACATGTCTCTCTTTTCAGTAAAATAACAACAGCAAGTTGGCAGTGAAAAAAGAATAAACTACAAAAGATGCAAATGGACTTGAAACTGAGGACAAACGCAAAATAGTAAATATTGTAAACAGCTATTTCCATCAAGTTTTGGCAAGGGGAAACCCCCCCTCCAAAAATGAAGATATCCCAAATAAAATGAAAGGATTTGCTATCAATGAGATGGCAGCCCCAGAAGGGTCAACTGGGTTCAAGGCGTGATATTTGTCTGAGTGTTGAGAGAAAGGGAGAGAGAGAGAGAGAGAGACAAAGAGAGAGCCTTGTGAAGCATTGACAATTATCATGAGGGAGACATTGGACACTGGGCAGGTACCAAATATTTGGTCATGTATGCAAGAAAAGCTGGTGAAACAGATGGATAGAGGCAATCACAGTCCTATTAGGTCAGGCAGCAACTGTGGAGAGAGAAGCAGCATTAACATTTCAAAACATTAGCTCTGTTTCTCTCTCCACAGGCGTTGCTGACCTGCTGAGTATTTCCGACATTTTCTGTTTTTATTTCAGATTTCCGACGCCTGCAGTATCTTGCTTTTGCACGGACCCTTCTATTCTATGTATAATAATGGAACGAATGATCACAAGTAAACATGAGCATTAGCCCTGTAATAATAGCCTGGTTAGCAACTGTCTAAGTGGATTCAAAAAGGGAAGATCTTACCTGACCCGATCAATCTCTAGGAATGTTTTAGGAAAATTGCACACCAAAAGCTTTATATATTGTGACAAACTTGATTTCCTAAAGGTTTTTAGGCAAAGTTCCAAATGAAAGTCTATTAATTAAGCCAGAAGCTGTGGTTAAACCATGGAACAAATAAGAAATTGTTTGTTAGGTAAAAAGCAACAAATGCTCTTTTCATCAACAATTTGCATTTATGTAGCACCTTTACCATAATGAAATACTCCCAAGGAGCTTCATGGGAATGTTATATGCAAACTTTTCAAGGAGTTGTGTCAGAATGGAAGATGAGGCTAGTAGAGTAAGACTGGAGTTGTGTGTTGACTCTTAAAAAGAGCGATGCAATTAGTCCTACCCCCTGACCTTTCCCCATCTTTTGTCTATGAAAAATCCCTCCTGGGTGGCGATGCCGTGGGTAGCTTTACTTGTTTCATGTAGAACTGCTTTGTGAAAGTTTGGATCCTGTATTGCAACTCAGTACAAATTAGACCTAATTCCTCACCCCTGCCCACAAGTAATGGCATTCATGCATGTGCACAGCATCTACAATGAGCAAGCCTGCAGCACTCGACATGCGCCTGTGCACATTACACAGAAATGACACCCCTGCAGCTGCTACACTGATTGTCAGTGCTGTAAATTAGGCAGCTGGAGCTGTTCAGGCAACACAAAACTGGCAACCTTGCCCAGATTCCAACATGACTACGACTTGACTGAGTAACTCCTGGGCCGGAGCTTTCCAGCCTCTCACGCCAGCGGGATCTTCCGGTCCCGCCAACGTGCACGGAGATTTTGATGGCCCGTTGGCCCTGCCACAGAGGAACCCACTGGGGGGGTGGAAAATTCCAGCCCTGGTCTCTGTTTCTCTGTTGGTCGGCTGCACTCATTTTGGCTCTTCACAAAGGACCTTGTTTCCCTGTTCGTTTAGGACCTTTACTCTTATTATACACAATACTATATTTGTCAAGGATTGTTAGGTAGTGGCTCACTGGAGTGTGCCTTGTGTTTGATTAATGTCTTCTTGGCAATTGTGGAAGGTCTTTTTTTTTTAAACTGTCTTCACCATTTTTAAATCTCTTGGTTTTAATGGCTCTGCGCACTCAATCTGCATCTCACATCTAGTTCCTTCCATATTACAGCATATAAAAGGAGACTGTTTAGTATCCCTGCCAATGCGAATTCTATATTGCAGATACTTACCCTAATCCCATTTGTCTGTTCTCCTCCTTAAAACCTGAATATTTTTCTTCATCAGGTGTTTATCTAATCATAAAAGCAAAATACTGCGGGTGCTGGAAATCTGAAATAAAAACAGAAAATGCTGGAAAAACTCAGCAGGTCTGGCAGCATCTGTGGAGAGGTTCAGATTCAAAATAATTGGCAAGAGGAGTGAATGTGATGGGAGGGGAAATTCTTTCACCCAGAGGGTGGTCGGAATCCAGAACAAACTTCCTGAAAGGGTGGCGAAAGCAGGTTCGATCGAGGTATTCAAAAGGGAATTGGATTGCTACCCGAGAAGAGGGAATGTGCCAGGTTACAGGGATAAGGCAGGGGAGTGGGACTAGGTAGAATGCTCTTTCAAAGAGCCAGTGCAGGCTGTCGATGGACCAAATGGCCTCCTTCTGCACTATAAAGATTCTGTGATACTGTGAGAGAAACCGTGTTAATGCTTCCACTCCAATACAATCCTCTTCAGATCTGCTCTGACGAAGAGTCATATGGGCTCGAAACATTGGACAGGAGTTTCCGCAGCCACCCACCGCCGGGATATTCCAGTCCCGCCGCAAGTCAATGGACTTCTGGCTGGGGCGCCGCCTCCCCCGTGGAGGGTCCCGCCCACGATGGGGCCGGAAAATCCCGGCCATTAACTCTGTCTCTCTCTTTCTCTCTCCACAGATGCTGCCAGACCTGCTGCGTTTTTCCAGCATTTTCTGTTTACCTAATCATGATTGAATTAACAAACCACTTGTGACAATGCATTTAGGACAAAACAACAACTTCTTAACAGCGCCATATTTCTCACCACGGCCCGCAACAAAACGCACGGAAAACAGTCTCTTGCACGGCACTCCTAAAATAAACCCACTGCTGAACAAAGAGACAAAAACAAACGTTATCAAGAAAAAGAACAGAGATAATTCAGGCAAGTGAGAGATACTGGTTTATGAAGACCAGGCCTGGGAAGATTGATGCCAAGGGTGTTCTCACATCATGAAAAATTGCTGGAGAAAGTGAAAGAGACGGGCAGCTTTCTGGGCGGATTCAAATCGTGGGGCCAGTTTTTTTTTCCTCCCCCACCGGCAGGTTTGTAGGTGGGTCGGGGTGGGGGGAGGGGATGGTGACTGTAAAATTTCTCAGATAGCCTTCCCACCAGACTTCCACCTGCCCCGAACTCTCTGCATTTTAATATTTGGATGGGGGAGGCCTAGGCCAGCCCACCTCCCCCCTGGCCCCAACTCAGGCCCTTAAGCGGCCAATTATTGATCACTTGAAGGCCGTTGCCTGCCCAGCCTCAATTTTCAGGCTGGCAGGAGGAGCTCTGGGACGGGGGGGGAGGCCGGAAAGTTCAGGCCTCAGGCAGGAAGGGCAAGGGAGGGGGTTGCCTCGATCAGCAGCCTCCTTTTAACATCAGGCACCACCAACCACACCACCGCCCCCCCCCCCCCCACCCCCTCCCCTCCCACCCCCGCGGCAAAAGGTTAGGCCCTGCAGGTGCTCCTTCATCCCCGACCTCTCCACCAACATCCTCACCCCCGCTATGCCCATCCCAATGAGCCTCACCTCTCCACCACCTCCTGAGACCCCCACAGTTACCTGATCTTGGACTCCCGGAACATGGAGCAGAATTATCCCAGACTTGCACAAAGTGCAGTAGCGGGCAGGAAGAATGTTGTTTTACCCATCAGCTGCGATGGAGGGTTTTCACGCCGTATCGTCCCATTCCCGCCTCATTAATTATGCAGCTACAGGAAACGCGCGGTCTCACTGGTAGGCAGCCTCCAATTTGCCCGCCATGCTGTTACCACACTGCTTCCTCACATTGGGCACCATATTAAAACTGCAGCCGCACGCACAGCTCTCAATGCCTGCAGCCCAGGATTGCTCCAGTGAAGACGTGGCCCCAAAAGCCAAGAGGAGTGCAGCTCCCCGATTCCGTGACGCATTCCTAGGAAGCCTTCTGAGCACCGTGGAGGCCCGCCACGATGTCCTCTACCGCCGCTCTGGCCCCTGGAGGCCCATCAGTCTCACCACTCCGGCTTTGGAGGCGGTGGCAGTGGTGGTCAGTGCCAATGCTGCACAGAAGAGGTTGGTCATCCAGTGCAGAAAACGGATGAATGATCTCATCCGAGCCACCAGGGTGAGGCAACCATCTCATCACTCTAAGCTCATACACTCACAAGGCCATCACAGGGCATCTCCCTCACTGCCAGCTCAAGGGACATCACCATTCACTCTCTCACACACACCCTCAGATCTCTATCTGGCTGCAACTCCTCTACTGACTGCCTTTCAGCCCTCACCATCTTGAGGCCACTTCCACAGATCAATATGTGCCCCTGCCACCCCCCCTCCCCCCCCCACACACACACACACACACACACACACACACACACACGCACACACCACACACACACACATACACACACACCCTGGTATACCCCACTCCCCCAGCACGGCCGTTGCCCTGCAGCCTCTTCTCTTGCCTGAGGCCACTTCTTCCCTTTCCCCAAGCAAGACTTAGCCCTCCAGCCATTGAAAAGCCACTCATGCCTTACGGCTGACCCAGGAGGTAGAGACCAGCCCGTAAGCAACCCCTAAAAGTGATGTGGTGCTGCCTGTGAAGCCTGGCGCCGATGACTGCGAGTGCTGCCCGAAGCAAGGCAAACAAACTTGGAAGTCCCAAGCGAAGTGCAGCTCGCCAGATTACCTACAGATCGTTGTGAAACACATCGGCATGATCCCAGATGCTCCAGTATGGGGGAGATGATTCCAGCAAGCAGGGCTTATAATGAGATGCTGAAGAATTGAAATTAGGTTCCCGATGTGCAGCAGCAGGAAACGCAGCCCCCATTCGCAGGTGGAGAGGAGGATCACAAACCGGTTTCACCAATTTTTGGCCTTCTCGCCATATAGCCATGCAGCCCCCCCCCCCCCCCCCCCCCCCCAACCACCCTCACTGACCACCATGACACCCGACGCCAATTGGGCCAAAAGATTCTGGCCTTAGACTGTGGGGGCTACTTGCAGTCCCATTCCTGACCACTGCAGCTTCTGGCACTGCAGGGACTAGAGAGCTTCCAGCCAATCAGATTGGCCTGCAACTCTCTGAGGCAGAACTTCTTCCAGAGCGAGGGGCAGAAGTCCCCCGTCTCCAGCCAATTAACAGTTGTCAGGGTGTTAAATGGCTGTGGGGCAGGCAATCTTGGCAAGGGCGTGTTCTCCGTTGACTGCTCGGATGATGGGAATGGAAATCCCACCATCCTAAAAATCCTGGCCCGGGTTTAAAGAAACAGCAGAGTAGAATTGGGTATTGTACCTTTAAAAGAAGCTTCATAAGATGGTGTGGTGCATCAATAAAAAACTAATTAACCATGAGAGATTAGGACTGCAGTGGAGGGAAGACGATCCCAACAAATTATCAGAAAAAGGACTCAAGGAGAGAGAGTCCGGCTGATCATTGGGAATAGGATCTGGAATCAACAGGAGCTGCCCACTTTGGATAATTATATTCTAATATTAATAGCATTTTTGAGCTAGATATTAGTGAAGCATTTCCATGGGAGTAAAACAACATGTTTTTTTGATTATTTCTTTCTCTTCTTCTTTCCCAACCTTTTAAATCTATAACCATTTCCTGTAATCATTTTAAATAAACTATTACTCCAGTAAGTATAACAACCTTTTGAGAGGATCATCGATTTGGTCTCTTGTAATTTGCACGTTAAAACGAACTATAATTATAGGTGTAAAAACAAAAAAACTGCGGATGCTGGAAATCCAAAACAAAAACAGAATTACCTGGAAAAACTCAGCAGGTCTGGCAGCATCGGCGGAGAAGAAAAGAGTTGACGTTTCGAGTCCTCATGACCCTTCGACAGAACTAATTATAGGTGTGAGGTTTCAATCCCAACATGTGTCCCACATTCTCATGAACCTTTGTGTGAAAATCTCTTCTAATCTCTCCTTCATTCCCCACTGGTACCAATCCCAAGTCTATTGTTGTTATAACTGTTACTGGATGGAAATAATAACTTTCCCATTTTATACCAATAAAGCGTAGGGCATAGTTTTTTTTCTTAATTTGCTGGTGAGAAATCTTTAATTCACCTAGGCCAGGTTTTATGGAACCCGTCAGGCTTCTTTTTGGCGTGGGGAGGGCACGTGAAGTACATCAGTTGGCCAGTCCACCTCCTTCCCGCCCACCCCTAACCGGACCCCCATAATATGGTGGTGGGCTGGGGGCAACAGAGGTCACTAAGCTGCCCTGCATTAGGCACATGAGTGCACATCAGTCAGGGGGTTGCCCTATGCACATTGGGGGCATAGGTGTTCCCCTTCCCTGTGTTCCTCCTCAACTAGCCTCCAAAACACAACCCGCTTGCATCCTCAACACACACACACCCCCCTCCCCCGCCACCTCACCAGCCACCTAAAAGCCCAGGACTTGCCTCACTCCGGTCGCCATCACTCTTCTCCATGGCGATGCTTGCAGTCCCACCACTGAGTACTAGCACTGCTGAGACAGTATGGGCTGCTGGCCTATCAGATTGGCCAGCAGCTCTCAAGGACTCAACTTCCTGTCCACAGCCTGTTCAGGCTGCCCCCGGTGTGTTGTTGCTGCAGGGCAGGCCTTTCAAAACTCAGTCATTCAGGAATGACTGTTCTTCCCACTGTCAAGCAGTTAAGTATGCCCACCAAACCCCCAACACCCCTCATAAAATCCGTCTCCTACTTCCACCCCCATAACAACATAAGTCTCAGCTCCTGCGTCAGCTCATCTAATACTGAAAACTGGCCTCACCAAAGCCTTTGTTACCGCCAGACTCAACTATTCCAAAGCCCTCCTGGCCGACCTCCAACCTTCCACCCTCTGTAAACTTGAGCAGACCTAAAACTCTGCTGCCCGTATCCTAATCACACCATGTCACATCCACTCATCACCCCTGTGCTTGCTGACCAACTTTGGCTTCCAGTCTGGCAAAACTTCTATTTAACAATTCTCGTCCTGGATTTGAAATCCCTCCCTGTATGATGTCAGCCCTCCCTATCTCAGTAACCTCCTCCAGCCCTACAGTCTTCCAAATTCCCTTCACTCCTCCAACTCTGGCCTCTTGTGCATCCTCGATTTTAATCACTTCACCATTTGCAACCGTGCCTTCAGCTGCCTGGACCATAGGCTCTGGAATTATCCTCCTAAATCTCTCTGCCTCTCTACCTCTCTTTCCTTCTTTCAGGCACTCCTTAAAACCTACACCTTTGACCAAGCTTTTGATCATCTGACCATTATGTGGCTTGGTGTGCCAGCTTGTTTTCCGGAGCACTTTGGGATGTTATACCACATGGATAGAACTACATAAATATATATACTTTTTAATCTGCCCCCTTCACAAATCTTTGTGGTTTGTGTTTGATCGCAGAATATTCTTCAATTATTTGTTCTAGACTTTCCAAATAGGTTGCAGCTATCATGGAAATCTCAAGGCAAGACCACCTGCTCCTTGCTTTATGACATTAATGCAGTGGAAGTAGGGGTGTGGTAATGTCTAGTTATGATGTACAGTCCTGGTCTATGTTTCTAGAATCATTAGGAACATTGATTCTCTCTGTAGATGCCCTGTTATAATTTTAGTTACTAAGAACAATGTGACAGTACCTTTCATTCGCTCCCATAATTGGAACACCTCCTCATTTGATTGTATTTTTCCTTCTAGTTTACTCCCCAGCTCTGCTGAAGATGACGACTTTTGTTGTTGAATTTCTCCATGGACACGGGCAGCTTTTATGCAAGAGCTGGAAACTTGCTACTATACAGAGCGCAGAATCACACCACATAAAATATTTGCCCATTAAACCACTGAGAAATGCCCCTCTGAAGTTTCGGTTTGATGTTAGTGTCAATCTTGGCTCAGTTGAGAGCATTCTTGCCTCAGAAGATCATGGGTTTGAGCCTCGCCCCAGAGACTTGAGCACAAAATCTAGGCTGAAACTCCGATGTAGTACTGAAGGAGTGCTGCACTGTCTTTTGCATGAGACATTAAACCGATTCTCTGTCTATCCTCTCAGGTGGATGGAAAAGATTCCGTGGCATTATTTTGAAGAAGAGCAGGGGAGTTCTCCCGCATCCCAGCCAATATTCCTTTCTCAACCATCATCACAAAAACAAATGATCTGGTCATTATCACATTGCTGTTTGTGGGATCTTACTGTGTACAAATTGGCTGCTGAGTTTCCTACATTACAACTGCGTTTACGCTTCAGAAAAGTACTTCATTGGATGTGAAGCACTTTGGGACATCTGACGTTGTGGAGAAGCTCTTTCTAAATGCAAATCTTTCCTTCTTTTTTCTCTTTAAATAAGTTACCGATTTTGATATGCGGAGCGTGGCAGGGAACACTTTCCCCCTAAGAGTTCAGATCAATGCCTCAACAAATAAAAGCTACAGCATGAAATGAAAAACAGATTAATCCCACAACAGAAAACAAAAAGCACAACAAATGGAAGCCAAGAACAAAGGTTCCATCAAGAAACTTTGAAGATTGATCAAAGATCCAATAATGAAACAAGGCATCGACAAATAGGAAATGCCTGTGCTGCCCAGTCAAAGGATTAGCCCACAGCTCATAAGAATACAAAATATATTTAAATTAACTACATTCCAACAGCAACAAATTAATCTTATAGATTCCAGAGAATTCACACCCTATAAAGGCATTGCTGTATGTCACTTATTAGAAAGCAGTTACAGCACAGAGCCTGGCCATTTAGTACAGCTGGTTTATGCTGGTGTTGATGCTCCACACAAGCCTCCTCCCATCCCTCTTCATCTAACTCCATCAACCTACCCTTCTATTCCTTTTTTTTTGTCATGTGCTTCCCCTTAATGCACCTATATTAAACTGGATGTTTATCTTCATTTGATGGTTAGGTATGCACTACGGGACCACACAGACCACGTACAAAGTTTAGCCCAATGACCCCATTAATTTGCAAATATCTCACAGGCCTCAGTTTCCTGATCTAATATTCACTCACCAATGAGACAACAGTATGAAGGATACTCCTTTCAAACCAACATCTCCACACGATTCAAACAAATCAGCGAATAACAAATATGGGGAGAGAAACCCACATTGAAATAGCACCTTTTCTGTCCTCAGAGTATCCCAAAGTGATACACAACCAACTGATTATGTTAAAAGTGCAGCCGCCATTGCTAAATTAGGTAAACACGGTAGCTGATTTGCACAAAGCAAGATCCCAAAAACAGCAATGTGATAAGTGAGCAGTGGGAGATGGATGCTGTTTGAATGTTAAATATAACACTATAAGATCTCCCTGTTCTTTTCCGGATAAAAAAAATCTAAGGGATATTTTACTTCCACCTTAACAGGGCCTGTATTCAATGTCACATCTGAAAGGCAGTACATCTGATGGTGTAGCACTCACTGAGTATTGTATTGGCATCAGCCTGAATTTTGTACTCCAGTCCTTTCTGATTTTGCCCTTTGTTATATCTTTTTATATTAGGGTCAAGTGGCTAGTTTGGACGTTTCTGAGAGTTAGGCTTAGGTACTGACAGGAGGAAGTTTAGAGGAACACCCTTTGTCACTCTCTTTCTCCTCAGCTCAATGTGTGCCAGGTCTTAGCAAGAGCAATAGAAAAGATTCACGGCCCTGCTCTAAATGCAAGCCATTCCTTCCTGTGTTAAAGCTCTGTATCTGCCTCTATTCAAATATTTATTCAATTCCTTAAAGGCAATGCAGGTTCAGATGCATTATTCTTTCAGAATTCTATTTCTTTTTTTCTCATGTATGTATCTAGTGTCCCCTTAAATGCACCTTTATTAAACAAGGTGTTTATCTTCCTTGGTTAGGTCATGAAGCCACACAGACCACGTATAAAGTTTAACTCAATGATCCCATTAATTTGCAAATATCTCAAGTTGCTGATGCTAATGGATTTCAGTCTTCTGATCTAACATTCAGAATTCCCTGATTAAACCACTCATAGAGAAATTTCTCCAAATCTCTGGACTGGGAGTCTAGAACTAGGGGACAGTGTCCAAAAATTAGAGACGGACCTTTGAGGAGTGAAACTGGAGACACTTTTATGCACAAAGGATGGTTGAAGTTTGTAACTCTGTTTTGCAAACAGCAATTGATGCTACAACGACAATTTATATTTGTATAGTACCTTTAACATAATAAAACATTTTAAGACACTTCACAGGAGCATTATAATACAAAACATGACACCATGCCAAAGAAGGGGATATTAGATCAGATGGCCAAAATCTTGGTCAAACCGACCGGTTTTAAGGAGTTTGATTATGTGAGTCTCTTTAATATTGACGGTCATTGTGCTTGATTGCTTAAGCCTGGGTGTGGACTCAGAGAAAAGTAAACAAACTGTAGAAGTTGCTGGAAGCAAAGAGCTAGAAACATGGAGCAGACATTTTAAAGCACTGTGAATAAAACCTGTTACACACATAGAAACTAGTGTCATCTCTATATAGCTCTGAGGCATATAAAATATACAACATCAATCAATTTCAATTCCAAAATTTTCAACTGACCCCTCAGTCTCTACAGTTTTTTTTGGGAGAGTGTGTTCCAGATTTCCACTACCCTTTGTGTGAAGAAGTGCTTCCTGACTTCACCCCTAAATGACCTAGCTCTAATTTTATGGTTACACATTCTTGCCCTGGACTCCCCCAACACCCCCCAGCACCAGAAGAAATGTTTTATCTCCATCTAGGCCTTAATAATCTTAAATGCCTCAATTAGATCACCCCCTAATCTTCTAGCCTTTTAAGTATAGAGTTATTTGCACAAACATTACATCAGAAGGATTCTTGAATTGCATAGAACAGGAGCATATTGTTAGAGGTTACTGCCCTGGGATGCTTTTGTACTCTTGCAACAGATGTGTCCCATCTACTTTTTTAACAGATTACTAAACCAAATCCTTCTGCTGAAATAGCAGAGGCAAGAATTTGATATCACTGCATTCAGCATTTATATAATACCATTCCCAACAGTAATTTGCAGTACACAAAGTCTTGGTGTGGTATTTGTTCCATCACAAAATGCCACAAGGAGTCGGTAGACGCAATGGTTAGAGCATCTTTCCTTCCCTGATAACTGTGTTTAACCAGAGTAACAACTTCTGATTCTCTCAGCAGCGCGTTAAGAGAAAATTAAAAACACACAAAAACATTGCCCTAAATTAGTAGCCTTGTCTTCAGTAAACAATTATTTATGTTTAGCAAGACTGTCACATAAGTGAGAGAGAGGGAGAGCGAGAGAGAGGGAAAAAAAGTCGCCTGGGTCGTGCTTGACAGAACCATCATCTGCATTGTATCATCCATTAAAACAAGACGCGGTGAAGCTATCTATAAACTCATTTATCATTTGCATAATTTTATCATCTTGATGAATGAGGGACATCCGTTGTCTATTTACCAAGATAAATTAGTGTGGAAATGGAACCTGATGGATCCTTGCTGATATGCATTTTAATTGCTTATTGGGGTGATTGTTCCCTGCCTTGTCTCGATGATGTCAGCACCACTCTGTGGATCATTATGAAGTATGGATGTTTGTCATTTTTAATATGCATAAATAATGTTTGTTATAAAGCTGACAACAGGCAGCTCTCTATTGTTAAAAAGGGACAGACCAATTAACCCTTTCTGTGCTGAGTTAGAGTCCCAAAGCAGTCTGAAATTCTGCCAAGGTTTAATATATTTGTCTGAAACCTCTCCTGTCAGCTATTTAGCAGGGACATTAGCCTGTATAAAGGGTTAAAGCCTTTGCCTAAGTAGAAGAGACAGAAATTTAGTGCACATACATTAGTATCCAGGGAGATACTAACACTTACCAATACTAACATTTACGTTTCTGTGGCAAGAATTCACAGTTTGAAATATATTTTCCTGTCTTTCTCTCCCTCTGATTCCCCATTAGAGCTTGTCTCCTTGCTTCATTGGGATGTCATTATTTCAGGCTACGCCTGTTCTCACTCTCCAAGCCACATTTCACATCCTGTCTCCAGTAATCTGCTGAACAAGTCTTTTCTTTGACCACATCTTTGGTCCTGGCAAATCACCTTTCCCTTTCTCACTCTGACCATTCTTTGATGTGAGGAGTATTACTGGCAAGGCAGTACTTATTGCCCATCCCTAGTTGCCTGAGGGCATTAGGAATCAAACACATAACACAGGACTGGAGCACAGGCTGGGTAAAGGGTAGCAGGTTCTTCAGCTCCACTGGTGAACCAGTTGGGTTTTTAACAACACTATAGCAAACAGTATATATATGAGTTCGGTTGAAGGGTCATGAGGACTCGAAACGTCAACTCTTTTCTTCTCCGCTGATGCTGCCAGACCTGCTGAGTTTTTCCAGGTAATTCTGTTTTTGTTTTATATATAGCATGGTCGTGTTCTGATTTCACAACTTTGCCTTGATGGGCTTTGAACTCTCAAACTCTACATTACTAATCTTCTGCGTTAATAGTCCAGCATCATAACCACTAGGCTGCTGCACCCACATAAATCCGAGTGCTTTTTGACAGCAATTTATTAATTTCAGACACCCCATCTCAGCATCAAGTATTACGAGGTCAGGTACAACATACGGTTTAGATGTTGAGTAAAACTCTGTCAGCTCTGCTCAAAATTAGGCCCCAGTCCTTAAAGGGGAAACCAAATATCCGTTGACTTTTACAGTTAAAGCACTAATTTCACTGCCAATTCAGGGGTGGTTTGTGTAAACCGCTCAACTGTCCTATTTGAAAAATGACACTCCTTCATTAAACAGCTGCATGGCAAAAGGCAAACAGTGTCACACAGCCTCCAGGCTGACAAGATCAGCTGGCTGCCCTTCTTCTACACAATGCCACCCTAAACCTCAAGCTTTCCACACATTCCAGAGTTTTGTGTTGTCAACTCAAGGAAATGCCCAACTCACGTTGAAGTCTTCATGGCTAGTGAAAAGAACCCTCCGGCAACCTTACACAACTGGACTTTCTGTATCTGTCACTCATTTTACATAGAGGTTGGAATCGGGAATGGAAGTCCTGACTTTTTTTTAGTCCACTCTAGTCCAGCAACTGAGAATAACCAAGTTGCAATCAACAAACACAGAACATGGACTAAAGCTGGAACCACACTGAAGTTACATTGCTATAGTGCCTTCCACAACCTCAGGGCATCACAAAGCACTTTACAGCCAATGAAGTACTTCCGAAGTGTTGACAGTGTTGTAATGTAAGAAACACAGCAGCCAATTGGAGCACAAAAATCTCCCCACAAACAGCAATGAGATAATGAGTAGAAGATCTGTTGGTTTGGAGATAAATATTGGCCAGGGCAGCAGAGAGAACTCCCCAGCTCTTCTAATAGTGCCATGGGACCTTTCACATCCACCTGAGAGAGCAGACAGTTTAATGTCCTACCTGAAAGGCACATCACCATTGGCGTAGCACTGGAGTATCAGTAGAATTTGTGCTCAGGCCTCTGGAGTGGGACTTGACCCACATCTTTCTGACTCAGAGGTGAGAGTGCTACCAACTAAGCCAGAGTTAAAATCACCTGAGTCCCATCATACCCTATGCACTTACCAACTGAGCCATCTGCAAAGTCACCTTTCAGAAATGAAAGACAGACACGTCTGAAGCTTCTTTTAGCTAGGCTGCAGTGTGTGTTTGTTTGTTTTTCAATTGTATCCAACAGAAGGGTGTCAACTGGTTGACACTGAATTAACAGATCTGACAAGGTAATCTGTTAGGAAAGGAACACGCTGAAGTCTGCTTGTTATCATATTGCTCCAAATCATAATCCATTTATCATTATTAATTACACAATGCCAGATCATGCATCCTGATATGCTGCAGCCTCTTCTTTGGAATAAAGAACCCAACTCAATGCATGACCTTGGTTTAAGTTTAGCAAAGAAAGAAACCCTTGCATTTGCATTGCGCCTTTCATGAACACAGTAGACTACAAAGCATTTTATAAACAATGCAATTCTTCCGAAGTGCAATCACCATTGTAATGTAAGAAAGCAGGAGTTCGAGCACAGCAGTTCCCACAAACAGCAATATTGACCAAAAAACAATCTGCTTGAGAGATAAACATTGACCAGGACACCAGGGATAGCTCCCCTACTCTTCTTAATAGCACAGTGGGGATTTTTTACATCCACCTGAGAGGGCAAATGGGAGCCTTTGTTTAACACAGAGATAAAAACAAAAAAACTGCGGATGCTGGAAATCCAAAACAAAAACAGAATTACCTGGAAAAACTCAGCAGGTCTGGCAGCATCGGCGGAGAAGAAAAGAGTTGATGTTTCGAGTCCTCATGACCCTTCGACTGAACTTGCAACTTCCGAGTTCTGTCGAAGGGTCATGAGGACTCGAAACGTCAACTCTTTTCTTCTCCGCCGATGCTGCCAGACCTGCTGAGTTTTTCCAGGTAATTCTGTTTTTGGCTTTGTTTAACAGCTCATCTGAAAGGCAGCACTTCCAGCAGTGTAGCACTGAAGTCTCAGCTTTGGCACCTAAGTCCTGAGTTGGGAATGAATCAACAAATTTTTACCGCAGGGGCAAGTGTGCCATCAACTGTGCCTGGCTGACACTTGCACTGAACTTATTTCACACTGACAGGGATACTTTGGCAGCTTTGAAACATTATTGTTTTCATTGAAGAAAATAGCGGTTGACTACAATGATCGTACTTTAGTCTAAATGTTAAAATTAGAACTGAAATGAGAATAAGATTCCTGATGAAGATATGAGGCTAAAGTAATTGTTTTCAACGTCAAAATATACTGGTCAGTGATGCACAACTTCCACCGAAGATTGAAACAGGTGATCTAAGCCTCACGCAGTTTTCAAACCCTAGATTGCACACAACTCAGGAAGCCGAAGGAAAAAACAAAGTTAATCAGTAATGATGGCACTTTCTAAAACACAAGGACAGACCTTCTGATCAGAAGGTCACAGCTTGACAAACTCGTACTGCATTCCACTGTGCATTACGTCTAGGTTAGAGCAAATCAGCACCTGCTTAAAAATAGCACACAGGCCAACATAGTATGAGCACTTTGAATGGTCGTAGATGAATTCTGCTGATTAGAATTCTACCCTGTAATTTCTCAGATAATTCCAGAAGGCTTGAGTGAAAACATGGAAAAGTACTAAAAATTGTTAGCTCAACTAAGATTTGGGAAAGTTCCTCAGGGTGGAGTCCTAGGCCCAACCATCTTCAGCTGCTTCATCAGTGACCTTCTCTCTATCATAAGGTCAGGTGTTCACTGATGATTGCACAATGTTCAGTGCCATTCGCGACTCCTCAGATACTGAAGCAGTCCATGTCCAAATGCAGCAAGACCTGGACAATATCCAGGCTTGGGCTGACAAGTGGCAAGTAACATCCGTGCCACACAAGTGCCAGGCAATGACCACCTCCAGTAAGAGATATTCTAACCATCGCCCCATGACATTCAATGGTATTACCATCGCTGAATTCCCCACTATCAACATCCTGGGGATTACAATTGACCAAAAACTGAACTGGACTAGCCATATAAATACTGTGAATACAAGAACAGGTCAGAAGCTCGGAATCCTGTGGCAAGTAACTCATCTTCTGACTCCCCAAAGCCTGCCCACTATCCACAAGGCACAAGTCAGGAGTATGATGGAATAATTTCCACTTGCCTGGATGAGTGCAGCTCCCACAAGACTCAAGAAGCTTGGTACCATCCAGGGCAAAGCGGCCCACTTGATTGGCACCACATCCGCAAACATTCACTCCCTCCACCGCTGACGCACAGTGGCAGCATTATGTACCATCTACAACATGCACTGCAGAAACTCACTATGGTTCCTTAGGCAGCACCTTCCAAACCCACAACCGCTACCATCTAGAAGGTCAAGGGCAGCAAACACAAGGGAACACCACCACCTGGAAGTTCCCCTCCAAGTCACTCACCATCCTGACTTGGAAATATATCATCATTCCTTCACTGACACTGGGTCAAAATCCTGGAACTCCCTCCCTAACAGTGCTGTGGGTGTACCTACACCACAGGGGCCGTATCAGTTCAAGAAGGCAGCTCACCATCACCTTTTGAAGGGCAATTAGGAATGGGCAACAAATGCTGGCCCAGCCAGCGACGCCCACATCCCGTCAATGAATGCAAAAAAAAAATCATAACTGAATGCTGTGTAGTGAATAGTTGCTGCTATCTTAAATATTTTTTGACTGAGCTGCTATCACATTGCAGGACATTATTGCTCATCTTCAGCTCGGTCCCTCAACCCCACTTCATCTTGGGGAGGCTGTTACCAGACGCATCCCATTCTTTGTACAGATTTTGTACCGTTTTGAGCACGGCGACCTGAGTGAGTTTGGTCAGCATCAAAATCCTGTTGGACAAAACATTGGCCTAAAGGGAACAGGAGCCATAACAATTATCCCAACCCGACTGTGAGTTACCCAGCTGTCAGGCTGGCAGCAACGACTGAACAACGGTGGGTCGAGAAATCACGCACAAGCTGGTTATCAGTGACTGAGCAGCTGCGACTCAGCTGGTGAATCCATACTTTGAGACTTTCGGGTGTTTGAAGTGAAAATTGTTAAAATTAGGAATAGGAGGGAAGTGAAAATTATAGTGGAATTTTACTGCAGCAGTGCTGTGGAGGTGGAAAGATAAAAGAGCAGGGATGTTAGTTATTCTTGTTGTGTGATGGGTGCCTCGCGCTGCCTTCAGAATGCTTAAAATGTATATAATTTTCACACATAACACATACTTACACTGTACTGTTTTACTCAAACAGTACTGCCTTCCCTTGACTGTCTAATTGTAATTCTGATACCTACAACCTCGGTTCATAGTGCTTCTGTTTGTACAGCTCAGTTTCAAAGTACAAAACAGACCTTTTTCTAAGGATACTCTTTTAAGGAGAAAATATGAAATGGCATCAATTTTTCAATTGATATTTAATATTTTTCTAAACAGCCTTTGAGGCAGGTCATCGACCTGAAACATTGGCCCGGATTTTAATGAAGCCGGATTGCAGAAGTCTTTTCTACCCTGTTTGCATCACAGTTCAACCTTTCATTGTTGCCTCACAGAATCAAACAGAATCAGGCTGATACTGTAAAGTATAGGGAATGAAAAACATGCATTTATATATCGCCTATCAGAACATCAGGGTCTTTAATGTCTACCTGAGAGGGCCCTGAGTTTAATGTGCCCTGTGGAAGACAGGATCTCAGGCAGTGCAGTGCTCCCTCCGTTCTAGGGTGTTAGCAGTGACGAAGCTACCCACTGTTAGGTGCCTTCCTGAGATGCCTCAGAACACTGCAGTGGCAGACAGCCACCATTTCTGCCCAGTTTGCCACAACAGGTCCGGCAGTGGGCCCATCCACACACATTAGCAGTGCCCGTCTGTCCCCAGTGCTTCCCCTGACACTGGCGCCAGACTGGCACAGTTGTAAACATGACATTTTGCACAGATTGCAGTACACGCTCCATGACTTGCCTCTCACACGTGTTGGAATGACCTGCTGCTGAATCCTCCCCTGTGGAATAAATGGGTTTAGATAATTGGCAACACGAGAATCCAGTTGTAAAATCACTTGGCTTTTAATGGAACTGAAACTGCATAGAATTACACGGAGCCTACAGCACAGGGACAGGCTGTTTGGTCCAGTTGGTCTATGCCACTGTTTATGCTTCACAAAAGCATTCAAGAGTATAGTAGGTTACGATGGAGTTCATTATATTGAATTTACAAGACAGAAACAGGCTGTTTGGTCCAACAGGTCCATGCTGGTGTTCCTGCGGCACACAAGACTACTCAGGCTCTACTTCATCAAACCCCGTCAACATACCTTTTTATTCCTTTGTCCCTCATGTACTTCCCCTTAAATGCATCTAAGCCATAGTCAAACAATTCTCTGGGAAAAGAAGCTTCTTCTGAATTTCCTTTTGGATTTATTAGAAATGGCCTTTTATTTGGGATGTCTACTTTGGGATTGCCCCACAAACACAAATACCATCTCTCTGACAGTCGTTTCATTCAAATCTCGTTCATTATCTTAAAGACGTCGATCAGGTCACCACTCACTCTTCTCTTTTCTACAGAAAGGGCCCCAGCCTGTTCAGCTTGTTAAACATGGAGTCATGTCTTTTATACTGAAATTTTCTGGAGCTCGAAACTCTTTGGGAGAGTGATGCCGACACAATTAGTGCTCAACTAGTGTACTTTCAGGCGTGCCATTAATCAAGGGAAAAACCATAACTTGTCAATCGCCATCGCTTAGCTCCTGTGAGCTTTAAAGCTTTGCAGAGGGTTTCTGCATTTCTCAAAGGTGCCTCCCTCCAAAATGAGCCTTAAACACAGGCCCCCCGATTAAACTCTCCTGATGGCTGAGGAGGGTGGATGCGATCCCATGGGCCTAATCTGGAGAAGAGACGTGAGGTTCCCCCAGTCCCCTGGCCAGCATTACATCCGCAACCAATGCCACCAAAAAAAAACTAAACGTTGCGCCGCTGATCATGGGATCTTGCTATGTACAAAATATTCTGCCACATTCCCCTCCACAACACTTCAAAAGTAATTCATTGTAACCATGCAGTGCTTTAAGATCTGATATTTCCAAGAAAGACGCTAAACCAAGGCACACTTTTTTCATAAGAGGTGCACGGTCAGTGAGGGGAGTCTTCGGCCTGAGTGCGTCAGAGACCAAGTGAGTATATTTGGGAATTTGGTTCAAAGTGGGAAGTTGGTGCAGAGGGGAAACGTGCTTTAGGTTAAGATTTACTGCAAGAAGGGGATTTGAGTGAAGATCGAAGAGGGGGTGCTTCCTTCTACTCATTTTCAGCCTCCAGTGTTTAATTTCCACGTTGGTGCAGCAGAAGGAGCAGGTAAACCAGAAACTGGTATTATTAATTTTATCAGTATTATAAGCACTGTATTGTTTTATCAGTATTGTAAAGTTTACTGGCAGTGCCAAAACCTGTTGAGAGGTGTAGGATTTATTAATTATTATTAATTAATTAGCAATTCTTAATTAAATAATACATATAGGAGATGGCAGGTAAGGTGATGTGCTGTGAATTGCAGGATGTGGGAGCTTCTGAATACTGGTGTGATCCAGGGAAAACACATCCGCAGAAACTTGGCTCTGAGCAGGAGGCTGAGCTGCAGACACCGCGGCATATCAGGGAGGGGGGAAAGTTACTTGGCCAATATATTCGAGGAGGTGGTCACACCCCTCACCAAAGTGGAAATCAGGGACAGGAAGGTGTGACTGCAAGTGAGGCAGGTGAGGGGACCCAAAGGGCAGGAGTGCAGGAGCCTCAGCCTTTACAATTGTCCAACAGGTTTGAGGCTTTTTCAGCTTGCTTGGATAAAAGTGGGGGCTGCAGTGTGGATGAGCTAACTGGCCATGGCACCATGGTACAAGAAGCCATTCAAGTTGGGGGAGCTACAAGGAATGTAGTGGTAGTCGGGGACAGTATAATCAGAGGGATTGACACCATTCTCTGCAGCAAAGAGCGTGAGTCCGGGCAGTGTGTTGCCTGCCTAGTGCCAGGGTTTCGGACATCTGCTCGGGGACGGAGAGGAACTTGCAGTGGGAGGGGGAAGGACCCAGTCGTCGTGGTCCATGTAGCTACCAATGACTTAGGCAGGGCAAAGGAGGAGGTTCTGCATAGTCAGTATGAGGAGCGAGGCACCAAATTAAGGAGCAGAACCTCAAAGGTCATAATCTCTGAATTATTACCTAAACCATATGCAAATTGGCATAGGACAAATCAGATTAGGGAGATGAATGTGTGGGTCAACGTCTGGTGTGGGAGAAGTGGGTTCCAGTTCATGGGGCACTGGCACCGGTATTGGGGAAAGTGGGATCGGTACCATTGGGATGGTCTACACCTAAACCATGCTGGAGCCGATGTTCTTGTCAGCTGCATAACTAGGGAAGTATAGAGGGTTTTAAACTAAGTTGTGGGGGCAAGGGGACAAATTTGGGAAGATGTGGTAAATCAAAGTGTAGAGACAAGGCAAAAGAGAAAGGTATTATTATGGGTAATAGAAAACCAGACCATGACAGGAAGGGATAGAGGGTGCAAATCTAACAGTAAATAAACAGATGAGAATAGAGGTTATAAAAAGAATAAAATGATAAAAACTAAAGGCTCTGTATCTGAATGCAGGAAGCATTCAAAACAAAACAGATGAACTGAGAGCGCACATAGAAATAAATAATTATGATTTGATAGCCATTACAGAGAGATGGCTGCAGGAGGACATGGATTGGAGCCTGAATGTTAAAGGATATAGGACATTTAGAAATGACAGGAAGTGAGGAAAAGGTGGAAGGATGGCTCTGTTAGCTAATGATGGGATAACCTAAATTCAGGAAACCAGGATGTGAAAAAAGTTTGGATAGAGATGAGAAATGGTGAAGGCAAGAAGTCACTTGTGGGAGTCATGTACAGGCCCCCTAACAGTACCCACCATGGGATGGAGCATAGAGGAAGAAATAATGGGATCTTGTCAGAAAGGCAGGGCAAGACTGGAAAAGTCAGATGGGTAAAGGTAGCCTAAATGAGGAGTTCATAAAATGTTTCCGGGATAGTTTCTTAGAACAGCATGTTCTGGAGCCAACCAGAGAACAGGCTAAACTAGACCTGGTTTTGTGCATCAAGATGGGATTAATTAATGACCTCATAGTGAAGGCACCCCTAGGTAGTAGCAACCATAATATGATTTAATTTTGCATTCAGTTTGAGGGGGGAGAGGAGAGGGTCTGAGACGATGGCTGGGATTTTCGGTGCCCGCCAGCGTCGGGCATATTTGGTAGCGTGATCAAACAATATGGCACGATTGGTTTCATGATGGCATGAAACCAGTTTGCAATCGTCCAATCAGCCCGCCAATGGACATCAGGAACCTCATTATAATACATCAGTATATCATTATTAGGCCAGCCCGCCGGACTCATCCCCCTCCACTGGATCATCCGCCCATGTCAGCAGGAAAACACTGACATGTTTCACAACAGCACATAAGCGACGAGCACCTGGTGGGCTTTACTTCACTCAGGACTTCAAGGTTCGTTTGCCTACCTCACTTCGGTCAGCACTCGCAGTCATCAGCGCCAGGCTTCACAGACAGCACCACATCACTTTTACAGGAGCTCACAGCAGGTCTCTACCTACCAGACCAGCCATATGTGGGTAGCTTTTCAATGTCTGCAGGGCTAGTGCTTGTTTGGGGAAAGGGAAAAGTGGCCTCAGGCAATGGAAGAGGCTGCAGGACGAGAACTGTACTGGGGAAGGAGGGTATCCCAGGGTGTGTGGGGGGGCACACGTTGATCTGTGCTAGTGGCCTCCAGATGGTGAGGGCTGAGGAGGCTCTCCAAAGGAGATGAGGCCAGATGGACATGTGAGGGTATGTGTGTGAGAATGGGTGGTGATGTCCCTTGAGCTGGCAGCGAGTGAGATGCCAGTGAATATGCGATGGGCTTGAGTGTGTGAGTTTAGAGTGATGAGATGGTTGCCATACCCTGGCTGCATGGATGAGATCATTCATCCTCTATCTACATTGAATCGCCAACCTCTTCTGTGCAGCATTGGCATTGATCACCACTGCCACCGCCTGCCATGCTGGATTAGTGATGCCGCTGCCCATGTTGTGGCCAAAGCGGGTGTAAAGGACATCACACCGGGCCTCCACAGAGCCCAAATGGCGTTCCAGTGACGCATCATTAAACCTGGGGGCTGCAGTCTTCTGGCCTTTTGTGGACATCTTCCCTGCAGCAGTCATGTGCTGGAAGCACTGAGAATGCGTGTGTGTGGCTGGACTTTAAATGTGACACCCGGCGTGATGAAGCGGTGAGGTGATGGCTTGGCGAGAGAACGAGAGCCCATTCGCCATGGAAACGGCGTGTTTCCCGGGAATTGCATAAGTAATGCGGCAGGTTTGGGACGATACAGGGTGAAAACCTGTCATTGCAGCCGGTGGGTAAAACATCGTTTTACCCGCCCGCTACCGTACTTAGTGCAAAACTGGGACGACTCCGCCCTATGTTTTTAAACTTAAATAAGGGGAATTATGAGGGCATGAAAGCATAGCTGGATAAAGTGAATTGGCAAATTAGGTTAAGGAATAGGTCAATAGAGATGCAGTGGCAAAAATTTAAAGGGATATTTCAGTATACACAGAATAGATACATTCCAACGTAAGAAAAACTCAAAGGGACAGACACACAATCCGTGGTTAACTAGAAAGGTTAAAGATAGTATCAAACTTCAAGAAAAAGTATATAATTGTGCAAAGAGAGGTAGAAGGCCAGAAGATTGGACAGTATATTAGGAACAGCAAAGGATGACTAAAAGATTAATAAGGAGGGAAAAATTAGAGTATGAGAGAAAGTGAGCCAGAAATATAAAAACAGATAGTAAGAGCTTCTATAAATATTTTTAAAAGAAATGAGTTAATAAAGTGAGTGTTGGTCCTATAGAAAGTGAGTCTGGATAATTCATAATGGAAAACAAGGAAATGGCAGATTAATTGAACGGGTATTTTGCATCAGTTTTCACTATAGTGGACACAAGCAACATCCCAGAAACAGCTATAAATCACAAAATGGGAGGGATTACAGGAAAATTACAGTCACCAGAGGAGTGGTACTGAGTAAATTGTTGGAGCTGTGGGCTGACAAGTGCCCAGGTCCTGATGGATTTCATCCTAGGGTCTTAAAAGAAGTGGCTAGTGAGATAGTTGATGATCGATTTAAACTTTCTGAAACCCCTAGATTTGGGGAAGATCCCATTAGATTGGAAGTTAGAAAATATAACTCCATTATTTAAAAGGGAGGGAGACAGAAAGCAGGAAACTACAGGCCAGTTAGCTTAACATCTGTCATGTGTAAAATGTTAGAAGCTATTATTAAAGAAGCTATAGCAGGGCACTTAAATAAGTTCAAGGTAATCAGGCAGAGTTAACATGGTGTTGTGAAAGAGAAACCAACTTATTGGAGTTCTTTGAGGAAGTAACATGTGTTCTAGATAAAGGGGAACCAGTGGGCGTACTGTACTTAGATTTCCAGAAGGCATTTGATAAAGTGCCACATCAAAGGTTATTGCGGAAATTAAAAGCTCATGGTATAGAGGGTAACATGTTGCCATGGATAGAAGATTGCCTGGCTAGCAGGAAGCAGAGAGTAGGCATAAATGGGTCCTTTTCAGGTTGCAAAATGTAATGAATGGTGTGCCACAGAGATCAGGGCTGGCACCTCAACTGTTTACAATTTATATAAATTACCTGGATGAAGGGATGAATGGATTGGTCACCAAATTTGCTGAGGGCACAAAGATAGGTAGGAAAGTGAATTGTGAAGAGGACATAAGGAGGCAACAAAAAGCTATAGATAAGTTAAGTGAGTGGGCAAAGTTCTGCCAAATGGAGTATAATGTGGGAAAATGTGAAATTGTCCATTTTGGCAAGAAGAATAAAAGAGAAGCGTATTATCTAAATGGTGAGAGATTGTGGAGCTCCGAGATGCAGAGGGATCTGGATGGCTTAGTGCATGAATTGCAAAAGGCTAGTATGCAGGTACTGCAAATAATTAGGAACGCTAATAGAATGTTATAATTTATTGCGAAGGGAATTGAATACAAAAGTAGAGAGGTTATGCTTCAGTTATACAGAGCACTAGTGAGACCACATCTGGAGTAGTGTGTGCAGTCTTGGTCACCTTATGTAAGGAAGGATGCAAATGTGTTGGAAGCAGTTCAGAAAAGGTTTACGAGCCTAATACCTGGAATAGGTGGGTTGTCTTATGAGGAAAGGTTGGACAAGGTTTATATCCACTGGAGTTTAGAAGAGTAAGAGGCGACTTGATTGAAACATATAAGATCCTGAGGGGACTTGATAGGGTGGATGTGGAGAGGATGTTTCCTCTTGGAGAATCTAGAACTAGGGGTCACTGTTTAAAAATAAGGGATCGCAAATTAAAACAGGGATGATGCAGAATTTTTTCACTCGGAGGGTTGAGTCTTTGGAATTCTCTTCCTGAAAAGGTGTGGAAGCAGAGTCTTTGAATATTTTTAAGGCAGAGGTGGATAGATTCTTGGTAAGCAAGGGGGCAATAGATTATCAGGGATAGGCGGGATGCAGATTTAAGGTTACCATCAGATCAGCCATGGTCTTATTAAATGATGGAGCAGGCTCGAGGGGCTGAATGGCCTACTCCTGCTCCTTGTTCATATATTCGTGTGCAGCCTGTGGTGATGGGCACAGGGTGTTGTTACACTGTTGACATCCACTTGACTTACATTTCACCAAGTTGACATCACAACTTGCTTGGTCAGAAATCTTTATTTTTGCAAAATGGCTTTTTAGCCGTAAAAGCTATAATCTTGGGGGTGAGATTGCTTGAGTCCTACCAGGCATCCGACAAGTGGACGCAATAATAGGCAAGCTCCAGATGACCATGGTTAAGAAGCGAATGTTTACATAGGGCTTAGATGATTGCTGACGAGTGTTGCCAACAAAGCAAAATAACATCTGTTAATGGCCTGCTTCTTAAAGGCACAACCACACAGCTATGGTGAAGAGCAAATAAAAATAACTGAGCCACAATTTAAACTCAGATTTTTCTCAAGCCACAATCGAAAATCAGTTTACCAAAAAGAAGGGAGTGAGAAGATTAAAGACTATGATATGCAGTGAACTGGAATATATGCAGGGTGGACCTCTCCTCAAATATACTGCTTCCTCAAATGGCTCATTTGGTAATGTTCTGGGTGCTGTATGACTCAAAGGCACACTCTATCATGTGATGATATAT
Source organism: Carcharodon carcharias (assembly GCF_017639515.1). Taxonomy (NCBI): domain Eukaryota; kingdom Metazoa; phylum Chordata; class Chondrichthyes; order Lamniformes; family Lamnidae; genus Carcharodon; species Carcharodon carcharias. The sequence continues at coordinate 131,926,660 of NC_054480.1, read as the reverse complement.
TTTGTTGCTGGGGGAGCTGAAATGAATTTCAAGTAACACCCACCGGTGGCCTGTGGCTCAAGCTGATGTTGCCAACTCTGGGTGAGTTTAATTCCTGGAGGTTTCATCATGTGACCTCCCAAATCTGGCTGCCCCACCCCCATCCTCCCACCATTGGTCAAAAGATGCTTCGTTACCCTGTTAAGTAATTTTTGGCTGTCGGTCAAACGGCTATTTTTTAAACCCACCTCTGATATCTTTATAACTAATAGAAGTGTTCAAAGAAAATGGAAAAAATGTATTATTTTTAATGCCCCAATGGTCCTTCTCCCAGAGTTTGATCATAGTTGGCAACCCCAACCTGAGTCCCATTTCTGTTGATATTTTTTACTTGCTGGAGGGTGAGCCAAGAGGTTTGGACTTTGTTTACAGATAAATCCTAAATCATGACACTGACATCAAAATCTGTTAGAACCAGCTACTTGAGCTATAATGTAAATTAATGGAAGTATGGAATTTAAATACTTTAAATGAGGCCTTCAAGGCCCCGTGGTACAAACCTCCCAAGGCACATGCCATCCTAACCTGGACAGATATCATAGTCCCTGAGTCAAATTCTCGGAACTCCAGCACTGTGGGACCACCTTTACCACAGAGGCTACAGCAGTTCAAGAAGGTGACTCACCATCACCTTGTCCAGGGCAACTAAGGATGGCTTCACCCCTCCCATCCTTTGTCATCTCTTTCATCCCTACAATCATCTGAAATAGCTACGCTCCTCCAATTCAGGCCTCTTACCAGTTTAATCGCTTCACTATTCGGCTGGGTTATCAGCTCCCTGGGCCCTAGTCTCATGAGCTCCCTCCTAAAACCTCTCCACCTCCCTCTCCTTCTTTAAAATGCTCTTTAAGACCTACCTCAATGACCAAACATTTGGTCATCTTCTCCTATCTGACTCATGTCAAATCTTATTTGATAATGCTCCTGTGAAGCATCTTGGGAAATTTCACTGCATCAAGGCACTATATATATATGCAAATTATTGATGCTATTATTTGGCAATAGATGCCACACTTGCCATTGACATTTCTACTTCCAGAATGAATTATAAAAACAAACCTACATGGTCCTTGAGGACAGTAAAGCCTGGGCAATCCTAAATTCAATCTATTAAAGTTATGCTGCTGAGGTAACTGAACAAACAAATATTGACAAACTGTGAAGCTCTCACTAGCAAGCAGTTGTCAGTTGCCAGATTAGTGAAGAAAATGAATCATTACCTTGGGCTGCTGCCACTGGTCTCAGACTAGGGTCAGGCGCAGCCTGTGATGCACCATGTGGTTGAATACCCTGTCAATGATTACAATCGAGGCTTGCATGTGAAGCAGCCATGAAATTAGCACCCTAGAAAACACCAGTGTCTTCACCACAATGTTTCAAAGTGCCGAGACAGAAGGTTGTGGGTTCAAGTCCCATTCCAGAGCTTTCAGCAGATAACCTAGGCTGACACTGCAGTACTTTACATAGGAGGTGCTGCACTGTTGGAAGTGCTGTCTTCCAGATGAGGTGGTAAACCGAGGCCCCATCTGCTCTCTCAGATAGGCATTAAAGATCCCACAGCACTTATTCAAAGAAGAGCAGGCGAATCTTTCCTGGTGTCCTAGTCAATATTTATCCCTCATTCAACAGCTAAGTCAGATTATCTGATCATTATCACGTTGCTGTTTTTGGAAGTTTGCTGTACGCAAATTGGCCATCTCTTTCCCACATTATAATCAGTGACTAAAGCACTTGATTGGGTGTAAAGTGTGTTGGGACATGTTGGTGTCGTGAAAGACACTATATAATCACAGGTCTTTCTTTCAGAAGAGACGGAGACAAAATGAGAACTGAGAGAATCAAAATCCCCCAGCATTTTAGCATCGGAGAGTCGTCACTCGACAGGGAGAGGTTGACAGAGATACGTACCGCATGAGCGTAAGAGCTGTAGGTGTTGTTAAACTGGAGAGGGATCGGGTTGAACATTCCGAACTGACCCACCATGTGCTGCATGCGCCTCAGTGTGCGCTCCTTGTCTGTGTCAGCAAACTTTACCACCAGGCTGGAGGATGCTCCCTGAAAATACACACAAAATATCTACGTCAACAACAGGGGCCAACCCATCCGCCTTCCCGTCCCCCAGGACTCACTCACTGAGCAACAGAATCAACGGAGTTTACAGCGCAGAGAAGAGATCTGTGGCCAGTCAAACCACCTTCATCCCTGCCTTTGCTATCAAATGCTAACTGGCCGTTTGTCTGTGGAAGGCACCACAACCCAAGCTACTGCTAGGCACCGTCCCACACCCTCATCCTACCCTACCATCCAGAAGCATAATCCTCGATGTTAATCCCCTGCAGCAAGCAAATGGTTGGGCTGGGCGGGGGGGATTGTTTAAACACAAAAAAAATCATGGAATGTGTCCCCAACACACTGTATACATGCCCGTTGGCCATTTTACAGCAGAAGGTTGTGTGGCATGTAAATGTCCCATCTTGGAGAGGTTGGATACAACATCAACATGTTTAAACCAGACCCCTACAATGCATTTGGGAGTCTGATTCCAAATTAACCCAGTGGCACTGAGGCCAATTGTAGCAACCTAAGGCAAGGCACAGTGGGCTGAATGGACTCCATCCATCTCATTTTAAGTCAGCTACGTCAGATTCTGGATCAAAACTGGGTCAGTATCAGAGGATCATAGAATCACAGATTAGTACAGCACAGGAAGAGGCCATTTGGCCCTTCAAAGCTGTGCTGGCTCTTTTGAAGGGCAATCAGGTTTGTCCCACTTCCACACTCTTTCCCTTAACATTTTCCCCTTTTAAAAACAAAGGTTTCACCTTCCACCTGGCCTCACTGTCTAATGGGAGCAAGCTCTGACAAAATAGGCTTTAGTTTGCTGAAAGATAGCTCTAAAAGGCCAAGTTGGCTCCCAGCCAATCTAAGATGCTGTTGCTTTGCATAGAAAGTAAAATGAAATCTCTGTGTGCACCTTAGTCACATAAACTTCCTCCCATTTCCTAAAACAACACCACAATAAATCAGAGTTCAGTTAATTTATCATAATGCGGCTGATTTATACATTGTTATGATCCTCGTACAGATCAATAACGTTAAATAGAAATTCAAACTTCCAGCTGATGGCTGCAAGGATGACACAAGATTTTGTGTTTTTCTACTGTAACAACCAGCTAAAAGCGCTATGACTAAACACTATTGTCATAGGCAACTTATGCTTTAAACTACAGAACAGAACTTCCCCTTTTATTTTTAACGCAGCTGAAGTACCAATTGCACAGGTATACTTTATATTGTTCCTTAAGTAGTCATTTGATATTCCCAGACCGAGTCCAAAATGATTCTTAACTCCCAAAGGTTTACTTCCATTCCTTTCCTTTCCCAGCCTGGTGACTTTTAACCCCAGAATTGGCATTCTTAATGAGGATTTTTCCTGGAGATTCTCCCTCTAGCACAAGCTAGGTGAATCTTCCAGCCTTGTTTCAAATCCTCACAAATTTGGTCTTTTCACTCAAGAGTGCGAGCTCCCACCCGCATTCCTGTGCAGTGAACCATAGACACTTTCGACCTTTAGCTGCTCCCTCTCTCCTGGACCCTGGCAGGAAAGCTATGTCTGGAAGTTTCAAGGATATCTTAGAAACCCTTCCCCTTTCAAAGTCCAGCTCCATGACAGTATGAATCACATGGGTCTTGTATGCAGGTAGAAGTGCTGATTAGCTATCCTTGAGACCCCAACTTTTTTTTACCTTTGAAGTGAACGGGCAGTTTAAAGCATAACCATTTACAACCCGAAATTCTCAACACCTTCCTGGAACTTTAGTGACTACCAGTCTAATCACTGTAAGCACAGATGCTTCTGCCATTGTCTCTAGTCATGAATATCTTACACTTTCACAGCAAAACAACCCAGGCCTCCTTTAATCTTTAATAACCGCATCGCCCAGGCCTGTTGTAAGGCAGACTTCAGAACAAGTCACATGACTCCCTTCATTTTATCCTAAATTAAAGACACTGTCCCAAGATATAATAATCTTATAAACCTCATAATTGTAACAGCATATTATAAAAATTTATGAGTGGGTGGGAATAATTAGGATTAACATGATCATCTTGCCATCTGATGACAAGAAATCATTCGTGCTTCACTCTTGTGACATATGGTGTCATCTGAATCTCTCAGTGAGGTTCTTTTCTGCTAATGGTGCACTCCCACCCATTATTCATGGGTCAGCAAACTGTGACACAACAGAAAATCAGACAGGCAAATGCCAGCGCATAGCTCTCAAATCTCGTGCTTGAAATGTGACACTCTCTGTGCGCAATATCACCTCAGGGTTGCACATTGTGGCTCCCCTGATAGTCAATAAACGCAGCGTGAGAGTGAACTATTCTGAGCTGGGCTGAGTTAGGTTGTCTCATGCTGGTTGCAGTTGGCAACTGAATTTGGACCCATGTGTTTTGGGGTCATCAGAGAGAAAAATTCTTGCTCCAAACTGTTACTGCTGGAAAATGCGCAGGTATAGCTGCATGTGTGTGCCTGTGCATACTTAGTTTCTGTGTATGCTGTGTGTTTACCTGTGTACATATGTATCCGTGCATGTGTGCGTGTATATCTGTACGACTGTGTGCGTGTATGTCCGTATATTTGTATGTATATATGTGCAAGTATGCATGTGTGTTTGTGCATTTACCTGTGTCTGCATGTGCTTGTTTTCACCCTTGTATGTAATGTATGTATGCACTTGCGTACGCGCATTTGGGCACTGATGATTACACCGATGTCTCCTGCTGCTTCCCGATACTCACATGAAAGTTCATATGTAGAATCACAGGAATTTCAGCCTTGACCTGTCATGTCTCTTGCATCAACAATATGGGTGAGGTACAATTTGAAAACAATGTTTAAATTTGTCTTTGGAAACCTGTAGACCAAGCCCAGTGGGCATTATTCTAGCCTCCGAGTCAGAGGGTTGTGGGTTCAAGCCCTGATCGACAGGACTAAAGTCAAAATCTGAGCTGACCACCCAGAACTGAGAGAGTGCCACATTGTTGGAGATGCCAAACTGTAGCCCTATATACTGGTTCTGGTGGTTTTAAAAGATTCCACATTACCTCTGTAATTAGAATAGGACAACATGGGAACATAGGAGCAGGAGTAGGCCATTCAATCTGTCAAGTCTGCTTCACTATTCAAACAGATCATGGCTGGCCATCTACCTCTATGTCATTTCCCCTCTATCCACATATCCATTAATGTTAATTGTATCCAGAAATCTATTGATTTCTGTCTTGAACATGCTCAATGATTGAACTTCCACAGCCCTGTGGGGTAGAGAATTCTAAAGATTCACCACCCTCTGAGTGAAGGAATTCCTCCTCATCTCAGTTCTAAATACTTATGCTTATGCTGAGACTGTGTCCCTGGTTCTAGACTCGTCAGCCTGGGGAAACATCCTATCTACATCTATCCTGTCACAGTCAGTAAGAATTTTGTAAGTTTCAATGAAATTACCTCTCATTCTTCAAAATTCTAGAGAATACAGGCCCAATTACATCCTCCCTTAACCAACATCACCACAAACAGCTTAACCAGGTAGTCATCTCATTCATGAGATTGGGGACTTCGCTGTGTGTAAAATGGCTGCCACATTAATTTGCATAAAAACAAGTGACTGCGCTTCACAAAATAACGCTATGGATGTGAAAGATTTGTGACATCCTGATATACATTGTATAGAGAAATTATATTGAACCTATTTAAAACTTTGGTTTGGCTTCAGATGGAGCATTGTGTCCAATTCTGGGCACCACACCTTAGGAATGAAGCACAGGAGAGAGTGCAGAGAAGTTTCACAAGAATGGTTCCAGGCTAGGAATGGTGTCCTTAGAGAAGGTTTGAGGGGAGATTTGATAGAGGTGCTCAAAATCATGAAGGGTCCGGGCAGAATAGACGGGGAGAAACTGTTACTTGCTGGCAGATGGGTCGAAAACTGGAGGACATCAATTTAAGTTGAACAGTAAACAAGCCAGAGGCGACATGAGGGAAAGCTTTTTTTAACGCAGTGAATGGTTAGGATCTGGATTGATCTATCCGAGAGTATGGTGGACGCAGATCCAATCATAGCTTTCAAAAGAGAATTGGATAATTATCTGAAAAGGGAAGATTTGCAGAGCTGTGGGGGAAAGGTGGGGGGGGGGTGGTGGTGGGACTAGGTGAGTTGTTCTCCATTCTATGATTCTGTTCTTTGTTAAATAAAAACAGTTTTTTTTCCAATTTCAGTCATTGTCTGATTCACGCACAGAAAGTGCCGGGAATATGCAGCCAGCCAGTTGGCATATAGAAAGGAAGGGATCGCCAGATAAGCCCTCATGTTTTTCATCAAAGTTATGCTCAAATCATTATCCCATCATACTCTTCCAGATTTTAGCTGATCCATTGGGAATTAATTTCACATTGAATGAGTATTCAGCTTCTGTCCTTCTCCACCCAGTTGCAAAATGATTTGAAGAAAGAAAGAATTTGCATTTCATACACAACCTATTACATCTTCAGGACACGCCAAGTGGCCAACGAATGGCCTTTTCCTCCTGTTGGGCAGACAGACGGAGCAGTCAATCAGTGCACAGCAAGATCCCACAAACAGGAACTGGGATGAATAACCAGTCAACTTCTTTCGCTGGTGTTAGCTGAGGGATATAAGTTTGCCAGGACATCAGGAGGATGCCTCGGCACGCATGGGGCTGTATCTTACGTGCCCCCACCAGGTACATTTTGGGTGGGGCGAGAGGCACATAAAATAGGACGGGTGCCCAGCCCACCCCCAAGCTCACCCCCAACATACAGGGTTTGGGCAGGCGCCAAAATCAGCAGCCTAACCACCATATTCAAATAATAAAGGGTCAGTTTGGCTTGTTTCCAAGCCAATTGAGCCTAATAATACGCTGCCCATGCCATAAAACATTTAGCGTGGACAGCTGGGCAGCAGAGGGCAGCCTGATATTTTTAGAAAGTTCTTCAAAGGGCAGGGAGGAAGGGGAGTGGGGTTCACTCTTCGGAGCTGCCCTTTGCCAACTGCATTGTGGACCCCCCCCCACCCTAAGAGTGAATCCTCCCTTCCTTCCTACAAGCCCGCAGCCTTAAAGCCAACCCCTCCCACCCATCCTGCCATGCTCACCGGTCTACCCAAGCCCCCCCTGCCCAAGGCCCTGGACTTACCAGCCCCAGGGATCCATGGGGCTTCTTCCTTATTCCTCTTCAGTCCTGGCAACTGCCACTGACATGCTCTTGGCACTGCCGGGACTGGCGGAGCTGCTGGCCAATCCGATTGGCCAGCAGTTCCAGAGGGTGGGACTTCCTCTGCAATGAGGGGCGGAAGTCCCCACTTGCCCCGCATTTAGTTGCCTCGCAGCCGGCTGTGTGTGTGTGTGTGTGTGTGTGTGTGTGTGTGTGTGTGTCTGTCATCACCCCCACAAACCCCACAGAATGATTCAGCCCAGCCCGTGGCTGTGGAGTATAACATAGAGCACCAAGTTGTGTGACTGTACCAAGCAATTAAATGCTTGCCACATGCTTAACAAAATTATAATTTGCGTCAAATATTAATTTAACTATTCATTCAACTATTCTTCATGAGAGACATCCCAAAGAAGGCAAAGAGAAAAATACAATCAAATCTTAGGAGCAAAATCCATCATCTTCAGTGCAGGCAAGTCTAATCCGGATCAAAGGGGGATTTTAAAGAATTTCCCATTGGAACGAGATAAAAGGGTTTCCTCCAATATTTTCTTTATTCTTTCATGGGATGTGGGCGACGTTGGCAAGACCAGCATTTGTTGCCCATCCCTAACTGCCCTAGAATTGAATGGCCTGCTAGACCATTTCAGAGGGCTAACCACATTGCTGTGGGTCTGGAGTCGCATGTAAGCCAGACAAGGTAAGGATGGCAGATTTCCTTCCCTAAAGGGCATTAGTGAACCAAATGGGTTTTGACAACAACCAATGATAGTTGTTCATTGTCATTGTCATTACTGAGACTAGCTTTATAATTCCAGATTTAATAATTGAATTTAAATTCCATCAGCTGCCATCTATTGCCACTTCCTATCTGCCCTTGAGAAGGTGGTGAGCTGCCTTCTTAAACTGCTGCAGTAGGTACATCCATATTGCAGTTAGGGAGAGAGTTCCAGGATTTTGACCCAGTGGCAGTGAAGGAACGGCAATATATTCCCAAGTCAGGATGGTGTGTGCCTTGGAGGGGGACTTGCAGGTGGTGGTGTTCCCATGCATCTGCTGCCCTCCCACTTCTAGGTGGTAGAGGTAGCAGGTTTGGATTCTGTCAAAGGGGGCATGACAAGTTGGCACAGTGCATCTTGTAGATGGTACACACTGCTGCCACTATGCGTCACTGGAGGAGAGTGAATGGTGGTATGTGGGTTGCCAATCAAGCAGGCTGCTTTGTCCAAGATCCATTCTGCTTCCACATAATGTCTGCACAGGCATTCCTTCCAGAAGGAGTCACTGGGTAATGAGCAGCCACAGGAGGCTAAGGCCAAATATAACCTCCCCAACACCAGCCACCTCCTCTCCCTCCAGCCTCTCCTCACATCATTTGAGAAACGTTAACTCAGCAGAGGCCAGGGATAGAATCTGGCACCTCCTTGGTCAGTACAATCTGATTCCAACTGGGCAAAAGGCACTTAAACAAATCGGCTTTTAGTTATATTTTGATTTATTTGTGGGATGCAGGCACCACTGGCAATGCCAGTATTTGTTGCCCATCCCTAATTGCCCTGGAGAAGGCGTGGTGAGCTGCCTTCTTGAACCGCTGCAGTCTATGTGATGTGGGTACACCCATGTTGCTATTAGCCCAGAAGGAATAAACAGTTCAGACCAGTACTCTTATTTTCCAGTTTTTACTGTATTCCATTTTAAGGTACACAAGTCCAGTCCGGACCAGTATTCCTATTTCCCAGTTTTTACTGTGTTTTTTCTTCTGGGAGGGAGGTGAGCTCCAGGATTTTGACCCAGCAACAGTGAAGAAATAGCGATATAGTTCCAAGTCAGGGTGGTGTCTGGCTTGGAGGGGAACCTGCAGGTGGTCATGTTCCCATGTATCTGCCGCCCTTGTCCTTCTCGGTCTCGGAGGTCATGGGTTTGGAAGGTGCTGTTGAAGGAAGCTTGACAAGTTGGTGCAGCGCATCTTGTATATGGTACACACTGCTGCCACTGTGCAGAGGGAATGAATGTTTAAGAATTGACGCACTTTACAATGAGACAGTTTCACCATACATTGCCCAGTTGTCTAATGAGGCTGGGCTGTATGTTTATCATCAATTCCAAAATTGTGAACATTTTGGCCTCAGTCCCAGCTTTAAGGGGCGGCTCGGAAGGTGGAGAGAGTGACCTGATTTGAAAAAGAACTGGCTGCCTTCCCGCCAAGATGCAACTCAGATTGACTGAGGTCAGGGGAGCACTAAAGGCAACGAACCAGGCTAGATACTGAGCAGCTACTTAATTAGTTAATGTGCTGCCTGCCGGTGTGTGTCCTGGTATCTTTAGTAGCCAATTGCTTCTCAACACTTGAGCTATTAAACTGAACATTCTCATTTCAAAATATTATTCTCAGCTTTGCAGATTAATGCTCATCCCTCTACGGAAATAGGAATCTATTGAAACGTGCAGTATGTGGATAACAATGAACAACAAAAGGGTACTTTTATAATTGGTTTTAGCACAACAGGGCTATAGGTACTTCTGTGCCTAGACCCAGCTAAATGAGTTAATTATTGCCTTGAGATTCTCTGTTTTGCATTCAGTGTGGATTTTCCACTCCTAGATTATCCTTATTTTGTATTGAGTCGAGGGACATTTGTAGTGGTGAACGGAACTCCTTCCATTCCAAACCCTAGGTGCCAGCTTCGAGCACCACCAAGTCCAGTATCCCGGCCTCTACAGCCGCTCTTGGAAAACTGTTCCAGCGCTTGATTAATCTTTTGGGAAAGAAACATTACCTGGCACCTGCCCCTAAAGTTGTCCTTCTCAACTGCCAACCGATGTCCCTACTCTGGGCTGCATGAAAGTTTAGTTCCTCATTTACTTTCAAACATCTCATCAACATAAGAATATCAAAATAAGCAGCAAACAAATTGAAAAGATAATTTAAAATTTTGTCAGTTAACCGTGGAAAGTGTCTTCACACTGTCGTTAACTTAGTTGAAGAGCTTTATTACGAACAATACACGTTCAGCTCGCTCCCAAAATGTTCTGATCTGCTATCAGCCCATACAATGCACATGTATCACCCACACCTCACGCAACCACAATCTCCTATGCCATGCTATCTCCTTAAGGGGCAGCTGGCACGACAAAACTCACCGCCATTGTTTGACTGCCGTGTAGTGCGTTAATGGCTGCCTGGGCTTCAGCATGTGTGGAGAACTTCACAAATGCACAACCTGCAAGAAAAAAAACATTGCAGATGGCAACAAAGATAGAATTACATAGAATGCATGACAGAGAGACAGGTCATTCAGCCCAAATGGTCTATGCTGGTTGTTATGCTCCATACAAGCTTCCTCCTATCCCAATTTCACCTCACTCTATCAACATTTCCTTTTATTCCTCTCTCCCTCATGAGTTTATCAAGTTTCCCCTTAAATGCATCTAGCTATTCGCCTCAAATGGTAGCAAGTTTGGGCAGATGGTGGCATGGTGGTAATGTCAGTGGACTAGTAATCCAGAGGCCTAGGGTAATGCTCTGGGGACATGGGTTCAAATCCCACCATAGCAGCTGGTGCAATGTGAATTCAGTTAATAAATCTGGATTATAAAGCTAGTCTCAGTAATGGTGACCATGAAACTAACATCAATTGTCATAAAAACCCATCTGGTTCACTAATGTCCTTTAGAGAAGGAAATCTGCTGTCCTTAACAAAAACAGAATTACCAGGAAAAACAGAGGTTCTGTTGAAGGGTCATGAGGACTCGAAACGTCAACTCTTTTCTTCTCCGCCGATGCTGCCAGACCTGCTGAGTTTTTCCAGGTAATTCTGTTTTTGTTTTGGATTTCCAGCATCCACAGTTTTTTTGTTTTTATCTGCTGTCCTTACCTGGTCTGGCCTATATGTGGTCCAGACCCACAGCAGTGTGGTTGACTCTTAAATGCTCTCAGAAATGGCCTAGTGAGGGCAATTAGGAATGGGCAACAAATGTTGGCCTTGCCAATGATGCCCACATCTCATGAAAGGATAAAGAGGGAAAAAAAACACTTCTCACCACTCTCTAAAGAGAAGACCTTTCTTCTGAACTCTGTATTGGATTTAGTAGTGACTGTCTTACATTTATGGCCCTAGTTTTTGTCTCTCTCACAACTGCAAACTTTGGGCTGGATATAACAGCTGCAAATCGGGAGGGTGCAGACATAAAATACAGCGTGATGTTGCTGGATCAGCAGTACGATGTCATCACGCCAGTCTCAGATAGTAAACAAGGCGAGCGGACGTATAAATCAGGAGCCCACCCGCCTTTTATCAATCACCAATTAACAAGTTACTGAATTGTATAGAATTCTTTTGTTACCCAGTGCATCATTCGGGCATCGGTCCTGAAAAAGTTTGGGTGTGCTTTACAGCCAGTGTGCTGAAGGGGCACAAGGGCAGAAGGAAAGGTCTGCCGCCGGGACAATGCCCGCATGTAGCAGCAGGTTCTGCTGGGGAAGGTGACAGCATCTGCATGTGTTTTGACATCATTGATAAACTTTTTTTGCGCCTGCAATAAGCAATAAAGTCAGATTCAGAGAGCAAGGGGCTTTTAAATTTCTAGCTGTGACTGACTCCCTGTTTGTGGCATAACCACACCGCCCCTGCCCAAACCCCACTGCCACCCACCCACTGGCCCCCCCCACCCCCACTGCCACATGTCATTTGGCGCAGAGCCCCCTTCCCTCCCCCACCGCACTGTTAACTGGCTGCCTTCCCTCTAGGCGGCCATTAATTAGCCATCCGACGCTCAACTGGACAATCTGAAAAGGTGGGTGCAGGAGCGAGCGGACCACTCACTTTCCATTCCACCTCCCTCACCCTGCCGATGAATTAAAATCTTTTCTGTGTCTACCCTATCAAATCTTTTCAAGGCCAGAGAAGCCATAGCCTGTTCAGTCTTTCCTGATAGCTGTAGCCTCTCAGTTAAGGTGTCATATTAAACTGCCAATATCTAACACTCATGACAATGATCCCATGTTCATGCTGTTTAAGGCAACTGACTCACCTTTACTGTTACCATCAGGCCCTCGTAGAACTGTGCATTCTTCTATGACACCGAAAGATTCAAAGAGTCTGTACACATCATCCTCTGTCTGTTGTTTGTTTAACATGCCCACAAATAATTTTCTGTCTTCTGAAACAAAGAGATATATTGTTTAGTACAGTCTAGAGACTGCAGACCTGCATCTAGGACTGGGATTGTGCACATGAAGACGTGGTTGTGTGTTAATTTTGTGCTCATCAAAGTAAAACACATCAATGGAACATTTCTCATTTTTGGGCCATTCAAACGTCGAACATTACCAGCCCAAGACAAGTACAGTTGACTTTAGAGTTAACCCACCCCACCCCCGCTTCCCGCCCCAACCCCACCTCTAGAATACAAAGCATAGAATAGAATCATAGAATGGTTACAGCACAGAAGGAAGCCATTCAGCCCATTGTGCCTTTGCCAGCTCTCTGCAAGAGCAACTCGCCTAGTGCCACCTTTTCCCCGTAGCCCTGCAAATTTTTTCTCTTCAGATAATTATCCAACTCCCTTTTGAAAGTTTCGGCTGAATCTGCCTCCACCCTCTCAGGGAGCACATTCCAGATCCTAACCACTCGTTGTGTGAAAATGCTTTTCCTCATGTTGCCATTGCTTATTTTGCCAATCACCTTAAAATCTGTGTCCTCTGGTTCTCGAATGTTCAGCCAATGGGCTATCTACTCTGTCAAGGCCCCTCATGGCTTTGAAAATCTCCAACTTCTTTCCCTTCAGCATCTCAGGATACATCACATCCATAAAAGCCTTTGGCTTTTCTACCTTGTGGACTGCCAAACATTCAAGGCCATTGTCTTTATCTAGGGATAGGGGAATATTAATTACAAGGGTAAATTGGAAAAGCTGGGGCTGTTCTCCTTGGAGCAAAGTAGATTAAGGGGAGATTTGATAGAGGTGTACAAGATTATGACAGGTTTTGATAGGGTAGACAAGGAAAAACTATGCCATTAGCTGATAGCACAAGGACTAGAGGATGCAGATTTAAGGTTTTGAACAGGGGGAATGTGAAGAAGAACATTTTTTAAGCAGTGAATGTTTATGACCTGGAACTCACTGCCTGCGAGGAAGGGACGACAATGAATGATTTCAAAAGAAAATTTGATGGGCACTTGAAGGAAAGCTGCAAGGCTATGGGGTTCGGGGGCGGGGAAGAGTGGTGCTGGCTGGATTGCTCTGCACAGAGATGGCATGGGTTCAATGGGTTGAATGGCCTCCTTCAGTGCTGTAAACACCTCTATGAGGCTATGCATTTATACTGCAATTCTATAAAACGTAAAGAAAGATATTTAAATCAAGACAAAAACACAACACTGACAACAACAAACCCTTAACTGCAATCTAATGTCTACAAAAATAACATAACGCACTAAATGCGACTATTGTTTTTCATTCTCCTCCAGTCGTCTTCTATCATCACAAGCCCTAGCCACGATGAGCTAAGGCTCCTCTACAGTAAAGGCTGCTTCATTTTCATTCCAATGTCACTAACCCCAGGAGCTTCAGTTAGGGTGCCTCACTTAAATTTAAATTTTCCATTCCAAAGCAGATCACACACGCCATTAATAAGGACTGCAGACTGGGATCCCACCCAAGAGGCTTTTAACTGAGAATTTTCAACAAACGCCCACAGTACAGTGCGCGCCAAGGTTGAAAAGAGTAAAAGACAAGAAAATGGATCAGGAAATAATATATAATCAGGCAATGTCAACCTCAAGTTTAAAAAGAGCTTCAAGGTTTTAGGAGGAAAGAGACACTGAAGGCGGAACTGAAGCTCAAGTGATCTCATAAACCAGCATCATCAATTAGCTCTATGTTGAGTTTCTATGATTAATAATATTTGGGGGGTGGGAGTTGAAGAGCAATTATGATATAAAGCACGGCTTACACATACATTAAAACAACTGCCAGATATTATTTCAAAACTGCAGAAGGTAATGGAATGGAACTCAAAAGGCCAGGGTCTAATATCACGTGAATCAAATGGAATGAGATTTGGGACCAGTTGATTCAAATGGGATGATATGCATGTTTTTTCTTCGTTCACGGGAAATGGGCATCATTGTCTTGGCCAGCATTTACACTGGGGACTCCTATGAAAACATTTGCAAGCTCCCCAGTGGAATCATTTAGGCATTCCACAACAGACTAACAAATACCTTGGCAATTGGATAAATACACAAATGGGGAAAAAATTGCAGGGCCATGGGGAAAAGAGCAGAGGTGCAGGATTAATAAGTACTGTGGCTACAAGAGCAGGTCTTGAGCAACTCCTGAGTAACTCACTTCTTGATTCCCCAAAGCCTGTCCACCATCTCCAAGGCACACTTCAGGAGAGTGATTTCCCTGGATGAGTGCAGCTTCAATAACACTCAAGAAGCTCAACACCATCGAGGACAAAGTAGCCCGCTTGATTGGCATCCCATCCACCACCTGAAACATTCACTCCCTCCACCACCAGCACACAGTGGCAGCAGTGTGCACCATCTACAAGATACACTGCTTCTTCAACAGCACCTTCTAAACCCATGACCTCTACCATCTAGAAGGACAAGAGCAGCAGATGCATGGGAAAATTTCCACCAGCAAGTTCCCTTCCAAGCCACTCACCATCCTGACTTGGAAATATATCGACGTTCCTTCACTGGCGCTGGGTCAAAATCCTAGAACTCCCTCCCTAACAGCACTGCGGGTGTGCCTACACCACATGGACTGCAGCGGTTCAAGAAGGCAGCTCACCACCACCTTCTCAGGGGCAATTAGGGATGGGCAAAGAATGCTGGTCTTGCCAGCCAAGCTCACATCCCCTGAGCGAATAAAAAAAATTTCATATAGCACTTTCAAAGAGCCAGCACAGGCATGATGGGCCAAATGGCTTTCTCCTGCACTGTATCACTCTATATGTTTTCCTGCTAAGCAAAAAAATCAGTGTCACTAAGATGAGGTGGATTTAAAATGTCAGTGTGACTTTAGGCTGCAGCCTGAAATGATCAAGACGTTTAAGAGCCCTGTTGAGTTTATCTCAAAGAAAAATGTATGTGCGTTCACAACAAAGACAGGACAAAGAAAATGGTTACTAACTGCATGCAGCCAGTTCTCAAATTAATGCTCCGAATTGCTGAGTAACTTTGGAGAAGCATTGTTGAAAAATTCACACTGAAGGGAAACAAAGCTTCATTTCAGCCCACTGCTTGTCCACCATGTAACATGCACCTTCACAGTGTCCAAATCAAGACTTCCTGCAGCATCTCCCACTGTCACTCAAGCTTCATTATCTCCTTCAATATTTCTTCCTCCTATAATCAACAGGTTTTTAAAATGCAAGATTGGATGTCACTCAAAAGGAAAAATGGAAGACTTGCATTTATTTATGTAGAGCCTTTCACAACCTCAGAACATCTCAAAATGCTTTACAGCCACTTTTGAAGTGTAATCGCTGTTACAATATAGAAAATGCAACACCCAATTTGCACACAGCAAGCTCCCAAAAAAACAGTAATGTGGCAATGACCAGGTCACCTATTTGCAAGGTATAAATATTAGTCAGAACACTTGCTCCTCTTCGAAAGAGTGCCATGGCATCTCTTACATCCATCTGAGTGGACAGGTGGGGCCCTGTCTGAAAAACAGCTTCTCCAACAATGAAGTATTGGAGTGCCAGCCTGGATTTTGTGCTCAAGTTTCTGAAGTGGGACTGGAACCACAACTTTCTGACTCAGTAAGAGTGCAACCCAATGAACCATGGTCCTCTACCCTATGTGTTGACAATTAATGTGAAGAGCACAATCAAGGAATGGTTACAGCACAGAAGGAGGCCATTTGGCCCATCAAGTCTTCATGGCTCTCTGCAAGAGTAATGCAGCTAGTCCCACTCCTCTGCTCTTACCCCATAACCTTGCACATTTCTCAGGTGCTCATCCAACTCCCTTTTGAAAGCCACAATTAAATCTGTTTCTACCATGCTCTCAGGTGGCATTTCAGATCCTAATTAGTTGGTGTGTAAAAAAAATGTTTTTAATGCTGTCTTTGGTTCTTTTGCGAATTACCTTAAATCAGTCTCCTCTAGTTTTCAATCCCTCTACCAAAGGGGACAGTTTCTCCCTATCTACTTTGTCCAGATGCCTCATGTGTTCCAAAACCCAGTCAAATCTCCTCTCAACCTTTTCTTCTCCAATCTATCCATGTAACCTGAATCATGCAAAATAAAGCTTTAGATTCCACTTGAGTCATCTAGCCCAAAAGCCCATTCTATACGAGTGCAGAGGGAAAAAAAATAACAAGCTGGGTTCGGGACATTAAATGCGCTTTCAAGGCACAGGTCAAATGTTTCAAGGAAAGGTTTGCATTCACATAGCGCCAAAATAACTTAGTGGCCATTGCTTATTTGACATCCTGAAGAATTGTATATTGGACATTTTGGGGAGCTAAGGGTTAATACTTGAATCTTTGCAATCTTGAAGCAAAAGGATTTCCAAGATAAACAGGATGGTAGCCTCAAAGTGTCATGAGAAGAAAGCCTGGCTTATCTTCTACTTGAGTGTTTTAAACAAGAAATGCTTGTGCAAGGAAGTGAGTGACAATTGTGGCATCAGCCCTGGGTGATTAAAGTGTAACTTTAGGGGCTAGGATAGGAAGCAACGGTTGAGGGATCCATTAGCTATAGTATAGAAAGACAACGATTAATAACGCCTCCTCTTCAAAGGATTTGAGAACCGAAGACTTGTTTGAGAGTTTTGAAGTAAACAAATACAACTATTTATGTAAACAGTTTTCAAAGGATTCAGGAACAAATAGATCATGCGATCTTACCGTTGACATGCATCTTTGATATAGGCAAAATATGGTGTATAAAGGAGCATGGTTTTTAAATGCTTCTTTGGAGGGTTCGAAAAATTAAACAAGAAACTAAATGTGAGTCTCAGAGTCTGATTGGGCAGATTACCTATGCTGAACATGAACAAAGTCTGTTCCATGTACTCCACCATCAAATGTTTTGTGTTTATTTGAAACGTTACATTACGAACTAGAGAAGAAAAAGGCTGACTAATGGTTGAATGCTAACATTGTTCTGGCAGCAGACAAAGCAGCCATGTTGTACACAATGAGATCTCACAGAGTAATGAGATGAGAGATCAGTCATTTGGTTTTTGGAAGTGTTGGTCGATGGAGGAAGATTTCTCAATACACCAGAAGGAAAATAGAAAGGCTTGCATTTATATAGCGCTTTTCACAACCACCAGATGTCTCAAAACATTTTACAGCCAATTAAGTACTTTTTGAAGTGTAGTCACTGCTGCCATATAGGAAACACAAGAAGCCAATGTGTGCTTAGTAAACTCCAACAAACAGCATTGTGATAATCTGTTTTCTTTTGTGATGCTGAGGGATAAATATTGGCCAGGATACCAGGGATAACTCCCCTGCTCTCCTTCAACCTAGTGCCATGGAATCTTTTACATCTACCTGAGCAGGGAGAGAGGCCCTCAGTTTAACTTTTCAACCAATAGACAATGCAGTGCTCCTACACTCAGGGTGGCCAACTCACGGGGAATGAATGAAGGGATGCTGGGATTGCTGCTGAGCCTATGAGAGAGGGGTTTGGAGTAGGAGAGTGGGTTGTGCAGGGTTCTGCCACCATGGATACGCACTGATTACACCTGAGCACAAACCACGAAATGCTCAGGGCCGACATCTGTGCGAGAATGGCCAACCCATGTGCAGGCACAAAGGCTGGTTGGCACGCAGATGAGCTGAAAGGCTGGCCGACACATACAGATGAATTCTAGGACAAAACGTGTGCCAGGAAGGCATGGCCCGGGATGCAGGACAAAAGGCCAAATCACAGGACAGTCCTGGAAAGTCAGCAAAGGCTGCTTACCCTCTCCTCAGTACTACACTGGAGGATCACCCTTGCCATTTGTGCTCAAGCCTTAGAGTGGGATTTGAAACCATAACCCTATGTTTCAGAGGCCAGAGCACTACCAACTGAACCACAGTGGCTGCCCCCTACTCTTCATTGTAAAATGCCATGGGATCTTAAACATCCACTTACAGAGGCAGAGGGGTTTAACACCCATCCCTGACAACGCAGCACTCACATTGCACTGCCCTAGTGCGCCAATCTGGATTAGGAGCCCCACAGATAATTTTTTTTAAACACACATGCTTGATTCTGTGGCGACAGCTGTGAGTTTCACACCTTGAATATTTAATGAATGCCGTGCAGAAATATTGGTTTTTTTCCCCCAAACAGGTAGCATTTGTTTCACTCTCAGATTTAACCTTCCCCCGTTCAGCACACCAGAGTGTGTCCATCACAGTGAAATCCCCATAAACCCCACAGATGGGTTTCCAGACGTCACCATGCTTTTAATCTCTGTCCCCTTCCACATTTTCAATTTGACATGACTGTAACACATGGCTTTATTGCTTTATTAATTCAAAGCTGGCAGCACTGCCCGGGCAATGCTGGGTTCAGCTAATCTGCTGGGAAGGAAGCCACGTTGCAAGTTTGGAAGTTGGGAGAAGGTTAGCTAGCCAATGTGAAAAGGTCACTTCCTATAGAAAAGGAAAGGATCAATAATGGCTGTGATTTTGTAACTCTTGATCACATTCAAATATCTGAGCAAAGAGGAAAGGGAAATGCCTTTCATGACTTGAAAAGAGGGCCAATTTTAAACTGACCAGCCTAATGGAAAACCATTGCCTAGAGAGGGATATCAGGGCGATCCTGTTAATTTCCCAACAAACGGGAAAGTTCTAGAATTCCCTCCCTAAACCCTCCTGCCACTCTATCTCTCCCTCTCTCCGACTTTAAGACATTCCTTAAAGTCTATTTCTTTGACCAAGCTTCCGATCACTCCAAATACCTCCTCATGTGGCTCAGCATCGAATTTTCTCTGATAACTGATCCTGCAAAGCACCTTGGAACATACATGAAAGGCATAAATAATCCCATTGCACTATTTCGAAAAAGGGCAGGGAGTTCTCCCAATATCCTGACTGACAGTTATTCATCAACCAGCATCACTGAAACAGATTATCCTGTCGTTATCACATTGCTATTTGTGGGAGCTTGCTGTGTGTGTATTGGCTGTTGTGTTTCCTACATTATAACAATTTATTCTTTCTCTGGATGTGGGCATTGCTGGCTTGGCCGGCATTTACTGCCCATCCCTAATTGCCCTTGAGAAGGTGCTGGTGAGCTGCCTCCTTGAACCACTGCAATCTATATGATGTAGGTACACCCACAGTGCTGTTAGGAAAGGGATAGGATTTTGATCCAGTGACAGTGAAGGAACGGTGATATATTTCCAAGTCAGGGCTGCATTTCAAAAAGTACCTTAATGGCTGTAAAGCATTTTGGGAAGTTCTGCAGTTGTGAAAGGCAATATACAAATGCAAGTCTTTCTTTGTCTCTTTCACTCAGATATTTAAATGTGATAAGCGGTACATAAATGCAACTATTATTGATCTTTGCCTTTGCAAGTAGTTCTTGTGATGGACTTGTAGTTAAAGGCAGCAAACTAGGTGCCACCAAGACACAAAGACCAGACACAAAGGTCCAGGTTAGGTTCCCAATCTACTCTGAGGTACCACACCTCAGACAGGACACATCATCACAGTTGGCCTCAGTACCACTGGGCCAGGATTGCAGGTGGGGAGCAGGGAATCCGCAGTTTGGGTGCCTGCACCTGAGCATTCAAAAGTTGGGATGAATGAGAATGAGAGAAAGAGCAGACTCAGCTGTGGAACCCCTGATAGACACTTGCTGTCTTGACCCAAGCTTGAGAAGTGAGTACATGGGCAACATACCAGAGAGCTACTGGGGGCCTGTGGAACTGTAGGTCCACAGGAATCGTACCATCACAAGAAAAGCACTGAAGCCAGCAAATATTCCACTTCAGTGTATTTACAAGGAAAATATTAGAGCAAAAACCAATATAATTCTTTAACTCTAACCTTGTTATATTTAAGGGCTGTTAAGGTTTCATAAGATTACAGTTCACTGTCTTCAAGTGGAATTGACAGACATACCAGGCCGGCTGCCCATTTGTCAGTGCCAGTTGCCATGGTAACTGGCTACACCGTGTCTGTCAGTCCACGGGCACAATGTGTGAAACAGCACCATCCGTCTATTGCTGACTCATTGTAAAGGAAATTGATTGCTTTCTCTCAGACAGATACACATGTAACAGGAGAATTACCAGCATTAATTGACGTGATGAAAGATTACACAAGCACATGGTTCCTGAGCCACTACAGCACCTACAATTCAAGAGGGGCCGTTTGCACAAAAATCTTTCACAATTTTGAAACCTTCCATAGAGCCAGCATTTTCCTTTCCTGCCCTTTGTGAGGTTGCACGGTTTTGTTGAAACCACTAGGATTTTTGGAATACTGTTTGGCAAGGGCAGGGAATGAAAGTTAAGGACTTTCTCACTGGAAATTGAGGGAGTAACCTGATAAAGGTCTTCAAGATTAGGACAAGTTAGGCTGGAAGCAGTTGCATCAAATTTACAGGCCCAACAGCTCCCTTTCGGTATTTATGCTCTGCACGAGCATCCTCCAACCTAACTTCATCTAACCTCATCAGCATATCCTTCTATTCCTTTCTCCCACATATGTTTACCATTTTTATGGGCACGGTGGGGGGGGGGGGGGGGGGGGGGGGGGGGTTTGCGGGAGTGGGCGTGAGCGGGCAGGTTCCCGATTGGCACCCCCAATCGGGGGCAGGCCTCCATTTTACCTGGGCGTGCCAATTAAATAAAGATGAGAAGAATTACTGACATGTCCCCTCCTGTGCCACTGACACATGAGGTGGGACATGTCAATTTCTTTTAGTTAGAGATTTCATACAAATTTTAATAACCTCATGAAACCTCATCCCGCCCGTGGCTGAGGCTTCATGTGTTTTCTGAAGCCCACCAGGGCTCCCGGCCTGCCCGCCAACCTTAAGGTTGGACGGGCAGATCCATTAATCACTTTAATTATTTTTTAATGGCCTTAGTAGGCCTTTGTCAGATCGGCAGGCGCAGCCAAATCAGCTGCGCACCGCCCAAACTGAAAATCTAAATGACACCCGGTGACGTTGGGATGCACACAGAACAACACCCCACGTCATTTCAATTGTCGGTGAGCGGGCCCCGCCCCCCTGCTCGCCGACCGGAAGATGCAGCCTTATGCTTCCCCCTAAACGTATCCATGTTCTTTACCTCAATTGCTCCCTGTGGTAGCGAGTTCCACATTCTCACCACTCTCTGAGTAAAGAGGTTTCATCCGAATTCCCTTTTGGAGTTATTAGTGCCTATTTTCTACTTCTGAATCCTATCACAATCTGCAAACTCCCAACACCGACTCAATCCCTGGTCTTTCCCACAAGTGGAAACCCCTTGACTGTCAAAACCTTTCATAATCTTTAAAATCTCAATTAGGTCAGCACACAGCCTTCTCCATTCTGTTGAAAAGAGCCCCCAGCGCTCAGCTTTTCCTTAAAGTTATAACCTCTCAGCGCTGGTATCATCTTTGCATATCTTTAAGAAATAGGAGTTCGAGTATTGGCCTTTCAAGGCTCCTCGGCCATTCAACAAGATCACGCTGATCTTCTACCTCAATTTCACCTTCCCAGAAGAAAGGAGCTACATAAATGTAAGTTGTTGTTGTTGTTATGTATATTCTACCACTTGGCACATAATTTATAAACATGATACAGCCTCTGCATTTATGCTGTTGACACCCACCTCTACCTCTCTACCTCCTGAAGCTACCCCTCCACTGCCTCTGTGCTGACTGTCTGCTTTTTCCAATATACAGTATTGGAAGGGCCATAATTTCATCCAGCTAAAGACTGGAAAGCCAGAAGTCTTTGGTCCCTATTACAAACTGCAAACTCTCAACACCAACTCAATCCCTTTCCCTTCCTTTGGTCGCCTATTGGCACTTTAAAGCCCAAATACCATCCATCTAGAGGGAGACAGTGGTGCAGCGGTAATGTTACTGGAAGAGTAATCCAGAGACCCAGGCTAATGCTCTGGAGGCATGGGAACAAATCCCACTCATGGCAGCTGGTGGAATTTGAATTCAGTTAATAAATCAGAAATGTAAAGCTAATCTCAGTGATGGTGACCATGTGACTATCATCGATTGTCATAAAAACCCATCTGGTTCACTAATCTTCTTTAGAGAAGGAAATCTGCCATCTTTATCTGGTCTGGCCTACATGTGACTCCAGACCCCACAATGATGTGATTGACTCTTAACTGCCCTCTGAAATGGCTGATCAAGCCACTCAGTTCAAGGGCAATTAGGGATGGGCAACAAATACTGGCCTTGCCAGCGACCCCACCGCATCCCATGGAAGAATAAAGGGAAAAAAATTCTCCTGCTTTTCCTTTCAGAACAATGCCCAGGCCTCCCCTCCCCCATATTAACCAAGGCGTTGGTCACACCCTCTTCTTCAGCTCATTGCCACTTTGTGTCCTTTTGCTGCTGTGAAGCATCTTGGGATATTCTGTTAGATTCAAGACTCAATGAAAATGCAAGTGGTTGTTGGTAACCGAGAGTCAGATGGAATGGACAGAGAAAGCAAGATATAGGCAGGCAGAGATGGGGAGAGTGGGGAACTGACTGAGCAAAAGACAAGTGCAGTCTTTCGGCCTGTCACAGAGCTAGCCTGAACAAAAAAAGAAAGGAGAAACAGTGAAATAACTAGAGAGAGAAAAAAATCAATGAAATAAACATGACGGAAAGAGAGAGAGAGATAGGGCTAGACTTTTAATTCACAGTTGGGCACGAAGCTGGCATTGCAGATCAGTCGCCCGTTATAGAGGACATTTGATTTTCATTTTAATTGAACTGTGGAAATGAATATTGATCGGTTACTATAAGAAGCAGCTGGTCATAATCTCAATTGAAAATCTAGCCCATAACAGACAATCGTACAGAAGTGCAGAGTTCAAACGAGTGAGAGGCAGGTTTTGGATTGATTCCAGCAAGTTCTTATTCAAGGGAAAGTGAGTTCAACACACGGAATGGACTCTGAGTAAAGTTCTCGGAGGCAAAAAAAATCATTTCGGAGAACGTTAGATGTTGTGATGGGGGTGGCGGGGATTTTTCTGAACGAGTTAAGATGAGCTGAATGGTCTCCTACCCTCCATATCGTCATATGACAGTGAGAAGCACTGCAGGAGAGCCAAAACAAATTACAATTGGTACACGTCTCATAAGAATGGCAACCAGTCAACTCTCTACCATATTTTAATGGAGTTCTTGGCCACGATCTAACGCATGTAATGAGAAATTAGATTCCAAGATCAGGAATGATTACAACTTTGATAAGGACAGGGTGAGTTATTTGTCACCAACAGAATGTATTTGCTTTCACACTGCCCATAATCAGTATGTTTTGTGTGGAAAGCAGTGTGCCTTTTCTTATCTTTGGAAAATGTATTCCAATTAAATAGTTCAGCAGCAAGCTTTTGAGAGTTTTAAATAAAGAAGGTTATTTATTCTCACACACTTACCCTGAATTAACGTGATGCCACACACTCAGTTTCAGTTTCTCTCTCTCTCTCACACACACACACACACACACACACACACACATACAAAGACTGGATACAGATAAAGATAGTGTACTTTTACAGATTACAGTTCTGTCAGTCTCTGATTTATGACTTCCGGTCTCTCATGTGACAGGTCTGTTGTTTCTTGAATGGACTCAATGATTTGAAGTTGAAGTGAAGGTTTTGAAAAGTGAAGGGTTTGCAGCAGGTTGCCAGGTTTCTTGCAGTTGAATATCTAGGAGGTTGGTTCTCAGGTAAATTTTGAAACTGGAACAGCTTTAGTACTTTGGCTGCTTGATGGCTTGCAAATAGTTTCAGAGTCTGGTTCTCAGACTAACTGATGACTGATGGTTCCAATAGATCTTCAGGTTCCTCTGGGGGGCAGTGCCTGAAATGAGCTTCAATCACATGACCACTAGATTTACAATTCTGAGGCCCACCCAGTCTAGTTTGGATCAGCGAGGCCATTTTGATACAATCGAAAGTTGATAGTGGCCATTGAGTTTCAATCTTCCCTTTTGTCCAGTATGGAACATGGAGATGGGCAATCTGGAAACTCCATAGTCTTTAGCTGTTGGTCCATCCTTAAACAATGAGTACCCTCCTCCATGTCCATGTTTAATCAGGTATTCGTTGGAGACTTGATACTATCCATAGCTCAAATCCCAAAAGTCACCTGATTTGCAGTAGTCATCTTAACAGCTTTCTCATGTCCAATTTTAACAGTATTGACTGAAAGTTCATAATATGACATGCCTGTACTGGGCATGGCATATTCATATGAATTGAGCACTGAGCATAACCTTTTACTCCTGGAGGTGCAGTAAGACAGAGAGAAACACAAGGGAGAGAGACAGTGTGGGTATGGATTAGCCTATTTCCCCAACTTCATCAGTGTTAGTGGAAAGATCCATGGAGACTGACATTGTATATAGCCCCTCAGTCAAGTTAAAAAGGAGGGGAGAGAGGGAGAAGAGAGACAGAGAAAGGACAGATGCAGATAGAAATTCTGAACATACGTCTCCTAAAAAGTTAGATCTGTAATGCTTCATTAAAGTGATGTTGCAATGGCATTACTTCAAGCTGGAAGTTAATTGCTCTGCATTGCCTGTATGCTGTCAGACTCACTGCTAAATCCACTGTGCAAAAACCAACCTCAATGCAGGTGGAGTGGCTCAGTATTATCAAGATTGGTTGAGTTACCTGTGTCGTTCAGTGATATTCTGAGGCACAGAATTTAGAACAAAGGTTAACAGGCCAACTAGTCCATGCCAGTGTTTATGCTGCACATGAGCCTACTCCCAACTCTCTTCACCTAATTAACACACCCTTCTATTACTTTCTCCCTCCTGTTATCTACCTTTCCTTAAACACATCCGCGCTATTCACCTCAACAACTCTGCATGGTAGCATGTTCCACACCCTAACCCCTCCCTGGATAAAGAAGTTTCTCCTGAATTCCCCATTGAATTTATTAGTGACTATCCTATCTTTATCGTTAGTCATTCTGGACTCCCCACAAATGGAAAAACGTCATCTCTATGGCTGGCCTATCAAATCCTTTAATGATCTTAAAAGGCTATCATGGACACCCCACTTCTAGAGAAAAGAGCTCCAGCCTGTTCAATCTTTCCTGTTATAACGTCTCAGTTCTGCCATCATTCCTGTGCTCCTTTCCTAATTGCTGTGTATCCTTCCTGTACAGAGGCTTCACATTGCTGTCTATGTCAAGAAATATTCTTCCTCCCTGGCCATTTTCTTCCCCAGACCGCCTATTCCCCTGATAAGGCAATGGGCGGGATTTTCCAGCCCCGCCCCTCACCCGGATGGTCTGGTCCCATCGAAAATCAATAGGCTCTTGGCTGGGCAGCCAAATCTCCCGCAACACGTCCCGCCACACCGGGCAGGAAAATCCCGGCCAATATTCCTTTAGACATCTTGAGAAAAAATAATTCTGAAATGGAGGTTTAGTATGCAGTCACCTTGTTGGAGCTAAGCCTTTTCTCACAAGCCTAATTAATTGCCAGGTATACTTACTTCAAAGCAGCCCTTCTTAAAGAACTGCTAAACTGGATTGCATGCACATGAGCAGAAGTGTCACTTGTCATCAGTTATATATGTATGGTTTTTTTTGGCTGTCACACAAGTATGAAATCATATTAGCTCCAGGACCGTCATACAGCTGTTTGCAAATGGGCATTGGGATTGGGGCGGGTGGGGTGGAGGCGGTATGTGACTACCTTGCCACCTGGTTGAACTTCAGGGTGGTAAGAATGAAAAGCGGCCCGAAATAAATGCAAATGGTTTGCATTCCACAGGAGTAGTCGGGGTCCACGGGCATAAGGTCGACAGAATGGGCCTTAACTCCGCATGTCTCGTCAGCTGCGAAAGCAAGTCTTGCATTTATAAAGCGACCTCAGGCATCCCGAAGCGCTTTACATTTTACAGCAGATTAAGTATTTTTGAAGGGTAATAACTGTTGTACAGTAATGTGGGGAAACACAGCAGCCAATTTACCCTCTGCAAGCTCCCATAAAGAGCAATGAGATACTGACCAAATAACCTGTTTTTCTACAAGCGATGTTGATTGAGGGATAAAAATTAAGCCAGGACACCAGGGAGAAATTCCCTGCTCTTCGTTAAAATTCTGTAGTGCCATGACATCCTTTAAGTCCGGGCTGAGAGGGCAGACAGGGTCTCAGTTTTAACACCTCCTCCTGGGAGGGCCAAGTATCATGGAAAAATTGAAGTGAATTTTGGTTTGATGTAATTTGTGTTTGTTAACAACAACTTTCATTTATATAGCGCCTTTAACATGGAGGGATGTCAGTGGTAGGAATTTAGTACTGTCACACCCAAAGATGGATTTGCCGGTCCTGCCAGTGGCAAGCGTCATCGCAGGCAGGATGGGAACATTTGGAGAGCGGTCAAAAGCCAATTGACCACAACTCTGACCCCAATCTCAGGAAAAACATGAGCATGATCTTTGCAATTTCCCACATCAGCCATTCTGTGGTTTCTCAGAGGCTGCCTATTTAGTGCCAATTAGTGCAGAAATATAGGCAGAAATTGCACCCATTAGAAACGGGTTTGGAAAACTGCCCCAAAGTCCTCTGTTACACTCTGAAGACGGGAGTTTCATCTCATCAAACTAAGCACAAATCGGGTGAAGATGTTTGTTTAATCCAAGGATAGAATCAATACAAATATTGAACACACTTTGAGCTTCAGTCAACTACTGGCTTTGGTTTACTGAAGAAAGCTTGACAGTGCAATAACTATGCTTGGCCTTCAATGTCAGCATTAAACACTGTCACTCGTGGAAAAGGGTTAGTCCTTAATTGTGGTCAATATTTCAATAATAATGAGGGTGAGAGAGAAGGACAGCTGCCTGGGAGTATGTAATTCAGCTATTGCACATCAGGTGGTAATTCTTCCTGGGTGGCCTGAGGCAATAAGTAAAGAAGGATTTGCATTTATATAGCGCCATTCATGACTTCAGGCTGTTCCAAAGCACTTTAGAACCAAAGAAATACTTTTGAAGTGTAGACACTGTTTTAAAGCAGGAAACATGTTGCCAACCTGTGCACAGCAAGCTCCCACAACAGCAATGCACTAATGAAGAGATAATCTGTTTCGGTTTAAGTGATGTTGGCTGAGGCATAAATGTTGGTGAAGACACTGGGGAGAATGCCTCGGGTCTTCTTTTAAATGGCGTCATGGGATCTTTCACGCCCATCTGATGAGTGGGTTCAATCTCTCATTTAAAAGACAACACCTCTAACAGCACAGCGGTCCTTCAGTGTTAATTGGTGTAGCAACCTATAGGTGCTCAAGACTCTGGAGTGGGACTTGAACCCACAGCCTTCTCACTCAGAGGTGAGAGTGTTACCAACTGGGCCACAGCTGAATATTAGGAGCCTGTAGTCAGGCAACTCTGCCCTTTTAATGCTGAATTGCGAAGGGTGTTGGGGCTCCCTAAGGACTGGATTGAGACTGTCCATTACATGACAGATTTAAAGCCAGCAGACAGAAGGGACTTTTATCCATAAATCTAGACTGGAGTCAAATCCAGGTCCCAGAGATTTTCAACTTGTCATGAGACTATAAAACTAGCAATTGGCTGCCCTTTATAAAAAACACCTGATCTCCCTGGCTATTAGTGGAACTGAATATCACGCAGTTTCAAAAACTAGTGAACGATCAACAATGCCAGTTTTGTGCTCCAGCTACAAGTTGAAAATCAACTTTCCATTGTTGAGCCAACCTTGTCCCTAGAGAGAAGAGAGAACTTTACTGAAAACTATCAGGATCCTTCCTTTTTCCATTAGACATAAATAAAAGGCCAACTAAATACACAAAAAATAATAATCAATTCAAATAATGTAAAGAAAGGATTATTTTATAGAAGATTAAGGGGTGATCTAATTGAAGTGTTTAAGATGACTAGAAGAGCTGATAGGGTAGACAGAGAGGGAGTAGGAGGAGAGCAGAACAAGGAGGTATAACCTTGTGATTAGAGCCAGGTTGTCCATATCAGGAAGCACTTCATCGCATAAAGAATAGTGGAGCTCTGGAACTCTCTTCACCAAGAGACTGAGGATCAATTGCAAATTTCAAACTGAGATTGACAGATTTTTGTTGAGGAAGGGTATTGGAAGTTACGGAACCAAGGTGGGTAGATGGAGAAAAGGTACAGATCAGCCATGATTTAACTAAATGGTAGAACAGGCTCGAGGGGCTGAATGGCCTCCTCCTGGTCCAGTAATCCTTTGTCATTGTCTTGCTAAAATACAATTCAAGGAATATATTAACTAAGACAAAATACCAAATTTAATAAAAGTATGTACAATGGTTTCAGAAATGGATGCTGTTTGAACAAAGCACAGGATTCAGATTCTCATCTGTTTCACACTAATGAAGGTTTTCTGGAAAAATTACAGTACATTGATAAAATATTAATGCTTGCACTGCCGATGCGAGCCTTTGGCTTATTTCGAATTTGGAGAATAATATTTTCATATGCCTCTTTTTTTTTCTAATTGAACAAGTCGTTCGTCATGGCTGAAAGAGATTGAATTCCTCCAAACAGTGCTAAAGGCTTTAATTTGCACTGTGCCAGTGAACCCCAAGGGAGATAAAGAGTGGCCTGGTATCTAAGGAAACATGGGATGGAAGGAATAAAGCATTTATTCCCAGGATGGGCATACTAGGTGAAGACTTTGTAAATAAATAAGTAGGAGGGAGGCAAGATGAGGACAAGGAATTTCCTTGGAGTTGTTCTGGCTCTGAAAGCATAACTGGGAAGTACAGCGGACACCTCGTTTACAGGTGAAGGTTTCTTCCTCCCCACTCAAAGTTATGATTGTGCAGCGGGAACAACTCTGGAGAAATTCTTGGCCAGGACAGTAAATGTTGAAGGTTATAGAATAAAAATAAATATAAAAACAAAAGTGCAAGGCCAGTTAGCTCACTTGGTTAGCATGTGGTGTTTAATAACAATGGCAGCATAGGTTCAATCCCTGTATCAGCTGATCTTAGGGTCTGCCTCTTCTCCTTGCCCCATTGTAGCATCATTGAGCTGCGATTAGCAAGCCAGGGATAACAAAGACACTACATGGGGAGAGGGAGGAAAAACAAAAAATGTCTATTGTAGCCAAGGCTGGTGGCTAACACAATTATTTAATTTTCACATGAGATGCAGCAAATTTTCAAGATAACCATCCCACTACTCTCCTCCCTCCACCACCCCCCCTCAATCACTCTTGGCTCTGCTTCCACTTCAACACTGCGTCAGAACCGCCTTTGAGAATCATAAATAATGTTAAGACAAGACAATAACTCCACCCAGACTTATGATAAAGGGCAGTGCTCCTTTTGAGAGTGATACCACTTCAACGGTGCTTCATTGACTATAAAGCTGAGGTCAAAGAAGCTATATAAATGCAAGTTCATTCCTTCTTTGGTGAAGCCGCACCTGGAGTACTGTGTACAGTTTTGGTCCCCGTATTTAAAAAAGGATACACTGGCATTGGAGGCAGTTCAAAAGAGATTCACTAGGCTGATTCCTGGGATGAAGGGGTTGAATTATCAAGAACGGTTAAACAGGTTAGGCCTTTATTCACTAGTGTTTAGAAGAATGAGGGGTGATTTTATTGAAAAGTACAAGATTCTGAGGGAGCTTGACAGGTTATGATGTTAAGAAGATGTTTCCATTAGTGGGGGAATCTCAAACTAGGGGACATAGTTACAGAAAGGGGACACTCATTTGAAACTGAGATGCGAAGGAATTTCTTCTCAGAGAGGGTAGTGAATATCTTGAATTCTCTACCCCAGAGTTGTGGAGGCTAGATCACTGAAAGTATTTAAAGAGGAGGTAGATAGATTTTTAAAACATCGGAAATTGAGGGCTATGAGGAGCTGGCACGAAAGAAGAGTTGAGGCCTGGGGCAGATCAGTCATGATCTTATTGAATGGCAGGGCAGGCTTGAGGGGCCCAATGGCCTACTCCTACTCCTATTTCTTATGTTCCTTCTTTAAATCCAAGACTATTCTGAACTGGCGGCTTGGGGTAATGGTTACCTGTCAGTTACTCAAACAAAAATTAAAAACAGCAAGTGCTGGAAATTCTTCACCCTGAGGAAGAGTCATATTCAGCTCGAAACTTTAACTCTGTTTTTCTCTCCACAGATGCTGCCAGACCTGCTGAGTATTTCCAGCATCCACAGTATTTTATTTTTATCATATCACTGCATTTTATTAACCTTCAGAGCCCTTGGCTGGTCTTCAGTCAACAGAACAAGTAGAGAAGAGCGAATGAAAGAAATTGAAATAAAACTACCAAGCGGCTGTTCTCTCCAACGTTCCAAATCTTCACTCTGTCAGTTCTCCCTAGCTTCACTACTTTATCATTTACAGTTCCTTGCACTAGCTCTTTCCCCTGATGTGGATCGCCATTCCTCCAGGTAGACTGGGCAGCTCAAATTTGCCTCAATTTGTCCAACTGGCCTCCTTTCCTGCTACAATAGCACTAGCAGACTCGGCAATTTTAAATTTCCTGACCCATGTTCAAGCAGTGGCAGCAGAAACCCACTCCTGTGCAGGTCTCCCAGTCTGCTGCCTCCCACCGTCCAACCTCCATAAAACTCATACAGGACTCTGCTGCCCATCTCCTCATTCGCTACCAGCCCTGTTCACCACCACCTCTATGTTTCCTGATCCATATTGGCTCCCTGTCTGGCAACATCTCATTTTTACATCTCTCATTCTTGTTTTCAAATCCCTCCATGGTCTCGCCACTTTCTCATCTCTGGGATCTCCTGTCTGCCAATCGTCTCTCTTCTCCGTGATCCTCCAAATCTGGACCCTTGTGCTTCACTGATTCCCATTGGTTTACCATTGTTGGCCGTGTCTTCAGCTGTCTCGGCCCTAAGCTCTGGAGTTCTCACACTAAATCTCACTGGCTCTGTATCTCTCCCTCCCCATTCACTGAATCTGTATCTCTCTCTCCCCCCATGCTGATTCTGTACCTCTCTCTCCCCCCATGCTGATTCTGCATTTCTCTCTCCCCCTCGTTGGTTCTGTATCTCTCTCTTCCCCCTAGCTGACTATATCACTCTCCCCCCTCGCTGACGCAATACCTCTCTCTCCACATTGCTGACACTGTATCTCTCTCTCCACCCTCACTGATTCTGTATCTCTCTCTCCACCCTCACCGATTCTGTATCTCTCTCTCCCCCCTCACTGATTCTGTATCTCTCTCTCCCCCCTCACTGACTCTGTATCTCTCTCTCCAGCCTCGCTGACTCTTTATCTCTCTCCTCCCTCACTGACTCTGTATATCTCTCTCCCCCCTCGCTGACTCTATATCTTTCTCTCTCCCCCCTTGCTGACTCTATCACTCTCCCCCCTCACTAACTCAATACCTCTCTCTCCCTCCTCGCCGACTCTGTATCTCTCTCTCCCACCTCGCTGATTCTATATCTCTCTCTCCTTGCTAACTCTTGATCTCTCTCCCCTCCTCACTGAGTCTGTATCTCTCTCTCCCCCTTCACTGACTCTGTATTGCTCTCTCCCCCTTCACTGACTCTGTATGTCTCTCTCCCCCTTCACTGACTCAGTATCGGTCTTTCCCCCTTCACTGACTCTGTATCTCTCTCTCCCCCTTCACTGGCTCTGTATCCCTCTCTCCCCCTTCACTGACTCGGTATCTCTCTCTCTCCACACTGACTCGGTATCTCTCTCTCCCCATTCACTGACTTGGTATCTCTCTCTCCTCCTTCACTGTCTCTGTATCTCTCTCTCTCCCCTCTCACTGTTCCTGTATCTCTCTCTCTCCCCCTTCACTGACCCTGTATCTCTCTCTCCCCCACGGTGACCCTGTGGCTGGGTTTTTCTGTGCCCACTGGCATCGGGTGTGTTTGGTGGTGTGAGTGGACAATATGGCGCGATTGGTTTCACAACAGCGTGAAAAAAACTTGCGATATTCCGCTCAGCCTGCCAACGGCTGCGTTTCCCACCATCGGATATCGGGAACCTCATTGTAATACATCCGCATATAAGTATAAGGCCAGCCTGCCAGACTCATTCCCCCCAACCCAGCACTGGATCATCCACCTATGTTGGCTGGAAAACACATTGACGTGTTTCACAACAGCACAGTGGGACTTTGAGGTTTGTTTGCCTACCTTGCTTCAGGCATCACTCACAGCCATCAGCACCAGGCTTCACAGGCAGCACCACATCACTTTTAGGGGGGTCTCGCAGGTAGGTCTCTACCTACCAGGTTAGCCACATGTGGGTGGCTTTTCAATGGCTGCAGGGCAGGGCCTTGCTTGGGAAGGGGCAGAAGTGGCCTCAGGCAAGGGAAGAGGCTGCAGGGCGAGGGCTGTGCTGGGGAAGTGAGTGGGGGTATCCCAGGGTGTGTGTGGGGGCACATGTTGATCTCTGCAAGTGGCTTCAAGGTAGTGAGGGCTGAGGAGGCAGTCTCCAGAGGAGTCGAAGCCAGATGGACATGTGAGGGTATGTGTGTGAGAATGGGTGGTGATGTCCCTTCAGACACAATATGAATACGAGTTGTTGTTGAGTGAAAGTATGTCTCTAAGTATTTATGTGAGTATGTTGGTCTTGTGATTGTAATTCTACTACATGTGGTAGCTGTGATCGATGAACAGTGTTTAACACATAAATATTCAATCATTTGATTTGAACTTTAATGCTGCCTCTGATTACACTGATAAATTTTTAATTTGGAATTTAATGGCAAATTGGTATAGTTGCACAGCTCGATGAAGGGCCTGGACACCAGCTGAGATCACAGCAGCAAGACTGCTTACTTCAGGGAACAAAGGTCACAGGTCGGAGTCCCATGGCTGGCTGCATCTGAGAACGAGTTGGCCGCAGCTGTTGTGGGTCCTGCCACTTCACAGTCAGCCTATGAAATGACAGCTCTCACGTAAGGAAAGATTGGAGGGAGGGAAACAGTTGAGGCAAGCCACCTAATTCTTCCGCATTCAGCCATGTTGCCTGTTGGATCATGATTTCCATCCACCCACCTGAAAATCGTTGCCTCACGGGCCTATATCCTGGGCCTTTTCCAGTCATCCGGAAAATTCTTTATTTTATGGTAAACTAGTTTTGCCAATGAGTGCAGGAACTCATCAGCGGACAGTATGCTTGGCAGATAAAGGTGCCACTGAAGCTGTGCTTGCTGGCTTACATTGGCTCTCAGTCCACCAATGCCTCAAATTTAAAATCCTCAAACTCGCTTACAAATCCCTCTATAGTCTCACCCTGCACTCCCCATCTCTGTAGCCTCCTTCAGCATAATAACCCTCTAAGATCTCTGCATTCCTCCAATTCTGGCCTCTTGTGTATCCCCAATTTCCTTAATCCTTCCATTAGCCTAAGCACAACAAACTCCAGCAAACAGCAACGAGATAATCAGTTTAAGTAATGTTGGTTGAAGGGTTAATATCAGCCAGGACATCAGGAGGGGAGAACTCGCTTGCTCTTCTTGGAACTAGTGCAGTGGGATTGTTCCCACCCACCTGAGCGCATCTGGTGCCCTGCTTTAACATCTCATCCAAAAGGCGGTGCAGCACTCCCTCAGAATTGGCACTGAAGAGTCAGCCTAGGCTATGTGCTCAAGTCTCTGGAGAAGGATTGTGAACCCATGACCTCCTGAACCAGAGGCTGCCTACCGAGCGACAGTGATGCATGTGTGTGTCCGGACATCAGGCTAATCTATTCCGCCCTCCATGGCCAACCAGTTTTCCAACATTCACTATCCAGTGACTGTCTCAGCTTGCACGGGAAGGAGAGAGCATAAAGGAGGAACATCAGGGAAAAAAATCATGCAGGGTTCGATGAACAGGATCATTGAAATTTCAATGTGCAAAACGAGTCCATTAAATCTGATACATAATTCAATGGAGACAATAAATTAGTTAATCATCCAGTGTTTTGCCCATCCAGCCTATTTTACCCAAAAGATAACACTTTGAAGTTCCATGAATAGCAAGGTAATTATAAAGTAATCATTTAATAATTACATTTGTTGTTAGTAATCCCTTTACACAATTAACAATGCATGTCATAAACCACAATACATAGTTGGTGAAATGGTAATAAATTCAGCTCAGGTGGTGAAGGCACTGTGTGCTGGAGCTGCACTGACTAGGAGGCATAGGCATCAATTCTTGTTGATAGGACTAAGTGAGCGGATCCTATTCCCTCCTCCCATTCTGTGCTAGCTCAACATCGAACAATTTCCCCTAGTGCTCCCCTCCCCAAACATTTAAAATGCTGTTGCATGTCTGACAGAAGGTTCACTTCTTGTTGGCATTCTGTTAAATGAAGCAATCCATATGTAGCAAGACGTGGACAACGTTCAGGCTTGAGCTGATAAGTGGCAAGTAATATTCACGCCACACAAGTGCCAGGAAACATTAACATCCTGGGGGCTACCAGTGGCCAGAAAATTTACATGGGTCAACCATGTGGCTACAAGGGCAGGTCAGAGGTTGGGAATTCTGCCACGAATCCTGACTCCCCACAGCCTGTCCACCATCTACAAGGCAAAAGTCAGAAGTGTGATGGATTACTCTCCATTTGCCTGGATGAGTGCTACTCCAACAATGCTCAAGAAGCTCGTCTTGTTTAACACCCCATTCACCACCTTAAATATTCACTCCCTCTACCACCGATGCACAGCGGCAACAGTGTGCACCATCTACAAGATGCACTGCAGGAACTCGTCAAGGCTCCTTCAACAGCACCTTCCAAACCCATGAATTCTCTCACCTAGGATAAGTCAGCAGATGCATGGCAACACCATCACCTCCAAATCCCCCTGCCAGCTACACACCATCCTGACTTGGAACTACATCGCCATTCCTTCACTGTCACTGGATCAAAATCCTGGAACTCTCTTCCTAAAAGCTCTGTGGTTGTACTTACACCAAATGCACTGCAGTGGTCCAAGAAGGTGCCTCACCACCACCTTCTCAAGGGCATTTGGGGGTGGGCAACAAATGCTGGTCTTGTCAGTCACTCTTACATCCCATGAATGAATAAAAAGAAAAAGAAAATAGCCTTCATGCCATGCCCAGCCACAGTATCTTTGGTTTAGAAGTAGCCATGGTTCCCAACCCTGCTCCAGCAACCCCCTCATTGTCTTGGCTCACACACGGAGAATAGCAATTTGAGCAGGGCACTGGAGTGCGATTCTCATCAAAGATGCAGTCTGGTGGCCACTTCTTTCCCCCCTTCAAGTCATTGATTCTTTCCCAATGGCATTCTTTTCACGACCTCCCGATCCCTCTGCTATCTCAGCTGAGTGACTATTATTCAAGTGTGAACCTTCATGGCAGGCTATTCCCTTAAGGAGAAATATTAGGACGATTAAAGCTTTGCCTTTGGTTCCTGTCATCAACTCCATATCCCTCACTGGTAACTATCTGAACTGGATTGTCCTTAACCTCGGTATCCTATTTGAAAGTGAGATGAGCTTATGGCCCACATGCTGTACATCACCAAGATAGCCTACGTCCACCTTCAGTACATCTGCTGTCTCTACCCTTACCTCAGCTAATCTTGCTGAAAATGTTGTAATATACCTTTAAGGGATATCAGCATGACAGCAGTAGAAGGGTGTATCTTGTGACCCTGTTTTGGTTTCACTTTTGCTTTGAGCAGAGCACACAGACACAGCTCTGACGTCTTCGAGCTTTATACCTATGTATATTTGTTCTCGTGTGCCTAGTCTTAAGAAATGAACCCACAGTGTGTTTACCAAATCCCTTATGAGCAATTGATGCCTTGTGTCTCAGCCCAAAGTATTATACATTATAATAACACGACAGAAACCCTTATGGCTTT
The DNA here is from genome assembly GCF_017639515.1 of Carcharodon carcharias. Lineage (NCBI taxonomy): Eukaryota > Metazoa > Chordata > Chondrichthyes > Lamniformes > Lamnidae > Carcharodon > Carcharodon carcharias. The sequence continues at coordinate 131,890,375 of NC_054480.1, read as the reverse complement.
GCTACCCCCAGACTTGACTATTTTAATGCACTCCTGGCCGGCCCCAGCCCCTCACCCTCCATAAACTTGAGGCCCTCCAAATCTCTGCTGCCTGTATCCTACCTCGTATTAAGTCCAATTCGCTGACTTACATTGGCTCCTGCTTTGACAACGCCTCAAATTTAACATTCCCATCCTTGTGTTCAAATCCTTCCATGGCCTCACCCTGCCCTGTCCCTGAAATCTCCTCCAGCTCCGTAACCCTCCAAGATATCTGCACTTGTCCGATTCTGGCATCTTGTACATCCTTGATTATAATAGCCCCACTGCAGCTGAGCTTTCAGTTGTCTCGGCGCTTACCTCTGGAATTCCCTCCTTAAATCTTTCCAACTCTCTACCCCTCCCTCCCTGACTCTCCACTTAAAATGCTCATTTGGCCAGGCTTTCATCTGTCCTAATATCTCCTTATCTGGCTCGGGGTCATATTTTGATTGATAATTACTCCTGTGAAGCACCTTGGGACACTTTACAATGCTAAAGTTGACACATAAATGCATGTTGTTGTTGTTGTTGTGTATCACAATGGACCCTGTCCCAATCTTCATCCACTGTCCACAAACATACACTGTCATCAAAGGATGCTGGATCATAATTGGGAGAAGGAGCCCTGGCTGATTCTTCTCTGACTGAAGCCCCAGTGGAAATCAGTTAACTTCTCAGAGAGAAAGAAGGAACTTGGATTGACAAAGAATATTTTATGTATTTGGAATGTCTGAAACACTTCACAACCAACGTGCTACACGTGCAGTAGTTCAGTAGGGAACCAGTTTGTGCACAGCAAGTTCCCACAGAGAATGAGACAAAAAGAGACAGAGACTTAAGCATATCCAGCCGTTTTCACTACCACTGCATGTTTCAAAGCACTTCACAACCATTAAAGTATTTTTTGAAGTTAGTCACCGCTGTAATGTAAGAAACGTGGCAGTCAACCTGTGCACAACAAGCTCCCACAAACAGCAATGTGATAATAATCTGCTTTTGTGATGTTGATTGAAGGATAAATATTAGCCAGCACACCCAGGGATTGCTCTTCTTCAGGACAGTGCCATTGGAACTTTTACATCCACCTGAGTGGACAGACGGGGCCTCGCTTTAAAGTCTCATCTGAAAGATGGCAGCCTAGATTTTCACCACGACAGAGAGTTTCTCTGTCATGGCAAAAATGGCAGAAGTGGCCCGAATCCAGAAGTCCCATCCCCAAAAACGGCACCTACCATTATTGAGGGGGGTGGGAATGGGCCCAGGTCGGGATTCACGGAATGCGCATTTCATGTAGGCAGCGGCCCATAGAAATTAGCAGCTCCCTTACTTGGTGTGACTTTGGTGTGAGGGGGGCATGGATTGGCACTAAGTTGGCATAGGAGGCTTATAAAGGGCCACGGATGGTGGGTAGAGGACATGAGGTGACATGGTGGGGCATTGGGATTGTGTGGGAGGGGACATGAGGGCATGTGAGGAGTGAGGACTGGAGGGCTGTTTTATGTTTTTCTGTTTTTTCCTTAAACTTCGACACAGTGCCCGAGTACTGAGGAAGGCTTTATGCCCAGCCCACCTCCCCCCCAGCAGCCACCGCACTTGTTCCGGGGTCGTCCAGCCCAGCTTCCAGGGAACTCCACCATCCTGGAATGAATATCTGATGCTCGGTCAGAGATTTTTAGAAGTTGTGTTCACAGAGGCGGGAATTCTCCCAACTCTGAACATCTGACTCGCCGACACAATTCTAGGCCGGAATCTCTGACAATGCCACACTCCCTCAATACTGAACTAGAGTGTCAGCCTTGACCTGGAGTGTGACTTGAACCCAGAACCTTGCAGCTCAAAGGCAAGAACATTACCAACTGTGCCAGGGCCGACACAAATAACCTGATAACTGACACCACCAAACACAGTGTGAGTGATCAATGTGAGTCCTGAAACTGGGAGAGCTCCCCTGCTCTTTGTAATGGGATCTTTCATATTCATTGAACAGGTAGACAAGACCTTGGCTCAATGTCTCCACAATGTAGCACTCCCTCAGTGTTGCGGCAATGAGTTATTAAACCAAGAACCTTCCCTTTCCGTGCAACTTAACTAGTCGCTGTATCCACTAGAAATGATATAATTTTTATCTGTCAGCTCCTGCTAGTAGTTTGGGCACCAGAATCCAACATGCCCTCTCTCATTGTGGCATGAGGGCATTTTCATAGTAAGACCAAACACAGCAGCTTGCTCAATAAGTAATTTTAATGTAGGCAAAATATTATATACTGTGCAGCAATAATATCACAATTACTGACTTTATTGTTAGCCTTCATGCTGTCATTGGATAACGTGATCACAAGCTGGTAATTAGAAATGTGTTATACAGAGAATGATGTGTGGAGGTGGAGGGGGGTGGGGAAGATTCAGGACACTTGAGCTTTGATTCCGCAGCAGGCTGGCTGATCAACTCATTGCTGGCATTGTGCCAATTTATCAAATATCCCTTTGGCAGACGTGCCAGTGATTCTTACAAGATAACGACAGCAGGCAGACTTCTCAGTCAGTGAGCATAATTCCCTGGCAGTCTACAGTCAGTGGCGCCTGAGGACAGGGCAGTCTCATGGCACTGTACTGTGCCAAAGTGGCCTGTGCCCTGCCAGCCTGATGCCAGTACACATTTGAGCCCCGACAGCCAGAGGTAGTTTTCTGCTGTTGGAGACTGCACAGAAGTAATTCAGGAGGAATTTAATCTCCCATGTCATCACAACTGACAGTATAGGAGCACAGGAATGTAGGCCATTCAGCCCCTCAAACCTGTCCTGCCATTTGATTAGATCACGGTGTGCACACTAAGGTGAGTTTTTTGCAGGATGGATGGAGGAGTTCAGGCTTGCACAGAGAATACCTCACAATATATCTCCAATAATTTTCTGGTGAGAATGACTCCTGCCTTTCCAAATCCATGGAGGGGAGGGGTGTTAGATATCGGGCACTTCTGCAGGCATTTAATGGCCCGCTGCATGGTTTAAAGGGGGAGATTTGGAGGAAATTTTTGCAGCACAATCAATAGCATGGTGTATAGGTGAAGCAGGTGCCTTGTTTCACTCATCTTTATGGAAGAATTCATAGAACCTTAGGGCACAGGTGGAGGCCACTCCGCCCATCATGGCTGTGCTGGAAAATGAATTGTCCACATTTGACCCTGGTATCCAGGGTCACTATGCACATTCATGAACTAAATAGAGTTGCATTGTTCCATATCAACCATTTGTTCATGATGTAGTTGCTGTGATTAACAGCACTGTACACTGACTGGGTATTCTTGCTGACAGTGGACAGCACCTTCTATCACAGTAAAAGTATGAGCCGGTAGGAGCTTCAGGAGCTTGAGAGCAATATCTAAGCTGACGTTCCAGTGCAGTGCTGAGGGAAAGCCGCACTGTTGGAGGTGCCGCCTTTTGGATGAGACATTAAACCTCCATCTGTTCTCTCAAACGGCAGTGAAAGATCCCACAACACTATTTCAAAGAAGAGCTGAGGAGTTATCCCCAGTGTCCTGGACCAATAGTTAGCTCTCAACCAACATCAATAAAATGGATGATCTGGTCATTAACACATTAATGTTGGCAGGGGAGCTTACTGTTTGCAAATTGGCTGCAGCATTTCCTACATTACAACAGTGCTGCACTTCAAAAGTATTTCAGTCGCCATAAAGCACTTTGGGATGTTCTGAGGTCAAGAAAGACGCTATATAAATGCAATTCTTTCTTTTCTTCTTTCTTGGAGGTAATATTCAGGAAACTGGGGATTCATGGCAGAAAAGTTTGGTGGTTCAGTTTACTGTTCAAATACTTAACCTTAGCCCCCACTTGCCTAATGGGAAATACATCCTGCCAATTGTGCAAAATAAAACAGGGAAAAAGATCTCCAACATCACACTTTTGAGTTTGTTCAAATTTGGTGTAAATCCGTTAATCACAGGAAACGAATGAGGTGAAAGATCACCTCCCTGGCAGTGTTGCGTGTCTGTGATTCATAGATAAACTACACCATCCCAAGCTGAATGCAGAGATTACCGGCTGCAAAGCACTTTGAGATTGTGACAGGTGCTATAGAAATGTAAATTTTTTTAACGACTGGAAGTTATCATGAGGCTTTGCCCCTTTATTTTTTTTTTAAATATGATTTCTCAACTTTCAACTGACTGGAAATTTTGTACTTTGAACTGAGACAAAGCAAACTGCCTAAAATTGCAAGGCCACATTCCAAGGTGAGCTTGAAAAACAAACAAATCACTCTTAGGAGAGTGTGAAGAGAGAGACATTCCCTATGATCCAGACACCCCACCGAAATCCATTACAGCCTAAGGAAGAGAGATTAAAAATGAAATGTACTGGATATTGAAACAATGGTTGCTACAGACAGACATACCCAAGAACTTTTGGAAATACACAATGGGTGAAATATTTCAAGGCAAGGCTGCCCAGCCACTAGGGAGTGTTTGCAAGTGGCACAGAGCGTGTCAAGAAAGTCTTCAGCAGAGGAAACAGGATGAAGGCTGCCCTCTCTCCCTCCCTCTCTTTTGCAATAAATGTGTCACCCGTTTGAGAAGCCAACTCTACCAGAGACCTACCAGTGAACCGAGATCGTGTAATAATTGCAACATCTTCTACATCTGACTGCATCCAAGAAACCAGCTAACCCAAATCAGCCGCAGTATTTAAAATCTACACCTCAAGGATGATCAAAGGACATTTGGCCATATATTCTTTTACCATTTTAAAAATTTGGACTCTAACTCCCCTTAGTTCTGCACCTTAATTACTGCATGGGGCCAAACGCTTGATGTCATGTTTTTATTACTTTTCTCACACTTACTGGTTAATAAATTTGCTCTTTCTTTGACTCAAGAAAACCCTGCTTGATTGGCTCCTTATTGCTCACAGCTTAACTAGTTAAATACGTTCTGTTTTGGGAAAGGCATATCCTCATAAGAAAGCAATTTAATCCTTTGCTGTGACCAACCGAGGAGGTTGAATAAAGGGGAGCCAGTTCACCCCTTCTCACCTGGCCGTAACAGAGTGACAGAGCCGACCGCCATTTTAAAAGCAGCCCAACTGGGTAATACAGAAGCAGAAAGCTTAGGTGACATGCACTGGCCAATTAGCAGTCAGCAGGGCCAAGGAAGTAAATCATACCTGCCCCAGGGATCAATGCAATGCAGTTCAGAAGCAAGGTCAGGGTCATCAGCTTCAGGCAATTATAGTAGCACCCACCTCATCCGATTCAGTATAACTTAGTAGCAGGAATGAGAACAGGGTAATCAGCAGGATCTCAGATGCTGAATGACAAGGGTTCTCTCTAATGCATGTGCAAGATGTTGGGAATGGTTCTGAAAAAATAACAGAAGCCACCTTGAGCCATAATAATTTTAGACATGAGTGGCATGTTTTGGAAAAGTCTATGGCATTAGCTTTGCAGGTTTTTGGAAAAATTCTCAGCAGAATGTCTTCCAGATGTTGTTTTTTTTTTCACAATGATGCAACCCTTGAAACTGTACAGCAAATCGCCAAGGTTGGGAGCAAAGCCGGATCGAGACAGTCACGTGTTCAATCTGAGTAAACTGATCTCGGCAGGCAGGTGATGTATCTGGCCTCAGTAGCCAGCTAGGCTTGGAGGAGGAAGAGAATCCAGCCAGAATCCAGCATCTGGTCACTACCAACAACCCCTGCTGAACAGGGAGCGTGTGGTCAAGGTGGAAGGACAGCAGTGCCTGGGTACTCACTGCCCAAGTTCACACATTAATCCTATTGTGGTAAGCTAGCTGGCACTAGTGGAGCTGTCCCAGAACAAGAACAGCTACCTCTGGCAAGAAGCAGCAGGGTAGGGGGCAGTTGATGTGGCATTTTTCACTCAACAAAATTATTAATTTGTTATTCAGATATTCATTCAATAGTTTCAATAATTTATGTAAGAATTATGAAGAAAGAATGGCCATTCAGAATTTGCAATGATTTGGATCCATTCCTTCAGTTTTTTATCCTAAATAATTAATATTATTTTAATAATTCTTCTTTACTCTCAGGGGAGAAAAAAAAAAGGGTTTTCAATATCCCAGAGCTCTCTGTAAGGGACAACAGAAATTCAAAGCTTTTTTGCTGAATTTTTCCGATTCCTGTTCTTGAGGGTTTTCCTAGCTCAGATGGACATTAACAATGTCATTGGTGTGGTGGGCATTTTTTACACCTTGCTAAATTCATCTACATGGCTACACCTCAGGAAAAGATACTCATTATGCAAAACGCTTTGGTACGAGAGGAGCCATAAAATCCAATTACTGCCCAATTATAAAATTATCCCCCCCTCAGCCATTTCCTATCTTAACAAAAGTAGGAAAGTTATGCTAGATCTGCATCAAATCTTGTTTAGATCACAATTAGAATGCTGCGCTCTGGTCGTCATATTATAAAAAGGATATAGAGGGCAGAACTTTATGGCCCCTCCCGCCGGTGAGATTTTCCAGTCCCGCTGAAGTCAGTGGGACTTTGAACGGCTCGCTGCATTTTCCGATCACACCCCTGCCACACTGGGGCCATAAAATTCCACCCAGAGGCACTATAGAGAGGGTACAGAGAAGGTTAAAGGGCAGTACCAGAATGGCATAGGTATAATACATATCAGGACAAGATTGACAGGCTCGATCTCTTTCCTCTTGGAAAAAGAAACCTGAGGAGTGACCAAAGAGAGGCATTCAAAATTATAGAAGTTTTTGATACAGTGAATGCAGAGAGAGTGCTTCGTTCTGTGGGGAAGAGCATTATACCAACCCATCAATATCAGATGGTCACCAAGAAATCCAACAGGGAACTCAGAAGAAACTTCTTTACCCAGAGAGTGGTGAGAATGTGGAACTCAGTACCATGGCGAGTGAGTGAAGTGAACAATATAGATACATTTAAGAGGAAACTAGACAAGCATATGAGGGAGGAGGGAACAGAGGGTTGCCATGATAGATTTAGATGGTGTTATGGATGGCTGGCAGGGGTTGGTGGGGTGAGGGGTCAGTTCAAACAGCACTGGTTCCCCCCCACCCCCCCCCCCCATCACCCATTCATAAACAGAAGGTCTTTTGAATTGAGGTCTTTAGTAAGCGGTGGTGAACTCCCCAACACCTCAGCCAGGACTCTGTCGCGGGTGGGACGCACCATGGGGGAGGCGGCGCCCCAGCCAGAAGTCCATTGACTTGCAGCCGGACCAGAAGATCCCGGTAGTGGGCGGGTGCGGAAGACCCCGCCCCTTGACTTTCATGTGATCCGATTTCTAATAACAACCCCGCAGCAACCTCGAGGTAGGATTAGCTCAGAAGGTTAACTTATTGCGCACATTCAAAAACCGCAAAAGGGATGGTGAGGGGGGGCGGGGTTCTTAACGTCCCCCTCTCCACTTGTACAGTGAAAGGAATGATAGGGATAAGGAGGTTTTACAGTCCAGAGACCACCGAGAAAAGAAGTATTGGTTCACATGAGTTCCAGAGTTCAGAATCAAAATGTAGGAGGAATTCTTTCATGGAGGCCGGGGACTGAAAAACAGTGTTGTAAAATTTGCTTTTCCGGTGGTGTTGACATCACAAAATGAGGTCCGCACACAGAGATGAAACAGTTTTGTAGATGGTGGTACAGAACCTCCAGCAGAGTCAGGTTAGATGGCGGCCAGTTGTCCAGCCTGGTCAGGGCATACTTCAGTGTGGCCTGCCGCCGGTCAGATGTTAAGCAGCAGGCGGAAGCTTGTGGCTCAGGAAGGCAGCATTAACCTGTTCAACAAGCCCAGAGACTCAGGACATGTGATCTTACCTCTCCACAATACCTTCAACAAAAGGATGTCTATCCAGTGTCTGGAAGTTGGCTTTCCAGGCTGATAACATCTCAGCTTTATGGGTTGGAAGAGGTGCTATTTGTCGGAGGGTCTGGTGTTTGGGAAGTCATTGCCTTTGTAGGCTCACAGACTCCGCAAGCGTGGTTTATCAATTGAAAATGGACGTCCAGTAGCTCCCTTTGAATGTGCGCAGTCCCCAGGAGGTCTGGTAGAAGCTTCTTAGACATGATGAGGTGCGACATTCCCGAAGTGAATTCTCTTGTTCTGGAGACTCACAGCTGATGAGTCACAGACAGAGGGTCAGCCATCTTAATGCTCTTTTTTTCAGCCGAAAAGTCCGGTTTAAAAATAAGAAATAACAATAAGGATGTATTTTATAAAAACATACAAGGTTAGGTTCTGTTTTGTCACAATGAGAAAAGATGGGAGGAGGCTCAATTGAAGCATAAACAACAGCACAGTCTGGTTGGGCCAAATTATCTGTTTCTGTGCCATTTACCCTATGTAAAGCCTATGTAATTTATCACGTATAATCTATAGCCCTTCTCCATTATATAAGTACAGTTGCCAATTGAGTGCCTATTCTGCCCATAATATATGACCATCTTCAAGTTCCCCTCCAAGTCACACACCATTCTGACTTGGAACTATATCGCCGTTCCTTCACTGTCACTAGATCAAAATCCTTGAACCCCCTCCTTAACAGCACTAACTACACCACAGGGACTGCAGCAGTTCAAGAAGGCAGCACAGCACCACCATCTCAAGAGCAACACCCACATCCCATGTGTGGATAAGAACAATGGAACTGAATTGGCTAGCTTACTTGGAAAGGCCACAGTAACGGCTAAGGTAGAGGTTAGGACACATTGCTGGGGCAAGCAGCCTTACTCTGCATCATAATATACAATATCAAGCCTGCAAGCACTTGGTGCTAACAACGAGTGTCAAAAGTGATCAATCTTCTGCACTAGCATCCCTCACCTTGCCTGAGCCCCAAGGAACATCAAAACATGGGGGGAGGCCATTCAGCTCTTCGAACCTGTTCTGCCATTTAATATAAAAACAGAATTACCTGGAAAAACTCAGCAGGTCTGGCAGCATCGGCGGAGAAGAGTTGACGTTGCGAGTCCTCATGACCCTTCAACAGAACTGGGTGAATCCAAGGAAGGGGTGAAATATAAACTGGTTTAAGGTGTGTGTGCGATTTTATATTTCAATTTTATATTTCACCCCTTCCTTGGATTCACCAAGTTCTGTTGAAGGGTCATGTGGACTCGAAACGTCAACTCTTTTCTTCTCCGCCGATGCTGCCAGACCTGCTGAGTTTTTCCAGGTAATTCTGTTTTTGTTTTGGATTTCCGCATCCGCAGTTTTTTTGTTTTTACCTTTTATTTTTACCTGCCATTTAATATCATGGTTGGTCTGTATCCTAACTCTATTTACCCACCACATCCCTACAAATCTTCAGCTAACAAAAATCTATCAATCTCAGATTTAAAATCATTACTTGAGTTAGCAGCTTTTTTTTTGTGGGAGAGAGTTAGAACCATAGAAAGGTTACGGTACAGAAAGAGGCCATTCAGCCCATCATGTCTGGGCTGGCCAAAAAGAGAAAAAAGAAATTGCCGTTCATTTTAATCCTACTTTCCAGCACCTGGTCCGTAGCCTTGCAGGTTACAACACTTCAGATGCAGATCCAAGTACTTTTTAAGTGAGTTGAGCGTTTCAACCTCAAACACCAACTTAGGCAGTGAATTCCAGACTCCCATCACCCTCTGGGTGAAAAAGTTTTTCCTCACATCCCCTCTAATCCTTTACAAATCACCTTAATTCTATGCCCCCTAGCAATTCACCCCTCAGCTAGGGGAAACAAATCTTTCCTGTCTACTCTGTCTAGGCCTCTCATAATTTTGTACACCCCAATCAGGTCACCCCTTAACCTCCTCTGTTCGAAGGAAAACAACCCCAGCCTATCCAGTCTCTCCTCATTGCTGCAATTTTCAAGCCCTGGCAACATGCCTGTAAATCTCCTCTGCATTCTGTCCAGAGCAATAATGTCCTTCCTGTAATGTGGTGACCAGAACTGTACACAAAATTCTAGCTGTGGCCTAACCAGCATTTTATACAGTTCCATCATTATATCCCTGCTTTTATATTCAATACCATGCCCAATAAAGGAAAGCATACCATATGCTTTCCTGAACATCTTGTCCACCTGTCCTGTCACCTTCAAAGACCTTTGGTCATGCACTCCAAGGTCTCTCACTTCCTCAACCCCTCTCAATAACTTCCCATTTATTGAGTATTCCCTTGCTTGCCCTCCCCAATTGCTTTGCAGCTATCCGCTTTGCTATCAAGGGCATGGCTATTTTTTGTGTCATCTGCAAATTTCTCAATCATGTCTCCCCTATTTAAGTCTAAATCATTAATATATACACCAAACAGCAAGGGCACTAACACTGAGCCCTGTGGAACACCACTGGAAACCATTCGTGAAAACACCCATCGACCATTACCCTCCTACTACCTGTGTGTGTGTGAAAAAGTGTCTCCTAACTTCTCTCCTGGATGTTCTGGCTTTGATTTTAAGGCGATTCAACCTTCTCCTAAATGCTGCCACCATCAGGAAAGGTTTCTCTCCATCTATGCCCTATCAATTCCCTTAAAAATCCATAAAACATCAAATCAAATCAAATCACCCCTCAAATCTTTTGATGAAGGGCAGTCTCAGCTTCTTGTGTACTTAACTGTTGTCATCATGAACCACAGCTCGTTCAGATTGCAATATTCTGCCAATAATGTGTCAGTAACCCGAGTAATTTACTTGTTTAATTGTCACAAGGGAGCTATTTACACCAAGGCACAAAACAGCAGCAAAATATTGGCCAGTGGCTGCTCTGTTGACTAATATTTTGTGATTACTGCTTAATTCATAATTTAAGATATCACAGATTAAAGGAGAGCTTGTTTGCCACGTAGTCTGCCAGTGCCAGGGGCAAGTGCTGAAAACCCACCAGAGAGGTTCAACACAAACAAAATGGATGCTCCTAAGCACTTAGGGTCACTTGGCAATGAGCTACTTTCATCCGAGATGAGTGTTTTAATTGGTCACCATATACTCGACTTCAGTGATCCCACTCTTCCCTCCACCAACAACACCAGAGGCAAATTGGTCAGCCCTTCATCTCATGGTACTTTGGAAAGAAACTCAACAAAATGTTTTCCCTGTGTGCAAAATGGCTTCCACATTTGTCTACACAACTACAACAGCTGCACATTCATAGCAGTTCAAGCACTTTATTTCTGAGAGGTGACAGTTATATTATATAAGTGAACTCTATTTTATTTATTGGTTTTTTTTAACCATTCTTAAAGGGATACTTTCTGTTTTGTGGACAGAAAGGAGTTTCATTTTTGTCCTGATGATGCTTTTCAACTTTTTTCTTCAGCAATTTCCTCCTTATATTTTTTCTCCTGAAGGGTTTTTCTTGCTTGAGTACAGTTTCTGAGGTAGCCAAATAGATATTTTTCACCTTCAGAATGAGTAGACCATTCAACTATGGCAGCATCACATTAAAGTCTAATGTTGTAATTGAATTCCACACTTATGCATTTCCAGCAGGTATGGAGGGATGAGCATGAATGATTCTCTATTCCCTGACAATGAGGCACTGAGCTCAATTATGGCACACACTCCAGCTGAGATCAGCTCAATTACACTTTTAATGTCGATCACTCAGTGTGTGTTGACAGAGAAGCAAATATACACGAGTAGACATTGACCATCTCCGATACGAGTGAATCTTAAATTCTCCCCTTGACATTCAATGGCATTACTATCACTGAATCCCCCACTATCAACATCCTAGGGGTTGCTATTAACCAGAAACTGAACTGGACTAGCCATATAAACATGTGACTACAACAGCTAAACTGAGGCTGGGAATTCTGTGGCAAGTAACTCAGCACCTGACACTCCAAAGCCAGTTCACCATCTACAAGGCACAAGTCAGGAGTGTGATAGAATATTCTCCACTTGCCTGGATGAGTGCAGCTCCAACAACACTCAAGAAGCTCAACATCATCCAGGACAAAACAGCCCACTTGATTGGCATCCCATTCACCATCTTCAACATTCACTCCCTCCACCGCTGTGCACAGTGTGTACCATCTACAAGATGCAACTCACTGAGGTTCATTCAACAGCATCTTCCAAACCCATTACCTCTACCACCTAGAAGGACAAGGGCAGCAGATGCATGGGAACACCAAGACCTGAAGGTTCCCCTCCAAACCGCTCACCATCCTGACTTGGAAATATATCCGTTCCTTCATTGTCACTGGGTCAAAATCCTGAACTCCCTCCCTAACAGCACTGTGGGTGTGCCTACACCACATGGGCTCCATCGATTCAAGAAGGCGGCTCACCACCACCTTCTCAAGGGCAATTAGGGAAGGGCAATAAATGCTGGCCTAGCCAGCGACGTCCACATTCTGTGAAAGAATAAAAAATAAATATTCCCGAACAATGTGCACTAACCTGGAACGGCACCAAGCCATACAACTCCAACATGTTCCAGGTTCAATCACTGGCTTGCATTGTGAGTTAGCTGATCGTTACAGGAGCAGCAGAAAGGGGTGTGACAATCAGTCCAGGCACCACAAGAATGGGAAGAAAATAAGATTGGTCAGGATTCCCACGCCAGATTGTTATCCTGTTCACCATGCCAGAAAGTATGGCTATGATGTTGTCTGCAGTCAAAGAGCCTGCCAACCAGTATTAGCTGGCCTCACACAAGAAGAATGGCTTCTCAGGCATGGAACTGTAGACCCACTGCAACTGAGCAAGAACAAGCACAAAAAAAAATGGGTTTGCCAACCTCATTTTATAAGATAGCGCTGCCCCTTTAAGAGCTAGGGAGCACAGACATTGAGCAATTCATCTAGTCTTTGGAGACATTATAGAATTCCACGTGGGATCTCAGACAGAGATCTATGTAATTCTGGGTATGCATGAAACTGTCTGGTAGCGTCATCTCATGCCTCAGGGATTGATTATATAATTGTCACAATGCCATACCTGATCTAAGAGCCTTTAATATTGTCACTGGATGTTAAAGTAGAAAATCTTCCACTGCCTATTACTATTGGCTGCCTTCCCCCTGGGACCTGGGTTTGAATCTGTCCCAGACAGTGAGGATGGATGTCTTCTCTTTCTGGTGGCTATTAAGATTCACAAGTGAAATGAATTGTGGCAGCCCCAGTCCAGTCCCAAATGGAAATCAGTCCGAGGAGTCTGCTGCACAAAATTGCACCAAATACGCCACTAATTCAATGGCTTCAGCCTTGACAGGTGAAAGCTGGAAGGTGTGACAAATAGTAGAGGCCCTTCACCTCTTTGCCCGAGGCTAGGTTAAGACGGTCTGGGCAGCGTGACATCTCAGCTTCCACAAATCAGCTGAAACCATTCCTGCTCTTGCGGCAGAGCAGAATGCAGTTGGAGGGAAGGCAATGTGCTGGTTGCAGAGTTAATGCTTCCCCTGCTCTGCTCTGACAATGCCCCTTAAAGTCGGTCTCAAAGGAGCGTAACTCCAGTGCTGCATCAATCATTCTGTGGCCTCCCTAAGCGAGATTAACTATTTAGTGCCAATCTGTGTAGCTAGATCACAGGTTCAATGAGGATGGGGTGAACCATGGTATGTGTGCTTATGAGGCAACTCCAGCTTTTTAGAAGATGCTGAACCTATAGATGTGGGGGATAGTATTTGATCTTGAAAGGAATATATTTCTTTAAGCTTCTCTCAAGAAAAGAAGTAAATGTATTCATATGGCACTATCTCACATCATCAAAATCATTCCACTCAATGAATAACCTTTACAATGACTCAAGGCAGATGTCGATAGAGTTTTTGGGACTGGTTCCACGTTATAAAAAGGATATTAAGGCTTTAAAAAAAGAAGCATTACAGATTCCTTAAGCTGCTTTTTGCATCTAGTGAACACAACCAGGAAGAAAGACCTGTGAATCTTTTCTCATGTGAACACCGTAGTGTACAGGACGATATAACAGAAAATGATGGAACGATGACAGGATGAGATTGAGCTACAAACAAAATTAAATAGAAGCAGACTGCTTCCAGTGGACAAAGGGTCATAGATAGAAAATTAAACGCAAGAGATTTATTGCAATCTCAGGTTAAGGGATTGGCCACTGAAGATTGAGATGAGGAGAAACATCTTCACTCAGAAGGTTTTGTATCTTTGAAATTCTCTATTCCAGAGAGCTGTGGATGCTCAGTGGTTGAGTATATTCAAGATTTATAGATTGTTGGGCCATAAGGAACTCAAGGGATATGGTGATAAGCTGGGAAAGTGGAGTTTATTTTCAGGGAAGTGGAGTTGATGAAAAAGTTCAACCCTGATTTTATTGAGTGGTGGTGCAGGTTTGGGGGGCTGAATGACCTACACATGCGTCTATTTCTTATTTTCTAGCCTCCTTGTCTTATGTAGAACGGACGACAGGAGAAATGTCTCTACATAGAGAATTGTGAGGCAATAGAATTCTCTTCCAACATTGGTGGTTGAGGTGGAAAGGGGGTCAACATTCAAGACAAGTGGATGAAGGAAAAATGGTTTTGGAATAGGTGGTAAATGGAGTTAGAACATAAACTTAGATGTGCTGACCATTCTGTTTGCATATTGTAACTTCTAGGGAAGAAAATGCAAGAGCCAATGTGCACCAACAATGGGATGTTGTGCACCAACAGCAATGAGATAAATGAACTGTTGATCTGTTTCTGCGGTGTTGGTTGAGGAAGGAATGCAGCCAGATTGCCCGAGAGCTCTCAGCTTTTCTTCCAGTAGGACCATGCAGAATCAGTGTCCGTTTAATGGCCAGGATTTTCCGGCCCTGTAATAACAGGAGCCACCGCGGGAGATTCAGCGGCCCAGCCAAAGCTCTATTGACTTTCGGCTGGACCGGATGATCCTGGCGGTGGGCGGGGCTGGAAAACCCTGCCCTTTATCTCATCAGAAGGATGTCACCTCCAACAATGCAGCACGCCCTTGGCGCTCCCCTTGGAGTGTCAGCTTACACTGAGTGCTCAAGTCACTGGCCTGGATTTTGAACCCACAAACATTGGCTCAGAAATGACGAACGTTCGCTAAGCTGAGTTCTGTGTGTATGGAGGGGGAGAGGGAGTTGGCTGACCTCATGCCAAGGTAGCACAGAGATATTACAATTGGTCTCGGCTCCCATAGCTCGGGTGGAGACAAATCAAACTGGGCTTCCTGCTCTCGACCACTACAGTGACCTCCGCCACAGACTGAATTCGCATGGGTATTGATTGAGACGCTAATGCTCACACCAACATGGGATAAGCAGCCTGCAGACACACAAAGGGGAGAGACAGGATTAATAGCCCAGTTGATCTGTTTTTGCGGTGTTGGTTGAAGAATGAATGTAGCCAGATCACCTGAGAGCTCCCAGCTTTTCTTCCAATAGTACCGTGTGGAATCAGTGTCCATTTAATGGCCGAGATTTTCTGGCCCTGTTGTGGCGGGAGCAGCCGCCAGGCGAATTCAATGGAGTAACACATTGGGCTGACTGGCATTCCGAACAATCCTGTGGATTTCACGATGGTTTAGAAAAACGAGGGATGGTCGAATTGAAACATAGAAAACTCTTAAGGGGCTGGCCAAGGTAGATGCTGAGAAAATATTTCCCCGGCTGGGAAACCTGGAACAGAGGGTCACAATCTAGAATAAGGGGTCAGCTCAGTTAGGACTGAGATCTTCACTCGAAGGGCTGTGAGAATTTGGAATTCTGAGAGTCGTGGATACTCAATCACTGAATATATTCAAGGCAGAGGTTGGTAGATTTTTGGGCACTAAGGGAATTAGGGGAGATGAGGATGGTGTGGGAAGGTGGCGTTGAAGTCAAAGATCAGCCATGATCTTATGGAATGGCGGAGCAGGGCTCGAAGGGACAAATGGCCGACTCCAGCACCTATTTCCTATGTTCTTAAAATGACCTCCCATGCAGTGTCGAGGGCCACACAGAAAGATTGGCCTTGGTGGGGGAGGGAGGGGGAGCAATGTGGGTATGGTGCCTTTGAAGGTGGATTTCAGTGACAGTCAATGCCATCAGGGATAGGAGGGACAAAGTTGGTCAGGAGGGACAGACTTCTTTTTGCCAATTAACACATTAATCTATTTTGGATTTACTCCAAGATTGCCCTTTCCCAATGGGACATCTTAGGTATTCTGACAGAACACGTAAGCATGAAGGTTCTGATTTCAATCAGTAAAATGTCATTTTCGATGCAAACGGACAGCAGCCATAAGTGCTGTGTAATACTGAAGGCCTCAGCTGCCAAACTAAACTGTATGTGACATAGATAAATGATTGTTGAATTATATATGTGATCTTATTATGTTTCAAGCAGTTGTAGAGTATTGGGCTGAGCCTCAGGCGTACACTGGTATTAGCTGTTCTGTTGTACAGGTTATTAATTGCTCAGAATTAGACAAATGCCTGAGGTGAGGGGGCAGGATAGCTTCATCTAACAAAAAAATGCCTTCTGCAGCAAATATTACCTGTCAGGTAGCATGACTACTTGTCTGAAACGTTATCCCACTGGATCAGGCAGAAACTTTTTTTATCTCTCTGCAGTTATATTTTTTAAAAAAGTTCAGCAAGAATTGCCCAAAGTTTAAGAATCAAAGAACTCAACAAAGGGCTCGCACAGAAAATGGCATCAGTAGGTTTAGCTCCACCATTAAGTAGTTAAGCAAAGCTTCGAGCCATTTCTCACTGACATTCAACAACCTTACCATTTCTGAATCCCTCACGATCAACATCCTGATATTTAGCATTGACCAGAAGCTGAACTGGACCAGCCATATAAATACTGTGGCTACAAGAGCAGGGCAAAGGCTGGGAATTCTGCAGTGAGTAACTCACCTCCTGACTCCCCAAAGCCTGTCCACTATCTACAAGATACAAGTCAGGAGTGTGATGGAATACTCCCCACTTTCCTGGATGTGTGCAGCTCCAACAACACTCAAGAAGCTTGAGACCATCCAGGGCAATTAAAGCAGCCCACTCGATTGGCACCCTATCCACCACCATAATTATTCAATCCCCTTGTCATAGACTTGCCTGACTAATGAAAAAGGTTCTTCCTAATCATCCTGATCATTGGTTGCTCACCTTAGACCGAAGCAGCTAAGGAGCACAAAGTTGGTCCCTACTGCAGAGGATTGAGTTAAGAGTAAAAGGTTAGAACAACACAGGCTTTTGATTCCGGAAAGGAGATTATGGGAGGGAACCTTGACACGCACAACATATGATGCAAGTTTTTGGTTACCTTCTGAACCCCCTCACTTATACTTGTTTCATTTCAGTTTTATTGTTCAGTTTTATTTCTCTGGATAAACCATGGATCATTTTTCTACATCAGAAAGAAAGGTTTTGTACTAGGAGCTGTGGTGGCATAAAGAGAAGGATATTACATAGAAAAGCAAAGGTTAATCTGGAGCATCCTTTCAAGTTAAAGCACAACAGAACAAGAGAATGTGGTTATAAACCTGTATCAAGCAAGTTTAAAGGGCGATTAATACCTGGAATAGGCTCCAGAAGAGGCAACAAGCATGGACTTGTTAAAAAGAGGGTTAGATTTGAAAGGACAATTGTAGATCACTGTGGAAGGATGAACTCAGTGGGGGAGACAACCTCTCTCACCTGCACTTAATGTTGTGACAGCCATGGATGCCTCTATTTCCTGGGTGCCCTGGCAATTTTCTGTCTTCACCTGACAACTCTTGTGAGAAGCAACCTTGACAGATTGGATGAGGAATGCAAACTGTACAGAAGGCCTAAATGGATCCAGACTCTCAACGTGTTCTTTTGGTATCCATTCGGAATTACAAAAGACAGTGCAAAGAAAAAGATCTTCAAAACAATCTTCTCACTGCAACCCAGGACTGACAAAACTGTTCAATATAATGATGTATAGTCTGATATTAATACAGTACCAGTAAATACATCATTCTGAGAGGCCTCAAGCACAATATTGACATGTCAGTGTCCACTGACTGATCATCTGAGAGTAATAACGTCAAAACAAAATGATGCATCTCTTGGTGTGATGCATGACCAAAAAGGTTGATAATAGCAATGATGAGAAAAATAGACTAGGTGTGCATAAAAAGAGGGGATCCCCACAGAATCATCCATTGTGTGAATCAATACAGCCTGACGACTTACCACAGCCTCACTTCAGTGCTGGGTAGAAGTAGAATTTCTTGCCATTTTTTTTAACGCCGGTTACTCAATCTCGTTTCAGTTTGCAGCATCAGAGTACCTGATTTTACAAGGACGTGCCAGATTAAACACAGCCTTATTTTAGCAACTAAACATCACAACTGTATTCCGGGCTGCAGGTCACCAAAGGGAAAGAAACTAGTTCGCATATATAGAACGACAGATGTTTACAGCTCAGAAGAAGGCCATTTGGCCCACTGTGTTGGTGCCAGCCCTGTACTAGAGCAATCCACAACTATGTCCACAACCCTGTACTCTTCCCATAGCTCTCAAGGGGTGATGGTGGTGCAGTGGTATATGTCACTAGAATAGAAATTCAGAGACCCAGGCTATTGCTCTGGGGACATGGGTTCAAATCCCACCACAGCAGCTGATGGAATTTAAATTCCAATGATAAAATCTGGAATTGAAAACTGGTCTCAGTAATGATGACCATGAAACTATCGTTGATTATTATAAAAACCAACCTGGTTCACTAATGCCCTTTAGGGAAGGAAATCTGCCGTTTCTTACCTGGTCTGGCCTACATATGACTCCTAACCAACAGTAATGAGGTTGGCTCTGAAATTGCCTAGCAAGTCAAGGGCAAAAAGGGATGGGCAACAAATGCTGACCTTGGCAGCAATGCCTACATCCCATGAAAGAATAAATTAAAGAAAAAATAAAGCTCTGGATCTTCTTCTGATTGCACTTACTGTCCATCATTGAGTACTTGGCACATCTTAACATTCAAGGCTATGGGCCAAGTGCTGGTAGATGGGATTAGGTCAAGTGTTGTTTCTCACGTGTCGGTGCAGACTTGATGGGCCGAAGGGCCTCTTCTGCACTGTGTGATTCTTACTTACTCTGCAAAGTTGGAGATCTCTGAGTAACTGTTTTTACATGAGATAAATTGATGGCAAAATTTACTTATTATTTATTACTTAGAAAATATGAATCTAGGTAGGGCAGAAGAACAAAGGGTCTGGAAGCACAAATACACAAATCACTTTAAGTAGCAACACAGGTTAACAAAGCCAAGGTTTAAGTCTAGAGGGATAGAATTGAAAAGTAAAGAAATTATTCTAAACTTTTAACAAAACTTGGTCAGACCACACCCTGGATTACTGCGCACAATTCTGGCTGCCATATTATTAAAGAAAAGATATACAGTCGCTGGAGAGGGTGCAAAAAAGATTTACAAGGATGATATCATGAATGTGGGGGATACACCCATCAGGAGAGGGTGAGCAGGCTGAAAAGGGGAAGCTGAGGGATAACCTAATAGAGGTTTTTCAAATTATGCAAGTTTTTGATAGAGCGGAAAACAAGAGAACGGGCAGAATTGTGTAACGGTGATGGCTCAGCCACCGACTGCAGAGACAACGAGATCCCTGTGTCACATCTTTCCAACAAGACCCACCGGTAATGGGTGCCAATCAGGCAGTTGTCAGGCCAGCAGCAGGATCAGAACTCTGCAGTAGAAGTCCTGGCTATCAGGGGTTGCTGGCCAATCAGAGGCTGGCAGCTCTATTGGACAGCAGCGCCGCCAGGGAGGCAGTGGCTGCTGCTGGCACTCCGAGACCCGGGTTCAAGGTGGGGCCCAAGCCACAGGTGAGTGATAGCTGGAGGAGTTTGCAGGATGGGGGTCACAGGGAAGAGGGTTGTTTGGAAGTCAGCAGCAAGGGCAGGGGGCTTCCTGATGCCAGGTCCTTCAATCAGGCACTACCGGTGGGTCTTGTTGGAAAGAAGCGACACAGGGATCGCGTTGTCTCTGCTGTCAGTGGCTGATACAACCGACACCGGTACATAATTCTGCCCGTTCTTTTGTTTTCCGCTCTATTAAAAACTTGCATAATTTTAAAAACCTCTATTAGGTTATCCCTCAGCTTCCTCTTTTCAAGAGAAAAGAGACCAAGCCTAAACAAAAATAGAGACAGAAATACCTGGAAAAACTCAGCAGGTCTGGCAGCATCGGCAGAGAAGAGCACAGGTGACCTTTCGAGGCCTCAAGACCATTCAACAGAACATCCGTGATTCCTCTGACACCTTACATCACATCAATAATTTCCAGTTCCCTGGCCCCAACCACCTCCTCTTCACCATGGACGTCCAATCTCTCTACACCTCCATCCCCCACTGGGATGGCCTAAGGGCTCTCCACTTCTTCCTCGAACAGAGGCCCAAACAATCCCCATCCACCACTACTCTCCTCTGTCTGGCTGAACTTGTTCTCACACTGAACAATTTCTCCTTTATAAAAAAAGTTCTGTTGAAGGGTCATGAGGATTCGAAACGTCAACTGTGCTCTTCTCCGCCGATGCTGCCAGACCTGCTGAGTTTTTCCAGGTACTTCTGTCTCTGTTTTTGTTTTGAATTTCCAGCATCCGCAGTTCTTCGCTTTTATCTCAAGAGACCAAGCCTGTTTATCTTCTCCTGTGACTTTGAATGAGGGACCCCTCCCCCCCGCCCCCCCACCAGAAGCCAGCAAGCCAACACACCAGGGTTTTCTTGTCATGCACGCCACATGGCAAGCCCCCACTCCCCACTGGGTTAACACCAGTGGCAGCAAGATAAGGTCCTTAGGTAGACATTAATTGCCAACTTAAGGGCCTCAATTAGCAGCAGAGTAGGAAGACAAATTACAGGCCTTCCCACTACTGACTTAATCAGGGTGGAGGCGGGAAGGTGGTGAGGTCCCAACCTGCCACCCTCCTGCCTGATTAGGTGCACCCTGCCACCAAACTCACCTCGGGGGAGGGCACAAGATTCTGCCCAATGTTTCCTCCTGTGGGGAAGAGCATAACTAGAGGCTACCAATATCAGATAGTCACCAAGAAATCCAATAGGGAATTCAGAAAGAACTTCTTTACCCAATGAGTGGTGAGAACGTGGAAGTCACTACCACAGGGAGTGGTTGAAGAGAATACTCTTCAATTCAGTTAACATACAGTTAACTGTAGAGTTAATACAGTTAACAGGAAAATAGGTAAGAATATGAGGGAGAAGGGAATAGAGGGTTATGCTGATAGAGCTAGATGAGGAAAGATGGAAGGAGGATCAAGTAGAGCATACACACCAGGATGGACTGGTTGGGCTGAATGGCCTGTTTCTGTGCTATGTATCTTATGTAATCCTATGGAAGTTGATTGCTTTAGTGGCCACTTTAGAATACACTAAGAATCAACATATCAGCCAGATCATATGGGGTCTGAAGGATGGATAACAAAGCAGTTGAGTTTAACAACAATTTGTTATCTTTCAATGTCAAATTTATTGGTGCCACTCCCACGGGTTTATTGAATTCAGCTTCAAAAGAGTGATGTGAACTCATGACCTTTGGCTTTCCTGGTTCAACACCAAAACCACTTGGTGCCATACAAACTGGTGATATGTTAAAGACGGACAGGGAAGATCCCCATATTGCCCTCTGGTCCTCATGCGCAAGGATCTATGCGCCTGGTCAATGTGCCCATGATTTCAAGGCACCGCGCACAACCCCTCCCATTGCCACCACTGCCACCCCCGACTCTGCTGGCCTAGCTCTGCCTGCAGCACATGGTCTGGCAGAATGTGTACTCCTTGGCACGTGCACATGCAGCAAATCACCGGGGAACAGTGGCACAGCTACTTTGGCATCTGACTTCAAAACACTCATGTTTCAAGCCAATTTCAAAAGGTACTACGTCTTAATGTTCCATGAGGGTCACAAACAATTGACAAATGTGACCATTTCTTCAAATTGATATGTAAAGTCTAATATGCCAGTCACCTCTACCTTGCAGCTGAAGTCATTGCTATGGGAAAATAGCCAAGGCTGAAGAAAATGCATAAAAAAAATGGTTGAAATAATCATAATTTTGTTTTTGAAAATGAAAGAAGCAATTCTCTGTGTAGATGGCAGACTTAAATAACGATGGCAAACAATCATTTTGATAGCAATTGTCACCTCATCGTTGGAAGGAATGTTTGATGTAGAGTTGCTGGTCTGTGAATGACATTCCCTGACTGGGTTTGTTAATGGATCACCAGCCAACCTATTAGGATATGCCTGATATATGCGGTGCTGCACATATTATTAAGCAGCGAGGAAGGTGGCGCTATCAGAGTGCCAGCAATCTGGTAGGAATTCATCAGATTTCTCCATCAACAACTTCAGGATTGAAAAGCATGCCTTTTTTAACAGAGCTGGACACCAAACTCAATTCTCAACTCAGCATGCTACCCAATACAACCTGCTTCAAAACCCTACTTGGACCATTTCTGGTTTGGAGCCTAAAAAGCAAATGGAAAAAGAAGAGACTTGCATTTATATAGTGTCTTTCATAACTGCCAGACGTCCCAAAGCACTTTGCAGTTAATGAGGTGTAGTCACTGCTGTAAAATAGGATATGTGGCTGCAAATTTGTACACACCAAGCTCCCATTAACAGCAATGTGGTAATGACCAGATGTGGTGTTGATTGAGGGATAAACATTGGCCAGGATACTGGGGATAACTTAGCTGTTCTTCTCCGGAATACTGCCATGAGATCTTTTATATCCACCAAGAGCAGACAGGGCCTTGCTGTAACATTTCATCCAAATGATGGCACCTCTGACTATGCAGCACTCCCTCAGTGCTGACCCTCTGACAGTGCAGCCCAACCTCAGTACTGACCCTCTGATAGTATAGTGCTCCCTCAACACTTACCCTCCAGCAGTGCAGTGCTCCCTCGGCACTGACCCTCTAACAGTGCAGCACTTCTCAGTACTGCACTGGAGACCAATCTTGACTTTCATACTCTAGTCCTGGGTGGACTAGAACCCCCAATCTTCTCACTCAGAAGCAAGAGCACTGCCAACTAAGCCACGGGTGCTCAATTAATTTGTGTAGCATTAATTCAATACTTTGGAGCAATTGGGGTTACTGAATCAAATGTATATGAGCAACATAAGTGACCAAATCCCCTTCCAGCTTTCCCATTGTTAGAGTCATTCATTGAGGCACAATATGAAAGACAACTATCCTGTAAATGTATTGTCTTTAATTGGAGCATTCCGTTCGCTCTTTCTAGTGTCAGTGTTGGCTCAGTGGTTGTCTCCACATCTGAGTCAAAGGGTCACAGGCCCACTCCAAAGACTAGAGTGCAACCCAGGTTGGCACTGCCATACAGAGCTGCACTATCAAGTGATGTACCTTTTTCAGATGAGATGTTAAACAAAATCTGCCCTCCCCCCAAGTGGAAGAAACTGATGCCATGACACTGGAAGAGTGGGGGATTTTTCCTGGTGTCTTGGCCAACACCATAAAAGGTTACTTGGTTATTAATCTCATTTTTGCAAAACACTTCATTGGTGATTAAACAATTTGTGTTGTCATGAGTTCTTGCCAATCGCTATATAAATGCAAGTTCTGTGCAGACTTTGGAAAAAGGGAATTAGCACAAGGTACTCAGTAATCCAGTGTATTCGATCTTGAACTCCTAGTGGCCCCATGACATTCAGACCAGCATGATCTCTTGGCAGATCAGAAATGGACATCTGGTCATCTTATGGGTATCTGTGTAATCTCTGCTGATCACATGGATTGTGACCAGTTTCTGATGGCCTCATGGTAGATTGGCAGGCACCCAGTCCTTGATAATCTTATGGTTGTGCAATCAGTCTTTTAGTGGTCTCAAGGCAAGTATGTTCCTATTCCCTGATTGTCACCAAGTGGCTGTACGTCAAGTCACTAGTGGTCCATGGTGGGCATGCATCTAAGTCATTAATGTGCACAGAACAGGAATTATATCCAGTATTCTCCAGCACTATAAATATACAACAGTGTTCTCTAAGCCAGGGTTTCACACTACCAAATGATAAGATATAGGTAATACCTCCACATAGTATCACGACTCCTCAGATATTGAAGCAATGCATGTCCAAATTTAGCAAGACCTGCACAATATCTAGACTTGGGCTGACAAGTGGCAAGTAACATTCACACCACACAAGTGTCAGGCAATGAACATCTCCAACAAGAGAGAATCCAACCATTGCTCTTTGATGTTCAATGACAATACTATCACTGAATCCCCCACCATCAACATCCTGGGGAGTACCATTGACCAGAAACTGAACTGGACTAGCCATATAAATACTGTAGCTATAAGAGCAGGTCAAAGGCTAGGAATTGTGCAACAAGTAACCCACCTCCTGACTCCCAAAGCCTGTCCACCATCTACAAGGCACAAGTCAGGAGTGTGATGGAATACTCCCCACTTGCCTGGATGAGTGCAGTTCCCACAACACTCAAGAAGCTTGATACCATACAGGGCAAAGCAGCCTGCTTGATTGGCACCACATCCACAAACATTCACTCACCACCGATGCACAGTAGCAGCAGTACTGTGTACTATCTACAAGATGCACTGCAGGAATTCACCAAGGCTCCTTCAACAGCACCTTCCAAACCCACAACCACTACCATCTAGAAGGACAAGGGCAGATCAATGGGAACACCACCACCTGGAAGCTCCCCTCCAAGTCACTCACCATCCTGACTTGGAAATATATCACCGTTCCTTCACTGACGCTGGGTCAAAATCCTGGAACTCCCTTCCTAACAGCACTGTGGGTGTATCTACACCACATGGATTGCAGCGGTTCAAGCAGGTAGCTCACCACCACCTTCTCCAGGGCAATTAGAGATGGGCACTAAATGCAGGCCCAGCCAGCGATGCCCACATCCCATGAATGAATAAAAAATATTCTGTCAGGAGCTTTCAAAGTGCTCATACAATGAGCTATACAGGAGTAGATAGAAAGGACAGCACACAAACGGATCTCTGCCATGTTTATGCTCTACATGAGCCTCCTCACACCTAATTCAATCAGCATATTCTTCCACTCCTTTCTCCCTTGTGTACTTATCCAGCCTCCCTCTAAATAATCTGTGCTATTCGCCAGCATTACTCCAAGTCATGGTTGAAGCCTTGATGTCGAATCGAATGCAGTGACTGTTATGTTGTAAGCAATGCTACAACAATGTACCAGCAACCTTCCCCAAACAGAAATGGCAAGTTAATCTGTTTAGTTTGCAGGGTTGGCTAAAGAACGAAGGTCAAACAGCATGCTGGGAAAGCTCCTGTTCCTCTTCAACCAGTCCCTAGGAATCTTTACTGTCCACCTGAATCATTGAGACAGGCAGACTGGACATTGGTTTAACAACCCATCTTGAAGAGTGGCATCTCTGATAATGCAGCACTCCCTCAATACTGAAATAGACTGTCAGCTGAGATTGCAAACTCAAGTTCTGGCGTGGAAATTGAACTCGCCACCTTCTAACCTAGAGGGGAGAGAGCTACCGATTCAGCCAAGGAAGAAAAAAAATCTGCAGGGCAGATTTGCAGAGAGGCAATAAAGGCACTTGAGTGTGAATGATCTTCCAGTGCACAGCATATGCTCACAGCCATTTAAGAGTTCTTCAGGGAATTCATCAAAGTCAGAAGCACTCGTAGTCACGAATGAGAGGAGTAGGCACTATTGACTTATTTTGTTTTTATGATTTAAGGTTGCTTGTTGCTTGGATACAATACGATTGTGTTTCGAAAGCTGTCTGTACTAAGTGTGTTACATTCACACATCTCTGTTAGATGCTGTGGTGTTAGTGCTTTACACTGCCTATTGTGACGAAGTTGTGCTGCATCAAACATCGTGGATTATTTTCTTTCCTGAAGACTGCCATGCCATTCCACAGAAAACCGGGCACTTTCTCCACCCTAAACACCACGCTTTCCACGTAAGTCTACACACATGAGCGTCACTGAGCTATGTGACTACAGAGAGCTTTGCACCAAATCATCGACCAACACCAGACTGAGTGCACTTCCCAGCTGGGGTCGCCAGGAAGCCTTCAAAAAGGCCCCGCACAATAATGAATCGTCACTTGGTTTGGATGAAGTACCAGAGGATTCCTGTGGAACCGTGCCCCAGGCAGGAGCAAACACTTAAAACAGAATTCAGGAAGTGAAGGCAGAAAAACTGCAGCAAAATAAAAAATAATCACAGTTTATTAATAGGATTGATTATGTATTCACAGTCCAAGGCAAGAAATCAGCCGTTAGATCAGCACTTGGCATAGTATTTTATGTGCTAAATGTTCAACTCTGAGCATTTCTCCTCAATCAGCTTGCCTATCCATCTCACCCAAGGTATCTGGGGTTTGTTGTGCCTCTATGAAAGCCATGATCAGTCAACTCATAGGCGAACCATGATCATGTCTCTTCAGATCAAAGTCACAGATCTTCCAAACTAATTGGGCCTTCCCCTCATAACAATATTTATTAGGAGCTCATTGGCTTTAAAGATGCCAGCCTCATTAGAAGCTCCCGTACAGAGTCAGTTTCTGGGCCACATCGCTGCCCCAATGTTAGATCTTCTGGTTGCATGTGGTATCTGTCCCAACTTCAAGGTCACTTGAGAATAAACCTCCTAGTAATTCAACTTGCAGCTTGCTGAGAATTCTCTTGTTTCTCTAGACCTTCACTCCAGCCAAAGCATCAACTCATCTAAGAAATTACAGGTCTGCCACGAAAAAGACAAACAATCCAAAGTTATAATTGTCGTATTTTTTTCTTCATCAGTATCTAATTTTTGTTTGAGTGATGGTGGGTGTGAGTTGAGTGAATAAAACATCATGTCTAAATCTCCGGGGAAAGTATGGAATAATAAACAGCCTTCTTTATTTCTAAACTCAGAAAAAAGCTTGCTGCTGAAGTTATTCATATTAGGACAAGAACTCTGAGGTTAAAATACACCTCACATACAAAATACTTTGATCATGGACTGTAAGAACATACACAAATTCTGCCCATGACAATGGTGTAAACTGTACCAAAGTCTGTGGGGTCAGATTTTATAAGCTAAGCTACATGAAGCTTCCAGCAAGAGTACCAATTCAGAGGGCCATTGTCAAACATCAATTCCGCAAATTGGCCCAATTGGGAAACAACAACCACTTGCATTCTATAGCTTCTTAATGTGGCAAAATGTCCCAACTTGCCTCATGGGAGCATAATTGGACTCAAAATTGACAAAGAAGGGAGACGTTAAACCACATGATTGATCAAAGTGGCAGTGAGGATAACAACCAATGTGAAATTGCTCCAGAAGGTCCAAAACTCAGACTGCCTAAAGCCAGGTCTGAATCTGGGCACAGGAGAGGAGGGCAAGGTGAGGGAACAGGAGATGGTGTTGAGCTGCAGTGATGTCATCAAGCTGAACATATGAAAGTGCTCTGACAGAGAGCAAACCAGGAAATGAAATCCACTAATAATCAAATCACTCTAAAAAATGTTAAACAGTGCATGAAATAAAGATAGGGACATAAATATGGGATTAAGGTAGAATCTGAAATATCATGAACAAGCTCTAATTTTTAAAAATAATTAATAAACTTTAATTTAGAAATTCTGGTAATTAATCAGAATTGAGAAATATTCTACTCATTTTTCAGGACCAGGGTGATTGTTCATCCGAAGTTCAGATTACCTTTAAAAATGCAGTTCTACCTCACTGATCAACATTTAACTTTAAAAAAAAAGACATTTTGTTGAAGTTTTTTGTCCTGCACTCATCAGGACAATTGCAAGAATACCAATGTCAGGAGAAGCAATGCTGCTTCCACTGACATTGGTATTCTTGCGATTGCCCTGATGAGTGCAAATTGAAAAGCTTTGACAAAATGTCTTTTTTTAAAGCAATACTCAAGTTCTGCACTATTTAACTTTTGATGAGGTCTCTGCCACCGATACTACAGTGGGAAAGGGAACATTCATGGCAGATCAATTGAGGCCACTGATTGCTGACTCTGGGGAGGGGTTTGCAATGCATCTCATAGCAGTGCTGTGAATGATAAACCCTAACTTCAGGAGTTCTGGATTAATCTGCACTTGCACTAAATGTAAAAACTGCAGTCATTTTCAGGGTAATTATGCTGAATGCTGATAGTGTGCCCTCAAAGAAAGTAGGAAATCCTGGGCTATTTAAGTTGTTATATCAGGATGGGCCAAAATGGCTGCAAACCTTCATATTCCATGGTTCCAGCTGCTTCTGTGGTTCAGGAGAAAACAAACAAAGGATGCATCAGACCTAATGCAGTAACTGTGTGGGTTTAAGGGCTAAACCCAACTCTGTCCTTTTCAAGTGCCAGTGACAGCACAAAGATCTGAATATTCATTTACAGTTTAACATATGTCTGCTCTCAGTTTTGTCCAGGTGCCCAACAACACCACTGACCGCCAACGTAAACAGATCAAACCTGTAGTGGACTGTTCAAAGCGTTAGCTTTTGGTTCAACATTTGTCCCACAGGACATGATGGGTTACGGCCTTCAGCCATAATGATAATTCAGTTATGGGGAATTGCAGAGAATTTACAACATAGGGTACAGGGCATTCACCCAAATGCTCTGTTTATGCTCCACACAAGCCTCTTCCCATCGTATTTCCTCTAGTCCTATCTTATTGCCCCTCTTTTCCTTTCACCCTCATATGCTTATCTGGTTTCCCCTTAAAGGTATCTATGTTATTTGCCTCAACATTGGTATGCGGTAGTGAGTTCCACATTCTAGCCAATCACTCAAATCGATTTATTAGTCACTATCTTATATTTACAGCCCCTAGTTTTGGACTCCTCTCAAACGTTGCCAAAGTCTACATTATCAAATTCCTTCATAATCTTAAAAACCTCTATTAGATCAGCCCTCAGTCTTCTCTTTCACAGAATCACAGAATTGTTATGATGCAGAAAGAGGCCATTCAGCCCACCGTATCTGCACCGGCTCTCTGAGCATTTTAACTTAGTGCCAACCTCCTGACTTTTCCCTGTAACCCTGAACATTGTTTCTATTTAAATAATCATCCACTGCCCTCTTCAATGCTTCTAGTGAACCTGCCTCCATCACATTTCCAGACAGTGCATTCCAAACCCTAACTATTTGCTGTGTGAAAACGTTTTTTCTCACCTTGCATTTGTTTCTTTTGCAAAACACTTTTACAAAAAACTGTGCCCTCTGGTTCTCGATCTGTTTACGAGCAGGAGCAGTTTCTCCCTATCTGCTCTGTGCAGACCCCTCATGATTTTGAAAACCTCTATCAAGTCTCCTTTTAGCCTTCTCCTCTCCAAGGAAAACACTCCCAACTTCTCCAATCTTTCCTCATAGCTGAAATGTCTCATCCCTGGAACCATTCTCATAAACCTTTTCTGCACTCTCTCCAATGCATTCATATCCTTATAGTGTGGTACCCAGAACTGTACATAATACTACAGCTGAGGTCTAACCAGTGTCTTATATAAGTTCATCATAACTTCCCTGATCTTGTACTCTATGCCCCTATTAATGAAGCCTAGAATACTGTATGCTTTAGCAGCAGCTCTCTCTACCTGTCCTGCCACCTTTAATGACTTATGCTTGATCTTTAATTCCAACCTCTCAGATCTGGCATCATCCTTATATCCCTTCATTTCACCTTCTCCAGATCGTTTGGAGATCTATCCAAATCAATCAACTTAACCAGATTTCAACATACCAATTAGAGGTATTATATTAGCAACATTTGATTTATCATTCAGTTCAGTTAGTAAACACCAGTTTTACGACTGTGGAGTATGGTCCCACTGTACTGGATATGTGAGTCATTGCCTGGATATCTAATCCTTTGCTATTTTTATCACATTCCTGGTAGGACAGATCAGTTGGGTAAAATATCCAGCCCTTCGTAAACAGCATAAATCTGTTAGACAGTCACATTGCACTCAAGCTTACAAAATAAGGTGTGATTAAAATATATGTTTAAAAGATCCCATCTCCCTTACTTGTCAAAAATTAATTGTCAACACAGTCTCAAATCTTTGGACTGTTGACTACAGTGTAACCAAATACTGGCCTCAGTCAGTCATTGGCCTCTCACAACGCAACACATCCCACCATATTTCAGTGCAATTTCACGCAATGTCATTAATGATATCATACATGAACATTTGAAGGCCATCGTACATCAGTCAGCTGCAAAAAATCATTTCAGATTTCAGCGCACACATCAGAGAGAGTCTGGTCATGTAGGCCTGACATTTCATTTTCAGGATTATTCCTCTGTTGGCTTCTGCACATTTGCTTTGGTACAAGCAGTGCAGGTATATTTTTTTCTCTCTCTCCTCAAGTTCCTGAAGTAATTCAGAAAAAGAAAATCACCCCTTGCTCAGTCTGCCTTGTAGTACGTTCCAGGAGTACGGTGGATGGAAGCGGCTTTGAAACCAGCTAGCCACAATAGTGTTTAATTCCCAGCCAGATGGCTGTGGGTTAAAGCCCCTGGGTGGCTGGTCAATCTGTACAGTCTGCATTTCTTAGTGTATGTGCCCTATAAAACAAAACAGGCTAAGCTTTCCTCTGAAATGCCGGTCTTCTCATAGTAATTCACAACTCGCTAACACTAATCACACAAACCACACAATTTTGAAATGTGCAATTTCACTTGTGCTAACGGAAAAATAGCACCTGCCAAGGAACCACTTGACAGGAATAAATGTCAAAAATAAAGTCCATTAACTAGCTGTGGAGTGTGCAGTGCTTGTGGAGAATAGTTTGACGCTAATTATGAATCACCTGATTTAGCAACCAGGGTCAGGCTGTGCTAGCATTATGGAGAAGCAAGTATTTGGTGGGAGAGCAGGATCTCAAAACTACCAAGGAGTCAACTCCTCGAAGGAGTAGGTTGGAGGTATGGAAGAAGATGCACACCTTAAAGAAGAGTAACTGAAAGTTATTGCTGTCCGGCATGCCAGTATACATATTACAACATAACATTATTGTAATGTATATACAGGCATGTCAGACTGCAATAACTAAAGATGCATGCACAGAAGTCATAGTGGCAAACAGAGATGTCTGAAAGGATGGAATAAGTATGGAAGAAGTGAAAATAACAATATCATTTAAATTACATTATAATGTAATGGCAGCATGGAAACCCCTTCACCAGATTGACTGAAGTGGCTCAAGAAGGTGGCTTAACCCCACCTTCCCACAGGCAACTAGGGATGGGCAATAAATACTGCCATGCCTGTGATACCCATGCCCCATGAAAAAATAGAGTAGAAAAATGGGAGAGGGAAGATTCTGTAGCTAACACTTACAAATATCAAATGTGCACAACAGAACAGGTGATGGATTATCTGATTAGAAACAACCCTTATGACTGAGCAAAAGTTGATTGATTCAGGAGGAAGAGTGCAGAAGATGTTGGAATTCTGGAGATGTAAGTGGTATATAGAATGAGTGGCATGTACTATTTTCATCTATGATTAGATTAATTTGCTATGTTACACCAATATGCCAATACATACGAATAATGCAACTAATGACAATACAATACCCAAATGGATAAGTGCTTCCATACTCAATGTCCTGTCCACTCTCAAGAGCAAAAAGAACAAAGTGATTCACAAAGCATAGCTAAAGATCAGCACTCATTTGCCCATAATTCTTCAACACCAGTGCCTGAAGCAAGCAGCTCCACAGATCCATATACAATGAGTGAAGATCACTGGGATATTAAGGAACATGCATAGCATGAGGTACTAATCACTGATGAGGAAGGAACAGCAGTAGTGGTGGTTAATGAGAGGTCAGCTCGTGCAGAACAGAGTGCCCTGTCTTGCTGAGGTGTATGGAAATACAGATGTTTTGCTTACTGTGGATCTGGTTTACAACAGAGGCTGTTTGAACTTGAGGTCCAAGAATTGAACACTCACATGCATCCAGCGTTGGGCCATGGTATGATTTCAATGACTAGCTTTGTAGTCTACCGCTGAGAAAGTAAAGCACCAGTGGCATCCGCCATAAAGCATGGTCAGAGTATGAGCATCTCCCAGAAATGCCCCACTGCTGGTATGGAAGCTTCTGCATCTAAACTCCAACACGCAACACAATGTTCAGCACCATTTGCGGCTCTTCAGATACTGAAGCAGTCCATGTCCAAATGCAGAAAGACTTGGACAATATCCAGGCTTGAGACAACAAGTGGCAAGTAACATTCGCACCACATAAGCACTAGGCAATGACCATCTCCAACAAGAGAGAATCTAACCATCACCCCTTGACATTCAATGGCATTATTATGGCTGAATCCCCCACTATCAACATCCTGGGGGGTTACCATTGATCAGAAACTGAACTGGACTAGCTATATAAATACTGTGGCTACAAGAGCAAATCAGAGGCTAGGAGTCATGCAGGGAGTAACTCACCTCCTGACTTCCCAAAGCCTGTCCACCATCAGATCAGGAGTGTGATGGAATACTCTCCACTTGCCTGGATGAGTGCAGCTCCAACAACACTCAAGAAGCTTGACACCATCCAGGACAAAGCAGCCCGCTTAATTGGCACCGCATCCACAACCATTCACTTCTTCCACCACTGATGCACAGTAGCAGCAGTGCGCGCCATCTACAAGATGCAGAAGCTCACCAAGCCTCCTTCGACAGCACTTTCCAAACCCACTACCCCTACCATCTAGATGAACAAGAGCAGCAGACGGATGGGAACACCACCACCTGGAAGTTCCCCTCTAAGTCACTCACCAGACTGACTTCACAGAATCACTGACTTGGAAATATATTACTGTTCCTTCACTGTATCTGGGTCAAAATCCTGGAACTCCCTTCTTAACAGCACTGTGGGTGAACCTACACTACATGGACTGCAGTAGTACAAGAAGGCAGCTCACCACCACCTTCTCAAGGGCAATTAAGGATGTGGAATAATTGCTGGCCTAGCCAGCAACGCCCACATCCCATGAACGAATAAAAAAATCATGGCCAGCAGTTACATGTATCATAGTGGAGGGTCACCAAGTTCTGGTTGACAATTGCTATATTCCAACAGATCAATATATATAAGGAAATTCTCTTGATTAGCATAGGAGCAAGTCAGTGGTAGCCTGTTCCATTATCTGCTCCATTATGTAAGCCTCTACGCCCTCTGCAGTCTCAAGTTGTGTTCTACTCTTCATCATATCTCACTGCAATATACTCATTAAAGGCATAGCTTTGCATAATCTGTATTCACTTCAACCACTGAGGTGATAGTTTAGCATCCTTTCCTTTGTTGAAATCATGTCTATTCTGGGGTAAAGGAAGCACTTTGTTAGTTTGACTATTCCACAGTCCGATGGTTCCAATGGCTGTGACAAGCAGAGAAAAGCTGCCTTGTGTTACTAATGATTGCTAATGAGGGGTAGGGATTCTTGGTGTGAATCTAAATATGGACAAATAGACCATTAGCACTTTCTACTAACATTCCACTAACTTTTATTTATGCCTGTTTATGTTTTGTCAGCCATAATACAAACTAACATTTTCTGCCTCCTTTCTCTATGTTCCCCTTTCTCCTCCCTTCTCTTTCATCCTCTTTTGCTCCTCTCTCACTCACTGTGGTTCTGCTTCCTTTTTCTTTCTAAGATTCACGTACACTCTGTCTGAGATTCACATGCACTTTTCCCCCCTATTTTTCCATAGCTGTCTTTCTATCTTCCACATTTTTCTACTTTCCTTTGTCTTTTGTGCCCCTCTCCTCTGGCTTTCTCTATCCTCTTCATCAGCCTTTCCTCTGTCTTGCTTTCTTCCCCAATTTTGCCTTTCTCTGTGATTTTCATTCTCCTCCTTTCTTTTCTTCCTGTCTCTTATTTCTTTATAGTTTTCTCTCCCCCATCCCCCATCTCTGCCCCCATTGTTCCAGTCTCTCACTCTTCCCTATGGGCAGATTTTTACAGCCTCCCTATGATGGGGGGGGTTTGTAAAATGCAGTGAGCCATTCAAAAGCTCATCGACTTCGGTGGAACCATAAAATCCTGCCGGCGTAAAATCCCAGCTTATGGGCAGAATCGTCCCAGAAATGCACTAAGTGCGGTAGCGGGCGTGAAAAAAGACGTTTTACCCACAATGGTGGGTTTTCACCTTTTCACTGTATCGTCCGCTTCCCACCTCATTAATTATGCAGCCGCAGGAAACACTCCGTGGCGCTGGTGGGTGGCCTCTGAATCGTCCACCACGCCGTTACCTCTCCGCTTCCTCACCCTGGGGGCCATATCCAAACTGCAGCCGCGCACACAGTTCTCAATGCTTGCAGCCCAGGACTGCTCCAGTGAAGACATGGCCCTGAAAGACAAGAAGAGTTCAGTGACCCATCGCTGGAAAGCCTTTTGGAGGCCCGTCATGATGTTCTCCACCCCAGCTCTTGCCGCAGGAGGTCCAGCAATCTCACCACTCCAGCTTTGAGCCAGTGGCAGAGGTGGTCAGTGCCAACACCACACAGAAGAGTTCGGCAATCCAATGCAGAAAGAGGATGAATGATCTCATCCGTGCTGCCAGGGTAAGGCAACCATCTCATCACTCTAAACTCACACACTCACGAGGCCATCACACATTCACTGGCATCTCACTCACTGCCAGCTCAAGGGACATCACCACTCACTGTCTCACACACACCCTCACATCTCCATCTGGCCTCACCTCCTCTGGAGACTGCCTCCTCAGCCTTTACCACCTTGAGGTCACTTGCACAGAGCAACGTGTGCTCCCTAGACACACCCTGGATACTCCCCCTCTCTTCCCCAGTACAACCCTCGCTCTGCAGCCTCTTCCCATGCCTGAGACCACTTCTTCCCCCTTGCCCAAACAAACCCTATCCCTTCAGCCGTTGAAAAACTACCACTGCCTTATGGCTGGTCTGGTAGGTAGAGACTTGCCCGTGAGCCCCCCTACAAGTGATGTGGTGCTGCCTGCGAAGCCTGGTGCTGATGACTGCGAGTGCTGCCTGAAGCAAGGTAGGCAAACAAACCTCGAAGTCCTGAGCGAATTGCAGCTCAGCGGGCACATGTCGCTTATGTACGGTTGTGAAACACATCAGCAATCACACCAATGTGCCCAGATGATCCAGCGTTGGGGGGGGGATGATTCCGGCAAGCAGGGCTCACAATGAGATGCCAAAGCATCGAAATTAGATTTCCAATGTGCAGCAGCAGGAGACGCGGCCCGCCACTGACAGGCGGAGCAGACAATTGCAAAATGGTTTCCTGGCGGTGTAAAACCGATCTTTGGTCTTCTCGCCACATTGTCCGCTTATGCCACCAAACATACCCGCTGCCAATGGGAGCAGAAAATCCCGCTCTATGTTTCTTTCCTTCATTCGGCACCTTTTTCTCCCTAGGGAGGAGAAGAGAGGGGATTGTATGCTGTTTATTTTAAACGTAACTCCTTTCCATGACAAACACATTTGCAGGATAATTTCCTCTGTTTGTTATTTCAAATGCCTTGGAAGATGCATCTATATATAAGGCTGCTATATAAATAAAATTCTTGCCCACAATATAATTGTGGAATGTTCTCTGTTTGAGGTTTTTCCAGTTTCACTGCAAATCGTAAAATGAAGGAAATCTTCCTCCCTCCTTGAAATGTTGAAGACATCCCAGTTAATTTCCACATACCCGTCATTTAATCAGGAGATTGCGCACAAGGTCATCCCCAAATAGATCGTACCCGACCATCCCCACTGTTCCGAGATAATTTATACTTAGTCTCAACTCTGTGCTTTTCAAAGGCAACCTTAACTTTTTTCCCAGACAAATTAATTTGGTTCCAGTTCAGCTCATAAAGAAGTGATTTTTCAATTAAAATGATGAGGTAAGGTGTAAGGGAAAATGTTAAAATGTGTAAAATGACAGAGTGAGGTCCATCAAACAGGAATGTCTCCTGGTGGGAGGTATATTAAAGTTCACTCCCTCCTGCACATTCACATACAGTCTGACAAAGTGAATCTATCTCCTTGGACTAATATAGATTTGCAAAAGTCAGGTAAACTCTAAATGGCTCTTCTGATCATTTGGAAAATTTCTTGCTCCTGTGGAATTTTACACTTTGCTTCTTTTCCTCCTTCCAAGTCTTGCTGGTTGATACTCGTGCTAACATGCAGGATGTCACAGACCCCAGTGACAATCAGATGGATCAGTTGAATGTCCATCAGTTCCCAGACAGCGAGTGCTGGCAGGTTGTTAAACAGTGCAGGTCATTTACATCTGAACCCCATTCACATCTATATACGCCCACAACTTCCAATGAAAATAGGGACCCTAGCTCATTCTTCCTTCTCCTGAGCTCAGGAATGCTGAGGATTAATTATAAAGGTGAGATCGACTAACACAGCACATACCAATCACTAAAGCTAATACACTGGCCAGTGCACCTACGGACCCAACTATCAGGAGTTACAGTTTTAAAGGAAAATGACATGATTTGTCCATGGTCTGCAGTACTCATGCAGACAAGCTTGTTGTGAGCCCCACTCCAGAGCTAACGCATTCTTGCAATAGAGAAAGACTGCTCCACTGTTGTAAACGCTTGTCTTTTGATCAAGACATTAAACTGAAGCCCCTATGTCTCACCAGGTGGACATTAAGATTCCCAAAGTGCTATTCAAAGAAGGCAAGGAACTCTCCTAGTGTCCTGGTCATCATTCCTTTCTCAAACACCACTGTTAAATGCAGATTAGCTGGCTCATCCATATTGTTGCTGTTGATGGGAACTTTCTGCATTCAAAATGGCCACCACATTAACCCATTTAATACTAATAAGTGCAGCGTAATGGCAAAGTCACTGGACTGGTAATCCAGGCTGATGCTCCGGTGACATGGGTTCCCACCGTGGCAGCTGGTGGAATTTAAATTCAATTAATAAAGGTGGAATATAAAGCTAGCTTTATATATAGGAACGGTAACCATGACAACTATCATCAATTGCTGCAAAAACCCAACTGATTCACTACTGTCCTTTAGGGAAGGAAATCTGCCACCTTTACCCAGTCTGGCCTACATGTGACTCCAGACACACAGCAATGTGGTTGATGCTTCACTGCCTTCCCTAATGGCCTACAAGCCACTTAGTTCAAGGGCAATTAGGGACAGGCAACAAATGCTGGCCTTGTCAGTGATGCCCAAATCCCATGAAAGAATAAAATAAATTATTATACTTATCAAGAAAGGCTCAGGGGTGACTTGATAGAGGTCTTTAAGTAATGAAAGGGTTTGATAGTGCAGACATAGAGAAAATATTTCCGCTTGTTGGAGAGTCTAAAACTCTGACTCATAGACATAAGACAGTCACTAATTAATCCACTGAGAATTCAGGAGAAACTTCTTTACCCAAACATTGGTAAGAATGTGGAACTCGCTGCCTTGAGGAGTAGTTGAGGTGAATAACTCAGCTGAATTTAAGAGGAATCTAGATGAGCACATGATGGAGAAAGGATATGCTGACAGGATTAGAAGAAGGGTGTTAGAAGGAGGCTCGCATGGAGCTTAAACACTGACATAGATGGCTTCTTTCTGTGCTTGCTGTAATGCTTTAGAGCAAATCACCAAACATAAAATGCTTTCAGAACATTTCTGAGAAATGATTTCCATCCCTATTGGTGCTTTTCCTTTCACCTTGAACAAGTGAATGGCATTTTATTGAAATGACACAGCCATAGGAAAAATCTTTGGAACGTATTATATGATCGTGAGGAGGAAGCCAGGGGAAACTAATCAATTCTACTCTTCAAGGCCATTGCACTGCAGTTACTAAACCTGCCAAATTCCACTTAAATTACACAGGATTTTGGGGTTTCGGTGGGGGTTGGGGAAGGGGAGGGGCGAATTCCCTTGGTGTTCCATTCCACCAATCAATCCTTGCCAGAAACGGAGATCTGGCAAAGTCCCAAGGAAATTCAACCCCAGAGGCATTTAGTGGATCTCCTGTGGTTCAGACCCTTTTATTCTTGAGGACAGTTAAAACACTGGCCTTGCTAACACCGGTAACTCAAAACATACTTAAAAGCCTAGTCTTAACCAGTGCCAGGCCTCCTCTGCGAAGATCCAAAATTTGGTCCAGTTCTGCCAAATTTTGGTTTTGCTTGTGCCGCTTCCCGTTTAATTAAATGGAGGCCGTGCCACTTTTGGGATCCCAAAGCAGATTCCCCAACCTTAATTACAGTTGACGGTCTGCAAATGCTGACTAAAGCCACATTAAGAACGAGACTTTTTTTAAATTCTTTTTGCTGTTGAGTTTGGGTGGAGGATGGGGGATGAGTCACAGCCAAGGCTCCAGTGTGGCTTCTTTCATCTTACAAGGTCTTGCAAGTATGCTCATGCTAGTTAGCATGCCACAATTCTGAGCAGCACGCTAAGGGGTCATTAGGGTGTGAGAGCTGAAAGCCTGTTGTGCTGCCCTCCTCCATTGCACAAGCCTTCAGATTTTCTGGGCAGCCAACCCATAGATTCGCCAACTCTCGCTTACGGCACAAAGTCGTCGGTCGTGCGCACCAGCGGCCAAGCTGCGGATCTCAATTCGGCAGTCGCGCATAAATAAGCGAGGGGCCTATCAGCTTCAGCTGGCATGCTGTGGGGTCATCAACCCACGAAGACTGGGAATGGCAGATGAGGCAGGAGATCCTAACAAGTGAGTAGGACGGTGGCTGAGAAGACGGAGAGCAGGAAGGCGCAAGGCACGTCCAAGAGCACAGTCCTGACGCTTAGTAAGGCAATATGGCCAGCCGCCAAGAAAAGTCTGGGACCTCACATTTCTTAAGGCCCACAGTTAGACATGGAAAGTCATCGACATAACATGACAGCAGGCCTCCTGCTAGGAGTAGCTACGAGGAGGACAGGAAGACAACCCATAGTCAAAAGGGGTCATCTTGGGCAATCATGTCAAAAGGACGATGTCACATCAGTCACCTGTTCGTCACCTCTCCTGATTTTCTTTCCAGTTTGACAGGCTGGTCTGTGCCACCTGTAGAAGACTATAGCTGGAGGCCCCTGGAGCATGGAAATCAGGAGGGAGGGAAGGAGGTGAAGATCGGTGGGTGGGGGGTGCTGGAGGGTGAGGAAGAGTCTGTCGACTTCGGAATCGAGGAGAGGACACAATCAGCAGGACATTGGCATGGGGGGGGGGATGTGTGGTGGGGAGGGTGGGGGACCATTTCTGCTCTTCTTGACCTGGCCAGAGTGCTTTTGAAAAGCTTGTTCCTGCTGCACCTATTTCTATTTCATTGCCGGGTTTTCTGAGCTCTGGGAAATCCAGCCAGCCAGCGGCAAATTAAAATCAGGCTCCCAAGTGCACTTTGGGAGCCTGATTTATAGATGATAATGAAGTGTCCCTCTGGTGGGATACAGATGCACTGCCTCAAAATTGGTGCCAGGCACGTACATCATCAGTTGGGACTGGTTCTCGCAATTTTTAATTTTTAAAACTATTGTCCTCTCCCCAAACCTCTCTCACATGTCACAAGGGATTAATGTCAACCCTATTATAACACCTTGCAATAAAACAACAATAACTTACATTTATATAGCACCTTTAAAGGACTACATGTGTTCCAAGGCACTTCAAAGGGGTGTTACCAAACAAAATGTGACACCGAGTCATGCAAGAGTATACTCATCCAGATTACCAAAAGCGTGATCAAAGAAGTAGGTTTAAGGAGCACCTTAGAGGAAGGGAGAGGGGTAGAGAGGCGGAGCAGAATAGGGCGGGAATTCCAGAGTTTAGGATCTAGACAACTACCAATGATAGGATGTTGAAAATCAGGAATGCAAAAACAAATGCAGAGATCTCAGAGGATTAGAACAAAGAACAAAGAAAAGTACAGCACAGGAACAGGCCCTTTGGCCCTCCAAGCCTGCGCTGATCATATTGCCTGTCAAACTAAAACATTTTGCACTTCGGGGTCCGTATCCCTCTATTCCCATCCTATTAATGTATTTGTCAAGCTGCCTCTTAAACACCACTATCATATCTGCTTCCACCACCTCCTCTGGCAGCGAATTCCAGACACTTACTACCCTCTGCGTAAAAAACTTGCCTCTCACATCTCCTCTAAAGTTTTCTCCACTCACCTTAAATCTATGTCCCCTAGTAATTGACTCTTCTAGCCTGGGAAAATGCTTCTGACTATCTACTCAGTCCATGCCACTCATGATTTTGTAAACTTCTATCAAGTCGCCCCTCAATCTCCATCGCTCTGGTGAGAACAATCTGAGTTTCTCCAACCTCTCCTCATAGCTAATAACCTCCAGACCAGGCAGCATCCTGATAAACCTCCTCTGCACCCTCTCCCATATCCTTCTGGTAATAGTATAATTATATATATGTGTGTGCATATATATAAAAAATAATAATAACAAATCAATAGCTAAACAAAGTCAATAACAAAGCAATACCCTGAGCAAAGCCGAAACTTTCTTTAAGGATGAGGATAATTCAAAGGAAGCGTTTGGCAGGTCTTCATTAATTGAGGCTCAAAAGACAGATCCAGGGTTAAACAAGTTAGCACAGTCAGCACACACTGAAGGTAAGGCTGAAGGAATTCTGGAGTGCTGTTACATTAAAAACGAAGTTCTGATGAGGAAGTGGAGACACCCTCATAGACCTGTGGATGAGTAATGGACGGTTGTTCATCAGATAGTGGTACCGCCCAAATATCGTAAGGCAATATTGCAATGACACATGAAATTCCTATGGCAGGACATGTAGGAATACGGAAAACCCAAGCATCGAAAAACAGGTATTTTACCTGGCCAAGACTTCATAAGGACGTAGTGCAATTTTGTAAAATGTGTCATACATGTCAGGTAGTAGATAAACCTCAGCATGTAATCAAACCAGCACCTTTAATACCCATACCAGTTTTTGAAGAACCATTCAGTCGGGTATTAGTAGATTGTGTAGGACTATTACCCAAAACAAAAATAGGACATCAGTATTTCTTGCAATCATGGATATGACAACCCGATTTCCAGAAGCCATTTCTTTAAGGATAATTACAGCTGAGGCGGTAGTGGAAAGGTTAACTCAGTTTTTCACTCGTTATGGTCTACCAATTGAAGTACAATCTGACCAAGGTTCTAACTTCAGGTCTAAAATTTTCCAGGATATAATCAGCAGTTTGGGTATTAAACAACTGTCTACTGCCTATCATCCACGGACACAGGGAGCTTTAGAGAGACACCATCAGACTCTCAAAACCATGATTAAGACCTGCTGCTATGAATACCCAAAGTATTAAGACAAAGGATTAGATTTCTTACTATTTGCTCCCGGAGATTCTCTAAATGAATCTCCTGGATTTAGTCCATTTGAATTGATAGATGGTCATGAAATAAGAGTGTTGAGTTGGAGGAGACTACAGAGATAGGGAGGGGTGAGGCCATGGGGGGATTTGAACACGAGGATGAGAATTTTTAAAGCGAGGCATTACCGGACTGAGAACCAATTTAGATCAGCAAGCACTGGGACTTGGTGCGAGTTAGGACATGGGTAGTTTGTGTAAACCCCGCCCCTCTGACTGTGGTGCGTCCCCGTGGATATTTAGTGCACCAGCTGGTAATTCCCTCCAGAGTACAAGTAGGGCAGTTGGAGAGACACAGCAGCATTAGGTAAGAATAGGCAGAGCCACACTGCACAGCAGACAACAACCATTTCACTACAAGAGATTATTAATTTTACAAGAAATCTCACTTTTGGTTAAAACAGAACGTTTGTTTATACATTGACGCAGCTCCACCAGAACCATTGGGAGCAATTTCTGCAGAAACAATTTTTTCTGCACATCAACAATTTGTGAAATTTGTTCTTCCTTTTCCCCAGTGGAAATGTCCAAGAATAATTCTGATTCCGGGGTAAATGCTATCAGGCACTTCCAATGGGGAGCAGCAGTCAGCAAAGTACATTTTTGGGAAAATCACCAGCCCATTCATTTTAATGGGCAGAAAATCATGGGTTCCCATAATGGGTTACCGTAATTGTGGTATTTTCCATAATGGGTTACCGCAATTATGGTATTTCCATAATGGGTTACTATAATTATGGTATTTTTCATAATGGGCTACTGTAATTATGGTATTTCCATAATTTCCCAAGATATGGTTCTTTATCAGTCTCACTCCCGATTGGATGTGGCGAGTTGCAAAGCCCGCTTCATTTTGCTGCTTTACTGAGATAAAATTTCAAATCAGTCATTTAGGCTACATGAGAGTTGTCAGTGTTTTACAAAGGCAGCCCTGTATGGCATCAACAAGCAAATACCACATCACAACATTGTTGGCTGCCTTAGAACAAAGGAAAAAAACATTGTGAGGATGAGTCACACATACAATCTTAGCTCCCAAACCAACAGCGGCATTAACAGCTAACTCACGGACTAATGAATCCTTCAGAGATTCATAGGAAAATAAAGAACATTCAAAAAAAGGCAGCAGTCGTATTGAGATTGCACAGATTTAGTGGTCCAATTCAACTCTGCATTTGATGGTTTCAGGTCCATAAGCTATGACCCTTTGTGCGATTCCTGAGTTGGGTTATATCAGTG
Organism: Carcharodon carcharias; assembly: GCF_017639515.1. Lineage (NCBI taxonomy): Eukaryota > Metazoa > Chordata > Chondrichthyes > Lamniformes > Lamnidae > Carcharodon > Carcharodon carcharias. The sequence continues at coordinate 131,847,771 of NC_054480.1, read as the reverse complement.
GAAAGCAGTCTTAAATGTTTTGTTCAGTGAGCTTCAACTTGCAGTAAGATGTTAATCTCACTCTGGTTGACAAAAATCAGTAAACGGTAGAAGTCACGGGGCTGGCTGGCTTCCTTTGATTTCTGTTAAAGGTCTCCGCAGGAAGCCTGTGTTTATCATTTGGTGAATCTGCAGAGCTCCTCATTTCCATTCAGTGTACCCTGACTGAGCCATCAGAGTGTGCAACAAGCTTGCCGCTTCAGCAGAGGACCCCTGCCAGGCCGAAAATTAATCAGCGCACAATAGCTGGTGCTGGCACGGTAGCTATTGTTAGACTAACAGCTTCTAGCATGCATAAGCAGAACATTAGACTAGGAGTAGGCAGGAGACCATGGCCTTAGAGCAATCAAACAAAGTACCCGTGCCAGGAAGTTAGATAAGCGATAGTTGTAAATACCTTGGGGCACAAATTCATCTCTACAGTAAGGGATGGCCCATTCAATACCACCCGTTTTGTGCCACCACCCGAGATGAATTTCTGCCCCCTTATTTTACCCCTCGAGAAGTGGGTGAAGAGCAAAATGCATTAGGTCATTGCAAGACTTGGATAGAAGGCAGGGTGGTACATCAGTCATGATATGGGGCATTAGCAAGGGCAATCCAAAGGGATGTTGGGGTGTGGCACTTGCATTTTGGGAAATTATGTGATTAGCCTGTGATTAATCAACAAGAACTTGCATTTATAATGGTGGGGGGAGGGGGGGGGGCAAAAGTGAATTGCACATAGTATGGTCCCACAACCAGCAAATTGGGAAAGTGCCAATTAAATTGTTTTCATTTTGTGGTGTTGACTGAGGGAGGAATATTGAACAAGATACCAGGAAAATTTCCCACTCTTTAAATAGTGCCAAGGGTTATTTAATGTCCTTTCTGATCAGGCAGACAGAACCTTGATTTAAAATCTCATCCACAATTTGACACCTACAGCAGTGCAGCAAAGATTGCCAGTTTAGATAATGCACTCAATGAGTGAGGGCTGCATGACTCAGAGGCAGTAACACTACTGAGCTAACCTCACACTTGCATACATGCTAGTAATGAATAAGTCAACAGAAAACAGAACTTGTTGAAAACAAATTATTTCATTTTCTCGAAACCAGGCAGTTTTATCACTTTTTAAAGTGCTTGCCAGGGGTGTCAACAGAAGCTAACAACAGAAAAAATTTTTCTGTGAAGTTACCAGGAAAATCACCATCATGTGCTCTCCCCTCCCCGTGCCATTTTATATAGAGGTAAATGTTAATGCCCCGGTACAGAGAGGAAGAGACCATGAGAGAATTCCCAGAAAGTCTCGTGGGATGTGAATTGGATACATTGAACTCCAGTGAATTCCCAGTATGCATTCCCGTTGAGTGCAGTTGTACATCTTGGGTGGAATTTAAACCAGCCAACTGGGAGCTCACTCACACAACTAGAGAGCTGGCAGGATCCCCAGGTAAGGCCCACCATATTAAGTGCCAGTCAGGCACTTAAGTAGCCAGTGGTGGGCCTTACCTGGGTTCAAGGACCCCTGGGGCGGAACTCCTGCCACCCTTAGAGCTGCCTAGAGTCAATCAGAGGCTGACAGCTTTACCATCAGTGTTACCGGGGAAGCATTGGCAGCTGCCGGCAATGCACCCACCAGAGGCCCGGGACCAGCGTAAGACCCAAGTGAGTGAGGGGCGAGATGGGTATCTTGGGGATGGGGATCACTGGCTCGAGGGAGAGAGGGGGTTTGCACAGCTGAATACCAGTGGCGGTGGAATAAGGCACTTAAGTGGTTATTAATTGCCAACTTAAGGACCTCAGTTGGCATCAGGGAAGCCATCCACAAGCCTTCTTGTCCTGGACTTAACTGGGGCAGATTAAATATCCCCCGTATACAAACTCACCTCAAGGAGGGCACCGAATTCAGTCCCAGTTATACAAACTGGTAAATTCCACTCTATGGTCTCTCTTTCTGGTTTTTCTCAAATCTCCATCTTTTGTTAAAATATTTGTTGAACACATTACTTGTCAGTATCCCAGATTGGCTAATAGCAGTTTGGCTGACAATCTATTTATTCCCTCTTTGTAAGTTAAGCCAAGTCTATCCTCAGTGGAGCCAAAATGGAACACTGACCCAAAAACTAGAGTTGAGAAAACATGTCACATCCAGCATCTCCTGCAAGAACTTTATTTCAGGATCCAGAAAACTATTGGACGATTTTATAATAAATGAGTTATTTGTTTGTTTATACAGATGTGTTCGACTTTGAGTCTCTTCAGGTGTTGACATCGTGTATGCCAAATTTAACAATAAAGAACTGCATTTCTATAGCACTTTTTCTGACCACAAGACATCTCAAAGCATTTTACAGCCAATGAAGTACTTTTGAAGTGTCTTCTTCTCTTCTTCTTAGGCAGCCCCTCAGGATCGTGAATCACTTACTCCCACTCTGATTCGATGGATTCTGAAATGGCTGATAAGTCCAATGCATTTTCCTCATTGCAATACTGCACCTCAGCTCCAGTAAATTACCCACAGGCACAGAGATAATCTACAGAACAGATGGGAAACGGTTCAACCTATGCTGCCTTCAATCCAAAACCAAAGCCACGTTAACCTCAACCATAAAGTTTCAGTATACAGGTAACACTTGTGCGCACACTCACTCAGAAACTGAGCTCCAGGTTGACAATGTTAGAAATGCAGGTCCCTTTAAGAGTAAACCAGGACAAGCTTCAGAGTGAATTGACAGCAGGTGATGTTCGCTGAAGCCTGTACTTAAGAGCTGAGTTATCCCCAGAAAGGGGTTTATTTGCTTCTGGACATGGAAAGGATCCAGAAGGGAAGAGTGGAAACTGGTATTTGTTCTGAACTATAGTTTAGCAATTAAACAGTTGTGATTCACAGAAGGTTTCCTGCTGTCTGATTCGGTAAATGGATATCCACCTATTAAACGCAGGTCATTGCTGACTTCTTCTCCAGAGCTTATGAGAAAATGGGCCTTTCACTAAATACCTGGAAAACCAAAGTCCTCTGCCAACCAGCTCCCACAGCGAAACACTGCATAACAACCCCCCTCCCCATCCCGTCAATTAAGATCCAGGATTTTGCCATTGAAAATGTGGACCATTTTCCATATCTTGGGAGCCTGCTCTTTTGAAGCATACTTACTGTTGTAAATTAGGAAACAGCAGCCAACTTGTGCACAGCAAGCTCCCACAAACAGCAACATGATGAAGGCTAGTTCCTGTGATGCTGACTGAGAGATAAATATTGCCCAGACACCGGGGAGAACGTCCCTGCTCCTCTTCGAAATATGACTCCTCTGACAGTGCAGCACTCCCTCAGTACTGCATTGGAGAGCCAGTCTGAATTTTTACATTTAACTCCCAGAGTGGGGGATTGAGTGTACCTTCACGGTTCTTATAAGAACAGGTGTAATGTCTGAAACAATCCTGAAAGGTTCTCTTGAAGATTCAGTTAGCTAAGACTAGAGGGGAGGAACTGAAGGGGAATTGAAGCGAAATTATTTTGCACAAAGGGCTGTTATGGAAAACATCACCTGACAGTGGCGAATCAGATTCCATAGTGTTATATATTGTTGTATTATCTATAAATTTGTGTGAGAGTTAGGAACTAATTAGCTAGGAACTAATTATTATGCTTAAGTGTTCCAGGGGGCCACTTCTCACAGCTGTACAAGACAGCCATATGATGCATAACACAACCAGTTCAAACCAGTCCTTCTTTTGTACATGGCAACATAACCAGTATTAAACATAATGAGCTCTCACCTTTTCAAGCTTAAAGTACGATTATTACTAACATCAGGGATCCAAAGGGCTAAAGAGCACAAAGGCACTTTCAAAAAGTAATTGGGAATGTATTTGAAGAAAACTAATTTTCAGGATTGTGAGGAAAAAGCAGGACCATGGTGCTAAATTGGACAGCTCTTTCAAAGAGCTGGCACAGGTACAACCGGTCAAATGGCCTCCTATGATTCTAAGGCACTGTGCCCAGCTAACTAGCTGATTGCAGTTGAGGCAGTGTCACGGAGTTTCAATTGCCCTCAGTGCTCCTGAATTAGAGAGGGAGAAATGAGTCCAGTTTCCTGCTCCTGATTGCTATCCAATTGTCCTTAGTGGAAGCATGTATGCAAGGAGAGTTGGTGAAGACAAGATCAAGTTTGGCTGTAATGGCCTTGTGGCCTATTAGTGCATCAACTTGTATTGTTTAAGTTTACATATGAAGAATGGTCATTATGATGATGTACACAAGACCAGCCAGCAACCTGTAGAGCAGTACCCTTGCAAAGCTCTCAGAAGAGGAAGGAATGGAGAGAAAACAAATGATAACACAACAATTCTGAGGTGCACAGTAGAAAATTCAGGTAGGGATTTGTATCCCAATCATGTGCTGAAAGGCGTGATCCAAAAAATTTAGACTCCCTTTGTACTTCACTTGCTAAGAGTGGACAAAACAACTTAAGAAATAGTGGAGAAATCTGCACTCCATTTGTCCTCAGTTCCAATTGAAAAAGAACATTGGACAAAGCCAATGTTTCAAATGCAGCGCAATTTCATAATGAAATCTCATGTGAAGTATGTGAAGTAATGTGAAGTATGGAATTCACCAAGGCTCCTTTGACAGCACCTTCCAAACCCACAACCACTACCATCTAGAAGGACAAGGGCAGCAGATAGACGGGAACACCACAATCTGGAAGTTCCCTTCCAAGTCACTCACCATCCTGACTTGGAAATATATTGCCGTTCCTTCATTGTCACTGGGTCAAAATCCTGGAACTCCTTTCCCAACAGCACTGTGGGTGTACCTACAACACATGAACTGCAGCAGTTCAAGAAGGCAGCTCACCACCATCTTCTCAAAGGCAATTAGGGATAGGCAATAAATGCTGGCCCGGCCAGTGAATCCCAAGAATGAATAAAAAAAATGATGCAGCAGGAAGCAGAGCTAGCTATTAAGGTTCAAAGAAGGAAGCATATACTGCAGAAAGTTTGATGTAGCACTGCGAGGAAGAATTCATTAAAGACTTGACAAAAGGAAGTGAGGTTTAGAAGAAAAGGAACCCAGAACTTTTAGATAAAACTGCAAAACCAGCAGTTGACTACAGAGGCACCAAATTAGCATTCCAACTCAACCATGGTGGCATATCAAGAACTCAATGATATCAGTACTTCTAGGTTCTATTCCATTCAAAACCGGTATTAAAGAGTCTGACGGACATTTTTCCCACTCTGAATAAGATTTCACATGGTCATGTAAAAGACGATTTAACATTCCAAACTGAAGAAAAGGAAGACTAGCACCTTTATATAGTTCCAAATCCCAGTTCCCTGTTCCCCAAACATTGGTCCCAGGAAAAGAAATCAAGACTTTCACAATCCCAAGACGTCCCAAAACATTTTACAGCCAATTAAGTTTTTTTTTGAAGTGTGTCACTGTTGTAAAGTCAGGAATGCAGCAGCCAATTTGCCCACAGCAAACTCCAATATACAACAATGAGATAATGACCAGATCATTTGGTTTAGCGAATAACTGCAATGGTTGGTCAGCTGAGATCTTCTCATTCAGCATATACCAGGAGCTGACAAAAGGTAATCAGCCTAAAACAGGTGCTGCGCTCCCTGAACTGCTCAGTGTTTTCAGAATTTTAATTTCTTTATTCCAAGAATTAAACTTGAAAACTACTATCTCTAATTTTCTTGATGCAAAATAGATTGCTATCTGCCCATTGAATCACTGAATAGTTTACCCTTCAGATCCTCATGCCCAAAGCCACGATTGGGAAACTCAACAGAATTAGAGAATCTTTACAGTGCAGAAGGAAGCCATTCGACCCATCGAGTCCGCACTGGCTCTCAGAAAGAGCACTCTGCCTAATCTCACTACCCTGCCTTATTCCCATAACCTTGCGCATTCTTTCTTTTCAGATATCAATCCAATTCCCTTTTGAATACCTTGATCCAACCTGTCTCCACCACGTTTTCAGGGAGTTTGTGCTAAACTCCAACTACCCTCTGGGTGAAAAAACTTTTCCTCACATCATTTCTACTCTTTTTGCCCATTAATTAGAATCTGTGCCCTCTAGTTCTTGGTGTACTTAAGTGGGAACACAGTTTTTCACTACTTACCCTGTCCATACCCCATAGGATCTTGAATACCTCTATCAAGTCTCCTCTCAGCCTTCTTTTCTCCATGGAAAACAGATCCAACTTCTCCAATCTATCCTTGTAGCTACAGTTCTTTATCCCTGGAATCATTCTTGTGAACCTCCTCTGTACTCTCTCTAATGCCTTCACATCCTTCCTCAAGTATGATGCCCAGAACTGGACGCAGTACTCCAGATGAGGCCTAACTAGCAATTTATACAAGTTTAACATGACCTCCTTACTCTTGTACTCAATGGCCCAATTAATAAAACCTAGGAGACCATACGCTTTATCAACTGCTCTCTCAACATGCCCTGCCATCTTCAATGACCTATGTACATATACACTGGGGTCCCGTTGTTCCTGCACCTTCTTTAGAATTTCTTCCTTTATTTTATACTGTCTCTCCACATTCTCCCTGCCAAAATGAATCACCTCACACTTCTCTGCATTGAACTTCATCTCCCACTTGTCTGCTCAATCCGCCAATATGTCCATGTCCTTTTGAAGTTCAAGATTATCCTCATCACAGTTGACAACATTTCCAATCTTTGTATCATCCACAAATTTTGAAATCATGCCCTGAACATACAGTCTAGGTTATTAATATATATCAAGAAGAGCACGGATCTCAACACTGACTCCTGGGAAACTCCACTAAAGACCTTCCTCCAACCTGAATAACAACCATTTATCACTACTCTCTGTTTCCTGTAACTCAGCCAATTTCTTATCTAAGTGCCTACTTTCCCTTTTATTCCATGAGTTAGAATTTTGCTCACAAGTCTCTTGTGTGGCACTGTATCAGACGCCTTTTGAAAATCATATACACCATATCAACAGCATTGCCTTTATCAGCCTTCTTTGTTACCTCCGCAAAAAACTCCAGCAAGTTAGTTATACATGATTTTCCCTTAATGAATCCATGCTGGCTTTCCTTACTTATCCCGTACCTGTCTAAGTGACTACAGATTTTGTCCCGAACCATAGTTTCCAGAAGTTTCCCTACCACTGAAGTCAAACCGACTGGTCTGTCGTTGCCAGCATTATCCTTGCACCCTTTTTGAACAAGGGCGTAACACTAGCAATTCTCCATTCCTTCAGCACCACCCCTGTATCTAAGGAAGACTGGAAGATTAGCACCAGTTTCTCTGAAATTTCCACTCTCACCTCAGTATCCTCAGATGCATCTCATCTGGTCCTGGTACGTTATGTATTTTAAGTAAAGATAGCCTTTCTAATACCTCCTCCTTCTCAACTGTAAATTCCTCGAGTGTACCAGTTACCTCCTCTCTCATCTCAGCCTGGATAGCAGCCTCTTCTTTTGTAAAGCCAGATGCAAAATATTCATTTAATACCTCCGCTACTTCTCCTGCCTCCACATGCAAGTCTCCTCTTTTATCCCTAATTGGCCCTACCCTTTCTTTTACTGCCCTTTTATTATTTACATGCTTATAGAAGACCTTGGGATTCCCTTTTACGTTAGCTGCCAGCCTCTTTTCATGCTCTCTCCTTGCTTTTCTAATTAGTTTTTTCACTTCCCCTTTGGTCCTTTTATATTCAGCCTGATTCTCCATTATATTTTCTACCTGACATCTGTCATACACGTACTTCTTCCTTTTCATCTTCATTTCTATTTCTCTCATCATCCAGGGTGTTCTAGATTTATTTGTCCTAGCTTTCCCCTTCAAGGGAACATACCGTGACATTGCTTGCAATACCATCACTTTGAAGATAGCCCATTGTTCAGCCGCCGTCTTTTCTGCCAACATTTAATTCCAACTCACTCGACTCAGATGCATTCTCACCCCATCGCAGTTGGATTTCCCCCCAGTTAATTATCCCTGCTCTGGATTGCTCCTTGTCCTTCTCCATGGCCAACCTAAACCTTATGATACAATGGTCACTGTCCCCTAAATGCTCTCCCACTGATATTTGATCCAATTGAGCCAACTGATTCCCTAGAACCAGGTAAAACAGTGCCTACCCTTTCATTGGACAGGAAACATACTGCTGCAGAAAATTATCTTGAACACGCTCCAGAAGCTCTCACCCTTGTTGTCCCTTTGCACTATTCCTATCCCAGTCTATATTGGATAATTGAAGTCCCCCATTATAATTGTCCTATAATTCTTGCACCTCTCTGTAATTTTTTTGCAAATTTGTTTCTTCAGATCCCTTCCACTAGTTGGTGATCTATATACGACATCGATCAATGTTATTGCACCTGTTCCTTCTTCACCTCTAGCCAGAGAGATTTCATTCTTGACCCCTCTGGAACATCCTCTCTCTCCAAAACTGTAATACCATTCTTAATCAATACTGCCTCTACTCCCCACCCACTTATCTTCCATTCCTGTCTCTCCCAAGTACCTTGTACCCAGGAATAGTTAACACCCAGTCCTGCCCTTCTTTGAGCCAGGTCTACGTTATAGCAATAATCTCATAGTTCCATTTGTCAACCTGTGCCTGTAGTTCATCAATCTTATTAACCACACTCCATGCATTCACATACATGCACATTAATCCTGATTTAGACTTTTTAACTTTCACCCTTGCTCTGACCCTAACTAATGACTCACTATAGCCTACTCTTTTTCTATCAAACTCTCCAAGTATTCTATTTACCTTGAATCTACTCTCTGATATATCCTCCTTATCAGTTAATACTTCTCTCCTTCCATTGCCAATTTTTCTCTTCTCCTCTCTGAATTTCCCCTCAGGTTCCCACCCCCCTGCCAATAGGTTACAGGGCAAGACCTGTCACTGTACAGCGCAAAACATCCTCAGCACCAAAGAGAACGCAGCCTTTAATAAAGATTATTTTCCTACTTTGCCCATCTTCTCTCTTCCCCCTTGCTGTGTTACAGGTGTCCTCTGGTACCTGCCCCAGGTGGTGAGTTTTAATGTGTGACTCTAAATAGCATCACCTGTAGGAGAGCGGCAAAGTAACAGATAACCTGCATCCAAACTCACCCAACATTGAGTTCCAGGAGAGGTCACTAGCTCACTGGAGGGCCCACTGTGTCAGCTGTGGCTTAGTTGGTAGTACCCTTACGCCTGGGTCTGAAGGTTATGGGTTCAATCACTGCTCCAGAAACTTGAACACAAAAGTCTAGTACTGAGGAAGTGCTGCACAGTCAGAGGTGCTATATGAGGCAATAAAGCAAGGCCTTGTCTGTCATGTCAGCTGGATACAAATGATCCCATGGCACTATTTCAAAAAATAGCAGGAGAGTTAGTCCCAGTGTCCTGGGCCAATATTTATCTCTCAACCAAACACCATGAAACAGATTACCTGGTCATTATCGCATGGCTGTTTGCAGGAGTTTGCTGTGTGTAAATTGGCTGCTGTGTTTTCTACATTACCACAGTGACTACACTTCAAAAATACTTCATTGTCTGTATAAGAGTTTGGCCCATCGCAAAATGTTCTATGTAAATGCAAGGCTTTTGTCTGAGCACAAAAGCTAAGTTGAAACTCCGAGTGCAGTACATAGAGAGTGCTGAACAGTCGGAAGTGCTGTATTTTGATTAAGCCAAGGCCCCCCGTCTGCCCTCTCAGCTGGATGTAAGATCCCCCAGCAGTATTTGAAAAAGGGCATGGAGTTCTCCATGATGTGCTGCTAAATATTCATTCCTAAGCCAACAGGAAAACTGATTATCTGGTCATTGCTGTCTGTGGTACCTTGCTGTGCGCAAATTGTAGGACCTAGCTGTCAGCGTTTTGGGGCATCCTGAGGTTGTAAAAGACAAGTCTTCCTTTCTCTCAGATACTGACTATGATCTGGCTGATTACTCCCTCCCTAACACAGGAGCCTGGAGACCAATTGCAGCCCAAACCTACTCCTACTCTGGGTGAAATTAGTTAACTCAACATAAACTAGGAGGTGAACTTGTGAGCTCTATGGCCCAGCTCATCAATCAATGAGCTATCAAGACAGCATATTAATGCTTATTTTAAATGGACATTTGATGAGCTAAGAAACAGCAGTGCTCAGCTGTTTAAAAATCATTTCATGAGCATATATGTCGAGCATTTCTATGTATGGAATTCTGCTCCTAGGAACCTCCTGCAAAAACTAAGACATAGGAACATTAAAAAAATAGGAGCAGGAGTAGGCCATACACTCTTGACGACAGATCTTCACTTTCCCACCCACTCCCCATATCCTTAGGTTTCCCTAGAGCCCAAAAATCTATCGATCTCAGCCTTGAATATACTCAGTGAAAGAGCATCCACAACCCCTGCCAATAGAGAATTCTAAAGATTCGCCACCCTCTGAGTGAAGAAATTCCTCATCATCCCAGTCCAAAATGATTTACCATTACCCTGAGACTTTGCCTCTTAGTTCTAGATTCCCTATCCAGGAGAACAATCTCTCAGTGTTCACACAGTCCAGCCCTCTCAGAATCTTGTACATTTCGGTGAGATCACCTTTCATTCTTCTAAACACCAGAGAATAGGCCCTATCTTACTCAATGTCCCATCACAGGAGAGCTCTCTCATTTGAGGGACCTCCTGCAAACACTAGCATACTCCCAGGGATTCATTGTACACCCCTATGGACCCCTTATATTAGCAGACACGCTGGCACCTCATACAAAAACTGACAACTGTCCCAGGAATCCCTACACTACATTTTGAAAGACCCAGCAGACAGCAGGTATCATTGCAGTTTAGACCAGGTGATTTGTAAGATTTCCCCTGCACATGATCTGTGAAGAAATAGTAAACCATTCCCTGAAAACTGGTTTAACATTTTGTTACAGACTGCACAATCAAAAAATGTTCCCCAATGCTATGGGGAAGCGTAGAGGCCGCCAATGTGGCATCATTTAGGATCACTATGGCACCTCTTGTGGAAGGACAGGGAGACCTCCTACTGTTACGGCCAGTATTCTTCACTCAACCAACACCACAAAGAAGAAATCAGTCTAACCAGTCATTTAGCTCATGGTTGTTTGTGGGATCTTGCTGTGCATGAATTGAATGCAACATTTACTTAACAGCGGTGACAATACTTCAGAAGTGATTCATTAATGTGAAGCATCTCAGGACATCGTGAGGATTGATAAGATGCTTCATCAAAATGAGCTCAATTAATATTTAATTTAACACTGATTTAAGATAATGGGCAAAAGAAGCAATGGCGACATGAGGACTTCTTTTTTAATCAATCGTGGCTTTCAAAAGGGAATTGGATAATTATCTGAAGAGAAAATATTTGAGGAGCTACGGTGGGGGTGGGGGGATGGAACGTGGGAAGGTGAGACTAGGTGAGTTGTCCTTGCAGAGTGCCAACACAGACACAATGGGCCAAATGGCCTCCTTCTGCGCTGTAACCATTCTATGATTCTATTTCCCTGCCTTCGCGTTCAAGCCATTTGCCTGTAGGCATCCAGGAATAGATGCTTTGACAGAATTATCAACAGCAGAGATTAACCCACTGTCTTTCCTTTCTTGGATGCTGGTGTAACTGTTGTGTGCTTCTCACTCCACTCGAGCATTTTATGGCTAGACACACTGAGGCGGTTTTATTAGGAAACGATCCTCAGGTAAAAATGTTCCTGCAAAGGGATGCTGGCAATTGAGAAGAATACCACAGAATTAAGTGTTTAGTTAAATAGTAAATGGCTCATTTATTTTCTCCCCTCTATTAAGAATTGCTAACACGAGGCCCATTTTACAGTGAATATGAAAACTGAATCGGAGTAGTGGTGAGTCACATTGCAGATTTATGTCACTGTTGTACTCTGTGCTATTTTGTCATACAAATTGAAGCTAATTATGATATGAGTGTTATAAAATGCACTTTGAGCTTGTAATGGCCCTTCCCCTGTATCTGCAGATGAAGCTTTAATGAAGGTTTCTCAATTACCCGGAGCTGCATGGTCTGCTAATGAGGGCTCACACTGTTCATCCATCTGCCAATGGTCCAGTACATTAGCTGCATGATATGTTTGGATAAGGCCATTCAGAGTGAACTCCACAAAGCACCTCAGTTGTTTCCTCACTCATTATTTAACTCTTTAAATGTAAGAAACTAAACCTTAGCGAGCCTCTTGGGCCTTTGGTTTCACTGTTCCTTTAAGAGCAAATGAGCTCTTCCTTTCCACCTTCGGGGCCTTTCCTTTGAAGTTGATCCTTTCATCCTTTATCCTCTGCGTGTGTCTCATGAGCTTTACTGCTATTCAGAGCCTTCAATACTGGACAAATCTGAGGCGAGAGGTTCTCAGTCGTGAGTTGCCTCTTGCCTCAGAGTGAAAAGAGACATAGTTCTGTACAGCTTTGACATGAGTCATGGGAGAATGGCCAATATATTCATCTCATTCTCTTTTCCCATCTTTTTGATTTTGTGTCCCTTCACTTCCTCCCCCTTTCCCTGTATTTCTCCATTTCTCATCAGAGGTATTCTCACTCATTCTCTCCTGCAACCCTACCATTCCCAGATAAACTGAACAATCCAACTCCAACTTGAGTTCAAAAAACCATATACAGTACACCAGTGCAGAACTGAGGGATTGCTGTACTGTTAGCAGTGCCGTATCTTGGATGAGACATTAAACGGAGGCCCCAACTGGCTGCTCCGGTAGATGTAAAAGATCCCATGGCACTATTTCAAAGAAGAGCAGGAAAGAGTTAATCCTCAGTGCCTTGCTCAATGCTTACCTGTCAGTCAACGCACAGATTATCTGGTTATCACATTGTTGTTTATGGGAGCTTGCTGTGCACAAATTGGCTGCCATGTTTCATGCATTACTACAGTGACTACACTTCAATAAGTATTTCATTGGCTGTAAAATGCTTTCACAGTGGTCATGAAAAGCACAATAGAAATACAAGTCTTTATTTTTTTTCTTCCCCCTCCCAACCCCCCATTTGCAAATGAAGCACCGGAATTTCAACCCAGCGTGTTGCTAGCCATGAATTTAACATTCCTTTCATTTTGCACATCTCGCATTCAGGCAATCTGTCATAGTTAGGAATCCTGATCCCAATGTGAGGAGATAAATATGTTGAAGGAAAGACATTGTAAAACTGCCCTCACAAGCTCTACCTGGTCATATTACACAAGGTAACAAGGATTGGTGTTTACTTGAAGAATGTAAAAGATCAGGATGGTGCTCTAACTGATAAATGTCTCAAGTATTGCTTTTGACAGTTTGCAATGTTACTTCAATTCCTCTATGTCATACCTTACAATGTTCACCAAGCCCATGAGGTGGAAGAGGAAGTGAAGAGACACAATATATTGGCCATTCTCCTGTGTAACAAGTGCCAACATATAATCCTATACTGTATGACATTCCTATTGGCCTACTACCTCCGTATAAGGCTTAGTGTCAAATTTTGTCTGATAACGCTCCTGTGATTCATCTTGAAGCATATTAGTGCATTAAAGAGGCTATATAAATGCAGGTTTGTTTAGTTGTAAAACAGGCTTCATCGTCTTTTCAGTTAAAAAAAACAAAGACTTGCATTCATCCAGCACTTTCACGACCACCAAGTGACTGGTGCATCTTTACAGCCACTGAAGTACTTCTGAATTGTAGTCACTGTTGCAATATAGGAAACGCGGCAGCCAATTTGCGCACAGCAAGCTCCCACAAAAAGCAATGTGATAATGAGCAGATAATCCATTTTTGTGATGTTGACTGAGGGATAAACGTTGGCCAGGAACCCGGGACTAAGTTCGAAATAGTGCCATGTCTTCAAAATAGTGCCATGGACTCTTCCACATCCACCTGAGAGAGGAGCCATGGCCTCGGTTTAACACCTCATCTGAAAGACAGCGCCCTCTGGTGCAACACTCCCTCACTACTGCACCAGATCGTCAGGTTGTTTGTGCTGAAATTATGGGCCGGGATTTTTCGGCGCTGCTGTGGCGGGTTTCCCCGCATGGTAAACAGCTAGCCATGCAAATCTCTCATTGACTTCGGCGGCACTGGAAGATCTGTTGTGGGGGGTGGGGGGGCAGAAAATCCCACCCCTGGAGTGGAATTTGAACCCACAACCTTCAGAGGCAAGCGTGTCATCAACCGAGCCATGGCTGACAGTATATTGCTCATCTCACATGCAGCTCTGTTGTCGGGAGAATCAATCTTGCTGATCCTGCTCCTGATCATTATCCAGTGAAGTTTGCTGCATATATGGACAGAATTGGGCTCAGCGATAATCCCCTCCCACGTTCAAATAGCCAACGTGCACTCAATGGATTGCCTCACAGGTGAGATATCAGGTGCTTAAGAGAGCCCATAGAATCCTATCCTGGATTCAGCACCTTCTGCAGAAGGCAATAAATATTTATTTCTATTCGTTCTGCCAGATGTTAACTACAACCTAACCCCAAGATCATCAGGTAATCTTAAGAGAGAACAAAGACACCTGCCCCACCCACAGCAATGAGATCAGCGGCAGGAAGGAAAAAATGCATTGAATTAATACTAATTCCAACTGATGGAAAGGGTCACACTTAAAGATTGAGGCCAACTGGGAATGATTATCAAAAGAAATCGGGGCAGAAAGTATAAGCTCAGAAAGGAGCTGATGTCTGCAGCATGTTCCTATCAATTCCTTATTCTCTATGGAATAATCCTGTTCCTTGGTGCCTCCAATTCTCCCTCAGCCCTGGAAGGGATGAAGCTACTTGTCTGTAAGCTCTCAGGGATGCCATCTACTACTGGATGGTGCTGAGGTACTCAGGTTGCTGATGAACCACTGTTGACAGGAATTTGCTGCTCCTGGTATTTTTATTCCTGCCATTTCCACTGAATCTCAAATTCTAAACGCTCCTGTCAGTTGCGTTTTAACAGTTAAACACTCCTGTGTCCTGATCCTGGACGTCTACAAAATAAATAATAGCTCATAATGGTTAAAGATTGGTGGTGCACAGGTTAGCTGGCACTACAAGGCTTTAATGCTGTCAATCTTAAATCTCTTCCTGCATGTCCCAACCTCCTTTCCCTCTTATTCCTTTCCTGAAGAGATCTGGGCTCGTGCTAGAGCACAGTGTACAGTTCCCTCAGGCACGAGACTGGACAGTGAGTGCCAATGGGTTGTTTAATAACAAATAGCATTGACCCTGCCCCCACCTGGTGCCCACAGCTTAACACGCGGAGGTGATTGGATGGTGAAGAAGCATTGGATTGAATTTTCCTCTCCTTAAACGAGGCTGAGCTCCAGCTGCTATTGTGAATGTCACCAACAAACACAAGTCTGGCAGCCAAGCCTAGAACCGTACTGGTGCATACAGTTCAGTTGAACACTTGTCCCGTTCATTGGTCAAGTCATCAGATCCTATGGAGTTGTGTTACTTTTAACAAGGATTCCTTATCAAACCTATAACGTTTACTAGCTTTCAGGGATTTAGCTGGAAACCAACCCCAATGTCTCACCAAACACGATCATGTAAATGCTCAGTTTGTGTAAAGTGCACAATTACATCCCAAAAGCATTACACCAGTACAACCTACCCTGTGATATAGGCAATAGTCTGCTACAGAGTGGACCTAATCGAGGGATTCAGATGGATACTGCACAGCATAGTAGACATCGACCAAGTCTAATTAAGAGTCTAATTAAGAGGTTTGGGCAGTTCATACATACAAGATCTGAGAGTAAGTTACAGGCTGGAGTCTAATCGAGGAGCTGGGATTGTTTATTGTTGGAATAATGGATGGGACTATTCCAAGTATCTGCCAAAACTTGTACTGGTTTTAGAATTGCTCATTAGCTAACTGCAAATTACTGATTGCACAATCGTTAATCCTTCAGTGTGATTCATCATTATGAAAAGAACAAAAAACACAGACATAAAAAAAAAGCACGTATTGTCCCCAAGAAATACCGCAGCATGGACTGACTCCAAGGCACTCATCTTACACAGGTTCAGCATAACACAAATTTTCTGAAGTCCTTGATTAGGTGTCAGACTGCAACTCATGCCTGGCTATCCATCAATCTATATATAAATGATCTGAACCCCCAATTCGATTCTAGCTGCATCCCACTCCTGGTAGCCATTGTTCTGTACAAAAAGCATCTAAACCCTGGATTCGATTCCATCCTGGAATTCACTCCTGAGTCTCCATTATTCTACATAGAGACTATCAAAACCTCTCCAATAGATTGCAGGCTGTCATACCTTCCTAGCTGTACATTATTTGATAGAAAAATGATCTGAACCCTTTAATTAGATTCCATTCTGTAACACTTGCAGATACCCTCTACAATATGTATAAATCATCTTAGCTTTTCAGTTAGATTTTAGCATGTCTCTTTGACGTCCATGATTCCATATAGAAACCATCCAAACCTCCTTGAATTAGATACAAGCAAAAAACTGCGGATGCTGGAAATCCAAAACAAAAACAAAAATACCTGGAAAAACTCAGCAGGTTTGGCAGCATCTGGGGAAGGGAGCACAGTTAATGTTTCGAGTCTGCATGACTCTTCAACAGAACTGTTGAAGAGTCATGCGGACTCGAAACGTTAACTGTGCTCCCTTCCCCAGATGCTGCCAGACCTGCTGAGTTTTTCCAGATATTTTTGTTTTTGTCTCCTTGAATTAGACTCCAGTTTGTAAACACTCCAGGGGCATCCATTATTCCATATGTAAACCATGAACCTCAGTTATATTCCAGTTTCTGGGAATATATAAATATATGGGTCTGGCCTGCAAATCATTCTAGACAGTCCCTTATTCTGCACTTTAACCATGGATTAGATTTGAACTCGCAGCTCATACCCGAGCATATCCTTTGCTCTACGGGTAAATCATCCAAACTGCGCCAGTAGAATTCAACCGATAATTTATTCCTGGTATTCATTATTATGTCTACAAGTGGACACTCTGCAGCATTGCTCACCAATGTTACACTGTCGGATAACATTAGGAATGTGAAACTAACATCATTCTGCTGCTGGGGTGCAGCTGTGTTTAACCTATCTTGTTCCCTTGAGGCCACAGAGTCTCATGGTTAAATAATCTGGAGGTTCATTAGTGGTTAATCACTGCTGCTAAGGGAAGTCTGTAGATTGGTGGATGTTTGAAAATTTCTTGTTCCAGATCAGAAAGAATGGCTGTCTCTCTTTCCATTTTTCTGATGCTTTTGAACTGTAAAGTCTGGACTGCAACCAACTTAACGCTTTTACATATGCGAATAAATCATCTGAGCCATCGATTAGGTTCTAACCTGTAGTCACTCCCAAGCATCTCCTCTCACCACTGTCTCTAGGGCTTAGATTTCACCTTATATAGTCTCATTTTTGCTCCCTTGAAGAAAACCATACATTTCCCAGACATATGATCCCACCAGAGTGAAATATTTTTCCAATCTCACTTCAGTGGAATGATGTTAATTTTTCTCACACTACATAAAGTGGGATACGTACAGCTCTATCACACCATTAATCTTATGGTGTTGCACTCTTGAAAAGTCATTTAACAGTTTCAGACATGTTTTCGTCGAGTAGATTTTTTGCAATGACCTGCATAGAATGACCTAGATGTTTTCCGGAATGGAGAAGCTCTCTCTAGTTCAGTAACCATCCTTCCCGCAGAAATAAGGTGCACACTGGTGTCTATAGATTTTCTCCCCTCCCCCACCCCTCCCATCCCAAAACTGCCTCTTTCAAAAGCTGAGCTGCAAGATTTTATTGCATCCCTGGTATTAAGAACAATTGAAATGCCCTCCCAGCACAAAGCTGGGTTATGTCAACCATTTTAAATGGAAGGGGGAAACGATATCTTTCACTGTCCCCAAAATGGATCAACTGCTTGCCAAAAAAAAAATTCAATTGAGGGAACAGTTGGGCTTATTCATTCTGTTATTTAATTGATCTCAATGCCTTATTAATCAGCTCTAATGCTCATGACTGTTCCTGAACCCTTGACCCTGAAGGCACCACAATCAGAAATAAGGCCACAAAACCTCACGTTGTAGCTTCCCACTGTCTACAACAATGGCCCAATAGCCCAATTCCTACCCTGGCCAAGTGCACTTTCCATTTCCCTCGTCAGCCGTCCTAGTGACCTCTTTGATTAAGACTATCAATTCCAATGCCACTTTGCACTGAAATAGAAACGGCTCTGGGCCCAGCTCTCCACAGACTCATTCTGATATGAGGCAGGAAACATGTAGTGTGAGGCTTTGAGGCTTGGTTCAGTTTCTAATGCCTCAGACAAGTTTCAGAGTAACAGAAGCTCATGGGAACCCACAGCCCTCATCTTCCCTTTCCATCATTTACACTTTAACAAAAGGAAGAGATCATCGGCTCTTGTTTCCTCAGGATTGTCCCAAGGCCCTTTGCAACTTGGTCTGGTCAGCGTTGTTTTGTCCGCAAAACACAGCTGCAAATTTGTGGACAGCAAGATCCCACCAACAGCAACAAGAATGAACCATTTTAGGTGTTGGTTGACGGATAAATATTGGCCAAAAGAACTCCTTGGTTGTCTTTCAATAGTAAAATGCCACCCCAGGATCCCACTCACCTGCTGACCCAGAGGTCATCTCCCACTTTCGGCTCCGACGGCAGGGCTTGATCACCGCTGTAAAAATTCAGCCCAACTTACAGGAACTTTAAAGAGCAGGGGAGTGGGATTAGTTGATAGTGTTAACAAAAAGCCAGCACAAGCATGATCGGCCAAATGACCTCACAGAGCCTGGATGGGGGACGTTTGAATTTTGTTCTATTCAGCTCACATTAAGCGACCAAGTGTCTAGAATAGGTTTCGACATTTCTCAACAGAAAGGAGGGAATGTTAAAAGAGAGGGTCATGCCTATGGGCCATCGCTGCTCCCACTCAAACAGGGGACACCAGCCATAACCTGGGATGAGTCTGCACACCCAGCCTCTGATCTGCAAAGGTGTCAGGTCACACAGACAAAGAAGAATGAGTTAAAGCCAGCAGAAAAGAAGATCAACTTAAGCTAATAAACACTCATTAAATAAAAACAAATGGAGAAAAAAAACCATCTCCCTATAGCTCATGACATTCTTGCCCCAGATGTTTAGTGCCCATGAAAAATACTCTGCTTCAGTTAAGTGATTTTCCTTTTTGATCTAACCTTACTGTCACACTAACAGGTAGCAGCTTCCACAGCATCGGCATGCTATATTAGCACTAATTTGGACACCCATTTGGGTGGTAACCAAATAGTACCAGATAACTATGTTTATGAAGAACAGTTTGGTCCAGGATTACATTTGGATGAGAAAAGAATATCAATTGATTGGTATAGAAAGAAAGGACAGGATTTTCAGGCCCTGGCTGTCGATGGGATCTTCCAGTCCAACTGAAGTCAATGCACTTTGGCAGCAATTGTTATGCAGACAAATCTGTGGCTATGTGCAGAGCAAGATCCCACAAACAGCAGTGAGGTTGATGATCAGTTATTCTTTGTTTGGCAGTGTTGTTTCAGGGGATCATAGTTCAATAGTTCTGAAGAAGTCCTTGTAGTCATACTTAGGTTAACTGTTAGTCTTTACTGACTCTTAGAACTATTTACAAAAATATAGTAAAGGGTACAAGCTTGGAGCTGTCTCCATGCTTGCTGGCACACATGGTTCTGTCCAACACTCAACTGACCCTGGGTGTGGTGCTGTCTTATATCGCTGTGTGGGCGGTACTGTACTGAGCCTTACATTAACCCTATATGTGCCAGATCCTTATACTCCAGAAACTTGCTATGACACCAGGAGAACTGGTTGCTTTTCATCCAATCGTGCCACAAGGCATTTGCCAGCCATTTGAACAGGCGACTGGGCCTCAGGTTACCACCTCGTATAAAGGGCGGCATCTTGCAATTCCCTGAAGCCTGTACTAGAGTATCAGTCTAGCTGTGGACTCATGTCCAGGAGACTCAACCTTCTCACTCTTTGCAAAAGGAGCAATTGACCCACAAAGGCAATTATTTCCCTGGAACTGTTGCCTGCCCAAAGTCAAACCGTATTTCAAGTTTCTTAATTTAATTAAACGGAACAAGAAACATTGAGTTTGAGCTAATTGGTTTTCTCGGCTTCAATACTTGAAGAGCCAACAGTTCCAGGGATATTTCTGCCATTCTAGGCCAATTGATTTTGTTGATCACAGTCACTAATAAAATCAATAAGGGTTTCAGGGGAAAGTTCTTTACTCCTGTTGGTTAGAAAAAGGAACTCACTGCCACACAGAGTAGTTGGGATGAGTAACAAGAGCATTCAAAGGGAATCTAGATAAATAAAAGAGGGGGAAAGGAACAGCCAGATATGTTGATAGGTTTCAATGTAGAATGGCGAGGAGGCTTATGTGGAGCATAAACATTGGAATGGAGCTGTTAGAATAAATGCCCTCTTCCTGAGTTGTAATGGATTACAACTCAAGAACCGGGATGCGAAAATAACACCACTGTGAAAGAACTTCTCAACAAAACGGAACAACGCTTTCGCATTTTCAAACTAAACAACAAAGCAAGAACCTACATTTACACAGCACTTTTCAAAACCCAAGTCGGCCCAAAGCACTGTAACAGCAGCGAAACGCCATCACTGTTGTAATGTAGGAAATGCAGCAGCCAATTTGCACACAGCAAGATCCCGCAAGCAACACTGTGATAATGACCAGATCATTCGTCTTAGTGATGTTGATTGAGGAATAAATATTGGTCAGGACACCAGGGATAACCTTTTCTCAAAACGGTGCCATGCAATCTATTACATACAACCAAAAAACCCACAGAGGCTTGTTTTACCGTCCAATCCAAAAGATGGCACTGTCAATAGTGCAGCACTTGTTCGGTGCTGGCACTGCAATGTCAGCCTAGATTATGCTCTCAAATCACTGCAGAGAGTCTATGAACCTGGCACCCTCTGACTCAGAGGCGAGATTGCTACCACAGAGCCGCATCTGACAATGAAAACGGATACAAGAAGCAAGAGTAGCAGTAACTATCAACCTTGTTAACAATGCATGGCATGGCGCCCGGGAGCTGCCTGAGTAGAAACAGCTATTTCGTATAAAGTACAAACTGTGTTGCAGTTAGAAATTATTAGGATCTTATTATTAGGATTATTATCTAGTTGCAACATTCAGAGATGTTTATTACAATGACCAGTGCTTTATTAAATGTACGCACAGAATACAGACACGTGCCAGCATGGACTCCTGCAGCGAAGGATGTGTCTCACACAATATCGCCCCCACCCATCCCTCACACAGCAGCACCCCCAGAGTATTAAAGTTCCCATGGCTAAAGTTCTTACCTAGGCATATCATTACAGAAATGTTCCTGGAGCCTATTAGCGACAAAACAATTCCAATTATTAACAGCAAAAGGCTTTTTCTATTGATGTTGGTCAATTGTACCTCCCTGTTTTCTAGCCAGAAAAGTACAAGGGGAGGTCAAGCTTATTCTGCACCTGTGGACGCTGTGATGAAGGCATCCAGAGGCGATGTTGTCAATGACTGCACAGTGTCAGTAGGGTTTGCAGTACTCCTAGGATAAACATTCCTAACTGAATACCATAGTCCAAAATGTTCAACATTTTATCATTAAAGGGAACTGATCTCCATGTGTCGTGTCTATGTGTCCTCAAAATATGAATCACCTCATTTGTTCCTAATATAAAGGAGATCTAGTGAATGGTACGCAACTGATGATAACAAGCCAAGATGGATGCCTGTCTGTTTTATATAAAGCCTCGACTGGATTAGTTTGGGGTGAGGAATAGGATGAAAAGGACTGAAGGACACAGAGAACAAATTATTTTAATTTGTCAGTTTGTACCTTATCTCCTCATCATTTGCCTATAGTTCTTTCTGTCTCTCTCTTTACATTCATGATTCTCGCTGTTTGTTTGTGTGTGAATGTGTGGCCCTTGATAAGCATCTGTCCCTTCTGCATCTACCGGCCTCTCTTGCTCTTCCCTCCTTGTGTATATCTTGTAGCTCTTTCTGTGAGAAAGAGAAAGAAAATGGCTTGGAGGAAGGGAGTGAGGACAGCAAGAGAGAGAAACCAAATGGCCACTGACAAGGACAGAGACAGGAAGAGGAAGAGCCATAACTGTACATGAAGATACTCACTGAGAGAAATTTTAACTAGGACTCATGATATTAAATGGGCAACATCACAGTGGACACTCATTAAACCTCCACCACAATCTTCCCTTCTATTGGCTTCAATAGAAGCACAATCAGGTGGGGTGTATAATGGTGGCAAATTCCATGCTGTCCACTTTACACCATTGCCCAGTTGAATTTACCCCCAATGAGTGAATGAAATGAAGATATGCATGGGGATCAATAGTAATTGCTTTTCATCATTTGCTGTCAAGAGTGGACAGCACAGGAACATGCATACATACAAAATAGGAACAGAAGTAGGCCATTTGGCCCCTCCAGCCTGCACCACCATTCAATAAGATTATGGCTGATCTGTTTGTATTTCGAGTTCCATGTTCCCATCAATCCGCAATAACCTTTGATTGCCTTGCCTAACAAGAATCTATCCACCTCTGCCTTAAAAATATTCATTGACCCCACCTCCACCGTCTTCTGAGGCAGAGAGTTCCAAAGTCACACAACCCTCTGAGGAAAAAGCTCTCATCTCTGTCCTATAAGGGTGACCTAATCTTAAAACAGTGCCTCCTAGTTTTGGACTCACCCACAAGAGGAAACATCCTTTTCGCATCCACTTTGTCAAGACCATTCAGGATCTTATATACTTCTATCAGTTCACCCCTCACTCTTCTAAACTCCAGTGGAAACAAGCCCAGCCTGTCCAACCTATCCTCATAAGACAACCCGCTCATTTCAGGTATCAATCTAGTAAACCTCCTCCACAACTTGGAACAAGTTGTGTGGTGAAATAGTTTTGCTCCAGAGTTTCAAGATTGAGCTCCAACAAAATGAAGTGTTCACATCCCTAAACAATGTTCTGTGCTGGGCACTCAATTGCCCATTTTACACTTGAGTGGTTTGGTCTATTTGGATCCGCCATTAATTAAAGACTGAATTGGCAATCTGGCTTGGGGAGGCCACAGGATGGCTGGTGTGAGACATGGGTTAAACATCACACTGATGCAGTACAGTGTGCTTATCTGGTGCTGAGGCCAGTGAGGACAGAAGAAAGGGGAGACTGCATCACAATGTGTTGTGACTGTTTACGGGATTGCTGGGTGCTGGCACTGTGCAGTTTGAAACGGAGAGTGTCCCATTCCACGGCATTTCAAAAAACGGAAAAAATAAGTTCCTCCTCGGTTCCGGACTAGGTTTGCTCATTCTTGGGCAGCATCCAGCACTTCACGCTCGACAGAATTAGCTCTGCCCCCTTTCATTCTGTCAAGGCTTTATTTTTCTTCACCAGTCATTAACGCCATTGTCATCACTGTCTCAGTGGATCAAAAGGAAGAAAAAATGAGACAGAAGTAGAACAGCGCCTGATTTCAGATCCACCATTAAGCCAGTGCAGACAAAAATCCTTTATATTTGCACTAATCTAGCTAATGAACCTCTCACGCACAGGACATGGAGGGAAGACAATTACCTCCTGCAAGCTCTGGGATGGAAATGAGACTGACATGACAGATGGAGACATGAGAATTAGCAGCAACAACTTCCCATTCATCGCCTTCTCACTTCAACCAATGTCATTAGCACTGGGCACAGGGGAGGAAGATTTAACTTAAAAACACAGTACTCCTGCTCCTGACCTAGATAAAAGTCTTTTTATGAGAGGTCCAATCAGTTTGTTCCCAATCACAGGCAAGACAGATGGAATAGCTAAATAGCTACATAAGTTAGGCGAAGTGATTCACATAAGCAGTCTGACTCTCCTTCCTGACAGCTGCGACTGAGTTGCCGCCAGCAAATTTCCCTTTACTTCCAGCAAAAAAAAATGATCAAAATCAAGGCCAATGATCGTATTGATGAAACAGGGAACAAATCGTTGGCTTGTGGACACACTGAGCAGTGAACTTTATTAGGAAGAAGTTTGTTGCTAATTAGAATCAGACACACAAAAAAATAATCACACTTGCCAACCAGGCCCAGGAAAAATTACTTTGCCACATCAACTGAGCCCAGAGACATAAATATGCAGCTTACCAGTAACCGCAGTGAATTAGTTCCTCCATCTATGATTAAAGCAAATAACACCGACAACTCAAGAGGAAAATATCTCAAGGCGCTTCACAGGGACATATTCAGACAAAAAGGAATGCCAAGCCAAAGAAGAAATTCGATAGGATGACTAAAAGCCTAGTAGAAGAGGTGGGTTTTAAGGAGGATGTGAAAGGAGCAGAGATATGTGGAGAAGTGGAAGGATTCAGGGAGCACTCTAGGGCCTAGACAGCTGAAGGCACAGCCACCAATGGTGAAGTAAAGGGAAGCAGGCTTGTACAAGAGGCCAGAGGAATAGTGCAGTGGAATCTTTTATGTCCAACTGAGAGGGGAGATGGGGCCTCGGTTTAAGGTCTTATTTGAAATAGCCAACATCTCCCAGAGTACTGCACTGGGATTGTCAACCTGGATTTTGTGGTCAGGTCTCTGGAGTGAGGCTTAACCCACAACCCTCTGACTCAAAGGCGGAAGTGCTACCAACTAAGCCACAGCTGGCACACAACTGGATGTAGAATTCAACATGAGAGGAAACTCCAGAGGTTACATTTTTTTTTATTCATTCATGGGCTTCGCTGGCTATTGCCCATCCTCAATTGCCCTCATTCAGAGGGCATTTAAGAGACAGCCAGGCTGCCGTGGGTCTGGAGTCGCATGTAGGCCAGACCAAGTAAGGACAACAGATTTCCTTCCCTAAAGGATATTAGTGAACCAGATGGGTTTTTACAACAATCGGCAATGGTTTCGTAAAATGCTACAGTATACTCGTTCCAATCAATGAGCCCTCAGCTTCTCAATTAACAATATAGAAGCACAATAGAGATCAGGTTTTATAATGGGCGAGTGGCCCACTCTACCAGTTTAAACAGTGCTGGCAAAAATTATCTGCAAGAAATGAGAGAGAGGAGCAGCAAAGAGAGAACGACAGATATTGAAAGCAACAGAGAGGGGGTTATAAAAGTAAAAGGAGGACAGCAGAAAAGAGCATACAAAGAAAACTGTGGCAGCTTGATTTCCTCATTTGCACTTTTTTGCCCTGAATCTTTGTTTTGTCTTCCAGTGTTTCTATCATACTATATTCCTTTCTTTTATTCCTTTGTTTTCTTTTTTTCGGGCTTCCCCCTTGCACAGTCTCTGACGTATCCACTCTCCACGGTAATCTTAACCCCGGGCGATTGGGTAAAAACAATGTTGACTTGGTCACTAATTATGCGCCTCACCTGCTTTTCACTTTCATTGAGATCAGTAGAAGGCTCGATCACGTGGCGGGTATCACTGCCTATTTTTACACCATTCCCCATAGTTAAGATGACCCCCTCTGGCCCGGGTCTACCAAGCAGCGGCAATGATGGTCGGATTGATGCTCTGCTTGAAAATACCCCCTTGACGCTGCTGCACATTTCTTGCAGGATCTTCCAATCCCAGTTTTCATAGAAATGCACAGCATAGCGTCTCTGAGGGATTCTATCAGAGAGGAGTAGAGTCGAGGGAAGACAGGACAAGCCCCATTTTTAACAGCAACAGCTGCTGTATGGTAAGTTTACGGGTCTGGTCTTATTGTTAGCAAATGGATGAGTGCATGAACAGCTGAGTGAGTGAATGGGTAGGTGGGTCAGGTGGGTGAGTTGAATAAGTGGGTAAAGGGTAGGTAGGTAAGTGGGAAGGTGAGTAGGTAGTAGTTGGGTGAGGTGGTAGGTGGGCAAATGCACAAGTGAGTAGGTGGCAGGTGGGTGAGTGCGTAATCGGGTCAGGGATAGTCGGATCGGGTTATGTGGTAGTTAGGTGGTCGGAGGGGTAGTTGGGTGGTCAGGGGGGTTAGTCGGGTTAGTCGGTGTGGTAGTCATGTGCTCGGAGGGATGGTTAGTGAGAGGGTGGGAGGGTGCAGTCAGTTGTACAGTTACCCAGGTGTTAGACCTGGCTTTAACCTGTTTAACATTTCCTGGGTAACTATCCAGGGAAATGATGCGGAACTGTCCAAAGTTTCCAATAATGGCTCAGGGTGGGAGGCATTCACGGAGGGTCCTGGGGAGAAGGGGAATTGCCCGTCAGGAGTTTAAACTTAATTCCACCTAAGTCTGCGCATCAGGACTTCCACAGGATGCCAAGGTGCATCTTCAGTCACATGTCCAGTCTCCGACAATCTGGAGACTGAAAGATTTCACCCAATATTTACATCACAAACAGCCAAGGAAAACCATGACAATGGCCATGAAAGACAAAGAACACTGATGCAAAGCAGAAAAGAGGGAGAAAGTGGCTGAGGAAATGGATACTGAGACAAAATATAAAATGCTAATATACATCCAACCCTTCCAAAAATCATGAAAAGTCCAGAACGTGAAAGAAGGTAAAGAAAAAGGCAGCTGCAAGGAAAGTAAAAGCTGGAGGGTAGCAAAAAGACAGGATACATTAGTAAGTAGGGGCTTAGTGATATCAAGGGCAGGATTTTCCCTTTCCACCAAGTTCAAAGTGGGGTGATGGGGGGTGGGGTCAGAAACCCACACTCTGTGGGAAACAGTCGCTCAATGTAATTTTCTCTGGAGCAGCTGATAAATGGCTATAGGCTGGCTTGCTGTCCTTAGGGTGACTCTTGAAGTGGAAGGCCAATCAGAGGCCTACCAGCTTGAAAGCAGCAGGAGGATGCCATAGCAGGTAAGTGAGAGAGAGGGCATCCCAAGATGGAGGCACCCTCTCACGAACACTTTCAAGCTTTAAATTATTAATGGGCTTTGCAGCCGGGCCAATGCAGTGGGGGAGGGAATTCTTTATAGGGCTGCTGAAGCCAGGCAAGCAGAGAGGGCCTCTAATACTGCCTGGAGTGCTGGTACCCCAGTCTGCCACTGGGAGGCCAGCTCCAGACAGCTAAACTGTCCCCTGCCACCTCCAGGAACCTGAATGCTGACTGGAAACCCCAGTCAGTCTCAAATCCCATCCCAACAGGCCTTAGGCCTTTAATTGGCTATCCAATGCTTGTGCCCCCCGCCACCCCCCCCCCCCCCCCAATCCTGCCTCTGGGAAGCAGCTTGCAGGCTGGTAGTGCAAAATTTCACTCATGGCCACCTCCATTCCGGGCCCTAGGGGGAGCTAAAAAAATCAGCCCCAAGTTGGGGTTTTAAAGACCGAATATTAGGGGAAGGGGGATAAGGGGTTTCACAGCTTTAGGAAGATGTGAGTTAGAACAGGAGAGGAATAGAAAGAGTCACAATTTCAACACCGTGAGATGCCAGGGTGGAGGAAGGTGGCAAGTTTGGAAATTAGCAACAGTGGAAAGGTTAAGAGTGTAATGGCCTAGATATAGGGTTACCATGTCAGGAACATTTCACAATGCTGTGCAGATGAGTGCAAGAGAAAACAGACAAGTTAGTCTAAACTAAGGAGCAAAGAATTGGGAGCATTTTTGCTGATTTACTTGGCAAGCAATTTCACAAACTCAGCAAACCTGTAAGAGGCAACCTTCGCAAACTGTTTATGAATATCAATTTAGTGTCAAACACAGTATATAAAAATAAAATCCATCCCTGGCTGATTGCATTAAAGTCTCTTTCTGTCAGTTAGCTGTAAGGGACTAACATGAAATGGGTTCGGACTCATTAGCTCAGTTGGCAGTGAGCACAGGGCTGCTTAAAAATGATAAAACTACTCCCCGCTTATGCAGCAGGTGGGTAATCTCACTCAGCAAGACACAAGAGTGGTGGGTGTTGGAACAGCTTTGCCACTTTGGTACCAGTCACAATGAGCTGAGGTTGGGTGAAGCACTTCATTGCTGTAGCATGAAGGGAGTTTCATTCTGCAGTTTGCGTGGCCTGACTGATTCAGGGGCAGCAGTCCCATTCTCCACAATGCTGTATCTTGCCCAATACAAAACAGTTTGTTGGAGCTGGATGGCACCCTATCCACCACCCTAAACATTCACTCCCTCCACCACCAGAGCACCGTGGCTACAGTGTGTGTATCAAGATGCACTGCAGCAACTCGCAAGGCTTCTTCAATGCAATTCCAAACCCGCCACCTCTAGACCTCTACCACCCAGAAGACCAAAGGCAACAGATTCATGGGAACACCACTATCTGCAAGGATCCGTCAAGTTACACACCATCCTGACTTGGAACGAAATCGCCATTCTTTCATTGTCACTGAGCCAAAATGCTGAAACTCCCTCCCCAACCACATGGAATGCTGTGGTTCAAGAAGACAGCTCACCACCACTTTCTCAAGGGCAATTCTGGATGGGCAACAAATGCTGGTCTTGTCATAGCAACACCCACATCCCATGAATGAATAAGGGCAAATGTTAACCAAAAGAAAACAAACTCAAGAAACTGACTGAGAGCTTTTCATTCTCAGCTGACCACCAGGTGACCTACAGGTCACAGGAACAATTATAGTTCTCAGGATGCCTAGCTGAAAATCTGACACACACACACATATACAAAAATAAAATCACTGACAATGTAACTGACACAGGTCATGTCTGTCAGCCACTCAACTCCCCACACCAGGCCTTCCTTGGCATTCAGGGCCCTGGCGCCAGAAATCCTACCCACTGAGAGCTATCAGCCAATCAGAGGCCCAGCTCTCCATTGTTGGCAGCGCCACCAGGGGCAGTGGCTGTTGCTAGTATTGCAGCAGGGTCTTCACCAGTGATCACCATGAGATCCCTGGACTCAGGTGAGCGAGGGTAGGATGGGGTTTGCGGGGAAGGGTTCATGGAAGAGGGGGAAGCGGGGATGGGTCAGAGGCCAAGGCAGCAGAGTGGCTTTCAGCAGCTACACCCCATTCCCAATGCCAGGTCCCTCAATCAGGCATTGAGTTCCTTTGAAAGAGGGACCCCACCCAACAGAAGGCCACAGGTTAATGGTAGTGGTAAGGACTAAAAAAGGTTACTGATGGTGGCAAAGGTAAAGGTGGCAATCGCTGGCTCTTCTATCCAGCTTCACCTGCTCCACACCCCCTTAAACAGTATAAATTTATCACACTTCTACTTCTCTTTAGCTCTGAGGAAGAGTCATACAGACTCGAAACGTCAACTCTGCTTCTCTCTCCACTGATGCCGTCAGACCTGCTAAGGTTCTCCAGCATTTTCTGTTTTTGTTCCAGCTTCTCTGGTCTCTCCATGTAACTGAATTCCCACATCCCTGGTGCCAATCTACTAAATCTCTTCTGCACCCTTCCTGAAGGCCTTGACATCCTTCCTAATGTGTGGACAGCGAGAAACTATAGGCAGGTGATGTGACTAGGCTTGCCAAATCCAAAGCCAGATGGGGCTGGGAAGCTGGAGGCAGGCTCAGGTCTCCTATGCTGGTGAGAGAAATAACAAGCAATAATGACTAATTATGCCTGCCAAATATAAGTTAAAAGAAGTGCAACAAATGAATTGCAATTTTGAAAATAACATTCATAGGTTTTCCACTCGGATTTGAACTGAAGTGGAATTGCGGCTATGGAAAATTCATGCTCATCGTACCCATAACTCACCAACCCCGCACAAATTTCAGGGTCAAAGTCATTTAGCAGCGTGGGTGCACTCAGGGCATCGAAAATATCTGAGGTAGGGAGATAGTGGGCAGGGAAAAAAACCCAATGCTGGTTTAAAAGAATTTAAAAGTCAATTTTTCCACCGCCCCACACCGTCTGCCCCTACCTTCCAACCTGCAATGTTACAGTCAGAAAAGCCGCCATACACAAAAGCCATATCAAGACTGAAATATTTGTCAGGCACAGCCTGTTTCTCCAATGCAGCCACAAAGATTTGACAGGAGGAAGCGGGACGAAGCAGGGTGTGGGGCTGTCCTGCTAGCAGTGAGCTTTGCAAGTCCCCAAGCACAGTAGTGGAGTTGAAAGCAGTGCCAGGAAAAGAGTTGAACAAACTGGCCAGTTCAGCCAAGGTAGCATAACACAATAACCTCCCCTTCCTATGGCGTCCTAAGCATGTGCAGCACTAACCATTACTTCCACCCCACCAGCCCACCCCTCACACTGTCTAAAGGTACGTTCGAAGGTTGACATGTAACTCCAAGATGGACTGCCTTTTGCACCCTCTGCCTTCGCCTACAGGGGTTCCTTCACTCACATCCTTACAGGCTTTCAGTCCAAAAGAATTCTCCCATCTAATTAACTGAATTGTGCATGTAGATGTTATCACACCCGGTCGGAGCTGCCTGCTGACACTTGGATATTACTGCATGTCATCTTAACATTTGGAAATTCTCACTTCTTTAATCTGCTTGCGGGTGAAGGCAGCCCATAGCAACCATGCAAGAGCGCTTACAGGATGTATATACTGAAGGGTGTCACAGTCAATCTTAGCTCCTCATGAAGGGAGGTGGAAGGGAGGGGGGTCAGTGCTTCTGATTAAGGGTGTTGGGGAAAAGGGATTCCTAGGGGTCTGGTGGAGGCAGTGAGGAGGGAGTATCACAGTCAATTTGTGTCTCATGGGTGAGGGGATTTACAGTGGATCTGTGCGCCTGGGCAAGGGAGGGGAAGCGGGTTCATGTCTGGTTAACTGAAGGGGGAAAGAAGATTCACAATGGGCCGAATACCTAGTGAAGTGAGGGGGGCCGGGGTAGGGGCGCTTGTGGGTGGGGCAGGGAAGAAGCACAGTGAACTTTAGTTTCTGTAGACATTAGTGTCTCTCAGTCAGTCAGCAAGAAGGAATTAATAAGCTAATATTTCCCATGATATTCAACACAGACCAATGCTTCTTTCTGGTTTTGTGGAGACATCCTGCCCTTTTACTTTGCTGTGCAAATTTCTCTAAGGACATCAGAGAGGGAATTGATTGTCCCCTCAATTTCCTTAAACACTGTGCAAAGTTTAAGATCAGCAACTGCTGGTGAATTTACAACGGCCCACACTGTGTGCCAGAACTGTCTTGGCCGAGATTAATGGACCCTTCACAGATCAGCTCTCGGAGTAGACAGGGTAATTTCCCATCAGCCACCAGCTCAAACTATAGCTGAGGATTTAGGTAGAAATCCAAACAAAATTGGATTTTGTTTAAAAAAAAACAGACCTGTTTCACATCAGATAATTCAAGGATTGTGTTTTTTTTTGAAAAAGCGGCTTGCCCTTCAGAAGGTTTAAAACTGCAAGGCCGTCAATCAAATACGCAGCAGACTGACTGGTTCTAAACGCACAGTTACAAAGTGTAGGAGATATAGACAAGTAAATGGAAGTAAGTGTAAAGTAAAGCTTGTTTGCCATAGCATCTACACAGCCACTATTTCAGCAATGTAAAGCGACAGCTTTGGGGCAATGGTAACTGTAGTAATTATAGTTTTATTTAGTGTGTAATGTACCTTTAAGAATAATACATGTTAGGCAAGATCACATGATCTGTAGTAACCAATAGGAGAGTAGTGCGGGTTACCTCAGCAGTCAGTGTAGAGATAGAGTTGGAGTTGAAAGCGCACATGTAGGTGCTGTTGAGTATATTGTAAATAATCTTAATGCTTCCACCCAAGAAGTGTCTGAAGATCAACCCCATCACTAATAGTACAACTCGGCCACCCTACAACAGTAACCTGTAACCCACCTGTAGCAAAACCGATGGGATGAGGGGCAATGCCCGTTTGTGCCCCTCGCCTGATTTTACTCTATATTGAAATCAATGGACAGCAAAGCTGGGCAGGGTGTAAATCCAGCATTCCACCCAATCCTGTAGGTTTTCTGCCCAACAAGTTAGGTGAAAATGCCACCCCCCACCCCCGCCAATATCTCTAGAACTAGGCCCTGAGGAAGCAATGAGGTAGAGAATTCCAAAGATTAACGACCCTCTGAGAGAAGGAATACATAAGAATGCAAGAAATCGGAGGAGTAGGCCATGCAGCCTCTCGAGCCTGCTGTGCCATCCAATAAGATTATGGCTGAGTTGATTGTGGCCTTAACATTACTTTCCTGTCTGTCCCCCAAAAGCCTTGACTCCCTTGTCGATCAAAAATTTGTCTAATCCAGCCTTGAATCTATCCAATAACTCGGCCTCCAATCTCTGGGGATGAGAGTTCCCAGATCTAAGGGCCCTCAGACAAAAAATCCCCTCTATCTCAAATGGGTCAACCCCTATTCTGAAACTATATCTCCTAGTTCTAGATTTCCCCATAAGGGGAAACATCCTCTCAGCAATTATGTTGGGCGGAATCATCTGTTCCCGTTTGCAGTAGCATCATAGCAGATGGTAGTGGATAATATCGGGTGAACGCAAAATTCGGTTTCATATCATCGTGAAACCAGTTTGCGATCATTCACTCCACCCGTCAATGGCAGGCTGCGTTTCCTGCTGCCTCACGTCGGGAACCTAATTCCAATATTTAGCATCTCATAATAAGCCCAGTTTGCCGGAATCATCAGCCCATGCTGGATTGTCCAGGTAGGTATTTCACAACTGTACATAAGCGACGTGCATCTAGCGAGCTGCAAGTCACTCAAGACTTCGAGGTTCGTTTGCCTACCTTGCTTCAGTCAGCATGCACAGTCTTCAGCACCACATCACTTTTAAGGTCCCTACCTACCAGGCCAGCGGTAAGGCGAGGGTGGCTTTTCAACGGCTGCAGGGCAAGGTCTTGCTCGGGGATGGGGGTGTAGTGGCCTCAGGCAAGGGAAGAGGCTGCAGGGCAAGGGCTGTACTGGGGAAGGGAGTGGGGTATCCAAGAGTGTGTGGCGGGGGGGTGTGGGGGCACATGTTGATCTGTACAAGTGGCCTTAAGATGGTGAGGGCTGAGGAGGCAGTGTCCAAAGGAGAAAAGGCCAGATGGAGGGTGTGTGTGAGAGAGTGAGTGGTGATGTCCCTTGAACTGGCAGTGAGTGAGATGCCAGTGAATGTGTGAGGGCCTCATGAGTGTGTGAGTTTAGAACAAAAACAGAATTACCTGGAAAAACTCAGCAGGTCTGGCAGCATCGGCGGAGAAGAAAAGAGTTGACGTTTCGAGTCCTCATGACCCTTCGATGGAACTTGAGTGAATCCAAGAAAGGGGTGAAATATAAGCTGGTTTAAGGTGTGAGGGGGAGGTGGGGGGGTTTGGGTGGGGGGAGAGAAGTGGAGGGGTTGGTGTGGTTGTAGGGACAATCCTCTACATTGGAGAGACCAAACATAAACTGGGCGACCGCTTTGCAGAACACCTGCGGTCTGTCCGCAAGAATGACCCAAACCTTCCTGTCGCTTGCCATTTTAACACTCCACCCTGCTCTCTTGCCCACATGTCTGTCCTTGGCTTGCTGCATTGTTCCAGTGAAGCCCACCGCAAACTGGAGGAACAACACCTCATCTTCAGACTAGGCACTTTACAGCCTTCCGGACTGAATATTGAATTCAACAACTTTAGGTCTTGAGTTCCCTCCTCCACCCCACCCCCTTTCTGTTTCCCCCTTCCTTTTGATTTTTCCAATAAATTATATAGATTTTTCTTTTCCCACCTATTTCCATTATTTTTAAATATTTTTAAAACTTTTATGCTCCCCCCACCCCCACTAGAGCTATACCTTGAGTGCCCTACCAACCATTCTTAATTAGCACATTCTTAGATAATATCACGAACTTTAACACCTATGTGTTCTTTTGTTCTGTTGTCTGTGACATCTTTTGATGATCTGCTTCTATCACTGCTTGTTTGTCCCTACAACCACACCAACCCCCTCCACTTCTCTCCCCCTACCCAAACACCACCCCCCCCCGGACACACACACACACACCTTAAACCAGCTTATATTTCACCCCTTTCTTGGATCCACTCAAGTTCTGTCGAAGGGTCATGAGGACTCAAAATGTCAACTCTTTTCTTCTCCACCGATGCTGCCAGACCTGCTGAGTTTTTCCAGGTAATTCTGTTTTTGTTTTGGATTTCCAGCATCCGCAGTTTTTTTGTTTTTATATCTGAGTTTAGAGTGATGGTTGCCTTACCCTGGTGGCACAGATGAGATCATTCATCCTCTTTCTGCACTGGATGACCAACGTCTTCTGTGCAGCGTTGGCACTGACCACCTCTGCCACTGTCTCCAAAGCCGGAGTGGTGAGATTGCTGGACCTCCTGCGGGCAGAGCAGGGGTGGAGAACATCACAACAGGCCTCCAGAAGGCTTTCCAGTGATGGGTCACTGAACTCTTCCTGGGTTTCAGGGCCATGTCTTCACTGGAGCAGTTCTGGGCTGCAAGCGTTGAGAACTGTGTGTGTGGCTGCAGTTTGGATATGGCACTCGGAGTGAGGAGGCGGTGAGGTAACAGTGTGGCGGTCAATTCAGAGGCCGCCCACCAGTGAGACGGCATGTTTCCTTTGACTGCATAATTAATGAGGCGGGAAGCGGACGATACAGCACAAAAACCTACCATTGCAGCTGGTGTATAATAAGTCGTTTTTCACGCCCGCTACCGCACTTAGTGCAAACCTAGGACGATTCTGCCCTCTGTCAAGGCCCTTCAAAATCTTATGCTTCAATAGGATCGTCTCTCATTCTTCTAAATGCCAATGAGCATAGGTCCAACCTGCTCAACCTTTCCTCATAACCCAATCCCTTGATCCCTGAAATCAGCCTAGTGAACTTTCTTTGAACTGGCTCCAATGCAAGTACATCCCTCCTTAAATAAAGGGACTAATTTACCCAGAGCAGGGCTCAACCTTGCCCTCAAATGATCTAAATGTTAAGGGCAGAGAGTGAGAAATTTGCAATGGAGACAAGGAATTACAGACACTTACTAAACTCTCTCAATTCAGCCCCAGTCCCAACCTCAGCAGAGGATGCCTCACTGCAGCACTGTGATATCTTAGTTTTAATTTCTCAAACCAGCTACCCTGAGGTCATTATAACCAAGACTCTCAATTTGCACAGTTGGTGCCATTTCCACGGAAATTGGCCAAGACTGCCCCAACACATTTTATTTGAGGCAAACAAGACTTCCATCTTTACAGCTGGGGCTAGACATCAACCCAGGACCCTGCCTGCGAGAGATTAGTGTCCAATATAAAGCTAGTCTCAGTAATGGTGGCCATGAAACTATCATCGATTGTTGTAAAAACCCATCCGGTTCATTAATGTCCTTTAGGGAAGGAAATCTGTCATCCTTACTCGGTCTGGCCTACATGTGGCTCTAGCCCCACAGCAATGTGATTGACCCTTAACTGCCCTCTGAAATGGCCCAGCCAGCCACACATTTCAAGTGCAATTAGGGATGGGCAACAACTGCTGGCCTTGCCATCGATGCCGACATCCCATGAAAGAATAAAGGAAAACAAACGACAAGGCTACCCAGTCCTTCAGCCTCACCACTGACAGCGAGAGTGGTGGTTCTTCTAGTATTTGTTGCAACATAGCAGCAATCCCACCCTGCTCTCACCTGCGAAAGTATCTTGCCAAGAACTTTGGCCAGGTTTGCAATTTATGGGACAAATAATATGGTAGTTGAGGGAGTGATAAGCTGATGCC
The DNA here is from genome assembly GCF_017639515.1 of Carcharodon carcharias. Lineage (NCBI taxonomy): Eukaryota > Metazoa > Chordata > Chondrichthyes > Lamniformes > Lamnidae > Carcharodon > Carcharodon carcharias. Next base: position 131,812,082 of record NC_054480.1, on the reverse strand, counting down.
ATGTATTAGCCCATCTGTTTAATCAGGAAACCGTGCGCCTAAGTAAATGTAAGATAATACATGCTGGAACAGGAAACAGAAAATATGTGCACATAACAAAAGGGTGCCCATTAGCAAAGGAAATGGATTTCCCTGTGATTATGTTGATAGATATTCTGAGGTGAATTTGATAGTCTCTGAGGTCAGGGAGTATTTATGCAGATCTTTCCCTATAGAGATTAAGTGATCAGGGTAGGGTTGGCGATTGGGGAGATTGTATTTTGTGCTTTCATTATGATTTTATGTGGCAAGGAAGTTCCCCGAGGGAAATGTTCCCGAGAATGATACGGTTCTAAGTTTCCCATACATATTGATGAGTTCTCCTGAGCAAAGCTGGGAATGGGGAGAGGGTTTACTTTGCAAGACACAATGAAAGAAGTGCCAATGTTGAAAGCAAGAACCGTTTGTTTCAAAAGTGTGTATCCGCATCCTCTCTACCCTACATCTTAAAGCAGCTGTGCACCATAATTATAATCCCAATGCAATTTGGTGTGATGTACCTCCAATAAAACTCTTTTGTGTAGTTGTTATTTACAGTAAATCTTTAAAATGATCTTGTTAACTTAATGGCCGGAATTTTCCAACAGCCCTGGCCCCCGTGACAGGGCTGACAAACCACTGAAATCTCCATTCACACCGGCGGGAACAGGAGATCCCGCTGGGGTGAGGGACTAGGAAATTCCAGCCAATGTTTCCTCTCATATTATCAAAGGCCTCTGTTATAGAACTAAGACTGATTTTCCTGCTTACCCGCCATATCTTGGATGGAAGAGGCATGGAAAAAAGCCATAAAAACATGTTTACAATGCAATTTCACAGTCTTCCACTGAAGTTATAGCGAATGATTGTGAGAATGCTTATGAAAGGCAACAGAGAATCAAAACATCTCCCCTTGATGTTCAATGGCATCAACTATCAACATCTTGGGTGTCACCATTGATCAGAAACTGAACTGGACCAGCCACATAAATACTGTGACTACAAGAACAAGTCAGAAGCTGGGAATTCTGTGATGAATAACTCACCTCCTGACTCCCCAATGCCTGCCCACCATCTTGTAGGCACCAGTCAGGAGTGTGATGGAACACGCTCCACTTGCCTGGATGAGCGCAGCTCCAACAACACTCAAGAAGTTCAAGACCATTCAGGACAAAGCAGCCCGCTTTGATCAACACGCCATCCACCACCTTCAACATTCACTCCCTTCACCACTGATGCACAGTGGTAGCAGTGTGTACCATCGGATTGATGAACGGCTGAAACGGATCGAGAACCAAAGGGCACAGTTTCAAAGTGTTTTGCAAAAGAAGCCAATGCGAGGTGAGAAAAAACATTTTCACACAGTGAGTAGTTCGGGTTTGGAATGCACTGCCAGGAAGTGTGGTGGAGGCAGGTGCAATTGAAGCATTCAAGAGGGCATTGGATTATTATTTAATTAGAAACAATGTGCAGGGTTACCGGGAAAAGGCAGGAGATTGGCACCAAGTTAAAATGCTCAGAGTGCCGGTGCTGACGCGATGGGCCAAATGGCCTCCTTCTACACCACAACAATTCTGTGATCTACAAGATGCACTGCAGCAACTCACCAAGGCTGCTTCAACAGCACCTTCCAAACCTGCAGCCTCTACCACCTAGAAGGGCAAGGGCAGCAGATGCATGGGAACACTGCCACCTGCTTGTTCCCCTCTAAGCCACACACCATCCTGAATTGGAACTACATCACTGTCCCGCCACTGTTGCTGGGCCAAAATCCTGGAACTCCCTCCTTAACCACACTGATCGCAGGAGCCATTGGGAAGGCATAAAATTCCAGTCATAAACTCAGCTTTTTACATCTTGCACTGCGTATCATAATTCAAAAGATCCTTGCTTGATGCAAGAAAATTGGCATCCATTGGGTGACTTTTGAAACTTCTGTGAACTGACGCTTCCCTGGTGCTATTGAAGACGAGGGCAGAGGCCATATTGCAATTCCTCAGCAATAGCAAGATGGCTGCCAATTTGATCTGCTATTAGAAAAGACAGCATCACCACACATTCCAAACTAGTAATGTTAAAACTTTTGTTCAATTCCTGTTCTTAGTTGGAGTTTGGAAGAAATTGAGGCATCGGTGAGTGACTAGCAAGGGAAGTTAGATAAATGCATGAAGGAGAAATGCATAGAAGGATGTGCTGGTAGTGTGAGAGGGGGCATAAGCAGAGCATAACTGCTGGCATAGATCTGTTGGGCTGAATGGCCTGTTCCTCTGCTGTCATAAGAACATAAGAAATAGGAACAGGAATAGGCCCTTTGGCCCCTCAAGCCTGCCCCGCTATTCAATAAGATCATGGCTTATCTGCCCCAAGCCTCAATTCCTCTTTCATGCCAGCTCCTCATAGCCCTCAACTTCCCGATATTTCAAAAATCTATCTACCTTCTCTTTATCTTCAGTGATCTAGCCTCCACAACTCTCTGGGGTAGAGAATTCCAGACATTTACTACCCTCTGAGAGAAGAAATTACTTCGCATCTCAGTTTTAAATGAGTGTTCCCTTATTCTGTAACTGTGTCCCCTAGTTCGAGATTCCCCCACTAATGGAAACATCTTCTCAACATCTACCCTGTCAAGCATCCTCAGAACCTTGTACATTTCAATAAGATCACCCCTCATTCTTCTAAATTCTAATGAATAAATACCTAGCCTGTCAATTCTGTGTAACAGAAAGATGAAGCAAACTTTCTAGTTACATATACCAGAGATAACTGATCATAAAGGCCAAATTTTGCAGACAACGTTGGGCTCTAACTTGTAATTAACTGATGTTAGAACTATTTCCAGTACTCAAATAGTGGTCATAGGCACCAACCCTAATCTTAACCACTTTCATACTGGAATTAAGTAGAATTAAGTAGTGGAGGGAGATTAGATTGTTACTAACCAAGTCCAGTGTACTGTATGGTTGGATGCTTCTATATATGACACTTTATGGATAGTCAGGATTTTAGCTTTTTTTGAGGATTAGATGAAAAAAAAGGCAGTTTTCACATTGAGTTTGAGAGGATTTGGGTACCTGATGCTAAATTCCCAGGCTGGCTAGTTTATCCACAACACATAAACTGTATGTCAACCTTGGACAAAATCCACAGCTGCCAATCTTCCTAAGGATTGCATGATTTCGGACTTTTCAGATTTGCTGGGATTTCAGCATCTCACCTTTGCAATCTTCAGCTCTTGATCAAATCCCTAAGACTTTCAAGTTATCATTGGGAGCCCCATCTCCACAGACCCAGGCACAATTTACAAACATGCACTATGAACAAGCTTTACTTTTTTTGTTTTTTTGCTTGGCTCAGTGGGCAGCACTTTTACTCTGGAATCAGAAAATTTCACATTCAATCCCTGAAATACAGATGGAATTCTCCAGCCTGTATCTGAACTCAAAAAAAACAAAGTCCCGCTCGCCCATCAATGCTCTGCTCCTTGACGCACATTGACTCCTGGACCAGTAATGTCTTGATTTCAGAAGTCTCATCTTTGCTTTCAAATTCTTCCATGGCCTTGCCCCTCAATTTCTCTGATCTCCTCCAGCCCTACAACACTCCAAGATCCCCGATCTCCTCCAGATCTGGCTTCCAGCACATCTCCAATTTTCTTTGTTCCACTATTGATGGCCATGCCTTCAGCTGCCTGGATCCTAAGTTCTGGAATTCACTCCCTAACCCTGACTTTCTATGTCACTCACTTCTTTTAAGGTACTCAACAAAATCTCTCTCATCGGTCATCTGTCCAAATAGCTCCTTATGTGGCTCGATGTTTGATAATTCCGAAGCACATTGGGGTTTTTCATTCTGCTAATGATACAAATGAAGCTGAAGTGAGGCATAAAGGCTGAACACAGATCTTTAATGGAAGCTGCTGCTATGTGTGCTGCTCATTGTCCAAACTACACATGGCATTACATCACTTCCCGATGATGTAACATAATCATAGGTTTAAATGAGTATACTTTACATATTAGCATGCACACTATCATAGCAAAGGTGCTTTATATGTTGTTGTTGTTGTGAGGTGCTAGGAAATGAGTCTTATCCAAGAGATTTAGGAAGTTGCTGCAGATCACATAGCAAGGAGTTATTCAGGTGCCCTGGCCAACATTCCTCAATCAAGCAATACAACCATCCCAAATTAACAGCACTCACCATCCTGACTTGGAAATATATCGCTGTTCTTTCACTGTCGCTGGTCAAAATCCCAGAACTCCCTCCCTAACAGCACTGTGGGTGTACCTACACCACATGGACTGCAGCGGTTCAAGAAGGCAGCTCACCACCACCTTCTCAAGGACAATTAGGGAAGAGCAATAAATGCTAGCCTAACCAGCGACGCCCACATTCTATATACTCTGATGTTTCCCTGCCCCTGCTGAATCTCGGCAAACCCTTCCTTTCAGCAGAAAATTACTGAAGCACTACTACACAGATAAGGGTCAAGAGGGAGAGGGAGTTACGAATGTTAGGAGAAATTAAGAGGGAAGAAAGGAATAAAATTATTCCTATCAAAAGGCTGAATAGAAGAACACACAGGCCCAGTCCATACAATGGGAACAATGGTAAATGGGAACCATGTTAAAGAGGGCGAAGCACAAATGAAGTAAGGTTGATTAGGGTAGGATCTGGGCTCTAGTAAAGTATAAACTAGCCTAATACACATGTAACTGAGAAACAATGGGCTGAATGGCCTATACTATGCTGTATGATTCTATGGCTTTGTGATACATTAGATTAGCACCCAGAAACTGGGATTTATATTCACACCAGGCTGTTAGAAGGGAGTCTTTCTCTCTCAAATTTAAGGCTCTTAATGGCTTCAACACATTTCTATTGGTAAGCACACAAAATTAAAACAAAGATTTGTATATATGTAGTGGCTTAACATGTCTCAGAGCAACATTATAAAGGCACTTCACGTGCAATGATCTTCTCTGAAGTGCAGCGACCATTATTATATAGGCATAGGCAGCAACCAATCTGCAGACAGCAAAATCCCACAAGCTGTAGTAAGAATAGTACATGCAATCTATTTCTACAGGAATTAGTAGAAATGGAACACTGGTTGAACCTCTGCTCTTCTTCAAAATGTGCTGTGGCACATTTACCAGTGTCTGAACCAGTGGAACATTCAGAGCAAGATAGGACCTCAGCTTAATATCTTATTTGAAGGCTAGATCCTCAGATAGTCCAGTGGACCACTGAAGAAATGCTGCGCTGTCACCTTGATTGCCCTGAAGTGGCATTTGATCCCTCAACCTGTAGACTGAGAGAGCAAGAGTTCTACCTAAAGGTACCTGACCAAATGGTCCAAAATTTGGGACCAAATTGCCACATGTTTTCTAAGCGAATGGAATGATACTAGGTGCAGTCAGTTAATAAATTCACACTTCTTCTGTAATGGGAAACAGTTCCAAAGTTAGGTTTAAAACCTGGTGTTGGGGTTGAGTTGAGATTGTAGTTATCTGGCCTAAGATTGTTGGATGCTAAGGCGAAAACAGTAAAGGATTCCATCTTCCAGAATTGACAACGCTCACCTTGTTGGGTATTTTAAAAAATAGACCTGAAAGAAAAGAATCCTATAACTTTTTTGACGCAAATTCTGGGAGACATGTGGCCAGAATGCAAAGGTTTAAAGAATTTGTTCTTGTCTGGAACTTAGACTTCTTGTCTGATCTTATCATCATTAAGCAAAACTATTCCATGGCATGTTCTTCCGATTGTGCGAGGATTATGGGTTCCGTCATCCCATGGAGTCACAGGTACGTTAACACCACACACCGTAATTATTCTTCACTGAAGGGACCTCCAGGGAAACATTTTTCAAGGAGTTGGTCCATATGGAATACTTTCCTTGAAAAGATTTATTCTAAATGTCACAATAGTGATTTTACAATCCCCTCGGCAGCCTCAAATCCTATAGTTTTATTGACATTTTCTGTGATCAAATTTATCGTAAAGAGACATTACTCTTTCAAGCCTTCAAGTCACTGGAGTTTAAGCTATTAAGAATCAAACCTGTGTCATTCTCTCAGGCTGTACTTTTCCAAAGAAAGTGCATGGTGAGTTTTAGGAGGAGCTGGCATATCTTACCTGACTGACAACCTCAGATAACTGGGATGAACAATGGATGGAATGGAACTCTTGATCCCAATGTGGCCTTTTAAATTTGGACTAATCTTAAATCTTTCAGGTACAGTGGTGCCCACCCACATTTAAAAAAAGCATTGACATGTGAAGTGTACCTATACATTGTCAATTATGGTCATTGATACCCCAACAAATGAGCTGAGATGGATCAAATGGCCTCCTTTGTCTTGCGATCTTAGAAACTCTAAGATTGAAACTAAGCAGCAATTTACAAAATCCTCCCTCATCTGTTCTTCATAACTTGCCTATCTCAAAAGTAAATACATCACAAACAATTAAGTCTTCAACAAAGCCTATCTCCCCAGCATTGCATGCATTCTCTTGCAATGCCAATTACTCTGGGAAGGACATGTGTCTCACTCGGAAGATTCCATGTTGCCAAAAGCAGTGCTTTATGGTGAGCTATGCTCTGGTAAGCAAAGCTAAGATGTGCTCAGAAATGCTTCAAAGGCTGGCTGGCATTGACCAACAGGTGTGGGAGGAGGAGGCTGTCAACAAACACAATGAAAACACAACAACCAGGAAAGCAACCTACACATTCCAAACAAACAGGCAGAAGACTGCTGAAGAAAGGCTCAAACAACAAACAGAGTCTGCTTATACCACAGCCCTTCCAAATCAGGAGTTCCTTCACTACTCAAGAACCAGCAGATCAAAAACTGGTTTCATGCCAACTACTACAGGGGCAAACTTTCTCATGATCTTCACTTGTGAAGAACCTGCCATCATCATGATTAAAATATGCTTCACTCCTGGGAAAAGAGGTTTCATTTTGACTTTCCTTTTTTCCCCACACATACTTCCTCTTCCCATTGCAATGACATACATTGGTGTACAGTTCCATTTGCAGCCAGCAGAATCGTAGTACATCATCACCCAGATGGTCATTCTGTGTGAATATCAGCAGTTTATTTGATTGTGGTATAGCCAAGCTCAATCTCACATTTAACCATTGTGTTCAGTTTGAACACAATTGCGCTTGAGGGAAGAGTGGGGAGAAAACAGGAAGGGAAAGTCCATGCAATTCCACTTTCCTTAGCTGCATGTGGGTAACTAGGGCCATTTTTAACACCGTCACTTGTGGTCGTGTCTTAGACCTGAGGCCTTTATGGTCTTTATGGCTCATACCACATATTTCATGTAACTACTTAGTCACCCATAAAATGAGTGGCTAGTTTCTTTTTCCTCTTTTGGCCAGCCCAGACATGATGGGCTGAATGGCCTCTTTCTGCACCATAACTTTTCTATGGTTCACCCAGGTTCATTCAGCAGAGGGCAACCACAGCTGTTCCATCCTCAGGAGTCCAATGGAACCCCATTCCCTCGAATCAACTGAATTCAGTAGTGGCCTAAGTCAGCAATTTTGGGAAAAAGGAGTCCCAGCTGCTTAATCTCACAACAACTCGCATTTATGTAGCACCTTTAATATCCTGAAATGCCCCCAAAACGCGACACAGCAGCGATAGCCAACAAAATTTGGCATCAAGATACTAGGACAGACGATGAGAGGTTTTAAGGAGCATCCTAAAGGAGAAGTGAATCAGAGAAGTCCAGACAGGGAATTCTAGAACTTGGGGCCTAAAATCACAACCACCAATGGTGAAGAAATAGGCACTGTTTGAAGCATCTCTGGTGAGAGGCGAAGAAATTTGTACCACAGTGGAGGTTTGCGAGTACAAAGCAGCCACAATCTTGGCAGTGCCCCCAGTCAGGTCCGCACTCATTTAAATATTACCCGTGAGCTGTTTCAAGGAAACTTTCAAATGGGCACCTTGCATCCAGCGGTGACCATGCTGCTGCTGGGCTACTCAATTTAAGCCCTGCTGGAAAACTGGATCAGGTGAGCAAATGGTCCATATCAGAACTTCCTCTGCTGGCCACTCATTTTTGAGGCAAGAAATGGACAGCCAGCAATTGAAAGCCCCGAACCAATATGACCACATTCATGTTCTGATGATGCAGACAGTCAATGGTTGAATATTTATGTCTGAACAATGACATTATATGTATCCTAAAGCTGGGGATTTGCTGATGCCCATGCAGCAGTCGAGGCAAAACCAGACAGAAGGTTTATACCCAATCAGATTGGTAATGGGGTGGGGAAGATTGTATCCAAATTTCTTAGGAGTCCATTGTTGAGCACAGATCCAAGTGCTCATAGGCTTTCCTTCAGTTTAATAGACTGGGAATACACGAAATATCAAGTGACATCTCCCTTCTGAGTCAGAAGGTCATAGGCTCAAATCACCCTCCAGAGACTTTGGCACATAATCTAGACTGACACTCCCGTGCAGTACTGAGAGAGTGCTGCACTGTCGAGTATGCTGTCTTTCAGATAAGATGTTCAACTGAGGCCTTGTCGGCTCTCTCAGGTGAACAGGAAAGATCCCGTGGTATTGTTTTGAAGTAGAGTAAGGCAGTTATACCTAGTGTCCTGGCTAATATTTTATACCTCAGCAAACATCACTAAAAGGAGATTATCTGGCTGTTCTCTCGTTGCTGTTTATCTGCCAACAGTCACACTCTATATTCATACATTCAGCCCCTTGGTGAGGTACCAGATGTTCTGGTAGCAACAGTGCAGAAAACCCAAGCACAAGTCAGGTGATGCTCCTGTGAAGCTGAGGCATTTTGATGCCTTAAAATGTTTAACCACCTTAAAGGTGCTACATAAATGCAAGTTGTTTGTTGTTAATTCAGCGCATTCTGGAGACGGAAGGAATTGAGAAGAATTACTCTCCCCAAACCCCACCACAAAAAAAGTCTAATTAAAGCGCCAAAAAGTTCTTTAACAACTATCAAAGTCTTTTAACAACCTTGCCAGTTTTGCAATGACCTAACTGCAGTCGAACTTGGAGTAAACTACTGCAGAGAGTATCTGGAAGGCAGCAAAGGCACGTGCTCTGGAAATGACTTTTCAGTCCCAGTGACATGCCCTCGTGTCTCAAGCCATCTGCCACACTTACTCAGCCTGTCTGGAGAAAGGTCGATCAAAACCGACTCTGCGCCTTGTGCAGTTCCTGAGGAATTGAATACAGTCTCTCGCAGGCTTGCACCACTTTCCTCCTCGCTGCATGACTTTCTTAAAGCAGTCGACAGTTATTGATTTGCTAGAATTGATTCTATTCATTCAATGGAGGCAGAAGGAGATGTGAACAATTCCAAAGACAGGCACCTGTATTCTAACTACTGATAAGCAAGTATGACAGATCTTTTGGGTGCTGTAATGTTAAAATTAGCATTGTGCCGATCAATTTGGACATCATATCGATTTCCATTAATTGCATTTAAAAAAAATCTTTCAGCAATTAGTCATCATCAGTTGCCCTTTAATATGATTCTCCAACTGTTCTTCAGTGTTTATTTTGTTGTTCAGTTTGCTTGAGTCTGGATGAATCTCATCAAATTTAGGATTTAGAAAAAAATCTAATTAAAGCCTACAGGTGCTGCCATGCTTGCTGAGTGTTTCCTGCATCTTCTCTTTTTACTTCAGGTTTCCAGCCTCTGCGGTGTTTTGCTTGTGTTTATAAGTTGAGTTAACGCGGGATCCTCCCAATCGTCAGCCAGGGCTGGTGGAAGATCCACGAAGACCCCAGGGAAATGAGCAAATGTGTTCCATTTATTCTTCATGGCCTCTCCCATTCCTATGGCGATAACTTCCTCCGACCCTACCACCCTCAGCGATCTCTGCGCTCCTCCAATTCTAACCTTTTGCAATTCCTGATTTTCGTCGCTCCACCACTGGCATTCAGGTCCCAAGCTCTGGAATTCCCTCCCTAAACTTCGGCACCTCTCTAGCTCACTCCTGCTCTAAGACGTTCCTTAAAACTTGCCTCTTTGACCAAGTGTTTGGTCATCTACCCTAACGCCTTTTTCTTACCCTAACACCTCCTTCTTTGGCCCATCAACAAATTTTTACCCAATTGTACTCCTGTGAAGCACCTTAGGATTTTGTACTACATTAAAGGCATTAGGCAAATGCAAGTTGTTGTTGTTGTTGAAGATGAAGTATGACCCCTCCCACCCAGACCTCCCTGTTGCTGGCCATTTCAACACTCCACCCTGCTCTTATGCCCACATGTCCGTCCTTGGCCTGCTGCATTGTTCCAGTGAAGCTCAACGCAAACTGGAGGAACAGTACCTCATCTTCCGACTAGACACTTTACAGCCTTCCGGACTGAATATTGAGTTCAACAATTTTAGATCATGAACTCTCTCCTCCATCCCCACCCTCTTTCCGATCCCCCCCTTTTTTTTACCAATAATTTATATAGATTTTTCTTTTCCCACCTATTTCCATTATTTTTAAATGTATTTCCATCCATTGTTTTATCTCTACCTTTTAGCCTTTTTCGATTCCTTCACCCCACCCCACCCCCACTAGGGCTATCAGTACCTAGCTTGTCCTGCTTTCTACCCTTAATTAGCACATTCATTAGATAATATCACCACCTTCAACACCTCTTTGTCCTTTTGTCTATGACATCTTTTGGTTATCTCCACCTATCACTGGCCCTCTATCCAGCTCTACTTGTCCCACCCACTTTAAACCAGCTTATATTTCACCTCTCTTTTGTTTTTGACCCTGTTGAAGGGTCATTCGGACTCAAAACGTTAACTGTGTCCCTCTCCGCAGATGCTGCCAGACCTGTTGAGTTTTTCCAGGTATTTTTGCTTTTGTTAGGGAAGGGGAGGCTGGGAATGTAAGGCACAACACAAAAAATTCTGTGGAGAATCCTTGAATCATAGACCGATATATCAAAGAAGGGAGCCATTTGGTCCATTGTGCCTGTGCTGGTTCTTTGCAAGAACTATTCAATTAATCCCACTCCCCTGCTCATTCCTCAGAGAGAGAGAGGAGGTAGAGTGCTGGCTTGGATTATTGGTACCAGTTGTTAACTCATCTCTGTCCTATGGATGTGTTTGTAGCATTGTTTGGAAGAAATGAAAGACCTGTTTTCATGTGCATCCTGTTTATATCGAGAAATGTGAGGAAAAATAGTCCCCCCAATCCCCAGTCAACTCAATTTTCAAGCGGTCTCTGAGATGGATGGTCAGTGCTCCAGCCTCAAACAGGTGGAAGCTTTCTTTAAATATTTCAGTCTGGGTTCTATGTCCATTGACATGCTTATCTTGGAGCAATGTGTGCACTCTACCCTAATATCCCTGGTGTGCAGTGACCCAGCCAGTGCCCTTAAAGGAGCCACTGCAGCCTACACCAAAAATGGCTAAAATGATGTCTCCCACATTCTTACAGAGCCAGGGAGAGTGAGTGAATTTCCCACTCTTGCCGCCACAGATACCGAGACCCAGTCACCAAGGATATCAGGGCCTCTTGCTACTGTGGGCTGGGTGGCTGGGTGGGGGATGGGTGCAATTGCCCATTTACTGCAGCAAAGCCAAAGTGTCACCCCATTGGTCTTCACACTTTCTAGCAGGGATGGATTACTGCAGAACAATCAGGAATGAGGACACTGGATTTTTTCTCCCCCCTTCCTTAGACTGAAGACCCTATGGCCAATTATAAAGACACCCCCTTCCCACCCTCCACCCCCACCCCCACCGTCACCCTCCTCTCCCCACCACTTTGTTGCCCTGGCAGAGATCAGAACAGACCAAGATTTTATGTCAGACTTTCTTGTTCTGCGTGATGGAGTATCACAACAGGCAATGCATTCATCCCCTCTCAAGAGAAGCATTACATCTGTCCAAGGATTGTTTGATGTTGACAGGACATCTCAAATTGAAAGTAAGCCCATTTTCTAGAGTTAATATGATGTGCCTGATGAACACCAAAAGTGATGGGGGGGAGGTGATTAAAAAGGGTTGAACATTGGGGAAGCAACCCGCTGTTTCAGTGGGCCCATGTAGTGTTCACTCGTGCATTCCAGGGTTGGCCAAAGTTCGCTCAGTGCTGAGTTAGCAGAATGCAGTTGGTGAGACGCACAGCAGGAGCTCACTGCCAAGCCTCCTTAGACAGCAGCTTCCAAACCCATGACCACCACCATCTAGAAGGACAAGGGCAGCAGATAGATGGGAACACCACCACCTGGAAGTTCCCCTCCAAGATACGCACCATCCTGACTTGGAAATATATCGCCGTTCCTTCACTGTCACTGGGTCAAAATCCTGGAACTCCCTCCAGGACTGAGCAAACTGTGCCTGTACTTTCCAGAGTTTCAAAGAATGACAGGTGATCTCACTGAACATTCTTACAGCATGTGACAAGGTAGATGCAGATAGGATGATTTCCCCTGTCTGCTGAGCCTAGAACCAATGGACATAGTGTCAGAATAAGGGGCAAGCCATTTAGGACTGAGAAGCAGAGGAATTTCTTCACTCGGGGGTGGTGAACCTTTGGAATTCTCTATCCCAGAGGGCTGTGGAAGCGCAATCATTGAGCATGTTCAATTAAGAAATCGGTAGATTTCTGCATACTAATGACATCAATTGATATGAAATTGGCGCAGGAAAGTGGTGTTGAGATAGATGATCAGCCACTATCTAACTGAATGGCAGAGCAGGCTCGACAGGCTGATTAGCCTCCTCCTGCTCCTATGTTCCTATCATGGCACCAGCTAAATTGCTCTTGCAGAGAGCCAGCACAGACTCAACGGGCCAAACGGCCTTCTTCTGTGCTGCGACTATTCTACGATTCTATGTAAGGCTCGAGAGGTTTTAAGAAGCTGGGTGTGGGTGACAGGGATGGGGGAGGGGGGTGTGTGTGTGGAGTAGGGATGAGGGCTAGAGTTTTAAATTCAAGCCACTGGCAGAGATGGAACCACTGAAATTCAGAAAGAAAAATATGCAATAGAGCAGGACAAGATGTGAGTGAAGAATCAAGTGTGGAGGGCGCTGGAGAGATCAATCCAGAAGGCAATGAAGATATTGATGAGTGGCAGCAGAGGCAAAGACAAGCAGTGCTGAGGAGTTGGAAATAAACTGTCTTGGCGATGAATGGGTTTGGAGCTCAGTTGATCAGAACACTGAGGTTGCATAAAAACTGTGCAAAGTTGTTGGCTTTGCATTGAAAGTGCTGTAGTTATGAAAGAGTTTTATGGCACAGCAATACTCTTCCATAATGCACAGTAATCAAGTCTACCATCTCAGCTAGATGTAGAAGATCACATGGCACTATTTTGAAGAGAAGAAGAGTTATCCCCGGAGTCCTGGCCAATGTTTACCCTTCAACCAACATTATGAAGAAAAAGACAGTTATTAACACATTGCTGTTTGTGGGTGCTTGCTGTGCGCAAATATGACATTTCCATGACAACACATATCCGTGATTACGTTTCGAGTGTACTTCATGGGTTATAAAATGTTTGGAACATCCTGAGGTCACAAAAGGCACTACATAAATGTAGTGGAGTGTGTCTTTCTATTAAGGCCACAAAATGAGCTGAATCCTGATTCCCTCAGTGGGAATACACTTTGTAATTCCTCCTCCAGGCCACATGGTGGAGCCCAGGCATTACAGGGCGTTTCACAAGAGGGGAAGAAAAATGGCACTGCCAAATATTGTTCTGTCTTTTGAAAGTACTTTTGCCTTTTATGGCATGCCATTAGTAGCAGCTACATATTTTTCATGCCATCCATGGTATTCTTAAACTGTAAATAACCACGGTCCTGCCAAGGGTAGTAGAGACCAGCTTTTGCATGTTTCTCATCATTTAAGTAACAGCCTATGTTAACAGTCTGATAAACACACTGCAACAGTTCTGCCCATACTCACGACAGCATCTTAGGTCTAATTACCAAGCTTACTGCTTCCATTCTTATATCAAGATACATCAAGTTTAAAGCACAGGAACAGGCCATTTGGTCCAACTGCTCTGTGCCAGTGTTTGTGCTCCACAGGATTCTCCTCCTACTCCTTTAGCTAACCCTATTAACATATCCTATTCATTTTTCCTTCATTAAGCTCAAGTTACTTTAAATGCATCAATGTGTTGAGCTCAACCCTGAAATAGTGAGTTCCACATTCTTACTACCCTTTGGTTAAAATGTTTGGTCCAAATTTCCTATTAGATTTATTAGTGACTAATCTTATATTTATGACATCTCTCCAATGCTGAACGTTCAGTGCTCAGCAAAGGCCTTAGTTTCATATCCTTAAGCCCTCATCTCAATGATTTTCGGGCTCAGCACGAAGCTGAACTCTTCTTCCACCACCTTCGTCTCCGTGTTCACTTCTTTGGGCAGGAGTCCTCCCCCCCGTTCAACAGATCCTTTTACCCACCTCCAAAATTCTCCCTCCACCTGGACCCCTCCCTCTGGATTCTTACCTTCTCTTGATCTTTTCATTGAGAACTATCGGCGCGACATCAGTCGTCTCAATTTCTCTGCTCCTCTCACCCATTCTAACCTGTCTCTCTCTGAACTTACTGCACTCCGTTCTCTCAGGTCCAACCCTAACATTGTCATCAAACCCACTGACAAGGGTGGTGCTGTTGTTGTCTGGCGCACTGACCCCTACCTCGCAGAGGCTGAGCGTCAACTCACAGACACTTCCTCCTACCTCCCCCTAGACCATGACCCCACCACTGAACATCAAGCCATTGTTTCCAAGACTGTCACTGACCTCATCTCCTCTGCAAATCTTCCAACCTGATAGTTGCCCAACCTTGGATGGCCCGCTTCTAACTCCTACCCAAAATCCACAAACAGGACTTTCCCAGCAGACCGATCGTGTCAGCCTGTTCCTGCCCCAAGGAACTCATTTCTCGCTATCTTGACTCCTCTCTCACCTTGTCCAGTCCCTTCCCACCTACATCCGTGATTCCTCTGACACTTGAACAATTTCCAGTTCCCTGGCCCCAACCGCCTCCTCTTCACCATGGACGTCCAATCCCTCTACACCTCCATCCCCCAACGGGATGGTCTGGCGGCTCTCCACTTCTTCCTCGAACAGAGGCCCGAACAATCCCCATCCACCACTACTCTCCTCCGTCTGGCTGAACTTGTTCTCACACTGAATAATTTCTCCTTTAACTCCTCTCACTTCCTCCAAATAAAAGGTGTGGCTATGGGCCCCAGCTATGCCTGTCTCTTTATGGGGTATGTGGAACATTCCTTGTTCCAATCCTACTCCAGCCCCCTCCCACAACTCTTTCTCTGATACATCGATGATCACCTTGGTGCTGCTTCATGCTCTCGTCGGGACCTGGAAAAATTTATTAACTTTGCTTCCAATCTCCACCCCTCCATCATTTTCACATGGTCCATCTCTGACACTTCCCTTCCCTTCCTTGACCTCTCTGTCTCAATCTCTGGTGATAGACTGTCCACCCATATCCATTACAAGCCTACCAACTCCCACAGCCACCTCGACTACAGATCCTCACACCCCGCTTCCTGTAAGGACTCCATCCCATTCTCTCAGTTCCTTCGCCTCCGTCGCATCTGTTCTGATGATGCCACTTTCAAAAACAGTTCATCTGACATGTCCTCCTTCTTCCTTAACCGAGGTTTTCCACCCATGGTGGTTGACAGGGCCCTCAACTGTGTCTGGCCCATCTCCCGCGCATCCGCCCTCATGCCTTCTGCCCCCTCCCAGAAACATGATAGGGTCCCCCTTGTCCTCACTTATCAACCCACCAGCCTCCGCATTCAAAGGATCCTCCTCCGCCATTTCCACCAACTCCAGCATGATGCACCACCAAACACATCTTCCCTTCACCCACCCTGGCAGCATTCCGTGGGGATCGTTCCCTGTCCACTCTTCCATCACCCCCTACACCTCAACCCCCTCCCACAGCACCTTCCCATGCGACCATAGAAGGTGCAACACCTGCCCCTTTACTCCCTTTCTCCTCACCATCCAAGGGCCCAAACACTCCTTTCAAGTGAAGTAGCGTTTCACTTGCACTTACCTCAACTTAGTCTACTGCATTCGTTGCTTCCAATGCAGTTTCCTCTACATTGGAGAGACCAAACGCAGACTGGGTGACTGCTTTGCAGAACACCTTCGGTCTGTCCGCAAGCATTACCCAGACCCCCCTGTTGTTTGCCATTTCAACACTCCAACCTGCTCTCATGCCCACATTTCTGTCCTTGGCCTGCTGCATTGTTCCAGTGAAGCTCAACGCAAACTGGAGGAATAGCACCTCATCTTCCGACCAGACACTTCACAGCCTTCTGGACTGAATATTGAGTTCGACAATTTTAGATCTTGAACCCTCTCCTCCATCCCCACCCCCTTTCCGTTTCTCCCCCCTTTCTGCTTTTTCCAATAATTTATATAGATTTTTCTTTTCCCACCTATTTCCATTATCTTTAAATGTATTTCCACCCATTGTTTATCTCTACCTTTCAGCACTTTTAATATTCCCCCACCCCCACTAGGGCTATCTGTACCTTGCTGCTTTCTACCCTTAATTAGCACATTCCTTTAGATAATATCACCACCTTCAACACCTCTTTGTCCTTTTGTCTGTGACGTCTTTTGGTTATCTCCACCTATTACTGACTGCTTGTCCCTGCAATCACGCCCCCCCCACCCCGCCCCTTAAACCAGCTTATATTTCACCCCTTTCCTATTTTTACTTAGTTCTGTTGAAGGGTCATGAGGACTCGAAACGTCAACTGTGCTCTTCTCCGCCGATGCTGCCAGACCTGCTGAGTTTTTCCAGGTATTTCTGTTTCTGTTTTTGTTTTATATTTTTGACATCTAGTTTAAGTCTCCCCAGACTGTTCAGTCTTTTCTGGTAAGCATATCCTCTCAATTCTGGTATCATCCTTATGAATATTTTTTGCTCCCTTTCCAATGCCCCTATATCCTTCTTATAACAATGGAGATCAGAACTGTGTAGACCTCCCCAATATGGTCAAACCAAGACTCTATGTAAGTTTAGCATAACTTTGCATTCTGCATCATGGCTTATGGTCGGGTTACCAGCTTTGATTGGAGGCTTTATCACATGACTTCCAGCCTTCCCACCCAACCAATTAGCCTTATTTTCCAGCTTCATTTTTTTTTGTAACGCATAAACAAAAGCAATGGAAGAGAATTTTTTTTTAATGAACACCATTTTTTAATGCCCTCATGATTTTTCTCCTAGATTGCTTATCCTGGAGGTTTCATGTTGAATTTTTGGAGAATCCAGGATAATCCTGGAGGGCTGGCACCCTAGGATGAGGCCATGCATGGAATCTGGATAGTTGTGCAGGAGACAGTCTTTCTGCACCTAATCTACACCATGCAGCTAGAGGGCAGAATATCAGGATGGCAGCACTGGGAGGCTGTATTGGGATTGTTCTCCCAGGTCACAAACTTTACCATAAAAGGGTGTGTCTATGGTTAGTTTGCTGCAGGAACAAATGGAGAGAAAATTTGGGAAAGCAGTATGTTCCACTGGCATTTGGTGGCTAGGTAAAGGCTTTGATCTGAAATCCTCCACTCCTGATCCAAGGCACGACCCTCTAGAGTAACAGTGAGCAGAAGCTGGTCATAGGCCACCAGAAGAGAGAGATAGACAATCCCCAGAAACCATCTTCTATCTCCTTGTATTCAGGCTTCAGAGAGCCATTGATAGAGCGGCCTAGTGAAGATGACCAACCCCACTGGTGCATACGGTTGCCAACTGCGATTAAATGTATTCCTGGAATTTTCATCACATCAATTGCCCCCATGCTCCAGCCATTAGTCGGCCAACACATCCATTCCTGTGACGTACTGCCTCCCTACACCAACTGGAAAGCAAAAATACTCATTACCCAATTGGATGATATTTGACCGTCAGTCAAACAGCCCTTTTTTCCCAATTTCAATATGTTTATATCTGGTAAAGAGAAATGTCTGAAGAAAATAACATAAAAAAACAATCTTTTTTAATATCTCAATGATTTTTTCTCCAGAGTTACACAGAGCAGTGTCCTGGAGATTGATCTTCAATTCCTGGAGGCTCCAGGCCAATCCTGGAGGGTTGGCAATCCTACATGGTGTACACAACAACAACTTGCATTTATGTAGTACCTTTAACATAGTAAAACATCCCAAAGTGCTTCACAGGAACGTTCTCAAACAAACCTTTGACACCAAGACACATGAGGAGATATTTAAACAGGTGACCAGAAGGTTGGTCAAAGGGAGGCTTTAAGGAGCCACTTGAAGGAGGAGAGAGGGAGAGAAATGATGAGGTTTCTGGTGGCTCAATGGAAATTGGGGATGCCAAGAGTCCAAGAAACACTATGTAGGGGGGAACAGGGGTGTGGGGGAGAGAGGCTGTTGACAAGGAGTAAACTAGAAAATGCTGAGGGAGTTAAAACTTATGGCGCAGAAAACTGAAGACACTTATTAAAAAATAGTGTAAAATATGAAGGAACCGAGTAGCATAGTGGGTTGGCATACTGCCCTTGACATATTGGCATCTGGGTTTGAGTCCAGCTTGGGATGACAGGTTGATAGCCACCTCTCTGTGCCAGCTGTTATCTGAAACAAGTTTGGGCAGTTTCAAACAGATCCTACAGGCAGCAAGCATCACTCTACAGGATTCAGAACAACCTGACACCAAAGAGTAGCAGGCACAGTTGCCCAAAACAAAATATGTTTTCAAACAGGCCAACAACTGGGTTAGCATGGCAGCAAGAGGAATCTGGCACGGGTCTGATGTCTGCCTAATAGGGTCACTGACAGCAACTTATAATGCCAACTTATAACACTAAACTGACCTTTCAGGTGCTAGTAAGCGAAGTGGGGGAGAAGTGTCAGATTGTGATTCCACTCTGTGCTTGGGGTCAAAGCAAAGTGTTGAGGCAAAATAGACTGAGCTTTGATCTGGGAATATTCGATAATGGCATTGGGTGAATGTTCTTTTCCGCACTACCCTCATGTGGTTAGCACAAACTAAAAGATTTACATTGTTCCATAGTATTTATAGCACAGAAACAGGCCATTTGGCTCAACTGATCCATGCTGTTGTTTATGCTCCACATGAGCCTTCTCTCACCCCTGTTCATCTAACCCCATTAACTTATACTTGTGCTCCTTTCCCTCTCATGTGCTCATCCAGCATCCCCTTAAATGCACCTCTGCAATTTGCCGCAAGTAGTCCATGTGGAGCTCCGCATTCCCACCACTCTCTGGGTAAAGACGTTTCTCCTGAATTCCACCTTGGGTTAATGAGTCACTATTCTAAATTGAAACTTCTTTGTGTGGGGATGGATGCTGTTTGTAATTGTAAGGAATAACTATTTGGTCATACATTGCTAGCATTGCTTTAACTTCCACTCAGGGTGCATGGCATCATTACTTGGTGCACGAACACAGTTTAATTCATGGGGTTTTTTCAGTTTGTATATTAGGCCAAATGACACACGACATTATCAGTCAGGTTCTGTAAGAGACACAGGGGCTCCTGGGAGCTGCAGGAGCTATTTATGCTTATCCAATGCATAAAACGACTAAAACCTGCACATGGCACAGATCACAGTAATCATAACCACCTCTGCTTTCCTAACATGTTTAGCAATGCTGTACAGTGTCATATATTTAGAGCAATGGCATTTGTATTTATGAACTTATAAAATAGGAGCAAGCCAACCGAGCTGATCTTCTAGCTCAACTCCATGTATGAGGGAATCAGTGCTGATTTTGGATTCAATTGAGCCGGTTGTCCAAGTTCTAACATTTGGGGCTCGGGACAGTGGCAGGGATGTGCCCATGTCCTCTTGTAAGCAAGGGATGATGGGTGAATGGGATATGGTGTGAGTTCGAAGACAGGCAGCATATACCTGAGTGAGCTCTTGTTTACAGAGAACGAAGGGCGGGAATGACAACCAAGGTCCAAGGCTTAAAAACAAAAAAAAAACTGCGGATGCTGGTAATCCAAAACAAAAACAGAATTACCTGGAAAAACTCAGCAGGTCTGGCAGCATCGGCGGAGAAGAAAAGAGTTGACGTTTCGAGTCCTCATGACCCTTCGACAGAACTTGAGTTGGAGTCCAAGAAAGAGTTGAAATATAAGCTGGTTTAAGGTGTGTGTGTGGGGGGGTGGAGAGATAGAGAGAGAGAGAGAGGTGGGGGGGGTGGTGGTGTGGTTGTAGGGACAAACAAGCAGTGATAGATGCAGATCATCAAAAGATGTCAACGACAATAGTACAATAGAACACATAGGTGTTAAAGTTAAAGTTGGTGATATTATCTAAACGAATGTGCTAATTAAGAATGGATGGTAGGGCACTCAAGGTATAGCTCTAGTGGGGGTTTTTTTTTATATATAATGGAAATAGGTGGGACCTATTTCCATTATATAAAAAAAAACCCCCACTAGGGCTATACCTTGAGTGCCCTACCATCCATTCTTAATTAGCACATTCGTTTAGATAATATCACCAACTCTTTAACTTTAACACCTATGTGTTCTATTGTACTATTGTCGTTGACATCTTTTGATGATCTGATTCTATCACTGCTTGTTTGTCCCTACAACCACACCCCCCGCCCCCCCCACCTCTCTCTCTCTCTATCTCTCCGCCCCCCACACACACACCTTAAACCAGCTTATATTTCAACTCTTTCTTGGACTCCAACTCAAGTTCTGTCGAAGGGTCATGAGGACTCGAAACGTCAACTCTTTTCTTCTCCGCCGATGCTGCCAGACCTGCTGAGTTTTTCCAGGTAATTCTGTTTTTGTCCAAGGCTTAAGCCTTGCTGTACCGGGTTGCTGGAAGAAATGCACTGCCTGAGAGTGTGGTGGAGGCAGATTCAATCATGGCTTTCTAAAAGGAATTGGATAATTATCTGGAGAAAAAAATTGCGGGGCTACAGTGAAAAGGTGGGGCTGGCTGGGTTGCTTTTGCAGAGAGCTGGTACAGATATGATGAGCCAAATGGTATCCTCCTGTGCTGTAACCATTCTATGATTCTGTTCTACAGGTGGGAGGCCAGCCAGGAGAGCACTGGCGTTCAGTCGTGTGATGAACAGGGAGTGCCCCCAGTAGGCATCCTGTTGGGGAAGAAGCAGAGGCCTTAGCATGTACATTTTGAACTTATCATTGATGGGGGCCAGGAGGAGCAGGAGTGACCAGCAAAAGGAAATGCTGTACCACTGTTGAGCCTGAATCTCCACTACCCATTCGCGAGACCCCGCCAACCGCCCCCACATGTCTTACCCATGTGCTGCAACCTTTGCCTCCTGGCAAGTGGTCAGCTGCCATGTCACGCCTGTTCCAGACAGCTAGCCAGTCAGTTCTAACTGTCCAGTGGCCATTTTCGATGGAGCCTCACATGAAGATTCCAGCCAGGGGAAACCTTGAGCATCAGCCCACAAAGAAGCGTTAAACTTCCCAGTTTCCTGGAATGACGCAGCACAGAAGGAGGCTACTGGATCTATTGTAGCTGAGCTCTTTGAAAGATTAATCACACTATCCCACTCCTTCCCCACAGCTCTGCACATTTTTCCCCTTCAAATGTTCATTTAATTCCTATTGAAAAGTTATTATTTAATTTTCTTCCACCGCCCTTTCAGGTCATGCATTCCAGATCATAACCTCTTGCTGCATAAACAAAAATGCTCCTCCCTGGGTTTTTACCAATTATCTTAATCTGTAATAAAGACAGAAAATGTTGGAAAAACTCAGCAGGCCTGGCAGCATCTGTGGAGAGAGAAATAGAGTTAATGCTTTGAGTCCGTATGACTCTTCTTTTATCTGCTTTTACATTGACTGTAGAGCCCATAAACTGTCCATTCGTCCCAACTAGTCGATACTGGTGTTAATATTCCTCACGAGTCGCCTTCTATTCCATCTCAGTCTTTCAATGTATCTTTCTATCCCCTTTTCTCTCATGTACTCATCTAGTGTCCTTTGGAAAGTATCTAAGCTATTTGCCTCAACCACTTCCTGTAGTAGTGAGTTCTACATTCTAACCACTCTGAATGAAGACATTTCTCCATATTTCCCTATTTAATTTATTCGTCGTTATCTTGTGTTCATGGCTCCTATTTCACCCAATGAAGCTACCAGATGTAGATGAGCACGTAAAATGACAAAGCTAACAAGCGATGAGCTTAGTTCAACATTGTTCAGTACATTTGGCCCAAATAGCAGCTGTCCAAACAGTGCAAAGTACAGCCCAGGGGAGCGGTTTTGAAAGGAAAGTGACCACTGCCGGAAATTCATAAAAATAATCTGGGTGGAAATTGCTGCTGAACATTTCCCAGGTTGTTAAATCTATATGATATATAATTCTATGAAATATTTCTATTTTACTGGGGATTTTTTCGCTTCCTGGAATAATCCCTACTGTCTAATAATATCCCACTTGCCTAATCTTAAGGAAAGGAGAGTGAACGACACTGAATGCCAGATCAGTCTACGTTCTCCCTGCCATGACAAGTGTCCTGGTGCCTTCCTTATTTCCAGGAGAATTAGCTGCCTTCCATGGTGGCTAGCACTACCTTCAGAAGGAAATTAGGTCAAGTTATTACATAGCTAAGCACTTCTTTTTGATAGGTCAACGTGGGCAAATTTGCAGGCTGGGCAAAATTTAGAGAATACATTGAGGGTCATTTGACTTTGGCCAAGAGGGCAGAATGGGTGATATGGGATCAGCCACTGGTTATCCATCTCCCTCTGTATCTATCCCTTTCTCTCTCTCTCTCTCTATCCATCACACACAGTCTTATCCCAGTGCTGACCCACAGTGCCCCAGCTGTGCCACCGAGTTCAAAATGGAAAAGATTTTCCTCGTGCTGGCATTCACAAAACCATAAATCAACAATATGGAGCATTCGCCAAAAAAAGAGAATAAGGAACAAAAGGGTAAGTTGGCTGAGCGCAGCCCGGACCACTTTCCAACTTTACAATCTCCCTTTGTGTGTGCAAAGAAACAGACAGCAGTGGCTGCCGGCTGGTACATAGCAAGCAGTCTAGCTCTGACGAAGGCGCTCTGGGACAAGACAGGAGGAAATCTCTATCAGTTTTAAGATATAAAAGCTTTGCTGTAGACCCCAAGCTGTCTCAGCTCAAGCTGTGTTTGCCTGCCTCTACTTCACAAAGCAAAAAAAAAAAACTAATTTACTTTGTCCTCTTGGGCTTTCAACAACAATAAATCATCTCGCTGCTCAAAGGCTACAGGAAAAGAAAAAGGTGGGGAATAGCACCCCACAGAACCACATCATGAACAAAGCCGCCCTGGTTCATTCTGACCCATCAAATGATGGCCCAAAAAGTGAGCACGGTGATGAGGGCGGCTCATTGAAACGGGAAGGTCAATTTGCAAAGGTCAGGCCTGATTCTTTCCATCCTGTCATTCCTCACGACTGAATAAAGCTATCTAGGGTTTTTATTCCTCCCTAATTTACAGCTGGCAACTGCTACCACGCAATCCCCTGCACAGCTGCGCAACCAAATAGGCTGCTGCTCGACGGAGATAAGTACAAATTGAAACCTCTTTTTTTTTCAAGAAAAGAAGAGTAGCTTCCCTGCTGGCCTCCCTCAGATACTTTAACAACCCATCAAGGAATTTGATAGTCTACTGGTTCAGGGCTGCTGAAGCAAAATGTTGCGTTGCACTGACACCCCCACCCTGTCTCAACGATGTGGATCTGGACAAGGCTGATATTTTATAAACGCAGAAAATATGAGCCTCTATTAATTAATTAACGAACTCATTGAGAGGCACACTTTGAATGCAGGATAAACAAAAGTAATTCCTTTCCCGGGATGGGGGGAGCGGGGAATGGAAATCCATGGAAATTTCCATCCATTTGGGTTAGCCACACGTAAATAAACGTCACCTCATATTCCAGGATTTGGTCTCCTGGTCCAATATCTCCCAGTATGCGGCTCGGTGTCAATTTTCATGCTCCTATGAATTGCCTTGGGACATTTTACTACATTAATAGTGCTATAAAAATGCAAGCTGTTGATGCTGATGTTGAAAAAAATTCTTATCTTTGTCATCAAACGAATCTAAAATCTGGAGTAGTTTCACAAGGATAATATTAACCCTGTGCCTCTCAGATACGCTTACATACACCAGTTATTGCATGATGAAATACTTCAGAGCCTGCGGGATATTTCGGAGGTGTGATAAGTTGATACGTAGTCGATGCTGGCTCAGCCAGCGAAACCCACATCCCACGAATGAATAAAAAAAAATCCTTTTCTCCGTGCAAGTAAACGCATATCAATCCAAATAATAAAAAATTTTCGAGTGCCTGCCCCCAGAGCTTCTTCAGGATCGGAGGCAAAATGTCTCTGCAGCCGACCGAGGCTTCAGCTGAGATGGGACAAATCCGGTGAGAGTCAGGAACACTGATCTGTGCCCAGAGCAGACCAACACCCCAATGTCCGATGGCCCCCTGAACATGGCGGGCAGAACATCCACCCACACAGGGCCCATGATGTCTTGGGAGGCGTTGCTGCTGGCTTTCCCACCGATGCAATTTGTGCGATTCCCAAATCCTTTCTGCCCCGCATTCTGGCTACGAGAAGGAATCCGGGGACCTGGATTTTCAGCTCGGTGGGTGGGTGGGCCCGCGCCCGATACGCACGAGCGTGAAATAGTGCACGATATTTCAGTTGGCACGCATGCGCGGGGGAGTCGGCAACGCACCCGCCGTCAATTAAGAGGCTGTTAGGCCCATTAATCAATTAATGAAATGGAATTTTTTCTCTGCCCATCCGACCTTATGGTTGGCGGGCAGGCAAATAGGCCAGGCGGCCTTTGGATTTTTGAGGAAACCACATCCATGGGCAGGATGAGGTTTCTGATGTTAATTAAAAATAAGATAAAAGTTTTTAGAACTCAAGTTCAACATGAACCCTGCTCATGTGACAGAGTCGCATGAGGGGACACGTTTTCCTTTTTTAAAAAAAAATAAATTTTTAATGTGGAAAATCTTCAGCTCTCTGAGGCAGCTCTGTGCCTTCTGGGAGCTTACAGAGAGCTCACCCTCCCCCCCACCTTCCCAACCACCCTCCCCCCCCCCACCCACCCTGGCAGCGCTGAGCGCTTCAGCGCACGATTCACGCCGGCTGGCCTTTAATTGGGTGAAATTGTGGTCGGGGGCCCGTTCACGGGCGCTCCTGGGCCCACCTGCCGTGCCCGCCCAACGAGGGGAAAATCCTCCCCCCCCCTGCCAGGCGAGAGTGGAACTGCAGCCCCAAAACGGCCACTAAGTTGGATGACTTGGCCTGGAAGATCTGAGAACTGCCACTTTGTTGGATCAACCTGTCTATGACGAGAGGGAGAAAGCTTTTTCAAAGCTTGATTCTGCCCCTTCCCCACCCCCCCTACTCCCCCACCTTTAACAGTGTCAACCAACAACACATCCTGAACCCTGCGTGCAGGCACCAAGATGTGCCCATCCTGGCAATATACACCCACAAAAATATTTAAATGAGGCAACCCTGTCTCCTCACCGTCTAAGGGTCCAAACACTCCTTCAAGTGAAGCAGCATTTCACTTGCATTTCCCCCAACTTAGTCTACTGCATTCGTTGCTCCCAATGTGGTCTCCTCTACATTGGAGAGACCAAACGTAAACTGGGCGACCGCTTTGCAGAACACCTGCGGTCTGTCCGCAAGAATGACCCAAACCTTCCTGTCGCTTGCCATTTTAACACTCCACCCTGCTCTCTTGCCCACATGTCTGTCCTTGGCTTGCTGCATTGTTCCAGTGAAGCCCAACGCAAACTGGAGGAACAACACCTCATCTTCCGACTGGGCACTTTACAGCCTTCCGGACTGAATATTGAATTCAACAACTTTAGGTCTTGAGCTCCCTCCTCCATCCCCACCCCCTTTCTGTTTCTTCCCCCTTCCTTTTGTTTTTTCCAATAAATTATATAGATTTTTCTTTTCCCACCTATTTCCATTATTTTTAAATATTTTTAAATCTTTTATGCTCCCCCCACCCCCACTAGAGCTATACCTTGAGTGCCCTACCATCCATTCTTAATTAGCACATTCGTTTAGATAATATCACCAACTTTAACACCTATGTGTTCTTTTGTTCTGTTGCCTGTGACATCTTTTGATGATCTGCTCCTATCACTGCTTGTTTGTCCCTACAACCACACCAAACCCCTCCACTTCTCTCCCCCCACCCAAACACCCCCCCACCCACATCCCCCTCACCACACACCTTAAACCAGCTTATATTTCACCCTTTTCTTGGATTCACTCAAGTTCTGTCGAAGGGTCATGAGGACTCAAAACGTCAACTCTTTTCTTCTCCGCTGATGCTGCCAGACCTGCTGAGTTTTTCCAGGTAATTCTGTTTTTGTTCTGATCTCCAGATAGGCCAGTGAAAGCAAAAGCAGTGGCTTGCAACATTACAGTAGGCCCAGGCTTTTTTTTTTAGCCCTCCATTAACCTCACACCCTTCGGAATTCTCTTTTCTTCCTCACTCACGCTCTCTTTCTAATGTATTTCATTTGGTTTTCTTCTGTGCAATAAAATCCATTTGCTCCATTGTATGTATTTTACATAATATACTTTGTAAAGCTTTACTCACCTATTTTTCTTTTCTCCAATCCTATTGTTTCTTTTGAGAGTTGGGGCAGCAAAAGTGAGATAAAAAAGGCTAGAACGTTACAGATTGTCCTGGTCCCATTCAAGATGGTACCAGGCCCCATGTCCTGTACTTCAGCACAGACGTAGTGCCCTATTCAGCAAGTAGCCTTGGCCCATGGCACTGGTAACATGTCAGAAATAAGGCGGGTCAACAGTTAGGCTCAAGCAATAGGCCTCTTGATCTCAAGTGTGGAGCACAGGCTAGATACTTACCTGTATAACACTGATGAATATACATTTATAACACCAGTCATTGATGGAGGGGAGGGGATGGTAGTAAACAGTGGGCTGGATTTTACATGCCCCCACCAGGCATCTTTTCAGTGGTGGGGAGGGGGGGACATAGGTCGAGTGGCTAGCCCACCACCTTCCTTGCCCATCCCCGAGCTCACCCTCATAATAATGATAAGTGGTAAGGTGCTGAAATTAACAGCCCGCCCACCATATGTAAATAAATAATTCAGGGTCATTTAGGATTGTTAACAAGCCTATTGACCTGAATCATATGCTGCCCACGCTGAAATACAGCTAGCCTGGGCAGTCGGGTGGAAGGTGGAAGTGGGCATGCTGTTTTTTAAGGCCTACCTGAATAAAGGCAGGAAGGACGGAGGGGCACTTATTTGGGTGGTGCCCTGCATGCATCGGGGCACGCCCCCAAACTATCACTCTCCCCCCACTTCCTTCGGTGCCGCCTGCCTGACACAACACGCACCCCCACCCCCCTCCCCCCCATCCCCTCTCCCTGGGCTCTGGGAGCCCACCCCACACTAAATCCCTGGGACTTAATTTCTTGGGGCACCCATGCTCCTCTGTGGCCTTCTTCCTGCAGTCCCCACTACCCAGATCTGGCGTTGCCGGGAGTGATGGAGCTGCCGGCCAATATCCCGAGAGCGGGACTGCCTCCCAAGTGAGGGGCAGAAATCCCACTCTTCGCCAATTTAGCTGCCCACAGCGTGCTGTGACTGGCATGAAGCAGGTCGGCTTCCAGCCCACTTTATTTCCGGGGGCGGGGAGGGTGGTGGGGACAGTCTGCGCCCCCTCCCCCCATGTAAAATGCAGCTCAGTGGTTCAGAAAGTTAGTGGTGTGAGAGGAAAGGAATCACCCGGTATCGAGTGTCCCATCTTGTAAACATTTCATTCCTCCTCAAGCCAGTTTGTACTTCCTGAAAATGGAGCCTATTGCATCTGATCCAGGGGCCTTCTAAACAAATAATGTTTGCTGAATTAACATGCCTTAAAATACATGGCTATGTTCCTCAGTTCCAAACACACGCCACATTTTATTATGTAATTGCCCAGGTTACCAGCAGAGGGGGGTGGCGATTCCCTTGCAAGCTCCTGGCTGAGGCCTATGCACTCAGCAGGTGGGATCCTGCCCTAGTGAAAGAAGAAAGGCACAAGCTGTTCAGTTTCTTTCACAACCCAGTGATACATAAAGAACCTAGATTGAGAAGTAAGTAGCAATGAAATAAAAACGCGTTTAAAAACATACAATTCACTGAATTCAATGTTTAAAGGACTGCATTGCTCGGACTTCCCTACGTGTTTTTTTTTATTCTTTCGTGGGATATGAGTGTCACTGGCAAGGCCAGCATTTGTTACCCATTCCTAATTGCCCTTCAACTGAGTGGCTTGCTTGATCATTTCAGAGAGCAGTTAAGAGTCAAGCATGTTGTTGTGGATCTGGAGTCACATGTAGGCCAGCAAGTAATGACCATCTCCAACAAGAGAGAATCTAACCATCACACCCTTGATATTCAATGGCATTACCATCCCTGAGTCACCCACTATCAACATCCTGGGGGGTTACCACTGACCAGAAACTGAACTGGACTAGCCATATAAATACTGTGGCTTCAAGAGCAGGTTAGAGGCTCGGAATCCTGCGTCACTCATCTCCTGACTCCCCAAAGTCTGTCCACCATCTACAAGGCACAAGTCAGGAGTGTGATGGAATACTGCCCACTTGCCTGGATGAGTGCAGCTCCAACAACAGTCAAGAAGCTTGACACCATCCAAGACAAAGCTGTCCAATTGTTTGTCACTCCTTCCACAAACATTCACTCCCTCCACCACAGACAAACAGTAGCAGCAGTGTGTACCATCTACAAGATGCACTGCAGCAACTCACCAATGTTCCTTAGACAGCACCTTCCAAACCCACGACCATTGCCATCTAGAAGGATAAGGGCAGCAGATAGATGAGAACACCACCACCTGAAAGTTCCCCTCCAAGCTACTCACCATCCTGACTTGGAAATATATCACCGTTCTTTCACTGTCACTGGATCAAAATCCTGGAACTCCCTCCCTAACAGCACCGTGGCTGTACCTACACCACCTGGACCGCAGCGGTTCAAGAAGGCAGCTCACCACCACCTTCTCAAGGGCCTTTAGGGACGGGCAATAAAAGCTGGCCTAGGCAGCGACATCCACATCCCATAAATGAATAACAAAATAAAAACTTCCTTCCCTAAAAGGCATTAGTGAACCAGATGGGTTTTTATGACGATTATTTCATGGTCACCATTACTAAAACTAGCTTTTAATTCTGGGTTTATTAATTGAACCCACGTCTTCAGAGCATTAGCCTGGTCCTCTGAATTGTTCGTCTAATGACATTACCACGACACCACCAACTCCCCCTAAATCACCATGCTTTGGTTTTACTGTTATTTCTGCCCTATTAATGAACAGAATGTTGCTGACATGTTTAGTTTAAAATAATAAAGGCAAAGTAATTTTCTTGTATAAGAAAATAAACTGCAAATGCTACAGATCTACATAAGAGCAAGTGTTGAAACTACCGCGTGGATCGCCAACATTTGAAAAGGGAAAAGGCAACATAACATTTTGAGAGACAGGTCAACACATTGTTTTTCTTCCCCTTGTGCTTAACTTAGTGGATAAACATCAAGGCACCAACCACACAGAAGGGATTGGGTGACACAAAAATACATCGGTTCATTTATTAAGGATTTGAGAAGTTGGTAGCAGTATTACAAAGTTGGAGAACTTGTGCTTATGGACACATTTCAGCTGGCAGCTTCCTCAAAACAAACTGAGGTTAAGTCTGAATCACCTGATACATTGCATCATTTCCCTTCTCGTATGTATACAGAAATAACAACGCCCATTTAAAGGTGTTCCACAACACGCACCTAAACAAAAAGCTGCGGATGCTGGAAATCCAAAACAAAAACAGAATTGCCTGGAAAAACTCAGCAGGTCTGGCAGCATCGGCGGAGCGTTCTTCGCCGATGCTGCCAGACCTGCTGAGTTTTTCCAGGAATTTCTGTTTTTGTTACGCACCTAAAGTATTCTCTTGTTCGAAACGCTGGCAGTGATGTCAATTTGTATTATTTTGCGTTTTTGTTGTTAATATTTCCGTACAGGCAGAGTCACAGAATCATGGGCTGGAACTTTCAGGCTCCTCCCACTGATGGGATCTTCCGGGTCCCACTGAAATCAAAGGACATTTGAATAGCTTGTCGCATCCGCACGGGGGATCCTGCCATGTGGGGCTGGAAAATTCCGGCCATGAAGCTGAACCAGAGGACGCCATTTGACCCAGGGATATAATTGGGTTAGAAGAAGTTCAGAGGAGGTTCACTTGACTGATTCCTGGGATGAAGGGGTTTTCTTATGAGGAAAGGTAGGACTTAGTGGGCCTGTATCCACTGGAGTTTAGAAGAATGAGACGTGATCTTATTGAAACATGTAAGATCCTGAGGGGACTTGACAGGGTGAATGCTGAGAGGATGTTTCCCCTTGTGGGAGAGACTAGAACTAGGGGACACAGTTTAAAAACAAGGGGTCTCCCATTTAAGACGGAGATTAGGAGAATTTTTTTCTCTCAGAGTGTCATTAGTCATTAGTGGAAATCTCTTCCCCAGAGAACAGTGGAGGCAGGGTCATTTGAATAGTTTTAAGGCTGAGTTAGATAGATTATTGATTCACAAGGGAGCCAAAGGTTATAGGGAGTAAACAGGAAAGTGAAGTTAAGGCCACAATCAGATGAGTCACGATCTTTTGGAATGGCAGAGCAGGTTCAAGGGGCTGAATGGCCTACTCCAGCTCCTAATTTATATGTTTGTACATTCCTGTGTCAATTCTTTGAAAGAGCTACCCATTTCATTTCAACTCCCCTGCTCTTTCCTCATAGGCTTGTAACTTTTCCCCTTCAAATATTTATCCAATTTCTTCTGAAAGTTACAATTGACTCTGCTACCACCCTATCAGGCAGTGCATTCTAGATCACAACTCAATGTAAAAAAAAAATCTTTCCTAATGTCATCTTTGGTTCTTTTGCCGATCAACTTAAATCTGTGACCTCTGGTAACCAACCCTTCTGCCTCTGGCATTCAAAAGCCTCTATCTCCCCTTCATCTTCTCTGCTCTCAGGAGAATAAACCCAGCTTCTCCAGTCTCATCACTCAGGCATTTTTAATGATACCATGCAGCTCCCTGAAATTCTTTCTGTTGCTTTATGCGGCACTGCCAACTCTCCTCGTCCCAAAGGGAATGCTGAAGGATGATCCAAGTGGAAATCTCAGGCAGCAGCGGAGTAGAACTGAAGATTCAGGTACGGCTGCTTCAGCACCTGGACGCTCTGTTGGGATTCTGTATCAGAATCTAGAGTGGGCAACACTGCTTCCATTTTCTCCGTACATCGTACCTTATAGCACCACTCACCACCCCCAGCTCAAAGTAGGCTTGAGACTCCCTCCCAGGCCCCTGTCTTTGCTGTACATCTGCCTGTTAGGAAGTGTGTGTGTGTTTATGTGTGTTTGTGTACGTGTGTGTGTGTGTGTGTGTGTGTGTGTGTACGTGTGTGCGTGTGTGTGTACGTGTGTGCGTATGTGTGTGTGTGTACGTGTGCATGTGTGTGTACGTGTGAGTGTATGTGTGCATGTGTGTGTATATGTGTGTGTGTATGTGTGTGTACATGTGTGTGTGTGTGCGTGTGTGTGTACATGTGTGCGTGTGTGTGTGTACGTGTGTGTGGGTATACGCGTGTGTGTGTGTGTATACGTGTGTGTATGTGTGTGTACGCATGTGCGTATGTATGTGTATGTGTGCATGTGTATGTGTGCATGTGCGTGTGTGTTGGGTTGGGGAAACAAAAGCATTCATAATGCCATACAAAATGGAATCAGCAACTAGCAGATTACAAGTACTCTAATGATGAGAACTTATATCAACAATTCATTTCTTTAGTATCCCAAGGATCACAGTAATCAGGAAAATCCTACACCGAACATTAGCAGTAAAGGAGGTGACTGAAAGCCTAGTGGAACATACAGGCCCTGATTTTAACTCCAGTAAGGTTTTGGGAAGATATTGAGGAACATTGGAAACTCACACACTGCCCTAGAATTATTGAGCTAGGCTATTTTAACTTGCAGACAATCGTACAAATACATACACAAATTTCTCTTTAGGGACAATTAACCATTAAGAATTGTGCTCACTTTGTGAAGGAACTGGATCCTCAAGCTGGAGTCAATGCTAGTAGACGTGAATAAGCATACATCCCATGTTCTCAACACTCTCCCTCTCTCTCAATGTTTTTACAACACAATGCTCTGCCCAAAACAAAGTCCAGTGAGATACCTCAAGCCACAGCAAGGGACAACACAAAAGTAACTATTCACTATCAACAGTGTACACCCAGGAATTTTGGGAGCCGGGGGGTGAGACTGGTTTAAGCCAGCAAAGGGAAACGGACTTGTGACGAGCTGACAGCCTGTTACACATCACGCCAGGTTTTATTTCCCATTGACTTGGAAAACACTGCCAAGGTTTTTAATTTCAAACCAAGTCAAAGCAACAGTGAGGCGAGGGCGGGACCTTTCAGGAAGCAGGGTTTCCCGCCCCCTCACCAAAGAGTCAGTGGAGACCACATCCCCGTCGATCATAGCAACCTTGCAGCCAGTTAATGCTCTGAGGAGGGTTAGTTGGTGGAGAAGGGTCTACCCCAGCATGCCACACACCACCCCCCACCACCCCATCCTCACTCGGGCAGAAATCCCATCTCGGAGGGCTCTCAGCCAATCTGATTGTATCCTTGGCTTTATTAATAGGGGCATAGAGTACAAGAGCAGGGAGGTTATGCTGAATTTATATAAGACACTCGTTAGACCTCAGCTGGAGAATTGTGTACAGTAGTGGGCACCACATTATAGGAAGGATGTGAACACATTGGAGAAGAGGTTTACAAGAATGGTTCCAGGGAAGAGAAACTTCAGCTATGAGGATAGATTGGAAAGGTTGGGACAGTTCTCCTTGGAGAGAAGAAGGATAAGAGGGAATTTGATAGAGATGTTCAAAATCATGAGGCGGCTGGACAGAGTGGATAGGGAAAAGCTGTTTCCACATAAAAGTATCAAGAATGAGAGGGCACAGATTTAAAGTGATTTGCAAAAGAAGCAAGTGTGACATAAGAAGGAACTTTTTCACATAATGAGTGGTTCGGGTCTGGAATGCACTGCCTGAAAGTGTGGTGGAGGCAGGTTCAATCGAAGCTTTCAAGAGAGCATTGGGTGATTATTTGAATAGAAACAATGTGCAGGATAAAGGCAGGGCAATGGCACTAGGTCATAATGCTCATTTGGAGAGCTGGTGCATACACGATGGGCTGAATAGCCTCCTTCTGTGCCATTAAAATACTGTGATTCTGTGCTTGGATAGCAGCTCTGTACTCCCAGCAGCTGCAGTAGCCAGGACAGGCACAGCACACAGACCCTAGAGTCTAATTCCCAGAGTTCAGGGCCAGGTAGGTATGGGGTTGGGGGGGTGGTGGGGCATTGGGGGTGGGGTATCATGGTAGGGAGGGTCGGAGAAGCCTGGGGGCGGGGGTGGGGGGGGAATGGATGCGTGGGGAGAGGGCATGGCGTCTTGTTTTGAGGCCAGCAGGAGAGAGAGCATCTGGTATGGAAAGGGGGCCCCCTAAGGAAGGTGCCCCCTCCCTTCCCACTTGAGGGCTGAATGGGGTGACCTGCCGGGCTTCTCCCCACCCTTGAACTCCTCCCACTAGCCTCAGAATTGAGGGTGGGTGGGAAGCGACCCTTAAGTGGCCAATAATTGGGTTGCTTCCCACCCAGCCTCAACTCTGAAGCCAATAATGGGCCACTTAAGGGCCTCACTGTGGCAAGGACATGTGGGCTGCCCTAGGTTTCCGCCATAATGGCCCCCACCCCTCACTCCTACAGCCACCCTCCCACCCCAGTAAAATTGCAGACAGAGAGCGGCAGGAAAGCCACCCAGAGAAGTTCATGAGCCTCCACCTGCCAACTCACCGGCCAAAGATTGTAAAATTCCGCCATAGTAACTTTAACTCTGTGAACTGCAGTGAAAGGAACATTGAGTGCAGTTAAAAAGAAAACCAGTTGCCAATTCACCGTGAGCCTGTTTCACTCTGCTGATGTCAACTAATTTCACTCCCCTGGAGTTTTGAGATTGTAACCTTATCACATTATAGGAAGGATGTGAACGCATTGGAGAGAGTGCAGAAGAGGTTTACAAGAATGGTTCCAGGGATGAGAAACTTCAGTTATGAAGATAGATGGGAGAGGTTGAGACTGTTCTCCTTGCAGAGAAAAAGGCTAAGAGGAGATTTGATTTTTGTGAGATTTTACTTGTCTCTGGAAAAGGCTAAATCCACAAAAGCTGCCATAATAGTCTTCGTCAACAAATTTTGCATAGAGAAGTTCAAACATTTCCATTGTTGATTTTCAGATCAATATATCATTTGAAATAAGGCACACATATTGCTCAATGTGTCTTAACGATATTATTATGCGTTTAATAAGGTCATGACATCCACTGTAGGAGTATTATAAAGTCACCCACAAAATGCCCGCACCCATCCTTAGAAAACCCATTATCAAAATGTTAAAAAAGAGTTGTTTAAGGGGCCATGACCTCTGATAAAACCTCCCGCAAGACACTGCTGTACAGACATAAATAGCTACATAATACCAGTGATGAAGTCTGTCCTTACAATTATTTTAAAACATTAGCCTCTTCTTCCCTTGCTTTGTGTCTGGGTCCAGTTCTTCCCACCCTCTGGCAAGAGCTTATGTCATGAGTGTGGTCAAGCTATTTGACCACAGAGGAACTACCAAGTCAAGCACAATCTGATTGTTAACCCTGTTGTAATATGCCTTAAAGCGATGGCATGCTGCTATACCTTAAAGTCATATGCACATTGTGGGTTCATTTATTAAGAAAAGGCATGTGTGAACATGGACAGAAAGTTTGAAGATATCAGAGCTGCAGAGGGCTGTGGTTGCTGTGTTTTGCTCCAGGCCAACGTGAAACTGAGGCTGGATCACATGACACACTTCCCTTAAAGTGATGACATGCTCCTATCCCTTAAAGGCATATTGCAACAAACCCCACCTCCATAGTCGAGCACTTTTTCAGCTGGGGTCCCTACACAGCAAGCAGGACTCTGAACCACTTCCCTTCTCAAGCCCAGTTGCAGTGAGGCCAGTTGTAGTATCCCTACTGCCATCCCCTGCACAGGTCAGCAGCCTTAGCACTGACCTATGATTAAAGCTACTGTGTCCCTGTATGCCTAAGATATGCACTGGGACTGTGGAAAGAGGATCAATAGTAACTTTCAAAAGGGAATTGGGTTGAACTTGAAAAAGATAAAATTGCATTGTTATGGGGAAACAGTGAGTGGGCAGGGGGAGGTGGCGTTGGGGGAGAGGGGGTTGTGAATAATTGGAAAACTCTTTCAAAGAGCCAGCATAGACACAATGGACCAAATGGCCTCCTTCTGTGCTATGTGGGTCTATGATAGTTTTTGCTGACTGAACCTATAATTTGCATTGATATTTTACTTTTAGTACAGAAAAGCATCCCAAAGCACATTTAGAAATCTTAGGTGTAATTAAAAACAATTATTAAATATGAGTATCATATGACAAGAGTCAAACTCCAGCAGATAATATGATGGCACACCGTTATGTCACTTCTCATCCAAGATTTCCACAGTGCCAACAATAATGCATCTCAATCAGGTATTCACTTCATAAACCAAAAGACATTTTTTCTCTTCTGTGGCTCAGTGGGTAAATGCACTTCCTGCTGTAGTATTGAACCATGCACAACAGGAAGGTCTCACAATGGATATAATCAATGCTGATCTAAGTGACCTCCATTAGCCCAAACCTATGAGCCTTATAATTGGTCTCACTCAACAGCCCTTTAGGTGGGAAAACATCCCACAGTCCTTGTTCCTGATGCTCTCCAGCGACTTTATGTGGCAAAGGGGTGGAAGTCTGCTAAGGGCAAGGGGCAGGGCAGTGATGGTGGGCAGGGTTGCTCATCTCTGACACCCCTTTAAGGCCAGGGAGACTGGGTAATCAGATGAGCCACTAATGGTGCCTCTGCAGTCTCAAAAGCCAACAAGAGACAGCACCTTTGGAGGACGGTTTTGGGGGGGGAGGGGGCAAGTGTGCTGGGGCAACTGGAAGATAAGATAATGCAAACATTTAAATCCACACCCAACCCAATCCATTAACTTTACTTCAGTCATTGTCTAATTAGAATATTAAGGACGACCCAGTGACTGATATTCCCCCCCTCAATAAAATATCAGTGACAACTACCTCCACGACTCTCACTGTCAGCAGGCTTCACCTGAATGGGTCGATTCATCTAGAAGACAAAAAAAGAGAAATTGGAGATTAGAATTTCTATTGAAAGTAGCATCTTTAGCGTGTTATAAATCACAATGTCACTTCAAGGCACCAGCTACACATTTCAAGTCATTGACAACATCTTACTTTGCAAAAAAAAATTAAATCAACAGTCCTTGCTGCACTGTTAC
This sequence comes from Carcharodon carcharias, assembly GCF_017639515.1. Taxonomy (NCBI): domain Eukaryota; kingdom Metazoa; phylum Chordata; class Chondrichthyes; order Lamniformes; family Lamnidae; genus Carcharodon; species Carcharodon carcharias. Next base: position 131,775,494 of record NC_054480.1, on the reverse strand, counting down.
ATGCAAGACATCACCAATCCCACTGGGGAAGAAAAGAAAGAGATTTGTATTGAGTTAATAAATATTTTCTTCAAGGCGTATTATCTGGGGCCTTCTAATCAGCTTCATTCTTAAAATAGTGATTGATTGGCACAATTGCTGGATGCCTCAGAAGCCATTCACATTCCTCCAGTCCAGGTCTGCCATCTCCCGAGACTCGGGGCGGACAAATCTGGGTACTTGTTGCTTTGTGTTAGATATGAAGCCAGGCGGAATTTCCATATCCCCCTGGAGCTCAGAGGCATGACTCCATGGATATTGATGGGAGGGGTACTGAGCCACTCAGGCCACAGACGTCCAGGGCTCATTCCGTGATCATGTTTCCTGTTTCAGAGAAGTGGACCGGCAATCTTCCTATTTAGTGCGGAGATCCAACAAAGTGGGGCTTCCATCAGCGCCTTCATGTCAGCCCACATCCCAGTGCTCATTAAGTGTGCACATTGGGATTCTGCTGGGATGTCCATTGTCAAGAGGGAGACTTTCAGTACAAAGCAGGAGAATCTTGGCAGTGCCACTTCAAGCCTCAGAGGTGGAGTTGCCAACCCTCCCAGAATGGCCATGAGCCGGCTGGAATTGGCATCAATCTCCCAGTGGCCAAAGAAAGCAAGGAGATTTGAACACAATGTTTTAAAGAAATCAGTCCCATAATTCATCACAAGCAACCATCAAGGGGAAGAACCTACAACTCCTATCGTGAGGCATTGCCACACGGTGACATCGCATACGCACAGCACCGCCCAATCAAATTCAAACCTTGAACCAATGAAAAGACATGGGGAAACCATTTGCTGGGATTTTAGTGGACTGAGGATTGGTGGGGTTTGAATTTCATTGAAGGATCAGGAGCGAGCAGCGAGCGTTAGTCTGAGTGAGATGGGCACGAGTAGGGGCTTGGATCACTTCATTTCATTAAAAAAACAGATGGAGAGAGAAAAAAAATGTTCTCTTCAGTTTTAGCAGCGTTTAATATCCCAGTTTGAAACAAAGGTGTTGAATCTTGTATCCAGTCCCTTAAGAGTGAGTAAAGCTTTCTTTTCCTCTGAACTTTAATCATTATTCAACCTTGTTGCACATTTGTCCTATTTGCCAAATTAAAGGTGGTTTGTTTTCCTCTCTCACAGTTCCTTAGAACCTGCCAGGTTTCCATGACATCACTTCCACCAACGTCTCCCAGAATATGAGTTGGCAACCCTACTCAGAGGAGCCTCGGGCCTTCAACAGGTTAGTGTTGGGGCTACTGAGAAGAAAACAGATAGAGAGGGGCCCACTACAAATCTCTTATGCTCCATTCCAGAGCTGCTTCTACTGCTTCCCAGGAATTTTATTTTCTTTTTATTTCTTCATGGGATGTGAGCATTGCTGACAAAGCTAACGTTTGTTGCCCATTCCTAATTCCCCTTGAGAAGGTGGTGGTGAGCCACCTTCTTGAACCATTGCATTCCATGTGGTGTAGGTACACCCACAGGCCTGTAAGGAAGGGGGTTCCAGGTTTTTCCAGAAGAAAATCCTGATCTGGATAGTAAGGCAGCAACCCAACTTCATTTCCCTGCTGTTTCTGTCATGGTCCTGCCCCAATTTTGTGGAGAAAAGTTCTATTCTCCTCCCCACCCATTGCAGTGTCAAACACTCCCAGATAGGCTACTGCAGTCAGATAACGTAAAGACCCTCTATTCTTCCCCAGTAATGTGGCTCAGTTCCAGACCCAGAAGAATGACACTGGTTGCACCAGTGTGACATTTCTCCATTTCCCACACTAGCCACTCTGCGGTCCTTCTGTGCGAGATTTCCTGTTAGAAGAAGCTTTGCGATGTCTGACCTAGCTACCAAGTGGATTCAGAGTGACCACTCTAATTCCACATTGGACCCAGGAGGATCAGTAACCAGAGGACATGGATTTGAGGCAACTCGCAAAAGAACCATAAGCAGCTTGAGCAAACTTTTTTTTACACTGCGTTGTTATGATCTGGAATGCACTGACTGAAAGGGTAGTGCAAGCAGGTTTAATAGGAATTTTCATCAGAGAAATGGATAAAAATTTGAAGGAAAGAAATACAGGGCAATGGGACAAGAGCAGGGGAGTGGGTCTAATTGGATAGCTCTACATAAGAGTAGACACAGGCATGATGAGCCAAATAGCCTCCTGCTGTGCACCAATCTATGAATCTATGGGCAGAATTTTCCCCCCGTCTGGGGGGAGGTTCAGGAGCAGGCTCGTGCAGGCACACCTCCGCGCTGCCATTTTACATGGGGGGCCAGTTAAGGCCCGTCCAGCGTGATGCCCATCAGGAAGCACGATGCACTCTCTGAGCGAGCAGGGGGGGAATTCCCTAAGCTGAAAGTGCTCTCTTTCACGCATGCACCTGCAAGGGCGTGCTCATCTCCCTGAGGCTAAGTGCTGCCTCAGGGAGATTGGCGCCAATTTAAAAATGTTAAAAGCAGAAAAATAAAATTTCCCTGACATGTCCCCTCATGTGACACCATCACATGAATTGGGACATGTCCATCACTTTCAGTTAAACATTTATTAAATTTTTAAAAACCTACATGAAACCTCATCCCACCCATGGATGAGGTTTCATGCTTTTTCTGAAACCCGCCAACCAACCTTAAGGTTGGACAGGCAGATCCTTTAACTATTGCAATTGGTTTTTAAGTGGCCTCAATTGGCCGTTGACAGGTTGGTGGGTGCACAGCTGATTCGGCTGCATCCCCACCGACCTGAAAATTGAAATGGGGCGGGGTGACGACGGGAGTTCCGTCTGATGTCATCCCGCGTCATTTTACACATCGGCAAGCAGGCCCCGCACGCCGACCAGGAAATCCTGCCCTATGAGTCTTTCATCCCATCGGTCTAAACTAGATTTGAGCTCAGGTCCCACATGTGTAAAATCAGTGACTAACCCATAACATCATCTAACTCTCAAGTATTTTTTTGCTGAGCAGAGGAGTTTGTGGCTTTGTAAGCATATATCCTTTGTAAAAACAACTTCACTCTGACAAGTGCCAGCCTTGGCTCACTGAAGGGATGCTTGCTTATAGATCAAAAGTTCAAACCTCATTTGAGGGCTAGAGCACATAACCCATGCCAACATTTCAATGGAGTAATGATGGAGTACTGCAGGTACTGCGGAGGTGGTATCTATCGAGTGAGGTGTTAAATTGAAGCTCCCCTCTGCTTTCTTAGATGTATGAAAAGACCCCAGGTAGAATTGTCAGCCACTGCTGGCAATGGGCATCATGGCGGACAATTCATGGAGGGACGGCCAAAAATTGGTTCCAAGTCATCGCGAAACCAGTTAACCATCGTCCACTCCGCCCGTCAATGATGGGCCATTTGCATCTCATTTTTGTCCGTCCCTCCATATCCTACTCCCCTTCCAATGTCGGGAACATAATTTCAATCCGTTTGCATCTCATCATCTTGCCTGCCCGCTGTAATCATCCCTCATGTCGAATTTACCTCCCACGTCGGCGTAACTTCAGAACGACTTGATTCACAACAATGTTTAAAAGGTGTGCATCTGGCGAGCTGAACTGCCAAGGGAACTCGGAGGTGAGTGCACACTAAGGTTGCGCAGCGCTCATGAGTGTCGCCCGTACGAGTTTAGGGAAGAGGCATTGCGCATTCAGGCGAGGGCACAGGCAAGTCGCTTTGTCCCGGCTGGCTGCCAGTGTGGTGCCAGGGACAGGACTGCGCCATAGTTGGGGCGGGTGAGCGGGGGTGGGGCGATGCAAGCACATGCCGTGTTGGGGGAGGGAAGCGGCCATGCATTATGGAAACCTTGTGCAAAGTGACCATTTTTCTGCAGCTGAGACAGTTCAGACACAGCTACAATGACACATGCTTCGATTCAGGCCTCTAGCCTCTCTGCCCACTCAAGCAAAGCAAAAACGTTAAAGTGCCACCAAATGCTCTTAAACTTTTCATCCCTCGGGCGCAGACTGCAAATTAATGAGTGTTTTAGGGATCTTGGATCCCTGACGTCTTCCAGGATCCACAGAGGCGCCTTGGGGACATGGGACCCGCAGAGGACGTAGCTGTTGATGCCTGTCCAGTAACCTCCGACTGCAGCAGAGAGAAGACATAACGAGGCTCATGCTGCAACTCGCACCTTGGTGGAGCAGACCCTCGGGATGCTGAAAAGGAGGTTCCGGTGCCTGGGCCAGTCTGCTGGAACCCTGCAACACAGCCCACAGAGGGCGTCACGCATCATCATCGCCTCCTGCGCCCTTCACAACCTGGCGCTGCAACAGGGAGAGGAGCTGGCTGAGGAAGAGCTGCAGGAGCCATATGTCTCCTCCAGTGTGGGGGACATTGATGGAGATGAGGGTGATGCAGGCCTCGAAGGCATGGGTGATGGTGGTGAGGTCATAAAGTTGTCCAGACGAGGCAGGCCGGCTGGGGAGGCCTTCATAGCTGCTGGACTCATGAAGGTTAATGATGACAAGCAGTGAGGGCAGTCCATAGGTCCTCACATTTCATCTGTGAATGTCTGACTCCAGTCTGGCTGATGGCAGCTCGCTTGCGCCCTGCGAACAGGGTCATATCATGGAGGTGCAGTGGGGAAACTTTAACTCCTCCTGATCCCATGGTGTTCTTTGTGAGCTGAACCCTTTAGGAACGATATGGCGCGAAAAGCCGCCATTGCGGCCAGCGGGTAAAACACCTTTTTTCCCACCCGCTGGCCGCACTTTGTGCAAATCTGGGGGATGATTCTGCACCACCACCCCCCCACCCCCCCACCCCGATCCCACCATTGCAATATTTGAAGAGCAGCAGGGGAGCTGCACTGGCTAACGTTAATGTGCCAAACTAAGGAAACTGAGTCTTCAACATACTGCGACTTGTGGGACGTGAGCGTCACCTGTAGCTCAGTCGGTAATAGTCTCACCTGAGTCGGAGGTTGAGGGTTGCAGTCCCTCTCCAGGGGCAGGATTTTTACCTTGTCGGGCAGGCCCAGGAGCCATCGCAAAGCTGACGGCCGCCCTCGATCAGGCCCTGAGCCCGATTTGATGCCAGTTAGCTGCAAGGCTGAGCGCCGTCAGGGGTGGTTGGGGGGAGGGAGGAGCATGGAAGGAGGGCGAGCGTGGAAGTTTGTGCATGTGTGCAGGTGCGCGCGTGCTGAAACCTCCCTGACGGCACAGAGCTGCCTCAGGGGGCTGAAGGTTTTTAAAACACAAACGAAGAATTTTTAAAATTTTAAAAACCGGCCCCCTCATGTGATTCTGTCACGTTGGCAGGGACGTGTTATAAATGAGATTCGAACATTTTTATTGTATTTTTAATTCCTGTTGAAAATGAGGTTTCATAAAAAATCCAAAGGCCGCCTGGTCGATCCGAGCGAAAATTTCCATTTAATTATTAACTTAAGGGCCTTAAGAGGCCTGTTAATTGTCGGCGGGCGTGCTTGCTGACTCCCATGCGCACCCACCGACCAAAATATCACGTGAGCCGTGATGGCGTCGAGACACTAACCCGACCCCCGACGTCATCGTGCATCATTCTATGCTCGAGGGGGTCAGGAACACGTCCACCCGCTCAGCTAAAAATTCTGCCCCTTAGGACTTGAGCACAAAAATCTGGGGCTGATACCAGAGCACTATAGTAATGTAGTTCTGAAGGAATGCTGCACTGTCAAAGCTGCTGCCTTTCAGATGAGATGTTAATGTGAGGCCCTGTCTGGTGCCCATAAAAGATCACAGCATTATACCAAAGAAGGGAAGGGCACGGGAGTTATCCCAGTTAAATAGTCAATGGGCAGGATCTTTAGGTCAGCAAGCGGGGGGTGGGGGGGTGGGGCAGGACCTGCTCGCCGACCCGTAAAATGACGCGGGATGACATCAGGCAGAACTCCCGACGTCACCCCCGCCTCATTTCCATTTTCAGCCCGGCGGGGGTGCAGCCAAGTCAGCTGTGCACCCGCCAACCTGTCAACGGCCAATTGAGGCCATTAATAAAACAATTTGGGTAATTGACAGGGCTGCCCGTCTAACCTTAGGGTTGGTGGGCAGGCTGGGAGCCCTGAAGGGCTTCGGAAAAAGCATGAAACCTCATCCACGGGCGGGACAAAGTTTCATGAGGGTTTTTAAATTTTTAATAAAGGTCTGAGTTAAAGTGATGGACATGTCCCAACTCATGTGACAGTGACACATGAGGGGACATGTCAGGGAAATTTTTTAAACATTTACCTTAAAGGTTTTAATTCTGAGCTGATCTCCCTGAGACAGCACTTAGCCTCAGGGAGATGAGTGTGCTCTATCATGGGCATGCGTGGAACAGCGCACTCCTGGCTGAGGGAATCCCCACCTGCCCGCATAGGGAGCACATACTGCTTCCTGGCAGATGTCATGCACTCCTGAACTTCCCTCCGACGGGGGGGAAAATTCTTCCCAATGTTTATCCCTGAATTAACGTCCCAAATACAGATTATCTGGTCATTATCACATTGCTACTTCTATGCAAATTGGAGGCTGTGTTTCCTACATCACAACGGTGACAATCACTTCATTTGGCTGTAAAGCACTTTGGACATCCTGGTCATGAAAGGCACTGTATAAATATAAGTCTCCCTTTACTGTGTGCAAACTGACTGCTGCATCTGCCAAATAAGGAGAATGACTACATTTCAAAAATTACTAGTTGGCTGGAAAACACTTCTGGGTGCCCTGAGATATGAAAGGTGATCCTTAAATGCCCGCTCTTATATACAGTCTCGTTAATAGAACAGTTCAGGCCAAGTATTCCTGTTCAATAATTAGATGGCACATTTTGCCAGGCTTACAGTCAAAATCCCATGCCGTCACCTCTTCCCTGGAGCATGTTAAATAAGTTACATAAGGTGAGCTAAGAATGAGAAAAGGCTTTTGGATCCATCAAGAACCATCACATTTATCCCTAACGCTCCCATTTTTGGTGCCACTAATGTTCGCTTATTCCGACAATTCCCTGAATTATAGAAAATTGAAGCATGAAAAGCTAGATGTTGAAAGTTCTTTATTTTTAACTGTTCACTGTTATTGGTTGTCACAGATTGACACAAAGAGGGCCATGGTTCATTCGCAGCCTCTGTCACATTCTGTAGTAGGACTTGTTAGTGATGCGGAATTCCTGCCCCCTGCACCAACTCTTGCCCACCCCCACCACCAACCACGCATAACCCAAACCCCCACCCCCTCCTGTCACAATTCAGTCACTAGACCCTCTGTAAATACTGACACACTCCCAGGGACCCCCTCTAAAAGCTGACACGTTCTCAGAGTCCCACTGTAAATACTGACAAACTCATGGGGTTCCTCTATAAATAATGACACACTCCTGGGGTCACTCTGTGAATGCTGACACAGTGCCGGGGAACCTTTGTAAATACTGACACACTCCCGGGGAACCTCTACAAATACTGACACGCCCAGGGACCCTCTGTAAACACTAACGCACATCCAGGGACCCCCTCTAATAACTGACACACTCCCCTGGGACTCTCTGTAAATACTGATATACTCCCAGGGACCCTCAGTAAATACTGACACACTCCCAGGGGCCCTCTGTGAATGCTGACACACTCCCAGGGACCCCCTCTAAATACTGACACACTCCCAGGGACCCCCTCAAAATACTGACACTCCCTGGGGCCCTCTGTAGATACTGACACACTCCCAGGGACCCTCAGTAAATACTGAAACACTCCCAGGGACCCCCTCTAAATACTGACAAACTCCCTGGGGCCCTCTGTAAATACTGACACACTCCCAGGGACCCCCTCAAAATACTGACACACTCCCAGGGACCCTGTGTAAATACTGACACACTCCCAGGGACCCTGTGTAAATACTGACACACTCCCAGGGACCCTGTGTAAATACTGACACACTCCCAGGGACCCTCTGTAAATACTGACACACTCCCAGGGACCCTCTGTAAATACTGACACACTCCCAGGGACCCTCTGTATATACAGACACACTCCCAGGGACCCTCTGTATATACAGACACACTCCCAGGGAACCTCTGTAAATACTGACACACACCCAGGGACCCTCTGTAAATACTGATACACTCCCAGGGACCCTCTGTAAATACTGACACACTCCCAGGGACCCTCTGTAAATGCTGACACACTCCCAGGGACCCTCTGTAAATACTGACACACACCCAGGGACCCTCTGTAAATACTGATACACTCCCAGGGACCCTCTGTAAATACTGACACACTCCCAGGGACCCTCTGTAAATGCTGACACACTCCCAGGGACCCTCTGTAAATGCTGACACACTCCCAGGAACCCTCTGTAAATGCTGACACACTCCCAGGGACCCTCTGTAAATACTGACACACTCCCAGGGACCCTCTGTAAATACTGACACACTCCCAGGGACCCTCTGTAAATGCTGACACACTCCCAGGGACCCTCTGTAAATACTGACACACTCCCAGGGACCCCCTGTAAATACTGACACACTCCCAGGGACCCTCTGTAAATACTGACACACTCCCAGGGACCCTCTGTAAATACTCACACACACCCAGGGACCCTCTGTAAATACTGATACACTCCCAGGGACCCTCTGTAAATACTGACACACTCCCAGGGACCCTCTGTAAATACTGACACACTCCCAGGGACCCTCTGTAAATGCTGACACACTCCCAGGGACCCTCTGTAAATGCTGACACACTCCCAGGGACCCTCTGTAAATACTGACACACTCCCAGGGACCCTCTGTAAATACTGACACACTCCCAGGGACCCTCTGTAAATGCTGACACACTCCCAGGGACCCTCTGTAAATACTGACACACTCCCAGGGACCTTCTGTAAATGCTGACACACTCCCAGGGACCCTCTGTAAATACTGACACACTCCCAGGGACCCTCTGTAAATGCTGACACACTCCCAGGGACCCTCTGTAAATACTGACACACTCCCAGGGCAGAATTTCGCCCATGTCAGGCGGGGGTCGGTGGGGGCAGTTGGCAAGACGACCACCACCTGCGATCGAGGCCGGACGAGGACTTCATACTGGTTGGCCAATTAAGGCCTGCCCAGCAACGAAACTGTGCGGCATCGCTCAGAGTTGCCTGTGCGATGGGTAGGGAGAGAGTGCGAGTGGAGCGAGCGTGAACTTTCTGCGTGCGCACAAGTGCCATTTGCAAATCTCCTTGAAGCACAGAGCTGTCTCAGGGAGAAGAATAGATTTCAAAAAATATATTAAAGACTTTATAAATGTTATAAAGCATGTCCCTGTTCATGTGACTCTGTCACATAAGCAGGGATATGTTATCAATGAAAAAATAAAGTTTTTATTTTATTTTTATTTCCTTTTGTAAACCTCATCCTGCCCGTGGATTAGGTTTCCAAAAAAGTGCAAAGGCCGCGTGGTCTTTTTGCCTGTGCGCCAACCGTGAGGTTGGACGGGCAGTGAAAAATTTATTTTAATTAACTTTTTAATGGCCTTAATAGTCCTTTTAATTGTCAGCGCGTGTGCTAGCAACTCAGGCACATACCCACCGACCGAAATATCACACGAGTGCGCAATGACCTCGGGGCGCTTGCCTGACATCATCGCACATCATCTTACACTCGGTTGGGTCAGGTACACGCCCGCCCGCCAGGCTAAAAATTCTTCCCCTGGTGACCCACTGTAAACACTGACACACTCCCAGCGACCCCCTCTGAATACTGACACACTCCCAGGGACCCCCTCTGAACACTGACACACTCCCAGCGACCTCCTCTGAACACTGACACACTCCCAGGGACACCCTCCAAACACTAACATACTCCCAGAGACCCCCTCCAAACACTGACATACTCCCAGGGAGCCCCTCCGAACACTGACATACTCCCAGGGAGCCCCTCCGAACACTGACACACTCCCAGGGACCCCCTCTGAACACTGACACACTCCCAGGGTCCCCCTCCAAACACTGACACACTCCCAGGGACACCCTCCAAACACTGACATACTCCCAGGGATCCCCTCCAAACACTGACATACTCCCAGGGACCCCCTCCGAACACTGACACGCTCCCAGGGACCCCCTCTGAATGCTGACACACTCCCAGCGACCCCCTCTGAATACTGACACACTCCCAGCGACCCCCTCTGAACACTGACACATTCCCAGGGACCCACTCCAAACACTGACACACTCCCAGGGACCCCCTCTGAACAATGACACACTCCCAGGGACCCCCTCTGAATACTGACACACTCCCAGGGACCCCCTCTGAATACTGACACACTCCCAGGGACTCCTCTGAATACTGACAAACTCTCTGGGGACCCTCTGTAAATACTGAGACACTCCCAGGGACCCTCTCCCATATTGACACATTCCCTGGGGCCCTCTGTAATATTGCAACAGACACTCGGGACCCTCTGTAAATACCAACACACTCCCATGAGCCCTATGCCATATTGACACATGCTTTGGGACTCTCTGTAATATTGACACACCTACTTAGGGACGCTCTGTAAATACTGACACACGCCAGGGACCCTCTGTAGATAACGACACACTCCGGGGCACCCTCTATAAATTCCAAAACACTCCCCACGACCCTCTGGACATACTGACACACACCCCAAGGACCCCTTGTAAATATAGACACAGTCCCTGAGGAACCCCTGTAGATACTGACACATTCCCAGGGACCCTTTGTAAATTCTGACAGATTCCCAGGGTCCCCCCCATAAATACTAACACAGTCCTGGGGATCCTCTGTGAATACTAACATGGGGGACCCTATGTAAATGCTAACACACTCCTGGACAATGTTCCCTGTAAGCTACGGGCACACAGTTATGCAACAACTGAAAAAGTACCATGCAAGCAACTCACAAGTCTTCCCTTTAATATACTCCACATGTGCAGCCATATAAAAAGCTTGAAAGATAGCGGCATTCAAATGAACAATGCAAAGGTTTGCAGGTGACAACACTGCTGCGATATTATGTAAATTGTGGTACACTCCTGGGGTCATCATGCATTCACTCCTGTAAATATTAACATTCCCCTGGGAAAATCCTGTAAATATTAACACTCCCCTGGGAAAATCATGTAAATATTAACACTCCCCTGGGAACGTCCTGTAAATATTAACACTCCTGGGAATGTCCTGCAAATATTAACACTCCTGGGAACGTCCTGCAAATATTAACACTCCTGGGAACGTCCTGTAAATATTAATACTCCTGGGAATGTCCTGCAAATATTAACACTCCTGGGAATGTCCTGTAAATATTAACACTCCTGGGAACGTCCCGTAAATATTAACATTCCTGGGAATGTCCTGCAAATGTTAACACTCCTGGGAACGTCCTGCAAATATTAACACTCCTGGGAACGTCCTGTAAATATTAACACTCCTGGGAACGTCCTGTAAATATTAACACTCCTGGGGACGTCCTGCAAATATTAACACTCCTGGGGACGTCCTGCAAATATTAACACTCCTGAGATTGTCCTGTAAATGTTAACATTCCTGGGAATGTCCTGCAAATATTAACACTCCTGGGAACGTCCTGCAAATATTAACACTCCTGGGAATGTCCTGTAAATATTAACACTCCTGGGAACGTCCTGTAAATATTAACACTCCTGGGAATGTCCTGCAAATATTAACACTCCTGGGAACGTCCTGTAAATATTAACACTCCTGGGAATGTCCTGCAAATATTAACAATTCTGGGAACGTCCTGCAAATATTAACACTCCTGAGATTGTCCTGTAAATGTTAACACTCCGGGGAATGTCCTGCAAATATTAACACTCCTGGGAACGTCCTGCAAATATTAACACTCCGGGGAACGTCCTGTAAATATTAACACTCCTGGGAATGTCCTGCAAATATTAACACTCCTGGGAATGTCCTGTAAATATTAACACTCCTGGGAACGTCCTGTAAATATTAACACTCCTGGGAATGTCCTGCAAATATTAACACTCCTGGGAACGTCCTGCAAATATTAACACTCCTGAGATTGTCCTGTAAATGTTAACACTCCTGGGAATGTCCTGTAAATATTTACACACCTGGGAGTGTCCTGCAAATATTAACACTCCTGGGATTGTCCTGTAAATATTAACACTCCTGGGAATGTCCTGTAAATATTAACACTCCTGGGAACGTCCTGCAAATATTAACACTCCTGGGAATGTCCTGCAAATATTAACACTCCTGAGATTGTCCTGTAAATGTTAACACTCCTGGGAATGTCCTGCAAATATTAACACTCCTGGGAACGTCCTGCAAATATTAACACTCCTGGGAATGTCCTGTAAATATTAACACTCCTGGGAATGTCCTGCAAATATTAACACTCCTGGGAATGTCCTGTAAATATTAACACTCCTGGGAACGTCCTGTAAATATTAACACTCCTGGGAATGTCCTGCAAATGTTAACACTCCTGGGAATGTCCTGCAAATATTAACACTCCTGGGAACGTCCTGCAAATATTAACACTCCTGAGATTGTCCTGTAAATGTTAACACTCCTGGGAATGTCCTGCAAATATTAACACTCCTGGGAATGTCCTGTAAATATTAACACTCCTGGGAACGTCCTGTAAATATTAACACTCCTGGGAATGTCCTGCAAATATTAACACTCCTGGGAATGTCCTGTAAATATTAACACTCCTGGGAACGTCCTGCAAATATTAACACTCCTGGGAACGTCCTGCAAATATTAACACTCCTGGGAACGTCCTGCAAATATTAACACTCCTGAGATTGTCCTGTAAATGTTAACACTCCTGGGAATGTCCTGCAAATATTAACACTCCTGGGAACGTCCTGCAAATATTAACACTCCTGGGAATGTCCTGTAAATATTAACACTCCTGGGAAAGTCCTGTAAATATTAACACTCCTGGGAACGTCCTGCAAATATTAACACTCCTGGGAACGTCCTATAAATATTAACACTCCTGGGAACGTCCTGCAAATATTAACACTCCTGGGAATGTCCTGCAAATATTAACACTCCTGGGAATGTCCTGCAAATATTAACACTTCTGGGAACGTCCTGCAAATATTAACACTCCTGAGATTGTCCTGTAAATGTTAACACTCCTGGGAATGTCCTGCAAATATTAACACTCCTGGGAATGTCCTGCAAATATTAACACTCCGGGGAATGTCCTGTAAATATTAACACTCCTGGGAATGTCCTGCAAATATTAACACTCCTGGGAATGTCCTGTAAATATTAACACTCCTGAGATTGTCCTGTAAATGTTAACACTCCTGGGAATGTCCTGCAAATATTAACACTCCTGGGAATGTCCTGTAAATATTTACACACCTGGGAATGTCCTGCAAATATTAACACTCCTGGGATTGTCCTGTAAATATATATATTCCCCTGGGAATGTCCTGTAAATATTATCACTCCCCTGGGAATGTCCTGCAAATATTATCACTCCCCTGGGAATGTCCTGCAAATATTAACACTCCCCTGGGAATGTCCTGCAAAAATTAACACTCCTGGGGAGAATCCTCGGTTCCTGCTCGCCGAGGAGTAAAATGATGCGGTGACATCGGGCGTGTGTCCCGACGTTACCGTGCTTCACTTAGATTTTCAGTTCGGTAGGCGCGCAGCCGAGTCAGCTGTATGCCCGCCAAACTATCAAAGGCCTATTAAGGCCATTTAACTAACAATAAAATAATTAACGGAGCTGCCCGTCCAACCTTGAGGTGGGAGGGGGCAGGCGAAGAGCCCAGGTGGCCTTCGCATTTTTCATGGAACCTCGTCCACGGGCGGGATGACGTTTCATGAAGGGTTTTAAATTTTCTCAAAAATTTTTATTGAAATTAATGCACACGTCCCAGCTCATGTGACAGTTTCATATGAGGGAACATGTCATAAAAAATTTTTCAATACTTTATTGAACAGTTAAAACTTAAAACTAACCTCCCAGAGGGGCAAAAGAGCTCACTCCTGACTCAGGAAACCACCCCGCACAGGGAGCGCACAGCGTTTCCAGGTGCGTGTTATGCTGGCTGGGCCTTAATTGGCCCACCCACATAAAATGGCGGTGCAGAACCGACCGGGAGCGCCGATCGGGTCCGTGCCCCCCCCACCCCCCGCCCCCCCACCACCACCCCCCCACCGGTGGATGATTGCTAGATACTCCTGTGAACGTCCTATAAATATTTACACTCCTGGGAATGTCCTGTAAATATTAACAACACTTCCGGGAATGTCCTGTAAATATTTACATTCCTGGGAATGTCCTGTAAATATATATACACTCCTGGGAATGTCTTGTAAATATTTACACTCCTGGGAATGTCCTGCAAATATTAACACTCCTGGGAATGTCCTGTAAATATTTACACTCCTGGGAATGTCCTGCAAATATTAACACATTCCTGGGAATGTCCTGTAAATATTAACACTCCTGGGAATGTCCTGCAAATATTAACACATTCCTGGGAATGTCCTGTAAATATTAACACTCCTGGGAATGGCCTGTGAATATATATATAATCCTGGGAATGTCCTGTAAATATTTACACTACTGGGAATGTCCTGCAAATATTAACACTCCTGGGAACGTCCTGTAAATATTTACATTCCTGGGAATGTCCTGTAAATATATATATACTCCTGGGAATGTCCTGTAAATATTTACACTCCTGGGAATGTCCTGTAAATATTAACACTCCTGGGAATGTCCTGTAAATATTTACACTCCTGGGAATGTCCTGCAAATATTATCACACTCCTGGGAATGTCCTGTAAATATTTACACTCCTGGGAATGTCCTGCAAATACTATCACACTCCTGGGAATGTCCTGTAAATATTTACATTCCTGGGAACGTCCTGCAGATATTATCACACTCCTGGGAATGTCCTGTAAATATTTACATTCCTGGGAATGTCCTGCAGATATTATCACACTCCTGGGAATGTCCTGTAAATATTTACATTCCTGGGAATGTCCTGCAAATATTATGACAATCCTGGGAATGTCCTGTAAATATTAACACTCCTGGGAATGTCCTGTAAATATTTACATTCCTGGGAATGTCCTGAAGATATTATCACACTCCCAGGATTGTTCTATAAATATTAACACACTCCTAGGAATATCCTGTAAATATTAACACACTCCTGGGCTACCATGTAAGCATTAACTCTTTCCTTGGGGTCTCTGTCAATATTAACAAATGTCTGGGGACATCCTGCAATTATTATCACACTCTTAGGAACCCTCGCAAATATGAACATACTCCTGGGATGTCCTGCATATATTAATGCATTCTTAGGGTCCCCGATTCAGCATTCAATAGAGAGCTTCATCTGCTGAATGGAAACCATTACAACAAAGGATTTTATTTGTCTACAGCAACAGGAGTTATGTTCCAGTAAGTCACAAGATACAGAAAATGTATTAGCCCTGACAATGAATGAACAGAATTCTGAGGTGCCTAGAACTCCCAGCATCTTGCTGTGGGACTTCTATGGTCAGTTTTGAAAACCTATGATATATTCATTAATATATTAACTACATTCTAAAAGAGGAAAATAAATCACAGGGCTATCGGAAAAATAGCGGCAGAGTGGGACAAATTGGACAGCTCGCTCAAAGAGCCAGCACCGGCACGATGGGCTGAATGATCTCCTTCCCCACTGTCCATTCTATAGATAACTAACACTGGAAAGGGGGTCAGTTAGCTCAGTTGGCCAGATGGCTACAGTGTGGTGCAGAATGATGTCAACAGTGTGGGCTCAGGCCCTGTACCAACAGGGAGTTCCTGGGGACTTGCCCCATGCTTGATGTAGAGTGCTGCCTCTCAAGCTATATAACCACCTGTCTCTCTTTAACAGAGAGAGATGCTCATGGTCCCTTGTAGACTATGGCTCATTACATTATTAGACTGGAAATCCCTGAGGGTGTTAATAGTGGGTGACACTTAATGCATTCATATAACCTCGATCCAGTATTTGAACAGAAACATTATCCGTTAAAAGGAAGAACTTTCATGTAGTTGGTGCCTTTCACATTCCCAGGATGTCCCAACGTGTTTCACAGTCAATTAAGTATTTTTGAAGCGTAATTAACGGTTGTGATGTAGACAAGCAAAGTCAATACCACTCAGTAAGATCCTCCAAAAGGGACAACTTGAAATGAATGGCCAGTTCATCCAATTTTTGGCTGTTTCCTTGGACAAGAGATGTTGGCTGGCGGGGGCAATGGGTGAATCCCTGCTCTTCTTTGAACAATCTAAGGGATCTTTAACATCTAGCTGAAGCATCAGAACAGGACCTCAGTTTAACGATTCATCCAAAAGACAATTTTACAATGTTGCACCATCGCACCCCCCCCCCCACCCTCCCTTTGTATAAAGGGAGAGAACTTGCATTTATATAGCGCCTTTCATGACCTCAGAACATCCCAAAACACTCTAAAGTCAATGAAGTGCTTTCGACTGTTGTAATGTAGGAAACAAGGCAACAACAAAGTCCCACAAAGAGCAATGTGATAATTACATGACAATCTGCATTTAGTGATGTTGGTTGAGGATTAAATATTGGCCAGGGTACCGGGGAGGATTTCCAGTTCTTCGAGATAGTGACCAGGGGAATCTCTTATGTTCACCGAGAGAGCAGAAGGGGCCTCAGTTTAAAATCTCATGTGAACTATGATACCGCATTAAACTGTTAGCTTAGATTATGTGCTCAAGTCCTGGAGTGGGGTTGAGCTCATTGTTAGAAATAAGTGGGTTAATCTCTCCTTAAAATAGCCTGAAGAGAAGTGTCCTACAAATACATTAAGCATTGGACCACTATTATCATCAACTTGCAATTTCCAACCGAGGTTTATATATTTCTTTGCTGTATGTCAGCCGGAGGAAAACAAGTGAAAACCATCAGTGTTTTGTTAATTGTATTCAGCCAGTTAGTGGGAACACAAATCTCCACATCAAACAGTACTTGGATATGGACCTCAGCCATCTTAAGGGAGCACTGACCTACCCTGCCTGCTGCTGTTGTCTCCAAAGAGTCACAATACAGCAGTGGAAAAGATCTGTTTTACTGACATTACAATCCCATAAACACTTCTTCAAGGAGAACTCCATAATGGCTTTTCAAAATGTCCTAATAATAATCTGATATATGGGGGAGCAGGCAGGGATGACTTCGCTTAATGCTGATAGTGCCCAACCTCACCTTGAAAATGACTAAACCCAGAATGGGAACATTAGCCCATAAATTCAACCATCGTAAATACTCACTAGAACTGCCTGCGAGTGCAGCAGAGCTGACATTGCTGGGTAAAGGCTCTGCGTCTGCAGAGTAAGCCTCGGTGAGGACTCAGTCACGTCCTTCCTGATGATACAGCTGCATCCTGTCACAGGCTTTCAGAGCTGGCTTGAATCTAGGGCTCGGCACCGTTGCTGCTGCCAGAGCACTGGCACTGTGTGGGCAATGACCCAGATACAAGCAACAGCAGCTACACTGTCTAGAAACGCTTTGTTTACAGAACCAAGTTTCTTTTGTGTATGCTTACTGACTTCAAACATATGCTTGCATACAATGGTACAGCACAGAAGGAGGCCATTCAGCCCATTGTGCCTGATAACATCTTTGAAAGAGCTATCCAATCAATCCCATTTCCTCCACAGCTCTGCAAATTTTCCCCCTGTACGTAAATTCCTTTTGAAGCTTAGTATTGAATCTGCTTCCTCCGCCCTCTCAGGCAGTGAATTCCAGATTGTAACAACATGCCACATCAAAAATAAAATTTTCCTCATTTCTCCCATGGCTCTGTTGCCAATTACCTTAAGATTATCCCTTGAAGTGTTGGAAAGCCTGAAGGGCAGAGGCCGTGAATGGGCTTTATTCCTTTCCCCTCCCCCTCCTTCCTCACATCTCCTAAAGTCTCTGACTCCACACATACAAGTCACTCTCGAGTCAAAATAGCTAATCTGCACATAAGGGAGACTAGAGAGTGTATGTCAGTAATCTACTTGACCTGTGGGGTTGGGGGAGCATTGTCCATACCTGACGTCCACATCTGGACACATTTCAGTGAGAATATCTTATAATGATTAAATGCAGGGACTCTAGTTGATTATAGGTATATAAAGCACATAAACAGGCCTTTTGGCCCAAATGTCAATATTAATGCTCCACACAAGCCTCCTCCCACTCTCCTTTATCTAACGCCATCAATATATCTTTCTATTCCCATCTCCCTCATGTTCATTCAGCTTTCCCTTAAATGCATCCTTCCCACCTGCACTTGTGATCACCTAACTAGCCATCATGTTCAGGTTAGTGACTCAATACGGAACAAGAATTTACCTCAGGACCTTCAAGACCAATTATGGTTCAGCACTATCCTAATCAGTGCAGGTATCTACTAAGCCTCTATTTTAGCTTTCTCTCCTATTCTATTAGCCACCACTCCCCTCCCTACAATGTCTCCCATCTAGTTACACCAGAGAAGGTAGCCCCAGCTGTAAATAGCCAGACACATACATCTCAGCTCAATAACAATAACTTGCCCTTATATAGCTCCATTAACATAGCGCCAAGGCACTTTCCAGCAGCGATTATCAATCAAAATTTGAAAATGAGCCACACGATGAGATATTAGTACATGTGTCAGAAAGTTTGGCCAAAGAGGTAGGTTTTAAAGAGTGTCTTAAAGGAGGAAAGAGAGGTGGCAAATTCCAGAGCTTATCGGACCCAGGCAGTTGAAGGCATGACGCCAATGATGGAGCCATGAAATTGGGAATGTTCAGGAGGCCAGGATTAGCGGAATGTGGTGGACTCAGAGGTGATGGGGCTGGACAATGTAACAGATAGGGAGGAGGGTGTGTGATATATAAGGAACAGCAAACTGTCAAAGGATCACAAGACCCAGTCCCAGCGAGGGAAGACTGGAACTCCAGCTCTAACTTCTGGGTTGGCATCCAGTGAGGGCTGCTGGTGTTTGCTGGGTGTGGGTGATGGCTTCTCATCGCATGGGTTATGAGAGCCCATAAAACCCACCATTATACAGAATGAACAACTCCCCCAAGTCGATCAAAGGTATAACCATATTATACCATGAGAAAAGCTAGTTAATCAGTTTACAGATCACCCTCCTGCTTCACACTATTCTCCAAGCAAAGAACATGAAGACACAAAAACAGCAAAGTAACCTGTCACACCTCAGCAACCTTCCTTCCTTCCCCCACCCCCGACACCGTGAAGTGCCTTGGGCCACAGTATCCGTTGAGGCCACTGCAAAAAGGCTAGTTGCTTAAATACCCAGGCACACACAAGTAGATTCCAAGTGACAAAAAATAAATCCCTTGTGTAAAGGAGAATTGCCTGACATCAAGTCTTCACTTTGCCTTTCACCAGTTTGAACCTGCCCTTTCCCCCTACGCTGCTACCACAGTTTCGTTTGAATGCTTGATGTAGTTATTCTGCCTGTTGCCATAGAAACGGAGCTCCGCTGCTGAATTCTCCTCGGGGTCCAGTTGCTGTGTCAGTGATTGGACACAAGTGGCACAGACCAGAAAGATCTCGGGTTTTGTTCTGCATTCTGCGCCATGACAGCTGACCTCAGTGGCTGCAAATCTCCCCTGGGTTGGGCAGGTTAACAGTCAGGGGACCCATTCCTGATCGCTGCCCCTCTGAGCTGTCAGTAAGCATGCTGGGATGATGCTGGAGGATAGATTCAAGCTGGCTGTAACACCCCTTGCAGTCAAATAGCTAACTAACATAAACCATCAATCCCAGAGCAAGAAAAAAATCCTGCTTAGATGAGATACTGGATGACTACAATACCAACAAGTGGAATCCTATTCTAGCCTTCAGGAGGGGGCAGTGCTGTTGTCACAATTAAATAAAAAGAGAAGTTTCACAGGACAAGCTGTTCCTGACTGATTCTGGAATTAAGCCAATTAAAGTTGCTGGGCCCCACTCCTCACCTAGCCAGGCGTCATTGCCCTTTTAAATACAACTAAAATTCTGGCAAACTATTTGTTAATCTGTGACTTCAGGTTAGCAGCAACTATTACCGCCAGATACGTGATGAATGGAGGGGTCCAGATTGCAAATGAAAGCTCCCAGTATTAATTAGCCTCAAAAATAGTCAAATATGGAAGTCAATCTATCACAGGCTATCACAGAAACAGGCTGGAATTATAAACAGCTGGATCGGGCCACAAGAAAAATAATAAAACAGAGAAGAAATCCAACGTTAAATAATATGTGTATCGTATATTGACAACAACTTGCATTTATGTAATGCCTTTAACGTCCCAAGGTTCATCACAAGAACCCTATCAAAACAAAATTGACATTAAGCCATATAGGGAAATATTTGGACAATTGACCAAAGGCTTGGTCAAAGAGGTAAGGTTTAAGGAGTGCCTTAAAAAAAGAGAGGTGAAGAGGTTTAGGGAGGGGGCCCAGAGGGCCGCAGCATCTGAAGACAGGGCCGCTAACAGTGGGGTGACTAAAATCTGGGATGTGCAAGAGGCCAAAATTGGAGGAGCGCAGATAGATCGGAAGATAAGAGAGTTTAGGGTTGCCAACTGTGATTAAGAGTATTCCTGGAGGTTTCATCACATGACTTGCCCCCATGCTCCAGCCATCAGTTGGCCAACACATCCATTCCTATGATGTACTGCCTTCCTACACCAATTGGAAAGCAAAAAGACTCATAACCCAATTGGATGATGCGTGACTGTCAGCCAAACAGCCTTTTTTCCCTATTTCCAATATTTTTATATCTGATAAAGAGAAATGTTCAAAGGAAATGACAAAAAAAACCTTTTTTAATATCCTGATGATTTTTCTCCAGGTTTGCAGGCAGCAGTGTCCTGGAGATTGATCTTCAATTCCTGGAGACTCCAGGCTAATCCTGAAGGGCTGGCAACTCTGGAAACGTTACAGAGATAGGGAAGGACGAAGACATGAAGGGGTTTGGAAACAAGATCGAGCATTTTAAAATCGAGGCTTTGCCGAACTGTTATATATCACAAGTATCTTGAGAGACACTCATGCAAGCTTGCATATTTCCCACAGGCTGACAGAGATAAGAACAAGTCATCAAAATACCCTATCCTTGACACCAACATTCCATGGGTTAGTCCAACAAAGGGATCGAGAGGCACAGATTCATAAATTATTTAAAGTAGCAATGCATGCTAATAAGGCCATAAAAATGTAAATAAAGCACTGGGATTCATTTCTAGAGGAGTCGAAAGAAGAGAAGTTCTGTTAAATTTGTATAGAACCTTGATTAGGCCACGTTAGTATTGTGAACAGTTCAGCTTTCTCTATTAAAAATACACATAATATATATAATAACGATATAAGGGCACTGAAGGAAGTAGATAAAGGATGATCTCAGAACTGGGAGATTGTGCCTGTCAGGAATAATTGAACAGGCTGGGGCTTTTTTTCTCTAAGAGGGCAAGGTTGAGGGGTGACCTAATAGACATCTCTAAAATTATGACGGGCTTTGATAGGAAGATGTAGAGAATATGTTTCCACTTGTGAAGGAAAGCACAGTAAGGATCAAAAATATAAGATAATCATTAATAAACCCAGTAAGGAATTCAGGGAAAACTTTGTTGCACAGAGTGTGATTAGAATGTGGAACTCACTATCACAAAGGGTGATTGAGGAGAATAGATGCATTCAAGGAGAAGCTGGGTAAACACTTGGGGAAAAATGTTTAGCTTGGCAGGTGGGTGTGCGTCCCGACATCATCGCACACTCGTGCAATATTTTGGTCAATGGGCATGCACCGGAGTTGGCAGCACGCCCGCCGACAATTAAGGCCATTAAACAGTTAATTAAAAGAAACTTTTCACTGCCCTTCCAATCTTACAGTTGGCGGGCAGGGAGAAAGGCCAAGCGGCCTTTGTACTTTTTTTGGAAACCTCATCCACGGGCGGGGTGAGGTTTCCAAAAGCAAATAAAAATAAAATCAAAATTTTAAAATTTAATTAATAACACATCCCTGCTCATGTGAGAGAGTCACATGAGCGGGGACATGTTTTATAATATTTATAAAATCTTTTTTTTGGGAAATCTAATAAAGCTGCCTCAGGGAGATTTGCAAGCGGCACCCGTGTACATGTGCGAAGTTCGCACTCACCCCGCTTGCCCTCCTCCCCTGCCCGCACAGGCAACGCTGAGCGCTGAAGCTTGTGTTTCATGCCGGGCGGGCTTTAATCAGCCCACCAGTGTGAAATCGCCTTCCGGCCCCGATCGTGGGCGGCGGTCAACTTCCCGACTGCCCCCGCTCGCCCCTGCCAAGCCCGCCCAGTATGGGTGAAATTCTGCCCATAAGAATAGAAAGATATGTTGATGAGGTTGGGTGAAGTAGATTGGGAAGAGACTCGTTTGGAGTATAAACACCAAACATGGACCAGTTGGGCTGAATGGCCCAGGCTGTAAAACCCAATATAATTCTGCCTGATGACCAGCAGAGAGCTTCCCCCTGCCGTCAGCAAATGCATCAGGCAATCGACGGCACATTGCACCCGTGATCTCCAAGAATGTACAGCCGGCACCCCCAGGCTCTCGTGTATAAGAGCAGACCTCCCAGCACACCATGTGCAGCAACTGAAGGGTACGCTTCAATGAGCTAAAGATGTCTAGACTGTACCAGCAGGTTCTTTTATATCTACACACATAATATATAGATCTATTTTTGCTCTGCTGCTTTATGATCCCCGCTTTCTCCTCAAGGCACTGACTTCTTTGCTCAGCTTCTGTTTTACAGACGTTGGAACTGTGTCCAACTGGGCTTCTTACACACGTGAGCTCACAGGCTTTCAACCGTAGGGTGGGGGGTGTAGGGGGGCTTGGGGAGGGGGTGGGGTAGGGGGTTGGGGGGGGGGCACCATCCTGTCTTTGACAGGAGGTTGTATCTGTCAGGAATAATTGGCACCTCAGCAGAGACTGGACATGCAGCTTTGTTCATTTTCCTCTCTATCCCAGCAGCACTGTAGATGCCAATCACCGCTTTGACAGAGATGAGCTAAATCAGCACAGTCCAGAGACTGAACCTTGGATTGCCCTGAAATGGTCAGCTAAGTCCCTCTTCTGTTTAAGATATATATATTTGCTATGATGTGCAGTCACCGCAACACTTGGTTAATGCATCGCTACTAAGTGACACCACATCCTCATTCTTGTGCGCATTAGAAGCGGTTACTAGTGTATAAGTTGCATCTTCACATGCTGAAAGTTGAAGAGTACACAATTGATTGGAAAATGTACACGGTATTTTATACTGCATCTTACATCTATTATAGATTTTTCAAGGTTTCTTTGTCTCTGGCACCATACATTTCAATGCATGTTTCACCCTTTGCTAGTGACAAAACTATTTTAAATAAGAGACAGTCAGGTAATTCATTCTAGATCCTTCCAGCCTACAGCCTGAAATTTACAAGAATTGTACTCACCTCCAGTTGATCTCAGCAGATTACAACTAGTTACAGAGACATAAAAAAAAATCACTCAATCAGGGACCCTAAAACTAGGTTAGCAGCCAAATACCACACCTGCCCAGACTCTAAATGAGGAAGATAAGATTGATACAACACAAGAGAAGGCCATTCAACCTATTGTGACTGTGCCAGCTCATCGAAAGAGCTATCCAATGAGTTCCACTGCCCTGCTCTTTCCCCATAGCACCGTGACATTTTCCTCATCAAGTATTTATCTAATTCCTTTTTGAAAATTACTATTGAATTGGCTTCCACTCCCTTTCAGGCAGTACGATCTCGATCATAACAACTGACTGCATAAAACATTCTCCTCATCTCCTGACTGGTTCTTTTCTCAATGAAGAAAATTACATTTAGGAGCAGGAGTAGGTCATTCGGCCACTTGCGCCTGCTTTGCCATTCAATAAAACCTTTAATTTCAACTCCACTTTTCCTCCTGATCCCTTGATTCTGGTGTCCAAAAATCTAACAATTTAGTCTTAAATATATTCAATGACTGAGTACTGAGTATTCACAGTTCTCTTGGGTAGAGAATTCCAAGGATTCATAACCCTCTGAGTAAAGAAATTTCTCCTCATCTCAGTGCTAAATAATGGACCCTTATCCTCTGAGACTGTGCCCCCCTAGTTCTAGACTCTCCAGACCAGGAAAAATGGCCTCTCAGCATCTACCGGTCAAGCCTACTCAGAATATTATGGGCAGAATTTTGCCCTAAGTTGGGCGGGCAGGCCCCACCTGCTCGGCGGTGGGCGAGCAGCCGAACTCCGCTGCCAAAGCGGACCCCACCTCCATTTTAAGTGGGCAGGCCAATTAAGGCCCACCCAGCGGCCTTCCCGACAGGAAGCACCATGCGCTTCCTGTGCAGGGGGGGAGGGATTCCCCATCTGTCAAAGTGCACTCTTTCACGCATGTGGGCGGAAGAGCACACTGCTCCCTGAGACTAAGTGCCGTCTCAGGGAGATCAGTGAAAGTTTTACAAACTTAAAAAATAGAAAAATAAAAAAATTATTAACATGTCCCCCTCATGTGACAATCTCACCCGAGACGGGACATGTTAATAAATATCACATATTATTTATTAAACATTTTTAAAGCGGACATGAAACCTCATCCTGCCAGTGGGATGGGGCTCCTGGCCTGTCCGTCAGCCTTAAGGTTGGACGGGCAGGGCCTTCAACTACCTTAATTATCCTGTCAATGGCCTCAATTGGCGACTGACAGGTCGGCGGGTAGACAGCTGATTTCGCTGTCCGCCTGTCTTCCTCAATATTTAAAAGGACCGGGATGAGGTCGCGGGTTCCTCCCGATGTCATCCCGTGTCATTTTCCTGTCGGCGAGCCGGCCCCGCCCCCAAATCACCGACGGGAAAATTCAGGCCTATATGTTTCAGTGAGATTACCTCTCATTCTCCTAACCCCCAGAGAATTCTACTCAATCTCTCCTCATAGGACAACCTGCTCATCTCAGGTATCAATTGAGTACATTGTAATTATCTTATATCGGTGTTCTCTAGTTACTGACCCTCCTACCTCCTCCCTATCTAGCCTATCAAATCCCCTAATATCTGTCCACCATTGCAGCCTCCAATGTGTTGCGTGCAGGTCAGTAAGTGGAGACCTGGGATTGAGCAGGAGGAGGGCATTGCAGTGGCATGTAGTTGAAGCGCCAGGCAAGGGTTAATAACCATGAGAGGATGTGAATCCCAGGGACCGAAAGAGCTAAGGTAGCAACATGGCCAGAGAGTCGAACGTTCTAGAAGGAAAGAAGCAGGAACTCAACTGAGCTAAATTAAAAACTCCCCCTTTGTGTTTCTATGTTTCCTGGACTACTGTAGTCATTGAAAAACTGAACTGTAATGGAAGCAGAAAGAGAGACAGAAAGATGGATGGACCGATAAAGAGACAGAGATAGATAGACGATTAGATAGATAGAGAGACAGAGAGATAAATAAACTGACATGGAGCCAGAGAGACAGATAGATAGATATAGATATCGCAAGAGGAATTGGTAAACAGACAAGCAGGTTCACAGATCCCATTGAACTTGCTGTCTTTATGCTACCAGTATGGTTATTATGACAGTTAAAATATTAATCTGAAATATATTGTTTATCCAGCTGCGTAAGTTGCAGCCCCAGATTCATATCCTACAGAAAGT
This sequence comes from Carcharodon carcharias, assembly GCF_017639515.1. Taxonomy (NCBI): domain Eukaryota; kingdom Metazoa; phylum Chordata; class Chondrichthyes; order Lamniformes; family Lamnidae; genus Carcharodon; species Carcharodon carcharias. The sequence continues at coordinate 131,749,800 of NC_054480.1, read as the reverse complement.
TGCAAAGTTGTATGAATTACATATTGTTAGTCAAGGAATACAAACATATTGTGTATAAAGTATGAAAGACACTTTGACAGACAAGGAAGTATACTCGAGCATAAAACAAGTGCAACAAAAGCAAAAAATGCTGAAAAAATTCAGCAGGCCTGACAGCATCTGTGGAGAGAAAGATAGAGTTAACATTTCAAATCCGTACTCGAAACGTTAACTCAGTCTTTCTCTCATAGATGCTGTCAGACCTGCTGAGTTTTTCCAGCAGTTTTGCTTTTGTTTCAGATTTCCAGCATCTGCAGTATTTTGCCTTTATCATAAAACAAGTGCCCTCTCTTTATTAGCATAGAAAAGGAGGAGGTTCTCAGTGGCCTGGCAGGCTTAAAAGTAGGTATATCTCCAGGCCTGGATGAAATGTATCCCAGGCTGTTGAGTGAGGCAAGGGAGGAGATAGCAGGGCCACTGGCAATAATTTTCAATACCTCTCTGGCCACAGGAGAGGTGCCAGAGGACTGGAGGACAGCCAATGTGGTACCGTTATTCAAGAAGGGAGGAAGGGACAAACCACAGGCCAGTCAGTCCAACCTCAGTGGTGAGGAAACTATTGGAAGCAATTCTGAGGGACAGAGTTAATCTACATTTGGAGTGGCAGGGATTAATCAAGGACAGTCAGCATGGTTTTGTTAAGGGGAATTCATGTCTGACCAATTTGATTGAATTTTTCGAAGAGGTGGCCAGGTGTGTAGATGAGGGCAATGCATTTGACGTAGTCTACTTGGACTTCAGCAAGGCTTTTGATAAGGTCCCGCATGGGAGACTGATAACGAAGGTAAGAGCCCATGGGATCCAAGGCAATTTGGCAAATTGGATCCAGAATTGGCTGAGTGGCAGTAAGCAGAGGGTGATGGTTGAGGGGTGTTTTTGTGATGGATGCCTGTGTCCAGTGGGGTTCCACAGGGATCGGTGTTGGGTCCCTTGCTATTTGTGGTATATATAAACGATTTAGACTTGAATGTAGGAGGGTTGATCAGTGAGTTTGCGGTTGACACGAAAATTGGTGGGGTGGTAAATAGTGAGGAGGATGTTTTTTTTGGGGGGGGGGTGTTTGTGAAGATATGGCATAGTGCCCATGTCACTGGATCAGAGATCCTGGTAATGCTCTGTAGACAATGGTTCAAATCCCACCATAGCAGCTGGTGGAATTTAAATTCAATTAGTAATAAATCTGGATTTTTTTCAAATTCGTTCATGTGATGTGGGCATCATTGGCTAGGCCAGCACTTACTGCCCATCCCTAATTGCCCTTGTTCAGTGGGCATTTTTTAAGAGTCAACCACATTGCTGTGGGTCTGGAGTCACATGTAGGCCAGACCAGGTAAGGACAGCAGATTTCCTTCCCTAAAGGACATTAGTGAACCAGATGGGTTTTTACAACAACCGGCAATGGTTTCGTGGTCATCATCAGACTTTTAATTCCAGATTTTTACTGAATTCAAATTTCTGCCATGGTGACTAGCCTTAGTGGTGACCATGACAACCACCATCGATTGTTGTAAAAACCCGTCTGGTTCACTAAAGTCCTTCTGGAAAGGGAATCTGCCATCCTTACCTGGTCTGTGACTCCAGACCCTCAGCAATATAGTTGACTCTTAACTGCTCTCTGCAATGGTCTAGCAAGCCACTCAGTTCAGTTCAAGGGCAATTAGGAATGGGCAACAATTGTTGACCTTGCCAGTGCTGCCCACATCTCATGACAGGGTAGATGTGGAGAAAATGGTTCTTGTGGGAGAATCTAGAACTAGGGGTCACTGTTGCTCATTTAAGACAGAGATGAGGAGGATTTTTTCTCTCAGTGGAAGCAGAGTCCTTGAATATTTTTAAGGCAAAGCTAGACCAATTCTTGATAAGCAAGGGGGAAAAAAGTTATTGGGGGTAGGCAGGAATGTGGAGTTAAGGTTACATTCAGAGCAGACTCAAGGGACCAAGTGGCCTACTCCTGCTCCTAATTTGTATTTTCGTATGTATGAGAGAATGAAGAGATCTCATAACAGACCAAGTCAGAGTGAATTTTTATCTTGTACACACTGACGTCACCTATAATACTTTACACATGGACCATGGTGGGAACAAACCAAGAATGTCTCATGGAAACAGACTGACAGGTAGACAGTGAGGAATCTTTTCTTTGCTGGGAGTTTAAGACAAGGAAATATAACCTTAACATCAGAGACAGGCCTTTGTCACATAATACGCACTTATGAGCTTTAAGTATAAACTTATGAAGTGTGTCTATGTGTGTGTGTGTGTGTGTGTCAGTATGTGTGTGTGTGTGTGTGTGTGTGTGTGTGTGTGTGTGTGCGTGTCGGTATTTGTGTGTGTGTGTGTGTGTGTGTGTGTGTGTGTGTGTGTGTGTGTGTGTGTCGGTATGTGTGAGAGAATGGGTGCAAAGGGGCAACATCCCTGAAATCTCTCCCCTGTCCGTAACACCACTCAGGAGGGAAGTTAGGAAACAGTTCTTCGCATAAAGGTTGATAGAAGTGCAGAACTCTCTCCCACAAAAAGTAGTCGATGCTCTCTCAATTAATAACTAAAGCTGCAATTGATAAATATTTGCTAACCAAGGGTACTAAGGAATATGGAACCAAGGAATGTAAATGGAGTTAGGGTACATTTCAGCTATGATCTCATTGAATGGTGGGACAGGCCAGAGGTGCTGAATGGCCTCCTCGTAATCTGCTCATAGTGTTTGAGGGTGAGGGACCGTTCATCTCCTGTAAACAGAGAAAATGCTGGAAACACACAGCATTCTGAACTGCACCTAAAGGAGGAAGCCAGGGTCCCATATGCACCGAGAACACTAACTTATCTTTTTCTTTCAGTAGCTGATCAACCTCCTGAGCATTCAATTTTTTTTCGTGAAATGTCTACTGTTTGCATCCACATTATGAAGAAATCCCAGTCCTCTGCTCTCCCTCTCCCCACCAGCCGTGATTCTAACACAATAAAAACACAAGTGCAAAACACATACATATAGCGATACAAAACTCTTGTGAAAAACCAAATCCCTAACGGACAGTTTAATGTGGTATCTGCTGCATTAGGGGAAACAATGTCAGGCTGGTTAAAGCAGCCTCCTTTATCTCCAGGGTCTCAACCAGGCTTGGGCAGAAAAGAAAACAGTTTGTCATTTTCCCATCTCTTTGTGCTTCGCCTCTAGCTATTGAAGAAGTTTAAGACGGCAGAAGTGAAGCACTCATGCGAGGGGGAGGTTGTGGAGGTGGGGGGTGGGGGGGGGGGGAGGTGGTTTGTGGGGTGGAGGAGGGGAAGGTAGGGGATATAACATTCTGCTGATGCGCTGAGCTTTCCAGAAACCAGATCTGCTTATGAGCTTTTACCCAAAGAAGACTCATTATGGAGACATGCCAAAAGACTTCAATGTGGCTCTGACTCGTCTCCTGACAGTAGAGTATGCCAGAGGCAGACTACACTCTGGATGCAAACAGAAAGAAAATCAACTGGAAATATTTTAGCACGGTGTTCAGATAGAGAATGCAGCCTGTCATGTATCACAGTAGTTATCCAGTTATTTATCTTTTAAAGAGAAATTCTGGGCAGAAAACTGAAGCGTTCCTCAATTATCTTCCTTCCAGGAATTAAAATAAGAATATGCTGCTGCTTAAATCTCTCCTCATTCCTCCAACTAAACCCTGCTTCGTGAAGCGGTCATTTTGGGGATGTTTAGCATCTGACTTCATCAGCGATGTTATTGGGGAACGCAATGGCTGCACTAACACAATAATTTAGGCAAATGAAGCATCGTGAAAGGAAGGGTTTGGATTGACACAGCCCCTTATTACAGCTCTGAGAAATGTGTCAAAGTGATTCACTTACATGGTGACAGTAGTTATGTGGGCAAATGTGGAAGCCATTTTGTGCACAATATTTACAAAGACCAATGAGATGACTAAGCAATTAATCTGGTTGAGGGAAAAATGTTTGATCGGCACAGGTCCCAGATCTTCTCATAGTGTTGTGGGATCTTTAACATGGAGTCATGGCAGCACAGGATGCCATTCGGCCCATCAAGTCCATGTTGGATCTCTGTGGAGCAATCCAGCCAGTCCCATTCATCTGCTCTATATCCCCATAGCCCTGCAAGTTTATTTCCCTCAAGTGCCCATCCAATTTCCCTTTGAAATCATTCATCGTCCCCGTGTCCAACACCGTAGCAGGAAGTGAGTTCCAGGTCACTGCTGCATTGTGTAAAAACATTCTTCCTCACATCCCCCTGCTAATCATTGGACAGGACCTTAGCTTGCTTTATCATCTACAGGATGATACCTCTGGCGATGCAGTGCTCCCTCAATGCTACAGCAGAGTGTCAGCCGAGATTAATAAATGCTGAAATTCTAGGTGTCAGCTTGGATTACAATTTTACAATAAAGGGATAGAGCTGAGCCAATCTGACACTACACAACAAATCTGGAGGGAGTCAAAAGTTGGAGAGACAAAAATGATGAAAAAGATTTTCATTCACCTGGATTTCAAACGCAATGGAAAGAATCTGACCATCATGTATTGGCAAAAGAATTAATATAACATAGCCTCCGGTGGAGGGGGGGTTAATATAACATAGCCGGGGGGGGGGTTGAGGGGGGGTTAATATAACATAACCTGGGGTGGGGAACGGAGTTAATATAACATAGCATGGGGTGGCGTTTAATATACCATAACCTGTGGTGGGGGGGGTTAATATAACATAGCCTGGGGTGTGGGGGGAGTTAATATAACATAGCCTGGGGGCGGGGCGGGGGGGGGTTAATATAACATAACCTGAGGTGGGGAGGGGTTTATATAACATAGCCTGGGATGGAGGGGGGAGGGGTTAACATAACATAGCCTGGAGTTGGGGGTTAATATAACATTACCTGGGGTGGGGGGGGAGGGGTTAATATAACATAACCTGGGGTGGGGGGGATTAATATAACATAGGCTGGGGTGGGGGGGAGCGGTTAACATAACATAGCCTGGAGTGGGGGGTTAATATAACATAACCTGGGGTGGGGGGGAGGGGTTAATATAACATAACCTGAGGTGGGGGGGTTAATATAACATAGCCTGGGGTTGGGGGTGGGGGGGGGTGTGCTAAACAGAACAAGTTTTCATAAAATTGAAATAAAGTGAACACACAAAATAGTGCTGCTTTGAAACTTTTAAGATTTTTTTATTTATGCAGTGTCCACTTACACAGCCAACACAAGAAAAACTGGATAACGAGAGTGGAGAATACAAAATGGGAATGGAGACAGATTCTGTTATTCCGTGAATGAATATGACCACAGGATAACTGCTGGGTTTGCTTGCTAACTATACGGTCATTGGTACAAAACTGGACCTTTTAAGTTCCACTTCACTTTCTCGGGGATAAAGCACGAGCATGGAATCTGAACAATCTCAGGTAGAAGCAGTTTATGGCAGGACTCTCAGAAAACAAAGGCCACAAAGCTGCACCATGGGATTCCAGAGCACTCATACTCTCCCCATGTCGTGGACAATATTCCTCGCTCAACCAACCCAACCAAACTGTAATCTGTATATAATCTGTATATAATCTAATAATAAACTAGCTACATCTTGTAGGGTATTCTTTGGACACTGCTGTGTGCCGATTAAATGCTGTCCTTTCCACTTAAAAGCAGCGAGTGCACTTCAACAAAGTAATTACTTAGCTGTGGTATGCTTTGGGACAGCCCAAGGACATGAAAGGTGCTATATAAATGCAATTTATCTTTTAAAAATGGGTTGAGGTGAAACTGTTTTCTTTGCTACTTCTGTGAAACAATTAATCCATTTAAAATACAAGTTAACATCTATAAAGAAACAACCTTCAAAGTAGTGAGTTCAGCATTCATCAGTTATTTTCAGTGCAATTTGAGGGTCTACACTTTGCTACAGATATTCTGCTGTATGTGGAATTCCCTTATATTGGTCTGGGATTTTCCAGATCAACCTGCAACCACCCTGTGATTTTCATCATTTTAAACTGCAACAAATCGTTTGCCTTAAAAATAATCCTGTTTCTCTTAAGTAATATTCTCGTTCTTTCTTCCAAAGCACATCTAATATATTAGAAAAAGACTTTGCACTCCCTCTGCATTGTTCCACTACAGAATGCGAAGGCCACGTTCCCCATGGTCATGCTGTAATTGCAACCTCCTGCCAATGGGGGCAATGGAGCACTGCCACAGGCAGGGGGGGGGTACAGCTGACATGTGACAATTTCATACAGGCAATTTCCATTATAGATTTGGAGATATGAATGTATAATGGGAATGCAAATGTAAGTATTGTTTTGCAAGGGCAGAAGCATCGTATCATGTAAAGCACACCGTATGCTACCATTGTCATGGCGTGTGTCCATTGAGGCAACAAAGTCTGACTGGCATCAATGAATGGGTTTAATCGAAGATTAAAAGCTAGTCAGGCTGGAGATCAGAAATCTGGCTTTGTTTGTGCAAAGATCAATTAAAAGCGCTGCAGACACGGTGAATGTGGTACTTCTTGTTCGTTCAATCACTCAAACTGACTGCCAAGTCATTAGCCTCGATTTTAAAAAATGCATAGTATTAGCCAATGCCAAATGTGAAACAAGGGGTATTGCAACATGGTGTGACACAGGAAGTGTGGCTCTTATAATATCAGCGGGAGGTAGTTTTTTTCAATCTTACACATCAAAATCATTGGAGTGGAGAATATATTGGTGCCCAGTGAGTGAGCGATAATAAAATGTGGCATTCTGATCATAAAGGGTACTTTCTTTTGAAACCAGTACTTCTCCTTTCATCTGCAGAAATCTTTCCCTAATAAAATCCCCTTTTTCCGTTTTAAACAGTATAACCTTTTCCCCTTAGTCACTCACTGAGTGATATCAGATACAGACAAAGTTATAAGGAACCCCCAGAATTTCACAGCGAATGATAACCTCATAACTTATACCTGGCAGTAAGGGACAGTGCATGGCTTTCCAGTAAAACTGCCTTTCTCACCATGATAAGACCACATATATTTTAGAGACGTTTAATATTCTCATTTCCATCATAAGAGAGGTAAATGGATAGAAAAATTCCACAGGGTGGTGCCAACTGAATTACAAGTAAATATGAATGGGAAAGATCACAGGTTTATACATCATATCATGGGGCACACTGCTGTTCATAATGTGAAATGGGTTCTGCTTTAATTAGGGTTTTTTAAAGATGTTTCTTTTCGTGAACTTTGCACTCATCAAAGTGATCAACTTTGATGCCCACAACCCTCAGGGAACTCTGTGTTCCTCCAACTCTAGCTTCTTGTCCATCTGCCTCCATCCTTCACAATTGTGCACCCCCTCCAATCCCACCCCTCCATTGATAGCCATGCTACCTGGACCCTAAGCTCTGTAATTCCCCCACTAAACCCCTCTTCCCCACTCTCCTCCTTTAAAAAACCTCCTTCAACCCGACTGTTTTGACCGAGCATCTGTCCAAATGTCTCCTTAATGAGCCCCATTTTTGTCCAGTTACACCCCTAATTGTAGTGCCTTGGGAAATTTTCCACATTAAAGGCACAATACATAAACACAAGTTGTTGCTACTGACATTACCTACATTTCAACTGCCCAGTATCAGCATCAAGCACTTCCGAAGTCAGGTGTACAGAGTGATTTTTTTTAAATTATCATTCATTTGTGGGATGTGGGCATCACTGCTTAGGGAAGCATTTGTTGCCCATCCCTAATTGCCTTTGAGAAGGTGGTGGTGAGCTGCCTTCTTGAACCGCTGCAGTCCCTATGGTGTAGGTACATCCACAGTGCTGTTAGGGAGGGTGTTCCAGGATTTTGACCCAGCGACAGCAAAGGAACGGCGATATATTTCCAAGTCAGGATGGTGAGTGGCTTGAAGGGGAACTTCCAGGTGGTGGCATTCCCATCTATCTGATGCCCTTGTCCTTCTAGGTGGCAGCGGTCGTGGGTTTGGAAGGTGCTGTCTAAGGAGCCTTAGTGAGTTTCCTGTAGATGCTTTATACACTCTTCCCAACAATGTGCCTCAGCCTTTAACATCAAAGGGACATATACTAGTGCACCAGCCTGACATTTCACCACTTGTTTCGTGAAAGAGATTACCAATTTGGGACTATTTAATTCCAGTTTTACGCTGCCCGCTCATTTCCACTGGGAGCGGGACTGAGATTCTGGGACTGAGATTCTCCAAATCAATTTCCCAGGGGTTCCAGCTCTGAGGTATGAAGGAGGAGTAGCCCAGAAGATTTGACCATAAGCCTCAGAAATGGAAGCTAGGCCATAATTTAAGCCCTGCACCACCTACACTCCTCTCACCTGTTTCTTTTTTGAGCAGAGGTCAATTCGATGCAGAAGTGCAAATTTTATGGAATGAGTGTGACTGTCTTGGACCTTTCCAGTTGAGAGATTTTTGATCAGCTTCACAACAGGAACGTTTGGCCCTGTACAGAAGGTCTGATGTGATATCAGCCTAATTTGTACCAAAGGGCCCACTGTAGAAACTATAAGCATCACTACTAAGAAAATGATCCTCTGCGAAAAGTACTGGGTTCTGCTGGGCAATAGTTCCACAGTTACCGGATGCCCCTCTGCATGGCACCTTGTTCAAGTAAACATTCTTCATTTGCAAGCCTAGACAATGTATGTTGGAAGACTATTCAACTATGGAAACATCACAGTGGAGCCTGACCTCACCCAGTGTCCACAAGGTCACCGGATAGCAATCAAGGACAGGAATCTCTGTAGGATAACTGCAGCAGTTTAACTGCTGCATTAGCAAACTCAGCACAGACTAGGATTGACCTCAGACAGCCACTGGTGTCAGTCAAAGCCCTGGCTTCTGACAGGAATCAAAGAGTTGAATTTCTGCATCTTACCTCCTACAGTTTTGAAGTAGCATAGCTTAGAATGGAGGCTTTCTTTCCTTGTCCATGTTTTCAAAATGGAGGAGTACCAATGGAATTGTTTATGGAATCCAGGCAAGTTGTTTGTTCTACAAATTAATCGGGATACCGAGTGCTAGTTTTTCCTTAAGGCTAATTAAGTTTTAGCAAGTATGTGAGACCGAGGTGACATTGAAGCATGTGTTCATCAGCAGCCAATGCAATCAATTGCATCATACTGTCTTTCATCCAGGATGATCAAATAAACTGAAGACTTCAGAGGCCTTTTGTAGAGTTGAAGTATGGGAGAATTCTCTCACGTCTTTCATTCTTGCCTCACACACACACATACAATCGCGTCATGAAGGTCTACAGAAGATTGAATCATCCAAAAATTGTGTTGCTTATTGAACTGTGCTGAAAAAACCTTCTAAAAAGGATAATTTAGCCCAAGGTCTGATTTTATCTACATTGTTCTTCAGTATTATATCCTCAGTGTGTTACCGTTGGTATTATTCTAACCGTAACTGAATCTTCATTTTTTTGCTGGTAAACATTGGGTTGATGTGGTATATTATGCCTACCTTGAGAGTGAGAAAAACATCAAAAGCACCCTCTGTGATTTCCAATGGCCCGTAACACAGCTAAGGGACAATTGGACTTATTATCTCAGATATCTCAAGGTTACAAGCTTAGGTCCCAATTGTAGAAGGCTCCATCTGGTTATAAAATGAAGGATATATTAGCCTTGGAGGGAGTGCAGTGCAGATTTACCACAATGATACCTGGAATCCAAGAGTTAAGTTACAAGGAGAGATTGCACCAACTGGGATTGTACTCCCTAGAATTTAGAACATTAAGTGGCAATTTAATAGGGATTTTCAAGATATTAAGGGAAACAGATGGCGTAGTTTGGGAGAAACTATTCCTGTTGGTTGAGGTATTTGGGATTAGGAGGAATAGTCAAAAAATTAGAGCCAGACCTCTCAGGAGTGAAATTAGGAAACATTTCTCCACACAAAGGGTGGTAGAAGTTTGGAACTCTCTTCTGCAAACACTAGATCAATTCTTAATTTTAAATTTGAGGTTGATAGGTTTTTGCTTGCCAAAGGGACATGGGGCAAAGGCAGGTATATGGAGTTAGGTGGCAGATCAACCATAACTTCATTGAATGGAGGAACTGATTTGAGGGGCTAAATGGCCTCCTCCCCTTATGTTCCTAAAATCAATGCACACAAGACAAAAAAGTTGGGTAAAAGAATACACAAAAATTGCATCATTGATGCCCAGCTAATCGCCAGTCATATTAATACATGCTGAATAAATTTGAAAATGTCTCCGCCTTCCTTTGGGCTTGGCAGCATTGCGCATTATAAAACTCTGAACAGCAAATCTCATTCTAGGGCAAATGATCCGCTGCCATTTACAACCGGGAATTTCTGAAGTCTCCAGAATTCTGGTCTACGGACAGCAAATTGGGCTTCACACAATAGACTGGAAATTCTCAAAATTAGTTGTGGCATCTCAAACCAGCAACAGCTTGCACTTATGTAGCACCTTCAATGCAGTGAGACATCCCAAGACGATATTATTTTCAAACAAAATCTGATACTGAGCCAACATGGAGATATTACAACAGGTGATCAAAAGAGGTCGATTTTAAGGAGAGCCTTCAGGAAGCGAGAGAGGCAGAGAGGTGGAAAGGTTTAGGGAGGGAATGAGAGAGTAGGGCCTAGATTCAAGCATTAGCCATTGTTTACATGAATGCATGGTCTATGTGATCTCACCTGACTCATTTTAATTGCCTTGGAGGTCAGAAGGAATGCTCTAGAGGTTGTGCTCCCTTATTAGCCCAGATTTTTTTTTCCTCATTCAGGAGATTACATGGCCCTATGGGAGAGCGGAGTAGAGTACAGTAAGAAGTATCTGGTCACAATGCTCCCAACTACCATGAGCGTGAGGCCTGTTGGTCTTTTCCTGCCAGCCATTTTCCTACTTTTCTCTCTAAATCATCCAACAGCAAGACCCAAGGGATGAGACTTCAAACTAAATTGAAAAACCATAGGCAAAGTGTCAAGGCTGATGGTGAAAAAACTGCACAATGGTTGCAGAGTGAAGACCCCATTTTACTATCTGTGCTCACTCTTCAGAAAGCTCTACATGCTCCAGGGAGTCTTGCAAAGTTGAGGTTTTAAAGTTAGAAGGGTATATGAACAGGAAGGGGCCATTCAGCCCCTCAAGCCTATTCTGCCATCCCTTGACTGATTTGTAACTTGTAAGTCAAAAGGTAATGATTATGTGGCACCAAACTTTGGTTTTAAAAGCCTGAGGATTTTAGATGAAAGGGAGGATTAAGGGAAGGAAGGTCATGGGAAAGAATGGATAGGGGATGATACAAAGACTGGATTTCAACATAGAGAGGGTGAGGGGAGAATGATGAGAGCTTACAACAACGTAACCAAAGTTTAGGACTTATGAGACTTGAAATAGGGAGTAAGCTGTACTAGTTCAGCAGGGTGTGCACGTGTACATACCAGTAGTTGATTTGGTAACACAGTTTATTAAATTGAAGGATTAAAGTTTATGGAGATAGATGGAACATGACTTATAATCCTTTGAGTACTGTAATAGCATTTCTGCACCATTTTAATAATACAACAAAGCTCAGATGTTCCGGCATCCTGTTAAACTTCATTAATAAGATATATGATCACACAAAAACCCTGACTAAGCCCCTACATATAGTCAAGTGGATTATGTTACAACCTCAATAATAGAAATATTTAGCAATAAAAGGCAGGTCTGTGAAGTTGATAGTAATGAGATACATTTTTCTTCAAGTAATTCTATTTTCCCAAGATCTTATTCATTTGTTTGGTCTCCTCCCACACACACTTTGCTTTACTTGAGTGCCACAGACAGTTCAGTCAGGTTACAACATTGTGATGGAGAGAGAGGGAGGGAGAGCACAGGAGAGAGAACGCGCAAGAGAGAGGGTGTGTGTTTGGAGGCTGCCATTAGAAGAGGTACAGGCACCAAGCTTTGACTTGTTTTTCTAGCACCCTTCCAGCAGCACACTCTCCAATTCCCAATGCCACTCATCAGATACTCATCCTGATCCACTCAACAGTTCTGCCAGGCTCTGTCTCTGATATCCTTTTTATACCAAGCCACACACACCCATATCCTTTCTCCCACCCTCTCCTTCCTCACCTCATACACTATGGGCTTATGAACTGTTTTACCTCTAAAGTTCCAACTATCTAAATAGCTGCCTGAGCCATCACATCTTCTACTCTTTGACCCTGTTTTCCCTCCATCCCTCCTTCAGCTTTGTTCTGACCTATCATCTGGCTGTTTGTTATCTCTCCACCTCCCCACAAGACTCCCTTCCTCAGGAGGCCAAAAGCCTCTTCTTTCATCCTCTTCCCACCCAACTCTTGACCACTCAACAGGCCTTGTTTGCACAATACCTGTTGAAATTTTTAATGGCGCCCTTTGTACTGGTTCTGTTCTCCAGCCTTCATTCAGCCTCCTTTACAAACAGAACCATTCTCAAGTCCTCCACATGCACCAGCTACACCCATCTCTAACCTACATTTCCTCTCTAAGGTTCCTGAGTACATAATCAACACCCAGTTCCATATCCATCTCATTCCGCTCAAATCCCTTCAATCAGGCTTTCTCTATGCCATAGTACTGAGGCTGTTGTGGTCAAAGTTACCGTTGATGGTAAATATTACATACATGTAAGTTACTGTTGTTCTTCTTCAGTTCTCTGTTTGAAGGCATGTCCAACCCACAGTGCCACATACCCCACCAGGGCAAGGAGGCAGGTCCCAACTCCAGCACAGCCGGAATGAGGATCGAACCCGATGCTGTTGGCACTAATCTGTTCCACGCCGGCCGCCAACTAAGCCAATCATGTCCCCTATCTCTGTTTACCTATTACAATTTTACCTGTATTTGTTCCTTTGAGTTGTTTTTCAGGTCTGCCTCCACCTAATGAAGAGGGGTGACAGGTTGGTGCTCAAACCCTCCCCAATGCCAGTGTTGTTTTTCCGGTGGGGAGTCAAGCAGGGCAAGACAATTCCAGGTACGGCCATGAATGAGCTGACATCATGAAGGCAGTAGGGGCTCTGCAGTTGGCCTCAGTGCTCTAGGTTAAAGAGGGTTCCTACTCCTTATATCTGTCTAATCATCTCTGCCAGACCTCAGCTCAGATTGGGTGGCACACAGTTGTGATACCTCACTATGGTCAATTAGCTTGCCCACAAGCAACAGCCACTTGGATCAGGTACCAGAGGGCTGTCAGGACCCGGGAAACTGTACTCCAGTAAGAGGTTGCATGTACAAGAGAGAAGACACATTCAAAAGCCTCCAAAATGCACCGGACTGAAAATCCCTTCCCTTATTCTTTCATGTGGGCATCGTTGGCAAGGTCAGTATCTGTTGCCCATCCCTAATTACCACTGCCCTTGGCTTGCTAGGCTATTTCAAAGAGCAGTTAAGAGTCAGCCACATTGCTGTGGGTCTGGAGTCACAAGTAGGCCAGACTAGGTAAGGACGGCAGATTTCCTTCCCTAAAGAGAAACATTGGGTTTTTACAACAATCGATGATAGTTGTCATGGTCACCATTACTGAGACTAGCTTTATATTCATATTTACGATTTGAATTTAAAATCACCAGCTGCCGTGATGGGATTTGAACTCATGTCCCCAGAGCATTAGCCTGGGCTTCTAGATTACTAGTCCAGTGACATTACCACAATGCCCCCATCTCCCCATCGCACTACACTTACCTGCCAATCACAGTGATTGACAGCTCTCTTGCTCTCTTTGGCAGTTTTCACACTGCAGGATGTTGCCTGTCAACCTCTAATCTTTTCATGCTCTCTGTATTCAGTCTTTTTATCTCTCACACTCTGCCTCCTTTGTTCTCCATTTGCGCCTGTCTGCTCTCATAACTACCTTGGTATTTACCTACTGATGTGCATATTCTCCCCAGATACACAGTGAATGGGTTATCTCTCTCTCTCTCTCTCTCTCTCTCTCTCTCTTCCCCCTCCAATGTTGCCTATTCCTTACCGAGGAGCAAAAATAGTGAGTTTGCGCAGCTGAGCCATATGGCGAGGATGAAATCGTGGCTTTGCTGCGATGGCCACTGCAGGCAAAATATCCCAGCAACAATTGGGCCGAGCTGCTGGAGAGCTGATTAGCAATATTCGAAACTGTAACCCCAATGTGAGTCGGAGCCTTCGGCAGAGGGAGTAAAATTGAATCTGTATGTCTTTAGTCAGAAACAAAGCCAGGCGATAAACCCAAGTGGCCAGGTTAGTCTCCTTGATGGAACCAATTACAACAGTGCCAGTGCTCTGCCACCACAGCACCCCGCCCCCCCCATCCTCTGCAAGTACAAAGTAAGTAAGTAGCAACACAGAATAAAGAAGGAGGAATCAAAGCTGCAGCAGCTAACTAATCCCCATCATCTATCTTCCAAGCTTATTGAGGAGCTCCTTGTTCAGAATGACTAATAGCGGGGGACCGCAAGACATTATTACAGCACACGAGGGCTATGGCTCTAATTATGCTCACCGTTAGTGGTGTTTAGAAGCCTCTTAAGAGCTGATTCCCCAAAGGGTCCAATTCATTGTCACTAAATTATCTTTACTGTCACTTTCTTATTTTCCGCCCTTATTGGATGTTGCCCATAATATGCCATCCTCGGGTCCTTTTGCAAAGCATGGTGTCAGCCGTGGCTCAATTGGTAACACTCTGTCCTCAGAGCCATTTTGTAGATTTAAGTCCCACTCCAGACACGCCCAGGGCTGCGCTGAGGGACTGCGACATTGTCAGTGGCACCACCTTTAGAACGAGATGTTCTTGGCAAGGGTCCAATCTGACCGCTCAGCTGGACATAATACATCCCACAGCACTATTTCAAAGAAGAGCAGGGGAGATATCCCTCGTGTCTTGGCCAATATTTATCCTTCAGTCAGCATCACAAAAACATATGATCTGGTCATTAGCTCAGTGCTGTTTATGGGAGCTTGCTATGTGCAAATTGGCTGCCTCATTTCCTACACCACAACAATGATTACACTTCAAAAGTACTTCATTGGCTATAAAGTGATTTCGGACACCCTGAGGTCATGAAAGGTGCTATAAATATGTAAGTCTTTCTTTTCTTCTTCAATCTGTCCTTAAATGTGGCGAGAGAGACATCGAGAAGATGACTGGAGTGCAGGGGAGGGGCAGTTGAAGCCAAGAGGTCATGTGATCTCCAGGAATCTGTCCAACCAGAGTTGACAACCTATTCACTGGAAAAAGGCCCAAATGGGTCTCACTAACTCCTGACACCTTTACGTTCACTTTACAGCCAATTTCTTGAAGCCCATAATTCACAGAATCACAGAATGGTCACAGCACAAGAGGATGCCGTTCAGCCCATCGATTCCATGCCGAATCTCTGGAAGAGCAAATTAGCTAATCCCACTCCCCTGCCTTTTCCCCATACCCTTGCAATTGTATTTTTTCCTTCTGGTGACTGCCTAATTCTCTTTTGAAACAACTGAATCCGTCTCCACCACAGTCTACGGCAATGCATTCCTGATCCTAATCACATGCTGCATAAAAACAGCTTTTTCATGTTGCGTTGGGTTTTTCTGCCAATCACCTTAATGCGTGTCCTCTGATTCTCGACCCTTCCGCCAATGGAAACTGTTTTTCCTTATCCACTCTGTCAAGACTTCTCATGTTTTTGAACATGTCCATCAAATCTCCTCTCAGCCTTCTCTTCTCTAAGAAGAACAGCCCCAGCTTCTCCAATTTATCCATGTAACTGAAGTCCCAAATCTTGCATCAGGAATTGCAATTCAATAGGTACATCTTTAACTACATGGAGCGTGTGGGACCAAACTAGGGCTGCCAACTTTGATTAAATGTATTCCTGGAGGTTTCAACATGTGACCTTCCCCCACGCTCCAGCCATTAGTCGGCCAACACATCCATCCTTATGCACTGCCTTCCTATGCCAACTGGAAAGCAAAAAGACTCACTACCCAATTGGATGGTGCTTGACTGACAACCAAACAGCCTTTTTTTTTACCCACTTTCAATATTTTTATACCTGATGAAGAGAAACATCCAAAGAAATTTTTTTAAAAAACAATTTTCTTTAATGTGATGATTTTTCTCCAAGGTTACAACCCAGCAGTGGAGATTGATCTTCAGTTCCTGGAAACTCCAGAACAAACCTGAGGGGTTGGAAACCCTAAACCAAACAAGGCAGCCAGAAGATGAGGAATCTTAACAAAAAAATCCACACCGGAATGAAGAAACCAAGTCGGTTCTGATTGATCTCAATCCAACCTACCTACCTACCATTTCACTGCGTTCTTCTGTCTCCTCACTCTCTCTAATGAGCGTACAATTGAATTAAGATAGCATGGGGGAAAAAATCTTATATGAACAGGTTAACTAGTGACGAAATCCAACTCCATAGAGATATAGGAAAGTTGGCAAGGATGATGTTATTTACAGGGAATAGCTGGGGCAGCTTTGATACACTGTTTGCCTTGAGCTGTGAATCATTAGTTACATTTGTGCGATGACTACATGGCATAGTGCTCTCCTTGTGGATGGCATAAAAGCAATGTTAGATAGAAGGGACAAGCAGCTTCAAAACAAAAAAAGCTGATAAACCCACAAATACTGGCACCTCAATAAACAACCGTCAACTCAAAACAATCTGACTATGCCTGTGACTGATCTACTGCTGCACAACTGACTAATTAAAATTCTATCCTCATTACATAGGATTCCAATGTTTTTGGGGGATCCAATTACACAATTTGTTCCACTTGCAAATCAAAAACTATTGGCCTTGTAACATGTCAAAACACATAATTACACTGCCGGCTCTGATGGCCAGCTTGTCATATTCTGAGATGCAAATATATCTAATGGAAGTCATTTTCCAAATCTATGGATATATACTTGAAAAGGAAGAAAAAACTGCAGGGCATTGGAGGAAGAGTGGGGTTGGACTAATTAGATAGCTCTTTCCAAAGAGACAGCACAGATAGGAATGCTGAACTGCCTCCTTCTGTCATGCCTGACTCTACGATTACATGTCTGAGTGTCCAGCCTTCATTCCCTGTGGGGTTGGTTTCCGATTTTGACTGGAATACTTTCCCACTGAGGTTAACACTTAAGGGCTCCACGCATGCATGTACCATAGTCGAATGATTCTGACGTAAATAAGAAGGATAATTTTACAAAGCCACATGCTAACTCCAGCGCACTGACCTCTGCGGTTGTATGATGGCAAGTCAAGTACACATGCAGCCACACCTTTGTCCATGGTTTACCAGCTCCGACTGAACAGATTGTAAGGGCTTACAACCTGGCACAGGGTTACGTTTGACTGCTATCGTAAAGCGAGATCACAATGACCCTACAACATTGTAAGCAGCACGCCAAAAAGATGGTGGAGAGAGGAGAAGTATACATTTCCTTGGCATTTTAAATATTGGGCTATAAAGCCTTGAGGTATGGATGAGGGTTATGAGAAGCTGATGACAAGAGAAATCTGATTCAATATTAATTTGGTGAGTTCCTTACAATTTTTCTCTTGGTGCTGTCCAGGAGATTAAGCCTTAAGATTTCTCAACCCCAGGGGAGTTTAATGGTCCTTCCCACTTTTAAAGGCTGGCAATTGGGAAGGCTCTCTGCCAAACTGCACATCTGAATTCCCACTACGCATCACCACTGGAGCTGCCAACCCTATTGGATGAATCCAGGAGAACTCATCACATGATCTCCCACCAAGTCTCCACCAACCTCCTGTAATTGGTTCTCCGACCCATCTACCCTTACAGTGCCCCGCCTTCACCAAGGTCAATGGGAAAGTGAACAGGTCCTATGTTGCCTGATTGGGTGATTCACGATATTGTTACTGCAAAGGAAACCATTCGACCCATCGTGTCTGTGCTGGCTCTCTAAAGGAACAATTCACCTAGTGCCACTCCCACCGCCTTGTCCCCATAGCCTTGCCCATTCTTTATTTACAGATAATAACCCAATTCCCTCTTGAATGCCTCAATTGAGCCTGCCTCTGCCACACTCTCAGGCAGTGCATTCCAGACCTTAACCACTCGCCGGGTGAAAAAAGTTTCTTTTCATGTCTCCATTGCTTCTTTAGCCAATCACCTTAAATCTGTGCCCTCTGATTCTCGCTCCTTCCACCAATGTGAGGAACTGTCAGTCAAACTGCTTTTGCTCTGATTTCCAATGTTTTTCATTAATAAGAATTAAACAAAAGCATCCAAAGAAAATGAAAGCAAACACTCATTTTCTTAAATGCCCCAGTGATTTTTTTTCTCCCAGAATTAGAATCCTCATCACTACTGTGCTGAGGATTCTATCAAAAATTCCTGGAGACTCAGGACAAAACAAGAGTTGGTAACCCTAATTACCACGCTGGTAAAAATCAGCCTTTATTTATTTACCAGAAAAGCTGAGCTGCCCCAAGAAGGCATCAATCTCCCTAGCTAAGTTCACAGCCCATGGGGAGCCAAAAGACTGAAGATAAAATTCCAAAGCAGTATCAGACATCAAGGGGAGTGATTCAGCTTAAAAGAAATATAGAACACAAGGCAACGGCAAAGAAAATCAGCTGGCCCAGCACCAAACAATAATTCGCAAAGAACTAGGATTATTCGGGCCAAAAAAAAGGAGAAGAATGAAAGAGAGGAATAGGAGCAGCAGTGTATCCTGCTCCACATCACAATCTAACAACCCTTACATTTTATTTTAATTCTTTTGTGGGATGTGAGTGCCTCTGGCATTTGTTGCTGAGCCCTATGCTACCCTCGAGAAGTAGGGTTGCCAACCCTCCAGGATTGGCCTGGAGTCTCCAGGAATTGAAGAGCAATCTCCAGGACAGTGCTGTGTGCAAACCCTGGAGAATAATCATCAGGACATTAAAAAAAAAATAGCTCTTTAAAAAAGTTTCCTTTGAACATTTCTCTTTACCGGGTATAAAAATGGGTAAAAAGGCTGTTTGGCTGACAGTCAAGCATCATCCAATCGGGTAATGAGTGTTCTTGCTTTCCAATTAGCGTAGGATGGCAGTACATCACATGGATGGATGTAAAAACAAAAAAACTGCGGATGCTGGAAATCCAAAACCTGTCGAAGGGTCATGAGGACTCGAAACGTCAACTCTTTTCTTCTCCGCCGATGCTGCCAGACCTGCTGAGTTTTTCCAGGTAATTCTGTTTTTGTTTTTGACATGGATGGATGTGTTGGCCGGCTAATGGCTGGAGCGTGGGGGCAAGTCATGTGATGAAACCTCCAGGAATACATTTAATCGCAGTTCCCTATCAAGAAGTGTCTGGAGGTGTGCAGGCTTGGACATGAGATTAGAGCTGGGTTCAACTGTGGTGCCTTCCAACATCGGATAGTCTGCCAACGCCTCCTGCAGGGAGCTCACGGGCAAAACAATGGTGAGGTATTGGTAGGCGTGGAGGATGCCTGATATCTAGGGTTGCCAACTGTTATTAAGTGTATTGCCGGAGGTTTCATCAGACAATTTGCCCCAGTGCTCCAGCCATTAGTTAGCCAACACACCATCCTTGTGATGTACTGCCTTCCTACACCATTTGGAAAGCAAAGAGAAATACCCAATTGGATGATGCTTGACTGTCAGCCAAACAGCCTTTTTCCATGCATTTTCAATATTTTTATATCTATATATATTTTCAAAGAAAATGAGATAAAACATTTTTTTTAATGTCCTGATAATTTTTCTCCAGAGTTGCACACAACAGCGTCCTGGAGATTGATCTTCAATTCCTGGAGACTCCAGGCCAATCCTGGAGAGTTGGCAATGCCAGGCACCTGTGGAACCAGTACGAGCACTGAGGGCATCAACACCTGTGAGTGAACACTGGTGAGGCCACACAGAAAATAAGGGGGAAAAAGACAACAGGAGATCCGAAGCCTGAGTTGAGCGTGGAAGGCTTTAACATGGCTGTACCACTTCCAAAATCCTTCCTACAGGCTTGGTTCAATCTACAGCTGAGAGCGAAGGCAAATGAAGCTTCTGACGCAGGATCCCTTGCAGACTCTGGCACTCACACTGACAGTTCTTGTAAGCTCCTGTTAATGGCCATCTGATCCAAACTTAATTTAAAAGGTCTCTCTCTGTATTGAATTCTGTGCAAATAGGTAGGGAAAGATCTTAGTGGCAGTGGACAAATTGTTTCCTCAAACTACTTTCACTGTAATTAGATGATTAAATGAATGCTGAAGAGAATCAGCAGACCGAAGATTAAAATAGAGCTTTTAATACACAACAGGGGTATGAGGTGGGAGACGAAGGGACTAAAACAAAAAGATCATTTGGCTAAAGAAAGGAAGGACTTGCATTTATATAATGCTTTTTGTTACCACCAGACATCACAAAGCGTTTTTACAGCCAATGAAACATTGTTGAAGTGCAGTCACAGCTGTCATGTTAAAAATGCTGAAGCTAATTTGAGCACAGCAAGCTCCCACAGCTGCAATTTGATAATGACTGTATAATTTGTTTGTATGATGTTGATTGATGGATAAATATTTGCCAGGGCACCCAGGAGAAGCCCCCTGCTCTTCTTCAGAATAGTGCTGTGGGATTTTTTTTATGCCCACTTGAGAGGGCTGACTCAGTTTATCACCTCATCTGAAAGGCACCACCTACGACTCTGCAGCACTCCCTCAGTACTGCACTGGAGTGTCAGACTTGATTTTAAGCCTCAGCATACGTAATAATAATTGCTACATATCAATAATCCCAACAACAACTTGTATTTATAAAGCATTTTAATATAATAAAACATCCCAAGGTCCTTCACAGAAGCTTAATTTTACACCCAGTGACATAAGGAGACATTGGGGCAAAAGCCAAAAACCTGGCCAAAGTGGCAGATCTTAAAGGAGGAAAGCGAGGTGGAGTGGTTTAAGGAGGGAGTTCCAGAACTTGGCGTGATGGCAGCTGAAGGCATGGCCACCAATAATGGAATGATTAAAATTGGGGATGCTCAAAAGACCAGAATCAGAGGAGCATAGATATCTCGGAGGGTTGCAAGAGGATATTACAGAGATAGGGAGGGATTTGAAAACACAGATGAGAATTTTAAAATCGAGGCATTGCTTAACCGGGAACCACTGTAAGTCAGTGAGGTGTTACGAATGTGAAACTTTATAAGATGCTTATGTTTTAAACTGCCTCTTTTAAATAAGGCAAAATGTCCTGGAATGGGGGGTTGGGGGGGGGGTGGGGGGGTGAAAGCGTACTGAACTCTGCCCAGAAACAAGCCCATGTGATTTGGCTGTCGTAGGGATAGAGGCTCAGGTTGAAACTCATAAAAAATCAAATACCAGTTTTCATACCTGGACTCAAATTGAGGCAGCTGGTCTCGCTGGATTCAGACTCTCAGACAGGCGGACACCCGGAGAGGAAGACCGAAAATAGCTGCCACTGTGCCAAGCAGAACGAAAGACTGTTTCTGCGTGAACCACCAAGCAGACGCTGGTGGGAGTGGATTCCCTGTTTGAACAGTCGGGACTTGTAGAGATTTAAAAACCAAGGAGTCATCAGAGGGTGCCTTGCCGCTGCAAGTCAATTCGATTATACTCAGGAGATTGAGTGAAGGGACTTTCAAAAGGGCACTGGAAGACTTGCCCTGGCGTGGCAGGGAGAAGAGAACAAGGAGGAGTTCGGAGCTTTATCTACAAGGCTACATATCTGCTGAGTGCATGGCAGAATGTTCCATTTTTTAGCAGGGTTTTCCATTGTGTTAATTAGTTAATGGGAAAGTACCTTCTCTGTAGTTGAGTATATTAGTTGCTGACTAAGTAATGTTTAGTCTACATTGATTTTAGTTTGCTTGTTACAGTAAAAGTCATAAATCATGAAATTTTGTGTGATTATTGCCATTGGTCACTGGGAAATTCATAATTTTTTTAAAAGTTATCAGTCTCTACGGGGATCTTAACAGAGGGCAGGGGATTGAACAGGACATGGCGCAAGTTAGAACATGGGGAGCAGAGTTTTGGATGACCTCGAGATTACGAAGGGTAGAAAGTGGGAGGCTGGCCAGGAGTGTTGGTGGAATAGTCAAATCTAGAGGTAACAAAGGCATGGATGAGGATTTCAGCAGCAGACCAAATGAGGTAGGGAAGAACATAGGGACATAGGAGCAGGAGTAGGCAATTCAGCCCATCAAGCACGAAAGGAATCAGGTTATCTTATAGAGGTGCAAATAGATAGTCTTAGTGAAGGAGCTGATATGTGGTTAGAAACTCATCGCAGGGTCAAATATTACACCAAGGTTGTGAGCAGACCGGTTCACCTTGGACAACTGCCAGGGAAAGTGATTGACCAGGTGGCAAGGGAACCAAATATGTGGCAGGAACTGAACCCAATGACTTCAGTCTTCCCAATATTTAGTTGGAGGAAATTTCTGCTCATCTAGTACTGGATGTTGGACAAGCGGGCTGACAATTTAGAGACAGTGGAAGGGTTGATGGTCATGAGGGAGAGTTGGGTGCCGTCAGAATACATATGGAAAGTGACACTGTGTTTTCGGATGATGTTGCTCAGGGGCAGCCTGTAGATAAGAAATAGGAGGTGGCCAAGGATTGGTCCTTGGAGGACACCAGAGGTAACAGTCTAGGGTTACAGGAACAGAATCCATTGAAAAGGTGATTCACTGGGCAAAGCTAACAGCAGATGAACTGCTGCATTTTCAATGGGCAGAACATCTGGCCCAAACATTAGCACGTTGGCGTCACTTCGTTCTGCTCACCATTTTAAAGCATTTGAAAGGGATTAGTGCACACATCTGTTAAAATAACTGACTGTCAGACAAATTGGTTAAATCTTTCCCCATTAACATGGCTGTACATAGCAGCACGACTATTCCCAACCAGAATGGAGATGATTGAGTAAGTTTCCCAATCAATCAGTTGTAAGTGACTGGGATCACTATTCCACACATCATTTGCAAAATGTAACTATCCTCCACTCACTGCATTTCACTGGAGAAATCACCCTGCTTTTATCAGGGAAGTTGCTGCAGTTATAGACATGAGTTCTGTTTGCCATATTTTGTAGAAACTCTTTTTAAATAGACTCTGTAGACTGGTTGCCATAGTACATTGTTTAATCAAACTGCGAGTAAATAGACTTTGGTCAAAACCTGCCACAACTCCCACTTTGTCTCTAATTCCCTGGCTGACATGACACTCTGCAATAATTTAACCAGGAGTCATTTCCAGAATTTTATGAATGCATATGTTTCTAATTGGCAGATAGTGTACTGATATACAACTGATAGAATGTAGCCTTGTACACGGGATTCCCCACAAACTACCTTTTCTTACATCAGTGCTATTGATAACACAACCTGGGGTGGGGGGGGTCAGCTACAACCCTCAGCAAACCACTTCTCCATTGCCAATTGACCACCTTTTACAGTTGTCCTGGCTTTTAGATAACAGTAGTCTTCCCTTCTTTATCTTCAGTCTCTCATCCATCACTACCCTGGCTGAGTAAGTTATCTAAGCACAGACCAGGCGGTTAAAGACCTTGCCATCTTTCAAATGAGACACCAAACCTGCCCTCTCTGGTGCACTATCTGAAGCAGTCATTTTCCTTACTGTCCTGCGCCTCTACCAATTAAACCAATGATCTGCTCATTATCTCACTGCTGTTTGTGGGAGCTTGCTGTGCACAAATTGGTTGATTGCTTTTTCTGACATTACAACATTGGCTGCACTTCAAAGTATTTACTTGGCTGTAAAATGCTTTGGGATGTCCTGAGTTTGTGTAGGTGTTACATAAATGCAAGTTTTTTCTTCTTCCTTTCCCCAGGGCTGCATACTCAGGTCCACAGTAAGCAGGGCATTTACCAACCGAGTTACCGGGGACCAACCAATATTACACTCAAAACCAACAAAGAAACACTATTATGATATTCTACCCACTGTTTGGACTAGATATTGGGACCTATGTGGTAATTGTGATGGGCATAGCTCTTTAATATGACTGCACACCCACATATGTGGCAAATAATATTGATAAGTAAGTAAAGGTCATAAATGGAGGTGAAGAGACAGGCCTGTTTAGGGAGTTATTACTGTCCCATCTTTACGGAGTAACATCCAAATCTTCTTAGCTGATGTGAGAGAGTCAAAAGTCCTGTTGGCTGCAAGTTTTTTTACTTGTATTTAGCAGGTAGAACCTACCTGGCATCACAAAAGAAACAGTTCCTACCAGTATGGTTTGGACTCAAAGGCACCATTATTTGGAGGAATGTTCATGCTCCAGGGACAGTGTGTCTCTTCCAGCTGAAACTTCTTCATTTTTATTATTGTTGGATGCTTAAACGGAGCTAAATTCAAAGCACTTTGTGTTGAAGCCATTAAGAGAACAAGATAGCTGGTGGGCCTTGCTGGAGTTTTAAAAGACATCTCTGGAGTGGCTTCAAGGCCCATCCCTGTGAGATACCTGCAGTGCGCCAGCACACACTCAATCTCATTTTGACAGCTTTAGGACTGGAGTCTTTTGTCTACAGAGATATCTGTAAGCTAATGGTGGGCTTATAGAAGTGAAGATCCAAAAGCCAACTAATTATTGACTGATTATCTGTGCAGTCGCAATGGTCACAACGAGTGACACAGAATTGACTTCAGAGAAACAGGTTATTTGACCCAACAGGTCTATGACTATGTTTATAGGTCACCACGGCCTCCACCCAGTCTAACTGCCTCGCCCAGCCCTGCCTCTATATCCCTCTATTCTCCATCCTGTGCGTGCATGAGATGCGCAGGATTCTTTGAAACCTATTACCAAACATCAATGTTTTTCTGCTGCCATCACCAGTTTTCTTCCCTGTGACCACAGGATGTTAATCGGTTGCAGATATGTTGTTCCCAACCCGACATCTGCGTGTGCCCGCTTTCCGGAAGGAGTGACCAGATAGCAACTGGAAATGGAAACAGATATCGTCCAAATGTTTCTGTGCCACTGACCAGCCAACTCAGCATAGACCAGGGCAAGGAACTCCTTGTTAGCATCATCTGAACAAGGCCTGCACAAACAATATCACAACCCAGCTTCTCCATGCTCCAGCTCCTCTATTCTTTCTTCACCTTGGGCTGCATGTCCCCAGGCCCCTGGTGGTGGGCTAGGAGGAAAGAGGACTCCCTGACACATCCCCACCGCCAGGGAAGTTTCCCATGGGTAGGTGGGAACCCAGGTCGGTTGCCTGCACCACTAGGGTTGCCAGTGTGATCAATTGTATTGCTGGAGGTTTCATTGCATGACTTGTCGCCACACTCCAGCCATTAGTCAATCAACACATCCATCTTTGTGACGCACTGCCAAGCTATGTCAACTGGAAAGCAAAAAGACTCATTACCCAATTGGATGTTGCTTGCCTGTCAGCCAAACAGCCTTTTTCCTATTTTCATTATTTATATATCTGACAAGAAATGTTCAAAGAAAATGACAAAATAAAACAATCTTTTTTAATGTCCCGATGATTTTTTTCCAGTGTCCTGGAAATTGATCTTCAATTCCCGGAGACTCCAGGCTGATCCTGGATGGTTGTCAACCTGAGGCATCATGTAGGAGAGCAGCCAAATATGCTGATTATGGAGCCAATTAGGTTCAACTTTGCGAGCACGCCTCTGGTGGGGGTTGTGGGGGGGGGGGGGGGGGCGGTGCAGCCCTTCCCCGCCACCATGTGCAGAGGCCGCCTTGCAATGGAGGCAGTCTCCCTGTGGCAGTCTGGAGTCCCATTGGAGCTGGAGGCTACACGCCCCAAATAGGAGAGCTGTGGACAGGAAAGGCTACACCTGGGGCTTAAATGATCCGCCTGGAAGGGTTTTCCCTTCTGATTTGAGGGAACTAACTGCTTTCTCAAAATTTATCATTTGAATTCATGACCTCTCCCACTGAGGCTCCCAGAAGCCCAGCTTGGACCTGACATCAAGATCAGCCATGAACTAGTTGAATGGCAGAGCAGGCTCAAGGGGCTGAAGCATAATCCTGCTCCTAATTCTTATGTTCCTATTTCTCGAAGCCCGTGAGAAAATCCATCCCCTTATCTCTGTCCTTTTCTCTCATCTAATTCTCTCAGCTTTTCTTTCTCTGACTGACACTGTCTCAATCTTATTCTTCCTTCCTTTCTATGTCTCGCTACGTTCTTCTACGACTTACAGTTTTATTTTCTCTCTTTCTCTGCCTTTTTTTTGCTAACTCTTTCTGCCTCTCACTTGTTGTCTCTATTTTTCTGTTTTGACACTCTTTTTTCTACTATTGTGTGTCTTTAGTCCTTTCACATTGGGCCTATATCAGTCGTTACAATTTCTGTGTTTAATTATCTCAATTTTACTTAATGTCTTGCTGAAATTACCTCCAGCAGTCCCTGTGGTTTAGTCACATGTGGATTGCTGGTTATGGCATCTCTCTCAGTTCCTTATGTCTCCTGTAACCATGCCACGGATGGTCAAGAGTATTATCAGTGCTGCCATTATACCATCTGTACTTCAGCAGAAGGCTGTTCAATAGGAACACCCTGTGGTGAAAAAAAATGCTTCACTTAATCTTCGCTCTCCTCTTAAAATGGGCTTTCACCATGTGGGACCACCTTTTAGAATCATTCGAGGACCAGGAAATGTTTATTCTTGTCCTTTTCTTTTCTTGCATTTGTTACTTCTAAAAACAAAAACAAAACATTGGTCCAGTACACCCTCAACAGCTCCATCACTAAAGGCCTTACTGAGCCATAACTCCTGACGTTTCAGTAAGGTCATCATTTTGACACAATACAGTTCAAATCTTTATCACGGGCACTAATCATGGGAAATGTATCAGGGAAGCAGAGAAAGGAAGAACAAGGGCTTGGAGATGGGGAGGGGTAGGTTGGACAGGAGCCAGCTGGTTTTTGTACTTCCTCTGAGAGAGCTCATCAGTCCAACCGTCAAATTGTGCCAAATTGTAGCCAGGTTTGTGTTGCAGCGGGTATAATGGTGTAATGGTTATGTTACTGACCTCGTAACCCAAGGGTCTGGATTAATAATCCAGAGAACAGCCTTCTGTAAATTTGAATTCAGTTCAAAATAAAAATCTGGAAATGAAAAGCTGTAAAAGTGACAACTTTGCTTGTCATAAAAACACAACTCGTTCACTTTAGGGAAGGAAATCTGTCATTGTTATCCAATCCATTCCATCCTCATCAGTATCTCTGAATTTCCTCACTCCACCGCTGGCAATCGTGGCTTCAGCTGTCTAGGCTTTAGCTCCTGGAATTCCCTTCCTAAATCTCTCTGCCTCTCTATCCATCTTTACGACGCTCCTAAAAACCAGTCTCTTTGACCAAGTGACCCGACCAGAAGGCAGGAAGGAAAATATATACGTACATCACCTGGGGAAGAATTTTCCAGTTAGCGAGTGGGAGCAGGGCTCGCTAGCCGACGCGTAAAATGATGCGCGGTGACATCGGACAGGCGTCCCAATGTCACCGTGTGTCATTTAGATTCTCAGTTCGGTGGGTACGCAGCCAACTCGGCTCCGCGTCCGCCAAGCTGTCAAAGGCCTATTACGGCATGTTAAAAATTAACTAAAAGTTAAATGAGCTGCCCGCCCAACCTTAAGGTTGTCGAGCAGGCAAAGAGCCCAGGCGGCCTTCACATTTTTCATGAAACCTCATCCACGGGCGGGATGAGTTTCATGAAGTGTTTTAAAATTCAGCAAAAATTATTTTAAAAATTCACTGACATGTCCCAGCTCATGTGACACTTGTCACACGAGGGGACATGTCTTAAAAGCATTTTTTTTCCCCCTTTATTTAACTTTTCAAATATCAAACTGATCTCCGAGGCACCCCTGTGCCTCAGGGAGATTCCAGCGCTCTTTCGCACACATGCGCAAAAGAGCGCAGGCCTGGACTCAGGGAATCCCCCCTCACCACCCGCACAGGGAGCGTTCAGCGCTTCCGGGCAAGTGTCACACTGGGTGGGCCTTAATTGGCCCGCCCAGGTAAAATGGCGGCGCAGTCCCAAATGGGGGGCGCCGATCGGGATCGTGCTTGCTCCTGCCCGCCCCTGTTCAACACCCCTGACAGGGTTAAAATTCAGCCCCTGGTTACTTTATAAAATTATTTTATTATAAAAAATGGACAAAGGCTTTACCCTGACATGTCTGACCAGCCATGACTCACACCAGAGGAATTTCTAACCTTCAGAAACCAGCAGGGAACTTCTTACCTTTAAAGAGGCACTGATGCCCCCTGTGACTGCAGAAAATCAAATTCCAAAGAAATGCAGCAACACCCCTGTACATTTCTAAAGCAGAGCTCTGGCAAGCGGAGACAGTGTGTTTGCAAGAACAAAAGGGACACTGACTCCTCTATTAAACCTCTCAAGATTCCAGACCTGCAAAAATACATCCTTTGTCCAAAGCCCAGGAGAAGTGGGAAGTATGCCACATGACCTTCCCTCTGCTCCACACCCAGCAAGCTGCTAGATCCTGTAACATTGCCATGTGGAACTGAACCCAGGCAGTCCACCATTTTACCATCTAACAGGTAGCAGCAGAAGGAGCTCTGTCCAGGTACATTAGTTGGCCCTACACTGTGTACTACTGGAACCTTGGAACTCCTGCATCTGTGCCTGTAAGACTCATTCATCTCCACATGCCTTCTTCCATTGTTGAAGAACTCGCTTCTGGAAGTCAGATCACCCTGCTACAGCTTCACCCTGCTAACTTCTGAAGAAATAAACCATTGGACTTTTGATTCCAGACTCTGGACTCACATGAAACCATAACTCATACTTTTATTTTGGTCTTGCCCTGTATCCCTTTCTTTCTCTTATCCCTCTTTTATTGTATGAGTGCAAAAAGGGGCTGACATTGCAAAATCCCTTCCCGCCTCTTGTATGTGTGTAAAAATAAACTAGCCCTCTTATTTTACCTTATCTCAAGTTTGACCCTTACTCAGTAAGGATGGCCTTAATGCAACAATCACCACATGGTAATATGCACTTTTACATTCATGTTGTGGTCTGGAGCTATGCTCAGTGATAATAGAAGCTCCATCTTACCATCACATGGCTGACCAGGAATCTCTCCTGCTTTTACCACCTGCCACTGGGGTATGTTGGAAGAATTTGCAGGTTGATACTCAACCTGTTTGGACAGCCCTTGTACGCAAGGACAACTCATATGATCCTGGAGTAAAATGTTGGGCGTTTGGTTTGTTTGTTCATTCGACAAGATGTTGCAAAATGAATTCTGCCATTCACAGCTCCCCCACCAGAAATCCCTGTAAATGTACATCTGGTCAATCCAAAAACTGCTTTAGTGCTTAAATCAATAAGACGCACTTATCCTGTTTTGCAGAATTCAAAACGCCTGAACATACAATCCTGTTTGGCAAAACTTCTGTTCATGTCTGAAGTGAAAAATGTTTTCCCTGACATATTCTTAGTGATAATGTGGTACCAAATACCTGACCATTGATCCATTATATCAATCGCAATTTTTTCATATTCACTAATGTAATCTCAAGTATTATTCTTAATGCTTATCCTTCATGCTCTCCTTTTTGAATCAGCACTCTCCCATTGCAGATGTGTAAACTCATGTATGGCAATTAACTGTAATTACCTCAGTGTATAACATGATGATTCAGCTTTCTGGCTTTCTTTCCTATTGATACGTCATGATTCGCATAGCTCTCTCTTTCTCTCTTCCTTTCTTCCCCTTCAAGGGGAGACAGCCTCAAGCAAATGCTTAGACCTCTCCTCATCAGAGAACATATATCAACAATCCATACATACTGATGTATTAGAATCTCGCAATTGTCGTAAATGCTGTGGTCATTTGAATTGTGTGAAATAAATTAAAAAATATGCAAGTAGCTCAGCCAAGCATTAAGCTGCCGATGATAACCATGTGCACCATGTAAAACAAGTGGATTTGGACAGTTTCAGAGAACACATCACCCTTTTCAGCTGGGGTCATTGCTTTAGTAGATCAGAGTCCAGCTCCAGGCCTCCAGAAGGTTTCCAATGGGTCGGATACCAGCTGTTGACAGGGTTCAATTCACATCTTTATCATCAACGAGGAACATTCTGGGATAGGGCCTCAAGCACAGGGATTTTTAACTAATACTGCAATATAATGGTAGATCCAATTAGCCAGCGTTCCCAAAAGGCAGCCAAATCAGAGGGCACACAGGTATGTGATTCAGCACAAAAATGTTGTAGTCATATCCCTAATCCGCAATTTCTTTGAATGTAGCTCGCCCGCTGGAAGATCGTTGGATTTATCCTATCCTTGTGCCCCTGGTCTGGGGATTACATTGTGTTGAATGAACTGAAAGGTGTGTCTCTACATTGCTGTAATGCAGATTGGCTGCAGAGATCAGAAAAACAGCTTTTCCTTGGTTTGACTGAGCTCACCCGAGACGTAGATATGCATTCATCTTCCCAGATACCATTTCTGATTTTTTTATTAAAGCTAAATTGTTGCCAGAGAGTGCGCTTTACAAATCCTCATCACCTGTTCTCCTCGTTCTAACAAGGCTAGCTTATTCAGGCAGATGTTTAAGAAAGAGGGTGAAATTCCGCCACTTACTCATCCTACCTTCAGGTAACAGGCCACAGAAGCCTCTGGAGGTTTTTCCACTGTTTCTGTGGCTATATTCTTCCGAGATTATGGCAGGCAATCAGAAGAAGGCCTGGTGAGTGGAAATTCATTTGCACTATTTCACTGTTCACAGGAGAGCAGAGAATTCCATTAATGGATTAAACGAATAGGCAAAACTGTGACAAATGGATTTCAATGCAGGCAAACGTAAGGTCATCCACTTTAAACTTAAAAAAAGAATGGAACAGGGTATTTTGTAAATGGTTAAAAACTAGGAACAGTGGAGAAATGGCTGAAATGGCCATTCAATTTTGGACCAAGGATGGGGAGGAACTTCATGTGGAATCAGTGATTCTTTGTGCTGACTTGACATATGTTCGTGACATGACTCGCACTTCTTGACGACAACTTCAATGTCTTTGTTCAGACCCGGCCTATAGACTGTCTCTCTTGTGAGTCTTCTTGTCTGATCAATGCCCATGTATGAGTGATGAAGTTGTTGAAGAATATCAAGTTGCAAAGATTCTGTATGATGACCTGCCTGCTTTTCAATATTACTCCCCGGGAGATGTCTAGCTCGTCCCAGTAAGGCCAAGCTGGTCTCACGTGTTCGTTGATGGTTTTCCACAGTTCCTGCAATGTGGAATCTTTCGCTGTTTCTCCTTGTAGCTGCCGCCATTTACGCTGCGCAAAATGTACGACATCAGTGGATGGACTTGCATTCTCTTGCAAGTGTAATGTTGCAGCTCCCTTGAAACTTGCCAATTTTCTCGAAATGTACGGGATATTTCAATGTTAGATCATGAACTGAGGCGATTGGAGTAGTTTCTGAGATCGATCTGCCAAGTGATGTCTGACTAATTCCATGGATTGTCACTAGTGTGAGGTCATAGCATGTCTGTAGACCTGCGATCACCGGGCCTTTAATCTCCGCGATGTAGAACCAGGAGGATTGATTGTACTAGCACTCCAGGACTATGGATCCTGCACATGGAATTAGCGAACCATTGTACGCTGAAAGCTGCACAGTAGTAGATTTTGCCATTGTCTTCCACATCTGTGGATACATGTCTTTTAGAATCCACAGAAGTATGTTGGCACTTGCCTCTGTATCAACCTTGGCTAATAAAGAGTAGTTGCCAACTTCCTTAGGGCAGATCATTTGAATCTTTGCAAATACCTCGGATGGTGTGCCA
This sequence comes from Carcharodon carcharias, assembly GCF_017639515.1. NCBI lineage: Eukaryota > Metazoa > Chordata > Chondrichthyes > Lamniformes > Lamnidae > Carcharodon > Carcharodon carcharias. The sequence goes on along the minus strand of NC_054480.1, from coordinate 131,717,960 downwards.
GTGTCTGCATTTTCCACGAAACTGATGGTGTGAACTCGGAGCTCTTTGTCTCGTCGTGCACATTATCGTCATTTTCTGGTTTGTCAACACCTCACGTATATGTTTCCGATGAGATAGATGGTCATTCTTATTGCTTGAAGGTACCAATCGTGCACAGTCTGTTTGGGTCAGTGCTCAGCTCTTTATAGCTGCATCAGCATTTGCTCTAGTGCACTGCCAGTGGCCCTTTCTGCCACTTGCCTTGTCGAATAGGTTGAAAGATAAGCATTTCCTTGGTGCATGTAGAAGGCCACACCCTCCACACGTCTTGCTAGGTTTGGGTGTTCTAGTGAGTGCGTCAACAATTGGGGTTGCACTTAGGGCCTGAAAGCTTTGTCGACCTGCGAGGATCACTTCATACTTATATCCATCCTTGAGTAGCTCTTCGATGCTATATGTTTTGGGCTTGTCTCGCAGATCTTTCTGGATGTCTTCTGTGGGAATGGATGCGATCACCAACTCAACAATTCTGCCTGCTCGTTCTGCATTTGAAATATCGCAGTACATACGTTTTTCTCTGCATCTGCTGACGAAGTGGTCTACAGATTCTGTAGGCTGTTGTCGAAATGACATGAACATTGGTCAGTGAATATGGAAGTTTAACCTGATTCTGAATCGGTCTTCCAATGTAGTCCAGATCTTCTGAGGATCCTTCAGCTCTTCTGCTTTTAATCCTGACGTGTTCAGCCTGTGTGGATCTTCATTCTCGATTGCTAGGCAATTTTTTATGGCTTGCTTGTTTGGTTTGGACACACCTGAATCAAGAAACCATAGCTCTCTATGCTGTTTAAACATTTTGAATTTGGAAAGGGGGCAGATGCATCCCAATTAAAACTGGGGAATCTTGTGGACATTTTGACAATATCTCTTTGACCTTCCTTCTCCTGTATTACCTGGGGTGAGTTGCTCTAGCCACTTGTGGGTGCTTTTCCAAAGCTCCTCCCGTTATAACTAGAATCTTCTCTGGCCCAATTTTTATGACAGTCTTTGTTTTGTGCGTTCTTTTTTGTTTGACTCTCCCTTGCTCACTATTAATCCAACCCACACCCTGATCACTCATCTTTCCCGTCTGAGCTAACCCACTGCTGGTCCACTCGATCCGCTCTCCCGCTCACTGAATTGACAGGCTATGTGCTGCAATCTCACCCCGAGGGATCCGTCTGCTTACCAGTTCTTTATTTGAGCTTCAAAACTTCCCTGCGCAGTCACCACATTGCAGTTTTAACACTCTCCAACACTATGAACTCGTTGAAACATTTGACCGAAGCATCGAGAGTTGTCTCATGTCATGTGGCATCATCTAAGACTGTTCACCATGTCATAACTGTACCTAATCGTATTGCCGTGCTGTTTGACCACCGCTGAACATCGTGTTGTGCTTTTGTAATGATATAAAGGCATCAATCAAGGAATTGTGTAAATACATTGTAGGCTCATTTATTTAAACTAGGCACGAGAACGTTTATACACGGATAGAAAGTGTGATGACATCAGAGCCGGGCTGTGTTCTGTTCATAGACAAAAGTGAAACTGAGGCTGGATCACATGACACACTCCCTTTCGCATGATGGAATGCTGCTATCCCTTAAAGGCATATTACAACAGATTTGATCAATGTTTGAGATATTAAGGGTAACAGGCAGGGAGAAACTACTTCTACCAGTTGGGAAGTCAAGACTGGTTGGGGGAATGGACGACTAGGCGGTGGGCATGGGAGGTTGTCTAAAAGTTAGAGCTAGACCTTACAGTAGTGAAATTAGGCAACATTTCTATACACAAGGGGTGGTAAAAGTTTGGAACTCTCTTCTGCAAAAACCAATTGATGCTAGATCAATGGTTGATTTTAAATCTGAGATTGGTAGATTTGTGTTAACCAGAGGTGTTAAGGGATATGGGGCAAAGGTGGCAATATGAAATTGGGTCAAATTCAGCCATGATCTCATTGAATGGTTAAGCAGGCTCGAGGGGCTAAATGGCCTCCTCCTGTTCCTACGTTCCTCTGCAACATTTCTTCCACACCTAAAGAAAGCCACAATAACTGGGCACTTATATCGCTGTTGATCATGGGATGTTGCTGGTAGAAAATGGATTCCAGGCTTGCCAACGCCCCAACAATTAGTGCACTCTAAACTAATTCTTTCAGGTGTCCTGATGACAGATATGGAATAAGTGCAAGTCTGTACAGCTCCATCTTTCAAAAAACAGAATGCTGTGGATGGATGTGGAAAAGAGGTTTCTACTTGTGGAGAAGCCCAAAACTAGGGCCAGAATCTTCGGGTCGGCGTGCGGGGGTGGAACCTGCTCACCGACATGTAAAAGGCGTGTCTCCCGATGACACAGCGCGTCATTCAGATCTTCAGTTCGGAGGGACTGCACCAGAGTCGGCTGCCCATCTGCTGAACTGTCAAAGGCCTATTGAGGCCATTTAAATATCAATTAAAATAATTAGCAGAGCTGCCCGTCTAACCTTAAAATTGTCGGGCAGGCAAAGAGCCCAGGCGGCCTTCGCATTTATCATGAAACCTCATCCATGGGCGGGATGACTTTTCATGAAGCTTTTTAAACTTTAATAAAAATTTTGAATAAAATTCATAGGCATGTCCCAGCTCATGTGACACTGTCACAAGAAAGGGACATGCTTTAAAAGCTTTATTTTTTCTTTATTTAAATTTTTCAAGATCAAACTAATCTCCCTGACACAGCTCTGTGCCTCAGGGAGATTTCATGTGCAGAAGAGCGCAGGCCCTGACTCAGCCTCCTTTCCCGCCCGCACTGGGAGCGTTCAGCGCTTCCGGGTGCACGTCATGCTGAGCTGGCCTTAATTGGCCCACCCTCGTAAAACGGCGGCACGAAGCCAATCGCAGGCGGCCATCGGCTGAGTGCCCACCCGCGCCCGCTCACATCCAGCCCGCCCGCCAGGGAGAAAATTCTCCCCTAGGAACCAGGTAGATTAACATGTCACTAATAAATCTAATAAGGAATTCAGGAGAAATGTGGAACTCACTACCACATGCAGTAGTTGAGGTGACTAGTATATATGCATTTAAGGGAATGCTAGAAAAGCTGATGAGGGAGAAAGGAATGGAAGACTCTATTGATGGGCTTGGATGAAGAGGAGTGGGAGGAGAGTCTTATGGAGCATCAATACCAGCATAGACAAATTTGGTCAAATAGCCTGTTTCTGTGCTGTAAATACTGTTCTTTGTAATTCTATATGAGATCTACTGGCAGAATTTTACATTCAGTATGCGGGGGCGGGCCCAACATTTTCTAAATGGGGACAGAATTCAGAAATCTGGAGTGCAAAGGGACTTGGGAGTCCTAGTCCAGGATTCTCTTAAGGTTAACTTGCAGGTTGAGTCGGTAGTTAGGAAGGCAAATGCAATGTTGACATTTATTTCGAGAGGACTAGAATATAAAAGCAGGGATGTGCTGCTGAGGCTTTATAAGGCTCTGGTCAGACCACATTTAGAATATTGTGAGCAATTTTGGGCCCCGTATCTCAGGAAGGATGTGCCAGCCCTGGAGAGGGTCCAGAGGAGGTTCACGAGAACGATCCCAAGAATGAAAGGCTTAACATATGAGGAATGTTTGAGGACTCTGAGTCAATACTCAATAGAGTTTAGAAGGATGAGGGGGGATCTGATTGAAACTTACAGAATACTGAAAGGCCTGGATAGAGTGGATGTGGGGAAGATGTTTCCATTAGTAGGAGAGACTAGGACCCGAGGGCACAGCCTCAGAGTAAAGGGAAGACCTTTTAGAACAGAGATGAGGAGAAACTTCTTTAGCCAGAAAGTGGTGAATCTATGGAATTCATTGCCACAGAAGGCTGTGGAGGCCAGGTCATTGAGTGTATTTAAGACCGAGATAGATAGGTTCTTGACTGGTAAGAGGACAAAGGTTACGGGGAGAAGGTGGGAGAATGGGGTTGAGAAACTTATCAACCATGATTGAATGGCAGAGCAGACTCGATGGGCCGAATGGCCTAATTTCTGCTCTTATGTCGTATGGGCACACCAGAACATAAAATGACACGCAATGACATTGGGTGTGTATCCTGACGTCATCGCGCTGTCTCGTGATATTTCATTCAACGCGCGCGCGCCGGGGTCAGTTTGTGTGCCCACCGATCATTGAAAGGCCTAAAAAGGCCATTAACCCAGGCGGCCGGTTGCTCCGCAACCACCCACACCCACTCCCACCGAGCCTGCCCGACGCATTGAAAATCCTGGCCTATGTATTCTTTTATTTATAGATCCCACCTCGCCGTCTGAGTTGACAACCTCGTCGGATGCTATATAAATGCAGGTTGATTTTTTTTTCTGAAATTTGTTTTGCAACATAACACGGTGACAATGGTGCCAATACTGAGTCTGGTCATGAGCCTTCCAGGAGCTTTTTCAAAATGCTTGTACCTTAAACTTAAATGTGGTCCGCTAAACATTTAACTGGAAGGCATGAAAAGCAAAGAACTGGAAAAAGCATTGCATAAATCATAGGCACATGATTAAATCCTGACTGTTGGCAACAGAGGAATGATATAAATCATGAGGGGTAATTTTCCTGGATCTGAGACGACCTGCATTTGGACCACTGGGTCAATCAGGTGGGTCATTGGACAATCAGGTGGGTCATTTGCATGCAAAATAAAAGTATGCTTTGCCATTTTTCATCAAGGCTGTGCCACATTACATTTTTGCTTTAATGCCATCTTTCCTCTATCAAGGCTGTTTTCAACGTGACCACCTTCAGCTGGGAAAGTGGACAAATAAAATCACCAATAATTCGCTGTTTGCTCAGTGGACCAGAAAATGTGTGTTGAGGATGCAGGTGATGGGGGAGGTATAGAGTCAGAGTTCTTCACCATTCTTTTTAGGGGAAATGGTGGTGCAGTGGTAATGGCACTGGACCAATAATCCAGAAGCTCAGGTGGTGGGGACCCACTGGTTCAAATCCCACCATGGCAGCTGGTGGAATTTAAATTCAATTAATAAACCTGGGATCAAAACCTAGGCCAGGATATTCAGCTTGGTATGTGGGCACATGCCCAACACACCCAAGTGTGAAATAGTGCACAATGACATCAGGCAAGCATCCCGATGTCATCGTGCACTTGTGCAATATTTCGGTCAGTGGGCGCAGGCGAGAGTTGGCAGCGCACCCACTGACAATTTAGAAGCCTATTAAGGTAATTAACTAGGATTTTTCGCTGCCCGTCCAACATTATGCTTTTACAAAATCGCGGTCAAGGCCCAATCGCGGGTGGTGGACTGTTTCGCCACCACTCCCGGGTCCACTCACCGCATCAGTCCGACGAGGAGAAAATCCCACCCCCTAGTTTCAGTAATGACGACTAATGATAACTATCATCAAGTGTTGTAAAACCCATCCGGTTCTCTAATGCCCTTTGGGGAAGGAAATCTGCCGTCCTTACCCAGTCTGGACTACATGTGACCCCAGGCCCACAGCAGTGTGGTTGGTTTTTAACTGTTCTCTGAAGTATTCCGTTCAAGAGCAGCTAGGAATGGGTAACAAATGCTGGCTCTGCCAGCGACGCACAAATCCCATGAAAAATAAAGAAAAGAAATTTTCAAAGTTGAAAATGTTCCAAGCTGACAGAAAACATCACCACCCTATGTTGCTTGTTGCTGCATGTTGTTTAGCAAAGAGGTGGTGGCTTAATGGTATTGTTACCAAACTAGCACTCTATATACCCCAGTGTAATGCTCTAAGAATCCAGGTTCAAATCCCACCACAGCAATTGAACTGAATTCAATTTAAAAATCTGGAATTAAAAGTTATTGCAGGTTGTTAAAAACAATGAATAATTAAAAATGGCAGTGGGGTTTGAGCAACCTGCCATGGGTCAAACAAGCATTGTGTTCAACAGCCACAATACAAGGTCATTCAAGCAACACCCTTTACTATTCTTTGGGGTAGTAGAGATTTAAAGCATAAAACAGCCTAGACAAAGCAATAATAAGTATTCTCACATACACTCTTGTATTGTGTCACAACCTAACTGGGAAAAGTTCTGTAAGATGGCCAAGCACCAGGATGATTTCTCTCTGTGCCTCCTACAATGGTTGCCATTTGCTGCAGCTTTAAGCACTCCAAGCCTGAATCTCTCAGAGAAGTAGGATTGTCAATTAAGTGGAAGTGAAAATGTCAGATGAGACTGCTGGCAGCCCTGTGATATCGTGTTCCCATTCAGTGAGTCAGCTATCTTCTACTCACACACGCTGTCCCCAGCTGAGGTACATAACTCATTTACCAGGCAAACTGCACTGCAAACAGAAAAAAAGACCTACTGACATTTTGCAGAATAGCTGTGGTCAGCCCAGTGGGTGCATAAAGGAGTTGGATTCACAGGCATTTGGAAAAAAACACTGGCTAATAATTGTCTAGTCATTGAGGATGAAGAGGGACAGTCTGAAAGTAACAGGATGCTTACCCTGTAGTAGATAAAACTGATATCTGGTTCACACTAAATTTATGTCCCATTTTAATTTAGACTAGCACAACTAGGGTTGCAAACTCTGTTTGTACATATACCTGAAGGCTTTATCGCAGTCATCCACCTCCAGCTGCCCTGCCAGGTTAAACAGTCCTTTTCCCCACCTCAAAACACATACAGGCCGAATTTCCATTAATCAATAAATCCAAAAAATGCACTTTTTTTGAACATCACTGACCTTTAGCACAGGAAGTCTAGTTGTTTGTCTGCTCTGTTTACCTTGTGATTTTTGTGGTGAACATATCAAAAAAAAACTTATTACAGATGCCCTGTATTTATTATTCAAAGATACATCTTACTCTTCTAGTCATTTGATTTACTTTAGACCATGGCTAGCCTAGGCTTATGCTAATGCAATGTAAGCTTATATGTGATCCAAAATCTGAAATTATTTGAAACTCAAAATGCTCTAAAGCTCTAAGGGTTTCGGATAAAGGATACTCAACCTGTAGTTATAAAAATATTCAAGAGACTATCACAAAGAGAATTTGTATGTTTCCTTTCACTAGCCATGATCAGTATGTTTGTGTAAAAGGGGCAAGCTTTCTTACCCTCGGTGTGTGTATCCTAATTCAATGATTCCGGCAGCAAGCTGTTACAATTTTAACTCTTTTTGGGCAGGGGGGGGAGGCGATGGCGTAGTGGTATTGTCCCTGGACCTAGTAATCCAGAAACCCATGGTAACCCCACATCCCATGAATTAAATTTTTAAAAGCTTTAAAATAAAGAAGGTTATTTATTCTCACTGACTTAACCCAAAATAGTGCAATGTTTCACTCACTCGTCTCACACAAATAAAGATTAGATACAGGTGAAGGTAATATATTGTTACAGCTTATAATCATCTCAGTCCCTTTTGTGGCAGGCCTATAGTTTCTTGGATGAAGCCATTGCTTCAGTTGAAGTGCAGGTCTTGTAAAACGAAGGGTTCCCAGCAGGCTATGATGTTTCTTATGGTTGCATTTCTAGGAGGTTGATTTTCAGCTGAATTCAAAGTTGGAACAGGTTGGAGGAGTCCTTCTCTTGTGATTACCCACTGACAAGGTGTCGCTGTTGATTACCTTGGCTATTTGATGGCTCGTGGCTAATTCATTGGCTTTTGGTGGAGCTGTGTCTATGGCCAGAATTTTCTGCCTGCCCCAATGGCTCCTGCAATTGGTGTCATCGAGAAGGGAGTTCCAGGATTTTGACCCTGCAACAGTGAAGAAACAGCGATATAGTTCCAAGTCATGGTGGGGTGTGACTTGTAGGGTAACTTGCGGGTGGTGGTGTTCCCATGTGTCTGCTGCCCTTGTCCTTCCACATTGTAGAGTTTACTTGTTTGGAAGATGCTATCGAACGAAGCTTGGCAAACTGCTGCAGTGCATCTTGTAGATGGTCGAAACTGCTGCCACTGTGCGACGGTGGTGGAGGTAGTGAATATTTAAGGTGGTGAATGGGGTGTCAATCAAGCGGTCTGCTTTGTCTTGGATTGAGTATTGTTGAGTTTGCACTCATTCAGGCAAGTGGTGAGTATTCCATCACACTCTGGGTTTGTGCCTTAGAGATGGTGGGCAGGCTTTGAGGAGTCAGAAGTTGAGTTACTCGCTACAGAATCCCCAGTGTCTACCCGCTCTTGTAGTCACAGTATATACATGGCTGGCCCAGTTCAGTTTTGGGTGACTGATTACCCAAAAAATTTCTCTTGTGTTTTGCTCACAGCAATGTTCTGAATCTAAATTGTTAATTCCTGAAGGCTCCAAGCCAATCCGGGAGCATTGGCAACCCTACCAGCCTTTCACTGCATAGATCACTTTCAGTCACTACCTGCAGTTACCTTCAGTTAGGCACAGATAGCCTTGGGTGGACACAACAGCAATTTTTTTTCCATTAGGGAAGATGGAAGAAGGGCCCAGATAGATGGTAAAACACCAGAAAAAGTTGAGAAAAGTAGCGGACAAGTCAAGCTGATTCAAATACCAATAGTTAAGCAAATATGAATCTTCATTGTTGCCAAAAGGAATGTCCAAGGTGGGTAAGGAGAGTTGTAAGATTGACGGAGGAATTATGTGGCATTCCAACATCATCACACATCCAAGCAGATTCTTCAAACCATCGCAGGCTTACAGAAAACATTCCACATGAGAGAAAATTATTCATAACCCATCCAACGATTAATAAACTTGGGACTATCACTTGTATATCTGTCACACCTCAAAACACTACACATTTATACATTGGCTGTCAGACCCTATTACCTGCAGATGTTTGTCTCACACTTCTACCTGATTTATGAACATGACATTTGAACCAAAGTGCTCGGCTGAAGATTATGGGAACATACAAATAAATTGCAAAGAAGGTAAGCTTTCAACAAAGAGTTACTAAAGATAAATGAAAGTAATAAAACAGGCATGAGTATCTAGCAAAAAGGGGGACAAATTAAACTGGCCTCAATTTGTACCACTTTTTAAGAAGTCCTTTGAATGGCAGAATGGTTACAGCATAGAAGGGAAGCCTGTTGGTGACCACGTTGGCTCTCTGCAAGAGCGACTCAGCTAGTCCCACTTGCCCACTCTTTCCCTGAAGCCCTGCAAATCTTTTCTCTTCAGATAATTATCCAATTCCCATGATTGAATCTGCCTCCACCACACTCTCATACCATGCAATCCAGATCCTAACCACACACTGTATATAAAGTCCTTTTCCCTGGAACCTTGGTTTCTCTACCAAGTTTAAGAAGTTGATACAGGAAGCGTTTGTAATGTAATAAATTCATGAAAAATATAACAAAGAAAAATGGTTACAGAGATAATGGCATATTCTGTGTTTTAAATGCCTAGAACTGTGTTTCTTCCTGAAGGTCTTTGCTTCTGGAATAGGCCTAAACCAGGTCCATCACTGGCAGCTATAGCTCCAAGCAAGCACCCATACATAGGATTTCTAGATTTCTTCATTGTGAACAGCAACTTAGACTTTTCACAAGAGTGTGTCAAGACTTGCGGTTGTAAGCCCCACCTATTGCTCGACTTTAGTGTCTCATTGGAAAGTGCCTGGAACAATGACAACTTTCAAAGAAATACTTGATGGGGTAAAAGTTTGCAGGGACATCAGGAACGGGTGGGGCATAGGACTAATGGATAGTTCTTTCAAAGAGCTAGCACATGCACAATGGGGCAAATGGCTTCCTTTTGTTCTTTGTCATTCTATGAACTACACACCCCACACTCCAGCGAAATTATTTTTGGGAAAAACGTAATTGAAATTTGCTATTATTTTTACACAGCATGGAAAATGGTCACCTCTTCAATTTTTTTGGACATACCATTTCTTGATATAGATTACTGCGCTTACATATGAACATGTGCATGAACAAGGAGCAGGGATAGGCCATTCAGCCCCTCGAGCCTGCTCCGCCATTTAATAAGATCATGGCTGATCTGATTGTAACCTGAAATCTGCATCCCACTTAAAGAATATTTATCCATGACAAGTTTAACTTTAAAAATACTGAATTTGGAAATGAATTCTCAATTTTGGTAAATTTGCCCAAAATGTTTGCCAAGCTTGCTATCATTTTTTGATAATTATATGGAGAACTCAAAAGCAATGATCTATACTATTATTCGGTTAAAAAGTGTATATAAGACAAAATTAATTTAACTAGATATATTTTTTCACTTTTAATATAAAAAAGGGTTCGCCTTAAAGGGGATGAGCAGAAAAGGGTTTCACCCCAATGAAATTCAGGGAATTATTATTTTAACGTTAGGATTTAGTTATCTACCTGTAAGAAGAAAATACTATTTATTTTTCACCATACAAAATATATTTAATACACCATCCCAGGGGAGATGTGTTGCAAGCTTCTGTCTAAATTCTTTTAGTAGAGTTGTCAATGTCACCTAATTCCACACCCCGATATCCCTCCTTTAAAACAATGTAACCTCTGATTCACCATGAGCAATCCAAGACAATACAAAAAGACCAGTCACTGGCCTATAGCCTAAAATTTACAACCAGTTTACTGACCTTCAGCTGGCCTCACTCCTTGCAGCTACAATTACTTAAATTCCCAGAGGGAGTATGCAAAGTGCTTTAAAGGGACAGGACAATTTAGCGTCCAAACATGGCAGTCATCACGTGAAGCTACAGGAGAGACATGTACATGGAGATGCACGCCTTAGTATTCTAAAATTATCTCCAAATTGTTCACGAACCCAGGGTGGCTGATGCAATGAAAACTTCTCTTTAATGGCTGTAGGGTCTTAGGGGAAAATATTTTTATCAGTCCCAATGTATCTATTCTTTTAGTTCATCCTCAGCATGTGGACTTCTTTGATGGCATGGCCAGTAATTGAACTTTCAGTACAGAAACAGGCCATTTGGTTCACTAGTCCATGCTGGTGTTTATGCTCAGCCTTGCCCAGCTCATGTTTCCCTGAGAAGTTAGTGGAGGGTCATCTCCTTTCTTGACTGCATGGATTGCTGGACTACTTGAGGGCAGTCAGGAGTCAACTGCGTTGGTGTGGGAATGGAGTTACTTACAGACCAGACCAGGTAATGCCACAGGTTCCCTTCCCTAAAAGGCATGAGTGAGTTAGTCGGATTTTAACAACAATCAACTTTTCCCATGACCAGCTTTTCATTTACAATTCTTTTTACACGGACTGCAGCGGTTCAAGAAGGCAGCTCACCACCACCCTCTCAAGGGCAACTAGGGATGGGCAATAAATGCTGGCCCAGCCAGCGAAGCCCACATCCCATGAATGAATTTAAAAAATTACAACTAATACATTAAAGTGTTCAAAGAAAATTGAAGAAATGCTTTTTTCAAATACTTCAATTAGATTAAAATTCCCTAATTGGTAGGATTTGAACTCATAAGGGAGAATTCCGCCCCCCCCCACCCCCCCCCCCCCCCCCCAATCAGGGAGGGTTGTGTGGGGGTGGGCAGGAGTGGGTGTGAATTTGATCGGCGCTCTCAATCGGGACCGCGCTGCCATTTTACGTGGACTGGCCAATTAAGGCCCATCAGTGTGACGCGCGCCCGGAAGTGCTGAGCGCTCCCCGTGCGGGCGGGGGGCAGGGTTCCCTGAGTTGGGGCCTGCGCTCTTTCGCGCATTTAGCTTAAGTTTTAAATATCAAAATAAAGAAACTTTAAAAATTTAAGACATGTCCCCTCATGTGACATGACCTGGGACATGTCAATGAATTTTTTAAAAAAAATTTTTATTCAATTTTTAAACACTTCATGAAACCTCATCCCACCCGTGGAGGAGGTTCCATGAAAAATGCGAAGGACGCCTGGACTCTTCGCCTGCCCCCCAACCTTAAGGTTGCACGGGCAGCTCAGTTTATTAGCTTAATTAGTTCTTAACAGGCCTTAATAGGCCTTTGACAGTTTGGCGGACATGGAGCCGAGTCGGCTGCGCGCTCACTGAACTGAAAATCTAAATGACACGCAGTGACATCAGGACACCCGCCCAATGTCACCACATGTCACTTTACACCTCGGCGAGTGGGCCCTGCCCCTGCTCGCTGAGCCAAAAATTCAGGCCATGTTCTCTGGATATTTGGCCCAGCAACATAACCACAATGCTCCTATTCCTCTTATCGCCTTCAGCCCCTCAACCCACCAAGATGCTGCCTCCCACCATTCTGGCATCTTCTATATCCCCAATTTTAATCCGTTCATCATTGCTGGCCATACTTTCAGCCCCAAGCTCTGGACTGCCTCCTTAAACCTCTCCGTCAGCTCTCCGTTTACAAGGGCAGCCCACCCATCCAACTTACCCCTCCCTATCTCCAAACGCTAGTTAATCCTTTTCCTTCCTTCCTGCTCACAATTTGAGGACTACGTGTCTACTTTCAATATGAACCTTCGCTTTGGTTAGCTGTAGAAAAAGGGGCAGCATCTTACTGGGGTCACACCAGCTGTGATGTAGGGTTTTACCACCACCCACCCCCCCACCACCACCACTTCTCCAAAAAAAACAACTTGCATTTATATAGCGCCTCTAACAGAGTAAAATATCCCAAGGCACATCACAGATGCACTGACAAAATTTGACACCCTGTCACATAAGGGGATATTAGGCCAGATGACCAAAAGCTTGGTCAAAGATGTAGGTTTTAAGGAGTGTCTTAAAGGAGGAAAGGTGGAGAGATGCAGCGGTTTAGAGAGAGAAATCCAGAGCCTAGGGCCCTGGTTACTGCAGCAACAGCTGCCAACGTTGGAGCGATAAAAATCGGGGATGTGCAAGGGGCTAGAATTGGAAGAGCTCAGGGATCTCAGAGGACTATAGGGCTGGAAGAGATTACAGAGATAGTGAGCGGCAAGGCCATTAATCTATATTTTCCCTTTCAGCTGATTGCCTTTGCTGAGCATTTTCAAGGATTACAGTAAATTATTGAGAAACTGGCCTTTGAAAAAGTAAATAGACGCTAGTGTAGTTGGGCAGCAAGTGTGCATACTTTAACCCTCAAATAACCTTGAAAGGCTGTTAGAGCCCAAATAAAACAACTTGTGCAATCAGTCTTATTATCATTATATGTAAATTTGCAACTTGCCCTGTCTGTAGGGAACACTGACATTGTGAATTAGCCCCATTATATTTTTTTATTTTCTGAAACTTTACCAGTTTCTGAAATGGGTGGAACAGCCTTAAGGTCAGTTTTGTTTAAGAACAACAAATTGAAAATCTACCCATGATATCTTTAGCGATATGTAATAAGTCTCTGAAGAAAACTTCATTAGAAAAGAAGACTTGAGTTTGTTTAATGCTTTTCTCGGATCACAGATGTCTCAAACTGCTTTACAGCCAATAAAATACTTTCGAAATGCAGTCACTGCTGGAATGTAAGAAATGCGGCAGCCAACTTGCAGACCATAAACTCCCACAAACAGCAATGTGATAATGACCAGATCATTTGTTTTTTGTTATGTTGACTGAGGGATAAATATTGGCCAGGACACTGGGGATAAACTCCCACATTCCCTTCTGCGAAATAGTGCCATGGAATCTTTTACCTCCACCTGAGAAGAAGGATGGGGCCTCGGTTTAATACCTCCACCAATGCAGCACTCACTCAGTACTGTACTGGAGTGTTAGTCTTGAGTTTTGTGCTCAAGCCCTGGAGTGGGACTTGAACTCAGAATCTTGTGACTCAGGGTGACAGTGCCAACTTGGACCATGGCTGACAGAAAAATTGCATTTATATAGCATATTCCATAACCTCGTGACATCCCAAAGAACTTTACAGCCAATGGCATACTTCTGAAGTATAGTCACATTTTTAATGAAGGAAATGCAGCAGCAAATTTACACAGCAAGCTCCCACAAACAGCAACAAAATGGCAACCAGATAATCTGTATTAGTGGTGTGGGGAGGAGCATCATGGCCAGGATACAGGGGAGAACTCCCTTGCTCTTCTTCAAATTATGTCATGGGATTTTTTTTTGCCTATCCTTGTGAAGTCAAATGGGGCTTTGGTTTTATACTTCACCTATAAAACAGCAGCTCCAATAGTGCGGCAACCCCTTAATGCTGCACTAGTCAGTTTCAATTAGATTTTGTGCTCAGGTCTCTATGGTGGGGCCTGAACCCAAAACTTTCAGAGTCAAGGGCAAGAGTTCTACCCACTGAGCATGGCTGACACCTTCACAGTATTGGACCACCTACACTGCTTCGCACCATGTAATTTTCTGCACAGCAAGATCCACAAACAGCAAGAAAATGAATGGCCTCTTATTCTACTTTGGCATTATTGGTTACGGGACAAGTATTGACCAAGAGCACGGCAAGGAAAAAGCCCAGCCCTTTTGGCAAATAATGAAGACGAGGACCTAAGGTTCATGAATCAACTGAAGGACAGCAACTCCAATAATGCAGCACTTCCCCAGTGCTGCGCTGGACTAGCAGTTTGTGAAGTGGTGATCTGATAATAGTTCTTTTCTCTTAGTATTTATCATCTAATGCACTGGCACTTAGTAAAAGAATTAGAGTGAAAATTGCTGTTCATATTTTTTAACAAAAATCAGCTTCCTGCACAGGCTAATCCCCCTACAATTTACACTGCATTACAAGGCTGCCTTTGACTCTCCAGCACTCAGCTTCAAATCCAGCCTGTGCCAGTGAGATGAAAACTTTCCCATTCTACTGCCTCAGAGGGTTCAAACCCTGTGTGTTGTTTGTGCAGTCTCAGTTCAGATCCAAAGGGACATGAGGGCACATAGCACAAAACTATCCGCTAATCTGGTAGAGGGACCACTGCATTGAAAATTGTGCTCAAAGCAAACTGGGATATGATTCCTCTTTCGTTCTGATGAATCATACGGACTCGAAACGCTAACTTTGTCTTCCTCTCCACAGATGCTGTCAGATCTGCTGAGTTTTACCAGAAATTTTGGTTTGTGTTTCAGGTTTCCAGCATCCACAGTATTTTGCTTTTATCTTAGTGTTTAATTGACTGCCACTTCTCTTCCAGGAATGCCACCCTTGAAGAAGTACTGCTCTTCTCTCCGACAGGATTTCCGCTTGTCTCTTTTGCCCTGTACACCTTCATTGCTTTCAATTTCTCTCCTGGTATTTGACAACGTGTTTACTAAAGCTCGCTTTCACAGCTATATTTCCTTCTTCAGTGACTGTCTCCGTCCCCGACTTACCCCACGTGGATTCCATTTGAAGTTCCATCCCTCATGTTTTGAACCCACCCAGGATTACAGGTATCTCCGGGACATTCAATGCTCCTCAGACTGCTGTTCTCGTCGCATCCTGAGATCCACACTCAGTGCCACGCACCACAAAGTGAACACACTCGACCTCTCCCTCCAGCAGCACCGACTCACCCTATCTCTAAGTTGTCCTTGCCCCCATTTTCATTTTATTCTTCGTCTCATCCAACACCTTAACAAGAAACTTTGTCTCTTTCTTTCAGGTGTAAAGGAAAGCAAGCTCCAACAACTCAACAACACCAACACCCAACCAGGACCCTCCACCCCTGCCCATCCCTCTGACCCCATCCTGTCTTCAAATCCCAGCCCCGGCCGTGTATTCACCATACCCCCTGACCTTTCCCTCCCTGATGCTGAATGTTCAGTGCTCAGCAAAGGACTCAGTTTCATACCCTTACGCCCTCATCTCAATGAATTCTGGACTCGGCACAATGCTGAACTCTTCTTCTGCCGCCTTCGTCTCTATGCTCACTTCTTTGGGCAGGAGTCCTCTCCCTGTTCAACAGATCCTTTTACCCACCTCCAATATTCTCCCTCCACCTGGACCCCTCCCTCTGGATTCTTACCTTCTCTTGATCTTTTCATTAAGAACTGTCGGCGCGACATTAGTCGTCTCAATTTCTCTGCTCCTCTCACCCACTCTAACCTGTCCCTTTCTGAACTTGCCGTACTCTGTTCTCTCAGGTACAACCCTGACATTGTCATCAAACCCGCTGACAAGGGTGGTGCTGTTGTTGTCTGGCGCACTGATCCCTACCTCGCAGAAGCTGAGCGCCAACTCGCAGACACTTCCTCCTACCTCCCCCTGGACCATGACCCCACCACTGAACATCAAGCCATTCTTTTCAGGACTGTTGCTGACCTCAACTCCTCTGGAGATCTTCCTTCTACAGCTTCCAACCTCTTAGTCTCCCAACCTTGGATGGCCCGCTTCTACCTCCTACCGAAAATCCACAAACAGGACTGTCCCGGCAGACCGATCGTGTCAGCCTGTTCCTAACCCACGGAACTCATTTCTTGCTATCTTGACTCCATTCTCTCTCCCCTTGTCCAGTCCCTTCCCACCTACATCCATGATTCCTCTGACAGCCTACATCATATCAACAATTTCCAATTCCCTGGCCCCAACCGCCTCCTCTTCACCATGGACATCCAATCCCTCTACACCTCCATCCCCCACCGGGATGGTCTGATGGCTCTCCGCTTCTTCCTTGAACAGAGGCCCGAACAATCCCCATCCACCACTACTCTCCTCCGTCTGGCTGAACTTGTTCTCTGACTGAACAATTTCTCCTTTAACTTGTCTCACTTCCTCCAAATAAAAGGTGTGGCCATGGGTACCCGCATGGGCCCCAGTTATGCCTGTCTCTTTATGAAGTATGTGGAACATTCCTTGTTCCAGTCCTACTCAGGCCCCCTCCCACAACTCTTTCTCCGGTACATCGATGACTGCTTCGGTGCCGCTGCATGCTCTTGTCTGGACCTGGAAAAATTTATTAACTTTGCTTCCAATTTCCACCCTTCCATCATTTTCACATGGTCCATCACTGACACTTCCCTTCCCTTCCATGACCTCTATGACTCAATTTCTGGTGATAGACTATCCACCAATATTCATTACAAGCCCACAGACTCCCACAGCTACCTTGGTTACAGCTCCTCACACCCCGCTTCCTATAAAGACTCCATCCCATTCTCTCAGTTCCTTCGCCTCCATCGCATCTGTTCTGAAGATGCCACTTTCCAAAACAGTTCTTCTGACATGTCTTCCTTCTTCCTTAACCAAGGTTTTCTACCCACGGTGGTTGACAGGGCCCTCAACTGTGTCCAGCCCAACTCCCACCCATCCGCCCCCACACCTTCCTCTCCCTCCCAGAACCATGATCGGGTTCCCCTTGTCCCCAATTATCACCCCACCAGCCTCTGCATTCAAAGGATCATCCTCCGCCATTTCCACCAACTCCAGCATGATGCCACCACCAAACACATCTTCCCTCCACCTCCCCAGTCGGCATTCCGTAGGAACTGTTCCCTCCGTGACACTCAGGTCCACTCCTCCATCACCCCCTACGCCTCGACCTCCTCCCACAGCACCTTCCCTGCAACCACAGAAGGTGCAACATCTGCTCCTTTACTTCCCCCCTCCTCATCGTCCAAGGGCCCAAACACTCATTTCAAGTGATGCAGCGCTTCACTTGCACTTCCCTCAATTTAGTCTACTGCATTCGCTGCTCCCAATGTGGTCTCCCCTACATTGGAGAGACCAAACGCAGACTGGGTGACCGCTTTGCGCAACACCTTCGGTCTGTCCACAAGCATGACCTAGACCTCCCTGTCACTTGCCATTTCAACACACCACCCTGCTCTCATGCCCACATGTCCATCCTTGGCCTGCTGCAATGTTCCAGTGAAGCTCAACGCAAACTGGAGGAACAGCACCTCATCTTCCGATTAGGCATTTTACAGCCTTCCGGACTGAATATTGAGTTCAACAATTTCAGATCATGAACTCTATCCTCCATCCTCACCCCTTTTTGATCCCCCTTTTTTCTAATATTATTATATTTTTTTATATATATATAATTCTTTTACCACTTATTTTTATGATTATTTTTAAAAGTTATTTCCATCCATTGTTTTATCTCCATCTTTTAGCATATTTTGATCCCTTACCCCCCACCCCCACTAAGGCCATCTGTCAAATGCTTGTCCTGCTTTCCACACTTAATGTCCCCATTAGCACATCCTTTAGCTAATATCATCACCGTCAACATCCCTCTGACCTTTTGTTTATGACATCTTTGGCAATCTCTCCTTTGCCTCTACCTATCACTGGCCCTCTATCCAGCTCCACCTGCCCCATCCCCCCTCAAACAGCTTATATTTCACCACATTTCTATTCCTCTTTAGTTCTGATGAAGAGTCATACGGACTCAAAACATTAACTCTGTCTTCCTGTCCACAGATGCTGTCAGACCTGCTGAGTTTTTCCAGCAATTTTTGTTTTTGTTACAGATTTCCAGTATCCGCAGCATTTCACTTTTATCTGAGACATGAGGCATGGAAACATCAACAACAGCAACAGACTCCACCTCGGGAGGTAGGATATGACAACCCAAAGACAGGCGACCAGCCATTGACTCTTAGCCATTCAGGGTAAAAAAAATCATTAAAACAGGAAAGGGGAAACTTTACTCTGAATCTAACCGCCCACCCCCCCACCCCCCCATCCCCTGCTGCACATCTGACTTGGAAATAATGAATGTCATGGGTGCCTGGCCATAATGTGATTGGGAGCTGCCTTAAGATGGTGTTTCCACTGGCTCTGAATCACTCCCTTGTTTTGTTTTTAACCTTTTTCTTTTTCTCAGAGGAGAATGTAGGACTTGGGGAGATAAAGAGTGGGCTTTTTATAAAGCCTTGTGCAATCTGCAGGAAAAGGCCTCAGTGATTTTTCTCTCTCTAGAGTCCAAATAAACCAGATCATCGACAGAAGAAACATGTCCATAAAAACGTTCCTGAACTTCCATCAGACCTTGCATTTAACCAACAGCTTGACTGATGCTTGTTTATAGTATGCTGTTCAGGCAAATATCCCACACACAATAAAGTACACATGGCAGAGTTTCTCATTAGTTTGTATTATTTTTGCCAAGCAACAGGTATTATTCAGATTTTCTCTCTTCCCCAGGCCATCTGTCTACGTTGTCTCCTTCCTCTAGAGAGAGCTGAACCCCACATACTCACCGTTGTGTAACACTGATCCCTATTGGATTGAGGCTTGTTCAGTCTCTTTTTCTGCAGCTAAACAAATTAGAGCTTAAATCCCCTAAAGCCCAGCGAACAACTGCCCCCTCAGAGACATACCTCCCCTCTGCAGCCCCATATAATTTAGTGAGATGGAAATAAGTTACATCCATCTCGATTTCTAACAGTGCAGTCACACTAAAAGTTTAACATCAATCTGAAGTGGTTTAGCATTGCATTGACATTAAACTCATGTGGTATTAATTCTGTTTTAAGACCAGATCTGGAAGGATATTACAGGGCAGAAGGAGCCCATTTCACCCATTGTTCTGACGCTGGCTCCTCGAAACAGCTATCCAGTTTTCTCCACTCTCCTGCTCCTTCCCACATCCATGAAAATGTTTCCTTTTCAAGGATATATTACACTGCACATTGTTATGATCTGGAATGTACTGCTCGAAAGGGTGGAAGTGGATAAAGTAGTAACTTCCAAGAGATTTGGCTAAATACTTGAGAAGGGCTACAGGGAAAGGGCAGGCTGAGTGGGACTAATTAGATTGCTCTTTCAAAGAGCTAGTACATGCATGGTAGGCCAAATTGCCTCTTTCTATGATGTATGATACCGCAACTCTGAATATCCAATTTCATTTTGAAAATTATTATTGAATCTGCTTCCACTGCCCTTTCAGGCAGCGTGTTCCAGGTCATAGCTCAATGTTTAAAATTTTCTCCATATCTCCCCTCTGGTTCTTTCACCAATTTTCTTAAATCCATGTTCTCTGGTTACCAGTAAATGCAGTAAGGTGTCCTCCACAGAGTCTCACTCCAGTAAAACCTCTTTCACACTCCCAGGTGGGATATGTTGCTTTTTTGTGTGTCCATCTTCTAGCTCTGTCATCCACACCCCTTTTTGACGATTACAAACTTGCTTGTTTCTGTATTTTACCTACACTGTCATGGTTATTGCTCCTCTGATTGGCTCTTTTTTGTTTTATCTAAGCCTCATTCTACACCCTCTTTCACATTCTTCCTCCTCCATGTATCCTTAGTTTGTTGATATTAAGATTTATCAAACTGTTTCCTTAGTCTCTCACAAAGCTTCAAAACCTTCCACACCCTTTTTTCTACATTCAGACAGTTCTATAAGATTTTAAAACCCAACCTTGGTGTCACTAAGTTCCTACTAACTAATTTATCCTTTCTTCTCTCCTACTCTCTTCAACCTTGGTGGCACCCTAATTGGCCCTTCAGACTTCAGTGTCCTTGAGCTAAGGAAGAGTAAAGACTACCACAGACCTAATCAATATCCAATTACCCCTGTTAGAAGATGCACATCAAGTGAGGTCAAAATCAGGTCAACTGTGATGTCTTGCGCAGTTGAACAACTTGCCTTTGTCAACTCCAGACTATTTCAAATGCTCGTGGCCAATTTTCCATCCTTAATAAACTTTAATACATCCAAATCTAAATGGCTGCAACCTCCTTAGTCCCAAAAGCTATCACTCCTGTCCTCGCTGACTTACATTATCCCCATTCCCCACCCCCCACCAATTTAAGATTCTCATCCTTATGTCTAAATCCTTTCATGGCCTTACTGCCCCCCTATTCACCAGCCCTATAACCCTCCTCCCTCTCCAAACTCAGTGACTCCAGCCTTGTGAATCGCACACTCCCTTTATTCAGCCACAAAGATCGTCCTCAGTCTTGCCCAGGCGCCATGTCCTGGAATCCCTCTTGAAACCCTTTGATTTCCTTTCCTCCTTTCAGAACGCTTTGACCAAGCTTTTAATAATGATTCCATAAGGCAATTGGGTGTAGGAGCAGAAGTAGGCCATTCGGCCCATTGAGTCTGCTCTGCCATTCAATGAGAGCGTGGCTGATCTGATAATCCTCAACTCAACTTTCCTGCCTTTTCTCCATAACCCTTGATTCCCTTACTGACTAAAAATCTGTCTATCTCAGCCTTGAATATACTTAACAAATCAGCCTCTACAGCCCTCCGCAGTAAAAAATTCCAGATTGACTACCCTCTGAGAGAAGCAATTCCTCCTCATCTCTGTTTTAAATGGGCACCCTTACTCTGAGATTATGCCCTCTGGTCCTAGACGCTCCCACAAGGGGAAACAACTTCTCAGCATCTACCTTGTCAAGACCCCTAAGAATCTTGGGCTGCATTCGGGCCTGGTGTCTTTAAGTGAGAAGAGAGGTTAGTGGAATGAGACTGTTCCCCAACAGCCACCCAACCCCCATTTAAACTGAGAAAGATACACGTCAGTGAACAAGCTATGCTGTGTGAGAGATACGAAGCGAGACAATAGAAAATACATCAAACAGATTAGATAAACTGAAGGTCCTGACCCTTGAGGAAACAAAGCTGATGAAGAGATTTGTGGGATATTGTTGGTGCTGCTTTGTGACCTTTCTATCTTTGAAGAATGAGCCTCAGTGATGTGCTACAGTGAATCAGTACAATACACAGGCAACAATATTAATAACCAAAATTACATGATTTTAAGTATTCAAAATCTGCGTATAAATATATAGCATTTGTCAATAATTATTATGGCATTTTCTTTCGCACTACAAGATGTTTAAGATCGAGTAAGGATGTCATCATTATCAACTCCGAGAGCTTATGTTAGCTGCCAGCATAAAGCTGAATAAAACTACGCTATGAAAGTTACAGTACAAAATAATGGGGGTTTCAAGGCAATGATCTAACTGAGGAGGTCTGATAGCAGCTATAATCTGCTCACGATTCAGTCTTCCAGTTTATGATTGCATTCAAACCCTCGATTAAATCCCAGTCTATAACTCACTCCTAGGCATCCATCGTTCCATATATAAACCAACCTGACCCTTCAATTAGATTCCAGTCTGTAATTCACTCCCAAGTACCTGTTATTCTATATATAAACTATCTAAATTCCTCGATTAAATTCCAGCCTGTAACTCACTGCTAGATATCCATTATTTTATATTTCAGCCATCTGAACCCTTTGATTCACTTGTAATTCATTCCACATTCTCATTATTCTACATATAAACCACTTGATTAGACTCAACAACACAAGAACAACAACTTGCATCTCTACAGCTCCTTTAACATAGAGCAATGCCCCAAGGCCCTTCACAGAAGCCTAATAAGGACAAAATAGGCACAGAGGCAGAGGAGGATCGGTGACCATAAGCTCAGTTAAAAAGAAAGGTTTGAATGAGGGTCTTCAAATAGGAGGGAGAGGTGGACAGGTTTAGAGAGGGAATTCCAAAGATTAAGACCTAATGGCTGAAGGTATGAATGGTGTGACGAAGGAAATCGGGGATGGACAAGAGGTCAGAATTGCAGGAGCACAGTGATCTTGGAAAGTTGTAGATCTGGAGAAGGTTACAAAGTTGGAGAGGGGAGAGGTCATGAAGGAATTTGAATACAAGGATGAGAAATTTAAAATTGAGGCTTTGGTGGACCACAAGTGACTTGGAAATATATCGCCGTTCCTTCACTGCCGCCGGGTCAAAATCCTGGAATTCCCTCCTTGTACCTACACCGCATGGACTGTAGCAGATCAAGAAAGCAGCTCATCACCACCTTCTCAAGGGCAACTAGGGATGAGCAACAGATGCTGGCAACCCCAAACACTTGATTACAATTTAGCCTGAAACTTACTCCATGGTATACACTGATTGATAATTATTGACTGAGAATAGCTTGAAGGAGTTATTGAGCTCTCCAGTGTAAGTGAGCTGTATCAGGGTGATCAGAGATTCAGTCATTAACCCCAGGTGCTTGAGCAGTTATAATTTAAACTGTATGCATATTAATTCATCTCCACAGCACAATAATGGCAGCCCAGTTCTAATGGATGTAAGTCTACAGTATCAAGCTGCCGAAGATTCAGCCTTAATTTGCAACCTTACCAAGGGTGCATTTATACGGCACCAAATAAAAGGAGAGAATTGCTGCTTTGGGTTTGGAGGGCTTATTTGCACTAAAGGGCTAATCCTTACATAGGTCTTTACTGCCTAATGGGGAGGATTTTTGGCTCGGCCAGCAGGCGGCGTACATCCTGACGTCACTGCGCGTCATTTAGATTTTCAGTTCGGCAGGCGCGCAGCCGGTCAAAGGCCTGTTAAGGCCATTAATTAACTAATTAAGGCTACTGAGGCTGCCTTCACATTTTTCATGGAACCTCATCCACGGGCGGGATGAGGTTTAATGAAGGGTTTATAAATAAAATACATTTTTTCATTAAAGTTCATTGACATGTTCCAGCTCATGTGACACTGTCACACGAGGGGGACATGTCTTAAAATTTTTATTTTTTTCTTTATTAAAAATTTTTTAAACTTGACACTTATCCTCTGTGCCGCGGGGGGATTTCTAAGCTCTTTGGCGTGCATGCACGAAAGAGCACACTCCTGACTCAGGGAGCACCGCCACTCCCCACCACCCACACAGGGAGCACCCAGCACTTCCGGGCATGCATCAGGCTGGGAGGACCTTAATTGGCCTGCCCACGTAAAATGGAGGCGTGGACCTGATCAGGGGCACTGATCAGTTCGCACCCACCCCCACACAAACCACCCCCGCCCCCACCGCCCCCCCCGCCCCCTGCCAAACCCCCCCCCCCCCCCCCCCCCCCCCCCCTCCCCCACTATGGGGGGAGAATTCTCTCCAATATTTATATCAGTTTCAGGTCAGAAACCATCATGTTTCTTGTAACTGGCAGCTGAAGTGAAGCCAAATACTTGCATTATTAAAACAAAAACAAAAAAAATCCCAGGATTTAAAATAGTTAAGTGGTTTGACAGAGAATTAAACAAAAACACTTTATCCCATGGGCACAGTGTAAACCTCACCTACGACTCTGCACTTTTGACCTGAACTGCAAAAGACCTTGTCTGCATTGTTGGCTGGGATCTGTAATGCCAGTGTGAAACTCCCACTGCTCTTGTGTAATGTGTAGTGAGATAGCTTGGACAAATCCCCGATAGTGCTTAACATCGCAGTGAAGTGGAAGGCTCTTGATGAACTTGGTATGCAAATGCAGCTCCCAGCACACCCTTTACTCCCACCCCCCGCTCCAACCTTCGAGGGAAGCCACAGTGGAGGAGTAGATCAAGCTCTGCGCCTACTCTTCTCTCTGACCTAGAGCTGTTTGATGCTAACAAAGGGGATGGGGTGAGAAAAAAAGCAATCCACTTCACATTGATACCCGTTAACTTCAAGTGCACAGACTCAATCTTTTATAGAGTTCAGTCGGTACTGCAGTACTATTGTGCTGGACCCAGCAACCCAGAATTTAACCCCATTGTCCAACAATACACAATAAATCCAGTCATTTGCAGCACCAGAAAGCTTCCAGATTGTGAAAATGCAAAAGGCTCATTAGTATCCTTCAAGGAATGAAGGGAATATGTCTCTCGTTCCATGGCTGATACTTAATTCTCGCTGAAGTTATAAAAAATAATCACTGGTAGAAGGCCCATCGCCAGATTCTTCACCAGCTTCTCATTGGCCAATTTCCCACTGGCTGGCACAGGCAAGATGGGCCAAATGGCCCTCCTTCTGTGCTGTATGATGCCATGATTCCATGATGCATCTCAAAGGATGTGGACAACACTGACCTAAGGTCACATACTTAAAAACAAGAAAATGGTCTGATGCAATACCACATGGATCAGAATAAACCACCAGTGTGTTGCCATGGCTCAGTTAGTAGGACACTCACTTCTGAGTCACAAGATTCTGGGTTCAAGTCCCACTCCAGGACATGAGCACAAAAATCAAGACTAAGACTTGAGTGTAGTACTGAGGGGATGTCCCTCAGATTGGACATCAAACTGGGATTCTGCCTGCCCCCTCAGTTGGGTACAAAAGGTCCCACGTCATTATTTTGAAGAGGAGCAGTGGAGTTCTCTCTGGCCAATATTTATCACAAAAACAGATTATCTGGTCATTGTCACATTGCTGTTTGTGGGAGCTTGCTGTGAGCAAATTGGTTGCCATGTTTCCTGCAAGTGACTCCTGTATACTTCAAAAGTACTTCATTGGCTGTAAAACATTTGTGAAAAGTACTACAGAAATGCTAGTCTTTCTTTTCCTTTTTCTTTCAGAAGATCCCAAGTGCAATTCTGGTCTATGCTGATCTCACTCACAGAGGTGTGGGGTATGACAATTGTTTCCATAATTGGGGGGGGGTGGGTGGGGGGGGAATCAACAGGGGCTCCCAATCTGGGTTGCTAAGCAATGACCTCCATAGGAAAATGTGCTTTTGTTGAATTGGCTAAGGAAGAATCAGAAACAGCTACGATACCCTCCAGGGTCAAATAGCCTTCCAACACTCTACCATGTGGTGACCTATCTGCACCGTCAGGAAAGCAGGAGAAGGGGGGAAATACAGGAGGCAGGTTGATCATGATGAAATATTAATATTTCAGTTGAAACAGATGTATATTCCTAGGTTTTTCTTCGTTGTTTACAAATCATTCATAGGTTAATCCCGAGTATCCCGAGTAATTTCATAGCTTGGCTTAGTGATAGTGTTTTCACCTCGAAGTCAGGAGGCTGTGGGTTTGAGTCCCATTCCAACCCTTGAGCTAGTAATCTAGGCTGACATTTCAGCATTATACTGAGGGGGTGCTGGACTGTCGGAGGTGAAGTCTTTCAGGCAAAACGCTTAATCGTGGCGTCCTCTGCTCGCTTGTTCAGATAAATATAAAAGTTCCCAGAGTACTAATCAAAAAGCAGAGAATTCTCCTGGTACCTTGGTCATATTCATCCTTCAAGCAACACAATCAAAACACCTCAACTAGACATTCATCACATCCTGCTATACACATATATTGGCTGCTGTGTTTGCCTGGACAAGAGTCCACTTCAAAAACTACTTCACTGCCTGTGAAGCTGTTTGGAAAGGCCTGAGGTTGCAGAAGGCAGTTAGATAAATAAGAAAGTATTTGCATTTCGATAGCACCAGTCCCAGCCTCACAGCCCAAAGCACTTTGCAGCCTGTGAAGTAACTTTGAACTACAGTAACTGTTGTCATGAGGAGGGGATACATGGCAGCCAATTTCTGCACAAGATCCAATAAACAGTAATGAAACAAATAATCAGGTTATTGGTTTTAGACATTAGTTAGCTGCTCTCTTGAATGGTGTCTTGCAATCATTTAATTTCACCCATGAGGAGAGCTGGGACCTCGTCACCAAGAACAGTGCAGCACTCCCTCAGTACTGCACTGGGAGCACTGGACTAGCTTTCTGCACTCAACTTTCTGGAGTGGAACTTGAACCTACAACCTTCTGGCTCAGAGGTGAGGGCGCTTCCCACTCAGTCGAGGTCGACGCCTAAATACAAGCCCTTTCTTTGCCCTAAGTACAAATGCAAGATAAATCTGTGCAGTCGCACACCTTTAACAGCTGAGAGTCCCATCAGTTTGCTGAACCCTAATCAACAGGCTGAATCTTGTGCCCTCCCCCATGGTGAGTTTGGAGGTGGGGAGTGCATTTCATCCAGTGGTGGGTGGGGGGCCCCGCCAGCTTCCTGCTTCCACACTGATTAAGTCGATGGCGGGAAGGCCCATTGACGGTCCTCCTGCCCCGCCGCCAACTGAGGCCCTTAATGGACGATTAAGGCCTGCTGCCGGGCCTCATCCTGCTGTCTTGGTAAACCAATGGCAGGCAGGGCCTGTCGCCACGCAGGGAACACGACAAGCAAACCTGTGTGGATTGCTTGTGGTCTCCCGGGGAGGGAGGGGGTCTCTCGTTCACTGCCTGATTGAGGTGATCTGGCATTGGGAATGGGTGGGGCCTGCTGAGAGCCACATCCCCTCCCTTGCTGCCAATCCTCTCCAAAACCCCCCTCCCCACAAAACCCCTTCCGCCATCACACACCTGTGGCCTGGTTCACTCTGCCATCCTGGGCCTCCGCTGGGTGTACTTCCTGCAGCTGCCACTGCCGCCCCAGTGGCACTGTTGAGCAAAAGGACTTCCCGCTCCCGGGTCCTGATCCCGTGAGAGGCCCACTAATGGCCTGTTCGTTGCCTGATTGGCTAGTAATTCAGCGGGTCTTCCCCAAACGAGGCAACATGGGTCTTTCGCCTGCTCTCCAGCTGCAGCCAGGGCCCCCATTGCTGCCATAAAGCACCTCTTCTCCAACATCTTTGGATGAAGAATACAGCACCATCAGGCTGCCTCAGTAAGCAAGGACATCAAGGAATGTGACAATGGATACATTTTCTTTGGCGCTTTCAAGATAACAAAAGGGACAAGCAAGGTAGATAGAAAAAAACTATTTCTGTTGGCTAGGGAGTCTGGGTCTGGGGGTGCAGCCTAAGAAATCACAGCCAGATCTTTCAGAAATGATGTTAGGAAACACTTCTAAATGCAGAGTGTGGCAGAAGTTTGAAACTCTCTTCTGCACACCCGTAGTTGTTGCTGGGTCAACTGACAACTTTACATCTGAGATTGATAGATTTTTGTTCACCAAAGGATATGGGGCAAAGGCAGGGCATATGTTAGGTCACAGATCAGCCATTAACTCATTGAATGGGCGGAACAGGCTCGGGGACTCTAGCCTTCTCCTGTTCCTACTGTGATCCACCAGCTGAAGTGACACACATTTGGGTTGGGGCATCAAATAAAAGATCAAACTCCCCTCGTGTGCCAGTGGACAAATGCACTGCCTGGTGGCGCACTGCACTGTTGAGGTCAATCGATTCCAGAATTCCTTCTCATTTGAGTTCACAGATCTTAGCTCAGGAAGAGTTAAGATAGCACAACGGCTTCAGCATCACTGGGTTCAGGATGTTTGGATGTTGGCTCAACTGTGATGCTCTTATCATAGAATCGCTCCCCACCTCCTAGTGTTTTAGCTGGTTAGTGAAGAACAGCCTCCCCAATTATATTAACAAGTTTGATTCAGTATGTAACAGTCAGAGGTCAGAAGGCTCCCAAATTTCATCTCTGTTCTTTGCTGAATTAACTGACCTCATTTGAGGTGGACATATGGGCCAGAATTTCGGGTCAGCGGGAGGGGGTGGGTCCCGCTTGCCGACACGTCAAATGACGCGCGGTGACCTCGGGCGTGTGTCTCGATGTCACCGCGCGTCATTCAGACCTTCAGTTCGGAGGACGCAGAGTCAGCTGCGCACCTGCCAAACTGTCAAAGATCTATTAAGGCCATTTAAAAACTAACTAAAGTACTTAACAGAGCTGCCCCTCCAACCTTAAGGTGGGCGGGCAGGCAAAGAACCCAGGCGGCCTTCGCATTTATCATGAAACCTCATCCACGGGCGGGCTGAGGTTTCATGAAGGATTTATAATTCAAACAATGTTTTTTATTAAAGTTCCAGCTCATTGATATGTCCCAGCTCATATGACACTGTCACATGAGGGGACATATCTTAAAAATATTTTTTTCTTTATTAAAATTTTTGATATTCAAACTGATCTCCCTGAGGCAGCTCCATGCTTCAGGGAGACTTCAGTGCTCTTTTGCACGCATGCTCGAAAGAGCCCAGGCCCCGACTCAGCCTCCTTCCCCCGCTCACACAGGGAGTGCTGAGCACTTCCTGGTGCGCGTCATGCTGGGCGGGGCCTTAATTGGCCCACCCACATCCGCTCCTGCCTAGCTCCCCCCCCAACAGGGAGAAAATTCTCCCCATGGGCATTAACAATTGGTTTCAGTATTCAAGCATTGGAAAAATCAGCTGTTCGCCACCTTGCATCATCCCGATGTGGACAATGGTCGAGGACAGTTAGACTTGGTTGTGACGCGCCTGTGGTCAAACAGTCCAGTGCATTCACTGTTAAGGGAGGCGTACCAAATCACAGCAAATTAATCAATGTTTCCGGGAGAATATAAATGGAGGTGAGAAAAATAAAGAAAAGTTTCTTGGTTTGAGGTACAACGAGACTCACTGAGCAAGATGCCCTCAAGAGTCAACATATTTAGGAGGTGAGGTGAGAAGATTGGGTTTGCTGGTGGGTTGACTCAAATCACAGGCTATGTACCTGTGTCAGAAAGATTGGAAATATTATAAATTTCAGTGGAATTTGTAGATAAAAATTCACCCTGGCTCAACCTCATATTGACCCCAATTTGTTTACAGCTCCCTTCGTCTCTGCTCCAAGATGTCACGAATATTTACTGCATATCACACAGGATGTATCAATATATTATGAGGGCTGAGTTGACCGGTAAGCACTCTCCCTCAGGGAGTTCTCATGGACAGCGATAATTTGTCTGGACAGCACAAATCACCTCGGTCTCCTCTTTTCAATTCTGACTCTATCCAGAAGATGCCAGGGTCAAATAATCCATGAGACTGCATGAGTTTTGTCATATTACTCAAGATCGTCTAATCATAGCAGGAGGGAGGCTCAATGCTAGCTGAATTACCCACTAGCAACAGTATCACGAACCTCTGGTACCGCCTACGTCAAGGATTCACTGCTCCGGCACTAAAGACTCCATTGCAAATATCAACAATTCTCAACTGTCAGTAAGGACCGTCCAAGATTTGAATACCGCTTCCACATCTGAGAAGGTTCTTTATAAACCTTTTTCATGCTCCAAGAAGGGAAAGGGAAAAAATCCATCCTCCATCGCTCCATTACAAATTGTTTTGTCTCCTGTTTTGTCACCACAAAGCATCATATTTCCGATCTCTCCTCTTGAGCTGTAAACAAATTGGGGTCAATATAAGGTCCAGGCAGGGTGAATTTTCCATCGAAATTTATAATATTTTCAATCTTTCTGACACAAGTCATAGCCAGTGATTCCGATTCAACCCACCACCAACCCCAATCTTCTCCCCTCATCTCCTAAGCATGCTGACTCTTGAGGGAATCTTGCTCTGTGGGTCTCGTTGTGCCTCATCCAAGAAACCTTTCTTTATTTTCCTCCTCTCCCTCTATATTCTCCCAGAAACACTGATTCATTTGCTGTGATTCGGTACGTCTTGAAGATCTTTGGCATGTCTTTCTATTGTTTTTACATTGGCTGGGAAGTTCTTTGAGAATGTGTTAATGAGAAAAGTAAATCCAAATTCTTTTCTTATGAACAAATCATAGACTTTCAGCAATGAGCCACAAATTTGAGAGATGGCTGAAAATCTTTCTTTCGAAGTGGCTGTGGGTTTTGCCATATTTTCTCATGCTAAAGAGCCATGGAGACAGAGCTACCCTGGCGTTTACCATGGTGGTGAGATACCGCCAAACATGGACTAGGAATCTGGCTCCATGTCTGGCTTTCTGCTCTAACCTCAATTAGGATGGGTGAAGGGGTATTACATGTGGCACTACAAAATGGGCTGGGAAGCAGCAACCCCCTTCAGAATCCACTTCTGTTCTCTGTCCAGAAATTCAGTCACCAACCCACCTACCAAACTCCCAGTTCAGGTCAGGATATCCAAATGGGCATGATTGGGCACACCTTCGACAGATGGAAAGCCTACCTTGGGCTCACACAACAACAATGGTAACATGGGTAAAGTCACAGGGGTCTGTGGGGTCAGCCATGACCTCAGTGAATGACAGAACAGGCTCAGGGGGCTCTTTTTTACTTGCTTATGGGATGTGGGTGTCACTGACTATGCCAGCATTTGCTGCCCATCTCTAATTTCCTCAAGAAGGTGGTGGTGAGCTGTCTTCTTGAACCGCTGCAGTCCATGTGGTGTAGGTACACCCACAGTGCTGTTAGGGAGGGAGTTCCAGGTTTTTGACCCAGCAACAATGAAGGAACGGTGATATATTTCCAAGTCAGGATGGTGAGTGACTTGGAGGGTAACTTCCAGGTGGTGGTGTTCCCATGCATCTGCTGCTCTTGTCCTTCTAGGTGGTAGAGGTCACAGGTTTGGAAGTTGATGTCGAAGGAGTCTTGGTGAGTTGCTGCAGTACATTTTGTAGATGGTACACCCTGCTGCTACCGTGCACCAGTGGTGGAGGGAGTGAATGTTTGTGGATGGGGTGCCAATCAAGGGGGCTGCTTTGTCCTGAATGGTGTCAAGCTTCTTGAGTGTTGTAGGAGGTGCACTCATCCAGGCAAGTGGAGAGTATTCCATCACACTCCTGACTTGTGACTTTTAGATGGTGGGCAGGCTTTGGGGAATCAGGAGGTGAGTTACTCTCTGCAGAATTCCCAGACTCTGGCCTGAGTGGCCGCCTCCTGTTCCCATCTTCTCGTGCGCAAACTCCAGCACAAGAAGAGAAAATTGTAAAAAAAAGCAAGCTGCAAATGTTCTGAACATAAAGCAGCCCACGAGCAGCAGACCAATTACAAGCCGCTGCTGTAATAGCAAGTAGAACAGGCTGAAATCCACTCACACAAATTAATATCCTTAAATGAAATGAAACTGAATGGCATTAATTCAAGACTTCAACTGGGGAAATAGGAAAATAAAATGAAAAACAAATGATTATATTGAGTGCAGTGTTGCTCAGAGCATTTAGCAGCTGAACATCCAATTCCTGATTAGCCATTTTTGTTCTTGCATGTTGATTGGGGGAACGGTTGGGGGAGCAGAGGCTGGGAATGGGACACGTTCTTTCTCAGGCTCCCCACATCACGTGCCCCTGGATCAGGAATAGCATGACACAGAGTAAAGCTCCCTCTGTCTCATCCCAGTATTGAGCCTCAGAGCAAAGTTCAAACCACATTGTCCCTAATGTGCCATTGACCAAAACTTCCGGGAACCTCACAACCGACACCGATTGGGCAGAAAACCACCCACTTACCTGCACATGTTGAAAATACTCCAAATTCTGACTCACGATGCAGAAGAAGTCCCTCAGCACAGGAATCCTCACAGAGAACAGCGAAGAGAATCTGCAAGGTAGATACACTACATTTTCATGGCACGAGGGGGAGGCGGTGTCATAGTGGTAATGTCATTGGACTAGTAATCCAGAGGGCCTGGCCAATGCTGTGGGAACACGGGTTCAAATCCCACCGCAGCAGCCAATGGAATTTAAGTTCAAATCATAAATCTGAAATTGAAAGCTTGCCTCAGTAATAGTGACCATGAAAGTATCGTTGATAGTCATAAAAAAATCCCATCTGGTTCACCTTTAGGGAAGGAAATTTGATGAAGTTGGACGGACCATCCAGCATCGACCTAGGAGCCGGAAACAACAACAGCAGCAATCACAGCCCTGTCTGTCCTCCTAACTAATGCCTGAGGGCTTGTGCCAAAATTTGGAGAGCTTTCTCACAAACTAGTCAAGCAACTGCCTGACATAGTCACACTCACAAAACATACCTTACAGATAAGCTCCCAGACACCACCATCACCATCCCTGTGGATGTCCTGACCCACCAGAGGTGACAGCACAGTGGTATGCAGTCGGGAGGGAGCTGCCCTGGGAGTCCTCAACATTAATTCCAGAACCTGTGAAGTCTCATGGCATGAGGTCAAACAGGGGCAAGAAAACCTCCTGCTCCTTAAACAGCACCTTGCAAACCAACGACTGCTACCACCTAGAAGGACAAGGACAGCAGACACATGGGGCCACCAGCACCTGGAAGTTCCCCTCCAAGTCACTCATATTCTGACTTGGATATATATCACTGTTCCTTCACTGTCACTGGATCAAAATTCTGGAACTCCCTCTCTAACAGCACTGTGGGTGCACCTACACCACATGGACTGCAGCAGTTCAGGTCAGGTCAGGTCAGGGGGGCGGTTTAGGGTATCTAGGGTTGTCAGCTGTATAGCTACCCAAGAATTAGACAAGGGTTCTTCTAACAGTTCCTGGGAACTATCCAGGTAAGTACGTTGGAACCATCCAAACTAACTCAGAGCCGGCTAGATTTTCAAAGCATCCCGGTGACATGGGGAATTGCTGTTTGGAAATTCTAACTTCCTGGACAGTTCCCAGGAAATCAGTGTGTTGAGACTTCCACAGCCTCCCAAAGTGCATCTTGGAGGGTATGTCTGGTCTCCGATGATACGGAGACCAGAAGATCTGAGCCATTGATTCCTATTCATATAATAGGTGTGCTGTGGGTCTCACAGAGAGAGACTATCACATGATTTAGACTTAGATACGAATTTTCATACAATATGGGCAAATGGTGGCCTAGAGATGTCACTGGTTTAGTAATCCAGAGGCCCAGGCTAATGCCTTGGGGACATGGGTTCAAATCCCAGCACGGCAACTAGAATTTAAACTCAATTAATAAAATCTAGAATGTAAAGCTAGGCTAGTAACGGTAACCATCATCAATTGTTGTGAAAGCCCATCTGTTTCCTTAACGCCCTTTAGGGAAGGAAATTTGCCGTCCTTACCCTGGTCTGGCCTACATGTGACTCCAGACCCACAGCAATGTGGTTGACTCTTAACTGCCCTCTGAAAAGGCCTAACAAGCCACTCAGTTCAAGGTCAATTAGGGATGAGCAATAAATGCTGGTCTTGCCTGTGATGCTCACACCCCATGAAAGAAGATTAAAACCTCTCAGAAATGGGTTAAGCCAGTGAGGGAATTCAGTTACATGAAGACACTAGCAAAGCTGGGGTTGTTCTCTTTAGATCGGAGGAGGTTAAGGGGAGGTGTTAATACAGGTGTTCAAAATTATGAAGAGCTTTGGTAGAGTAGAAAGGGAGAAAGAGTTTCCATTGGCAGGAAGGTTAGGAATCAAAGGACACAAATTTAAGATAATTAGCAAAAATAGCAAGGGATGGGAGAAGAATTTTATATGTTTTCTTTTATCCGACTAATTGTTACGATCTGGAATGCACTCGTTCGGTGGATTCAACAGGAACTTTTAAATGGGATCTGAACATGTGCTTAAAAAGAGAAAAAATTGCAGGGCCATGGGGAAAGAGAAAGGGAGTGCAAATAATTGATCATTCTTTCAGACAGCTGGCACAGGCGCAATGGGCCAAAAGGCACTAACTGAGTAACAAAACCTTTCAGACAAGTAAGTCCACCAGAGAGATCAGGTTCTCAGGTATAAAGCAGGTAGCAGAGATAATACAATTGGTCTGAGATCCAATGGCAGTGGAGAGGTTAAAAGAGTTCATCCAGGGTTCCTGCTCCTGTTTTCTATCCAGTGACTCGTGCTGGGAAGTGCGGGCGTGTGTGTATGGGTAAAGGGTGAGGACAAGATCAAGCCTGGCTATAGCGTACCCTTACATCTGCCAACACTCATTGGCACCTGAAGAATGGGCACTTTGGTAAGCCATTGAGACCTGCAGATCTACATCCCAGAGTGAAGCTGTGCCACCAAGAAGAGAGAATTGTTTTTGAGAACAACACTTTTGGTTGTTAACACCCTCCTCACCCAAAATCACTGCAAACGCACGTCCAGGACAAAGCAAGACCGAAAGAAATATCCCCTTGCACTGACAAACAAAGAGTCATTTGCATGTAAATGAAAACAGGCCAATACTGTCTTGACCCTATTCATTCAGTAGGTCAGTAGGGTAGCTGTGATGCAGAGAGACACCCAGCATTGCCTTATTACTGCGGAACTGCCACGCTGTCGATAAGTAGGCCTTGTGTGCACGTGCACAATGAATGACCAGGACTACTTCTTAATCACTTTCCACCCTTAAGGCAAAGACATCTGTTGGTGCAACAAAGATCAATTATGATGAGGACGTTCCACAAGCTGAACTCTCAGAGCTGCTTCTCTAATTCAACCTGAGTTCACTCCCTGACACTTACTCCATGGCTGCCCTGCTTGTTAACCCTTCCAAACCCAAAGAACAATACAACCTCTCCTCCATCCACCCCCTCCAGGGAAACTAGGACACAAGAATGTTTACGATACAGAAATGGTCATTAGATCCAACTTACCTGTCTGCTTTTGCTCTCAATCTCACCCACCTTCTCACTGCATTCCCTCCTCCTCAAACTGCCCCTCCACCCCAGAGGACATAGTTTAATCATATTGAAATGCTTGCACCACGCTTTCATTCACTGATGATATACAAGTTGGCTTGGACACCATCGCGTGTTTATTCTGTAGAGTGCATGGTTACTGACAGCTTCAAGCTCAGTCACTACATAAAAATTCTCCTTTTAGCCCAACAACAACTTGCATTTAGGAAGAAGGAAACTGGGTTAAAAAAAAAATCCATTCACTTTGGGGCTTGACACATCATCAAAATATCAGAAAATTCTGAAGTATTCAATTACATTTTGGGGGTGTGCAATGATTTTTATGTTGTAGGAATAGAGGAAGAATATATGAACACCAAGGGAAGGCACAAAGGACTTGCAAGCAACACAATGATAAACTGGACTCAGTTAAATTCAGTAGACAAAGGAAGAATAATGCTTCTTAATAATAATAAAGTAATGCTTTGAATTTGTTTCCTATATTGTCCACACATGACCCACTCAGTCGTGAGGAAGCCGTATTTGCTGGCACGTTAGTAACAATAAAACGGGATAAGCCCAAAAACAACAATGAGACTCTGACTCAAAAGAGAAAGTCTCAGTACAGAAAGTCATTGAATGATGATTTCCATTTCTCTGTTATTTCCTTTCATGCTACAATGGCGTTTATTTGTGCTAATTTATTTATAAAGCCATATTTGATGATTTATTGATTTAATGATTTCATTTTTACATTATTTATTTAATGACTTATTCATATATTCATGGATATTGTGATCCTCTGTTTTATAATTTATTTGACAACCTTAAATTTATTAAATAATTGAAAATCCCTCTACACAGCACCTTTTTAATAAATGTAAAATAATGAACTCATTGAGGAATATATTGTTTCCGAGTCTTTCCTTTTGTGAATTTTGTGCTCATTATGTTGAAGTGTGTCAGGGCTGGGAAAAAGAATACTCTCAACTTTCACACTCATCAGGAAGTGACTTTCCATGGGCTTTTTCCCATTCATCTGCTCTAACTTTGTCAAAGAGCAGTAGAGAATTTGGGATAACGGTAGAAAAACTGCATCTCTGCTGTCCTGCTGAAGTTGCTGCAGACAGTCCGACAGCAATTCCCTCAGAAATTCACTACCACCCTTTCAGCATCAAAAACTCGCAGCTCGGGGACATGGACAATCCTCAGTTGCCCCAGAGCCGGTCATGGTAGATGCTGCCTCCTTCTCCATAAATGCAGGGTTCAAGCACCCCCATGTTGCGACTGCAGAGCTTTCTATTAGGCCCTGCAGCACATCATCAAACACTGAATAGGGAGAAACTGGTTAGCAGTAATGTCACGGGACTAGTAACCCAGAGGCCCACGTGAATGCTCTGGGGACATGGGTTCAAATCACACCATGGCAGCTGGTGAAATTTAAGTTCAATTAATAAATCTGGAATATAAAACTAGTCTCTGTAACAGTGACTGTGCAACTATCATTAATTGTTGTAAAAACCCATCTGGTTCATTAATGTCCTTTAGGGAAGGAAATCTGCCTTAGGGAAGGTGATCTGGTCTACATGTGACTCCAGACCCTCAGCAATGTTGATTCTTAACTGCTGAGCAAGCCACTCAGTTCAAGGGCAATTAGGGATGGACAACAAATGCTGGGCTTTGCCACTGATGCCCACATCCCACAAAAGAATAAAGGAAAAGCAACAATTCCTTCAGAGCTCTAGTTTTGTCCTTGATATCTAGCTTAGATATTGATATTTGATTTGCTTTTTGCTGCTAGCACGTGAGGGAAGCAGCAGTTCAGGTACAGTATGATCAGACATAGAGTAAAGCTCCTACCACATCACCCTGACAATGACCCTCATACCCCGCCTTAGAATGATGCCCAACAGGGGAAACGATTTAATTTTACACCTACAGTACTTCCCGAATGAAGGTTGAATGCACTCACACTAAATTACTCAATGTAGCTTTTCCAGCAAGCATTAAAATAACCGAGTTAAAAATAATGATCAACTGAAGCTCACAGCAGAATAGTACAAGCAGACTAAGGTCAGGAATTTTAGAATGGCGGAGACTCCCTTCCCGTCATCCAAAGAGTCGGCGCCAAATGCACCCTCGCCGTGACTGGCTGCCACGCAGCCACTTAATGTTCCAGCTAGTGTTAATTGACTGCTGATGGGACTTCCGCCCCTCACTCCGGAGGAAGTCCTGCCTCATAAAGCCAGTGGCCAATCTGATTGGCTGGCAGCTCTCTAGTCCCAGTAGCGCCAGAAATTGCAATGGCAGGAATGGGAGATGAGGCCCGAACAGGTGGGCAGAGGGTGGTCGGGGGTGTTGGTAGAGAGGTCAGCAGGGGTGGGAGCACCTGTAGGGGGTCAGACATTTTGAGAGGGAGGGGGGGCAGGTTTTGATGGAGGCACCTCACACCCCACTTCCCACCCTAGGCCTTTGTAGGGTCACTTTCTGGGCTTCCCCCACCCCTGAACTCCACCCTCCAAACTGAAAATTGAGGCTGGGCAGGAATTGGCCCTTAAGTGGTCATTAATTGGCCATTTAAGGGCCTTAATTGGGGCAAGGGCAGGCCGGCCAGCTGGCCTAGGTCTCGCCCATTCCTCTGTAAAATTAGGGGAAGAAAGGGATTGGTGGAAGGTTGGAGGAATTTTAAGAGCCCCCTTTCACCTGAAAACTCGCTGGTGGGGGAACGTAAAACTCTGCCTTCAGTGTTTTTCCGTCAGTATACTTACCCACAGAGTGTAAGAATGTGGGACCTGTTATCAAATGGAATAGTTGAGGTGCAAAATATAAATACCTTTAAGGGGAATCTAGGTAAGTACATGATGGAGAAAGGAAAATAAGAAACTGGGTAGGAGTAGGCCATCCAGCCCCTTGAGCATATTCTGCCATTTAATAAGATCATAGCTTATGATCTACCTCAGCTCCACTATTCCACCCAATCACTAAATCACTTGATTCCATTAATGTCCAAAAATCTAATCAATCTGTTTTGAATATATTAATGTCAGAGCATCCACAGCTCTCTGGAATAGAGAACTCCAAAGATTCACAATCCTCTGAGTGAAGAAATTTCTTCTTATTTAAGTCATAAATGGCTCACCCCTTATCCTGAGACTGTGACTTCTAGTTCTAGACCCTCCAACCAGGGGGGTCTCCAACCACCTGCAGCACAGGCAGATATGCCGATAGGACCAGATGAAGAGGCTCATGTGGACCATAAACACCACCATAAACCAGTTGGGCCAAATGGTCTTTCTCTGGGCCTTAATTTCTATGGTAAATGATGCAAGCACCTTTTTGAAAATACACCCCTGTCATGAAATATTTTCCGATGGTAAAATGTTGGATTTCACAAATGAATATGATTCAGCAATTTTGCTTCCATGACTATAGTGATACTAAGCTGGCAAGAAACCAATAGATCCTTTGAGGTAGGGATTAAGGTACATTGCTGGATGTTGCTTCCGACTTCAATGGTGTTACCCCGAGGATTTCTAATGATTGTTACAAGGCAGAATGATATTGCAGTCCCGACTCACATTATCACGCCTCACAGTATTGAGCACAGATGCTATCAGCGACTGAAGGTCACACCAGTGTGCAAGTCATGCCCCTGGTTGGCAAGGCATGAAAAACTGTTCAGGTCTGAAGTGTTGAATCCCAGTGTTACAAGAAGCACAGTGCTGCAGGTAGAAGCAACAGACAAATATTGCAAACATTGATTGTGTCTCACTCCTGAAAAAATTCCATACCCATGCATTCAGGAAATTGGTTGACATTTGATTTTTACCAAAGCCTAGACTGGGACTGGAACTTGTGAAGGGTCTCACCAGGAAAATGTGAACGCCTTGCAGTGAAATCCATTCATGTAATGGTTGTGAATACATAAGAGCGGCAGAAAGACTTGCATTTATATAGTGCCTTTCATGACCTCAGGATATTCCTAAGTGTTTTACAGCTAACAAAGTACTTTTAAGTACATCCACTCTTGTAATGTAGAAAACATGGCAGTCAATTTGTGCATGTAACAAGCACCCACAAACAGAAAAGACCAGTAATCTTTTTGTGATGTTAATTGAGGGACAAGTATTGGCCAGGACACCGGGGAGAACTCCCCTGCTCTTTTTTGAAATAGCGCCATGGGATGTTTTACCTCCATGTGAGTTGGAACACAGCTAGTGCCTTGGTTTAACATCTCCTCTGAAAGACGGCGCTTCTGACTGTGCAGCACTCCCTCAGAGGACAATCACAAGGTAACACATGAACAGGCTAAGTCTCTCTTCATAACACTGAGAATTCTATGGAGATCCCTGTGAATTATATTAAATAATAATAAGGGGGCTCAACTGTGATGCCTCCCCAGTTAAAGAGCCAATTGACAGTCACTCACTCATAAAGAAGCAACATTTCAAGTAATTAAAGGCTGGCTCATGAAGCATTGGAAGCAGTTCAGAGAAGGTTTGCCAGACTAATACCTGGAATGGGCGGGTTGTCTTATGAGGAAAGGTTGGACAGGCTGGGCTTGTATCAGGAGTTTAAAAGAGTAAGATGTAACTTGATTGAAACATATAAGATCCTGAGGGGTCTTGACAGGGTGGATGTGGAGACAATGTCTCCTCTTAAGGGAAAAACTAGGGGTCACTGTTTAAAAATAAGAGGTTACCCATTTAAAAGGAGATGAGATGAAACTTTTTTCTCTCAGAGGGTCGTTAGTCTTTGAAACTCTCTTTCTGAAAAAGCACTGCAACAGAATCTTTGAATATTTTTAAGGCAGAGGTGGATAGATTCTTGGTAAGCAAAGAATTGAAAGGTTATCAGGAGTAAGAAGGATTCAGATTTGAGGTTACTATGAGATCAGCCATGATCTTATTGAATGGCGGAGCAGGCTCGAGGGGCCGAATGGCCTACTCCTGCTCCTTGTTCGTATTACATTTTGGGTGAAACCCATGAAGAATAAACACTGACCAGCACACTGGGGAGAACTCCATTGCAATCCTTGACATAGTGCCATGATGAGATGTTTAAGTCCACCCGGGATAGTATATGGGGCCATGATTTAACACTTCGTCCAAAAGACGGCATCTCTAATAGTACAGCACACTTTCAGTGAATAGAGGAAAGAAAGAGAAATTGTTTCCAACCACTGGTGGGCACAACTTCAGGTGATTAGCAAATGAACCAGGGGTGACATCAGAAAAAACTTTTTTAAATATGCAACAAGCGGTTAAGATTTGGAATGCACCGCCTGATGGGGTGTTGCAAACAAATTCAATAATAGCTTACAAAAAGGACTTTGATAAATACCTGAAGCAAAAAAAAAAATTCAGGGATATGGGGAATGAGCTAGGGAGCTGGATTAACTGGATTGCTCTTCAGAAGTGCCACTGCTGACTTGATGGGCTGAATGGCCTCCTTCTGTGCTGTACCATTCTAGGATTCTAACACCGGTTGGTCATATTCCTGGAAGTTTCATCGCATGACCTCCCATTTCCAGGAAACTAGCCTTCCCCCCCGCAACCCCTACATCCAATATCTCTATAATTAATAAATGTAAATGCTCAAAAAAATAAAAATTCAATTATTTTTACAAATTGTTGCTTGGTAGTATGGAAACTGAATATTGCTGATAAGAGAGTCATGTTGTCGAAGTTTTTCATCTTGCACTCATCAGGACAAATGCAAGAATGCCAAATTTCAGACAATCACAACAACTTATACTATAGGAGAGAAAAGGGTGCTGATTGGTTGTGATCCTTTGAAATTTGGCACTCTTGTGTTTGTCCTGTTAAGTGCAAGATGAAAAGCTTTAGCAACTTGTCTCTCTTTTCAGCAATATTCAATTATATTTAAGCCGCAATAATTTTTCTCCTAGAATTGCAGGCAGCAGTGTCCAGGAGATTAATTTATAATTCCTAGAGAGCCCAGGGAAATCCTGGAGTGTTGGCAGCACTAATCACACACCAGGGATCAAAACTTGGTCCTTTCTGATCTGTATGGGTCAG
This sequence comes from Carcharodon carcharias, assembly GCF_017639515.1. Taxonomy (NCBI): domain Eukaryota; kingdom Metazoa; phylum Chordata; class Chondrichthyes; order Lamniformes; family Lamnidae; genus Carcharodon; species Carcharodon carcharias. The sequence goes on along the minus strand of NC_054480.1, from coordinate 131,677,067 downwards.
CAACACACCATGTGGTGCATTTAAGCCAGGCTCGGCCTGTTGCCAAAACACTGTTGATGGTCGAAGCAGTTTGTTCACAGTCCTATGTACAGGATGCTCTCAATCCTTTGAGAATCCAATGGAACATCTCTGCGGAAAACCAAATAAGAGGATGACAAAACACAGTGGTGGATTAAAACATGTGATGATGCTAGGGTTCCTTGGAGATCTCTAATACTAACTTGTAATGGAATATCTGCCAGCAAATAGTTTCTAAGTCTTTCGTACTTTTACGTTCTCTCTCCATAAATACTGGCTCCCCCAAGGGAAATCAGTGAATGATGATGTAGACTGCCAACCTATACCTGGATTTCTAGGACCTCAGGAATGCCCAAAGAGCTTCACATCCAATGAAGCACTTTTGTAGCTTAGTAACAATTGTAATGCAGGAAACTCAGCAGCCAATTCCCTCAAAGCAAGTTCCCATAAACACCTATCTTATAATGATATAACGTTAACGGATCCAGCAAGCAATTAGGAAGACAGACAACATGTTGGCTTTTATTGCAAGGGGTTCAGGTACAAGAGTAAGATGTCTTGCTGCAATTAAATAAGGCTGGTGAGACCCCATCTGGAGTACTCTGTACAATTTTGATCTCCTTACCCAAGGAAGAATATATTAGACTTAGAGAGGGTGTGACAAAGGTTTACTAGATTGACTTCTTGGTTGACAGGGTGATCCTGTGAGAGAGATCGTTGAGCAGAATGGGCCTGTATTCCTGGAGTTTGGAAGAAAGAGAGGTGATCTCATTGAAACAAGGGCTTGACAGGGCAGATAGTGAGAGTCTATTTTCCCCTGGCTGGACAGCCTAGAACTAGGGTCACAGCCTCAAGATAAGGAGGTCAGTCATTTAGGGTTGAAATGAGGAGAAATTTCTTCTCTCAATGGGTTGTGAATCTTTGCAATTCTCTACCCTAGAGAACTGTGGATGCTCAGATGGTGAGTATACTCTAGACAAGAGACAGATGGATTTTAAGCTCAAAGGAAATGAAGGAATTTGGAGGTAGGGCAGCAGGCCATGGATTCAGCGCTCCAGGCAGGCTTTGAGGCCTTCCCCACCTGCCTGCGGACCAACTACAGTTACAGGTTGCCCTGTGGAGGGGTTCCACCTCCAGAATGGTGGCCCGGCTATTGAGAGCATTTTTAAATGTAAAAGTTTCTGGAAGTTGGAGAGAGGCACCTCAGAATGGAGGCACCTTCTCCCTCCCTTACTTGAAATAGCAGGCTGCTGCTTCTCAGTGCGGGAGGGCCTCCTATTGGCCCTTCAGCCTCAAGCACCCATTGGACGGTGAGGCTGCACTGTCATGGCCACTGATTGGCCAATTCAGGGACAACCACTGCCAGGTGGCTGTTTCCCACAAAGTGCGGGGTTGTGACCCTCATTTGACATCAACATCGGGGTCCCGATACAAAGGCCAAAAATCCTGCTCCCTGTTTCATCAAGCCCGAAACCGCAAAAATATATTGAAAATCTTAATAAATTCATCTCAACAATCACAGAAAAATTAATCTCAGTTTTTGGCATCTGGTTTTCTTTTTCAGAAAACGTTACCATTAGTCCAGTGCAAAACTGCACGGGTGGCAATGCCTGAACTCAGCCCAAAGAAAGTGGCCCACAGTGATTTGACCACCAGGTCTTGCATCCCTCTGAGTGAAAGCGGCAAGCATTTAGATAGTGCGCCGTGCCTTGATTCTTGGAAGCAGCCCTGCAATTTGTCAGGCAATAGCACAGCATGTTGGAGTTATGCACTGCACCGTAACACAGGCTTCGAGGAGCACAGATAGAGAACCATATTGTGGTTGAGTCGAAAACCTAGGACTCCCCCCAAACCCTCGTAGCGTTTTGGGTGTAACCACACTACATTGACGGCAGCGGTTCAAGAAGATGACACATCACCATCACCACCTTAAGGGATATTAGGGATGGGCAATAAATGCTAGCCTCGTTGGTATGACCCACATCCCACGAATGAACTTTTAAAAAGCCCTAGCTTCAAACAATGGCTCGCCATAAGATAATTATGGAGGAGGAAAGCCATTCAGCCCATCTTAACATATCCATCCAATAAAACCCAGTAGTCCTGTCCTCCATCCCATTGATGAATCTGATCAGCTGCCATTTTTTTTTTAGAAAGGTAGAAAACCCTTAAATGGGCAAATTAAAAACTAATTTAATAGCCTGAGAGTGATCTGTCAAGGCACCCACTTCTGATTTCAGGATAAGGGGATTAACCTGATGTCGAGAGAATGCACTGTAAAAACCTGGCTTTGCATGTCCTGGATGAATGAAAATCTCAACCAAGTTAAATTCAGAAGAAAACAGCAAACATGTGGCAATTGAACGTGTAATTTTTCTGTGGTGAGACCATTATTTTACTTTAGCTCTTTAGTCTCAATATTACGGATGAGCAAGCGTTCGGATTTGACATGGCCTTTAATAAAACACGGACACTTCCCAATATTTTCATTAAATGCTTTGAAGGATCTCATGAGGGCCATCAAAATAGTTAATGAAAACACTGCAAAGTATCATTGCTTTATCAAAACTGACAATGTACCCAGCCCAGATAACAAACTGCCACTATAAAGATTGGGTTTTGTTATAATATTAGCCAACACTATTGCTCATGGGTAGTCAGAGATCACAATGTGTTTGTCATCTTTAGCTGTTAGCTCGGCCTGTCCCTTTAAGGCCACTGCTCAGAATACGCCCTATGGGAACGTGGTCTAAATAAGTTTTGAGATGAATTAGAGGCTAATTATTGCTGCTGTTGGGATATTTCGTTATATTGGCAGCTACTTGGCTCTTCTCGTTATCTCAACAACCTTCTTCAGGTTATCTCAAGGTCAGAAACAGACCAACAGGAAATTGCCCCCTCTATTTCTGCATACTTTTAAAAGAGATTGTCAGTTGTGATTTGTTAGTGTTTTTTTGTGCCGAGTGTGACATCTGGAGCATGACTCCTGGAGTGTGATGATGTTAGTGCACCAAGTGCTTTTATATACTGGCTCACAGTAAGTTAGAAGATATATAATGCAGAACTATGTTATGAGGACTATGTTATGCAGAAACTACACAAGAACACAAGGAATTGGAGCAGAAGGAGACCACACGGCCCATTGAACCTGCTCCACCATTCAATACAATCATGGCTGATCTTGGGCTTCAAAACCACTTTCCTGCCTGTTCTCCATATCCCTTGATATCCTGAAAAGCCAAATATCTGTTCATCCCAGCCTTAAATGTATTCAACGATGGAGCATCCACAACTCTCCGGAGAATTCCAAAGATTCACAACCCTTTGAAAGAAGAAATTTCCCCTCATCTCAGTCCTAAAAGATCGGTCCCTTGTCCTGAGACTGTGCCCCTGTGTTTTAGATTCCCCGACCAGGGGAAACAATCTCTCAGCACCCACCCTATCAAGCCCCTTCAGATTCTTGTATGTTTCAATGAGATCCCCGCTCATTCTTCTGAACTCCAGAAAGTATAGGCTGAATTGACTCCACCTCTCATCATAAAACAAGTCTCTCACTCCAACTAGTGAACCTTCGCTATACTGCCTCCAATGCAAACATATCCTTTCTTAAATGTGGGGATCAAAACTGCACACAGCATTCCAGACCTGGTCTCACCAAAACTCTGTACAACTGTGGCATAACTTGTTGCAAGTATTATTCTACTGCCCAAACTCCAACTGTCGTTGAATGAATATTTAATACCTCAAAGGTTGCTCTTTTCAGGCTACAGGGTACAGGGTACAGGGTAGGGGTAAACAAACTTTTCCCTCTAATTTTTTCATCCCTATGAAATGCAGTGATGTAATTCAATGGCTGATGTTGTTTTTCCAACATTCTGTCCACGCTTCCACTTTTCATGGGTGAATGTAGATAGTAAGTGTTGGCAAGTTGTTCGATTATGCATGGTATCATAGCACACCACAACTACCAACAGGAGTCACTGATAGCAATTGTGGAAGAAGAAAACAGCGCAGAGAAATGATTGAATAAAATCACTCTTAACTCATCCTTCTAGTAATTTTCTTCACTCGGTTCCTACAAGCATAGTAATTGTATTGAGGCATATTTCCAAAGGTGGCATGCCATTTTCCCTTACCTCACCCAACATCTGCCTGTCATGTGGGAGCACAATGATGCACGTAAGCAGGCTGTTCAATGACATGAGGCATCATAATCAAGCCCCATTCTCACCCAAAGTTTATTTAGACCAACATATTTCCATTAACAGTCACTGGCTTGTGATCAGAAACAGGAACGCTGGCAGCTCTTACTCCTCCCCTAACCTTAACATCTACACTAGCACCACAGCTACGATCAGCTTAGTCAGCACAGAGTGGGAATCGAACTGGAGACCTTCCTGTCCATTCCGCTCCACTCCACGAGCCACTGCCTTAACCACCTGAGCCATCTGGGACACTCATGCTTAAAATTTAGCAGCTTTCTTTTTCACTGTGCTGGTGGTTAACTAAACCTGCTTGTCACTTAGAACCACACAATTCTTCTCTGGGCGCATGACATTTCCCCATTGTATTAATTAGGCAATTGCAGATGTACATATGCATTGTGTTGCCAAAGTGAGGAGAGGTTCGATGACTTAAGATCAAGCCAAAAGGTCAAGGCTGTCAATCATCCAGTCTATCAGCCTGGCAATTAAGACACTACACAAGGAGTTTATTATTGTTATTCAATTAAAACTTGAAAGATTTTTCCATTTTAATTAGTCTCTTTTTTTTCCCCTCCATCAATTTTCTTTCCCTCCTGTCCTCAGGGCATTGGCTCCTCACTGGGGTAAAGTTCCACGGGAACTGGCTGCCTTCAGGTACATCATCAAAGTGGCCATCATTCATGCGCAAACCTTGTCAGGCAGGGTCAGAAGGCTATTCAAACACAGCGGGGTTGGGGGAGGGGCGAGGGCAGGTTTATGCACCAAATGCAAAGCATTTGCATTTGTATTCAACGCAAACTATGGTGTGTAGCTTATACATGGATCTCTCAAACTGCAGGTGCTATACCTTCACCGCAAGACTTGAGCTAATAATCAGAATCAGTAATCAAAAGAAGCGCACCAGTGGTATAACTGCAATCTGTGCAGAGCAGTCTTAGGGCCTCTTGGGGGATGGTTTGAGAGTTTTTAAACATCCTTCTCTTAGATTTTCACTCTCACTCTTCCAATGCATGCTTCGTGTGGGTCCGGCTCCCAGAATCTAAAGAAGTCATACGGACCCAAAACGTTAACTCTTGTTTCTGAGCTGCTGAGTTTTTCCAGCATTTTCTGTTTTTATTTCCGATTTCCAGCATCGACAGTGTTTTGCTTTTATCCCAGAATCTAATGTCTGAATCCTTTACATGGAATCGTACATCATGTCAAACCTTGGGTACACTTAGCCTTTCAACCCGTCCAAGTTTAATCCAACGAGTGTCATATTTTAGGTTGTCAGCAGAGAACCTCCTCTGGGTCAGGAGGCTCTTCCGTCCAGGCCCCAAAACCGGGGTTTGAGCTCCTAATGAAAGATGGCACCTCAGGAGAGTGCTGACAGACTGCAGGGTCTTTCAGATGAGCTGCTAAGCCCAGATCCTGTCAGCCTGTTTACGATGGTTGTAAACTTGAAGAAGTTAAATTTGGCCTGTTGATTTGGAAGAATGAGGCCAGTTGGTGAGAGCAACTTATTTTTTTACACCAAATCTACCTTGTAATGATGGCAAAGCGCTTACGAGTCAAACATCCGGCCATTATGGCACTGCTGCTTGCGGGATCTTGCTGTGTGTCATTTGGCTGCTGCGTTTCCCGAGAAATTGGAACAGGAGTAGGCCCTCTGGCCCTTCGAGCCTGCTCCACCTTTCAAGAGACCATGGCTTTGGGATGTCCAGAGCGATATGAAAGGTGTTATAGGTTTAAAGATTTACAGATTAAAATGTTGATAGAAGTATTCAAAATCATGAGGGGTCTGGACAGGGTAGATAGGGGTAAACTGTTCCCATTGACAGAAGGGTAGAGAACCAGAGGGCATGGATTTAAGGTGATTGATAAAAGAAGCAAATGTGACATGAGAAAACACTTTTCCACACAGCAAGTGGCTTGGGTTTGGAATGGACTGCCTGAGAGTGTGCTGGAGGCAGGGTCAATCGAGGCATTCAAGAGGGAATTAGAGGATTATTTGAAAAGGAACAACTTGCAGGGTTACAGGGAGAAAGCGGGAGAATGGAATGACACTGGGCGAAATGCTCATTCAGAGAGCCAATGCAGACACAATGGGCTGAATGGCCTCTTTCTGCGCTGTAATAATTCCGGGATTCTGTGAAATTCAAGTTCTTCCCTTGCTTACTGTGAGCAGGGTGCTGCTCAGGTGTGCAAGCATGCCCTCTCTGACTGCAGCACACAGCGGAACCGGCCTTATCACACAGGTCTTGCAGTTCTGTGTTGCTCTGAACAGCCACCAGTCTCAAATTGTAATGCCCACGGATATAGCTCTCTCTTTAAGTAACTTCACAAATATCATTGCATTTCTCCCAGTGCCAGCTGTAGTGATGAATTAAAATTGCCTGGGTGTCTTATTCCACTAGCAGGGGGGTTCCACTCTCTTGTAGGTCTCCTTTTATGTCAACCAAGGCTCTGCGGGTAGCAATATTGCCTCTGAGTCAGTTCAAATCTCACATCTGAGATTTGAGCACATAACCTAGGCTGACACTCCAGTGTAGCAGCAAGGGATTGTATGAGGAGTGATTGAGGAGACTGGGATATTCTCTAGAGTTTAGAAGAATGAGGCGATCCCATTGAAATGTATGCAATGCTTACAGGGTGGATGTATATAGGATGTTTCCCCTGGCTGGCAGGTCTAGAACCAGGGGACACAGTCTCAGAATAAAGGGTAGGCCATTTAGGACTGAAATGAGGAGGAATTTCTTCATTCAAAGGGTGTTGAATCTTTGGGATTCTCTAACCCAGAGGGCTGTGGAGGTTCAGTCACTGAGTATGTTCAAGACCGAGATCGATACATTTATATATATTAAAGGCATCAAAGGATTTGGGGATACGCGAGAAAATGGCATTGAGGTAGATCAGCCATGATCTAGTTGAACGGTAGAGCAAACTTAAGGGGCCAAATGGCCTGCTCCTATTTCCTATATTCTTATTTTCCTATGAGTGTTGCACTGTTGGAGGTGCCATCTTTCGGATGAGACATTAAACCGAGGACCCGTCTGCCCTCTCCGGTGAATGCAAAATATCCCATGGCACCATTTCAAAGAAGAGTAGGGGCGTTCTCCCCAGTGTCCTGGCAAATATTTATCACAAAGCCAACATCTGGTCATTATCTCATTGCTGTTTGTGGGAGATGGAGAGTCTAGAATGAGAGGGCATAATCTCAGAGTAAGGGGACACCCATTTAAGACAGGGATTGGAGGAATTTCTTCTCTCAGAGGGTGGTAAATCTGTGGAATTCTTTACAGCCAAGGACTGTAGAGGCTGGGTTGTTAAGTATATTCAAGGCTGAGATAGACAGATTTTTAATCAGTAAGGGAATCAATGGTTTTGGAGAAAAGGCAGGAAAGTGGAGTTGAGGATTATCAGATCAGCCATGATTTCATTGAATGATGGAGCAGACTCAATGGGCCGAATGGCCTATTTCTGCTCCTACATCTAATGGTCTTATTCCCCTGCATAACAACAGTGACAGCAATTCAAAACATACTTAATTGGTTATAAAGTGGTAGGGACAAACAGAAGTCATGAAAGGTGCGATATAAATACCTTCATTCATTTCTTTCTCTCACTCTCTCACAATCTCTTTCCTCATTCTCCTCCCTTCCAGTCTGCTTAACTAAACCAAGTGTCAAAAATGGAGACTTGATAAAGGAATGCTGGTATACGAGACTAACTAGGCATTAAATATGGCTCACCCATTCCAAGGTATTGCATTCTGTTGCAATGTCCCCAAGCCCACCCCCGAAAGGCTATGGATGCTGTTGGACAATTGATGGTTTCAAAACCGAGACTAAGAGTTTTGTTAAGTAAGGATGTTAAGAGATATTGTTTGAAGACGGACAAATGGAGCTGAAGTATCAGTCAGCCATGATCTAATTGAATAGTGCAGCAGACTTGAGGGACTAAATGGTCAACTCCTGTCCTCAAGTCCCTAAGACAGGGGTGTAAAAACAAAAAAAAAGGTAAAACGCCAGGTTTGCATATAAATCTTTTAAGTCTCTGTTCTCTATTACAAGGGTTAACATTCCGCTGAACCTCTTGCTTTGAAACTTAGCACATGTGGTTCTTGATGGCTTAACGGAATCGTAGTCAGGATTTCTTTTCAACAGCCGTCTCCTGGCTGAAGTGGCGGTGCTTTCCACCTCTCACCCTTCACAATGCCATCAATCTTCAGATGGAAATGAATTGTCTAGATTGCTTTCCCATCTCAGACTGGATTTTCTCTGTCAACATCACTCATTTGCATTTCCATATTACAATCCCGTCAGCATGGAAATACACGAACAGCTGAGATGGGTTTGAGAAGTTGAAAGATGAAAGCGCTGACATGGCGGAACTATTCATATCACTTCTCGCCACCAACCATCCCCCCCCACCCCCACACTTAAATTAATTGAACGTTGTACTTTCACTATCTTAAACCAATCCTCCACCCCTTCTCCTTTTCTTCCTCAGCTCTTCTCTTTCCCCAGAGGTGCTCAGCCTTTATTGGGGTACAGGGAGTCCTCCAGTGTCTCACCATTCTTCCTGTGTGAGCCTGCACAATAGATGCAGGCTATTTGGCAACAAGAGGCTTTATAATCTAACATGATCCTCCTGCCCTCAGGTGGCATTTACACACTGTCCAGCAGAGGTCGCTGGATAGCAGGAATCCTGCCTGGTTACAGCTGGCAACTATCAGTAATTGGGGTGCCTCTAACTGGGAATCAGATTTGATATAAACCTTAACAAAAACAGAATTACCTGGAAAAACTCAGCAGGTCTGGCAGCATCGGCTGAGAAGAAAAGAGTTGACGTTTCGAGTCCTCATGACCCTTCAACAGTGTTCTGTTGAAGGGTCATGAGGACTCGAAACGTCAACTCTTTTCTTCTCCGCCGATGCTGCCAGACCTGCTGAGTTTTTCCAGGTAATTCTGTTTTTGTTTTGGATTTCCAGCATCCGCAGTTTTTTTGTTTTTATCTATTGATATAAACCTTTACTGGGGAACAATTCTCCTTTAAAAAAATGATGGGTTATAACAGCAGACCCAAGATCATGGAAAAGGTAACGGTAACAAGATGTTTGACTTTTTATTTAAGCATACAATTAAGTTATATAACATTGAAACTGATTCAGTTTGGAGAACTTCTGTGAGTGTGAATGTAGCATTTCTTTGTCTGTCTCTCTCTGCCTTCCATATTTCTTAGAACACATCGAGACGCATCAATGGTTCAGAGTTATACAGCAGCAAACAGCTCCTGCCAGCTTGATCAAGGTGGGATGAATCACAGTAATGGATAGGAGCTGTTGGAAGAGCAATGCGCAGTGACTGACCAAGGGTATCTCTGCTGTAACGTAGATTGTTCTCACGAATCAAGACCATTGTATGTTGTTGGGCGTTAACATGAAAACACAATAGGGATGTACAATCTCTCAGGCTCACTGATGGTCCTCCACCCCAATCCTATTTAAAATGTATGCCAACTATAATCTCTGTCTTTAGCATCTGGTAATGGAGCAAGTGTACATCAACATTTCTCTTTAGTTTCAAATTCTAAATTTGAATTTTAGTCAATATTGCTTTATGAAATCAGATAAAATAGTCTTTAGCTTTTATTTTTTAAAACGAGGTTACAAAGACATGAGAACAGAAGAATCTAGAGAGAAACTAGAGACTTGGTCGAGTTGTTTAAGATTATGAAGGGATGGGAGAGAAACAGAGGGCGGGATTTTCCAGCCCCACCCGCCATCGGGATCATCCGCTCCCACCAAATGTCAATGAAACTTTGGCTGGGCCACCGAGTGTCCCACAGAGGGTTCCTGCCAGGACGAAGCCTGAAAATCCCAGTTAGAGTGTTTACAATGGTTGGGGGTCTAGAGCCATTTGTCTGAATTAGTGCAACTGCAACAACAACACTCAAGAGGCTCAATACCATCCAGGACAAAGCAGTCCGCTTGATTGGCACCCCATCCACCACCTTCACTTTTTTCACCACCAATACACAGTGGCATCAGTGTGCGGCATCTACAAGATGCACTGCAGCAACTCACCAAGGTGCCTTTGACTGCACCTCCTTAAACCGTAACCTCTACCACCTAGAAGGACAAGGGCAGCAGATGTGTAGGAACATCACCACCTGGAAGTTCCCCTCCAAAACACACATCATCCTGACTTGGAAATATATCGTCGTTCCTTCACTATCGCTGGATCAAAATCCTGGAATTCCCTCTCTAACAGCACTGTGGGTGTACCTACACCACAGGGACTGCAGTGGTTGAAGAAGGCAGCTCACCACCAGCTTCTCAAGGACAGTTAGAGATGGGCAATAGTTAGCAGCCTAGCCCACATCCTATGAATGAATAAAAAAAAGTCAGGGGACATGGATATTAGATTAAAAGTAAGAGATTTAAGACAGAGGGCAGGAGAAGTCCCTTGTTCCACAAAGGGTTGACAGACTGTACAATTTGCTAGCAGAGTCAGTGATTGAAACAGAAACCATGTCAATGTTGGAGAATGGGTTAGAAAGGTGGTTCAAGGAAAAGGGGACAAAGAAACAGGGTATCTGCTCATGTGAGGGATAAAACACCAACATGGACTGTTTGGGCTGACGACTTTCTCTGTAAATATATGACACCAAAAGATGGAAGACTGAACCAAACAAGGTTTCAGATTTAGTTTCCACTCTGAAATGGACACATAGGCGCATGTCAAGGCATCAGGGAGCAGGAAGTTACCTGGATACTTTGTTCCATAAGGCAGTCATACCCCTTAGGATAGGGTCTTCTGATTTGATCAGTGGTCATGGACAGGAGGGTGTGACTGCGAGTTAAGGCAGGTAAGGGGATCGAGAAGATAGAAGAAGGGGAGCCACAGTCCTTGCAATTGCCCAAAAGGCTCGAGATTCTTGAAGCTTATATGGATGAGAGAGCATATTGCAAGATGGATGAGCTAACTGACTGTGGCATCATGGTACAGGGAGCCAGTTAGGCAGGTGACAGTAGAGGACAATATACTTTGGGGTATAGACACAGTTCTTTGTAGCCCATAGCAAGAATCCAGAAGGCTGTGTTGCCCGCCGATGCCAGGGCCTAGGTCATCTGCTCTGGGCTGGAGAGGAACTTGATGTGGAAGGGTGAGGATCCAGTTGCCCTCGTTCATGTTGGTACCAACAACGTAGCTAGGTCTAGGAAAGAAGTTCTGCTTATGGAGTATGAGCATCCGGGGGCTAAATTAAAAGGCAGAATCTCAAAGGTAATAATCTCTGGATTATTACCTGATCCACAAGCAAATTGGCATAGGCTCAAAGGCTGGTGTGGGAAGAATGGGTTTTGATTTATGAAGCACTGACACCAGTGCTGAGGAAAATAGGAGCTGTACCGTTGGGATGGTCTTCACCTGAATCATGCTGGGACCTTTTCCTAGCTTCCTGTCATTCCAACATGTCAGATACCTTTCAAAATTCAGGTCCCAGCATTGGTCACCTTGCAACAATGTCTCTGTAATGGCTATGAGGTCATACATATTTATTTTTATCTGTGCTAACAATTAATCTATTCTGTTATGAATGCTGCACACATTCAGATACAGAGCCTTTAACACTTGTCTTTTTACCAATTTTGCAATCTCTGGCCTTATCCGCTGGTGCACTCTTATGTTTGTACTCTCTGTCCCTTCGTGCCACACTCTGGTTATCATTACCCAAATCATTACCCTGCTCTACTACCTTGTCATTTCCCTTTAATTTACCACACCTCCACTTACTGGATCCCACTAGTTGAAGGCTCTCTTTATTGCCCTAGTTATACAACTCACCGGAACACTGGTCCCAGCCTGCAGATTGGGTGAATCAGATTGGCAAAGGTAGTCTGGAAAATTGAGTTCATACAATGTATTCAGGGCAACTTCTTGAAGGAGTATGTTCTAGCACCAACTAGGGAGTAGACTATTCTAGACCTTGTAATATGCAATGAGACAGGATTAATCAATAACCCTGTAATAAAGGAGCCTCTAGGTGACAGTAGTCATAACATGATAGAATTTAATGTTCAGTTTAAAGGTGAGAAGTGTGGGTCTAAGACTAGTGTTCTAAATTTAATAAAGTTAATTATAGGGGTTTGAAGGCAGAGTTGGCTAAGATGAACTGGGAAACTAGGTTGAAAGGTAAGGTGGTACAGGGACAGTGGCAGACTTTTCAGGAGATATTTAATAACTCTCAACAAACATTCATCCCAGTGAGAAAAAAAGGACTCGTTAAGAAGGATGCATCATCCATGGCTAAATAAGAAAGGTAAAGATAGTATCAAATTGAAAGAAACACTGTGCAATTCTGCCAAGATTAGTGGCAGTTCAGAAGATTGGACAGATTTCAAGAGCCAGCAAAGACTGACTAAAATATTAGTAAGAAGGGAGAAATGAGAGTATGAGAGAAAGCTGGCTAGAAATATATAAACAGATAGTAAGAGTTTCTACAAGTATTTAAAAAGGAAAAGAGTAACTAAAGCAAGTGTTTTTTCCAGAGTGCATTTGGAAATTAATAATGGAAAACAAGGAAATAGTGCAAGAGTTGAACAGGTATTTTGTGTCTGTCTTCACTGTAAAGACATAAAAAAACTTCCCAAAGATACTTAAAAATCAAGAGGCAAATGGAACGGAAGAAATTAAAACAATTACCATCACCAGGGAAAAGGTACTGGGAAAACTATTAGACCTAAAGGCTGACAAGTCCCCAGGACCTAAAACAAAAAATGCTGGAAAAACTCAGCAGGTCTGACAACATCTGTGGAGTGAAAGACAGAGGCCAGGATTTCCCAGTCAGTGAGCAGGGGGCGGGGCCTACTTGCCAATGCGTAAAATGACACGGGATGACATCAGGCAGAACTCCCGTCATCACCTCGCCTCATTTCAATTTTCAGGTCGGCGGGGGCTCAGCCGAATCAGCTGTGCACCCACCGACCTATGAATGGCCTATTGAGGCCGTTGACAAAGTAATTAACGTTATTAATGGACCTGCCCGTCCAACCTTAAGGTTGGCAGGCAAGCCGGGAGCCCTGGCAGGCTTAAGAAAAAGCATGAAACCTCATCCATGGGTGGGATGAGGTTTCATGTAGGTTTTTAAATCTTCTTTAAAAGTGTAACTAAAAGTGATGGACATGTCCCACCTCATGTGACAGTGTCACATGAGGGGACATGTCAGGGAATTTTTTTTTCTGTATTTTTAACATTTTTCAATGTGGAGCCAATCTCCCTGAGGCAGAACTTAGCCTCAGGGAGATGAGTGCGCGCTTTTAGGCGCATGCACAAAAGAGTGCACTCTCAGCTCAGGGATTAACCCCCCACCCCTGCCCGCACAGGGAACGCATAGCGCTTCCTGGTAGACATCACGGTGGGTGGGCCTTAATTGGTCCACCCACATAAAATGGCAGCTCCACACGCCCACTCCTGAACTTCCCCCCAGTGGGGGGAAAATTCTGCCCAGAGTTAATCGTTTCGCACCTGTATGATTCTTCTTTGGAGCTGAAGTCCCCAGGACCCCAGCTTACATCCTAGGGTCTTAAAAAAAGTGAATGCAGAGATGGTAGAGACATGGGTTATAATCTTCCAAAACTCTTTAGACTCTAGAAGGGTCCCAGTGGATTGGAAAATAGCAAATTTTTATTCATGAAGGAGGGAGACAGAAACCAGGAAACTAAAGGGCAGTAGCCTAACATCTGTCATAGGGAAACAGCTGGAATCTATTATTAAGGAGGCTATAGCAGGATACTAATCAGATCAGGCAGAGTCAACACGGTTTTGTGAAAAGGAAATTATGTTTAGCTAATATATTAGAGTTCTTTGAGGAAGTAACAAGCAAGGTGGATAAAGGGGAACCTGTAGATGTGGTGTAGTCAGATTTCCATAAGGCATTTGATAAGGCGCCACATCAAAGGTTACTATGTAAAATAAGAGTTCATGGCGTAGGGGGTAACATATTAGCAGGGTTAATGATTGGTTAGCTAACAGGAAGCAGACAGTAGGATAAACAGGTCTTTTTTGAGTTGGCAGGCTGTGACTAGTGGTGTGCCGGAGGGATCAGTGTTTGGGCCACAACTATTTACAATCTATATCAATGATTGGATCTATGGCAACTAAATTTGCCGATGACACCAAGATAGGAAAGAAAGTAAGCTGTCAAGAGGAGGTAGAGGGTCTACAAAAGGATGTAGATAGGCTAAGCAAGTGGGAAAATATTGGTAGGTGGAGTATAATGTAGGAAAATGTGAACTTGTCCACTTTGGCAGGAAGAATAGAAAAGCTGTATACTATTTAAATGGAGAGATTGCAGAACTCGGTGAGAGAGAGGAATCTGGGTGTCCTGGCACATTAACTACAAAAAGTTAGTATACAGGTACAGAATGTGATTAGGAAAGCAAATTGAATGTTATCATTTACTGCAAGGGGAATGGAATATAAAAGTAAGGATGTTTTACTGCAGCTGTACAGGGCCGTGGTGAGAGTACATCTGGAGTACTGTGTACAGTTTTGGTCTCTTTATTTGAAAAAGGATATAATTATGTTAGAAGCAGTTCAGGGAAGGTTCACTTGACTGACTCCTGGGATGAAGGGCGTATCTTATGAAAAAAGGTTGAACAGGTTGGGCCTATACCCATTGGAGTTCACCAGAATGAGATGTAATCTTATTGAAACATATAAGATCCCAAAAGGATTTGATAGGATGGATACCAGGAAGATATTTCTTCTTCTGGAACTAGGGGACACCATTTAAAAATAAGAGGACTCTCTTCTAAGATGGAGATGAGGAGAATTTTTTTTCTCTCAGAGGGTTGTTAGTCTGTGGAATTCTCTTCCCCAGAAAGCAGTGGAGGCCGGGTCATTGAATTTATTCAAGGCTGAGTTGGATAGATTTTTGATAGACAAGGGAGTCAAGGGTTGTGGGGTGGGGAGGGTGGGGGGGGGGAGGCGGGGGCAGAAAGGAAGGTGGAGTTGAGGCCACAAGCAGATCAGCCATGATCTTATGGAATGGCACAGCAGGCTCGAAGGGTCGAATGGCCTACTCCTGCTCCTAAGTCATACGTCCCTAGACTCAGTGACCTCAGCAACATCGGGTTAGGGAGGTGATGGGGTGGGGTGGGGGAGGTGGGTGTGCACGGTGGAAAAATCAGCCAGGGGTTCTGAGCGGCAACCCTGCCGAAAATCTTAGCGCATGGACATACCGAGTGAAGGCAGGATCAGGAGTGGACGTGATGCCCCACAAGGGCGAATAATCCTCCTGATCTCACAGTCAAATGTTCACAAGTAGCAAAATGTCACTTGGGTCATTGGCCTGTAGAACTGTACCTCAGCACCTCAGGGAAGAAAATTGGAAGGGTATAAATTAAATTTGATACTGTCGGGCAGGAAACCAAGACAAAATAGGCTCTTTCATACAAACTTCATTCTGTTCCCCATCCCCCTACACACATAGAAGGCGAGTTAAGTCAGTAATGATGATTATTTTTTAATGTTTCCTCCATATCTGAATTATTGTTATGGAACTCATGATACATCTTGTAAAAATAAGATAAATTGCAGCATCCATGCTAAAACTTTGGTGAAAATCGCTTTCTATAAACACACACCAGCTTTAAGGCACACACAGGGGGAATGAGGCAATTCAGGCCTGGGTGTCTTTGTTCATCAATTAGGAGATGACATTTAATCACCTCAGAGCCCTGCAGCCAGTAACAAAACCAGTAAAATCTGTCAGCCGCTGGGAGAAAAAAGGGACAGTAAATTTTTCACTTTCCCCAACATGATTACTGCCCAAGGGGGAGAGAATGGAAGGGGCCACTTTACTGCCTGTTCCTCATGGGGGAACAGGCTCACAGATTGATTGATTAAACTAAAGTCAATGCATGAGCTGAAAATAACCCCCACCAATCACCCCCACACCCCTCACCAACGCCCCCCCCCCCACACACACACACACACGAATCATTATACTCTGAAAGAAAGGGATAAGTTGCTCCCTGGATGACTCAATGTTTGGCGTGGTCTTTTACAGGTCAGGAAGGCTGCACTTCGATTCCTAGACTAGGCCGAATTAGTAGAGAGAGAGGCTGCAGTAGGAAACAACACACACACACACACACACACACATACCGACACACACACACACACACACTCATCAGAGCTTACTACTCTCGGCCCTAATTCAGTGATGGGCCAAATGGCTTCTTCCTTGTTCCCACTCCTTCGCTCGTTGAGATATCATCTTTCTCGCTGACAGTTGTGAGTGTGTGACGTAACAAAGGATTTTATAGCCACTTGTGTAAAGCTCGTCAGTGGTTTGCTCTCTCTAATGAGGCAAGGTCTGGCAGTCAAACTGGGATAACCTGCCCACTATTCTTCTGTAAGTAAGGAGGGGATGGATGTCAGGGGGACTCAAACAGCCTAAATGATCAAACAGAGTCTGCCTTGACCAAGAGAGTGCGAAAAGGCTGACAGCAATTAAAACAGGAAAAGGAAAGCAAGGCGACTGACACCTGACTAGTTTTGAAAGAGACGGCACAGATTTTTAGTGGACTGTCTAGAGATTTGGAAGATATGCACTAATATCAGGAAAGTTTTCTTCAAACAAAACTTCACTTTCCCACATTGTGTTTCCTGAGTGGATGCAATACTTATGAAAAATTTCAATGAATTTTCATCAGTGGCAAAGCTACAACCAGAACTGCAGGCTAAAAGAAAGGCTTTCATTAATGTGGCACTCATACCTCATCAAACCTCTCAGAAATGGCTCAAAGTGCTTCACGCACCATGAATTATTTTGAAATCTAACTTTCTGCAAACACGATCCACGACCCTGTACCACCAGCCCATGCAGATACCCAATTTCAGCTTGTTCAGCTCCAGTCAGAACCCCTTTTGATTTTTGTGCTTCACAAAAGGAAATAGCCAAAAAAAACCAAGTTAACAAAAGCAATTGCCATTGCTAACCATTTCACTCTCAAATCAATACAATCAGGGAATCAATAACCAAGTTATTATCCTTTAAATTTCATGGTCTGTGTTTTACTTTAGAGCAATCAGCAGTGTACTACGCAGGCCATAAGAAAGAATTTATGCGACAGTAGATTGCACTGAAATATTTCAAGCCTGCTATTAAGCTGAAGGTCAGGTACAACAATATTGCAACTTTCTTCCAAAACACATTTGTTTTTGTAAGAATAAAACCAGTTTTTGAAACATTCTCTTTTTTTTTCCCCCGATGATCTCCTTTCCACTACTAAAGAGCTGGTTCTAGTACCACTCTACAGGCACTTGGTGCCGCTGATACCAAGGTGAAGCTGCTGAGATAGAAGAGCGTCATTAAGCTGTTTGACCAGCCGAAACTGGTCCTGCCCTCGATCACCAGATTGCTTTTTGTTAATTGTAAAATGTGCAATACCCGCCTCAGAAGATCTTTGCTCAAAATAAAACAAGAAACGTTAGCTGGTGAAATCAGCTTAATGGATTGACACAATATTTTTTCTCTCCACTCTTTCAAAATAAACAAGTTAGTGCCTCTAACAAGACCACAAAGTCTGTTTGGCAGCGTCAGTCATAGACCCAAGCATGGTACCTGAGAGGGTCGTGAGTCTTTGGAACTCTCTTCCTCAAGCGACAGTGGAGGCAGAAGCTTTGAATATTTTTAAGGCAGAGTTGATAGATTCTTGATAAGCAAGGGGGTGAAAGGTTATTGGGGGTAGGCAGGAATGTGGAGTTGAGGTTACAAATAGGTCAGCCATGACCTTATTGAATGATAAAGCAGGCTCAAAGGACCCAGTGGCCTACTCCTGCTCCTAATTTGTATGCTCGCACGTCACAGCCATTGAAGCTCACCTGTCTCAATGCTTTTTTCCAACATCAATCATTGGCCCTGATGTCTCAAGCCAGTGAATGCACCATATAGTTGGTCAAGAAGATTGTGGGACAAAGGAAGCAGCCAGGATTCTACATTTCCTGCATTAAGTCAGTGACTAGAATCCAAAAAAAATCTCACTGTCTTCGGGACGTCTTGTGGTCACAAAGGGCGCTGTATAAATGCAAGTTCTTCCTTCTTTCTTCCCTAGCATTGAACACTCTTCATTGATTCATGTAAGAGGCAATTTGATTGAAACATATAAAATCCTGAGGGGTTTTGACATGGTGGATGCGGAAAGGGTGTTTCCTCTTGTGGGAGAATCTAGAACTAAGAATCTCTTTAAAATAAGGGGTCGGCCATTTAAGACAGAGATGAGGAGAAATTTTCTCTCTCAGATGGTCGTGGGCTTTTGGGACTCTCTTCCTCAAAAGGCAGTGAAGGCAGAATCTTAGAATACTTTTATGGCTGAGCTAGATTGATTCTTGATTAGCAAGGGGGTGGTGAAAGGCTATCAGGTGTAGGCAGGAATGTGGAGTTGAAGCTAAAATCAGATCAGCCATGGTCTTATTGAATGGCAGAGCAGGCTCGAGGGGCTGACTGGCCCACTCCTGCTCCTAGTTCATATGTATCTTGGAAAGAGCACAGGTATTAGGACAGAATGCACAGTATTTACTGTATTTTGTTTTTCTATGAGGACTGAATCCTGGTTTGCCTGTGATTTTTTAAAAGGAAATATTGGAAGCACTGACAAGGCACCTTATATAGCCTGTCCCTAGCTGGCCTGAAGGCATTAAGGGGCAACCCACATAGGCAGGCCAGACTGAGTAATGGTGGACAGGTCTTTCCCTGAAGGACAGTTGGGGTTTTAACTGCATTCCAGCAGCTTTTGTGGTCACCTTTCCCGGTGTCAGTCCACAGACTTAGAGAACCAAGCATCACAGTTGGCTGTGGCAGGGGCTGAATTTACAAGCTTTGGATTGAGTCAACCACTAGACTACAGTAATCTGTTATTCATCTCCACCTCTAACCCATCAAAGTAGATCTGCTGACATTCATTTGTTCAGGCTTAGACATGATGTGTGGTCCCTCGCTCGTGATGACCAAGGCTGCCCGGTGATGTGGAACTGGACAGGGGGATCTGGGTGTCCTTGTACATGAATCACAAAATGTCAGCATGCTGGTACAGCAAGTAATTAGGAAAGCAAATGGAATACTGGCCTTTATTGCAAGGTTGATGGAGTATAAAAGTCAGGAAGTACAAATGTATAGAGCATTGGTGGGGTCACTTCTGGAATATTGTGTACAGTTTTGGTCGTCTTACTTAAGGAGAGATATATTTGCATTAGAAGCAGTTCAGAGAAGGTTCATTAGGCTGATTCCAGGGATGAATGGGTTGTCTTATGAGGAAAGATTAAGCAGGCTGGGATAATACTCATAAGAGTTTGGAAGAATGAGAGATGATCTCATTGAAACATATAAGATTCTGGTCTTTATTACTAGGGGCATAGAGTACAAGAGCAGGGAAGTTATGTTGAACTTGTGTGAGTCATTAGTTTGGCCTCAGCTAGAGCATTGCATCAAGTTCTGGGCGCTGCATTTCAGGAAGGATGTGAAGGCCTTAGAGACGGTGCAGAGGAGGTTCATCAGAATTATTCCAGGGATGAAGAACTTCAGTTATGAAGGTAGATTGGAAAAGTTAGGACTGCTTTCCTTCGAGAAAAGGAGGCTGAGAGGAGATTTGATAGAGGTGTTCAAAATCATGAGGGGTCTGGACAGAGTAGATAGGGAGAAAATGTTCCCATTCGTGAAAGGATCAAGAACGAGAAGGCACAGATTTAAAGTTATGAGCAAATTGAATCTGCTTCCACTGCCCTTTCAGACAGTGGTTCAAGAAGGCAGCTCACCACCACCTTCTCAAGGGCAATTAGGAATGAGGAATAAATGCTGGTCTAGACAGCGACGCCCACATTCCATAAATGAATTTTTAAAAATCATAACTACTTGCTATTTAAAAAAAATTCTTCTCACCACCCTCATCCCATTTCTTTTGCCAATTATTTAAATCTAAGTGCTCTGGTGACTGTCAGTGGAAACTGCCTCCTTATGTACTGCATTAAAAGCCATCTATTAAATCCCCCCTATAACCTTCTCATATCAGCATAGATCTGCATAGCAAACATGACAGTGCATCTACCTATTGAGGCACTGGGGCCAACGGCAAACGTTAGAGATTAAAACAAACTGGAGCAGCTATGTCTACGGCAGGTCTTTGATCGCAGATCAAGGCAATGTTACCAGAGGCAGATAGGGCCTTAGCTCACAAAAGGGGAGGAAGCAATTGTAGGTAACAATAGGCTTTTTTTATTTAGTGGCATTCCCTTTAAGAGTACAATTGGAGCTTTGAAATGGCAAAATGTGCTCCCAGAGCAGTGTCTGGGGCACACTGCAGCACTCTTATAATCCCTGGGAATGAAGGTATGACTCTGCCGTATTCAAAACTCCAACAAACAATCCACAGCATCAGTGTGATGGACAGATGGCACAGAGTAATGTCTGTAATCCCTCTACAGACCTCGCAGCTGCCAAAGCAGCTTAATGCATGTATTTACTGTGGCGACTTTAACCTGCTACACATACTATACCTCGGGGAGCCAATAACTAGCCTGACCAATAAATGTTGAGATGGCAGGAAAAAAAAGTTTCGCCAATCTGTGCCGGGGTCTGCAGCATCACTCCCCCCCCCACCCCGCCCCCCCTCCACCCCCAACCCCCACTTCCCTGCCAACCCATGTCCAATCAGTGGGAAGGAATGGCAAAAGGTCACACAGGGATCAGCTGTGATGTTTCCTTTCTCATTTCCACATATTTCAATGTGACTTTAGGTGCTTGCACACTTGATATACTCAGCCAGGAGGCCATCCATTCCGAGATCAGAAACTAGATTAATCTGCCAGCTGTGAGTCATTAACGCAAAACCCTTAGACAACAGAGTGGCTCTCTCCCCACCGACCACCAACCGCACCCTAGCTCCCTCCTCAGCGTCCTCCCTGCTGTACTAAGGTACTGATTTGCTGGCCTAGGTTTAGCCATTAACAGGAAACCCCCATGTCCTATTGGCCACTCTTTCATGAGTGAGCCTAGAAAGTAAATTTCAAATTATCTAACTGGGGAGGAGGCATCATGAGCCCAGTCTCATCACCTCCCAAACCCCCAACCCCCTCACAGAACATGTACACACGTACGCGAGTTGGGTGCGAGGTAGAATTTTAACCAAATCCCACCCGGCAGGAAATGGAGGAAATTGGGCTGAGTGGCGATCAGTCAGCGAGCCCGAGTTAACTGACTTCAGTGTGAAAATTCCACCCACCATGCCGCCCCCCCCCCCACCCCCAACCACGGGATAGACTTTGGAAGCAGGAACACTGGGTGATTTTCCCAAAGGATTCTGAGGTTAGTTATAGGATGCCAGCTGTTGCCCTGACTGAGATCAGCTAACTGTGGGCAGGGCAAAGAATTTCCAGTTCATCACAACTTCCTGTCTGGACTGTGTGTTTACCCAATGAGAGACCTTATTGTTAATGGCTCCAGGTATAATCCCCTGGATCCCTTTGCAGATCTTATGACTGGAGGCAAGATGTCTCTAATGACAAATTTATCCTGACACACTCACTCTTGCCTTTAACATAGTTTTTGCCAAAATATCAGTTGGGGCACCACAATTATCATTTATGAATGTAGAACTCAACCACAGGGAAGTCAAGGCAAATAGTATAGATGTATTTAAGGGTAGACTAGATAAACACAAAAATGAGGGAATAGATGGGGTTATACTGATAGTTCAATGAGGAAGGATTGGAGGGAGCAGAACACTGGGCATGGACTGATTGGGCCAGCCTGTTTCTTTTGTTTAATCTTTCACAGGATGTGGGCGTCAATGGCTAGGCCAACACTTTTGTTGTCCATCCCTAACTGCCCTTCAGAAGGTGGCGGTGAGCCGCCTTCTTGAACTGCTGTAGTCCATGTGGTGTAGGTACACCCACAATGCTTTTTTTGCCGGGGGAGTTCCAGAATTTTGACTTGTGCTGTACATTCTATGTAATTAGGCTCAGCATTTCTGGGTTGAGGCAGGACAAACCTGCCAGGGATCCCACTCCTGATTGTAATCCAGCAATCACCACTTAAAAGCCCCCACTCTCAATGTCACGTCGGTACTGAATCTGTCCCGCTGCAATCCCTTTCATGATCAAATGACCTGGCGACACTCAGTATTGGGGCTCACACGGGAAGAATGCTGCATTGCAATTATCCCTCATGGGTGTGCGACCATACAGCAATCAGGAATGGGTTCAGCAGAGACAAACAGGCTAAGCACAAGCAACATTCCCTTAAAAATGTGTGCATTGACAGCTGCACAATCTTAATAGGGTTGCCACCTTCCAGAGATGAAGAGGTCTGGAAGCAAATAAACCCTGATCTCCTTTCATGCTTCCTTATCGAACCGAACAATCTTGTAGAACAAACCTTGAAAACAGTTTTCTATTCCCATGCTCCCCTCCCCATAGCTAAATTGTCAGCTTGGCTCAGTTTTAGTCCTCTTGCCTTCTGTTAGCAACTTGTGGGTTCACGTCTTACCCCAGGACCTGAGGACAGGATCTACACTGACATGTTGTTGACACTGGAGGGAGTGCTGCACTATTGGAGATGCCATCATTTTGATGAGATGTTAAACTCCCCAAGACTTCCTGCGTAATGGAATTTTTAAAATACACCTATGTGAACAAGGAGTTCCTTCAATGCCCAAACCAACAATCCTCCTCATCCAACATTATCAAAAAGAGGATAAGTGTTATTCAGCTCATTGCTGCTTGTGGGACCCGACTGGTGCTTTCATTACAACAGTGATTACATTTCAAAAGTCTTTGGGATGAGATAGGACATCATGTATGTATATATATATATATATATATATTATATATATATACACACACACATTTAAATGGGGATTTGGGAACATACACACCCAAAAAAACCCATCTTGTCCCAGTGTCAATAAATATCATATCCCACAATAAGTGTCATTTCCTCTCAATCTCTTCTCCAGGTGTTTATTCTAAACAGCTACCAAGAATTTCCCAATTGGCCCTCAGAGCATTGGTGGAAGATCAGAAGAAGCTCTGCTCACACAGCTACCCGTTTATCAGAGGTGGGGCAGTGAGGGGTGTTCTGCCATTCTTCCTCTGAAGCTGCAGCATTGAAGAAATTCCCAAAGAGCTGATATCATTTATGCCCACACACAGGGCTGAATTGGTTATGCTAAAGGTGACTATTGAGCAGATTTAGAGGCTCATTGTTCTCTCTCCAGGTCTATCCATGTACATTTATGTAGTAGTGAGGTAACAGCTCTTACACCTACATTCATAAAGCACCCCATCACAGTGAAAGGTCTCAAAGCACCTCACTACTTGTGGTTTTTGGAATGCAGAGACTGTCGTTATGCAGGCTATAAGTGGACTGATCTCAGACTATTGCTGCCCTAAATAATAATTGTTCTCTGTGCTCACACATTTATTTACCTGAAATTAATCATTCCGATTTTGTTGATAAACTGATTAAATCTGGCCATTTTCACAGTTCAAAGACAACGTGCAGGAATATGCTACCATGAAGGAGGAAGGAGGATAATTTTTATAGAACATTATTTTCCAATGGGGGGAGGGATTGACTGACTCTCACCCCGGGGATATTTTCCATTTTTGTTCCTTTATTAATGCGTTTTCTCCGTCACTCATCCACAATCTCTACAACATCAACTTGCATTTGCAGAAAAATGCCTCGAGGCATTTGACAAAGATCTACATGAAGGAGACAATATTAAAAAATTCATTCACAGGATGAGTGTAACTGGCAAGGTCAGCATCTATTGCCCTCCCTAATTGCCCTCGAGAAGGTGAATCATCTTCTTGAAACGCTGCAGTCCATATGGTGTAGATACACCCACAGTGCTGTTAGGGGAGTTCCAGGATTTTGTGTGTGGCTTGGAGGGGAATTTGCAGGTTCCCATGCACCTGCTGCCCTTGTCCTTCTAGGTGGTAGAGGTTGTGGGTGTGGAAGGCCAAAGCTGTGTGGATACAGGGCAAAATTTGGGTAAAGATTGCAAACTGACCAAGAGTACAAAACAATGGGTACTGGATAGAGAGGTAATGAGAGGATTGGGCAGTATGACTGTAGTGCCCAATGGTTTATTATTGGGAGCACAGCTCTTTTTAATTTGCATCAACGGCCTGAGTTCAGAATTGGTTAACTATGGAGACAGGTCTAAATTAGGAAAGACTGGGCTAACTGGTAGGGAGCAGGGGAGTACTGCGGTCCAATGTGCATAGTTGTTCCCTCCTCATTGTAATGGTAGATGAAGGAGGGATATCAGGGGGTGCCTAATTCTCCACCAGTGATCGATATGTGGAATGGACTTTAGACAGGGTTATGAAGACAAAAACATCGGAATCATTTAAGAAACAACTAGGTGCAGCATTTGGGAGCAGCAGGGAGGGGAAGGGCTGTTCTGGATAGATGTTCTGGATGGATGTATTAAGATTGGTCAAGCTGCCTTTGTCATTTGTAAATGTGATGAGATCTTGAGGTTTCAACATTTTGGCCCATTTTTTTAAGGCCTTATGTTGCCAATGTCAGCTCAGTTGTGTGTCGAAATTTAACTCTCAGGTGTCGTGATCAGCCAATAATCAAGTCAGATCATCAGATAACTGGATTTATGTTGCAGCTGCAGCCATTGGATCTGTAATGTAGCTCAAGCTGGATGCCATAAGTTTTCACCAAATGTTGGGAGGGTAAATGTTTTACCTTAAAGATCACTGTGGACACTAAGCATTGGGAACTCTTTAACGGTGAGAGCTCGAGCAACCACCTTTTGCCTGATAGTAACCATGAAATCAGTGGTTTTAAAAAGACAGTACGAATGGGAAAAACAGGTCCCATCTTGTGGGTCACAAACAACAGCCTGTTTCACCTGCTGCTTAATGGGAAACAGATCCTTCGTGCATAGATATCTCCCTTCTAAAGAAGCTGCAGGAGTCAATACGTGCACAGTAAAAATCCAGTTTTCATTCCTCCATGTTGTTGGCAGTCGCTTCAAATTCAGAACCTGGTTCGAAACTGATGGAATGCTGAGGGCTGCTTGTCAACTGCCAGCAGGGTCAGGCTGGCTCATAACCAGGAGCCCCCTCCTCCACCTTGCAACGGAGCACCAATTTGCCTCCACACAGTGCTTCCCAGGACAACAGTCATGGGAGCTCAGCAATTTAGGGGTGTATTGAAACAGCGCACCCCACTTGGGGGTGCCAACTCACCATCCCCCGCTCCTGAGAGGAGAAGGCAATTTTTTTTTTTAACACCTACAGCTGTTACTGCTGAAGCCTATTCCCTGTTGGCGACAATAAACTACAAATTATTCTACACCTGAAGGCTCCATAGACTTCAGTCGAATAGTGCATGAATTTTTTCAATCACTCTGCTGTGCTTTCCTGCAATTTTTAATGTCTCAACCTTTGTAACCTATCAACTGTAGCTAACCTCGGATGCCAGGCACTTAATCAATAATTGCACAGTTATTGGCAAGATTTAAGTCACCATTTATCCATGAGGTTTCAACATTTTGGCCCATTTTTTTAAGGCCTTATGTTGCCAATGTCAGCTCAGTTGTGTGTTGAAATTTAACTCTCAGGTGTCGTGATCAGCCAATAATCGAGTCAGATCATCAGATAACTGGATTTATGTTGCAGCTGCAGCCACTGGATCTGTAATGTAGCTCAAGCTGGATGCCATAAGTTTTCACCAAATGTTGGGAGGGCAAATCCACAGTCCACTAACAACAACATTTATTCATGCCCCTAACCATGTACGTGGGTGAAGCCTACCTGTCCCGTGTTTGTTTAGTTTCACTCACCCTGCAACTCTCCAATTTTGTTCCACTCCTCTTCTTATAGTATAGACTACTTCTGGCATACAGTTCCCTAGATACCACTTGTCCCAAGTGTATGGGGCTAGACATTGAGAATTAGTTAGCTACGGGGATGCGGGGGTGGTGGTTAGGCGGCCTTCAAACACTACTTTAATACAAAAGCAAAATACTGAGGATGCTAGAAATCTGAAATAAAGAAAGTGCTGGAAATGCTCAACAGGTCAGGCAGCATCTGTGGAGAGAGGAACAGAGTTAACATTTGGACAATTTATCAGATGTTGAAAGCTTTGCGACTTGTCTGCAGTCTTTGACACAGTTGAGCCCACCATACTCCACCAACACCTCTCCACTGTCATCCAGCTGGACTACACTCATGTGGTTCTATTTAATTGAAGCTTCTCTTCCGGCTCCAATACTGTTACCTCTGGTGTTCCCCCAGGATCAATCCTTGGACCTCTCCTATTTCTCATCTACATGCTGCCCTTCAGCAACATCATCCAAAGGTAGGGCATTAGTTTACACATGTACGCTGACAACACCCAGCTCTAGCTCACAACCACCTCTCTTGACACCATTACTGTTGCTAAATTATCAGACAACTTATCTGAAATCCAGTACTGGATGAGCAGAAATTTCCTTAAATTAAATATTGGGAAGACTGAAACCATTGTTTTCGGTCTCCA
Source organism: Carcharodon carcharias (assembly GCF_017639515.1). Classification (NCBI taxonomy): domain Eukaryota; kingdom Metazoa; phylum Chordata; class Chondrichthyes; order Lamniformes; family Lamnidae; genus Carcharodon; species Carcharodon carcharias. Next base: position 131,650,290 of record NC_054480.1, on the reverse strand, counting down.
ATCCAAACTCTGTTCCCTAACTATCGGTTCCATCCCTCTCCCTGGCAACAGTCTGAGATGAAGCCAGTCTGTTCACGACCTTGGTGTCATATGTGATTCCAAGATGAGCTTCTGACCTCATATTCTTGCCATCCCTAAGACCGCCTTTTTCCACTTCCTCAACTTTGCTCAAATTCGTCCATGTCTCAGCTCATCTGCTGCTGACAGATTCATCCATATCTTCATTACCTCATTACCAGACTTGCCTATTATTGCACTCCTGCCTGTATAGTCTCCTTAATTTTATCCTCTGGAAATCTGAGGCCATCCAAAATGTTCCTGCTCGTTTCTTAGCTCTCAGCACATCCCATTCCCCTAGCACCCCTGTGCTCACTCACTGCATTGGCTCCCGGTCAAGCAACATCTTGATTTTAAAGTTCTCATCCTGGTTTTCGAATCTCTTTATGACCTTTCCCCACCACCCTCCAAGATCTCTGCACTCCTTAATTCTGGCCTCTTGATTCCTGATTTTTATTGTTCCACTATTGGTGGCCGTGCCTTCAGTTGTCTAGACCTAAACTCTAGAGTTCCCTCCCTACACTTCTCTGCCTATCGACCTCACTTTCCCCTTTCAAACATTCCTTGAAACCTGCCTCTTTGACCAAGCTTTTGGTCATCTGACCTAATATCTCCTTATGTGGCTCAGTGTCATACTTTGTTTTATGATGCTCCTGTGAAGGGCCTTGGGATGTTTCATTCCGTTAAAGATGCTGTTTAAATAAAATATAAATATTGTTGTTGTGACCTGTGTAAAATGCTGGTTAGGCCACAGCTGGAGTTTTGTGTAGAGTTCTGGTTGCCACATTACAGGAAGCACATAATTGCTCCGGAGAATGTGCAGAGGAGATTTACAAGAATGTTGCCAGGGCTTGAAAATTACAGCTATGAGGAGAAATTGGATAGGCTGGGGTTGTTTTCCTTGGAGCTGAGGAGGCTGAGGGGTGACCTGATTGAGGTGTACAAGATTATGAGGGGCCTTGATAGACAGGGATGACCTGTTTCCCCTAGCAGAGGTGTCAATTATCAGGGGCACAGATTTAAGGTGATTAGTAGAAAGATTAGAGGGGACATGAGGAAAAACTTCTTCACCCTGAGGGTGGTGGGTGTTTGGAATTCACTACCTGGTTTGGTGTTGGAGGCAGAAACCCTCAACTCAGTTAAAAGGCATCTGGATCTGCACCTAAGGTGCTGTAACCTGCAAGGCTATGGGAAGTGGTGGGGAAGTAGAGCTGAGTGTCATCAGCATACATGTGAAAATTCACACTGTGCTATCAGGTATTGTTGCCAAGGGGGTAACATACACGTGCCAAACAGGAGGGAGCCAGGGATAGATCTTTGGGCAAAACCAGAGGTAATGGTGCAGGAGTGGGAAGAGAAGCCATTGCAAACTATGGCTGCATTCTTGAAAATCGCGACTTTAAGTGAATCATAGGTTCCCATAGGAATCAAGGTTAAAGTCAGAGTTAGGTTCCTTTGGACATTTCTTGCCCGGAGAAACCAATGTACAAGTTGAAATACTGTACCGTGCATGTGCAGTACTGTGCATTCCTAGCCTGAATGACTGAAGTAAAAGAAATCACTGAATATAACAGAAATACTGTATAAATTCAAATTAGGTAACACTAAATCACCCAAACAAGCCCTGAGTAGCACAGCTTCTGTGTCTCACCCACAGCACTCCTGACACTCAGCTCAACTTTTCGCTTGTATTTCCTTCCCACTCTGTCTCTTCCTCGCTCTCAATTCCCACCGTCTCTCTCGCTCTCTCTCCAGAGCCTGGAACCGTTCCCGACACTCAGCACGGTCTGAGCCCCTGTCCTGGGAGTGGAGGGAGAAGCATGGATGGAGCCTGGGGTGTTGGTGGGGGTAGATGGAGGCAGGGTGGATGTGGCCCCAGATGGAAGTGGGTGGTGCCCCGGATGGAGCTTGGGGGAGTGTGCAGATGGAGCATGGAGCCAGGCCGGTGGGTGGGGTCCCAGATGGAGCCAGGGGTCTGCGGAAGGAGGCAGGGAGGCACCACAGATAGAGCTGGGTGGGGGTGGGATGGAGCCCCCTCTCCCTCTTCCACCCTGCCCCTCCCCGCCCGTCCCTCACCCTGCCCCAGGTTACTCACACTTCATCACCCAGGGTCAGCAGCTGACAGTTTGCTCCCCCTATCCTGTGCTCCTGCTTCCAGAGCTCGGGCCTTGCTCTCTCTCCGCAGCCTCGGCCTCCAGTGACTGTGGCAGTGGCTCCGGCATCAAAACATGGTGGCTGGCCCAGAGTGCAGCACACAGAGGAGTGGGGGGATGTTGGGGAAGCGCGCAGATAATGTAAAGCCAAAAATAGTGACATGAATCAAACAAAGTCCCTAAAGAATAAATAATGTTCAAGTGAAACAACGTTAAGTGGGTGATTTAAACATGAGGACTTACTGTAGATAGTTAAGAATGGAACTAGGTGAGAGCAGGCCCACCCAGCTGGATGACAGTGGAGTGGCACTGGAGGAGGAAGGCGTGGTTAAACGTGTCAAAGACTGCAGACGGATCAAGAGGGAAGAGGAGAGCTAATTTACTCCTGTTACCGCCACATCAGATGCCATTTGTAACTTTGAACACAGTCTTTTCAGTAGGGTTCAGGGGCAGGAACCTGGTTGGAGGGATGTAAACATGGAGTTCCGGGAAAGATGGGAACAGATTTGGGAGGTGACAACACGTGCAAAAACCTGGGAGAGGAAAAGGAGGTTGGAGATGGGACAACAGTTTGCAAGGACAGTGGGGCTTGGTTTTCATTTTTGGGAGAGGAAAAACACCTGAAAAGAGAGAGCCGTTAACAATATCGGTTTAACCTGGGGGCCGGGGTGGGGGGGAATTGGGTGGTCAGCAGTTCAGTGGGAAGAGGATCGAGGGAGCAGGAGGTGGGATCTCATGGACAAGATAAGATCGGAAAGGGCATGAGGGGAGATCGGAGAGAAACTAGAGAAAGAGGGCTAGGACAGGGAAGGATCTTTAGAGGACGATAGGCCAGTGGGCTACTGGAAGGGAGGGACACGGGAAAGGCAGCTGAGCAGGCGGTCTTGACCTTAGGGACAAAGAAACGCTCAAGCTCCTCTCTATTATTGTTGGAGATGAGGGTGAAGGAGCTGGAGGAAGAGGAGTTGAAGACAGTTTGCAATAGAGTCATCCCTCCATTATCTCATCAGAGGCGTTAACTGAGATGGGTTACTGTCTCTGCCAAAATTGTGAAGGGAGGAATTTGGCATCATTGTGTCAAGTGTTTGTACAACGACTTTTGCTGACGGTAATCTCCGAGCCACCTCTGGCATATCGTCAAATGTAAACAACCACATATAGGAACAGTGAAAACAAGATAAAGAGGTTCCACACCACTGCTTAATAAGGAGAAAAGCTCCTGTGATTGCATCCTGCTGCATTCTTATTACTTTTTCACAGCACTTAATCCACATCTTACAGGAATGGGGTCCTCTGTCATTTTTATCAGAGACTCATGTGAGCAGGCTGTGTTTTGCCCGAGCATCGCACACAGCTAGATCAATGAAAATACAGCAGCTGGAAGAAGAGAGGTGACATTTCAAAAAAAAATAAAAATCGACTGAGTCTTAAGATGAGAATTGATGATTTCTGTCTTTGATCGGAGCAAAGTCAAATATTTATCCAGTCCTTGCTCTTTGGTGTTTTGTAAGGTTAAAGGACACTGGTTTCTGAAAAGGATGCAATGAGATTCCTTTGAGGTAAAATATAAAATCGTCTTAAACATTAACAACATAATCATATAAAATTGAATGTGTTAAAGCAACATGAGGTGAATAAATAACAAATATCATACCTGGTCTATATATTTTTTCATTAAGGAAGACTCATTATTGAAGATGAATGCATTTGCCATAAACATACTAATTTCCTCATTCCCACCCACCAGAATTAGCTCCCCTCCACTTCTTTCCTGAAGGTTAGATAACTATAATAGGCCATTCAGCCCCTCAAGTCCTGTTCTCTCATTCAGATGGATCATGGCTGATCGGTACTGAGGTGTTGGCTCTTGTACAGCAGATACCAGCCACTCTTTGGTACCTTGCTCATTAATGAAAATAGACTTCAACTGTTGGCAGAGCTATTCAGCGTTTGGTACCTCACACACACCTGATTCTGATCCTGTTCCTCATCGCAGGGCAGTAATCAGAAACAGGAGCCCCAGTTGATTTCTTCATGTTCTTACCCAGCGATGCTGAGGTTATTTGGAATGTCTGAAAGCTATCTTGGTTTAGATCAACATAGAGCAGAATCTGAACCTGAGATCTTCCAGTTCAATAGAAGACGTTGACCGGTTATAAAATGTGGGAATGGTAACACCATTTCTGCCATGTGCATTTAGTTTAAAGAAAATAAAAACTTGCATTTATACAGCACCTTTCAAGACCACTAGGCATCTCAAAGTGCTTTACAGCCATGGAATACTTTTGAATTGTAGTCACTGTTTTAATGTAGGAAACGCAGCAGCCAATTTACACACAGCAAGCTCCCACAAATAGCAATGTGATAATGACCAGATAATCTGACAACCTCAGGCTCGATTTAGTGCCAGATTTCGGGGGGTAAAAAAAATCAGAATCCTTTAGCTCAGTGAATAAGGAACACAGGAAAACCAAGTGATATGATTGCAAAGCACTTTAATTTAATGGCCATGTTGCTGATATTACCTCACTTCTCACACATTAGATTTAATAACTCTTTCATGCCTTCTCCACTTCCCTACATCAGCGCACCCTGTTTAAAACAAGAAAAGATCAATCAAACTGAACTGATGTTAAAAAAAAACCCTGCAGTTGTAACTGAAAGCTATTTGTTTTTTATTCCTTCCTCGACCCACTCGGCTAGCTCTTTGTTCAAACTCATCCCCAACCTCCCTCCCGACCCATCCATGCCCTCCCTCCCGACCCATCCCCCAACCCCCACCCCCGACCCATCTCCACCCTCCCGCCAGGCCCATCCCCACCCACTGTCTAGAGTGCGGTTGGATACTGCTTGTGCTTTGCCCATGACCTGCCCTGATGGAGCTGCACAATGTTAGTTGGGTTGACTTCCTTCTGAAAGTCTGAAGAAATTCTTCCAGTTGGTCAAGTTGCCCATGATGACAGCTCCCCTCTTGGCACCAAAGTACTTGTATTCCTATTGTGACAAAATCTGGCCTTTCTTTTTTCAGCCATTTCATGCACCATTTTAGTAGAAGACAAACAAGCCAGAACTAAGGACATAAAAGCACACACAATCAAAAAAAGACCTGCACACTCTGCTTTTTGTTTCACCATTTTACTAACAAATACATAAAAAGGTTAAATATTTAAATGCATACGTGTGCGAATGAATACTGCGATCATTTGCCCAGTGACTGTACTGTTTGATTTTCCCTACTCAAAATGCAATTAGCCACATCCGGATTACCAATTAGCCACATGTAGCTAGTGACTATTATATCAGAAAACACAGTTCCAGCCCAGCGATATCCACTGAAGTCCCTGAACCTTGGTAATTCAGCCCTCAAAGCCGAGATAACTAATTCCTAATTCCACATATTACTATTTGCTGACTTTCTTAAATTAAGCCTAGCAGTTTCAATGAGCTGTTTGTAGTGCTGTTTCCTCATCGGTGGCTAAATCCTAAAACAGGACATGAAGGCTGAATAGATACTAGTTAATGGAAACAAAAAATTTAAAGGCTAGTATTTTGCTCCCAATACTTAACAGTATGCATCTGTATGGCTTATGAAAATTTGGACACCCATGTCTCAAGATGTATAACTTAACGGTGTCCTGCTTTGTAACCCAGCTAAGGCATTGTTTCAGACTGGGAAATGTAATACTTCATGCTACCCCAGCTCCAGTCACACAGAATCCCATTACCCCAAGTTGGTGCTCACCATGAATGTTCCTCACCCTTGATTTTCTCCTCAAAAAAGATTTTCATCTCTAACATGCAATGATTGGATGAGGAGTCGGCGCAAAGGGGCTATGGGTTTGTCCATGACTCTGCTTGTCAAGGCCGCTATGCATTTGGACACCAGCAAGTCTGCTGTGAAATGCAATCGCTTGTATCAATTTTCTTTATGAAGTTAATGAAAAAGAAAACACAGCAGAGTGTTAAACGGCGGCCAATTCACTGTCAGCCCTAATCGCATGACTCGTGTTAGCCAGAGTCATCCCACACTGTTTTCCTTCATACACTCACACGGGTTCCTCTCTGCAACTGCACCCTTATGCCAGGCTAACATGTTTCTGTCAGCAATGACTACAAAGCAGCCATGAATATATTTTTAAATGATTTGTGCATCCAAAGGCTAAATTAAATGGACAACTGTTGGGATTAGGCAAGCAAATATGAAATAGCTTCAGTTCAGTTTGCGTCTCAGTCCAATCCACTTCCATCCCTGATGAACAGCCCAAGTAGAAACTGGACAATTATACTTGTCAGGCTGCAATGTCAGCCACTGCTGTGAATCAAGCCTTCTCCACTATGGGTTCTGAAGTGAGCACCATAACTACCACTCCACTTGATCATCTTGTTGAAAGCAATTTTCACTGGAAATGCCCCGAAGACTCTTCAAGTCCCCAATTCCTTCCAACACTATTACTGGGCCCTTTTCCAGAATGGATGTGCTAAAATGAGCACTTTCATTTCCCTGTAATACCGTTTTTGTTTCTCAGGAGTTGCTGAATGTCACCTAGCACCATGAAAATGAGCTCAGTTGAAGCAACCAAAAAGGAAAGGACAGATTTCTGACTGAAGATGTCTGGGCAGATTCTTCTAGAACCTAGCTATGATCAAAGAAACAGCTTTTACCTGGAAGACTCTCCTCCTCTCACTCCTAGTACCAACTCCTCTTCATTTCAACATTTTTTTGTCCTCTTTGCTCTCTGAATTCTCTTAGTCGAACTTATTCTTTCGTAGGACCTTAAAACTCTAGAACTCTTTACCACTGTCTGCCTACAATCCAGACTCACTCAAACTCAAGCCTGCTATGTCTCAAACAATGTTTCTTCCTGATTGATCCTATTTGTTTCAGTCCTTCGCCAAGTTTTCTCAATAGCGAGAAGAGTTGTGCAGTTTTGTATTGGAACTGAGAAAGTGAGCAGATGGAAATGATCTACACAGGGACTTAAGCTGCAAACATAATTTGGAATGTGTTCCAGCCTGACGACACTTGTTTATTCACCCATTAAAACCAAGGCCAGGATTTTCCGGTGATCAGGTAGGCTCGGCGGGCAGGCCCAGGAGCTGTTGGGAAGCCAACCGCCACACACGATTGTGCTCTGGCCGCGATTTCATGCTGGCTGGCCAATAAATGTGTGCTGCAGCGCTCAGCGCTGCCAGGTTAGGAGTGGGAGGAGCTGAAGATTTTTTAAATAAAAAATAATTTAAAATAGTGAAAACATGTCCCCTCATGTGACTCTGAGCAGGACCATGTTAAATATGAGTGCTAAAAAGTTTTTTTTAAAATCACTGGCTGAAACTTCATCCTGTCCGTGGATGAGGTTTCACCAAAAATGCAAAGGCCGCTTGGCCTTTTCACCCACCTGCCAACCGAACAGTTGGACAAGCAGCGAAAAATTTGTATCAATTACTTCATTAAGGGCCTTAATAGGCCATTTAATTGTCAGAGGGCACGCTGCCAACTCCCGCATGTGCCCACCAAATGAAATATTGCGCAAGCGCGTGATGACATCAGGACGCTTGCCCAACATCATCATGTGTCATTTTACGCAATATTCTGCCCCAAGTTACTTAGGAGAAGTACCCAACTTTAGGGCAATGGGTCCAGTTAATTAAGTAACTATTTGCACTGATATTGTATATTATTCTATTCAATCAAAAATGACTTCTATTTATTTATCCAGTGCCTTTAACATCATAAAATGTCCCAAGGCGCTTCACAGGGGCATTATAAAACAAAATTTGACACCGAGTCACATGAGGTAATATTAAAAAGATGGCCAAGAGCTTGATTAAAGGGGCGTTTTAAGGAGCATCTTAAAGGCAGAAAGAGAGCTAAAGATGCGAAGAGGTTTTGGGAGGGTATTCCAGAGTTTAGGTCCTAGCCAGCTGAAGGCACAGCCACCAAATGGAGGGGCAATTAAAATAGGGAGTGGTCAAGAGATCAAAATTAGATTAGTGCAAGGTACCTCAGAGGTCTGTAGGACTGGAAGTGATTGGATCTGCACAAGAAGCCACATAATGTGTTACATTTTGAAGTGCAGTAGGTGTTGGCCTAGCAACTTTCCAAGATGACTAGCTAGTTGGCTTGATTCCTTGGAGTGGCATTTGTTGATGCATGAAAACAAGCAGATAAGGCCTTGGTTTAAGATCTCGTCTAAAAGGAGGGTCACTGCATTCCCGTACTCGAGTACTGCAATATCAGCCTTGGTTAGATTCTCAGGTCCTAGTGTGGAGTGTGAAATCACAATCTCCTGAATTGGTAGTGTGAGAGGCACCAGCTGAGGGGAGATTGTGCATTGGATTTTGGAACCGAACTTCATCAGATAAAGGTTAACGCTTCCTAGGAGCAAATATATTACCGGAAAAGCTTATTTACTCCAAAGAAGAATGGGCAATAACATGATCTCTCAAACGACAAGTAGACTTAATAAGTGTCCTTTGTAGCAAGAAACCACTTTTCACTTCCCAACAACTCAAGGCAGATGCAAGCAACAAATTTTCCTACTCTATTGATCGCTGACAGAATTACATGTAAGTAAATGCCTGTCTGTGGTAAACCATCTCATCAAATAATAGACATCTGCACATTACAACAGATAGGAATGAAATGGAAAAAACTATTTAATCTGCATTGGTTTCCACTTTGAGGGGGTGATGTTTTCACAGAATAATCAATACTTATCCAGTTCATCAGGAGCACTTATCTTTCTAATACAGCAGCTGTTATGTTGTTCTTGGCTCTGGGTAAATCTCTGGAATGAAGCACTGTCTTAAGCCTTTTAAAAAGACAATATCTGGTTTTATAGGCCTGCACATCAGCCATATCTGAAAACTATTGAGCAATCATTTTTGTCCATCTGTGCTCAGCAAGGTGAGGGATGGCAAAGCTGAAGGAGTGATAAAATACTTCACAATGTGCACCAATGCAGTGCTTGCCATTATGGGAGCAACAGCTGTACTGCACCTTTAACATAGATTCTAAGGAGGATACAAGAAGTCTGTAAAGGGATATGGGTAGGTTCATATATAGATCCACTGTGGGTGTACCTACACCACATGGCCTGCAGCGGTTCAAGAAGGAGGCTCACCACCGCCTTCTCAGGGACAATTAGGGATGGGCAATAAATGCTGGCCTAGCCAGCGATACCTACACCCTGTGACATAATATAAAAGAAACAGTTAAGTGAGTGGGCAAAAAATATGGCAGATGGGTTATAACACGGAAAAATGTGAGATTGTCCACTTTGGCAGGAAGAACAGAAAAGCAGAATATTATTTTAAATGGAGAGAGACTGTAGAATGCTGCAGAACAGAGAGATCTGGGTGTTCTTGTATATGAATCACAAAACGTTAGCATGCAGGTACAGCACATGATTAGGAAGGCAAACTGAATATTGGCCTTTATTGAAAGGAGGATAGGGTATAATAGTAGGGAAGTCTTGCTACAGCTGTGCAGGGCATTGGTGAGACGGCATCTGGAGCACTGTGTACAGTTTTGGTCTCCTTACTTAAGAGAAAGATATACTTGCATTGGATGAAGTTTAGAGAATGGCATTAGGCTGATTCCTGGATGAAGGGGTTGTCTTACAAAGAAAGGTTGAGCAGGTTGGGCCTGTACTCATTGGAGTTTAGAAGAATGAGAAGAACATGATTGAAACGTATAAGATTCTGAGGGGGCTTGAAAGGTTAGAAGCTGAGAGAATGTTTCCTCTTGTGGGCAAATCTGGAACTAAGGGGCACAGTTTAAAGATTAGGTGTCTGCCATTTAAGACAGAGATGAGGAGGAATTTCTTCTCTCAGAGGGATTCTCTCCCCCAGAGAACAGTAGAGGTTGGGTCATTGAATATATTCAAGATTGAGTTAGACAGAGTTTTTGATCGAGAAGAGAGTCAAAGGTTATGGGGGACAGGCAGCTTACTTTGAGGAGATGTCTGAATGTGATGAGAGATGTAGCAAGGTGAAGAAGTTCAGGAAAATAATTCCACAGTGCAGGGATGTGCTGATTTAAGGCTCTTCCATTGATGGTGGAGCCCAATCCCTCTTGGGTTTTCGTAACTGATGCAACACGTCCCATTTCCAGATCTTCTGGAAGTACACCTCTGATCTCAAATTTCCATTCCCTCACATTGTTTTCTGCCTTTCCTTAACCAATAATGCCAATGATCCCTGTTCGAAAGAAATAAATATCTTATCAACCTTTGAAAAAAAAAGTTGCTGAGCTGCATGAACAGCTGGTATCTACTACATGAATGAGGATGGTAGTTGAAGCATTGCTGCAAAAGGGAGTTTTGCGATTCAACATTAAACTGGTTGAACTTTTCATAACACAAAGAGGTTTAGAGTGAATAGGGCATTTCAGACCATCAGCCTGTTCCATCCACAGTCCATGCATGATAATTCCATTGGGGAATTTCCCTCCCCACATGCCCGGTCATTCCCAACTTAGAGAAACACCGGAGTAAATTTTTGTCTTTACTACTTGAGCAATAAGGAACAATTTGGTGGAATGCTGAAAGCAAGATTGGTTGGGGGGGAGATTACAGACCCCCTACTGAACTCCCTGATTTTTCCCTTTATTAATTTCAATCAAAGTCAGGTGGATTCTGCAACCAGCAGGCAATCCTCCCTCATTACCAGCCTTTTCTTTCTGAGCTCCACCAAGCCAATGCTTATTGCCCAGGTGGTAAAGATAAAAATCCAACCCATCAAGTTCCTTTCCTGATTTTCCCCAAACTAAAAAAAGCAAGAAGCGTTGTTAATTTTTCTTCAATGCACAATCTTCATTCTCAAATTTCTCCTTCCCAACTTTCACAGGGGAAGGAAATGACAGCGAACAATTTCAAAGCAAGCCACTCCACCATTTCTCTGAAGTAAATCTAACTGAAAATTGCATAAATTCAGTTTCAGTGCTAGAGACAGATGGGAGAGGTAGAAAGGAGGTTTCCATGCAAAGGTTATTAGGGTACAGAATACTTAACCATAAATGGGCACTGAGTCAGAATCTATCATGACATTCAACAGGGAATTCAAAGGGAAATATATGAAAGGATACAGAAATGAGAGGCATTCCACAGAAATACACAAAGATGTTACAACATGAAACACACAGTTTGATGTTTATCTTCCATACACACAAATACTCCTAATACCACCGTTCCTCTATCCCTTTATCATAACCCTTTACCTTTATCCACCAATCCAATCCAATCCAATGTTGACATAGTTTCTGTCTGGAGCACTAACCCTGGAAATGAATTTCATAGCTTCTCAAGTCTCTATGTAATGAAGTTCCTCCTACGTACTGCTTGAAACATCTTACATTTTATGTTGTCTCGATAAACACTCTTTCTAGGTCTCTCAACAACTGAGAACAGTTCTGTTTTCACTGTCCCCATCCTTCCATAATTATAAACACTTCTATCGCCCCATAATTTAAATTGTTCTGATGCGAAAGGACCCAATTCACAGAATCACAGAACTTTAACAGCACAGAAGGAGGCCATTCGGCCCATCGTGTCTGCACCGGCTCTCCGGTTGAGCATTATGACCTAATACCATTGCCCTGCCTTTTCCTCGTACCCCTACACATTGTTTCTATTCAAATAATCATCTAATGCCCCCTTGAATGCCTCAATTTTTCAAGTCTTTCTTAGTATTTATATTTCCTATTACCAGGCAGCATCCTAACGAATCTGTGTTGTATTGTCTTTAGTTTTTAAAATTTATTTATTTATTAACAGTTCTACTAATCTGGAGTGAGGCTGTGAATCTATGCCCTCAAACCCCGATGCCCTTCCACAATACCAGGGAGAACATCTCATATCTTCTTCAAAATATTGTTGATTTGGGATCTTTTAAATCATATGAGAGCATAGATAGGGCTTTGGTTTAAAGTCTTATGCAAAAGGTGACACTTCTGACAATGCAGTGCTCCCTCACTACTGCACCGAGTTGTGAACTTGGATCATTTGCTCAAGTCTCTCGAGTGGGATTTGAACCCAAAACATTCTGACTCAGAGGGGAGAGAATGCAACCAACTGAGTACACTCCCTCCTTGGGAGACCTGCTAGTTTGGGCATCCCTTCAAATCACTAGCATGATGTCTGACAGGGGCAGGGGCAGGGGTGCAGGGGGCAGTGGGAGTGACAGGGAGAGTTGTACATATCTCAGATAGACAACACTCGTTTTTATGGCAATTTGTGCATCACACTGGGAGGGAGGTCAAACTGGGAATTCACTGAATACGCAGCAGTAATTATCAGTCATTAAAATCTTACACCTTGTGTGCTTCCAGATTGACCTGCAGGTTGCCGACTTGCACTGACTCCTGGGAAAATGAATGTAGCCAAATCCAGGCTGTGTGTTAAGGACACTGGAATGCTGGGAATCTTGGCAGAAACATTAAGCGACAGATTCAGTTCTATTCACTGTACCTAATCAATAATTTGGATATGGACCTAGATGAAGTGGGCTTGCCATTTGTTAATGATACTAAAGCAGCAAGTACGGCTAATATTTAACCAGACCAAAAGAAACTGGGAAAGGGATATTGATTTGACGTAGGAATACAAACAAAAATGTTTCACTGAATTCGCAACATTGCCGAATAATTACTGATACCGACCACAACTGAAAGAAGTTGAAAATGAGAAATTCTTTGCTAAGGCCCAATTCCTAATTAGAGCTTTACAAGTTTGTAGAAATTCTTCATCACAAGCAGTTTCTCAGCACGTGTCAGAAATGGAACACTGATCTTTTTTCTTCCAACCCTACCTCTAACATATGGCACTTTCTCTCATGTGTTTTTCTGCATGTATTATAAATAAATTACAATTTTCAATTTCATAACTTAGAAGGATTCTAACTGATGCATATTTACATGTTGCGTTTAAAGGGAATTGGTAAAGTCAGCATAGCCAAACTTCATAGAGTGATGGGCTTCAACAACCAGAGGACTCAGGATTAAAAATTAGGAAAACAAGGAATAGGAAGAATGGCCGGAATTTTCCAGTCCTGTGGCCAAAGTCAACGGACCTTTGGCTGTTCCATCTAATATTCTGTCCTGCCCACAACGATACCCTCTGTGGGTGGGACTGGAAAATCCCAGCCTATGTTCAGGCAGAATTGTTTTCTACATAAGATACTAAAGTTCAGGAACAGGCTATCAGGGAATACCATTAAAATGGATTGTGCAAGGGAATCAAGAGATATGGTGATAGGGTGGGAAAGTGGACTTGATATATAAGATCAGCCATGGTCTTATTGAACAGCAGAGCAGGTTTGAGGGGCTGTATGGCCTATCCCTCTCTTATTTCCTATGTGTTAAGAAACAGATAACAGCCTATTAAATTTGGCCGCACAGCACCTGTTTCTCAAAAACTAACTGGCCTACTAAGCTGCCAGAATGATGGCCAGGAAGCAAACACATATCTACAGCCAGAAGAGAGTCTCCTGAACCTACAGCTGAAACAGGTGTTGGGCATTTTATGCAATTTGTTGATGATACCAAAGCAGCAAGTACAGCTAATACTTAACCTGACCAAAAGAAACTGGGAAAGGGATATTGATTCGACGCAGGAATACAAACAAAAACGTTTCACTGAATGCACAACATTGCCGAATAATTACTGATACCGACCACAATTGAAAGAAGTTGGAAATGAGAAATTCTTCGCTAAGGCCCAATTCCTAATTGGAGCTTTACAAGTTTGTAGAGTTTGTTCGGCCAAATTTATAGGCTGTTATCTGTTTCTCACACAAGGGGCCTAATGCCTGTGGGAGGCCCCCATTGCAAGATTAGTTTGTCTCAACAGTGCCACTGCAATGTAACCAGACCTTGGGACTGGCCGCTACTGAAAAGGTCCATTTTTGAAATGTATACAAACTGAATGTGAAGATGGGAGGAGAAGGAGTTTGCTAAGAACTTATTGCAACCTGGAACTAAATTGGAGATTTCACTCATGACATTTATAGCTTCCTATGCCAAAGAACTACAAGCCAGTCAGTCCAACCTCAGTGGTGGGGAAGCTATTGGAAGCCATTCTGAGGGACAGAATTAATATACACTTGGAGAGGCAGGGATTAATCAAGGCTAGTCAGCATGGTTTTGTTAAGGGAGGTCATGTCTGACGAATTTGATTGAACTTTTCGAAGAGGTGACCAGGTGTGTAGATGAGGGCAATGCATTTGACATAGTCTACTTGGACTGCAGCAAGGCTTTTGATAAGTTCCCGCATGGGAGACTGATAACGAAGGAAAGAGCCCATGGGATCCAAGACAATTTGGCAAATTGGATCCAGAATTGGCTGCGTGGCTGGAAGTAGAGGGTGATGGTTGAGGGGTGTTTTTGTGACTGAATGCCTGTGTCCAGTGGGGTTCCACAGGGATCGGTGTTGGGTCCCTTGCTGTTTGTGGTATATATAAATGACTTAGACTTGAATGTAGGAGGGTTGATCAGTAAGTTCGTGGTTGACACGAAGATTGGTGGGGTGGTAAATAGTGAGGAGGATACCCTTAGATTACAGGAGGATATGGACGGGCTGGTCAGATGGGCTGATCAGTGGCAAATGGAATTTAATCCGGATAAGTGTGAGGTGATGCACTTAGGCAGGACAAACAAGGCATGGGAATACACGACAAATAGTAGGACCCTGGGAATTACCGAGGATCAGAGGGACCTTGGTGTGCATGTCCACCGGTCCGTTAAGGTAGCAGGACAGGTAGATAAGGTGGTTAAGAAGGCACATGGGATACTTGCCTTTATTAGCCAAGGCATAGAATATAAGAGCAGGGAGGTTATGCTGGAACTGTATAAAACGCTGGTTAGGCCACAGCTGGAGTATTGCGTGCAGTTCTGGAATCCGCATTATAGGGAGGGTGTGATTACACTACAGAGAGTGCAGAGGAGATTTACCAGGATGTTGACTGGGCTGGAGAGTTTTAGTTATGAGGAGAAATTGGATAGACTGGGGTTATTTTCCCTGGAGCAGAGGAGATTGAGGGGGGACATGATTGAGGTGAATTACATTATGAGGGGCATGGATAGGGTAGACAGGAAGGAACATTTCCCCTTGGTGGAGGGATCAATAACCAGGGGGCATAGATTTAAGGTAAGGGGGCAGGAGGTTTAGAGGGAATGTGAGGGAGAATCTTTTCACCCAGAAGGTGGTGGGAATCTGGAACTCACTGCCTGAAAGGGTGGCAGAGGCAGAAACCCTCATAACATTTAAGAAGTATTTGGATGTGCACTTGCAATGCCACAGCATTCAAGGCTATGGGCCTTGTGCTGGAAAATGGGATTAGAATAGTTAGGTACTTGTTTGACCAGCACTGGCTCGATGGGCCGAAGGGTCTTTTTCTGTGCTGTAGACCTCTATGACTCTCTAAGATTAGTCACATCATTCTGGGTTGGACTCAAACCCAGGACACTGATCTTTCAGCTATATTCCCCAGTTCCCCGACTGCCAAATCTTTCCTGACTGTCTTGAATGCAAAAAGGTTATTTGTTGCACTGTGCAGCACACTCTGTCATCAGCTGTGATTTAACAATTGTATGTACGCTCAAACATTAAAGCCCAAGAAAGACATTGGCAGTCTTTTATTCAGTTCAGCAGTTCTTTGATCTGAAAACATAATGTATATTTAAAAAAAAAACTGAAGTTTTATCTTAATGTGCTTTCAAGTCAGAAAATTAGAAAGGGACCCGATGGGCTGTAACCACTCTCTTTGAGATTCCTGGAAGTGCACAATTATGCAAGGGAATACATTAAGGCTCGTGACCTATATAAGCAGCCTGTGTAGATAGAAATTATTCCATATTATTATAAAATCAGAATAGTTTATGGTTCAAGTACTGAGATTTTGACTTTTCTCAAAACTTTTTTGGATCTCATCATCACATAGGTTGAATTTCTGGAACATTCCCAATTTAATGTTAAACTGCAGATGGAAGATCACAGGGCAGCACAAGCAAGCAGAGAGCAGGAGGACAGCAATAGTTGTAAGATGCTTGGAAAATAAGCATAAAAATAAGGACAAATATTGGGGAAAGGTCCATGAGGTATCATGGACACAAAGAGAGGTAAAATTGATCTTGGAGTGTAGCATAAAATAGGTGACAGAGAATTGGCAGGCTATTTTACACTCAACCGATTCAGTATCGCTATTTTATCTAACCTCCCAAGACCCATTTCATCCCCAAATGGAGCATGGGGACAATCTTACAAAGTTAAGCGATTAGGGCCTGAAAGTAACATTGCAAAGGTTTAGAAGCACTGAGGAGTGAGGGCATTGATGTGACTTGTAAGACATTGTACAGTGCAACCCAAAACCCCAGTAAAGATCTTAATCCGAGAAGAAGTGCAGTACAGTTCTCACACCAGCCCCCCCATGGCCTAGTTTTCAGGCAGGAGATTTGTATCTCACCAGTTGGGGTTTGCTACCATAAATTAAGGAGCGATAGAATGTTTCTACAGGTTGGCGAGATGCTAAGAGGAGGGCACAAATCTAAAATAAGCACATTAAGAAATCAAGGGAAGTTTGGAGAAAAAAAAATCCTTACAAAGCAGGTGGTAAAAATGTGGAATTCTCCACCATTGTGGAAGCAGATTCCGTAAATTCCCTGAAAAAGAGAATAAGAATAGCTGCTTGAAAAAAAGAGGAATATTCAAATGCATAGGAAGAAGGGGAATAGAATACTTCACGTGAAGAAGATTAGATGAGGCAAATCGTCTGTTTCAATATTGTAACAGGATTCAAACCCAGCTCTTCCAGGGTAAAGAGCAATATTCTAAACCCCTGCACTACCCATTCCCAGGATCATTAAAAAAGCTGCGATTTTGCCAAAAAATCAGCAACACCGTCACAAAATAAAACATAACCTCAAGGCTTTTATTTTGGATCTGGCTCGTCTATTTATACTAAGGCTATTAAAATATGAAAAATGTACAGAAACTGCTAGAAGCAAAATCTGAATTAAAAAATCATAAATTCACATTAAAGGACTTGTATATGAAGTGCAAAGTGAATTCTTAATACCTACCTGAATATTCCATCTTTTTCAAGATGTTCCTGGCACTTGACTATGAGGAATCCAATTCCCTTTGCATCTGGAGCAACTTTCTCCTGATATTTTTTTCTGCTGGCAATCTTCCTTGTAAAAAGTTCACCGGGCTATCTACTATAATTTATTTATGCAGGTAGCCTGTGTGCATGTGCCTACTTCATGATATTCAGTCTTTGGCCTATCTGCTATGCTTGTGATTGCTTGTAGCCCATCGCACTTTTCTCCTCCAACTCTTGGCAGTCTCCTCAATCCATATGCCTTTGGGCCCACATACAACCTGCTAATTGTGGTTGCAAACAGAAATGGGAATCATGGGGACATAGGAGGCCCTTGAGCCCATTCCTCTATTCAATTAGATCATGGGTGGTCTGGATCTTAACCCCATTTTTCATTGCCTCAAATCCTTATTGAATAAAAAAAATCTGCTGGTCTCACTCCTGAATCCAGCATCCACAGCCTTTTGGAGGAACGAGTTCCAGGATTTCCACTATTTGTGGACAAACGTGCTTCTTGACTATTAAATAGCCTTGCTCTAATTTTAAGATCCTGCTCCTTGTTTGGGATTCCACAAAAAGGGGAAACAGCTTCTCTGTATATATTCTATCAAATCTCCTATCTTTGCTCCTTGTTCTTCAGCCAATGAGTGCTATTAGGAGCTAGGGTTATCCCAGTGTCCCACAAGTGACAGGGCCTTTATTAAAATTGAATCAACTAATCCAACTATTGGTAATTTGTAGGTTCTTTTCTGCTATTCTTGTGAAGAACCACTAATGAGAACTGACTCTAATGGCATGACTGAATTCAGAAGTTGTTATGCGGCAAAGTGCAGGTACAGGCCTGTCTCCCATCACTCCATTCCTGAGGCTGGAGATCCAACAGGAAATTGGTTGGGACCACGATGCCCACCAAAAAGCCAGGTGGACCTGCCATCAACTGTGTAGAACTGCTCATGCCATTAACTTTAGAAACATTAAAGAATTGAGCTACTTCCATCAAAATATTATGGAACACATCGCAAACAACCAAAGAACTAATATGTGGTTACAACTGGGGTTGCTAAAGCTCCAGGTGTGCCCTGGGGTCTCCAAGAATTGAAGCTTCACCTCTAGGCCACTGCTACAATCAAAACTCAGGAGGAAAAATTATAAAATTTATTTTAAAAATCTGTTTAAAAAACAAATGAGTCTTTGTTTACCAGTTATACAAAGAAATGGAAATGGAGGAAAAAAGTTGTTTGGAATATTCCTGACTGTCACTCAATCAGGTAACAAAGTGTTTATTGGCTTTTCAATGCAAAAGTGGTGCTTTGCAATTGTGAGCGACCAATGGCAGGAATGTGGGGATGGGGTGGCTGGTGGGAGAAAGACACGATGTAAGCTCCAGGGACATGCCCAAAGAGAGTTAGCAACTCAATTTAGGATTGATAGGGTTTAAATTCAGTGACCCACTTAATGTCTGTATAATGATTGGAGACACTTTGAGCATTATTCCAAATCGGACTGTTGATATTGTGGCTTACACAATATTAGGTCAGTTTAATCAGCAAGTTAATCCAATCAAATTTCTATTTCCATTAACAGGCAGGCACTTGAGCTGCTGCAGGCCATAACATAATCCTATACTTTATCTTCGTCTGTCTCTCTATCTCTGTCACACACACACACACACACACACACACACACACACACACACACACACACACACACACACACACACACACACACACACACACACACACACACACACACACATTGCTTTTTACCCCATCCCCCAGTCACTGCTTTTTGTTTGGAAATAAAACTACACTAAGGAAATAAGCAATTCCAAGAATGCTCTCCAAGTCACGGATGCCAGTCGCAATGAAATAAAAACTAACCTCTCGTGCAGCACGTTAGCACAGTCAGTGGAGAGTGGCTGCCTGCTCAGGTCTCAGAGCAGCATGCTCTCCTCCTTTACATTCAAGGCATGCCCAGGATTCAAATCGACATACAGTCAGCAACACCTTAGCCTCGCGATGCAGAACCTCCCCTCTAGATCTGAAATAGCCAGGCTGACACTATCTTTTATTCAGGTTATCCATTTAGATATCCCATTGTAAATAAGCAGGCTTAAGCGCTGGCTGGACATTGGGTTTAGACACAGGCCGTCAGTCTACTTTCCGAGCCCAGTATGCCCATGAGGCAAAAGCTTCCTTTGTGTGCTGGCTGGGTGGGTCATGCAGCGAAATTAGGACAATCCGTGTGGGTAGACACTGGGTTATTTTACTGACATACAGACCACGCTCTATGACTGTCTTTGTGAAAACATCAACAACAAATTGAATTTATACAGTGGCCTTTTATCTAGTAAATTCAAGATTTTGTGGCCAAACCACAAATTCATGGCCCTAATCATAATCCCTGCATTAGCAATGTCTGCAATGAGTTTTACTCGTGGATTTTAATGCTTTTTTAAACTCATAGTTAATGATGCTTTCTGATAAGCAAGTCTTCTCCTAGTTAAAGACCTGGTAAAATCATCCAAGGTTAGCTCATGTTTACTCTATGGCTACCAAATTACTGTAATCTCACTGCCACCTACCGAACCAGCAACATTCACCCTTCATGCTCTCGCTCTGGAGTAAACTCACTATTAGCACCATCTCTGCACTGAACTTTCAGAGGGACAGAGGGCTGTAACACCACCAATTCTCAGACCCATCCTTCCTTTCAATACAATCATTGGTTAGGAGATTAGGCTCAGTGAGCTGACACATCTCTAGTCCCTTGATCAAGTGACCACAGTTCCTATGTGTCAACTTAGAGTATGAATATTGGAAGACTATCTGAGCAGAGGGCAAAGAAGCCGAGCACAATCCTGTCCTCACATGGGGCAGAATTTTAGGTCCCGCAGGCGACCTGATCAGGCGTAAAATAATGCGCGATGACATCGGGTGAGCGTCCAGATGTCATCGCGTATTCGTGCGATATTTCGGCGGGTAAGCGCAAGAGCAGGCGACGCGCCCGTCGACAATTAAGAGGCCTATTAAGGCCATTAAAGTATTAATTAACAGCAATTTTTCACTGCCCGTCCAACCTTACAGTTGGAGGGGGGGCGGGTGAATCAACCAGGCGGCCTTCGTATTTTTGAGGAAACCTCATCCACAGGCAGGATGAGGTTTTCGACATTAATTTTTTTTTTTAATTAAAATGTTTTGGCATCATTTTTATTATGTTTCTGTTCATGTGAGTGAGTCCTGTGCAGGGACATTTTTTGTAGAATGTCATAATCTTTATTTTTGATTTTAAAATTTTTCAGCTCCCTGAGGCAGCTCCCTGCCTTTAGGGGGCTTTTGGTGTGCGGTCCTCCCGCGCGCGCCCAGACTTTTACACTCGCCCTCCTCCTGCCCCCGCCCCGGCAGCGCTGAGCCAGCCAGCGTGAAATCGCGGTCGGGGGCCGATCGCTTGCAGCAGGCTGCTTCCCAGCCGCTCCCAGGCCCGCTGCCCCAAAAATCCTGCCCTTGATGTCCACACACACACACACACACACACCAAAGGGACACAAAAATTCTCATCTATGTTTTCAGATTCCTCCCATTTTCTCACGCCTCAACACTCCTGTAACCTCCTCCAGCCCAATAACCCCCTCTTGTGCTCCTCCAATTCTGGCCTCTCGAGCATCCCTGATTTTAATCACTCCAACACCGGAGGCTGTCCCTCCAGCTGCCTGGGCCCTAAAACTCTGGAATTGCCTCCCTAAACCTCTTCACTTCTCACCTCCTGCATGACGTCCCTGTGAAGCCCCTTGGGATGTTTTATTCCGTTAAAGGCACTATATAAATGCAAGTTGTTGTCAACATTTCACAATTTCTATCTACGACATTTCACACAGGGCTGTACAAAGTGGTGGGGGGAAGGAGCATGGGATAATTTCTCAAACAGGGCTGGAAATGAACTTGCTGCTGTTCCGCAGGCAGTGGAACGTGGTTCAAGATCCTAAAAAACATCAGGATTACTCCGATCGGGAAAAACTGAACTGAGACTGTTGACCAATTACAGATATGCAGAAATGAAAACAATCACTGCAAACAGTAATTGGTGAGTTTTAAACATAATTTTTTTTGTCATTAAGCTGCTCCTCTCCCACCCAACAGCAGGGAGGCTTGAAAAAAACAATTCTAATTGCTGTTAATTTACATATATGCAAAATAAATTAGACATATGTCAAGATTTATACTGTATATATGTCATAAGGCAAGTCATGCTAATGGATATATGTTACAAGTCCTTTATACTAACATGGATCATTTTGCTGATATTGAGCTAAATGCTAAACCACAGACACAAAGGGAGACAGTTCATACTGGATTTAATTCTGAGGGTTTATTTTGAACATTTGTTAAATGCAGCAGGATTCAGAAGTGGTCTGAATTTGGCAGTTTGGCTTGCTGTCATGCTTGACAATGGTTGAACAGTAGGAGTTTTGTTCTTGTTCCGCATTTCATCCACACAAGGAATTCCTGATATCTTCCTTGTGGGAAGTCACTAGGTCCTTCCTCACAGGATGGGAGGAAGCACGGCAGGGAGTGTGGACCTCTTGCAGACTAGCCTGCAGGGCCCACACATGCCTCCCCTGCCCTGCATCCTCACTGAATTGAGGCTCATCGCCCTTGGGATCAGAAGGCTGCGGGTTCAAGTCCCACTCCAGGGTTTGAGCACAAAAATAAGGATGAAACTCCAGTTCGGAAAGTCCTGAGCAAGTGCTGGACGTGGGGCAGAATTTTACAGCCCTGTCACAGCGGGGGTGGGGCCATAAAATGCGGCAAGCTGTTCAAAAGTCCACTGACTTCAGCGGGACCGGAAATTCCTGCCAGCGGGAGGGGGCATAAAATTCCACCCATGGCATCTATCAGATCAAGTGTAATACCTTACAATTTCAATGGAGGGAGCCAAAGGTCCTGAATTTTTTTATTTGTTCATGGGATATGGGCATCACTGGCTAGACCAGCATTTATTGACCTTGAGAAGATGGCGGTATGCTGCCTTCTTGAACCTTCTTGAATGGGGTAAAACATGAATCAAAACTAATGTTCCTCCCATGTAGGGAAAAGTGTGCAGCATTATGCGGTGCTCCATCCTCCTGAGGCACCCACGCCTGCTCTCAGCCAGTTTCCACCCCAAATTTCTGCTCCTCCTTCTTACAATCTGCTCAAAATGGGCCCTCCCCGACCCTGGTAATTCCAGGCCCTGAATTCTCTATATCTGACCTTCCAATCCTCGTACAATCTACAGAACAAAAATAGCATAAAAATTTGCAGAGGTATGGGAAAGGAGCTTGGGAGTGGGACTAGCTTATTTTCTCTTGGTAAACAGTTGGCATGGGCAAGACAGGCTGAGTGGCCTTCTTCTGTGCTCTAACTGTTATATGGTTCCATAAGCACTGCTTCTTCAATTGCTTTGTTTTCTCACACATTTCAACTTACTGCTATACTGTTTGGGGGTGACAGAGGCGTACTGGTAATGTCACTGGGCTAGTAATCCAGAGGCCCAGGCTAATGGCCTGGGGACATGGGTTCAAATCCCACCATGGCAGATGGTGGAATTTAAATTCAATTAATAAATCTGGAATTAAAACACTAATCTCAGTAATGGTGACCATGAGGACCATGAAACCACTGATGATAGTTGTAAAAGTCCATCTGGTTCACTATTGTCCTTTAGGGAAGGAAATCTGCCATCGTTAGCTAATCTGGCCTACATGTGACTCCAGACCCAGTTGGCTCTTAACTCCCCTGAAAAGGCCTAGCAAGCCACTTAGTCCAGGGGCAATTAGAGATGGGTAACAAAAGCTATGCCCACAGCCCCGAAAGAATAATTTTTTAAAAATGATGGAGCTTCACCCTTCGCCTTCTTCTCAGTAATAAAGATGCTAAAAATCACCATGTTTATGGAACATTTAGTCATTCCACTCAATATTATATTTAGTTGAGTTCCAACAATGCCATCTGATGCAGCATTGGCAGGTGAGCAATGATGTCTCCTATAGGTTGGTGACATCCCATAAGTAATGGGAGCAAGGATAGCACTGATAGTTCTTATTGGTGACACAATGCTTGACACAGGAGACATATAACATGGAGCTGGCAACAGGTTTATAACATGACTCTTCAGTTTTACCTTCCCCAACCACTCGAAATAGCTGAAGGGCCAAGGGATGTGAATTCCTGGCATCAAATAGGTTTAATAATCTCAGGGCTTTGAGAAAGTAATGCTGTCACAAAATAATACCCAAGATTCACACAAGCTTGTTATGGCCACTAGCCATTAAATGTGTCCAATTGCATCTGCTCTTCAAGCCAGTAAGGTTGGAGAGCTTCCTGATGGACAGATCCCACTCTCTGAGCTCTCCAAACAACAACTGACTGATGTCAAACATAAAATTTAAATCCCCCATAGCCTCTCCCCCCACTTACCACTTACTCCTCCAGTTGTTGAACTCCAAAACTCCTA
Organism: Carcharodon carcharias; assembly: GCF_017639515.1. NCBI lineage: Eukaryota > Metazoa > Chordata > Chondrichthyes > Lamniformes > Lamnidae > Carcharodon > Carcharodon carcharias. The sequence continues at coordinate 131,626,492 of NC_054480.1, read as the reverse complement.
TACCTCTACACTCTTATGCGTCCCTCCAGTTATGGATCCACCATTGACAGCTGTGCCTTCAGCTGCCCAAGTCTCAGAGTTTGGAATTTCCTTTCGAAATCCTTTAATTTCTCCCATCCCCCAAACCTCCTTTAAGATCATCCTTAGAACCCAACTCTTTGACCAGCCCCAGCCCCTCTCCCAAACCTCTCTTCCTTGTGTTGCCATCTGTTTCTCTTCATGGTTCAGTGAAGTTCCTCGGAATATTTTCCTGTATTAAGGGCATTCTATATTAAAGCAAGTTCGTGTTTCTGGCTGATGTTACAAAATGGGATTACTGTAAACAAACAAAAAAAACCTGATGAATGAGGAAAGGGAAGACCCTTGAAAATGGAGCTGCTGAAATGAGTGATGGAGCCACTGCCCGATGCCAGAAACCCTGTCCACAAGAATGAAGCTATCATTTTACTAATGGGCAAGATTCTTGGTCAACAGCACACGCTCACCAATACCCAGGCCTGTGGTAAGCAGCAATTTGCATTTATAATATGCCTTTAAAGTAGTAAAACATCCCAAGGTGCTTCACGGGGCATTAGCAAACAAAATTTTACACCAAGGAGAGGTGATTAAAAGTTTGAATCAAACTGGCATTTGGAACAATTAGGATGCCTGCATTTCCCTACCAGTGTGCAACATGGAAATGTCTGTCCTTCCACTTGCTAAGAGTTTCTTTCACGAATTTAAATCATTTTTTTTGTGTAGCCAAATTTCCTTTTGGTACTGGATCATGGAATTTTACAGCACTGAAGATCATGCAGCATTTTGGTCCTGTGCCAGGCTCTGTAAAAGAGTTATCCACGAACTCTCATTCACCTACCCTTTCCCTGTGCCATTTTCAATTCTTATTTTTCAAATATTTATCCACCTCAAAAGCAAAGACAAATTTGTCTTCCGCCACTGTTTCTGGAAAGACAGCGCATGTTTTAATAATTCTCTGCAGATAACAAATATCAGCCCAAGAAGCTCGCCATTCATAATGTGAAGACATTAAATTGATGGACCACCTCATTGACCAGTGGAAATCCTTTTTCTTCCTCATATTCCTCATACCTGATGCCATCAGGTATCTGCTTAACTTTCTCTGTTCTGAGTTTAAAAACCAGAGGCCCAATTTAATTTCTCTGGTTTTGCCTCTTAACTAAGTCCTCCCCAGCCTTGCTTTTACTTCATAGTCTTCCTCAATAATTTGATAACTTTTTTTTTACCCATTCAAGGGAAGTGGGCTTCGCTGGCTAGGCCAGCATTTATTGCCTTTGTTCAGAGGGCATTTAAGAATCAACCACATTGCTATGGGTCTGGAGTCACATGACAGCCAGATCACTTAAGGACAGCAAATTTCCTTCCCTAAAGGGCATTAGTGAGCCAGATGGGTTTTTATGACAATCGGCAATGGTTTCATGGTCATCATTAAACTGTTAATTCCAGATTTTTACTGAATTCAAATTTCACCATCTGCCATGGCAGAATTCGAACCCAGGTCCCCAGAGCTTTACCCTGGGTCTCTGGAATACTAACCAAATAACAATACCACTATGATACAGCCTCCCCAACTTTTACTGGGGCATATTCCATGACAAGCAGGCGGCCTGCATTAACACACCCAAGCATCCATTTTTCACATGCCAATCCAGATATTAGGTTAGAAAAAAAATGAAAACCTTGTACAAGTCTCCAACGTCTCTGTGCTCATCCAATTCTGGCCTCTTGCGCATCTCCGATTTTAATCGCTCCAACATTGGTAGCCATGCCTTCAGCTGCCTAGGTCCTAAATTCCCTTCCTAAACCTCTCGACCTCCTCCTCAAAGTCACTCCTTAAAACCTACCTCTTTGCCCAAGCTTTTGATCGCCTGCCTTAACATCTCTTTGAGAGTCCCTGTATCAAATGTGTTTGATAGTATTCCTTGGGATGTTTTGCTAAATTTAAGGAGCAATATAAATGTAAGTTGCCGTTGTAGCCTCTCAGAGCAAAACTATTAAATTTGTTCAGTTGGTGGCTTCATTTCTTTTTGAATCTGAAAGCAAAAAATCCATGAGGGAATCAGCTGTCCATACCCAGTTTGGCCTACATGTAACTCCAATGCCACACTAACAGGGTTAACTCTTAACTGCCCTTTGAAATGGCCAAGCCACTTAGTCTTGCCAAACCTCTAATAGTGGTCTCAGGAAGCCCTTCACCATTTTCTCCACATAACGTGGGATGGGCAATACGAGTGCACCCACACCCACATCCCGAGGATGAATACAAAATATTACATCAGGACCACTGGAGTTGTGGACAGCTACCACCAAGCTTTTAAAATGAAATGCATATTTTTCTATAAGTTAGATTCTAGTCCTTAAAAGAACCAACAATCACCTTGAAACACATTTGTTTCAGTAGAATTGACTTGCAATATTCTAACATAAATCTATTCAGGGAACTGTTAAAAAATTTATTTACATTCAAATTCATCTGCCGTAATATATTTTAAGAACTTTCCTTTATGAAAATTGCTGTAATTTAATGGAACAGAAATGTTGGGGGTAATGATAAGCTGATCTTCCATCAGAGAAAGGAGTTACTAATTATTTGTTTCCATTGTTGAGGCGCACGAGAGCACTCGCAATCATTATGGTCTTTGATGTAGGTCTTAATTAACTTTCCGTTACCTAGGCAACAACGTCATGATGTAACAGTTGCCTTGACATAAACATTTCCTACTGATTTCTACCGCCCTTTTATATTGTGTGGAAAGAAACACTTCTCGAAGAGAAGCACACAGCGCATGCAAATTGCTGCATATTTAATCGTTTGAAGATGTTCCATGCCTTGACAGAATCATTGCCCTACTACATTCTGACAGCCTCTCTCAAAAAAGCCCACATAGGGAATTGCAAGCGCAAGTGCGTGGATGGGAATTAGCAGACTCTGAATCCCTGTCAATCCAGTACAACCTGGAAGGAATTTTCCATGACTCACCGCTAAAAAGTCCTATTTACACTTTGGACAATAAGGCCTTGTGAGAGACATGTTTTCAACATGTTCTGTGCTTTGGAGGCCATTAACCATTTCAGGTTTAACTGGGGGAGCGGTGATGTAGTGGTAATGTCACTGGACTAGTAATCCTGAGGTCCAGGCTAATATCCTTGGGACGTGGGTTTGAATTCCACCACACCACCTGGTGAGGCTTGAAATCAATTAATTAATAAATCTGGGATTGAAGGTTAAGCAGGAATCTGCCCCTGCAGCAGGCGGGCCTGAAAATTTGGTGGGTTGGCGTCGGGACCAATACTCGAAGCCTCCCTACCTCTACTGGAAGTTCTGGGAAGGAAGGCCCATGGTCAGCCTTCCCAACCCCCCTCCACTTGAGACCTTTAAGTGGCCAATTACTGACCACTTAAGAACCTCTTCCTGCCTCCACTGTAATCTTCCCAGGTCTAGGGCAGGCCTGCTGACATGTGGGCTGCACGACTGGTAAAACTGTATGGGCTTCATGTAAGCTAGAGATGGGGGGGGTGTTCCTCAATCTGCACATGATCCAGGGCATGGACTTGGGGTAGAGGGGTGGCAGCTGATAGCCAACCCCCTGACCTCCATGGTGCCTCCTCTCCCAGGATCCTCACTCCACGAGGCTTCCCCAACAGCACTTTTTCCTGGATCACTCTGCAATCCTGGGATTCAGCGGGGGGAGGGGGGATTGTTGTTCCAGCAACAGTCGCGGCCTGTTCCATGGCGCTGCCAAGTGCAAGAGCTGCCAGCTCTTGGCGAGCGGTATGTCGCACTCCAAGGTCCTCAATCGGAAGAAAGGCCCGCCGCTGTCCACTTAACTGCCTGATGGACTGAAGATACCATGGGCCTTCTCCCTCAGAGCCAGTGCGGGTGTCTCGCCAGTTTTTCAGGCAGCGCGCAAGACAGCCACTGAGAACGGAAGATTCTACCCCTAGTCTCAGTAATGGTGACCATGACAACTATCATTGATTGCTGTAAAAACCAATCTGGTTCACTAATTTCCTTTAGGGAAGGAAATCTGCCATCCTTACCTGGTCTGGCCTGTACGTGACTCCAGACCCACAGTAATGTGGTTGACTCTTAACTACCCTCTGCAATGGCTCAGCAAGCCACTCAGTTCAAGGGCAATTAGGGATGAGCAAGAAATGCTGCCTTGCCGGCGATGCCCACATCCTGTGAAAGAATAAAAACATCCCACAGAGACCGATTCAGCTAAAAGTGCTGAACTCCAATTGTTTGCTTCCTGAATGCCAGAATATATTCAGGACAAAGCCTTTTAAGAAGCATGAGTGCCAATCTTATAAGAACATGAGAAATAGGAGGAGGATACCTTGAGCCTACTTTGTCGTTCAATACAATCACAACTGATCTTTGGCTTCAACTCCACTTTCCTACCTATTCTCCATATCCCTTAAATCCTTGAGAGACCAAAAATCTGACTCATCCTTAATTTTATTCAATGATGGATGATTCACAGCCCTCAGGGGCAGAGAGTTCACACCCACTGAATGCAGAAATTTTCCTTTTCTCAGTTCTAAGTAATCAACCCTATTCGCTGAGATAGTGCCCCTACGTTTTAGATTCACCAGCTAGGTGAAACAACCTCACCATGTCTATCCTATCAAGTCCCATCAGAATCTTCTATGTTTGAATGAGATCACCTCACATTCTTCTAAACTCTATAGACCCAATTTACTCAATCGCTTATTATTGCACAACGCTCTCATTCCAGGAACCAATCTAGTGGTTTGGTGGACCGCCTCCAATGCAAGTATATCCTCCTTCCCTGACAAAAAAATTGTTTGGCTTCACAAGCTGAGTGAAGATCCCATCCTTGAGGAACACCTACCCTTCCTATTTTAATGTCCACATGAAAATATGTCCATTGATGATACATTATCCTCAATACTGGAATAGTGGCCTAGATTATGGCTTCTGGTCCTGTTCCGAGACTGGAATTCAAAGCTTGCTATGAGAAACTGTCACCAACTCAGTCAAGATTGAAATACATATGAACAAACAAATTAGGAGCAGGAGTAGGCCATTCGGCCCCTGGGGCTTACTCCGCCATTCACTAACATCATGGCTGATCTGATGGTAACCTCAGCTCCACTTCCCACCTTTGACTCTTCTGTTATTCAAGAATTTTCTGTTATTCAAGAACCTTAAAAATATTCATTGACCCTGCCTCCATCACTCTCTGGGGAAAGGAGTTCCAAAGACCTACAACCCTCAGAGAAAAAAATTTCTCCTCATCTCCATCTTAAGTGGGAGACCCCTTACTTTTAAACGGTGTCCCCTGGTTCTATAGTCTCTCCAACAAGGGGAAAACATCCTTTCAGCATCCACCCTGTCAAGTCCCCTCAGGATCTTGTATGTTTCATTATGATCATCTCTCTCATTTTCTAAACTCCAATGGATACAGGCCCAATCTGCCCAACATTTCCCCATAATATAAATCAACCTCACAACATAAGAAAGATTTAATTCAATGAATGTTATTTGTATTCTGTTTGTGTTCATTCCTATGCCTATGTTATTGTTGTGCAGAAATGTATGATCAAAATTTGAAACCCATCATTGACTAATTGCCCTTGTACGATAAGGGTAGCTCCTTTTCTCATGTACTTGTCTAGTTTCCTTTGGGAAGCATCTCAGCAATTTGCCTCGACCACTTCCTGTGTTAGTGAGATCCACATTCTAACCATCTCTGAGAAAAAATTTTTTCCTTATTTCCTTATTGGATTAAAGAGTAACTATCGTGTTTTTATGACCCATAGTTTTGGATTCTCCCGCAAGTGGAAACGTTCTCTCCATGTCTACTCTGTCCAACCTAGTTATCATTTTAAACACCTTGATCCCTTTCTGAAGAAAAACAGCCCAGCCTGTTCAATTTTTCCTGATAGTTGTCATTTTTTTTAAAGAAGATATTGGGCACAACTTTAGTCCAAGTGTGATAAAGGTTTGGAATGATCCGAAAATTGGAGTAGGAGAGGCAAAAAGTTCAATTGAGGTTGGATGCTGGGCTGAGAGAGTACCACAGAAAAGATCTTTGAGGGGCTGAATGGCCTTTTCCCGTTCCTCGGTCCTTTTCAGAGTGTCTTCCTCATTTCCTCTTGATACAGCTAGTAGTGATGGCAAGTGCTCAGAATTAGCAACCTTTCTGTGACATCTTTTGAATCTAAACAATAACCAAAGCACAGAACAACTCTGTTGCTCGGGTTTTAATAAAGTGTAGCTAGGGTTTTAATCAATCATGAAGGTGAGCATGTGACATTTGACACATCCACTTTAAATGTAAAGACACCCAACAGTGCAATTATGGATTGTGTCTTACCAAACTTGAGTTGTGTCTGGAGAGACCAGTTTAAGCTGTTTAACACTAGTTGGTTACTACAAGTCTCATACTGGTGGTGGGAGCAATTTAAGGAGATGAATTAAGAGGATTATACAGCAAGTATTCTGTCTTAAATGTGCTTTTTCTGAGACCTATTAGGACTAATACATTAAATAAGCTCAGTAACAACACTAAGAAAAGTGCATCTTTAGCAAAGAAACAAATTACTCCCAGAGGCTAAGTAATTTTTTAAAAATTCTACCAAAAAAATTAATGTTTGAAGATTTCCCATCAGTGCCTTGATGCCAAGCCCCTCCTGACCCCCGACTGCCCCCTGCTTTGGCCCCCCCCGAGTCCAACTGCAGAAAATTCACTTTTGCCAATGGACTAATGCCCAGGATGATAAACTTGAACTCATCCAAAGCTCTGCTGCCCGTATCCTAACTTGCAGCAGGTCCCATTCACCCATCACCCCTACATTTGCTGAGGTACATTGCCTCACAGTCTGAAAATGCCTTGATTATAAAATTCTCTTTCTCGTTTTCAAATTCCTCCATGACTTCACCCCTCCCTATCTCTACGACCCCCTTCCAGCCCATAATCCTCCGAGATCACTGAGCTTCTCTAATTTTAGCTTCTTTCACATCCCAGGTTTTAATGGCTACGCCTTCAGCCGCCCAAGCCCTAAAGTTCCTGAATTTCCTCTTTAATCCTTTCTGCCTCTCTACCCTCCTTTGACAGGTTCCTTAAAACATATCTGTTTGACCAAAGTTTCGTCCTCGTATCTCCTAATATGGTTTCCTGTAAAATCTTGCTTAATAACATTCCTCTGAAGGTCTTTGGGACATTTTACAACATTAAAGGTGCTATATAAATGCAAGCTTCCATTGTAATAATGAATTGTGAATTTTCATACACAAAGCTTTAAAGGTGGCAGGCAGCTCAGGTTGAGAAGGCTGTTAAAAAGCAATTCTAAATAGAGGTATAAGAGTATAAAAACAAGGAAGTTATATTAACTATCATAAAAGACTAGTTAGGCCCCAGCTGAAATACCATGTCCACTTCTGGGCACCACGTTTTAGGAAGGATGTCAAATCCGAGGAGCATTATTAGAATGGTAACCAGGAATGAGGGACTTCAGTTAGCTCGAGTGACTAGAGATTGTTCTCCTTGGAGCAGAGAAAGTTATGGGGAGATCTGGTGGAGGTGTTTAAAATTACGAGGCTTGCAATGGAGTAAATTAGAAGAGAATGTTTCCAATGATTGAAGGGTCAGTCACCAGAGGACACAGGTTTAACATAATTGGCCAAAGAACCAGGGGCAATATGAAGAAAATACGCACATAGCAAGTTATGATCACTTCCCCTGTACCCCCATTAAAACAGTACCTCTAATTTATATTGCCTCTCCTCATTCTTCCTATCAAAACTAGGGGAGAAAAATTTGTAATCCCCAATGTGGTACATCCTAAGGAGGACTGGAACATTATGGCTAGAGCCTCCGCAATTTCAACCATTTCTTCTTTCAATAATCTGCGATGGATCCCATTTGGGCTGGGTGACTGTTCCACTTTGAGTACCAAATATAAAATATAAAATATAAAATATATTAAATATAAAAGCGAAATACTACAGATGCTGGAAATCTTAAATAAGAACAAAAAATGCTGAAAAAACTCAGCAGGTCTGGCAGCATCTGTGGAGTTAACGCTTTGAGACAATATGACTCTTCTTCAGAACTAAAGAGAAGAACCTTTTAAGTAACTCTTTTTTCACTTATTTTGATCAAATCCAATCTCTACTTCCTCCTCCTTTAACGTGATTTTGGAAGTGTTTTCTTGTTTGCAAAGATGCAAAGTACCTGTACTCACTTAGTTCTTCAGCTATGCCTCTGCTTTCACAAGGTCATTTCCTATTAGGTTGCCAATAGGCCCGCACTACCTTTGACTACCCATCTTCTATTTATACTCTTATAAAGAGACTTCAGCATAGTGGTATTGTCACTGGACTAGGATTCCAGGATAATACTCTGTGGACCCGGATTCAAATCTCACCATGATAGGTGGTGAAATTTGGATCCAATAAAAATCTGGAATTAAAACTCTAATGATGACCATTAAACCATTGTCAATTATTGTAAAAACCCATCTGGTTCACTAATGCCCTTTTGGAAAAGAAATCTGCTGTCCTCTTGGTCTGCCCTACATGTGACTCCAGACCCACAGCAATGGGCCTTAGGGAAGGGCAATAAATGCTGGCCTAGCCAGTGACGACCATATCCCATGAACAAATAAATAAAAATAAAAAAAAAACTTCTGATTTATTCTCATATTCTTTGGCCCTCTTCCTTTTTCAGTTCTTCTCTGTACTTTCTGTATTTACACTACATGATAGCTTCCACATGTCAGATTAAACAAGGGCTAACACCATGTCCGAGGAGAACCTTGCCATCAAAAATGTCAAATTATGAAATATGGTTAGACTTCACTCCATATGAGTTTTCAGATCCAGGGAAATATGCAATGAACCCAAGAGTCTCACTGAACCAACCCATCCATTATGAAGGGTTTGTGATGTATAGAAAAATCAATCCAATAATTATATTTTTCTGCACAAGGTATTGCAGCCGAGTTGATGTAGGTGGACTGTTACAATCAATATTTCACATTAGTGCGAGTTTATATTGTTTCTGGAGTAACAAACACGTAGTAAACTGCCCAAACCTCAAACACAGAAAGTGTTCTACACTGGAATGAGGGTTTTCTGCCCTACATCCTCTTTTGAAGGCACTGACTTTTATTGGGGTATAATTGCTCAGATACTGGTAGCCTTGTAATGCTTCACCCAGGCTGATCTTCATAAGCAAGCCTAAACTATGAGGGCTAGAAATTTGGCTCATGCAGAGGCATAATACAGATCGTATCATCAACTGTCCATTATATGCAGTGCCTGAGATTTAATTTAATTGACTGTTGTGGAGCTAAACATCACGTTCTGTAGCATGGGAGACCGATCCAATAACTCGGTCTGCACCACTGCCCAACACAAATTTCTAGCCCTGAAAGTTAACAATGGGAGTTGCCAATCTTCCAGGATTGTCCTGGATTCTCAAGGAATTACAGATTAAATTCCTGGACGTTGCAGTGAGTAAACTGGGGAGGTAAAAAAATAAATTGAGCATTTTCTTTCAGCACTTTTAGTTATCAGCTCTTAAAATATTGGAGGACAGAGACTTTAAAAAGGTTACTGGACATCCAACTAAGTGTAAAAGAGTATGGTTTCTTTCAGAACGCCGTGAGGATGAACGGCCAATGACGGGAGAGGGGGTGGTGCTGGTGGTGGGGGTGGATGGGGCAGGAGGGAAGCATTTGGATACTGGAGGTCCCAAGGTGAAAACGCCAGGAATAGGTTCAATTAAAGCTAGCAGCCATAGATACTTCCTCACTAGACCTTTTAGACTGGTGGGGGGTGGGAGGGTGGGGTGGGGGGGGTGGATTAGGTGGTAGAGTAGTTGTAATGTATTTCGACTAGTAATCCAGGGGCACAGCGTTAATGCTCTAGGTCCGAATCCCACCATAGCAGCTGGTGGAATTTAAATTCAATTAATAAATCTGGAGTATAAAGCTAGTCTCAGTCATGGTGACCATGACAACCATCATAGATTGTTGTCAAAATCCATCTGGTTCATTAATGTTCTTTAGGAAAGGGAATCTGCCATCCTTACATGGTCCAGCATATATGTGACTCCAGACCCACAGCAATGTGGTTGACTTTTAACTGTCCTCTGAAATGGCCTAGCAAGCCACTCATTTCAAGGGCAATTAGGGATGGGCAACAAATACTGGCCAGTGATACCCACATCCCATGAAAGAATTTTAAAAATTATGTGCTGTGCAGTGGAAATCACCTGTTAGCCATTACATGTATCTGTTTTTCACCTCTGAAGGTAATTTGGTTTTTATTATTAATTCATGAGATCTGAGCATTACTGGCAAGACCAGCATTTATTGCCCATCCCTAATTGCCCTTAAGAAGGTGATGGTGAGCTGCCGCCTTGAACTGCTGCAGTCTGTGGGGTGAAGGTGCTCCCAATGTGCTGCTAGGGAGTTCCAGAACTTTGACCAATTTTTAACAATGAAGGGTATATTTGCACATCAGAATGGTGTGTGCCTTGCAGCTGGTGGCATTCCCATGCATCTGCTGCCCTTGTCCTTTTAGGCAGGAGAGGTTGTGGGTTTGGAAGGAGCTGCTGAAAGAACCTTGGTGATACACATTGCTGCCACTGTGCACTGGTGATGGAGGGAGTGAATATTTAAGGTGGTCAATGGAATGCCAAACCTAGAGGGCTGCTTTGCCCTGAATGGTGTCGAGCTTCTTGAGTTGGAGCCGCACTCATCCAGGTAAATGAAGAGTGAAGCAACCCCACAACCAATGGATCATATCAAAGCTCTGCTGCCACAACTAGTCACAAATGGTGGTGGACAATTAAACAACTAACAGGAGGAGCTGGCTCCACCAAAATCCCTATCCTCAATGATGGGGGAGCCCAGCACATCAGTGAAAAAGACAAACCTGAAGCATTTGCAACCATCTTCAGAACTGCCAAGTGGATGATTCATCTCAGCCTCTTCCATCACGGATGCCTATCTTCAGCCAATTCAATTCATTCCACCTGATATCAAGCACTGGCTAAAGGCCCTGGATACTGCAAGGCTATGAGCCCTGATAACATCCCAGCTTGAAGTCTTCTGCATCAGAGCAGCCTCTACCAGGCCATTCCAGTACATCTACAACACGAGCATCTACCTGACAGGTATGTCCTGTCCACAAAAAGAACAAATCCAATCTGGCCAATTACCACCCCAACGGTCTCCTCTCAAATCATCAGCAAAGTAATGGAAGGTGTCGGCAACAGTGCCTTGAGATCAAGAGAAGTCACACTCATCTCACAGCACTGGGGCAAATTATAGTGATCAGACTGCAACCACAGCAACGATTGATTAACAGAAGACAGAATGGAGTTAAAATCCATGGCTACACGTTACTTGGACAAGTGAACCCAAATTGAGCCTGCAGTAGGGGTGAAAAGCATCAAAATTCGAAATTATCCAATTTATTCAGCGTTGATCCAATTTTTGTTCAATTCAATTTACCTATAATTTTTAAGAAAAATGTAACACACTGCATGTTATCCAGGATATTTTGACATTTTTAGTTTAGCTAGTTTAGCTAGTAACATATGGGACTATTGCAAACCCTTACACCCTCGAGGAAACCCTACTCACTGGAAATGTGGACTGGGTGCTAGAATGTTGTAGCCGTTCTTCTGACCTGCACACCCTGCGTTCATAGGGATCATTCTCACTGCTCCAATTGCTACCATGCAGGCAACATTCATAGATTCACACTTTTAATTGGACGTCACAGGGTTGCATTAAGAGGTATTCACAATTTTCTCTACTCCTTAGCCAGGCAACAAGTTAGCCAAGTGAGATTCTAGCTGCCATCACAACTCCATTCAGTAATTCAGAGTTAGCATCAAACCTAGGACCTTCCTTGAAAGATAGATCAAGGTTGCATTTATATAGCACCTTTCACATCCACAGGACAATGCATGGCACTATACAGCGAAATGGCACTTTTCACATATTGGGAATCATGGCAGCCAATTTCCCCTCAGCAAGGTTCCCCACAAATTGCATTGAGATAAATAGCCAGATAATCTGCTGCAGTGATGTGGGATGAGTGATCAATGTCAGCCAGGGCTCCTGCCATGCTGTTCTTTGAATAACGCCATTGCGGATTTAACATGAATCGCAGAGAGTAGACGATGCCTTGATTTAACATCTCATTTAAACAATGGCACCTCCGACAGCACAGTACTGCACTGGAGCATCAGCCTTGATTATGTGCTGAATGGGGCTTGAACCCATAACCAGATGACACAGAGTCTTCCATTGCCACCAAACTGAGCCAGGGCTGACACCTAAATCTGTGCGCCTCATGTCTCAGTGTCTGATTTGCCTCACTCTTTTATCCCATAGAGACAATGCCCTCCAGCTCCCTCAGTGCCCTGGTAAGTGAAGACATCGTCCAGTAGAAAACAAAGCTACACAACCAAGTCTGAGTCTGGCCAGTGTGGCAGTCTGATGAGTGGCAAAATGGCACCACTTCAAGCTTGCACTTAATATATTCTTTTACTAACATCTGAGATATATATTATGTTTTCACCAGTTTACACAATTTGCATACTGTTCCATTTGAGCATATATATATAAATTCAAATCCAATCAGAATATTAAAAAGCTTTGTGTTAATAGAGCTGACGATTTGATTGACTAACTCCTTCACGCACAATGTTCCTTTGTGTGTTCCTAGTATCCAGCTTTAGTTAATGAGTAATCAGTGGGTGAATTCACAGCAGTCTAATTATTCATGCATCAGAACCTAGGAACACAATACATTTATTAAAACTAACCCATCTGCCAACCCAGCTATCCAGTCAAAGGTCTGGCTGCTGGGGTTAAAGCCCTCACCCATAATGATGCTAATTATCTTCATTCTCTCCTGCCGTGATTATCTCGCAATTCAATGCAATCCTCTCTGAAGCAGATGTCATCATTTTTTCCACAGAGACGCAATCGCACCAGGACTCTGCAACAAAGACTAATCTTAGCTTCCCTTTTTTTTTCCGAGGGACTGTGAATCTGGGCTCCCACCAACTGAAACAAACCGAAATTTTATTTCAGGGATGCGGGACGGAGAGAGAAAAACACAGAGTGTGTGTCTGCGAAAACGCTGCTTCCCATTAATCGATTTAATGCAAACATACTTGAGTACAATGTAGTTGGGGGGGGGGGGGGGGGGGGGCGGTGGAAGTAGCATATTCCTGATCTACATATGTTTAATTTGCTGTCAACGATCTGTGACAATTTCTCTGGTGTGGCTTTCACTTTACTGTGAAGATTACTGACCCGTGATTCATCTCATGTCGGTCCCCAAATCGTAACTTGTTAAATTTTCACATTTTGGTGCAAATCATTATTCAGCCAGGCTTGGAATTTGGAATACTATGGTGTGTAATTCCAGCCTCTAATCCTCGCACAATGTCTCGCACGCATTATTTTTTAAAGAAATCTGTTCACGTCTGAGGAGTTTTTACAACTGATAATATTAAATTTAATGCTAACCCTTTTTCCCAGCCTGCTCTCATTTCTTTTTAATTGCTTCCCTCCCCAGCACCACCCCCCCAACCCCCCTTCTCGGTTTTTCACTTCCGCTAGATGAGCTGACTCTTTCTTGCCAGTCTGTAAGGTGCTAGGCGGGATTTGTTCACCCGTGCCTCACTCAAATAACTAATTCTTCATCCGTCAGCCGAATGTGGGCTATTTAACCACGCGAGGAAGCACAGTAGATACGAGCTCTGCCGGGGGGAGGGGTCCCTTTCCAGTGGGGTTGCTGGACAGCAGTCTGGAGTAGGAAACCACACACCACCCAGCCCGCTATCCCACATCAGAGGCATCCAAATGCAACGCCCCAATTGCCATCTCCCCAGATAAGGTCAGTTGACTCAGCACAACCCGGGGCTTAGTCCTTTCTGGTCTCCCATTGCGCCACCTATTTTTTTATATGCCACACACAAGTTCTTGTGATCCCACGTAGTAATCTGGTTTGTCCTGAGGGATGTTGGATTGATGGAGAAACAAAATAGTCTGGCAAAATTTCCATTAACGTCGCCTGTTCGGCTTCGGTGACAAAGTCAATCACGCAGACCACAAATTCCATCATCAAAACATGTCATGGCTCCCTTCCCTGCCACCCCAGGTTTAAATGCATCACATAAGCTTATACAATGTAGACCGTCAACAACAAATTACAGTTAAACTGTGCATTTATCAAGCAAAAATAGGTATCAACCCAAAGAAGGGGACGTAACAATTTTCATATAAATGTGGATAAGCTTCTTAATCTTTAGTTTCTCCGCTCTAAGCGGAAAATCCGTCATGTACTGCTTCTGGTTTTCATCCGTATCCGAGGTGGTGTGTGCGTAATTGTCTGAGGTGTATCTGGGGTACTAATTCACCCCCAGTGCGCAGTCAGCGGCAGAGGCGCCAGGATCTTAGGAGGTGAACTTCAGGCCTCCTCCAGAGTGCAGGACACATCCATCGTGCAGTCCCAAGAGCCTTTGATCAGAGGCAGCAGACAGCGCTGCTCCCAGGGGCCAACCAGTAGGAGTTGTTGCTTCACTGACACAGTGAGAGAAGCGCCACACTCCATAAGGCTCCCTAGGATAACCCTCTCAGCACCAATATAAAAGCGCTTAATTTACAAGGGTTACTGGTAAATTCGGAGCCCCGGGGAGCCAAGAACTCCCAATATCACGGGTATTTCGGGATGGCAGTTATACTGCAAGTCTCGCGGGATGTCAATCCAAAAGTGTAGCACAATCAGATCCTAGACAGTTGCAAAATATCTTGAAGTGCTTGACAAGGGTGGGGGGGGGGGATTGGACAGAAAGCAACAGTGGGCGGAGCAGTTAAAAGAGGAGTTTTTAAGCATTGAGAGAGATACAGCAAAGTGTAAGGGAATCCCTGAAGGGCAGGGATGTAATCCTTGAAGGTTCTGTTCAGTTGGAATTGGGAGCCTTTTGGGCCTAGTGCGAAGAACAGCAGGTGGAAACCAGGACACAAGGCAGAAGGTGGCTGTGGAGGTAGACTGGCAGTAAGCTGTTTCAAGGCATCACCAGTGAGAGCAGCCTGCAATGGGTCTTGCTTCAATGGCTACAGTGTAACTCCAGCTCAGCTACATTTTTAAAATTTCCCATTGGTGGTTACTTTGAAACTTTCCATGGAAGCTTTTGAACATTAAAAGAGAACAGACATTCCTGTTCACTTCATCTTAATGCCACAAACAAGTGACCAAGGGAGCAGAGGTCTGTGCATAGATCCAAGATTACATGCACACAGCTCCTTTATAGCTAAATTATTGGCACCTGAATAGAATTAGTAGTATAACTGTAGATTGTACATCACACTTCCAAAGTACCAGTCTGAGACTGGTAGCTGCAGTATAAATGCAGCCTATAACAATTCATTGCAAACATTTTCAATTTACGTGAACTGAATTCCACTCCTACAAATTGAATATCTTGATGCTGTAAATTCCCTTTTAGATGATCGCCTCTTGCCCAGACTGAACATTTCACTATATTTACAGTCCATATTATACTAATCCCTTTCCTACTGCAGTGTTGTAGTTACTTTCAGGACTTTCAATCAACCTTCAAGTTGAAATTATAAGGACAAAGTTCACATGTTAAACTTCTTTTGATAGCAGCTCAAAGTGTCATCTACCAATTGCCACCCTCTCTTTTTGCTTTTGGTCAGTCCTGTAAAGAGTTTTTTTTTCTCCTGCCTGGCTGTCAACCAAAACATTAATCTACATTTCTTTCAAATGCTGTGTGTTTGCAGTACTTTCTATTTTTATTTCCAATTTTCAATCTTCATAGTTTTCCCTCTTGTAGCTTTACTGTTGGAATAGAGACAGATAACACAAATACTTATGATAATAATATACATTTCATACACCCCGAATGCAGCAACTAGGCATCTCTCTCAGACAGTGAAAGAATAACTATCTATTTTTCTTTCATTATTCCACCTCCAGAACACTGCTCTGGTAAAATCCCACTATAATTTTCACTTTCTTCCTGTCCTAATTTGTCAATTTACACTTTACATAACAAAATGCTCGTGATGGAAAAATCTATTCACCAGGTAAAGAGACTTCTTCCTCCTCCTCCATCCCAGAGTATTTGTCTCACTAATTCTTACACAAAATCTCCCCCTCATCATACAGGTCAACGAGTGCCACCAGACATCCATGTGGTTTCAAATCCTCCATGTGCCCCACCCCCTCCCCCTCAACAACACCATTCAACGTGGCAGACCAGCTAGTAGAGAGAGATGTTAGTGGACAACTCCACAAGCACCTGTACTCATTTGCACCCGACCTTTCTTTTCTGTGATGGCTACTATCCATCCACATCCTCTCCAACACAGCTCAATCTCCTTAACTGTACATTCTCCCTGTCCCTAACCTTACACAGGTAAAGGAAGCAACTTATTGGAATTGGTTAAGTATCATGGGTATGGGAATGGATGGTACACTCTGCCCGACACTTGGCTTCCTCTAACCTGAAGCTTTAGGGGAGGTGGTGCTGTAGTCGTATTGTCACTAGGCTAGTAATCCAGAGACCCAGGGTAATGGTCTGGGGACCTGGGTTTGAATCCCACCACAGCAGATAGTGGAATATGAATTTAAAGTCTAATGATAACCATGAAGCCACTGTTGATTGTCATAAAAACCCATCTGGTTTACTAATGTCCTTTAGGGGGAGGAAATCTGCTGTCCTTACCTGGTCTGCCCGACATGTGACTCCAGACCCAGCAATGTGGTCGACTCTTTTAAAAAAGCCCTCTGAACAAGGGCAATTAGGGATGGGTAATAAATGCTGGCCTAGCCAGCAATGCCCACATCCCACGAATGAATAAAAAAGCTAGTTGATACCAAAACCGTTTACAACTCAGTCCTAATTAGCACGTATTTCTTATTTGCTCTGTGCACATTTTGTGGTCCTGGAGGTTTGGAAAGGGCTGCTTTAGCACTGTTGCCTCACTGGTAGATAAACCCTAATTCAGAATGCCAAAATATGTTTGCCTCAGCAACTCGGAATATATGCAAGTTAATAAAACAAGTATTTAAATTTACTGTGAAATCAGGGCCAATTTTTAAGGATCCATACAGCTCAAGAAGACAAAGAATATGGACACTTTCATTATAGGCTGCATTGTTTGGTTCGAACTTTCAATAACAACAAAAACCAACACCAACAGCAACTTGTGCCAATTTACGTGAATTATCCCAGCTTCATCATGGCGGCAGAGAATAAGATGATGAGGAGGATCTGCAAAATGTGTTGTGGGAACAAATTGAAAGCAGCAATACATCTTACAAATATCCCCTAAAAGGCTCACTGACAAGAAGATTTTGCCTCAATATGGAGTTTTCAATTAGGGTCATTGACTGTTCTTCAGATTCGCCTGAAACGACTGGTCACCAAGTAGAGCAGCAAGAACAGTGCAAAATCCTTAAATATAGTCTTGACGTTATTCACTTAAGGGGCAATTTTAACCATGCCTGCTGAGTGCAAACTGGGCTGGCAGTTAAAATCGCGGAGGGGCTCATCTGCCAATGTCCCACACCAGTTTTACGGGCTTTGATCTTATCCTGCTCTTTTGAAAGGCACAAGGGAATCCCACTCGAATCCAGCCAGGTCATTTGTTAAATATAGAGATTGGGTTCTGATTATGTCATTAGGGTATTGACCTGCTGCTTTAACTTTGGGCCACAGCAGGGGATCAATTGCAAGTTTCAAGAGAAGTCTTGGCCAGAAGAACCCCAAACAGGTATGTTTCTTTTGACTTGCATAAAGAAAACTTAGATCTTCCCTGCCGGGTTGTTGCCCCACCACTGATTGCACCTGCTAAAGACCCTCTCTCCACGGCTTATCTGAGTGCCCGGCACCTTTCTTTCTGTCCTAAAGAATGATAGATAGGTAATACAGAAAGAGGCTGCTAGATAGATAGAGAGCAAGAAAGATAAAGCTATAGATGGATAGAAGAGAGCACACATCCATAAATGGGTGCCCTTTCAACTCAAATGTTCATGAAGCTAATTAAGTACATAAAAAGTATAACCATACACTTGAAAGGGGGTGGGAAACTATTCACCTTCACAGTAAAATTTATCCTGTCTTTTACACTTGTCTTATGAAAGTCTTTCTAACAAATTAATCCTCCACTCAACCTCCTCAGATCAGCACCAAGGTCAGCTCCTTTTGATCAGTCACTGCTTGAGGTTCTCTCCATCATCCACAGAACAGGCGATTACAGGCTGCTCTTAGCAATCACTTAATCAAAAAGCCCCCGAACATTACTTAGCTCTAAGTTCCGGTCCTTTAATCTCCGGAGGGCATGGGCAGATTGCAGTCCCTCTTCTTCAGAAAATGAGAAACACTTCTAAAGGAATGGGAATCCTTGGTGGATGGGATGTCGGAAATTATTGCTGGGATTGTACCTATTGGTAACCTCGAATGCCTGAGTATGCAGGACTAGTGAGCAGTCAGCTCACTAATGCGTTGTGATATAAGAGCGACTGTCATGTGTCCACAGACTGGAAGACCTAGTGATTGTGTGAAGTACTGACTGGTAATTGCTATGCTCCTTACTGGAAAAATTGTGGCATTTTACCAAACAATTCTCCTCAAATTCCCTGTCTCTTTCCTCTCCAGGGCTTTTCCTTTTGCACTCATGAAGACAAATGTAAGAATACCAAATTTCAAAGGAAACAACCAATTTATACAGCATGAGAAGGGGTGCTGATTGGTTGGCAAATTGGCTCTGATTGGTTGAGACATTGCCATGATGAATGCACCAGAGAGTGATTGCTTTTGTTTATTCAAATAAGGTGCAACATTTGCACCTTTGACATTGGCTCCACTCCCTCCACGTCACCAGCTGGGAAGCATGCATAATTTCTGGTCCCTTTACTGTGCTCACACCAGAGTAAAGGCTTCCTTTTAAGGATTTCTGGCCAAGTGGTATATCCAATATTATAGAACTTGAATAATGCTGCACAGATTTCATCTGATTGACAGATTTTTATCCACGCCAAGCCAATATTATTTTATCATCTAGTCAATTAATTCAATCAATCACTTTCTTTTGATAATTCATTTGTTACCTGACAGAATTCCTCCATTCTGACTTTTAAAAAATATCATCCTTGAAAATTAGGTAAGTGTTACATGGAATTCATATTGGCCAATGTTTCAGGGCTCTTCTGAGGGTGTTGCTGAGTTAAGGCTGTGATCAATTGAGCCACACTGACAAGACAGGCTGCAGGTTTGTTTCTAAATCTGTGCTGAGCTGATGTTTGGGTCCCTGTTTTGGTTATTCATTTTTAAAATATTAGTATACAAAAGGTGGACAAGACTGGCAATACACTCCCATCTGACAGCAACTTGTGTTAAGTCTTTCATGGACACATGCTGTTAATTGACTTTGTTCTTTGCCCAGCATATAAAAAGAGGAGTCAAAATCTGAGATGGTCTGAGAGAAACCATTATTCATTTGGGTATAATTCCAGAATAAAAGGGCAGCCACAGAAAGTGAATACAACTCACACATGATACTGACAGGGGCACAGGATGTGTGTGCCAGTGACAGCTTTTGATTGGTATGTGTTACCATGTGCTTAATTCAAAACCTGCATCAGAGTCAGCCCAGTACCCGCATCTTTAGTGTCACTCAACATGCCCACACTTCTTTGCTCATGCCAAAATCTTATCTTCTCAATGATTTTTACCTCACCAGAATGTTCAGATCTAAGACTGAAATACTGTTCTCACATGACTCAGGGTATTTCTGCATATAATTTTCTCACACCCTTGACAAAATACAAAGAGTAGAATATAAATGTAATCAATCCCTCCCACGCATCTAGCTATCGGCCTCACTCTCCCAATTACGACCTTTCTGACCGTTCTTTATTGGTGCCACCCAATGTAGAACTAAGTCAGGCCCACAAGGTACCAGGTTCATTTCCCTGTTCGTGCTGACCGAGCCAATCTCAGTTGGGTTGACAGTAAGACTACGGCAACTAGCCTCTGCTGTAGGAAAGCTACTTCATTAAGTTGGGCAATGTGAGCCAGAGCTTGCCAAGGACTGCTGATGGAATTTGCACATGACTGATGTCAGCAGTGATATCCCCACAGTCGAGCAGCCTGCCAGTCCAGGTTCACAAATAACAAACTCTCCTTTGGATCTGGTGCAGGACCCAGTACAAGTCTGTTGATTCGGGAGAGAACAGTAGAAAGGGGAGTTGTTTTTCTGAAAGGAAAGTACAGCATTGACAGTAGTTTATATTATTACAACAGGGTCATTGTGTAGTGACACTTCATCAATAGATCGTCTTGTTTGAAATTCAAATTCCCTGTAGTACAGGGTGGAGCTTCTGGTCAGCCAAAATTAAACTCTGAGAGTTTAAAAACTCTTCATTGGGAATCGATTGAGAACGGGTTCTGTTTGAATTAAGGTCACTGTTAACTGACATCAAAGGTGTATTCTTAACTAATCTCAGCTGTGAGCAATCCCAGTCTGACAGCTACCCATTTAATCAACTCACTGGGGTGTGAATAGATGTGGGATATTAGGTAAAACCTTCCATTGGTCTTTGCAAACCTGACCCGCTGGATACCCTCAATTCTTTTGGTGCCAGTTCATGCTACAAATAAACATACAAAAGTGCCAGACAGGAACAAACCAGCTGGTCCATCTAGCCTGCCCTCACATGTCTCAAGCTTCACAATACAGACACTCCCTACCCACCTGGAGTTAAGTGCTCTCCTGGGAGAGATAAAAAAAAATTAAAAACTCAATTAGTAATGCAGGTCTAGTTTCTACTTCACCATTCAATGAATTAAAAAAAACATTTTTGGCATTCTAAAAGCAATGAAAAGGTATACTTATACACAGCTTTCACACCCCAAAGCCAATTTCCACAGGGAGCATGGATACCAAGCAGGAGATAAGAGAGAAGCTGGAGAAGATCATGGGAAAGCACAGGGGACGTACCAAGGAGGCTTTTGAAAGTGGGCAGAGAAATAGCAAGGGAGACAGCTCTAGGACGTAGGACCTGAGTGCAAAACACACACATCATCCCCAGTATAATGGCAGACAATATCAACTTAATTTTCATTGTTGAGTCTTGTATAGGCATGAGTTATCCAAAGCCCCAGAATTTTCCTCAAGACATTTGTTATTCTTTGACCTTTACACTCATCAAGAAGATATAGAATCACAGAATGGAAGGAAGCCATTCGGCCCATTAATGCTGTGCCACTTCTTGCTCACACTATTAAAGCGGTGAATTCCCAATCACAACAACTTGCCGCATAAAATAAACTCTTACCCTCTGGTTCTTTTGAAAATTACATTAAATCTGCGTCCTCTGGTTCCCAATCTTCCCGCTACTGGAAATAGTTTTTCCCTATTTATTCCATCAAGACCCTTCATGGTTTTGAATGCCTCTATCTAGTCTCCCTTTAACCTTCTTTGCTCCAAGGAGAACAATCCTAAATTCCCTGGGCATCACAGAGTTGTCAATGAACTTCGCTTCCACTTTGCTTCCCTTGAATGATACAGTGTTAGGATCAACCACTCCCAAATCAGTTATAGCACCGTCAGATGACTAATGACTAATACATTGCCCGGTCTCAGACAAAATGTCCCTCCTCCGCCAGAGTGAAGTTATTGTTTAAGTTGAAGATAATGTGGTGCAGTGTGAACATGCAACCTGCCAGAAACACTTCACTTTAGATCCCAACAGCCAGGAAAAGGATTTTCATCCCCCAGTGTGAACTGCATTGAAATCAAATCCTAGAAGTAAAAGGGCAGATGACAAACATATTGCACCATTCACAGCACAGCTTTTTTTCAAAAAAAGAGAAAAGGACTTTTAAAAGTTCGAATGAACTCTACCAACATTTTTGTTTATTTCTAGCTATTACATTTTTGAAGAAATGTAATATAAATAGTGAGTGAAGATGTCATCCATGGAGTCTTGTGTAGGAGTTGCTAAGTCCAGTACATTGAAAAAAAAAATTATGAGTAAAGATGGTTATTAACCTGCTGAGCTTCTGCAATTGCATCATGTTTTTAATCTATTAAATTATCTCTGTTAAATAGTCAACCATCATAAGTCTCCCAGACCCATTTCTCCCAATGCTGTCACCAGCATTCACTGTTTAAGGAGCAATATCTCATTTTAAAGTTAACCAAAGATGCTAAACAAAATCATTTGTTTAATTTCTTTTTCTTCCAGTTTCTTTTCCTTTGACAGCACAGTTGTTCAGCTTAGATGAAGCTGGAACATCAGTTCTACAGTCGAATGTTTATTAGCACCCATAATGAAAAGGAATACCAGCTGTGGCTCAGTTGGTAGCAGTCTCACCTCTTGAGTCAGAAGATTGTGGGTTCAAATCCCACTCCAGAAACTTAAGAGAAAAAAAATCTAGGTTACACTCCAGTGCAGCATTGTAGGAATGCAGCACCAGTGTCTTTTGGCTGAGCTGTTAAACCAAGAGATGTCTGCTCTCTCAGGTGGATGCAAAAGAACCCTTTGACACTATTTCAAAGAACAGGGGAGCTAACCCTTGTTTCCTGGCCAATATTTATCCCTCAGTCAACATCACAAAAACAGATTATCTGGTCATTATGATATTGTTGTTTGTGGGAGCTTGCAGTGCACAAACTGGCTGCATTACAACAATGACTACATTTCAAAAGTACTTAATTGGCTGTAAAGTGCTTTGGTTCATGCTTAAATCATGAAAGGCTATATAAATGCAAATCCTTCCTTTCCTTTTAATGCTTTAGTTGATATGCAGCTCAGCAAAATAATTGAAGTTTCATAGGAAACAACAGCACACATTAGTGTTGGGATCAGCAACGTCATGTATGTCAGGACATTCAAAATTCTTGGCATATAATGAATTACTTTAAAGTGCAGTTGTTATGAATGTGAACATGACAACTCTTATAGCGCACAGCAAGGTGCAGCAAACAGCAATTAAATAATTGAACAGTTAACAACAACAACTTGTATTTATATAGCTTTTTTAACATATTGGACAGACTGGGCTTGCTTCCACTGGAGTTTAGAAGAGGGGTGATTTCATTGAAGTATACAAGATCCTGAACAGAATAGAATTAGAGGCTGCTCTTATAGGACAGGAATGAGGAGAATTTTTTTCTCTCAGACAATTGTGCGACTTTGCAATTCTCTGCCTCAGAAGGTGGTGGAGGCGGGGTCAGTGAATATTTTTAAAGGCAGAGGTAGATAGATTCTTGTTAGGCAAGGGAATCAAAGGTTTTCAGGGGTAGATGGGAATGTGGAATTCAAAACACAAGCAGATCAACCATCATCTTATTAAATAGCAGAGCAAGCTAGAGTGGTCAAATGGCCTACTCCTGTTCCAATTTTTTACTTCTACTTCACGGGAGCTTTATCAAACAAAATTTAACAGCTAGCCACACGAGGACGGGTGATTTAGCAGAAGAACCAAAAGCAACATATGAAGACTATTTTTTAAATCTACAAGGTGCTGTCTGTAAGGGCAGTGGACATGGACACAACAGTAACTTGCAAAAGAAAATTGGGTAAATATTTGAATGGAAAACATTTACATGGCTATGGGAAAAGAGCAGGGTGTAGTGGGACTAATTGGGTAGCTCTTTCAAAGAGCCAGCACAGACATGATGGACTGAATGGCCTCCTCAAGGGGTGTACGATTCTATGAAGTGGTCGGAATGTGTTTCAGTGAAATGCAGACACATCATTTATAATCACATGGCAGTTTGAGAATCTAGAAGTGTTCCCTTATAGGAAAAGGGCAGAGAAATGGGATTGAGGTTGTAGGGTTAGCATGGCATAGGCATGATGGGCTGAATGGTCTTCTCTGCTGTAATTTGTATGATTCTAAAAACACTAATATGTGCTATAACAATGCTGTAATTAGGCAACTGGTTAGATCCATGGCAAAGCCAATCAGTATACAACAAAAAATTGTAAGTGTATTTATAATGCTATGATTCTAGCTTGAACAATATAATTAGAAAATGTTAGACTTGTTTACATCTGTAAGTCAGTTTACAAGAAGGAAGTTGTGAGCATTAGGTTTAAGTAATGCTCTTTTCAATCATAATAAATCTCATTGTTTTTCATTTATCACTCCATTATTGAGAACCTTATAAACAATATAATACAAGAACATCATTTGGTTGGGTTTAATGAGCATATCATTAATGATTATTGAGCAGCTTTATGCTGCTGGGCTGAGTAATTCCTTGGACCCATTTAATGGTGTCAACATTCACTGCTTGTACAACAAAAATAAAATAATATATAGAGAAATACACAATGTTATTAAAGTTAAATTCCTGTACTTTCAGTTGCTTGGTTCCTTAAAGAGAACTGATGCTGAGACTCATTTTGTATGTCCCAGAATAGCACTGGCTTTAAAAAGGAAATCAGTATTCAATGCCACTGAGATAAAGGGACGTAAAGATTCCTGTGCTTGTTTATCCGTGAGCAGTATGTCACTCACGTGAGTATGACTCATGGGCACCACAATCTGTCAACAGCCTGTAGGCTCAGTCATGCCCACATAGCCTAGCGACAGCTGTTTGCACACAGTGGGTGCCAACTAAACATGCATTCCTGATCCTCACAGAATGGCAAAGTACCCAAAGCCCCCGTCCCATTCCCTCCTGCAGAATTCCAATCATAAAATTATCCCATTTTTAAATTCCCTGCACATTAAACAAGGCTCATCCACCACTCAATTTTACCCAAAAACAACCACTCATTTTAGACACCTAATTATTCTCTGCATAAAATATATTTTCATCAAGAGTTTTCTGCTGGCATTGAGAGTGAGCTGTTCGGCCACTGATTAAACGCATCACTGAGATCAGCAATCCACTGCCTTCAATTTTGAAAACGTCAATACAATCAGAATCCTCATCTAAAATCTATTTCTTTCTTAAAAGCAACAAACTTTTAGTTTTCAAGATTAATCTGCCTACAAAGGGATTGTCTTCATGGCAGCATGTTAAGACAATTGTGGGTTATTTTTTGGCAAGTAGCCATGTCGACTCTTTATTTGTTTATCAACAAATGCAATAAATGGGTTCCCAAGCATTTCCACATGAAGATGCTGCCCTTCTAAAGTAAGGAATACCCCAGAGGAGTGCCTACTTCTACTTAACGGGACTTTCTGTTAACAGCAAGGAGTTTGGCAGTTTTCCCACTGACCAAAGACTCACTTCGCTACACAGACAAAGAATTGAAGCGAAGGGCTTTCCTTGGTGCTGCACGTATTGATTTCGTCTACAGTGGGTAACACGGTTGAGGTAGATTTTCCTCAGACTGTTAACCTGAGCATAACAGTTGTTGTGAAAGTGAGGCAGGTTTCCCATTTTATTCTCAGACAGATGCTTGCAGTCATATCAGTGACCGAAAGGAGACTAGTTTCCCACGTCTGAAGTATGACAACAACAACTTAAATGGTGCCTCAATTTTAAAATTCTCATCATTTATTCAAATCTTCAAGATGATAGAACAATGTATATTTCCAAAAGCTGCAAAGGGCATTTCATAGCCTCTAGGGTTGATTTATATGGCAGTGTCCTAGAATACTTATAAGAAATAATTAAAGGACATTTTGAGAGTCCCTTCAGACACCTGAATAAAACTTTCTGAGATGATCCTCCATAATGGGAGGAAGAAGTTTAAAAAACACCCTTCATCTTTCATAGGCTAAGAACTGGCTTCAAAATGTGGCAATGCTAGATGCTAAACATTTAAGAGGCAGAGCTTGGGTGATCAAAACACTTGTTTATAAAGGTGTATTGTTTTAGATGTTAGGCGCATGGGTGATGAAAGAAGAAAAAAGGCTTGCATTTATATAGCACCTCTCACAGCCACCTGAGGTCCCAAAGCACATTACAGCTAACAAAGTACTTTTGAAGTGTAGTCACTGTTGTGATGTAGGAAATGTGGTAGCCAATTCATGCACAGCAAGGTCCCACAAACAGCCATGCAATAATGATCAGATAATCTGTTTTTGTGATGTCGATGGGGGGGATAAATATCAGCCAGAATAC
This sequence comes from Carcharodon carcharias, assembly GCF_017639515.1. Classification (NCBI taxonomy): domain Eukaryota; kingdom Metazoa; phylum Chordata; class Chondrichthyes; order Lamniformes; family Lamnidae; genus Carcharodon; species Carcharodon carcharias. The sequence goes on along the minus strand of NC_054480.1, from coordinate 131,600,338 downwards.
CAGGAAAACTCTCCTGCTGTTCTTCGAAATAGTGTCATGGGATCTTTTGCATTCACCTGAGAGGGCAGACAAGGCCTTGGTTTAATGTCTTATCTGAAAAATTGCACCTTCAACAGTGCAGCACTCCCTCAGTACTGCACGGGAGTGTCAGACTTGATTGCTGCACTCAAGTCTGAGAGAAATTCAAAAGCAAGTGTGTGACCAACACAGCTGGCCGTCTGTGAGAGAACATTTCATGGTCCAAATCCCAGGCCTGCCTGTTACTATGATTAGTCAGTTTTCTGCCAGCCTGCTTGATACATTGCCTGGGGTAAGAGGGCAGAAGAGGGAAAGAAAAAATATTCATTGCCAATTTTGGGGAGGCGGTGGCATAGTGGTATTGTTGCTGGATTAGTAATCCAGAACAACAGGGTAATATCCTGGGGACCTGGGTTTGAATCTCACCACAGCAGATGGTGAAATTTGAATTCAATAAAAAAAAGACTGGAATTAAAAGTCTGATGATGACCATGAAACCATTGTCAATTGTCGTAAAAACCCATCTGGTTCACTAATGCCATTAGGGAAGGAAATCTGTCATCCTCACCTGTTCTGGCCTACATGTGATTCCAGACCCACAGGAATGTGGTTGACTCTTAAATGCCCTCTGAAATGGCCTAACAAGCCACCCAGTTCTCAAGAGCAATTAGAGATGTGCAATAAAATGCTGGCCTAGCCAGTGATGCTCCCATCCCACGAACAAATTTTTTAAAACATTTTGCCTCATGACAAGTGGAACAGTGATTTTGAAAAACAAGAAGGACACACCATGTCCACTGGCCTTTGTAAAGAGCAGAGATGGGTTAAGGTTTCAAGTGCTGACAATGGGTCAACACCCGAAAATGTCTGTTACCAACATTTGAAGCCTCCTCCTCCCGTCGCAAGCGGGCAAGTCTGAGACAACCAATAAACATAAGAAAACATGAAATGACGAAAGATCATTCAGCCTATCAAGTTTATTCCTTCCACAGACAAGGGGCAATCATGTACCCGCGCCAGTAAAGTTTCGTCCACAATTATTCAAGCTAAACTCCAGAATATCTGTTTACCCTACAATAATAATCTTGGTCACTTACTTTTCCTGGGCAAGGCAATTCCATGGTGCCAGGAGGTCAGACACCACCATATTCCACACAACATTCCATGACTTTATTTCAGTGAGACTGACACACTGAAATAACTCTGGGCCATAAATTGGTACAGGCCTGCATTAGGACCCAAAGCTGGAAATATGCTGAGAATACACAAACCAGATGCCAAAGTCCAAGGTGTGGCCAAAATTGGGCCTTGGACCTCTTCAGCATAACTCCAGCAAGTTGCGGAGGTTAATTGGGAATCCAGAGGAAGCTCACTGACTGGTTCCCTGCCCAAGTTTTGCCTGGCATGATGGCAGCAGACTTCAGCTCAGCCCTGGGAGCTAAGGATAGGGGAATGGAAGGAATGGGGTGGCAGGTGAGCATAGTCCAACAGAGACCCTCAAGGGGTGCTATGAAGCCAGTAGTGGCAAAGAAGTGTTAGTCCTCTCATTGGCATATGCAAGGAGCCTAATGCCTGTTTAAGGTGGCAGCACGAGACAAAATGGCATCCAACGTATTTCATCCCGGGGGGGTGTGCGGTGCAGGGGGGGGTGAATTATGACACAGCTCCCATTTCACAACTGTAATATAGGCATAAGTCCCAATATCTCCAGTGTCAGAGGAGCCCACAATAACAGAATCACCCAAGCTCCTTATATTAAATTAAAATAAAGCTGTCTATATGCTTAATAAAGTTAATTATTTTCTTCCTCTCACCTCCATCGAAGGTTTTGAGTCCCTGCTTGGTTGATGAACACTTTTCTCCCATATATCATCTAATTGGCCACTCAATGGTATTAGCAAGATGCCTGGCCAGAGTAAGCATAACAGGCCACACACATGCACACACAATTAGGAATAAGAACACAGGTGAACTTTTCCTAACATGCTGATGGTCAATTGTAGAATCACAGCCTGGTTGACAACAGCTAATTTGGCATGAACTGGAGATGAAACCTTGGACCTCTGTGGTCTGTATAGATCAATCTACTGATCCATTGGGGAGCGCACTTTGGTAAATTGACAGCAGAGGAGGACATTGTATTAACAACATTGACAGAGCAATTTGAAAATTTTTAATTGTTAATCACCATGTTGGGAATGTTTTTATGCAAGACTGCTACTAATTGAATGCTGGAAAAAGATAAGGAAGACTTAACACACCTTTAGGATTTCCCAAAGGACTTTACAGCCAATGAAGTGTAGTCACTACTGTAATGCAGAAATCACAACAGCCAATTTGCACACAGCGAGCTCCCACAAGCAACTATGACCAGATTATTTCCTTTTTGGGGCAGAATTTTACGTTGCCCCAACCAGCAGGTACATAGGCGTGGGGAGGGCTGTAAATTCGTTGAGTGGCCTTCCCACTGGGCTCCCAACCACTCTGACCTCTCCACAATTTTACCGAAGGACAGGCAAGGCCTAGGGCAGCCAGTCAGCCTGCCCTTGCCCCAATTGAGGCCTTTAAGAGGCCAACTAATGGCCACTTAAGGGCCATTTCCTACCCAGTTTCAATTTCCAGGCCCGGCGGGAGAAAATCAGGGGCTGGGAGAAGCCCAGAAGGTGACCCTGCTCAGGTCTCAGATGGTGGTGGTGGTTGGGAGGGGGGTGGGGGGGAGGAGTGGAGGTGGGCGGGTGTGGGGGTGCCTCCATCGACAGCATCCTTCCAACATCGGGTGCACCCCCCTCCCTCCCTCCCTCCGAGAATCTCTAGCCCCTATGGATGCTCCCTCCCCTGCTGGCCTCTCCACCAATTCCCCCACACCGCCCCATTCTACCCAACTTCCCAGGCCTTACCTCCCTTCCCCGTCCTGAGACCCCCACACTTAACCTGGTCCTGGACCTCCGGCACTTAGGCTCTGGGGATTGTTTTCAGTCCCGTTCCTCTCCACTGCAGCTTCTGGCAATGCTGCGATTAGAGAGTTGCCAGCCAATCAGATCGGCCGGCAGCTCTCGGAGGTGAGACTTTCTCCTGACTGAGGGGCTGAAGTCCCTCCTCCAGCCAATTAACACTCTTTGGAGTGCTAATTAGCTGCGGGGCAGCCAGTATTGGCAGTGATGTGTTCGCTGCTGACTCCTTGGATGGTGGGAAGGGAAACCCTGCCATCCTAAAAACGTTGGCCTAGGTGTTGGTTGAGGCATAAATATCGGCAGGAGTCTGGGAAGAACACCCCTGCTCTTCTTTGAAATATGGCCCTGGGATCTTTTATGTCCTGGGACCTCGGTTTAACACCTCAACCAAAAGGTGGCACCTTTGACAGGGCAAAGCTCTCTCAGTATTGTGCTGGAGTGTCAGCCTAGATATGTTTAGGTCTCTAGTGTAGCACTCAAACCCACAAATTTCTGAGCCACAGCTGAAGGGTTTGGTAGTGCCAGAGCATTGGCAATGGAGATAGTGGAGAAATCACAGAACTTCACAGTTTATTTTTTAAGAGAAACACTTAGCAAGCACAACAGTGAAAGACATCTATCTATTATGTTACCGACAGACTGTAAGCACAGGTTCTATCATTGCAATATGAGATATACAGTCTTCTAGATATGCCACAGATAGGGTTTTGAATCACAAAGTAAACTTCTATCCATTGTTATTGACTGGGGGGTGGGGGAGGAGACAATGGTAATGTCACTGGACTAGTAATCCAGAGGTCCAGGTTAATGCTCTGGGAGCAAGTATTCAAATCCCACCATGGCAGCTGGTGGGATTTAAATTCAATTAATAATCTGGAATTGAAAAGCTAGTCTCAGTAATTGTGGCCATGAATCGATTGTCATAATCTGCTGCTCCTCCTACATGTTGACTGTAGTGTGGCAAGCCACTCTGTTCCAGAGCAATGGGCAACAAATGCTGGCCTGGCCAGCAACCCCCACATCCCATGAAAAATAAAATAACCAACAACACTTACATTTATATAGACCTTTTAACACGACAGTGTGAGAAGCTTGCTATCAGACAAAACTTGACACTGAGCCATATATGGAGATATTAGGACAGATGGCCAAAAGTTTGGTCAAAGAGGGAGGTTTTAAGGAGCAAGTTAAGGAGATTGAGAGAGGCAGAGAGGAATTCCAATGTTCAGCTCCTCAGCAGCAGAAACCGACCCCTTTCCTTTTGCAGGCAACTGCTTTTCCAGCCCCAGTTTGCACTGCGATCATAGTAGATTATGATGCAGTTTCAGTACTCGACTGTTTTCTAAGGCTGGCGTGAACAGTAGGAACAGGGGTTGATACATGTTTATAACCCATTATTCCACTATGTAGCATCCCAGTACACAAATTACCAAGCCACTGATTAGCAGGATTCGATTCTGTGTGAAATCTAACCTAGTTAAATCTGTTCGGAAAAGGTGAAACTTGATAGACAGCAGTTAAAAAAAAAAGCAACTTACAGAGGACAGATTAAAAAAAGGTTTGCACATATACAGCACAGTTTACGTATCATTCAGAATCGTCAAGACGAACTTCACAAACAGCAAACTGCTTTGAAATATGACCCAACTGTTATGTTGGATATGCCAGCCCTTTTGCACATAGCAAGATCCCACAAACAGGTAACCGATTAATCTGGATGTTTTGGTCACGTCAAAATGCTGACCAGGACCCCAAGCGAAATGCCTGCGCATGCCCTTTAAAAATCAACCAGGATAGGCAGACAGTTCCTTGGTTTAATGTCTTGTCCAAAGGATGGAATGTTGACAGTGCAGCACTCCCCCAGTACCCCGCTGGAGTGTCATTCTAGCTTGTGAGCTGAATCTCTAGGTTTCTCATTACAAAGAGACAAAAAACACTTGTGGCCTTATCACTTTGTCCAAACAATGTGCACAATGAATTATTTTGGAATTGCAACAACTAATTAAGAACATAAGGGATAGGAGCAGGAGGAGGCCATTCGGCCTCTCGAGCCTACTCTGCCATTTAGTACAATCATGGCCAACCTGATCCGGGCCTCAACTCCACTTTCCTACCTGTTCCCCATGACCCTAGAGTCCCCTGTAGTTCAAAAAGCTATCCATCTCGGCCTTATGTATAATCAGTGATTCAACCTCCATAGCTCTCTGGGGTCGAGAATTCCAAAGATTCACAACCCACTGAGAGAAGAAATTCCTCCATCATCTCAGTCTTAAATGGTTACATCAGAAAAGTGTATATATTTAAGGTAAAATAAAGATTGGTTTGTTTTTACTACAGAAAGGATGCATGGGACCATAGGGATGCAGATCCAGCCATCTACTGACTATGGGTTGGAGTTGGAATTGAACCATAAACAAGCAAGGAGACCAGTCCTTATATTTTTGAGCAAATGATGCTAAATTGGTCTTAAATTGGTTGCACTGAAAAGTTGCAATGCCAATAAAAAAGCAAAAGCAGTTGGGCCTCAAAACAGCCCTTTAATCATAATCTCCTGCAGTTACCCAGACTAAAATTATCCCTGAGGGACATCTACTTTACATTAATTACAATGAAGCCTCCAGGAAAATACATATTCAAGCCACACTCCGCTGTAAACAAGTGATGGAGCTGGTTAAGGTCTGTTAACCTACAAGCTGGTTTACAAAAAAAGGAGTGTCAGAATCTGGTTTAGACAGCAAAACAAACAAACAGCAGCAAAAAGAAGAGAGAGATAATATAAATCTATTCTCCAACATGGCACACTTACCCCGGGCAGTGTCTTCTGTTCATGTAATGCATTCTGCGCCTTGATAGCAGATTCTCTTGCACAGTATGTAAGGAAGGCACAACCTAGAGAAACAGAAATATGGTATGAAAAAAAAATAAAGTCATCAAACTGGAATTTCATTCCATATGACCCCAAAGTTTAAAAATACATGAAAAGGGGTGAGGGAAGACCACCAGGCCCCAACATAAGATGGTGCAACCTCATATGACCCCCCTCACCTTTCCCCAAACGTGTGTAATCCCAACTCCTAGGAGAGGCAAAAAGCAACCTCATTACAGGAAACAAAAATTCTGGGAATTTTGTCCCTAACTCCCTAAGGCAAAGAAGCATTCTCCACAATGCCACCGGTAGGCCTCATCCATTACTTGGCATAATTTCACTAATCCAACAGCCCCGTCCCAATTTTTATTTCAGAAATATAGTCACAAACATTTCCATCTACCCACATTTCAACTACAAGGGTCATGGAAGAGAGTTCCAAAGAATGTTGATTTTATTCATTTGAGGAGACAAAAAATACTCCACAGGCCTTCCCACCCTAGAATTTCACAATTCCATATACTTCAGAGTCTTAGATATGCTGCATATTACACCTTGAGTCATCTAGAATGCTACATGTGTCCCAGGAACTAAACCTCCCCCCCCCCCACCCACTCCCAACCTTGTCCTTCCTGTATCATTCCACTTTGTTACGATCCCAGCTGCTAACATTGGACAAGTCAGATCCCAGAGTAAACCTGGCTTTACAGATCCTAACATTTTTTTAGAAATCATGGAGCAAAGATACTAAACAAATTCACAGGAGTCTGCTGGTGAACTTTTAATAGAAAGAATGAAATGTGTATTAAAACAAAAAATAATTTATTAAAGCAATAAAAATGAACTATATTACACCAGAAAAATGGTTGGAAAGATCTCAGTACAAAACCATGAATTCAAATTCCCATTATCCTTTTATCGCAGCAATATCTTTGCAGACATGTAAACCAGTGATGAGTTACCACTAGCTTGACACAAAGGCTTCTCGCTTGGGACTGGCATTGTTGCACATGGTTTTCTTTTGGTGAATTCCTGAGCATTCACTTGATGTTTCTCACCCAACTTGTATCTCTCCCTGAGATACCCAAAAGCCATACTCCAAACTCACTGTTTCTTCAACTGCAGAGCAGACAAATGAGTTCCTGAAACCCAGTCTTCTGTAGCACCTCTGCTAAACTGATCACTTGACTGCACCCTATAACTGATTATTCAGTTAACTACTGTCCCAATAGCCTTGTAGCTTTACTTTTCAGAGAGCTTAAACCCTGTCTTCCCTTTCTGGTACACACAGTGAACCCATCCTCTCTCAACTCCTGTCTTTTTTTCCTGTCTCTGTGTCACTGTTGCTAGGCAACAGTAAAGTTTTTCTACTTCCTGCTTTGTTTCCAAAATCACTGAACTTCAACCCTTTCACCCCATCCCCTTTACTTCAGGGGTTGTAAGACCTCATTAAAAATAAAGAAAAAAACCCAAAAGACCTGAAACTTTTCAGTGACAAGTCGACCCAAACACCCAGGCACCAAGGTTCATAAACAAAACCTAAGTGAAACTGAAACTATTTTTATCTTTCTTAACATAAATTTAACTTCAAATTATATGTTGTTCATAACAACTGTGCCTCTGCAAGTGTTCAGCCTTGACTCAGTTGCAGGGCTCTGGCCTCTTTAATTAGAAGGTTATGGATTCAAGCCCAACTCCAGAGACTCTAGCACATGATCTGGACTGACACTCCAGTGCAGTACTGAGTGAGTGAATTCTGCACAGTTAGATATGCCTTCTTTTGGATGAGATGTTAAACTAAGGCCCTGCTTGCAAAGGTGGACGTTAAAGATCCCATGGTATCAACTGAAGAATAGATGGGCAGTTGTCTGGTCAACATCCAGTAGTGAGCCAACACCTAAAATGGATGATCTAGTCACTTATTTCATCATTGGGCATTGCCATACATATATTGGTTGTCATATTTCCCTACATTCCTTACTCGATATTGACATATACACACGTTGTAACTAAGATTAAAGAGGCCATCATTTAGGACTAAGATGAAGAGTAATTTATTCACTCAAAGGATTATGAATCTTTTGAATTCTCTACTTCAGTGGGCACTGGATGCTCAGTCATTGAATATATTCAAGACTGAGATCAAAAGATTTTTGGGTACTAACAGATTCAAAGGATATGGCGATAGGAGGGAAATTGGAGTTGAAGTAGAAGGTCAGTCATGATCTTACTGAGTGCAGGTGAATACTCAAGGGGTTTACGACCATTCTTGCTCCTTCTTCTTAGGTTGTTATGTTCAAGCAATGGCTGCTGGATGGCAATCCTGACCAATTTTCCCCCCTTCAAGGTCTGGGATACTGATTTCAGTGTCCAGGACCAGGGACCTTCCTTGCCTCTATGAACCAGTCCACAATGCTGAGTTACTGGGGGTACTGTCTCATGGTTACTCCAAAGTTATTACCTACATAAAGACAGCCAGAAGTGTGTTTATTACAGAAAATAGTGGTTAGCTACTAGGTGCAATACAAGAACTTAGTTGGCTGGTGCTAAGCTTTGGACTTGGAGAACAGAAGGCTAACGGTGAGTTATATGCAGGAATTGAGAGAACTGCCAGTGAATTATACACAGGGCATTAGAGAACTGGCATTGAATTAGATGCAGGGCAATTGCAAACTGGCAGTGAGTCATACACAGGGTATTAGGGAACTGGCAATGAGTTATACACAGGGCGTTAAGCAAACTGGCAACAAGTTATACAAAGGGTATTAGAGAACTGGCAGAGAGTTACACACAGGGCATTAGACAGCTGGCAATCAGTTGCACAGGCACTTGATGGCTGGTAGCGTATTATATGTAGAACAACAGATGGTTGGCAGTGAGTCATGCACAGGGCATTGGATAGTTGGCAATGAGTTACACAGGGCAAGAGAGTTATACACAAGACACCAGATGGCTCGCGGTGTGTTACACACAGGGCACCAGATGCTGCCACTGACTTATATACAGTGCAGTAGATGTTTGTTAGTCTGTAATGCACAGGTCACCAGAGTCTGGTAATGAGTTACACACAGGACACCAACTACAGAGGGGAACAGAGAACTGGCAGTGAATTACTCACAGGGTACCAGACAGTTTGCATTGTGAATCATGAGGGACACCAGACAGTTGGCATTGAGTTACACACAGGACACCAGATGGTTGGCAACAACTTATATCAAGAATAGCTGATGACTGGCACTGCATTATATCATTATATTAGGATAACAGGGAGAAAAAGGCATGGAATTCATACCTAGAACAAACTCTCCTTTGACACCCCCTGAATTTAAACATTAAACTCCAATCAGCTATTTGTGATGTTTAATATGTTGCCAGTAAGTGGCAGAGGAGGTGGAACAACAAAAGCCATAAGGTAATAAAGCTGATGCATTCTTTTCTTTTGATCAGCTCATTACCTGGCACGTGCAGAAACCCATTGCCACCAAGGAGAAATCCACACAAGGAGAGTTTCTGCTTGTTCGACGCAGAGTGCACACTCTCTCTCTCTCCCTCCCATAGGGAAACAGTACACTTACCAAAGCCCAGGGAGCTTATGTACATGTCAACAGCAGTCATGTTTAGAGGCTCCCAGGAGGTGTAGAGGTATTGTTGGGGTCTAACCAGCTAAAGCTGCGCAGCCTAAGAACCCCAATAAGCTTCCCACCATTCATCCAGCCAAGAACAGCTCTACCCCATGGAGCGTTGACTGATGCGAGCTATCTACAGTTGAGTAGGAAGAATCAAGTCTAGCCCCAGTTACAGTTGCAACCCACTAAGGTCCTATTAATGAGCCTGACTGGTTAGTCACTCATTAACAGCCACCTGAATTACTGCAGGCCTTCCTGGTTTGGCTCATGTGTCAGTGCTGATAGTAAGAGTAATATTTCTCTCCCAACTGTAGACTATCTCGCAGGGACCAACACACTTTCCTATAATACAGGCACAAGAGAGTGCAACAGAGTTTTTAAATCAATAGAATTGGACCAGTTTTAAGATTTAATCTTCAACCAAACTGGAACAAAATGCATCATGCAGCTAATTCTACTAGCAATCTCCGTTAGTGATAAATTGATCCTCTTTAGGGAGAAGGGGCGCTAGGGTTGGTGGGCGGAGGAGGTGGGGGGAGAACGAGTTGCACCACCGAAGCTGTGCTGACCTTTGAACCCTATTCCTCACCACAGCAGTCAAGTAATGACTATTAACTATGAAGCTGAACACTAATGAAGGTGGGCTATTAGACAAAGGTTATTGACCTTTCAACACAGTCAAATCACACTCTGAATGCTAATTCAAGATCTGCTTAATCCAGTGTGTCCAATACAAGGCACTGACTTAGCAAATGACAACCAGCTGTGTAATATAAGTGACAGTGGTTCATTTATCTTCCCCCAGCTTTTTTGCTCTCCTGCCCTGACGACACTAACGTGCTACAGTACAGTTCCATGGACACCAGGTACCTCACATGGGAGTCCAGGTAATGGGTGAAAGAGGTCGTTTGGCTGGAACCCAATGTGGTCTTCACCCATCATCCACACCCATGCATTTTTTACTCGAATTTTGGAATACAATAGTGATCAGGAGTGGGACATTCAGCTAATTTCTCCCTCTGTGGCCCAGAGCATTGAGGTTAATTGTGATACCCTCTACTCGTGCCCCAACTGAGATCAGATAAGGCAGCACAGACTTCAAATTCAACTTGGGGACCACTGATTTATATAGCTCACTTTCTAGCTCACGTCCTACAATCCTCTGACTCTGTCCTCCTGTGCATCCTCCCTCCCCATCATTCTACTTTCAGTGGCAGAATGTTTCACGCCATCTCAATCTTACTCTGAGAAGCTTCTTCCTCAAATCGCTCTGTCCTGCAACTTCTCTCCCCATCATTATCTGACTATTCAGCCATCTTTCCTAGCTCTTCTGCTCCAACTCCATGTTCACGCTCTCCTATATGAAGGAGACACTGTTTAAAATGCAAATTGTTGCTGTTCCACATTAGGCAAACAAATCAAGGAAAAATTTTCAAAAACAGTAATACTGGCACCAGTAATACTGGAGTTCCACTTTAGGGTATACAAGACCAGTCTAGACAAGTTTTACTGGTATCCTTCATTTCCAAGTTTTACTGGTTTTCCTTTTGGGTTTAACATCAATAGAGCAAAACGAATTTTTTTTTAAGATTTCAGATTTACCCAGAAGTTCAGTGACCAAAGGCACTGCCTATGCTGTGCAAGGGCAGGGTGAATTAAGCTGTTGGTTGCAGTGGCTGACTCCTTCCAAACCCACAACCTCCACCACCTCGAAGGACAAGGGCGGCAGATGGGAACACCACCACCTGGAAGTTCCCCTCCAAGCCAAACAACATCCTGACATAGAAATATATCACCGTTCCTTCACTGTCACTGGGTCAAAATCCTGGAACTCCTCTCCTAACAGCACTGTGGGTGCACCTACACCACAGAGACTGCAATGGTTCAAGAAGGCAGCTCACCACCACCTCCTTCTTAGGGATGGACAATAAATGCTGGCCTTGCCATTTCCCATGAACCAAGGCCGCACAGACAGACTGAAGGAAAGACTCAAGCACGTACCTGGAGGGATGGGGGGAGGGGGGATGGGGGGAGGGGGGAGGGGGAGGGGGAGGGGTTGCGATGAGGGAAGTGGCCACACACTTGAAAAAGCTTGTCAAAAGTGAGCATTTTTCTGCAGCTGAGACCTTCAGCTGCAGCTCCATTGACAGTCTTCGATTCAGGCCTCTCAAGCTTTTCTGCCCACTCAAGCAACACAAAAACATGAAAGTGCTACCAAATGCTCCAGAACGTTTCACCCCTCGGACTTAGACTGGGCGGCTGGGCAAGTTGTACAATCCCCTTGTGAAAGGTGGTCACGGCGCAGTCACTGGTGGAGGCGCTCACAGTCCCTTGCAATGTCTTTATTCAGGTTTGGACCAGTCTCCCTCATGGTTCAAGCTAACAGTGCAGCCTTGCAGTGTGGGTTAGGAGGATGTCTGTGCCTGAGCTGACAGCACAGCATGCAGTCCAGTGGGTGAAGCTGCTGCCAATCGGTCAAGTGGAGTGGGGCGGAGGTGGGTGGAGTTTCAGGCAGCCAATGAGCGCACTACACACTGGTCATCCAAGTGGTGGCCAGCACTCTCCAGCATGTGTGAAGGGGCCTTCAGACTTAATCAAGAGAGCTCTTAGGCCACCTAAGCTAACCCATGCATCTCTCTTTGATCCTGCAGGAGGAGAACATCAGGATCATGGAACCTGGTGATTTAGCACTATGCCGCATGGCCTACAGAGACCAGAGAAGAAGAAGAGTGTGGCAGAGGGGCCTGGCTGGGCAAAGGGAGGAGCACCTCTCTCATGATGAGGGGGCAGCAGGGCCTGATCCACAGTGAGCGTTGCTGGTAAGCGCTTCACTAGACCCAGGGCCTAAAGGTGGCACCTGTCATGCTTGCAGATGACTGAGAACCAGTGTTGTCGAAGACTGTGCACGTCCAGGGAACTGGTCGGTCACATATGCCACCTGCTGCAGGAGTTGGCGCCACGGGGACATGGAGGGCACTCATTGTCAGAGGCTGTGAAAGTGATTGGGTGCTCAATTTCTTTGCCATGGCTCCTTCCAAGGCTCCACAGGTGACCTGTGCGGGATCTCTTAAGCCTCCACACATAAGTGTATCCAGGAGATCACAGACGCCATCTTCACAAAGGCACAGAACTTTGTGCATTTCACCCAGGATCAGGAAAGCCAGGAAGCAAGAGCACTGAGATTTGCACAGACCTCAGGTTTTCCCACAGGAGCAGGGTGCCACTGACTGTGCTCACATGGTGCTTAGATCTCCATGGCAACAAGCAGTCAACAACGTCAACCACAAGGACTTCCACTCGCTGAACGTTCAGCTGGTGTGCAACCACCACAAACACATCCTGCAGGTCTGCCCATGATTCCCAGGGAGTGTCCACTACTCCTACATCCTTAGCATGTCTCAGATCCTTGACATCCCCCAGGGTCCAGAGAGGCTGCAAGGTTGGCTCCTTGGGGACAAGGGCTACCCACAGAGGACACAGCTGATGATGCCCATGCAGCGGCCTCAGACTGCAGCAGAGCAATGCTATATCGAGGTTCATGCCACGACCCAGACTTTGGTAGAGCAAACTATAGGCATTTTGAGAATAGGTTCCGGTGCCTTGACAGGTCTGGTGGAGCACAGCAATACAGTCCCCAGAGGTGTCACGCATCAGCGTTGTTTGCTGCGCATTCCTCTGCAGCGCCAGGTTGTGGAGATGTGGGGGCTGCATGTATTCTCCGATGAGAAGGACTTCAAAGGGGGTGACAGTGATGAGGTCTTTGAAGGTGAGGATGATGGCGACAAGGCCATCACACTGGCCAGACAAGGCAGGCGCGCTCAGGAGGCCCTCAAAGCCGCAGGATTCGTGGAGGATGATGACAAGATGCATTGAGGACAGTCCTGACATCCTCACCTTGCATCTGTGAACGTTTGACTCCTGTGCGGCTGATGGCAGCACACATACCCTCAGTGCTCAGGCTCATGTCATGGAGACACAGCGGAGACCCTAATACTTGCTCGTTTCCAGGAGGATGATGACGACATGCAGTGAGGACACTCCATAGATCTTCACATTGCCTCTGTGAATGTCTGACCCCTGACTGTCTGAGGGCAGCTCACTTACATTCTGTGATCAGGGTCATATCATCGAGATGCTTGAAATGCACCTGATTCTTTGTCAGCCTTCAGCACCTGACCCCTTCAGGAGCACAGCGTCACTGGTCACAGACGCTGAAGAGATGAAGGGGGGCCAGCCCCAGCTCAAAGGTACTGAGAGCACACAGGAGAGAATGACAGAACTCAGTTATGCCTGCCCACAACATTCTGGCAGCAATGACAAGCACCATGAGGAGCAGGCATCACTAATGTGTCCAGTGAGTGTGAAGCCAGACCATCACTCTGGTCTGATGTTTACACACTGCACAGGGAAGGAGCCCCAGACTGAAACATCTGCCTTTATCTTGTGTAGGAACCAAGGTTTCACATCTGAGTGACACAGACACTGCTCATCAGAACAAGGGACCACAGGCAAGGAGACATTCTTGGGAGTTTATTTACAATAGCGAACAGGATGTACACGTGATTAATACACATGTCCAGGCAATGCACCTACATCTTCTTAACCTTCCTAACCCTGCCACTATGCCTTGATGCTCCCCAGCCATCCACAGCAGAGATGGAGGCAGCCTGCTGACTGCTACGCCCTGTCTGCGATGACCTTGACGGGCATCCTCTGAAGGGCCGAGACCTGAAAGGATCCAGCCTGCTTTCGGGGTCCTGCTATGTGGCAGTGACACCCTCCTTGGCTGTGGAGCTGGAGCTGGGGGTCACAGGAAGAGGGGATTCAGGTTGGCCAGACACTCCAGGAGTCACCTGGGTGGATGGCACCTGCTGATCCTCCTCTCTATGGGTGCCCAAGAGTCCCTGGGTGACTCTTTGAGGAGAAGGGGAAGCTGGAGTGAAATCAAGCTGTCTTGCACCCCTCTCATCATGACACTGTTGCCAGCAATAGCGCCAGTGATGGAGTTCAGTCCGTGCAGCAGTGCAAAACTGATGTCCTGGACCAAGGTCTCCATGGTGGCCGCCATTGCAAGTATTGACCTCAGTGCATTGGCATGCTGGCGCCATCACCTCAGAAGGCAGACGGACTCCTCTATTGTGCCTTGCAATCTGAGGAGTGCAGCAGACATCGTTTCCTGATGTTCCCGAGCTTGCCTCTGCAACTCTAGCAACTGAGGTATGACCAGGCCCAGAGGATCCTCATCTGACTTGGACTCAGCAGATTTCTGGCTTCCAGCAGTTCTTCGAGTGCCAGAAACCTGGGAAGTCCCTGCCACCACCTTCTGTGGATCAGGCTGTGCGATGTGCTCAACACATTGTGACCCCAAGGCTACTCTAGAACTAAGTCCCACTGAGGTGTGTGTCTCTCCGCTGGTGGAGGGTGTGGGTGAGCGCTGTGATGGGTCTTCAATTAGGGCTTCATCAGATTCTTCTTCCAAGGTGTCTTTGGGGCTTGAGTCGAGGACCTGGGTCATGGACCCCCTCAGCTGCTTCCCTGATGTGCCTGCAAAAGCAAGGAGAGATAATTAGTGCATGGCAGGGGACTAAGGAACAGGGGAATTCATTCACAACATGGTTGTTTGATGGATGTTGCACTGCTGGATCCCCACTTGGTTGAGCACTGCCGACCTCATCATCAGCACAGGGATGGTCCAGAACATCGCCAGCCAGCTGGATGATTCTATTTTCAAAGTCTATGAGGACCTTGATGTCAAGCTTTCCTCCACCAGTCTGCGACCTCTCCCTCTTGTAGTGTGCCAGCTTGTCCTGCATGAAGACAGATGGAGAGAGTGTAAGCAGATCACCTGACAGGCCAGATGATAAGGATGCCTGGCATGTGTGGATGGTGAGCGATGCCATGGATGGGATGAGGACGTAATCCACAGGGCAGATGAAGGTGTGTGTGAGGGAGTGAATGGTGATGCCCCTTGAACTGGCAGTGAGTGAGATCCCATTCAATGTGTGATGGGCTTGTGAGTGTGTGAGTTAAGAGTGATGAGAAGAGTGACTTACCCCGGTGGAACAGAGATCATCATTCATCCTCTTTCAACACTGGATGGCTGTCCTCTTTTGCAGGGTGTTGGTGCTGCCCACCACTGCCACTTCTTCCCATGCTGTATTGGCAACTTTGCTTGTTGGCCTTCACCCAGAGTGGGGGTAGAAGGCTTCATGGTGGACCTCCACAGCATCCAGAAGGCGCTGCAGGAAGGTATTGCTAAATTTGAGGTCAGCATGTTTCCTCCCTTTGACAGTCGTGACTTTGCAGCAGCTTCCGATGCCTTACAGAGAACTAACTCTGTGCAGGGGCACCCTTTAAATATGGAGCCCGGATTACTGAAGGCCTGAGGTGACGGTGGGGCGGATGAATCAGAGGCCATCCCACCAGCGACCTAGCATGTTTCCCAGGAATGCATTATTAATGAGGCAGGACACACTAGGAATGGGATGATGCGGCATGAAAAGCCGCCATTGCAGCCAGCAGGTAAAACATCCTTTTCCCCGCCGGCTACCACACTTTGTGCAAACCTGGGACGATTCCACCTGTGGTGTTCATATTTACTTATTCTAAATTGTTTGACATTTCCTTCATAATGTCCCCTCTCAGTTGTCTTCGTTCAAGATAGGAAAAGCCAGGCTACTTCAATTGTTGCTTGTAGCTCAGTCCTTTGAAGTTAAGAATCAGTCTCCTCTCCTCCTTCAGGTGTTAAACTCCCTGTCCCTCAGCGGCCCTAGAACTGGACCCTCTACTCAGAAGCAGGACATTCAAAATTAAAAGAAAAGAAGCATATCAAACTCTAAATCATCCATAACAGGAGTTTAAGAGCATATGGATTACTAAAGACTAAAGAAAAAGCAGATCGTTTAGTACCAGCCTTAAGACATTCCACAGCAGAATGAATGGTTAAGCTGTAAACTAATGGAGAGAGACAAAAGGCTACAGGCAAATGTAAAATTGTTTTTACAGAAAGGTGCTAAAAGCTTTTTACAAGAACAAGGCAATCTGAAGTGATTTTACAACATACTGCAAAAGACCTAAACTATTGCTAAAATGACTAAGTGGCTTTTACTAAAAAAAACTAAGTGGAGTTGAGGATCAAATTAACCTTTTAACCTATGGCATTGTAACAGATACTCATAAAATACTAGATACATTAAAGTCTCAAGAGAGGATTCTGGAAGTTAAGAGAAGAGATGAGCCAGAGCTTGGAGTTAGTTGGCTCACACATCACCCCAGAGAGGGACAGGTTAGGCAGCGTAGTGAGAAAAGCAATTTCATGCTGCATGACCCCATAGACTGTAATGTTTTTTTCCTTCCAATGCCTCAAAAATAATGAAGCCTTGAAGAAGCTTCGAAAAGACAACAAATGTGAAAATAACATTAAACTTGTGGCTCCTGCAACTATTTGGTGAGTTCAACTCGTGAATAACTCAGCCATTAATGATCAGGAAAGTCCGAGTTTCCAACCCTCTTCTGTGCTGGGTTAGTGGATCTCAGCTGAGATTGATGAGATGGGTGGTACAATCAGATGTAATGCCCCTGGCTCACAGAGAGGGTAAACAGGGGTCAGGATTCTCATCCCTCATTACCATCAGATGATCAGTGTGATAGTTAGGCAAGGATAGGAGAAGTAATGATCCCAAATTAAATATATTTTTTATTCATTTATGGGATGTGGGTGCCGCTGGCTGGGCCAGCATTTATTGCCCATCCCCAGTAGCCCTTGAGAAGGTGGTGGTGAGCCACCTTCTTGAACCACAGCAGTCCATGTAGTGTAGGTACACCCACAGCACTGTTAGGAAGGCAAGGTATCAGAGAGTGACTGGTATCCCAGCCAACGTCTTCAGGAGAGGCACAGAAATTCTGGCTCCTTGACTTACAACTTTGAATGTGAAATTAGAAGCTTCCTTACATATGGTGAGGATATATGTGGATACAGTGATTCATAAATGAAGGACCATTTTGTTCTCAGGACCAAAAAAGGCAAACTGTGTTGAAAATAAACAGCACAGCTCAAGCAGCACGTGAAAGAGAAAAGTTTCAGGTGATGTGCCCTGATCAGAGAAGCTCGTTTGACACACTGGATGCACCCCAACCTAAGCTCATTTTAGGCACGTTTACATATTGGGGATGGGTGCTAGTACTGCTTATGGCACTGGAGGTGTGCCTACATCAGGTGTGAGGCCGAGCTTTTTCCATCTTTCCTTGAGTGTGGGTGGGCCTTGGGGCCTTGGGAATGGTAGTAAATCTTTTTGAAATGTCCATTAGAAACTGGCCTTTTAAATTGTAAAACTTCTCCTTGGGGTCCTTGCGAATATCAGGAACATAGAGGAGACATTATGGTACAAATCACAGGAAACAGATGTAACTCCTTCAACTCCTTCATTTCCATGGCTTCATAATACAACAGCAACAACTTATAATTATGTGGCACCTTTAATGTAATGAAAAACCCCCAGGTGTTCACAGGAGCATTATAAAACAAAATACCACGCCAAACCACATATGAAGATATTAGGTCAGATGACCAAAGCTTGGTGAAAGAGGTAGATTTTAAGGAATATCTTGAAGTAGGAAAGCAAGATAGTGAAGGTGGAGAGGTGTAGGGAAGGAATTTCAGAGCTTGGAGCCTAAATAACTGAAGTCACAGCTATCGGTGGCGCAGCAATTACAATTGAGGGTGCACAAAACGCCAGAATTAGAGAAATGCAGATACCACAAAGGCTTGTGGGGCTGGAGGGGATTAGCGAGACACAGGGAGGGGTGAGGCTATGAAGGCATTTGAAAACAAGGATGAGAATTTTAGATTTAAGTCGCTGCTTGACTGGGAGCCAGTGCAGCTCAGCGATCACAGGGGTGATAGGACAACAAGGCTTGTTAGGAGTGAGGACACGGTCAGCAGAGATTTGAATGACCTCAAGTTTACAAAGCATAAAATGTGGGAGACCAGCCAGGAATGTGTTTATTGATATGTATTTTGTACCAGACCCCACTATTTTTCAACACAGTGAAGACTAGGGTCTCAGCCTAATCGGGTCATATGTCAAATCCTATCCCAGCCCCTGAAATTGGGGGCTTAAAGCATGATTATTACTTATGATTCATGCAGTAGGAATTTCCTTGGGGCTTCTCCTCCTTCGTCGCTGTAACTTTGACGGAAGTTCAGAGAGTGGGAGAGCCCTCCACCCCCTGAGGAAGTTCCAGCTGTTGACTTTTATGTTGTCCCCTCCTCTTTGTCCTGGTCTAAGTGACCTTCTGCAGTGATGAAAGATACATGGCCAAGAAATTGCTTCATCTTTCCTTTTTCAGATACTGCCTGAGCTTGGGGGTTGGGGTAAGGAAGTGGGGGGTGGGGGAGAACATCTCTGTTTCCAAACGACACATTTACATTTTCACAACACAATAGGAAATCTTCTCTGCTCCCATGCTGTGTGTTATCAGCAGTTAGTGTTTTTGTTTCAGATTGCCTCTATTCAAGCTTCCATATCTTTGATGTTTATTACTTTGAAATCAGATCTTCAAGATTAGCTTAGTTTTTTAAACAAAAGCTTATTGTTTCAATGAGTACTTCAATCATAAAAATTGTGGAGTCTCGTGTCTTTTTCCACTTGCCTATTAACCAAATGCTTTCAAGATACTAAAAGTCAAACTAATAACAATCCATTTTAGTCATCTGAAAGGGTTGCTTTATTAAGAAAGGACCTCTTAAAGGGAAACTGTCATCATTAAAAATTCCACAGGGCCAAAGATGGGGTTACCACGGTGATAGCCGTCACCCCCCAAGGTCTCTGTGCTTTGATCCCAATTCTGGTGTCATGCCCAATTTTCATGGTTCCATCATTGGCAGCCATGCCTTCAGCTGCCAATGCCCTAAACTCTGGATTTCCATCCATAAACGTATCTGACTCCCTCTCTTTCTTTAAGATGCACCTTAAAACCTATCTCTTTCGCCTGCCCTTCATATCTCCTCCTGTGGCTCAGTGTCAAATTATGTCAGTCGATGCTCCTGTGAAGCACTTAAGAATGTTTAACTATTTTAAAGGCCCTATATAAGTTATTGTCCTCATTGAGCAATACTTTCACAAAAAAGGAAAGACTTGTTATTTCAAATGGAATGGAGTATAAAAATTGGGAAGTCTTGCTAAAACTATACAAGGCACTAGTTAGACCACACCTAGAATACTGTTAACAGTTTTGGTCCCCTTATCTAAGGAAAGATTGGAGGCAGTCCAGAGAAGGTTCACTAGATATGGGTATGGAGGGATTTTCTTATGAGAGGTTGAGTAGGTTGGGCCTGTACTCATTGGAGTTTAGAAGAATGAAAGGTGACCTTATTGAAACATATAAGATTCTTAGGGGGCTTCACAGGGTAGATGCTGAGAGGTTGTTCCCCTTTGTGGGAGAGTCTAGCACCAGAGGCAATAATCTCAGAGTAAGGGGGCACCCATTTAAAAAAAGAGATGAAGAGGAATTTCTTCTCTCAGAGGGTAGTCAATTTGTGGAATTCTTTACTGCAGAGGACTGTAGAGGCTGGGTCTTTAAGTATATTCAAGGCTGAGATAGACAGATTTTTAATCAGTATGGGAATCAAGGGTTATGGGGGAAAGGCAGGAAAGTGGAGCTGAGGATTATCAAATCAGCCATGATCTCATTGAATGGCGGTGCAGACTCGGTGGGTTGAATGGCCTACTTCTGCTCCTACGTCAATATGGTCTTATATAGCACTTTTCACAACCACCCGACATCTCAAAGCACTTTACAGCTAATGAAGTACTTTTGCAGTGCAGTCACTGTTGTAATGCAGGAAATGCAGCAGCCAATTTGCACACAGCAAACTCCCAGAAACAACAATGTGTTAATGACCAAATAATCTGTTTTTGTTTTGTTGTGGGCTTGACTTCATAAGGAACTAGACTGAGTCTCAGTTGGCAAATTTGAAGAGAAGCTGGAAAACTTCCTGACTTAATGGAGAGTAGAAGAGATAGGAAATCCTACCCAGACTTGGTTCATGGTGGGGAGCTGCATGATCTGGATGATGTTTTCTTCTGTCAAAGCAACATATGTTGAGACTGGTGGAATCATACAGTCATCAGCTTGGACTAAATAGAAGCACGGGTCTTAGAGATGCAAGGTGATAACGTACTGCAACAGCCCAACCTTTCTATTTTTCACAAAATGGGAAGATACTGAACAGTTTAAAGGTACAATCTATCTTGGCCAAGAGCTGCGATCTACTGTCTATCTTGAGGGTCAGTCTAAAGAGTGTCACAGTATCTTATCACGTTCCATCTCTAAGGCCTGTGCTTCTATTTAGTCCAATATGATTCCAGCACAGAACAAGGGGATATAGGGCTGCTCCTGCACCTGATAACATGATTGAAAGGAGGACCTCATTGTAAGTTCAAGCCAAGCATTTCTCACTGAAACAGCTAGGACCAGTGTTCCTATTCAATACTTGCTGCAGGGAAGCTGGGGTACCCCTATATCCTCATTGCCTGTTCTTCATTAAAAGGGAAGATAATAAGGAGAAGGAACAGCACAGAATCCCAACTCAGTCAACAAGCCTCAGCCGGGCAGGATGTGAAAGAAAGCCCAGAGGCACATAAGCAGCAATAGATGTGAGTAAAACAAGGATCAGGTGCTGGGTGATTTACAGGCCATACAATGCATACAACTGATTTAAGTCATATGTATCCACAATTGTCAAAATCTTATGAAAAAGGTATGACCCAGTTGGTACCACTCTCACTTCTGAGTTACAAGGTTCTGTGTTCAAGTCCCATTCTAGGACCTGAGCAAAACAATCAAGGCTGATATTCCATTATAGTACTGAGAGTGCACTGCACTGTTGGAGACGTTAAACCGAGATCTCATCTATCTACTCTGGTAAAAGGAGAAGATTCCCATGGCATTATTTTGAAGATGAACAGGGGCATTATCCCTTGAAGGGATAATGCAGTGCACTCTCAGTACTATAATGGAATATCAGCCTTGATTGTTTTGCTCAGGTCCTAGAATGGGACTTGAACACAGAACCTTGTAACTCAGAAGTGAGAGTGGTACCAACTGGGTCACACCTTTTTCATAAGATTTTGACAATTGTGGATACATATGACTTAAATCAGTTGTATGCATTGTATGGCCTGTAAATCACCCAGCACCTGATCCTTGTTTTACTCACATCTATTGCTGCTTATGTGCCTCTGGGCTTTCTTTCACATCCTGCCCGGCTGAGGCTTGTTGACTGAGTTGGGATTCTGTGCTGTTCCTTCTCCTTATTATCTTCCCTTTTAATGAAGAACAGGCAATGAGGATATAGGGGTACCCCAGCTTCCCTGCAGCAAGTATTGAATAGGAACACTGGTCCTAGCTGTTTCAGTGAGAAATGCTTGGCTTGAACTTACAATGAGGTCCTCCTTTCAATCATGTTATCAGGTGCAGGAGCAGCCCTATATCCCCTTGTTCTGTGCTGGAATCATATTGGACTAAATAGAAGCACAGGCCTTAGAGATGGAACGTGATAAGATACTGTGACACTCTTTAGACTGACCCTCAAGATAGACAGTAGATCGCAGCTCTTGGCCAAGATAGATTGTACCTTTAAACTGTTCAGTATCTTCCCATTTTGTGAAAAATAGAAAGGTTGGGCTGTTGCAGTACGTTATCACCTTGCATCTCTAAGACCCGTGCTTCTATTTAGTCCAAGCTGATGACTGTATGATTCCACCAGTCTCAACATATGTTGCTTTGACAGAAGAAAACATCATCCAGATCATGCAGCTCCCCACCATGAACCAAGTCTGGGTAGGATTTCCTATCTCTTCTACTCTCCATTAAGTCAGGAAGTTTTCCAGCTTCTCTTCAAATTTGCCAACTGAGACTCAGTCTAGTTCCTTATGAAGTCAAGCCCACAACAAAACAAAAAAATGCCAAAATTTCAGCTCTGGTTTTAAGAAATTATGATAGAGAATAAAAGAGTTAAGAAATAATGATCCTTTTAAATAGAACACTGATTGGGCCACATTTGTTGCAGCAGCTTTTGGCATCCGTTAGAGAAAAACAGTAAAGCCATAGAGACCCTCCAACATACACTCAACAAGATGATAACAGAGATGGAAAACTATACTTATGAGGAGAGACTTGATATACCGGAACAATTTCCACTGAAGCAGAGAAGACAAAAAGGAGATTTAAGAGGTATCTTTAAAATTATGAGGATTTTAATAGAGTATAGGGAAAGACATTTCCTCTGGCTGGGAAGTCATTGATGAAGTGTCATCAATTTAAAACCAAAGAGAGAGGTTGGAAGAAACTTCTCTACACAGAAGGTTGTCAGAGCACGGAATGCTTTGCCAAAGGGTGTGGTTGAGCCAGAGACCATTGCATCATTCAAAATAAAAGGATAATTATTTCAAGCAGGGAGACACAGACAGAGAGAGAGAGGCAGGGCTCTGGGGAGACAGCAGGGCAGAAAGACTAGTTTTGGGCTGCACTAGTGAATCTGACAAGCCAAATAGTCTTACGCAGCACTGTAAACTAAAATAGTTGTTTTCCAACAGACTAGTTAGAGATGTTTCTTCCACTGCACCTGAGTAGGAAAATGATCATCTCACTAACCCCTTTTCACCTCACTTTCCGGTGCCCATCACACTGGGCTCCTGCCATGTAAAGTGGGGACCCAATCGTCATTATCAGTGCAAATGTGGCAAATGGGATCCTTTCCCTCAATGGCACATTTGTAGAGTTTTCATGAATCTACAATGTTTTCCATTCTCAGAGTGTTAGGTTGGTTAAACTACACAGCAAGATAAAGAAAGGCTTGCAAATGTCCCATTGACCGTACCCTTAAAAATTAACAGGAATCAATACCAAGGCAAATTTGATGAGCCAAATAGGCCGTGGCTCTCAAGAATTCTTTAAGCTAGTAAGATACGTATCATCCTCATTTCATACTGTAGATATGAGGCAAGTGAAGCCTGTATAGATATGTAGCTTCCTAACATTTGTATTCACCAACACTCGTTTTGAAATGCACCATCACCTCCAAAGTGCCAGCTCAGCCTTCAGACGAATGAGGACAAGAGTATTTGAGGACTAGGATCTCAAACCAGAGACTAAGGTCATGGTTTACCGGGCAGCAGGATTCCCATGCTCCAGTATGCTTTGGAGTCTTGGACAATCTATAGCAGACACCTCAAAACACTGGAGAAGTATTGTCAGGGGTGCCTTTGCAAGGTCCTTCAAATCCAGTGGCAAGAAAGGCGGTACAACAGCAGTGTCCTCTCCCAAGCCAATGGGCCCAGCATCAAGGTGCTAATCACTCAAAACCAGCACCGCTTTCACATGCCTGATGCCAGACTCATGAAGCAACTGTTCTACTGGGAACTTGGACACATCAGGAGACTCCCAGGAGGACAGTGGAAATGCTTTAGGGATGTCCTCAAAACATCCTTGAAGAGGTCAAACATCCCTGACGACTCCTGGGAGACCCTGGCTTGTGATTGATTACATTAGTGAAGGTTGATTCAGAAAGGCACTGAGCATATCAGGAGCAAGCACAGGTGAAGTTGAGGTGTCGGAGTGAGCACACAAACCTCCAAAACAACTTATCTAGCCAAACATCCAAGCATCACCTGCCTCACATATGGCAGAGTTTGCAGATCACGCATTGGACTTACCGGCCTTCTCAGATCCCATCGAACCGGAGGGAAAGCAACTCATCCTCGATCCTGAGGGACTGCCTAAAAGGAGAAAAGATCCACCAACAAACTCTAATCCTGGGCCACATAAGGGCTCATGGTCTCAAAACAATATTATTTTCATCATAATTACTCTATTAATTAAACTATCATGAATTATAGTTATTTTGAATATGAAAGTAACTGAAGCAGGAAAGGAAATGAGACAATGAAAAGTGCTGCTAACTCAGTAAATATGTACAATATTTATGTGCAAAATGTGCCCAGAGCAATGCAGATCAGGAAGTTGCCAGATCCAAGCATGTGGGTTTAGTTAGTCAAAGTGGGAAGACAATAAATATGCTCCCAGCTCCCCATTACCATCCAATTGGGAGTATGTGTGTCTGACTGCTGGCTGTGGTACAGGATTAAGAAAGGACAGGATCAGGTTCATCCACGAAGCTTCCCTGTGTTGGAGACAAAGTGCCTGCAATACTCATGGTCCTAGAAAGAACTTACATCCATACAGCACTTTTCACACCCTCAGGATGTCCCAAAGGGTTTTGCAGTCAGTGAAGTATTTGAAGTATAATCACTGTTATAATATAGGAAAATGTGGTGGCCAGATGCTGAACACAGCATGAGTCCCATAAATATAAATTATACAAATGACCAGATAATCTGTTTTAGTGATTTGATGGAGGAATAAATGTATGCCAGGACACTGGGGAAAACGACCTTGCTCTTCTTCAGTGGAGTCATGGAAATATTTCCGTCCACCTGAGGTAGATGGAGCCTTGGTTTAATATCTCTTCCAAAAGACAGCACCTCCAACAGTGCAGCACATCCTCAGAACTGCACTGAAGTATTGGCTTGGGTCATGTGCTCAAGTCCTGAAGGAGGACTAGAACCCACAACCTTCTGACATATAGGCAATGAGTGCTACAACTGACCCATCCATGCCATGTCAGAAGAATGACTGCTTGCTTAATTCACAAGAGGGCAAATGAAACCAGTGGAACTTTATCTCAACATAAGTAATGACTTTCAGGGAGGAGGGAGGGAGAAGTTTAAAACACATGCAGTTAAAACCGTCTCCAATCATGTGAAACAGTGTTTATATTACTGAAATGGAAACCCACAGATTGTAGGTTCCAATTCCACCGTGGCAAGTTTAAAAATTCAATAAATCTGATCTGACACCAGAAAAGGAAATGGCTGTGAAAGCTTCTGGCTTATTGGGGGAAAAAGAACCCAAGTTGTTCTTCCACATACTTCAAGGAAGGGAACCTGCTGCCCCAGTCTGACCAATATGCGAGTCCAGTTTACACTGCGGTTAACTCTTAAACTCTGAGTGACTCTTAAAGCGTCAGGGATGTGCAATCAATGCAGCATTGCCCACATCCTGAGAGCAATGAGCCATAAGATTAAAATAAAATACATCTATGCTCCCAAATTCATACCTTTCCTGCTAAATCCCACATCCTACGTGAATTATTTTCCGGAGCCTCAGAAAAGATTTTGTTGTGAATAGAATATCACACTCGCAGCAGTGCACTATAAAGTCATTACTCATACAAGGCAGGTTCCTAATTAATGCACGCCCACAATGTTCCTCATTGGCAAGTTTCTCTCACCACCTCAAAAAATTCCTAACTGTCATGTAAAAGAATCAGAAACGATAGTTCTATTTACCTAATGGAACAGGTTTTCAAAGTTCCCATTGCCAATGGGGAGCCTCATCCACCAGCCTCGTCTGGTCACCTTATTGTAAATAGGACATGGAGGCACTGGAGGAGGTGTAAATAAAAGACTTACAAAGATGATCCTAAAACTGGTGATGGTATACCCATCAAGAAAGGATGAACAGACTCTGTCTCATTTCAAGGGGATATAAGAGATGGCCGATGGGTGACATAATAGATGTCTTTAACTTATGAAAGGTTTTGATAGCATCATAGGGCTGAATTTTCACCTCAGGACAGGAAACAGGAGCAGGGATTGTTTCTGGGTCCCGAATCTGATCCTGGTGGGGCAACAGTCACTGGGAATTTGACTGGAGCGCCACATAATTGGCATGGAGACAGGTTTCCCATCCAATTAAGGGCAGCGGGTGGCCTCTCGAAGATGGAGGTCCAGTCAGAGGCCTTCTAGCTTCAGAGGAGCACACCACCGGAGTGGAAGGTAAGTAACTGAGATGGTCGCTTCACCAAGAAGCTGCCTTCTCAGCAATTTTTTTTAAAACTTCAATTAAAATATACAAAAAGCAGCCAGGCCACCACTGTGGAGATGGGAGAGGTGAGGGGATGGGACAACCCTTCTAGAGGGCAGCCTTTGGCTGCACCTCCACCCTCACTAGCAGGGAAGGCCTGCAGGCCTGTCAGGAGCAGCCTACCCCTGGGTGCCCAACTCCACACAGTTAAACCATCCCCAGTCACGTCAGGAAACTGGAGGCCAACTGAATAATCCCAGTCAGCCTCCTTAGTTCCTGGTTAGCAAGTCTCTTAGTGAACCTTGTTGCCTGCTCACCCTTAGGGGTTTAAGTGGCCTACCTGAGCCCGGTTTTAGCCAACAGCAGAAACAGGGCTGAGTACCTGGCATGACAGCTGGCCTTGTAAGTTTTGGGACCCATCTGCCTTCGTTCCCAACTTCGACAGGGCCCGAAAATTCAGCCCAAGAGCGTGATTCCACTTGTGGGGAAGAGCAAAACTAGATGCCTTCAATATAAGATAATCACCAAGAAATCAAATAGGGAATTGGGAAGAAACATCTTTACCCAGAGAGTGATGAGAATGTGGAATTCTCGATCAGAGGAAGTGGTTGAAGTGAATAGTATAGATGCATTTAAGGGGAAGCTAGATATACATATGAAGGAGAGTCGAATAGAGGGTCATGCTGGTAGATGAGGGATGGTGAGACATGACTCAAGTGGAGCGTGGTGTAGTTGGGCTGAATGGCCTGTTCTGTGCCATATACCTGATGAAATGTTCCTGCAGCCTCCAGGAATTAAAGACTAATCTCCTGGACTCTCAATGAGCCAACATAGGAGAAAACTCAGAGTTGCACGATTTAATCTTTGAATAGTTTGCTTATTTGTGATCAAATAATTGGAGATCAGGAGAACAGGCTGTTTGAGTCAGCGGGGCTTTTGGAGGCAGAAGGTTGTGTGATTAAAACCTCCAGGAACACATCCAACTAGAGTTCGCAAGCCATCCTCGCAGGCTGGCTGAATGGGCGGAAATGTAGCAGATGAAATTTAATGCTGAGAAGTGTGAAGTGATACATTTTGGTAGGAAGAACAAGAAAAGGCAATAAAAAGTAAAGGATTAAATTCGAAAAGGTATACAGGAGCAGAGTGACTTGGAGTGTATGTGCACAAATCATTGAAGGTGGCAGGGCAGCTTGGGGAAGTGGTTAAGAAAGAAATGGGATCCTAGGCATTATAAATTAAGGCATAGAGTAAAAAGGCAAGAAAGTTATGGTGAACCTTTATAAAACACTGGTTTGGCCAATTGTGTCCAATTCTAGGCACCACACTTTAGGAAGGATGTGAAGGCTTAAGAGAGGGCACAGAAAAGATTCAAGAGGTTTTTTGTAAGAAATCCCTCGTGCAATGCGAGTATCGCTGTCCAGGTCAACATTTGTCGCCCCTTCCTAATTGTGTTTGAGAAGATGGTGATGAGCCCCCTTCTTGAAGAGCTGCAGTCCATCTGGTGCAAATACACCTACCATGCCCTGAGGGAGTTCCAGGATTTTCATCCAGTGACATTGAAGGAACAGCGATATAGTTCCAAGTCAGGATGGTGTATGGTTTGGAGGGGAACTTTCAGGTGGTGGTGTTCCCATGCACCTTCTGCCCTTGTCCTTCCAGATGGTAGTGGTCATAGATTTAGAAGGTGCTGTCGACAGAGCATTGGCAAGTACCTGTGGTGCATCTTGTAGATGGTACACACTAGCTGCCACTGTGCACTGGTGGTAGAGGGGAAAATGCTCAAGTTGTTGGATGGGATGCTGATCAAATAAACTGCTTTGTCCTGGACCCCATCCACTAACTTAAGCATTCACTCCCTCCACAGCAAAGAATGGTTCCAGAGATGAGAAACTTCAGTTACCTGGATAGAATGGAGAAGCTGGGGCTATTCTCCTTGGGGCATGGAAGGTTGAGAGGAGATTTGATAGAGGTGTTCAAAATCATGAGGGGGCAGAACAGAGTGGATAGGGAGAAACTATTTCCATTGGCAGAAGGATCCAGAACAAGAGTGTTTTTATAATGATATAAAGGCACCAATCACTCATGCGTTCACATAAATGCCAGGAAATGACCAACTCCAACAAAAGAGAATCCAACCTTTGCCCCTTGATGTTCAATGGCATTACCATCACTGAATCCCCCTTATCACATCCTGGGGGTTACCATTGACCAGAAACTGAATTGGACTAGCCATATAAATACTGTGGCTACAAAAGCAGTTCAGAGGCTAGGAATTGTGCAACGAGTAACTCACCTCCTGACTACCCAAAGCCTGTCCAGGCACAAGTCAGGAGTGTGATGGAATATTCCCCACTTGCCTGGAAGAGTGCAGCTCCCACAATACTCAAGAAGTTTGACACCGTCAGGACAAAGCAGCCCGCTTGATTGGCACCACAGCCACAAACATGCACTCCCTCCACCACCGACGCACAGTAGCAGCAGTGTGTATCACCTACAAGATGCATTGCAGGAATTCACCAAGGCTCCTTCGACAGCATCTGCCAAACCCAGAACCACTACCATCTAGAAGGACAAGGGCAACAAATAGATAGGAACACCACAACCTGGAGGTTCCCCTCCAAATCACTCACCATCCTGGCTTGGAAATATATCGCCGTTCCTTCACTGTCGCAGGGTCAAAATCCTGGAACTCCTTTCCTAACAGCACTGTGGGTGTACCTACATGGACTGCAGCGGTTCAAGAAGGCAGCTCACCACCACTTTCTCAAGGGCAACTAGGGATGGGCAATAAATGTTGGCCCAGACAGCGAAGCCCACATCCCATGGATGAATTTTTAAAAATTATTTCAAGTAGGCATCTGAGAACATATATACATGGATAGAAAGATTAAAGACATCAGCAGCAGGGCTGTGTATGCTGTTTGCTGCTCACAAGCCAGAGTGAAACTGAGACTGGATCACATGACACACTTCCCTTTAAGGCATATTACAACAACAAGGACACCGATTTAAAGTGAATGTCAAACGTACCAAAGGTGGCATAAGGAAAAACTTACTTTATACAGCGAGTGGTTAGGATCTGGAATGTACTACCTGAAAGTGTGATGGAGGCAGATTCAACTATGGCTTCCAAAAAGGAATTGGAAAATTAGCTGTAAAGCAAACATTTTCAGGGCCAAGGGGAATGGGCAAGGCAGTAGTTCTAGCTGAGTTGCAATTGTAAAGAACTGACAAAGACATGAAGGACTAAATGGCCTCCTTCTGTTCTGTAACCATGCTATGAAAGGGAAACTATGAATATGTTGCCTTCCATTACCCATGATCTTGAAAAATTGGTCCTTAAAGGTGTATTTCCCAACCTAATCACAATCGACCATGGGCTTACTGGATATTCAGTTTTGATGATGGGTCCATCACAGCCACGCCCAAATCCATCCTCACTTAACATCCACAATTCCCACAGGGTGAAGAGTGGAATCTAACTGATTTTTCCTTTCCTAATCCCAGATATTGAGGGCAATTGGAGTTTGCAGCTCAAGCCAAGGTTTTCTAATGCAACAATTTATATTTATATAGCTCTCTAGCATAACAAAACATCCCAAGGCACTTCACAGGAGCATTATAAAACAAAATACGACATTGAGCATATAAGGAAATATTCGGTAGATGACCAAAAGCTTGGTCAGAGATGTAGGTTTTAAGGAGTGTCTTAAAGGAGGAAAATGAGATACAGAGGGCTTTCCAGAGGGCCTGGGCAACTGAAGTCACAACCACCAATGGAGCAGTGATTAAAATCAGGGGACGCACAAGTGGCCCAAATCAAAGAACTACAGATATCTCAGAAAGTTGTGAGGTTGCAGGAAGTTAGAGATAGGGAGGAACAAGGACATGGAGGGATCTGAAAACGAGGATGAGAATTTTAAAATCAAGATGTTACTTAACCAGGAGCCAATGTAGGTCAACGAGCACAGGGGTCTTAGGTGAACAGGGCTTGGTGTGAGTTAAGACACAGACAGCAGAGTTTTGGATGGCTTCAAGTTTACAGAGGGTAGAATGTGGGAAACCTGCCAGGAGTGCATTGGAATAGTCAAGTCTGTAGGTAAGGAAGGCACAAATTAGGCTTTCAGCAGCAGTTAAGCTGAAACAGGGATGATGTTATGGAGGTGGAAATAGGCAGTCTTTGTGATGACAAGAATATGATATTGGAAGCTCATCTCAAGGTCAAATATCGCACCAAGGTTGCGAATAGACTGGTTTCATCTCAAAATGTTGACAAGGAGAAGGATAGAGTTGGTAGCTGGAAACCAGGTTTGGAGCAGTGACTTAAAGACAATTGCATCTGTCTTCCCGATATTTAATCGGAAGAAATTTCTGCTCATCCAGTGCTGGATGTCGGATAAGCAGTCTGATAATTTGGCAACAAGGACGAGTCGTCAAGATTGGTGGTGGTGGTGAAGATACAGAGCTAGGTATTGTCAGTGTACATGTGAAAGCACAGTGCAGGCATCAAACCTTTGGCTTTCCTAGTCTCTACAGTTCAGTTCCACACTGGGCAAAGCACTCACCAACCAAGCTTTCAGGGGAATTGCCCCACCCAATTCTTTTCTGATTGTGTTGTACTTCTAACCGTCCAGTGAATGCTATTGGCAAGAATAGTTAACAGGTGCACACACAAAGGTAAATACATGTACACCGTTTCCAGTATGATCACAGTTTCATGATCAGGAGCAGGAACCCTGCCCAATTTCTACTCGCATTGCCAAGGGCACATATTGGTCAACTATCTCACTCTATGGCTGCCCTGGTCAAGATTTGTTAACTCAACACAGACCAGAGCTAGAAACTGGTAAGTTTATCCAGGGAGTCTTTGGAAAAATTATACAAATAAAATTTCTTTGTCTTTCTATTTTTGTTGATTTAGTTGAGGAGTGTAGAAGCCTTTTGTCTTTGTTGATTGCTCAGATCCAGATGAAGCCCCATGGGCCACACTGAAGAGCAGGAATTCCGAATGGTGAATGTGTTCTAGCTGCATTCTAGCGCCTGTGCAATCTCTACACAAGATCTAATTCCATAATCATGTTAATTTGCATATAGCTCAAGCTACTAATCTTGGTGCCCCAAATTGGGAGTTATTCACCAATGAGGTAACAGCACTAAGAACAGGTCTTTCCAAACCGCCACAGCATTGAAACAGGCCAAAATCAGCAAAGGCCAAAATATATCAGCACAAATAGGACTGAGTTTACTGGGCTCCAAGTCAGGAAAATCCCGGACTGGAGGGCCAAAGTTAGCCCAAGAACTGTGTTTTCAATATTCCTAATTAAGCCAAGTATTTTCTTAAAGCGTGAATATCAAGCATGTCACTGAAGGAACTGAGTTCATTCAGTAAATTGTTGGGAATAAAACCCCCAACTTTTAGTCATTGTATCTTTGTCACAGGAGCCGCTCAGTACTCAATCCTTGGCGCTCAAACCTATGATGTTATTTTACTGCTCAAAACCAAAATATTCACCTACAAGGTGCAAAAAAATTAATTCTCAGTGAATATTTTTTTAAGCATTGTTCCTGATGAATATTCAATATCTCCTCTGTAAATGAAGGTCGATGCTCCTGGTGGGACCCAAATTGTGCAATCAGCTCCAGACACCATTATAGCCTTGGTCCAAACATGGACAAAAAAGATAAATTTCAGAGGTGAGGTGAGAGTGACTGCCCTTGTTATCAAGGTAGCATTTGACTGAGTGTGATATCAAGGAAAGCTAACAAAATTAAAGTCAATGGGAATCAGGAGGAAACCTCTCCATTAGCACAAAGGAAGATGGTTGTGGTTGCTGGTGGCCAATCATTTCAGTCCCAAGATATCACTGCAGGAGTTCCTAGGGTAGTGTCCTAGGCCCAAACATCTTCAGCTGCTTCAACAATGAGCTTTCCTCCTCATTAAGGTCACACGTGGGAGTATTCGTTGATGTTCAGTACCATTCGCGACTCCCAGATACTGAAGCTGTCCGTGTCTATATGTACCAAGACCTGGACAACAGTCAGGCTTTGGCTGCTGTATAGTACAAATGTTACATGCCACTTAAGTGCTAGGCAATGACCATCCCAAACAAAAGAGAATTTAACCATCTCCCCTTAACATTCAAAGGCATTACCATCACTGAATTCCCCACTATCAAGATCTGCCATTTTCAATTGACCAGGACCTTAACTGTACCTGCAATATAAATACTATAGTGACAAGAGCAGGTCAGAGGCAGGGAATTCTGTGGTGATTAACTTACCTCCTGACTCTCCAGAGCCTGGCCATCATCCACAAGGCACAGGTCAAGAATATGATGAAATAGTCTCCACTTGCCTGAATAAGTGCAACTCCAACAACACTCAAGAAGCTTTCCAGGACAAAGCGGCCAACTTGATTGGTACCCCATCCATCACCTTAAACATTCACTCCCTTCACCACTGGCACACAGTGACAGCAATGTCTAACATATACAAAGACACACTACAGCAACTCACCAAGGCTCCTTCAACAGCACCTTCCAAACCCATGACCTCTACCATCTAGGAGGACAAGGGCAGCAGATGCATGGGAACACTACCACCTGCAAGTTCCCCTCCAGGCCAAACACCATCCTAATTTGGAACTATACCTTTGTTCCTTCCCTGTCACTAGGTCAATGTCCTGCAACTCCTTCTCTAACAGCACTGTGGATGTACCAACACCAAATGGACTGCAGCGGTTCGAGATGGCGGCTCACCACCATCTTCTCAAGGGATAGGCAACATAAGCTGGCCTTGCCAGTGACACTCCCATTTTTTAAAAAGTGAGATTCCCTCAAGATTTTAAGCTGTTAATCACACACAAGATTGCTTTGGTAAGAGAGTAGAACAATGTCCAATGTATGGACTCAGAAGTTAGAACATTTGACTCAAATCACAAAGGATCTGGCAGCTATTTCCTGGAAGTAGTTTTCCTGTCTTTAGTTTTCAAATAGGCATTTAAAAAAATTAAAATATCACATTAGTAAATCCAGCATCTGCTAGTGGTTACTATAGGTGTGCTTCTGGGTCACATGGACCAGGAGGGTTCCAGCTTTGATTGCCAACCTATGCTGAGTTTGCTGATCTCTGACAGGGTTGACGTTCTCGATTGCTATCTGCTGGAGAGTGTATGTACATACATTGGGAAAGAATAGTATGAGACTCAGTTGCAATGACCTACAGAGATGAATAGCTTGCTGACATTTACTGTCTAGGCACACACATAAAATCGTCGCATTTTACAGCACAAAAGGAGAACAATTGACTCATCGTGCCTGTGCTGGCTATCTGAACAAGCTAACCACTTTGCCCCACTCCACTGCCCTTTCCCCACACAAAAAGACAGAAAGGCTTGCATTTATATAGTGCTTTTCACAACCACTGGGCATTTGAAAACATTTTACACCCAATGAAGTACATACCTTCTTGTTCTTTTACTTTTCAAATATTTATCTACTTGCCCTTAAAAGCTACTATAGATTCGCTTCCAACACTGTTTCTGGTCGGGCATTCCAGGTTCTAAAAACCTTTTGTGTAAATATAAAATCCTAACCTCTCATTCTTTAGATTATAATCTTAAATTTATGCCCTTTAGTTATCCTGAGCAATGGAACCAATGTCCCTATTTAAGGTAGCAACTTTGAACATTTGAAGAAAGTGAGGTTACTAAATAACGGCCGACCCCCGTGAAACTGGAGAAAACTGGGTGGGAAAGAATTCTACACAATACACAGCAAAGGTTGAATGAAACATGCAACATAATCACGTTCATATTATGAACTGAAAGGTTGAATTAAACTAATTTAACTGAATGAAATGCTTAGATAGAACAAAAAAATCATATAACGACAATCTTCCAGTACGGGCACAAGAGCTTCCTTATTGAACAACTGTACAGACCAGAAAGATTGACAAGTTTAATTGCTGATCTGTGCTGAGTTAGGTGATTGTAGTGTTTAACTGTTTGGTGTTTGATTGTGTGTGTCTGGTATCCGCTTTCTGTTCTATGTGTGTGATTTATTAAGCCTGGGTGTGGTTACTGAAAAAAGAAATTAAACTGTAAGCAAATAGCTGTAAGCATAAAAGCAGACATTTTAAAGCATTGAATAAAACTTCTGCTACAAACATATAAACTGCAGTGTATCATCTTTGCATATCTCCAAGGCACAAAACACAACACTGATCTCAATCAGGATGCCAGGGATGCTGCAATTTATTCAAAATCCTAGGGCTAGGGAGGGAAGCAAAAAAACCCAGCTGGTGTTCCTGTCCAATATTATTGTCCAATATGGGCTTGTGTGGCTATCAGGTGAGAAGCAGAGGATCGCCGTTTTGGCTATGATGCCTCCCTCACACGTTCAAATAGCTTGCTGACACTCACGAGGCTCAACATGAAGTGTGGACAACTAGAGGCACTGGAAGGCACCTGAAAGCTGTGGAACCACAGCCCAGAGCCAGAGCTTCCAGGGGAAATGGAAGGGAGACTATTTTGGGGAAAAACAAACAACTTCAGATATTATTCTTCACTGTTTAAATTTAATGGAGCATCAGTAGCAACGGGATATAATTCAAGCTGGAATGCACCAGCACACCACACAATTCTCATCACACTAACCCTATATTACAACAGTGACTATGCATCAAAAGTACTTCACTGTTAATTGTATATCAATTGTGTTTAATTATATGTAGGTGGGGGGCAATAATTGGGGTTTCACTTGAGAATACAAAAAAAAGAGACTTAGTGAAACTGTGGTGTGGTTGAGTTCAGAGGTACATGCTTACATTTATTTACAGAGTAAAACATTATAAGACTGAATAAAGATTGGCTCCAATATCATCCTTAACCAACTGGCTATTGGGAATAGAATACTCTGACCTGATGGCCTACACCCCAGGGTCTTAAAGGAAGTGGCAGCGGAGATAGTGGATGCATTAGCTATAATATTCCAAAATTCCCTGGATTCTGGAAAGGTTCCAGTGGATTGGAAAAATGCTAACATAACGCCCTTATTCAAAAAGGTTGGGGGGGGCGGAGACAGAAGGTAGGAAACTATAGACCAGCTAGTTTAACGTCTTTCATTGGGAAATTGTTGGAATCCATTATTAAGTAGTAATGGGACATTTGGAAAGTCAAAATGCAATCCATCAGAGTCAACATGGTTTTATGAAGAGTAAATCGTGTTTGACTAATTTGTTAGAGTTCTTTGAAGATGTGACAAGCATCCTGTACATGTAGTATATCTGGACTTCTAGAAAGCTTTTGATAAGGTGCCACACAAAAGATTAATACACAAGATAAGATCACACGTAGTTAGGGGTAATATATTAGCTTGGATAGAGGATTAGCTAACCAACAGAAAGCAGAGAGTTGGGATAAATGGGTCTTTTTCTGGATGGCAACCTATAATTAGTGGGGTGCCACAGGGTTCGGTCCTTGGGCCCCAACTTTTTTACAATCTATATTAAAGACTTGGATTTAGGGGTAGAAGATACTATACTAAATTTGCAGATGACACCAAAATAGGTGGGAGAGTAAGTTGCAAGGAAGAAATAAGAAATTTACAAATGGACATGGACAGGTTAGGTGAAAGGGCCAAAATTTGGCAGATGGAGTTTAACGTGGATAAGTGTGAGGTTATCCATTTTGGTCAGAAGAATAAAAAGGTGACTTATTATTTAAATGGAGAGAAACTTCAGAACACTTCAGTGCAGAGGGATCTGCATGAATCGCTGAAAGCTAGTATGCAGGTACAGCAGGTAATAAGGAAGGCAAATGGAATTTAGGCATTTATTGCTAAATGAATAAAGTATAAAGATAGGGAAGTGTTGTTGCAACTGTACAAGGCATTGGTGAGACCACACCTGGAGTACTGTGCACAGTTTTGGTCCCCTTACTTGAGGAAGGATGTAGTTGGACTGGAGGCCATTCAGAGGAGGTTCACTAGATTGATTCCAGAGATGTGGGCCTTGTCTTATGAGGAGAGATTGAGCAGTTTAGGCCTATACTCGCTGGCGTTTAGAAGGATGAGAGGAGATCTAATTGAGGTATCTAAGATGCTAAAGGGGATAGACAAAGTAGATGTGGAGTGGATGATTCCCCTTCTGGGCCATTCTAGAATGAGATGTCATTGTTTTGGGCTAAGGGGTGGTAGATTTAAATCAGAGATGAGGAAGAATTACTTTTCTCAAAGGGTCGTGAATATGTAGAATTCACTACTTCAGAGTGCAGTGGATGCCAGGACACTGAATAAATTTGAGGAGATGGACAGATTTTTATTTAGTAATGGGTTGAAAGGTTATGGAGAGAGGGCGGGAAATTGGAGTTGAGGCGAAAATGAGATTAGCCATGATCGTAATGAATGGCAGGGCAGGCTCGAGGGGCTGAATTGCCTACTCCTGCTCCTAGTTCTTATGTTCTTATTGTCTGTAAAGTGCTTTGGGATGTCCTGAGGTCAGGAAAGGTACTATATAAACGCAAGTCTTCCTTTCTTAGCCCTTTTCTAACAAAAAAAAAGTTTGCCAAGCACTTTTCATGAAGGCAGTACTTATTTTTCAAAAAATCATTCACAGGATATGGGCATCGCTGGTAAGGACAAATTTTTATTCCAGATATTTAATTAATTAAATTAAAATTCCCTAGCTGCCATGTTGGGGTTTGAACTCATGTTTTCAGATCATTAGTCCAGTAAGATAACCATAACGCCATCATGCCAAGCAAAGATCATATTAGAACTACATGTACTACAAAAAATTTAGGAATAATTTTCCAACTTTTCAGGTAGCTTCACAGACCAGCAGCACCCATTAGTATTTAGGGTGAGCAATTTGTGTTCAGCAAAATGTTCAAAAACTCATGACACTGTTCAAAGAAGAGCCAGAAGTTCTCCCCACTGTTCTGGCCAACATCTCTTCTTCAAATTACAGCATCAGGAACTAGTTATTCATCTCATTATTAGTGCACAAAGTGTTTACCAATTTAACAAAATAAACTACACTTCAAAATAACCCATTTGAAATGAAGCAAATTGAGCTGAGCATCTTCATAATATCACACCATTTCATCCCATTGCTGTGTCCAAACCCAAGTCATTTTTTTTTGCTAATAGAAATTAAGGGATAAATTTTAATCTGACTCGCAGGGCTGGGATCGGCTGGAATCCAGGTTTTATAACGTTACGTAATGGTAGCAGGTATTGTGAATTTGGGAGCAGAGGTCTTTGCACCCATAACTCACTGACCTCTGCACTTAAATTCCTGATAAATGCTGCAACGTGCTGGGATTGTCGATATGTAAAATCTGCCCTTACCACCATTTCAGAATCATGGTCCAGTGTGATCATAAGGAGGAAGAATTTGCATTTTTTTTAAACCTTTTATCATGCACTTTTTGGAATTTAGGTACTTGTGATGTAGAAAACACCAACAAGATCCTGCAAACAGCAATTTATGATGTTGTTTAAGAGATAAATAATGGCCAGTACACTGATGAGAATTCTACTACTCTTCTTCAGGTAGTGCTCTGGAATCATTTACATCCACATGAGAGAGCACACAGGGCCTCAGTTTAACATCTCATAGGAAAGATCCTCCTCCTCCTTCAGATACTATGCCCTAAGAGGGCATTGGTGACTATGGACTTCCATTGGGTTGGTCCATGATTATGCTTGGCAAAGTACTGCAGTGGTTTGCCGTTGCCTTCTGCAATATGGCTGACCAGGAAACTCTCTTATTACTTGCCATCAGGCATATTGGAAGGATTTACAGGCTGATAGTCAATCTGTTTGGTATGTTATGCACGCACCTCATAGGAAAGATGCTCCTCCTAAAGTGCACTGCTCTCTCAGTACTGCACTTAAGTGTCAGCCTAAATTTTATGTTTAGGTCTCTGGACTTGAACCCAAGACCTTCTGACTCAGAAGTGAGCGTGCTAATACCAAGCCACAACTGATACCTACTCTGATGTAGAGCAGCAAATGTCACCACTCAATCACAGCAGATTCCTACACTGAGCTTCTTCTCCAGTCCGGTTTTATTCACAAAATATTGCTTACTAGGAGTGACAGTCATTCATTTTGGCTTTAAAATGTGATCTGTTTTGATGCATTTCATGTTAAAAAAATTGACACGTGCTCCATGTTAAATGAGTTTGCAATTTAGATCAGTCTGATTATCAGTGTTACTCCTAGCATTTCTCTCATGTTGGCAGTTCAGTACAGATAAGCCCCAAGCCTACCATCATTGTTCAGCTTTTGTGGCATGTTCCCTAATTCATGCTGCTAGTGTCAAACAATGGGAGTAGCGACATCCGAACAGTACTGTTGCAGGTCCCTAAAGCTTGCTTCTGTGAGCTTATGCCTAAACGCACTAGATTTAGGAAAATGCGAGAGAAATCGCACAGTCCACATCAGGTAAACAGATCTCTACGGGTGTACATTTCTCACCAGCTTGATTTGGATACACTTCAACGTAAAGATGGATTTCTCCATGTACTAGGTGCCTAATCAATCAAGAAACACAAGTGAGCAAACAGTTGGGCTCAAAAGCTTTGCTTTTGAAACAGGTTTAGCATCAACAATCACTTTTTGCTCTCAACCTCACCTACCTTGGGCAAGAGTATAACATTCTAGTGCACTAACTACCTCAAAATACAGAGATTAAATAAATAATAATCCAGATTCAAAAAAGGAGATTCTGAAAATGGTGCCAAACATACATTCTCCAAACCAATAGCAACATGGGATCAGAGATGAACAATCAATATAGAATCTCACTCTGTAGATTTTAGTCTATCAAAAGATTGGCAACAAGAAATCTGATCAATTCAATCTGTAACATTGTTGCTCTTAAAACCAATAAAATGGGTTAAAGACTCTTAAAACAGGCATTTAATATTATAAAGTAAGGAAGTATGCTTTCCAAATTGATAGTTACGTGAATTGATAATCAAAGACATTTCAAGAATTGGCATTCATACTTTATTGAATCAATTGTGTGTATATTTTAAATGGATTTTCTATGCTGGAAACTGTGTTGGCCTCCCAATATCAGAAAGGGTATATATTTTTTAATTCTTTCATAGGATGTGGACATCACTGGCAAGGCTAGTTGCCCTTGATGTGGTGAGCCACCGTCTTGAATTGCTGCAGTTCACTAGTGTAGATACAACCACATTACTATTTAGCACAGAAAAATGGTGAAATTGGCCTTTGGCATAGTGCAAAACCACAAAAAAATTGGTAGTCACCTTTACATCTTGCCTGATTTTCTACTCCATTGACTTCACTTGAAAAGAAAATCGGACACGGTGTAAAACAGGTTAACAATTAATTATTGTTCATTTTGTAGTATTGTCGTAGGCCTATTTCAACCATTACATTTCTTGAGAGGGTGGACAACCAATATCTTTCAGACCATCAGGGGTTTAAGCTCTTATCCAAATTGAGATTGTTCTCTTTGGAAAAGAAAAGAATTGGAGGTAATCTAATGGAGGCTTCAACATTACAAAGAGGATTGTCTCAGATAAATTGTGTGCAGTGCCAAAGGGAGAAGAGTGGCAAGTTAACAAAATAAATGTTAGATATACCCAGACTGTCAGATAGAATCTTTTCACCCAAAGGGTAACAAACTTGAGGAACTAATTACTACAATACTAAAAAAGAATGTGCAAATGATTTGAAGACCCAACTTCATGTATTTTTGTTGATGGAAAGGGTTAAAGGATAGATTAAGAACACACACATTGTGAACACAAAAGTTTGTCCATCAAAAGGGAAGCTAAGGACTATTCCTCTTCCTGAAATGCAATGCAAAAGCAATCAAAGTAGAAGTACTGACATGCATAATACACTTGTTATTCCCTATTGCGGTTACATTTGTTCTATTCCTGAAAGCAAGGGAACTGAAGCCTAATCTTTACGCACTCGAGAAGCTTTAATTTACCGAGATACGCATTACGAAGTGGGAATGGTTAGCTCAGTTGGCTAGATGGCTAGCTTGTGGTTCAGAATAACACCAACAGCAACGGTTTGATTTCCCCCTCTAGCTGAGCAAGACTTAGGACCTGTCTCTTCATCCTGCCTCTGAGAGTAGAAGGCAATAGCAAACCACCGTTGACAAAAACTGCCAAGAAAAATGGCTCAGAATGTAGCTTCAGCAGACACTAAACTAAGGACCTATCTTTGAGCAGAGTACACGTGATTACAAACATGCACCTCCAAACCCAACAAACAGTTTCAGTCTATTCCTAGATATAGGGCCACAAGTGAATTCCCAGTTAATGCCTACCACTTGAATAAATACTCAATTAATATAAAAGTAACAACGGTTTAAAAATTTAAACAAAAAGGGAAAAAAAATGAGCAATTTAAGAAAAGTTACCATAGCTGCAGATTGTAGTAAGGGACAAAAATTTAAATTTAGCACCCTGCATGTGCAAATCAGTTCATTATAAAGCAGAGGGAGCTGTTCATTGCATTGCTATTATTTCTACAATGATCTAACTCTGCATTTTTCTTTAAACAGAAAAACCAAGATAGAGGGCCAAGCCCTGATAGCGCAGGACACCATCAGGGGTTGAAAAGAATAGGAAAGATAAGGTAAATCGAGAAGCAGAGAGTGGATGATGCTGAGCTTGTGTTTGAAAAGGAAAATGAGCAGTTAACTCCAGCCCATCAAATTGTATTCTCAATATTAGGAAAGTTTTAATTGCAACAAGTATAAAAAAAAATCTTTACAATAGGATAGTGATTGTTAGTTAATTCTTAAACCCAAGGAGGGGCACAACAGGGACATAAACCCTACTGGGCATACATGCAAAATGGGTCTAACCAAGTATAAGAAAATACAGAATCAGTTCAGCCGGGTGGGTGTGTATGAAAGAGGATGAATCATCAAATTCAAAACATTCAAAAGAAATGAAAGAGCCCAAAAAGACATGCCTTCTCCCAAATTTTAAGGGGATGAAGAGAAGTCAACAGAACTTTGTCACCCAAAGGGAAAGTGGGTCAACTCATGCGTTCCTGAAATGCTAAGCGCCTTCCCCAATCACATTTGAGCAAGGGAAAACAAAGATGCTGCTGCAAAACAGTATAATGTTGGGCTCACACATGTCTCAAGCATTTTGTTTTAGAAGGCAGCAATGGAAATACAGATTTTTCTTCTCTGGTGCTTGGGTTATCAGATTTACTGGCCAGCCATCCTTGACCCTGAAATGACAAGTCGTCCCAATATTGGCACACAGCCTCACACACACCTTTCACACCACATCACAAAGCCGTTTGCTTCTTAACTCAAAGTCGTTGCATATAGAAAATAAATACCCACATTAAACATATAGCAGGTGCAGCTCCTCAGATGGTTTGTGACATTATATAAAGCAAAATAATGAGAGAAACATTTGGAATGGTGTTTGTGCAAGTGTTTTCATGCAGGGAGCTCATTACTACATATTGTACCATTTGGTAAATAAGGCTTTTAAGCAGTAAAGCAGAAAATTGGTTTAAAAATTACACAGCCATGGATCACACTGAAAATGTTTATCTGTAATATATCACACTGTAAATGTTCTGTCTCAAGCAAACACAGTAACCATCACCAGGACTCTACTCACAGCTCCCTCATTCACAGAGAAACAAACCAGTCCAAATGCTCTCTGATGAACTACAACCTTGGATGTTGTATAATGTTGTTTATAACCAGTCATTAATACAGGAAACAGCTTACACATCCGCCCTTGCTAACACACCCCTTGCTGTGGTGCTCAGGTACCACAACCTCACAGAGCACACATCATTTGTGGCTCCCTCGTTTTGCAGGAAAAAAAAATCATATCAAGCTCATCTTCCTAACTATAGCACAACCTCCAACATAATATGCAATAATTCAGCCTCGCTAACTGGGAGGGAAACTGTGTAGGAATAAAAATTAAGTATCTGTAACATCTTCCTTGCCAGGCTTCTCGAATTGTTCGATTCCGAAATACATAGGAGCTACTGGTTATATGGTCAGCTTTTACAATTAAAAGTTGATATGAAAAGAGCACCTCTCCAAGTCGCAAGCATTTGGGTTTTCATTAAGAGGCGAAAAGTAGAGAACAATACAAAAAGCTGTGGTGGCCGTTACATTCATTTAAAGGGTTTATTCTCTATTTTTTTTTTGGTGAAGTATTTGGTAAATCGGCAACGTTGGGAAATAAATTTCACCAAATATTGTCGTGGCGTTGCAAAGATAAAAAGCTCTAAACGTGCCGGATGTCACGGTAAAATATAAGGGAATTAATACACAACCGTTCTCCCACGGAAGGAAGAACTAACGACGGAGCCTCGAAACTGAACTGCGATTGAAGACCTCGCTTTTATGCAACTTGTAATCCTTAAAACTATGTCATGTTAACGAAACAGTTAACCTACTATATCAGCTTTAGTAGACAGAATGCACTTAAATTATCCCAAAAGAATTTACAAAAACGAGGATAATGATTTCTTGGGTTCAAATTGACTCTTTAACACCTAGACCCCTTGTTTTAAAAAAGAGTAATTGTAATTAGGGTTCAATTTGAAGAAAACCCCAAGTGTTACTTTAAATAAAATAAAAGATATAACT
Source organism: Carcharodon carcharias (assembly GCF_017639515.1). Taxonomy (NCBI): domain Eukaryota; kingdom Metazoa; phylum Chordata; class Chondrichthyes; order Lamniformes; family Lamnidae; genus Carcharodon; species Carcharodon carcharias. The sequence goes on along the minus strand of NC_054480.1, from coordinate 131,557,304 downwards.
ATAAATTAATGACAGAATTTCTTCTGCCAATGACTGTAAAAGAAAAATCAGTGACGACATTTTAATTGTAATTTTAATCAGATACCTTTGTGTCTTGATTAATTCAAGTCTTTTAATTTGATCATCGTCATTTTCACTGAATAAATACAGGTTGTTCAATATTGTCAATTAAAGAAACTAAAAGAACTAGAAATATTTTTAAAAAGGAATTATTTTTAAATCTATTAATATCAGACTCTCTTTATGATTTCCCATTAACTGCTTTGCTGCCCTATGCTGTAGGTGGTGCTGATGCTGTTCAAACCTTTGTGCATGCCTGTGAATCGGTCCTTCAGAACAGTTAACTCATATATCTTCCCAAATTCCTCAAAGAGGGGCTTCAGGTCATTCTCCTCCAGGTTCCGTGGGATCTGACCAATGAACAGCTTAATGGCGTCGTGGTCCTTCATCTGGCTGTGGTTGTGCTGAATATCAGCTCCGTTCATGGGCTTTAACTGGTGCTGGGGCGGCTGCTGCTGCTGTTGTTGCTGTTGCTGCTCCTGCTGCTGAGCTCTGTCTGCCTCTCTCAGTCTGGCCATCGCTAACCAACAGAATGAAGAACACAGGAGGCATCACTCAGCTGTACAGAAAAAAAGACTTCCTGTTTCAGCCTGTGTGCTCAGTGGTGACACCCCTTGAGGACTGGCTGTCTGGAAAAGCAGTTTGTATATTCCCCTTTCAGTTTAGCAGCAAGCAAGGTTTAAAGAGATCGCTGTTAATTAACCCTTGGAAGCCATGAGTTGCTTTGTTATTTCTTCTATTAAAAACTTTTGCACAATGTGCACAAAAGCAAGATGATAGCCTGGCAAGAAATGCAAAATAAAATACACTCGTATTAAAACCAGTCACCTGAACACTCCATCCAGCAAAAGAGTTCTATTCTTTACACAAAAACAGACACGTACACCATGGACATTAGTAAAAATAGGCTCAAGATACAGCAATCAGTCAAGCAGGATCACTCCAATTGCTTGCCCATGTTTATATATTTAATATACACCTGAGTGATCATGGAATATGATCATGCAATGTCCGGTTCACTGGAAGCCTTATGGACACCACAGGAAACTGAATGCTTCACTGATCCAAATTTCAAAATTGCCATTTAAAATTGTTTTCCGGTCACTGACTTTTAGTTTGGACGAGCTGTCCTCAACAGAGGGTTGCTTGTAGCTGTTCTGGTGCCATTGGGCAATGCCACTGCTTTGCAGCCTGTACAAAATAGGACACACATACAGATCTCCCAAATATCTATTTGCAATCAACATTTTTGCAGCCGATCGGTGTTTATTTTTCAAGTTTACCTTTGAACGGGGTGAATGGCCTCCTTCTGTGCTGTAACTATTCCATGACTCTATGAACTGCTCAGTCTCTTCACAACCCCCCCTCCCCCCTGCCCACCCCAACCCCAGGGGTAACTGAGAGGAAAGAACATAAACAAGACCGCGTGACTGATTCTCACTCAAGCATCAGGATGATGACAATCCAGGCTCCCAGAATTACTCAAACCCACAGAGGAGAGAGGGCAGACCAGGAGGCCTCGAGTGAATTTGATTTGCAGTTTTCAGAATATGCATGGCTGATTAGTCATCATTTGCTAATAGTTTTCTTTGTCTGAACGTCAGAAAAAAAATGAAATGAAATTTTGCATCCCCTATCAGTTTTTCTTCCTGTTATTTTACGCTGACTGAGGTGAGCAATTGCACTACTTGGCAATGGTACACTTTCCATTTCAGATGCCCAACATCAGCAGCAAGCAATCCCCAGGGCAGCAACAAAAGCTTCCACTACTCTGCTGCTACAATGTGCCTCGGTACTATCTTCTTAAAAGTATTTCCTGCATCACTATGACTGAAAGCATTTTGGAACAGAACAATATCTGTAGGGGATTACCGATTTAATACCAGTGTCCCACACCTACCAAGTTCTGGGCTGAGACTGCACAAACCTATCCCACACAAGATCCTTACAGCCAGCAGACTTTTATCAGCTTGGGCCAGTTTTGAACCCTAGCCCCAGGGATAAGTGAGAAAGTATCTGACGAATTGGATAGTGAAATCCTCCTACTCTACCCTGTGCGTCATTGCAGGTTGGGCAGGTGACCGAGCTGGATTGGCCTATCAGAAGTACATTTCTGTCACTGTCCTTTCAAACTTTGTTTCCTCTTCCTAAAGAAAGTAGTATCTTTTCACAATAGCTTAACTGAGCTGGAAATTAAGGATGGATTTTACAGCCCTCCAATAGTGTGTTTGAAGGCGGAGGTGACTCGTAAAATGCAGAGTGTGGTCTGCCCACCACCCATTGCCCGACCTCTCTCCCAATTTACAGAGGGTGGGTGGAGGCATCTGGTTACCCACTCACCCTTGGGCCTATTGAGACACTTAAGTGGTCAGTTAAGTGCTATTTACCTGGTGGAGGCCCAGACCAAGCGGGTAACCCAGCAAGTTTTACTGGTGAGCTGATGTAAAAAAAGTAATTGCTAAATTACTTTAAAAGAACAAAGGAAATAAACAGCCAAATAAAGCATTTTTATAATAGGGTGTAAAAAGTAACATTTTACAACCTCTATGTTAAAATTAAATTCCAGTTATATTTCTCTAGGAATCTGATGCAATGTTTAAGCCAATAAGAAAATAGTTGTGTTAACAAAGCATTTCATGTCATGCAATAGTCACTGTAGAAGTGAAGACTGATAATAAACCAGCAAAGCAACTTCAAAAGCTGAAAACCAGAGAAATAAGTGGAACAACTACTTATTCTGATTTTTTTTTTTAAAAAGGCATATGAAGATACTCATAATAGCACTCTAACCCTCGAGGCCTCCTGGTCTGCCCTCTCTCCTCTGTGGGTTTGAGTAATTCTGGGAGCCTGGATTGTGGTGGGGGGGTGGTGGAACCTCATTTTGGGAGTCCCCTGTGCTCTTCAAAGCCATCCTTCCCCAAGCTCAGGGCCCTCTTCTTCAGGTTTTGGCTGTAGTCCCAGCAGTGGCCAGCACTTGAACCCTGTGCTGCTGGGGCTACAGAGTTGCTGACCAGATGGGGGGCAGAAGTCTCGCCCTGAGCCTATTAATGCCCCGATGGGGCAGCCAACTTTCTCATGGGCGGTCTCCCAGCTGACTTTTTAGTCAGGTGGGTGGAGGACACTGTGCCCCCGTAAAATCCAGCCCGAGATCAGCGGGGATGATATTCATGGCCAGATGCCCCATTATTTTATGACTCAGCATGAACTTTCATTTGGGAAACTATTTCTATACCCTTTTGACCTGCTCTGATCAAGTAGTGCCATTATAGAAAGAGGGATAAACTTGCGTTCATAGAGTGTCTTTCACAATCTCTCTATGTCCAAAACACTTTACAGCCACTGAAGTATCTTTGAAGCATAGTCACTGTTGCAATATAGGAAATGCAACAGCCAATTTGTGCACATCAAGCTCACGCAAACAGTAATGTGATAATGACCAAATTATCTTTATTTCTAGAGATGTGGGTTGACAAATAAATACTAGCCAGTGCTCCAGGACATCTCTCCTTCTTCAAAATAGTGCCCTAATCTTCTTCATGTTCTACCTGCGAGGGCAGACGGGGTCTCGGTTTAACATCTCATCCAAAAGACTGCTCTTCTGACAGTGCAGCACTCGCTCTGTACTGCACTGGTAAGTTATGAATAAATATAAACATATCTAGACTGTAGTCATGGCACTGTTTATGAATCACACAGGGTGAGGCCAAGGATGGGACTGCCCCGATTATAAATCAGCAACTTGCAATATACTGAAAGGGTTAAGTTCAGGTAGCAACTTGGGGCATGAATGTTGCTTTCTGGATTTTACAGCCCTCCAATAGTGTGTTTGAAGGCGGAGGTGACTCGTAAAATGCAGAGTGTGGTCTGCCCACCACCCATTGCCCGACCTCTCTCCCAATTTACAGAGGGTGGGTGGAGGCATCTGGTTACCCACTCACCCTTGGGCCTATTGAGACACTTAAGTGGTCAGTTAAGTGCTATTTACCTGGTGGAGTTACTTATATCAATAGCATTGGCTAATAGCTGGGATTCCTGATTAAAAAGAGAAAAGTTGAAGGGATAAAAGCAAAATACCACCGATACTGGAAATCTGAAACAAAAACAGAAAGTTCTGGAAAAACTCAGCAGGTCTAGCCGCATCTGTGGGGAGAGAAACGGAGGTAAGGTTTCGAGTCTGTATGACCCTTCTTCAGAGCTGAAGTTGAAGAGATATGCAGCTACATGCATCGCTGTCATCGTCGGCTGTCTCTCAATTTGAGCATGAGGTCTGCTCAGGCTCACAAGTTCCTGCCATCAGCCTTCATGTGACTGAACAAGCCAATTCTCCACCTACAGGTCTTTGGGTGCATGGGCAGGACGTTCCATGCAGTAGTGGGATCCAAAGTGCTTCCTTTTTTCCCCTCTCTGCCGCCTCTCTGCCTCATCAGTAAGACATTGTGATTCAAGGCATGATGGACAAGTTGTCACCATTTCAAATGATCAGTAGCAAACTCCTCCAGTCATTATTGTCAAAGCTACTGCGTTTCAAGGAGAGCTTCAGAATGTCTTTGTAGTGTTTTCTCTGTCCTCCCCAGAATATTGGTTTTTTGAGAGTTGAGAACGCAAGACCTGGCGGGGGAGGCACTTTTCAGCCATCCAGACACTGCCCAGTCCATCAAAGTTGATTTTGCAGGAGTTTTGCTGAATGCCTGGAGAGGACAAAAGCTTGTGCTTGAAGAAGGACACAAGCGTTTGTTTGACAGTCCTCCTGTTGGATCTGGAGGAAACAGTGAAAGCATTGCTGATGGAAGTTCGCTAGAGCTTTTATGTGTCATTGATACACAGTCCAGATCTCGCTGCAAGACAGCAGTGAGGTGACGACAACTGATCTGTACACTAGGACTTCTGTTGACTTGCAGAGATCTTTGTTGTCAAACACTCACTGGTGTAGTTTGTAGAAGGCTGAGCTGGTGTAGCTGACCCAGTATTGGATCTCCTCACAAATGGTGGCCTTTCAAGAGAGGTGGCTGCCAAGCTATGGAAGTGCTCAACATATTCCACAAACATTCACTCCCTCCACCACCGACGCACAGTGGCAGCAGTGTGTATCATCTACAAGATGCACTGCAGAAACTCACCAATGCTTCTTCGGCAGCACCTTCCAAACCCACAACCATTACCATCTAGAAGAACAGGGGCAGCAGGTACATGGAAGCACCACCACCTGGAAGTTCCCCTCCATGTCACTCACCATCCTGACTTGGACATATTTCACCATTCCTTCACTGTCGCTGGGTCAAAATCCAGGAACTCTCTCCTTAACAGCACTGTGGGTGTACCTATACCACAGGGACTGCAGCAGTTCAAGGCCACTCATCACCACCTTCTCAAGAGCAATTAGGGATGGGCAATAAATGCTGGCCTAGCCAGTGATGCCCACATCCTGTAAATGAATTTTTAAAAATTCCAGAATCTCTCCTCCAACATTTATGGGAGGTGGAATATTTGGCTGAGCCGACGTGGGTTGATATGAGTTTTGTTCTGGCAACACTCGAGGATAGACCAAATCTCTTGTGTGCAGAATTAAAGAGATTGAGAGAGATTGGCTTGCAAATCTGGTGCAGAGCGGGCAACGACATTGCAGTTATTCGCAAACTGTAAATCATATATGTTTATGGTTGTCAGTTTAGTTTTGGAAGTGACCAAGATTATGGAGTTTTCCATCTAAATGGTATTTAAAGAAGACACCAGAGAGCAGTTGATCGTTCTTGAGATGAACAGCCACTGTCAGATAGATTGTAATTAGTCCTGGTCTGGATTTTGAAAGCACCTGTTTCAGATCTCCCACTGCAGGATTTATGATGAAATTTCTTGGATATCCAAATCTTTGGAACACAATCCACAGGGCCTCGCGATTTACTGAGTCAAATGCTTTGGTCAGTTTGATGACTCACTGAAGAGTTCCTGGTGTTGTTCTCAACATTTTTCTTGGTTTTGTCTGGCAACAAAGACAATGTTGGAGGTTCCTCTGGACGATCTAAAGCCACACTGTGTCTCTGGGAAAATTTCTTCAGGCACAGGAAGTAAATGGTCCTAGAATGTAAGTCTGGGTTTTCCCTTCAATGGGAAAGAGGGAAATACCTTCATAGTTTCCACTGCATGATTCATCTCCCTTCTAGAAAATAGTTACAATTGTCAGATTCTTAAAAGTCAGGGGTGGGAAGTTATTTTTCCTCCCAAATCTGTAAAATGAGCGCATGGAGTCTTGATGGAGCAAAAGCCCACTAAGCTTTGAAGACCTCAGATGGTATACCATTGGGGCCACAGGCTTTGTGGTTTTTCATCCATTTGATTGCTTGTTGCAGCTCTCCCATCGGTGGTGGTTCACCCATGGATTCTACCAACTTTGACATTAAAGTCCTCCAAAGGGATGATCTTTCCTTCTTTTGGGATAACAGTGAGGACATCATCAAGATCCGAATGAAACTTTTCCTCAACACTTTCATGAGTGCATTTGTGCATACTTCACAAGCATATAAATCACACTCAGTCTAAGCTCGTACATGCACAGAAAACTATTAATTTCTTTAAGAGTGCAGAAGTGAAAGAGTGGAGGTGGCAGATCAATGGAACTGACTACTAACCTTCTTCCAACTGTATATAGGCCCAGCAGGAAACCCAAACATAAGCTTTGTTCACGAAGCAGAGACCAATTTGACACAAACCAAGCCTATACCAGCAACCACAAGATGAGATCTTGGAAAATTACATATTCCATTTCAACTGCCAGCTGAGAGTAAAACACAAGGTTAATTAGCATAATGTTTCAGCTGTAGATCTTCCATCCTTCTTTTGAATAAGATGTTAAACCAAGGCCCGACCTGTCTTCTCAGATGGACATAAAAGATCCCATGGTACTATTTTAAAGAGCAGGGGTGTACTACCTGGTATCCTGGATAATATTTATCCCTCAATCAACATCACAAAAACTGGTTATTGTCATTTGCTGTTGTGGGAGCTTGCTGTGTACAAATTGGCTATTGCATTTCCTACATTACATTAGTGACTACATTTCAGAAAAGTAGTATTTCATCAACTGTAAATGCTTTGGGAACATCCTGTGGTCATGAAAGGCACTGTATAAATGCAAGTCTTTCTTTCATCAGAATCAGGATTTTATTGAAGGGTCTCTTCCTGAATCATTAAATTATCTCTTCTCTCTTCACAGATGACTGGCCTGCTGAGTGTTCCCAGAATCTTTTATTCTTATCTTAGTAAAGGCATGGCCTCAAAATCACTGCTGGTCATATTCAGGGATTAAATATGGTGACTAAATGTTTTTAGGCTGTAATAAACACAATAGTTAAGCCCAAGTACTGAAAGATCATGTGTAAAGTACAGGTTATGTCTCCCACATGGTCAACAAAAAAGGGAAAAAGCACTAATCCTCTGAAGCAGCTGAACTTGTAGTGGGGCTATTTTAATTGGACCAGTAGGGGTGACGCCAGACAGAAGTCAGTACCATAAGTGCCCCCATCTAGCAGGGCAGTGCAAGTAAGAAGATGTGTACAAAGAACATTGCTGAGAACATTTTCTGTAAAATTGAGCTTTACAGAGTGAAGATGTTTTACTGACCAGACACTCCAAATCCTACTGCAAGGATCCAGGGAGAGAAGTCAATCCACTTTATAGATTTGCAATTAGAGAGATGAGCCAATCCACTTCTGCCAAGAATTGTTTACTGCACCAGGGATGGTGAGGGGATAGCAGAAAGCAGGCCACATCAGTCAACTGACAGACCTGGATATCGCTGACTTGTTATTTCACTTCATTTCACTTAAATTATGTAGTAGCTTGGGTGTTGGACCTCACACACTAAAATGACTCCTTGTTCTCCAAATAATGGCATGCGATTCTCTGCGTTCGTCTGGATATGGATCAAGTAGACCACATCATTATGTACAGGATCTCAAGTGATTACAGGTGTGCAACCAATGACTTCTTGTACTCATGGACAGCCAGTAATGTGGTAGAAATGTGCAGCCCACTGGCATTGTTCCTGATGCTGAGTGATCAGCACTATCAAGCTTTTAATCCTCCTGAGTAAAGTATCAATTACCTCCTTGATGCATCTCTCTGTAAGCAGCAGACAGAGTAACAGTGCAAAAGTAGCCAGACCGAGGACTCCAGTGCCATCTGGATTGTAGATGTTGTCTAGAATTTGGAGACAATACATCTCTGTCACTGCCTTTCTGCTAAGTCTTAACCTCCTAATGTGCTGATTTTCCAGTCCCAAGTATCTGTACCTAGGATGTACGTCTGCCAGGTAGCAACACTGGTTGGTATGCACATATATGAATACTTCTTCGCTCTATCTTACATCCCTACCAGCCCTGTCCCAATAATCTTTCTGAGTCAGGAAGCATTCTAGACAACACTGTGCCTCCACCCTCACCTTTGCATCCAAAATCGAAACCATTTACTCAGCTGCTCCCCCATTCCCTTCCCAACAATTAACCACTCTATTGCTGAACCTCCACCTCTGCCCAGCTCCTCTCCCAAGTCCTCTTCAAGCTCAATGACAAGACCCTTGACCCCATAACCACTAAGCTACAGAACATTTCATTTCCCTTGGTCTCCATGGAGACTGACATTATAAATCGTTTCCTTTCCCTTTCAAATCTGCTATCATCACTCTCTCTCAAAAGTGAACATCTTCAATCCTCCTGTTCTTAAGTACCACCAACCTCTATTTAATGTGAATTGGCTGTAACCCTTCAACACATCGTCTCCTAGACCAGAGCCCATCTGACCTAACAACTCAATCTCTCCAGTCCTGTCCTTGCTGAATACACTGGCTCTCAGTTACCCCAGCAACTCCAATTTAAGATTCTGATCCTTTTTTTAAATTTCTTCATGGCTTTGGCTTTCTCAATATCTATAACATCTACTGATCCTACAAACCTCTTCCAGCTTTCCATTCCTCTGAGCAGCTTCAGTGCTTCCCTGCCCCTGCCCCACCATTGGTGAATGTGCCTCCGGCTGCCTAGACCCCATGCTCAAAATCCTTTTCTAAGCTCCTACTGACCGTCCACTGTCCCTCCTTTAATATGGACCATAAAGCCTACTTTTCAACCAGTTTTTGGTCATCCCCGACTCCCTCCTCATCCCTCCCTTTGGTTTAGCATTCAATTTTTGCCCTTTTGCTTCTGTGAAAATTCTTGGGACATTTTTCCTTGTTAAAGGTGCTAAATAAATTCAAGTCATTGTTGATGTGTTATACTTTCAGAACATAAAGATGCTGGTGCCTTTGAAAGATGGCTCATACACAATTATGTTATCATTATTGTATTGAGCTAACAGAGTACTTTAGTGCACAGAAGCCTCCACTCAGTTCAGGATCAATAAAGCACCTTTCACAACCTCAAAACCTCCCAAAGTGTTTTACAACCAGTGAAGTACTTTTGAAGAGTAGTCACTGTTGTAATGTAAGAAATACGGCAGTCAGTTTGCGCACAGGAAGTTCCCACTAACAGCAATGTGATAATGACCAGTCTTAGTGCTGTCAATTGATAAATATTGGCTAGGATACCAGGAAGCATGCTCTTCTTTGGAATAGTGCCATAAGATCTTTTACATTCACTGGGAAAGGCAGACAGGGCCTTAGTAGAGCAACAAAAAACAGGAGCAGAGTTCAATTGAAACATGTCCTATGTCTCTACCTTGAATTACTAGCTATAAATCTGCAAATGAAGTTTCCCCTCACAGAAATGTTTGTCCTTTATCCAATGCCTCCTCCCAGGGCCTGGTCAATAATGGAAAATAGTCTCATGGGGAGTGACAGGCATGAGTACATGCCTTGCTGTCTATTTTGGACATTATTATTGTTCCATTTAACCTTAACGAGTGGAACAAAAATCACATTAAACAATTCTACGTCTAGAGTTCACCATTCTTTTCATATTCTCTGACATTAGACTGCTTTCTAAGTGACTCAGTGCTTAATGGACAAGTGCAGTGAAGTACTGAGTCATAGGCAAGGAGCTAAATTTGACATGGTCTGTGCTGAGTAAGCTGATGCTGGCTGGGGCAACTTTGCAAAAACTACAATTAGTCTCAGAGTCTCAGCATTTGTGGAGTGGAAGTGGGGGGAGGCGGGAGGGCTAGGAAGGCAAATGCCAAAAAAAAGTGGAGTGCTTCTCCCTCACAATTAACTAAACAGTGACCCCTACTGGAAAGGGCACATGATTAGTAAGGGAGATTGTGTCCATCATGTATAATAAAATCATAATTCCCTTCCTTATAGTACACATGAATTCAGTTACATACGGCACAGAGGAAATTTTGTCCATCACCACCAGCAAGTACAGGATAACATCCAATTGTACAAAAAACAAGTGAGTACAGGTCATCAGCTTCAGTAATGCTCACCCTTATGCAACATGCTCCCCAAAACTAACTTCTGGGAGAAACAAGACGCAGAGGAAGAAAAAAGAATACCAGGATAAGGGAAAACCTGGAAAATTCCCCCACAAACTCCATTGAGTAATCAAGCAAGATCCAAGAGATCATTGCTCCCCCTGAAATGGCACTAGACACATTTATCTACTGTCCTGAGATGTGCCAATGTCCTTAGGGAAACAGGGGGAGATTCTCCTCACATAACAAAATTGCACACTAGTAGCTCATAATTTTCTGTTCATCATTCAAACATGGCAAATTTCAGGAACATTGGATAACAAAGGATATTGTGAGATTAGTCAAAAAGAAAAGGGCTAGAAGGCTGGGAACAGATGAAGCCCGTGGAGAATACAAAGAAAGTTGGAAGAAACTTAAGCAAGGAGTCAGGAGGGCAAAAAGGGGTCATGAAAAGTCACTGGCAACCAGGATTAAGGAAAATCCCAAGGCCTTTTATACATATGTAAAGGGCAAGAGGGTAGCCAGTGAAAGGGTAGGCCCATTCAGGGACAGAGGTGGGAGTCTGTGTGTGGAGCCAGAAGAAATGGGAGAGATACTGAATGAATACTTCTCATCAGTATTCACCAAAGAGAAGAACTTAGCGGTCAATTTGTCTAGGGAAGAGTGTGTAGATAGCCTGGATCATGTTGAGATCAAAAAAGGGGAGGAGTTAGGCGTCTTGAAGAATATTAAGGCGGATAAGTCTCCAGGGCCAGATGGGATCTACCCCAGAGTACTGAGGGAGGCAAGGGAGGAGATTGCTGGGGCCTTAACAGAAATCTTTGTATCCTCACTGGCTGCGGGTGTGATGCCAGAGGACTGGAGAATGGCCACTGTTGTTCCATTGTTTAAGAAGGGTAGCAGGGATAATCCAGGAAATTACAGGCCAGTGAGACTTATGTCAGTGATAGGGAAATTATTGGAGAAGATTCTTCGTGACAGGATTTACTTCCATTTGGAAGCAAATGGGCGTAATAGTGAGAGGCAGCATGGTTTTATGAAGGGGAAGTTGTGTCTCACTAACTTGATCGAGCTTTTCGAGGAAGTGACAAAGATGATCGATGATGGAAGGGCAGTGGATGTTATATACATGGATTTTAGTAAGGCCTTTGACAAGGTCCCTCATGGCAGACTGGTACAGAAGGTAAAGTTGCATGGGATCAGAGGTGAGCTGGCAAGATGGATACAGAATTGGCTTGGTCATAGGAGACAGAGGGTAGCAGTGGAAGGGTGCTTTTCTGAATGGAGAGCTGTGACTAGTGGAGTTCCGCAGGGATCAGTACTGTTTGTAGTATACATAAATGATTTGGAGGAAAATGTAACTGGGCTAATTAGTAAGTTTGCAGACGACACCAAGTTTGGAGGAGTTGCAGATAGTGAAGAGGATTGTCAAAGGATACAACGGGATATAGATCGGTTGGAGACTAGGCCAGAGAAATGGCAGATGGAGTTTAATCCGGACAAATGTGAAGTAATGCATTTTGGAAGGTCTAATACAAGCAGGAATTACACAGTAAATGGCAGAACACTTAAGTGCATCAACGGGCAGAGGGATCTGGGTGTATAGGTCCACAGATCACTGAAAGTGGCAACGCAGGTGGATATTGTAGTCAGGAAGGCATATGGCATGCTTGCCTTCAATGGCAGGGGTATTGAATATAAAAGCTGGGAAGTCATGCTGCAGCTGTATAGAACCTTGGTTAGGCCACACTTGGAATATTGCGTGCAATTCTAGCCACCACATTACCAGAAGGATATGGAGGCGTTGGGGAGGGTGCAGAGGAGGTTTACCAGGATGCTGCCTGGTCTGGAGGTTATTAGCTATGAGGAAAGGTTGGAGAAACTTGGATTGTTCTCACTAGTGCGACGGAGATTGAGGGGCGACTTGATAGAAGTTTACAAAATTATGAGTGGCATGGACAGAGTAGATAGTCAGAAGCTTTTTTCCAGGGTGGAAGAGTCAATTACTAGGGGACATAGATTTAAGGTGAGAGGAGAAAACTATAAAGGTGATGTGCAAGGCAAGTTTTTTACACAGAAGGTAGTGTCTGGAATTCGCTGCCAGAGGAGGTGGTGGAAGCAGGTACGATAGTGGTGTTTAAAAGGCAGCTTGACAAATACATGAATAGGATGGGAATAGAGGGATACGGACCCCAGAAATGCAAAATGTTTTAGTTGATGGGCAATATGATTGGCGCAGGCTTGGAGGACCGAAGGGCCTGTTCCTGTGCTGTACTTTTCTTGTTCTTTTGTATTAATGTCCTTTTTGATCCTTGTAAAACTCTATATGTTTTCTTTTATTCATCCAAGCGATGTGGGCTTTGCTGGCTGGGCCAGCATTTATTGCCCATAACAAAAACAGAATTACCTGGAAAAACTCAGCAGGTCTGGCAGCATCGGCGGAGAAGAAAAGATCTGACGTTTCGAGTCCTCATGACCCTTCGACAGAACTAAGTAGAAATAGGAAAGGGGTGAAATATAAGCTGGTTTAAAGTGTATGTGTGGGGGGGTGGTGGGGGGCAGGGAGGGTGTGGTTGGAGGGACAAGCAAGCAGTGATAGAAGCAGATCATCAAAAGATGTCACAGACAACAGAACAAAAGAACACATAGGTGTTGAAGTTGGTGATATATATCTAAACGAATGTGCTAATTAAGAATGGATGGTAGGGCACTCAAGGTATAGCTCTAGTGGGGGTGGGGGGAGCATAAAAGATTTAAAAATAATGGAAATAGGTGGGAAAAAGAAAAATCTATACAATTTATTGGAAAAAAAAACAAAAGGAAGGGGGAAGAAACAGAAAGGGGGTGGGGATGGAGTTGGGGGTTCAGGACCTAAAGTTGTTGAATTCAATATTCAGTCCAGAAGGCTGTAAAGTGCCTAGTCGGAAGGTGAGGTGTTGTTCCTCCAGTTTGCGTTGGGCTGTCCGCAAGAATGACCCAAACCTCCCCGTCGCTTGCCATTTTAACACTCCACCCTGCTCTCTTGCCCACATGTCTGCCCTTGGCTTGCTGCATTGTTCCAGTGAAGCCCAATGCAAACTGGAGGAACAACATCTCATCTTCCGACTAGGCACTTTACAGCCTTCCAGACTGAATATTGAATTCAACAACTTTAGGTCCTGAACTCCCAACTCCATCCCCACCCCCTTTCTGTTTCTTCCCCCTTCCTTTTGTTTTTTTTCCAATAAATTATATAATTTTTTTTCCCACCTATTTCCATTATTTTTAAATCTTTTATGCTCCCCCCACCCCCACTAGAGCTATACCTTGAGTGCCCTACCATCCATTCTTAATTAGCACATTCGTTTAGATATATATCACCAACTTCAACACCTATGTGTTCTTTTGTTCTGTTGTCCGTGACATCTTTTGATGATCTGCTTCTATCACTGCTTGCTTGTCCCTCCAACCACACCCCCCCTCCACTTCTCCCCCGCCCCCCCACCACCCCCCCACACACACACTTTAAACCAGCTTATATTTCACCCCTTTCCTATTTCTACTTAGTTCTGTCGAAGGGTCATGAGGACTCGAAACGTCAACTCTTTTCTTCTCCACCGATGCTGCCAGACCTGCTGAGTTTTTCCAGGTAATTCTGTTTTTGTTTTGGATTTCCAGCATCCGCAGTTTTTTGTTTTTATATTTATTGCCCATCCCTAGTTGCCCTTGAGGTGGTGGTGAGCTGCCTTCTTGAACCACTATAGTCCATGTGGCGTTGATACACCCACAGTGCTGTTAGGAAGGGAGTATCTATCTGGCCCAAAAGGCCAGACTTCGACTCCATTTCATCTCTCACGTCCTTCATAAAGGATTAGTTTTAGTTAAAACGTTTCCTACAAATCTAATCACTATACTCCCCGGGTGGAATTTTGCGGCCCTGTTGTGGCGGGGGCGGGGCTGTAAAACGTGGCAAGCATTTCCAAAGTCCATTGACTTCAGCAGGACTGTAAAATCCCACCAGCGCAAAATTCCACCTCCTGCTTCAGCTCACACATGAAAAAAAATCACTCCCAAGTGGAGCGCTATTAGCCCCTTGTGTAAATCACAACCTTCATAAGAGGAGAACTTAGTAAGGAGGGAAAAATATCGTGCAAATGTCATCCAAAAAAAGAGAAAGACTTGCATTTATATAGTGCTTTTCGTGACCATTCGATGACACAAAGTGTTTTACAAGTGATTAGGTACTTTTTGAAGGGCAGTCACCAATGTATTGTAGGGAGAAAACCAAGAACATATCAAAAAGACATTAAATTTTTTAATAATTTGCTTCTACAGAACAAGTATCCAAAAACTATTTAGAGAGGTTTATGTGGTTTTATTTTGGTAATTTGAGAAAGATACTATTTTTAAACTATGAACAGGTTCTTCAACCCATTAACTTCCTAGACTTTCTAAAAACAATATTCAATTCCAGCATTTTAACCAGTCTGACTTTTAAAAAAAAGACCAGGATCGAAAACTACCCATTTTGAAGCCGTTCCAGACATCCATAAATGCTTAGTTTACAGTTTGAACACTGGAGATTTACATCGTTTTCCAAAGTGGCTGTTGCAATTTATTACTTTCACCTTATTTAATTATGATTGAGCGTTCCCCCCACTGGCTGAGTGGATAAATAGTGT
The DNA here is from genome assembly GCF_017639515.1 of Carcharodon carcharias. Taxonomy (NCBI): domain Eukaryota; kingdom Metazoa; phylum Chordata; class Chondrichthyes; order Lamniformes; family Lamnidae; genus Carcharodon; species Carcharodon carcharias. The sequence goes on along the minus strand of NC_054480.1, from coordinate 131,542,185 downwards.
AAAACTAAGTCCAACCTGTAGGCCACCAAACCCTGCCAATCTGGCTCTCGAATCTTAAGCAAAATGGCAGTATCATAATTATTTATTAATTGGTTTGTCCTTTCTTGATTTTAATGAGCCTAATGAGACTAGAGGTTTGGAAATGGCTGTTTCTCATACAGTCATTGGTGGGCACATGAAAAAAAAATTACTGCAACTTGAGATATGTGCTAACTAATTAGAACATGAATTTCAACTTTATATGCAGCCCATGAAGACACCCTTGGTTTCAACTAAAAGGTCCCAGGGTCAAATTTTAATCTGTGTTAACTAATCTCAGCCAGGGCACCAATTGGAGCGTTGCAATTTCTTGCAGCAGCCACAGGGGAGAAGGAGGAAATAAAAGTTAACCAGTTTCTCACTCCTGATTGCTAAGTACTGAGGCCTGACTCTACATGTGTGCACTGACCTAAATTAGCTCCCAGTCCAGCAAAGGCTCGATTTTAAAAATCTCATCCATGTTTTCAGATTCCTTCAGGGCCTCAACCATTCGCATCTCTGTAACCTGCTCCACACCCTACAGCCCTCCACTCTTCCAATTCTGACCTCTTGAGCACCTTGATGTTAATTGCTCTGCCACTGGCAGCTGTAAGTAAGCCTTAAGGTCTGGAATTTCCTCCCTAATCTTCTCCACCTCTCTGAGTCACAATGTAAAACCTACCGCTTTGACCAAGTTTCTGGTTGCCTTGCAATGGATTGGTTTTGTTGGATAACACTCCTGTAAAAGTGCCTCGAGGCATTTTACTACATGAAAGGCACTGTATAAATGCAAGTTGTTATTGAATGTCATGTGATGGTAGGCTTAATCTCTTCGGTCAGGCACTGTAGAATCAAATGCTCTGACACTAACTGTTTAGGTTGTTTGGAAGAGATACCAGGGTGCCATCAGCACCATAGAAATATGTCTCAGCATTTTATAGCTACATTTGTATAATCAATTGGCCTCTGTTCCGTTCAAAAATTTGTAGGACTCTCTTGTGTCTTGATGAATACTCTATACCCAATGCTCTCCTGGCCAGCATTCCTTCCTGCACACACTCAATTCCAGTCATTATGTCACCTAAGTACACATTTCCAGGTCTCCTTTGTTCCCACTGATAAACACTAGGTCCCCAGTGGTTCAAATTGCCAAAGGCCACAGGAAACATTCTTGCCCTAACGATCTTTACGTAAATGCTTCTGCTGCTTCATCAATGACCTTCCCTCTAAGCCTTCATATCATTTGTTGAGTTCTAGCTGGTGCTATCCAAAATATCAAGTTTAGCTTTGAGAAAACATATGATCTGTTTCTCTCCACAATTATCTTCCAGATATGGAGTAACAGATCATTTGTATTTAATTTGTTGGTCACACAAAGGGGTATCAGGAATCTTGAGATTAAAGATGACTGCTTGAAGTGTCTTCAGTTATATTGCTGTACTCCAAATCTTTCAGCTTCACCTCAACTTTCTTCCACAAAGGAAATGGTACTTAGCAACAACACAAAGCAACAGGAATGTGGGACCTCTTTGCAAAACACATCCACCCGGTCCACAAGCATGACTATGAGCTTCCAGTCTCCTGCCATTTTAATTCTCCATCTTTCTCTCATGCTGACCTCCTTGTCCTTGGTCTGTGGCAGTGTTCCATTGAAGCTCAACATAATCTAAAGGAACAGCACCTCATCTTTTAATTAGGCACTCTGCAGCCTTCCAGACTCAACATTGATTTCAACAACAGAAAATGCTGGAAGGCTCAGCAGGTCTGGAATCATCTGTGGAGAGAGAAACAGAGTTAACTTTTCGAGTCCAATATGACTCTTCTTTGGAACACCTCTTGCAAATAAGTCATATCAGACTCAAAATGTTAACTCTGTTTCTCTCTCAAAGATGCTGCCAGACCTGCTGAGTTTTCCAGAATTTTCTGTTTCTATTTCAAATTTCCAGCATCTGTGGTATTTTACTTTCATCAATTTCGACAATTGCAGACTGTTATCTCTGCCCCCATTTTGTTTCCTTTTCTTTGCATGTGTCAGTCATACTCTTGCTTTTCACCTGTTTTTGCTTTCAGATGGTAGTTGTTAATCATTCTGCCATTTGTACCTCCTCTCGGCAAATCCTTTGTTCAGTTACTTGTCCCATTACACCCTCTTTGATCCTGCAGCAACTCTTTTGTCCTTTAATCCACCCAATCACAGATCTTCCCTTTTGTGTTTTTTTCCACCCTCTTGTGTTTTACTTAAAATAATTTCTAATGTGTCCTACTTCTGATGAAGGCACAGACCTGAAACATTTACTTAGCTTCTCTCTCCACAGATGCTGCCAGACCAGCATTTTCTTTTTTATGTAACAGGAATAACAGACTTGTCAATATGCAGTGTAAACTGTACGCCCTTCAGCTAGCCTTTGGCTTTGAATACATGAGAGAATTCACTGCAAATAGTATCTTATGATGTTGGCAGATTGATGCTATGTACTACTGAAGTGAGTTGTAAACTTTGAGCTATATGTTGGCCATATAGACTCTACATTGCTGATAAGTACATCTGCTGAGCTTGTGGGACTCAACATGAGCAAATCATTTGCCAACTGCTGGAAGAGGCTTTCATTTCTCAAATGGAAACAAGTGGATCTGCATGTGCTAGAGCTTCGTGTGATTCAGACTCAGCAACAATGGATTGGTAACAGGTTTTGGCATTAGTGCTCCATGGATAGCTGCAACAAACAGCTTGAAATTATACTATTGTTGGCTCATTGTTGCTCACTGAACTGATTATCTGCTTTTGTGATATGGTGAATAAATACAAGTCAGTGTCTGTAACTTGCTGTGTGTTATGTAGATTGGATTATTTTATGAATATGTACCAGGTGTACAGCTGGATCATGGACAGCACTGGGAGATTTAATTCTATTTTACTACAGTACATTATTTGCCCATTGCTGGATATCATCAATAGGGGAGCAATTTTCACCACAGTTGTAACACACACTTAGTTGATTTGTCTCGACTGATAATTCTCCTTAAAAGGATGATACTTAACATTATTCCTATTGATAAAGGCTTGTTGCTTTGTTCCCACATCCATTACATGCCAGTCAGTTAAATTCAAGGGGCTAGTCAGTTCTTATAACTTGACAAAGATGTGTCCGTTCTCCAAATCTTGACAATTTGAGATAATCATCCTTCGAGCTGTGATTTGATATCAAGATTTGCATTTTACATTTCACTGCTTGTCGATTTATATGGGTACAAAAGGCACCTACAGATTCATATCTTGCAATCTGCATCATTTCCTGTAAGAGACAGGATGTCAAATTTATCTTGACTATGTTTCTCCCCCACCCCCCAACATAAATGATAAATCAAAACATTCATTCACATATTACTCTGGTACCAAAAAATGTACCATGAAACACTCATTTCTCCCATCTTGAAGGGATTAGAGTTGATTGGGGATAAGTGAGACAATTGAGAGGCTATATTCCTAGTAAAACTGTAGTTACTTAGATGAATGCTGACACATGAGATGCATGAGATTTATGGCTATTGACTCATTCAAGACATATGCAAGCAATATCTAAGCAAGGCTGCATACCTTACAGGAATTAATCAATCATATTCACACTTTTTGAACTAATCTTCAAGTCCTCCTAAATTATCCATGAACCTCATTAATATTCATAGAATTTTACAGTACAGGATCCTGTTCAGCCCATTGTATGAACGTGGGTGATCTCAAAGAACTATCCACTCACTCTTATCTCCGTGCCTTTTAAGTTTTTATTTTAAATAATGCATATACTCATGTAAAAGTCGACCCCATGATTTTGCCATAGAAAACTAATTTTTTTTATATACCATGTATAAAGCCGACCCTAGTTTATCAGGGATCAAAGCCAAAAAATTTCAGAATCAAAGTATAATCCTGGAGATGTTAATAATTCAAGATCATTGTATACTGTGTAAATAATGAAACTACATACAGATAAGTAAATGCTTAAAACATTTTTACTTTTTTGTTTTTGTTTCTTCAAATCATTAAAATGATCAGATTATGAATGATAATATGAATTCTTCAGTGTTGTTGATTTTTACTTTATTCCATGGCAACAATTTTTTGGGATTTCCCTTGTGCCCAAATCAAGCATTCATGTCAAACCCTTGAAAATGATACCCTTGTAAGAGTTGACCCCATCCCACATCACTTACAGCCTAAAAAAGTGGTCCTAAAAAATGTAACTTTTTCAGGTATATAAGGTGTGTATATCCACATCATTTTAAATATTTTAACACTGTTTCTGGAAGTGCACCCCATATCCGAACAACACTCATTGCAAAGACAAATTTATCTTTAGGGTTATTGTAGGTATAGCTGTAGGAAGTTGAAGTTTCTGCAATTTACAAAGCTTGTTTAAAAAAACTCATTCATGGAATGTGGGTGTCACTGGCTAGGCCAGCATTTATTACCCATCCCTAACTGCCCTTGAGAAACTGAATGGCTTGCTAGGCCATTTCAGAGGGCGTTTAAGAGTCAACCGCATTGCTGTGGATCTGGAATCACATGGAGGCCAGAGCAGGTAAGGATGGTAGATCCTAAAATTTGTCCTAAATAAGGACATTAGCAAACTAGATGGGTTTTTACAACAATCAACAATTCCAGACATTTTTTTTTATTAACTTTAAATTCCACCATCTGCCACAACGGGATTTGAACCCACATCCCCATTTGAACCCACGCCCCCAGAGCAGTGCCCTGGGTCTCTAGATTACTAGCTCAGTGATAATACCACTATGTCACCGCACTCTCTAGTAGTAGAGCTGTGCAGCTGCAAATAGGGTTGTGTCATAAGAAAGAATGCAAGCAATAAGATTAGGCCATAGTCAAGATGCTGTTTCACTATTCAATAGCTTAAGACTGATCTGTTACCTCAGCTCCATTATCACACCATATTCCCTTATCCCTAGATTCCCTTTCTGACCAAAAATATTGTCCAGAACATCAGAGAACTCCCCTGCTCTTCTTCAAAATAATGTAATGGAACCTTTTATTCCACTCAAGGGGGCTGATGGAGCTTCAATTTAATGTTTCATCCAAATGATGGTACCGTCAACAGTGCAGGAGGCTCAACACAGACTGGAATGCCAACTGAGGTTGGAGTATAAGGATCTGGCACATACAGGGTTAATGTGGGACTGAGTACAGTGCTACCCACACAATAATGATTTTCTTTTGAAAAATATACTTTATTGATAAAATATCTGGAAGAACATAAAGAAATGACCCAGACCCAGGGGTCAGTGTGGTGTTGAGCAGAAATGACTAAAGCCCAAACATGGAGACAGCTCCTCACATGTACCCTTTACTGTACATGTGTTAATAGTTCTGGTAATTAAAGACTTCCAGTTAATCTACTAAAGACTTCTTTAAGACACACTATTCTGTAACCAACGCCCTCCCAGTACAGATTATGTGCTCAAGCTTCTGGAGTGAGACTTAAAACCACTAGTGGTCAGAGTGTCCCTGACTGAGCTACTGCTCACTGGTACAACTGTCTACTGAATTCTCACAATGGAATGCCCAAATATGGAGTGCATGATATGCATTGCATATTTAACGTATCACGGATGGAAAAGCCCATTTCTTTAGTAACTCCTCATAAAAGAGCCATTCATTTCTGGTATAATCTCAAACCACATTTGTTGCCAAAATGTCATGGTTGTCTTTAGAAATATATGAATTATTTATTTGCACAAAATATCTTTGGTTCCAAGTGATACAATCACATCAACTTTATTCCAACAGAAAACTTCAAGTTCTGCCTCCAATGTCTAGATGACAGCCACTTGAGAAGAAAAAGCCAAGCCAAAAAAAAAACCTGTGAAAAAAATTGGAAATTGTTGCTGGGCATTTAAAAAATTGGATTGCAATTGCAAATGCAAAAGTTCAAGAGTGAACACAGCAAAACACAGATCTGATTCTCAATGGTTCTAATGAACTAACCCCTGGCGATGATAAAACTTAATGTGATGTGATTTTTACAAACAGGTTTACTAGCACTCTTTAATCTTACTCATAATTACCATGATGTAGGTCTGTGAAAGCAGTTTTGAGTCTAGCGCCTGTCAGCTGCAACCAGATTTTGCAAACCAATCTGAGTTATTGACCTAGAGCTTGAAATTTACAACTGTTCTGATTTACTCTTTACACAAATAGAGTAATAAAGCAACATTAAATTTATCTCAGTCATTTAGAGGTAATTATAATTACCCAGATTTACCCATTTACAGCAATAAAAGGGACAAATCAGCTAAAGAAAGACTTGCATTTATATAGCACCTTTCATGACCACTGGCTGTTTCAAAGTACTTTACAGCCAAAGAATTTTTGATGTAGTCACTGTTGTAATGTGGGAAACGTGACAGCCAGTTTACACACAGCAAACCCCCACAAACAGCTGTGACCAGATGATCTATTTTTTCTGATGCTGATTGAGGGATAAACATAACACCCTTGCTCTTCCTTGATATATTGTCCTGGGAATTTTTACATCCTCCTGACAGGACCTCCGTTTGACATTTCATCTGAAAGACAGCACCTCCAACAGTGCAGTACTTCCTCAGTACTGTGCTGGAGCATCAGCCTAAATTTTTGCCTTAACTCGTGGGATTTGAAGCCAGAGCCTCCTGATTCAGAAGCGAGAAACTGAGCCATAGCTGATAGCTAAACATCAGAAATGTGCTCCATTGACAATTTTTGGGGGTTTTATGGGATGTGGGCATTGCTGATTGCCCTTATTCAGAGAGCATTTTTTAAAGGAGTTGTGGATCCACATGTAAGCCAGATCAGACCCTTCCCTAAAGGGCATTAGTGAACCAGATGGGTTTTTACAGCAATGGTTTCAATTTCAGATTTTTATTGAATTCAAATTTCACCATCTGCCATGGTGGGATTTGAATCTGGATTTGATCCAGAGCATTACCCTGAGTCTCTGGAATACCAGCCCAGCGACAATACCACAACACCATTGCCTCCCCTTATATGCAACAGGAAAGTCACTACCTAAATAAAAAAATCAAAGTTTGATATACACTAAAAGTTTTTGAATTAAAAGTAGGTTTTGCTTTGCTAATATAATAATAAATCTCAAATGGTCTAATAAAAACACAACTGATAAAAGGTAAACACCAAAGTAAATTATTTGTGGTTTCATTACGATGTTAGTGCCAATTATTTTCATTTTGATGGGACAAGGTTAAGAGGAATTGGGAACTCAAAAACTTAAGATATCGAAAAAGTAGACCATACGGCTCCTTGAGCTTGTTCCACCATTCAATAAAGATCAAGGTTGATCTTCTATCTTAATGCCACTTTGCCACCCCATCCCTGTTAGCAATTAAAGGTCTTATCAAAGAAATCTTCATGCCTGATTACAAATTCTTCCATTGTCACACTACACCCAGAATCACGCTTACACACACTGCTCTTTAAAGTCACAGATCTTGATGGCCTTCAGCTGAAGTCCTGAAATCTGGAATCCTCTTATCTTTCTTCATCTTTCTGTAACTCTCACAATCTATAAAATCTCCCAATATGCCAACTCTTCAATCACAACTGTGTTCCTTCCCCATCTTCTTCCAATATTACTCCAAGTACCATTAGCCTTTCTGAGAAAGGCCTTGATATATTTTAATGCTTTAAGACAAACTTTTATGTCTAGCTTGATTAATAAAAATAACAAATTTAAAATGCCCATGTTCTAAAAATTATATTTTCAAAACAGATGTTGATTCCCAATATTTCCTCAGTGGAGGCATTTGCCACAAGAGAAACTTGCTGCCTGAAGCGTAGATGAACACATTGGTCATGCCAACTCCACATTCTTGCCTATCTTGGGCATTTTACAGCAGGCACTTGAGAAAAAAAATTAAAATAATAATAAAGCAGTATTAAATACCCAACTGGAGCAATTCAGTTGTTTTATAGTTATACTTATGCAAAGAAGACTCAAAGTACCTTTTACATTTCCCCAAATTGCTGTAGTTAATTTAGTTTATGAAGAGGCTTTAAAAAGGTAACACAATTTAACCATGCATCTAGTTTATGACGAGTCTCTGCAATTCACATAAATTTAACAAGTAATGACAGAAATTAATACATTAGATTGTAAATAAATTGAGGCGTAAATAGTACCTTGCTAGCAATTTAACAAGACAATATTGGATTTGTTTATGAATCTGTAATGTGCCATTTCTTTATACACAAATACAAACTTATCAAGCTGCGCGGCAATTGATAACACAAGGTACGTTTCACAGGTGGGGAGGTTGTATATGATATGTATCTAAAGGGTATTTGTTTTTCAGTGGATCTCAGAATAAAATTGCTACAAATGTACCAGTTGTGGTTTCTGTTGGACGCTTCCAAAAATTAAATAAGTGAACCTCAACTGAACTTAAGTCAACCGGGGGTGAAAAGTCAAGGATTCATCGATTTACACATTCTCACAGCCTTTCTAGCCCTTAGTCACTTTTTAATCAGGATACAAAACTTCTCATGTCTACCCTTCTTTTAATACTCAGCAACCCTCAAAATACGATGTGAATTTCAGACTCCAAGGTTCCAGTGGCATTATTGTTGGGAAAAACTAGAAATATACTCTCTTCCAAATAGAGGGTGCAATGGAAATTCCTACTCTCAGTTCTTCTTGTTGGGCCACTCCAATTAATCTGACCAAATACATCGACACTTAATTGGTTTGAGTGCCAGGTCTTCATCAAAATAGGTTACAAGCTCATTAGGCTCTTTAGGAACTATATTAAAAGTTCTCTTTGCACTGGATGCAGTTACAGTTTTCAGTCCTGCAGCTTTACTCTATGTTAAAACCAAAACTTCCCATACATATATATATATATAGAATTAATGATTTTACTTCTGGCATATAAATAGTGTCCACAGCCACAGCAGTATCCAACTTGCCTGAGGGAGTGATGCATGCTGATTGCCTTACAACGGGCAAAGTGTCTACAAAATTATTTTCTCACCACCTCAAAATTAATTTCTTATACAATTTTCTCATTAAAAAAAAAATTATTCACTAAGCAATTAAATTGCTAACTTTGTTTCCAAAATTCCTTGGCACACCTACAAAACATAAGTACACTTATTTTACAAAAAATGTTCGATATTAGAAAACTGTACACCCATTCCAAATCAGAAAACAGCATGGAACAGATTGTTGAGGGTAATACTGTTGATGTTGTACTTATGAACTTTCTAAAAGATGTTTGATAAAATGCCACATAAAATAGACTAGTGAGAAAAATTAAAGCCCACCAGATTAAACAGGTCAGTGATAGCCTGGGTACAAAGTTGGCTAAGAAACAGAAAGAGTAGAGAGCAGTTACTTTTCAGGCTGAAAGCAAGTGCACAGTGTTGTTCCTTGGGATTAGGACCACAACTATTTTGGATATATATTGAGGACCTGGATTTGGGTATACTGGGCACAATTTCAAAGTTAAGATAACATGAAATTCGGAAGTGTAGTGATCAATGAGGGGGGGGGATAGTACACACTTCAGAAGAAAAGAGTAGACAGATGGCAGATAAATTTTAAAAGTAGGAAAGTCTTACATTTTAGTAGGAAGAATGAGAGGCAATGTAAAATAAAAATGCAATTTTAAAGAGGATGCAAGAATAGAGAAAAACCTGGGAGTACCTGGGAGTAGAAGTACACAAATCTTTGAAGGTGGCAGGACAAGTTGCAAAATGGGTTTAAAAAAAATATACCTTTGAATCCTTGGTTTTATAAGTACAAGTACAGAGTGCAAAAACAAGGAATTTATGCTAAACCTTTACAAAAACACTGCTTAGGCCTCAGTTGGAGCACTGTGTTCAATGTTAGGAAGGATGCCAAGGCCTTGGAGAAGGTGCAGAGCAGATTTACTAGAATGTTACCAGAAACTTGTGTGGAGAGACTTGAGAATGTAGGGTTGTTCTCCTCTGGGCAAATAAAAGTCAACAGAAGATATGACTGAATGCAGTTTTTGATGGAGTAAATAAGGGAAAACTATTTTCAGCATCAGAAGTGTCAGTAATCAGAGGACACAGATTAAAAAGGCAATTGGCAGTGAACAGGATGAGGTACATAGGAGAAAAAAAAAATGTACGGAATTGTTGTGACCAAGCATTTCTTGAAAGGGTGTTGGAAACAGATTCAATAGCTTTCAAAAGTGAATTGGATGAAACCTGAAAGGGAGAAAATGAAAGGGAATAACTGGATAACTATCAAAGAGCTCACACAGTCACAATGGACAGAATGGTCTACTTATGTGCTGTACCATTCTATAATTCTATTAACAACCTGCTCCCACCAGACACACATGCCTAATATCTAGTATTTTAATGTAACCCTTATGATTTTTGGATGGATGCCATAATAGCCTAGCTTTGAATAGCATTCTTTTAGAGAAAGGAAAGGAAATAATGCTCAATCTGAGCTTGGTCAAGTTCGCACAGCTAGACAAGCTACAAATGACAGCACATGGAACAGTCAACTCTCTTGAATGTCACAATTTACATCAGGCAGATTGGCAATAGCCTGTATGGTCACCATTCCCAGGGCTGTCCATGCTTGAAATGCCATAGATCAACTTTTAATTGTGATGGAAGGGGGAGCGTCACCCCTCTCTCATTTTCTCCAGTCCTACAATGCTCAAGATTTCTACACTCCTCAAATACCAGCCTCTCAAGCATCCCAGATTTTAATTGTTCCACCAATGGTGACCAGGCCTTCAGCTGGCAAAATCATAAACTCTAACGCCCTTCTTAAATCTCTCCAGCCGCCTCTCATTTTGGCTTGAAGACTTTTCAAACATACTTTCTTGACCAAGTTATACATGATGTATCCTAATATCTCCTTATGCGGTTTGGTGTCAAATTTTGTTTTATAATGCTCTGTGAAGCACCTTGGTACATCTTAGGTTAAAGGTACAATACAAATACAAGGTGCTGTTGGAGAATTGAATCACTTCATGAACCAGCTTTAAGTCAAACATTCATTCAATAACTGTACCAAAAGAGAACATGGGTAATAATGGGAACATAGAACTTGAGCATATTGTATCCAAAGTTCCAAATAGACACGATTTTGATTATTTTCGGAAAACATGCATATGAAGTTTGGCATTAATTATATAACTTCAGTTTACAATAGATTTCTGCCATCCTCAAAAGTAGTTAGTTAAAGGAACACTTTTACTTTAGAAATGCATCTTGCAAGACAATCTTAATGACACAGAGAAAAATGACATTTAACTTGATTTATTGAAAATAGTGAACACTTTAATAAAATCATTATTTTTCTTTAAAGTCAGGACAAAATAACCAGTCACAATTTAGTTGTATTCAGTGGTCAATATGGTGAGACTGCAGCTAAATTTATCTAAAGATACCTCTCCTTTTCCTGCCCATTTCTCTCTGCCTTTCCACTTTATATACACTTTCTGAGGCACAGTTGAAAAGGAACTAGGTACTCTTCAGTAGATACCCAAGCAAGAACTGAACATCGAACAACACCAGAGCAGTCACCTTAATTCAATCCTAGCCTACCATAATATTCTGGAAGGAAAAGGACAGAAGAGCTAGAGCCCTACTTAACATTTCCCATTTCCAACTTAGCCAGAAGCCAACTGCAATACCCAAGTTGCTGCCCCTTTAATAATGAACTAAATACTGGCTGAAGGTATTTTTTTTTTAAAAATTCTTTCATGGGATGTGGGCAGCGCTGGCAAGGTCAGCATTTGCCACCAATCCCTAATTGCCATCAAGAAGTTGATAGTGATTTGTCTTCTTGAACTGCTGTATTGCATTTGGTTTAGACATCCACACAGCACTGTTAGGGAGGGAGTTCCAGGGTTTTGACTCAGTGACAGTGAAGGAATGGTGATACAGTTCAAACTTGCTTTCTTCTCAGCCCTTATTACATAGCTACAGACCACCTAAACCAGCTGAACCATAAAAAGGAAGTTACAACATTCTCCTTTAAATCACTGGCGCGAGACCACTCCATGCTTGCTTGATTTAGAACAGCTTAGCAATAGATTATTTAAGCAGTACACTGCACCACTAAGTAAGATTATCAGACATTTTACCAGGTCTTTGGACTAAAAATATTACAGAACACAAAACAATTTTAAGAACAGTGCCTTAGGGTTACCAGTTTTGAGGGAACTGAAAATATACAAGTAGTTTGGGATTAAGATTTCACCTCTAACCAAAATCTAAGAAAAGTTTTCTAATCAAATATGCATTAAAATACCATAGGTGTTATTTATTTCTTCAGCGCTTCCAATATCAACTGACATCTATTGGATCTCCATTCTGACTACACAGTAATGTAAATTCTAACTTTTAGAACTGTCATCCAATCAGTCAGTGACTTGAACCCCAGGCTGTTGCCGATTTAGAACCCATCACCACAGTGACATTCACCTGCTAGGCTACAAGAAAAGAAATGCACCAAATCGAAGAGAAGCTTGTTTTTGCAGCTACAGATAAAATAAGTCGATGTCGATTTTCACAAGTTAGAAAGCACTTAAGGGAGGAGAAAAATGTGGAATCTGGTAGGTCTAAATAATTTTGGAATTTAAAACTATAAACCTTTTATATAGAGGCTTGTTGTACTCCTGAAATGTTGGCATCTCTTTTTTCAGCAATGCTCAAGAAATGTTGGTTCTTAAAATCTGCACTTGCTTTGAGTTTTAGAAAGTCAGTATTAAACACAAATTCAGCTATTGAGGCTTACATGCAAGGAATGGGTATGTGAGGGAGATATTGGAATTGGTCAACTCAGCATATACTAGATCCCAGTACAGGTTAAGGGCGGAGGAGAGAGGGGGTTGGTAGTGGCTGAGAGTTTGGGGGACAAATATATAAACTCATTTACTTTTAGTAAATTGACTGGTGTTACATATACTTCTGCACAATGTACCCAGGAGACACTGATGCAACATGTGGAACAAGATGCAAAATGAAAATATTGAAACTAGACCTAAATGTAGGACAAAAAGAATAACTGACACCATTCTACATGCAAACAGCTCCCTCAAGAGGCTAAAAAGAATGGTTCACAAAATTTTACATGTTCCAGAGATATATTATATCTGTACACTAGAATTTGTGTGAACTAATAAGAATTTAATAAGGTGGTCAGTTTTGCATGATGTCCATCAGCTGAAGCAAAATGGGACCTGCTGTAAAAGAATGGACCCAAATCTGACCAAGAAAACTGTCAAAATTGTTATAAAATGTGACAACTACAGTAATTACTGTGGTGAGATGGCTTATTATAAATTGAACCATCTTTGCCTTCTTAGCTTATATCGGCCAAACTCCTGGAGATTACAGCTACATCACTCATGTTCTTTATGCTCTTTGCAACATACCAAGTAATTTTTTTTTTACTTACTTTCAATATGTGCTGCAAGAACAATTAGCATTAACAGTTGATACTCGTTGTAAGTGCCATTTCTAGTTATCTATTCACTTCGGTAACCACCCCCTTCAATTTGTCTCCTGTTCTCATTCCTGCCTCCTTTCACAGGCACTTCCAGTCCTGCCTTCAGCAATTGGCCAGACATCTCCCCTGCCAATATTGAAACCAACACTGCCCTGCGGCTCCTACAAAAGGAAAATTGGCAATTACTACAGATGAAAGAGGCTGGTGCCAAAAGTGATAAAACTCAATGCGAGGTACAGGTCATTACGGAGCTGTAAAAACTGACCACAGGAGTGCAAAATGCTCAAAATCTGTATCAAAGCCCATTCAGATTTGAGATTGTTCCTTCAGCTTGCTGTTGTACTCTGGAATACCAGCCTCTGCTTTATGACTTGGGCACCGGTTTCCACAGCACCAAAAGAGCTTCCACTTACTTTTACAGATTTGCTCACCTACAACTCAATTATTTAGTTAATAGTCCTGTATTGAAGTATTTGCAGAATATCGCCTGTAGGAATGGAGCAGGAACCTGTACATTACAAAATTCACCAGGAAGAGGAGGGTAATGGCCCCTGGCAACATGGTCATTAAAAAGTTTTTTTTTAAAAAGTGCTGAAGCCAAATAGTCCCCAGCAAATGTTGAGATATATTTTTACAGAAAGTTAAAAATATGGCATTCATTAATGGCCTATTTAGAAATGGTCCTCCCTAGCCTGCAACTGAGTCACAGAGACAGATGGCCCCAGATTCAATTCCTGTTTGCAGCTAGTTGATCAAGCCATGTGGCAATAGAGGGGAACCCTAGATTAGAATGATGCAGCTAATTTGTCCTCTTGTGCTTCTGAAGCTCTTTGAAAAGAACCATCCATTAATTCACTCCCTAGTCTTTCCCCATAGCCCTACAAATTTTCCCTTTATAAATATTTATCTTATTCTCCTTTGCAAGTTATTAGTGAATCTACTTCCATTGCCCTTTCAGATGGTGCATTCCTGATCATAACAACTTGGACAGTGTTTTTAAAAAGTTCAAAAATAAAGGATGCTGCTTGCTGGTTAGTGATGCTTGTTGGAAAGTGAATATGCCTGGCATCATCCAAAGAAAGGATTAGGTTTAGCTGGGCTCTCCTCCCTTTCAAATCTTCAGTTGAATAGGGTGCCATCACACACCAACCAGTTCACATAAGAATGGCCAGGTGCAATGCAAAAGCCCATCTGCAAAAAGCAACGTTTCCATTTGTATAGCACCTGGCAAAGATAATGCACTTTAGCATAGGCATGAAAAAGAAAGCATGAGCATGATATTCCTGGTGCCACCAGCATGATCCTAAGCAGAATCAAGATATCCTTGCCAGAGGTCAGGAGGGGGCATTAGGTAAAAATACCTGCAAGACTGGGGAGAAAAAACAAAAAACCTTCAAAGAATTTAAGCATTTATGGCAAAGCACAAATTGCAGTTAAATGCAAACAAAGATGTAATTACTATTAGTAATCTTTAAGGACACAGCAACACAGGAATAAAACAGCTTTATTGTGAGTTAGGGAACAACTGTTAATGAATTGAAAAAAAAACACAGCAATTTCTTCTTTGAATCTTATTGTGATCTGTTAGTGGGATTTATTATTGTCAGGGCCATGTTGGATTGCAAAACAGATATCTATGACTCAGTCAGAAAAGCCCAAGGGAATTTGGCATTTCTGTATAGAATCCTGTTCACCTAAAACTATTAGATAAAAAAAAATAAAATTGCAAATCATGTACTTATTTTGTTTATAATCCAAGGAGTACAAGAAATAGTGGGATTAGCAAAAATGCAAAACAGACTTTCTCTTTAAAATATTCAGTACAAATCCATCTCCACCTTGAGCTCACCATTAATAAACTTTTCACATCTCAGATATAACTACTGAGAAAGCAAGGTGCATAGAACCAATATGAGCAGCCTATGACAACAAAGGCAAAGGCACTTCAAGGGGATATATATTCCATTGAACACCCAGTGTTATCAAATGGTATAAAGGGAAAATATACGTACACTTACTGATTTCTCTCTAGTCATTCTCAGTTTAAAAAAAAACTACCGGGAAAAGGTAGGTTAGGAGATGCATCTGATGCGAGTATCATGAACTTTCATTTGGTTGAACTTTAGTGCCTAACCTAACTGGCCAGCAATCTCAGAAATTCAATTCAAGATATCACAAAGATCAAGACCAGTGCAGCAAGAGATCCTCGATGGGGTGAAACATGCTGCCCAAAAAATGCAACAATTGTTTTCACAAATTAAAAACTGATTGCTTCACCTCACATTGCCTCCTTGTGGCATGCAGCATCGCCTAAAGAGGCAACTAGGTAATCTAATTCAGAGGGCATTTTTTGCAAGGAAGCTGCCCAGGAATGCCCCACTGAGGTTTTTCCTCCAATCCTATGGGAAAAACAAAAAAAAAAATCACACAAGCCTCCTTTCATCTGGGAACCAAGTGATACAAACTAAGGAATGCAAAGCTACATGTTACTATACATCGCATTGCCAACTTTTATGCAGATTAATAATCTGTACAACGCTCACCTTAATGATCATATACAAAACGTTGTAATGTTATTCATGCAATCTCCAACAAATTGTGACACAATAGATTTTATTATACATATATGAAATGCTATTTATAAATAAGGGCAATGGTCTATATGAAGATCCCCTTTGCTGATACTTTCATCCCCAAGGTTTCTTCATCCAACTCTTGATGTATAAGAGTAGTCTCTCTGCTGATGCAAGAAGCCAATTCCTCAATCTTCATGAAGAAACTGTAAAAGTAAACAAAGTTTTTTTTAAGAAATGAAATGGGATAGGAGCTAGGTAAGGGTTTAGGTTAGCACCCATCTAAAAAACGTAGATATCTTTCACAACGAGCAAACGAGAGCTGATGACTTAGTCAGAAAACTATTCAACCTGCACTGCAGCACTGTAGGTGAATCAAGGACTTAAAACATATGCTGCAACAAATGAAACAGCATTAGTTTCAATATTGCTGGTATTGATTTCATTTACAGCAACAAAACTTGGGATACTGATAACTACAACAAGGTTTTTATAAAAAGAGCTTTGTTGTGTCTTTTTCTTTTCCCTCTAACATTCTCCCATTTTCTCCTGAACAGTGACCCACGTTGAAGGATATGGTTTCACAAACACTGGCCAACCTCCAATAACTTGCCCAAGAAACTTAAGAACAACAAGCATTGTCAGATTAGCCAATTGAAGGAAAAGGCATCATGGTGACTTCCATTTCGATTCATGAGGTACCAGCATCAGTACTAGGCAACGTGGGAGCTGTACCGTTAGGTAGGTTGTGATCTGAACTGTGCAGGGATCAGTGTTCTAGCAAGTCTAACTATATAATTAGCAAAAATAGGGCAGTAGAGAGGGCTTCAAACTAACTAGTGGGAGCGAGGGATCAGATGAGGGAAGATATGATAAATTAAAGGGAAAGGACAAGGTAAGAGAGCAAGGTAGCAATAAGGGAACTGATAATCTGAGCGTGGCAAGAAGGGGCAGAGCATACAAACTAGAAGTGCGCCAGCAGATAAGGCTGGAGGTTTTTTTATTCAGTCACGGGATGTGGGCATCACTGGCTAGGCCAGCATTTATTGCCCATCCCTAATTGCCCTCGAGAAGGTGGTGGTGAACTGCCTTCTTGAACCGCTGCAGTCCATACGTAGATACACCCACAGTGCTGTTAGGGACGGAGTCCCAGGATTTTAACTCAGCGACAGTGAAGGAACGGCAAAATATTTCCAAGTCAGGATGGTGAGTGGCTTGGAGGGGAACTTCTAGGTGGTGGTGTTCCCATCTATCTGCTGCCCTTGATGGTAGTGGCCGTGGGTTTGGAAGATGCTGTCTAAGGAGCCTTGGTGAGTTCCTGCAGTGCATCTTGTAGATGGTACACACTGCTGCCAGTGTGTAGTATTAGAGGAAGTGAATGTTTGTGGATGGAGTGCAAAACAATTTGCCTGTGGTATCCTGGGAGGTATCATGCTTCTTGAGTGTTGTTGGAGATGCACTCATCCAGGCAAGTAGAATATTCATGACTTGTGCCTTGTAGATAGTGGACAGGCTTTGGGGAGGCAAAAGGTGAATTACTTGCTGCAGGATTCTTAGTCTCTGACCTGCTCTTGTAGCCACAGTATTTATATGGTTAGTCCAGTTCAGTTCCTGATCAATGGAAACCACCCCCCACCCCAGATGTTGATAATGGGGGATTCAGCAATGGTAATACCATTGAATGTCAAATGGAAGATGGTTACATTCTCTCTTGTTGGAGATGTTCATTGCGTGGCACTTGTGGCGTGAATGGTGAACATTGTGCAATCAGCGCACATCCCCGCTTCAGACCTAATGGTAGAAGGAAGGTCATTGAGGAAGCAGCTGAAGATGGTCGGGCCTAGAGCACTACCCTGAGGAACTCCTGTAGTGATGTCATGGAACGGAGATGATTGACCTCCAACAATCACAACCATCTCCCTTTATGGCAGGTATGACTCCAACCAGTGGAGAGATTTCCCCCTGATTCCCTTTGACTCCAGTTTCACTAGGGCTCCTTGATGCTATACTTGGTCAAATGCTGCCTTGATGTCAAGGGGAGTCTCTCTCGCTTCAACTCTGGAGTTCAGCTCTTTTGTCCATATTTGAACCTAGGCTGTAATGAGGTCTGTTGCAAAAATAATGAAAAAACAGAATTAAAGGCACTCTATCTAAATGCATTCACAACAAGGTCGATCAATTGATGACACAAATGGAAGTAAACAGGTACGATCTAATTGCCATTACAGAGACATGGTTGCATGGTGACCAAGACTGGGAATGGAATGTTCAAGGGTATACGACAGTTAGTAAAGATAGGCAAAAAGGGAAAGGAGGTTGGGTAGCGCTGTTAATGAAGGGTGATTTCAGTACATTAATGAAAGAGGACCTTAGATCAGAAGATCAAGAGGGAAAAGCAGTTTAGATGGAGCCAAGAAACAGCAAGGGGCACCAGACATTGGTAAGAGTTGCTTACAGGCCACCAAATAGACCTGGTAATGTAGGGCACTGTATAAATCAGGAAATCAGGGGTGCATGTGACAAGAGTAATACAGTAATCATGGGGGACTTCAATCTACATATAGACTTGGTAAACCTAATTAACATGAATGCTATAGTGGATATATTACTGGAACGTATATGAGATAGTTTTCTAGAATAGTAAGTTGAGGAACCAGTTAGAGAACAGATTATCTTAGATTTCCTACTGTGCAATGAGAAAGGGCTAAATAATAATCTCCTGGCAAAGGAGTCTTAGGAAAGAGTGGCCATAATGTAAAATTCCATCATATTAAGTTTGAAAGTGATGTAACTTAAACAAAAACTACAAAAGTATCAGAGGCAAATTGGTTGTGCTAGATTGGGAAACTAGGTTAAAAGGTAGATAGACAATGGCTAGCATTTAAAGAATTAATACATGGTTTACAAAAAAATTACATTCCTTTGAGGCAGAAAAACACAGCAGGAAAGGTGATCCTACCATGGCTAACAAGAGAAGTTAAAGATTGTATTAGATTAAGTTGCCAAAAAAAGTAGTAAGCCTGAGGATTGGAAGCATTTTAGAATTCAGCGAAGGAGGACTAAGAAATTGATAAAGAGGAAATAGAATATGAAAGTAAAACTAGCAATAAACATAAAATGGACTGAAAAAGCTTCTATAGCAATGCAAAAAGAAAAAGATTAGCAAAGACAAACAGGCAGTGACAGGAGAATTTATAATGGGGAATAAGGAAATGGTAGAGAAACTAAACAAATACTTTGTATCTGTCTTCGTGGAGCAAGATACAAAAAACCTCTCAGGAATATTAGAGAACAAAGGGTGAGAATAAGGAACTGAAAGAAAGTATGAGTAAAAAAAGAGTACTGGAGAAATTAATTGGACTGAAAGTTGAAAAATCCCTGGACCCGACGATCTACATCCAGAGAGTTGAAAGAGGTGGCTGTACAGATAGTGGACACATTGGTGGTCATCTTCTAAAATTCTATAGATTCCGGAACAATTCTTGCAGATTGCAAAGTAGCAAATACAACTCCACTATTTAAGAAAGGAGAGAGAGAGAAAATGGGCAACTATAGACCTGTTAGCCTGACATCAGTCAGAGAAAATGCTAGAATCTATCATAAAGGATGTGATAGCCGGACACTTAGAAAATAATGGTAGGATTGTGCAGAGTCAACATGTACTTATGAAAGGGAAATCATGTTTGACAAACCTGTTGGAGTTTATTCAGGATGTAACTAGCAGAATAGATAAGGGTGAACCAGTGCATGCAGTGTACTTGGATTTTCAGAAGGCTATCGATAAGAAATATTAGAGCACATGGGATTGGGGTAATATACCAATTCTCAAACTGGCTAAGGACAGAAAACACAGTAGGAATAAACGGGTCATTCTCAGGTTGGTAGGCTGTGACTAATGGGGTACTGCAAGGTTCAGTGCTGGGCCCCAGCTATTCACAATCTATATCAATGATTTGGATGTGGGGACCAAATGCAATATTTCTAAGTTTGCTAATGACACCAGCCAGCTGGGAATGGGAATTGTGAGGAGGGTGCAAAGTGGTTTTAAGGGGATTTAGACAGGCTAAGTGATCGAGCAAGAACATGGCAGATGGAATATATTGTGGAAAAATGTGAAGTTATCACTTTGGTGGGAAAAATAGAAATGCAGAGTATTGCTTAAATGGTGAGAGATTGGAAAGTGTTGATGTCCAAAGGGACCTGGATGTTCTTGTTTGTGAGTCACTGAAAGCTAAAATGCAGGTGCAACAAGCAATTAGGAAGGCAAATAGTACGTTGACCTTTACTGCAAGAGGATTTGAGTACAGGAGTAAAGTAGTCTTGCTGCAATTGTATAGAGCCTTAGTGAGACCGAACTTGGGAGTATAATGTATAATTTTGGTCTCCATACCAAAGGAAAGATATACTTGCCATAGAGGGAGTGCAATGAAGATTCACCAGACTGATCCCTGGTATGGCGGGATTGTCCTATGAAGCGAGATTGAGGAGACTGGGCCTGTATTCTGTAGAGTTTAAAATATGAGAGGCGATCTCATTGAAGAATGCAAAATTCTTAAAAGGACTAGACAGGGTAAATGCAGGAAAGATGTTTCCTGGCTTGGGGTCTGGAGCCAGAGATCTCAGAATAGGTAGGCCATTTAGTACTGAGATGAGGAGGAATTTCTTCACTCAAGAGGATGGTGAATCTTTGGAATTCTCTACCCCAGACGACTGTGAAGGTTCAGTCATGGAGATTAGTCAAGACAGAGATCGATAAATTTCTAGATATTACAGATACCACTGGATATAGGGGCAGTGCGATGAAAATGGCATTGAGGGAGAAGACCAGCCATGATCTAGATGAATGGCAAAGCAGGTTCAAAGGGCCGAATGGCCTACTCATGCTATTTCCTACATTCCTATGCAGCACCCTTTATGCAGTAAAACCTCCCAGGACATTTCAGAGAACTATAATCAGACAAAAATTGATACCAAGCCAAAGGAGGAGCTATTAAGCGTAGAGAGTCAAAGTCAAAGAATGAGTTGTAGAGCTGTACAGTTTAGGGAGGGAATTCCAGAGCTTAGGATCTAGTTGTCTGAAAACACTCCCTCTAATGGTGGGCAAAAATCAGCGAGGAAAGCACAAGGGTCCAGAGTTGGAAGAACACAGTTCTCAAAGGATTTTAGGGTTGGAGGAGGAAATATGGAGAGGGCAAGGCCACAAAGAGATTTAAAAACTAGGATAAGTATCCTAAAGTTGGCATATGTGGGACCAGGATTGGATAGAGAAAATCCCATCTTTATGGGTTGGAGCCTGGTCAGGTGAGAATTGGAATATTCAAGCCTCGAGGTGACGAAGGATAATTGAGGGTTTCAGCAGCATCCAGACTACATTATGGGAGGTAGAAGTGAGAGGCCTTTATGATGGAGAGGATGCAGGGTCAGTTAGCTCATCTTGGGATCAAAGACACCGCTGAGTTTGCAAACAGTCGGTTTTAACCTGAGACAGTGGCTGGGCAGGGGATGGAATCGCAGGCAAGGATTCAGATGAGGGGCAGGGGCAAAGACAATGCCATCAGTCTACTAAATATTTAATTCGAGGAAATACAGTTCCTCCAGAATTGGACATCTGAGAACCAAACTGGCACAGAGACCAATCCAGTGCACAACATGCTTACTTTTCCAGGAGGAGGGAATAGATAGTAATCTGGAGTAGAAAATCTGCCCGATTTCTCAATTCTCTATCCCAGAGATGGCCCACATATAGCATCGATACTGATGCCCTGCCTGAGATCAAGGAACTGGTTCATTTATACCTCAGTTGTGATTCTCGGTATGGATGCATTTCTTATACTCCACTTGGTTAGCCCGTTCATGAAATCATAAGAGCTGATCTCTTGTCACAGTGTGACAATAAAAATCATAGTTTCAGTGTCACAGTACAATTCATTTTGTATTTAGCTTAGAAGCAGTTAATCTAGTCTTTAACAACCATCTTTGGGAAGGACCACAGGCAGATCAGATTCATTAGTAAATTGTTGGCATCAATGTCAATCAGTTATCCTGGATAGCAAATCTCTAGACATAAAAGTCTTTGGCAGATTTCACTATAAAAGCAAAATCATATTGATCAAAACAGGAAACTCTTTAAAGGCCAGCTACACTGCAAATTTTTTGGGAATATAAAATATGCTTGGTATAACTGATCAAACTAGCATGAGTTCAGGTTTCAGCACTAGGTATGAGACCACAGGCACACCCACCCCAGTGCTAACTGTTCCCTGGTGGACTAAACCACTTTTATGCATTTCATGTTAGTGAAAAATCGCGAGATTGGGACAGTCGGTTCTACACTACCCATTAAAAACATTTTCCATGAGTTGGCTCTGTACATTTTTTAAATATACATGCATAGTCCTTTGGATTTCTCTTCTCTCTTTAAAAGGCAGTACACAGCCATAATTTAACAAACTCAGCGCCTGGCTCCCACTACTCTGAGGATGAGGGGGGTGGGGTGTTGTTCCTAATCATTATTAAAAAAAAAAAAAATCAGTCTTTCATGGCATTATAGTCCCATTCTTCCCATAATCCACTATGCAAATGAGGCCAGAGCTTAAAGAATAGGATACGTTGAAGCTTTTTCTGACTTAACTCATCGCACATAAAGCTTTAAGTAAATTAGGGTCAGTGTCATAAATGGAGCATACATCATATTCCATAGCTCATCTTGTATAGTTTCCAGCACATTAGGTTTGTAACTAAAATTAAAAATCCAAATATTAGTTTTAAAATGGAATCAATAAGATACCCAAAGTGCAGAGTCACTCCAATGACAACACTTCAAACTATGTAATCATACACCAGCTTTGCAGTTATGAGATATATGCTAATAAGTATAAAAATCCATTTCATATATTTATCACGCTCACTAAGTATGAAATCACCAGTGAGATGATGAAAATCTAGATGATCAGATTTTCAGAAAAACAAATAAATTGCAAGTTCCAATATTTTCATAAAGGTATGGAGAGATGGGAAGATTTAATAAAGAACAGGTCTATTATACTGTTAAGAGGCTGCAGCAGGGAAATTTTCCTTCAGAATTACTATTTATATATCGAGTCTAATTTAACAAGATTGATTTGCATTGTATGGACATCATTGCTCAGGATATATGATAGACACAACTCACAAACATGCAAGCAAAGGTGATAATAACTGCAGAAAACAAAGACGTTCATTCACAACAACCATTTTTGAATTTTTAAAAACACAACTGTCATTAAGACTCATTGCCAGCAATTAATAAGAACCATAAAATTATTATTGGATGGATAAGGAAGGAGAAAACACAGAAAAAAAAAGCTGTTCAACTATCCAGGTCATTCACTCAGAATGGCCTACAATTTCTCAATTTTAACTATTCCTTAAATGATCCCAACGTTTTTGCCTGCATTACCCTCCCTATAATTCTATTTCAATATTGATCACTGTATTTGAGAAAGAAATTCCTAGTATTAGTTCTAAATTTGAATTTTGTTTATTTGAGCCAGTGCCATCTTGCTCAACTATTTAGGCTGTGTTCTGGATCAGTTTTTCCACATCATTTACCACCTATACTCTTGAAACAAATTCCTTCCAAAGTCAATGAGCCCCAAGTTTTGCAATTAAGTTAGGTAACGATATGAATCTAAAATCACATCCACGCTGAAGAAAAGCAATGGCTATTGGACTAACCATCATTTTCCTAATAAGAGTTGGATATCAAAAGCAATAGTGACGTGAAATGTTTCAATTAAAACTAAGCCGCTTTATGTGCAACCATAAGCAAATGGTGAACTTATTGGACGGACTAAATTTGGTAGCAGTATTAACACAAGTTATATTTTTCAATCAAGTGTTAGATTGGACAGAAATTATGCATGGTCCCTCTAAGCCAGGTGCTACAGTGTTTCATTTTGTTCCTCGTCACAGAAACACAGGATGCTGTGAAACATTGGTGAGGGAGAGAAGTTCGAGAGAAAGGAGAAATTTTCCTGCACATCACTAGGAATACCAGGTTTTCTGTTGCACCTTTTTTTTTAAAAAAGCGATTTCAGGAGTGATCTTTTATCCAAATCCCCAGCATTTGAATAAAATTGTGCAACTACAGAGCTAATCCTACTCTTTAAAAATCTTCCTCATACCAGCCCTATATTTCAAAGGGTTAATTAATAAAGTTGTCTGTTCCAGTGAGGAAGACTGGAAACATCTTACTTTTAAGATTCACAGTTAAGTAAAGAAACTTGCATTTATATTGTATCGCAATATATCTCCAGAATGCCGCAATGCACGTTATAAACAATGGATAACTTCTGAACTAGTCATTGATGTAGGAAAACACTGTATCTAAATTATGTAATGTCAGGGAGACAATGGCATAGTGGTATTGCCACCGGACTAGTAATCCAGAGGCCCAGGCTAATGCTCTAGGGACATAGGTACAAATCCCACCATGGCAGCAGCTAGGGAATTTAAGCTCAATTAATAAATCTGAAATATAAAGCTGGTATCGGTAAAGGTAACCATGACGCCACCATCAATTGTCGTAACAATCCATCTGATTCACTAATGTCCTTTAGAGAAGGAAATCTATCTGGCCTGGCCTACGTGTGACACCAGATCCATAGTAATGTGGTGGACTCTTAACTGTTCTCTAAAATGGCCTAGCAGGCCACTCAGTTCAAGGGCAATTAGGGATAGGCAACAAATGCTGGCCTTGCCAGCAACGTCCATGTCCCATGAAAGAATAAATTAAAAAGCTAGGTTCCACCGATATTAAATGAAAGAATGTCCAAGTGATTTGCTATTTGTGCTGTTGGCTTAAGGGGCAATACTGGGAGTAATTCATGCTCCATGCAGTGGGATCATTAACATAACATTCCATTTGAAAGATGGCACCTCCAAACATGGAGCAGTCCTTCAGTGTGGCACTGAAGTGTTAGTCCAGATTATATACCAAAGTTTGTAGTGTAGCTTGAATCCATAATTTTCTGATTCACTGGCAAGAATGCAATCAACTGAGCCAAACTGGTACTTAACTGTAAGAGACATGGCAGTTACCTCTAATACTTAAGAAAAAAAACTAGGAAAATCCATTTTAGAAAGGCTCTGATTTTCAACTTTCAAAAATTAATGGATTCATGACACGTGACCTCCAAAACACTAGTTAAAAACCCTGATTTTATTTCATAATAATGGAATTTATTCATTCACTGCAAGTGACTGACTATTTTTTTTAAAATTCTGCATAAACTACCTGCAGTGCCCTCCCCATTTAAATAAATGGCTGTAAAATGCATTATTTATTTGTAAATTATTCCCACCCCAAGAATTCGCAAGGTAGCTAGTTTCTGGTTCAAATGCAATACCTTTCCTGTGCTTCTGAGGCTAGCAGTGACTGACATGTTCATTTCTTTCAGCTAGATTAGAGATTTAACACTTGAAATTATGTCATTTCCACACCATATTTTATAAATACACACATGTATATATGCTTATGTATAATACACACACTTCTTTATATAAAACTGGGATGAAAGTCACTCAAATAAAATTTAACAAAATCCTACGATTAACAAAGTCAGAGAAAAAGTAAAATTGAGCCATCTCAAATAGTCAGGGAAAGCAGACAATGCCATAGATAAAGGACTCCAATTTAATTTTTGAAGGGGATTGTGCACACATACCTCTTCATCTCTGTATCTGTCTTTGCAGCAGCCTCTCCAAGCTCAATTCCAGCTTTTGAATTATTTCTGTCTGGTCTGAGTCCAAGTCCATCTAGCAGCTGATATGTTGTCTTGAGATGAATTTTCAACTCCTCTGTAAAGAGAAGGTCAACTCAAGTGTCTCAAAACACAAAACCACATATAAAGATATGAGCCTAAGAGATGTCTTTGACTCTTCTTCCTTTTGGGAAAAGACCTGGTTACTCAGTGATGTTCCTCCTCTCAT
The DNA here is from genome assembly GCF_017639515.1 of Carcharodon carcharias. Taxonomy (NCBI): domain Eukaryota; kingdom Metazoa; phylum Chordata; class Chondrichthyes; order Lamniformes; family Lamnidae; genus Carcharodon; species Carcharodon carcharias. The sequence goes on along the minus strand of NC_054480.1, from coordinate 131,516,105 downwards.
CCTTGGGAAAATTAGATGAATTTAAGCTGTATTCACACCAGTAAGCCACTTGTGTGAATTGTATTTACATAAACAGGCACAATGCACATCCCAATATCTTCTGCAATTTATCCAGCAACCCGAAATGGTCAATTCACAGACTGCCTCAAACCCGCCACGTATTAGAATGTCAGATCTACATTTCCATCAAAAAGCTTCAGGGGATTGTGCAGTGCATTAGGTCAGATTTCTTTTCCATCTCTGGGCCTTGAGTTAAAATCTAGACAAAAGCAAGATAAAAAGTGGCTTGTGTGTGTGAAAAAAATCCTACGTGAAAGGAGTTCGGGCAGTCTCAATCCAGCTCAAACTGGGAACAGGTCCACAGCACAAGTCTGTCCCCATTGCTGCATAAGATTGCTAATTAAGTGCTTCAATGTGGGAATTAGAACAATATTATTTTAGTGTAGTAGGAAGTACTTTACCAAGATTGAGGCGGAAACTCATGACTGAGGTAATAATAAGCTATAATGCACAATAAAATAGTATGGTATACCCTAGCACAAGCACGCATCTGAATGAGAATGAGGGCAGATGAGGAGAGGTGTAGACCTCCCACACTACAAGTAATCAACTATGAAATTAGGGATAGGGGGAGCTGGAGAAAGTCAGCACGCACCACTTTAGTGCATGTCCTTGCAATTCTACTGGCAGGAGCTGATAGCTGACCATCTATCTACTGCTTGGCATTGACAAATAATAAGTACCCCATAAAATAAGTTAAAAACCTAATAAAACTGCTTATGATGTATTACCCTCCAACTACAAAAATTAAAATGAACGTACACAATTTAAGATGGCAAGAAGATCTTGCATTAATACAATGTTGCTTTGCATCAAGGTAAAATTTATGCAATTTTTGACTGGTGTCAAATTAAATCAATGCATCCAAAAAGCCTTAGAGGAAATCAGGCTTCCTGAGCCAAGTCCATTCCATGACTCAGCCCACTGGAGGGACATTTAATGAAAGTCAGTGCAGTTCTCTTCTCTTCCCACTCACCAAGTAAAAAATAAATTCCTTGCTGCAGCTTATTATCTGCTGAGCATCCTACAGAAGAAAAAATAATGTGTACAGTATTACAAAGATCTCTCACAGGTTCAGTGATCAAGTTAAATACCTAGTGTGGAACTAGACAGGTTTGATCACAAGTCTGTATTGAATCAGTTGATTGAAACCCGAATAGATACTTTTGTCCTGATCGCAACGCAACTGCCTATTCTATAAAAGTGAACGTCTTGGGATTCAAAGATAAAGCTGACATACTAATTACAGTGCAATGCCCCAACAGCGCTCAGCACTCACTAACAAACAGCATAAGTGAATGACATTTGTAACTGTACTCTAGCGTGAATCAGCATCATCAGGAGGGGGAGGGAGGACAGCTGGACAGGGATGAATGCAACAAAGTACTAATGCCATAGGAAACAGTACAAGACAACTTTGACAGAGATAATTTCAGCAAGCATGTGGCCACTTATCCTCTGTCTCGTTGACACCGGAGAGATCCCATACATAGTGAATGTCTCCACAGCACAACAAGACACAATGAGTGCACTGGTCAGTGGTAATAAACTGGGAAAAAAAAATCAACAGATGTCATCTGACAGTTAAGGCACCCCCAGCCAAAAGAAATTGTGAGGTGCAAGGATTTTATTTTTTGTACCTTCCAGCAACATAAAATAAGTGGCTCCAGTCTTTAATTGCTCAGCAGGAATGTTGAGTGCCACAAAATTAAATATTTATTTCAAGTATCAAAGATGTGATATAGCTTCCTTTTGCATATGGCTTATTTGCAGGAAGGGAGCTATTTTCCCTGCCCCAAAACTTTCTTCCCTTTCTCCTGAAGGTGCCAAGTCTTGTTGGGTTATAGCTCCACAGGAGCCGACAGGTACTCAGGCAAGTGCTATCAGGGCATATTGAGAGGAACAGTAAACTACTTGATCATGGAATACATCACTGCCAAATCTCTCATTCATGGTGCATCCACTTTCCAGCAAAGATTATTAGAAAGCAAACAGGAAATGGAATTGGGAGCGGGAGAAGGAACATAAGTGTGCCAAAGCCAATTGTAGTACCTTCCTGTGCTTCCCCAGCTGAAGTTACTTAACTCAGTACAAACTAGGGATCTTCTAGTTTGCATTGTTCATTTGCACTGTGCCTTGATAGTATAACCTTCAGAGAAGCCAAATCCAAAATTATTGCATCCCCTACATCAAAAGGCCGAACCTGGCCAAGGAATTAAACCTACCCAAATTCTTCCTCAGGTCTTCTGGCATGTAAATGTTCTTCATTTGAAGGCCATGCCTCGTTGTATCAAGAGCCTGACCAAAGGATTTGTACTGAATTTTGAACTGCTGGTTAGATGCCACCACAGGTCTTAAATGCTCCAACTGTAATTAGAATGAATTGAATCCATAATTCAAGCTAAATGCAAAAGATACGATTACAATAAGCTCAAATGCTGCTGTAATACAAGAGTTGTAAAACTTATGAATGCACACAGATTAAGCAAGTGCAAAACATTTATAATGGCAAAAAGAGGGTAGGTGGCTCCACCACATTTACATTCCTTTCCCATTTACTCTTTCTCTCTCCCCCCCCCCCCCAACCTTGATTTTATAACAGGCCTGTTCGACGTACAGCCTGCGGTCAGGGGCTCAGAGCAATGCTTCATTCCGATTATTATAGATGGTAGTGCTGAAAGTCACCACTCCCTCCTCCCCAATCTCAGTCAATACATTCACATAAAAAAGGGACAGAATGGATGCTTCCACTCTGGTCTCGTAAAACAGGTAGGTCTCAAACCAAACTTTGCAAGGGGCCCCTACAAGACAAAAACTACTCCAGTTACAATGAAGCTCATGCCATAACAGGTTAATTTGAACTTACATTCACACGAGTATTTAATAAATAGGCAAAACTTTTTTTCTAACTTATGCATAATGCTTAATGGATTTGCCTGGTAGCAAAAGCAACCTGAAGGTTACATTCCAAGACCTGCATGAATAAAACAAAACAACTAAATGTCGACTGAAGAAGTACCATAGTAGTAAGCATATTTACACTTGCAAGTCAGCAATTTAAGTTTCTTACTGGCCATGAGCATGAATTGAATGTATTATTTTACATTGCTGCCAACAAAGTAAGAAAATTAAGTTACCAAAAGTCATTTAAATACCTATGCCTATTATGGAAACGTTTGTAAAAAAAATACAATCTAAATTTGAGAAGCTATATGTCTTACCTATTTCCATTTTAATAACTTTTGCCAAATGCAGCCGATGTCAAGAGCCAGGATATCGAATCAGACTCACGATAAAATTAGTTTTACATCCTTGTTTTATAATTTTTTTCTCTTTCTTCTCAACTGTGTTCCATTGTTAATGCTCCTTAAAATTTGACATACTATTTGCTTTGCTGCCAACTTTATTCCTCGAGAAGAGTGCTCATAAAACAGCCGAGGGCCCAGCAATTGTAGCAATTTGCTTCTTCAACCTGCTTCCACTTGCATCTTGGATGAAATGGGGTGTTTGTACAAGTAAATTATTCCTCTTTCCCAATCCCCAAGGGCCCCCACCCTAGCTTTACAATAGAATGCAAAGATGCTAGAGGAAGAATTAAGAACTGTCATTCAATTCTCATTCCCTAACCATGGTCTTCTGGTTTTTAACTTTCACAATCACCCGACTCCACTTTCACAACTGGCTCATCTTGACATAAAGGGCTTGGACAGATTAACAGAGTCCAAGTCTTGGAATGCCAACAGTGTCTGGCACCTGCCAACAGAGTACACACTCGCTCCATTCTCCAATAGGAAGTAACATTAAAGCTGAGGTGGGTTGTAGCCTTATTGAACAGCAAGAATTTACACCATTGTTTCCTGTAATCTTTAGCATAACTAGCATCCCACTTTGGGTACAACAGCATCATAGATTTTACACATCTGCCATCAGGTTAAGATTATCCATTCCTTTTAACTTAAAAACGGGGAAAAGTCAGCCCCATGTTTGTATTTAGGGGCAATCAAATTTCTATTAGAGAGATCATATGACTGAAATTTTATTAGAAACGAGGGAAAATGAGAGTAATTAAAAAGAAATAGCAGGAATTATTTACAAGTAAATATGAAAGCACCTTTAAAACATCATTCCGTGGCTTGCAGAATGGTGTAGAGCAGTTGTGCGAGGGATAGGATCTCAACAATAAGTTGGACTATAATCTCCCCCTCCCCTCTATCACCAGTTAATGTTAACTTACCTGCTGTTCTACCATTCCATCTAATTGCTTGTTCTTTTCTTGCAGAATAAGCTCTTGTTTCTGTTGAAATATTTCTCGCCGCAAATGCTGGTTTTCCTCTTCAATCAGAAGCAAGTACTCTTCTGCCTTTTCTTGGTATTTTGCCAAATTACTTTCTCTCTACATATGGAGTAAAAAAAAACAATGTGGAACAGGTTCCCTGCCTCCAAACCTCTGCCAATACTATTGCAATTTTCAAAATTACTTTGAATTTTGAGGTCAAAGCTGAAAAGTGCTAATTCGGAGGGATGGAATATTTTCTATTTCAGAAACCAATCCCAGCACAGGCATGGATCCAGCCAATCTGTTCTGGAGTCCAACAGCAAGCCAAGTTTGTCAATGAAATCAGGTTGACTCTAGACAAGGAAGCCATCAGACACAGATTTTCAAGCTAAAACTCAATGACACGCAGGTTTTCTGACCAAAACACACTTCCCACATAACCCATCCCTTTTATATCCAGGCCAAAGGTATGAAGTCAACTGCAGTGAATGAGAGAAAGGGGTGTTATTGTGAGCTAAACAGAGAAAAGAAAGAAAAAAACAGAAAACTTTAGAAGCACTCAACAGATTAGTCAGCATCTGAGGAAAGAGGAAGGTAGGGTTAACACATTTCAGGTCAACTTTAGAACTGGGAGATATTATAGATGAATGGTTCAGGAAAGAGGAATAGAGCCATGTAAATGGGGTTGGGGGAGAAAATAATTTGTGATTAGGTGGAGACCAGAAATAATTAAATGATGGAAGTGATGGATTTGGTGCTTGTCAACAAGTCTGATAATGTTGTCAGGACTTGACCCAAGTGCTACACATTCAGAGGGAGATTGACAGGTCACACTTGCCTTTTGCAATGGAAGGATCAAGAGAGGCAAGAAGCCAGATGGATCCAAATGAAACAGGAATTCTAAAGAAACAAGAAAGAATCCCCAGCAGGAGGAAGGATCCTGGCTAAAAAAAAACAAACAGCAGGTGTAAAGGTGGCAGAGAAGAGCTTAGCGTGATGCAGAGTTGGATTTTCGATATTGGGGCACAACAGAATGATTCTGAGGGCTTTGGGATCAGAAGAAAGTAATGTGGAAGAATGATCAAAGAATTATTTAAGCTTGCAGTCTTTGCCACTGAAAGGAAGGAAAAAATATGCTTGCTAAAAAGACCAGATGAGGCAAAAAGTTGAAATGGAACCCAAAGATCAAGACAGCTCTAAAATAAAATGAGTCAGTTGTGCTGAAGAGAAAAGGTCGAGTATGCGTGAGAAAGATAAGTTGGCCTTTCAGGTAGGGCCTACATTTAATATTTATCTTTCTTTCTCAGACCAGCACTACACACTTCTACCACTTTCTATTGGGATATAACCTGGAGGAACAAATGTTGGTGCAATCATCTCATCTCACCATAGAGGCCAAGTAGGAGTAGAGCAATGCATCAAAATTATGCACTTCAATTGCATCTTCTTCAGGCAGCGTAGGAGGCTACATAAAAGAAATGAATTTCTTTTAAAAAATGTAAATTATATCTGGATGAGTCAAACCAAAGCAAACACACAGGGTTAAAGCATTGAAGAAATGTAACCACCATAGGCTCTTCGTTATTTTTAAAACTTCTATAGATATTTTAATTATTCCAACAATGAAGTGGCCATGCCTTCAGTTGCGTGGAAGCTCTGGAATAACTTCCCTACACCTCTGTCTCTCTACCTCACTTTCCTGCTTTGAGATTCCTTAAAAACTACCTCATCTGACCAAATATCTCCTTATATGGCTCAGCATCACACTTTGTTTTATAATGTCCCTATGAAGGGTCTTGGGATGTTTTTCATTTATTTGGTGCAATTAACATTATAAGTTGCTGTTGAACTCAGAACTTGCAACTCAAAGGCAAGCGTGCTGCCAACTGAGCTACCATAAAAAGTGTACTTTGCCATGTCTTTGCTACTGAGATAGCATTCCACCTGACAACAGGCCTATGATTAGGTTGGTTTTCCCTCTTGGGGACAGGTCCTTGGGCAATCTGATAATGTCCTCTGAGTGGCTGTTATCCAAGTGTGAGCTTTGACTGCAAAGCTTGTTTTGTCAGCATAATTTTTTTTTTAAAGTGTTGTACGGAAGTCTCACCTGGCATTTGCACAGATGAATTTCCAGAAGTTTCTTTATAATCAGGAACATGAATTCTAGCCACCTTTCTCTCTCCTACTCCTTTCACTGAGGGCTCCACCACCCAGGTGTAGAATCCACAACCAACCCCCACCCACCAAACCTCGCCACTGCCGAGGGGTTTTACATTTTTTGTAGTTGCCAGGTGGATGTATGAGCTGCTCACTAAAAATGACAACATTCTTAATGCTACTTCTTGAATACTCCTGAATCATTAATTCTCTATGTATTCAAGCTTGGCTGAAGGCTTTAGATAGCTAAAGAATATTGTCTTAATGTTCAGCAAAATATGAACTCGGTTCATTTCAAGGTCTTTTTTTTTAAAAAAAATCAAGAATGTTGAATATGTCAAATGAGTATAGACCAATTATCAGTGGTTTGAATGGATGGATTTGGCTTTGCACTGATTCAAGCCACCTAAAGTGCACTAAATAGGAGTGAATCCACTTCCAAAAGGTTCACAGTGCTATATAAGTGTATCTTCTTGCAAAGCCAAATTTTTCCAAGGTGCAGCTGTCTGGGAACTTAAAAAACATGCAAGGTTCGAATTTTGAAATGTTAACAGATAGGATGAATGTGCTCCTATAATTCAAATACAATTGCCATTTGTATAATTGTCAAGGCAAAAAACTCCATTACACACATGCAATTTGAGAGCTGGTAGCATCAATCTAGACCTGCATGATTGTACATGTGCTGGTCCGAGATTGGTACTGGAGTATAATTAGCCACTTAGCCGTTAAATAGCAACTTGTTTTAAATGCCCAATAGGGATTCTTGTTGAAATCCAAGAAGTAGCATTCTTAGACTGACTGACTTAAATTGTTTACAAGTCTCTCTTTTTGTTAGTGTGACCTTGATGAGATTGTGATTGGCAGCTAGACACCTGACAATTAAGTTTAATTTAAATGGTATGAGCATGCAGGATCAGGTGGAAATTGATTTTGGTGTGCTATGCACTTATTCCATTTATTCTTCTACTTGAAGAAGCTGACACTTGTACAAGTTGCAGTCATCTCCAGCACCTCACCAATTCTTTATGACCTGAGCCCAGGAGATAAACATTAACCAAACACTGAGTGTAACCCTCTCACCGAAAAGCAGTAGAGAGAAGGAAACCCTGCCTCACTTTCCAAACCGCTTAATCCCTTTAATAGGTTGCTAAAGTTAATTGGATTGTAATAAACTTCAGTCCAACTTGAGATCAGCTAAATGGAAAGTTGAACATGTAACTGTTTTCAGTATGTCTCACTGTTGTATATTGACTTACTCAATTGATGCATCAAGGGGCATGTTCATTGAGTATCAGCCTTGGCTCAATGGTAGAACTTTCAGCGTCAATTTAAAAGTATAAGTTCAAGTCCCACTCCAGAGACTGGAGCACAAAAATCTAGACCAATGCTCCAATACAATAATAAAGGAATCGGAGGTACTGTCTTTCAGATGTGACCTTAAACCAAGGACTCATCTGCCTTTTCAGATAGACATAGGAAACCCAATGGCCCTATTCAAAGAACAGAGGTGTTATCCCTGGTGCCCTGGCCATTATTTATCCCTCAATCAACATCACTTAAACAGATGATGTGATCGTTATCACATTGCTGTTTTGTGGGATCTTGATGTGTACAAATTAGCTACCATATTTCCACTTCAAAAAGCACTTCATTGATTATAAAGTGCTTTGAGATGCTGGTGATTATGAAAAACGCTATATAGATGTAAATATTTCTCTTTTCTTTTCATAGATATGGTCTGTAGGTCAACGACTCTCCTTTTGGAGAACGAGGAGTAAAGTAGGGGAAAATACTTGAAAGAGCACGCAACAGTTTATAAAAGTTACAAGAGAGATCATAACAGCATTTATATTTAATGTAATACAGTATTAAAAAAGATAGGACCACTATGGTCTTAATGTTAGAGCCCATATTTCTTTCATATTAACATTTATTAAATCTAATTAATTAAAATTTAGTAACATCTGGGTTTTGATCAACAATATTGAGTGATTCAGATTGTCATACATGTTCCTTTTCCCCCAACCCCACAGTTCACATCAATTCTAAATTTTGATAATAGTGAAGATATAAACTGAGAGAGGATTATTATTTAGTTAGGTTGGGCTTAGGAACAAAAGCATACACAAGCTCATCAGGTTCCTACCTAGTTTCAATTTGATAAAAGTGATGCAGTTGATTTGGTGTACATGGACTTCAAATGCATTTGATAAAGTGACAGATAACAGGCTTGTCAGCAAAGCTAAAGCCTATGGAATAAAATGGACAGTGGTAGCATGGATACAAAACTAGTGGAGGAAACAGAGCTGTAGTAAACTGATGTTTTCTGGACTGGAGGAAGCAGATATAGAGGGGTTCCCCAGGGGTCGGTGTCAGGTCCACTATTTTTCTTGATGTATATTAATGACCAATACTTGGGTGTGCCAAGACACAAATTCAAAATTTATGGATGATACAAAATTTGGAAATATTGTGAACTGTGAGGAGGAGAGTGATAAACTTCAAGAGGACATATACAGGATGGTGGAATGGGCGGACAAGTAGCAGATGGAATTCAATGCAGAGAAGTGATTCATTTTGGTGGGAAGACCGACGAGAGGCAGTATAAAATAAAAGGGGGTGCAGGAGCAGAGGGACCTGGGGGTATACGTGCACAAATCATTGAAGGTGGCAAGGCAGGCTGAAAAGGTGGTTAAAGGTATACGGGATCCTGAGCTTTACAAGTAGAGGCATAGGCATACAAAAGTAAGGAAGTTATGGTAAACCTTTATAAAATACTGGTCCAGCCTCAATTGGATTATTGTGTCCAATTCTGGGCACCACATTTTAGTAAGGTTGTGAAGGCAATGGACAGGGTGAATTTACAAGAATGGTTTAAGAGATGAGGGACTCCAGTTACATGAATATGTTGGAAAAACTGGAGCTGTTCTCCTTAGAAAAGGAGATTAAGAGTAGATTTGAAGACAGATTTTCAAAATCATGAGGCACCAGTTCAGGGAGGATTGACATAAAAGCTTCCGATGACAAGGTTCGAGAAACAGAACACAGCTTTAAGGTGGTTGGGAAAAGAAACAATGGTGACATGAGGAAAAGCCTTTGTAAGCAGCAAGTGATTAGAATATGGAATGCACCACCCAAGAGTGTTGGGCTATTAACCGAAGGGACAAAATTTGCAGGGCTAAAGGGAAAGAAGGCAGGGGAGTGGGACTAGGTAAGTTGCTCTTGCAGAGAGCCAGCATGGACACAACTGTCCGAATGGCCTCTTTTGTGCTGCAACCATTCCACGATCCTACCCAACAAAATGGGCATGAAAAATAAAGCAACTTAGAGCTTGCGTCAGCTCATTTGTAACAATGAGAGCTCAGGTGTTACATTTCTAATTTTAAGTATAATAATCTTATGGCAACAACTCACATTTATATAGTGCATTTATTATAGCAAAATGTCCCAAGGTGCTGAACAACAGCGATAACAATAATAAGTCACAAGAGGTAAGTAGAGACATAAAAAGAGACATCAGACAAGACACTAGAAATCTAGTAAAACATAATGAATAGTACATTTACTGGTGAAACACACTGCAATTTTTTTACTTTCATACCCGGGTTATAGCCAAAAAGATCTTTCAGCCCTAAAAGCAATAAGATGAAGAATTGGCAGTTACATGTTTATCTCGAAAGTTGGTAATGCTGGGAGAAATCAAGAGAACCACCCAATGGTGGTACAAGTTTTTTCCAATGATGTATTGATATTAATAGCCTAAGTAAGCCCAATAATGACATTGTACATTTTATTTAATGCAAACAGTTTCTTACCAAAGTAGGTTCTAGAACAGATATCATATATTCTGGCATTTCAATTGCCGAAAATTCAGCTGAAATCAGAAACAGGCAATAATTTGGAATCTTTTTCCACACCAGCAGCAAACCAAAAGACAATTTTCAAAAAGGCACTTTTATTTACAAATCAATAAAAGCTACACTGCAATAGTTCATCATCATCCTTTCATGTTGGTGCCAATATGGGGTACACACATCACATGGTTGAGGTTGAAATGCTGCTCACCTGCATGGCTCAACAGCCATTCACCATCTTAACTGGCTGATCCATCACAGGACACCAATCAATATACAATTTATTCAGATTACTGCATGTACGTAGAGGAAGAGATGCTGATGCATCCATAGGAGTAAGCCTTTATCCAGTACATGTTAGGTGCCAGTGAATAAAGACACCTAAAACACTATACAGGAACTCTCTTGCTTTCCTATAATTATTAGCTTATTTAACTTTGACACGAATAAAAAGTTGGTGTCACAGACAATTTTCAAACAGTTCAAAGCCAACTTTACTCATCTTAAAAAGGTACTTTAATATTAAGATTTTTAGCCACTTGCCATCCCACAAAATACAAAGAGGGAAAGGGAGGTAAATGAAAGGAAAGAACCCTGGTCTGTACAGAAGGGGAAAACTTACACTTCATGGCTGATAGATCCCAGTTTAGAGATGGCATAAGTGCGCTTTCTTCAAGCCCTGTAGAGTGGAGGTCCAAACACTTTTTCTTTACATTTAGTCCTGTTAATAGAAGTAAGAACGCATCAACATACATCACTTAATGTTATTAGGCATAGCACTTCATCTGAAGCCCAGTTGTTGTTTATTTGTAGATGGAGTGTGGGAATTATCTGGTAAGTGTTGGATGATGTTACGTTCTCTGTAGAGACCGGTAACTATTTAAAGAGGGATTTGCTGAAAGGATGACATGTCAAGATTTCAAGCTTTTACTGCATCAATGACTAAAGACAAAACTCTACCATGTAAACACTATTTTCTTTTCTTAGGCAACTTATACTTTAAACAACCGAACAGGATTTACCCTTTTCTACTTTTACTGGCAACCAAAAACATCAATTGTGTTATGTTACTCAGTCTCTTAAGTAAAAATTCACTTCTCCTGGAACCAATCTAAAGTGTTTTGCAGCTCCCAAGGGTTTTACTTCTGTTCTTTTCCTTTCACAATACTATCTTCCACAGTGAGTGTTTTCCTGGGTATCCTCCCTCTAACTTCAGCTAGATGAACCCTCCAGCCTTGATTTAACTTCTCATGAGTTTGGTTTTCTTAAACCTTAAAATTTAGTTTAACTTTCAATGCGCATTCCACATGGTGAATGATAGAATCAGTATTCTCTCTGCTTAAGATGCAGACCTGGCCAAAATCTATCTTTTTGCTCTCCAACTCTCATTTGGCTGCAGGTCACTTAAGATCAAAACTGCAACTGCCCTTCCCTCTGTGGTATCTCTGAGCTTATGGGGAAGTCGGTAATCGGATCTCAAAATGGCTTCCTCTACCCTCCTCTCCATGGCAAACAGGAAACATATTAGCCCTGTATCCAAGTAGAAATGTTAATCAGCTACCCTAATTACTACTGTTTTTCTTCTTAGAAACAAAAGGACAGGTTCCAGCACAACTATTTACCATTTGACACCAATAACACCTTTCTGGGTTTTAGGAGACTTAGGGTCTCATCAATGTGGATGTAGAAACAGCTGTCATTGTTCCCAGCTGTTAACATTTGGCACCTCACTTTCAATAAAACAAAGAGACTTTTCTTTTGATCTAACAAATAAACCACCCACATTTACTGTCAAGTAGACTCCAGCAGAGGTCACATGACATCTTTTATTTAAAGATACCGCTCTAAACTATGATAACCTTACAAACTAAAAGATATAGCCCTAAAACATAATAATCATATAAACCTCTCACTCCGAACAGTTAGCAGTTCTGAAACTGAAAATTAGCTTAATCTTTTGAATTCAATTCAAAACTTAAAAAAAAAAGTAAACTGCAAGCTAGTTAATGGAACCTGCCCATCAGTGGCAGCTACCTGTCAATCAGCTAGAAGTGATTACCTGAATAGGTGCCAATTATTTTGAGCAGGAAGCTGAGTTAACACTTGTAGCTTGGTTGAGGCTCAAAGGTTTATAAATATAGATAGGGCCTACTGAAACATGGTGGTCGCAAAAGGAGTGCAGTGTAAACGGCGTGCAGAAATTGGGAATTTGATGAGAGCAGGAATTCATGCTGAGGGAGAGGAGGTGCTGCTTTTTGCCTCTAATATTTATAATGGTTCGTGTAAACCTGAGGCAATAAGTATTTATCCAGTGTTTTAGCTTTTTTATGCAAGCTAGTGTGTGTAAAAAGAAAACAAATTAAAGGTAGATTATAAATAATGCTCCCATTCCCTGAATGGATAAAAAATCATTTTACTAAGAGCTGAAGAGGTCAAACAGGAATATCTAGTTCCAAATAGAAGTATCGACCATGAAAGTCTTTTTTTGCTGGGTGATTATTTGAGTTATTGATCCATTGGTTACAGCCACTTACGTTTCAGCCCAGGTTCTGAACTTTTCTCATGACCCTATTAAAAAGAAGAGTTTAGGTTAACCTAGCAGTTGCAGGAAGCACTCGGCTGTTTTAGAATATCCCTTTTCCCAACATATCAGTAAATTTGAGACTAAATTAACTCCCTGGTTCTGCTGTAACCTTTCCCACTTTACCAGATACTTCCACTCATTGTTGGGATGCAGTTCCATACCAATCATTTACTTTGCTGCAACTTATCACTGTGACCATTCTTCACTCGTTAATCCACATATAAACACTTTGCACTATGGATCAGCAGTTAGTGATTGGAACACAAGGTGGAGAGGGGCAAAGACTGCTGATTTTTCTCTTCCATTGCTCGAATGTGCTGTGACCAATTGCAGCAGTCTGACAGTTACCCCAACTAAGAGCAGCTACTGTAGCTGAGACCAGGGGCTGAATTTTTTGGCAGAGGCCCTGTGTGGCCAGGGGTGAAAGCTGAACAAGCCCAACTTCAGCAGGCAGCGTGGGACCCTGGGGTGGCATTTTGCCAGGAGAGCCAATTAACAAGCCTCCACCAGAGCTATCTTTCCACTGAGGACAGTGTCCTGCACCAGACTCCTCCCCAAGCCTGCCAGCCAAATCAGATAGCTGGTAGCTCAGCAGCACCACTACTCATGGCGGGGAAGAAAATTAGGTCACAGTGCACAAGCACTACTGTGATCAGAACTACCTAAAGGTGACTTGAACACTCATCTCCTTGTCTAATGAAAAACAACTTACCACTCATTTTGCTTATGCATGGAGGTTATTAAAATGATTAAAATACACAAAATACTCCTTCTCTAGCAGATCCTCAAAGATAGGAACCTGGTATGCAAGTACAAGGGTAAATAAGGTCCTTTCACCTAAACTTAAGGTTTCCATACAAATTACCATACTCCCTTTTGGGAATCTATTGTTGACATCAATGGAGACAGATGCATCATTGCTGGGGAATGGAAGCAGCAGCAGCAAATATAGCACATTTAGAGTAATAAAATGTCCAAAGTGCTTCACAGAAATGTTACAAAGCAAAATTTGACACCAAGACACATAGGCCTGAATTTTTCAGTCGGTGGGCAGGCTCCAGGGGAGCGGGTAGGGACAGTCGCCCAACGCCAGACATGGGCCATAGCACTCAGCGCTACCTGTGTGGGCAGGGGGAGGAGGGGGAGTCGGGGCCAGTGTTGTTTTGCACATGCGCACTTCAATCTCCCTGAGGCACGGAGCTACCTCAGAGAGATTGAAGCGCTTTTGAAGTAAATAAATGGTTTGAGAATTTAATGAAACATGTCCCCTCATCTGATTGTGGATGAAGTTCCCAAAAAAAAACATGAAGGAAGCTTGGTCTTTTTGCCTGCCCGCCAACCTTAAGGTTGGATGGGGAGCATAAACAATTACTTTAATTAATTCGTTAATGGTCTTAATAGGCCAGTTATCAGCGGGCAAGCACCGGAAACATCACGAAGCAGCGCAATGACATAGGGTGTGCGTCATTTTACGCCCACTCCCCCGCATGGCGACTGAAAAATTTAGGCTTTAAGGTGATATTAAGCAGATGGCCAAAAGACCACCAGAGAAATCAGACCCAAATCAGGCTTTCCATCCACAGAACAGGAAATGGGAATATGTGACCAAGCTTCCCTCCCTCATACAAAAAAGAAATGCTAACAAAGCAGCCTGTTTGATTGGCGCCGCATCCACAAACATTCACTCCCTCCACCACCGACACACAGCTGCAGCTCTGTGTAGCACCCACAAAATGTAATGCAAGAACTCACCAAGCCTCCTTACACAGTACCTTCCCAAACCCATGACCTCAATCATCTTGAAGGACAAGGGCAGCAGACACATGGGAACACCACCATCTGGAAGTTCCCCTCCAAGCCTCTCACCATCACGACTTGGAAATATATTGCTGTTCTTTCACTGTCGCTGGATCAAAATCCTGGAACTCCCTCCCACATAGCTGTGGTTGTACCTACACCACATGGACTGCAGCAGTTCAAGAAGGCAGCTCACCACCACCTTCTCATGGGCAATTAGGGATGGGCAATAAATGCTAGCCTAGCCAGTGACACACATCCCATGAATGAATTAAAAAAAATACTAAACCATCGTCCTCCCTCTGAAATAATATATCGGTTTAGTCTGAGTAAGTTAATCTGATTAGTGATATAAATACAGATTTGTGTTTTACATAACTAACATTAGAACCAATTAGGAAGAAAAATATCACCTCTTACCTTACTGACCGCTTTCTTTTTCATAGCTGCAGCTTCTCGAAATCTAGATGGCACTACTCGAGCTCCTACAAGAAAAGGTGTGGGGAAACTATTTCATTAGCTCAATTGCATTACAGCAATATATTAATTTTTTTCCTGATTTTAACAATTAGCATCTCAGTTAAAAAGAATACAAGTTTCATAATAGATATGAATAATCTAAAAATAATGCATAGCTGGGAAGAGTGCAACATGATTTGGTATTTCTGAAAGTTGCAAGACCAAACCTTAAGTCCCTCTTTTTCCTCTTCTTCACCCAAACAATCTCCATAACTTCAACACAATGCACAAAGGTAATAGCAGAGTTTAACCAGCAGGTTACATCCTCCCACTTTATAAACTCACCTAGACATTTTTGGTCTCCTTACTTAAGGAGGGACATACTTCCATTGGAAGCAGCTCAGAGCAGGTTCACTCGGCTGATTCCAGGGATGAAGGAGTTGTCTTACGAGAAAAGGTTGAGCATGTTGTGCCTATGCTCATTGGAGGATAGAAGAATGGGATCCTATTTAAACATAAGATTCTGAGAGAGTTTCACAGGGTAGATGCCAAAAGGATGTTTCCTCTCATGGGGGAATCTAGAATTAGGGGTCACAGTTTAAAAATAAGAGGTCTCCCATTTAAGGTGGAGAAAAGGAATTTCTTCTCCCAGAGAGCTGTTAGTCTTTGGAATACTCTTCTCCAGAGAGCAGTATCTCTAACTATATTCAAGGCCGAGTTAGACAGATTTTTGATTGAAGAGGTTGTGAAGGGTTATGGGGGGCAGAAAGGAAAATGGAGTTAAGGCCATAAGCAGATCAGCCATGATCTTACTGAACAGCAGTGCAGGCTTGAGGGACCAAATGGCCTACTCCTGCTCCTAGTTATGATTCTATAACTCTCTAATCAGCTCCCTCTGGCTGCAATGTTCAGAATTCAGAAATGGAAAGGTCGGTTTCAAGTTATTAATAAACATTTTAAAACATCTTTATAGATAGATGGTCAACGATGCACTAAGAACTTACGAACAGGTTTACCATAAAAAAGAACTTTCCCTTACCTTTTGTCTTCCCACTATATTCCTCCATTGAGGACCCTCTGGGGAAAAAAAAAACAAAGTTAAGCCATCAAAGACTAAACTGCTGACTCGATGAAAAAGGATAATTCTTTCTAGATGAGATGAGATAAGATGGCATTTAAGTAAGGATTAAAAAGTCTAAAAATGCATACAATGCTGTCACTACAATTTCAGTGAAGCGTAATGGTATGTATATGAAATCATATTATTCCACCAAAATATCCAGCAATGGAATTACAGATTGTGTCTTTACAAACTTGTGTTGTTTGGAGAGTATTTGGAGCTGCACAGCATTGGATGAAGAGGGCAATAAGCTGGCTGTTACAGATTTGTCACTGTCATTTTGCAAATGAACATACAGTTACATAAAATTGTGAAACACTGGCTTATGTTTGCCCTATGGCATAGTGATAACAGTACTTAATTCAATGGTATCACCATGTCAACAAATCAGTCAACATCGGAAGGAGGCACTGCAAACATTAACCTTTAATTTGAATTTGTGCTTCTTCCAAAGGTTTTACTCTTTATATACAAGAATGAAATGCAATAAAACAGTATTGTTTTCTTAATTTATGGAGATCACAGGTAAACAATTTATATTACACCTTTAATGTAATAAAGGATCCCAAGGTGCTAAACAGGAGCATTCGTCAAGAAAAATTAGATACCGAGCCACATAAAGCTATATTAGGGTATATGGCTAAAACAAACCTCTTTGGCCGAGCTTTTGAGGAACGTTGTAAAGGAAGAGAGAGAGGTAAAGAGGTGGTTTAGGGACAGCATTCAAAAGCCGGAGACTGGGCGTCCAATGGAGGATCACAAAATCAGGGATGCTTAAGAGGGCAGAATTATATGATATCTCCTCAACTCAGAACTAAATGGAATTCTGAGACTGTGACCCCATGTTCTAGATTCCACAAACAGGGGTAACATTTTGTCAGCATCTCACCCATCAAGCCCCTTAAACATTTTGTATGTTTCAGTTAGATAAGCTCTCGTCCTTTTAACTCCATGGAATATTGACCTAGTCTACTCTATCCCTCCTCTTAAAACAATCCCCTCATCGCAGGAACCAATCTAGGGAATATTCACTGCACACCCTCAAGGGCAGCTATGTCCTTCCTTATCACAAGGAGACCAAAACTGTACAGTACTCTAGGGGTGGTCTTAACAATGCCATCCATAATCAGTGCAAGATTTCTTTACTCTTACATTCCAAATGGCTTGTAATAAAAGCTATCATACCATTTGCCTTCCAAATTTCTTGCTCTCCCTGCATGTTAACTTCCTGTGATTCATGTACAGGGAGGCCAAGTCCCTCTGAATGCAAACATTTCTCAGCCTTCCACCATTCAAAAAAAATCCTGTTAATTTTCCTATCAAAAATCGATGACTACACACTTTGTTACTTTGTATTCCATCTGCCAAGTTCCTGCCACTCACCCAACTTGTCCATATCCCTCTGCAGCCCCTTTGCATCCTCATCAGCACTTTCTTTCCTGCCTAACTTTGTATCTTAATGTTTCTTCAAAAAAATGTTAATAGTACAAATTAGTTCAGTCAGTCACATTAGTCAGCAGGGAACAAAAATCCTGCAGACAAAAATTGTTCATTTTTCTATTGGCAGAGTGGGTGGGGCAGTTGCAGTGCTGTTGAAGGAGAAAGGGAAGGGATGTGATTCTTGATTGATCGCAAGATTAACTATTGTCGGAATCAGACATGACTTACTGACAAGTGGTGGGTGGATGGCTGATAAAACCAGCTGCGCCGAAATATCCAAATATTGTTACATATTACTTAGGAATACTTGGTGCTAGTGCAAAAGAAGAATAGAAAGTTACACCCCACCCCCAGTAATGACCACCTCGCTGCTTGACAAGGGCAAAATTTAGCATCGTTTGAAAGACTGATTTATGAAATTGTTTTTCTTACTCGCAGAAGCCTCATAAAATATGCCAGTAAGACTGTCATCTTAGCTGTGAGTTCAGAGAACTGCAGGAACAGCAGAACACAAAGCCAAGTGCAAATTCAAAAATAGTTTGCATTGAGGAGTCTATTGCTAATTAAACCACTTACAGTCTATGTGATAAAAATCAAAAGCCACAAAATTTCTGGGCTCCGTTTCCACAAATAAAATAATGGGACACATATTCTTGTGTATGTCAGCTGTTTTTCTGATGCTTAAAAGACCAATTGATAAAGTATACATCATTTGAGGGGAGAGAGCGCCACATTTTTGTAGTAGCATTCTCTTCACATTCTCTCTTTTCCAAACATACTCATATCTGCAAATATCTTTGCAACTTCTTGCATTACATTTCAAACAGTTTCTGCAGGCGCCTATTGTATCAACTTGATGTCTGCACGCTTCCCCACCCGCTTAATTTCAACTATATAAAGTTGATGCAGCTGGCTTCATCATGCATCAAAGAAACATTCTTAACTACTGACTCAACATCCAAATTAGTAATAAGCAGGTGGCACTAACAGAGAAACCAGAACACCACTTTGGATACTTACATGTCTGATCCTTTGCTTTCTTCTTTATATACTGTAAATAATATAGGATAGAATACATTAGTATACTACACTCCTCCTGCTGTTATAAGGGGAAAACAGCAGGCTCTAAGTACACCAAAGACTGCAGCAGTAGCTTCAGTAAAATCTGACATACTAATTAGTGGAACAGTCATACATGCAACTTATACATTCAGCTTTTACATAACATCACACCAGATTTCACCTTGTTTCAGGTCATAAAAATTTGTCTCAGAATACAGTTCATAAAGCAAATTTTAATAACTCAGCACTATCTCATGTGAAAGTGATCAACATTCAGACTGGAATTTCTGTATTATTCCCCATGAGAGGAACAGTTTTGAAGTGATTTGGAATGAATGACCCACCCAGGGGGTCATTAGTCTGTGGAAGTCTCTTTCCCAGAAAGTGGTGGAGGCTGGGTCACCGAATTTATTCAGGGCCGAGTTAGATTCTTGATAGAGAAGGGAGTCAAGGGTTCCGGGAGACAGACAGGAAAGTGGAGTTGAGACCACAACCAGATCAGCCATTATCTTATTGAATGGCAGAGCAGGCTCAAATGGCCAAATAACCTACATCTGCTCCTGAATCCAAAATTCCTATGAAAAACTTTTTTGTGCGAGATTATCCACCGCTGAAGTTATGTAGCAGTTTCTTCTACCAACCGAGCACCCCCCCTCCAATCCCCACTAGAATGCCTTCTAGTATTGCTCTCAGGGTATGCTCAATAGGAAGCAATGGTGGTATAATGGCAATGTCACTGAACTAGTAATCCAGAGGCCCAGGCTAATGCTGAGTTCAAACCCATCACAGCAGCTCAACTAACAAATCTGGAATATAAAAACCTAGTTACAGTTATCAGCTGCTTCATTAATGCCTTTTAGAGAAGGAAATCTACCATCCTTACCCAATCTAGCCTAAATGTGACTCCAGACCCAAGCCAAACCAATGTGGTTGACTCTTAACTACCCTCTGAACTGACCGAGCAAAGCATTCAATTATAGCAATTAGGGGTGGACAACAAATTCTCGCCTTGCCAGTGAAGACTGTGTCCCATGAAACAATAAAGAAAAAAAAAGGCCTTATTTGCTTCAGAAGATGGAGTTGGTGGGGCTTCCTGCTGATAAAGAAAATAATTTTTTGCAATTGAGCAGCTGACCAAATAAAGGGTGACAGGTTTCCTACCCTAAAGGAAGACATCAATAAACCACTTTACAACAATCCAACACTCTACCCAGTAATTTCTTCTAATACGCACCCGTGAATAACCATATTTTGTGAAGTCAAATTCACAAATTCTCACAATAGGATTTGAACTCAATTGCTGGATTGCTAGTCCAGTACGACAAACAAATACCATACTAGTACAAGCAATTGCTTGCAAACATTTTTAGAAATTTAAAAGAAAACCCAAGCTTTTTGATTTCCACCCAGTCGTTGCAACAAGGATGGAAACATCCACTAGTGATAATACTTATCAAGTTAAAATAAGGGACAATACACTGAATAAGTTCAATCAATAGAATTAAATATCAAGGGCTGTATATGAAAAGTGGCTAAGTCCAATACCACCAGTTTTCTGCCATTGCCCAAAATGAATTTCTATCCCCTTTTGAGAAAAATAAAAGTTTTAAAATTGAGAGAATTAAAATAAACTAATGAACTTGCATTTATACAGCATCCACCACATCCTAAGGATGTCTCAAAGCCGGCAAAGTACTTCTGAAGTGCTGCTGTTGTACTGTAGGGCAACACAGCAACCATATGCACACAGTAGAAATTAGATCAATAAGCAGATAATCAACTTCAGCCGTATTGGTCGAGGGATTCCCGAGCATTCAATTAGATGTGCTCAATTCTCTGGATTGGGTCTTGAATCCATGACCTTCTGGGTTAAAGGCGAGAGTGCTACACACAAGATCAACATTCACAGAAAGCACAGAATTTCCAATGGAAGCTGGCTGACATTTGCACACTGCATAAGAGAAAAGACTAGGTAGTGCCTTGAGTCGTAAAACTTACATTTCTTGTGAGATGTGTTTTGAGAAGCTGCACTTGATCTTGGTGTGACACATTGGAATGTGTCACACTGGCTCAATCTTTGTCTTGGAGTGTGTGTTGGTGCTGGTTTCTGACCAGGTGTTGCAGGTAGGGGTGACTTGGGTGTGGTGAGCAAATTTCGTGAATCACTCAGATTCGGCACACTTTTTGAGCTCTTAAGTAATCTGGAAAGGAAAAAAAAACATTGGATTTCAGTTAAAGTCCGATAATCCTTCCGTGAACTAAATACAAGTATCCAACAGATCTCATAAGTGATGCAATTTGAAGCAGCTATACCTGATGCAATAATTTTTTTCTTTCCTTTCTCCACTAATTTCCCCCCCTTTCTCCAGAAGGTGTTGACTCTTGCAGTACTGCTCAGTCGCCTCTAGTACCTCGTGCAAGACATCATTTTATATAAAAGTGTAGACAGTAAGTACAGAGAAGAGGCTCCACAATATTTTGCATCACAGCCAAGTTCAATCCAATTGTCATTGGCTGTCAAGACGGGTGCACTTCCAGCAAGAGACTTACGAGCAGCCATCAGAAGAGGAAATCCTAGGTGATTTTCCTCTCCCTAACCTGGATACATTGAAGCCAATAGTAAATCGCCTATTGCAGAACTCCCTTCCCCACACAATCTTCCCCACAACCGGCCCCAAGATTAATTTAATATCCAGTTTTAGGCAGAGCTCGAACCTCAGGGCTGATATCAGAAAAACCAACAAACTTAATTTAACATCCTTGAAATACAAATTAATTACCACCTACAAATGAGCATGAAGACATTATATTTTTACTAGATAATATTTTGAAATAGCAACATTTGGTGGCCGCCCCAACACTTTTGTTCTCAAAACTCCACAAATAATAGCTTTAGAAAGTCTAATTTCCTCAGTTTCAACTATATTGGAACACAAAATAAAATGCAATTTGTAAACACAAATGCCAAAAATCTTAATCTTAAAACGGAAGTGGTTATCGAAGCAACACTGTAAAAAGCCCAAGTTGGTTGGATATGGGTATGCTTAATGGAATCCAATGAAATATGTGAGCAATTCACTGACAATTATTGTCTTATCCAAACTTCATTAATACTGTAGTAAAAATCAGTGTTGTCATCAGGTTTATCTACCAATACACCAGAAAAATTCTATCGAACCAATCCATTTTAATATTGTGTCCAACATTTCTGACATAAATGAATGCAATGTTTCATTCCATTCCCACTAAGCACATAACCATCAGTACTGCCTCTAGTAAGTGTTTGAGTGCTCTCTTTAGACTAACTAAAATCCATATTTACACTACAAGGTGCATTGTACATGGACATATATATATAAAAAGACTGGTGATAGAACTTTACTTTCAGTAATTTTATCTCTTCTTTCTTTTGCTTCTTAACAGTGGGAGCACAAGTTTTCTTTTTATATAAACAACCAAAATGAATTGCAAAATAATACAGGTTAAGGAATTATTCACTATACCATGTGCAAATCCAGGGGATGAGGGAAACAATAGGACTTAATACTCACGCGCCTGATCCATTTGAATCGTCATTAAAAGCTGCAATTTAATGATAATCACCATTACACTGGTTCATTCTTTATTACATATTTTTCAAAAAGAATAAAATAAAAAACAATTTAAAAACAGAACTAGATCTACAACAAAAAAAAAATTTGAAAGTGAATCGATAACTAGATATTTTCACAGCAAAATAGAACACAAGCATTGGAGAGATACACGTACCTAATACTGGAAATTGTCAGCGTTGTTAGAAATCCCCAAAAGAACAGGCACTACAACTTCAGCACCGGATACCAAAGCACAATATTATATACTCCAGCTGCTGTAACAATTCTCTTCCCTAGCTTTGATCTCTAGCACTTAATTCTTTAAATAAAGATAACACAGATTTAAAAAGGCAGAAGTCTGTAGCAATTTTTAAAAATGCTCCCCTATAAAGAAATCTCATCATAAATTGTCAAATGCTTACTTCACACCAAGATCCAGGTAGATTGCCTTCTCATTGCTACACCATCTGATGTCGCTGAGCACTAATGCACTTCCGCTGAATGCAGAGTACCAGCCAGTTTTCCCTCAGATTAGGTAACTCCATATTGGGATTGGTTTGTAGGCTGGGTTCAATTTCAGTGCCTCCCCCACCACACACTCATGTATTTGCAGCATAGCAATGAAGCACATACCCAGCAGCTACAATCCTGGATTAGGTACCCAGAGGTCCAGAATTCAACTCACACAAAAGCTGTCATAAAAAGCCACAGGCTCACTAATATCCCTACATGATCTGTACTACATGGTTGATATTCATTAGATATTTTAAAAGAAAATAGATACATACCCCCATATATATTATCAATATTAAAATAGTCTTAAAATTTCCCCTTAAATTTTTATTTGTCTTCACCCATTACTTAAGTTGCATTGATGGAGTACACATTAAATCAGGAGCTGGGGGTACATGCCCCTCGACATCCCAGATGAAATTCTCCTGTCTTTTTTTTGTGTAGTCAGTCGAGGTATTAGGTGCTGAGAGAACTGTTCATGTGCCTGTAACTGCACCAGATTGTTCTACCATCTAATATTAAAAAAAGTGAATGACATTTCCCTAGAGTCAGCAGCTTTTTTCACTGTGCTATCAGCTGAATGATCCATTGATGCTGGTACATGTAGGTTGCTGAAGTTGTAAATTGGGGCTGTTGCTGTAGATTTACAATGTTATTGAATCTATTAGTCATAGTTACAGTTCAATAGCCGGCAGCAATTGAAGTGCGCATATTGGACCAATTACTTGAAGATAACTTAACACAAAAAGTTCCCAAACTGAGACAGAGATGCGCATCAATAAAAATTTAATCATTCATAGAACATAAGTCTCAGCTCTCATCTGCACTGACAGATAAAGCTTCTAATTTCAATATGCTTCCCTGAAGGTGCTAGTGCTCGACTGGTTCCATAAATATAGGCAGCTCAGTGATGCCTCGCCCATGCGGCTAATCTTCATACTCGAGGCTAGAACGAGAGTTTTATCAAGCTAGAGTAGGTCATTGATCAGCAAATAAGGAGTAGGAACCTTGGTTGATCATTGTTCTTTCCTCCCTCCTTCCTAGCCTAAGGTTGCAGAATTCAACTGATATCCAACTACTGGCCTGGCAGAGATCAGCTAGCTTGCTGATTTTTAAATTGCAGTGTAGCAAAAGGATAGCCTGAGTGCATGGCCAGCAGCTACATTTCTACAATAAGCACAAAAGTTTGGAACCTTTTGCAAAATCCTGGGTAATTTTCATTGCAGATCTTCAGGAATCGAAGATCTGATGGTTGTCAGCCCTAATGTGAGCAGCTGCTTAAAGCTCAGTTTTGCAATTTCACATCAAGATAGAAGAACAGTGCTGATGTACCAATGCTCATTCCATCTTAAGTTTATTTTTAAACACTTCTCACTACCAAAATCCATTGTTTCATGCAGCATGTGAAAACTCTGTGGCAGTTAAATCCACACACCCATTTGGATAGATGGTAGCCATTTAAAAACAATGACAGAAAAGAAGCAATAAATAAATGGAGAAAGCAGAGCAGGAAAGACAGGTATTAAGGAAATTTGGTGGTGGTGGTGGTTGGGGGGGTGGGGGGGCGGTTTGCATGGTAATGAAGAAAGATGTTATGGGAGCGAAAACTATGGAATATTGGCACAAAAATGAACGGAGTATACCAATAAGCCCAAAAATCAGTATTTTGAGTGGAGACAGTAAATTTGTCCAGATTATTTGGGGGGGGGGGGGGGGGGGGGGGGGGGGGCACGCAAAGTTTTGGAGAACTTCTGGTGTGCCAATGATTTAGCATTTAAAAGCGATGTGTTTTGGTTTTGTGTCAAGTCAAGTAATTGACATAAAAGCAAGACAGAATTTAATTTAAAACAATTCTGAATATATAATTTGCAAAAAACTTGGATCACATGCTATCCCTTACTAGCATAAGTGCAAGTACATGGGAAGGTTTCCGAGCTAGGATCTGATAAAGATAGGCTATTCCTTTTTAAGGGAACACAATTGTCATGAGTGTTTCTCTCTCTTGACATTGAGTGACCAGATTTATTAAAAATGGATAAACACAGCCAAATCCTCCAAGATATTTCTTGCAAAGTTAATATTTGAGACAAAAGTTGCCTTAGAGCTCAGAAACATGTATTTCATTCATGAGCTGGTGCAAGGGACATATTCCAATGGCTTCTTCCTTCTCTGCCTGATGAATGATTGCCTCAGAAGCAGCCAATTTAATCCAAAAGGCAAAATAATTGGGATGCATGTTCCCAACTCAGTGGGGGTGTGGGTGGAGGTGGTCTACAACCATAAAGACTTCATTCAGCACAGAGCAGGGATTGCAATGTTCTCATCTGGGACAGCAGTGCAATTGGTCACAACACCCTGGGCTAGGGAGGGGGGGAAGGAAGATTCAGCAGGACTTCCACTTCTGAACCCTAAAGGAAAGTACATGTGCAGAGGATTATGAATAAGCAGCAGTCAAGAACTGGGTATTACTCACGTGCAATTCTCGCCACTATCGAAAAGCCAGGTAAGATTCACTTTCAAAATTCAAATACAAGCAGCAACCATTTGGGAGGTATGCAGAGGGCTGCAAGGACCCAATCAACCATTTCACAGCGCAAGTTACCAACTCACAAGAGGACAGAGAAACTGGGGAGTCAGGGAAGGGGATGGGAATGGCAGTGTGGGGCAGAAGCATGCTATTACTTACATTTACGTGGCCCAAAAGAATCTCTCCGTTTAAGACTTGGTGTAGTGGGCTTGATGAACAACTGCTCTGACGCGACCTGCATGGTTTTCCGTTGAGAAGATTGCACTGACGTATTGCAAGGCGACTTTGATTCAGTCTCAGGTCTCAAACGTTTACTGCTAGTCAGGTTCACTGATCTTTTAGAGGTCCTTTCAAAATAATGAGGTCACACAAGACAAGAAAGATAGATTACAAGGTGATGGTAGACAGCATGGTTTTATATTATCTTAGTCCACGATAAATACAAGCAGCAATGCTAACTGCTCTATTTTAAAGGAGGCATTATTTGTTTGGTGGGGGGTGGGAAGACTTGGAAAATAAGTCTAATCTGTGCAAAAGCACAACTTCACTCCCAGAAAGTGTTTCACCAATATTGCTGAGAACTGCAGTTACTCAGCATACACATATACTGTAGTGTGTTTTTTAAAAATCTCATACCAGTTAGTTGGCAGCAAACAGTGACAACAGGCTTAAAAATAAAAATGCACTTTTAGCTTAGTATGTACACACATTAATAGAAAACTCCCAATGGGCCTACTTCATGGTGATTCCTTAGCAAAGTAACATCACAGACTGACTCAGTCTACAGAACAGCTCTTAAAACTACTAGCGGCATTACTGAACGATGGGGGCTTCTATGGAAAGAAGCTGAAGTAGCACTTGGAGTTGAAAAGGCTCGACCTCCCTTTTTATTTGCTCATTTTAAAACATTTGCCATTGGCTCAAGTGATCAGCACCTTTGAAGAATTAAATTTTGGACATGATTCCTTGGGACTATGCCTTACTTGATCAGAAAGCACAGACTTTCAGCAATTAAAACAACATCAGGTCAACTGCACTGCCGGCTAGCAAACAAAAGTCACTTCCTCTAACAAAATACCAAACTGATTTTCACATTTTTCACTTACTCTATAGGTTATTTGGAAATTGAGGCACAGGTTGGCAGGTTACATCCTATGGGCAGATATAATGACAGAAAATCAATGTCATGTCAAAACCAATAGAATTTGACCGAATAGGTGCAATAGGATGGGTCTTCTCATTCAATGCTTTTTTTGTGCCACTAGAGGTCCACATTGAACTAGATAAATGCTCTGACTTCGAGTGACAGAGTTGTGCACACTGCAAATAATGGCATGAATTCACACAGGTCCAGCATAAACTCAGGAAACTGCCACACAACTGAAGCTATTTCAGTCACTGAACTTGAAAATAATTTAAAATGCAACTAGATAAATATACATCTATATTATGCTTTGAATAATGTATGTGTACAAAACTTCAAAATTTAAGGCAAGAGGATATCACTGCAATTACAGAGGTTTGGCCATGTAACTCTCAGCAACTATATAATCACAGCACAGGATGATTTGGTTCAGTCACAATCAGATTAACAGACTGAACATGATCTAAAAACACAGTGCATATGCGTGCACTGGCAGAAAGGGACGGTAATGGTAGGAGAAACAGAAAAATAGAACCAGGAGTAGGTCATTTGGCCCTTCGAGCCTGCTCCACCATTCAATATGATCATGGCTGATCCTCTATCTCAACTATCTCTATCTCCCATGCTCTCCCCATACCCCTTTATAGTCCAGAAATCTAACTATTTTCTTCTTAAATATATTCAGTGACTTGGTTTCCACAACCTCCTGTGGTAGGGAATTCTACAGGTTCACCACCCTCAGTGAAGAAGTTTCCCCTCATCTCAATCCTAAATAGCCTACCCCCTATCCCGAGATTGTGACTCCTTTTTCTAGACACCGCACCCCCCCCCCCCCCACACACCCACAAACTCACTCAACTTGTATAAATTGCATTGAAGCCTCTTAACATCCTCCTCACCACTCACATTCCCACCTAGTTTTGTGTCATCAGCAAACTTGGAAATATTACAAAACAAAAACAGAATTACCTGGAAAAACTCAGCAGGTCTGGCAGCATCGGTTTTGGATTTCCAGCATCCGCAGTTTTTTTGTTTTTTTGTTTTTTTTTCTTTGGAAATATTACATTTGGTTCCCTCATTCAAATCATTGATATATATTGTGAATAGCTGGGGCCCAAGAATTGATCCCCGCAGTAACCCACTAGTCACCACCTACCATTCCAAAAAAGACTCATTTATTCCTACTTTGTTTTTTGTCCGCTAACCAATTCTCAATCCATGCCAATGTTACACCAGTCCCATGTGCTTTAATTTTGCACACTAACCTCTTATGTGGGACTTTATCAAAAGCTTTCTGAAAATCCAAATACACCACATCCATTGGTTCTCCCTTATCTATTCCGCTAATTACATCCTCAAAAAACTCCAGTAGGTTTGTCAAACATTATTTCCCTTTCATAAATCCATGTTGACTTTGTCTAATCCCGTTATCACATTCTTTATAATAGACTCCAGCATTTTCCCTACCACTGATGTTAGGCTAACCAGTCTATAATTCCCTTTTTTTGCCCCCCCTCCTTTTTTAAATAGTGGGGTTATATTTGCCCCCCTCAAAATCTGCTGGGCTGTTCTAGAATCTACGGAATTTTGAAAGATGACAATCAACGCATCCACTATTTCCATGGCCACCTCCTTTCGTACCCTGGGATGTAGAATATGAGCCCTGGGGAGTTATCAGCTTCCAGTCCCATTAATTTCTCCAGTATTTTTTTTTAGTAATATTAATTTCCTCAATTCCTCCTTCTCACTAGACCCTAATATTTCTGGGAAGTTATCTGTGTCTGTGAAGATAGAACTAAAACAGTTGTTTAATTGCTCTGCCATATTTTTGTTCTCTATTATAAATTCTCCTGTTTCGGACTGTAAGAGACCTAAACTTGTCTTCACCAATCTTCTTCTTACATATTTATAGAAGCTTTCACAGTCCTCTTTTATGTTCCTTGCAAGTTTACTCTCATACTCTAGTTTTCCCCTTTTAATCAATCTCTTGGTCCTCCTTTGCAGAATTCTAAACTGCTCCCAATCCTCAGGCTTGCTAATTTTTCAAGCGACTTTATATGACTCCTCTTTGAATCCCTATCTTTAATTTATTTTGTTAGCCATGGTTAGGCCACTTTTGTTATGTTTTTGTGCCAGTAAGGAATATATAACTGTTGCAATGCATATATTCGTTCCTTAAATGTTAGCCATTGCCTATCCTTTTAATGAAGTTCCCCAAACTATCTTAGCCAACTCATGCCTTATACCTTTGTAGTTTCCTTTATTTAGATTTAGGACCCTAGTTTCGAATTGGAATATTTCACTTTCCATCCTAATGAAGAATTCTACCATAACGGTTTCCTAAAGGACCCTACACAACACAAATATTAATTAACCCCTTCTCATTACACAATACCAAATCTAGGATAGCCTGCTCCCTCGTCGGTTTGACATACTGGTCTAAAAAAAAAACCCATCTCATACACTCTCCAAGCCCAGTCCATATGTAGATTAAAGTCACTCATGATCACTGTGGCACCCTTGCTACATACATCTGCAATTTCCTGTTTAATATTATCCCCTACTGTTTGGAGGCCTATATACAAGACCCACCAATGTTTTCTGTCCCTTGTTGCTTCTTAGCTCTACCCAGACTGATTCTCCAGATTTTGAGCCAATAAACCCTCTCACTACTACACAGATTTCATCCTTAACTAACAATGCCATGCCATCTCCTTTTCCTTTCTGAATGTCCTTCCTAAGTATCGAATACCCTTGGATATTCAGTTCCCAGCCATGTCTCTATAATCATAATCATATCGTACCCATTTACAACTATTTGCACTGTTAATTCATCTATCTTATTGTGAATGCTCCATGCATTCAGATATAGTGCCTTTAGACTTGTCTTTTTACACTTTTTTTGTACTATAACCCTATTTGCTGCTAGTCCCCATTTCCTCTGCCTTCCACTTTTGCTTTTTACTTTTCTGTCTTTCATTTCTATCTTTGTTTCCCTCTCTTGTCTCCTCCTACTCAGGTTCCTATCCCCCTGCCACTCTAGTTTAAACCCTCCTCCACAATACTAGCGAACTAGAGAATTCTTCCAACACTGTCCTGGCCAGCCTCCCATCTTCCCCCCTCCATAAACCTGACCTCATGTAAAATTCTGCTGCCCATATCCTAACTCACACCAAGTTCCATTCATCCATTACCCTTATGTTCACTGACCTACATTGGCTGTTGGTCCAGGAACACCTTAATTTTAAAATTCAATTGCTTGTGTTCAAATCCCTCTGCGGCCTCACCCAACCATACTTCTAACTTCTCCCAGCCCTATAACTCATCAAGTTTCTCCAATTCAGGCCTCTTGTGCATACTTGATTTTTAATCGGTGCAGCATTGGTAGCTATGCAATCGGCTCTTGTATTCCCTTCCTAAACCTCTCTATCACTTCACCAGTAGCACCCTCTTCACCCTCCCCTCCACTGTCCCTTAATGACTTCTGAGGAACTGCTTAAAACTTACCTCTCTGGCCAAGCTTTGATATCCTATCATCTCCTTGTTTGACTCCGCATCAATTTTGTTTATGCCTGTGAAGCACCTTGGGATGTTTTGCTACATTAAAGGCACTAAAAAACACAAACTATACTTATTCGACTGCCTCGCTTTCACAAAAATTTTAGTAAAGGTAGTGTGGGCAACCGCCAACATTTCAGCCCGCTGGGTCTTCAAGTACAATGTCATCTCAGCTACAATCTTGTACATAATATTTTTCCAAGCAGGGGCTAATCCATATTTATGTCCTGTCCATTATTGCCATATAGTTACTGAATATTATTATTAATGAGGACAAACCATTTGCATTCAGTAATAAATTACATTCCACTGTAAAAAATGCACTGCATATAAAATGGACACACAATATTTGCAACTCCACAATTATTCATCATTTTTTCCCTCCTTCTCCAAATGTGATAATTCCCCAAAGGTGATAACTCCAAAAGATCGGCACACATTTTTGCATTTAAATCTTTCAACATCTTTCACTCAGTGAATACACATTCAACCAACTCCTGTGCCATTTCCCTTAATACGTCAACTACCTAGGTCACCTGTTTGTAACGCAAATTAAATCTTAAAACACCATTAAAATTACGAGAATAATACATCCTAGATCACCATAACCAGTAGCCCTGCTGGATGCTGAAATCTAACAGTCCCATCTATCTGACTGACAGCTACTGTCACCTCTTCAGTTTTGGATCAGACTGTGTATTCCAAAAGTCTGAATTTCAAACTCCACTTCTCTTTCTCTCTGCAATACAATACACTTAATGATGGAGACACAAGTGGCGCTCTAACCCTCTCCTGGTCAGCTCCAAACCAAACAACATCTGGTAACCCTACAGTAACTGGCTCTCTTTAAATAACAAGACTGTCAGAGTACTTAAATCTAAACTCCTGACAATAAAAAAAAACAATCTTTCAATTCTATAAAGTGCTCATGGAGTCTGGAGATAAGCATTCAAGGAAATCAAAACCTCTCAAAGACGACTGTTTTTTTCCCCAAAAGCAAAATACTGTAGATGTGGAAAACCTGAAATGGAAACAAAAAATGCTGGAAATACTCAGCAGTTCTCGAAGCACCGGCAGAGAGAGAAACAGCGTTAACGTTTCAGGTCCATGACAGTTCTGATGAAGGCATAGTCCTAAAACATTAACTGTGTTTCTGCCTTCATAGATGCTGAGATTTTCCAGCATTTTTGTGCTTTCATTTCAAAACTTTTTAGGAAACAGAAAGTGTTAACTGAACGAGATAAGCTGCATGCAAGAAAAGTCAACAAGAAACCAGAAGTCAATCATTAGCTATTTTATTTAACTCACAAAGCGCTCCTCCGACTGCAAGCCGCCATCTTTTGTTCAAAAACTGCCGCTTTCCTCTTAAAGTGAGGAAATCCCACCTTCCGCTGCAGCCATTGGTCAATCACCCTCGCGTCCTTTCGCTTTTTCAAATAGTGATTGGCTCTTATGTACGCCAATCATAAGGAAAACCCCATCCCGGCCATAGCAAACTACGATTGGTCTATTGTCCCGGCCTGTCCCTCAGATTCCCATTTCTGATTGGACTCTGTAGACGTCAATCATTATCATGACAAGCTATTTTGTGCACATGCGTATTTTCCGCTTCTCCGGCGAATCCATGCAATTAATTCCAATTTAACTCCTATAAAAATTATCAATCTCGCCTATTTATTTCTCATTGCGAATCTGGATGATTTTCTTCCGAACACCGGGCAGAATAAAAATGTGACCGCACAAGGAGAAGCGGACCGGGGAGGGGGAAGGGTGCAGAGGATTGACAGAATACCTAGCCATACAGAAGCAGATGCGTTCTAATTATGCTAATATGAATGCTTATCAGCCAATCAAGTGGGAGTGGAGGCAGGGGTAGCTTTTAGGCCCCCCCCCCCCCACCCCATGGGAGGTTTATGTCATGCCTGAAGGACCCCTCCGGCCGTCAGTGTCAAGCGAGAGCGTGTCTGGAGGAGGCGGTGGTTCAAAGACCAGAGATTTTATTTTTTAAAAAAAGAAAAATTATTCTTTAAGCGTTTAAAAAAACATATATATATATATATATATAAAAAAGAGACTTGCCGAGAAGGAAATTCCAGAATGTTCGAAGAAGCGAGTGAAGTGTTTGACAACATGTTCAAGGGCTCTTTTCCATTGACTTTCATAGTCTTCATCCCGGCAGTGTTGATCCTGGTCTCCCCTCTGCCCATAGAGGCGGCCCATGAGTTCACAGTGTACAGGATGCAACAGTATGACTTGCAGGGTCAGGCCTATGGTGAGTATCTCACCCTCTGTCATGTCAAACACCATCCAATGGCATTTTCACATGATCAATTCATTGGAAAGTTACGCAACACCCACTGTTGAGACTGCATTTTTTTTGTGCCAGGAACTTTCAAGGGCTATTCAGGACCCATGGGTGTAAGGGGAGGTCTACCGCTGTTCTCCCCAATGTTTTGTTGCACTCCAGAGACTTGAGCACAAAAATCCAGGCTGACGCTCCCAATGCAGAAGGCTCCAGAAGATTTGTGGGTTCAAATCTCGCCCCATGGGATTTGAGCGCGTCACACATTCCCAGTTTGGTACTGAGGGGGAGCTCTGCACTGTCGGAGATGCCTTGTTTTGGAAATGTTAAGCATCTGTAAAAGGCATGACACTATTTTGAAGAAGAGTAGGTGAGTGGTGTCAACATGACCAAAACAGGTTATCTGGTTATTATCATATTCTTGTTTGTGGGAGCTTGTTGAGCGCAAGTTGGCTGCTGTGTTTCCTTTGTTACAGTAGTAACTACACTTCAAAAGTACATCATTGACTGTAAAGTGCATTGGGATGTCCTGAGGTTGTAAAAAGTACTAGATAAATGCAAATATGTCTTTCACACTTGGATATGATTCCAATATCAGCCAGTTTTGGGGAATGTTGACAGGCTGTTTGGCTGCAGGGGATCTCACAGCTGAGTGTCATTTTGCGCTCTCATGACCACCCAGATACATTTCCAGCAGGAATCACTGGCAAGTGAACTGGAGTAGAAAGCCTGTCTGACTCATTTTCTTTCCACTCAGCGAACTCGATGGTACTGAAGCCAGTCGTACTGTCCTTGCTGTTTTAGTCAGGCGATGACTAAAACAAAAATACCCTGGAAAAATTCAACAGGCCTGACAGCATCTGCAGAGAGGGATACAGTTGATATTTCAAGTCTGTATGACCCTTCATCAGAACTAAGACATATGAGATGAAATAAGAGATGAGACATAAGCTGGTAGAAGGGGGTGGGAGAGGAGAGCTCGATAGGGGGCCAGAGATAGGTGGAGGCCAAGAAGAGACTGCCAAAGATGTCATAGACAAAAGGACAAAGGGGTGTTGACGGTGGTGATATTATCGAAAGGATGGGCTAATGGGGTCATTAAGGGAAGCAAGCTAGTGGCAGATGGCCCTAGTGCGGGTGGGGTGGGGGAAGGGATTGAAATGGGCTAAAAGGTGGAACTGAAACAATAGATCAAAATAAATTTAAAAATAGGGAAAAGAAAAAAATATAGTTGCAAAAAATTATAAATTATTGGAAAAAGGGGGATCGGAAAGGGGGTGGGGATGGAGGAGAAAGTTCATGATCTGAAATTGTTGAACTCAATATTAAGTCCGGAAGGCTGTAAAGTGCCTAGTCGGAAGAGCTTCACTGTAACGTTGCAGCAAGCCAAGGACAGACATGTGGGCATGAGAGCAGGGTGGTGTGTTGAAATGGCAAGCAACAGGGAGGTCTGGGTCATGCTTGCAGACAGACCGAAGGTGTTCTGCAAAGCGGTCACTCAGTCTGCGTTTGGTCTCTCCAATGTAAAGGAGACCGCATTGAGAGCAGCAAATGCAGTAGACTAAATTGAGGGAAATGTAAATGAAGTGCTACTTCACTTGAAAGGAGTGTTTGGGCCCTTGGATGGTGAGGAGGGGGTAAGTAAAGGGGTAGGTGTTGCACCTTCTGCAGTTGCATGGGAAAGTGTCGTAGATGTGAAGCTCTCTGTTCTCATTTGTGCTGAAAATGTACATAACAGTTCACTCTAGAATGAAAGCAAAATACTGCAGATGCTGGAAATCTGCAATAAAAACAAAAAATGCTGGAAAAACTCAGCAAGTCCAGCAGCATCTGTGGAGCGAGAAACAGAGTTAAAGTTTCAGGTCTGTATGACACTTCTTCAGAAGAGATCTGAAAAAGAGTCCTACAGACTTGAAACATTGGCTCTGTTTCTCTCTCCACAGTTACTGCTGGACTTGCTGAAGTTTTTCCAGCATTTTTTGTTTTTAGTTCACCTCAGCTCAGTTCAGTTCGTAGCTCTTGCTTCTTCCCATGAGATTATGGTTTCAAGTTCCACATCAAGGTTTGAACACAAACTCTTGTCACCAGTACAATGTTGGTGAATGCCGTATGGTTGGAAATGATATCCTAAAGATAGTGGCCTGGAATTTTCTGCATATTTGAGCCCATATACACATGCAGAGAACAAATCACATACATAAAAGCAAAATACTGCAGATGCTGGAAATCTGAAACAAAAATAGCTAAAAAAAACTCAACAGGTCTGACAGCATCTGCGGAGAGGAGTACAATTAACGTTTTGAGTCCGTATGACTTCATCAGAACTAAGGAAGAATAGAAATGAGGTGAAATATAAGCTGGTTGAGGGGGGTGGGACAGGTAGAGCTGGATAGAGGGCCAGTGATAGCTGGAGGCAAAGAAAAGATTGCCAAAGATGTCATAGACAAAAGGACAAAGGGGTGTTGACGCTGGCAATGTTAGCTGAGGAATGTGCTAATGGTGACATTAAGGGTAGAAAGCAGGATGAGCAAGTGAAAGGTGGCCCTAATGCGGGTAGGGTGGGGCGAAGGGATCGAAATAAGCTAAAAGGTGGAGATAAAACAATGGATGGAAATAAATTTTATAACTAATAGAAATAGGTGGGGAAAGACATATAATTAAAAATATATAAATTATTGGAAAAAGGGGGTGGAGATGGTGGAGAGAGTTCATGATCTGCAGTTGTTGAACTCAATGTTAAGTCCGGAAGGCTGTAAAGTGCCTAATCGGAAGAAGAGGTGCTGTTCCTCCAGTTTGCGTTGAGCTTCACCAGGCCAAGGACAAATCACATATATAGCCTAAAATGTTGTGTAATTTTGTGCTCAAGTACGACAGTCCAAATCTCCTTGATCTTTTATAATTGTCAACGATCCCTCTGCCCTGCTCATAATAAAATGGGCCCATACCAAAGTTACAAAGCCTTACACACAAGTTTCCTGAAATTAGCCTTGTCCTGAATGCTTTGTCAAATTGTGACCAGATTTTCAGGCCCAACTCGCATTTATAATAGTGCCTTCAACATGGTAAATCTCCTAAGACTCTTCATAAGATTGTTATGAGACAAAATTTGACATTGAGCTACGTAAGGAAAAATTGGGCAGGTGACCAAAAGTTTGTTTTAAGGAGTGTCTTGAATGGAGAGAGCAGCAGAAAGGTTTAAAGAGGGAACTTTGGAGCTAGGGTCCTAAACAGCTGAAGGCTGCCAGTGGAGGGTGAAGGAAATTGGAGGTGCACCAAAATTAGAGGAATACAGATCTCAAAGGTTGTAGGGCTGATCATTATAGAAATAGGGAGGGGCAAGATCATAGATAAGAATTTTAAATGCGAGCTGATGCTGAACCAGGAACCAGTATAGGTCTGTGAGCACAGGGGTGATGGATGAATGGAACTTCGTGCAAGTGAGGATATGGGGTAGCAAAGTTTTGGATGAGCTAAAGGATACAGAAGGTGGATGATGAGAGGAGAACCTTGGAATTAGTGGGTCTGGAAGTTACAAAAGGATAATTGAGGATTTCAGAATTGCTTAGAAAGCAAGATCTCCATTTATATAGTGACTTTCATGAATACCAATGATCTTGAAATGTTTTACAGCTGATAAAGTACTTTTGAAGTGTAGTCACTGTTGCAATGTAGGAAACATGACAATCAAAATGTGTATAGCAAGATCCCACAGGAGGCAATGTAATAATGAGCAGATAATCTGTTTTCGTGATGTTGATCAAGAGATAAATATTGGTCAGAGCACCAGGGATAACTCTACCCCTTCGAAAGAGATCCCATGGCACTATCACATCCAGCTGATCAAGCAGTTTAATGACTCCGCATTGCTGAGCCAGAGTGTTAGTCTTGATTTTTGTGCTCTAGTCCTAGAGTGGCATTTGAACCCAGAACCTTCTGACTCCTAGGTGACAGTGCTATCTACTGAGCCTGACTAACATAGGTAGAGACAGAGATGGGTGATATTACATAGGTGGAAGCAGAGGCTTTTGATAATGGAGAGGATGTGGGGTCAGAAGCTCATCTCAGGTCCAAGTAGGCCGGAATACATTTTTATGGTGTAAGTCACTTTTAAAATTCAAAAGCTTCCCTGATTGCAGGATCTTCAGTATGCTGTCCCTAATGTGTATGAACGATGGTTAAATGAATTTAAATTTTAATTTGCATGCTTAAAGAAAAAATATATGATGTGAATTTCATACTTCACTTCGTTCCTGATTGTTTTCACTTGTTCTAATGAAACTTGCAGGACATTTGAGTGTAACTTCAGGTGGATCTTGCTTAACATAAGGTGGTGATCAGATCCTACATCAGCAGCTCAACGTGTCTGAACAGCTTGTAAGCTCCATCTGCTGGTGCATAAATAGCCAGTTGTGTTCAGGATGTTACCATATGGAGACAGCCGTGTCTTTTTGTGGATGCCCTTGTGTTTGAAGAAGGTATTCCCATTACTGACCCATGGGGCCATGTTCAGCCCTCGCCGTTTGCCATCAAGCTCAGCATTGAAATCACTGATAAGGAAAAGAACATTGAACAAAGATGAGAAGATGATAAAGTTGTGAAACGGAGCTGCAGAAGAGACAAATAAGGATGGAGAAAGTTAAACGGCAGGCAGGCACAAGAAGCAGTAAATTGGAATGACTCCAAGACACTGTACAGGATTATATGGGAACTGACTGGTACAAGAAGCAACCCAGTGTACTAATGAAGGGCAAGGATGGCAAGACGCTATTGGTGGATGATGAGCTGTAGGCAAGGTGAGTGGAACACTTTCTCAACCAGCCCAGCACCTCATCATTTGAACATCAACTTGAGAAATTGCCAGATTAGAAGTCCAAAGAGCCATCAGCCTGAAGAACAAGGCACCTGGGATCATGAGATACTAGCAGAGCTATTGAAACACGGCAAGAAAACGAACACGACGGATCCACAGACCTGATTAACAAGATCTGGACCAAGGAGGACATCACAGATGACTGGAGGTTGAGGAGTAATCGTCAAGCTGCCAAAGAAAGGGAAACTTCGCGACTGCAACAACTGGAGTGGCATAATGCTGCTATCAGTATCTGGCAAGGTCTACAGCATGGTGCTGCTGAACAGATTGAGAGCAGAAGTAGACGTACCCTTCGTGAAGAACAAGCAGGTTTCTGGGTTGGCAGATCATGCGGCGAGCAGATCTTTATGGTCAGGAACATCATAGCGCAGAGCCAAGGGTATCAGATACCACTTGTTATCATTGATTTCAAAAGAGAATTGGATTGCTATCTGAAAAGAGAGGGCGTGCAAAGTTAAGGGGATAATTCAGGGGAGTGGAACTAGGTAGAATGCTCTTTCAGAGCCAATGTAGACTTGATGGGCCGAATGGCCGCCGTCCATGCTGTAAAGATTCTGAGCTTGCTGTTGGCAGAATGGCTTAAACTACTGGGTTGCATCCACAGAGGCAATTCCAGGCCATGATGCAACCCAAGGATTGATCTGTTTGCTGCTGATTTGGCTATGAGATTTGATAAAGATTAGGGCGATTT
The DNA here is from genome assembly GCF_017639515.1 of Carcharodon carcharias. Taxonomy (NCBI): domain Eukaryota; kingdom Metazoa; phylum Chordata; class Chondrichthyes; order Lamniformes; family Lamnidae; genus Carcharodon; species Carcharodon carcharias. The sequence continues at coordinate 131,478,095 of NC_054480.1, read as the reverse complement.
CTCAATGTCTCAACCAACACCATTGGAGAGAAAATCTGCACGTTGCTTGTTATTGGGACAATATTGGCACAGAGTGGCTGCTGTTTTTGCTTACATAACATTCACTGCAGTTCAGCTGTAATCCATATGGTACAGCACAGAAATATTTTGGTCTGATTGGATAGACGCAATTAAATTTTGCCCTTTACAAACATCGTGATAGGAAGACAGTATTTTAACTTGTGTAGCACAAGGGTGAGGTTCTAGTTACACATCTGTTACTGGTGGAGTGAGCCATCTGAGGTCATGAACTTAGTATCATGCAGAATGTGTGGTAGTTTGTGTGTTTTATGTTTCTTTAACATATTGAAACCAGTATGCAAAGTAGACCCAGTGTTACATGGGTGACCATCGTAATTAAGATTCTTCACCCTTCCAAGTTCAGAACTGAACTACACAATAAAGGGACCTTTGAGTTTGCCGCTGACAAACTCATTGAGAGTCTTAATACCTTCAAGAGTTAATATCTCCATGTCACAAGCTGCAGAAGTATGTGGGCATAAAGAGGCCTGTTTTTTAAAAAATATCAGGCTATATAGGTTTAAATTTTTAAGAATTTCTACATATCCAAAACTCCTTTATTTTAAAAAAAAAAGTGCTGTTCAGACAGAAACCCGAGTTGTAATACTGTGCATGTTGATTAGCTGGTCCCCATTGTGGTTTTCCATTCCTGACTGAAGAAACCTTGAATCAAATTTCAGCCTGAACCAACTTTTTATATGTAAAATTAGGCGACGTAACTCTGTATATTGACAGGTGAGGTTATTTTATATTTTCCACAATCCACCGAGGGTGGACGATACTTGGCCCACTGAGCACAGTGGTTGAATATTCCACTCCTGAAAGTGGGTTTAAATCACAACTGTGTAACATGAGGTAGAAGGACAGAGCTTTTTTCCAGCAAGGTTGAAAGAAATGTCATGTCCCCGTAAGGAGAGTAATATAGTATAATAGTATTCACTTGGTGTGCATGCACAATTGGAGTGCCTAAAGTAATACTGCTCTTGCTGTTAAGAGATTTGGAGGTCCCCAGGCAGCATATACTTTCTGTACATAACCAGTAAAGTGATGACACCCACCTACAGAGAAGGCCTCAGCTAAACAGCCCACGGTCTAGAAAACCTGCTGAGTTTGTTATAAATGATGTTGGAGTGGCAACAAACACTGAGCTAGAATTTTGGACTTCTACATCCCTGACTCAAACAGTTATATCTGGCAACTCCAGGTTTTCATGTGATCTGTGTGTAAGAGGGGGGAAGGAAGCAGAAACAGCTTAAACACTTGGCAAAGAAACAATTTTGATTGGCATTTATCGGGGAAGGTGTGGGTAGATTTTCCTACGTCGCCTAATAAGGCCCTGAGACTGAGATGTGTGCAGAGTAAATTATTGACTAAGTAATGTTGCTTAGTCTTTTTTTTTAGAAAAGGTGTTTGTGTTTTCTCAATTAAATTTGGCAATTTACATAAAACAATGTACAATTACCAAAACAGACTGATTTCAGATTACTCACTAACCTATTAACAAGACATTTGTTCAGTTCACAATTCAGAATGGAAAGGTAAATGGGTTCTAAGAGTCAAAAGATGTGTAGAACTGTGGTATTTGGATGTAGTTGTAAGACTAATATTAACAGAAGTTCAGATGGTGCCTCAAACAGTGGGATAATAACTTGAGAGAGAGGGCATTTGCAGCCCAGTTCTATTTAACCTGTCATCCCTGTAGATTTTCCACTATATGTGCTTCTCAGTCTCCATTCAAAACCTGCCTATCTGCTGGACGTTGACTTGAGCTTGGATTCAGACAGTTTGTTTAATTTGCAGCTTTACTTTTAAGAGGGCTGCACCAAAATATTGCTGCCTTTGATGGCACAAGAACGCACTTTTTGAGTCTTTCACTTAACTTCACTGGCATTGGCAGAATTAAAACAGCCGCTCTTGGCACCACTTGAATTGTTTTTGTTATTTTGAGTCAATCTGTAGATGGGCCAACCTCTTGTCTTGTCCATGCATGTCTGCGAGGCAGTTTAGCATTCCTGGCTCACATGGGCTTGACCCTAACTTGGAAGATAAATGAAAGTTCTCAAGATGTTGATGACCCTGGCAAAGCTGCATTTATTTTTGATTTTTCACATTTTATTTTGCAACTACTGTACATGAAGGCACAGTACCACAACAGACCAATGTACAAGACCTTCTCATGACCAGCATCTGAAGTGCCTCTAAATTGTTGGTCTTAGAACAAGATGTATAAACAGAAGTGTCAGAGTCCATTTGCCATGTAAGATTCAACAAAGCCTGATTGGTATTGCATCTTCAGTAATTGTTCCACCTGGACCTCTGTCTCATCTTTCGTCTTTTACACTTCAGCTTGTGCATACGCTTCTTCCGGCACTTAGCTCTCATGTCAACAAGGATCTCAAAATCTCAGAACCAAAATGCTCCATTCCTTGTTCTGAAAAGGTGGGTCCTTGTTGATGCAACTTGAGTTGTTTGCTTGATGGTTTCAGACAGCATTAAGAGGACCACATAGTGTTAATGTGTAGCCAAGACCAGTTAAGATGGCATGTTCTGCCCTTTGAAGTACATTGGTAAAGCAGTAAAATTTTTATAGCAACCTGGCAATTACAGTGGTCAATCTGATGCCAATTCAATCATTTGCCATGGTAGTGTTGGTATTCTGAAACTGTGATTGATTGCTGACCTTCTGCACTACCAAACTCCACATGAATTAATCCCACTCTTTCGTAGTTACCAGTGCAAAGTCTCTGCATCCTAGCTTCGGCAGCAAGCAGCCCAGATTCTGTATTACAATTAGGACATTAGTGAAATTCTCTTTTGTTTGTTGGTCCTGTTGTTTGTAAATCAAGTGAAATGACCCATCATTATATTGTAGTACTCTTTAATTGTAAGTTTTGGTTCCAGAGCTAATTTTTTTTCCTGTGTTGGAAATGTCTGGCATCTATTCAACAGGCTCTATTACAAGTAAGATTGAAAACTTACTTAGAAGTAAAATTGAAATCGGGTGTGGAGTCTTGAGACAGATCTAACTACAGGTGCGACAGATCCGTCGTTGCTGGTATTATTACTGAGAGCAGTTTGAAAGATATTGCACAAGTAGCATATTGCACTGTATTAAGGTACATTAGCTTAAGTATATTATTTTCCTCTGCAGAATATTGGTGATATTTTAAATAGGCTAGTGGCAGTACCACACTATGTTAATGTTCTACTTTCTGAAAGAGTTGCACAACTGAATAAATATATTGGCAATATAGATATTGTAGAACATAATACTGGAAATGTAATCCCTAATGTCTGAATGAGAAGATTTCACATGAGCTTCTTAACCCATTTCCTATTAATCCATCACAGTTACAGTAATTATGGATTACTGCCTCACAGTGTGAGAGAAAAGCAGATGGAGCTCAGAACACCTGACAGAAATTAAATGAAATGGTCTCCCTTCCCATTGTGAGTTATATTTATATATGGCGATAAAATAATGCAAATTTGCACAATTTTAAATTATTGGAAGGAGTAATATAAGCATGATAATCTGCTGTAGCCTATTGTATTTATTATTGAGAAACCTATTCAAAAGGCTAGGGTTGATTCTGCATGACATTGCTAAGGCTGAAATAATTACAGAGAGATTTAAGTAAATGAAGTAGCTGATGCAAAACTGGGGTATGAAAAGGCTGTGGACTTTAGACTGAGGAGAGATATGAAGTTCCATTTTTTTTTGAGATCCTGAAAATAAAGTTGAAGTAGCAAACTACATAAGAGCCTTGCTAGAAGCACAGTGCAAAGGATGAAAATGCGAAACAGTATGTTTGGCACTTATGTGGAAGAGGAAGATGCAAGAAAGCAATGGTCAATTTAGAATATAGTAGGCAGTAAAGTTTGTGAAGGAGAGAGGGACAAGGGTCACCAATGAGACAACTTTATTTCTCCTGAAAATGCACCCTTGTTGCAACTTAAGTTGTTGAATAATGGAAGAATCATGTGGTTAACCGTTAACTTTGAATATAAAATCTATTACAAGTTTTGAATGCCTAACTTATTTTATTACTGTTAGTTCAGTTGCTCAAGAAAAGGTGAGCTTGCTTACAAGATTTGCTTATAGGAATTCAGTTTGCATTTAAAGGGGAGCTTTGCCAAGAATGGCATAGTGATGTTCCAAAAGTGACAGCAATCTTTTTTGCCTAAAAGCAGACATCCCTGAGGTGCTTGTTACCTTCTTTTTATCTTAGACTATGCACTAAAAATCAAGAGATTAAAATCTTTTAAGATGTCAGTGGTTTGGTGATGGTGTTTTCACCTCAGAGTCAGAAGGTTGTTGGTTTGAGCACAATCTAAATTCACTTCAATGCAGGTCTAAGGGAGTTCTGCCCTATCAGATTAGAAACATAGGACTTAGGATCAGGAATAGGCCATTCCTCCCTTTGAGTCTGCTCCACCATTCGATAAGATCATAACTGATCTGATTGTGGTCTCAACTCCACTTGCTGTCTGCCTCCCACCCCAGAACCCTTAACTCCTTTATCTATCAAACTATCCAACACAGCCTTTAATACGTTCAATGACCCAGCCTCCACTGCTTTCTGGGGAAGAGAATTCCACAGACTAAAGACCCTCTGAGAGAGAAAAATTCTCATCTCCATCTTAAAAGGGAGACCTACTACAATATTTTTAAACTATTCCCCCCATCGCCACCCCAAGTTCTAGTCTTCCAGTCTCCCCTACATGAGGAAACATCCTCCCAGTATCCATCTTAACAAGTCTTCTCAGGATCTTGTGTTTCACAACACATAAGATTGCCCCTCATTCATTTAAACTCTAATTGGTATAGACCCAACCTGCTCAACCTTTCTTCACCAGATAAGCCCTTCATCACAGGAATGAGTTGAATGAGCCTTCTCTGAACTACTTATGCAATTATATTGTTTCTCAAATAAGGAGACCAAAACGGTACACAGTACTTCAGATGTGATTTCACCAAGGCCCTGTACAGCTGCAGTAAAACTTCCTGACTTTTATACTCCATTCCCCTTGCAGTAAATGATAACATTCAATTTGTCTCCCTAATCACATGCTGTACCCCTGTATACTAACTTTTTGTAATTATGCACCAGGACACCCAGATCCCTCTGTCCGGCTGAGTTCTCCAATCTCTCTCTATTTGAATAGTATGCTACTTTCTATTCTTTCTGCCAAAGTGGACAAGTTCACATTTTCCCACATTATACTCTATCTGCCAAATCTTTGCCCGCTCTCTTTATCTATCTATATCCCTTTGTGGACTCTTTATTTCCTCTTAACAATTTACTGTCCTACCTGTCTTGATGTCATTGGGAAATTTAACTACCATGCCTTCAGTCCCTTCATCCAAGTCATTGATGTAGATTGTAAATAGTCGAGGCCCAACACTGATCCCTGTGGCACTCCTCAACTTGCAGTTTGCCAACCAAAAAAAGACACATTTAACTGTACTCTCTGCTTCCTGTTAGCTAACCAACCCTCTATTCATGCTGATATGTTACCCCCTCACGAAGCTCTTATTTTGTGTAGCAAAAGTTGAGTTGGTGGCCTCGGTTCTGCGGCAGTACTTGTGTCTGAATTGAGGTCATCAGTTTAAATACCAGATCGATATTCGATCTTAAGAACAATATTTAGCTGAGAAAACAGCAGAAATGTCTTTTTTCCTGTTTTCCTTTTTTAAAAAAATTGACCCACTTTTTGTCACGGGATGGAGAGAGGTGATATGTCAGTGATTCAATGACATTGATCGTATTTTGCATATTCAGTTATCAGAAAAGGTTGACAATACACAATCTGAAGAAAGCAATACCTTTTTAACTAGTAGATGATGGCATGTATTTTGTAAATCCTTTGTTAAGCTTTCCCCCTTAGAGTGCCCTTTTTACACAACACACCCTTGTATATTGTATTCTGTCCTTTTCTCTGGTTTCATCGTTTGCAAACTTAAATGCATTTTGTACAAGTCAGTTTTCAGTTCTGTGCTTTAATGGATAAAAGCACCAACTACTGTGATACTAGAACATCCTATGTTCAGCTCTGTCTTTACTGTGTTAGCTGATGTCAACCATCAAATAGCTTGTCTACACTTATTGTTTAAGCTCACGTGAAAAATGCCCAGTCTGACAGGGAAACAAGGGGCTGCTAGCTGCCTTTGAAATTGTACTCCAGCAGGGAAAATTGGATGGTGAAGAAACAAACTTTAGTGACAAAATTAAAATAACTATTAAACCATTACAGAATTCTAGGAATTGGAGGAGGCTATTCAGCCCTTTGAGCATGCTCAGTTAGATCATGGCAACGTATCTCAACTTGATTTGCCTGCCTTTGATCTGTATCCCTTATGTAACAAACATCTATCAATCTTTCCCTTAAAAGTGTCGGCAACAGCAGTCCCTCAGAATCGAGAATAACGTCCGTCAGGCTTGGTGTGACTTCAGATGACTGGGAAGCCCAGTTCTGGATCCACGTGTTCTTCCGCAGTGGAGGGAGGGGTGGGGGGGTGGCGTATTGGGGCACTGGGGAGTGGAAATCACAGCCTCAAGTTGACCAGCGCCCCCCCGCCGCTGCCGTTCTGCCTTGCTGTCGAGTTGCTAAGCCTCGAAGTGGCTTGCGCCTTGGTGGACCAGCTGACACCATGCCAAGTGATTGGCAGCATTCTCCTCCCAGTCAGTGGTGTTAATACCTCCATGCTTTAGCGCGACCTTGAGCGTATCCCTATACCTTTTCCTTTGGCTGCCCTTTGAGCGTTGGCCAACAGAGAACTGTAAGAGTAGAGCCTGCTGAGGGAGGTGGTTTTCAGGCATCCGGACGCAATAGCCTATCCATTGGAGTTGGTTCAGCAGGAGCAGGGATTCAGTGCTGGTAGAAACAGCTTCGTGGAGGATGCTCGCGTTAGTTCGGTGGTCCCTTTAAGAGTGTAACTTGTCCCAGAAATAGTTTCTAAATTTTACTCCTGAGTGGCCTAACTAATTTTAAGATTATACTCTCACATTCTTGATTTTCCCACACCAGAAGACATCATTTCACTGTATCAGCTCTATCCAATCCTTTTTAACATTTTAAACAACACTCATCCCACAATGACAACTTAGATTTATATAGTAACTTCAACATAGTAAAACATCCCCAAAAGTTTCATAGGAGTGTTGTTGGGCACAATTTGACACTATATCACATGAGATATTAGGATAAGTGCATAAAAGCTTGATCAAAGAGGTATGTTTTAAGAGCATCTTCAAAGAGGCAGAGAACTCCAGGGAATACCAACCAAGTTTATGTTGCCTGTTGACCTACTTAGCATGAACACACAAATTAGGAGCAAGTGCAGGTCCCTCTAAGATGAAAGCAAAGTACTGTGGATGCTGGAAATCTGAAATAAAAACAGAAAATGCTGAAGAAACTCAGCAGGTCTGACAGCATCTGTGGAGAGAGAAACAGAGTTAACATTTTGAGTCCGTATCTGGAGAAGAGTCATACGGACTCAAAACGTTAACCTAGCCAGATTTGCCTACATCCTAAGAATGAAAAAAATTAGTAAACAATTGGATTTTTCTTTCTTGGCCCCAAAGTGGATGGCCTTCGCGCTTGTACAGATTGAACTCTCATCTGTCTCAGTTTTGTCCATTCACTTACTCTGTCTTGTTGCAACCTCCTGGTCTCATCTGTTCTACTTATTGTCCCTCCTTACTTTACAAATATTCAATACATACTATCCTATAGATTACTGAGTGATAACAATGGCCAATAAATGGATTCCAGTGAGGTTTCAAGTTCATCACAGCCATCATATTGATATATAAATACTAACTATAAAAATGCCACTGGGTGTTGGCATTAGGATCCTGGATGGCATGGAACAATACTGTATTTATATGCCTTAGTGCTTCGAAGTGACGCATGTATGGCCATTGGATAGTATGTAGTAGTTGGTTGTAGTCACAGATCAGGAACTGTCCATTGATGCCATGACACTTCATGCTTTTCTAATTGCTGTATTTACTGATGGGCTAGTATTATATAGCAGCTAATAACTCCCTCAGAAATCCATGTGCCATTCTCCAGGATGTTGTCTTTCTTCCGAACCTTCTTCACTTCCTGCTCACCAAGCAAGAGGCAAGGGCTCAGGAGAGGGGCAGCAACAGGGGCTTGGGAGAGGGTTGACAAGTACACTGTTCCTTTCTGGCTGAGTTTGATGTGCAGCATATTTTGCCTGGGTGCATCCTCTGCAGTTGTCAGGCCAGCAAATGCTGCTTTCTTTTTCTCCCCAGTTTCACCCTCTCTTGAGGATATTGACTTCTACTGAGTGGCTGTACAGACATCAGCAACCGTCTGATGCCGTCAGCAAATAATCATTAATGCGTGCGCCCCAGGATGAATTGTTGGCAAGATGTACCAAAGCTATAGAGATCAAATTAAAGCGACAGGATCAGCTTTCAGTTGTGTAATGCTGAAGAACTGAAGTTTGTCTGACTCTTCTCATATTTCAATCTGTTGATGAAGGTTAAGAAACCTATGATATGGATCAAAATTGAGTGTGCAGGACACCACCAAGGTTAGAGGTAAGACAAAGTCAATCAAGCTGATCCTTAAATCTTTTGTTTAAAAAAAGTATATTTTCTCTTCTATAATAGAGTTAGTCAAATTACCCCATAGTCAAGCTGGTTCCAACTTCTATCACATTGCCTTTGTGGGAGCTGAAATAATAATATTGCAGCCTGGGGGCCTGCTGAATGTAGGCTCCAAGGCTTGGCAGCTACCAAAACACTGTTTCCCTCTTCCTCTTGACAGGTACAAGAAATGCCATGCTGAACACAGAGGCTCGAACAATCGAAGCAGATGTGCTGAGCCGCCGGTGTGTGATAATGAGATTAGCAGAGTTTACCTTTGAAAAGTTCCAGGAGGCCATACGACAGAGCGCAGGGGCAGTGGTGATCATTCTGCCCCAGAATATGTCGACAATGCCTCAGGATGTCATCCAGGTAAAGCAGCTTTCTTGTATTTTACCTAATTACAGGTACAGTGAAGAAAACCATTATGGGGGCACAAGCATATAAAGGATAAGGGATAACTGAAAATGATTGTCAATAATTTTTTTTTTCAGTGGGTTAGGTCAGCATTTTGACAGATAAGTGAAATACAAGTAGGTGTGAGAGTGCCATTTAGAGCCTGAGTAGATGATGGGTACCACAATGAATTCACTAGCAAATGGATTTTGAGTATTGCTGAAAAAAGACATGTTGTGGAAGCTTTTCATCTTGCACTCATCAGGACAATTTGCAAGAATGACAAATGTAAAGCAAAGAACAATTTATACTGCATGAGAAGAGAGCACTGATTAGTTGGCAAGTGGATTTTGAGGCATCGCCATGGAGAATGCACCAGTTAACCAATAAATGACAGTTAACTGGTGCTTTCTCTAAGTCCATATCTCTACCAAACAAAGTCCTCTTGCCAACCAATCAGTGCTCTCTTCTCATGAAGTATAAGTTGTTGTTCCCTTTACATTTGGTATTCTTGCAAATTGTCCTGATGAGTGCAAGATGAAAAGCTTCGATGACATGTCATTTTTCAGCAATACTCAACTCTGTACTACCAAGTGACAAATGGATTTTGTTGAAGCATCCATCCACGGACCATCTCCAACCGGCACTTAATAAGACATCAGTCCAAAGTGATCAAAACAATGATGAGTTGAAAGTCTTCTATGTCTGTTGGCTGTCGCTGTCCTACTTGAAAGATATTTGAAGTGTTTCAATCCCATCCCTAGTGGGCATAGGCCCACAGCATAAAACTTCCCTAATTTGGCACAAATTTGCCATTTCAGTCAGAGAAGCTAATGTGGGTAATGGGAAAATGTTATGTTGATCCTTCTGAAGTTGGAAATCAAATAGGTTGCTGTGACAATAGGAGCAAATTTTAATCTGCTCGAATTTACTCTTTATTGAATGTGCCTGGCTATACTAGATTCTAACATTGGCTGCCAGTAATGGAAAGCTTGCTATTCTCCAGTACTAACATGCCTCCTACTTGAGTATAAAATTTACAAAATGTTTTATTAAAATTAAATCTGTTACTTCAATTAAGTTGCTTTTGAAGGGATAAAAGAAACTGAACTGCATGCCACACATTCCACAGTTTGCCCATGGAAATGTTTTGGAATTTATGAAAAAAATTGAACATTGAGCTTTAAATTTCAACTCCTATTAGGTTTAATTGTGTAGCAATTTTTGAAAACTTTTTGACCTCTAAGGTCCACCTTTGGCTCAGTAGGTAAGTGTAGAGTGTAATGTGCTAACTAGGAAGGTCCCTGATGTGTACTGTTAGCTGATCCCAGTAAGGGCCGCAATGTGATGTTGCATTTGACTTCTCACTATGGGCTGATGATAGAAAATAACCATGATTCCTGCTCCTAGTTTCTATTGTTACCTCTGCACACCCCAACATTAGTGACCATCTTCAGGAGAATCAGAGAAAACAATTTTGGGTGGTGGAACTTTAGCATCTTCTCTGATTTGTCAGTGGGTACTGGGCTGGCTGACTTTTTTTCTTAAACTTGCAGCAGTTTATGGAGATCGAGCCAGAGCTGTTGGCAACTGAGACAATTGTACCGGTATACTTTGCCTTGGAGGATGATGAGCTCTTGTCAATACACGAACAAACAAATTCAGCTTCTGTCTCGCAGGGCACTGCCTCAGCTGCAGAAGGTGGGTTGAACCATTATTGTCTGATTGAGTAAAATTTGTTAGCCAAAATTAGAGCCGTTTGTGTAGTATTATCGGTTTGCCAACCTAATGTTGTTTTTATGAATGCAAGTGGCTCCTGCTCTGGAGAAATCCACTTAAATGGTCAAGTTTTGTTTCACAGTGGGAGGAGAAAGGGATTCATTTGGGTCCTCTTTAATCTCCCTTGACTATCAGTGAGCTATCTGCCATGTTACTGCCTCCCTTAATTGGCAACCATGAAGTGTGTTCAAACTTATCAATGCTCCTTATTTCCCGCCTCCACCCTGAAGAGCTGTCCAGTCTCTAGGACACTAGGATGTAATTCTCCAAAATTGCATGACTGGAGCAGAATTAAATGTGTGCCATGCAAACATATTAGCATGGTCTTGATCACTCATATTTTGTTGACTTCAGTGCCCCCCTCTCACTCCCACCTCATCTTACAGCTCAAATGGCCAATTTTCATGCAAGCAAACTTTCAACACTGCCATGTGTTTATTAGCAACCCTGTGTCTCAGCACCAGAGAATTCTGCTGTCACTTGACATCGAATGGGGAGAATAGGCAACTACAGGCCTTCAGTTCTCCTGCGGTTTGATGATGTGAACCTTGAGCAGGTTACAATTATCAGGGAGCCCTGACTTAAGATTTCACCTTAACCTTAATCCCAGATTTTGTTTTTAAGTAATATATGTTTATGGCAATAGTTTTCAAACCTGTTTGTACAAATCCCATATTATCACATTTCCAGGACACCCGGAAAACCTTGGCATGCTTTATTAGGTGGCCCCTTCCCCTCGTAATGCATTCCAGGACCCTCACCCAATAGAAATCTTGAAATGCCTTATCCTGAATTCCCAAAAGAAAGAAAACCACATTATCATGGCATTAAATATATGCCACAGTTGAAATAACAAAGACCACTAGAAAGGTAACAAATGCAGAATGATAGAAGAAATATGATCTGGTGGACGACACCTCATGACACCTGCTCTCTCCACACACACACACACACACACACACACACACACACACACACACACACACACACACACACACACACACACACACACACCCCATGGCGTTAGGCAACTGGGTAAGTTAGAAGAAAGCAAAATAAAAGTAGAAAATGCTTAATGAACTCAGCAGGCCAGACAGCGTCTGTGGTGTGAGAAACAGAGTTAACGTTTTGAGTTTGTGTAACCCCTCTTCAGAGCTAAAGAGAAGTGGAAAGTAGGTTAGTTATTGGCTGTTCATCTCGAGGACTCACACTAGTGCAACAAAAGTGCCATACTCATTCAGTAGTACATAGGTTTCTGATGCTAGAACAGAATTGTGTTGTTGGGGCAGAATACACGGAGCATCAGGTTCTGATGAAAGCTATAATTGACCTGAACGTTTATCCTGTTTCTGAATTTGCTTGGGAGTGCTTGATGCTAATGCTGGTCATCAAAAAGTGAGGAAGAGTTCCACTTCTCAGCACTAATATCCCTCATATTGTATATGATAAAATGAAATGAAACATAATGGAAAAGGAATAAATTCTCACTGTGATGATCAGCTTCAAAATCAGACTATTCTTAGTTTATTGTCTCCTAAAAGCTTTGAATCCTTCTGGAGTAGAGTTCTACAGATGCTAATCAACCTTGCGTTATCTTGTGGTGTTTCATAGCCAATCCCAATCCAATCCTTACCTAATGTCCACACAGACACAACAGGACTCATTGAATGGCAGTCAGGAGCAGGAACCCTGGCTGACTTTCTTTTCCCTTCCTAACTGACTGTCATGAGATGAATTCTAATATCTCTCTCATTTCCAACCAAGGTCACCAAACTTAACACACAGCAGGAATTTAAAAGAGACAGGACAGGTTAATGTTTCAAGCAGAGATTCATCAAGAATGCCCTGTTCTGCAAAGAGCATTCTTGTCTACAAAGCTTGAATGTAACACAGAGCAATGTTTTTGATTTTAACGATAGGTTATCCATTTGAGACTTGATTATATAAGTATGTAGATAAGAAGAATGCTGAAATAAAAACACAATCAGTAAACCTCCGATCCATCAGCAACTGCCATTCTTGATAAATCTCTGCTTGAAACATAAACCTGTCCTGTCTCTTTTAAGTTCTAATGGGCCTGTTGAATACTTGGAAATGTTTCTGATTTTAATAAATATAAAGTCATTTGTTCTCCATGTTAGTATTAGTATGTCAGTAAAGTATATAATGTGTGCGTGAAATATCATAATCTATCCAATTAAAACTGTAGATAAACACCCTGTCCTGCCAAGCTGGAGCATTGTCAGATATATTTATAGGTCTGTTGGTGGTGGGAGCAGTTTGAAGTACTAAGATTTTTATTTTTATCCCCATAAAGCATTGACACCAAAAGACCTTGTTGACAATACTGTGCATATGTGTTTGTAAACTCTGCCAATACCTTGAATGCATTGAATAAAATATATTTGTTTCTCAACCTCCCCAGTCCTCTTGCACACAGCCACAGCCAATGGCTTCCAAATGGTTACAAGTGGGGCCCAAAGCAAACCCATTAATGATTGGTCAATAACCAGCCTTGAGGTAAGTTGAAATCATACTTCTCCATTGTAATGGTTGGAGCTGGTGCTACAAATGAAGTTTGCACAGGCTCAATAGAATGACTCTTGGGCAATTAGCAGAACTGAAGTTGGTTGTAAAGAATTGGAGCAAAAAAAGTTGTGTAGTTTAGTGTACAGTTTCAAATCTTGACCTTGCAATTTTTTGAAGAGAGACTCGGGTTGAGTGCTTCACCCCATTTCAGGCTTCAACTAGTATTCAAAGCTGTTCACCCTCATTGAGCATCTAGTCAATCAACCTAGTCCCAGGCAGGCTTTTTCCTCCCAACCAATAGGAGCAGGTGTATGAGCTGCTATTCCAATCAAATCATAGCTGAACTCTACCTCAACTCTATTTTACTCAGCTTTGCTCCAAATTTCTTAACACCCTTGCTGAACAAAAATCTTATCAAACTCCATCATGAAAATTTCAATTATCTGCAAAGCTTCCCTCTCCACATGATTGATTCTGCGCTGAGAGGTTATGACTGCCAATGAGTTGAGATGTTGCTCTTAGAATTCAACTCAAACTTCTGAAAATTGGGATCCAGCGCTGGGTGAATTCCCTTGGGCTTTTCTGTCTCCTGCAGCAATACCCAGCATTTGCCATAGTGCCTTTACGATCTGGAAAGTCCTTAGGTGAAATGGTTGAGAGCAGCAGTAGGAGAAAAATTGGGGAGATGACGGAAAACATGATTGAAAAGATAGATAAAGGATAGGCCTATAAAGGTGGGAGAGAAATAACAAGATGGAAGAGTCTATGGAGAAAGAGTAACATTGGAGCAGAGGAAATGGGGTTTGTGCTGTCAGAATTGGAGAACCAAAAATCATGAGGTAACAGAGGCACTTTAAGGCCTTTAAAACCATAATGTGCAGTTATCTCACTCTTTTGATTTATTTGAGTTTATTTCTGTTGGATTCCACTTTGTCTCCTGGAATGTGGGATTTTATTCTTCACTACGGTGCCTTAAGTGATAATTTAACACCAAATGGTGCAATGTGAGGCAGTAGGATGATCTGTCTTTTGGCTGTTGGAATCATTCTTGTGCACAGAAAAGCAACTCCTTCAGTTAATTAATGGTTTTAAAATGTCAATTTAGTTTATAAAATGTTTTTGATTCTCTGCTAAGCTAATAAAAGGAATTTGCTCCTGAAAGTGTGAGGTATATGCCTTTATATTTCATACTTGTATTGTTCCTTTAGGGCAGATTGACTGGTCTGGGTGGAGAAGATCTTCCCACCATTGTAATTGTAGCACACTACGACTCCTTTGGAGTGGCTCCTGTAAGTACAACCCTGGATAATCGCTGGATGATTAGTACTGTTAGTGGCTTTTTTAACCTGTTTTGTAATTTTTACTGACACCAAGATTTAATTGAAGTATAAAAACAAAAATAAAAACAAAAAACTGCAGATGCTGGAAATCCAAAACAAAAACAGAATTACCTGGAAAAACTCAGCAGGTTTTCAACAGAAGGGTCATGAGGACTCGAATCGTCAACTTTGTTCTTCTCTGCCAATGCTGCCAGACCTGCTGAGTTTTTTCAGGTAATTCTGTTTTTGTTTTTAATTGAAGTATAATGATCATGCGAAAGTCTTATACTACAGCCTGTTAAACATGTAACAGACACTAAGAGTTTTGGTGTTCCAAACTTTGAAACATCAGAGCATCACACAACTGCCTGGTGGATAAAGGAACTACCTGGTGGATAAAGGAACTACCTGATGCAGCACTGAACAATACTGCTTGCGGCTGTGGACTGATCTCAGGCAGGGCTTAGTAAGGTGACTAAAGCTGAAGTTATTAACCCTGAAATGAAGGGGCTGGGACAGAGTGAATTCCTGCTCCAGATCTAGTCATCCCTGCTGGGAAATGTTCAAGTGTGGAAATTAGGTAAGAAAAGTGTTGCACTCAGCGATGATATGTTTTCCCGTTCTCAAGTAGCCTGCTGGCATTTATTCTTGGCCTGTATGTAAAAAATGTCTGCTCAGGCAGTTTGCCAGAGAGCTGTAATACAGTAATACTGTATCCAAGCAGGAGTGAATGCTGGACATAAAGTGGGTGATAAATGTTATAAGTTCAATTAGTACCTCTTAGTCCATCCATAAACCTATACAAATAAAGAGTGAGTCCTGTACCTTTCCTCAAATTGTTATTTTAAACCCAATTCTCAGTAAGTTAATTTCTATAATAGCACTTGGATTTATCACTTAATTGGTTGCTCATAGAAACATAGACAATAGGAGCAGGAGTAGGTAATTCGGCCCTTCAAACCTGCTCCACCATGCAGTATGATCATAGTTGATCCTCTACCTCAACACCATACTGCGCTCTCTCCCCATACCCCTTGACACCTTTAGAGTCTAGAAATCTATCTAATTCCTTCTTACATATATTCAGTGACTTGGCCTCCACAGCCTTCTGTGGTGGAGAATTCCACAGGTTCACCACCCTCTGATTGAAGACGTTTCTCCTCATCTCGTCCTAAATGGCCTACCCGCTATTCTGAAGCCATGACCCCTTGTTCTAGATCTCCCCCCACCCCAGCCAGAGGAAACATCATCCCTGCATCCAGCCTGTCCAGCCCTGTCAGAGTTTTATACGTTTCATTGAGATCCCCTCATTCTTTTAAACTCCAGTGAATACAGCCCTAGTTGACCTAATCTCTCCACATACGACAATCCTAGGAATCAGTCTGGTGAACCTTTGATGCACTCCCTCTATGGCAAGTATATCCTTTCCTGGCTAAGGAGACCAAAACTACACACACTACTCCAGATGTGGTCTCACCAAGGCCCTGTACAGCTGCAGTAAGACATTCTTGCTGCTTAACTGCTAGCTGCACCTGCATGCTTGCTTTCAGTGATTGGTGCACAAGACTGGGCTCTTTTTGGTTTAAGCAGTGCTTTGTACACAGCCTTGTGCTAAGTGTGGATCACATAGAAGTAAACTGAATTACCTGGTACAAACTGAATGCTACAACAGTAGACAATCGAGAGTGTATTGCCCTAGACTTGCTAACTGCAAGGCACAGGTAGAGCTGTCCTGATGGACAGGAGAAAATCGCATTTGCAACAAGCAGGTTAAGTGGCTGATGCTAATAAGATAGTAATAAATGCACTCAAAAGGAAGAAACTTCATCATTGTGACAACCCAAAACTACGAAATTTAACTGTGCTAAACAAGTACATGTTGGAATGTGATATGGAATTGCAGCGGACCTGGGGTGTTTCAACATGGTTTGGAATGTAGTTGGCTGTTAAGCAAGTTAAATTGAGACAGAGGGATAAACTGGATGTGCCACGTTTTTGTCCTTGAACGTTTTATATCTTTACAATAACCTTGTGTGTGTAATAAGTGTTTCTTTCTCCCCCTCCCATCCTATCTCCCTCCTGGCAGTGGCTGGCTTATGGTGCCGATTCAAATGGCAGTGGTGTAGCAGCTTTACTAGAACTGGCACGACTGTTTTCCAAACTCTATACTTACAAGAGGACACATGCTGGGTGAGTGCATAAAGGGGCTCCAAATATTTGATTATGAAACATTGCTGAAAGTAATTCTGAAATTTGTTTCAATTTTGCTTTTAGCTTATATAAACGTATGAATGTAAATCTGCAAGTCTATTATAAAGAATAGAAATGAGATTTTCTGACATACTGTACCTAAACTGCACTGAGCACATTGCAATTTTAATTTAGTATCAGTGATGAATATGCAGATTCACTTACATATAATAAGCATACTATGAGTGGGTTTACTACTTTTTTTCTCTTGCCTGAGCCCCTCCAATTGATCCAGGGTATCGTGTGTGCAAGTGCGAGCCCAAAACGCTGTGTGTTGCATGTGCACATATGGTGTGAGTCCCTCCCTCCCTCCCTCCCACAGCTTTCACTACATAATGTTCCTTCAAACTTTTCACATACCCAGGTTGTATCTGTTACGTCCGTCTTCCCTCCAGCACTTGATTCTAAATAGTGCTTTGTTTTGATGTTTTTTTTTTCTGAAATCCTATTTGCTCTGCAATACTTTTTCAGATATAATATCCTGTTCTTTGTGTCCGGAGGAGGAAAATTCAATTACCAGGGCACAAAACGCTGGCTGGAGGATCACCTGGATCACACAGGTAAGATGAAGGATTGTGTCTCTGCATTGGGAGCAGGAAGCCACCTCCCCAGCAGAGAAGTAAATCACAGAGAAGAATGCAGGTTGCCTATATACCTCTGATATTAAATTACAATCCTTTCCATGAAAGTTGCCTATAAACTGTGTGCACAGCTATCCAAAAGGTACCGCGCAGGCCACTCATAGGCTGTCCCCTTAAGATATCATTTGTGCGACCATGCAAAAAATTTAAAGGTACGCACATTCAAATGAGCAGGCATGGGAAAGAAAAAATTGCACATCACTTAAACCAACCATTTTTAAACCTAATATTTAGCATGAGCCATTTACCATCACTGCTGTCATTTACAAAGTTAGTGCTTACAACATGTTAAGCATGCCTGCTGTTTCAAGCAGGGACGAATATTCGCTAAGTAGTTTATGTCTCATTATGGTCCAGGTACCTATTCTCAGTTATTCCCCATTCGGGCAGTTCTGCTGAAGATGGGCAGAGCTCAGTGATCTCCGTGGGCAGCATCAGCCTGGAAGCACAATTCTGGCCTCTTGTGCATCTCCAAGTTTAAATGCTCCACCATTTGGTGGCAGTGCCTTCAAGTGTCTCGGCCCTCAGTTACGGAGCTCCTCCTCTCAGCTTCACAGTCTCTCTCATCCTTTAAGATGCTCCTTAAAACCTACCTCCTTAAGCAAATTTTTGGCCACCTGTTCTAATATGTCTTAATGTAGCTCTGTGTCAAGTTTTGTTTGATAATCATTCCTGTGAGGCATCTTGGGATGTTTTTACTATGTTATGGGCTTTACATAATAACAATGGTGTATATTGCACCTGAAAAAGGTGCGAGCAGGTCAGACTTATTGATCACTGAGCTTGCATCGGTGCCTCCCATGTATCTCATCAGTAGGATAGTTCAGGTATAGTCAGCAATGGCGAAGATAAGCAGACTTTAAACAAAACACTTGAATTAGAAACCATCTGACAGGCAAAATCATGCTAACACCAATGCACCTTCCAAAAGCAGTGGTGAACTGTACCCCTAAAAAGATGCACATGATGCAAACTTGTTCATGGAAGCAGACTTCTGTTTTAGTTCTTTTGCAGGGTGTGCTCATCCCTAATTCCCCTTGAGAAGGTGGTGGTGAGCCGCTACCTTGAACCGCTGCAGTCCATGTGGAGTAGATGCAACCATAATGCTGGTAGGGAGTTCCAGGATTTTGACCCAGTGACAGTGAAGGAACGCAGATATGGTTCCAAGTCAGGATGGTGTGTGGCTTGGAGGGGAACTTGCAGGTGATGGAGTTCCCATGCACCTGCTGCCCTTGACCTTTGAGTTGGTAGAGGACGAGGGTTTGGAGGGTGCTGTCGAAGGACCCTTGGTGAGTTACAGCAATACATCTTGTAGATGGTATACACTGCTGCCACTCTGTGTCGGTGGTGGAGGGAATGAATGTTTGTGAGTGGGGTGCGAATCAAGCAGGCTGCTTTGTCCTGGGTGGTGTCAAGCTTCTTCAGCGTTGTTGGAGCTGCACTCATCCCAGCAAGTCAAGAGTATTCCATCACCTCCTGACTTGTGCCTTATAGATGGTGGACAGGCTTTGGGGAGTCAGGAGGTGAGTTATTCACCACAGAATTCCCAGCCCCTGATCTGCTCTTGTAGTCACAGTATTTATGACTGGTCCAGTTCAGTTTCTGGTCAATGAGTAACCCCCCCTCAGATGTTGATAGAGGGGGATGTTCAGTGATGGTAATGCCAAAGGAGATGGTTGGATTCTCTCTTAATTGAGATGGTCATTGCCTAGCACATGTATGCCACAAATGTGCTTGTCACTTATCAGCCCAAGTTCTCACCAAGTTTTTCCCAACACTATTTTAAGAAATGTTAAATAGCAAGAAGGAATTCAGGAAAATCACCTTTGTTCAGAGAATGTGAGAATGTGGAACTCGCTACCTGGGTGATAGAGGCAAATAAATGGTTGCATTTAGGGGAAGTTACATAAGTACAGGAAGGAAAAAGATGTAGAAGTTAGATAGGAGGTGGTTCGTGTGAAGTATAAGCACGGCCTAGAACGTTAAGCCGAATTATTTGTTTCTGTGCTATGTAATTGTCGGTAATAGTTCCCTTATAAACTCCTATCTATCAGTTAAAATGAGCAGGGAGTTTATGGATTAAATCCAAAAGTGACATCACAGGAGTCCCGTAAGTTGATTGCTTGGTGAGTATAGGTCTTTCCAGACTCGGCAAAGAGGAGACAATTGGTGAGTGACAGGTGAGTTATTATATTGTACTATTCTATAATAAACAATTTATATAAAGTTTATGTCAGCGCAGCTTGGCCATGTGGAATGTGCATCCTGCAGAATGTGGGAAGTCGTGCAGACACAAAGTGCCCTTGATGACTACATCTGCAGGCAGTGTCACAGCTGTTGCCTCCCTGGTGCCAGGGTCAAGGGTATCACAGAGCAGCTACAGACATTCTTTTGGGGGAGGGTGAACAGCCAGAGATTGTGGTCCACATTGAGATCAATGACATAGATAGGAAAGGGGATGAGGTCCTGAAAGCAGATTTTAGAAAGTTAGGAAGGGAATTAAAAAGCAGAACCTCAAAAGCAGTAATCTCAAGATTACTCCCAATGCCACATGCCAGTGAGCATAAGAATAGGAAGATTGAACAGTTCAACACATGGTTGAGGAAATGGAGTAGGAGGGAGGGCTTTAGATTTCTGAGGCATTGGGACTGGTTCTGGTGCAGTTGGGACCTGGTACAAGAAGGATGGGTTACACCTTAACAGGACTGGAACTAATATATCGTGGGGAGTGTTATAGTGCTGTTGGAGAGAGTTTAACCTAGATTTGCAGGGGGATGGAACCTGAGGGGAAAATCAGAGAGGAGAGGAGAAAAACTGGCAGTGGAAAATAGAGAAGTATTAACTGATGAGGATTTATCAGAGAGTAATAGCAAGGTAGATAGAATACTTGGAGAGTTTGACAGAATTAGAGTAGGCAATAGTAAGTCATTAGATGGGGTCAGAGTAAGGGGGAAAGTTTTTTTTTAAAAGCCCGAATCATATGCAAAGGGACAAGAGGAGCCCAAGTTCCTAGAATGTGTTCAAGATAATTCTCTACAACAGTATGTTTCTGGTCCAACGAGAGGGTAGGCACTGTTGGACCTGAAATGAGTTGGCCAAAGTGGATCAAATATCAGTGGGAGAGCATTTAGTGAACAGTTACCATTGTATCATAAGGTTTAGGTTGGTCATGGAAAAGAGCAAGGAACAATCCAAGCAGGGACAATTATTTGGCAGAAAGCCAACTTGGGATGAGAATGCATCTGAGTTGTGTGACTTGGAATCAAATGTTGATAGAAAAGATTGTGACTGATCAATGCGCTATCTTCAAAGAAAAAGTATTGCAGGCAATGTCAAAGTATATTCCCTTGAAGGGCAAAGGTAGGACAAATAAATCCAGAGCGCCCTGGATGACGAGAGAGATAGAGGTGAAGATGAAAAGGAAGAAGTGTGTGTATGACAGATGTCAGGTAGAAAATACAATGGAGAATCAGGTTGAATCAGGTAGAAGGACCAGAAGGAAAGTGAAAAAAACTAATAAGAAAAGCAAGGAGAGAGCATGAAAAGAGACTGGCTGCTAACATAAACAGGAATCCCAAGGTCTTCTATAAGCATATAAATAATAAAAAGGTGGTAAAGGAAAGAGTAAGGACCGCTGAAGGCAAGAAAAATAACGGAGGTATTAAACAAATACTTTGCATCTGTCATTACAAAGGTAGAAAATGCTACCCAGACCGAGGTGAGAGAGGACGTAACTGGTACACTCCAACAATTTACAGTTGAGAAGGAGGAGGTGTTAGAAAGGCTATCTTTAAAATAGATAAGGTACCAGGACTGGATGAGATGCATCCAAGGGTACTGAGGGAAGTAAGATTGGAAATTGCCGAGACATTAGTGATAATCTTCCAGTCATCCTTAGACACAGGGGAGGTGCCAGAGGACTGGAGAATTGCAAGTCTTACACCCTTATTCAAAAAGGGTGCAAGGATAAAGCTGGCAACTACAGACCAGTCAGTTTGACTTCAGTGGTCGGGAAACTTCTGGAAACTATAGTTTGGGACGAAATCAATAGTCACTTGACAGGTACAGGATAATTAAAGAAAGCCAGCCTGAATTCATTAAGGGAAAATCTAACTTGCTGGAGTGTTTTGAGGAGGTAACAGAGAAGGTTGATAAAGTCAAAACTGTTGATGTGGTATGTTTGGATTTTCAAAAGGCATTTGATACAGTGCCACATAAAAGACTTGTGTGCAAAATTCTAGCTCATGGAATAAAAGGGAAAGTAGGCACATACATAAGAAATTGGCTGAGTAACAGGAAACAGAGACTAGTGGTAAATGATTGATTTTCAGATTGGAGGAAGGTTTGTAGTGGACTTCCCCAGGGGTCAGTGTTGGGACCCTTGCTCTTCCTGCTATATATTAATGACCTAGACTGTGGTGTTCAGGGCATAATTTCACAATTTGCAGATGATACAAAGATTCAAAATGTTGTCAACTGTGATAAGGATAGTCTTGAATTTCAAAAGGATGTAGACATGTTGGTGGATTGGGCAGACAAGTGGCAGATGAAATTCGATGCAGAGAAGTGTGAGATGATTCATTCTGACAAGAAGAAAATGGAGAGAGTATGAAATAAAGGGAGAAACTCTAAAGGAGGTGCAGGAACAGAGGGTCCTCGGTGTATATGTACACATTCATTGAAGATGGCAGGGCATGTTGAGAGAGCAGTTAATAAAATATACAGTATCCTAGGTTTTATTATTAGGGGCATTGAGTACAAGAGTAAGGAGGCCATGTTGAACTTGTATAAGACACTAGTTAGACTTCATCTGGAGTACTGCGTCCAGGTCGGGGTACCATACTTGCGGAAGAATGTGAAGGCATTGGAGAGAGTACAGTGGAGATTCACAAGAATGATTCCAGGGATAAATAATTGTAGTTACGAGGGTAGATTGGAGAGATTGGGACTGTTTTCCTTGGAGAAAAGAAGGCTGAGAGGAGACTTGATAGAGGTATTCAAGATCCTGAGGGGTACAGACAGGGTAAACAATGAGACACTGTCCCCGCTCAATGGAGCATCAAGAACTAGAGGGCACAGATTCAACACAAGTGGCAAAAGGAGTAAAGGTGATGAGGAATTTTTTTTTCACTCGGAGGATGATTGGAGTCTGGAACGAACTTCCTGAGAGGATGGTGGGGCAGGTTCGATCAAGGTATTCAAATTGGAATGGGATTGCTACCTGAAAAGAAATAATATCATGGGATAAGGCATGGGAGTGGGACTTGGTGGAATGTTCTTTCAGAGAGCCAGTGCAGACTCGATGGGCTGAATGGCCTCCTGCAACATAAAGATTCTATGATTAGATTCACCCCGCTTCTGAGAAGAGAGCCAGAGTTCATCAGAGTGTCTGCACTGGACTGTAATCATGTGGATGGGCTCCATGTTTTCCAGATTCCAGCCTTCTTCAGGATAACGTTGCTTTCGTTTTGTGCCTCGATACCTTGGGCAGTGGTGATGGCCTTTATCTTCATGTTTCAAAGCCACCTAAGGATGCGACCCCACAGTACACCTTCCTGAAGGAGCTAGAAACGGTAAGTGTGTTGCCCATCAAGCTCAGGTTTCCAGTAGAACTTGAGCATCTGCCAGAGGTGCAGCTATAACACGCAGCAGGGTAAGACCCTGGGCTCACACCCCATATTTCCACTTTGCACTGTTATTTTTGCCGCACTACCTTTAAATGTAATGCTTTATCACTTTGTTAGTAACTCCTGAAGCACTTGACACTTTGAAAGCAACTTATTGTGCTCTGTTTATAGGATGTTGCAGATGTGGGGGATGGCTGTCGCATTGGCCTACATAAGGGTGGCTTAGTTCCCACTTTTTAGGCCAAGTGGGCAAGTGAGCATCCCGCTTCCAACCCTCGGCCAGTGATGCTTTGTGCCAACTATATACAGAGTGCCTTAGAAGGACTTATTCATTTTTCTCTCTTTACTCATGGAGCAGAGATAAACTGCCCTCTAATGCCCAGTGCATCCTACACACAGCCAGGCTGAGATCGGAAACTCACTGTGGAAAATGGCCATTGCATTTACATAAAATTAAAAATTTGCAGTTCCACTAGTAAACACAATTCCACCCTCTCACCCCACCCCACCCCAGCACCAACCCCGCCTTACTCTGGAGTTGAGAGGGGAGGTCCCAGATTTGATCCTTGACATGTGCTCAGTTGATTGATCTTATCCAGGGTTGAGGCTTTGTTTACCTCGATGCCCATCATAAAAGGAGAAAATCGTTCAATGCCCCAATTCCTGAATAGAACTTTTCTGCTCACAGATCCGCTGTGTGGCCTGTTCTGATTTGGTCAATCTCATAGGGGCAGGTGCTACGATTAGCCTCAGTGCTGCAGAATGAATCAACCCAAGTTCCTTCTTCTGACTATCCATTATTTCCACTGGGAAATGTGTTTGTGTGTGCACGTATCGGCTAGGATAGCACAGAAAATCAGCCTTTGCTCATTTACTCTCCAAGGTTGAGCATCTATATTCGTACATGAGGAACGTGGGAGTTGATGGTGCTTTGGAGCTGATCCTGGCGTGAGATGGCGGAATGGTCAGGCGGGGGGTTGGCGGGTGGCTAGGTCACGTGTCCAAAATAAGAAACCTGTGGGTTCGTTGAAAACCGAAACTATTTTGAATTTAAAATGTAGGTGACCTCCAGGTTTCCAGAAGTTAAATTCTCCATGATCCATAAAAAAATCAACTTGGCGGAGGACATGTTGGCCTGGGAGCACGAGCGGTTTGGAATTCGCCGATTACCAGCGTTCACGGTATCCCGCCTAGAAAGCCATAAAAACAGCCTTCGGACCAGTGTTATGGACATGAGGTGAGCAGCCTCCTCTTTGCTGCTTTGATTATTTTGTTTTAGTACATTTCGCTCTGTAGAATTGAAAGGTTCAAATTGTGGTGTACGAAAGTAGGGACATGAAGGAAAGCAAGGA
The DNA here is from genome assembly GCF_017639515.1 of Carcharodon carcharias. Taxonomy (NCBI): domain Eukaryota; kingdom Metazoa; phylum Chordata; class Chondrichthyes; order Lamniformes; family Lamnidae; genus Carcharodon; species Carcharodon carcharias. Next base: position 131,453,515 of record NC_054480.1, on the reverse strand, counting down.
AGAACTTCCTCTCCCAAAAAGGAATTGCAGAAAAAAATTTCCAGGGAACAGAACACATCAATGAACTAAAGAGGCAGTTGGGTGAAAAAGAATTGAAGGGATATAGTGAGGATACAGGTTTGATTTATCAAAAAAGATCAGGTTTGTTCCTTAAAGTAATTGTGTTTGTAGATGTTGGCCGCGGGCTTATCTTGTGCCTTGCAATAATTGTCGAGCAAAGGTTTCATCGATTGCTTCCCTTCCAAATTTAGGTCCCAGATTAATATTCAGAAGTTAAGCCGCAATACCATAATAATTGCTGAGGCACTGGCACGGGTAATTTACAACCTAACAGAGAAGGTAAGGATGTTTCTTTCGAATTTATTTATCATTACTACTTTTTTTCCCTTGCACATGCAAGTAACTGCTGAAAGATGTCTTGCTTTCAATGAACGGACTTGTCTCCCTGTGATGATCTGGTGAATGAACGAAAGGATAGCATTTGGTTGGGAAGGTTTTTTTGTCAATAGAATAAGTAGCCATTTTCTTTTGAAATAAAATGTGAGCTTGGGGATGGCAGTGACTGTGGTTTGAAGCTCCCCTGTGTTGTTCAGTGAGGTACTAGGTTCTGAACTTCCACCTACATTATATTGTGTCCTATCTCAGTTATATAACTGTGTGTTAAGAGTTCCCAGAACTATTTTGTCTTGCCACCTTTCTCTTTTATCTTCTAAACCCTCTTTAAAAACCTATATCTCTCCTCCGGAGAGTTTTCTGCTCCACAATTCCTTCAACTCCTGTGCAGGGTTCACCACTCCACCAGTAGATGGAGGATTGTGAGATAAAGCTGTGTCAGTGTTGTTGCAGCTGTTATCTCCACCTAGTGGCTGGGTGTAACTCTTTCGAGTACAAACACGTTTCCATCTGTTCCTATTCAGATGAAATTACATTGTTTCATAATTTGCCATGATGAGATTTGAACTCTTGATCTGTTTCAGATGAAATTACATTGTTTCATAGTTTGCCATTGTGAGATTTGAACTCTTGATCTTGGGGTTACAAGCCCAGTACCATAACCACTTGGCTATCAAGATTAGCATTTGTAGAACTGGAAATAATTTCCCCTTCTGCTCCCTTCTGGAGTGCTGAAGACTCCAAAATGGGCAGGAGAGCAGCTTCTCTTTTTGTAAAAGAAAGGATGCAAAATTGAATCAGTACTGTTTAAATATAAATTAAAGAATGTTAATATATATTGGTTAAAAAGAGAAACATCAAGTGTTGAAAATATGAAACAAATATGAGGGGTTCCACTTTGGAAGTTAATCCATCTTTTTCTTTTGGATTCTGATGGACCTGATGTGTTTCCAGAAATTTCTGTTTTAATTTCAGTATGTTAATCTTGGTTCAAAAAGGCTAACTACAGCAGTAGCCAGTTCAGCAAGATGTTAAACACTGGTTTACTTGCAGGTTACTTGAGGATGGATTCTGATGTTCCATGCCCATGGAGTGATGGGACTCAGTTCTCCCTCTGACACTGAGCTCCCCATTTTGATCTTGCTGCTACAGAGAGTTGGCAACTTGTGCCACAAATGCAGGAAGAGCCTGTGCCTCTCAATAAGGCTCTATTTTAATTTTAGCTCACTGAATTGCAAGTAGAAGGAGGGGAATATCAAGGAACTAATTTGCCAAAGGTTGCCAGTCAGATAGAGATGGGCCACAGTTGGCCCTTGACCCATGTCATTTTGTGTGCACAGTGTGTGTCTCATCCAATTCCATCACCCACCCCCACCCCCCACCAACTTCTGCAATCTGTATGTTCAGCCTTTTACAGGGCTCTTTCTTTATAAGTTTGTTGTCTTTTTTAGGGTGCACCAGAGGACCTTCAAATCTTCACAGAGCAAATGGTAAGCAGAATGCTTCTTAATTTCTCTAAACTTCGCTTTCCTTTTTTTTTAAAGCAAGAGACATCCCAGCTGCTGTGTCTTACTCAAGTTGAGGTGCACGGTAGCTGCAGGTGAGTCTATAACCCAGTGAACTGAGGTAATATCCTCTGTAAATGCTCACCAGGAGCATGAGGTTGGTGGTGAGGATGTTCTTAAACATTGGGATCAGGGTCCGGTTTCCAATCCATTAGAGTCCTGGGCATTGCCTGACCTCCAAAGTGTCAGATGTAATTAATGTAGGCTGCATTATAATTACAATAGCAACAGAATCAATTTGCAGATCATAATAAGTGATATTTATTACCTGGCTGCCATCACAGACAGCTTTTGAGAGCTCCACATGCGCATGCAAGGATCCACACACACGGGATTTTTTTCTATGTACTGAAGTTAATAGATACTTTCCTGAGACTTACAGATCTGTTATAGACTTTCAGACCCTGCTTGGCACCACACTGGAGTTATACTTCTTCCATAGCAAGCTTCTTAATCATGTGAAATGGCCTCCTCCCAAGTGTTGGGCAAAAGCAACCCCAGAGTTCTATTGTAACCACTGTGATGCAATAGTGCCAGCATAAATGCACGCCTAGGCTCGCTGGATTTTCAATCCGATCGTCTGTCTAATTGCTAAATTCACTGCCTGATGTTCTACTAAGCCATGAACACCAGATGGTCCTAGAACCAATCCGTAGTCTGTGATGTTTATTGATCTAAGTCAAGGCTGCATTTAATCAGCTTTCACTCATCTCAGCACCACTGACCTAGGGAAGAGAAGAAAAAAATTCTGGGATTTCTGCTCTTGATTCACTGTCCTGTGATCCTTGATGAAAGGTGCATGCGTATGGCATTGAGATGAGGACAGCCTTAGACTGGCTGTGGTGCCCCCTCCCTCATTACAACATTGCCTGCCAGCTTTCCCATGAAAAGCAATGACACTGGGCAAAGTACTGCGGATTGATAGTTTTTTGTGGAACCTTAACTAAGCACATCATCCTCTCCAGGAGAGGAAAGAGAGAGGGATACAGATGTAATTAACGTTTTTTTTAACCTAGTGGTTAAAGTGTGGAACTTGCTACCATAAGGAGTGGTTGAGGTGAATAGCAGAGATGTAGGGTAGACAAAGAAGTAGATGAAGAAAGGTGGGAGGGGGCTTGTGTGGAGCACAAACAATGACGTGGACCAGATGTTCTGTTTCTGAGCAGTGGTAATGTCACTGGACTAGTAATCCAGAAGTCCAGGCTAATGTTCTGGGTTCAAATCCCACCATGAAATGTTAAGCCTTTTGGGTGGATGTGAAAGATCCCATAGCACTTTTTCAGAGAAGAGCAGGGGAGTTCCTCCCCCATCCCCCACCGCCTCCAACCCAGTGTCCTTGGCAATATTTACCCTTCAATCAACACCAAAAAAAAATCTGGTTATTATCAGATTGCTCTTAGTGAGACCTTCCTGTGCGCAAATTGGCTGCTGCATCTCCTATCTTAGAACAGCAAATATATTTTATTGGCTATAAGCATTTTTTTAATGACCCAGCATTGTAAAAGGCGCTATATAAATTCAAGTCTGCCTTTTACATTAAAGAGAAAAGCAGTAAATTCTGAACAGTGGGCAATATTGAGAGGATCGGGTGGTGGGACTAATGTGTATGTTCAAGAAGGTTATTGAAAGCAGGGGGGAACTGTACAAATAGTTGCAGAGGACAGAGTGTAGTAGATAAAGGAATGGTCACCAATGTAGAACAGAGGAAGCAGGGGACAAAGGGTAGTCCAGTGTTAGAGGAGTGGAAGATCTGTGTTTGGACATGACAGACTGCTGATCACTAAGGCATAATTGAGTTAAGCTGTACGGGATTTGTCTGCCAACTTGACACTGGCACCCAGTAGAACTTGGAGAGGCCTGAGGGAAGAGTGTTTAGGCAGCAGTTTAGGCTGCGATGTTTTGGATATGTTGTAACTTGTGGGAAGGGATAAAGCTGAAGAAGAGAGTCAAAAATGTTTCTCTGAAGAAGCTGTGGATTCAGGTTTAGCTGAATAGTAATGAATAGCCAACCATATTTTCTGTAAAATTGTGAGATTCATTTTCCCTCCTGTCTTGGTGGTATAACCACTAATAGGCTGTAGTAAAACAAAAATCTTAAATGCTTTTATGTGGAACTCAGTTTTTGCAGGCTTTTAAAACCCAATCATAGCATCACCTTATCATTTCTCTTCAGTTTGCATCAGCTTCTCTCCTACTCCTATCTGCTTTCACACCTGCCTTAGCAAACGTAAATTTGCATCATATGCACAACAGTTTAAAATCAAACTAGAGAGGAAGATGTTCTGGACTATGCGTACTTTCTGTTTCAGTACTGTTCGCTCACCATTTATCTGTCTTTTCCCCCTTCACCTTCCCCAAATCAGCAACTACAAGAGGACCAGCTATCATCAGTACTTGACTGGTTAACAGCCCAGCCGAGGGCAGCACAGCTCATTGATAAGGACAGCATCCTGATCTCCACAATGGAGTATTACATGAGTCGATATTTGAAAGATGTTAAACGCCACCATGTGAAGGCAGATAAAAGGTACTTTGTGCTTTTTTAATAAAGGAACAATACTGAACTAATACTATGTAAACAACACCAGAAATATGGACCATTTATGATGGGAATTACCTCGCCTATTGGCTACATCATAAGTTTTTTGTAGTAAGTATTGAGGCCTTTGTATGAATTAATACAGTGATTAAACGCTGGATAAATTGGCACAGATTTTTGTTAGTCATTAATCCATCAGTGTGGGCACCAACTGCATGGAGTTCCTGGCTGTAAATATCCATGATGGTGACTATCACAGAGATGGGAATTACAGAGTGAGAACTCAATATTAACTCTCTGGTATATACCAGAGCAAAATATGCAGAACTGGAAGTGATGTAGCAATGGTACACTTAACTCTACGTTCTGGTGATGGTGGGAAAGGTTAATTCAAATTCATAAGAATCTAAGTTCCCTCCTCCTTCCACTCCTTGAGTGACTGAAGTAATGAGAAGCTATTAGTGTTGCTCAGTGATATAATCCTATTGCTATTGCTCCAGTTTGATGGGGAGTGACCCATTATTCCCAGTGATTTGACTTGCATCCATTACTGAAGTGTTGATGATATCCCCTCCAGATGGTGGTTTCAAGTCTCAACTCCAGGTCCTGAGTACACAATCTAGTTTGGCACACTGGTGCACTGCTGGGTGGCCATCCTTCAAATGAGACATTAAGCTCTTATCTGCTTATTCAAGTAGACAGTAAAAATTCCTTGCTACTCTCCAAGGATGAGCAAGATGTTGACCCAGTGTCAACACTTTGGGGTATTTGAAAGCTGTGGTAAGTTGCCATATAAACGGGGATATTTGCTTTTACTGGTGCTTCCTAGCCAATAGGGGTGCTGTAGTTGGAGTTTAGTTGCGTTGCATTTATCTTCACAAAGTTGAGCTGTTATTACAAGATTTAATACAATACTAGCAGAAACATATATAACTAACTGGAGCAGTAACAGGGTCTCATACATGTGAGTTGCAAAGTTGGAATTTTAACTGTTACAAGAAAAGCAAGTTTTCTTGAAGTTCTGATGGAGTGGATGAATAAATAATTTTTTTCTGTTGATTGCAGAGATCCAGAATTTCTCTTCTATGATCAGCTGAAACAAACCATGAATGCATACAGGTATGAAAGACGGACCGCATGAGTGGTCTTGGTCTGTTATGGTTGTTTACTATCACTCTAGCTTGGTGGGTATTAATGTAATACTGAGTCTTGGAAGCTAGAATGGCTGTGGGCTGAGTTGGCTGGTGGCGAAAGCTTTATTTGGCTTTCACAAGCATTTCTTGGGGGTTAAGGAAATTTGCCTGATTATCCTACTCCTGATCGTTAACCAGTAATTCCCACTGAAGAGTATGCAAATATGGACATGAAGCAAGCAATAGATCTGGCTCAGTTGTGAAGTCACCCATAGTTGAATAGCCTTTCAATGCTTGCTGTCTGGACTTGCATATCGAAGAATGATCGCTTGGGTGTGTTGCCAGAAGAATCTATGCGTTCGGAAGATAAGGTACTGGAGGACTGCTAGAGCATATAAAATCTTCCCCCAGCACACCAGTGCTTGTAAGAGAAGAGCAGAAGAAAACAAGATTATAGATTGAACAATCAGTGTACCATCATCAACTATTCCATTAGGCATTTATGATTAATTTAAGGAGTATAATGATTTATTCAAGACAGACCAAATTGGTTGTTTACCAGTAGTTCTAATACAAGAATGACACTTGTTTTAATTTTAACGTGATTTATTAAGGAACAATATCTGCATACTAGCTGTTGTGTTTCAGACTTGATTATTCGTAGCTGATTGATCACAATTGCTGTAAATCTTTTTCATATTCTTCAAATCTAACCTTTTCTCTGATATAAATAATTAGACTCTTTTTCCCCTAAACCTTTTGTCTTATTTGGTTCTTTTTTGCACAATGTGACCAAATCATGGATTGGGCTTTCAGACCAGGGTAACAAAGGCAAAAATCCTGGAATCATTTCAAGAAATGGTTGGTTGATGTAATGGATGAGCTAGGATAAGTTGAATGGTTTTCTCATCCATGTTGTGATTATGGTGCAAAGAGCAGGCTGCAGAATTTAAAATATTTGTTAGATGCTCTAATACGTTTGTCTAGCTGCTTTGGTGTTCTTTTTGAGGGGTGTAAGTTATGCCTCCACGCCTGGCAACATTTTCAACAAGAGAAAACTGAATGAATAGTAAAATCTCCAATTTTCAAACCACCTTTTAAGCCTAGGTCTCTGTTCACTTACTCTTATCACTATAACTTTTGGATTATTTGTATTTTTCCCCTCCTTTTACAATTGGTGGCAGAACCTTTGCATCTATAACAAAATTCTTTCCTTAACATCACCCCCACCCCCCCATCTTTCTTCCTCTGCCCATACAACAGCTTGCATTTGCATAGTGCCTTTAACATAGTCAAATGTTGCCATGCAGAATTCGCCGCCACGTTGCCAGTCAGAATTCGACATAAGGAGATATCTGGAAAGCTTGGTCTTGAGCAGCTTAAAGAAGGAGAGAGGGATAGAGAAGTGAAGAGGTTTAGGGAGGGAATTCCAGAGCTTGGGGCTGAAGGTACGACTGCCAATGGTCAAGCAAACAAAAATTGATGTTGTACAAGAAATCAGATGTGGAGGACTGTGGAAATATGAGTGGGTTTCCCAAAATCCACCATTTCGTAGATTTGAATACAACCTGTGATTAAGCCAGTCTGTTTGCAATCTGGTGTCATGTTTGATCCTGAGATGATCTTCTGACTTCATTCGTGCCACCACTAAAACTGCCTGTTCCCATCTCTATAACATCGCTCACCTTCACCCTGTCTCAGCTCATCTACCGCTGAATGCCTCATAGATGCCTTCATTGCCTCTAGACTTCACTCCCGACCGGCCTCTCTCATTCTACTGCACATAAACTTGAGGTCATGCCAAACTTTGCTGCCTGTGTCTTAACACTCAGCAAGTCGCATTCCCCCATCACCCCTTTGCTCATTCACCTATGTTGAAATCCATGTGTGGCTGCAGGAGCTTAGAGAGATGGAGAAGAGCCTGGTCATCAAGGAATTTGAGCACATGGATGAGGATTTTAAAACTGAGGCATCACCAGATTGGGAGCCGGTCTAGGTTTTTGAGTACAGAGGTGATAGGTGAACAGGACTTGGTGAGTGTTCAATTACAGGCAGCAGATGTTCATAAACTGCAAAATCTCCAAGCAAACCTTCAACATTAGGATACTCTGACCTGGTTTCAATCACCATTCCCCTACTAAGTTTTTGCTCGATGCCTGATTTGTTTTCTTTTCCCTCCCCCCATCTTCTTACCTCCACCGCCCACCCCATGAAGTATGGTGGGATTTTGACATTACATTTAAGGCAGCACATAAATCTAAACTCTTAAGATATTTGTTATATGAGGTCATCTGTACTACTACACTCAATGAGCACCACAAATAATGGTTTGTTTTCCTGTCTCTTCAGAGTTCGAAAGTATTGTGGCCACTTCCAAATCTAATACTAACCTAGATAAGAGACTTGTGTTTATCTTGTGATTTCAGCCTCTCCTCCCTTTAGCCATTGAAGTGAAACCTCTTCAAAATGTTCTCTTTGCAGAGTGAAACCTGCCATCTTTGATCTACTGTTGGCATTGTGTATAGCAGCATATCTAGGAGTTACCTATTTTGTTGCCCAGGTGAGTAATTGTATGACCTGAATGGGAACTCTGTTGTTCAGCTTTGCAGAAGTGAGGCAGCCAAGTTGCGGGGAGAGGATAAAAGATCTGTTAGCAAGAATTATCAATCTTTTTCCACATCACTTTCTACATGCCTGGTCAGCATGGCAGATAAGTATTGGGATGACTGAAGCCATTGTTTTTGGTCCCCACTCCAAACTCTGTTTCCTAGCTACTGACTCGACCCATCTCCCTGACAACAGTCTGACAACAGCATATCAGTGTGACCACTATTCCTTTTCCCTTATGCATTTAAACAGTTTCTCCTTAATGCATTAGTGCTTCCGTCTAAGAGGAGCATGGCAATGATATTTTATTGGTTTCTTGACACAAATGCAGGAATAAATTCCCAAAATCCATAATTTCATAGATTTGAATACAGTCTGAGATTAAGCCAGTCTGTTTTCCAATAGAGTGTCATTTTTGATCCTGAGATGATCTTCTGACCTCATTCGTGCCATCACTAAGACCGTCTGTTTTCACCTCTGTAACATCGCTCACCTTCACCCTGTCTCAGCTCATCTACCATTGAATACCTCATAGATGCCTTCATTACCTGTAGACTTAACTCCTGGCTGGTCTCTCACATTCTACTGTACATAAACTTGAGGTCATGCCAAACTCTGCTGCCTGTGTCTTAACTCGCAGCAAGTCTCATTCCCCCATCACCCATTTGTTCGTTGACCTGTGTAGATTCCCAGTCAAGCAAGGTTTTGATTTTGGAATTCTCATCCTTGGTTTCAATCCCTCCATGGCCCTGCCCTCCCTCTCTCTGCAATCTCATTCAGCCCCACAACCCTCTGAGATAGCTGTACTCCTCTACTTCGAGCTTCTTGTCTCCCAATTATAATTGGTGCCTAGGCCCGAAGCTTTGCAGCTTGTTTTCCTTCTTTAAGACACTCCTTAAAGCATACCCCTTTAACTAAGCTTTCAATCATCTGACCTAATACCTCCTGATGTGGCTTGGTGTCATACTTTGTTTTATAATGCTCCTGTGAAGCATCTTGGGATGTTTCATTTTGTCAGTGGCGTTATATAAATGAGTTGTTGTAGTGGATATCTACTTAGAGCAGAATTTGATTTTTTTTTATATTCGTTCATGGAATGTGGGCATTGCTGGCTAGGCCAGCATTTATTGCCCATCCCTAATTGCCCTTGTTCAGAGGGCATTTAAGAGTCAACCACGTTGCTGTGGGTCTGGGGTCACATGTAGGCCAGACCAGGTAAGGATAGCAGATTTCCTTCCCTAAAGGACATTAATGAACCAGATGGGTTTTTACGACAATCGGCAATGGTTTCATGGTCATCATCAGACTCTCCACAGGCTGTTGAAATGTACCCCAACAGAGGGTCAGCATTTTCAGGATGGTAAGGGAGAAGGGGAAAATCTCTGTTTATATATATATTTTTTTTAAATGGCACAACTCTTTCTTTGCAGAATTTTGGTTTCATTTACAACACAGTACGGAGGATTACTCTGAAGCCGAAGCAGCACTAACGCCAGAGTCCCCTGCTCTTGGTACTTTCACATGGTAGAAGGGTTCTTCCAGTACAACCGCCTTATATCGGCGTGGCTGGATCCAAACTACAGCACTGAGCCAAATCTCTGATTATGCAGCATCAGCAACTTCCTAAGGGTTGGAAGATGGTCCATAAATAACGGCACTATGCTATTTCACTTCTGCAACAACAAAAACTATTCTATTTTAACCCAAATACAATCCACATTAAGCACTACTCAAAATCTGGCCACCTGTTCTCCATTTTACTGTTCAACTATTGAGAATCCTCTACATAATGAAGTCAGTCCAGGTTTGAATGCATGGATATATGTTTGTTGGTTGTAATTTGTTTAACTCTGTCTGTTAGCTGTAAAGGTCCTGGTAAAATGAGTTTGTGGTGAACACAGGACAGATCATAATTCAGCACTAATTGTTAATTACTTTCAAAGTAGCCACATAGATGGGAAATATCTTTAGGTGTGGTAATCAAAGCCTTTTGCCTTCGTGGGCCATATGGATGGAATTACATATAATGGTCAATTCCACATACCCTTTAATTTCACCATATTTTAAGTTGCTGACATTGAAACAGATCTCAATGTTTTGATTTTAGGATGAGAACAGCCTTGACAAAATGTTTAGAGCCTGAAAGTTGAAACACAAATCAGTGAAGAAGAACCAACTCAATTGCTTAGGTTTTGAAGAGCTGGATTGCCAGTTCTTAGTGGCTGTACGTGACACTTGGCCTGGAGTTTGGACCTTCCCTATAGCACTGGTGGTGGGTGATGGTGCCAGTTACTCTCCTGAAATTGGGACTGATGCTGTGTGCAGTCATGGTATACCTAATCAGGATGTGCCTGGTCTGACGTTGGCTAGCCAAAATGGAAAGTACTTCCTGACATTTAGGTCCCTCACCTTTTTATAAATCACGGTTTTTTGTCCTTGCTGTGTTGTGAAATAACCTTTTTTTAATTTATTTTGACTTCTAATTGAAGACTGAAAATTAGTTAATCTAAATAATAACTTCTTTTAAAAACCCCTATATCTACAAATTGCACCTTGTTGCAATGGTTTGCTATTTGTTTTCATTCTTTCAGTGCACGTAAATCATCCATGCGGAAAAATTTGCACAAGTTTAATTGAGTGTCAGTGGGAATTCAATCGAATGGCTGAATCCATTCCCAATTTTATCTGATGTCAGTTTCAGGAGTGGAAACCCTAGCTGGTTTCCATAACGCCTCCCAACACCCCACTCAAAACTCATGGACGCCAAGAGCAACTGTTACCAGAAAACAAAAGCAAAAAATTGCAGATGCTAGAAATCCAAAATGAAAAAAACAGAAACACTCAGCAGATCAGGCAGTGTCTGTGGAGAGAGAAACCGAGTTAATGTTACACACCAGCTACACCTGCAATTGGTTCGCTCTGCATTACCCAGATATTGGACCTGGGACCTCTGGTCTATGTGTCTTTATTTGCCAAACCATCATGAGAGCTTGTTCAGTTAAGTAACTGGGACTGAGGGGGCCCACCTCCCTAGCAGTCCTCTGACTAGTTGAGGCACCAAATCTAACTTTGAACCAAAAAAAATCAAAACCTCAAACATATCTTCCTGCCTTTCAACCCAAAAGAAACGGCAGCTGCTTCCCAGCATTGCGATGTACAATTTCATTCCTATTCACATATTGCAGTGAATGCAGAACCTTAAGTATTTTCTTTTGAAACTTGATGGGACATTTCTTTTCCATTTTAATTGCTGCCTCTTGTCTGGAACTTTTATTTATGTCTGTGTTGGTTATTTGTTGAAAATCAGTGACTTTTTTTTTCCTGATGTGTAATGAAATGGATTATGGGATAACAAGTGGAGCTGTATCGAACACTGACATTCATCATGACTGTTCTGTACAGGAGGAAGGAAAATAAATAAAATGGGGGAGAAAACTGAGCAGCTGGCATGTATTTGTATTTTTGAATGTTGCTCTGGTATATATAATTTTCATCCTTTTCAACTGCCTCCATGGCCTAGCCCCTCCCTATCTCTAAACTCCTCAGGTCCTTTAACCCTCTTAAGATCTCTGTACTCCTCCATTTTTGGCCCCTCACACATTGATTTTCATCAGTACATAATTGATGGCTTCAGCTGCCTAGGACCTAAGCTGTTGAATTCCCTCCCTAAACCTCTCAGCCTCCCTATTTCTATCTTTCCTCCTTTGACTGCCCTTAAAAGTTACCGCTTTGATCAAGCTTTTAATCAGCTGTCCTAGTTTTTCATCGTGCGGCTTGGAGTCAAATTTTGTTTGATAACAATCTTGCAAAGCACTTTGGGACATTTTGCTACATTAAAATTGCTATTATAAATATGAAAGTTGTTGTATACATCCACAACTCCTCCACCAATTTCTCACCACTCTCTTGAAGGCACTGACTCATTCTGGGACACAATTTCACTAACTAGTTGGTGCTACTTATTTATGAACCTAAATGGTGAATGTCAACAAGCTGTTGGACTGGAAGGGAGGGCTTCACAGCTGAAGTTTGATTCTGCCCCAAACAACCATGCTTTGCATCCAGAGCTTTCATCTGGCTAACAGTCAAGAGCTTCCCACCCCCTCATGTCAGCAATAATCTTCATGCTAGTCCACTCACTGCTCTGCAGATGAACCATCTCAACACCAATAAGGGATTGCAGCTAACCTGGTCCATTTGGCTTAGTGCTACATAGCAATGGATTTGCCTCCCAGCAAGATCCCAGACTGCATTGGTCAAAATCATCACAAAACATACTAAAAGTTGTTGATTTACCATAACAACAATAATTTTAGGAACAGGGGACATCTGTCATAGCCTTAGTTTGTCTTGTTTGCTTCACCTCGTTACTTCCCACCTGTCTTACCACATCTCTCAATCCTGCCCTCTACTCCAACCCAACTAACTTGCTTTAAGTCACCTTGATTTTCTTTCCCCTTGTGCTCCATTTGAGCACCATAATGATTTTGTTTTTGTGAAGCTTACAGGAGCCACTTTAATTGGAGGAATTAAGCCAATAGAAGATCATCTTATTGTGTGTTCTGGGCATGTGGTTAACGCTGGTGAGGCTGTGTTTTTGTATCATTGTCTTCGTGGAGTTGCCCTGAAGTTAAACAACTGCTTTCCTTGTGGTAGTGATTTTCCCACAGTGGTGTTGGAGCAGGAAATTCCAAGATTCTGACCCAATGATGGTTATGTGCTGGTGATACTTGTACAAATGAAGATGGTCTGTGACTTGGAGGTGGTGCAGTTCCCATGATCTTGCTGCACATGTCCTTTATCAGTGGCAGAGATGGTGTGGGCTGGGAACTGCTATAGAATCATAGAAATATACAATGCAGGAGACCATTCAGCCTGTCTATCCATGCCAGCTCTCTGCAATCCACCTGGTCTCAATCCCTGCCCTTTAACCCAAGTTCTGCAAATGTTCCTTCCAGTACTTAACTAATTCCCTCTTGAAAACCACAATTGAATCTGCCTGCACTTCCCAGGTAGTACATTCCTGATCACAACAATTCGAATGCTGTCTAGGTAGCCTTGCAATAAGGTAAAAAGCAGTGTGCAAAGAGTAAATTTGACTTTTAAGGGAAGGGAGCTAAAAAGAGACACGTTTATTAGCTTGTGATGGGGAAATGTTCAGGTAAAACTCATCAGGTTCAGCAGCTTGATCCCTTTTTAATTATCGATTCTTAAGCCCTCCTTTTAGAGACCTATTTAATTGCCTCAAACTCATACTCTGCTTCAATAGGCCCCTGGTAACTTATTTCACAACATTATTACCACTTAGGAGAACTGACTGCCTGTGTTCTTGCTCACCCTAACTTCCTAATGCAGATTTTCCTATTTGACTTTCGAGAGCTGCTTGTTCTATTTGTTCCAGTTGTGTGGGTCTTTCTGAACCTGATGCAAACACCCCTCAGTGTGAAGTGACTGATGAAATAATCTTTCCCAGTGATTGTTTTTAATGAATCTGACAAGTTCACTCCAGACTAGGTCCACGTGAGGCCTGTGTGCTGGCACTGAGTGGTCCTTTCTTGTAAGAACAATATAAAAGCAGTTTAACTTTTGCCCCCTTGGAGTCTGAACTCTTCACATGATTGAATCAACTTTTGTCAATCAACCTACAATACATTATACTGAACAGCTCAAGAATAATAGGCGCATTAGTACCTAGAACGTGAAGCTGTATTTTTGAAGAGTTCAGTTTCCTGCTTTAGTTTGTCCGCAAGCTTTCTGAAAGATACTGTTGTAGTGAAAACATTTGCTAAACCATATGGTAGGAGGCCAGGAGCAGTGTATTTTTTAATAAACAGCCAGGTTATTTAAATACTTCACACAGAATATCATGCGTTTAGTGGGCTCTCTTTTGCATTATGTGGGAGGCAGGGAATGAATTGTCTCATTCATCACCAGGACCACACTACAGTTTAGTTGCAGGAGGAGGCTGACTCACTAAGGTGTCAGAAATCACAGAATTGTTACTGTGCAGAAGGAGGCCATTCGGCCCATTGTGTCTGCACTGGCTCTCCATATGAACATTATGATTCAGTGCCATTCTCTTGCCATTTTCCTGTAAGTCTGCACATTGTTTCTATTTAAATAATCATCCAAAGCCCTACTGAATGCCTCGACTGAACCTGCCTCCACCACACTTCCAGGCAGTGCATTCCAGACCCAAACCACTCGCTGTGTGAAAAAGCATTTTCTCACATCACATTTGCATCTCTTGCAAATCACTTTAAATCTGTGCCCTCTCGTTCTCAATCCTTCTACTCTGTCCAGTCCCCTCCATGATTTTAAACACCTCTATCAAATTTCCTCTTAGCCTTCTCCTCTCCTAGGAGAACAGTCCCAACTTTTCCAATCTATCTTCATAACTGATTATAATTGGTATCTGATTGTGATTGCTTATTTAGAAACCTGCAAAACTGATCACTAAAATACAGTAAAATCCCGATGAGGCGAATTCCAGGGGTTCTGCCTACAAAATTGTGTTAAGTGGAGCTTCATGATAGCTGAGGAGGCCCCATTCCCACATGAATGCATCTCTTATGTAACTCGATATGCCTACAAATGCGATCTATGTCAAAAACAACAGCTTCAAGTGCCAAACGAAGGCAAAGTAAAGCAGTATATGTGTGAAAAGGTCTTTATTCGATTTGTTCATACCTTACAATAGCCTGACCTTGAAAAAGGTCGGAACTTTGCATTGAAAAATGTCAGGAGTTAGCTCCGGAAAAATTCCATAATCCCTTTCTGCTCAGGTGAGCGTTCATTGGGCCCTCAGGCTCCTTGGTTGAACAACGTATTGCATGTATGACTGCATCATCTGTCAGTTTCATCGTGTAGCTTATGGCATCGCTCCACCTCCTCACGAGTTTCCATGGTTGCCTCTGCTGGAATTTCCGTGCCAGCCTCCCGGAGGTGAGTGAAAGGTGCCTCGTCACTGGATTGGTCGGCCTCACCTTGCTCCTCCTCATTCTCTGCGTCTTGTGCAGTTGTAACCTGTTTGAACCCCGGTTTCCAATCAACGGCACTTTTCACTTTCCCCACAGGTTTAGCCACACTTGTGGGATTTGCATGTCCTTTCACGGGCAAATCTGGATGTCAAGTGATGGCCCAGTGCTCCATGATTTCACACTCTTGTGTGGTCTAACTCTGCTCAGATTGTTTGGTACGGTCATATTACAATCTTAGACAAGTTCAGCTAATCCGGAGTTACCATTGTGGAATTTGGGCTTATGACCCGCATCTGTCAATGGGATTTGCTATTCTGCCAGCGAGAATGGTTGATGACTTTAACATAACCAGAATTTTGTGTCATCCAAGTGTGACTCATTGTAATTTCATTGTATTAATTCTTTTTGCTCTTGCCAATTTTCTCTCCACCTTCTTCTCCTCTTCCCACATGTTCTCCTCTCCTGAAGCCTCTTGTAGGGATATTTCCTTAAGTGGTTTAGCTAGAGTATTGCGTGCAGTTCTGGAATCCGCATTACAGGAAGGGTGTGATTGCACTAGAGAGAGTGCAGAGGAGATTTACCAGGATGTTAGCAGCCAGGACACCCTGGTCCATTCCTCCATCGCCCCCTACACCTCAACCCCCTCCCACGGCACCTTCCCATGCAACCGCAGAAGGTGTAACACCTGCCCCTTTACTTCCTCTCTCCTCACCATCCAAGGGCCCAAACACTCCTTTCAAGTGAAACAGTGTTTCACTTGCACTTCCCTCAATTTAGTCTACTGCATTCATTGCTCCCAATGCAGTCTCCTCTACATTGGAGAGACCAAACGCAGACTGGGTGACCGCTTTGCAGAATACCTTCGGTCTGTCTGCAAGCATTACCCAGACCTCCCTGTCGCTTGCCATTTCAACACTCCACCCTGCTCTCATGCCCACATGTCCGTCCTTGGCTTGCTGCATTGTTCCAGTGAAGCTCAACGCAAACTGGAGGAACAGCACCTCATCTTCCGACTAAGCACTTTACAGCCTTCCGGACTGAATATTGAGTTCAACACTTTTAGATCATGAACTCTCCTCCATCCCCACCCCCTTTCCGATCCCCCTCCCCTTTTTTCCCCAATAATTTATATAGATTTTTCTTTTCCCACCTATTTCCATTATTTTTAAATGTATTTCCATCCATTGTTTTATCTCTACCTTTTTTGATTCCTTCACCCCACCCCACCCCCACTAGGGCTATCTGTACCTTGCTTGTCCTGCTTTCGACCCTTAATTAGCACATTCGTTAGAAAATATCACCACCTTCAACACCTCTTTGTCCTTTTGTCTGTGACATCTTTTGGTTATCTCCACCTATCACTGGCCCTCTATCCAGCTCTACTTGCCCCCCCGCCCTTAAACTAGCTTACATTTCACCTCTCTTCTATTTTTACTTAGTTCTGTTGAAGAGTCATTCGGACTCGAAACGTTAACTGTGTCCCTCTCCGCAGATGCTGCTAGACCTGCTGAGTTTTTCCAGGTATTTTTGTTTTTGTTTACCAGGATGTTGCCTGGGCTGGAGAGTTTTGGTTATGAGGAGAGATTGGATAGACCTGAGGTTATTTTCCCTGGAGCAGAGGAGATTGAGGGGGAACATGATTGATGTGTATAAAATTATGAGGGGCATAGATAGGGTGGACAGAAAGGAACTTTTCCCCTTAGTGGAAGGATCAATAACCAGGGGGCATAGATTTAAGGTAAGGGGCAGGAGGTTTAGAGGGGAGGTGAGGAAGAATTTTTTCACCCAGAGGGTGATGGGAATCTGGAACCCACTGCCTGAAAGGGTGGTAGAGGCAGAAACCTTCATAACATTTAAAAAGTATTTGGATGTGCACTTGCGATGACATGCCATACAAGGCTCTGGGCCTAGTGCTGGAAAATGGGACTAGGATAGTTAGGTACTTGTTTGACCAGTGCAGACTCGATGCGCCAAAGGGCCTTTTTCTGTGCTGTAGACCTCTATGACTCTATGGTCTTGATATCTGGGCTTTGAAAGTGGGTAGAATATGATAACAGAGCCTGTACTTGTCTGCCCCTGACATCCACAGGCATATACCTTTTAGCGAGGGTAACTAATAACAATCAGGAGTCGAACACCTCCTAATTTTCTTCACCTTATCCATTAAATATTCTCATTTGTACTTCCTGCCCTTTTAGAAGGACAAGGGCAGCAGATAGATGGGAATACCACCACCTGGAAGTTCCCGTCCAAGCCTCTCACCGTCCTGACTTGAAAATATATCACTGTTCCTTCACTGTTGCTAGGTCAAAATCCTGGAGCTCCCTCCCTAACAGCACAGTGGGTGTGCCTACACCACATGGACTGCAGCGGTTCAAGAAGGTAGCTCATCACCACCAAAGCAAGGGCAACTAGGGATGGACAATAAATGCTGGCCCAGCCAGTGAAGCCCACATCCCGTGAATGAATAATAAAAACAAACTCCGCCAACAAAAGCAAAATGCCGGGATGCTGGAAATCTGAAATAAAAGCAGCAAATGATGGGAACATTCAGTAGCTGATGAAGAATCTGCAGAGAAAAAAAGAGTTAATTGTTTAAGGTCCATGATCTGTAGACTGTGTGTCTCAGCGAAGATTCTTCAATCTGAATGGTTTAAGTGACTGTCACAAACAATTTTAATTGCCTGTCATCAAATATATTTGTATTTGGATGTGTGGATTTTCATACTCAGAGCAGCTGAGACAATTTAAATAACCCTTTTGTATTTTGAAAGAAAGATGATTAGATAATTTCTCTCTCTCTTTCCCCAGAGGTTAACAAAAACATGACATCTCACCCACACAACTAACCAAAACTAACATATACACACAAAAAAATTAGATACAGTTGAAGGTAAAGCAGTGAGTATAAAAATGGAATTTAACTCAGTCTTTATTTCAGTATAGGCCTGATGTTTCGTAGTCAAGTTGTTACTTTAGTTGAAATGAAGGTCTCAAAAATGTAGACATTTCTCAGTGGTTGTTCCTAGAGTTGATGTGCCCGGAGGTTGTTTCAACAGGCAGGCTTGAAGATGGGGACAGGTTAGAGGAGAAAAGGGGAGGCTTAGTTTTTCTTTCAAGATATTGTAGGTAGTTAATTTGCTGTTTAACTGGCTGCAACAATTGATGACTTTGCCTGTTGGATCCCCTCACCCTTCCAACCTCTCTTCCTGTCTCTCTCTCTTTGCCTGACAGAATTCTGTCTGCATCTCTGAAGATGTTTCTGAAAAGCAGTTTGAATTTTCTGCTATATCTTTAGCAGGGATCTAAGATGGCCACTGTATCATGTGACCTCACATCAGCATTGATCTTGGTCCCAAATATGGTTTGTGGTCATTTAATTAACAGTCTGTAATCTTCTCCAACACTCCAACAGAGGTTTTAGGTGGCTAAAGCCTTTAGATTTGACAATGCAGATTTGCATTTTTACAACGAAGGTGTTAATGGGGTTTTGTTTATCTCCTGACTAAAACCACAGTGAGTTAATGTAAGAAAAGGCATCTTTGTCCTCTTCTTCCTCTTGCAAGATAAGATGGTTTAATCCGCAAAACTGTCTGGTCACTCTGAGGACCCATCTTAAGTTCCAGTTTTTTTTTTGAATAGTAGTCTTTTAAAATATGTCTTTAATGATTTATAATACCTTCATGCAGGTACTGTGTCATGACAGTCTGTTGTTTGCCCTGTTTTCTCACACACCAAATGGATCTCAAATACCTGTAAACTGATTCTCAAAATGCTATAAAGAAAGCTGTGCAGCTGAAGCCTGATGAATGGCAAGCACCATTCCTTCACCACTGACTGCAAAGCTAGGGCCATTGTCAACAAAGTGTGATGGGATATATTTTTACTGTATGTGAATGTGCCAGTGATCAGGAAATGTGTGCTACGTGTAAGACTTCTAATATAGATAAGATATGAATTCAACCCTTTCCCAATGGCCTGGTGGATATAAGCACTATCCAATACTTTTACTGAAATGATTCATGCTAGGAATGTGTCAGGTTAAATTCTTGGACCTTGCCAATTTCAACAAGGCCAGCAAGTTGGGGTGTTGCAATTACCTGTAATTTTCAGAATGCCAGGCCTTTGAAAAGTGCCTGCTACTGATTGCCATCAGTGAGCACACCCAGCCGCCTCCTCCCCCCACCACCCCTACAATCAGCAAAGTGTGTGTATGCGTGGAGCATCAGGTTCAGCTTTGCTTCCTTGCAGTCCAATATCCTGCCTAGACTCAAACATGAAGAATAGCTGGTTGGACAGGAACTGTACCCTTGTAAACATTAGTACTTTCAGAAGAGATGGGGGCAATCACAATATGTGGAGAAGACAGAAAAAGTTGCTTCAGTTATCAGTTTGTTTTTACACATTAGAAGTGAGCTGTAAAATGCAGATTATTACAGTATGACCAGGAGAGGGAGCACTCCATTGAGAAATGTACCTATCTGGTGATCTGTGCGCTATATAGGGCTTCAGCTGAATGACAAAATACTTCTGCCGCATTTCAGCCTTGCACATTTTTAATGAGAACATGGAGAAAGAATTATCTCCCCAGAGCCTGTCCATCATCTACAAGGCACAAGTCAGGAATGTGATGGAATACTCCCCACTCACTTGGATGAGTGCAGCTCCCACAACACTCAAGAAGCTTGACGTCGTCCAGGACAAAGCAGTTCGCTTGACTGGCACCTGATCCACAAACGCTCACTACCTCCACCACCGACGCACAGTAGCAGCAGTGTGTACCATTTACAAGGTCAACTGCAGCAATTCACCAAGGCTCCTTAGACAGCACCTTCCAAACCCACAACCACTCCCATCTAGAAGGACAAGGGCAGCAGTTGGATGGGAACACCAGCACCTGGAAGGCCCCCTCCAAGTCACTCACCATCCTGACTTGGAAATGTATCACTGTTCCTTCACTGTCGCTGGATCAAAATCCTGGAACTCCCTCCCTAACAGCACTGTGGGTGTAACTACACCACATGGACTGCAGCGGTTCAAGGAGGCAGCTCACCACCACCTTCTCAAGGGCAACTAGGGATGGGCAATAAATGCTGGCCCAGCCAGTGATGCCCACATTCAGTGAATGAATAAAAAAAATTCTTACAATGTGTAAAGTCTGGAATTCACCGAATATTGGCTGTCATCCCATGAGCTCTCCATCCCGTGGGACTATTCACTACATTGCTATTTGGCAATCCCATAAGAGGATCACCAAACTCCCTTTGTCGCATTGCGTTACCCAGATGGTAGCAGACTTGAAATGAGGTCAGTGACCTTGTCATTCCACTTTGAAATGGGCCTATCTGTGGGTATTCAAAGTGTCCACCTGATTCAGGGAATTGGCTCCTTTCAATCTGAATATCTGAGTCCCCTGCCCTATAGCTACAGTTACTGGAACATAGGGCCACCTCAAAACCCAGGCAATCTGGCCCACGAAGTTCTCCGGCAACTTGGTCCTAATTTGTTCCTCGTGGTTTTTCTTTTTTGGGGTTTGTGAGAGCCAGGAAGATTGGGAAGGCTGCCTTTCGCACTGTAGCTTCAATGCTGGATACCGGATAAACCCGCAATTTATTAGGGCTGCATTGTTGGCAAATAGGCCAACTGCCCCACCAGCAAGAGGCCTGGCCCCCTTTGAATTTGGCAGGCAAGCTGCTGTCAGATTGAGGCCTCAAGATTGGGCCAAGGCAGTCGGCAACACATGTTAAGTTATTGAGTGTCAAAATCACAGAGGATGTGGGCTCCGGGATGACAGCTGCTCAGGTTAATTTTGTGCCACACTCCTGCTCCTCTAGTGACCCACAGAAATAATTTGATGCTTAAACTTTAGCCCAGGTCCCTTCGGTTCCATCACCAGTGTAACTTGGTAGGAGTGCATGTATCATGCAGCTCCTAACCGGTTATGACCTAAAATGGCAATTGGGATCCTATTTAAATCATGGGACCTAAATTTCCACACAAATTTCCATACTAAAATGGACTGAATCAGGCTGAACAACCATCAGTAGGCTGCTCTTAAAATGGAACAGTAAAGTCACCGACACAATTTTGAGGTGGTTACTGCCCTGGTAAGGTCAGAAGAAGGAAGTGAAAACCAACCCCTTTGTATTGTAAATGAATATGAACATCGAGTTAAACTTTATATCTGGCTCCCCAAAGCTCCCTGGTACCTACTGAAACATCCAATGAAGATCAAAAGCTCAGACTCCTTTGACACAGCTTGCCGATCAGTCACAGGTAGCTCACAACATTGGGAGCCCAACAAAAAGGAAGTAAAAGAAATACTGGTTACAGCAAAAAACAAAAATGTTTACCAAACACAAGCAGAGCATGCAGCTGCTCGAAAGTCATTTCTTATGCACATCCATAACTGTGTTGAACTCAATCATCAATTATCCCCATGATTACTTCCCCTCCTCCCTCCCTAATCTTCCTCATCAGCTTCTGATGGTAAATTCCACGGACAGTGGGATCCCTCCAGTATCTCATCCTAAAGGTTATTAGCATGGATCTAAACAGTGAGTGTTGGCTTGTTATTCCTTATGGCTCAATAATTGCCTTCGCACATGCAATTTTCAGAGTGGGTCTTTGGCGAGTGATCAGGAGTAGGAATCCAACTTGATTTTCCCATCCCTTCACCAATGTTTGAATATCCATCCCCTTCTGCTACCGTTACCCACATTAGATTGGGCATTAAACTCAGTGTCTTTTGATCTGCATAACTCACTTACAAGCCATCTTTTTCAACTGTGTAAGGAGACCTCACTCCAGACCATCTGGACCCCTCAAGTAGATTTCAGCCTATAACTCATTCCTTGGTATCCTGCATGATATATAGGAAACATCTCAAACTCCTCATATAAACCCACACCCTGGTAGCTATTATTATACAAATAAACTATCCTGGTCTCTGGATTAGATTCCAGCCTGTGACCCACACCCAGGTACCTACGATTCCACAATGACAACATTTGACCTTGAATACCTATTATTCTCTGTTCAATTGGTTTAGGTGGCTCTGAGTTAATAGGCTCAGCTACAGGAATTACAAGAAATT
Source organism: Carcharodon carcharias (assembly GCF_017639515.1). Lineage (NCBI taxonomy): Eukaryota > Metazoa > Chordata > Chondrichthyes > Lamniformes > Lamnidae > Carcharodon > Carcharodon carcharias. Next base: position 131,431,202 of record NC_054480.1, on the reverse strand, counting down.
TTAAGTTTTCATCTAAGCATAAGCGATTCCAGCACTGAGTTTCATGATTTAGCCATGATTTTAACAGTAAGGAATAGCATGAATATTGAATGGGCCTTTACTCACCTAATAAACATTTTTCAAGTCAAGATTAAGAGAGGGAACCCTTCAAATGTACTTACTGGTAAATTAGTGCATCCAACTAACTGAAGGCTAGAGGCAAAGATGACCAATTTGCGGCTATCTTGCGTTGCACTGACTATTGTATGTTCCTCCAAATCTGTTGAGAAAAAAACAAATAACTTCAAACCTGGACATTACCAGGGATGAGGGAGTTCAGTTATGAGGAGAGGTTGGGAAAGTTAGGTCTCTTCTCCTTTGGAACAGAGTATGTTAAGACATGACCTAATTTTCAAAATGATGAGAAGCTTTGAAAGAACAGAAAGAGAAAAACTACTCCCCCCTGGTGAGTGGGTCAATAACCAGACAGCACAGATTTGAAACAATTGACAAAGAGCTAGTCAAGAGGTGAGGAGAAATGTTTTCACTCAGATATGTGTCGATCTGGAACATTCGACCTGAAGAGATGGTGGAAGCTGATTCCATAAATAATTTTAAAAGGGAGTTGAGGATGAGGAACTTGCAGGATTACAGACAAAACATGAGGGCATGAGTCTAAACACAGCTACTCTTTCAAAAAGCTAGCAAAGGCACACGGGCCAAATGGCCACTTTCTGGGCTGTAAGCTTCCACAATTTTATGATGCCAGGAATTAATTGAATTTACACAAAACAGCTCCAGGTTTGAAGTTGATTCTACAGAGTTGGAGAAGCATACAGTTCGTGCAACGCAAGATGGCTGGACATCAGCCATCTATGCCTCTAGTCTTCAGTTGGATGCATTAATTTACCAGTAAATTCACAGCTTTAGAAAGACAGGTTTAAAGAATTAAGATTGCAGGGATCAGAGTTACTCCAACACAGCCTTCGCATATGATACAGATAAGCCGCAGAATGAGATATCCGGTTCCAATTCCTGCTAATCTGAACGGATTTATCAGTAACTCAAAGTATATGCATCACAATTTTCTCAAAGACCTCAGTCTTTACCTGGAAGCACTTAAAAATTGAAACCAGGGAGGCTCCATCCTCAGTTACCATCTATCATAATGATAGCCTGATGTACCACAAATGTCTTTTACAAGTGAAGGTAATCATAGTAATAAGTTTAAAGAAGTGATATTTTGAATCAGCCATCAGCACTGAGACTGAAATAAAGGTTTATATCTATATGTTGAAATAATGCCCTTGATGACCCTAAGAAGTCACAAAGCACTTTACAGCCAATGAAGTATTTTTTGAACTGTTGTCACTGTTGTAATGTAGACTAGGAAGGTCATGCATAAGGAAGGTGAAAATAATTTATTTCTGGATAATAATGAGTGAGCCTGTGGACTCCTGGGGGTCTGGGAGGATTAATTGCCAGAGCACTCCTGAATTAACTACAGGTTTGCCTCATGTAGGAAGTGGGGAAATGTTTGACTATACACAGGGACAAAATCAACTGAATGATAGAAGTGAGAAAGAATCAGTTTGAAGACCTTTTCACATTGCTGTATGCAAAAACATAAACCTTTAACCCCTTCCCCACTAGAGCAACCACCAGGACCTTGCTGATAAGTTATTTCTTTCCCTTCTTCAGCTCTAATTTTCTTCTTTCCTTCTTTCATTTGAGTCAGAGGTTGTGGCTTCAAGTCACCAAGTCCCATTCCAGCATCTTTCACAACCCCAGGACATTGTGAAACACGTTATAGCCAATGAAGTACTTCTGAACGGTAGTAATTGTTGTAATGTAGGAAATGCAGGAGCTAATTTGCATACAGCAAGCTCCCACAAACACAACGTGAAAATTAACCAGTTAATCTGTTTTTTTGCTGATGTTGGTTGAGGGATAAATACTGGCCAGGACATCAGTGAGAAATTCCTGTTCTTCTTCAAAGGAACATCCATCTTGGAGACCAGATGGGACCTCCATTTAGCAACATTGCCTCAATAATGCACTAGGAGTGTCAGTCTAGTTTTTTGTGCTCAAGTCTCTGGAGGAGCTACTTGAACCCTTCTGACTCTAAGGCAAGAGTACTATCCACTGAACCACCATTTACAATAGCCAACAGCTATGGCATTGTCAGACCAGGCACTGATATAGTTCAGCAAGCATAAAAGTGAATGGGTGAACAGGACTTGACACGAGTTACAAAACAGGTACCAGATAAGCTCAAGTTTATGAAGGGTGGTAGATGGGTGGATCTGATGAATCCCAAAGATCCAAGATATCTACTGGTAAGATTAATTTCCTCTTCCTGCAAATCCCACTAAACCAAAGCTGCCGTGAAACCCCCTATATTGGCAGCATGGTCTGTAAGCTATTTGAACTCAGCCAAGGGGCGAGGGACTTGTAAAAAAGGGCGAGGATTTTGAATGCTTCATTTCAAAGGCCAATCCTCACTAACTAACATCAATTAATATTGGGAGTAACTTGTTTGAAAAAGTGCAAGTGCATTCATTAAAGCATTTAGCAGAATTATATTACAGGGCTTCATAAAACTAGCAAACGCTGGCTAACGAAAGGTACACTGTCATCTCAGGGACCATAACAAGCAAGTTAGAAAAGACTAACTAAAGTAATTCAAAGGTTAAAATGCCATCCAGTGGCGTTCCTTTTTGTTGAGGTTTTTTTGTTATCTTCTTTAATCCTGTAGAAAACATTAAATTCCTCCCTACAACCGTGTTTCAGTGACAGCTGCTCCATTCAGAGATCAACTCCCTTCATTTTGCTCTCTTGTCTCTGTGCAAATGCCAACTCAAATTGGATGAAGGGGAGCTTAATTTCTAGCTGCTAAGGCACTGCTCCAGTCACGCAATACACCTACGGGGAATTTATGTACTTAAAAGGGCTTGCTGGCTGTAAAAACACAATAAAAACCTTCTTTGAATGACTCACTGGAACGGAAGGCTGCAATGCTGAAAGAGAAAAATTGAACTGTTTATAATGATATAAATGGATGAATAATGGATGGATGATGTTGGATAATCTGACTTAATGGAACCTGGCTTTAATTATTTCCACATTTTGTCTTGTGTATGAAGAGAAAATCATTCAGTGGAAGACAATAAAAACAGAACCTTATTTCAAATATTGTTTCTGCGGAGGTTTCTGCTCTTTCACAGGCTCCAGTTCAGCTTTGTGTGGAAATGTTTCCCCACATGCTTTTGTTTTCTCCTCCCACTCCTCCCATGAAGCCAATGACCATTGGCAGGGTTTGAATTCACCCAGTACTTAGCCCAAGTGGTCGCTCTTCATGCATGAGCCTCCATTGGAACGGCTGGCAGCCTATTCAAGCTTGAGAGAGATCCTGAGCTGGATCCAGTTATCTCCACACAGAAGGCATTAGGAAGATTGAAGAAAAGATTCACGAGAATGGTTCCAGGGGTGATGAACTTCAGCTTCATAGATAGATTGGAGAAGTTAGCTCCATTTTCCTTGGAGAAGGTTGAGTGGAGATTTGATAGAGATATTCAAAATCATGAGGGGTCTGGACAGAGCAAATGCAAGTGTTTAAGATCTGGAATGCACTGCCTGAGAGTGTGGTGGAGGTAGTTCAATTGAGTCATTTGAGTGGTAATTGGATTATTATCTGAAAAGGAAGAATGTGCACAGTTACAGAGAGAAGGCGGGGAGTGTCACTAGATGCAATGTTCTTTCGGAGACCTGGAGGGAACACAACGGGCCGAACGGCCTCCTTGTGCGCCATAACAATTCTGGATCAGGCTGATTTAGCTGATTTTATCCCACCCTATTCCAAGAGTATTGAGGACAATAGTTGTAAATCTATTGATGCCATACCACCAAGAACAGGAGCTACAAACACCCTTCTGGGAATGGGATGTACAGCTGCCTTTATACCACCAGGAATTGGACATAGAACCATCCATATCACACTGGGATTTTATTCCCACTTTCATGGCACCTGGATCCTTGTACACTCCATCCTTATATTAGCTGGGAAATGCATGTACCTGTCATGAAGAGATATTAATGTATATAATGTTATTGGAAATTGTTTTTTTTAAATAGAGGTTTAGTCTGTGTTTGTGTTAATTGGATTAGAGCAGCTAGTCTAGGTACTTTGATGCATAGAAGTTTTGAGATGTAAACAATAAGGTAAAGAGTACATTTGTATTTTGTTGAATAAACCATTCAAAGGCTGGAGAGGTGAAATCTTCCACCTAACTAGGAGACACCAAGCAATATGTTTATGTTACTAATAAAATTGGTATTATGAAAGGGGTTTTATTGTTAGAAGAGGTGGAATTCAAATGGCCTGGTGATACAATGAGAATTTACATTCAAAGGGAAAAGCTGGGTATAATAGAAGGGAGTTTGTGTGTGCAGGGGGTCAGAGGCATGTAATATCTAAGCAGCTGTAAGCCTACAACTGTCTGCAAAGGAACCAGATTGAAAGGAACCTCATTTTGAATTCATAAGGTGAAAATGCTTTGCCTGGTGTCTGTTTAATTCTATTGGTTATTATTGCCTTAGTGGAGATTAATTTGGGAATTTTTTTAAAGTTATGATAGCAGTAATTTATAGACATGTTTAATATCTTGTTGTAAATTAATAAATGTTTCATTTAGTTTGATATAAACACATCTGGAGGCTAGGTGGGTTCATTTCTGAATTCAGAGGTGCACACCAAAGATACCAATTGAAAATATAGGTTATGACAGTTGTTTAAAGTTTCCCTCTGGGATTTTAGATAACAGTCTTTACCAACTGCTGTATCATAACAGTGCCCCATTCTTATACCATCTGGAAGGGATGCACAACTACCCTTATCTTTCTGGGAATGGGATCTACACCTGCCTCTATACTGTACCACTGAGAATTGGATCCACACTTGTCCTTATTCTACTTAGTGATATCGAAGATGCTTTAGAAAGTGTGAGTCCATTCTTCACCTTGGGTTCGTATGTAGGTAGTTTAGCACTATCAAATATGCCACATCACAAACCATTTCAGCTCTTTTTCTAATTAGCTGATGAATAAAGTTGTTAGTGTGGTTAATCATCAGAATACAATGATTTAGATCTACTGGTGCTTCTCTGCTATTTGATGTCTTTTTTCCAGGGGATGGGGGATGCCCAAACTGCAGCTAATAAGTCAAATGCAGGGTCCAAGCTCCAGCAACTCAGCAGCTTACCCCACAAAGCAAGACACCAACTTCAAAGTTCAGGCAATTTACGGCAACAACTTACATTTATGTAGCGCTTATAATGCAGTAAACTGTCCCAAGATGCTTCAAAAGACAAACATTAGAACTGAGCAGCGAAGGGAATATTAGAACAGGGAGAGGTGGGTTTCAGGAGCATCTGAAAGGAGGAGAGTGTGAATTGGAGAGGTTTAGGGAAGGAATTTGAAAGCTAAGGGCCGAGGCAGCTGAAGGCTTGGCCACCAGTGATGGGGTGAATTAAATCAGGAACGAACAAGAGGCCATATTTTTAATTCTATTTTTTTGTCCTGCTTGAATATTTGTGATTTAGGAGAGCTGGTTTTGTAGTGCCGTTGCTCCAGTTATGAATTATTTCTTGATAGAAAAGCAAAGGATGATAATAAATACAACTTGGAACATTTGCACATTAATAGGAATATGGATTTAACCTTTATTCGTAGCTCCGGAGGCTCAATGATATGTGGCCTTTGAAGGCAAGCTGGTTTTCCTTTGGTAAGTTGTTGGTCTCAATTTACGTGTTTTATTTGATTGTTGTTTTTTCAGTTGTCCCGCTCCTCTCAGAAGAACTTCAAAAATGGGCCATTTGGCCCTTTGAGCACATTCTGTCATGTGGTTGACTTTTAAATGCCCTCTGAACAAGAGCAATTAGGGATGGGCAATAAATGCTGGCCTAGCCAGTGATGTCCACATCCCATGAACAAATTAAAAAAAAATAACATCAAAGCTAATCTACCTTTGCGACACCTCCCTGCACTATCCCAAACTTCCTTGATTCTCCTCGTATCTAACTTATTAAGCTGCTTTTCACAGGGCAAGTGCTTAAAGGACACCTCAGCTAAGCAAAGACAACAAGTGTCAACAAGCTGCTCAATTATGAGGTGGAAAGAATGAGCATCACAGTTAAGCCTGATCCTGTCCTTATCAGCTGCACACTTTCCAGTAAGGGGTCAGGAGTGGGGTAGGGGTGATTGGCTAGTGATCAGTAGTTAGGAAGCCAACGTGATATCCAGGATATGACAAAAGGACAGGACAGTAGAAATGATCAATCAAGATCTGACTGAATGACGGGGCATGTTCAAGGGGACATATGACCTACTCCTGTCCCCATTTCTCATGATATTTCCCTTCTCAGACTCAATGGTCCTGAGGACAATTGTAGTACCTTTTTTACCCAACCCAAGAATCAAAGCTCTGTAGGCGAGTTGGTTTTATCTGTTAGACCACCCAAGCAGCCCAGGGTTACTTTCATTGTAAATTATACTTCCTATTAATTACAGAAGCATTTGAAAAGGAAATGAAGAACCTGCTCTTATGCAGCATCCTTCTTGGCCTAAGGACATCCAAACTGCTTTCCAGACAATTCTGTACTTGTGAAGTGCTGTAGTATAGGAAACCGCAGCAGTCAATGTGGCCTCAGTCTAACGCCATACCCAATAGACAGCATCTCCAACAGTGCACCACTACCTGAATACTGCATTGAAGTGTCAGCCTAGATTTTTGTGGTCAAGTCTCTGGGATTTGAACCCACCTCCATTTAATTCAGAATAAAGATGCTACCCGCTAAGCCACAGCAGACAATTCTGTAATATTACTTTATACCGTCAGTGACAGATCTGCATTCAGATTCGGCAGCAAGGCGTAATAGCATGTTCATGTGCACTGCCTCTTTGAATCTGCAAATACAATTTTCAAGAAATGCAGTTAAAACCAAAACTGTGTTTGTGGTTTTGTGGATGTGGTCACTAACTTTCAGTTATGGCAGGTCTACTCTTGGCCGGTGCTCAGTCCCATTCATTACCAAACTCAAAATGTCAAAATGATGGGAGCCAGTCGTAATGCCCGCCCAGTGGGTCCAAACACCATGGAAAACAGCCTCCTCTCAAGGAGCATCTGAAGCCATAGATATCCATTTGTATACAGGTTTAGCTCCAAAGACATGTTTGTCATTAGACCTAACTCTATTACAATGTTGAGTATAATACTTACATTTGGACAGCATCTTCTCATATCCTAAGGAACTCCTACATAGCATTTTTATAGCCAAGTAAGCACTATTGAAGTTTAGTCACTTTTGCAATTTGGGGAATGAAGCAGCCAGTTTGAGCACAACAAAATCCCACAAACAACAATAGATAGTAACTAGATGATCTGTTTTAATAGCATTGCTTGAGGGATTAATATTGGCTATGTCAAAGACATTTAGGATTGTTCCTACCTTATGGAATGCTGACTGTATCCTCACAATCTCATGGATACTATCCATTATTGGCAATTATTAAACAGCTGCTCCTCAATGAGGTCCCATTTGTGGAGTCATTATCTGCTTTTTACTGCTTGGAACCAATCATGTCAGTTTTGAAACTCAGTACCAGCTGAATACATCGTACCACCCACAAGGAACTGAGAGGAGATGCTGAAGGCAACAATGAAAAAGAACCAGATTGACATCAGTAGGGATGAAATCATTAATTCAAAGAACACCTCAGTAATTACGTAACTTGAGCCGTGTGCATTAATACAGTCTGACTGTACTTAACGTGATTGTACCTTTGCGGATCCAAACTGCAAACTCGCCCTTCCCCTGAATCAATCTCTTGTAGAATTGCCTTTTAATTTTCCTACTTTTGATTATTATGATGTTTGATGGTTCCACCCTTGAAATAGCCTGAACCAGCAACATTAGCACAAGCCTACACTTTGTGAAACATTCTATGTCTCCCTCAATGCTCTGTGTAGGATGCAATTCTCAATCAGCAACCTAAGGTAAGAGATGAGAATTGTTCATTTGGACAGGATTGAGTTGTTGCATTTTCATTAGTACCATTGTGACTGGGATTTCTGTAAAGTGTAATGACATACACAGTCTTTGTCCAGCATCCCACTTAAAAGGTCCAGTAGCACAATTATAGATTCTTTGATTCTAAACTTGAGTGGTTCATGGAGGTAACATTTTGATTATATAACACTAAAGTCAGAATTTGCATCTCCATAGCAGTCTTTCACATCCTCAGGGTGTTCCAAAGTCCGTCACAGCCATTCAATTACTTATGAACTGCAATTGCTGGGATTCTGCAGGCAAAGGCAGTAGCCAAATTATGCACAGCAAGATCCCAAATATAGCATTCAGGTTCATTGAACTCACCAAGCATAGAAGCAGAGAGTGGAACTGTGACCCACTGAGGTTCAGCACATTGGCAAAGAGATTATGAGTGGAGGAAATATAAGAATTGGACTGATTCTTAGTTACAAGGACGCTAGCAGGTAGGAGCTAGGTGCAGGAACAAGACAAAACTTATCTCGACAACACAATTAGCTAGCTGAGCTGGATGTATTTCTTTTCTCCAATTGTGAAATAAATATCAACAAGAGGGCTCTATTCACCCCCATCCTTAGCTCCTTTTTTTGTTTATTCATTGATGGCATGTGGGTATAGATGGCAAAGCCAGTTATTGCCCATCAATTAAGAACAAACCTACAGTGATCCACCATAATATCCACTTGTCCCTTAAATAGCCCTACACCATGGGGAAGTCCACCCCATGCGTTAATCATTCTTTGTGAGCCATTTCCAGTTTGTGTCTGCCCATTTATAGCCTGTAAACTGGGAGGAGAATTATTCCTGCTTTCTTCCTCTGGTAGAAACATTCTAGATTATTGGGCATTGGTTGCCAATCCCCACTTTGAATCTATGCCCTCTTGCCCTATTTACAGGAGTTAATGTTGCAGACTTACATTTGCTTTTTTTAATTGAGAGAGTGCCCATCAAACTAACTCTTTGGGGTAGGAAATATTTTTGGAGGGGATATTGACTCAAACTAGGCAGTATTATGTTGCCTACCTGCTAGACACCATCACACTCTTCACCAGTTCCATTGATTTCAATATAACCAATGTCACGCTATACCATTGACCAGAAACTAAACTAGCCATGTAAATACTGTGGCTACAAGAGCAGGTCAGAGGCTAGGAATCCTGCAGTGAGTAACTCACCACCTGACTCCCCAAAGCCTGTCCACCATCTACAAGGCACAAGTCAGGAATGTGATGGAATACTCTCCACTTGCCTGGATGAGTGCAGCTCCAACAAGACTCAAGAAACTTGACACCATCCAGGACAAAGCAGCCCACTTAATTGGCACCCCATCCACAAATGTTCAATCTGTCCATCACCAATGCACAGTGGCAGCAGTGTGTACCATCTACAAGATGCACTGCAGGAATTCACCAAGGCTCTTTAGACAGCACCTTGCAAAACCATGACTGCTACCATCTAGAAGGATAAGGGCAGCAAATGCATGGGAACATCACCAGCTGGAAGTTCCCCTCCAAGCCACACCCCACCCTGACTTGGAACTATACTGCTGTTCTTTCACTGTCGCTGGATCAAAATCCTGGAACTCCCTCCCTAACAGCAACGTGGGTGAACCTACACCACCTGGACTGCAGCAGTTCAAGAAGGTAGTTCACCACCACCTTCTCAAAGGCAATTAGGGATGGGCAATAAATGCTGGCTTAGCCAGCGACACCCATATCCCATGAATGAATAAAAAACCCGTCAACTGGATGGCTTTAGTTGAACCATTTATTGTTCAAATATTAAATATGTAAATTATCATAAATTGTCAAAGCATGTGTAGCCTTCGGCAAACTTCGAACATCTGTCTTGGAACAAAGAGCACTAAGCCTGCCTAACTGAAAGTATATAGAGCAATAGTTCTGCCCAATCTGTTCTATACATGCAAGACTTGGATGTATACCAGCGTCATGCCCCAAGCACTTTCACTTGAGCTGCCTTCAGAAGCTTCTTTTGATCAGACAGCAGGACAATATAGCAGACACTGCAGTGCTCACCCGAGCTGGCATGCTAAGCATCCACACCATATTGAGACAATCACAACTAAGTTGGGCTGGTCATGTAACCAGAATGCCTGACACTCACTTATTAAAGCAAATCTTCTATGGAGAGCATGAGTCTGTGGTGCTCTCTCGTAGTGGTCAAAGGAAATGCTGCAAGGACACTCTGGAGGCTTCTCTTAGGAGTTTTGACATCGACTTCAACTCCTGGCTGAAGCTCACCCAGGATCACTGCACCTGGCACAACCAAATAAAACACAGTGCAGCCTCCTTCACAAGTAAGCATGAATCAGAGGCAGAGAGAGAATGCAAGGAGAGGAAATTCTGAGCCAGCAACACGTCCAAAATTCCATCATCTGCGATATCCTGTTCTATTTACAGCAGTATCTTCCACTGGAGATTAGCCTTAGCAGTCACCTACGTGCCCACTGGAAACTTGCCAAATACCCCAGATGATGAAAATGGTCACCTTCACCTCGGAGGATGAGCTAAATATGTAAATTAACATTACTATTTACATTAATTTTCTTTCCTCTTTTCATTGCTCCCTGTACCTCCACTTAGATATATTTTTACACATGTTTGGCACCAAGAACTTCTTTGTGATTGTGAAATTTGGAGAGGTTGATTTAATTCCTGGGTCCTTTGCTACTACTGAGCCAGCAGCCAGTATAGGATCTCAGGAAATCATGGGACTCATACAGCACAGAAGGAGCCCAACTTTAAAGCAGGTGATAGGGTAATTAGTCCTAAACAGGAGAGTTCCATGAGATCACGTGTGTTAATGTCATGTCAATTACATTCTCAAGGTTGTTGTGGTGCCTTCTAAGAATTGACCACAGGAGACTCAGATACCGGTTAACGATCATTTTATTCAAACGAACGCAGTGAGAATCTGCTTTAGACTGGCTAAAACAGAACTCTACCGATTACAGGAAAAGCATCTATTTTATGCACAACTAGTCATGTACACATTGTGTTATTCAAATTCCAGTCTTGTCAGTACATAATCAAACAATAAGCAGATGTCTCCATTCCAAGATATGTACCTTTTCCTTACCCAAGCAGCACCTCTTCATCTCATCCTAGCCTGGCTTCGTCCCTGGCACTGTTTGTCTTTACCTTAGCTGCTTATCCTCATCCCTCCCTTCTGTCACCTATCCAGTTAATCCCTTGTGCTCCCAAAGGTCTTTCTGGAGAGCTCTGCTAATGTCGGCCATATGGTGTACAAGGTTCGCCTGGAAAGTACAGCTGACCTTTGGTTTTACAAATATAAAATCCCTGTTTGACTACGAGTCCCTTTTTAACCCTTACAAGGTTAAGAGAAACAGGTGATGGGTTTTAATTGTCTTTGAGCAGAATAGGGGATAGCTGGAACACTGGGTTGAGTGGGTGGATGCTGTGAGGCTGAACCAAGTAACTCTCAATAAAGAAAAGCTTTGTGTCTTAGTTTTGGCTTCACAAACCAGCTTGTATCTTGTTAACAACATGAGGGCACATGCTAAACCTATAGGATACAATTCACCCAAGGGGATCTTATTGTTATTCTCCCAAGTTGCACAATGCCGCTCTTTAACATTTTTGCCATGGTTTATTGCAAAACCTTGGCTCATGTTTTTTTTTATTCATTCATGGGATGTGGACTTCGCTGCCTAGGCCAGCATTTATTGCCCACCCCTAATTGCCTAGAGAAGGTGGTGGTGAGCTGCCTTCTTGAACCACTGCAGTCCACGTGGTGTAGGTACACCCACAGTGCTGTTAAGAAGGGAGTTCCAGGATTTTGACCCAGCAACAGTGAAGGAATGGCGATATATTTCCAAGTCAGGATGGTGAAACTTCCAGGTGGTGGTGTTCCCGCCTATCTGCTGCCCTTGTCCTTCTATGTGGTAGTGGTCGTGGGTTTGGAGATGCTGTCTAAGGATCCTTGGTGAATTCCTGCAGTGCAGCTTGTAGTCGGTACACACTGCTGCTACTGTGCATCGGTGGTGGAGGGAGTGAATGTTTGTGGATGTGATGCCAATCAAGCGGACTGCTTTGTCCTGAATAGTGTCTCACTTCTTAAGCATTGTAGGAGCTGCACTCATCCAGGCAAGTGGGAAGTATTCCATCACACTCCTGAATTGTGCCTTGTAGATGGTGGACAGGCTTTGGGGAGTCAGAGGCGAGTTATTCGTCGCATGATTCCTAGCCTCTGACCTGCTCTTGTATCCACAGCATTTATATGACTAGTCTAGTTCAGTTTCTGGTCAATGGTAACTCCCCAGGATGCTGATAGTGGGGGATTCAGTGATGGTAATGCCATTGAACATCAAGGGGTGATGCTTGGATTCCATATTGTTGAAGATGGTCATTGCCTGACGCTTGTGTGGTGTGAATGTTACTTGCCACTTGTCAGTCCAAGCCTGGATATTGTCCAGGTCTTGCTGCATTTGCACATGGACTGCTTCAGCATCTGAGGAGTTGCGAATGGTGCTGAACATTGTGCAATCATCAGCGGACATCCCCACTTCTGACCTTATGATGGAAGAAAGGTCATTGATGAAGCAGCTAAAGATGGCTGGGCCTAGGACACAACCCTGAGGAACTCCTGCAGTGATGTCTGGAGCTGAGATGATTGACCTCCAACAAGCACAACCATCTTCGTTTGTGCTAGGTATGACTCCAACCAACGGAGAGTTTTCCCCCTGATCCCCATTGACTCCAGTTTTGCTAGGGCTCCTTGATGCCACACTCGGTTAAATGCTAGCTTGAAGTCAAGAACAGTCATTCTCACCTCACCTCAGGAGTTCAGCTGTTTTGTCCATGTTTGAACGAGGGCTGTAATGAGGTCAGGAGCTGAGTGGCCCTGATGGAACCCAAACTGGACATCAGTGAGCAGGTTATTGCTAAACAAGTGCCACTTGATAGCACTGTTGATGACCCCTTCCATTACTTTACTGATGATTGAGAGTAGACTGATGGGGCAGTAATTAGCCGGGTTGGATTTGTCCTGCTTTTTGTGTACAGGACATACCTGGGCAATTTTCCACATAGCTGGGTAGATGCCAGTGTTGTAGCTATACTGGAACAGCTTGGCTAGGGGCACGGCAAGTTCTGGAGCACAGGTCTTCAGTACTATTGCTGGAATGTTGTCAGGACCCATAACCTTTGCAGTATCCAGTGCCTTCAGCTGTTTCTTGATATCAGGTGGAGTGAATCGAATTGGCTGAAGACTGGCATTGTGATGCTGGGGACCTCCGGAGGAGGCCAAGATGGATCATCCACTCGGCACATCTGGCTGAAGATTGTTGCGAATACTTCATCCTTATCTTTTGCACTGCTGTGCTGGGCTCCTCCATCATTGAGGATGGGGATATTTGTGCAGCCACCTCCTCCAATGAGTTGTTTAATTGTCCATCACCATTCACAACTGGATGTAGCAGGACTGCAGAGCTTAGATTTGATCCGTTGGTTGTGGGATCGCTTAGCTCTGTCTATCACTTGCTGCTTATGCTGTTTGGCATGCATGTAGTCCTGTTTTATAGCTTCACCAGGTTGACAACTCATTTTTAGGTGTTCCTGGTGCAGCTCCTCATTCATTCAACCAGGGTTGATCCCCTGGCTTGATGGTAATTGTAGAGTGTGGGATATGCCGGGCCATGAAGTTACAGATTGTGTTCGAGTTCAATTCTGCTGTTGCTGATGGCCCACAGTGCCTCATGGATGCCCAGTCTTGAGTTGTTAGATCTGTTCGAAATCCATCCTATTTAGCACAGTGGTAGTGCCACACAGCACAATGGAGGGTATCCTCAATGTGAAGGCAGGACTTCATCTCCACAATGACTGTGCGGTTGTCACTCCTACCAATAGTGTCATGGACAGATGCATCTGTGGTAGGCAGGTTGGTGAGGGTGAGGTCAAGTATGTTTTTCCCTCTTGTTGGTTCCCTCACCACCTGCCGCAGACCCAGTCTAGCAGCTTTGTCATTTAGGACTCAGCCAGCTCAGTCAGTAGTGGTGCTACCAAACCACTCCTGGTGATGGACATTGAAGTCACCCACCCAGAGAGCATTCTGCACCCTTGCCACCCTCAGTGCTTCCTCCAAGTGATGTCCAACATGGAGGAGCACTGATTCATCAGCTGAGTGATATGTGGTAATCAGCAGGAGGTTTCCTTGCCTATGTTTGGCCTGATGCCATAAGACTTCATGGGATCCGGAGTCAATGTTGAGGACCCCCAGGGCAACTCCCTCCCAACTGTATATCATTGTGTTGTCACCCCTGCTGGGTCTGTCCTGCCAGTAGGACAGGACATACCCAGGGATGGGGATGGTGGAGTCTGGGCCATGTAAGAGATGATTCTGTCTGATGTTGCCTGACTACACTGTGAGACAGCTCTCCCAATTTTTGCACTAGCTCCCAAAAGTCCATAGGAAGGACTGTGCAGGGTTGACAGGGCTGCGATTGTTTCCAGTGCCTAGGTTGATCTGTCTGGTTTCATTCCTTTTTTGAGTCTTTGTTTACTAGCTCATTTCAGTGGGTCAGTCATATGTAGGCCAGACCAGGTAAGGATTACAGATTTCTTTCATTAGTGAACCAGAGGGGTATTACAAAAATCAACAATGGTTTCATGGTCACCATTGAACTTTTAATTCCAGATCTATCTGCCATGGTGGGATTTGAACCCAGGTCCCCAGAATATTATCCTGGGTCTTTTGGTTATTAGTCCAATAACAATATCACTGCACCATCACCTCCTCCCTCATGTGTGTGATGCTTAATGATATTTCAAACATGCATTGAGGTATTTGTTACAAATTTAGGGGTGTGGCACTAGTTCACTTATATGTCCCAATATCTCAATGAGGAGTACTGCAATTAGCCTCCGTGACCCCCAGGTTATGGAGCTTGTAAAAACCAAATCAGCCAAGATTCATTATCCAGTGACCCCACAACTGGAAAAATAATGCCTGCATGTTGTCAGGAACAGAATTAGAGTCAGCTGCGATGCCCTCCACAGTCAAACAATAGACTCGCATGATGGCCACCTGAGTGAGGCGCTAGACTGTGGCAGCATGCCTGAGATCACACCACAGTATGAATCAGTGACTTCAGTAAAAATTTAATACATTTAAGGTGGGATAGGCAGATTTTTGGTGCCTCAGGGAATTAAGGGATATGGGGAGCAGGCGGGAAAGTGGAGCTGATGCCCAAGATCAGCCATGGTCGTATTGAATTGGCTGGGGGTGGGTGGGGGGGTGGGCAGGCTCAATGGGCCATATAATCCACTCCTGCTCCTATTTCTTATGTTCGTGTAAAGAGATAGGGAAAAAATTCATAAAGGGTTCTGGGAGGCCCCTCTTGCATAGAATGTACATTCAGGACAGGGCTCAATGGATTTTGGTTTGCTTTTAAATGTTGCCTCAAGTATAAGACCAAAACTAACCAGAGTGGGAAGTATATGTATGGGCCTAACGTGACAAGTGAGTTCTGATAATGAACGACAGCTAACCTCCTACCAACAGCTCTTGATCTGAAAGGCACCATGAATGGATTCATTTAGAAAGGCAGACTTTGAGTAGGAAATTTGGGTCATTAGTTCCAGATTACTAATGGCATGTACAGATTGCTCTGTGTGTGCATATGTCAATTGCTGATGCCCTTTCTGAAGGAAATTACAATAGGTTAGTGTCTCAATTCTGCTGCTGAATTAGGAATGTGAATTTATTGCTCAGTGCTATGAGACGATGAATTCACATGCTTGTTGTTTCTCTTCGTCTGGGAGTAAGAGCAAAGGTAAGTTAATCATCCCAAAAAAAAATCTCGTTGGGAGGGTTTTGCAAAGAAGGAGATTGCAAAATTTAGAAGAACGATAAATTGTTCAGCCGAACAAATCAACCACCCGCACAGATCTCTGGCAGGCAGCTTTTGCATGGATTCCACCACACCTATTTAACCCCCATGAGGAAACGATTCGACAAAGTTTCTCCCTGAAACTCTTCCTCGAAGGTAAATGAGACAAAACTCTTATGTGCTGTGCTATGCTGTGATTCTGTGATATTTCAATGATCATGTGTGGAGAGAGTAAACAGGTTTGACAATTCAGGTGCGACTGCTTCATCGGGGCAGACAGCTTTTCTAGCCTTCTTCCAGACGCTGGCTGACCTGCTGAGTTTTACTGGAATTTTTTCGCTTTTGTGTCAGAATTCCAGAACCCGCAGTTTGTTTGTTATTTTTTCATTCAGAGCCTTAGTTTCACATCTTACCCAAAACATGGCATATTGTCTTTACATCTAATTCTGGCCTCTTAAGCAACTCTGACTTTATTTGTTCCGCTACTGGTGGCTATGCCATCGGCTACATAGGGCTTCAAGCTCTGGAATTCCCTCTCTGCATCTCTCTGCCACTCCACCTCACTTTCCTCCTTTAAGACACTCCTTAAAACTTACCTATTTGACCAAGCTTTTGGTCACCTGAGCTAATATCTCCTTATGTGGCTCAGTGTCATTTTTTGTTTTATAATGCTCCTTTGAAGCACCTTAGGGCAATTTATTTTATTTGCAGCAGAAAAGAGCAAGAAAGCCCAATAATATAAAAATGCCTAGGCAGGGCCACCAGTGGTGGGGCAATTAAAATCATGGAAAAGTGTCTGTTAGGAACACTTTCCAATCTTCTAAGGGAAGAGGGTGGATGCAGTAAAGCTTTAAACAAGATAAAGCTCCGTTAAAACCCTCTTGGAAAGGATGATGGTAGATAGAAGAAAGAGGGATTTAGATTGTTTTCAAGCTGAACACAAAGCGATGAAAGGGCAGGAGGGAACCTGACCACATGACTCACTTGGTAAGCACAATGTCTGGTCTGCAATAGTATCATGAAAACCAGGTTGGTCCAAGGTTTGATCCACAACCTGTACTCAGTTAGCTGATCTTGCTCCAGGGTAACAATACAGGTGCTTTAATTATCCTCAGCTTCAGGAAGGGAGGAATACTGACTGTGATTCCTGCACTTAATTACTGTGCAGTAACCCAAACCCCTCTTCCCGCCCTTGCCCAGGCATATTGGAATGTTGAATGTGAGTGAGACCAGGGATCGGCTGTGATCCCCATGGAACATGGGAAATAGAAGCAGAGGAAGGCCATTTGGCCCCTCGAGCCTGCTCTGCCATTCAATGAGATCATGGCTAATCTTCTACCTCAACACCATTTTCATTTTCAGATGGCACTTATTCAGCAACATGAGTCAGCAAAATGAAATAAAAACACAAGAATTGAGCTTCGTTGTGTTGAAAGCTTTACTGCATCCACCCAGCTCCCTTAGAAGGTTGTAAGGTATACCTAACAGCTGTAGAGAGATGGTGGCAGAGTGGTAATGTCACTAGACTGGTAATCTAGAGACTCAAGCTATACCTGGGGATGTGGGTTCAAATCCTACCATAGTAGCTAGTAGAAGGAATTTAAATAGCTAATTAAAAATCTGAAATATAGAAGTTAGTATTAGTCATGGTGGCCATAAAACTATTATTGACTGTTTTTTTAGAAACCACTTAGTTAACTAATGCTCTTTAGGGAAGGAAATTTGTCATCCTTGCCTGGCCTGTATGTGACCCCAAGCTCACAGATGTGGTTGAATCTTAATTACCCTCTGAAATGGCCTAGCTGGGCAATAAATGTTGGTCTTGCCAGTGATGCCCACATCCCATGAAAGAAAGAATTTTTAAAAAGTTCTCTGATTTTAAACACCCCACCACCGGTGGCCCTACCTCCAGCTGCTGAGGCCCCAAGCTCTGGAATTCTCTCACTATGCCTCTCGACCTCACTGTCCTCCTTTGAGACATTCCTCAAAACCCACCTCTTTGAATCAAGCTTTTTAGTACGTGCGCTCATATCTCTTCATGTTGGCTCATGTGGCTTTGCTCCATAACAGTGGTATGTAGCATCTAGGAACATTTCATTATGTTAAGGCGCTATATAAATGCAAGATATTGTGGAAGGACGGATGGGAGTTCAGCTTGGGTCTGCTGCCCCCGACTAGTCTCCTCGCAGTTCACACTTGGTCAAGTTATTGGAGAGCTCCAGTGGAACCGTGTCCAAATGAAGGAATCAGAAGTCTTCAAGGGAAGGTGAATTCTGTTAGGCGGAAAGGGTTAAAAGCAAGAGGGGTTTTTTACTTGCAAAAATAAAAGATTGCGCCCACGTGTTCTGGTTGTAGCTGTGACCTATTTCCTGAAGGAATCTGAATACTCTTTCAAAAAAAAATTGCACTCAACTCTACAAACAAAACGATTCTGAAGCCTCGGGTGCATTGCACGGCGGAGCTAGCCTCTCCCCCCCCCCCCCCTCTGCTTTCTCTCAGTCTGTAGTTTAATTCGATTGCAACAAACAAGAGAGAGGAAGTCTCCAAGGAGCACTGGTGATGCACTGGTAAATGGGATAAAAGAGGATACGTTTGGCCACCCAGTGAGAGTAAAACCTTGCTGTATGTTGTCTCTTGTGCCTCCCCCTCCCCTCTCAGAACTGACAAGGTATAAAAAGTGTTTTCGGCTGCACTAAGGCGTCAGAGCTGGCAGGTCACGTTTTATATGGCATGTTAACATAGAGTGTTTAAAAATATATTTTGAAGAGATGGTTTACCAGCTCAGAGGGCGTGTCGCCGGCTTTGACTGCTGGTCTTATTTCACATTCCAGCAAATTCAAGATGTCGATAATTTATACATTTTACTTTGTAGGCAATTAGATGCCTTCTCCCCGTCGGGTTAGACCTTACGTCCGTGGCAGGTAAGCCTCGTTTTTGATGAAATGGAGTAGCTTGTGTTCCTGCAGTAAACTTGTATTCTCTGCCTGGGATTTATTCCAGTGCCCGTGGGCGGGAGTTGGAGTAATCGGAGTGTATTATGTTGTTAAAATCCACTTTCTCTCCCTCCGCATGGTATTGCTGTAAGTGTTAGTCATTGCAAAGCATACCGGCGGCAAGAAAATAACTAGGAGCAGATTCGGGGTAATTATTCCGGGTTAAGTTAAAATTGGCATTTGGGATTATTAAGTGCCAGCTGAAGAACGTTAGGAAAAGGTTAAAACTTTGCCTCGGTGTTAATTTCTTGGGCAAATCCTTGAGATGGGGAGCGGCATGGTCAAGTAGGGAAAATACACCAAGTTGGGCTCAATGAGTGAGAAGTTTACTTGCTACGTTGTTGCGTGTGTTTTTCGCTGCTTGCTAATGCATTTATTTATCCATTTTCCCCTGAAATATTTTGTCCTTTTTTTTGCGAACAGTTCATATCACTAGATTTTTTTTTTAAAAAAAGAGAAATTCATCTTTTCCTCGGACTTATTTTTTTAACACCAAAGGGTTCCTCCTCTCCCGAGAGCGATCTTCCCTAATTAGGAATATATAATGTGGCCAGTGTTTTAACACGCACTTTCCCTCTCTGCCTAAAGGCTTGACTCTTCTGGGAGTTTTTTTTTTCTTGTGCTCCTTTGCAGTTCTCCTTGGCTTCCTGCAAAGTTGTCCTCTTCAAACGAGAGTGACGATGCACTGGTTATTAAACCATATCGATATGGAGGCTGTTACATGTCTCATCTGATACCTGCACTAACGAGCAGGAGGCATTGAGTAGCCAGTAGGGTTGGGAGCCCTGGAGGCATTTCCCCCTCCCTGTTAGGGTTGCCAACCCTCCAGGATTGGCCTGGAGTCTCCAGGACATTGAAGATGTCCAGGACACTGCTGTGTGCAACCCTGCTGAAAAGCTATTGGGACATTTAAAAGATGTTTTTCTGTCATTTTCTTTGAACGTTTCTCTTCACCAGATATAAAAATATTGAAAATTGGGGGGGGGTGGGGGGGAGAAAAGGCTGACGGTCAACCATCATCCAATTGGGTAATGTGCCTTTTTGCCTTTCTACACCAATCGGAAAGCAATGTGCCACAAACTTGGATGTGTTGGCTGACTAACAACTGGGGCATGGGGGCAAGTCATGTGATGTAACCTCCAGGAATATATTTAATCACAGTTGGCAACCCTAACCCCTGCAGGGCACTGTGGTCAGTGGTTGCACCCCAGTTGGCTTGGCACTGCACAGGAGTTGAAATCAGGACCTACATAGTTCAGTAGCACACTAAGCAGTAATCACACCCACTGAGCTACCTAGGGAATTATACATTTATTAACAAAATAATATTTCGGGGGATGGGAAGGGCCTGACTGGCCAGCATCTTGGTCAGATTTTAAGAAGCATTTTTAAAAAAAGAGCGAGCAAGGTTTAGGGGGAGATATTCCACACCTCGGGGCCTAGACAGTTGAAGGCAAGGCCACAAATGATAGAACAAGATTAAAATAGTGGATGTGCAGAACTGGAAGAGTACAGCGATCTCAAAGGACTTTCAAGTTACAGAGATAGGGAGGGGCCAGGGCATGTTGGGATTTGAACGCAAGAATGAGAATTTAAAAATTCAGGCATTGCTGAACTGGGAGCTAATGTAGGTCAGTGAGCACAGGGGTGATGGGTGAACAGGACTTGGTGCTTGTAGGATACAGGCAGCAGAATTTTGGATGAGTTCAAGTTTATGGAAGATACAAAATGAGAGGCCAACTCTGAGAACTGTCAAAATCCAATTACTTGGTGATTTGTCTTAATGCTGTTTGTGGGATCTTGCCTTGCTTGTTTACATAATAACTTCCACTGCATTTTAAAGTAACTTACTTGTATGGTGCTTTGAAATGTTTCCTGGTGATGAGGCTATAATTGCTAACCAGCTGCATTTAGCACAGACAGTCATGGTTCTGAAGACTGTGAGTGTTTGTGGCCTGACATTGACACAGACCAGACACCATCCCCAAGGGTTATTCCTGAGCTGCTGCCTACATTATCCTCCAACCATGACATGACTGTGGTGTGCATTGTGGTTGGGAATTCCCATTCAGTTTACAGCCTTGAATCATGGCAGGAGCATCAGCACGTAACAGCTCCGGTACAGTGTCCGCATGAAGGGAAAGGAGATTAAGACTTAAAAACTTTAGAGGGAAAAGAGAGGAGGGAAACTGTCAGGACACTGGGGTAGGAAGGGAGGGGGAGAAGGGAGAGTCTCGCTGCAGCGCTTTTGGGAAGGAAAAGCTTTTTCACTCAGTGATTGGTTAGGATCTGGAATGCTCTGCCTGAAAGGGCAGTGAGGCAGGTTCAATTGTGGCTTTCACAAGGAATTGGGAAAACACCTGAAGAGAAAAAAAATTTGCAGGGTCACAGGCAAAGGATGGGGGAGTGAATGAGCTAATTGCTCTTGGGGAGAATCAGCATGAGCCTCCATCCTTCCATCCATTTTCACATCACATGTCCTGGTGAGCATCACGGTGGCAGTAAGCTGAGCCGGGCTGACCAGACTTCTCTTTCCTCAGCCACAGAATCCAGCTCCTCCTGGGGGATTCCCTGACGTTCCCAGGCCAGCCGAAAGATGTAATCCCTCCAGCGTGTCCTGGGTCAGCCTCAAGGTCTCCGCCCAGTGGGCCGCGCCAGTTACAGCTCCAGCAGGAGCTTACCAGGAGGCATCCTTATCAGATGCCCAAGCAACCTCAATCGGTCCCTCTCGATCCAGAGGAGCAGCGACTCTATCCTGAGGCTCTCCTGGATTGCTGAACTTCTCACCTTGTCCTGGAGAGTATGCCCAGCATGGGCTTATTGGGCCAAATGGCCCCCTTCTGTGCTTCAACCATTAGACGATTCTATGATCTCTCAAGAACTGTAGCCACTTTAATATACTTGCAATGAAGGAATGTTGGGCATACCAGCAGCTTAAATTGCATGCACATGCCCCACTGCGTTTTAAATTTAATTATTTGCTTTTGGGACTTCAGGCATCGGGCAGGGAATATAATGGACAGCTGGCCTGATCCACCTGTTTTGCACCATCATCCCCAGTTAAAACCACCCTAAACAAGTGAGGAGCAGAAATTTGGTCCAAATTTAATTTTTTATTTCGAAATATTTAAATTTCTGGGCTTTTATAAAGAATTTTTTCTCGTGGAGAACAAGGCTGAAGTTTCCTGCAAAGTTTCCTTTGGGATGCGATGATATAATGGTATTGTCACTGGACTAGTATTCTAGACACCAGGGGTGCTCTGGGGACCTGGGTTCAAATCCCACCATAGCAGATGGTGGAATTTGAATTCAATTAAAACCTATGAAACCATTGCTGATTGTTGTAAAAACCCATCTAATATCCTTTAGGGAACAGAAATCTGCTATCCTTACCTGTGACTTGGTGGTTGACTCTTAAATGCCCGCCGAACAAGGAAACTTAGGGATGGGCAATAAATGCTGGCTTAGCAAGCATCACCCACATCCAATGAATAAAAAAATATGATGAGGTTTCCCATGTTTCCTTTCTCTGATGTTAAACGAGGATGTAAGATATTTCACACCTAGGAATCCTCCCTTTCTCTTGTGTTTAAGATGCTACCAACATAAAAGAACAATGGAAGTTTCCATTTGAAATGTTTGGCATAAAGGCCAGTTTGTTCCTCAAAATAAAAATATTAGAGAGTCAGAAATCACTTCTGTTCACAAGGCAATAGCTCCCTGCAAAGTCTTCACAAGTAAATCTTAGGTGCTCCTACCGCTCACTGTACATTGCCCCAGTCTTGTTAGAACTCCCAACCATGATGTACATCATGGTCAAATTATAGTTGGGACACCAGTAGACAGCAGTTCATGTCCTCAGCGGTCAAGTAGTTGGCTAAAGTTCACA
Source organism: Carcharodon carcharias (assembly GCF_017639515.1). NCBI lineage: Eukaryota > Metazoa > Chordata > Chondrichthyes > Lamniformes > Lamnidae > Carcharodon > Carcharodon carcharias. The sequence continues at coordinate 131,408,366 of NC_054480.1, read as the reverse complement.
GCCAGGGTCCACACTAAAGGACGAGGTACTGGATGCTAACCTCTGCTTAAAATTGGTGCACAGAAAGAGGACACAGCCCATCATGTTGTTCCATCTCTCCTCCGCTTTCATCAAACAGTAAGAAAAATGGGAAATATTTATTCATCATGTTATATGGTGAATCTGCATCACAGAAACAGGCCATTGAGCCCAACTGGTCTACACTGGTGTTAATGGCTCATTCCACTCTACTTCATCCAGCCCTAACAACAAATTCATTTCCATTTTAAAAATGATTATGGATTCTGCTTGGACTGCTGGTTCTGGCAAAGTTTTCCATGTCCTAACATGTCTCTGCAAAGCTAAAACATTTCCTGACCTCATACTTTGGTTTTCTGGTGTTAAACTTATTCCCTCCAGTTACTTTCCAAAAAAAGTGGAACAACTTTTATCCTTGATATACTTCATCAACAGCCCTGATAGTTTTGAACACTTGTGGAACTGTACGTCAGAATGAATCAGCACCTTCAGCAGAGGAAGGAAAAGAGTGGGGGAGGGGTGAAGAGGTGGGGGACAAGAACTTGGAATTCATAAGCTCAACACAAAACTGGAAGCAGAATAAAACAAAGTTGAGAAAGAAGGGGTTTTTTTCTGTGTTGTAAGTACAGATGTCCATTTGGACATAGCCTGTTTAAATGTACTGAAGATTGGCCTGCAGTATTGATGTATTTTAAACAGAGCCAGGCAGTAATGCTTTTTGAATACAGCCTGGAGCATTTTGTGTTTAATCTATTTATGAGTCAGGAATCTGAATTTCTGCTGGTGTCGCTGTTCAAAAGTCCAATTTGATTCTTATTCCAGACATTTACTTGTGGAAGCTTGGAACGCTGGCAAGAATTCCATTTTCTTTTGAGAAGGAAGTAAGGAATTTTGATTAGGAAAGGAAAATAGGTCTGCTCCATATCTTTAGATTGTTTGTTTTCTTTTCCATTATTTTTAATCCTGTTTCCTCATCACTAATGACAAGAATTGGATGGGTTTCAGCAGGTCTCTGTACAAGTTCAGGGTTGTGAAGGACAAGTTTAGGACAGAAGCCCTGATGGTATCTATTTACAGAGCAAGAAAGAACTTGTCTTTATATAGTGTTTTTCACAACCTCAGGATGTCCTAATGCACTTCATATCCAATTAATTATTTTGGAAGTGTTGTAAGGAACATAGAAGCCAATTTGCACTCAGCTAGATCTCTCAAACAGCAAGGAAATAAATGATTAGATAATTTATTTTGGTTGAGGTAATATATGTCAGCCAGGGGAAGTCTCCTATTCTTTGTATAGATGGGGAGATGGTGGCATAGTGATAATATCACTGCATTAATAATCCGGAGTCCCAGGCTAATGCTCTGGGGCCATGGGTTTAAATCCCACCACCACCAAAGCAGCTGGTGGAATTTTAATGCAATTAGTAAAAATCTGGAATATAAAGCAAGTCTCAGTAATGGTGACCATGACAACTATTGTTATAAAAATCCACCTGGTTCACTAATGTCCTTTAGGGAAGGAAATCTGCTGTCCTTACCCTTGCAGTCGGGCCTACACGTGACTCCAGTCCAACAGCATTGTGGTTGACTGTTAGCTACCCTCTGAAAACAAGCCACTTAGTTGAAGGGCAAGTGGGGATGGGCAACAAATGCTGGTCGTGCCAGTAATCCCCACATGCCATTAAAGAATAAAGGGTTGGTGGGGGGGCGGGGTGGGGGTGGGGGGAGTCCCTGGGATCAGTAGATCCAACAAAGGCGCTGATACTTGCTTTGGTTTGCTATCTCATCCGAAAGACAGGTGCTTTAAAAACATTGAGACAGTGGCGGAGATTATGTGCTCAAGTCTCTGACATTGGGCTTGAGCCCACAACTGCCTGAGGTTAGAATGTTACCACTGAGCCATGGAAAACACTTAAAAGAAGATAGTCTCCAAATGAAATTAGTTAGTAGGAAGGATAGTTGAGGCCTGAACACGGATACAGTTGTAATTCAATAAAGGTGAGCTCAAATGAGCTTTTTCAATGTTGGAGTTAGAGTTAGGGAGGTTGGAGAACAGTCATCACTGCTGATCCTGATCCTGATCCTCTCTTGAACCATATGTCTGCACGTGCACACTTTCTAGCAGGAGCCACTGATTACCACTTAGGTACAGGAAAACAGCTGATTTTTAGATTTTACCTTCCCTATCGCAGAATTACTGGGGTAACTGAAGCACCCTTACTATTGCCTTAACTTGGATCCAGCAACTTGGCAAAGATAGGGTCAGTATAGTGAATTTCCACTGCAAATTTTGCCCATTATATCGTAGGCCCATGATGAATGTGCCCTTCAGCATGGGCCATCAAGAGGCCTTGTCACAGAAACACAGAATAGTTACAGGGCAGAAAGAGTACATTCGGTCCATCATGTCTGTACCAGCTTTCCAAATGAGCAATTCACCCAGTGTCTTCTCCCATAACTCAGCACATTCACCCTTTTCAGCTAACAGTCTAATTTCCTTTTGAATGCCTGTGTTGAACCTGCCTCCAGTGCATTCCAGACCTTAACCACCTGCTGCGCCATAAAGCTTCTCCTCATGTTGCCTTTGCTTCTTTTGCCGGTTACTTTAAATCTGTGCTGTCTCGTTCTCGTTCCCAATCCTTTCATGAGTGGGAACAGCTTCTGTGGAATTTTATTTTCGTTAATCCTTCACCCCTACACACTGAGCACTTCATGACCTCAAAATGACATTTCACCCAGGGACTGCATTTCTCTTTCTTTCCCTCGCTCTCTATTAAAGAACACATCCAGGATTAGTGAAGTAATGTGTATCCCTGTTTATTTATACAGTCAAGCAGTTGCCCCAGCGATTGACTGTACAAGGCAATAAATGTTAAGTGCTGTTGAGATGCTTTTTCCATTGATGACTCGATATTGAGCATTAGGCAACCAGCCACTGTTTGTTCCAGTACTTGGCAGGTGCTGGAAGGACAACTGGCCTCACAGTTAATGGTGATGAATTATTTATCAATAGACAGTCTTGCTGACCGGAAGAAGCTTTGCTGGGATCTGCCCAAGGATGTATTTGCTTGTGGAATCATTCTTCCATTACCTATCTGACTGATCTGCTGAAGTGGTTGCACATTCATTTCAATTGCCTTTGTGACCCTTGGTAATTAAGAATGTACAAAAACTATTACAGAGGTTGGATGATCAGAATTTTCATATTCTGGCACCTGATTTTAACTTATAGCATTGTCAGAAAACAGGCTGCCCACCATTATAGTCTCACCTGACAGTCAGGCAGACTAGACTGTCTAATGACAACTACAGTTAACATTGTTCTACACACTGTTCAGTTTTCCAATAGGTCTCTCATGTAGCTGCTCCACTACCCCTCCATTCCAATTAAGTTATAAGGTTGTGAGTTCACAAACGAGATTTAAGCACACAGTTTAGTCAACTTTCCAGTCCCAATCTCAATTTCTGTGCTCTAGTGTGGGATTTGAACCCACAGTCTCCTATTACAAAGATGAAAGTACTACCCAACTGAGCCACCAGTAAAGGAAAGCACAGGGTGTGAGAGGTATATTGTGACTGAGGTGATGAGTTAGCAACGTGGTCAAAGAATCAGCAGGTACAAGGGGTGGGGAAAGTGGCAAAAATGAAATTTTGTTAAGTTTAAGTCTTGCCTCTATATTTCCTCGGCTAGCTGTACATTTTGGAACAGGCAAACTGAAAGAGCTGAGCAATTTGTTTTCCTAATTTCTGGTTGCTTTTCAGAGTAGTAACAGTAAACAGAAAGGGGAGTTAAATTATTCCTACTTACGATGTGGTTATATTTTCCACAGTGGAAATGCAGAACTTGTCCCCTATTTAAAAACTGCAACTCCTCTTTCTGATGGGTGAACGCATGTTTTCTCAGAACTGTTAACCACCTCCCCCCACCCCACTCCGCCTCCACAAACCCTGCCATCAGCGGGATTTGTGGCGGGTGGGTGCGGAAGATATGGTGAGGAGCGAAATATTGGTTTTCTGATGTCGGGAATCCAGGTTGAGATCGTCCCCTCCTGACGTTCATGGCGGGTTAATGGTGGGTCGGGTCTCCTGCTGAAGCTTGGCAGGAACCCATTTTGCATCTCATGCATGCTCATTAAAAGCACAACAGATCGGAATCATGCACAAACACACACACACACACACACACACACACACACCCCCCCCCCCCACCCCAGCCAATGGGAATTTACATCGTTCTGTAACCCAACTGAACATTCGTGTCATGCAACCAGCAAGGGAGAATTTTAAAGCGCTTACATTTTTAAATTCATATATGGGATGTGGGGGTCGCTGGCTCGGCCATCATTTAATGCCCATGCCCAATTGCCCTTGAGAAGGTGGTGGTGAACTGCCTTCTTGAACCGCTGCAGTCCATGTGGTGTAGTTACACCCACAGTGCTGTTAGGGAGTTCCAGGATTTTGACCCAGCAACAGTGAAGGAATGGCGATATATTCCCAAGTCAGGATGATGAGTGGCTTGCAGGGGAACTTCCAGGTGGTGGTGTTCCCATCTATCTGCTGCCTTTGTCCTTCTAGGTGGTAGAGGTCGTGGGCTTCGAAGGTGCTGCCGAAGGCACCTTGGTGAATTCCTGCAATGCATCTCGTGGATGGTACACACTGCTGCCAATGTATGTCCGAGGTGGAGGGAGTGAATGTTTGTGGATATGGTGCCAATCAAGCAGGCTGCATTGTCCTGGATGGTGTCAAGCTTCTTGAGTGTTGTTGGAGCTGCACATTCAGGCAAGTGGAGAGCATTCCATCACACTCCTGACTTTGTGCCTTGTAGATAGACGACAGGTTTTGGGGAGTCGGGAGGAGTTACTTGCTGCAGGATTCCTAGCCTCTGACCTGTTCTTATAGCCACAGTATTTCTATGACTAGTCCATTTCAGTTTCTGGTCAACGATAACCCCCAGGGTGTTGATAGTGGGGGATTCAGCGATGATAATACTATTAAATGTCATGGGGCAATGGTTAGATTCTCACATGTTGGAGATGGTCATTGCCTGGCACTTGTGTGACGTGAATGTTACTTGCCACTTGTCAGCCCAAGCCTGGATATTGAAACTGAGATGATTGACCTCCAACAACCACAACCATCTTCCTTTGTGCTAGGTATTTTCTCCAACCAGTGGAGAGTTTTCCCCCTGATTCCTATTTACTCCAGTTTTGCTAGGGCTCCTTGATGCCACACTCGGTCAAACGCTGCCTTGACGTCAAGGGCAGTCACTCTCACCTCACCTCTGGAGTTCAGCTCTTTTGTCCATGTTTGAACCAAGGCTTCAATGAGATCAGAAACTCGAGGAACCCAAACTGAGCATCACGGAGCAGGTTATTACTAAGTAAGTGTTGCTTGATAGCACTGTTGAATGTCCCCTTCCATCACTTTACTGATAATGGAGAATAGACTGATGGTAATTGGCCAGGTTGGATTTGTCCTGCTTTTTGTGTATAGGACATACCTGAGCAACTTTCCATGTTGCAGAGTAGATGCCAGTGTTGTAGCTCTACTGGAACAGCTTGGCTGGGAGTGTGGCAAGTTCTGGAGCACAAGTCTTCAGTACTATCACCGGAATATTGTCAGGGCCCTTATCCTTTGCAGTATCCAGTGCCCTCAGCCATTTCTTGATATCACATAGAGTGAATCAAATTGGCTGAAGACTGGCATTTGTGATGCTGGGGACCTCCACAGGAGGCTGCAGTGGATCATCGGCACTTCTGGTTGAAGATTGTTACAAATGCTTCAGCCTTATCTTTTGCACTGATGTGCTGGGCTCCTCTATCATTGAGGATGGGATCGTTGTGGAGCCGCCTCCTCCGGTGAGTTGTTTAATTGTCCATCACCATTCATGACTGGATGTGGCAGGACTGCAGAGATTAGATCTGATCTGTTGCTTGTGGAATTGCTTGGCTCTGTTTTATCACTTTCTGCTTATGCTGTTTGGCATGCAAATAGTCCTGTGTTATAGCTTCACCAGGTTAGCACCTCATTTTTAGATATGCCTGGTGCTGCTCCTGGCATGCTCTCCTGCACTCTTCATTGAACCAGGGTTGATGCCCTGACTTGGTGGTAATAGTAGATTGGGGGATGCGGTCTCAGTTTGTGGTTGAGTACAATTCTGCTGCTGCTGATGGCCCACAGCGCCTCATGGATGCCCAGTCTTGAGTTGCTAGATCTGTTCAATATCTAATCCATTTAGCGTGGTGGTAGTGCCACACAACACGAAGCTGGGTATCCTCAATGCGAAGTTAGGACTTCGTCTCCACAAAGACGGTCACTCCCACCGATACCATCATGGACAGATGCATCTGTAGCAAGCAATTTGGTGAGGATGAGGTCAAGTATGTTATTTCCTCTTGTTTGTTCCCTCACCACCTGCCGCAGACCCAGTCTAGTAACTGTGTCCTTAAGGACTCGACTAGCTCAGCCTGTGGTGGCGCTATCAAGCCACTCTTGGTGATGGACATTGAAGTCCCCCACCCAGAGTACATTCAGTGCCCTTGCCACCATCCAGTGCTTCCTCCAAGTGGTGTTCAACTTGGAGGAGCACTGACTCATCAGCTGAGGGGGGTGAGGTTTGTGGTAATCAGCAGGAGGTTTTCTTGCCCATGTTTGACCTAATGCCATGAGACTTCATGGGGTCTGGAGTTGATGTTGAGGACTCCTAGGACAACTCCCTCCCGACTGTATATCACTGTGCCACCACCTCTGTTGGGTCTGTCCCATCAGTGGGACAGGATATACCCAGGGTTGGTGATGGTGGTGTCTGGGACATTATCTGTAAGATGTTAGTAAGGAGGACTTTGCAGGGTTGACAGGGCTGGGTTTGCCGTTGTCGTTTCCAGTGCCTAGGTCAATGCCGGGTGGTCTGTCTGGTTTCATTCTTTTTTATTGACTTTTTAGCAGTTGAATACAACTGAGTGGCTTGCCAGGCCATTTCAGAGGGAATCACAGAATCTTTACAGTGTAGAAGGAGGTCATTTGGCCCATCAGGTCTGCACTAGTTCGCTGAAAGAGCATTCTACCTAATCCCACTGCACTGCCTTATCCCCATAACCTTGCACATTCTTTCTTTTCAGATTTCAATACAATTCCCTTTTGAATACCTCAATCAAACCATGCTTCCACCACCCTTTCAGGAAGTTCATTCTAGATTCCACCCACCCTCTGGGTCAAAAAATTTTTCCTTGCATTACTTCTACTCCTTTTGTCTATTATTTTGAATCTGTGCCTTCTAGTTCTTGAGTGGGAACAGTTTCTCACTATTTACTCTGTCCATGCCCCTCAGGATCTTGAATACCTCTATCAAGTCTCCTCTCAAACTTCTTTACTCCAAGGAAAACAGACCCAACCTCTCCAATCTATCCTCATAGCTACAGTTCTTTACCCCAAAATCATTCTTGTGAATTTCCACTGTACTCTCTCCAATGCCTTCACATCCTTCCGCAAGTATGACGCCCAGAACTGGACGCAGTATTCCAGATGAGGCCTAACTAGTGTCTTATACAAGTTTAACATGGCCTCCTTACTCTTGTACTCAATGCCCCTATTAATAAAACCCAGGATACCATATGCTTCATTAACTGCTCTCTCAATATGCCCTGCCATCTTCAATGACCTATGTGCATATACATCAGGGTGCCTTTGTTCCTGCAACTTCTTTAGAGTTTCTCCCTTTTTTATACTGTCTCTCCACATTCTCCCTGCCAAAATGAATCACAGCACACTTCTCTGCATTGAACTTCACCTGCCACTTGTCTGCCCAATCCACCAGTACGTCTATGACCTTTTGACTTTCAAGACTATCCTCACCACAGTTGACAATGCTTCCAATCTTCATATCATCCACAAACTTTGAAATCATGCCCTGTGCAACACAGTCTAGGTTATTAATATATATCAAGAAGACCAAGGGTCTCAAAACTGACCCCTGGGAAACTCTACTCCAGATCTTCCTCCAATCTGAAAAACAATCATTTATCACCACTCCTGTTTCCTGTCACTCAGCCAATTTCTTATCCAAGTGCCTTTTATTCCATGAGCTAAAATTTTGCTCACAAGTCAATTGTATTGCACTGTGTCAAATGCCTTTTGAAAATCCATATACACCACATCAACAGCATTGCCCTTTTCGACCTTCTGTTACCTCCTCAAAAAACTCCAAGTTAGTTAAACATGATTTTCCCTTAATTAGTCCATGCTGGCTTTCCTTAATTATCCTGCACTTGTCTAAGTGACTATTGATTTTGTCTCAAACTATAGTTTCCAGAAGTTTCCCTACCACTGAAGTCAAACTGACTGGTTTGTGCCCCTTTTTGAACAAGGGTGTAAGATTCGCAATTCTCCGGTCCTCCGGCACCACCCACGTGTCTAAGGAAGACTGGAAGATTATCAATAGCGCCTCTGAAATTTCCACTCTCACCTTCTTCAGTATCCTTGGATGCATTTCATCTGGTCCTGGTACAATATCAATTTTGAAGTAAAATCTTCTAATACCACCTCCTTCTCAATTGTAAATTCCTCGAGTGTACCAGTTACCTCCTCTCTCAACTCAGCCTGGATAGCAGCCTCTTCTTTTGTAAAGCCAGATGCAAAATACTCATTTAATACCTCCGCTACTTCCCCTGCCTCCACATGTAAGTCTCCTCTTTTATCCTTAATTGGTCCTACCCTTTCTTTTACCACCCTTTTATTTTTTACATGCTTAAAACAGACCTTGGGATTCCCTTTTATGTTAGCTGCCTCCTATGCTATGCTCCCTCCTTGCTTTTCTGATTAGTCCTGCTCTGGTCCTCCTATACTCAGCCTGATTCCCCATTGTGTTTTCTCCCTGACATCTGTCATACACATACGTCTTCCATTTCATCTTCACCTCTATTTCTCTTGTCATCCAGGGCATTCTAGATTTATTTGCCCTACCTCTCCCCTTCAAGGGACTATACCTTGACGTTGCAAGCAATGTCAGTCTCTGTGAAGGTAGCCCATTGTTCAGCCACCATCTTTTCCATCAAGATTTGACTCTGACTCACCTAGCACAGATGCATTCTCATCCCAAAATGTTGTCTTTCCCCCCAGTTAATTATCCCTGCTCTGGATTGCTCCTTGTTCTTCTCCATGGCCAATCTAAACCTTATGATACAATGGTCACTGCCCCCTAAATGCTCTCCCACTGATATTTGATCCACTTGAGCAAACTTATTCCCTAGAACCAGGTAAAACAGTGCCTGCCCTCTCATTGGACTGGAAACGTACTGCTTTCTACACACCCCAGGAACTCTCACCCTCCTTATCCTTTTGCATTATTCCTGTCCCAGTCTATGTACTACACCAATCAATGGTATTACACCTTTTCATTCCTTACCTCTAGCCAGAGAGATTCCTTCCTTGACCCCTCTGGAACATCCTCTCTCTCCTGTATTGCCATCCTTAGTCAATACTGCCACTCCCCCTACATTTCTTCCTTTCCTGTCTCTCCTAACCACCTTTTACCCAGGAATATTTAATGCCCAGTCCTGCCCTTCTTTGAGCCAGGTCTCTGTTATAGCAATACCCTTATAGTTCCATTTGTCAACCTGTGCCTGCAGTTCACTAATCTTATTAACCACACTCCGTGCATTCACATACATGCACATTAATCCTGATTTAGGCTTTATAACTTCCCCCTTGCTCTGACCCAAATGACTTACTATTGCCTACTCTTGTTCTATCAAACTCTCCAAGTATTCTATTTATATTGGTACTACTCTCTGATATATCCTCCTTATCAGTTAATACTTCTCTATTTCCTACTGCCAGTTTTTCCCCTCTCCTCTCTGAATTTCCCTTCAGACTCTCAGCCCCCTGCCAATCTAGTTTAAGCTCTCCCCAACAGCACTGGCAAACCTCCCCACAAGGTCTTAGCTCCAGTTCTGTTAAGGTGTAACCCATCCTCCTTGTACGGGTCCCACCTGTCCCAGAACTGATCCCAATGCCTCAGAAATTGAAAGCCCTCCATCTTACTCCATTTCCCCAGCCATGTATTGAACTGCTCAATCTTCCTATTCTTATGCTCACTAGCATATGCCCCTGGGAATAATCCTGAGATTGCTGCTCTTGAGGACCTGCTTTTCAATTTCTTTCCTAACTCCCTAAAATTTGCTTTCAGGACTTCATCCCTGTTCCTGCCTATGTCATTGGTTCCAATGTGGACCACAACCTCTGGCTATCCACCCTCCCACAAAAGAATGTCCTGCAGCAGCTCTGTAACCTCCTTGACCCTGGCACCAGGGTGGCAACATATCATCCCGGCCTATGGCCTCAGAATGTCTGTCTGCTCCTCTAACTATGGAATCTCCTATCACTATAGCACTTCCACTATTCCACCTCCCCTCCTGTGCAGCTGAGCCACCTGTGGTGCCACAAATTTGGCTCTTGCTACAGGCCTCTGAGGAACCATCTCGCTCACCAGTATCCAAAATGGAAAAGCGATTAGAGAGCGCGATAGCGTTGGGAGATTCCTGCACTCCCTCCCTGTTTCTCTTAGATACTCTGGCAGTCACCCATTACCTCTTCTGCCTGTGTACTTCTTAGCTGTGGTGTGACCACCTCTCTAAATATGCTATCCACATAATCAGCTTGCGGATGCACCATAGTGACCCCAGCCGCCGCTCAAGTTCTGCAAACCAGAGCTCTGGTTTCTGCAGCTGGTGACACCCTGCAGATGTAGTCATTAAGGGCACTTTGTGCCTGCATGGCTTCCCACATCCCGCAGGATTGACATTCCATGTGGCAGAGCTGCACTGACATACCTTATATAAAGTGTTTACTCACCTGTCACTCACCAATTGTCTCCTCCTCTCCCTTTCGCGCTTTTTATGAAGTCTCGCTGCTCTCTTCCCTTGCGCGCTCTTTTTGAAGTCTTGCTCTTTTTTAAAATGAAGTCATTCTCTTTAAAATGAAGTTAAGAGTCAACCAGACATGCCCTTCCCTAAAGGGTATTAGTGAACCAGATGGTTTCATGGTCATCATTAGCCTTTTAATTCCAAATTTTTATTGAATTCAAATTCCACCATCTGCCATGGTATTATTATTATACCCCAGGGTGTTACCCATGGTTTCTGGATCACCAGTCCAGGGACAATACCACTGCGTTACCCCCTCCTGCCTTGGGGATCAAAGCTGGCTGTGCCACTGGAGCTGGCCGCTGGTATGGTGTGTACGGAAGACATGAGGGAGGGAGGTCCAGACGAGAAGTGGGGGGTTGGGTGCAAGAGATGAGAAGAGGGGGGGGGTGGTGGGGGTTGGGTGCAGAAAACGTGAAGGAGGGTGGGGGTGTGGATGAAGTGAGGAGGCAAGGAAGGATTGAAGGGGGAGGGAGGGAGGGGATGGGGTGGGGCCAGAGTGCTTCAGAGGGAAGGCTGACATTGGAATCCTGGGGGGTGAAAAGTTGGGGTGGTGGTGACATGAGGGGAGGGTTACTATAAGAGGGGGAGGCGGGATGCAGTTGGGTGGAAGGGTTAGGGTCCACTACCGTGTGTATAATTCTCATCTGGGTGTTCATTGTGGTAAACAAGGATGGTGATGCGGATTGAGGGGAGTGGGCATTGGAACAGGGACAGGGGTGGGCCTAGCAGGGAGGAGAGGAATGCCCAAATGAACAGTGAAAGAGTCCAGGGTGATGGGGGAGGCTCAAAGGTTATCGGGGGGAGAGTGAAGGTGACATTGGGGGCAGGCGACAGTGATGGGGGGAGCGTTGATGGGTGACAGGGGGATGGTAAAAGGTGGTGGAGACAGTTTGGAATGACACAAGCACCATCCTGAGACAGAGATAAAAACAAAAAAACTGCGGATGCTGGAAATCCAAAACAAAAACAGAATTACCTGGAAAAACTCAGCAGGTCTGGCAGCATCGGTGGAGAAGAAAAGTGTTGACGTTTCGAGTCCTCATGACCCTTCTGTTCTGTCGAGGGGTCATGAGGACTCGAAACGTCAACTCTTTTCTTCTCCGCCGATGCTGCCAGACCTGCTGAGTTTTTCCAGGTAATTCTGTTTTTATCCTGAGACAAAGTCAGCTCCAGGCCAAGGCAACGCCCCTGATGGCCAATTGCAAAACATCGAGGTGGGGGAGAGGATCTGCTCAGGTGGGTGGAGCTGAAGGTCGGCACAACTAGACCACTAAAGGGAGATCCCAGTAATCATGTGGTGGCTGTATGAGAGCTTCCTCATTTACTATTCCTCACTATTTGGTGAAGGTCCGATAAGCAGCAGGTCTGGCCCAGAGGGTTCTCACGGCAGTGAGATCCCAGCAAGATGTAGAGCTGCCATTCACTCTGAGCCATTGGCTATCAGCTCCAGGCAGAGTTAGGGAAGAAGCGGGGGAAGGGAGAGGGATGCCTGCAAAGGGCATACAGGTGAATTTAAGCCAACTCGTGACTGCAAACCTCCCGGGGGAATGGACCTGCCTGACAAGGGCTCACGTGGTTAGTCTTGCCATTGTGACAAGATCTATCCATAGAGTCTCGAGGGCAGTGGATACAAGCGGAATTGTGTGAGTGGGAGGCCTCTCCCACATGGCACTCATCGCCCTTGTCTTCATGCGCAGCTGAGTATTAGGGGGAGGAAGACCTATCTTTGGTTCCCCCATGGAAGGAGTGGAGTGTGTGTGACCTTTAAAAATACTAGCAGCAAGAATAAATCCAGGAGGCTTCCAATCAGTGCAACATATCATTTATTTAGGAGGGTAGAAACTATTTACAATCATTGAACTCCCGTGTCACCAGTGCTCATTTGATACTTCTTTTTTCTTACTCTACTGCTACCTCTAGGTGCTTCCTTGACATCTGCAGCAGAGGTGGAGGCAGCCTGCTGACTGTCATGCCCTGCTGTCTGTCATGATTTCAGCAAGCATCTTTTGGGGGGACAAAGCCTGGAGGGCCATGGCCTGCTTTGGGTCTCCTGCTCTGGGGCAGGTCCACCCTTCTTGGCCAGAGCAGCTGGAGCTGACGAGGCCGCAGGTCGAGGGGATTGGGGACACTTGGACGCCCTTAAAGATTGCTGGGTGGATGCCTTCTGGGTATCCGGCTGATGCTTCTCCTCCCTTTGGCTCCCTGATGGCCCCTCCCTGACCCCTTGAGGAGAAGGGACACCTAGAGGGAGGTCAAAGTGCCCCCTCACATAGCAACTTCTGAAGCTCACCCATGGTTACAGCGATGAGAGGCCTGAGTGCATCTCTGGCAGAAAATGGGACACTCTTCCGGACCAGGGTCTCAGTGGTGTCCACCATCCTCCCCATGGAGACTTCAATGCACTCACATGTCGGAGCCAGTACATCAGAGAGCACATGGGCAGACTCTTCAGCCTCACATGCCACTCTGTTGAGGGTCTCTGACACCTCTGCTTGATGCTCCCCAGTGTCTCACTCATTCTCTTGCATCTTCTCGATGGCCACTTCCAGAGGCTCATCATCTGACTCCGATTTAGCAGAGGCCTCTTCTCCAGCAGTCTACTGAGTGCCAGAGACCTTGACTCTCATTGCCTCCCGCCTACTGTGGACACATGTCTGTGCGAGGACCATCAGAGCATGAACCTGAGCTTAAGCTAGATATATGTGCCTCTGGGCTGGTGAAGGTGAGAAGTCATCCTTGTCCTCTTCCGAGGGGCTGGGACTGACTTCAGGTGCGGAGGGTGGCCTTTCCCTCTTCCTGCTGGCACCTAGGATAGAGGGAGGAGAGAATGAATGACTGCCTAGGCTGGCTCAAACTTGGCACTCGTTGATCATCTTGATTTTCCGAGGTTGTCTGGATTATGCGTGCTTCCTCACTAGATACTTGGGGAACGCCGACCTCACCCTCAGCACAGGCACTGTCTGCCCCTGCCAGCTCAGCAGCCTGTCTTTCAAATTGTATGAGGGGCCTGACCTCAGGCTTTACCCCACCTGTTATCTCTCTCTCTCCCTCCTGTTATGGGCTTCCTTCTCCTGTATAAAGAAAGGTAGATGGCTTGTGAGCATCTCTGATGAAAGAGCAGGTCACAGGCTGATAATTCTGTGGCTGGTAACTGACCTCGTGACTCCCCAAAACCCATGTACCCATGTACATGGCACAAGTGAGGAGTGAGATTGAATAGTCTCCGCTTGCCTGGATGAGTTCAGCTCCAACAATACTTAGGAAGCTGGAAACAATCCAGGCCAAAGCTGCCTGCTTGATTGCCACCCCATCCAGCACCCTCAACATTCACTCCCTCCACCCACCAATGCAGAGTGGCAGCAGTGTGTACCATGTACAAGATGCACTGCAGCAAGTCACCAAGGTTCCTTGAACAGCACCCTCCAACCTCATGAGCTCCACCAGCTAGAAGGACAAGGGCAAGCAGACGCGTGGGAGCAGCAAAACCTGCAAGTTGCCCTGTTTCATCAATGGCCTTCCTTCTATCATTAAGGTCAGAAGTGGGGATGTTCGCTGATAATTTCACAATGTTCACATTGCGACTCCTCAGATACTGAAGCAGTCCATGTCCAAATGCAGCAAGACCTGGACAATATCCCGGCTGGGGCTGACAAGTGGCAAGTAATATTGGTGCCATGTATGTGCCAGGCAATGGCCATCTCCAACAAGAGAGAATCCAACCATCTCCCCCTGACATTCAGTGGTATTACAGATGCTGAATCCCCCACTATCAACCTTCTGGGGGTTATCATTGACCAGAAACTGAACTGGACTTGCCATAAAAATACTGTGGCTACAAGAGCAGGTCGGAGACTAGGAATCCTGTGGCAATAACTCACCCGTCCACCATCTTCAAGGCACGAGTCAGGAGTGTAATGGAATATTCTCCACTTGCCTGGATGGGTGCAGGTCTAACAACACCACCCAGGACAAAACAGCCCACTTGATTGGCACCCCATCCCACAAACATTCACTCCTCCACCACTGACGCGCAGTAGCACCAGTGTGTACCATCTACAAGCTGCACTGCAGGAATTCACCAAGGCTTCTTAGGCAGCACCTTCCAAACCCACGACCACTACCACCTAGAAGGACAAGGGCAGCAGATAGATGTGAACACCACCACCTGCAAGTTCCCCTCCAAGCCACTCACCATCCTGACTTGGAAATATATCACCATTCCTTCACTGTCACTGGGTCAAAATCCATGAGCACCCTCCCTAACAGCACTGTGGGTGTACCTACACCACATGGACTGCAGCAGTTCAAGAAGGAGGCTCACCACCACCTTCTCAGGGGCAATTAGGGATGGGCAATTAGGGATGGGCAATAAATGCTGGCCTAGCCAGTGACACCCACATCCCATGAATGAATTTTTTAAAAAAGTTCTTACCCCATGGCTGTGCCTTCACTATGGCTGGGTCAAAATCCTGCAGATGCCTCATTAAGAGCACAGCACATGGATTGCAAGGATCAGTAAGGCAGCAGCCCACCACCTTGTCAGTAACATTTAGGGATGACCAAGAGAAATGCTGGCCCTGCCAGTGATGCCCAAGACCTGTGAGACAAAACGACTGAGTAGTGAGGTGGGTTGGAAGGGTAGAAGGTTTACTTACCCTAGTGGTGCGGATTAAATCGTTGACCCTTTTCTTGCACTGCAGGACCGCTCTCCTCTGCACCCGTGGGTGCTGATAGCCCTGGCTACCTCTTCCCAGGCTGCAGTGGTCAGCTGGGATGGTGTCCTGCGGTCATCCCTGGGAAGAGGACTCCAGGATGTGCTCGAGGGATGTGTTGCTGAAGCAGGGAGCTGCAGCTCGCTGCTCTCTGCTGCTCATCCTTTACTTCCTCCCATTAGTGTAGGCCTGTCTGGGGTGTCTTTTAGATGTGCCCGGTGCCCGGTCATGGCGGAGGGATGCCCGACTTCCTGCCCACCCCACCACAAGATTCGACATGGAACATGTGCATACATAACTAATGAGGCGGGGAGTACATGGTTGCGCATAAAAGCCCGTCTCGTTCCAGGGCAGGAATCACTCCAACTTTCTCATCCTGCCACAGATCTTATGGCAAGAGGAACCAATCTCACCCTCCGTCCATCTATTACTTCCTCCCCTGAATGAGGGGACTGGGACCAGTTGGCCCTGTTAGGAGAATGGTATAGCACTGGTCAGTGTATTCTGTAATTTCAGTTTTGTTGGTCGCCATACAACTTGCACTTATCCTGTACAAGACTTCAGCACGTGAACTCTGTAAATCAGGAAAGATGGTACCTTGGCTGCAGGAGATTAATTAGTAGCTGAGAGAAGAACAAGTAGTGTTGGTGATGGAAGAGATGGCAGCAGCTCGGTCAAGGACTGCAGCCTTGTGCAGGTTATCCATAACTCCTAGGCAGCAATAACTCACACTTACATAGCACCTTTTAATGCAGTAAAACATCCCCAGATGCTTCATAGGCACATTATTGAACAAATTTGGACACAAAGCCACGTAAGGAGATAGCGAGGCATTTGTCAAAGAGGAAGCTTTTAAGGAGTGTTTTAAAGGAGGAGATAGCGTTGGAGAGGATTAGGGAGCAATTTTCAGAGCTTAAGTGCTTGGCAACTGAAAATATGCTGCCATTGGTGAAGCAATTAAAATCAGTGATGTTCGAGACCAGATTTAGAGGAGTGCATAGACCTTAATGGATAGTAGGGTTGGAGGAGGTTACAGAGATGGAGAGGGGCGAGGCTCCAGAAGGACTTGAAATCTGAGATGAGCAGTGTAGGCTGCCACGGAATCTGAGGCTAAACCTATTGAAAGACTGAAAGGCAACTTGGTGCAGGGAGCTCAGTTACACTGGTATCACTTCAGATATGGATTTCAACAAAATGCCTTTGGGCCTGATCTTTTGTTTTTGAAGAAATCAAATAGCCCAGGACTGTCTTCTGCTGAATTTATCTTGTGATCCATGCACCATTTACTATTTGTACTGACTGGGATTTTTTTGTGTGTGTGAATCCCTTGTGAATGGTGTTTAGAGCTCTAAACAGAAATCAGAAAAACACGTTGGTGCCCTCTCTCTGAGCACTGGAGTAAAAGCCCCTGATTTGTAACAGCTTCTCTCCCTGCTCCCTCGCCATCGAATCGTCCAATCAGCTTCTGTGTTTGTTTCTTAAAGGATGAAATTTTTTTTGAAAATACTTTTTCTCTTTTTTTTTTTTTTGCCCTGATTGAATTTTTGCCAGTGGGTGACTAACCGCTTATCCTTGTTCCTTTCCCTCCGTGCATTTTATTGTGAACTTTCATGATCATCGTCAAGGTAATGGTTTCTCAATAGAGTTTGGAGCTCTGTTCCTAGCTCAGACAGCACCAGCCACTCCCAGGTCATCAAACACAAGCAGCTGAGTGTAGAGTTCCCTCTATTCTACTCCAACCGCATGGCTTGGGTCCAACCTTAGTGCAGTTTCTTCTGTTACTCCAAGGTGAATCCTTACACCCAACATCTTTTGTGTCTTTTTCAATGAGATAGTTGTTTTCAAGATTGAGATTGACAGATTTTTGTTAGGGTAAGTGTATTGAGATAATGCAGGCGAACGGAGTTGAGTTGCAGATTAGCTGGGATCTAATTTAATGGCGGGACAGGCTTGCGGGGACTGAGTGGTCTGCTCCAACAACAGCAGCCTACGTTTATGTAGCACCTTTAATATGGCAAAAGACCCCAAGGTGATTCACGCAAGTGTCACCGAACAACATTTGACACTGCCGCATATTGAAATATTGGGACAGATGACCAAAGGTTTGGTCAAAAAGCTAAGTTCAAAGGTGCAGCTTAAAGGAAAGAGGGGGGCAGAAAGGTGTGTGGAGGGAATTCCAGAGCTTAGGGCACAGCCACCAATAGCGTGGTGATTAAAGTTGAGGATGCTCAAGAACCCCCATTAGTCAATTATACAGATCTATTAGAGAGTTGTGGAGCTGGAGGAGATTACAAGGATAAAGAGGGTTGAAGCCATGGATGGATTGGAAAACAAGGATAAAAATACTAAAGTCATGGCATTGCTTAACCAGGAGCCAGTGTAGGTCAGCGAGCGCAGGGGTGATGGGTGAGTGAACCTTGGTGCGAGTTAGGCGATGTCCTTCTGTCGCAGTCACGTAAGATGTCATTTGTGACTTTGATAAGAGCTGTTTCAGTGCTGTGGCGGGAGTAGAAACCTAACTGGAGGGATTCAGACATGGAGTCCCAGGGAAGATGAGAACAGATTTGGGAGGTGACATCACATTCAAGGACTTTGGAGAGAAAAGGGAGGCTGGAGATGGGAAGTAGTTTGAGAGGATGGAGAGATCATGTGTTGTTTTTATTTTGAGGAATGAGATGATAATGGTGGATTTTAAGGAGAAGGGGACAGTACCTGAGGAGAGAGAACCATTAATAATGCTCCAGTTTCTATTGTTAAATTAATGGCAATGCTCATAAGCATTGCACTTTTGCTGTGAGAGAACTTCAGCTCATCTCACATAACTTGTAGCAGAGAGATGAATCTTTCTTCCTGTCAGCTTCTTAGGGATTCAAACCCTGGATCTAGAAGTGGCCATGCAATGTGCCAGCCCACTGCCTCCCCCATTAAGACATTTATTCTTGTTCCACTTCCTGGGGTTTGCTGCACACTACACACCACTTCCTAAACGACGGGGCAGATGGACAACTTAATCCTGTGTCTTCAGCTGCCTTAATATTTGCCACTAGGGAGTGAGGGAGTCAAAAAGCAATGAGTTGACTTGCTCCATACTTCCCAACTTATGTCCAAAACTTAGGTCTCCTTAGGGTCCACTCATAGCCCCTGTAGTTTGATGCTTGGGGCAGGAGTGCAGTTTATAGTTTGGTTTTCTGTGCATTTAAATTGACTGGTTTTGCTGATTCTAGAGTCTTGTAGGCTACTGCTAATTTTCTCAGCTGCACCGTGTTGTGCAAAGACATCCCAAATTTAAGATGGGAAAATTGAATGAAATGCTCCCTTCTTTCCTTATCCTCACCTCAGTCCCTCCCTGTGCTTATTTGTTCCTCAAAGTCTGGCCACATTGGATATGATGGATGAAAACTCACATCTGAGCATTCCAGGACGGTGTGTATTGCAAAAAAGAAACCCTGGCTTAGAAATTTGGGCATATCTCTATTTGGGTGAGTGGGAGGGTGCGCAGGGAGCAATCCCCTTGCCTGAATGGTGAGACTGTTAGTGGCATATGAAAAAGGCCCAATACCTGTTTTAGGTATGGGCACAAGACTGGCCTTTGCCAATATGGCAGGCAATGTATTTCCTGCTTGCCATATTGAGCAAGCAAGAATTAGCCCATTTAGCAGCCAGAAGATAGGCACTGTGAGGTTAGTGTTCTAGGCCAAATGTATCATCTTCATGTTATTGTTTTTCCCTTTATTCTTTCAGTGCCAATTTTCTCCCCTCCCCTCAACCTTTCCTGAAGGTATTGACTTGATGGTTCCATAGACATCTCTCTCAAATTGTCATTCTCCACGTGGGAACTCTAGACAGTTGGTGTCGGTGGAGCAACTAGACAGAAGAAGGCAGAACAGTCGAAGCCAATCCTGTCCTTGCCCAACTTCCGCAAACTTGCTTCCAGGTGGATATTGAGCAGCATTGGAGAATGCCAACGGATCTTCTCCTTTTTCAACCCCGAGTATGCTGAGGTTAACTTAGATCAGCTCACTCAGCTCAAGTCAGGGATTGAACCTAAGAGCGTCGTGACCTGCATGACTGGGCTACCTACCAGCTCTCCTTTGTTTAACGATGCCAGCTGAGTGCTGTGGGTTTACAGTGGGTAAAAATCCTGTATTGGTGGTGTGAACGAATATGTGGACATATGAATTAGGAGCAGGAGTAGGCCATTCAATAAGATCATGGCTAATTCGATTGTGACCTCAACTCCACATTCCACCCACTCCCAATAACCTTTGACAGTTAGTCAATAAACTGTCTATCTCTGCCTTAAAAATAGTCATTGACCCTACCTCTACCACTCTTTGGGGAAGAGAGTTCCAAAGACTCACAACCCTCTGAGAGAAAAAAATTCCCTTAATCTCTCTCTGAAATGGGAGATCCTTTTATTTTCAAACTTTGTCCCCTAGTTTAGTCTCCCCCACAAGGGGAAACATCCTCTCAGCATCCACCCTGTCAAGTCGCCTCAGGATCTTATATGTTTCAGTAAGATCACCTCTCAATCTTCCAAACTCCAGTGGATACAGGCCCAACCTGTCCAACCTTTCCTCATAAGAACAACTCCCCCATCCCAGGTATCAGTTGAGTGAACCTTATCTGAACTGTTTCTAAAGCATTTATAAACTTTCTTAAATAAGGAGACCAAAACTGTACTCAGTTCTCGTAGATGTGGAAAGAGCTAAGGAAGCATTTACAGGATTATACGTGAGTCATATTTACTGAGACTGTGGCATGATAATATCAACTTAGAAGATTCTTGGCAAGCCTGCGGAGGAGAGAATCCAGAATGATCCAAGAAATGGACTCCGAGTTTTGAAAGGTGCAATAGAACGAACCTTGCATTTTCTTCATTGCTTTCTTGTTGATTTCCTAAAAGCAGGATCTGACCCCAAAGAGCTCTCTCTGCTAGTGGAATCTTGGGTTCTCACCTAATTTAACCCGGTGCACAAATAGTCTTTCATCAGAACTGATGAAGAGTCATACGGACTCGAAACGTTAACTGTATTCCTCTCCGCAGATGCTGTCAGACCTGCTGAGTTTTTCTAGCTATTTTTATTTTAGTTTTAGATTTCCAGCATCCGCAGTATTTTGCTTTTATCAGAATGAAATCTCAACTTGATTTTTAAAAATATACTATTTGCTCAAGCCAAATCATTGTAAAATGGACACCATTATAATTCGCATTAACTAAATCTAGTTGTTTCATTCTGTTTATTACATTGTCAGCAAGGAAGTCAGTTTAAGTGCAGTCTGGTTTTGTTTTCCATCTGTCAGTATGTCTCCATAGTGTTCCCAAAAATGGATGTCTCTCATCCAGAGGAACTCATTAAAAAATGAGATTGTAGCTCAGCATATCGACCAAATGCTCAGCCTGATATCCTCGTAATTGAATTGGACTCTCTAAGTGCTTTTTTCCCTCTTCTCTCTGCAACTGCAACACCATTAATACAAAATTTATACTTTCTGCTGGATCCTCTGTGCTTAGAGATTTAAATTGCCTTTTATTTTTAGTCGTGTTTAACATTGTTGAGAATTGAATCTCCTTTACATGTCTCCACTTGCATTTATATTGTGCCTTTCACAACCTCCAAACATTCCAAAGTGCTTCACAGCTAAAGAAGTCCTTGAAGTGTAGTCACTGTTGTAATCTAGGAAACGAGGCAGCCAGTTTGCACAAAGTAAGCTCCCACAAACAGCAATGTGATAATGACCAGGTCATCTGTTATTTTTGTGATGTTAGTTGGAGGGTAAATATTAGTCAGGACAAATGCTATGAGATCTTTTAAGTCTGTCTGAGAGGGCAGATAGCTTAACATCTCATCTGAAAAGTGTATTGCAATTGATAATTTTACTGCCCTTTTTAATGCAGGTGACTCCAGCTGCAAAATAATAGGAAATTAAGCAGTTGCCACTACATTATAATCCAAACAAAATGGAAACTCTATTTAGTAATCTCATATAGTGAGTATGGTAATGTAGCATTATGATTCTCCAGAATCAATCTACAGTTCTTGAGTTGAAAAATTACAAAATTGAATTGGTGGATAGTCATAAAGACCCAAATAGTTCACTAAAATCCTTCAGGGAAGGGAACCTGCCAAGTGACGCCCTCCCACACTAGGCATTGGATTCTCAATGCTCTCTGAAGTAAAAAACAAATTGATCAGGATAAATGTTACCTTGCCAGTGTCACCTGCTCCTTTCAAAACAAATTTTTAAAGAACAGTTAGAAATCTATTTTTCTACAAGGCTTGAACTGCTCCCATATCTGTGGAAGTCTCTTGCCTGCCAAGTGATCTCTCTTTCACCTCCACCATCTAAAATTTCTATTTACCTCTTACCTATCTTTAATCTATTGTACGATGGATAGTTCTCCTTTTGAACACTGTGCTTTTGTTCCCACCCTCACCATGTCAAAATCAAGATTCATTGCCCCACCACCATCTCCTCTGACTGCCTCTTTCTCTGAACTCTGCAAGTCCTGATTATTCTGGCAGATTCTATTTCTCCGACAGTGTAGAAGTTTAGAAAACGCAAGCTTGGTGTCACCTAACAGCTATTCTTCGATTTACCTGGTCATTCCCCCTACTCTTAATTTTAGACTATGGGATAGGGTCTTCAATTCAACAGGGATCATGGAGGATTTGTGCAGGTCACTGGGTGTGGCAGCATGGCTGGGCAATTTGTAGAAGGGACGAGTGAGGAAACTGTAAGAAGTTGACATTCGGAATGTTCAGACTAAAAGCTTTTCTAGACACAAACTTGCCAGTCGCCCTCCCTTCACTTTCCTCCTTGTTCTCCTTGTTTCTATGGATAACAGATTCTTCAATTGACCTTGTGTGCACCCCGCCTGGCCGGTCTCTTGACCTTGCCTGAAGGCGCTGTCTTGTGATGGAGTACGGACCCAGGGCAAGCAAAGAATCCTGGTACCTCAGCCGTGACTTTGCACAGTGAGTGCCAGCTGACTATATTCCATTAAGTACAAACTGAGACAAGGATGTGCATGAGGCAAAACACTGGGATCACCAGTATCTTGAGGCGTCTTAAAGGGTAAAGGGTGTTGACATAAACACCAGTGTTCTGTCAAAGAATCATAGAAACAAGCGAATCTTGGAAAGTCACAGCACAGAAGGAAACCTTTCATCTCATCTCATCTCATCTTGCCCGCCCCAGCTGAAAATATCTGTCCAGCCTAATCCCACTTTCCAGCTCTTGGTTCAAAGCTCTGCAGGTTATGCACTTCAAGTGCACATCAAAGTATGTTTTAAATGTTATGGGGGATTTCTGTCTCCAGCACTCTTTCAGGCAGTGAGTTCCAGAGCCCCACCACCTTCTTGCTAACAGAAAATTCCCCTCGAATTTCCTCTGCACCTTCCACCTCTTCCCTTAAATCTCAGCCAAGGGGAATAGGGTCTTTCCATCCACTCTAACTAGACCCCTCATTATTTTATACGCTTCAATTAGGTCTCTCCTTGACTTCCACTGTTCTAAAGAAAACAATACCCGCATTTCCAATTTTTCACCATTGCTAAAGTTCTCCATTCCAGGCAACACCCTTGTAATCTTCTCTGTGCCTTCTCTAATGCAAACACATATTTCCTATAATAAAGTGAGCAAAGCTGCACATAGTGCTCCAGGTGTGGCCTAACCAGTGTGTTTTTTTTTAAATAATATCACAGACATTCAACCTAGAATCTTGATAAAAGAAAGAACTTTGATTTCTAAAGCACCTACCATGACCACAGGGCACCTCAAAGCACGTGACAGACAGTTAAGTTACTTTTGAAGAGTAATCAATGTTATGATGCAGGAAATGCAGCAGCCAGTTTGCACACAGAAAGTCCGCACTTACAGCAACTTAATGATCGGATAATTTTTTTCAGTGATGTTGTTTAAGGACATCAGGGAGAACTCACTCCCTGCTCTTTGTACAATGCCAATGACAGCAAGCTTCTACCGACGCAACTAATGCAAGTCTCAGGATGCAGGAATTCAGACTATTTATTGCAATATATTTAGCAAATTACACATCAAATAACAGAGACCCTTTGCAGTACAAGGGCTGTCAGTCTGACTCTTTGCTTCTACAGTGAGAGCAATGGTCAGATATATCAACTGGAGCCACTAATCCTTAGTCACCTAGCAACGGTCAAAAAAATCAACAGTTATAGTAAACACAATAAATACAAAATACCAGACAGTTGGCAGTGAGCAATGGCACAATGATTCACTCAAACTCGATTTAGACCTCAAGGGTAACTCCAATGGTTTACAGACTAGAAGATAACATCTCACCACTCCTTCAGAGATTCAGTTACTACGTGACATATTGTCATTTTTAAAAAAAATTATAAATCTTTATGTTGACGCAATTAGCTAGGATGATGGTAGGGGCAATACACTTGACCAGTGTTAAGGAAGGGGAAAAAAACAGGCATGATTCCTTCTCCTTGATGTGTTCGCAAATGTGAAAATCAGGCAAGAACAGGATCAGTCCTGACTGACAGTTCAGGATCGTTCCAAAAGATGATCTCATCGATTTGAGGGTATAGGGTTGTACTTTGTTGAATTTTTCAAATAAAGCCATGCATTAATCTCTGACCCTGTCAGCTGAAGAGATCAGCACAATAACAGATTAGCACGTTAACTGTGCTTTTACTGCTCTTTAATACCAAGTTTAACATTAAGGGTCCAACTTTGTATTTGTGCTAGGCCTTTTTCGAGACTGATTTGGTATAATTATTAACAGATCTCCAGAGGTGTTGCTTATGGTGAATTGGTAGATCTAAGGCTGTTGTTAAGGAACTGTGACTAGAATAAAGTGCCAGCTGTAGCTCAAGAGGTAGTGCTTTTTGCCTTTGATTCAGAGGTTTGGGTTCAAGTCTCACTGAAGAATCTTGCACACATTACGCAGTGCAGCACTGAGAGAAAACTGCACTATTGGGGGTGCTGTTTTTTGCTGAGGCATTAAACTAAGTCTACGTCTGCCCCCTCGGGTGGATGTTCCAATGGCACAATTTTGAAGAACGGGAGTTCTCATTGGTATCCTCCTCCATATTAATCCTTCAGCCAACATTACTAAAAAAAATTGTCTTCTCATTATCACATTGCTGTTTGTGGGAGCTTGCTGTGTGCAAATTGGCTGCTGAGTTTCATACATTACAGCAGTGACTACACTTCAAAAGTGCATTAATTGGTCATAAAACACTTTGTGATGTCTTGAGGCTATGGAACGCAAGATTATATATGACATTGACGGGAAATATAAGACTTTTTAATATATTAGTGAATTGCCTGGTCAATTGATGACTAAATGGCTTTTCTAAACATAAAATGACAGCAAAGTTGGAAGGGAGATTTCAGAAACCGCCTCTACAGAGACATCTAGTGACCAGTCATCTAGTTGCAACTACACTGTGATAGTTGGCATAGCAAAAATGACTCAGGAATGTTGACATCAAGATTTTGTGTCATATTTTGACAACAGTAAGTACAATGTGTGGACAGAGAGTCACATCCTACTGAATATTTTAATAAAATGGCTGTTCTTCCATGGCATTGCCTACAGAGAGTCAAGACCAATAATTTTCAGGTCATCAGAGAATTGAACAAAAACAGGAGAATGGACTGGAGGAAGATGGAGGGGTGAAGGAGGAGTCGGGAAATGGAAGGAGAGTTGGAGGGGAGGAAAGAGGTACAGAACTAGGGATGGGGTGAAGATGAAGGAGAGAATGGCAGTGAAGGAGGAAAAGTAGAAAGGTAGAAGGAGGAAAATGGGCGAGGAAGGAAGAAATGGGGAGAGGAATGGAATCAAGAAGAAAGAAAGGAGGTGGGGGAGGGGAAACATAGAAACTAGGCGCAGAAGTAGGCCATTCAGCCCTTCGAGCCTGCTCCGCCATTCATTATGATCATGGCTGATCATCCGACTCAATAGCCTGCTCCCACTTTCTCCCCATCCTTTTGATCCCTTTCACCCCAAGAGCTATATCTAACTCTTTCTTGAAAGCATACGATGTTTTGGTCTCAACTACTTTCTGTGGTAACGAATTCCACAGGCTCACCACTCTCTGGGTGAAGAAATTTCTCCTCATCTCAGCCCTAAATAGTCTACCCTATATCCTCAGACTGTGACACCTGGTTCTGGACTCCCCCACCATCGGGAACATCCTTCCTGCATCTACCCTGTCTAGAATTTTATAGGTTTCCGTGAGGTCCCCCCTCATTCTTCTGAACTCCAGTGAATATAATCCTAATCGACTCAATCTCTCCTCATCTGTCAGTCCCGCCATCCCAGGAATCAGTTGGGTAAACCTTCGTTGCACTCCCTCTATAGCAATATAGCTATATTTCCTCAGATAAGGAGACCAAAACTGCACACAATATTCCAGGTGTGGTCTCACCAAGGCCCTGTACAATTGCAGCAAGACATCCCTGTTCCTGTACTCGAATCCTCTGGCTTCTACCATTTGCCTTCTTTACCGCCTGCTGCACCTGCATGGTTACCTTCAGCGACTGGTGTGCGAGGACACCCAGGTCTCGTTGCACATTCCCCTCTCACAATTTATAATCATTCAGATAATAATCTGCCTTCCTGTTTTTGCTACCAAAATGGATAACCTTACATTTATCCACATTATACTGCATATGCCATGCATTTGTCCCACTCACTCAGCTTGTCCAAATCACACTGAAGCATCTCTGCATCCTCCTCACTGCTCACCCTCCCACCCAGCTCTGTGTCATCTGCACATTTGGAGATATTACATTTAATTCCCTCATCTAAATCATTAATATATATTGTGAATAACTGGGGTCCCAGCACAGATCCCTGCGGTACCCCACTAGTCACTGTCTGCCATTCGGAAAAAGATCCATTTATTCCTACTCTTTCTTTCCTGTCTGCCAACCAGTTTTCTATCCATCTCAATGCACTACCCCTAATTCCATGCGCTTTAATTTTACATGCCAATCTCTTATGTGGGACTTTGTTGAAAGCCTTCTGAAAGTCCAAATAAACCACGTCCACTAGCTCCCCTTCATCAACTCTACTAGTTACATCCTCGAAAAATTCCAGTAGATTTGTCAAGCATGATTTCCCTTTCATAAATCCATGCTGACTCTGTCCGATTCTGCCACTTTTTTCCACGTGCTCAGCTATTAAATGTTTTATAATGGACTCTAGACTTTTCCCCACTACCAGCGTCAGGCTGACTGGTTTATAATTCCCTGTTTTCTCTCTGCCTCCCTTTTTAAATAGTGGGGTTACATTAGGTACCCTCCAAACTGTAGGAACTATTCCAGAGTCTATAGAATCTCAGAAGATGACCACCAATGCATCCACTATTCCTAGGGCCACTTCCTTAAGTACTCAGGGATGTAGATTATCAGGCCCCGGGGATTTATCGACCTTTAATCCCATCAATTTCCCCAACACCATTTCCCTACTAATACTGATTTCTTTCAGTTCCTCCCTCTCACTAAATCCTGTGTTCCCCAGCATTTCTGGTATGTTATTAGTGTCCTCCTTTGTGAAGACAGAACCAAAGTATGTATTTAGTTGGTCAGCCATTTCTTTGTTCCCCATTATAAATTCCCCTGTTTCTGACTCTAAGGGACCTACATTTGTCTTCACCAATCTTTTTCTCTTCACATACCTAAGGAAACTTTTACAGTCAGTTTTTATGTTCCCTGCAAGTTTACTCTCGTTCTCTAGGGGAAGGGGGAGTGGAAATGAAAGAAGGGAGAAATCGAGGGGTGAGGTGCACTAGGGGATTTATCATTCTGCCTCCAGCAGATCTCAAATCCACAAAGGTAGATATTTTTGAACGGTATCGCCATGGAATCAGCACAATACAGACTCTGACATGTTGAGTCCTTGGCAATGCAGTCAGCTTCAGATTCAGACAGGATTATTATCTCGTTGCTGATTGTTGGAGCTTGCTGCGCTTAAACTGACGGCTGCACTTCCTATATTTTTTTATTCATTTGTAGAATATGACTGTCACTGGCATAGCCAACATTTTTTTGCCCACCCCTAATTGCCATTGAGAACGTGGTGGTGAGCCATTTTCTTGAAACTTTGTAGTCCATGTGGTGTAGATGCACCCACAGTGGAAGGACCCAGTGAACAAGTACCAATGTAGTTCCAACTCGGATGATGAGTGCTTTGGAAGTGATGGTATTCTCATGCATCTGTTGTCCTTGTCCTTCTAGGTAATATAGGTCCTGGGTTTGGAAGGTGCTGTTAAAGGAGATTTAGCAAATTATAACAGTGACTGCACTTCAAAAGTATTTCATTGATTGTAAAATGCATTGAAACGCTCGGTGATCATGAAAAGCGGTATATAAATGCAAGTCTTTCTTCTTTTTAATCCTCAGAAGACAATCAGAACATAAGACTACACATCCCAACTTTGTACAACTGCAGCCAGTCTGTCGCTGGTGCTATTCATTTAGACCATGATATAAACAGAGACTCTGGTAAGGTTTGTTAGGTTAGTCTCAAAGGTATCATGTCCTGACATGTTCCATCCAAGCTAGGCTGGCGTTGATGGTTCAATGCTCTCTTCTGAGGTTGCTGTCTAACTGGGGCCTTTGGCAGATACCCTGTGATTGGCCGGAATGCACTTGGATGAGGAAAGGGAAAATTAGCTTTGATACTTGCCCCTCTTTGCTTTCCAGTGACTCCTGGTAGAAAAAAACATGAGGTAGCCATCCACACAAGCTACAAATACCCATTTTTTTCCAAGACAGTGTATCAATGATCTTTCTTCCCAAGGACAATCCCACAATGGAACAAGCTGCCAAAAGAAATAGTCACAGCCCCATCATTGGAAATCTTGAAAACCTATCTTTAGATTATTTCCATTTATAAATTTCCATTATCAGGACCATTATCTCAGCAGGTCATGACTGATTTAGCGAGTGCATTCCATATAAATGTTGGTAGAATAGGGCTATTAGTCTGAGGTATCAACACAACTAAAGCAAAAGCAGAGAGTGTGGACAAGGGATGGAACATGATACCTCCCAGGGTTGATATCTGTCTATTGTATGTCCAAGTATAAATAATGATCACTTGGGCAAGATTTTGCAAGGCTGCTCAGCTCCTGGCCTCATCACAGCCTTGGTTCAAACATGGGCAAAAGAGCTGAGCTCCAGATGTGAGGTCAGAGTGACTGCCCTTGACAGCAAGGCAGCATTTGGCTGAGTTTGACATCAAGGAGCCTGAGCAAAACTGGAGTCAGTGAGAATTGGGGAAAACTCTCTGCTAGTTGGAATCATACCTAGCACAAAGGAAGGCAGTTATGGTTGTTGGAGGTCGATCATCTCAGTTCCAGGACATCACTACAGGAGTTCCTCAGGGTAGTGCCCTAGGCCCAACCATCTTCAGTTGCCTCATCAATGGCCTTTCTTCCATCATAAGATCAGAAGTGGGGATGTTTGCTAATGATTTCACAATACTCGGCACCATTCACGACTCCTCAGATACTGAAGGAGTCCATGTCCAAGTGCAGCAAGACCTGGACAATATCCAGACTTGGGCTGATAAGTGGCAAGTAACATTCACACCACATAAGTGCAAGGAATGACCATCTCCAACAAGAGAGGGTCTAACCATCGCCCCTTGACATTCAATGGCATTGCCATCACTGAATCCCCCACTATCAACATCCTGGGGGTTACTGTTGACCAGAAACTGAACTGGACTAGCCACATAAATACTGTGGCAACAAGAGCTGGTCAGAGGCCAGGAGTTGTGCGACGAGTAACTCACCACCTGACTCCCCAAAGCCTGTCCACCATCTACAAGACACAAGTCAGGAGTGTAATGGAATACTCTCCACTTGCTTGGATGAGCGCAGCTCCAACAATATTCAAGAAGCTTGACACCATCCAGGGCAAAGCAACCTGCTTGATTGGCACCCCATCCACAAACATTCACTCTGTCCACCACCAGTGGCAGCAGTGTGTACCATCTACAATATGCACTGCAGGAACTCACTAAGCCTCCTAGACAGCACATTCCAAACCCACGACCACTACCATCTAAAAGGACAAGGTCAGTAAATACATGGCAAGTACAAATTCCCCTCCAAGCTGCTCACCATCCTGACTTGGAAATATGTCACCATTCCTTCACTGTCACTGGGTCAAAATCCTGGAACTCCCTCCCTAATAGCACTGTGTAGCACCTACACCACCACATGGACTGCAGCAGTTCAATAAGGCAGCTCACCACCAATCTCTCAAAGACAATTGGGACTGGACAATAAACGCTGGCCTAGCCAGCAACGCCCACATCCCATGAACAAATTTAAAAAATATATATTTTGGAGAAGCGTTCAGAACCGTCATCTGAGTAATGAGTCAACACCTTCAGGACAGGTAGATGTTGTGGTGTGGGGAGGGGGGTGCGGTGGTAGAGAAGGAAGATAAAAAAAAAAACCTTTCAGTGGTGCAGGCTTTGAGTATTGCTGACAAAAGCTCTCGAAGCTTTTGACCTTGCACTCATCAGTACAGATACGAGAATGCCAAATTTCAAAGGGAGGAATAATTTATACTGCATGAGAAAGGAGGAACCTCCTTGTCAATGCCTCAACCAGTCAGTTACTTGCCAACCAATCAGCACCCTTTTCTAATGCAGTATAAATTATTCCTCCCTTTGAAATTTGGCATTCTTGTGTCTGTTTGATGAGTGCAGGACTTTGACAGCATGTCTCTTCTTTAACAATACTTTTCTTGTTGCTTCTTTCTAATGGTCTGAGAAGAGCTCCATCCTTGGACAAAATAACTGGAACTGATTTTTCTGTGCTTGGAAACCAGTCCATAAACAACTGCAACAAAATACACCCACTAGCAGCTCACAAGTATCAGATTTGCACCTTTTGTTACTAATTCATCGCCCCACCCCGATTCCTTCAATAAAAATTCTCAGATTTCAAATGCTATCTTTTTGTGTTGCTGTTAAAGCCATTCCTGCTTTGAGCTTTGATGTTATCCCAGCCCAAGCATAATACAATGTCGTTACCACCCCTGCTGTGAAATATTCCTGGGAGTGCATTGGCTGGGAGTAGGGAGGCGGACAACTTCACCCAGTGCAAGCTGGGGGAGCACTGTGGGTGTGAAATCATTTTAGTGCAGGAAAGACAGCGTTGGCACAAGAAGGTTTCTATGCACTCGTGCCAAAGTTTTCACCAACTATTCAATGAGAGGAATTTTACCCATGTTGTAGGAGAGCTAAGGAAAGACATCACCTCCTGGGAGGTGCAGCTGAGGGGGAATGGGAAGTTGCAAAGGGTGGAGGGCCTTTAGAAGTGCAAGGCTGGTTCTCTACACTATGCTGTTCTATCCAGACTTTCTCTTCTGTGTCACTTTCTATGTACAGAAATCATGGGGAGAGGAGAGGAGCTGCTATGGAACAAATTCCAAGTCCTGCACCAATCCATCCCTTATACATGCCATCTAAATTCGAAAGACTTACATTTATATAGCTCCTTTTATGACCTCAGGACATCCCAAAAAAGCTTTACAACCAATGGCACACATTTCAAAGGATAGTTGCTATTGTAATCTAGGATATGCAGCAGCCAGTTGTGCACAGTAAGCTTCCACAAAAGCAATGTGGCAATGGCTAAATAATGGGTTTGGAGTGATGTTGATGAAGGGATAAATATTAGCCAGGATGCTGGGGAGAGCTCCTACTGCAATGGGTTCTTTATCATTCATCTGAGGGCAGCAGACAGGGCCTTGATTTAACACCTCATCTGGTGACAGCGCCTCTGACAGTGCAGCACCCCCTCAGGACTAAACCAGAGGCTACATGCTCAAGTCTCTGGAGTGGGACTTTCTGACTCAGAGGCAAGAGTCCTACCTACTGACCAACGCTGTAGAAAATCAGGGGGAAGCCTGACTGACTTCTGGCATGTAGCAGCTGTCACACCCTGAAAGGAGGTCATAGCCAGCAGACTGATGAGGAGGAAAGATGTTAGGGTGGGTGGGAAGAGGGATAATTCATGCAAAAATACACTTGTGCAATTCTAGCAAATATTCCATATGAGCACCCAAAATTTTTCCACGTAGGATACTCAGGATGAGCTCAACCATGAAGGTTGAGCCATACAAAACAATGACTTGCAATTTATACAAAAGCAAAGTTCTATGGATGCTGGAAATCTGGAGTAAAAGTGCTGCAGGTATTCAGATCTGGCAGCATTTGTGGAGCAAGAAACCTCTGTTTTTCTCCCTCTACATATGCTATCTGACCACCTGAATTGCTTGCAGTTATATAACACAGGTCCTGTGCTGGCATCCTCAGGACAAAGACCACGCCAGATTTTGGCTTTTCCCAGATTTTGGATTGCTCGCTGGTGGAACAGGCAGCTTTATGCCTGGATAATAGGGAGGGGTGGTGGGAATGGAGATGGATCTTGCGGCGCTGGAATGGAATCAGGTCATAACTTGTCCTCTGGGATCAGCCCAAGAAAATGGTCCCTTCATTCCCGCGCTTACACTATTCCAGGAGTGGGGCCCAGATCTCACAAGAGAAAAATGTCCAGTTTTCACATGTTTCTGGTTTCCGGGCAGCCAGATTTTGGGTGATGTACCTGTGCCTTCAATATAGTAAAAACATCCCAAGTCAGTTCACAGGAGTATTATCAAGCAAAACTTGACACTGAGCCACATAAGGAGATATTAGGACAGGTGACAAAAAGCTTATCAAAGAGGTTGGGTTTTAAGAAGCGACTTAAAGGGAGAGCATGAGGTAGAGAGGCTTAGGGAGGGAATGGCATAGTTTAGGGCCCGGGCAGTTAAAACATGGCTACTCTCTATGGAGAGGTTAAACTAGTGGATGTACAAGAGGCCAGTTTTGGAGGTGTACAGAGATCTCAGAAGGTTGTAGGAGTGGAGGAGGTTACAGAGATGGAGAAGATGAGAATTTTCGATTGGTTCTTGGTTCAGCAGTGCCTCCAATGTTGGCCAGGAGGGTCCAGTGTTATCAACTGTAATTAAATGTATTCCTGGAGGGTTTCATCACATGACCTGCCCCCACACTCTAGTCATTATTCCACCAACGCATCATCCTTGTAACAGCCTTCCTACGCCAAATGGAAAACAAAAAGACACATTACCCAATTGGACAATGCTTGACTGTCAGCCAAACAACTTTTTATCAGGTATAAAAATGGGGGAAAGAGAAATGTTCAAAGAAAATGGAAAATGAAACAATCTATTTTAATGTCCTGATGATTTTTCTCCAGGGTCACAAGCAGCAGCGCCCTGGAGATTGATCTTCAATTCCTGGAGACTCCAGGCCAACCCTGGAGGGTTGTCAACCCTAATGGACTCTCATGTTTGATCCATGGCCTCTGCTACATTGGTTATATTGGTCATGATGGTTGGCGACAAGTCTGGCTTTGCAATGAGAAAACGAACCCAAGGCATCCCCTGCTGGGAAGCGTGTAGAATTCCAGGTAAGGAATCGCTCTCTCAGAGCTATGTCGGCTCAACACAGGTGATGGTTCAATGAGTGAGTTCACAGAAACTGACCACCCTCCCTTTAGAACTGAAACCAGCTAAGACAGACCATCTTTGGGAGCAGAGGATAGGGAGCGAAGGTGGGGGTGAGAAAAGTATAAAGGTAAAAACGTAATGACACGAGGGAAGTAACAAAAACTCTAATGAATTATAAACAGGATGAAATTAATGCAGAACTTTCAGTCATTTCTTAGAGCATATGTAGTACATGTGAGTAAATATGGAATCCAAATGGCACAATGGGCCGAATGGCCTCCTTCTGTGTTCTGTGATTTTATAAGCTGCTTCTGCATTGAACTATATCAACCTCTGCCTCTCTGCCTTTTGTTTTCCAGATTCTGTTCCAATCAGGGAGCTATGATTGTCATCAGATAAGGGTTCTCTCTGCTGAAGATCGAATACTGGCCCACTCATCTCTTGCTGTGATTGTAGGGGTTCCTGGCATCGTGATTTAATGATTAAATAAAAGTGAAAAATCACATTGCCAGGGATTACCACACAGTCACAGGCACAGGCAGCTGTTAGTGAAAGGCTGGCAACAAAAGATTAACACTTGAGGAGTAATAGCTTCCTGTTGTGTGAGTCACAAGGACTGAAGTCATTAGCTACTTGTTGCAGTCCAACGCCCAGCAGAAACTAAGCATTTTTTAAAACATTTTTCAATATATATACAAGTTTGATGCTGTGACCAAATGGGAGTTGAGCCAGTGTTTCTGGAAGGAGGCGATCAAGTTACACTGCGGTTTATCTTCTTCATCCTGATTTTGTGAAGAAGGAAGCACTAAATTAAAATTAGATTGGGTTTAAAAAAAACTTGCTTAAATGCAAGTGTAGATACCGTTATCGGCATATTGCAGAGTCTGATGTGATCACCTATTCCAAGGACGAGGGGCCTCAGTTGTGGCATTAGAAGCTGCACCTGTTCTTGGAGAAGGCTGAGAGGAAATTTAGTGTAGGCTTTCTAAGTTATGACGGGTCTGGACAGGGTAGATAGGGAGAAACTGTTCACGTTGGCAAGAAGGAATGAAAACCAAAGGACACACAGGCCGGGATTTCCCGATTGGTGAGCGGGGGGGCGGGGTTGGGTCTGCTCGCCAACGGGTAAAATGACGCGCGGTGACGTTGGGTGGAACTCCTGACATCACCCAACCTCATTTCAATTTTCAGGTCGGCGGGGGCTCAGCCAAATCAGCTGTGCACCCACCAGCCTGTCAATGGCCTATTGAGGCCATTGACAATGAAGTAATTAATGGTCCTGCCTGTCCAACCTTAAGGTTGGTGGGCAGGCCGGGAGCCCTGGTGGGCGTTGGGAAAAGCATTGAAACCTCATCCACGGGCGGGATGAAGTTTCATGTAGGTTTTTAAAAATTTAATAAAAGTGTAACTCAAAGTGATGGACATGTCCCAACTCATGTGTCAATGTCACATGAGGGGATATGTCAGGGAAATTTTTTTTGTTCTGTTTTTAGCATTTTTTAATATGGAGCCGATCTGCCTGAGGCAGCTCTTAGCCTCAGGGAGATGAGTGTGCTCTTTCAAGCGTGTGCACAAAAGAGCGCACAGACCTGCTCAGGGAATTCCCCCCTCACCCACCCTTGCGGATGTCACGCTGGGTGGGCCTTAATTGGCCCGCCCATGTAAAATGGCGGCATGCCCCCGATTAGGGGCGCCAATTGGAGGCATGCCCGCTCCTTAACTTCCCCCCCCCTCCCTCCCCCCCCCACCACCGGGGGGGAAAATTCTTCCCATATTTAAAGTGAATGGGAAAAGAAGCAAAGGCGACATGAGGAAAAGCTTTTTTTTTACAGTGAGTGGTTCTGGAATGCACTGCCTGAGTGTGGTGGAGACAGGGTCAATCAAGGCAGTCAAAAGGGATTTGGATAATTATCTTGAGAGAAAACATTTGCAGGGCTATGGGGGAAAGGGCGGGGGAGTGGGACTAACTGTGTTGCTCTTGCTGACACCGGGCGCAGACACAGCAGACCGAATGGCCTCCGCCTGTGCTGTAACCATTCTATGATTCTACAAAGATATTATAGCCATTGAGCTACCCCAAGGTACCCATGCATCAAGGCAGCCCCGCCCATTCTCCAACTCCAATACATAACTGGAGCAGCAGGTATACTTGGGGCCACAGGCAACTCCCAGGCCATATGTGAGCCCTGCTAACATGTAACAATGCTCCTGGTGTAAACCGTTGTCAGACATACAGTAATTTCATGAGGGAATCATCCCTGTGATAACAACATGAACTGAATTAAGAACCTGCACTAGGCCAAGCTGGGCTCATCCTAAATAGCCAAGTCCTGTCTGGTTCTGACTGTGCCAGGTTCTGGTATCTTTATCATGCAGATAAAAGCAGCTGATTGGAGAGACTGGGTACCATGTGTATGGGTTTGACACTACCCCGGGATAATGGGATTGAAGATTTTTCCATTAGCTGGTTGGAATTAACCATCCCACTCTAAGGAGGTACATTGGCCAACTTCAGTGAGATACAGAAAAATACCATACTGGCATGTGTTGTCATGTTATGTAACTAAGTTATGTAAATTGGGCAGAGTGGAAGGGAGTTTTACTCTGTATCTAACTGTTCTTTGTGTGGATGGGCCGCCTTGTGTAAGAATTGTTAGCGACCATTTCAACAGCCGTTGCTTGCTTGGGCCAGATGCCCCTTTTCTGGTTTTATGTCCCATCGAGTCATCTTCTGATCTCCATAGAAAGTTCTCTTTAGACTGGCCTAGAATTTAGCTATTTGGAGAGCAGTTACCTTCAATGAAATCCTGTTCACAGTGGCTAAGTTCAGTTCCTCTGAAGAAAAAGCTCATTTTTATACTTGCTACAATCATTTTCTGACTGAGTGTGTTTCAGGAGTAATAAAACATTCCAAACAAAATTTGTCAACTTATCACATGTAATAGGACAAGCAACCAAAAGCTTGGGCAAAAAGTTGGTTTTGAGGAGCAGGGAGCTTAAAGGAGTAGGGAGAGGTGAAGAGATGGAGTGGGTCTGGGAGGTAATTCCAAAGCTAAGGACACAGGCGGCTGAAAACATGGCCGCCAATGGTAGAGCAAATAAAATCATGGATCTGCAAGAGGCCAGAATTGGAGGAGCGCAGAGACCTTGAGAACATTGTAGGGCTAGAGGAGGACACAGAGATAGAGAGGAATGAGGCCATGGTTTTGAAAAAAATGAGAATTTGGTGTTTCTGGACTGGGAACCAGTGCAACTGAGCGAGCAAAGGAGTTTAAAAACAAAAAACTGCGGATGCTGGAAATCCAAAACAAAAACGGTTACCTGGAAAAACTCAGCAGGTCTGGCAGCATTGGCTGAGAAGAAAAGAGTTGACGTTTCAAATCCTCATGATCCTTCCACAGAACTGTTCTATGGAAGGGTCATGAGGACTTGAAACGTCAACTCTTTTCTTCTCCGCCAATGCTGCCAGACCTCCTGAGTTTTTCCAGGTAATTCTGTTTTTGTGTTGTCGAGCAAAGGAGTGTTGGATGAACGGGATTTGGTCAAGTTAGGGTATGGGCAGCAGAGTTTTGATGAGCTCAAATAGTAGGAGAGTGGCCAGGAGTGCATTGGAATACCCAAATCCTGAGGTTTCAGCCACTGATGGGATACGGCAGGGGTGAAGAGGTGCAGATTACGGTACAGAAAGTAGGGAGTATTGGTAATTAAGAGGCTATGGGGTTGGAAACTTCAGCGGGCCTATTTCTGGGTCAAATAGGTTGCTGAGCAGTCTGGTTCAGCCTCAAGACAGTGTTCAGTTGTGGGGGTGGGTGAGGTGGGGGATGGAGTTTGTGGC
The DNA here is from genome assembly GCF_017639515.1 of Carcharodon carcharias. Classification (NCBI taxonomy): domain Eukaryota; kingdom Metazoa; phylum Chordata; class Chondrichthyes; order Lamniformes; family Lamnidae; genus Carcharodon; species Carcharodon carcharias. The sequence goes on along the minus strand of NC_054480.1, from coordinate 131,371,335 downwards.
TGGGACTGAAGATAATGGCTTTAATCATCCCAATCTTTAAATGACCAGCAGCATGTAAGGACTCTGCAATAAAATGGGCACCTGGAGTCTGAGCTGATCTTGTAGCTTTGTGTGTGGCCGGCATTCGCCTCCCCAATTGGCCATGAGGAGGCACTGGGCCATGGGGATGGGCATGTTGAGAGCGCAATGGTGGGAGTGGTCCAGACTGTCATGCAATGAAACATGGCTCGAGGGGTTAAATGAAATGCATTCTTATGCGAGGGATACATCTGACCAGATGTTGGCAATTTTATGTGGAAAACACATCTGCCTGCTGATCCTGGGATTGGGCCTGGTCCTAATGGCCTGGAGGTGTTGGAAAACAGGCCCTGATCTCCTGTGCCTACTGAGCTGATATCAGTGAGTTGTGAAGTACTGGCTCAGTTCAGCAGGAACTGGAGTCTGGCCTAACAATATTCTGTGGAGGATTAACAAGTGAAGCAAAGAAGCCGTGTTTATAAAGCACCTGGCACAGGCAGAGGACGATGTGTGCAGCCAGTGCTTGGTTTTGGAATGCACTGCCAGTGAGGGTGGTGGAGGCAGGTTTTACTGTGACTTTCAGAAGGAAATTGGAGAAGCACCTGAAGAGAGAGAATTTGCAGGGTTACGGGGAAAGGGCTGGGTGGTGGAGCTAGTTGATTTGCTCTTGCAGAGAGCTGGCATGGACACGATGGGCCAAATGGCCTCCATTGGTGCTATAACCATTCTATAATTCTATAGAAGATGAACAATAAACAGGAACTCTAAGCAACTCACAGCTACAGTGCAGCAGTTAGGTCCCTTTGCTGGTCATTCTGGAATTGCATTGGTTTGGAGGGTTGCTGTTGAGCATCTTTTCATTGACAAAATCTTTGTGTAAAGCAGGAGGACAGGCAATTGCTTTCTTCATGATGGGAGTTCATGGAAAACAGACAATGGTTGAAAGGTAGAAGAAGTGGAAGCCTGAAGAGACTTGAAGGCCGAGCTACATGGATCATTAAAATGTCATGACCAAAATAATCAAAAGGCTAATGGATACTAGCCTTTATATCTAGAGGACTTGATTACAAGGGGGTAGAAGACATGCTTCAGCTATACAAAGCCCGTGTTAGACCACACCTGGAGTATTGTGAGCAGTTCTGGACATAACACCTTATGAAGGATATATTGGCTTTGCAGGGACTGCAGTATGGATTTACCAGAATGATACCTGCTCTCAAAACAGGGTTTATTCCTGAAATTTAGAAGGGTAAGGGGTGATTTGATTGAAGTTTTCAAGATATTAAGGGGAACTGGTAGGGTAGATAGAAATTAATTGGGGAATTTAGGGCTAAAGACATAGTCTTAAAATTTGAGCCAGACCTTTCAGGAGCGAAACTAGGAAACATTTCTAGACACAAAGGGCGGCATAAGTTTTTAAAACTCTTCTGCAGATGTCAATTGATGCTAGATCAATTATTAACTTTAAGTCTGAGGTTTTAGTGACCCAAAAGGGACATGGGGAAAAGGCGAGTATGTTGAGTTAGGTCACATGATCTCACTGAATTGCAGCAGAACAAGCTCAGTGGGGCTGAATGGACTCCACCTCTTCCTATGTTTTCAGGCCTAGAAATTCAGGCAAATCTCTACTCCTGAATGCTGATGCCAGAGGAGCCCACAATTCAGGATTACCAACTCTGGTTTTATTTGATGTCCTCCATCCACCAAATGCCGTCTCCACCTCAACAGACTCCCATCGTTGATTACCTGATGCATCCATCCTTGCAGTGCATCAGCAAGTGTAAAGCAAATTGACTCTTCATTGCTCAACTAATTGGAAGTCGGTTAAAAAGGCTTCTATTCTCCCACTTGACCCTCTCTATCACTAACTAACAAAAGATTTCAAAGAAAATGAATTTAAAAGACCCCTGGAGGTTAATCTTCCAGGAGGATCTAGGACAATCCTGGAGAGTTAGCAATGCTACCTCCATACTTCGGGTTGCCAACCCTCCAGGATTGACCTGGAGTCACCAGGAATTGAAGATCAACCTCGAGGATGCTGCTGCGTGCAACTCTGGAGAAAAATCATCGGGACATTAAAAAAGATAGTTATTTTTTAAAGTTTTCTTTGAACATTTCTCTTTATCAGATATAAAAATACTGAAAAAAAGGGGGGGAAGCTGCGTGGCTGACAGTCAGGCATCATCTTTTTGCTTTCCAGTTAGCGTAGGAAGGCAGTGCGTCACAAGGTCAACTAGTGGCTGGAGCATGGGGGCAAGTCATGTGATGAAACCTCTAGGCATAAATTTAATCATAGTTGACAACTCTATCCATACTGGTCTTAGGGCCTGATTTACATCGCGTTGCCAGCGTGTTACGACTGAAGATTGGGCATCTGCTGGTGTTGGATAGGTGAGTGAAGAAATGTTGGGAGCACCACTGCTCCCTGCAGCTCCATGTGTGGGTACGTTTGGGGATGCATTCATGTCAATTAATGCCGCCTTGTTCCGTGCTCGTCTATACTCGACTTCCCTTTCCGCAGAATTTCAATGTGGCAGTCAGATCACAGTGAGTGTTAATGAATCTCTCAAACTATACAAGGCACATCTGTTTCATCTGCAGTGGAAGATTTATGACTCACATAGGACAAGGTTAAATTGACGACAACAAGAGCCCTTTGATTACATTCAAATTATTTATTCACGGTTTGAAAGTCTGATTAACAACGTAGCTGCAGTTTGAGGTGGTAAACAGAAACTTGATGGCAGTTGTGTTGTGCAATCAATTCATTTTGTTGAGAAAATATATTCCATAAATACTTGGTTCACTCTGTTAATACTTTGACATGCTCCATTAATGCTTTGACATCTTCCATTAATACTGTGGTGCACTCCACCAGTAGTTCAGCCTGCACCATTAATACATTGCACCTTATTAATATTTCAAGGGACAGCTCCAGCACGCAGGGAACATCTTGACATTAAGGAAATATTTGCTTTTCCACGTAGAGTTGTATTAAGTTGCAATTCCACTTCAATAGCAAACCCTTCCATATAAACTGACATGCCAAAGCAGCCAAGAATTTTCATTCACTAAAATAACAATGGCACATTTGCAGATTCTCAGGTGAGTGGTCACTTTTGAAATCTTACAGAAATTTGTTTTTTTTTAATTATTAACTATCAGGATGTGGGCACATTCAGTATTTCTGCAGCCCATGTGGTGAAGGTGCTCCCCAGTGTTGTTAGGTTGGGTGTTCCAGGATTTTGACCCTGTGGCGTTCATCTTGAGATGAATGAGGAGAAACAAGTTATGAAGCAGCTAATTTTAAAATGCATCTGTGTTTAGATGGCTTGATATTAAAGGAATGGACAGACTATGTGCAGCTAAAAACAGGAAAATATGGTTCACATTTTGTAGGTATTCTGACTTATATTCACATTTTTCACTGCTGCAAATTAATATAATTTTATTGCTATTTTAGCATTTACCATTTATAAACATACAATCCAATTCAAGGGTATAGGGTAGTGTTTAATGCAGAGTAAGAAAATCTTTTAATGAACAACCATCATAGAAATAACAGAAAATTCTGGAAAAACTCAGCAGGTCTGACAGCACCTGTGGAGAGAGAAACAGAGTTAATGTTTCAAGTCTGTATGACTCTTCTTCAGAAGAAGGATCTGAAGGCTCTGAAGAAGAGCCATACAGACTCGAAACGTTAACTCTGTTTCTCTCTCCACAGATGCTGTCAGACCTGCTGAGGTTTTTCTGTTTTTATTTCAGATTTCCAGAATCCGCAGTATTTTGCTTTTATTGTAGAATTAGGTACAAGTTACAACAGCGAAAGAGTCCTTTCAGCCCATCTAGCCCATGCTGGTGTTTATATCAACCTCCTCCACTCTCTTCATCTAGCCCTCACAGAATTATCTTCTATTCCTTTCCCTCATGTGCCTAATATCTAGTTTTCCCTTAAGTGCATCAGTAAGGTAGACCTTAACATATGCCATTTAAATAGGTTGGACAAGTCTCCAGCACAGCATATCACAGTCTTATAAAGGTTTGGGGAACCTACAAACGTTTTCCATTTTATATGGGCTCAGCCTCCCTCCCTAGACCAATGTTTAACTGATGTCTGTTATTAGTAAGATTGCTTGTTGAAAGAGATAAAGTGACTCAACCATCAGAGCAGACCATCACGTAAACAATAGAATAGGGGTTGTTAAATCTTTAGATGGCAAATATGCAAAGTGCTATGGTAAAGGGGCTTTACCATCAGAATCTTACAGAAGGCGGCCATTCAGCCCATCACATCTGGCTATTTGAAGGGGCTATCCAATTCATCTCACTCCCCCGCTCTTCCCCCATATCCCTGCAAGTCTACACTGCTTCAGCTATTTGTCAAATTTCCTTTTGAAAATGCTTCTCGAATATTTCTGCTAAACAGATCGGGTGTGGTAACACATTTTGTGTCAAAACATGTTATGAGGCAAGACCTAAATTACACCACGCGCCTACAGTGTCAGCTGTGATGAAAAAAGCTGTCGATACACTTCAACAACTGGAATTGGCAAGACTCCGATGGACAGATTTTCATTGGGTTAGGGCATTAGGAGACTTTGAACAAAGGTGGGAAAGTGGAGCTGAGACGCAGCTCTAATTGGATTAGCAGAGCATGCCTGAGGGACTGAATGGCCTCCTCCTGATCCTGAAATTACAATGAAAATATCTGCAATTTTGCATCTCTCATTCCCCAAGTGTAAAGACTATTCTTTTTAATATGCAAATAACAGACTTTTCTTTTCGCAGGGTTAAGAACATTCTGACAAAGTAACATTGCAACAGCTTACATCAGCCAGTAGAATGTTCCTATTTGAGCGTTGGTCCTAATGTGGTTTATACTGGTTTGTAAAAAAACAAAATTAGTTGAACACTCTGAGATCTGCATTGTCAGATAAAATTAGAAACACGATTCCTATCAATTGGGCTTTGAAAAACGCGAAGCAACAGTCGAGATAATTTATCTGAGATGCAAGTGGACTGAATTTTTAAACAGTGGTGCTTTCTGAGATAACAAAAATCAAAAATAACTTGCATTTATGTAGCACTATTCATGTCCTCGGCCAATTAATTTATTTCTAAGTATATGCATTGCTATTATGTAGGCAAACATGGCAACCAGTTTACCCAGATCACAATGACGCAAAAAACAATGAGATTAATGACCATTTAATGTTGTCCAGGACATCAGGAGAATTACCTTGTCCTTCTTCACTGGGATCTTTCAAAAAGTGACATTGTAGTAAAATATCCAAAGGCACTTCACAAGAGCATTATCAAATGACATTTCCATGGGTTATTTTACATCCACCTGAGAAAGTAGGCAGTGCCTTCGCTTAATGTCTCCTCTGCAAGACAGCACCTCCGACAGTGTGGCGCTCCCTCAGTACTGCACTGAAACATCGGCGCGAAATGTGCTCAGGTTTGTGGAGTACCAGCTTGTGACTCAGAGATGAACCAGTCTGACACTATTGCCACATGGGCTGGGAATTTCCTTCATTTAATCTGGTTCTGCTACCATACTGTCACTAGAAGGAATTTTAATACATACACAGTGCTTCTGATGAAGTCACTGCATACAGGGGGAACGGGAGCAGCTCCCAGAGAAATTCCCAGCTGGAATGTCTGCTCCAAATCATGAGACGAGCTCTATTGTTCTGACTTGGGCAAAGTTTTCTTTGGACTCATCAATTTGGAATTTCGGAAGCTCTCCCTCAGTCTGTAGGAGCTGTCGGTGGAGGCTCCGAGGCCAGACTCACTCCTGCTCAGGAATGGCAGGGGAGCACCAGCTTTGATGAGGCAGCAGCACAGCAGTTTGAGAATGGCTCGCCTCACCTCCTTGCTTCCAAATGAATAAATGACTGGGTTGACGGCCGAGTTGATGACAGCCAAGGTGATGGTCCATTCCATGCTGTGCAGCTTCGTGCAGGATGGCGAGGAGCAGAAGACGTCGAGAAGGAGCAGCACAAAGAGGGGGCTCCAACAGATCACAAAGGCGGCAACAATCATGAAAACAGTCTTGAGCAGCCGCACGGATTTCTGCCGGCTTTTGCTGCTGGACACGGACTTGGCACTGTTCCTGACAAGGTGGTAGATGCCACTGTAGAGTGCCACTATCCCGATTATGATGATGCTGAACACCACAACACAGAAGAGGATATAGCTCTTGGAGTACAAAGGCAGCAAGGTGGAACACTCGTCGAAGTTGCAAATGCAGTTCCATCCCATCAATGGCAAAAGGCCTATGAGGGAAGCCACCAGCCAGCACAATCCAATCAGGGTGTACACCCGATAGGTTTTACGGGCCGAGGCATAAGGTACAGGTCTGACCATGGTCGCGTACCTTTCCACCGCCGTGATGAGCAAGCTGAATGTCGAGGCAGCCAGCGCAAAGAACAAGACCCCTTCCCTAATGAACCAGACTGTGGGGGTGATTTGAAAGGTCTTTTCACCCGACAGGCATATGTTCACAATATAGACGATTCCCGTCAGTAGGTCGCAGAGGGTGATGTTGGCAATGCAGTAGTAAACCCAGCTCCGGAAGCGAGTGTTGTTCAGGATAGCCAAGAAGACCAAAAGGTTCTCAATGACGATGAAGCAACTGACTACCATGAAGATAACCCTGACAGCACCCACGCCGTCGCTGGGCAACCGCCTGTTCTCCAACTTTCCAGTGTAGTTGTAATGCAGCAGAATGATATCCACCTGCTGTCTGTTAAAGAAAATCAGGCATTCACTGTTATTATTCATTTTCATAAGCATTGACTCTGAGAAGCAACAATTGCACTTGAACTTCAGCACACGGTCAGGAGTATTCAACCAGTTTCTTGGAGAGAGTGTCGAGCATGATTTTCTACTTTCAAGGGATCTGAAAAGAGATTGAGGAATGCATTAGTATTATCTTATTCTGTCAATGCCTCACTTTCCCCTAGCTGTACCTTTAATTAAAAACTCTAGCGCCTTCCAGTTATGATGAAGGGTCATTGACTTGAAATGTTAACTCTGCTCCTCTCTCCACGGATGCAATTTGATTGCAGATTTGGTCCTGGTGCTTAAACTAAGCCCCCCAAAATAACCAGAATGCAAAGATACATCTGCTTTTAAAATATTATAATTTAGGTTTTTGTGTTAGGCCTCAAGGGAAGAGCCTCAGCCTAGCAATTGGGTGACCCACAGCAGATTCTCATAGTAACAGGAGAAGAATCAAAGTCAAAAGGTGCAATGTGACATATTGCAATAATGAAGCTTATGTTTATATTGTGCCTTTGCCAACTTCAGGACTTCCAAAGGCACTTTACAGTCAATGACTTGCATAAGAACGGAAGAACCAGGAGGAAGCCTCCATGCCGCTCCTCGAGTCTGCTCCGCCATTTAATTCATGGCTGATCTTCAATCTTCAACTCCACTTTCCTGCCCTATCCCCTGATCCATTGATTCCCTTATTGTCCAAATACCTTTTGATGTCAGTCTTCAATATATTCAACAACTGAGCATCCACAGCCCTCTTGGGTAGAGAATTCCAAAGATTCATAACCCTCTGAGTGAATGAATTTCTCCTCATCTCAGTCCTTGATTATGAATCTCTTATTTATGACCATTAGTTTTAGACTGTCTAGCCAGGCAAAACGGCCAGTCAAGGACAGGGTAGAATAGAGAGGCCATTCCCCATTCCTTCTAAGGAAACCTCTACACTTCAGTCAGATGACATGTTTTTGCAGACATGTGATAATCATCAATCTAATTTAGTTAAGGGATAAATTGAGCAGGACATTGGGAATAACTCCAAAAGGGTACAATGGGATTTTGTATGTCCACCTGAGTTGGGGTTTAGTTTTCACAGTTCATCAAAGAGATAGCACTTTCACCAGGGCAGCACTCCCTCAGTGCAGCAATATAGATTCTATGCCTAAGACTCCAGGGTGTGCTTTGAACTCACTACCTTCTACTTCAGAAGCTAGAGTGCTTGCTCACTGAGCCACAGTTGACAGCAAGCCTCATATAGAAGGGTAAGCAATACATGTTTGTTTTAAAATGTTTCTATTGTCAGAAAGCAGCCAAGAGGAAAATATTGCAACAGCTTTATGAGATTGCAGATGTTTTAAAAATATTACTTCTGCAACAAGTTCTGCTAAGAGCAAATTGTCACCAAAGTATAGATTTCATGTATCGTACTCATGACTGGCAGATTTGGAATACAAACATAAAGTTTTTCATTGCACAACTTAACTTCCTCTTTAACAGCTGTTATTGGCTTATTAAAATCACCTGTTTTGGATGCTCTCCACATCTCACACAATAACTCTGCTCTGTAGCCAGAGTCAGGAGAATCCTGCCCACCTCTCCCCATGTTCTTTTCATCCAGTTAGCACTATATTCCGTAGGGATGAGAAACACTGATTGGGAATAGGAAGGTTTCCACCCTCCCCCACCACCAATCCTTGTCCCTTTGTGGCTGTGTGGACTGTGAGGATATACTTACAGTTGACCATTCCAATCCCAGTCAAAATCAGAAATACCTGGAAAAACTCAGCAGGTCTGACAGCATCTGTGGAGAGGAACACAGTTAACGTTTCGAGTCCGTATGACTCTTGAAACAGAACTAAGGGAAAATAGGAAAAATAGTTCTTAGTTCTGTTGAGTCATACGGACTCAAAACGTTAACTGTGTTCCTCTCCCCAGATGCTGTCAGACCTGCTGAATTTTTCCAGGTATTTCTGTTTTTGTTTTAGATTTCCAGCATCTGCAGTTTTTTGCTTTTATTCCAATCCCAGTGTTTATTTTAACTCTATTAGTGCTATGGAAAGAAATGACTTGCATTTATATAGCAACTTTCAGGACCAATGGGGTTTTTTTTTGAGTTGTAGCTAAATGTTGTGTTGAAGGTAAATGCAGCAGCCAGTTTACGCACAGCAAGATCCCAAGAACAACATGGGATAAATGAACAGATAAAGCCGGCTCCCCATCTTTAGTGAGGCGGAAATGGAGCTGGTGAATCTGGTGCCCAGACAAGGAAAAGCTGTCAAGAGAAGACTGTCAGCTGAATTAGGTACCCCACAGCCAACAGCAAGGAAAAAACCTCCTCTTGCCCTGCTCACACTCTCATAACGGCAAAGTGCACTAGTGATGATGCTGAGTTGCACCAGAACACACGAACAGGTAGGTGCCAGACTTTTATTTTACAATCCCTTCTTCTCCCCTTCTGTCTCACTCTCTTAAACTTCACCTCTCTTTACCTTCTTGGTTCAAGCTTTCTGACTCCAAGCTTAGCACACCATGACTTCTTTTCAAGCTCATCTCTCTGCTCTTTTCAGCATTGGTGCTGGTCTGCACAAAGAGCGTTGAGATTTTCAACAAGACTTCTTAAAGACCCTGATACTGTCTGCCATGTCATTTTACACTGGAGACGGAAGGGGGAATCAGAGAAAAATAGAAAGAGGAGAAAGGGAGAGAAATAGAAGGGGAAAGAGGGGGAGGGAGGAATGAAAGAGAAAATGAGGGCAGAAACAGAACAGGGAGTGAGGGAAAAGGGGGAATTGGGAAAAAAATGAGGGGTAGCAGTGAGGGAATAGAAGGGGAGAGAAAAGAGGGGGAGGAAAGATAGAATGAGAAGGAAAAGGGGTGACAGGGAGATGGATGGAAGGGAAAAGGAGAGGCAGGAAAGAGGGGAGGGAGAAGTAAGGAGAGTGCATGAACGGGGAGAGAGAGGGAATGGAATAGGCAGAGAGAGTGAAGAGAAAAGCAGAAGGAGGAGTAGAGAGGGATAGAAGAGATAGGGAAGATGAGGGAGAATATAATAAGAGCCTGAGTAGGCCATATGACCAACTGAGCCTGCTCCTCCATTCTAATAGACTATGGATGAACATCTACCTTAATACTTTCTTGCCTTATGCACATGTCCCTTGATGGAGAGCCAGGTTTTGTTTCTCTGTCTGCATTGCCATATGTTCACATAGTATTTATTAATAGCATTGTTTCAAAACAACATAGAAACAAACTTGCAGATTTTTCAAAGGCGCATATTCAAAGGGGTAATTCATAAGAAAAACTGTCTAAATACTGACACTTGTGCAGAAATCTTGGGCTGAATGGCCTCCTTTTGTGCCATAAATTTTCTATGATCCTATATCTCTAAATCAATAGTTTTCCTTCAAGCCACAGATACAGACATAAATCCACTTTCACACGAACATACGAATTAGGAGCAGGAGTAGTCCACTCGGCCCTGCAAGCCTGCTCCGCTATTCAATAAGATCATGGCTGATCTGATTTTAGCCTCAATTCCACATCCCTGCCTACCCCCGATAACCTTTCATTCCCTTCCTTATCATGAATCCATCTACTTCTGCCTTAAAAATATTCAAAGGTTCTGCCTCCACCGCTTTTTGAGGAAGGGAGTTCCAAAGACTCACTACCTTCTGAGAGAGAAAAAATTCTCCTCATCTCTGTTTTAAATGAGTGACCCCTCATTCTAGATTCTCCCACAAGAGAAAACATCCTCTCCACATCCACCCTGTCAAATCCCCTCAGGATTTTATATGTTTCAATCAAGTTGCATCTTACTCTTCTAAACTCCAGCAGATACAAGCCCAGCCTGTCCAACCTTTCCTTATAAGACAACCTGCCCATTCCAGGTATTAGTCTGGTAAATCTCTGAACTGCTTCCAATGCATTTGCATCCTTCCTTAAAAAAGGAGACCTATATTGTACACAGTCCTCCAGATGTGGTCTCACCATATCTGTATTTAAAGCATTATACAGAAGACACTCAAAATGGAATGCTACAGAACAGTATTTCTGATGATGTGCATTATTTGAACTGACTGATGTACATATCAATGTCCACAGTTGAATCCACCTACCCAGCATTTCGACTCACTTTTAACTAAAATTTTTCCTTTACCCAGTTTGTACTTTCTCAATCCTGCCTGGTGCAGCACTGAAGGTTCAACTTACTGTGCTGATGCCGGAAACTTGCCCTCTCATTGCTTGAGTTGCTGCTTGCCTGTATTTCAGCAGCTGCTTCTCTCTCTGCCTGCGCACATGGTCTCAGCAAATTACAGAAGTTGCAAACAGACTTGTTGTGATCAGTTTTGTACCACCCACGATGACACGGCAGGCTGAACGAGCTGATAAGACTATGCAGCAGATGCACGCGAGTCCTGTGAAGCAACACAGTGCAGGGAAAGAAACCAATGCCCCTCCCAATCACGTCATCCTAAACTATCCAGCGATGGCAAAACTATTCTGCAACACCCACCGCTCAACCCGACACACAATTTTCAACTTTTCTCTCTCAAAGGCACCTTTAGGTGCATGGTATAGTGGCATACAATATGTTTTAGATAGAATATCTGCACCACGGGTCTCACTGATAGCACTGTCTCCTCTATGTTACTAGTTTGTCCAGTCAATTAACACTCCAGAACCTGAAACAGACACTATAAATCTAGTCTGACACTCTCTGTGTAGTACTGAGGGAGTGCTGCAGAATCACAGAATTTTGACAGCACACAAGGAGGACATTCGGCCCATCATGTCTGCACTTGCTCTCAGAATGAGCAGTTCACCGATTGCCATTCTCTTGCCTTCTACCCATAACCCTGCACATTGTTCCTTTTCAAATAACAACCTGTTGAGTGCCTCGAACTGTCAGAGGCACCATCTTTCAGAGTTAAGCCATGGTCCTGTCTGCTCTCTGAAGGTGGATGTAAAAGATTCAATGATACTATTTCAGTGAAGTGCAGGGTGGTCAGGCTGGCCAATATTTATCCCTCAGCCGACATCACTCAAAGTCAGGTTTTTTTTTGGTCATTATCGCAGTGTGGTTAGTGTGATGTTGTGGGGTACAAATTGGCCACTGCACTTCTTACAAAATAACTGCACTTCAACAAGCACTTCATTGGCTGAAAGTTGTTTTGGAATATCCTCTTTCTTTCTGTAAGCACAGAGGCCTGCCAATTCCAATGAGTTGCTCCATTGTGGAGAGTGGCAGAGCAAGAAACCAGGGCGGTGGAAACAAACTAAGAGTGTCATCAATGAAATGTCTTCATGCTCCTAAAAGCTAGATCAGAACAAAGTTGGTGGCAGTTCAGCACCTGTTCATGGGATACAGTGACAGTGGCTTTTAAATGGGGGTATATACTGTATTCTAACAGAGTTTATAGTGACTGCATCCCCATGATAGGATGCAGTATAAATGAGTGTAAAAGTGGAAATGTGAACACATGAACGTGGATGGTGAGATTGCACGGTGTGTGTATATGAGTACACGGTGTGCAGTGCAATTGTATAGTTTGTGTGTAACAGTGAGTGTGCACCTTGCCGATGCACAGTGAGCGTGCAATGTGCTCCATTTATAAAGCTTCATTATCAGGACCAACACCTCAGCAGGTCATGCCTGGTTTAGCCAGCGCTACCCAGATAAATGTTGACGGAATACAGATGTTCGTCTGTGATGGCAATGCAACAAAAGAAGAAGCAGAAGTGTGTTTATGTCAGCATGCACAATGACCATGTATATTGTTGCACAAATGATGGCGTCTCCTGAGTGACAATGAGATTGTGAAATTTCTGTCGCACACTTTAAATGCGTACAATGCATGTGACGCCATGGGAGAGATTTTTGTCTCCGAAGGGGGATGTGAATTGGATGGTGAAATGCTGAATTTAGCTTTTATTTGCTAGAGAAACAATTTCCCTGTGCCTTTCTGACTCTACACCATTTTTGTGTGGCCTTTTTGTGGGTCGGGAAGGCCTTGCAAAGCACGACACACCTCTTCCGAGAACAAAAACAAAAATACCTGGAAAAACTCAGCATGTCTGACAGCATCTGCGGAGAGGGATACAGTTAATGTTTCGAGTCCATATGACTCTTCATCAGAACTAAGACAATATAGAAATGAGATGAAATATAAGCTGGTAGAAAGGGTTGGGACAGGAGAGCTCGATAGGGGGACAGTCATAGGTGGAGGCCAAGAACAGACTGCCAAAGATGTCATTGACAAAAGGACAAAGGGGTGTTGCCGGTGGTGATATTATCTAATGGATGGGCTAATGGGGACATTAAGGGAAGCAAGCTAGTGGCAGATGGCCCTAGTGCAGGTGGGGTGGGGGAAAGGGATCGAAATGGGCTAAAAGGTGGAGATGAAACAATAGATCAAAATAAATTTAAAAATAGGAGGGAAAAAAATATATAGTTATTAAAAAAAATTATAAATTATTAGAAAAGGGGGGATCGGAAAGGTGTTGGGGATGGAAGAGAGAGTTCATGATCTGAAATTGTTGAACTCAATATTGAGTCCGGAAGACTGTAAAATGCCTAGTCGGAAGATGAGGTGCTGTTCCTCCAGTTTGAGTTGAGCTTCACTGGAACATTGCAGCAGGCCAAGGACGGACATGTGGGCATGATAGCAGGGTGGTGTGTTGAAATGGCAAGCAACAGGGAGGTCTGTGTCATGCTTGCAGACAGACTGAAGGTGTTCCGCAAAGTGGTCACCTCTTCCAAGGTTGCGCTGCCACATTGTGAGGAGCATTTCTTTCTGCTCCCGCGCACCATTTTTATGCACCGGTGTGGGGTTTGGAAGTCCTAAGAAAACACACAGCCTTGGAGAGATTGTGACCTCTGGAGGAAGTCTGCTGAGAAGTCGGGAACATTCTGAAAGGTAAGTGTAAAATGTTTTGACATCTTCAAGTGTCACTATTAGGTGCTGTGTCGTAATGTGGGTGTATTTTTAATGCAGTGATTCATCATGGGGGATCTGAGCTGCAAAGGTAAGCCAACACTTACATTGATCACCATTGTGTAGTTGTTGTCATATATTATAGTACTTTCCCAATTGTAAAAAGTGCCTTTATGCATTAAAAATGTAAAAAAAAAGCTCTGTCAGCCTCTGCTGTCATGTTTTATGCCATAATTTAAATAATTGACAGTTCTGGCTGTTTGAAAGAAGCCCTGCATTTGAAAGTTGCAACAGGTCTCAGCACCAGCACACCTCCCTTGATTTGAAATAAAAATGGGGCACTATTTTGCTCTGTCAGTTTCAGACAATGTAGCTGGAAACTTTTGTTATGACATCTCTAGCCATTATGAATGTTTGGCTATGTTTCAAAATCTGATGATGGGTTCAGCTCAGCAGGTGGTCTATTGATCCAAGGGTGATTGAAACTTTTAAGAGTCTGTAATAACAGAAAATGCCTATGATGTGGCTTCTTGTTTGTTTACGAACTGAATAAGCACTTAAAGGATTATCATTTATTTTGCACTCAAGTAGTTTTTTTTCCCAGTATCAATGATAGGATGTTTGAAATCAGGGTTTTATTAGATTGTTAGAGGTTTATTTTTTCCCAATGACTTTGAAATAGTTTCCCTTGCTATTGCATGGCTCCTGAGGCTGTATGTAGTGCTTCCTGCATGAGTGGCTATGGAGGATACATGGGAGGCATGGGCAATCTGAGCGGCCATGGGATGGCATGGGAAACCTGAGGGGGCATGGGGTGGCATGGGGTGAGGGTGATGGGGTGAGTGGTGACGTTAAGGGGGCCTTTAAAAGATGTCGGGAGCTGGGTTGCTGCATTGGCGAGCTGGGGCTTGCTTTCCAACCAGCCGGCCTCCACACCTACACTCTTCAGGCACTCCATCCTTGGCTTGCAAAGTGCAATGTGAGGCCAATCACTGTGTGTGAAAGGACAAAAATCAAGAGCAGAGTCACACCTGGGTCAGGCGTGCATTTTGGAGGGCACGAAGCTGGGCAGGTCGGGTATTCCCAAGCCCACATGAAAATCTGGCCCTACCTGTGGTGGAGACAAGTTCAATCGAGGCATCGAGAAGAAATTGGATGATTGTCTGAAATGGAAGAATGTGCAGAGTGACAGGGGGGAGGCAGGAGAATGGCACTAAGTGAATTGCTCCTTTTAGAGAGCTAGTGCCAGACACCTCTGTGCTGCGATCGCTCAGGCCTGGATTTTCGGGCCCCACCCTGGTGGGACCTGCCAACCAAAAGTCCGCTGACTTTCAGTGGTACTGGAAGATCCTGGTGGTGGGTGGGACCGGAAACCCTGGTTTTATGATTCGATGAGTGTGAGCTGTGAGTGCTCATGTGATGTCAGTGTATGACACTGTGACGTAACATGCTTTGAAAGAATGAAACAGGGCACTACTCCTTAACGCTGCCCCTTGATCCTCTCAGCAGAGAGTGCTTGTGTATGGATGTGGGTTGGATAAGGTTAGTTTCAACTCGGATACCCTTCCTGAGTCGATAGCCTACCAGCATTCATTATCTAGGCTCCCAAATGAAGAAATTTCCCTTGGATAAAAACAAAAAACTGCGGATGCTGGAAATCCAAAACAGAAACAGAATTACCTGGAAAAACTCAGCAGGTCTGGCAGCATCGGCGGAGAAGAAAAGAGTTGACGTTTCGAGTCCTCATGACCCTTCAACAGAACTGATTGAATGTTAGAAGAGGGGTGAAATATAAGCTGGTTTAAGGTGGGGGGGGTGGGGGGAAAGAAGTGGGGGGTGTTTGGTTGTAGGGACAAGCAAGCAGTGATAGAAGCAGATAATCAAAAGATGTCACAGACAAAGGAACAAAGAAGTGTTGAAGGTGGTGATATTATCTAAACAAATGTGCTAATTAAGAATGGATGGCAGGACAGTCAAGGTACAGCTCTATTTGGGGGTGGGGTGGAAAGACTAGCAAGGCATACAAGATTTAAAAATAATGGAAATAGGTGGGAAAAGAAAAATCTATATAAATTATTGGAAAAAACAAAAGGAAGGGGGAAGAAACGTTAAGCGGGTGGGGATGGAGGAGGGAGTTCAAGATCTAAAGTTGTTGAATTCAATATTCAGTCCGGAAGGCTGTAAAGTGCCTATTCGGAAGATGAGGTGCTGTTCCTCCAGTTTGCGTTGGGCTTCACTGGAACAATGCAGCAAACCAAGGACAGACATGTGGACAAGAGAGCTGGGTGGAGTGTTAAAATGGCAAGCGACAGGGAGGTTTGGGTCATTCTTGCGGACAGACCGCAGGTGTTCTGCAAAGCGGTCGCCCAATTTACATTTGGTCTCTCCAATGTAGAGGAGACCACATTGGGAGCAACGAATGCAGTAGACTAAGTTGGGGGAAATGCAAGTGAAAGGAATGTTTGGGCCCTTGGACAGTGAGGAGAGAGGAAGTGAAGAGGCAGTTGTTGCATATTTTGAGTGGGCATGGGGAGGTGCCATAGGTAGGGGTTGAGGAGTAGGGGGTGATGGAGGAGTGGACCAGGGTGTCCCGGAGGGAACGATCTCTATGGAATGCCGCCGGAGGGGGTTGAAGGGAAGATGTGTTTGGTGGTGGCATCATGCTGGAGTTGGCGGAAATGGCGGAGGATGATCCTTTGAATGCGGAGGCTGGTGGGGTGATAAGTGAGGACAAGGGGGACCCTATCATGTTTCTGGGAGGGAGGAGAAGGCGTGAGGGCAGATGCGCAGGAGATGGGCCGGACACGGTTGAGGGCCCTGTCAACGACCGTGGGTGGAAAACCTTGGTTAAGGAAGAAGGAGGACATGTCAGAGGAACTGTTTTTGAAGGTAGCATCATCGGAACAGATGCGACGGAGGCGAAGGAACTGAGAGAATGGGATGGAGTCCTTACAGGAAGCGAGGTGTGAGGAGCTATAGCTGAGGTAGCTGTGGGAGTCACTAGGCTTGTAATGGATATTGGTGGACAGTCTATCACCAGAAACTGAGGCAGAGAGGTCAAGGAAGGGAAGGGAAGTGTCAGAGATGGACCATGTGAAAATGATGGAGGGGTGGAGATTGGAAGCAAAATTAATAAATTTTTCCAAGTCCCAACAAGAGCATGAAGCAGCACCGAAGTAATCATTGATGTACCGGAGATAGTCGTGGCAGGGGGCTGGACTAGGACTGGAACAAGGAATGTTCCACATACCCCATAAAGAGACAGGCATAGCTGGGGCCCATGAGGATACCCATAGCCATATTTGGAGGAAGTGAGAGGAGTTAAAGGAGAAATTGTTCAGTGTGAGAACAAGTTCAGCCAGACGGAGGAGAGTAGTGGTGGATGGGGATTGTTCGGGCCTCTGTTCGAGGAAGAAGCTAAGGGCCCTCAGACCATCCTGGTGGGGGATGGAGGTGTAGAGGGACTGGATGTCCATGGTGAAGAGGAAGCAATTGGGGCCAGGGAACTGGAAATTGTTGATGTGACGTACGGTGTCAGAGGAAGGGCAATCAGTACATGTCCAACCAGATCCTCCCAAGAGGGGAGGGTGAGGATTTGGCAAAGTGTGAGTGAGTGTGTTAGCTGCAGCTGACAGGATAGCACTCACGCCTCAGAAACAGAAAGTTGTGGATTCAAGTCCCATTCAAGAGACTAGAACACCAAATCTGTGCTGATGCACCCATGCAGTACTGAGGGAGTGCTGCTGTGCTGGAGGTCCTGTCTATCAGAAGCAATGTTAAACTGAGGCCCCATCTGCTCTCTCAGGTGGACATAAAAAACCCTGATGCATTGCTTTGAAGAAGAGCAGGAGAGTTATCTGACTAATGGTTATCCTGCAAATAACATCACTGAAACAGATTACCTGGTCATTATCATGTTGCTGGTTGTTGGAGCATTCTGGGTTCAAATTGAATGCTGTATTTTCTACATTACAACATTCTAAAAGTGCCACATTACCAAAAGGTGCTTCAGAAATCGGGTGACCGTGAAAGATGACAGATGGATGCAAGTCTTTGTTATGTTGCTTTTTTAGGGAATGCTATTCATTATCTGTCCTTCCTTCTCCTGGAGTGGGGGGGAAGGGGCATGGTGGGTTCAAGGAGTGGGAGGCAGCGTGTTTGGAGTATTAATGCCAGCATAGATCTGTTGGGCCAAATGGCCTGGTTTCTGTGCTTTAAGTAATTCTGGTTGATATTATTTTTAAAGTGTGTTGCATCATAGCATTACACAAAAATTGTACCCCAATCAGAAGCAGTGACAAGCCTACAGCCCTGCAGCAAGGATGCTGCAGATTAATTTAACTGAGATTGGACAAAGATGAAAAAGAAGCGGTTGTTTAAAATAAGGAGCACTCATGAAGATCTGCTAACAGGAAGTTACTACTTCTAGTAAACACACTTATTGCAACAATGCCAACGTCAAATTTCTTACTAAAGAAAAATATACGTTAAGAGATTTTCCTGTTTACTCTCTTCACCATCCATCTATGATGGAGATGAAGAATGTTGATCTCTGATGTCTTGTTTTTCAATCAGCCAAAACCCTCAACTCTCCTGTTCAGAAGACGTCAGAAATTAAGAAATACTTCTTCACACAAACAGCTGTTAGAAGTGTGGAACTCAGTCTCAAAACGCAGTGGTCACTCACTCCATTAATAATGTTGAACCTGAGAGAAATAGATTTTTGCTGGCCATGGATATGAAAGGATAATGGAGTCAAGGATCAGCCATGATCTCATTAAATAGTGGCACAGGCTCAAGGGGCCGAATGGCCTCCTCCTACTCCTATGTTCCTATTAAACCCTGCAGGGCTATGGTTGCAAGCGCACTGGTTGACAATCTCCCACTCATGCATTATTTATTTATGTGTGAACTTGGATAGTGAATGCTGATATGTTGTGCATGGGTAAACTCATAGATAAATCTTCACCCATTGCCTTTATACAATTCCAGTAGGAGTTACTGTACAGCGATCTGGCCAATTTTATTTCTTCTCCTTCCTAGCCTGGCCCCGGGTTTTGGGGGGTTGGGGGGGGGGGGGGGGGGGGGGGGGTGGGGGGGGGGCGGGGGGGGTTTGTTGGGGGGTGGGGTGGGGGTGTGGTAGGTGGTGTGAAACTGGGTGAAACCAATCATCCCAGCACGGGCCTATAGTGGTCTCTGCTACTTTCTGCCAGCCTTGCTTGGCTCAACCACTCTCTGGATAAACTGACTGACCCATTAGCTGGTAGATACATTGATGGCACCAGGAACATCACAATAAAGTGCTGGGCAAACTTACAACAGTGCCCACACTTCAAAAGTACTACTTTGGCTGCAAAGCAGTTTGGGGCTCATTTGAAGTGGTGAAAGGCCCTGCATAAATGTAGGCCTTTCACTATCTTTTGGATGATTTGCTTTATCAAAACTCAACAGAAAAGGAGCCCATTGCTCGATTACATAACACTTGAGTTTGCGTGTGCTGTCCTAATTCCATTGCGGAATAGTGTTAATAACACAGCCAGGGGACATGTTGCTTTGCTGGGGAGCAACACTTTCAATATGGAAAACACCGTGTAAAATAAAATGAATTAACGCTAATGAAGAACTATAATACCTTCATGTTTCATCTTTCCATGCTCTTGGTAAATATTTACCCAAAAGGTTTCACAATAGCCAAGTGGGTGAAACAGCAACTCAAATTGGTTAACTCAATTACTGCCTTGGCTCAAACATTTCAACATAGATTTCTCTTATTGGATTTCCCACAGCCTCTCGTAAATGTTGCAACAACTTATCACTTTGTCGCAAGTATTTATGTCTCCCGCCTCATCCTCCTGAACCGTTGATCTAGCCTGGGCAGGGTTCCAAATTGTCCTTTGTTTCCCACCAAGTGGCTGCTTCTACATATGCAATCCTGGATTACGAGTGTGTTTGGCATTGGGTGGGTGGAGGGGATAAAATGTCATAATTGAAGCCCTCCTGTGCTCATCTTAAGCCTACCTACAGTTGATCAGGAGCAGGATCCAAGGTTGAATATTTTTGTCTCTGCCATAGCTCAATGAATAACACTCTCACCTCTGAGTCAGATCATTGTGGGTTCATGGTCCCAATCCAGATATTTGAGCACCATAATCAAAGCTGACACTCCCAATGCAGTACCGAGGGAGGGCTGCACTACTGCTGGTGCCGCATTTTGGAATATGGCATTAAACCTAGGCCTATGTGTCCTCTCAGGTGGACATAAGAGATCTCATGGCACTACTCCGAGGAGTCCTATCTGGCCAATATATATCCCTTAACCAATATCCCTACAAACAGACTATCTAGTCATTATCACATTGCTCTAATGGGATCTTGCCAGCCATATTTCCTGCATTATAACAGTGACCATGCTTCAAAAGTACTTCATTGGTATTAGAGTCCCGAAGTCGTGAAAGGTGTTGGATAAATGGAAGTTTGTTTTTCCCTTGGGCAAGTTGGGCAGGAGGAAGCTATTCACATAGTAAAGCATGAAGGAAAGAAACACATGCATTTCTATAGCGCCATTCCCAACCTCAAAGGTCCCAAAACGCTCCATAGCCAATGAAATCTTTTTGAAGTGTAGTCACTGTTGTATATTGGGGATGTGCAGCAACCATTGTGAGCACAGGAAGATCCCAAAAACAGGAAAATGACCAGATCATCTGATTTTTAGGTTTCGGTTGGGGGGTAAATGTTGGCCAGGACAACAGGGACAACGCCTCTGTTCTTCTTCAAATAGTGCTATAGGATGTTTTACATCCATCTGAGAGAGCAGTCAGGGCCCCAATTTACCAACTTATTCAAAGGACAGCACCTCCTGTCTTGCCCCCAGTCTGTTTCAAGGTAATCCAATGATGCAAATCAAATTTGTATATCCTTCCTGATTACAACCCTAATAATGTTGATAGGGTTTGATTGTCTCTGTGATCTATATTGGAGCTCAGTCTTGCCAAAATTGATTGGTAGAAGGATTAGAGATGACATGAGGAAAAACTTAGATAAAAGCAAAAAACTGCGGATGCTGGAAATCCAAAAAAAAAAATAAAAATACCTGGAAAAACTCGGCAAGTCTGGCAGCATCTGTGAAGAGGAACACAGTTAACGTTTCGAGTCCGTATGACTCTTTAACAGAACAAAGTAAAAATAGAAGAGAGGTGAAATATAAGCTGGTTTAAGGTGGGGGGGTGTGGGACAAGTAGAGCTGGATAGAGGGCCAGTGATTGGGGGAGATTGCCAAAAGATATCATAGACGAAAGGCCAAAGAGGTGTTGAAGGTGGTGATATTAGCTAAGGAATGTGCTAATGGTGACATTAAGGGTAGAAAGCAGTACGAGCAAGGGACAGATAGCCCTAGTAGGGGTGGGGTGAAGGAATCGAAATAGGCTAAAAGGTAGACATAAAACAATGGATGGAAATACATTTAAAAATAATGGAAATAGGTGGGAAAAGAAAAATCTATATAAATTAGTGGAAAAAAGGGAGGAATTGGAAAGGGGGTGGGGATGAAGGAGAGAATTCGTGATCTAAAATTGTTGAACTCAATATTCAATCCAGAAGGCTGTAAAGTGCCTAGTCGGAAGATGAGGTGCTGTTCCTCCAGTTTGTGTTGAGCTTCACTGGAGCAATGGCCAAGGACAGACATGTGGGCATGAGAGCAGGAGGGAGTGTTGAAATGGCAAGCGACAGGGAGGTCTGGATCATGCTTGCGGACAGATCGAAGGTGTTCTGCAAAGCGGTCACCCAGTCTGCATTTGGTCTCTCCAATGTAGAGGAAACCGCATTGAGAGCAACGAAGGCAGTAGACTAAATTGAGGGAAGTGCAAGTGAAATGCTGCTTCACTTGAAAGGAGTGTTTGGGCCCTTGGACAGATGACCCAGACCTCCCTGTCGCTTGCCATTCAACACTCCGCCCTGCTCTCATGCCCACATGTCTGTCCTTGGCCTGCTGCATTGTTCCAGTGAAGCTCAACGCAAACTGGAGGAACAGCACCTCATCTTCCGACTAGGTACTTTACAGCCTTCTGGACTGAATATTGAGTTCAACAGTTTTAGATCATGAACTCTCTCCTCCATCCCCACCCCCTTTCCAAACCCCCCCTGTTTTTTTCCAATAATTTATATAGATTTTCTTTTCCCACCTATTTCCATTATTTTTAAATGTATTTCCATCCATTGTTTTATCTCTACCTTTTAGCCTTTTTCGATTCCTTCACCCCACCCCCACTAGGGCTATCTGTACCTTGCTTGTCCTGCTTTCTACCCTTAATTAGCACATTCCTTAGATAATATCACCACCTTCAACACCTCTTTGTCCTTTTGTCTATGACATCTTTTGGCTATCTCCACCTATCACTGGCCCTCTATCCAGCTCTACTTGTCCCACCACCCCCACCCTCTTAAACTAGCTTATGTTTCACCTCCCTTCTATTTTTACCTAGTTCTGTTGAAGAGTCATACAGACTCGAAATGTTAACTGTGTTCCTCTCCGCAGATGCTGCCAGACTTGCTGAGTTTTTCCAGGTATTTTTATTTTTATTTTTGATGAGGAAAAACTTTTTCACCCAGAGGGTGGCGGGCATCTGGAATTCACTGCCTAAGTTGATGGTTGAGGCTGAAACACTCAGCTCATTTAAAAGGTACTTGGATCTGCATCTGAAGCACAGTAACCTGTAAGGCTACGGACCAAGTGCTGGAAAGTGGGATTAAAATGAGCTTCTTTTTGGCCGGCGTAGACACAATGGGCTGAATGGCCTCTTTCTGCACCGTAACTTTTCTATGGTTCTAACAAGTGGACTATTGGTGCCAAGGAGGTCAAAGTGAAGGGGCCAGGCAAAAAATGGTCAAGTGAATATGCGGGTTCTTTGGGAATGTTCTCAATCCTCTGCACCCGGGGGTGGGAGCAGAGCTACCTTCAAGGAAGCTTGGGGTGGAGAAACAGTGTTACAATGCTGCAACCTTATGTATAACCTAGACTTCCCAAGAATCGCTTCCCACAGCACCCTTGGTGAAGAGTGCTCGGAGAGTCTTCAGTGTCACTAAGGAGATTGGCCAAGTGTCTGGAACCCCACAAATTGGATGAGGGGAAAGTGAAAGTGACTCAAAATAAACCTCTCACTTTCCTTGACAATTCTCATTTTTAGTCTCTAGAATCCTGTATCCTGTCCCTAATCCTTTCCTACCTTCTCTGTACCCCTTTATGACACTCTTTGAAACCTAGCCCTTTGACTAATACTTTTGATCACCTGTCTTATATCTCTTTATATGGCTCAGTGTCAAATTTTGCCACATTACTCTCTGATAGTGAGGGACATTTTACAGTTGTTAAAGGCAGTATATAAATGCAAGCTGTTGTTTCAAATTTTTCAGAATCAGCTCAACTTTTATCGTTTGTTTATTTGTGGTTATGTGTTTCTCAGCAATGACTTGAAATTCAAAGTAAGAAAGGGAAAGTTAGCTTCCCGTGAGATTCTCAATCAGTATTTTGTGAAAAACAGGTACTTCCTCTTTCGGGCATCAGTAGAAAATTAGTCGAAGGACAGGAAGATACAAGGCTATGAGGAGTGAGAACCAGGCAGTGGGAATGGCTCTGGATTATGCTAACAAATTGAATAATGGCTTCCTTTTGCTGTTGCAAACCATGTTAGTCTTACTGTATCTATCTCATAATCTTTCTCTTGTATCGTGAAAGTAGTGGGGCAGGTTTACGAGGGCATAAGAAAGTGCACTAAAAGCACTGGGGTTCATTTCTAGAGGAACAGAATTGAAAATAAAAAAAGAAAGACTTCCATCGATGTAGCACCTTTCATGACCGCTGGCATCTCAAAGCCCTTTACAGCTGAATAAGTACTTTTGAACTGTTGTCACTTTTGTAATGTAGGAAATGTGCAGCCAATTTACACACAGCAAACTT
The DNA here is from genome assembly GCF_017639515.1 of Carcharodon carcharias. Classification (NCBI taxonomy): domain Eukaryota; kingdom Metazoa; phylum Chordata; class Chondrichthyes; order Lamniformes; family Lamnidae; genus Carcharodon; species Carcharodon carcharias. Next base: position 131,347,650 of record NC_054480.1, on the reverse strand, counting down.
CGACCGCCAACAACATTGTGATATTGAGCAAATAATCTGTTTTTTTATGATGTTGATTGAAGGATAAATATCGGTCAGGACACCAGGATAACGGCTCTGATTCAAAAAAATAACGTGCGCATGGATCTTTTACATCCACCCAAGCAGGGAGATGGGGGCCTAAGTTTAACATCTCACCCAAAGGACAGAGCCTCTGACAGTGCAGCACTCCCTCTGTACCCAATGCAGTGTAAGTAGATTTTTGTATTCAAGCCGTGGAGTGGAACTTGAACCCTGTGAATCAAAAGTAAGAGTCCTACCAACTGAGTCATGGCTGACACAGATGTTATGTCAAACTTTCCTTGGTTACACCAAACTTTGAGGACTGTGTACAGTTCTGGTCTCCATATTCTAAAAAAGGACATAGAAGTACTGGAGAAGATGCAAAAGAAATGATTAATAACAATTATAACACAATTGAAAAGTTATGCTATCACAATCTGGGACTCTATTCTCTAACAAAGGGAAGACTGAGGGGTTACCTGATAGAGGTCTTTAAGATTATGAAAGGGGAGATGTAGAAAGGATGTTTCCATGTCTGGGCAAGGCCGGAAATAAGGGCCATAAATTTAAGATAATCACTAATAAATCCAATAGGGATTTCAGGAGAAACTTCTTTCGAACGTGGAACTCACGACTACAAGGACTGGTTAAGATACCTAGCATTTCAGAATCACAGAATTTTAAGGGCACAGAAGGAGGTCATTCAGCCCATCATGTCTGCACCGGCTTTCCAAATGAGCATTATGACCTAGTGCCATTGCCCTGCCTTTTCCCTGTATTCCTGCACATTGTTTCTATGCAAATAATCATCTAATGCCCTCTTGAATGCCTCAGTTGAACCTGCCTCCATCACACTGATCTGACTGTGCTCTCAACTCTACTTTCCTGACTACTCCCAATACCCTTTGACTCCCTTCTCAAACAAGACTCTATCTAAATCAGCCTTAAAAGTGCATTCCAGACCCAAACCACTCATTGTGTGAAAAAGTTTTTTCTCCTGTCACACTTGCTTCTTTTGCAAATGACTTTAAATTTGTGCTGTCGCATTCTTGATCCTTCAACAAGCGGGAACAGCTTCTCCCTATCTATTCTGTCCCGCTCCCTCATGGTTTGGAACATCTCTATCAAATCCCCTCTTAGCCTTCTTCTCTCCAAGAAGAACAGTCCCAACCTCCCCAATCTACCCTCATAGCTGAAGTTTCTCATCCCTGGAACCATTTAGGGGGAAGCTAGATTAACCCATGAGAGAGAAAGAGATAGAAGGATTTGTTGAAGAGGTTGGATGAAGTTGGGACGGGTAGGGCCCTGTGTAGCTTGAAGTAGCTGGGCCAAATTATGTGCTCCTGTGCTGTAAATACTGTGTAATACTTTGTAAGGGACATTTGTTAACATACATCACTCTTCTGCCAGTTACTGGCAAAACCTCATTACAAAATATTAAGGAACCATACACTGTTTCTTCCTACTTAATTGCAAAACCTCAGTGGTAAAGCCTGAGCAGAAAGAGAAATCCAGAGGACATTGAGTCCTCAGTGGGTTTTAAATTGAGCAGGTTAATTGCAACATGAGCTCCCTTGGATTGCTTGTATGCTCGGTTTCACCCTGAATGTTAGGGTACAGCTCTCAGCTTTTCAGCTTGCTAATCTAACTGGAATGCACTGCTGAGAGAGCGGTGGAAGCAGATTCAATAATAACTTTCTAAAGGGAATTAATTATGTAAGAGCTGGAAGGGGGGCCATTCAGTTGAGGGCAGCTAGTGCATGTGTGAGAAAGATTGACCGTTTAAAAAAAAAGCAGCAGAAGCATTTGGGAGGGATGTTTTTCATTATTTCATTACGTTTGCCCAAGGTGGATTGTCAAGATAGGACCCGTAGACGATCTGATCTGCCAGTGCAGCAGAGCCTGAAAATAGTCCACTCTGAAAGCCACAACAACCCACAGGAAGAGACAGTTAGGGTGGGGCAGCTTTGCTGTCGCTCATGCAAATACTTACCCCTCTACACTCTGTAACAATCACTACTTAAATAATTACATCAAGTTGACAAGCTGCGTTAGGCAAGAGTGCATAACCCTGCACCCTGTCCTAGTCAAATGTGTTCATGTTAAAAGAAAGAAAGGGCTGAATTTTCCCAGCCCTGTAATGCTGAGCTCGGGGGTGGGGGCACCAGGAAAATATGGGGGAGCCAGAGGCTCCATCCCTCAAAGAGGGGGCTGCGAGCTTGAAAGGTCAGCACTCCCCCCTCACCCGTGGTCTGAAAAATCCAACTGGAGATATTCCCCCTCCATCCCGAATGGCCTACTGCCTTCCCCCCTCACCAAGATATTTATTTACTTTTAAGCCTTTGAGGCCCCTCTATGCTGAGGTGCTCTCGAGGTCTCTTACCTGCCTCAGCAGTGTCTGCCTCTCCCGTTGCTGAGGCCCTGTGATTGGGGATACCGCTGAGCTGACCTTGCTACTGACGTGCAGGTTCAGGATCCCAGTTCGGTCCTGATGTCTAGTTCCTGAAGCCCGGAAGAAAATTCTGCCCAGAGGCTTGCATTTATATACAAACATACAAACATATGAATTAGGAGCAGGAGTAGGCCATTCAGCCCCTTGAGCCTGCTCCTCCATTTGACAAGATCGCGACTGATCTGACTGTGCTCTCAACTCTACTTTCCTGACTACTCCCAATGCCCTTTGACTCCCTTTTCAAACAAGACTCTATCTAACTCAGCCTTAAAAGTATTCAATAACCCTGCCCCTTAGCTCTCTGGGGAAGAGAGTTCCAAAACGAATGACCATCAAAGAAAAACAATTCTTCTCATCTCTGACTTAAATAGGATCACCTCAGGACATCACGGACAATGAAGTTCTTATATGAAGTATGTGAGAATGTGTTCGGAGGGCAACATTCATGTAAGAAGGAATTAATTATGTAATACCACATTGTGTCCTCAGGACATCCAAAAAATGCTTGACAGCCAACAAATTACTCTTGAGGGGCAGTCATTGTTGGGTTGTAGACTGATGGAAAGTGCCACGATAAAGGTCCCAGTCACAGTTAGCACTCGAAGTTCAGTTACTGATCGTATAACTGGGAACTGATCATATCTGGGACCTATTTGGTTTAGTATGACTCAGTACCCACTTGGCCACAACATTTACCCACTGAGCCTTGGAGGCCGGGGTAGAGGGGGAAGTGGCGGGGGGGGTTGTGGTACAGGGAGGGGAGTGGAGTCTGATTCCACCAGCAGTTACACTGCAGCAGATAAGCAAGAGAGAGGTCAGGAGGGAGCGGTAAACACTCATAGCTCATCTCCTTAAAAATATTTTAACCCGTCTGCACCAATTCGGCTTTTCTTGTGAAGTCAAGTTGCTGTTTGCTGGAGGTTGAAGCAGCGTCTGTTGTGAACCGACTTGAGGCGGAGAGGTAGAGAGAGAAGTCACCTAGTTTACACAATTTAAAAATAAGAGGTCTCCCTTTTAAGATGGAGATGAGGAGGTTTTTCTTCTCTCAGAGGGTCGTTAGTCTGTGGAATTCTCTTTCCCAGAGAGGAGCGGAGGCTGGGTCATTGAATATATCCAAGACTGAGTTGGATAGATTTTTGATCAACAAAGGAGCCAAGGGTAATGGGGGGGGTAGTCAGCAAAGGGGAGTTGAGGCCACAATCAGATCAGCCATGATCTTATTGAATGGTGGAGCAAACTCAAAGGGCCAAATGGCCTACTTCTGCTCCTATGTTCCACCCATAATCCCAACTCTGTCATCTGAAACAGAGAACAGCATCTGGAAACTCGTTCCATGCTTTTCTTTCTTGTCCACTTTATGTGCTGCACATTCAAGTGTAAATGAAAACCCTTTCGAGGCTGCACCTTCCTCTTTTACGTCAATTTCCTCTTTTCACCCAAACACTTCTTTTCCCTTCAGTTACTCCCTATTAACCCTCAAATATCCTCTGGTGCTTGAACAGGACATGGGGGCTCCACCAGCACTTCTCGCACTCCTGGACAGGACACAAGCAAACACTGGTCACCTGAGTAGACGCACACACTCTCACCTCCACCTATCATGTCTCAATATCATCAATACTGTTGTGTTGTTGCTCCTCTGCACTTTCAACTCTTACTCCTCCTAAGGCCCAAGTACACCACCAATGCACAGCATAACCCTTCCCTTTATCCTACATTGAAAACAAGGCTCATTAAGCCATCATTTCATTGGGGTCTTCAGCAGACTAAAATGATTAGTCCTGGTTCAAATAGATATGTTATTCGAGCAAGCTAGGTTCGAGAGGTCTAAGGGGCATAAGAATGAATTAATTAAGATGAGGGAGTAAAAAGCAGAAGAGTGGGATTAATTGGATAACTCTTTTCACAAAGCTGCACACGTATGATGGGTGGAATGGCCTGCTTTGTGTAGCACCATTCTATGAATCTGGATGTCAGGAGGAACTTCTTTTTGCAGAGTCACTGATATAAAAAACAACTTGCCAATCCTTGCTGCTTGTGCAAATTTACTGGAAAATATTTGAAAGGTAGCTGGAAGTGAATAGCAACTTTTCAATTTTAAAATTCTCATTCTTGGTTTCAAATCCATCCATTGCCTCATTCCATCGTGTTTCTATAACCTCCTCCAATCTGTTACGAATGCAAAATTTCATAAGATGGTCACGTTTTAAACTGTCTCCTTTAATTTAATGTTCTGAATAGGGGATGGTGTAATCATGCTAACTCTGTCTGGAAACAGGCCTATCTGTTACTGAAATACATAGAAACTGAGGTGCCCATTTTCACACCTTTACACAAAGGGGGCAGCTGGTTTTCTGTACACAGTCACACACAGACCCAGAGGCACAGAGAAGCAGACAGAAACAGCTGATGCTGTGAAGAGCAGAGGAAAAGATTGTTTTTTTGTGCGAGCCACCAAGCAGGATGCTGGTGAGAACAGTTTGCTTTTCGAAGAGACAGGACTTGTAGAGATTTAAGGACCAAGGAGCGAGCCTTGGTGCTGGAAGTCGGTTCAGGGATACTCAGAAGACTGAGTGGAGTGACTCTCAAAGGACACTGGAAGAATTGCCCTGGTATGGCAGGGAGAAGTGGGAGCCTGCTGAAAAGCCAGGAGGAGTTTGGGGCTTTATCTTCAAGGCTACATGTCTGCTGGAAGCTGGTGTAAAGTAAAAACATGTCATAAAGAATATTTTGATTGGGTTGGTTAGTTAATGGGGAAGTACCTTTCCTTTGGCTGGATGTATTTGTTGCCAGTTAAGCAGTGTTTAGTCGATATTGATTTTAATTTGTTGACTACAGTGAAAGTCTCAAAACCTGAACTCTTGTCTTACCATCGGTCACTGGGAAATTCATATCAAAGTTATTTGTCTCAATGGGGATCATGACAAATTCTACAGACACCTGAGATCTTTGTGCTCCAGCTTCTTTCCTATCCATAATTTTAATTGGCCCATCATTCATGAGCAATCGTGAGCAATCATGCTCAGAGGGGAGCACCTTGGAGTCACAGTGCATTGTTGCATCTTCCTTTCTCCAGGATGCAATTCATTGCAAGTAGCATTCTTCCCTGGAAGCACTAGATTCACCTGCTCCCTTCCCCTCCCTCGAGCTGGCAGTGGTAACCACTATTCGCTGGCTAAATGGCCCTCTTTGAGAGCAGTTGTCACTGCTGCATTTGGTTGTGTCACCCAGTCGTCGAGATCATGAGATCCAGCCAAGTTGGAGAAATGGCAAGTGTGATTATCAGTTGATTTCAGGAACAAACTTTCTATTTCTAGCAGACTGATAGCAAGACTTTACTGTTACATCAAACTGCAGCAGACACCCCGATCAACAATTATCTCTGTTACCAAACCTCTGAGATCAATTTCAGCTAATGTAAACACGGGATGATGTAATTAGCTTTTTAAAAAATTCTATCCTGTGCTTTCCAATTTAAAAAAAAATTCTTTCATAGGATGTGGGTATCGCTGGTGAGGCCAGCATTTATTACCCATTCCTAATTGCACTTGAGAAGGTGGTGGTGAGCTGCCTTCTGGAACCACTGCAGTCCCTGTGATGTAGGTTAGGATCAGCGTTCCAGACGCACTGACAGTGAAGGAATGGCAATATATTTCCAAGTCAGGAGGGTGTGTGGCTTGGAGGGAAACTTGAGGGTGGCGGTGTTCCCAAGCGTCTGCTGCCCTTGTCCTTCTGGGTGGTAGAGGTTGCTAATTTGAAAGCTGCTGTCAAAGAAGCCTTGGTGAGTTGCTGCAGTGCCTCTTGTAGATGGTACACACTGCTGCCACTGTGCGCCAGTGGTGTGCGTCCAATTAACAAGCCTCTGCTGATCAGAAAATTACTTCTCTTCAGGGGGCAAGAGGGAGGTTGGCTTCTGTGGGAATGGGGTTGCCAACTCTGATTGGACATACCCCAGGAGATTTCATGCTAGGATCTCCTGCCTTCAGTCATCCAGCCCAGTCAGGCACCATTTTGTTTCCACCTCCAATACCTATATAAACAAAGGAAAATTAAAGCAAACACAAACAATTTGTATAATGCCCTTGTGAATTTTTTCCCAGAATTGCTCGTAGCAATTCCCTGAAGATTCATCTTTTGTTCTTGCGGACTCCAGGACAACCCTGGAGGGTTGGCAACCCCACCTGAGGATCCAACTAAACTCAGCACAGCTCAGATGTGTCATTCCTAGGAAGAGGTCAATATTAATTTTCCTTTCCAGGACTACTTTCTCCTGTTTTCAAGCACAAGGGTGCTCAGCTGAGATCTGAAGCTTCCCCTCACACAGCCTTTTAAAGAGCAACTGTCACACCAAATGTTCAAGGTCATTCTAGGGGAATACCAGTCGACCATTTGTCTCCATTGACTCCGATGTCGTTCTCTCCTCATCAGCGAGAGTGCTGGGGCTCCTTCTGACGGATCCCCTTCCATCAACGTAGAAGAGGATGAAGCAGGAGCCAGAGACCAGTCCCACTTCATTTGAATTTAATCTCTTTGCCCCTACAGTCATAGGGCCCCACTAACAGGTCCCGGTAAATCCACACAGTGCAATGGAGGACGAGGCAGGGTATAAGAGGTCACCCACTCTCTTCTTCCCCTGCCCTGTGCATGGGGGAATGGGGAGGTTGAAAATGGTGACCCCACGATGATAAAGTGAGTCCGGCTCTCTGCTGGGCAGAGGTCACCTCTAGGTCATACACCATCCCTGGTGAACTGCGTTAATTTGTCCTTCATCTCCATGAGAGCACCTTCAACACACAGGGGCAGCGGAGGTGTAATGGTCTTGTCACTGGACCAGTGACCCAGGGTAATGCTCTAGCAGACGGTGGGATTTCAATATTAAAAAAAATCTGGAATTATAAATCCAATAACCATGAAACTATTCCATCTGGTTCACTAATGCCCTTAGGAAACAGAAGCAATTCTGCCATCCTTACCTTCTCAAGGACAATGAGGGGTGGGCAATAAATACTGCCCACATCCCATGAGTGAACAAGTTTAACAAAAGATGGTAGCAGCCCCAACTGTTTCCTCCCTTGTGGCCCTTGATTCAGGCACAGAATGGTTTAGGCAGGTCGTGAGATTGTGCAGTTTTGGTACTGGGCATGCAAGACTTCAGTCGTGTGAAGAGACTGGAGAAATTCTTAGAGAAGACAAGGCTCAGGAGATTTGATAGAGATATTCAAAGTTATGGAATAGTTTTGAATGGATAGAGGAAAAAGTGCTTCCACTTGCAGCAGGGACAGTAACAAGAGGAATCAAATATAAGAATATTGGTGAAAGGACAGGGGATAAGAAATTTTTTTAGCACAGCAAGTTGATCTGGAAGGCGCTGCCTTAAGGGGTCGTGGAAGCAGATTCAATAGTAACTCTCAAAAAGAAATTGGATAAATACTTGAAACATTGCAGGACTCCGGAGAAAGAGTGAAGTGGGACTAATTCAATAACTTTTTCAAAGAGCATGCTCAGGAACAATGCACCAAATGCCTCTGTGACCTGTTACGGCACAAGAATGCACCCTTAGCCCACCTGGAATCATTGCATGTTGTTCAGAGACAACACACATTTACCTGCATTATTGAAACCTTTAGAGAATCGAACAAAAGTTAAACAAAGCCAGTGACCTTCTACTAAAGGATTTTTATTAGATTTATTCTGCCATTTATTAAATAGTTTATGTACAGTGCAATTAAACTACAGTCTCTTTTCAAAATCAATCTTTCATTTGCTAAATTACATATTCACACAAGCCAGATTCCACACACTGGTGGTTTACAAGCGGCTATTCAGCTCAAATATCTTCCGTGTACGGAGGATAGAATTTGATACAGAACATTAATGCTTTCAAAGCTTCTCCCAACAATAATTTCAAATTTCTCAGCTCTGCGTTGTGGTGTGTTTGCAGGCCCCAACCTTAACTGTCCCAGATTTTGACAGCACGTCCTAAACCTGTAAACCTCTACAACCTAAAACAAGGGCAGCAGATGCATGGGAACACCATCATCTGTAAGCTCCCCTGCAAGTCTCACACCATCCTGTCTTGGAACTATATCACCGTTCTTTGACTGCCTACTGGGCAGTAAAACCCTGGATCTCCCTACCGAACAGCACTGTGGGATCACCTTCACCACACGGACTGCCGTGGTTTCAAGAAGGAGGCTCATCACCACTTTCTCTAGGGCAATTAGAGATGGGCATCAAATGTTGGTTCTGTCAAGTGACACCCACATCCCACGAATGAATAAAAAAAAAGTGGAATCTGTCTGGTGTGTGTTCCTTTGATTTTTTTGTTCAATTAAAAACGATCTTCAAACCCTCTCAAAATTTTTTAAAAGAGCTTAATTTGAAAAGGTCAGTGGTTGGGCTAGTCTCCCCAGTCCTGACTATTTACATATGCCTTAAAGAGTTTCTGGATGAATTTGTACATCGTTCTTTCCCCCCAACCCCAGCTTCCTTCCCCAGATGGGTATCAAGCGTGTTGTACACAGAATCCGAAGTGCCAGGCTTGCAGCCTTCAGTTTTACTGGGCTGCCGCACCATCGTTCCCTCCCTGGGAACTTAAAAAACATTGGTTCCATTTCTGATGACCACGTCTCATGGAAGGAATCCTTTCAATGCACGCCACATAGCGGTCAAAATGATACAGTGGCTGACGAGTCACTGCCTGTCAGCCGCCATTTTAACACCAATGTTCCTGCCTGACAGATCAGTGGAGATGACATCCAATCTATTTACACCACCCCCCTCCTCCCCCTCCCCCACCCCCACACGGCCTCTCTCCACAATTCAGCGCAAACACCGACCCAGCACACAATCAGAAGTGGTTTTGACCTGTAGTGCAAATTTATAACTTAAATAGCCGCTACCTTTCCACAAAGTGTGATCCACGGTATGAGTCACTAAACGGGAGCTATAGCGGGCAGGGGCAAAATAAAAATCGCCAACAAACCCACCCCTGCACCAAGTTTTTCCTGATTTTGTTAAAAATTGATAAATTCTATCTTTTATCAGTTTAATTTAAAAAAACATAATAAGTGCCATTACTGTTCTACAAATAAAAGTCAGTTCTGGGGGTATAAATATGAAAAAGTCTGTAGGAAGTATATCAGGGAATCTTCTCATCATTAAGTTTTCATCCACTAATCCCCGCCTCTTCCCATGCTCTTCATTTTACCCCTCACGTTCACTTCTCCACCTCCTCTCCTCCATTCCTATTTTTCCCCCTTGTTTTTGTCCTACCCCTAACTTGTCTCTTCTTCCATGGCCCCTCCTGCTCCCCCTCCCCTTCCCCTTCCGGCCCATTCTTTCCCGTCCCCACTTCTCCTCAGTTCCTTTCTTCTTCCTCCTCCTCCCTCCACACGTCCATCCCCTTTTCTGCCTGTTCACTGCCTCACTCTCCTTCTCCGCTTGCCCACGACCATCTCTGTTTCCCATCTCCAACACCACACCCCCCCCCAAACAAGAAACCGCTGATACCAAAATCCTCTTTACTCAAAAGTTCAGAATAATCCAACAGTACGGTACAAATTTGAGGCATTTGAAGGGTCAGAAGGAACAGCCTTTGATGGGCTTAGCAGCCTTTTCCTGCTCTGGGAGTTAATCTTAATTCTCTTATCCCAATTCTCTGTCTCTATAACCCTCCATGGTCTTTACTGAGCAGTGCAGTGAAGACTCAAGGTTAAAAAAAAACCAGCATGCTTTACCTTTCTATAATTTAAATTGGTTTCTTAACTTTTCAATCTGGCTTAATCTTCACCTCGAGATACCACCCGCAACATTGCCTCTGTCCATCTGTAACCTCCTCCAAACCCATGACACAGAAGGCATTAATAAACACTTCATGCACTGTGCAAGTGAGAAAGCGCAAACATTATATTATCCTTGGTCCACATGCAGCACAATAATGTGAAACTACCAATGGTTAAATGAAGAGAAAAATGTTTGATTAACACAGGACAGAACTGTGATCAATGAGAGTGCTGGCAAGTGCTGCAGTTTCTATGTGCATCAGTAGGTGGCAGTGCATTCTGATAGGTTATCGTTGCTTAACGCAAGAACAGAAGAGGAACCTGACACATTAAGTGAATGCTCAGCATAACCCTTCTGATTGCTCCATCTGCTGTCTTAACACTGGCATTGCCCAGTTTATCTTCAGCAGGTTATGGCCTTCACTGAAAAGACAGTCCAAATAGTGTCACATGAGCCCCTTAAGGAGTCACCCTTGCCTCAATGTGTAGCATCCTCGCCTCTCGAGTCAGATGGGTTGCGAGTTTAAGCCCCACTCCAGTACATAACCCAATCTGACACTCCAAAGCAGCACTGAGGGAGTGCTACACTGGCAGAGGTGCAGTGTTTTGGATGAGATGTTAAAACTGAGCCTCTGCCCTTTCAGGTGGGCATTTCAGTTCTCACTATTTTGAAGAAGAGCAGGAACGTTCTCCCTGGTCTCCTGGCCAATACTTATGCCTCAATCAACATCATTAAAATAATTCCTCTGGCCATTATCTCATTGCTACTTTGAGATTTGCCTACATCACAATTGGCTGTAAAGCTATATAGATCCAAGCTCGTTCATTCAGGAGCAAGTACTCCAGGAGCTCAGTGTCAATGTATCAATAATTACTTTGTCAAGGTCCAATAACAATCATCTTGTTGACTAGCAATTACATTGTTAAGATAATCACATTGTTGAAACTGGTGACAAGCGTTGGCTCACGCATAAATTCTATGGAATCCATTGCCACAAAAGGCTGTGGAGGCCAGGTCATTGAGTGTATTTAAGACCGAGATAGATAGGTTCTTGATTGGTAAGGGGATCAAAGGTTACGGGGCAAAGGCGGGAGAATGGGGTTGAGAAACTTATCAGCCATGATTGAATGGCGGAGCAGGCTCGATGGGCCGAATGGCCTAATTTTTGCTCCTATGTCTTATGGTCTAAGTGGATACAGCTGTAACACTCCAGGGGAAAGGAACTGGGAGTCTGTCACTTTGTTGAGCTGGCCGAACAATAAACCTGCTTGATGCAAAAGACCAGCTTCAGACTCACTCTTCCCTTATGTACAATTATTGGAGTTGACACTCAGCATGGTGGGTGTGAGCTTTACAATCTAGAGGATCAATAGGAACAGGTAAACAGACTAAATTTAGTTACTGTAGATTTTAAAAAATTGCCTATTTAAAAGTTTAAAAAAATTACAAATAGCATTTTTCAAAATGTAGAAATAATGGGGCCCCAGTCAGTGCACTGCCTGGGGCTAGAATGCACTGCCTGGGAGGGTGGTGGAGGCAGGTTGCCTCACATCCTTTAAAAAGTACCTGGATGAGCACCTGGCATATCATAACATCCAAGGCTATGGGCCAAGTGCTGGTAAATGGGATTAGGTCGGTAGGTCAGGTGTTTCTCACGTGTCGGTACAGACTCGATGGGCCAAAGGGCCTCTTCTGCACTGTGATTCTGTGAAAACAGCCTTAAACACAGCAAGTGAGCAACCAAAGGGAGACACCAATTTCCCAAGGATTAAAAGGAGAATCTTCACTCCTGTTGTATAACACCCAGCACCTGGGACAAAACCCTAGAACCCGAGGGGTTCAGTCAGGAACATTAGTGTGGCCAATAGGCGAGAGTATTCCCAGGGGACTGTAAGAAAAAACAGCATACACTGAACTTGTTTGTCATTTCCCATCCCACCACCCACCCCACTCCACCATGTTCTGGAGTGGAGCAAGTGGGGGGGTCGGAGGGATGGGGAAAGGCTGCTCAGTAGGGCTGAGTTGAGGAGAGATTTGCCAACTGGATAAGTGCCAGCGCCCCGTGCCACCGCTCCTTCTGTTCCTGCAGGTGCTGCCCGGAATAGTGTTGCTCCTTCTCCTCCTCCTCATAGTCCTCTCTGTGGTGGCCGTTCAGGGGGTTTTTCTGCTCCTGGTCGGATTTCTGGGTGCCCACCTCTTCCCTGGCGGGGGTCAGACGCTGCTCCCGGCTCTGCCAGTACCTGAGAGTAGTTACATGGTTAAAAGCCTCAAGCTGGATAAAATGAGCAATAGCATATCCAATGCAGATTTTAAAATCATCACTGTCCCTCCGCGGGCTTCTAATGGTTCAGTCTGTAATTTTATTGGGCAGTTCAGTTGGCACATTTCCCTCCCAGTGCAGTACTGAGCTCCACTCCTACTAACACTGCAATTTGCATTTATACAGTGCCTTTGATAAAGAACAACATCCCAAAGAAGCCTTAAGGAAAGCAGATGCCAATGCAAAAGGAGAACTTGGAAGCTTCCGGAAATATCTGGAGATTGGTCAAAGAGGTAGCTTTTAATGAAGGTCTTATAGGGGGGGGGGGGGGGGGGGGGGATGTGGCGATTAATAAATTCAATGAAGGAACTCTGGAGAAACTTCTTTACCCAGGGATCGGTTAGTATGTGGAAGTCACTGCCACAGGGAGTAGTTATGATGAGTAGCACTGATTCATTCAAAGGGAAGCTAGATAAACATGTGAGAGAGAGAAAAAAAAAAGTAGAAGGCTACGTTGATGGGGTTAGACGAGGGGTGAGAGAATGCTCATGCGGCACACAAACACCAACATAGACCAGTTAGGCCGAATGGTCTGTTTCTCTGCAGTCAAATTCTCCATACTGTAGGAAGTGATTCCAGAAGTGAGGCCTGCACAGGTCAGGAGTCTCTCAACAACAGACTCTTCCTAACAGCACTGTGGGTGTACCTACACCACAGGGACTGCAGAGGCTCAAGTCGGCGGCTCACCGCCACCTTCTCAAGGGTAATTAGGGACGGGCAACAAAAGCTGGCCTAGCCAGCGACGCCCACGTCCTGGGAAAGAATAAATAATAAAACATCTCCGGGGTGACTTTGCTCATTTTGGGCATAGTGATATTGGGCCGAGACAATGTTAACACAGCCTCATAAATACTGGGTGATGGGCAGGGGTGGGGGTGTTATTGTTTCAAGAGATGTGGGTATCCCTGGCAAGACCAGCAATTGTTGCCCATCCCTAATTGCCCTTGAACTGAGTGGCCTGCTAGGCTATTTCACAGGGCAGTTAACCCCATTGCTGTGGATCTGGAGTCACGTAGGCCAGAGGATGAGAGATTTCCTTCCCTAAAGCACATTAACAATCGGTGATTGTTTTTACGGTCACCATTACTGAGACTAGCTTTATGTTGCTGTTTTATTAATTGAATTTAAATCCTGCCAGCTGCTGTAGTGGGATTTGAACCTGTGTACCCCACCCCCTAGAGCATCAGCCTGGACTTCTGGATTTCTAGGCCAGTGATATTACCAGAACACCACTGTCTTCCTACAGTTTTAAAAATGTAAGCTAAGGGCTCTGTGCCTGATCCCTATCCCGCAAATCTGCCCAGAAAGCAAACAGGTCGGCTTATGCAGGCCTGTCATACCACTGATCCAATCATGGTTCAACAGTGGGCCAACTCTCACAACCTAAACTCACAAATGAAAAAGGGGCCACTAGAGTGAGCTATCCACACAACAAACAAAAAAAAAAATAAAGAGGCCTTGAACTCCCCATTAGGGAACAGATTCAGCCCACGGTCAACTACATCTCAACGGAGAACCACACGACGACGACTTTTCATTTATATAGCACCCTGACTGCGGAGGTCCCTTCACCACATGGACTGCAGCAGTTCCAGAAGGCGGCTCACCACCACTTTCTTGAGGGCGATGGGTAATAAATGTCAGTCTTGCCACGGATGCTCACATCCCATGAATAAAACAAAACGGCACTTGCAGTCGGTTATGGGACCAGGCAGGAGAGTTCAGTGACTCACCTCGCTAACCACTCCACCACTGCCTTATCTTCTTCAGCTGTTGTGGCCTTGCCCTGGTCGTTCGCACCCTCATGCCGCCTCAGCCTGGCGTATGGGTGTTTTGAGCAGTGTCGATTGGCGTGAGTAAATTTGCTGACACAACCTAGAGAGAATTATTATTTTTTTTTAATTCCAATGTTACTTTACTTACACAGATACCGGAGGTGCACTTAATCCCCACAGAAATGCAACGCCACACAAAATCTCACGGGCTCAACATGGTTTCATTACTTGTTCAAACTTTTGCCTACCTGGAGTAAAATCGCACAAGATTTGATAAAAACCCGAGAGCATCCTTTTGCCACCTCCCAGGGGGCAGATTCAGCCACAGTGAGCTACACCTCAGCGGAGAATCATACAACAACAGTTTGCATTTATATAGCACCCTAACACAGCAAGATGTTCCCAAGGTGCTCCAAAGGAGCGTCAAAGAAAATTGGATACCGAGCCACAAAAGGAGACATTAGGACAGATGGCCAAAGTTTGGTCAGAGGCAGATTTTCAGGAGCTTCCTGAAAAGAGGAGAGAGAGACAGCAAGAGGCCGAGAGGTTTGGTGAGAGAATTCCAGAGCTGAGGGCCCAGTCAGTTGAAGGCATGGCCACCAATGGTGGAAAATGAATGATCAATGACATGCAGGAGGCCAGAATTGCAGGCGTACAAAGATGTAAAAGATCCCACGACACTATCTGAAAAGGGGCAGGGAGTTCTCCCCAGTGTCCTGGCCAACATTTGTCCCTCAAACATCGTCACTAAAATAGATTATCTGCTCATTATCGCAACACAGTTTGTGGGAGCTTGCTATGCACAAATTGGCTGCTGCGTTTCATACATTAAAACAGTGACTACACTTCAAAAGATACTTCATTGACTATAAAAGAGCTTTGGGATGCTCTGAGGTTGTGAAGTGTGCAAATTCCGTGCTGGTTAGCAGCAGGTTTAATCCACAGCAACACTCCCGATGCACAATTGGAGGCTACCCACATCCCCTGCCCCCAGCGAAGTCTTGGCTCTGACAAATAGCACTCAGATTCTTTGTGTCTAGAGAATTGTGACGTGTCCCGTCAAGACAGAGTATGCTGCACTCCACGCTGGGTGAACGGAAACCCAATCGAATCGACAGTAGCTGCTGTTGGACACCTGGTGGCGCTGCAAGCGAACAATGCACTGCAGTTCCTCCGAGCCCAGCCAGGGATGTTTGCCTTGAACCTGGGCAAGTTTATGTCTGTCTCGGGAGTCGTGCTGCTCTCTATTTAAATGACTATCCCACTCCTCTGACCTTCCCACGATCCGTTTAAAATATTTCTCTTTCAAATATTTATCTTCTTCCGCTTTAAAAGCTTTTTTAAAAAAAAGTGGTTTGCAGCCATCGAAGTTGAAATGAAATGGGGGAGGGAAAGGCAGGAATGTGGAGTGGAGGCCACAATCAGATCAGCCATGATCTTATTGAATGGCAGGGCAGGCTCAAGGGGCCGAATGGCCTACTCCTGCTCCTATTCCTTACATTTTTAAGTACTTTTGAAGTGTAGTCACTGATCTGCTTCCCCCACCAACTCCCCCAGCTGTGCCTGGTAGAGAATTCCACAAGCTCTAACTGCTTACAAAAAAATGGTCATAAAGCCAGGCTGTTTCAGGAAGAATGTCACCGTGACTGTGATTTTACAATTAGCGCAATTCCTAAAAGGTCCCACAGGACAGGCCCAGCTCTCCCTGGGAGTGGCAGCCGAGCTCAGCAAGCTACACTGAACAATGCCTGCACACCACATTGTCGCTGCACTTCCAAACAGAGGTCATAGGGGAAGCATTTAGAGTCCTGCCAATTTGAAAAGTCTCAATGTACAAGATAAGAATGCGGGAGGAATGCAATTTTGCCTGTTTTTAAAAAAGGGTCTGCATTCCCTAAAGTTTCGAAGAATGAGGGGTGACTTCATTGAAACTTACAACATTCTTACAAGGTGTGACGGGGTGGATGTAGACAAGATGTTTCCCCTGGCTGGTGAGTCTAAAACCCAAGGTCATAATCTCAGGATAAGGGGCAGGCCATTTAAGACTGAGATGAGGAGCAATTTCTTCACTCAGAGGGTGGTGAATCTTTGGAATTCTCTACTCCAGAGGGCAGTGAAGCTCAATCATTGAGCATGCTCAAGACAGAAATCGATAAGATTTCTGGAGACGAATGACATCAAGGGATATGGGGATAGCGGGAGAAAGCGGAGGTAGATGATTTGCCATGATCTAATGGAACAGTGGAGCAGGCTCGACAGGCTGAATGGTCTACTCCTGTTCCTTTGTTCCATTGTGCCTTTCACTTCAGGTTGGCCCAAAATGCTTTGCAGACATTGACATTGAAATGAAATCGGGGACGAAATGGCAGGAAAGCGGTGTTAAGGCCACAATCAGATCGGCCATGATCGTATTGAATGGCAGAGCAGACTCGAAGGGCCGAATGGCCTACTCCTCCTATTCCTTACATTCTTAATGACTTTTGAAGCATAGTCACTGATCTTTTACATCCATCTGAGAGGGCAGACATGGCCTTCATTTTAACATCTCATATAAAAGACAGCACCTCCAGCTGTCCAGCACTCCCTCAGTACTGCACTGGAGTGCCAGCCTGGAATTTTGTGCACACATCCTGGAGTGGGACTTGGAACCCCAAATTTCTGACTCAGAGGTGAGCGTAAATAAATACAAGACAGTTAAAAATAAATCCAATGAAGGAATTTGGGAGAAACTTCTTTGCCCAGACAGCAGTTTGAATGTGGAACATGTGAACAAGGAGAGTAGGCCATTCAGCCCCTTGAGTCTGCTCCGCCATTCAATAAGATCATGGGCACAATGCCATTTTCGTACCTATCCCCTATACCCTTTGACTCGCTTGTTAATGAAGAATCTATCCACCTCAAATTTATTCATTGACACTGCCTCCACCGATCTCTGGGCAAGAGAGCTCCACATGATTCCCGACTTTTAGAAAAAACATTTCTCCTCATCCATCTTAAATGAGACACCCCTTGTTTTTAAACTGTGTCCCCTAGTTCTAGTCTCTGCCACAAGGGGGAAACATCCTTTCAGCATCCACCCTGTAAAGTCCCCCCCCAACCACCCCCCCCACCCCAACCCCGCCAGGATCTGATATATTGTTTTATTCATTCATGGGATGTGGGAGTCGCTGGCTAGGCCAGCATTTATTGCCCATCCCTAATTGCCTAGAGAAGGCTGTGGTGATCTGCCTTCTTGAACCGCTGCAGTCCATGTGGTGTAGGTACACCCACAATGCTGTTAGGAAGGGAGTTCCAAGATTTTGACCCAGCGACAAGTGAAGGAACGGCAATATATTTTCAAGTCAGGATGGGGAGTGGCTTGGAGGGGAACTTGCAGGTGGGTGTGTTCCCATGCATTTGCTGCCCTTGTCCTTCTAGATAGTAGTGGTTGTGGGTTTGGAAGGTGCTGCCTAAGGAGCCTTGGTGAGTTCCTGCAGTGCATTTTGTGGATGGTACACACTGCTGCTACTGTGTGTCGATGGTGGAGGAAGTGATTTTTTGTGGATGGGGTGCCAATCAAGCAGGCTGCTTTGTCCTGGATGGTGTCAAGCTTCTTGTGTTGTTAGATCTGCACTCATCCAGGCAAGTGGAGAGTATTCCATCACACTCCTGACTTGTGTCTTGTAGATGGTGGACAGGCTTTGGGGAATCAGGAGGTGAGTTACTCGCTACAAGATTCCTAGCCTCTGACCTGCTCTTGTAGCCACAGTATTTATATGGCTAGTCCAGTTCTGTTTTGGGTCAATGGTAACCACCCCCCCCAGGATGTTGATAGTGGGGGGATTCAGTGATGGTAATGTCATTGAACATCAAGGGGTGATGGTTAGATTCCCTCTTGTTGGAGACGGTCATTGCCTGGTATTTGTGTGGTGTGAATATTATTTGCCACTTGTCAGCCCAAGCCTGGATATTGTCCAGGTTTTGCTGTATTTGGACATGGACTGCTTCAGTGTCTGAGGAGTCGCGAATGGTGCTAAACATTGTGCAATCATCAGTGAACATCCCCACTTCTGACCTTATGATGGAAGGAAGGTCACTGATGAAGCAGCTGAAGATGGTTGGGCCGAGGACACTACCCTGAGGAACTCCTGCAGTGAGGTCCTGGAGCTGAGATGTTTCACTAAGATCATCTAAACTTGGACAGGCCCAACCTGTCCAACATTTCCTCTAAAATAACCTCTTCATTCCAGGAATCAGTTGAGTGAACATTCTGAACTGCTTTTAATGCAATAATGTCCTTTTTCAAATAAGGAGACCAAAACTGTACACCATACTCCAGATATGATCTCACCAAGACCCTGTAAGCTGTCGCAAAATATCCCCACTTTTATATTCCATTCCTCTCACAATAAACAATATGCCATTTGCCTAATACTAACTTTGCGATTCACATACCAGGACATCCAGATGCCTCTCTACTAGAGTTCTGCAACCTCTTTCCATTTAGATAAGATGCTGCTGTACCTGCCCTGGGACCGTTTGATGGGGATAGTGCAGAGGGAGAGCTTTACTCTGTATCTAATCCCATGCTGTACCTGCTCTGGGGAATGTTTGATAGGGTCAGTGTTGAGGGAGCTTTACTCTATGTCTAACCCTGTGCTGCACCTGCCCTGGGAGCGTTTGATGGGGACAGTGTAGAGGGAGATTCACTCTGTATATAACCCAGGGCAGTACCTGCGCTGGGAGTAACTAATCAGTGTAGAGGGAACATGGAACATGAAGTGGTTGAGGTGAATAGCATAGATGTCTTAAGGAAAAGGAACATAAGGAGAAAGGAATAGAAAGATATGTTGGAGTGAATCACAGAATTGTTACAGTACAGGAGGCATCACTCAGCCATCGTGTCAGCACCAGCTCTCTGAATGAGCAATTCACTTTGTGCCATTCTCCTGCCTTCTCCCTGTAATCCTGCACATTTTTCCTTTTCAGACAACAGTCTAATTCCCTTCTGAATGCCTCTATTGAACCTGCTTCCACCACACTCTCAGGCAGTGCATTCCAGACCTTAACCACGCGCTGTGTGAAAAAGTTTTTTCTCAAATCGCTTTTGCTTCTTTTGCCAATTACTCTAAATCTGTTGCCCTCTTGTGCCCGGTCCTTTCAGGATTGGGAACAGTTTCTCCCTGTCTACTCTGTCCAGGCCCCTCATGGTTTTGAGATGAAGAGGAGGCCCGTGTGGACCATAAACACCGGCATGAAGCAGGTAAGCCAAATGGCCTGTTTCTACGCTCTATATCAAGAGCATAAAGGCAGATCAGCCATAATCTGATTGAATGGTGTAGCAAACTGGAGGGGCTGAATGGCCTACTCCTGTTCAAAGAGCCAGCACAGGCACGACAGACCAAATGGCTGTACAAATCTATGACGCTTATGAATTAGTCAGTTAAAGATCAACTCCACCCAGACCTCCACACTGCCCTCAGACCAAAGCCCTTACATTCCCGTTTCACTCACCTGGCTCAGAGCAGATGAACGGCTTCTCTCCCGTGTGCAGGCGCTGGTGCGTCTTGAGCTGTCCACTCTGCACAAATGCCCTCCCACAGCTTGGATAGTCACACACATACGGTCTCTCACCTGAGGACCAGTCAGAGGGGGAGCAGAGGAAGAAAAAAAAATTAAAAAGACTTTTCCCTCAACAATAACACACAAAGACCAATCTCGGCAAATGTTATGACAATTATGTCATTTTGAATATCACTTATAGAGCCAATAATTTGACACTTGTCTTTGGCTGGGCCTCTTCAATTTGATTCCCTGCAGAGCTGGTCATAGGAAAAGCAGAAGTGGGAGGCCATTCAGCACCTTGAGCCTACTCCACCTTTCAACTAGAGCATGGCTGACCTTCTACCTCAATGCCATTTACCCACACTACCTCCAGAATCCCTAGTTAAGGAGCCAGCCACGTGGACAGTGTTAAGAGGCGAGCAAGGCTATCAAACCACCTCAAGGCTGTTAACACCAGGTGATGGCAACAAGTAAAAAAAAATAGATGCTTTCTTGTCGAGAAGCCTGGGTGAAGGCCCAAAGTCCAGTGAGTGAGGCATCAAGCTGACAAAGAGGAGTGAAGGCCGCACAGCCAGCAAGAGCAGAGGCCCTGGCTGAATTTTCTTTTTAACCACAGGCTCAGCACCGCCGGCTGGAGATTACCCAATCAAGGTCAACTAACCTCGAGGCAGACCAGAAATCAAACCAGTAATCGCCCACTGTGCATGAATCACCACATTTACCAACCGAGCCACAAGGGGGATATTACCAACACCATTTTTCTTTTTAGAAAGCAAGTGTTAGAAATCATAAATAATAGAAATTCTGTAGATAGAAATACGTTCAACACTTCAGCCAGGATCTGTGGAAAGATGAATAAAGTTACCGTTTCAGGTTGTTGACCATTCATCAGAACTGACGAAATGTCACAGACCTGAAACCTTAACTTTGTTTCTACAAATGCCGAGTGTTTTCCAGCACTTTGTTATTATAGAATAGAATCAGAGTGGTTACAGCACAGAGGGAAGCCATTTGGCCCATCGAGGCATGCCAGCTCTCTGCAAGAACTACTCAACTATTCCCACTCCCCCATAACCCTGCAAATTTGTCTTCAGATAACTGTCTCTTTTGAAACCCACGATTAAATCTGCCTCCGACACACTCTCAGGCAGTGCATTTCGGATCCTAACCATTCATTGTGTAAAAATAATTTTCCTCATGTCACTGTTGCTTCTTGTGCCAATCACCTTTAGTTGGTGCCATCTGCTTCTTGATCCTTCTGCCAACAGGATGTTTCTCCCGATCTAGTCTGTCTAGACCCCTCATGGTCACGCCTCTTTTCAAATCTCCTCTTAATCTTCTCTTCTCCAAAGAGAACAGCCCCGATTCTCCAATCTATCCTTGAAACTGAAGTTCCTGAACCATGGAATCATTCTCATATTTTTTTTTTAAATTGAGGGAGGTGTAGGCGAGATCTTGTGGCACAGTGGGTAACATCTCTGCCTCTGAACCAAAAGCTGCAGGTTTGAGCCCCACCCCAAAACTTGATGGCGAAGAAGGTTACTTCATAACACAGCCAGATAGGTTGTTTATCAACCTGCAAATCCTTCCAACGTACACCAGTGGCAGGCGGTAACAGTGGGAGAGATTCCTGATCAGCCATGTGATGGAAAGAACATTGGAGCCTCTCACCATCCATAACAGCAGACTGCAACATGCATTTAAAAGTGCAAGTTGCCACAGCAACTCAGGCTCCCCAAGTAAACTATAACACATCACTACCACCACCATTAGGAGGGCAGGAAAGATTGAGGTCCAAAGTGCAGACTGTAAGAGACAAGCGAAGGTAAATGGAAAACCAGTGTTAGACGATACCAAGCTTGAATATTAAAGGCCTATAGATTCACAAACACTAAAAAAGTTATTTACGTGAAGCACTTTGATAGTTCAGGTTACATGAGAAGGAGCTTTGTAAACAGAGTTAATTTTATTATAAAAGGAAGACAAGACTGAAAGAGTTAAGATTTCCCTTAACTGAGGCCCCAGAAAGGAATGAGCTAGTGTAGGAAACATTGCGAGGAGTCTTGAGCTTGGTGAGTGGGCTAAGAACGATGAAGATAATGATGATAAATTTTGCAAAACATGTATTGGCGGGAGCCATGAAACACTGATGCTGTCCCCTCAAGTGCTTACCGGTGTGTGTCCTTTTGTGTGCTTGCAGAGATTTCTCCCTTGGGAATACACGATTGCAGATGTGACAGCGGATCCGACTAGTCGACAGGGTGCCCTCAGTGATCAAATCTCGGACTATTTCTGCTCTCGGACGGCCACGTCTCATCCCATCCTGCAACATACAACCCAAGGATGTCACTTGTGAACCTCCACAATCCCGAGTTAGAATCCTGTGCAGCGATAGCCACTCTCCCTTCACAGCGAGGGAAGGGCGGGGCAGTTGGCACATTGCAATTAGCTTCAGCTCTGTGAACCAAGTAAGAAAATAGTACAATGATACAATTAAAATAATGGTCAGGACCCCTGTGCCTTTGACTGAAGGAGAATGAATGGGCTTTTGAGTGCCCTGATGTCTTTAAGTATGGTATCCCTGGGAAACGGTAGTGTGGGGCTGTTTGCACTGTAGAGTAACGTGTGATATTTTATGGCAGCTTGACTCAGTGGTAGCAATCCAGAGGAATTAGAAGGTTCCTGTTCCAAGCTCTGCTCCAACATACAATCAAGACACCATCAGGTTGGTGCAGTTTGGGGGAGTGCAGCTTTGTCACCATGTGAGATGCATGCAATAGAAATTCTGTAGATAGAAATACGTTCAACACTTCAGCCAGGATCTATGGAAAGACAAATAGAGTTAACATTTCAGGTTGTTGACCATTCATCAGAACTGACGAAATGTCACAGACCTGAAACCTTAACTTTGTTTCTACAAATGCCGAGTGTTTTCCAGCACTTTGTTATTATAGAATAGAATCATAAGAGTGGTTACAGCACAGAGGGAAGCCATTTGGCCCATCGAGGCATGGCAGCTCTCTGCAAGAACAACTCAACTATTCCCACTCCCCCATAACCCTGCAAATTTGTCTTCAGATAACTGTCTCTTTTGAAACCCACGATTAAATCTGCCTCCAACACATTCAGGCAGTGCATTTCGGATCCTAACCACTCGCTGTGTAAAAATAATTTTCCTCATATTACTGTTGCTTCTTGTGCCAATCACCTTTAGTTGGTGCTATCTGCTTCTTGATCCTTCTGCCAACAGGATGTTTCTCCCGATCTAGTCTGTCTAGACACCTCATGGCCATGCCTCTTTTCAAATCTCCTCTTCTCCAAAGAGAACAGCCCCGATTCTCCAATCTATCCTTGAAACTGAAGCATGCTTGTAAAAGGTGGCACTTTTGTGAAGGGCAGGAAGTTATTCCAGTGTCCTGACCCGGGGAGGATCGGTCACACGGGAACTCAGGAGGTTTCCCCAGTGGCCCACGTGAATGGTTGACCAGCACTGTATTATCTGTGACCAGATCCGATCCGCACCCCCCATTCCCACTCACAATTTTCGCTGAACATCCCATGCAATTTTCCACCCATCACTGGTTCTGGCCAGCATTCTCCTGCCAACAAGTCAAAAGTAATCATTCCTTATCATTTTTGTCTTGTCCACTGCATTGCCAGGATAATGGTAATGTTCCCGTACTATTGATTCATAACCCTTGACTAGAAACCTAGAGAACACAAATTCAAACCCTTCCATGGCAGTATAAGGACTTGAATACGATCTTAAGTGGCCAAAAGCTGTTGGATTATCGATAAAACCTAACAGTTTCACTAATGTCCTTTAGGGGAGGAAACCTGCTGTCTTCACCCATTCAGGGGCTAGAAATGACTCCAATCCTCACCAACATGCCTGACTTTTAACCGCCCTCTTAATTGGCCTCCCAAGCAACTTGGCTGCATCAATCCCTCCGCGGTTCAAGGTGATTACCACCACTTTCTCAAGGTCAACAGGGGAAGCGCATTAAATTTAGTCTACTGCATTCGTTGCTCCCAATGCAGTTTCCTCTACATTGGAGAGACCAAACGCAGACTGGGGACTATTTTGCAGAACATCTTCGATCTGTCCGCAAGCATGACCCAGACCTCCCTGTCACTTGCCATTTCAACACTCCACCCTACTCTCATGTCCACATGTCCATCCTTGGCCTGCTGCATTGTTCCAGTGAAGCTCAACACAAACTGGAGGAACAGCACCTCATCTAGGCACTTTACAGCCTTCTGGACTGAATATTGAGTTCAACAATTTTAGATCATGAACTCTCTCCTCCATCCCCACCCCCTTTTTTCCAATAATTTATATAGATTTTCCTTTTCCCACCTACTTCCATTATTTTTAAATGTATTTCCATGCATTGTTTTATCTCTACATTTTAGCCTTTTCTGATTCCTTCACCCCACCCCACCCCCACTAGGGATATCTGTACCTTGCTTGTCCTGCTTTCTACCCTTAATTAGCACATTCCTTAAATAATACCACCACCTTCAACACCTCTGTTTTTTGTCTGTGACATCTTTTGGTTTTCTCCACCTATCTCTGGCCCCCTATCCACCTCTGCTTGTCCCAACCCCCCTTAAACCAGCTTATATTTCACCTCTCTTCTATTTTTCCTTAGTTCTGCTGAAGAGTCAATCGGACTCAAAACGTTAACTGTGTTCCTCTCTGCAGATGCTGCCAGACCTGCTGAGTTTTTCCAGGTATTTTTGTTTTTGTTGTTGAAGTGTATTAAATGTTAGCTTCACCGGCAACGCCTATATCCAGTCATTTTGACAAAGAAGGAGGCCATTCAGTCCATCAGGTCCATGCCAGCTCTTGGTGGAGCAATCCAAATCAATCAATCAGTCTCATTTCCGCACTCTATCCTTGCAAGTTTATTTCCTTCGAGTACCCATGTAATTTCCATTTGAAATCATTCATCATCTCCACCTCCACCACCCAGGTCATTCCCACTTGCTGCACGAAAAAAATTCTTCCTCACATTTCCCCAGCCCAAAACCTTAAAAACGGATCCCCTTAGTCCTCGTAGGATTTAAGTTTTGTCTGGATAATAGCAACCCGTGCTTCAAAACGAATTCACTGGCTCTGACGCTTTAAGAATGAGACATCAACGCCAAATTTTCTTTACCCTTTTGACTGCAGTGGTGGGGCGATCTGGGAAGCTATTTCAAGGTAGTGGGGCGTTTGTGAGGCATTAAGCTCAGGAGACTGCAGAGTTTCCACCCCACCCATCCCTGTACTATAATTGTTTCCAATCAATCATGTGTGCATGCCTGCAGCTATCAGTGAGGAGTACTTCGGTGCAGATTAAATAAACGGTGAAGAATTAAATATTAAAAAGGATGAGAATTTGTTTAAACTCCCTTTGCAGAAAGCCCCAGGATTTCCTTCAGCTTGACAGCCGGCTTGAAGAGGCGCTCCCACAATGTAGCGAACCGACAGTGGCCAATCACATACAATGGGCGGGGCCACCCGGTGTCCCGTCTCCATGGAGATGGAACGTTGGCGCCTGCTACATTTTTGGCGGGTTCCGCGCAAATACTTGCTATTTCAGGCCATTCAAAAAAGAAAAGATTTGGAAAGGCGGCATCACAACCAGCAATACATCTCTAATTATATTTATATTTTTAAAATGCCTGGCTTAAATGAATAATAATTGAATTAAACACGGCCACGGTCGGGGAGAATGAGGAAAGAATACAAGTTATGACTTGCAAATTAATTTGACAAAATTCAAAAACAGGAGGAAAAAAGATTCTGATAGATCCGGAAATTGACCTGAACTGTTAATACGCTAATTTAAAAGAAACAGCCGAAATCCACGCTGGCCTTAGAGGGAGGAACAGCAAGTGATTTCCAACGTATAAAAACAAAAAATGCTGGAAGAAATCAGTAGGTCTGGCAGCATATGTGGAGAGAGACACGGAGTTAACATTCCGAGTCCGTATGACTCTTCAGATTTCCAGCAAACCGGTTCACCACAAACTAAATATAACCTGCAATTATAACTTGCAGGAACCTCAGCGCCTTTTAGCTCAAAGCTTACAAGATTGCAAATCAATTTATTAGTCACAAATAGTGGCAGGACAAGTATACTATACATGCAATCTCGCCCTTTTTTTCCCCGACACAATTAATTATTCGCTGCATTAGGTATTAAAAACTAGTTGACAGCCTCCACCCCTGTCTGTGCAGCACATCTCTAAGACCCGTTACGGGGACAGGCACAGCCTCCTTTACCTTGTATGCGGGGATATCAGGACTCTGCCCGGGTGAAGCTGATCCTGTCGATCCGATGCTGGGGGTCGGGCTCAGGCTCATACTGTTGGAGTTTTCCGGCCATTTGTAGGGAAAACCCATTGAGAAATCCCCCAGACTTAACTCCTCGGCGCCGCACTTGGATTGGAATGGCGCGGCTTTAATCACAGAGACAATCATCCGTTTCGGCGAATTGCAGCTCGCACTCCCAGACATAATAATATACATTGAATTTTCCTTTTTTTAAAAAAAAAAGGGAGATGGAAAGTCCAGTTCTTCTAAGTGTCTTTTCATCCGACTCCTTTCCCGCGTAATTTTGCCTGCTGGGAAATCTCATTAACCAATCAGACCAGGGACACGAGGGAATCCCCGCGCTTTCCGTCCAATCAGCCGGCGAGCTTTTGTGTGTCAAGTCAGGTATTTAAACTGAGTTTAAAGCTGAAGCCGTTTTTTTTAAAAAAAAGCATGAAAATGACTCAGACTCTGGCAAGATAAGGAGATCATTGCGGAAGCATTGCATCAGAGTGTACTGAGTAATAAGAAAAGTATGCTCTTAAATAGTAATCCGCTTTACAGTAAATTTATATAGTAGTGTCTTGTCTAATGATCTAAGTGTTGTTGCGCTGGAGAATTTATGTTTAAAGGGGCAATGTTTTATTACAGATATAACTAACCTATATCTGCCTGCTCAGTGGATGCGAAAGATCCCATGGCACTATTTCAAAGAAGAGCAGGAGAATCGTCCCCAATCAGCATCGCAAAAAACTGATTACCTTGTCATTCTCCTGTTGCTGTTTGTGGGAGCTTGCTGTGCACACATTGAATGCTGCGTTTCCTACATTGCAACATCCAAAAATAATTTAAAGCACAAAGTCAATACACAGCCTCCAAGGCATCGAAAATGCTTGGGTTCATGGAATGGAACTCAACTACAGTAAAGGACATTGGTTCGGCCACACTCCGAGGACAGTTGTAGCCGCTTGGGACCCATATACAGCAAAAAAAAACATTACCCTATCTGAGTGAGTTCAACACCGGGCACCTAGTTTTGTTACAATTACTTGCAAGATTCTAGCGTCTTCCAGTTGGTCCAGTCACAAGGTTGGCACATTCTTCATAACCGAAGGAAAGCCCATAGGCTATAAAAGCAGTGCATTAAGCCCAGAAGTGGTCGAAGAGTTCATAACCAATATAAACCCCAACATGCTTCCTTTGCGAACTCATTTTTCCCCCAAAACAATTAAGGACTGGAACAATTTTCCACAAACCTTCATTCTAAGGATTCATTTAAGGAAAATCTGTTGAGCTTTTTTAATTAATGCGACCATTGACTGCGGTCATTGTGCACCTACTGAGAAAATTCCCTGGTGGAAGACGATGGAAAGAGCCCTTACCAAATACAATGGCTAATGTTGAAAAACACTTAATTGGCTGTGAAGCTCCTTGAGACATCTGGCGGACGTGAAAAGAGCTATATAAATGCAAGTCTGTCTTTTCCTTTATGTGAACCTTGTACTCAGAGGCAGGAGTGCTACCCTGGCTAACTCAGACATAGTCTGATCCTCTCCAGATGCCCATTCTTAGCGTGTGAGTGTAATGAATATGCAATTTGGTTCCTACTGGCAGAATCCCAGACAAGTGATCCTGCCCTTGGCCAGTGTCCACATCCTGATATAGATCACTGGACAGCAATCAGTCAGGCGGTCGAGGGGGTAATGGTCCGACGATCTGCCTTTCTTCCACAGGAACTTGAATGCATCATTGATAATCAAAACTGGGTTTTAATTTGAAGTGCTAAATTTTCCTTTAAGGTTTTTGGTGGGTTTTTTTGTTAGTAGTGCCCTCTAAAAAGGCGACATTAATTCCGTCTTCTAATTAGTAGAAACATCCAATTGATTGAATATAAAAGAGAGAGAAATCTGTTTGTCTTAGCGACGACTCTCACGAGTGAAGTTTCCTTTAAAGGCTTGCTTTTTGTTCCAGTTTATTAGTTGTACCTCTTTAAAATGGGAGCACTTATTACCTGCTTTAAATATTTGATTTAAAACTTGTTATCATTGGTTTACATCAAAAGTAGAAAGTATCCCATTGGAAACTATCCTTTTCATTGAGTTTCCTTCAAAGCTTTTTTTTATTACATTCACTAGTGTGTGCCCCTTTAAGGGGTGGGAGCACATAACCTGTATTTAAATATCTGATTTAAGCCTGTCATCATCATTGACTGAATATAAAAGGTAGAAACCAAGCCCTTGGCTACAATCCCATTTCAATTTGAGTTGTGCCCCTTTAAGAAGGGGGAGGTTGATAATCTTTTTAAATGAAACCAATTAAACTAAATCAACAAAATTGGGATAAATCAGGCACAGCCCCTAATTCAGGTCAGCTGTAAAACCAAGGACAAAATTTAAAGGAACCTTACAAACTTTAAATCAAAATGTGATTAAAGGGCTCAACAAAACACCCCAGTCCCCGCGGTGCCCACCGAGCACGGAAGAAGGGGGAGGTTGATGATGGGTTGTTACCTCTATGTTGTTGACAAGAACCCCTGTCAAAAAGTAAAAGACAGCAATCAGCAGCTGGGTGCTTGCCTCATTAATTTTCCAGTCCCAGGTGAACTGAGAGAAATTGTAGTGCCCCTACCATTTACTAGTGTTCTGTCATCTGGTTTCCATAAGTTAGAAATAATCACACTTTAGACATGAAATAGGATGTCTTGTGGTGCAATGGATAGTGGCCCTGCCTCTGAGTCAGCTGTTCCACATTCAAGTCCCATTCCAGGACTTGATGGCCAAAGGAAAGTGCTTTCATAATGTTGCCATACAGGTTGTAAATTCTTCCAACACACGCCAATGACAGGCAGAGTAGGAGAGATTCCTGGGGAGAATTTAGAGCCTCTACCATCACTATCCAAAGCTCCAGACTACAACATGCATGTAAAAGTGCATGTTGCCGTAGCAGCCAACACTCCTTTGTGGAGGGAAGCTGGTTGGCTCAATTGGGGGGTGCCGGTGTGCATCAGATTGGTGTCAACAGCACAGAGTTCAATCTCTGTTCTGGTTGGGGTGGATT
Organism: Carcharodon carcharias; assembly: GCF_017639515.1. Taxonomy (NCBI): domain Eukaryota; kingdom Metazoa; phylum Chordata; class Chondrichthyes; order Lamniformes; family Lamnidae; genus Carcharodon; species Carcharodon carcharias. Next base: position 131,318,368 of record NC_054480.1, on the reverse strand, counting down.
TGGGACCTACCCCCTTGCTCTACCCGTGGTCGCGGTCATGGCACTGTGGGTAGGACTTGCCTTCGGGCAGAGAACTCAAGAAAAAGACGAATCAAAATGTTAGAGCACCTAAAGTAAGATATCCTAACATGCTTCACACAGGTATAATTTTTCTTAAATGGGTGCTGAGCAGGTGAAAGAAGTTATCAGGAAAGGTGATCAGAAGTTTAACTGAAGGGATATTACAGAGGACCATGAAGGTGGGGAAGAGTTGGACAGGCAGGGTTTAGGGAGGTGAATTCCAGCACGTGGGTCAAGGCAGCTGAAGGTGTGCCCAGTTTGCGTGGGAGATGGCTTTGGGTTGGAGGAGGTTACAGATAGGATCTTTTACTTTCATCAATGCTGCTGCATTGCTGCAATTTGGGAGCTTTGTTGCTCATTTTTTAGCCAAAAGAACCTGCAGCGTATGTCCAATCTGTGGCTGAGTTTAAACCTATGTATTTTTTAAACATTGTTTATTCCTGTGCTCAGTAATATATTCTGTGCATCATGGGGTTTGTCAGGGTTGTGACAACGATGCCACTTTTAGTTTCACTCTTCTGACTAATGCCTGTTTTAAACATTTACTTTTTAACTTTTTTTTGTTGAGAGTATTCTGTATAGTGAATGTTCTAGGAAATGGAGAAAAAAAAACTTTTCGCACTGCCATCCAGTCTGGTCTCTTAGCACTCTTAAGGTCAAGTGACCCATGGTTCATGCAGAGTTAAGATCTTTCTATATTGTTACAATATACCTCAGTTCACTCTCCTTCATCAATGAATTTACACCCCTGCCAGAATTGCTCATTTCCATTCCAGCTTTTCTAGGATTTGATCGAATTATGCTCAATTCTAGACGACTTTCACTGAGAATCCATAAGACTTTCACTTACAATCAGGAGTGTATACTTTTCACCCATCATTATGGGTTTGCTTTAAAAACCAATGGATTGCATTTTAACATTGTATTTCAAGTAATCTCAAGCACTGGATTGAGGCAGAGAGGAATAAAGCCAGGGTTCCTTCTCCTGAGTGCTAACCAACAAGTCCTACTGGAAGGAGTGCACATCAGATAACAAAGGGTCAAGTTCAAATGTGATGGTCCCTGAATAACCCACAGATGCTGGTCTGGTTTCACAAAAGAACAGTTTTTCCTGTGAGGTATTTGAAGGGATGCATGTACCCATGGAACTCTACAAGTCAGTGTGTTCAGCAAAAGTAAGGGGAAACAAATGAGGTTACAATGGAAAAGGGTAAAAAAAATCCAAAAAATACATGGTTTCTAACTGGAAAGCAAAATATTGTGGATGCTGAAACTCTGAAATAAAAACAGAAAATGCTGCACTTAGCAAATCGAGCAGCAGAAACTGAATTTTCCTGTTTCATACCTTTCAGACTCAAGATTTTTTTCTACCCCAAACAATTTCCTCCAAATTTGAAGTAATAAAAACAAAAAAAATCCTAGACCCAGTTTTATTAAATCAAATTCTAAAATATTAAGTGATTCATCACTGTGCCACTGTATAGTTTTTTTTGATAGAGAAGCAACTCTTGGATTCACATAGTCAAATCTCATGTCATTGATCTATTGCATGGGCATTGCTCACTGAGGATGTTAAACAGTATCTCTGCCCATGAATAGATGTCAAATTGTGTTGATTACTAACAAAATTCTTTCTTGTTGGTTATAGATTGTAGATACTGTTTGCACAGAAAACTTTTTCCATCCATTTCCAGGGTGAATACATTTCCTTATAGTCAGTTGCACTCATTATGCAAGCAGAAGAACTTGACATTTGGCGCCAGCTGCTCAGTTTGTCTCTGGGGCTTAATCTGCAGCACATGTGACTTGCAAGGTTGCTAGAGCTGGGATTTAATGCTGCTCCCTCTCCTCTTGTGAGAAAACACGAAGGAGACATGGTCATCCTAATGTCCACTGATTAGTGAAAATATATTTAGCAACTGATTAATCTGAAATCAGGAATTCACCAAGTGAGAATGGATGACCACAAACATTTATCTCATCGTTTTGTAACACAGTGGGTGGTATTTAATGGAGGTGATGGGGGTCTTGTCCACTTTCTGCAGAGCCAGCAAGAGACCCACATCACCTCTTTTAGGGAAAGTCCGCCAAGTGCCATTCAGGCACTTAACTGGAAAGCAGAATTGCCCCAGAATCCTTGATCACGGGGGCAGATGTCCTGCCACCAAGAGCTGTCAGCCAGAGGGCAGCAGTTCTACTGAACAGCAGCACTACCAAGAAGGCAGTGGCTGCTGCCCGTACTAAACCCATCCAAGGCTGAGTATCATTGCTGGATCCCAGGCCAGAGGTGAGTGATGGCAGGAGGGCGGGACTTCCCAATGCAGGGTCCTTCAATTAGGCACTGTACCTTTGAACGAGGATTTGTTTGTGCTCCCCACATAGCCAGCCCCTGCCTACTACTGGGTTAATACCAGCGGCAGTGCAATGAGGCCCTTAAGTGGGCAATTAGTGCTGATTGCCCACTTAAGGGCCTCAATAGGCAGTAGGGCAGGAAGGCTGTCCACAGACCTTCCCACTAGACTTAATCAGGGTGAAGGCTGGAAGACTGTAGATACCACCCCCAACCCCACTAACCACAAAACTTGAAATTGGTGAGGGCATTAAATTCCACCCAATGTGTTGGAACACACCCAAGTGATCCTCAAGCAAGGCACAGCTTAAGATTGTGAACCTGGGCACAAAGTTTGGGAATACCCTCCCATACAGGGCAGTGTCATTCCTGATTACTGAATTAATTTTCCTTTAAAAATTAGTGTGATAAGCATTCAAAGCATAAATATGGTAAACAAACATCGCGTATAATTAGCTAGCCCACACCCGTATTGCACTGCACTGGGACCAAAGCACCAAGGAATATAATGCACCATTAAACCCAATTGTTTTTCCTCCCTATTTTGTGCCTTTATTCTCATGCTCAGATACAATTCCACAGGTGGCAGAGGCTTTCCTCCCATTACTCATGCATCAGATTTTCAAATAAGGTTAGTGGATAGCCATCAGGTGCAGGGGTAATGGTGGATTTTCCCACCACACCTCCACTTCTCCCCTCCTAAACCAGATTCAAAAGCCAAATGCAGTGTCTCCAGTTCTGGTCAGATAACTGGACACAGAGTGGGAACATTCCTAGTTTATGCGGCCCGATAGCACATGGGGTAGACCATCAGGAAATTTTGCCAATGGTTTGAAATCACCAGGTCATATAATGAAACTACATTCCATTAACACTCACTGCATATTCTTTTTATCGTGAAGCAAGTCTCAAAGGGGGAAAAAATGTGTAGAAAACAAGTACATTTACACTAAAATGTACTTACTGCCTGTAATTAAATATTTACATTCTAATATTAAGCTATTGATTTGTTCACATTAACATTATGTTTTTTTGATGCTTTGTAAAGGTAAATATTTATTACTAACAACATGTGGAAATTCTTTCTGTCATCCTTTCTAAACTTGGCGATTTCTCCTATGGGCATGAATGCTGCTGCCTCTGCCCAAGAAGCTATGTCTACGTGTTAATGTAGATAGCAAGCAGTGGCAGGCTATACTAATCTGGAGGGCATCACAAGCCTAATCTTGTCCACACTCAATGCCCTCGCACACAGGCAATCCAGCAGACATGTCGATGAAAGAAATTCCACCACGTAACTGTTATAGTGAAGGGTCTATTTGTGTGAAAAGAGCTTATTTCTTAGACCTTTTTCCTCATTGATTATGCAGAGATTACAATTGAAAAGATTTCACCTAAATTATCATACTTCTTTTGGGTTTAAAACAAGGTTTCTGCTACAATTCAGGGAGCTCCGGTTAACCTATTGCCCTGCTGAAGTTGTGCAATAAATTCACTTTTGGAAAAAAATCCATTTGGAGACCAGTCCATTGGTGATATAAGGAGAGATTCCTGTGGCACAGTGGAAGGAGATCAGCGCTCACACGATATACAGTGAAATGAACAATCTCAACAGGCAGAAGGGGCGGAGTGTTTGTCTTGATCGATTCTCAGCCCTTTACTCAGGAGGAAGGCCTCCTGCTTTGGCTCACGCCCCAAGAAACTTTTCAGCATTTCCTCGGCATCCAGAGAGCCACCTGGTTTAAGAATGAAGTTTCGGTAATCTACGCCAACCTAGAGAGGGACAAGCACAAAATGGGTAGGTTAGGGGGGTTCTTTTAAAAGTGAATAGGATCTTTCATTAAGAGTTAACTTATTATAAGCTAGCCCAAAGGAAAACTAGGTCTTGGCTGTGATAATATTGTACCAGGGAGCGTTAGCTGTAAAAAGTGCGAGGAGCAACCAGCAAGTCCAACGTTAAACTATTGACTCGGCTGCCAGCAAATCTCTCTGCACATTTTTTCTTTTTTTAATTCATTCATGGGATGTGGGCTTCGCTGGCTGGACCAGCATTTATTGCCCATCCCTAGTTGCCCTTAAGTGGTGGTGAGCTGCCTTCTTGAAATGCTGCAGTCCGTGTGGTGTAGGTACACCCACAATGCTGCTGGAAAGGAATTCCAGGATTTTGATCCGGCGACAGTGAAGGAACGGCAATATATTTCCAAGTCAGGAGGATGAGCGGCTTGGAGGGGAACTTCCAGGTGGTGGTGTTCCCATCGATCTGCTGCCCTTGTCCTTCTAGGCGGTAGAGGCCTTGTCCTTCTAGGCGGTAGAGGTCGTGGGTTTGAAAGGTGCTATCTAAGGAGCCTTGGTGAATTCCTGCAGTGCATCTTGTAGATGGTACACACTGCTGTTACTGTGCATTGGTGGTGGAGGGAGTGAATGTTTGTGGATGGGGTGCCAATCAAGCGGACTGCTTTGTCCTGGATGGTGTCCCGCTTCTTCAGTGTTGTAGGAGCTGCACTTATCCAGGCAAGTAGAGAGAATTCCATCACATTCTTGACTTGTGCCTTGTAGATGGTGGACAGGGTTTGAGGAGTCAGGAAGTGAGTTACTCGTCACACGATTCCCAGCCTCTGACTTGCTCTTGTAGCCACAGTATTTATATGGCTAGTCCAGTTCAACTTCTGGTCAATGGTAACCCCCAGGATGTTGATAGTGGGGGATTCAGTGATGGAAATGCCATTGAACATCAAGGAGTGATGACTGGATTCTCTCTTGTTGGAGATGGTCATTGCCTGACTTGAATGTTACTTGCCACTTGTCAGCTCAAGCCTGGATATTGTCCAGGTCTTGCTGCATTTGGACGTGGACTCTGCTTCAGTATCTGAGGAGTTGTGAATTGTGCAATCAGCAGCGAACATCCCCACTTTGGACCTTATGATGGGAGGTCACTGATGAAGCAGCCGAAGATGGTTGTGCCTAGGACACGACCCTGAGGAACTCCTGCAGTGATGTCCTGAAACTGAGATGACTGACCTCCAACAAGCACAACCATCTTCCTTTGTGCTAGGTATGACTTCAACCAGCAGAGATCTTTTACCCCGATTCCCATTCACTCCAGTTTTGCTCGGGCTCCTTGATGCCACACTCGGTTAAATGCTGCCTTGATGTCAAGGGCAGTCACTCTTATCTCGCCTCTGGAATTCAGCTGTTTTGTCCATGTTTGAACCAAGGTTGTAATGAGGTCAGGAGCTGGGTGGCCCTGGTGGAACCCAAACTGGGCATCAGTGAGCAGTTTATTGCTAACCTAGTGCCACTTGATAGCACTGTTGATTACCCCTTCCATTACTTTACTGATGATCGAGAGCAGACTGATAGGGCGGTAATTGGCTGGGTTGGATTTGTCCTGCTTTTTATGTACAGGACATACCTGGTTAATTTTCCACATAGCCGGGTAGATGCCAGTGTTGTATCTGTACTGGACCAGCTGGGCTAGGGGCGCGGCAAGTTCTGGAGCACAAGTCTTCAGTATTACTGCCGGAATATTGTCAGGGATACTGCCTTTGCAGTATCCAGTGCCTTCAGCTGTTTCTTGATATGGCTTCACCAGGTTGACATCTCATTTTTAACGGTTTCACGGTCATCATTGGACTTTTAATTCCAGATTTTTTTATTGAATTCAAATCTGCTGTGGCAGGATTCAAATCTGCCGTGGCAGGATTCAAAGCTGGGTCCCCAGAGCATTACCCTGGGTCTCTGGATTACCAGTCCAGCGACAATACCACTACACCAGATGGGGCATAGTTGAGGCAAGTAACATGGGGAAGCTAGAAAAGCACAAGCAGGGGAAAGAAGAGGAAGGATATGCTGATAAAGTTAGATGAAGTAGAGTGGGAGGAGATGGTGTGGAGCATAAACACCAGCATGGACCTAGTGGGATGAATAGCCTATTCTTGTGCTATGCATTCTATATATGTACACTTTTTTATAATGCTGGGAATAGGAGTTACATTACGTGCTTTTTTCATAACATTAAAAATAATTCTCATGATTTTATAAGGTGCCTAGAAGATCCAACTAGTCACAAAATCATGGTTGATCTTCTACCGCAGCTACAACTTCTCATATTATTCACATGTCCTTTGATATTCAAAAAACCTGTGCCTTTTAAAATTGTCTTGGCACCACAGAGTTATATTTCGTATGATGCTAAACCCGGTGTAAAACAGCCTCCTGGAAGAAAGCAGGGTGGGGTAGGAAAGGTCTTGTATCACTTGGTTTTAACATGTTCAGATTGGGGCTTGACAGGGTAGTATTGTGACTTTCATGCCATAGTGCATCAAACTGATTTGCATTGATACAAAAGTTTAATGCAACTGTGTTCATCGACTGCAACCAGGCTACAGATTTAGAATGCAACCTGACAAAGGAAAGATAGTGCAGTTTTTAAAAATTTTAACATGTTCAAGGGTTTCAAAATGAGCAGAGAAAGAGAATAGAAATGTTTAAAGGGTTATGAAGCGTTTTAGAAGTGTGCGTTGGTAAAGATTCTGACTAGGGACTCAGTAATAAGGGTCATTAAACTGTCACTGAGTGTGAGGAAAGAGTTTAGAAATATTTCTTTGCTTATAGAGAGTTGTTGGAGCATGAAATACTTTGTCACAGAGAGTGGTTCCATTAGAAACCAATACATCTTTTCAAAGAAAAGTTAGATAAATTTTTGAGGCTGAGGAAAGTGCAGAGCTATGGGGAGATAGATGGTGGGGGGTTTGTTTTGGATTGCTCCAGTAAAGGATCAGCACAAATGAGGGCTGAATAGCTTTCTTTTGTGCTGTAAATTTCTACGGTCCTTCTCCCCCATTCTGGAGGATGCTCACTTGTGCTGGAGACAATCTAACCTGGCTCAGCAGCCAGGGCTAGGGAGGGAAGATGAAACAAAAGGTAAAAATCAGTCAGGGTTCCTGTTTCTAATCACTATTTAGTAACCAATCTTGCAAAATTAGGAAGGACAATCTGGTTACAGATATTTGGATAATGGTTATTTTAAAACTCTGGGTAAAAATTGATCAGTACCTTTGAGCTCATGACACCCTCTTGTCGAAATCGGGTATAGAACATGTCCATTGAATAGACCTCACTCCAGAGATAACCATAATACTGGGCATCATAACCCCCAGCCAGGTGTCCAAATGTGGCTGGCATATTAGTTCCTGAAAAGCAAATACTATTACATTATCATCTCACCTATGTGAATTCTTTTCAAATACCTATGCCAGTGTTTCAATATTTAGTGCCTTTTTTTTTACATTTTCATAAGTTAGATCTGGACAGGTTTGTGTTAGGATACAGATTGGGTACGCACATGCATACTGAAAATGGTTAATTGTTTAACCGGATCACAGAGACTCTTCCTTGTAGCGATGGGGTGAGGTGGCGGGAAGGGGGTGGGGGCACGGGAAATGGTCAGAAAAACAAACAACATAGCAGCTCAGTTGATGATTGTGTTGACAAAGCCAGAGCCTATACAATACAGAAGTGCTGGAAAAACTCAGCAGGTCTGGCAGTGGAGACAGAAATAAAGTTAACGTTTCGAGTCTAATATATGATTTCTTCAGAACTGAAGAAAGGTAGGAAGGTGATGGGTTTTATGCTATTGAAAAAGAGGGGAGGGACAGGTGAAGAGAATGAGAAAGTCAGGGATAGGTTAGAGGGCAGGGGAGATTGAATGACAAATATGTCATGGAACACAAGGAAAAAGAAATGGTAATGATAATATTAAAGACACCAAGCATTTAATCTCTCCCACTCTCTAACCTATCCCTGACCTGCTTTGCTCCACTTGCCCCTCTCCACTTTTCAACAGCATAAAACCCATCACCTTCCTACCTCTCTTCAGTTCTGAAGAAGTCATATTGGACTTGAAACGTTAAGTCAGTTTCTCTCTCCACAAATAATGCAAGACCTGCTGAGTTTTACCAGCAATTTCTGTTTTTGTTTCACATCTCCAGCATCTGCAGTATTTTGCTTTCATCTACACAATACAGACCAGGAGAGTTCTGCATTTCAGACAAAAGTAGCAGCGAGGACACGACAATTGGTCTCAGTTCTTCTCAGCTGGATGGCTATTCCATATTGTGGTACCTCCCTATCTGCCATTTGCTTCAATGGCAGAAAATAATTTTTCTTTTTCGTTACCTGGTGTTGCTGGAACTCCCATTATCTCTTTACATAGCCTAGCGTACTCTTCCTTAGCATCCACATCCTTGTTCGTACACATGTGTAGTGATTGGTCAACCTTCGCCAAAACTATCTGTCGCAAATTAAAGAGACCTGTTGAATAAAGATAGAAAAATTGTTTGTAAGTTCCTTTGCACAACATCAATGCAAAAATTGAAAAATCTATGACCAGAATGCCTGCAAAGATGAAAAGCAAGTCAACTCAAATTTAAAAAAAAGTCTATTTACTCACTTCTTAATTTACAGTAAAGCTACACAGATGTAAAAAATTGTGCCAATATTTACCGGTGTTAGCTAGCCTGGACTTAAGGAGCTTTTCCAGCAGATCTTGTGGAATCATGCTCCCATCCTTGTAGTGCTTGGACATCCGGAGTAGGGGTTCCTTTTCCCAAACCCAGTTCTCCAACATCTGAGATGGAGCCTCCACAAAATCTCTCTCAACATGTGTTCCACTGAACATGGCAAACTCAGCCTGTCAGAAAATAATAGGATCACTGCATCAACTCATTTCGTGGAACACAGGATTCGGCTTAACTGTACAGAGGACAATTTATCCTGCAATCTGCCTGACATTATCTAGGCACTGGATTCAAATACAACAAAGGCACACCCAGCCCAGACAACTCAACAAAGTCCTCCTCAGCTGTCTGAGATATGAAACATACAGAATATTAAAATGAATACATTAAAGATCCACAACAGTTAGTTATTATCTGTCCTTGTCTAGAGTGAAGTCTGTTAGCTCAAGAAACAAAATGGAAGATTAGGTCATTTGCACAATCAAGCTTTAAGAACGAGTGTAAGGCAGCAAAACTGTATAAAGAAAATCAGTCAGTGGTCCCATTCCAAACCGTCAACCGTTGGCCTTTGTTGGAAAGCAAATGTATAACCATTGTATAAGATCAGGTTCAGGCTCAGTTGCATGTTCCAAACTGAAATAACCTGTCAATAAATATTGTCTAGCACACATGGTGAATGGCAGCCTAGCTAAGGGATTGAAGGGCAGCAGCACAGCAAGAGATAGGGGGGAGGAAATTGAGAGAAGAACTTCCGAATTTCACAACATTGATATCAGCAACAGCAAGGATAATGGCAGTCATGAGGGTAAGAAGTCCTTACTTGGGAGCATATTTGATGCATCACATGACCAAACTCATGGAAGTAGGTCTCAACCTCATCGTGTTGAAGTAATGATGGAGCACTGGGAGTCGGCTTGGTGAAGTTTGCCACCATAGCAGCCACTGTAATCTGCCTTGTACCATCAGGTAGCAAACATCCTGGCTGAAGCCCAAAGCAGGCAGCATGTCCATACTTTCCCTCCCTGTAAAACAAGTATATCAACACCTCTGTGATTACTATTGGTAACTAAGTAAATATACCCATGGCTCAAATAGTTCATGAAAGTCATACTTTAATTTGGTATTATTTACAATAGGTGTGAATGGAATTTAATTCTTGGATTACAGTCAACTGCAAGTTGAATTTATATTGACTCAAGACTTAAGCATTACTGCCACATCTCAAGACTCCTGACTTATCACTCCCCTACTTTTGGAAGGATACAAGAGAAAGCTTGTCAACTAGCATATAATTCCTCTATTGCTATTGGACCCGAGTGAACCCTTTCTCTGTTCTCATCTTCTATTTTGATACTAGCTACTTGAAGCCAGCAGCCCCACCGCGGTACTTAAGTGGCCATTCTTCATCTATAAACATAGAGGGAGTGCTTGCTGGCTATTCCACCATGGGTTCGTAGCTCAGTCCGATCCTGAGTTCACCCAATGCCAGCTGATATCTCAGCACTGTGCTGAGAGAGGTGTCTTGGTATAAGCAGAACTTAAACATCCTCTCTGTTTCAGTGGTTCAGGTGAATGTTAAGAGATTTCCTAGCACCATAAACAGGTTCTCCTAGCCAGTCTGCAATTCTGCTGTGAAATCCCAGTCAACTGTCTTCAATCAAAACCATTTGAAGAAAAACTAACTTGTCATTCATCTAATTGCTGTTTGTGAGTTTGATTGATTGGATTTGGTAGGAGACAGAAAAAAGATAAACTGTCTCCATCCCCATCATTTACAATTTGATATAAGTATATGATCTGCAGCCATGCCTATCCTATTTAAAATCTGTATTTCTTTTGCAGAGTAAGTAAAAAGTTATTCCTTTTTTTTTTAAACTGAGAAACTGAAGTCATAGGGCAGGACACCCCAAGATTAAAACGAGTAGGAAAGAAATAAGGCAAGCTCAGCTGTCAACCTTTAGATCATACAAGGTAGGTAGGATTTAATGGCATTCAGGTTCTGTGATTTTTTTTTTAAATTTGAAGAGCTTAGGTAGAGTAAATAAAGAGAATCTGTTTCCAGTGGCCAAAGTGTTGATGACCAGAAAGCACAGATCTAAGGTGAGTGACAAAGAACTAGAGGCAGCATGAGGGAAAGCTTTCTTAACTCCATAAGTGGTTACAATCTGGTATTGTACTTGATGGATGCAGATTTAGTAGTAGTTTTCAAAAGGGAATTGGATAGATATTTGAAAGAAAAAAATTACAGGCTTATGGAAAGAACGGGGATGGGGGATCAACTGAATTCCTCTTCGAAAGATCTGGCAGATTCAATGGCTGAATGACCTCATTCTGTGCTGTAGTACTCTGATTCTATAACCGTGCATCAATTAGCTAACACTTATGCTTACAAAACAATGATTGCACTTCAACAAGAAGTTATTGTATGTGAAGCACTTTGGGACGTTTGAGAGGTCATATAAGTTCTTTCAATAACACCCATACATGCAAAGTCCAATAAGAGTCACTGGATACTAATCAGGGACAGGAACCCCATTGATTTATTTTTTTCTGCTCCTTAGTCTAGAGGCACTGAGACTAACTGTGCTGTTCCATCTACTGACCAAGTTGACATAAGCTAACTCAGCAATGACCAGGGATCAAACGCAAGACTTTCTAGTCCATATTGATCGGTTTCACAGTGGGCAGTGCTTTTCACCCAGGCAAGATATTTTAATAGTATTAGAGGAACATCTTAATGAACTGTAACTTGATGAAAGGCTATCTGTTTTTGAACAATTATATTCCCTCCTTAATAGATTAAGGAATCACCTTGGATATAAATCTAAATAGAATTGTCCCATCAATTCTCCAGTTGCCGTGTCTTTCACTGAGTACAGTTTTACATCCTCATGCCACACAGGCACGTCCTCAATGAGCTGAAAGGTCAATCCCAGCAGCTCCTGGTAGATTCCCAGTAAGCCAGAAGTTACAACTTCCATCGGAAAATATTCCTTTAGCAGATTCTGATCCACAGAATACTTCAATTCCTCCACCTGGTTCATGTAGTAGCGCAGATCCCAGGCATTTATAATATTATCAAAATCCAGCCCTCGCTTCTCACACTCTTCTTTCTTCAGGTCTAAGATGACCGCCCTCTCCTCGTCACCAAGTAGTTTCAGCTTCCGTGCTAGTTCATCTAAAATATGAATTTGAAAGGTTTATAAGTACTGATATTGTTCCCAGGTGGATGTAGATCTCCTCTGCATGAGGCTCAAGCTTCATTTGCCCATTCCCAGTGAGCTCTGAGTGACTGTTTCAGTGCGCACTGGTCAGGAATGTTGGTGCAGACGGGGAAGTGGTGGTTCGGAACATCCTTCTGACCCACAAAAGTTAGAAGTAAACCAATCAAACTGAAAATTTCAAAACCATGATTTTTCAGAAACAGCTTGCAGCGGATCTCTTTAAGGCCTGCTGGACAGGCCACTTAAAACAGGTTTCAATGGACTAACCCCAACCAAAATGGCAGCAGGTGGGAAAGGGGCAGTTAGTGAATTCCTATGATTTTTGAAAGCAGTATTATCCCATTTCTACCAGATGAGTAGTTAAAATTGCCTCCATTATTTCTTTTCTCATTCAAGCCAACTTTTATAACAGTCCAGATTGTAGGCAGATGATTTAATTTTAGGACACAACATAATCCAACCCTTACCTCACATGTGCCTACTAACAATTCCAACTGCTAAGAGCACCCAACTTTTGCACCACGGCAAATTTTTAAAAATAATTTTCAACAACAGCAATCCTTTGCTCAAGAGTGCCAATTTTTGGATAGTTCCATGGCACGGTATTAAACCCACTAAAAATGGAACTAGACTGAGTACGTTAATTTTATGAAGAGCCCTTCTAGCTAACAGAATGCAAAGGCTTTCATCCCATCAGGCGGGGCTGGTTTCAAATGTGAATCCTCAAGACAAAAAGACCCTGTGTTAACTCACTTCACCCAAGGTAAGCGCTTAGTTGTAAACTGACATTCATTACCCAAAAAGATATTGACATTTTTGCTATTCTTAGCCATGTTCATTTCGAGTATGAAATCCGAGTGGGTCTTAAAATCCAGAAGACAAGATTTCTTCGTACGAAGTTCCACCAGTTCTTTAAGGATTTTTGTGTTGTCCTAGACAAAGAAGAGAAAATTATTTCATTTTGACTTTGTTTCCAACACTAAGCAATATTTCTTAAGAGTAGAATCATTTTGCTGAACTGCCCACTAACCCTCAATGCAATAACAGAGATATCTGTACAATATCATATGTTGGAAATATCTGCTGAGCTTCTACAGTGAATAGCTGCATCAGATGATGTGGTACTGAGCCATGCAGACCAGCAAAATTCCACACTCGAACCCCCTATTTGAATGAACTTAGGTGATCCCAGCTGGGACAGTAGTTGGGGATGCAACAATTAGCCTCTCTTCTCTGGGAAAGTGGAAGACAAAACAGAAATCAGCCCAGTTTCCTGCTGCTGATGACAATCCAGTGATTTCTGTTGGAAAGTACACTGGATTCTGCGGATCAGGCTTGGCTGCAATATATAAACCTAGGTATATTCTCAGCTGATGAGGAGGTCAAGAAGTGATCTGAACCAATTAATAACATTCAGGAAAGAAGATTGTGTAAATACGGAAAATATCATAACAATATATGACTCAAATATGAAAAGAAAGAAAGATAGGGTTTTACTTGGTGGAAGAGATAAAAAGAAAAGACAAGGTATTGGGATTAAAAAGATGGAGCTAAGACTAATAATAAATTCAAATAAAATTTCTGTACTCAGAAGTGAAAATATGGAACTTACTACACTGCAGAGTGGTTGAGGGGAATTGTGTAGCTGTATTTAAGAGGGAGCTGGATAAATTCATAGTGAGAAAGGATCAGAAAGATATGTTGATGGGTGAGATTAAGTAAATAGAGTGGGAGGAAGTTTGTGTGGATCATAAACCCTGGCATAAACCAAGGTTGAAGGGTATGTTTCTGTACTGTAAATTCTGTGTAAAACACAAGAAACTGGCTTGACTCACCTCCATGCAGCGGGAATTAAAGGCGTGCTCCATCCTTTTCCTGGTTTCTGGGACATAACATTTCTTCATTAAGGGAAAGTAGTGGGGATACTTTAGAGTTACCTTCAGCTTCCCATTGTCAGCTTTCTCCAGGCTACTGATAAAGTCATCAGGGAGGCCACCTAGTCACACAATATATTAATATAATCAACATGACTGAGTGAAAATCTTTCAGACGAAACAAAGCCATTCATATCACTTATTAATCATCACTGATTACAGATTGAAATGAGAAATTGAGATGCATCCCTTCTGGCTAAGCTTGTAAACGCAGCTTCTAACTCATTCAGAGAGGCCAAAAACGTCTCTGCTTAATTCCCAGTCTGCATTGAATTATCTGAACTCAATCAGGACTACAGTAAACCTCAATATCCCTATGGGAAAATAATGGGGGAAAAAAGGAAGACAAGCCAAGATGCCAGCATGATCATTATCCAAACAACCCTGCCTAAAAGAATGCTGTTAGAAATGTCGAAAGAGGATGAACTTGGGCTTGGCTGCGATGCCCCTATGTTAAGACAGCCTACCAAAACACTCTTTTTAACTCACACGAACAGAGGTGAGGTGTCAGAGAGTTTCAAGAATTCAAAGAACCATATGTCAACAGAATCCTACTCTTTCAAGCCTAAAGGAGAAAATTAGCAAAATAAAGAAATTGGATAATAAATGGTTTGGAAGCAGAAAGTGGCATGCAGAGTCAAGGATACCTTGCAGTCACCATTTCAACAAGGCCCGAGTGCGCATGCACAACTGTACCTGATGCCTTTCTGGTCGGCAGCAGGAGTTACAGCGTTTCAGCAAAGTATAATGCCGAGTCATGAATTTTTCTCTGTTGATTTCAGCTATGAAAAACCTAGTAGTGCAATTCTAGATTGTGTCATTAGTTGCATCTGCAGAAAGAATGTTGATCTGTACAACATTAGGATGTAATAAGCAATAAAGGAAGAACTTGTATTTATATAGTGTCTTTTGTGCCATCAGGAAGTCCCAAACCACATCACAATCAAGGAAGTAATTTTGATGGTTGAGGGATAAAGGTTGGTGAGGACACCAGAAGAACTTCCCTGCTCTTTGATTAATGCCATGGGATCTTTTATGTCCACCAGAGAGGGCAGATAGGTCCTCTGTTTAAAACCTCATCCAAAAGATGACACTTTAGATGATGTGCTCCAGTTTCTGGAGTGTTGCTTGAAGCCACAATATTCTGTTTCAGAGGCATGTGTGCTAACACTGAGCCAACGCAGACATCATGACATACTTTAACTGATGACAGCATGGATGGGAGTAATTTCAGGCGATAAATTGAAATCCTAATCACATGAGCAGCAGATTGGCAAAATATTAAAATGATGGCTAAACAGGGAAGAATAGTTCAGCAAGTACTCTGTGCAGAAACAATATGTTCAGAAAATTACTCAATTTTTAAAAACTACAACAGAAACTCACCATGGCAACACTGAATGTGGGAACGGTTTTATTCCAATGCCTCTTCATTAATATTTGGCAGGCAATTTCTGTCATCACCCCTCCAAAGGAGAAGAGAATCATTGCCATGACTAACCATAAATAAACAGCCTGGTGCCATGTTCATCCAAGATCAGTCTGCCTAAAGACCAATTAAACCTTTATGGTGACAGGCTGTATCTCAGAGCCAAATACCCAAACTCAAAGGCAATAGCCTTCTTCTTAAAAGCTATTTGGCTGCACAATGGACATAGTTTCATTCCAAT
Source organism: Carcharodon carcharias (assembly GCF_017639515.1). Classification (NCBI taxonomy): domain Eukaryota; kingdom Metazoa; phylum Chordata; class Chondrichthyes; order Lamniformes; family Lamnidae; genus Carcharodon; species Carcharodon carcharias. The sequence goes on along the minus strand of NC_054480.1, from coordinate 131,302,612 downwards.
TTACAAGGCCAAATTCCAATCCTGTTTTTCATCCACACAGTAACTTATCTCTTACCCAATTCATCCCGTGAAAACTCCAGAAAGGTAGTATTCTCATTCAGGTTCTTGCTGAAGTCTATACATAAAGTACTGATTCTCTTCTTGATGGCTTTGATCTCCTAAAGCACAGGATAAATGAGCAGTCAGCCCTTTTACTAGCAGTTAATAGTTTACTGAGATTTGCGGTAGTGAAAAGTGGGGCCAGGGGGGTATTTTGCACTTCTAGAATAAGGAGTTTATTTAGATACAGTGTTAGAAGCCACTGAAAGATCAAGGCATCATAACTAAACTTCTATTCATTAGACGAAAAATAAAAAGCTGTATTTTCACCAAAGACCTAGTGGATATATGGCATGATACTTAAACATATGAACCAGAAGGCCCTAGGTTGCATCTCTGTTCCGAACTCGGTCAAATGGTCTCAGTAGGCACCAGAAACCGCATTGCTGTAGGTGACTGGGATTGATTTTTATGCAAGAGCTCTGTTTATTGGAACTGTAGAGAGTCTTTTCAAGTGAACTCCCAAAATAGAATTTGATTTCTTTGCTGTTTGCTGAGAAGGTAAACATTGTTTTGTTTGCTTAAAAAATCCACTGATTGGCTTTAAGTCCTGCTGGTATTAAGTCCTGCCCTGCCTCCACTCATTGGCTGAGACAGTTGGGTCAATAGACATTTCAGACAAACTAACGTCAGCACCCAAGGCTGGAACAGGGAGGGAGAAAGAGCTCGGAAATGGACTGGGAGGGAAAGATCAGGACTTGGAATTCAGACTATGGACTCTGAGGGGGTGGGATGAATGCTCTCCTGCTCCTCCTGGCCGTTGTAGCCAGCTGCTCCTGTATCCATTCTGCTTAGGAAACCTGGCTGGCAACTGTCAAGTTTAAAACCAGGCTCCCAGCTGCATTGGTTTAACATTAAGATGAAGTGTCCCATCACTTCAAGACAAGACACATAAACACGCCATGCTATTCACTGCCATAATAATTGGGCCGCGCACATAAATTTAGGTTAGTGACACAATCTCCGATTTTTAATTTTTTTTAACACCAGCAACCTGATAGTTGTAGGAAGTTTAATATTGACCCCACTATGTATTTTCAGCATTCCATTGTGGTTGGGTACCCATCTACAAATGCCATTTTACAGCTACTTACATCTTGCTTATCTTTACACAGGTGGAGTCCATTCCTCTTTCCCAGTTTCAATAGCCTTTCCATGTAGCGCCTAGCCTCTGGCCGTAGGTCTTCCGCCTGACAATTATCCTGGAAGAACAAGCCCCCAGAGTGATGCAGCCACAGCAGCAAGAAATTATCTCAAGTATATATGTTTTCCTTCTAATTAAATGGGAAAAAGATCTGTGAGTGTATGCAAACATGATTCTTGATTCCTATTGTGATTAGTCTGCCAGAAAAGTTAGAACATCTCACTTCCAAATAACATGGCATTTCTAGAGATATTTGCAAGATGAACCATTTTATAACACAATTCCTGCAAATCTTTTGCGAAAGAAATTACAAATGATTGCACTAATCACTGTCAAATTTTACATGTCTTTTGAAGTATGTTATGTAAAGGATGGAAGCCATTCTGCAGCAGTGGAATAAAATAAGATGAATGACCAGTTAATTTGTTTCTTTGTTGTATTGTTTGATGAAGAAACGAAAGCCAACAAATCAGGAGAACTTTAGGTTCTTCAAATATGCAATTAAGATCTTAAATATTCAAACATCCAAAGAAGGCCTCAATTTAACATCTCATCTAAAGAATGACACCGCCAACAATGCAGCATTCGCTCAGTACAGCACAGGAATGCCAACCTAGATCAAGACCTGGTGTGTTAGTGAATCCCAGAACCTTCTAATGTAGAAGCAAAATGTGCTACCAACTCAGGCAAGCCAACATTTTCAGAGTGTTCTCTATTTGATGGGATTGCAGTGAGTCGGCCAGTTCGAAAAGTACAAAGAATGCGATGGGTCACCGATGAAAGGTGCTCTTTGGTCTGCCCGAAACTTGTTGGTCTTCCAGCGCAAAGAGTTGTCCCCAATCGAGTGTTGCAGACTGGCATATTCTAAAGTCCAGGACTATGTGCTGAGGGACGCACTAAAGCTTGAGACAGCCGCTGCAAAGGCACAATGGGGAAAGGTCGCTGTCTAAGACCTTTCTGCCATAGAGCATCGAGTGGCTGGGAACTGTTTAGAGCCCCTCGGGCTGTACAACTCAAAATGAATGTCTGCATTGAATACTAATTGTATTATAAATGTATTGAAGCACCTCAGAGTGCAACATGATGTATATGGATAACTCCAATACCTTTGCCTGATTGTCTGCATTGACCATATTGAAATTATTGTAATATTCATTGATTGTATTGATGCATCTTGTGATCTATGTATAGAAGTTGAATCTGATTGTACTTATGTGATGGTGATTTTGAAATGGTTTGGAATGTTCTTCCAGATATTTTATGAATAAAGTATATTTTTCAACAAAAAAGAATGCGATGGGACAGTTAGTCGTGATACTCGTGATCTCAGAAACATGAATAATTATGGTATCTGATATTGGAACAATTTAACCCTAACTGGTCAATAACTATGCTCACAATTTCAGCCCCCCAAAAATATCTGATCCTTGTCTCCCAAAGGAGCTGCGTTATACCGCAGGGGAGGTTTCACTACTGTCAGGTGATTTAATTCATTCACGGGATAGAGGGCATTGCTGGCAAGGCCAACATTCATGACCCAGCCCTAATTGCCCTTGTGACAACTCTCAACTTCCATCTGAAATGAGATGAGATAAGTCAACTACATTCCCATGGGTTCCATCACATTTGGTCAAACTGAGTATGGATGGCAGATTTCCTTCCCTAAAAGACATTAGTGAACCAGATGTATTCTTATTAAAACCTGGTAGTTTCATGGTTACCGTTAATGATGCTAAATTTTTATTCCAGGATTAGTTAATTCACTGACTTTAAATTTCCCGACTGCAGATGTGGGATTTCAACTCATGTCTGGAGATCATTAGTGCAGTAACATAACTACTCTGCTACTGTATCCCCATTCTCTAAGTATGTCCCTAAATTGTGAATGTTGCTGAGTTATTCAACGGTGGAGGACTTCACAACAGATTTGACCCTGTCCTGAAAGAGGTTCACACATAAGCATTTGGTAGCAGGAGTCATCAGGAGCAGGCATTTTGATTTTCTTTTCTTCAATTTAGCTTGAGGAGCTGAGGTCAATCATGGTTGCAACTGCAAGAAATGCTCTACCCACAATTTTTAAACTAATATTCTAAAACTGTGTCAGAAGGAATCCTGGGAGATAGAAGTGATCTGAAAAATGTTGTCATTTCACACACCAGCTTCTCTCCTCTTTATTTAGCTAGTATCAATTCTCACCTGGAGAGCGACAATCCTTTTGTAGACGTCTTCTCTCATGCTCATTTCCACATCAAACTCCGACAGTTGTTTATCTGCCTCGGTGCTTGCAGTCCGAATGTCTTTGCAAGGAGAAACATGCTGGGGGAAATCTAGAATATTCCGTTGCACTGAAATATCAAACAGCAAGTCTCAGTGTCTGAAGGAACATGTTTAGCAGATCAATGTCACTGCTAAAGAGGATGATAGGAGGAGTTCCAATCTAATAAAGCACATCAGGAAGGACACTTTTACTTTCCCCTCTACTGTATTTCAGAATTTTTACTTCTCATTTTAAAGCTACTGATTCATATTGGGGTAAAAGATTGCTATTTGCCACACTGTCCAACTTAAATGTTGCCTCAGTTTATCTGCTGCTGAAAGCCTCATCCGTGCCTTTGTTACCTCTAAAGCCATTATTCCAATTCACTCCTGCAATTTCCCACGTTCTATCCTCTGCAAACTTGAGGTCATTCAAATCTCTGCTGCCTGTGTCCTAAGTCACACCAAGACCCACTCAATGATCACCAATGTTTGCTGATCTACATTGGCTCCCAGCAACACCTCAATTTTAAGATTTTCATCCTTGTTTCCAAATCACTCCATGGCCTCACCTGTCCTAATCTCCTTTATCCCTACAACCCCCTGATCTCTATGCTTCTCCAATTCCGGTCTCTTGAGCATTCTTGATTTAATCATTCCAACGCTGGCAGATGTTCCTTCAACTGTCTATGCCCTAAGCTCTGAAATTCCCTCCTCATATCTCTCTGCCTCTCTTTCTTCCTTTAAGACACTCATTAGAAGTTACCTCTTTGACCAAGCATCACCTTACGTGGCTCAATGTCAAACTTTGTTCCATAATACTCCTGTGAAACCTTGGGTCGTTTTATTATGTTAAAGGCACTCTATCAATACAAGTTGTTGTTGTAAAAATCCACAGGCTTTCTTTTTATGTTCTTTCTGTGTTCCTATGGCACTGTAAAAGGCATCACAATACAACCCGGTCTCATCCTCACCTAACATCCACATACACACTTTCCAACATGCCTTACTGGGATGGCAGCTGGAGCAGACTTTCTTACAAAGGAAATAATCATAATGATTTTTTAAAGATAAAACATTGAAAAGAATTTTATAGCAGAATTATTATTTCAATTTACACATATTATTAATAGTTGAAACTTAATTTCCTAAAAATGCAATTATACTGAACTCTTCCATGAATGTATACAATGTGTTTAGTTGACTAGACAGTTCATTACTTTTGGTGTGACCTCTAGGTTCTACTGTACCATTGTGAAAACTGACATAACCTCAGAATTATTAGTCCAACAAAGCCAGGGAGAGAGTAAGGTAAAGCCTCCAGTCAGCAGCTATTCCCACACAAAACTGCTGAATGTTTGGACTATTGCTTACATCTGCTTACAAAGGCTTTTCCACAATACGTAGCGCTCTGACCAGTAGTTTCTAGATACAACGGTCAGTTTGAAGGGGCCACCAGAGAAATTTGTTTATGCTTCATTGTCAGTTCAGACAAAATGTGACATGTTCCTCAATCACCCCCATTCAGCTTATAGAATTTTATTTAGAAGTTATCAGAAAAGTGGAGTTTTCCATCACATGGTTTGCAGATCAGTCTCTGTAATTAGAACAATAAAAAAGCTGAAAATAAAAAGGGATTTATCTTGGTCAATTGGCATTTAAGGCATTGAACAAAAATATAAATTCGTCCAAGTGGTGTCACAGTGGTTGAATATATTTAACTGTGATTTTACCCCCCTCTTTATCTCTGTGAATTACTGTAGTGTTTGATTCCATGTGCATTGGCTACCTTCTGGTTCATCAATCTTTATGTACAAGCCTCAACAATGAGCTGCTGACATAAAAGACAACAGATCATCAACCACAGATTCAGGAAATACTGAGTTCAGTACAGTGTGTAGCCTTGCCACATTGTTAATTTATAAATCATTCCCCAAGGAGTTTGCTGTACTATATTCCACTGCTATTAATGTCTCCATGAGCAAGCACAACCTAAAAGCTCATGTGTGAAAGTCACTAGTGAGCTTTTAGATTATCTTCCCAGCTAGAAATACAGGACAATATTTCAGTTTTATAGGAAGTATTTCTGTTATAAACTGCATGCGGATAGTCATTATCACACAATAAACGTAGAGAGCAACTGACTTTCACCCATCGCTCAAGAAACAACACAAGTCAGTTTTATTATTTTTCCCCTCCAGATTTCACCCCTTGTCATCAAGTAGGATACAGATCCAGCAGACACAGCTACTTTAAAATCTAAACAGCAAGTGTCAGAAACATATTCAACATTAGGAGCTATTAGAGAAGCCCAACTCTGTCTGCACTAGAGTCTACATCTCAGCATATGAAATAGGAGCACAAGTAAGCCATTTTGTCCCTCGAGCCTGCTCTGCCATTCAGGAAGATCTTGGCTGGTATGTTTACGTTTCTAGTTCTACGTTCCCATCTATCCCCGATAACCTTTGATTCCCTCATTTCGCAAGAATCTATCTACCTCTGCCTTAAAAATATTCAATGACTTCGCCTCCACTTCCACTTGGAGAGTTCCAAAGTCGTATAATCCTCAGAAAAAAAGTGTCCTCATCTCTGTCCTATAAGGGCGACCCCTAACTTTAAAACAGTGCCCCCTAATCCTGGGCTCAACCACAAGAGGAAACATCCTTTCCATGTCCACCTTGTCAAGACCATTCAGAATCTCATATACCTCAATCAAGTCACCCCTCACTCTTCTAAACTCCAGTGTAAACAAGCCCAGCCTGTCCAACTCATCCTCATAAGACAACCTGCTCAATCCAGGTAACAATCTAGTAAACCTCCTCTGAACCGCCTCCAATGCATTTACATCCTTCCTTAAATAAGGAGACCAAAACTGGTACATAGTATTCGAGATGCGGTCTCACCAATGCCCTGCATATAAGTAAGGATGTTATGCTTCAGTTATGTTCTATTCCTCTTGTAATAAAAGATAGCATTCCATTAGCCTCTTGACTACATGCTGTTACTTGCATACTAACTTTTTGAGACTCATGTATGAGAACACCTGGATCCTCTGCACCTCGGAATTCTGCAGTTGTTCTCCATTTAAGTAATTCTCTGCTTTTTTGTTCTTCCTGCCAAAGTGAACAACTTCACATTTTCCTGCACTGTACTCTATCTGCCAGATTTTTGACAACTCATTCAACTTACCTATATTCGTCTGCAACCTCTTTATGTACTCTTCACAACATACTTCCCTACCTATCTTTGTGTCATCCGCAAATTTACCTACCATGCCTTCGCTCCCCTTATTTGTCATTGATATAAATTGTAAAACGTTAGGCCCCAGCACAGACCCTTGTGGGACTTCACTTGTCACATATTGCCAATCAAAGACCCATTTATGCATACTCTGTCAATCTTCTAACCAGTCAAACTTCTAACCAGGCTAATATGTTACTCCTATACCATAAGCATTTATTTTCCGAAATAATCTTTGATGCGGCTCCTTATCAAATGCCTTCTGGAAATCCAAGTACAGTACGTCTACAGGTTCCCCTTTATCCACAGCACGTTACTCCTTCAAAAAACTCTAATAAATTGATTAAAATGATTTCCCTTCCACAAAATCAATTCTGCCTCTTCCCAATTACCTTGTGTTTTTCTAAGTGTCCAGCTATAACCTCTTTAATGATCGACTCTAACACCTTCCCCATGACAGACATCAAGCCATCTGGCCTATAGTTTCCTGCTTTCTGCCTCCCTCCCTTCTTGATTTGCTACTTTCCAGTCTGATTGAACCTTTCCAGAATCTAGGGATTTTTGGAAAATTCACGCCAACGTATCTACTACCTCTGTAAACTTAAGGTAATCCAAAACTCTCCTGCCCGTTTCCTTACTCGCACAAAGTCTTGTTGACACATCACCCCTGTGCGCGCTGCCCAACACTGGCTCTAGTAAAGCAATGCCTCGATTTTAAAATTCTCTTCCTTGTTTTATCTCTCAAGCTCTAGAGGACAGTGACTAGTTGTTCAAAGCAAGAGTGATGGATAAACTATAGGCTAGATGGTCTGAAATCAGTGGTGGGGCAACTTCTAAAGAAAATAATTCAGGAAAAATATAATTGTCTCTTGGAAGAGTATATTTTAATAAATGTCAGCCCACACGGTTATGAAGAATACAATTTGTGGTCTGACAAACTTGATTGAGTTCTTCAATGAAGACGGTTGATGAAGTTATTGCAGTTGACAATGTGTATATGGACTTTCAAAGGCCATTCGATGAAGTTCCACATAATAGATTAGTTAGCAAAATTGTAGCCCATGGAATTTAAAGGGCTGGTGGCAGATTGGATACAAAATTGGCTAAGAAGTAGAAAGTACTGAATAGTTGTTTTTCAGATGGGAGAAAACTATACTGTAGTATCCCCTAAGGATCAGTATTAGATCCACGATTCTTTGTAACATACAAATTATCTTGTCTTGAGAAGAAGTGACATAATTTCAAAGTCTGCAGATGGCACAAAGCTTGGAAATATGGTAAATAGTGGGGAGGACAGACTGGTGAAACAGGCTAAAAGTTTTATGGGTCACATGGTCTTTCTTGCTCCCATTTCTTATGTTCTTAAATCACTAGGTTCGGCCTCAGCTGGAGTATGGTGCCAATTCTGGACACTACACAATAGGAATTGTGAAGAACTTGGAAGAGGAGATTTATTCATATAGTAACAGGGATGATGGACTTCAGAATAGGGAAACTGGATTTGTTCTCATTAAGGCAGAGATTAAGGGGAAATTTAATAGGGATGTTCAAAATTATAAAGGATTTTGATAGGCTGGATATGGAATAATGTTTTCACCAGCAGGTAAGGTATCAAAGGACACAGATTTAAGATAATTGGCAAAAGAACCAGGGAGCATATGATGAGAATTCTTTTTCTACAGTAAGTTATGATGATATGTAATGATGAATTCTGAAAGGGTGTTGGAACTGGATTCAACTGTGTTTATCAAATGGGAACTTGAAAAACAAAAAATATTGCAGGGATTTGGGGGAAAGAACAGGGGGTGGGACTAATGGGACAACTCTTTCAAACAGCCAGCACAGGCAAGAAGGGCCTTCTTCAGTGCTGTGTGATTCCATGAACAGTAGCACTCAATCTGCTGTCCCAGTAAAAATAGTTAACTAAAAAGGAAAGCTTTCTTTTTGTTAACAATGGAATTTGATATCATTTTATGAGATGTATCAATCATGGTTGACATAATTTCCAAACTAACAAATCTTTTGGGATTCTTTTTCCAGGAATTATCTGAAAAAGGAAAAAAATTGCAAGGCTACTGGGGAAAGGCAGGGAAGTGGGGTCTCCCCTACCCCACTCTGCCCAAAGGGTGGTGTCTCCCCTACACCATTCTGTCCAATGTGTGGGGGTATCTCCCCTACCCAACTCTGCCAAAGTGTGAGGGTATCTCCCCTATCCCGCTCTGCCCAAAGTGTGAGGGTATCTCCCCTACCCAGCTCTGCCCAAAGTATGAGGGTATCTCCCCTACCCAGCTCTGCCCAAAGAGTGAGGGTATCTCCCCTACCCAGCTCTGCCCAAAGAGTGGGGGTATCTCCCCTACCCCGCTCTGCCCAAAGAGTGGTGGTATCTCCCCTACCCCGCTCTGCCCAAAGAGTGGGGGTATCTCCCCTACCCTGCTCTGCCCAAAATGAGGGGGGTCTCCCCTACCCCAGTCTGCCCAGAGTGAGGGGGGTTCTCCCCTACCCCAGTCTGCCGAGAGGGGGGTGGGGATGGTCTCCCCTACCCTAGTCTGCCCGGGGGGGGGGGTCTCCTCTACCCCAGTCTGCCCAGAGTGTAGGGGAGGGGGGGGGGGGGGGGGGTCTCCCCTAATCTGCCCAGAGGAGTGGATCTCCCCTACCCCATTCTGCCCAATGAGAGGGGTCTCCCCTGCCCCAGTCTGCCGAGAGTGAGGGGGGGTCTCCCCTGCCCCAGTCTGCCCAGAGTGAGGGGGTGTCTCCTTTACCCGAGTCTGCCCGGAGTGTGGGGGGGTCTCCCCTACCCCAGTCTGCCCAGAGTGGGGGGTGGGGAGGAGGAGAGAGGGAGAGGGGGAGGGGGCTCCCCTACAAACTTCACCCACGAGGTTCCCTTCCTCCATCAATGCTCATTTCCCCCCCATCCTTACCCGTGTATTCCACCTCGATGTCCGCCAGATCCTTCAGCGTGTTCTCGTAGTTCACCTCGGCCAGATCCAGTGAACCGACTCGGTCGTACACCTGCTTGGTTCGGCGGATCAGGGCCTCAACCTCCTGCTCCATTTGCTGCTTGCTCAGGTTCCAGCGGAGATGGTTAAGGCCTGCGGGGTCTCCTCTCCCGCTGCCGCCGCTGGTCAGAGGCTCGCCGGTGGGAGACATCGCGATTTATTTTGTGTAGTGTGAGATATATATAAATAAATATAGATCAATCAGGGGAGATTTGGAACAGTTTGATCGAGCCGCACACGTTGCCGTCTACCGACTGACTAACTTGGACTGTCACGCTGTCATTCAAACCTCGGCCGTTCGCCAACAACAACGGCTAAGTCCCGCCTCCCTCTCACCCTTATTGGTCATCTCTCTGGCGCGCCCTCCGCATCAGCTATCCCGTTTGGTTCTTGCGACCGTCAATCATTACAACAGGGCGGGAACAGCGCCCAGCTTGATTGACAGTCCACCTGCCGCCCGATCATTGGCTGGATCGATTATCTGGCTCCTCGATCACTGGTTATCTCTGATGTCAATCACATTTGATTGACCAGGTGGTTATTTATATCTCAGCAGACATTAGTGCGTGACTGACTTAGAATGCTTATTCCTGCAGCTATTTCTTATGATCTTATAAACTTGTGTTTATGTAGCTCCTTTATTGCTGTCAAATGTCCCAAGGCATTTCACACAAAGAAAATTTAACTTCTAAGCACAGAAGAAGTTCTTCTTAGGCAGTCCCTTGGGGTCGAGAATGACACTAAACATGAATTCTCAGGTGACTGAAGAGTCCAATGCAAGACCTACAGTCTCTGTCACAGGTGGGGCAAAAGGTGATAGGGGGAAGCAGCTGGTGGGGAGCCCAGGTGCCATGGTTCCCACACGCTCCTTTCCATGTCAATTCTTGGCTTCAGTTAACCTTTGGAGAGGAGACTTGAGGTGTTCAGCTCCTTCCCGGGTGCTCTCCCTCCACTTCAGGCCAGGGATTCCCACATGTCGTTGGGGATGTTGCACTTTTTCAAGGAGGTTTTGAGGGTGTCCTTGAAGTGTTTCCTCTGCCCTCCTGGGGTTTGCTTGCCATGTCGTAGCTCCGAGTAGAGCGCTTGTTTTGGGAGTTTCGTGCCAGGTATGTGGATGATGTGGCCCACCCGGCGGAGCTGATAGAGCATGGTCAATGCTTCAATGCTGGGGATATTGGCCTGAGCGAGAACACTAACGTTGGTATGCATATCCTGCCAATGGATTTGTGGGATCTTGTGGACACAGCTCTGGTGGTACTTTTCCAGAGTTTTGAGGTGCCTGCTGTACATAGTCCACGTCTCTGAGCCATACAGGAGGGCGGATATCACTACTGCTCGATAGACCATGAGCTTGGTGCCAGGTTTGATGTCCTGGTCTTCTAACACTCTCTTCCTCAGGCGGTCGAAGGCTGTGCTGGCACACTGAAGGTGGTGTTGAACCTTGTCATCGATGCCTGCCCTTGTTGACAGTAGGCTCCCAAGGAATGGAAAGTGGTCCACATTGTCCAAGGCCTCATCATGGATTTTGATAACCGGGAGTGCAGTGCGGTGTAGGAGGCGCAGGTTGGTAGAGGACCTTTGTCTTGCGGATGTTTAGTGTAAGGCCCATGCTCTCGTACGCCTCGGTGAAGGTGTTGATGATGGCTTGGAGCTCAGCCTCTGAGTGTGCACAGACACAAGCATCGTCGACATCCTGTAGTTCAATGACAGAGGATGGGACGATCTTGGATCTGGCCTTCAGGCAGCAGAGATTGAATAGGTTCCCACCTGTTCTGTAGTTTAGCTCCACTCTAGCAGGGAGCTTGCTGAGGGTGACAAGGAAGATCAAGAAGGGCATCACTGCCTTGTTTGACCCCGGTCCAAACTTGGATCAGATCTGTAGTGGATCCATTGGTCGGGATCACGGCTTGCGGAGGATGGTGATAAATGTGTGGGGCAGTTGAAATGGAGGAGAATCTCCACAATCCTTTGCATTTGACAGTGTTGAAGCTTTTGTGAGGTCAAACAAGGCCATGTACAAGGATTGGTGCTGTTCCCTGCATTTCCCTTGCAGTTGCCATGTGATGAAGCTCATGTCCGTTGTGCACCTTAGTGGGTGGAATCCGCATTGCAACTCTGGGGCGAGCTCTTCAGCCACAGGGAGAAGGCGATTGAGGAGAATTCTTGCAATGACTTTCCCTGTAGCTGACAGCAGGGAGATTCCTCTATAGTTACCACAGTCAGACTTGTCACCTTTCTGGAAGATAGTCGTGATTATGGTATCCTAGCCACAGAAGAAGTTATTAGGTACATGATCGTAAGTTTGGTCAAAGAGGTAGATTCTGAGGAACGTGTTTAGGAGGAAACAGAAGTAGAGAGGTGGAGCACTTTAGGGAAAGAGCGCAAGGGCTTAAGGCTGAAACAGTTGAAGTAAAGACCAATGGTAGAATAATTAAAACCGGGGATGCACAAGAGGCCAGAATTAGAGGAACGCAGAGATCTCAGAAGATTGTAGGGCTGGAGGAGGTTACAGATCGGGGTGAAGGGATGAGGCCATGGAGGGATTTGAAAACAAGGATGAGAATTTTTAAATCAAGATATTTCTTAACTGGGAGCCAGCGTGGGTCAGAGAGCACAAAGATGATGGATGAATGGGACTTGGTGCAAGTTAGAATGTGGTCATCAGAGTTTTGGTTGGCCTCAAGTTTAGGAAGGGTAGAATGTGTGATGCCAGCCAGGAATACATCAGAGTAGTCAAATCTGGGTAGTTAAGACATGTACAAAGGTTTCAGCAGCTGATGAGTTGAGGCAGAGGTGAAGTCTTTCCATCTACATCTCTAACTCTTCTTATGCCCACCATCACTTTAACAGATTCCAATTTCCTGGCCCTAATCTTCTCCTACTCACCATGGACGTCCAATCTCGCCACACCTCCATCCCGAACAATGCTTCTTACCTGAATGAAGGCCCAACCAATATTCATCCACCATCACCCACCTCTGTCTGGCTGAATTTGTTCCTACATTGAACAACTTCTTTAATTCTACTCACTCCCTCCAAGTAATAGGTGTTGCTATGGGTACCCACATGAGTCCTAGTTATGTCTGCCTTTTTGTGCGACACGTGGAACATTCCTTGTTTGAGTCCTACCAGGCTCCCTCCCTCACCTCTTTTCTTCAGCACATTGATGACTACTGGGATCATTGCACTTGCCCTTTTAATTGCTCCCCGTTTTAACTTTTCCCAGTTCTGATAAAGGGTCGCATCTAGACAGCTAAGGCACAGCTACCAATAGTGAGGTGAAGGAACTAGGGATGCACAAGTCAAGAGGCCAGAGTTAGAGGAAATCAGAGTTTTTGTAGGAGGTTATGGAGGGAGGGAGGGGTAAGAATTTTGAAATTGCACCATTGCTGGACCAATAATGTTCAGAGAAATAAAGGTCACAAACGTTAACTCTGTTTCCCTCTCCACAGATGATGCCTGACCTGCTGAATTTTTCCTGCATCTTCTGTTTTTATTTTGAATGGTTACACCTATTAACACTGCAGATTCTTTTCTCTTGAAAAGCAATTAGAGACTGAGGGATGACCTGATAAAGGTCTTTAAGATTGTGAAAGGGGTTGACAGAGTAGACATGAAGATGTTGCCACTTGCACAGCAGATCAGAACTCAGGGCCATAAATATATAGTCACTACTAAATCCAGGATAAACTTCTTTATACAGACCATGTTTAAAAAGTGGAAGTTACTTCCACATGGTGTAGTTGAGGTGAATAGCTTGGATGCATTTAAGGGTAAGTTAGATAAACACATGAGGGCCAAAGGAATAAAAGAATATGTTGATGGGGTTATTTGAAGAAGGGTGGGAGGAGGCTCGGATGGATCATAAACACTACACAACACTCCTTCCAGATGAAAGAGCAATTCACATCTACTTTCAATTTAGTATATGGTATTCACTGCTCACAACATGCCCTGCTGTACATTGGGGAGACCAAATGCAGATTAGGTGATTGCTTTAAGGAACATCTCTGTTCAGTCCACAAGGATGACCCTGAGTTTCTGCCATTTTAATTCTCCACCTTGATGTCATGATGACCTCTCTGTCCTCAGCCTCCTATAGTGTTCCAATGTAGATCAACATAAACTTGACAAACAGCACCTTATCTTTCAATTAGGTGCTTGACATTCTTCTGGACTCAACATTGAGTTCAACAATTTTGGTCTATAATCTCTGCTTCCATTTCGCTTTCTTTCCCTTTTGCAGGTTTTGGTTTTACTCTCACCTTTTGCTTTCGGGTGGCAGTTCTTCATCATTTACTTCTTATTCTCCAGACAAATGTTTTGCTTCTTTACTTGTCCTTTTGCCACTCCCTTTGGCCCTGAACCACCAACTCTTGTCATTTAATCTCCCCAAGCTTCCACCCTATCACACATGACCCTTTGTGTTCTTTTTCTACCCTCCCCCATTTCACTTGCTCCTGTTTCTAACTTTTCCCAGTTCTGCTGAAAGGTCTAGACAGCTGAAGACACAGCCACCAATAGTAAGATGAAGGATTTAGGGGATGCACAAGGCAAGAGGTCAGAATTTGAGGAAATCAGTTTTTGTAGGAGGTTACAGGGATAGAGAGAGATCATTTGAAAACTGCAGTGTTGCTGGATCAATTAAGTTTAGGGAAATAAAGGTCACATACCTGATATGTTCACTCTGTTTCTCTCTCCACAGATGCTGCCCAACCTGCTCAGTATTTCCAGCACTTTGTTTTCATTTTGAGTCTGCAGGCTCTTTTCTCTCAAAAATAATTAAAGACTGAGGGCTGACCTGATAATTGCCTTTAAGATTGTGAAAGGGGTTGACAGGGTAGACAGAAAGATATTTCTTGTGGGGCAGATCTGAACTAGCAGCTATAAAGAAAAGGTAGTCACTACAAAATCCAGGAGAAACTTCTTCACACAGAGCTTGTTTAGAAAGTGGAACAATAACAGAAAATGGGTCATACAGACTCCAAACATTAACTGTTTCTCTCTCCACAGATGCTGTCAGACCTGCTGAGTTTTCCAGCATTTTCTGTTTTTCAGATTTCCAGCATTAGCAGTACTTTGCTTTTATTTAGAAAGTGAAACTTGCTTCTACAAGGAGTAGAATAACTTGGCTGCAGGCAAAAGGAATAAAAGCATATGTTAACGGGGTTAGATGAAGAAGAGTGTGACGAGGCTCGCGTGGAGCATAAACAGCCTGTTGGATCGAATGGTCTGTTTCGGTGCTTTAAATTGACCCCCAAATAGAATTATTAAGCCGAACAAGTCTAACCATAATAAATTATACATCTTTGTGTCGCTTGCCAGTTTTACCAGTTATTGCACTCAATTAATTTATAAACAGAGTAAGGGACCATAAGCTTTCATTTTTTTTCATATCTCCTCAACATCAAATCAGCTCTCAACCCTGAAAGGAGCTCCTGAAGAATTAATCCAAAGAAGGTCTGACAGCATGTGTGGAGAAAAATACAGGGATAAAGTTTCAAGTCCCTATGACTCTTTTTTGAAATACAGCAGATGCTGGAAATCTGAAACGGAAACAAAAGATGCTGGAAAAATTCAGCAGGTCTGACAGCATCTTTGGGGAGAGAGACAGAGATAACGTTTGGAGTCCGTTGAAGAAGAGTCATACAGACTCGAAACATAACGTTTCGAGCCAGGGATAACCCCTGTCTTTTTCTCCACACATTCTGTCAGACCTGCTGAATTTTTCCAGCACTTTTTGTTTTCGTTTCAGATTTCCAACATGCGCAATTTTTTGCTTTTGTTATTATTAATTCGAAAAAATCTCGCTCCTACACCGGAACATGCGCAAAATGACTCCCATGTTCCAAAGACAATGCAACACGTGGAGAGACGCATGCGCTCTCTGGGATCCGGTCGCGAGTTCCACGGACGGCGCATGCGGCACAAGCCTTGCGATTCCCAGACCGCAAGCGCTGGACGATTCGGCCTGGAGTCCAGGACGGCGCATGCGCTCCGCTCTCCGGCAGTGACTCCCGGACGGCGCAAGCGCAGAGAAGTGCCGAGTTGGTGGTGAAGGTGTCCGTATTTAGTGGCAGAAAACGGTGAGTTTAAGAGGGAATTTTTCTCAACAGGGCTTGTGTGGAGGGGGTGCCAGGAAATTTGCATGTGCTTCCAGGTTCACTACAAGGGATAGTTACAGTTTAGGTCTCACAAGTTGGGTTATTTTCCTGACGGCTAAGTGTGAGTGAGGAGGCGCTCAGGGACGCTAGGCCCAAGCTGGAATGTTCTGTCCTTGTGTTACTCCGGCTTGTGTTTCCTCTGTGTGACTGTTTCATCTGGTGAGCGATGGCACAACCTTTGCAGAGATCATTGCACAGCTCTTCTGCTATACTGACGGGCCTCCCAACAGTATGGAAAAATTGGGTGATAATTCAGTAGGTTTAATGGTGTATTGAGACCAATATGGCATAACAACACTTAATTTTCAATGAGTTATTAGCTATTTGCTTGCTGTTTTACTACTTCCTTAAATTACATTTGCTGCTGAGAATAAATCACCTGTAATGCAGCATGAAATGTTCCCTTCAAGCACTCCAACTTTGAAAGGACTGAGTTGGGTTGCTAGTGCTAAATAATTCAAGTGGACAAGGTGTGAACATTTACTGATGGCACTACATTTTTTATTAATTGGCATGTTGAAGGTTTGTGTGTGTTGACGGTATATTCTCCTTCCCTAATCTATTATAAAGTTTCTACAGTCAATCGTAACAGACAAGATGGATATAACAGCAAAATACTGCGGATGCTGGAAATCTGAAATAAAAACAAAATGCTGGAAAAACTCAGTAGGTCTGGCAGCATCTCTGGAGAGAGAAGCAGAGTTAACGTTTCAAGTCCGTATGAGTCTTCAGAGTCATAGAGGTCTACAGCACAGAAAAAGGCCCTTGAGCCTGCACCAGTCAAACAAGTACCTAACTGTTCTAATCTCATTTTCCAGCGCTAGGCCCATAGCCTTGTCTGCCATGGCATTGCAAGTGCACATCCAAATACTTCTTAAATGTTATGAGGGTTTCTGCCTCTACCATCCTTTTAGGCAGTGAGTTCCAGATTTCCGCCTTCTGGGTGAAAAAATTCTTCCTCACATCCCCTCTAAACCTTCTGCCCCTTACCTTAAATCTATGCCCCCTGGTTATTGATACTTCCACCAAGGGAACAAGTTCCTCCCTGTCTACCCTATCTATGCCCCTCAATTTTATACGCCTCAATCATTTCCCCCCTCAATCTCCTCTGTTCCAGGGAAAATAACCCCAGTCTATCCAATCTCTCCTCGTGACTAAAACTCTCCAGCCCAGGCAACATCTTGGTAAATCTTCTATGCATTCTCTCTAGTGCAATCACATCCTTCCTATGATCTGGATTCCAGAACTGCATGCAGTACCCTAGCTGTGGCCTAACCAATGTTTTATACAGCATAACCTCTCAGTTCTTATATTCTATGCCTCGGCTAACAAAGGCAAGTATCCCAGGGCTAAAGAGTAGAAATATGATGGATTTTATATTATCTAGGAGGGGGTGGAACAAGATGGAAAGTTGGGGATAGATGACAATTATGTAGAGATTGACAAAGATTTCATGGACACGACAAGGGGAGTGTTAATGGTCGTGTGAAGTAGGTGCTGACAGTGGCATGAAGGTAAGACAGCAGAACAAGGGTCAGCACTCTGTGAAAGCAAAACATAAAAACAAGTGACAGATGGCCTGTGAGGGGAGGAGGTTTGGGGAAAAAGGACAAAAATGAGCACAAATAAAAGAAAATAAATTTTAAAAATTGGATTAAAAAAGGGGATGAGAGGGAGGTGAGTGTTCATGGTCTGAAGTTGTTGAACTCAGAGTTAAGTCCAGAAGACTGTAAAGTACCTAATTGGAAGATAAGGTGCTGTTCCTCCAGTTTACGTTGGGCTGCACTGGAACATTGCAGAAGGCCAAAGACAGACATGTGGGCATGAGAACAGGATGGTGTGTTGAAAAGGCAAGCGACAGGAAGGTCTGGGTCATGTTTGTGGACTGAGCGAAGGTGTTCTGCAAACGGTCACCCAGTCTGCGTTTAGTCTCCCCAATGTAGAGCTGTTATTGTATTGCAGTATAGTGTCCTGATTTTTCATTGCAGGAACAGGAGAAACCAGTGGGAGGTGGACAAGGAAATTTGGATGGGGATCACAGTACTTCATGCTGTTGTATCTGGATGCAAACTGTGATTATCATCTTCAAACTCCACAGATGTGTAACATTTGGTAGCTCTATGCTCTCATCCCACATTTGAAAAGTTGGTGTAGTTGGTATAATAATTCAATCTTTATTTTTATTTGTCCATTTGCATAATCATTTATTTATGAAATCCATTTTAATTATGCTTTTCTCTGATTAAATAAGTACCATCTATTATTCCTAATGAGGCATTTTCATATTTGACTTTGGCGATGTTTCTGAATCAAGTGTACTGTGTAGCATTATTGATAAATCTAGAATATCAAAACAATGATTGCTGTGATTATCTCTTCTGATATCCAACTTATTTTAAGCTGTTAAACACATTTTATCTGAGATAAACGAGTAAATAAGTTGCAGCTTGCAAAGTTCCATAACCAAGACATTTAAGGTCTTTTTGGATGACCTGTCAGCTTAAACATGGCTTCATGATTTAGAGGAACAATGCATTGCTTGCTATACTGCTCCTATTATGAAAGCGCATATTAACTGATTTACTCGGCTAAACTGTGGGAGATCTGATGGAGGCCATTTCCACTAATGAAAGAAACTGAGCCATGCAGATCACTGGTTTGATTACCATTGTAAATTAACTAATCTTCGCTAGGGTAGGGTATTACAGTTTATCCTGAGCGAGGAAAAATCAGTAAGGAATTTTGAAGCATCCATTGATCCCCCCTCACTACAGAGTGTGAAAGTGTAAATGTTGGGTGAGGATAGGATCCTAGGATCCACCTAAGAAGTGATGTCCTCTAAACGCAAATGGCCTATCAGCACTCTGTTCCTAGGTGCATGTATTAAGAATTACTTCTTAGAAAAGATAGTGCTGGGTGAGCATAAGATCACAAGAAAGGAGCAGGCCATTCAGCCCATCAAGCTTGCTCCAAAATTCAAAGAGATCTTAGCTGATCTCCTTGTGGCCTTAACTCCACTTTCCTACCTGACCTCTATAGCCCTTAACACCCTTCAGTTTTCCTGATCGAAAACCTGTTAATCAGCCTTGAATATATCCAGTGATTCAGCCTCTACTGCGCTCTGTGGAAAAGAATTCCAAAGAATAATGACCCTCTGAGAGAAGAAATTCCTTCTCATCTCCATTTTAAATGGGAGACCCCTTACTTTAAAGCTGGTTCTTGATTTCCCCCATGAGAGGAAACATGACCCCAACATCTACTCTGTCAAGGCCCCTCAGAATCTTATATATTTCCATAAGATCATCTCTTATTCTTCTAAACTCCAATGAGCTCAACCTTCCCTCCAGCCCTTTCACATTAGGGGACAAAAAAATTGATCTTTTCATTCGGGGAAATTGTTCTAATAATCAATACTACTGAGGAGAACTCCCAATTGCCAGTGTGAGCTGTGGCTCAGTTGGTAGCAGTCTCACCTCTGGAATCAGAAGACTGTGGGTTCGGGTCCAATCCAGCACAAAAATCAAAGCTGACACTCCAGTGCAGTACTGAGTGCTACACTGCTGGAAGTGCCATCTTTTAGATGAGACTTTAAACTGAGGTCCTGTCTGCCTCAGCTGGATGTAAGAAAAAAAATTCCATGGCACTATCTCAAAGAAAAGCCAGGCTGGTGATCCAGTGTCCTAGCCAATCAGCATCACAAAAACAGATTATCTGGTGATTATTACATTGCTGTTGTGGAAGTTTGCTGTGCAAAAATTGGCTTCGATATTTCCTACATCAGACATCCTGTAGTTGTGAAAGATGCTATATAAATACTAGTCTTTCATTTCTTTTTCAGTAATGTAAAAATCTATTCTTGCCCCAAATTTATAGTTTAATGTCACCATCGGTTTTCAGCAGTTAATGATTACCAGATGTACCATGTTCTTTCCTGATGAGAATCTGGACAGTTTTATGTCATATTCAGAGATGTCTTTTTGATTAAACAGTGAAGAAAATCAAGATTCTCGAGACAATACTGCAGCTGTAAATCATTGTCACTTAATTGTAAATTTAAGATAGTCTACAAAAATCTTGTTGCCTGTATATAAATAATTGTCACAATTATTGGTACAGATTGTATTGAGCCTCTAAAGATCTTCTATATAGCTTAATGGAATAGGCTTCCAGACTATTATTCACATTTTGTTCTCACTTACTCTCTGTTTTTTGTTGATTTATCCCAGTATTTGTTACATTCCCTTATCATCTGTCTTTCTGGACTAGCTCTGCAGAGACATGTAGGATGGATAGAGGGAAAGGTGTAGAGTCAATGCGACAGAGCAATGAGAGATGGAATCCTGAGCATGAAGAGTTTGGTTGCAAAATACCTGCTTTAATTTTTATTTTCCTTTGACTGGGAAACCTTTCAATAGACAATTTATCAACTCCAGACCTTTGCCCATTTATAGTAACTAGTTGATTGGAAGTTGGAAAATCTGGTTTATTGCGTGTGCTTTTCTTCTTCCCCAAACCTCCTTCGGTGAAAAATATTGCCGTCTCTGCCTGTCCCACCATTCTATACCACATGCAGCTTCAGTGTGTTTCAATGTCGTCACCGATCATCATCTTCAAATCCTTTTTATCATTGCAGTTGTACAGAGATTTAAGTCTGAGTTCTATGCCAATGAGTAGTGATTACAAAATCCAAAAAAACCTTTCCATAACTCATCCATGCATGTAGTTGGATGGCAAGTAATGGGAGCAAATTGAACTGTATCCTCTTGAGAAGTCCTAAATCTCAGGAATATAACACACTGATTTGGTGCAGTTATCTGAATCTTGGTTCCAGCATTAGATTGGAATGGTGAGACTGCGCGAGTTTCAAAAGCTTTTCATTCACGAGAAAAATCTCTTAAAATCTAATAAAGTAACTCCGTAGATAAAAACAAAAAACTGCGGATGCTGGAAATCCAAAACAAAAACAAAAACAGAATTACCTGGAAAAACTCAGCAGGTCTGGCAGCATCGGCGGAGAAGAAAAGAGTTGACGTTTCGAGTCCTCATGACCCTTCAACAGAACTGGAAGCAGTTCTGTTGAAGGGTCATGAGGACTCGAAAAGTAACTCCATATTTGTGTGAAATTCATGTGTGCCCCCTCACACATCTGCCACAATTGTAAACACATGGTCAAAGCAAATTCTTGCTAAAATCTTAATGGAGAAAAGAAAATATAAAACAGCTATTTGGCTTGTACAGTAAAACTGCATCAACCCTGCTCCCTTCCCATGAATAACAGAAAGTACTTAAATGTAGGATGATGAAAGCTATAATAAAAATCAGAAAATATTAGAAAAAGTAGAAGCAAGTCAATCGACATCTCTTCTGGGGGGAAGAAAAACCCATAATGTTTTGGATATGTGCCCTTCACCAATAAGGACAAAGTTGCAGATCTCACAGCTTACTCCTTTTTGCTTCTAACAATTGGGTCTTGTAGGATGGATGCCTATTTATATAAAACAGTAGCAGTAGTGTTAGTAAAGGGCCTAACTTGTGCTTTAATGATCAATATTGCAATAAATGTATATTTTTAGGGCAAAGTTATTTTAAAATGAAACTGTCTCAGTCTCTTTTTCAATTTTCCACGGTATTTTTATTATGGTGTTACCTCATCAAAGGTGAACACTTGTTTAATAGGTCTTCTATCTTTATTTTTTAAAATAATGCATACATTTACATAACTCTTAGGCTTGAAGGAATGGTCCATCAACTTAGGGCCAGTCTTCTCTGCTCCAAAATTTCAGTGCTCCTCTGCATCTTCCCAGCCAGTGGGCAGAGGATTAGCATGGGGATTGTGGAAGAAACTGTGCTTCCCAACACCCCAAGGGAATGGTTTGTTCCTGATGCGGAGATGATCATAAGGAACAGACTCTGGCCTCTCGTGGCTGTGCTGCTGCGCCTTCAGGTAGCAGTTCAACATACAGACACTTACACCAGGAATAGCAACAACAAAGCTCAGGATCTTCCACATACGCGCCCCTTGGTGTTCCTCGCCACTGGCCGCGGCCGACAGCTGCAACAGACATTTAATTATTTTAAATCCTGGTGGGGAAGCGAGTTAATTCCGAGTTTTACTGACGTTTGTCGATCAGCCGTGCTTCACGCCTAATGTTCAATTAAGGGGAAATGTGGAGCTTGATACCAAAAGGAGTAGTTAAAGTGAATAGCATAATGCATTTAAGGGAAAGCCAAAGAAACACATGAAGGTGAAAAGAATAGATGGTTGTGAGGAGGCTCATGTGGAGCATAAACACTGGCATGAACTAGTTGTGCTGAATGGCCTGTTTCTTTTTGAACGTTCTGTGGAACCATCAGAACCTCTTGATTTGAATTACTTGCTAACCTCAATCTGTAGTTTCTAACTACTCTCACACCTAAAACATTGACAGCAGTGTTTGTTTTGTGTTATAGAAACAGAAAATGCTGGAAATACACAGCAGAGCAGGCGGCATATGCGGAGAGGGAAACTGTCAACATTGCATTGACCTGAAATGTTAACTCTGTTTCTCTCTCCACAGATTCAGCCTAGCCTTCTGAATATTTTCAGCATTTTCTGTTTTCATTTCAAATTTCTAGCATCTGCATTATTTTGCCTTTATATGTTTTTTGAACAAATACAACTGACACAATTCATAGATGTGATGCCCATTACCATCGTAAGAGGATGTTTTGGTAGCTGAAAATAAAAAATGGTTTTCAAGGTTTTCAGTTAATCTGAGCCGTTGGTCGGAGGTATGAAGCTTTCTTTAGGATAAACTTGTAATGACAGACTCTATTTATTGGCGTATTCCTTTGCTAAAAGATACAATGGAAATTTACAATGTGGTTGGAGGCCTTTCGGCCCGCAATGCCTTTTTTTAACTAGAACAATTCACAACTAATCCCATCGTTCTCTCTCCCCATAGCCCAATATCTCCCTATATGCAGCATTTTGCTAGCCCGATCCATAACAAAAAAGCCGATGTGTAGCAAAGGTGGGCTGTTTTTCTTACTGTACCTAATGGTCTCGGACATTCCATTCCTAAAGTAGTGTAATAATGATGGATTTGATGAGGGACCCACATACATTTCCCTGTCAACACACTTAAAACCTTACCCTGTGTACTAGCAAGTGAATGAATGTTAAGTTTCCCACCCTGTTATGAGGCTGTGCATGAGTCATCTACCTAGCATGTCTTCTACAAGTATTTATCTATGAAAAACTTTGAGCAAAGTTTCTGATGCCTTGGAGAAGTTTTCTATGTGAGCAGAGTGAAGTGAGCACTTATTGCTGTGCAACCTGACAGTCACACTCCCACGTACTTCTGTGTGACAAAATACAGTGGTTTTGCTTCAGAATGCTGTTTAATTTTGATCTATGTCTTAATGATAGAATTTAAGCTCCAGCCTTTCATAACATTTTGAATATGCAAAGACAAATCGAAATCAAAATGACACCAAGTTTTATTAGGGAAGAAACTTTAAAGTCCTTTTATTCCTTGAGTGTTTTGGAAATAATCTAATAAAAGTGCTTTGGATTCCAAGGATTAAAGTAGGGTCTGAGCCTCCCAATTAATTTTCAGCAACAACTTGTGTTTATGTAGCACCTTTAAAATAACATCCCAAGACATTTCACAGGAGCATTGTAGAGAGATGAATAGCTGGAAATATTTTAAAATGATAAATGAAACATGGCAACAGACACAATAGTTTTAATTTACATAGTACCCCAAGAAATGTCTCACAAAGAGGTAAGGAAATTGGAACCCAAACCAGGAAAGTAGAAGAGCATTAATACAAAAGCAAAATACTGCAGATGATGGAAATCTAAAATAAAAACAGGAAATATTGGAAATACCCAGCATGACTTGCAGTATCTGTGGAGAGAGAAACAAAGTTAACATTTCAGGTCAATGACCTTCAGAACTGGAAAGAGGTTAGACGTACCAGGGTTTAAGCAAGTACGGAGGCGGGGAAAGGAGGTAGGGAGATAGAAAGTACAAAAAAGGAAGGTCTGTGATAGGGAAGAGAGATTAAATGACAAGGGATCATGGTAGAAGGCAAAAGAGGGTGGTGATGGGACAAATTTAAAGTGATCTTGAACCAGAAATAGAGTTCTGAAAAAGCCTACAGCAGAGTAAACCTGGCAGTAGAGGGTTGTCAGTAATGACCTTCGAACATAGTATTGAAAGGCAGCTGTTACTGTGGGCCAATGTCAAATGAGTTATTTTATTTACAAGCTTAACCTAAACGATTCGTAGCCCTTGGAACACATAATAGCAACTCAGCATACAGGCATGTGTATTTGTGAGAATCTAACCATCACCCCTTGACATTCAATGGTGTTACCATCGTGGAATTCCCCCACTATTAACATTCTGGTTACCATTGATCAGAATCTGAACTGGACCAGCCATATAAATACTGTGGCTGCAAGAGCAGGTCAGAGGCTAGAAATCCTGTGGCGAGTAACTCACCTCCTGACTCCCCAAAGCCTGTCGTCCATCTAAAAGTCAGGAGTGTGATGGCATACTCTCCACTTGCCTGGATGAGTGCAGCTCTAACAATATGCAAGAACCATCCAGGACAAAGCAGCCTGCTTGATTGGCATCCAGAAACATTCATTCCCTCCCCCACTGACGCACAGTGGCAGCAGTGTGTACCTTCCACAAGATGCACTGCAGGAACTCACCAAAGCTCCTTAGGCAGCACCTTCCAAACCCACAACCACTGCCATCTAGAAGGACAAGGGCAGCAGATGCATGGGAACACCACCACCTGGAAGTTCTACTCCAAGGCACTTATGTTCTTGACTTGGGAATATATTGCTGACGGGAAGGGAGGGGGAAGAAGTGTTTGGTGTTGCCATCATGCTGGAATTTGGTGGAAAATGGCATAGGATAATCCTTTGAATATGGAGGCTTGGGTAGAAAGTGAGAGCAAGGGGAACCCTATCGTGGTTCTGGGAGGGGAAGAAATGAGAGCAGAAGTGCGGGAAATGGGTCAGGCATGACTGAGGGCCCATGTCAACTACAGTAAACGGGGTGGGGGCATCCTCAGCCGAGGGAAAAAGGAAGACACGTCAGAATCATTGTTGTGGAAGGTAGCATCATCAGAACAGATGCGACAGAGTTGAAGAAACTGGGAGAATGGAATTGAGTCCTTACAGGAAGCAGGGTGTGTGGCAGTGTAGTTGAGGTAGCTGTGGGAGTCGGTGGGCTAGCCATTAATATTGGTAGACAGCCTCTCCACAGAAATGGAGAACGAAGTCAAAGAATGGAAGTGAACTGTTGGAGATGGACCACCTGAAGGTATGAAAATTGGAAGCAAAATTGATGGGAATTTTCCAGTTCCAGACGAGTGTACAAAGCAGCACCAATGCAGTCACTGATGTACTGGAAAAAAACAGTTGTAGGAGTTTATAGTCTTCTAGACTCAACATTGGGTTCAACAACTTCAGGTCATGAACTTTGTCCCCAGTTTTTAATTTTTTTCCCCCCACAAGTGCCAGTCTATATCTCATGTTTTTGCTTTCAGACACCGCTGACCTTTATTATGCTATTAACACCTACCCTGGATCAATGCTTTGTGTCTTTAATACTATCATTATCATTTTCTTTCTGTAAAATGTGGCTAGCTGTTCAAAACTCCATTAACTTTGGTGGGAACAGAGGATGCTGCAGGCAGGAGGAGCCATAAAATTCCACCCATTAAGTATGTTTCTCTCTCCTCAGATAATGCCAGACCTGAGTTTTTCCGGCACTTCCTGTTTTTATTTCAGATATCCAGCATATACAGTATTTTGCTTTTATTTCGAGCTTTATCTCTTTGTGATTGAAATGTTTATGTCACCTTTATCATATCCCCTAAAATGCATCAAAAAATTTTGAGTAAAAATTACTTTCAAGTAGAATTATTTTTAGATTTACTATAGCAGCCATTTTATGGAAAGTAATGTCTCAATAAAGTACACCTTTGTCCCAATTGTCTGGGCTGGATTTGTACTTGGGTTTAGAAGTGGAAACTGGTGCCTCATCACTGTGCCTTATAGCCCAGCAGATGTTCCTTCACTGTTTATTTACCATCCTACCACCCAACGTAGCTCAAAATTAAGGGTTTGTGGGAATCATCCAAAACTATATATGGTGTCCTTTAGTTTTGATTCTAGGAGACTGACATCTGTGCACCAACTCTTGGTATTTATATTGCTGAATCTGGCTCCATTATCCAAGTGATACTGCAGGGTTAAAGATGGTTTTCAACAGTGAAAATTATGGGACCTGTCTCAGTTTCCCAAAATCAGCATAACACTAGCCAAGTTTACACACATGCAAGACCAATAGCATAAGACTTGTAAAACCTAAGTTGTCAATTTCATCTGCTATTGTCATTTAACAAAGCATCTAAATCATTCAGTGTTATACATTAAACTATTTGAATAGGATGTGCTTGACTGTTGACTTCTATAAATGTGACTAAATCCTAAAGGCAGGAATAAAGTTGAGACTAATTGAATATTGGAGTCTTGTGATACATATACGCATTATTGACCAAATGCTATTTTATATATAGTTTCTTGGTAAAATACTCTGTCAAGCCACATTATTGCCCTAGCCTGGTTCTAACATTGCAAAGATGCAGGATCTTACCCCTTTTTGTTCCATGTCAGAGCACATAAGAGTAACGAGTGGCAGTAATAAAATAACTTTCTTTCTACTCTTTTAAAAAAAACCTATATACCACCCCCAAAAGAAATGTATATGTGTATTTGTATATGTCTTGGGAATGATCAGAATTCCCCCAGCTACTAATTTTTCCCTAATCCTCCCAGTGTCAAATAATTTGATATTACTAATTTGTATGATAAGCTTGCACTTTAATTCTACCATTGTGAACCCATGGGTCTTATGCACATCAGAAATACCTTTGATAAAAGCAAAATACCACAGATGCTGGAAATCTGAAACAAAAACAGAAAATGCTTGAAAAACTCAGCAGGTTTAGCAGCATCTGTGGAGAGAGAAACAGAGTTAATGTTTTGAGTCCATATGACTCTTCTTCAGCTCTGATGTAGGGTCATTTGGACTCGAAATGTTAACGCTGTTTCTCTCTCCACAGATGCTGCTAAACCTGCTGAGTTCAAGCATTTTCTGTTTTTGTTTCAGAAATATCTTTCCTTGGTAACTGTTTTATTTTTAAGAGGACAATAACTAGAACAAATTTAGGGGGCAGTAACAGCTCTTGTTTCAGTGACATTGAGAATTTAGTGTTGCAGCTTTTAATGCATCATTTAGAACCTTTGCGTTATTGTCACCAAACAAGTATCAAGATATCTATTATTTTAAATTTAAAAATCAAACTTTACTATTTAAACTGATAAAAATTGATAAATCATACAACCAGGAGGCTATGATTTATCCTCCTGCATGTTCCAGGAACTTCCTAATGAATCAGGAAATTGAGAGGGGAATCTGCATTTGGACTTGCTGTACTGAGTTGTTTGTTCTTTTCCATTCTGGCATTGTTACCCCTACAAGGTGTTGCAATTGATGAGCTCTCCTGTTTTTCCCCCCTCAACAAAAAGATCATTTAATGGAGAGCCAAAGTGAATTATTGTTTCCCAGTGGATAATAGAGGGACAACTCCTTGAAACCTAACCCTCAGGAGTATAGGGCAGATCTGAATTAATTTGAATGAAATGTAGACCTGGCCCTGATCAGTCTGGTAATAGAGTCTAGTTCTCCCTCTAAATACATTTTATAGATATTGACTTCCTGCAATATATCATTAAATTAATAGGTCATTTTTAGAAAGCTGGATATTTGGACTTGAGTTTGCATGCAAGCTGCTAATTGATCTTTTATTATATAAATGTGATGAAGGATGAAGTTGACGTTTTTAGGTATCCTTTTGATTAGTGTATCTAGAATACGAGAGTTCTTAATAAGTGTTTTTACATTGGTGTTCATTTAGTTAGGGCCGCAAGGAGCAATGCTGAAGTTTGTTCTCATATTCTGGCAGTAGAATTTTGGGTGTACATTCTGATGGACATCAACTCTCCTGAAGAATCTAATGGAGTAAGGCAATACCCAGTGTAATACTGAGTTACACAGACCAGAAATTTTCATCTTCTATTTCAGCCTACTGAGTGAGTGACGCTCTGACCTCTCAATCTTTATCTTCTACATTTCTCCTAACCAAGCTCAATAGACTCTGCCGTCTTCTTCCGAAGCCTTCAGGCCTGAGCAATAGCTTAGTAACTTTACCCATGGTCACTTTTACTTACAGCAGCAGATGTGTCATGAATCCATTCATTTCTGTGTGGGGTGGTAGTTGATTTTTTTTGTGAATCCTACATATGGGAATAAATCTGGTGGAGGAGTCTGCTTCTGGCTGACTTATGACATCCGCCTCTACCTACATGGCTTCTCTCAATTCCTCCACTGTGTTGTCAGACTGTTTGTCCAACATCCAGAAAACTTAAGATACGTCTATGGCCCCCACTGTAAATCTGTACCTGTCTTACCAAGCCCATCCTGCTTCTGGGCTGAGCCGCCTCAGTGAATCAGATTAATTAAGCCTTGGGCTTTATTTGATCCTGAGCTGACTTGCCAAGCCAATGTCTGTTCTATTTCAAAGACAGCCTAGTTCCAGTTCTATAAAGTTTCGCGTCCCACCCCTCCTCCTCCTCTGACCTGCACCTAAAAACCCTCTTGCTTGCATATGTTACCTTGAAACTCAGCTATTTTGGTGCTCTCCTGGCCATCGTCTCATTTTCTATACATCAGCTGGTCAATAACCCTGCTGTTCTATCTCATTGTCTGAATTACTCATCATCTCAAATAAAAGCAAAAAACTGCGGATGCTGGAAATCCAAAACAAAAATATCTGGAAAAACTCAGCAGGTCGAGCAGGTTGAATTGCTGCAAGCAAGCATTACCGAGATCTCCCTGTCGCTTGCCATTTCAACACTCCACCCTGCTCTCATGCCCACATGTCCGTCCTTGGCTTGCTGCATTGTTCCAGTGAAGCTCAACGCAAACTGGAGGAACAGCACCTCATCTTCCGACTAGGCACTTTACAGCCTTCCGGACTGAACATTGAGTTCAACAATTTTAGATCATGAACTCTCTCCTCCATCCCCACCCCCATTCCGATTCCCCCCCCACCACTTTTTTTCCAATAATTTATATAGGTTTTTCTTTTCCCACCTACTTTCATTATTTTTAAATGTATTTCCAACCATTGTTTTATCTCTACCTTTTAGCCTTTTTTGATTCCTTCACCCCACCCCACTAGGGCTATTTGTACCTTGATTGTCTTGTTTTCTACCCTTAGCACATTCCTCAGATAATATCACCACCTTCAACACCTCTTTGTCCTTTTGTCTGTGACATCTTTTGGTTATCTCCACTTATCACTGGCCGTCGATCCAGTTCTACTTGTGTCCCCCCCCCCGCAAAACTAGCTTATAGTTCACCTCTCTTCTATTTTTACTTCTGTTGAAGGGTCATTTGGACTTGAAACGTTAACTGTGCTCCTCTCTGCAGATGCTGCCAGACCTGCTGAGTTTTTCCAGGTATTTTTGTTTTTGTTTTACTCATTATTTCATCCTCATTGACTTGTGTTGGCACATAGGCCGCCAATGCCTCATGTTGAAAATTATCAGACATTTTTGCATCTTTTCATGCCATGTCCTGATTTTTGTCTCTATAATTCCCTCGCCCCCGTCCCTGACACTGCAACCTCTACCATTCATTTCTAGTTTTTACTGTTTTGATTTCATTTCAAGTCTCATGCCATTGGTGGCCATAACTTCAGCTGACCCCAGAGTCTGGTGCCCTAGCCAAGTTTAACCCTCAACCAACATCACTTTAAAAAAATGATCTTGTCATTATTTTGTTGCTTTTTGTGTGATCCTGATTTTCCTACATTATAATAGTGGCTGCAATTTAACTGTATTTCAATGGCTGTACCACATTTGAGATGTCCTGATGTTGTGAAAGATGCTATATAAATACAAGCCTTTTCTTTCTTGTATTCTGGAATTCCATCCCTAACACCACCTCCAACCTCCCTGTCACCTCCTTAAAACCCAATCATTCTTCCAAGTTTTTGGTTGCCCCCTCCTAATAGTCCCTTCTTTACGCAGCTAGAAAGTAGTAGGTGTGGTCTTTTAAACACTTTGGGACATTTTTCTATATTAAAGGCGCAATATAAATGCAAGTTGTCTGCCTTTTTCTTTTTCTCTCATTTTAGAGCTGGTTGACCCTGCCATGTGTTTCCAGCTTTTACTGTTTCTTTTAAGTCTTCTTTGCCTCACTGTGATATTTTAAATGATTTAAGCCATTTCTGCTTCTCTAAGCAGTTGACAGGTTATTCAGTTCATTAACCACATTGGTGTTTGGAGTATCTGTTGTGCATTTCTAATCATTTCTGTTTTAATTTCAGATTTCCATCGCTTGAGTTTTTTTCTTTATTTCTCCTGCATACTGGTTTAGAATCCTTGAAACTAACATCTTCTAACAGTATAAGGTGCAATGCAAACTGGAGATTGCTGTTTATTTAATTGTCAAAATCACCTGAGTGTGGGACTGTGTTATAGGAAAGATGTTTGCTTTAATTCCTTTTGAGGATGAATCT
Source organism: Carcharodon carcharias (assembly GCF_017639515.1). Classification (NCBI taxonomy): domain Eukaryota; kingdom Metazoa; phylum Chordata; class Chondrichthyes; order Lamniformes; family Lamnidae; genus Carcharodon; species Carcharodon carcharias. The sequence goes on along the minus strand of NC_054480.1, from coordinate 131,272,052 downwards.
TATATCTTATGACAATTGTGCAAATTAACTCAACATGTATGGCTCTGAAACCCATGAGTAACTTGAGTAATTGATGCATTTGTGCTTTCTTTTTGTTTTTAGTGCTTTGTGCTGACCTTAAACTTAGCCTAGAAACCCAATAATGACGGACAATAAACGGCTCGCGTATTCCATCATTCAGTTTTTACGTGACCAGCTCCAGTCTGGGAATCTGACTTCAGATGCTCAGGAGAGCTTAGAGGGTGAGTGACAAATATTTGGTGGGGGAAGGATGGTGAGAATTATAAACTGAGATGGAGTTAAAATTGAGCACTATAGCTCAACACCAGAGAACTTCCTTTTTTTGAAAAATCTTTGTGTGTGATTGTTTAGGATCAGAAAAAGTCCATTCCATTATTCCAGTCAGAGGTGGAGCGTGTACTAGTGTATCAATAGGGTAGCTCCCATGCATGGTCTTGCACTGAGAGAAGCACTGAATAGAGGTTGTCTCCCCATATGCAGAGGCAGAAAATAAGCTGATGCATAAGTAACCTGACTTGCAACTGCTATTGGGTGCTGTTTCTATTTGGACTAGCATTGGTGAAGAACTAAAATTGGGTTTCTAAATAAGTAATAACATGGGGACGTGGAGCTGAAATATAATAGACCTGAAAATGGGGAAGAAAGCAATTTCTAAAGCAGTCTGCAAAATTAAGAAAATTAACTTGTATTTAAATACAAGATATGACAACCCAGACATTAACAAATTTAAAACAGTTCAGTACCAAAAAAAATTAAGAGTAACTTGGCAGAAAATGTGAGATTTTCTGAAAGATCAAGTTTTGGTTTGAAGTGGAAAAAATTCAGTGGACTAAAATGCTAAGTTAATCAATGATTGTATTTTAAATGGTGGTCTGTGATCTTGACCCCAGTTGCAGTCCAGTGTTTGGAGACAGCTTTTGGCATCTCCATCGATAATGAGGATCTTGCTGTATCTCGGACACTCCCAGAGATTTTCACAGCTGCTGTTGGTGAGGTAAGAGTTGAATTTGAGAGACAAATTTAAGTGCACGACTTTCCTAAATTGATATTTACTTCTTTGATTATGTGGGCTTTCATTCCAAAAAATCTTTTCCTTTTTCAAAATATCTATCCATGTCTCTACTCCACACATCATCTTGGCAGGTGACAGGTTGATCTCTCAGCACTATAGGATCAAAATCTGGCCCTGGAGAGGGTCCAGAGGAGGTTCACGAGAATGATCCCAGGAATGAAAGGCTTAACATATGAGGAACGTTTGAGGACTCTGGGTCTATACTCGATGGAGTTTAGAAGGATGAGGGGGGATCTGATTGAAACTTACAGAATACTGAAAGGCCTGGATAAAGTGGACATGGGGAAGAAGTTTCCATTAGTAGGAGAGACTAGGACCCGAGGGCACAGCCTCAGAGTAAAGGGAAGACCTTTTAGAACAGAGATGAGGAGAAACTTCTTTAGCCAGAGAGTGGTGAATCTATGAAATTCATTGCCACAGAAGGCTGTGGAGGCCAGGTCATTGAGTGTATTTAAGACCGAGATAGATAGGTTCTTGATTGGTAAGGGGATCAAAGGTTACGGGGAGAAGGCGGGAGAATGGGGTTGAGAAGCTTATCAGCCATTATTGAATGGCGGAGCAGACTGGATGGGCCAAATGGCCTAATTTCTGCTCCTATGTCTTATGGTCTAACTGAAATCTAGTACTGTGTACAGACTCAGCACTCCCTAATGTAGGAGATTGGGAATACAAGTACTATGTTGCTGACAAAAATTGTTTGGAGGTTGTTAAATTTGGCAACACCAGCATCTGACTGAGCCATGTACACTAGGAAAGTCCTGCTCTATACTATTAGGTGGCCCGGACTAAGTTGGCTGTAAGCATGCTATAGCAGTCTTCAGCATGCCTCTGAGTTAGAGGGAAAATAATCGGTGTGTTCTGTTTTTGATCCATCAGGGAGTTGGGGCAGTCAGATAATGTCCAGTTTTGTTTTGGGTAACGTAAAATCTTTGTGTCCAGCGCCACTTGCTGCCGGTGCAATTATAGCCGCATAGCTACAAAAGCAGAAGAGGAAGGCAAAAATTGGAGGATAAAGCATGCTTTCAAACATATCCTTAGTCATTTAACCAATTTACTTCATTGGCAGTTTTGACCTTTTAGAATTAATAGCTGTGCATCATACTATGTTTTAAAGTATTAGTCATTCAATTAACATGGTACAACTCTCTCTTAAACACTAATTATTGCAGTTGGATGACCTTTTAATAATAAACAATATTCTAATTTTGCACTACTCCCTCCATTTCTCCCCTCCATGTCCAGTCATAAGCTTTTGTTTTATTCACGTTTATCTTTGCTGTTGTGACTTCTAAGTGATTGTGTAACTGGTGTGATCCATGAGCTAAATGCATCAGAAATAGAGCTTAACTGAAACCAAATAAAACACATGTTTCTTTGTTTATTTTCTGATTGGATGCCCTTCTATTCAACCATGTTATATTGAAAGTGCAGCAGTGCTTGAATAAAACTTAGGTTTCCTCCAGCATATTAGCAGACCCTACATCAAAATTGCATTGTGCTAGGCTAAAATTTGTGTGTATCCATCTGTCATTTATGAAATACTACCCAAGTCACTTCATCCTAGAAAAACATGTTTAAGATTCATTGCTCTCTGATATTGAGGCTGAATTTTGAGATGTGCGACACTTTTTCCCATGTTTGTTTGCAGGAGATACCGAATGTGACTGTGGACTCTGTGCCTACTTCTCCAACTGTTGAAGATATCTCAAAAGCTGAGCAGCTGAAAACTGACGGTAAAAATGATTGCATTCAGCTAATATTTATTATACTGTGTGTGTATTTCATCGCCCCTTGGAAACATAGAAAATAGAACCAGGAGTAGGTCATTCGGCCCTTTGAGCCTACACCGCTATTCAATATGATCATGGCTGATCCCCTATCTCAACACTGTACCCATACCCCTTGATTCCTTTGGAGTCCAGAAATCTATCTATTTCATTCTTAAATATAATCAGTGACTTGGCTCCCAAAGCCTTCTGTGGTAGAGCATTCCATAGGTTCAGCACCCTCTGAGTGAAGAAGTTTCTCTTCATCTCAGTCCTAACTGGTCTATCATGTAGCCTAATTTATTTACTAGATTAAACAATGGCTTCTTGCCAAGAACTTTTGCAAAGATTTTTGCAGAGGTAGTACAGCTTTTAGTGTTTAGGTGAGTAAATTTGCTAGATTGTCGGGTTAAAATTTTCACTCTACGGCTAGCAGTGAGCAGAGTTGTGACTTATCGGCCCACACAATCTTAGTTGTAAATCTCTTTTCAATTAACAAAAAATACTGCATGCAGCAACTTTTTTAATATGAAGGTTCAGAAAAAATATTGCAGGGCAGTAGGGAAATATCAGGGGAGTGAGATTAATTGGGTACCACAGAACTGGTACCGGCTGAATGGCCTCTTTCTATGCTGTATGATTCTGTAATAAGTTTGCTGCTTCCAGTTCTTGAACAGGACTATGTCAGAACCTCAGTGTGAGACCCCACTGAATTGTTGAATCTTGTGTAAGTAAAAGTACTTGAAAGAAAGCTTTTTCATCTTTGGCCATAGACAACCTGCAATCTCAGCTTTGCCCTTATGGTTTATGACCATTTGATATTTACTTTAATCACCCTCACTCAACTATTTTTCTTTTTATCTGAATTTTCAGTGTTAATGTTCACATGATTACACATTGAAAAATAATGTTGGAGCCATTCCCAATTATTCAAAATGTTCTGAAGCTTTGAATAACTGAAAGTTGGGAATTACAAGCTGTATGAAAAGGAGGAGGGGGTGCAGAGTATTAAACAGTTTGGAAAAGGCAGTGGGCTCAAGTTTAAAAGTGCCCAAAACCTTAAAAACTGTTTCTTTGGTTACAACTTGGGTCACAAAGGATAGCTGGGCTTCCTTAGGATACATGTAATTGATTCTGATTTTCTTTTCATCATTTAGGAAATGAACAAATGAAAGTAGAAAATTACCAATGTGCTGTGGATTACTACACAAAAGCCATTGAATTGAATCCGAGCAATGCAGTTTATTATTGCAACAGGTACAATGGATACTAGTTTTATTTCCTTCAATTCTGTGTCAACCTTTTGGATATGCATTCCAATTGTATATGGAACCTTTTATGTGAGCTGTGCTCTTTAGCAGAAAGGTTACTTCAAGAGTGAGCAATGAGCACATTGGGTGACATTTGTTATTTTGCCCCACAACCTTTGACTTTCTGGTACTATTTGCCAACCTGTCAAGAACAGTCATATCTACTGCTTCCATGTAACCAAGTTTTCCACCTTGCTTGGACACAGTCTGAGGAAATTGGGAATTAAATCAAGGGCTACGGTGGCAAAATGCTTGCTTGTTATTATAACAGTCCGCTGGGATTCTGCACAAACCACTTTGAGATGGGAAAGAACTTCCATTCAAAATCACCACCATGTTACATCCTCTGGCATCCCACAGCTCTTTAGTTATTTCTTTACACTTGAACTACATTCATATTATGTAGGCAAACGTGACAGCCAATTTACACTTAGGAAAGGAGTCAAGGAGTCCTTCACATGCAGACTGATCATTTTATACATTGAGTTGTGATCTGAAGGGATTGTGGAAGCAGATTCAATAACAACATTGAGAAGAGGATTGGATAAATATTAGAAGGGGAAAACTTTACAGGACTATGGGGCAAGATCAGCATGGTGGGACTATTGGATGGCCATACCAAAGAGCTGGCACAGATTCGATGGGCCGAATGCCCTCTTCCTGCCCTGTTGCGTTCTATGCCATGGACTTCCACATAGGGTAATAAAACAAAAACCTCGGAATTATTTCAGAAGCTGTTGCATGCTGTGATGGAGCAACTGGATGGATTAATTAGGTTGGTTTTGAATGCCTTCCTCATCCATATGTATCTTGTGAATGTTGAACATGAAAAATAGCAGGAAATAATTTTGATATTCAGGCCTGAGGTGCAGATTAGCGGTAAGAAGAAGATCTTCTGAAAACAGTTAATGGATGGCTAATTATAAGAAAGAAAGGGAAACCAGTAAAATAGAAAGTCAAGCTTGCGGTTGGTTTGAGATGTATGAAGGCTGCAGCATCTAAAACCGTAATGGCTGAGCAACCATAGTTTTTCTAGCTGCATGAGTATAAGATGGTTCAGATGTCTCTAACCTGCTTTATTACAGCAAATTCCAATACTACAATTTTCCAAGCTGTATTGGATGTAAACTGATCTGGTTTTACTAATCATCGTTTTGTGTTCTTTTGCAGGGCAGCGGCATTGAGTAAATTAGGAAACTATACTGGAGCAGTGCAAGACTGTGAAAAAGCAATAGCTTTTGATCCGAGCTACAGCAAAGCTTATGGCAGAATGGGGTGAATAGAATTTTTTTTAACATATTTCCCTTCTTCTCTACTCCTAAAGGTGCTGGTTTCATGAAAAACAATTCTGAGCACCTTCTACTCAAGTAGACACTCTTCATTTGCCAATATAAGCTAGTCAAACATGAGAGGGCATCACTTGCAAATTTGACCTCATCCTTACTACATGTCCACATGTTCATGGGAGATTACTGGCAAAGCAACAGGGAATCTTGGACTTTCCCCTTCACTAATCCAGGACACTGAAGGTAGTTGTGGCTCTACAGCCAAAGTAATTAATATCAACAAATTGGCACAGGCCATGGATGAAGCCTGGTCTGTATATTTGTTCACTGCCTTAACTAGTTAAGCCTTTGGAGATGTTGTTTAGCACCTGTAGCTATGAGCCTGTATCCATTGGAATTTAGAAGAATGAGAGGTGATCTTGTTGAAACGTAGAGGATCCTAAAGGGGCTTGACAGGGTAGATGCTGAAAGGATGTTTCTGGTTAAACCCCTTAGTTACTAGTAGAAGCAATAGGATTTTAACCCAGTCCATTGTTGGAGCTATCTGTATTAATGCCTACTAAATTTCACAGACTAACATTTTCTTCTTTGCTTAATTGAAGATGAAAAAGGAGAAGGAGCATTTATATAGCATCCTTAAATGTTGAAAAATACCCCGACATGCTCGAGAAAAACATAAGGAGCAAAAAAAAGCGGAGTCAAAATCTTAGTTGAAAAGCTGGGCCTTAAGGAGTAGAAGATTTATGGGGATGGGGCAAGTTACAGACTGATAAGAAAAATAATTTTCAATGAGGTGTTGTAGGTGTTTCAAGTTGGGTCATTGAAGGTAGAGGTTTGGATGAGCTGAAGTATATTGAGAGTGGAAGATAGAAGGCAGGCTTGAAGAGCATTGTAATAATCAAATCTGGAGCTGTCAAAGGCATAATGAAGGCTTTGGTGGTGAGTGGGTTGGTAAGAGTGGAGGCAAGGTGATGACAGAGATGGAATTCGACAGTTTACACAATAGTGAGGAACTGAGATCAGAAACTCAGATCTGAGTCTAGTAGGGTTGCAAACAATCTGCTTCAAACCAAGAAATTAACTGAGATGGAGATGAAGTTAGTGCAAGGGTTGACGACAGTGCAACCCTAACAGCTTTCATTCTGATTGCTAAAATTGCAGAAGGGTAGCTGGAAGACCTACACAGAAACCAATCGGTAGTAATATTAGCATGTATTAAATACCTAATTACCTACCTTCCTATCCCATAGCCTCTTAATTTATCTAGTTACGTGTTAAATCTTTAGATACTATCCCTGCAAAAACCATTGCCAAATTTAGAAGGTGCTTCAGTCTTTAACTGGATTGGACACACATTGAGAGTATGGGGTAAAAACAAAAACTGCGGATGCTGGAAATCCAAAACAAAAACAGAATTACCTGGAAAAACTCAGCAGGTCTGGCAGCTTCTGTGGAAAGGAACACAGTTGACTGTGTTTAACTCTTTTCTTCTCCGCCGATGCTGCCAGACCTGCTGAGTTTTTCCAGGTAATTCTGTTTTTGTTTTAGAGAGTATTGGAGTTGGTGGCAAGAAAATAGAAATAATGGAGAAGATAAAGCAAACCCATGTCAGTGTGAAAAAAACCATCTGGCCATCCCTGTTAATTTAAGCATAAGAGAAAACACTGGGTTCTCTGGCGTCATTGCTGCTGCCACCTGGTCATGAGCCTGGTCCTGTGGGAAACTCATGCTTGCGAACGAGCATCACCCAGAGTTCCGAATAACAGATTACTCAGGAAAATTCTTTGCTTAGTTTTGTGGCATAAATCAGAAAATTTAGGATCACTGTACTGTACAATAATTATTCTCAAATGTCAGCACTGACTAAAAATGTTTTAGTCCTATACAAACATAATTAGGAGGAGTAGGCCATTAGGCCCCTCGAACTTGCTCTGCCATTCAATAAGATCATGGCTGATCCGATTGTGGCCTCAACTCCACATTTCACCTGTCCCCAATAACCTTTGATTCCCTTGTTAGTTAAGAATTTATCTACATCTGCCTCAAACACTTTCAATATCCCTACCTACTGCTCTCTGGGCAAGAGAGTTCCATTGACTCACAACTCTTGGAGAGAAGAAAAATTCTCCTCATCTCCGTCTTAAATGGGAGACCCCGTATTTTTGAGCTGTGTCCCCTAGTTCTGGAGTCTCCCACAAGTATTGGAAGACTAAAACCATTGTCCTCGACGTTTGCACCAATTTCATCCCCTTCTCAGTTAATTTCTTGGTTGGTAGCAGATTGTTTGTGAATCCTACTGAGTTTCTGATCTCAGTTCCTCACTGTCATATAAACTGACGACTTCCACCTCTCATCACATTGCCTCCACCTTTAACAGCCCACCCACTACCAAAACCTTCATTATGCCTTTGACAGCTTCAGATTTGATTATTATAATGCTCTACCGGCACGCCTTCCATCTTCCACTCTCAATATACTTCAGCTCTTCCAAACCTCTGCTGCCTGTATCCTTTCCCATCACCTCTGCCCTCACTGACCGACTTGCAACACCTACAACACCTCATTGAAAGTTATTTTTCTTATGTGACTTGCCCCATTCCCATAAACCTTTTACCCCTTAAGACCCAGCTTTTCAACTAAGATTTTGACTCTGCTTTTTTTTGCTCCTTAGTTTTTCTGGAGCATGTCGGGGTATTTTTCAACATTTAAGGATGCTATATAAATGCTGCTCCTCCTTTTTCATCTTCAATTAAGCAAAGAAGAAAATGTTAGTCTGTGAAATTAGTAGGCATTAATACAGTATCCCCCCCCAGATAGCTCCAACAATGGACTGGGTTAAAATCCTATTGCTTCTACTAGTAAGTAAGGGTTTCAAGATGGTGGGGAAAGCAATGAAGCAAAGATCTGAAGTTCAGCATTTCTATTTGTAATAAACAAAATAAATAAACGAGATATTTACCGACTGTTGGCATAATATAATATCTTTTGTAATGGGCAAGAGTACCCTGGTTTGAACCCCCCCATCCCCTACCTTTGCTGGCAAATTCACTCTTTGGCTCCTCGTAGAGACTTACCCATTTCAGTAGAGATGTTAGACTCCACATGAAAGAGAAAAAAGATTCAAACTAAGAATAATAGCTTCTACTTCAACACTTGCTGTCAGCGGAACCACTGAGGCCGTCATGGTCAATTGATCCCAGTTGCAAATCTGTGAAGAGTAAAAGTATATTTGACTCTTCTAGCGTGTTTAAATATACTGTTTGTCATTGATGTCTATCAGGCTGCCGCAGAGCAAATGAGATACAGGTGTCACCTTGGCTTATTTGGGACAATAAGGACTTATTGCTTAAATCCTGGTGTGGGACTTCATTGCAGTGCTGAAAGAGCATCTGAAATCTGTCATCTTTTGCACCTTAAACCAAGGTCCATCTGCCTTTTTAAATGGAAACAAAAGATTCCATGATGCAATTTTTCCAATGTCCTGGCGAATGTTTTTCCTCAACTAATGGCCCGTTAACCTGTTTTTTTTTTTTGTCACTGGCTGCTTGTCAGTCCTTGCTATGATTGAACTGCAAAAATAATTCATTGGCTGTGAAGGACTTTGGGTGCGATAAAGTGCCATACAAATGGAAGTCGTTTTTTCACTTTTTGTAAAGTCCTGGCATGCGCATCCTGAAATTTTAACATTTTATATTTTCTATATCGTTCTGTAGTGGCGTTGTATATTCTAAGGATACAGAATGTGTTTTTGGCTGAATAAATACAGTTAATTGATTTGATTCATTTCAGGTTGGCTCTGGCTAGTCTAAATAAATATAGTGAGGCAGTTAATTACTACAAGAAGGCTCTGGAGCTGGATCCTGAAAACGAATCTTACAGAGCAAACCTCAATATAGCAGAACAGAAGATCAAGGATGCACCAAGTCCAGTAAGTGCTGAAAAATGAAATAGAATCTGCTCATATTGTTGTGTAATCCTGTGAGCATGCAAGATTTTAAGTTTGCACAAAAGCAAGATATTGTCTGAAATCAATTTTCAAGGGCCTACAGTAACATGAGTACAGTTTTATTTCAACAGTTCTGTGAAATGAGGGGAGTAAAGGAAGAGAGAGTGCTTTCAAGTCCAAGTATTCCTCTGTTCTATGTTCTCAATTTTTCTGACTTTTTAATCATTGATATTTTATTAGAAGTCAAATCTAAATGTCATATAAGTTCCTGAATAGGATACCCAGATAAAAAAATGAGTCCTTGCAGCAGGCCACTAAAGAAAAACTGTCCAGAGCGAGATTGTAGATTGAAATGTCAGTTCCACTTAGACCTAGGAGCCACCTGACTCTAGGACAGAGTTCTTCCAGCTGGCATTGCAGAACAAACATTCTACCCCTTTTATGTGTCTCTTTTTTAGAAATAGCTGTTAGAATTATTCAGAAATACGCTTTGTAAATGCTGTATGATCATGTGCATGATTTAGAATTTGCAAAGGAATTTTAGACCACCTCAGTATTACGTGCTTTGCTTGCTGCATGCAGAGGAATGGAAATTAAGTAGAGCTGGTCTTCGTGACAAATTTAAAAGCAAAATATTTCAAACTGACTCTGCAGAAAAATCATATGTCCACTATGGTGTTGAGTAACCAACAAATTCCCAGGTCTGTGCTGAGGTAGACAATTTTAGCAAGGACATTGTTAGGGGACATAATTATTCAGTGGTTGAGGGGAAAATTTCACTTATTGAACTGTATTCCAGCACATCCGAACCTATTTTATCCTGCTGGAAGGTTGATTTTGGTAGGACGACTAAAAGATGAGAAACTAAATGAGGTAGAAGAAATAAATATACATATAAAGATCCATGAAGAATTAAAAGCAGCAATGCAAGATGATAAGGCCATAGCTATTGCAAATTATTTACTTGGATTCATTTTTAGAAGAACAGATGACAAAAGTAGGGAGGTAATAAATTTATATATAATCTTAGTTAGATCACATTTAAATTATGGTCTCCACACAAGTGAAAGGATATTGAAGGACTGGAGAAAGTTTCATTCTCTCAGAAACATCCTTGTACATCTTTTCCGCACTATGAGGAAAGATTAAGTAAGCTGGGGCTCACTCTTCTGGATAAGAGGAGACCTGATGGTGATGATTTACAACCATGAAGGGGAATGATGGGATGGGCAAGCTGCCTTCAGTTGTGGATGACTCCATGACAAGGGGTCATAAATATAAGATGGTCACTAACAGATCAAATAAAGAATTTAGGAAGAATTTCTTCCCACCGAGAGTGGCAAGAATGGAACTTGCCACAACATGGAGTAATTGAAGAAGAGATCATTGATGCTTTTAAGGGAGACTTGATGTTTACATGAGGGACAAAGAAATATTGGGTATGTACACAGACTAACAAGTAATTAGAGTGGGAAAAGGCTCCTGTGGAGCATAAACACTGGCATCGACTAATTGTGCTAAATGGCCTGTATCCTGAATTGTGGATTCCATATAATTCTTTTCAATGTACATAAAACCTACACACAACATACAAACTATTAAATAACACCAACCTTTCACAATTATTTCAAAATTTTGTGGATGCCAGTAGGGATCTGAGCAACTTTGATTAGCCTGGTCATATTATGATGCATTGGTTTTAATTTTCCAAAATTCCCTAGATTCTGGGAAGATCCCATCAGATTGTAAAATAGTGAATGTGACTCCTCTTTCAAGAAAGGAAGGAGACAGAAAGCAAGAAACTACAGGCCAGTTAACAACATCTATCATAGGGAAATTGCTGACAATCTATTATTAAGGAGGTTATAGTAGGACATATAAGAAATCTCAACATAATCAAGCAGAATCAACACGGTTTTGTGAAAGGGAAATCATGTTTGACTAATTTATTAGAATTCTTTGAGGGAGTAACAAGAAATGTGGATAAAGGGGAACCTTTGGATGTGCTATATTTAGATTTCCAGAAAGCATTGACAAGGTGCCACATCAAAGGTTACTACACAAAAATAGCTCATGGTGCAGGGGATAACATATTATCATTGATAGAAGATTGGTTGGTTAACAGGAAGCAGAGAGTAGGGATAAACAGGTCTTTTTCGGGTTGGCAAGATGTGACGAGTGGAGTGCCACAGGGATTGGTGCTGGGGCCTCAACTATTTATAATTTATATCAATGACTTGGATGAAGGGACTGAAGGAATGGTTGCTAAATTTGCTGATGCCACAAGGTGGGTAGGAAACTAAGTTGTGAAAACGATGTGAGGAGTCTGCAAAGGGACATAAATAGGTTAAGTGAGTGGGAAAAAACTTGGCAGGCAGAGCATAATGTGGGAAAATGTGAACTTGTCCACTTTGGCAGGAAAAATAGAAAAGCAGCATATATTTAAATAGAAAGAGACTACAGAGCTCGTACAGGCAGATCTGGGTGTCCTGGTACAGGAATCAAGAAAATTTTGTATGTGGCTACAGCCAGTGATTAGGAAGACAAATGGAATAGTGTCATTTATAGCAAGGGGAATGGGATATAAAAGTAGGTATGTTTTGCTACAGTTGTACAGGGCATTGGTGAGACCACATCTCGAGTACCGTGTACAGTTTTGGACCCCTTATTTAAGAAAGGATATAAATGCCTTAGAAGCAGTTCAGAGAAGGTTCACTCGACAGATACCAGAGATGGAGGGGGAATGGTTATCTTATTGGAAAAGGTTGGACAGGCTGGACATGTTTCCATTTGAGTTTAGAAGAATAAAAGGTGATCTTATTGAGACATATATGATCCTGAGGGGGCTTGGGAGGGTGAATGCTGAAAGGATGCTTACCCTTGTGGGAGAGGCTAGAACTAGGGGGCGCTTTAAAAATAAGGCATCTCCCATTTAAGACAGAGATGAGAAAAAATGTTTTTGAGGGATGAGTGACTTAGGAATTCTCCAGAGACTGGTGGAGGCAGGGTCAATGAATATTTTTAAGGCAGAGTTAGATAAATTATGGACTAACAAGAGAGTCAAAGGTATCCGGGGGTCGGGGGGGTGGGTGGGGGTTGCAGTAGGCGGAATGTGGAGTTGAAATCGCAATCAGATCAGCTACGATCTTATCAAATGGCAGAGCAAGCTCAAGGGACCGAATGTTCGTATTGGAGTTAGGCTCTTATTGAACGACTGGTCATTTTTGACTACCATTCATGGTAAGAGTTACACTCCTAGGCTATACCCTCTAGAACATTCTGGATAAAACTCTCCACATCTCTTTCAACTCAAAACCAATCTTGTTTTGAAGCCTTTGGTCACCTCTCCTGATCCTTTATCACTTTTTATCTATCTTGTTGTCCTTTTCCCTTACCCCTTCCAAACATGCTTTGAGTGTTTTCTCTTTGAAAGGTATATAAATGCAAGCTGTTGTTCAATAGTGGAATGAATCCTGAAATCTATGCAAGTGTAGTGGAAGAGGAGTCAGCCCTTTTATGTCATTCCAGTATGGACATAAACACAGTGCCATTTTGTGCGCTCTACTTTGCAACCAACTTCGCCTCTAATTTTCTCTTATCATGTGTGGCCTATTCATTTCAGTATGTGGGGTCTTTAAATTTTTTTTGTCTGTCAGTGGATGTACAGTAACTTAATGGGTCCAACCTGTATTTGGTTGCTGCGTAGCCAGCTCAAAGGGAACATTGTTTGCAGCTCCTATTTTTTGATGAAGGACGAGTTTTATACTTGGTGTTGTTTTAGCTGGGAGCAACAGGAAGGCAGAGGGAGAATAAGGAAACATTTGCAGGGAGTAGATGCAGTCAAGTATCTTGTAACTTGTTGAACAGGAGTTAGAACTTTTTTTTTCTATCCAAAATGGGATGGTTCTATTTGTGAGCAGAGAATAGTTCACTGTTGCATTTCAAGCTTAGCAGCTGACTGGGACGTGGTTTCGCCATACAGTTGAGTGGAATTGTTTTCCAGAATGCATGTGCCCTCGACTTCATGTCGGTCTTCCTTCCCTGTTCCACGCAAAAACATGACCTCTCGCTTTAGCTCACAAGAGTATTTGTTCTTCTTCCCCCAGACAGGAGGCAGCGGTGGGTTCGATCTGGCAAGTTTACTGAATAACCCAGGCTTCATGAATATGGTAATTTTGCTGCTTGGTCTTTTTTTTTTACTTTATTTTTATGGTTTTATGTTTATTTTCCCAATCAGTTGCTCCTACAAGACCGCTCCGCTACCCCCCCCCCCCCCCCCCCCCCCCCCCGGCCCCCCGCCCCACTCCTCAATTCCCCACCGCCCATTCCCCCAAATAACCTTCCCCTGTTAGGTGAAGAAATTCTGAATATGTCCCACTACTGCTCTGCGGTCAGTTGTTTTCTGTTTGGCTGAAATGGACAATCTGCCTGATTACTTGCTAGTCTCGTAGAGGGATCATTCCATTCATGGTATTCCTCCTACAGACCTTGGTGGGAGCTGCTGATGGAAAATGTTGTCACTAGGATCCCCATCTGGTGCAAGTGTACAATCTTCCTACCAGTGTACACTTGTACTTTCTGATGCTGTCACCATTTGATTCCATTTTTTCCTTCCAGTGTTGGGTTGCATCTGGGATAGAGTACTTGTGCCGAACCACAATAGGGTGAAGTACAGATATATACAAGTTGATGGGTGATGGGGGTAGATCATGATGACAAATGTATTGCCAACATCAAGCATGTTGACTTGAGCATATTTGTTCCAACAAATAGCCAGTATAGCCTAGTAACAATAGATCATCTCAGCAATGTAACAAGGAAGCAGACTCAGCACTCTAAACTTGTCCAAATTTGGTTGGAAGACCAGCCCTACAAGTAGGAGGGCATCATACCAAGTAAAAAGCTCTTTGCTTTGAATGTCATTTGCATTTTGTAATATACAATATTTTCTATTTTTGAATCCTTAAAAGAAACTTCGATCTGCAAAAGAAGTTATTTAATTGTGCAAAAAAACCCAAACGTACAAGAAATAATTTTAGTTGACCTAAGTGATTTCTCAATGATTTCCTCTTCTAGGCATCAAATCTAATGCAGAATTCGCAAGTACAACAATTGTAAGTTTCTCTTTCAATGGTTTGTCTCTTAGTTACAGTTAATTCTGAGATTTTTGTATTCATTGAATGATTTATTTGCAATTCCGTTGGACAGAATGTCTGGAATGATGTCTGGGTCCTATGGTCCAGTAGGAGCTGGGGGAGCAGGACCTGGGACAGGAGCCAATGATATTGCAGGCCTCATCCAAGCGTGAGTTTGCTTTACATTCTTGCCCTTCTGCCTTTATTACAAGCCAAACAAATCTTTCATAATAGGCTTGCAACCAAAGGTCAACTGTCCACCTCTCTGCACACAACTAAATTCCACTTGCTGCTTTTATTTCTATCCTTGAAGGATTCCAATGGTTTTCTGGTCACCTTTCACCTCCTTCCATTCCACCCTTACTCTTTAAAAAGGTGACACATACTGCCCCTTCCTCTCTATTGCCGTTTTATGCACACATATGCAACTGACATCTGATGCCTGATGAGAAGGCAAAAACTGAGCAGTAAATGCTTAATACCAGCAGCACAGCAAATGTTTTGATAGTAATGACAGCAAGAAGGGATGTTACTGCATAATTATTCCATCTTGAAAGATGTTTCAGTGAAGCACAAAATGAGGCATCTATCATAGATTACTGGTCATTTTGTATATAAAGGAATAGGCCATTCAGCCCATCAAGCTTATTTCACCATTCAGTCAGATCATGGTTAATCTGTATCGTAACTCTATCTTCCCATCCATATTTCATAATACATGATATCTTTGCTTAACTTCAAAACTGAGGTAGATTTTTTTTATTATCAAGTGACTTAGGCTGGATAAAGTTGGAGGAGAGGGCAGAAATTTTCAGATTTTCACTGCTTTGTGTGAAAAGATCTCTTCCCGACCTCACCTTTATCCTAGCTCTAATTTTAAGGTTACGCTATCCCATGAGAGGAATTAGTTTTTTTTCTTTCTATCCTATCAACACCTTTGATCGTCTTAAACACATCAATTAGATCACCCCTTAATCTTCTGTACTTAGAATCATAGAATGATACAGCAGAGAAGGAGACCTTTTGGACCATTGTGCCTGTGGCAGCTCTTTTGTAGCTATCCAATTAATACCCCTACCCACTCTTTCCTGAAAGCCTTTTGAATCTTTTTCTTCGATAATTTATCCAATTCACTTTCAAATGTTACCATTGAAACTACTACTACCAACCTTTCAAGCAGTACATCCCAGATCACAGCAACTCACTGTGTGTTTCTCTTTTTAAAAATGATTGTCTCAATACCTTTTGTTCTTTTGCCAATCATTTTAAATCTGTGGCCTCTGGTTTCCAGCCCTTCTGTATTTCATTAAATAGTCGTTTGGTAGTACAGAACTTGGGTATTGCTGACAAAAAGACTTTTTTTGTCGAAGCTTTTCGTCTTGCACTCATCAGGACAATTCACAAGAAAATACCAATGTCAGGAGAACAACATATTTTTACTGTATGAAAGATCCTATATAAATGGAAACTACTTCTGCTTGTAGACTCTTCTGTGTCATTAATCTGAAAACTGTGTTGAATTGTAAAGTAAGTATCTGTGATGGGCATCTACTCTCATTTGGGTGACTTCCAACCCCAGGTACATTGGGCTGCCATGCAAGATTACTGGGTTAAGGACTTGTTACAACAAATGCTTTATAAGCTCGTAAGTTCAAAAGCTGGCATGTTGACTGCCTCTGTACTTGTAGTAACCTGTGAACAAGTCATATAGAAATTGATAGGATATTGACTGTATCAGGTAACTTGGCCCCCATCTATTGCCAGTGTTGTTTTCAGATATCCAATGGGAAGGATGTTTGGGGGAGTGGGGGGAAGATTGTCTCGAGCAGGTGAGTGGTATGGAGTCTACATAAATCATGCCCCATTTCTATTGTGACTAGCTTTATTTTTTTCTTAAACCCAGAGGACAGCAGTTTGCACAGCAGATGCAACAGCAGAATCCAGAGCTAATTGAACAGTTACGGAGCCAAATCCGGAGCCGAACCCCCAGTGCCAGCAACGAGGAACAGTCCTAACAGAAGGCAACATGAGTGCTGTTTGACAGTGAGTTGGGGATGTAGGCAAATACAGAAGCTTACTTCAGGGATATGAGAAAACAGCATTGTCAGTCAGGAAGCCTGATTCAAAGTTTTCTTGAATTTTTTTCTCACTTAATTAAAACGATTACTAGAGGTACATTTTTAGTTGATTTGCAATTAGCAACAAAATCGGTGTGAATGCAAAGTGCTTTGCTACTTTGTGGGTAGCAAAGAGTCAAATGTACAAAAGCCATTGAGGTTGTAGGGCTTTAACCAGGAGAAGATACTTAAGATGAGACAAAGATCAAACTAAGGCAGAAGTTTCTTAATTCTACTGTCTGGTACTCTCTATAAACCCTTGGCCCTTCTACTTCCCTCTGCATTCTAAAAGCCTGCTGACGGTCTCTATGACCAAGTATTTAGTTTCCTCTTAACTCATATCCCCTCAAGCCTGCTCTGCCATTCAATAAGAGCATGGCTGATCTGCTAGTGTTTCAAACTCCATATTCCCATCTACCCCCCGATAAACTTAGATTACAAGAATCTATCTACCTCTGCCTTAAAAATATTGAATGACCCCGCATCCATTGCCTTCTGAAACATAGAGTTCCAAAGTTGCACAACCCATTGAGGGGGAAAAAATTCTCATCCCTGACCTAAAAGAGCAACCCCTAATGCATACTCTGTTTGCATAAATGGCTGTTTTTCTGATTGGCAGGTTGTGATGAATGGCATCTTGCAGGGGTCTGTGCTGGGGCCTGAATTTTTTACAATTTATATCAATAACTTGGAGGAGGGGAGGGATGGCATGGTAGCTAAATTTGCACATGACACAAAGATAGGCAGGAAAGAATGTTGTGAAGAGGACATGAGGTAGTAGACGGATTATAGATTGAATGAGTGAGTGGGCAAAAATCTAGCTAATGGAGTATAATGTGGGAAAATGTGAAGTTATTCACTTTGGCAGCAAGAGTAAAAAAGCAGAGTATTAGTTAAACAGAGAACGACTGCAGAATTCTGAGGTGCAGAAGGACCTAGGTGTTCTAGTATGATTCAAAAAGTTAGTATGCAGGTACAGTAAGTAATTAAGAAGACTAATGGAATGCTATCCTTTATTGCGAAAGGAATTGAACACAAAAGTGAGGATGTTATGCTTCAGTTATACATGGCATTAGTGAGACCATATCTCGAATGCTGTGTGCAGTTTTGGGCTCTTATTTAAGGAAGGATGTAAATGCCTTGGAGGTGGTTCAGAGGAGGTTTACTAGGTTCATACCTGGACTGAGCGGATTGTCTTATGAGAATAGGTTGGACAGACCAGGCTTGTTTCCACTGGAATTTAGAAGAGTGAGGATTGACTTGGGTAGGAAGACTACAAGGTAGGATAGTTGATATACAGTAGCAGATATTTAAGGCAATATTCAATTCCCCCCAAGTAAAATATATCCCATTGAGGAAGAAAGATGACAAGAGGTTGAAAAAGCATCCATGACTAAGCAGGGAAGTTAAAGATAACTTAAAGGCAAAAACTCAGGCATACCAAATTGCAAAGGTCAGTGGCAGGCTGGAAGATTGGGAAACTTTTAAGGATCCACAAGGGGTTACTAAAAAACATAATAAAAAGAACAAAGGTAAATTATGAAAGAAAACTAGCACAAAATGTAAAAACTGATAGCAAAAGCTTCTACAAGTATATGAAAGGAAAGAGTGTAGCTAAAATGAATGTTGGTCCCTTGGAGGACGAGACTGGGGAGTTAATAGTGGGGAACGCAGAAATGGCAGAGATGCTTAATCAATATTTTGCCTCAGTTTTCACAGTGAAGGACACTAGTACCACCCCAATAGTAACAGGTAGTGCAGAGAATATAGAGAAGAAGGAACTTAGAACAATCACCATCACTAGAGAATAAGTATTGAGCAAACTATTGGGATTAAAGGGTGACAAGTCCCCAGGACCTGATGGCCGATATCCCAGGGTCTTAAAGGAAATGGCAGCGGAGATAGTGGATGCATTGGCTACAATATTCCAAAATTCCCTGGATTCTGGAAAGGTTCCAGTGGATTGGAAAAAATGGTAATATAATGCCCTTATTCAAAAATTGGGGGAGGCAGAAAGTAGGAAACTATAGACCAGTTAGTTTAATGTCTGTCGTTGGGAAATTGTTGGAATCCATTATTAAGGAAGTAGTAATGTGGGGCATTTGGAAAGTCAAAATGCAATCCATCAGAGTCAGCATGGTTTTATGAAGAGTAAATCATGTTTGACTAATTTGCTAGAGTTCTTTGAAGATGTGACAAGCAAAGTGGATAATGGGGATGTTGTATATCTGGACTTCCAGAAGGCCTTTGATAAGGTGCAGCACAAAAGACTAATACACAAGATAAGATCACACGGAGTTAGGGGTAATTAGTTTGGATAGAGGATTGGCTAACCAACAGAATGCAGAGTCAGGATAAATGGGTCTTTTTCTGGATGGTAAGCTGTAACCAGTGGGGTTCAGTCCTTGGACCCCAACTATTTACAATCTATATTAATGACTTGGATTCAGGGATAGAAGGTACTATAGCTAACTTTGCAGATATCACCAAAATAGGTGGGAAAGTAAGTTACAATGAAGAAATAAGAAATTTACAAGTAGATGTGGACAGGTTAGGTGAATGGGCCAAAATTTGGCAGGTGGAGTTTAACGTGGATAAGTGTGAGGTTATCATTTTGTTCGGAAGAATAAAAAGGCGACTTATTATTTAAAGGAGAGAAACTTCAAAATGCATCAGTGCGGAGGGATCTGGGTGTCCTCGAGCATGAATTGCTGAAAGTTAGTATGCAGGTACAGCAGGAAGGCAAATGGAATTTTGGCATTTATTGCTAAAGGAATAGAGTATAAAAATAGGGAAGTGTTGATGCAGCTGTACAGGGCATTGGTGAGACCGCACTTGGAGTACTGTGCACAGTTTTGGTCCCCTCACTTGAGGAAGGATGTAGTTGTACTGGAGATGGTTTAGAGGATGTTCACTAGATTGATTCCAGAGATGCGGGGCTTGTCTTATGAGGAGAGATTGAGCAGTTTAGGCCTATACTTGCTAGAGTTTAGAAGGATGAGAGGGGATCTAATTGAGGTATATAAGGTGCTAAAGGGGATAGACAAAGTAGATGTGGAGTAGATGTTTCCCCTTGTGGGGCATTCTAGAACGAGAGGCCATAGTTTTAGGCAATGGGGTGGTAGATTTAAATCAGCGATCAAGAGGAATTATTTTTATCAAAGGGTTGTGAATCTGTGGAATTCACTACCTCAGAGTGCAGTGGATGCTGGGATGCTGAATAAATTTAAGGAGGAAATAGACAGATTTTTAATTAGTAATGGGTTGAAAGGTTATGAGGAGATGGCGGGAAATTGGAGTTGAGGCCGAAGTGAGATCAGCCATGATCATAATGAATGGAGGGGCAGGCTCAAGGGGCTGAATTGTCTACTCCTGCTCCTAGTTCTTATGATTAAACTATATAAGATCCTGAACAGTCTTGACAAGATGGACGTGGAAAGGATGTTTCCTTTTGTGGGTGAGTCCAGAACTAGGGGGCACCGTTTTAAAATTAGGGGGTCATCCGTTTAGGACAGAGATGAGAATTTTTTTCTGCAGGTTGTGCGGCTTTGGAACTCTTCGCCTCAAGGCAGTAGGGGTGGCATCATTGAATATTTTTAAGGCAGAGGGAATCAAAGGTTACCGGAGGTAGATGGGAATGTGAAATTTGAAACATACACAGGTCAGTCACTACCTTATTGAATGGCAGAGCAGGCTCCAGGGGCCAAAGAGTCTACTTCTCCTATTTTGTATGTTCTTACGTTCAATATGTTCCTCTACAAAACAGCTTAGAATATTTTTAACTTAAAAATGTTGCATTCATATAAACTGTTGAGAAATAAACTTGCACAAAACATTTTATTCACTGAACCAGATGAGGAAGTGCCTTATCTAGGACTTTATCCTTCAATGCCTTAGGGAATACACTATCATCTGTCTTGTCTGAATGTTAAAAGTAAAATCACTGCGTAGTCCAAGGACAAGAGATCTAATCTTCAAACACACTGGAAAAGCAAGAGAGAAAAAAAAAGGGAGCAACATTAGAATTTAAGATCCTGAGAATCCACAGGTTATTCAGCATCTGAGAATTGGAAATGTTGAGGCTTCTAGATGCTGCTCACCTGTGCATTTCCAGCATTTTCTGATTTTTTTTTTTATTGGTCAAGTATTTTGATTCTGGCTTAGCTAGTCACAGTAATAGTTTTTTTTAATTCATTCATGGCCAGGCCAGCATTTATTACCCATCCCTAACTGGCCTAGTTCAGAGAGCATTTAAGAGTCAACCACATTACTGTGGACCTGGAGTCATGTGTAGGCCAGATCAGGTTAAAACAGCAGAAAGGGGCATTAGATGGGTTTTTACAACAATTGTCAATGGTTTCATGGTCACCATCAGACTTTTAATTAATTGAATTCAAATTCTACCATCTGCCATGGTGGGATTCGAACCCAGGTCCCTAGAGCATTACTGGGTCTCTGGATTACTAGTCCAGCAACAATACCACTACGCCATCGCCTCTCCCAGTGGTAAATGTTCTGATGTTCTGTCCTTGTCCAAGTATACTGCTTTTGATGAATCCCACCCAAGGCTGATAAGTGTACGTGTGTATGGCTGACAGATGAGGACACATTGGGCTTGGTTGTGATGCCCTCTGTAATTAAATGGCCTGCAGACTCTTGCTAATGAAGGAATGTCCCTTTACACGCCATGGAAGGGGGGTGACTCGCCAGTGGAGCCGCATCCCTGCAACATTAGGAAACTGGAAGAAAAGAATGATTTTTTAAAAATCAATTAGATGACCTGTTTGTGATTGAAAACCTGAAATCCTTTGAATAAGATTTTGTATGTGGATTAATTCTTGGATGTTAATTTTACAGGTGATGTGCATCAGTCCAACCCTTACTACTACAAATTGAAGTCGCTTGTTCTTCACTTTGCCATCAGGAACTTGAAGTAATGATTTGTACTGTCACTTGCATGTTCAGGCGGATCTTTAAAGCGGAGAGCTGACAATTTGTAAATACGGAATTTAAAAAAAATACTGGGTTTCAAGCTTGCAAAAACCACTAATTGACCTTTTTGTGGAATTTATGTATTGAGCTTTCTGTGATTCTCTAAAGTTTTAATCAGAATGTTCACAGAGGAACACATAGCTGCTCGTTAGCTTCTCCAGAACGTCTGTCATCGTGTAAGATTCTACTGTTCTTCTTAAAAACAACAGAAGCTAAAAGCAGTGGCTCCATATCTCGCCTTCTCAATACTGACATTTTTTTGTCTGAAACATTGTTTTCCAGCATTTCGTCTGTTCAGGAGAATGGAACAGCAGAAGCCATATGTATAAATACAAACTAATTCAGCTTACAGTGTGATTAACATCACTTGTGTTTTTCATTCATGTAGGCTTTTTAATGTCGCAGAAGATGTTATGAAAATAATAGAAGGATTTGTGCATAGTCTTTTTAAACTTAACTGTTTGAAAACAAGAGGTGAACATGAAACTTAAATTGTCCCCAGGAGTAAAATGGTGAAACTTTTCTCAGCTTGAGAAATCATTAACATTACCAGCTTGACTGAGATCAACTTCCAGTTTGTAGTTGATTTATTTTAGGGAATGCTTTTGCAGAGTAAACTCCAGGAGCTGTGGGGGTGGTGGGGGGGGGAAGCATCCATATCTTATTTAAAATCTATTTGACCACTTATGATTGGTGAAGTGTGCTAGTATGGTGGTGTCAGTCACGGTTGGGGACAACGTGACTGTTCCCAACACTACCAAAACCTCACATTTTCTGAGGATTGAGCATGTAATATGCATTGTTCTAGCTGTAGGAATAAAAGGTCTTCATGAGCAGCCAGTGTTTGTGGCCGATACTTGCTGATAAAAGGCAAGAACAAATAGAATGGGAAAGCTTCCACTTTGTTCACTCGATATCAAGCTTAAATTTCTGTAGCTGCTTGGTAGTGCAGAACTTGAGTATTGCTGAAAATAGAGACATGCTGCTGAAGCTTTTCATCTTGCACTCATCAGGACAGAATCGCGAGAATACCATATCTCCAAGGGAGCAACAATATACTGCATGAGAAGAGGGTGCTGGTTGGTTTGTAAGTGGACTCTGTTAGAGGCATTGCCAGTGAGAATGTACCAGGGAACAGTTAACAGCCAAGCTTTCATTTAAATTCAAACCAGGCAAGTCGACTCTGGTCAAAGCATTGCAATAGGGAATGAATCAGGGAATGTTCCCCAAGATTTTGTTTAGTTGAAAAGGCGTAATATGTGGACATGTCCTTTCTGTCTACAAAGGAAGGGGCCCCATGTATGTATATATGTAGCTTGTAGCACATGTAAGTGAGTCACATTGCATGCCTGACTATCTTAAATTGGTTGTTAATGTAATTAGCACAACTGTGATTGGACAACACCTACTAAACAATCACTGAATCACATCTAATGTTGGACACTATGTTCTGAGTTTTGCAAACATGGGCTGGTTGACTATTATAGTTGGTACTTTGCCTATTGCGAATAGTGGAAGTGACGTGCTGTTTGATATGATCCACTGTCGTTGGGACGTATGGCCTACACACCTGGCATCAGACTGGTACTGAAGTTCATATACCACATTTGTGAGGTAGGCAGAATGTCTTTTTGGCTTGACGGCAGCACCCAATTAGACAATTCCACTCGTGTTGCTACTGTATAGTAGCAGCGTGAACCGGCTAGCTTCACTTGTTGCTGAAGTCTACCTCAAATTACCCTGGAAGGGTAAGGCGTCTCAAAAATTTGACAAGACAAAGCTTTGACAGCATGTCTGTTTTTCAGTTATACTTAAATTTCTGTACAGCTTTGGAATTTTTAAAATATATATATATATATATATATATATATATATGCATAAGGAATTCATGGAAGTGTTTTGGTGTCCTTTTTGTGCACATATATTCAGCCAGTGCCACATGGCCAAGACCACTTGTTTGCACTTTTGACAGAAAATAGACAACGCAAGCCTAAAATGCCGATGAAAGTCCCTGTAATAAATTTGATTTATCCAGTCAATAGTAAACTAGTGGCTTTAATGAATTAATTCTAAACTTACTGCATCACAGAGTGTAAACAGCAATACATTGGTTTAAAAAGGAAGCCTGGAGTCCCATGTCTTAATTGAATTTGACTTATTTGGTCACTGTAAATACTGTTTCTGCAAGTAGGATCTGTTCCAAGGCATGGGTGTCCCAAATATTCAGTCTTGTTAAACCACGGAGTCATCGGGGGGCCTAGGATTTATCTAACAAAGGAACAACAGTGCTCTGAACAGTCCTTTCTAAACAATCTGGGTCTTAAATTGTGAACAGGACAAACCAGCAAAGAAGGAATAATAAAACAATTAAGATCGAGGGGTTTTGAGTGCCAGGCCACCCCTGTTCTTGATTCACAATATTCTAATATTCTAAGGATTGGTTAATTGTAAATATTTGTTATTTTACACATTTAATGAAAACACACATTCCTGGGAACTGAATCCACACACACTGCAACTTCTCAAGTTCCTTGATCCCATTTAGTGTAATCAGCAGTTAAAAGTTAATATTGAAGCAGGGTTTCAACCCGCCAGATGGTAGGTAGTGTTTTATCATTTGTAACTATGAAAATTAATACTTTGTCGTAAACATACTGCTACACAGACTAATCTGCCTTCATAGATTTGTATTATTTTTAAAGAAAATAGTTGGGCTGAGAGGTGCAATGTTTGTTTAATCCATACAAGAATCCAAGACTTAAAATATTAGAATTTTGTCATCTCAGGATCGCATTGTGTAAAACAGTAACAGATAAAATTCTGTACAGCAGTTCGGTTTGTTGTGGAGTTTGTCTTTAGAAAACTCTTCTTTTGTTTGGGATGTGGCTTTGAGTTCTAATGCAAAGTGACAGATCAACACCTTTCTCATATTTCCCCTCCAATTTTCTTACTTTCCCAAAGCTGTAATGCAATAAAATGCATTTAACAGATAGGTAAATTCTGGGTTGCCCTCTAGCATCCAAATCTAAGTGCCATTCTTCAGACCACAATTCTGCCTTGTTTGGAACCTATGTGTACATTTTTCAGTGAGGCTGATCAGATCCTGTGCAAGAACCCTGGCTGTTGTTTCTTCCTTTCCTTTGAACTAAGGCTAATGAGGGAATTGATATTCAAATGTGAGTAAGCGACACTGCGGTAGTTCAGGGCCTTGCTTAGGCCCCATCTCGGGTACTCTGTTCAGTTTTGGCCACTGAATCTCAAGATGGATATTTGTCCTTGGCAGAGGGAGTGCTGATTCACCACAATAGTAGGCTTAGCTAGATTATGTGTACTGAAAGAGACCAGTTAGCCCAACTTAATTATGAGGATGTGGCATAACTTGTCTTGTATTCCCTTAATTTTAGATAATTGAAGGGTGATTTAATCAGGTATTTAAAACGATTTAGGAATTTGATAGTTTAGAAACAACAGAATAATTTCCCATAGTGGAGGAATCCAGAATAAGGGCATTATCATAAAATTAGAGCTAAACTATTTAGGTGTGAAATCAGGAAGCAATTTTTCCCACACACAATTGTAGAAATCTGGAACTCTCGCCCTTCTAAATGATTGTGGGTGCTGGATCAGTTGATATTTTTAAGACTGACACACCTTTATTTTTGTTAAATGTTGAGAGATTTGGAATACAAGTAAATGAAGGTGAGTACAGATCAGCCATGATCAAATTAAATGGTGGAGCAGGCTCAAGGGGCTGTATGGACTACTGCTGTTCCTATACTACCAATTTCAGTACCCCAACTGCAGCCTCCAGACTGAGAAGTCAATACTTCACTTGTCTGTGTGGCTTAGTATCATTTTGGAGAATACATCTATCCAATGCCAGTGGACTGGCTGTTCTAATGGCTTTTGGTGGTCACCAATCAGTCAAGGATGAGTCCCACAGTTTTGAAATACAATGCAGCTTGTTATGACAATTGATAAATCTCTCACACAACTGCAGCAGCTCAATCAGCCACTGAGGGGGTGGGGGTGTAGGAGGAGGTCAACACTTTAGGGGGCGGGTCTTTCATCTGAAACTCCATCCACCACAACTGCCATATAAAAATTTGCAGACCAACAAGCGGGAGACTCCTTTGGGGTTGATAAATATATTTTTTAAAATACTGAAATGTTCTACTTTGAGCTGTGAAGTTTGTGCTAAATCACTGAGTGTTTTTAATTAAAGGAGTAGCTGTATCTGTGTTAAATTGAGAAATTTGATGCCTGCATTAAAATGTAAACTTGTGAAGAAATATGTTCTTGTGTTTAAAAAAAAGTACAGACAGGAATTCAAACATTAGAAAGATAATTATCAGCTAACGAGAATCTGGGCCTCCTGTCCTTAACTATAGCTGTATAGGGTACAGTGTATCTGAAAACTAGTGACAGTAGGATCGAGCCACCCCCTTTGACTATTGAAGGACACACCTTTCTCAGCAAAAATTAAAAATGCTGCAACTACTCAGCAGACCATGCAACATTTGTGGAGAAAGAAACAAGGTTAACATTTCAAGCTGGTGAACTTCCTTCAGAACTAGAAAATGTCAAAGAAGTAATGGCTTTTAAGCAAGTTTGGTGGCAGGGAAAGAGGGAGAGAAGGAAGGGACTAAAGGAAAGGTGTGATAGGGTGGAGAGCAGGGGAGATTAAATCAACCGAATCAGAATCTTTACAATCACCTGTCTAAATAAATAGGAGCAGTGGTTATGGTCCAAAATTATTGAATTCGATGTTGAGTTTAGAAGGTTGGGAAGTGTCTAATCAAAAGATTGAAGTACTGTTCCTTGAAGGGGGAAAATTGATTTTATGTGGAGCTTTGCAACTCGAGGGTCATCTGTTTACTAATCAAGGTTCTGCAGTGTGACAGGGCACCACCTGATGGTTAAAACAATGACGGGAAACTCATCTCTGCTGCTGGTTGTCTCATGGTGGTTATAGTCCCACTGTAAGCATCAACTCTTTCACTACTCCCTCACTCAAACTTACAACTAAGGAGCAGAAGCATGCTTTGTTTTGTCTGAACATTTGAGTTATATTAATTCTGCCCAGTAACTTGGTGGTGGTCACAGTAAACTATGAGGGAAAGTGGACAGATGACCTGGGAGCTATCGCTCACTTCTTGAATCATCTTTTACACTAAATACCACTAACAAATGGACACAGGCAAACTTGGAATAGTTCTGATGTGTCCCTGAAAAACATTCACCGATTGCTTCCTTGTGTGTTGCCCCTATACTGTCATTGGAGTCACATGAGTTTGTACTAAGGTCAGATACATACTGTGAAATAGATCAATATACAATGTCAAGTAGCTGTAGAAAACACAGTGCATCAATACATCATATCAGGTGTCTGATACAAATCATACATTACAATCAAGCATTTGAGACAAAGCATAGGCTGGATCAATACACCACAGTAGTCAGTTGCATACAGGTGCTGGCCAAAGCAGTCATGTTGCACAAAACTACCGCATCTAAGTGACAAAAGGGCAAAATGAATGAAATTTCATTTTAATTAACTCTTAGAACACAATTTTTTGTACTATCAGAGGCTGTGGCAATAGACTGGCTACATTATTGGATTACTAATCCCACCAGATCAGTTGAGGAATAAAAAGTTAGTATCAGTAATGGTTAAGATATAGCTCCCATATTGTAAAAACCCAACTAATTCACTAATGTCCTTGAGAAAGGAAATCTGCTGTCCTTACCCGGTCTGGTCTGTATGTGACTCCAAAGCCACTCGGTTATATTTAAGAAGTTGGATTCACACCACTTTCTGAATGGGCAATAAGTTCTGGTCTTAAACTGGGAAGAAATTATGTGGCCAAAGCAGTTGAGTATCAACTTGTAAATACTTCCAACATACATCAGTGGCAAGCGGTAAGAGCAGGAAAGATTCCTGCACAGCTATGTGATGGAAAGGAATTGGAGCCTCTACCATCATTATCCATAGTTCTAGGCCACAGCAACTCAGACTCCTTTGGGGACCAGTTGGCTGGATGGCCTGTGTGGATCAGATTGGTGCCAACAGCATGGGGTTTGATCCCCGTTCCAGCTGGGGTGGGTTCGGGACCTGCCTACTTGCCCTACCCAAAGTGAAGATTACAGTACTGTGGGTCAGACCTGTCTTTGGGCAGAAAACTCAAGAAGAAGAAATATGGCGGATAGGCAGAGATCTCAGAGGGTAGTTTGTTGGAAGAGGTCAGAGGGAGAGAGACAATGAAGGATTTGAAAATGAGCATAAGAATTTTAAAACCATCATTCATGACTTGTCCAAACTCGTCTCTGTGTGACTGCAAGACCCTGTTAGTTTTACGCAGCCAAGCAGCTACAGTGTATAAACTGGTAGTTAACACTATTTCTAAACACAGGGTGGTGCTATCGCTTGACTTCACATTGCACCGATACATTTTCAAGTGCTTTAAACAGGTTACAAATTGTCTTTTAGTTGTGCTCCTGATACACTGATTTGCCGTGGTTGTAGTTTCATGTTCCTCTCTGTGATTCATGCACACCCAGGAAGAAAAACCAGTAAACTTGGAAATGAAAACGGAACTCCAGTTCAGACCGGTACCAGTCATTCCCAAGTTTTACTGTCTTTTCCTTCTGGGCAGAATGTAAGATGATGGCATGGGACAGAATTGTGTGCTATGGATGAGCTGTTAAACCAAGGTTTATGGGTCTCCTCCCATCTTCCTTCATATAACCCAACAGCATATCTTTCAACTCTTCCTTACATACATATCCAACTTCCCCTTAAATGCATACTTACTATGTACCTCAACCACTCCACTCAGTAGCAAGTTCCACATGTTAACTACTCTCTAAATAAAGACGTTTCTCCTAATTTCCTATTGGATTTATTAGCAACCATCTTGTAGTTATGACCCCTGGTTTAGGTCTTTCCCCCATAAGTAATAAATCCTCTCTATGTCTAATCTATAAAACCCCTTCATAATCTGAAAGGCTTCTATCAGGTCATCTATCAATCTTCTGGACTGAGTAAAGAATATTAAATCATTGGATGTTAATTGAGTTGAGATTCAACCTGCACCCCACTGGACTGCATACTGAAATAGGAAAGCTTAAGAGGTTTGTTTAATAAATCCATCCTTGATCACTGCAGAGAACCATTTTCAAGAAAGGTTTGAAGATATGGTTGTTATCTCAGGTTTCAGATTAATTAAAATATAGATTAATGATCTAACGAAGTAAACAAATTAGGTTAATAGAATCAAGTTTTATGTTGGAAAGAAAATAAATGGGATAAACGAAATATAAAATTTGAATAAATGGACGTTTTACATAAAATTCCAGCAATATGTAACAGATCCTTCAGTGTCCGTAAAAACTTGGCCAGCATTTTGTCAGTGATGGCACTCGCCTCTGATTCAGAAGGTTGTAGCGTCAAGTGCCATCTGAGATTTGAGTATGATCTTGGCTTGATATTTTAGTGATGACATAAGGAGTGCTAGACTGTTGGGGGTGCCATCTTTCATTTGAGAAGTTGAACTAAGATACTGTATATCTACCCAAGTTTGCTGATGATAGCACAATATTCAGTACCATTCAAAGCTCCTCAGATACATAAGCAGTCCGTGTCCATGTGCAGCAAGAATCAGAATCACAGTGCAGAAGAGGCCCTTTGGCCCATCAAGTCTGCACCGACATGTGAGAAACACCTGACCTACCTACCTAATCCCATTTACCAGCACTTGGCCTATAGCCTTGAATGTTATGACGTGCCAAGTGCTCATCTGGTACTTTTTAAAGGATGTGAGGCAACCCGCCTCCACCACCCTCCCAGGCAGTGCATTCCAGACCGTCACCACCCTCTGGGTAAAAAAGTTTTTCCTCACATCCCCCTAAACCTCCTGCCCCTCACCTTTAAATTATGCTCCCTTGTGACTGACCCTTCAACTAAGGGGAACAGCTGCTCCCTATCCACCATGTCCATGCTCCTCATAATCTTGTCCACCTTGATCAGGTCGCCCCTCAGTCTTCTCTGCTCCAACGAAAACAACCCAAGTCTATCCAACCTCTCTTCATAACTTAAATGTTTCATCCCAGGCAACATCCTGGTGAATTTCCTCTTCACCCCCTCCAGTGCAATCACATCCTTCCTATAATGTGGCGACTAGAACTGCAGGCATTCCAGCTGTCGCCTCACCAAGGTTCTATACAACTCCAACATGACCTCCCTACTTTTGTAATCTATGTCTCGATTGATAAAGCCAAGTGTCCCATATGCCTTTTTCACAGCCCATTAACATGTCCCTCCGCCTTCAAAGATCGATGGACACACATGCCAATGTCCCTTTGTTCCTCAGAACTTCCTAGTGCCATGCCGTTCATTGAATACTTCCTTGTCAAATTACTCCTTCCAAAGTGCATCACCTCATACTTTTCAGGGTTAAATTCCATCTGCCACTTATCTGCCCATTTAACCATCCCATCTATATCTTCCTGTAGCCCAAGACACTCAACCTCACTGTTAACCACCCAGCCAATCTTTGTGTCATCCACAAACTTACTAATCCTACACCCCACATAGTCATCTATGCCGTTTATATAAATGACAAATAATAGGGGACCCAGCACAGATCCCTGTAGTACGCCACTGGACACTGCTTCCAGTCACTAAAGCATCCTTCTATCATCACCCTCTGCCTCCTACAACTAAGCCAATTTTGAATCCACCTTATCAAATTACCCTGTACCCCATGTGCATTTGCCTTCTTTATAAGTCTCCCATGTGGGACCTTGTCAAAGGCTTTGCTGAAATCCATATAAACTACATCAACTGCACTGCCTGGTCACCTCCTCAAAAAATTCAATCAAATTTGTTAGGCATGACCTCCCTCTGACAAAGCTTTGCTGACTATCCCTGATCAAACCTTGCCTCTCCAAGTGGAAATAGATACTCTCCTTCAGAACTTTCTCCAATAGTTTCCCTACCACTGATGTGAGACTCACTGACCTGTAGTTCCCTGGCTTATCTCTACAACCCTTCTTAAATAGCGGAACCACATTAGCTGTTCTCCAGTCCTTAGGCACCTCCCCCGTGGCCAGAGGAATTAAAAATGCAGGTCAGAGCCCCTGCGATCTCCTCCCTTGCCTCCCTCAGCAGTCTGGGACACAAATCATCCGGACCTGGAGATTTGTCCACTTTAAGCCTGCCAATACCTCCAATTCCTTGCCACTCCCTATATCAATTTGCTTAAGAGCCTCGCAGTCTCTCTCCTAGATTGATACCTTCATCCTCATTCTCTTGGGTGAAGACGGATGTGAGGTATTCATTCAAAACTTAAGCGATGTCCTCTGGCTCCACCCATAGATTGCCCCCTTGGTCCCTGATGGGCCCTACTCTTTCTCTATTTATCCTCTTCCTATTGATATACTTATAGAATATCTTGGGATTTTCCCTACTTTTACCAGCCAGAGCTTTCTCATATCCCCTCTTTGTTCTCCTAATTGCTTTCTTAAGCTCCACTCTGCACTGTCTGTACTCCACTAATGCCTCTACTAATTTGCTTCCCTTGTACCTGCTAAAAGCCTCTCTTTTCCTTCTCATCATAACCTGAATATCTCTGGTCATCCATGGTTCTCTGGGCTTGTTACTCCTTCCTATCATCCTAGAGGGAACACGTTGAGCCTGTATCCTCCCCATTTCCTTTCTGAACACCTCCCCCCCCCCCCACTGTTCCTCTGTAGATTTCCCCACAAGTAACTGTTCCCAGTCTACCTAAGGCCAGATCCTGCCTTATTTTACTAAAATCCATTCTCCCCCAATCCAAAACATTTTTTTGCAACTTGTCGATTTCTTTGTCCATAATAAACTTAAACTGTACCATGTTGTGGTCGCTATTACTAAAATGCTCCCCCATCACCACCTCAGCCACCTGTCTGGCTTCATTCCCCAGAATTAGGTCCAGCACTGCGCCATCCCTTGTTGGACCGTCTACATCTTGACCTAAAAAGTTCTCCTGTAGAAATCTAGCCCTAGGGAACGTATGGTTAATAAGGAGTCAATAAGCAGTTATTAGATTTAAATTAATTTATTAAATAGTTCTAGAAATGGCCATGGCTGAGGTGAAGTGCTTCACCTGTGGGATGTGGGAAATCTGTGACGCTTCAAGTGTCCTGGACAACTACATCTGCAGGAAGTGTACCCAATTGCAACTCCTCACAGACCGCATGGATCGGTTGGAACAGCAGTTGGATACACTTAGGAGCATTCAGGTGGCGGAAAGCGTCATTGAGTTTTGGAGTTGTGGTCACACCCAAGGTACAGACAGATAGATGGGTGACCGTTAGAAGGGACAGGCAGTCAGTGCAGAAATCCCCTGTGGCTGTCCCCCTCTCTAACAGTTTTACCATTTTGGATACTGTTGGGGGATGGCCTATCAGGGGAAAACAACAGCAGTAGCCAGAGCAGTGGCACCACGGCTATCTCTGTTGTTCGGGGGGGGGGGGGGGGGTTCCAAGCACATAAGAGCAATTGTCATAGGGGACTCTATAGTCAGGGGCTCAGATAGGCGCTTCTGTGGTCGTGAAAGAGATACCAAGATGGTACGTTGCCTCCCTGGTGCCAGGGTCCAGAATGTCTCCAATTGGGGTACGGGACATTCTGAAGGGGGAGGGAGAACAGCCAGAGGTCGTGGTACACATTGGTACTAACGACATAGGCAGGAAGAGTGACGAGGTCCTGCGGCGGGAGTGAGGCAGGAAGTTAAAAAACAGGACCTCTGGGGTTGTAATCTCAGGATTACTCCCTGTGCCACGTGCCAGTGAGACTAGAAATAGGAAGATAGTGCAGCTGAACACGTGGCTGAACAGATGGTGTAGGAGAGAGTGTTTCCGATATCTGGATCAGTGGGATCTCTTCTGGGGCAGGTGGGACCTGTACAAGAAGGACGGATTGCACCTAAACTGGAGGGGCACCAATATCCTGGCTGCGAGGTTTGCTAGTGTCACTCGGGAGGGTTTAAACTAGTATGGCAGGGGGGTTGGGAACCAGTGCAATAGGTCAGCAGGTGAAATAAATGACTGGGAACCAGTGGGACTAAGAGGAAGGGCAGGCAAGGAGAAATTACTGAGCACAGTGGGACTGGGGGTCTGAAATGCATTTGTTTCAATGCGAGAAGTATAACAGGCAAGGCAGATGAGCTTAGAGCTTGGATTAGTACTTGGAACTCTGATGTTATTGCTATTACAGAGACTTGGTTGAAGGATGGATAGGGGTTTGGAAGGGCAGATAAAGGTTCCAGGATTTAGATGTTTCAGGCAGGATAGAGAGGGATATAGAAGAGGTGGGGGAGTTGCACTGCTGGTTAAGGGGAATATCACAGCTGTACGACAGGAGGACACCTCGGTGGGCTCATGCAGCGAGGCAATATGGGTAGAGCTCCGGAATAGGAAGAGTACAGTCACGATGTTGGGGGTTTACTATAGGCCTCCCAACTGCTGGCAGGAGATTGAGGAACAGTTATGTAGGCAGATTTTGGAAAGATGTAAAATCAATAGGGTTGTAGTGGTGGGTGATTTTAATTTTCCCTATATTGACTGGGAATCACTTAGTGCTAGGGGTTTGGATGGTGCAGAATTTGTAAGGTGCATCCAGGAGGGCTTCCTGAAACAATATGTAGATAGTCCAACTAGGGAAGGGGCAATACTGGACTTGGTATTTGGGAATGAACCCGGCCAGGTGGTCGAAGTTTCAGTAGGGGAGCATTTTGGGAAAAGTGACCATAATTCAATAAGTTTCAAGGTACTGGTGGATAAGGATAACAGGGTTAAGGTGCTTAATTGGGGGAAGGCTAATTATAACAATATTAGGCAGGAACTGAGGAATCTCGAACAGAGGCAGATGTTTGAGGGCAAATCAACAACTGACATGTGGGGGACTTTCAAACGTCAGTTGATAAGAATTCAGGACCAGCATGTTCCTGCTAGGATGAAGGATAAGCATGGGAAGTTTCAGGAACCTTGGATAACGAAGGATATTGTGAGATTAGTCAAAAAGAAAAGGGAAGCATTCGTAAGGGCTAGAAGGCAGGGAACAGATGAAGCCCATGGAGAATATAAAGAAAGTAGGAAGAAACTTAAGCAAGGAGTCAGGAGGGCTAAAAGGGGTCATGAAAAATCACTGGCAACCAGGATTAAGGAAAATCCCAAGGCCTTTTATACATATGTAAAAAGCAAGAGGGTAGCCAGGGAAAGAGTAGGCCTACTTAGGGACACAGGGAATCTGTGTGTGGAGCCAGAAGAAATGGGAGAGATACTAAATGAATACTTCTCATCAGTATTCACCAGAGAGAAGGATTTAGAGGTCGATTTGTCTAGGGAAGTGTGTGTAGATAGCCTGGATCATGTTGAGATCAAAAAAGAGGAGGTGTTAGGCGTCTTGAAGAATATTAAGGTGGATAAGTCCCCAGGGCCAGATGGGATCTACCCCAGAGTACTGAGGGAGGCAAGGGAGGAGATTGCTGGGGCTTTAACAGAAATCTTTGTATCCTCACTGGCTACGGGTGAGGTCCCAGAGGACTAGAGAATGGCCAATGTTATTCCATTGTTTAAGAAGGGTAGCAGGGATAATCCAGGAAATTACAGGCCAGTGAGCCTTACGTCAGTGGTAGGGAAATTATTGGAGAAGATTCTTCATGACAGGACTTACTACCATTTGGATGCAAATAGGCGTATTAGTGAGAGGCAGCATGGTTTTCTGAAGGGGAGGTCATGTCTCACTAACTTGATCGAGTTTTTCGAGGAAGTGACAAAGATGATCGACGATGGAAGGGCGGTGGATGTTATATACATGGATTTCAGTAAGGCCTTTGACAAGGTCCCTCATGACAGACTGGTACAGAAGGTAAAGTCGCACGGAATCAGAGGTGAGCTGGCAAGATGGATACAGAATTGGCTTGGTCATAGAAGACAGAGGGTAGCAGTGGAAGGGTGCTTTTCTAAATAGAGAGCTGTGACTAGTGGAGTTCCATAGGGATCAGTACTGGGTCCTTTGCTGTTTGTGGTACACATAAATGATTTGGAAGAAAATGTAACTGGGCTAATTAGTAAGTTTGCAGACGACACTAAGGTTGGAAGAGTTGAGATAGTGAATAGGATTATCAAAGGATAAACGGGATATAGATCGGTTGGAGACTTGGGCGGAGAAATGGCAGATGGAGTTTAATCCAGACAAATGCGAGGTAATGCATTTTGGAAGGTCTAATACAGGCAGGAATTATACAGTAAATGGCAGAACCCTTAAGTGCATTGACGGGCAGAGGGATCTGGGTGTACAGGTCCACAGGTCACTGAAAGTGGCAACGCAGGTGGATAAGGTAGTCAGGAAGGCATATGGCGTGCTTGCCTTCATTGGCAGGGGTATTGAGTATAAAAGCTGGGAAGTCATGCTGCCGCTGTATAGAACCTTGGTTAGGCCACACTTGGAATATTGCGTGCAATTCTGGTCACCAAATTACCAGAAGGATATGGAGGTGTTGGAGAAGGTGCAGAGGAGGTTTACCAGGATGCTGCCTGGTCTGGAGGTTATCAGCTATGAGGAGAGTTTGGAGAAACTCGGATTGTTCTCACTAGAGCGACGGAAATTGAGGGGCGACTTGATAGAAATTTACAAAATTAAGAGTGGCATGGACAGAGTAGATAGTCAGAAGCTTTTTCCCAGGGTGGAAGAGTCAATTCTAGGGGACATAGATTTAAGGTAAGAGGAGAAAACTGTAGAGGAGATGTGCGGGGCAAGTTTTTTTACGCAGAGGGTAGTGAGTATCTGGAATTTGCTGCCAGAGGAGGTGGTGGAAGCAGGTACGATAGTGGTGTTTAAGAGGCAGCTTGACAAATACATGAATAGGATGGGGATAGAGGGATATGGACCCTGGAAGTGCAAAATGTTTTAGTTGCCGGGCAATATGATCGGCCCAGGCTTGGAGGGCCGAAGGGCCTGTTCCTGTGCTGTACTTTTCTTTGTTCTTTGTACACATTAAGAAATCCACTCCATCCAAGCCCTTAACACTATGTCTATCCCAATTAATGTTGGGAAAGTTGAAATCACCTAATATAAATATGTTATTGTTTTTACACGCCTCCACAAATTGTGCACATATTTGCTCCTCAAATTCCTGCTGACTATCTGGGGGTCTATAATAAACACCTAATAATGTGGTTGCCCCTTTTTTATTCCTAAGCTCTACACACAAAGTTTCATTCGATGCCCCCTCCAAGATATCATCTCTCCTTACTGCAGTAACTGTCTCCTTAACTAATAATGCAACGCCTCCTCCCTGTCTCGCCTGAAGATTCTATATCCCAGAACGTTGAGCTGCCAATCCTGCCCTTCCCTCAACCACATCTCAGGGATGGCTACTATATCACAATTCCATGTGTCAATCCTCACCCTTAACTCATCCGTTTTACCTGTAATACTCCTGGCTTTAAAGTAGAGGCCATCCAGCCTTGCTGGACACACTTCCTGCACACATACTGGTCATAGGCACTGGAAATGTCCCCGGCTTCCCATGAGGAGCACACCACGGCTTTGAGTTCTCCTGCCATGACTTATCCCTTTAAATTAAACCTTTTAAGTAATTACTCTAGGGACCTTCTTTCCTGATCCTTGTAACTGTAGAATATACAAACTGTAAACCACAAAAAGATCTTAAACTATAAGCGATTAAAGTAGTTAAATACCTTACCCACTACTTACCAGTGATTCCTTTCCCTTGTCTCCTCTCCTGCTGCAGCACGCTCTGAAGATTTAAGAAGTTGGCTAGCAAGGAAAAAATGAAAAGAGCACCTCGTCCCCCACTGAATTTCCGCTTTGCACTAAATTCCAAATACCCACTCTGGCTGTGCTCTCTCTCCTGTTTGTGTGCAAGCACACTGTAGCATGCTTCTAGATAGTCCCTTTCTTAAGTAGAGCTGAGTTGACTCACCACTAGTTAAGCTTCAAATTGTAATTAACACCTATTCAGGCCCTAAACAGGCTTCAGGTGATTGACAGTTAAATGTCACACAATCAGCTGAGTCAGCTACCTTACCAACCTTTTAACTAGACTACTGAACTTACAGAAATTAAAGACAAAGACTTACCAGCTTTGCACCAAATTCCGAATACCCACTCTGGCTGTGGTCTCTCTCCTGTTCGTGTGCGAGACCTGGAAAATGTTCAGGCTTAGGTTGATAAGTCACACAAATGCCAGGCAATGATTATCTCCAACAACAGAAAATCTAACCATACCCCCTTGACATTCAGTGGCATTACCATCACTGAGTTCCCCACTATTGACATACTGGGGAGGGGGTTGGGGAGTGATGGTGGTTACCATCGACCAAAAACTGAACTGTGCCAGCCATATAAATACTGTGGCTAAAAGAGCAGGTCAGAGGCTGGGAATCCTGTGGCAAATAACTCAGCTCCTGACTCCCAAAGCCTGTCCAACATCTATAAGGCACAAGTCAAGAGTGAAGTGGAATACTCTCCATTTGCCTGGATGAGTCAGCTCCAAAGAAGTTTGACACCATCCAAGACAAGGCAACTTGCATGATTGCCACCCCATCCACTCCATTTTAAATATTCACTCCCTCCACCATTGACACACAGCAGCAGCAGTGTGTACCATTTGTAAGATGCACTGCAGCAACTCACCAAGCCTCCATGGATCCACAACCTCTACCACCTAGAAGGATGAGGACAGCACATGCATGGGAACACCACCACCTGCAAGTTCCCTTCCTATCCACATGCCATCCCGACTTGGAACTATATGGCCATTCCTTCACTGTCGCTGTGTCAAAATCCTGAAACTTCCTAACAGCATTGTGGATGTTTCTCTCTGATTTTTACATTTTAAAGCTAGTCTTTGTTTTAATTCATAATTTGGATGAGGCCAATGCTTGCAAGTTTGGCATTTATTGTTCATCCTTGCTTGCCGTGACAAGTGGTGTGTTGCCACCTGAAACCAAACTCTAGGGGTTTTAATACAACTGATTTATTTTAAAGACCACTTCAGAGAGCAGTTTAGAGTCAACCACATTGGTGTAGAACTGGAGTCACACATAGGGCAGACTAGAAAAGGACAGTTTGCTGCCATTGTTCCACCTTTGGAAGTCATGCCTTCAGCTGCCAAGGTCCTAACTCTAGAATTCCCTCCTTAAACCTCTCCACCCCCTTATTTCTCTTTCCTCCTTACACTCCTTAAAGCGTACATTTGTGACCAAGCTTTTGGTCATCTGCCCTATATCCCTTTATATGGTTCATTGTCAGATTTTGTTTGATAACAATCCTGTTTAGCACCTGGGGCATGTTGAAGCACTATATAAATGCAAATTGTTTTTATGGAAATTACATTAGTGAACTAATAGCTTATTTTTTTACGGGAAGCCAGTGACTATTTTGGCAATTGTTTTCTTCGCTGAAATCAGCTTTTTTTTCCATAAATTTTTTAGACTGAATTTAAAAGTCTTCAAACTGCCTTGGGATTTTAACCCATGTTCCCTAGATTATTAATCCAGGCCTCTGGATTACTGGTTCAGTCACATAACCTTATTCTATAGTACCTGGTTGTTTATTATGTAAACATGCTTTATAGGATCAGACATTTGTAAAACAGTTGGTTACAACAAAGTAGTTCTCTGTGATTCATGCAGGTTGATGATGAAGTTGGTTTGCCATTTTGTCCCTGGGTGCACTAAAGAAATGCCTACAGCAAAAAAACATCTCTACTCAGATAAAACCAACCTTTTAAAAACTCTTATTCACTATAACAAAGTTATCTTGCGTTCTAGGAATGCTTAAGACACTAAACTAAGGTAAGTAAAATGACAATTTCAAACAGAGAAAATGTCACATGATCAAACCCCCAGGAATATGTCCAACCAGAGCTAGGCAATAAAAACAGAAAATGCTGGAAATACTCAGCAAGTCAGACAGCATAAGTAGAGAGAAACAGAGTTAACCTTTCAGGTTGATGAGCTTTCATCTGAACATCATCTACCTGATTTCTCTCCACAGATGTTCACTGACCTACTGAGTATGTCCAGCATTTTTTTTTTCAAATTTCCAGCACTTTATTTTTGGGAACCTTAGGCTTCCTTCTAGTTCTACTGAATATGGACTGTAAGGATGGAAAATATGGAATACAGTTCTTTTATTTGTTGTGCCAAAAATGCCAACCAGGCACAGCACCTCCAACAGTATTCCCTGTTCCCCATCAGGGAGATGATGGTGTTGTGGTCATGTTACTAGACTAGTAATCTGCAGGTCTAAGCTAAAGCTTTTGGGACAAGGGTCAAATCCATGGCAGCTGGCAAATTTTAAATTCAATTAATAAATCTGGAATGAAAAATTAGTCTTGTGAATAACGATCATGAAACTACCATAGATTGTTGTAAAGAAAACCATCTGGTTCACTAATGTCCTTTAGGGAAGGAAATCTGCCGTCCTTACCCAGTCAGGCCTACATGTGACTCCAGACCCACAGCAATGCAGTTGACTCTTAACTGTCCTCTGAAATGGCCTCGAAAGCCACTCAGTTCAAGGGCAGATAGGGGTGGGCAACAAATGCTGGCTTTGTCAGCGATGTCCACATCCCATGACAGGATTAAAAAAAATCCTGGCCCAAAAATCACACGCATGGGTAATCTTTCAAATCTCCCTTTGCTATGGGGTGGGGACAAAGAATTCACATCGGAACTATTCATCATTCCTCGTGTTCCTCGGTCGGAAACATTTCACTGTTACCAGGCGCTTAGGACCGCAGGTAAAAAAAACACGACGGGCAGCGTAACGATTAATTATTTCGCAGCTGAAATCTTAATCCTTCTTGTTTTTAAAGCTTCTGTTTAAGTTAATACGAAACTGAAATCTGACGCCGTTAATTATTTTATAAACGGGAGGGATGACTGGGGTGGGGGGGGCGGGGAGCTTGTTTTTCCGGAAGCCCCAGGGTTGGAAGGGGGTGTGGTCCGGCTCTGTGATTGACGTGTGAACGGAGCAATCGCCTGTGAGATCCGACTTTCGGTGCCAGTCACTGCCCAATCAGCATACATCCGGGGTTGTTCGGTGAGATCAGCGAGAGGGGGGGTTAGGGGCTGGCTGGGGACTGTTTGGCTGTGGGAGGCATCAGCATGTAGGGAGCTCCCTCAGAATAGAAGGTATTGAATGTGTGTGGGTGGCTGAGTCCTTTAGTTATATAAAAGCAAAAAACTGCGGATGCTGGAAATCCAAAACAAAAACAAAAATCCTTTAGTTATATTCGATTTAATCACAGAATGTTGACAGGCAGATACAAGAAGCAAATATAAAGAATATGGTTATGTTAGCCTATATTAAAGGGTTGGAGTATAAGAATCGAGAAGCTATACTGCAATTACACAGGGTCTTGATGACACCACAGTTGGAGTAATTTTAAAAATTAGATCTCCCATTTAAGATGGAGATGAGGGCAATGTCTTTCCTCTCAGATGGTTATTAGTCTGTGGAATTGTCTTCCACAGTGAGCAGTGGAGGCTGGGTCACTGAACATATCCAAGGCTCAGTTAGATTTTTGATCGACGAGGGAGTCAAGGCTCGGGGTGGGGTGGGGTTAGGTGGGTGCAGTGGTGCAGACAGGAATGTGGAGTTGAGAACACAATCAGATCAGCCATTATCTCATTAACTGGCAGAGCAGGTTCGAAAGGCTGAATGACCTTTCTCTGCTTCTAATTTTTGTGTTCTTGTGTATTGTTGTAGAACCTTGATCCCCTTACCTAAAAAAATGTATTTTCCCTAGAGGAAGTGCAATGAAGGTTCACTTGACTGGTTTTTGGGATGATGGGATTGTCCTATGAGGAGAGATTGACTAGACTATGCCTATGCTCTGTGGAGTTTAGATGAGAGGTGCTCTAATTAAAATATATCAAACTCTTCAAGGGCCTGACAGGGCAGATGCTGGGGGGATATCTCAGGATAGAGGGTTGGCCATTTAGGACTGAGATGAGGAGTAATTCCTTCACAAAGGGTTGTGAATCTTTGGAATTCTCAACCCCAGTTTGAGTATATTCAAGACAAGAGATTGATAGATTTTTAATGCTGGAAATTAAGGAGTAGTGCGGTAAGATGAAGTTGAGGTAGAAAATCAGTTGTGAACTTATTGAATGTTGGAGCAAACTTGAAGGGCCATATGGCCTAGTCCTACTCCTGCTCCTATTTCTCTTACTCATTGGATAGACTAGGCTCATGGATTGCTGACGTATGAATGGGCAGAGGAAAGGGACCTTCCTAAGTATAAATTATTGAGGGAGTTTTTTTGGGCAATGGCAGGTACCTCAGCTAAGTATTAGAACTCTCTGTTTTCATTGGCATTGCCATGTCTGAATGGGGTGATAAGCCAGTTCATGCGTTTTAATTTTTTAAATTTATGTTTCCATTTTTCTGTGCTTCTGTTGTTGATGACACATGATGGGATTTCAACACATGACTATTGTCTAATTTCCAATGGCTGTACTTGTGTGAGCCTGGATAGTAAGCACTGGCAGGCTGTTTGACTGTGAGAGGGCTATAATGTGCCTATATGCTTGATTCCCAGAGGGGTTCACTGAATAACAATTAGCAGTTATAACCCCCAGATTGTTTCACAATCCAGAGTCTGTAGCATTGAGACCAGAAGTCAAAATTGGGACCTTACTAAATTATTCTACACTGGACAATGTGTTCACTAACTTAATTGTCATGGAGATTCCTATCATTATTTACTATGCAAAAAGATTTTCCTCATAAATTAATCACTAAAGATTTGGGTAAATCATATTGTTAATGTTGATGCAAGATTTTAAGTTTACTTTTAGTGTGAAAATAATATATCAGTTATCAAAGGGTTAAAGACTACAGTACAACTTTATATACACTTTAATACTGAGTATTGTAGTTAATTCAAAAGTCCTGCTTCTCTACTCTCATTAGTTTTTTTTTATTGAATGATGACAATATTGTCCCCAGTGCACCTGGCATTGGAATGGAAAGCAATCTCCCAGGTTTTCCATTTCTGACTATTATGCAGCAGTTACAGCTAGAAATCTGTTGATATCACATCCTGTGTACACTGAAGTTTACTGAGTTCAGTTTACTATAAATTCAGGGTTCTTTAATGTAGACTAAGTGAAGACTTAGAGTTTGGTGAGAGAGGAGTTCTGCAAAGGGGGAGAAGGAGTTGTTTGTTTCCTCTTTCTATCTTTCTCACCCCATAGAAATTGGTTCTTGCTCTACTATAGGGAAATGAGCTAGCTGTTTGGTGAGTGTCTGGTAAGTGGGTAAGTTCTATTCTATCCCTATGGTTTAAAATAATACACAAATTGATGGCAAAATTAATAAAATACATAAGAAAGCAACATAAATAAGTGATTAATGTAGTTAAGTAATTATTTAAGACACATTAAGGATGGCAGGACAGGTGATGTGTCAAGGCTGCAGCATATGGGAGCTCCTGGATAACAGTGTGATCCAGGGCAAACTTATCTGCAGTAAGTGGTTGTGGCTTAAGGAACTTCAACTCAGAGAGTCTTTGTGCTGGAGGCTGAGCTGCAGACTCTGGACACATCAGGGAGAGGGAAAATTACCTGGATGCTTTATAGCAGGAGGCAGTCACACCACTTAGGATAAGATCTTCTGATTTGATCAGTGACCAGGGACTGGAGGTTATGACTGCGAGTGAGGCAGGTAAGGGGACCCAGAGGGCAGGAGTGTGAGCCTCTGCAATTGTCCAACAGGTTTGAGGTTCTCTCAGTTTGTTTGGATGAGATTGGGGGCTGCAGGGTGGATGTACAAACTGATCATAGCACTGTGGTACAGGAAGCCATCCAAGTGGGAGGAGTGAAAAGGAATGTAGTGGTAGTAGGGGACAGTATAGTAAGGGGAATTGACACTGTTCTCTGTAGCAAAGAGCGTGAGTTTGGGCGGTATGTGGCCTGCCCAGTGCCAGGGTTTGGGACATCTGCTTGGGGCTGAAGAGGAACTTGCAGTGGGAGAGGGAGGATCTCGTGGTCCTTTGTAGGTACCAACGATATAGGCAGGATGAAGAAGGAGATTCTGCATAGCCAGTATGACAAGCTAGCTACCAAATTAAGAAGCAGAACCTCAGAGGTAATGGATTACTACCTGAGAAACGTGCAAATTGGCATAGGGCAAATAGATGAGAGAAATGAATGCATGGCTCAAAGATTGGTGTGGGAGAAGTGGGTTCCGGTGTGTCGGGAAATGGCACCAGTATTGGGGAAAGTGGGATCTGTACCGTTGGGACAGTCTACATCTGAACCATGCTGGGGCTGGTTTCCTCACAAGCTGCTTAACTAGGGAAGTAGAGAGGGTTTTAAACTGAATATGGGATCAAATTTGGGTGGATGTGATA
This sequence comes from Carcharodon carcharias, assembly GCF_017639515.1. Lineage (NCBI taxonomy): Eukaryota > Metazoa > Chordata > Chondrichthyes > Lamniformes > Lamnidae > Carcharodon > Carcharodon carcharias. Next base: position 131,228,967 of record NC_054480.1, on the reverse strand, counting down.
AACCAAGAATAGAGACAAGGCAAGAGTGACCGGTATTAATGAGAAATAATGAACAGACTGTGACAGGAAGGGACAGAGAGTACAAATCTAAGAGTAAATAATAAAATAACAAAACTAAAGGCTGTGCATCTAAATGCATGTAGCATTTGAAACAAAATAGATGAACTGATAGCGCAAATAAAAATCAATAAGTATGATCTGATAATCATTACAGAGACATGGCTGCAGGATGACAGATTGGGACCTGAATGTTGAAGGGTATGTGACATTTAGAAAGGACAGGAAGTTAGGAAAAGGTGGAGGGGTGGCTTTGTTAATTAATGATGTTATTAACACATTAGAGAGGGATGACCTAAGTCCAGGAAACCAGGATGTAGAAGCGATTTGGCTTGAAATGAAGAATGATGAAGGCAAGAAGTCACTAGTGGGAGTGGTGTACAGGCCCCCTAATTGTAACTATATGGTAGGATAGAGTATAAGAGGTAATGGGAGCTTGTCAGGAAGGTACAGCAATAATCATGGGGGATTTTAATCTGCCTATAGACTGAAAAAATCAGATGGGCAAAGGTAGCGTAGATGAGAAGTTCATAGAATGTTTTCAGGATAGTTTCTTAGAACAACATGTTCTGGAGCCAACCAGAGAGCAGGCGACACTAGACCTGGTATTGAGCAACAAGATAGGATTAATTGATAACCTTCTAGTGAAGGCACCCTTAGGTAGCAGTGATCATAATATGATTGAGTTTTACATTCATTTTGAAGAAGAAACAAGTGCCTCCAAGACTAGTATTTTAAACATAAATAAGGGCAATTATGAGAGCATGAAAGCAGAGCTAGCTAAAGTGAAGTAGCAAATGGGGTTAAGGGATATGTCAACAGTTCAGTGGCAGACATTTAATGGGATATTTCAGAATACACAGAATATATACATTCCAATGAGAAAGAAAAGTTCCAAGGGAACCATCCATGGTTAACTAAAGAAGTTAAAGACAGTATCAAGCTTAAAGAAAAACCATATAGTTATGTAAAGATAAGTGGCAGGTCAGAAGATCGGAAAGAATATAAAAAACAGCAAAGAATGACAAAAAGATTAATAAGAAGGGAAAAATTTGAGTATGGGAGAAAGCTAGCTAGAAATATAAAGGTGGATAGTAAGAGTTTTTATAGATATTTAAGTGGGAAAACAGTTAACAAAGTGAGTGTTGGTCCTATAGAAAGTGTATCTGGAGGATTGATAATGGAAAGTAGGGAGATGGCGGATGAATTAAACTGGTATTTTGCTTCAGTCTTCTCTATAGAGGACACAAGTAACATCCTGGAAATTGCTGTAAATCAGGAAATGGAAGGGAGGGAGGAACTCAGGAAAATTACAATAACCAGGGAAGTGAGCATATTGAAGGGGCTGCAAGCTGACGATCCCCAGGTCTGGATGGACTTCACTCAAAGCTCTTGAAAGAAATGGTTAGTGAGACAGTTGATGCACTGGTTTTAACTTTCCAAAATTGCCTAGATTCCAAGATGTGATGAGTTGTGAGCCTCAGGGATCAGTGCTGGGGCCTCAACTTTTTTCAATTTATACAAATGACTTGGATGAAGAGACCGAAGGAATGGTTGCTAAATTTGCTGACGGCACAAAGATAGGTAGGAAAGAAAATTGTGAGGAGCACATAAGGAGGCTAAAAAGTGACATAGATAGGTTAAGTGAGTGGGTAAAGATCTGGCAAATGGAGTGTAATGTGGGAAAATATGAAATTGTTCATTTTGGCAGGAAGAATAAAAAAGAAACATATTATCTAAATGGCGAGAGATTGCAGAGCTCTGAGATTCAGAGGGATCTGGGTGTCCTAATGCCCGACTCACAAAAGGTTAGTATGCAGGGACAGCAGGTAATTAGGAAAGCTAATAGAATGTTTTCTTTAATGTGAGGGGATTTAAATACAAAAGTAGGGAGCTTATGCTTCAGTTGTATGGGGCACTAGTGAGACCACATCTGGAGTATTGTGCACAGTATTGTCTCCTTATTTAAAGAAAGATGTGAATGCATTAGAAGCAGTTCAGAGAAGGTTTACTAGACTAATACCAAGAATGGGTGGGTTGTCCTATGAGGAAAGGCAGGACATGTTAGGTTTGTATCCACTGGTACTTAGAAGAGTAAGAGGCGGCTTAATTGAAACCTTTAAGATCCTGAGGGGTCTTGACAGGGTGGATGTGGAGGGGATGTTTCATCTTGTGGGAGAATCTAGAACTAGGGGTCACTGTTTTAAGATAGAGATGAAGAGAAATTTTTTTCTCTGAGCGTTGTAAATCTTTGGAGCTCTCTTCCTCAAAAGGTGGTAGAAGCAGAGTCTTTGAATATTTTTAAGGCAGAGCTAGATAGATTCTTGATTAACAAGGGGCTGAAAGGTTATCGGGGGTAGGCAGGAATGTGGGATTGAGACTGCAGTCAGATCAGCCATGATCTTATTGAATGGCGGAGCAGGCTTGAAGGGCCGGGTAGCCTACTCCTGCTCCTAATTTGTTTGTTTGTATGAAGTGGAATAGCCCATTGATGATTACCATTTGGATGTGAGCTCAGGAGAAATTGTCACTTTGCTTGAAGGTTAGTTGACACTAGTGGTATTATGTGTCACTTTGAGTCATCCAGCAAGAGAGAAGAGGGGAAACACTTTGGGATGGGGAGCTTCATGTCTTGTTGGATTTTATTGTAAATATTTTTGGTATGGTGATTAATAAATACTTTACAGACTGGACTTGCTATTCAGTTCTTTCTTGCTTGTAGGGTGTGTCACCTTTTTCTTATCCCTCTAACTGACTGACTGGTAGCATAGTGCTTATGTAACTAGACGAGTAATCCAGAGAAAAACAGAATTACCTGGAAAAACTCAGCAGGTCTGGCAGCATCGGCGGAGAAGAAAAGAGTTGACGTTTCGAGTCCTCATGACCCTTCGACAGAACTGTCGAAGGGTCATGAGGACTCGAAACGTCAACTCTTTTCTTCTCCGCCGATGCTGCCAGACCTGCTGAGTTTTTCCAGGTAATTCTGTTTTTGTTTTGGATTTCCAGCATCCGCAGTTTTTTTGTTTTTATCTCTGTGAGTATTCCAGAGATCTGGACAAATGATCTGAAACCATGAGTTCAGATCTTCCAGTGGCAGCTGAGGAATTTAAATTTGGTTAATTAAATCTGGAAGAAAAAGCTAATATTAGTAATGGTGACCATGAAACTACCACTTTGTTGTAAAAAAAAACACATCTGGTTCACTAATGTACATTTAGGGAAGAAATCTACCCCTCCTTAGCCAGTCTGTGTGTGTAGACCCATGACAAAGTGATTGAATCTTAACTACCCTGTGAACTGGCTGAGAAAGCTACTCAGTTGTCAAGAAGCTAGCTCACCACCACCTTCTGGAGGACTGTTAAAGATGGACAATAAGTGCTGGCCTTGCTAGCAACATCCAAATCCCCGTGACTGAATCAATATAAAAACCCTCATCCATCAGAATATACTTTTAATTGCCAAATTAATTATTGTATGCAATTGACATGACTGAAATCATGATCTCCCACCAGAGGTCAGTAGCTAATATGTTAAATGAAACTTTGTTACTTTACCAGTTTAAGTTTAAAAATTGCAGTCAGGAAAGAAACTGATGTTGTCACTATTTTGTTCCTCTCCTTAGTTACAATGAATTTGGAGACATTCACGGGTCATCAGAGAGGGTGTTTAATGAGACTGTTCTGCCCGTTTTTTGGAGAGTAAAGATGAGAGAAGTCAATTCAACAGTTCAAGTGAATCTGCTTTAAAAAAGTTAAGCATCTTCATTTCTGTGTGAGTTTGAACCAGCACCCCTGAAAGCCGATACCACATAACTCTGATTTGAAAATGAATGTTTTGGTGACTAAATTCCTCTGCATGGTCGGGGTTTTCATCCTGATGATGTTGGGCTCGCTGCTGCCTGTTCGAATGATCCAAATCGACCATGAGAAAGCGTACAGGTCCAAGAAGGTGCTCTCACTTGGCAGTTCGTTTGGTGGTGGAGTATTTCTGGCCACCTGCTTCAATGCTTTGTTGCCAGTTGTAAGGGAAAAGGTGAGGACTCTGTCTGTCTGTTAATTGTCTTTGATGAGCAATCCCTTGGGGCAGGAGCAAAATGTGTTAAGTGTTGGTCAGGGTCTTTTGCAGGTCAAAATTCATTGAGTTAAACTTTGAGGAATCCTGCAAGTAGCTTGAACTATCAGAAAGCCTGCTGTAATATTATGGTTCACCTGTAAAATTGGAAGATTGGACTGGTGCTTGTTTACATCTTGGACACAATATCAGTGAAGCAAAACTGTTTTCTTTACACATGTTTGGTGTTCTCCTTTGTGTGAGTTTGGTGATGTGAAATTCCAAATGAGCCTAAACACATGAGTAATAAATGGATTGCTTTGTTTAGAATCATAAAATGGTTACAACACAGAAGCAGGCCATTTGATCCTTCTTGCTTGTGCTCACTCTCTGAAAGAGCAGCCATTCACATTATATTAGTATCCTCTGGTTCTCGATCTTTCTGCCAAAGGGAACAGTTTCTCTCTGTCCAGACCCCTCATAATTTTAAATATCTTTTTAAAATCTTAACCTTCTTGTCCCTAAGGAGAACAGCCCTAGCTTCTCCAATCTGTCCACATAACTGAAGTCCCTCATTCCTGGAACTATTTTTGTAATTTTTTTTCTGCACTTCTTCTAAAGCCTTCATGCTCTTCCTAAAGCGTGATTTCCAGAATTGGCACAGTGCTCCAGTTGAGGCCGAACTAGCATTTTATAAAGGTTCATCATAACTTCATTGCTTTTGTACTCTATGGTTCTACTTACAAAGTTCAGGATCCCATATGATTTATGAACCACTTTCTCATTCTGCCTTGTCACCTTCAATAATTTGTGCACATATATCCTCAGGTCTCTCTGTTCCTGCGCACCTATCTCTCTTATTTTATATTGCCTTCTTCATAACCAAGTGTATCACTTCACACTTCTCTGCATTAAATTTCATCTGCCACATGTCTGGGTCATTAATATATATCGAGAAAAGCAGCGGTCCTAGTACTAACCTCTGGGGAACCCCGTAGTATATCTTTCTCCAGCTTGAAAAGCAACTATTCACTATTGCTCTGTCACTCAGCCAACTTTGTATCTATACTGCCACCAACCTTTTTACTCCATTATTCAACTTTGCTGGCAAGCCTATTATGTGACTCTTGATCAAATGCCTTTGGAAGTCCATGTACATCACCTCAACCGCATTATCCTCATCAATCTTCCCTGTTACTTCATTTATAAAACTCAATCAAGTCAGTTGAACATGATTTGCCTTCAATGAATCAGTGCTGATTTTCCTTAATTAATCTACACTTATCCAAGTGATAGTTAATTTTGTCCCAGATTATCATTTCTAAAAGTTTTCTTACTACCAAGGTTAAACTAACTAGCCTACAGTTGCTGTGTTTGTCCTTACGTCATTTTTTGAACTAAGTTGTAACATTTGCAATTCTCTGGTCCTCTGGCACCAAATCCCACATTTAAGGAAGTTGGGAAGATTATGGTCAGTACCTCCAGAATTTCCTCCCAAATCTCCCTCAGTATCTTTGGATGTGTGGCATCCGGTCCTGGTAACTTATCAAGTCTAAAAGAGGCAGCCTTTCTATAATCTCCTCCTCATCAATTTTTAGCCTATCCTGTGTCTCAACTATCTTCTCTTTTACTATAACTTAGGCAGCATCTTCTCCTTTGGTAAAGACTGATGCAAAGTACTCATTTAGTACCTCAGTCATGCGCTCTGCTTCCTGGCGTAAACCCCTTTGTTTGTTTCTAACGGGTGCCATCCCTCCACTTAGCACCCTTTTACTATCTATATGCCAATAGAAAACTTTTGAATCACTTTTATGTTAGCTGCCAGTCTTTTTACATACTTTCTCTTAGCCTTTCATTTAATTTTTCACTTCCCCTCTGAACTTTCTATATTCAGCCTAGTTCTCACTTCTATTATCATCCTGGCATCTGTCAAAAGTACCCTTTTTCTGCTTCATTTTACTCTCTTTCTCTTCGTCATCTAGGGAGCTCTGGTTTTGTTTTACCCAGCTTTTCGCCTAGGGAATGTACCCTGATTGTACCCAAACCACCTTGCCTTTAAAGCAATCCATTGTTCTGTTGCAGTTTTGCCTGCCAACATTTGATTCCAGTTTAGCTAGGTCAGATGTGTTCTCATCCTACTGAAAATTCCCCTTTTCTAATTAAGTGTTTTTACTCTACATTGCTCCCTGTTTGGAAGCTACATGGGCTTTCATTTACACATTTTACATCCTGCACTCCATTCTTTCTTGCTGATGTACAGTAATCTTAAAATATTATTCACCATTTACTTATCACTGTACACGCTGACTTACATTTGCCCACCTGATAGCATCCTGTATTTTAAAATTCTCATCCCTATTTTCAAACCCCTCCATGGACTCCACCAACAACCCCCCCCCCCCCCCCCCCAACCCCGACCATTCCCTACCTCTGTAATCTCCTCTGGCCCTACAATCCATGTTACCTCTGCGCTCCTCCAATTCTGGCCTCATGCATCCCTGATTTTCATTGCTGCACCATTGGCGGCTGTTCCTTCAGCTGCCTGGGTCCTAAGATCTGGAATTCCCCCTATGCCTTCCTATCTCTCTCCCTTCCTTTAAGATACCCCTTAAAATCAACCCCTTTGACCAGTTTAGGCCATCTGCTCTAATATCTCCTTATGTGGCACAAATTTTGTTTGATATGAAGTACCTTGGATTGTTTTACCATGTTAAAGGCACTATGTAAATGCACGTTGATATTGTACTATGTTTCAGCTCAACTTTTCCAAAAATGTACAGGTTCCACAATGGCTACTACATTGATCAATCCATTAAACAAAACTGCATTAAACAAACTCTAAGTAAACTCACAGAGAAATTGCACCTAGCCTTAAAGGAACGCACACCTACATTCAGTTTTATGTGGCTTAATTTTTTTTCTGCCATTGTTCCCTGCTGATCTCAAAGTTTGCCTGGTAGCGCTCTTGTGAAGCTGCTCATTAAGTTAACAGTGCTGTAAAATCATAAGTTGTTGTTGTAAAACAGCACATCCTTTGCCCATGTGTGGTATTATTTGCTAGCTACTGGTGAATTTCAGTTGCTTTGTAAACAGGGATTGTATTTGTTAAAGAGAGAATGTTGATCAGGCATTTAGCAGGAAAATTAATTGAGGAATGTTAATAGTGACCTGTGTATTCTGTCTGTGAACTCTGAAGATGACCAGATGGATTGAAATGCATCTTTTCTATTCCCGGATATTGATATATTTCCTGTGCTATGAAGGGTGTCTTCTGTTATGATGGTTCTAAATGAGATGAGATAATAATGCCCATCAGGGGTTGTAAGTGCTTGGAATAGAGGATATCTAGTACATTTTTGGTGCACATTTGAGTGCTCCTGAGTCATAACCTCTCAAACTTGCAACCTGTACCACCTAGAAGGACAAGGAGAGGCATATGGAGCACCACCTGCAAGTTCCCCTCCAGGTCTTGCACCATCCTAACTTGGAACAATAACACCATTTCTTCATCATCACTGGATCAAAACCCTGGAAATCGCTACCTAATGGCACTGTAGCAGCATACTTCTTGAGCTGCTGAAGTCAGCGCATTAAGGCAGCTCACCATCACCTTCTCAAGGGCAGTCAGGGATGGGCAATAAATGCTTGCCTTACCAGCAATGTCCACATCCCATGAATGAATAAAAGAAAACATACTTTAATATCCACACATTTGCTTTTATCACTTCCATCGTCAGTCGTCCATTTGGTTTCTCTGAGTGAGGCTGACATTGTGGTAACAGTCTAAAATACACATGCAGTCTAGAGAGTGGTTAGAATGTGGAACTTGCTACCACAAGGAGCAGTTGAGGTAAATACAATAGAATCTAAACAAACAAATGAAGGGGAAAGGAATGGAAGGATATGCTGATAGTGTTAGGTGAAGGAGGGTGGAAGAAGGTTCACATGCAACATAGAGCTGTCAGGCCAAATGGCCTGTTTAAGTGCTGTAAATTTTATGGAAGATCAGTTGCACTCTGTGAATTTGCAGCAAGTTAGAACTGATTTGAGAATATGTAACTCATTCACTTACTCCTCCCATTCACTCAGGGAGAGTAAAAATTGCATCCCATTAATTGGGGCTGGATTGGAAGCTAGGCTGCGAAAGTGCAGGAGCAGTGTGCCAAGGCACAGCACCAACCAGTCTCCCAGTACCTATGGTCAGCTAAGGTTCAGTTGGTGACAGTCGTACCTCAGGGTCAGAAAGCTGTGGGTTCAGGTTCCACTCTGGCTTGTGTGTAAGAAATCTATGCTGATACTACAGTGCAGTGTTGAGGGGATGCTGCTCTGTCGGAGGTGCTACCTTTCTCACGTGACATTAAACCGAGACCCCGTCTGCCCTTAGGTGGATGTAAAAGATCCTGTGGCACAGTTTCACAGAAGAGCCGGGGAGTTAAACTTGGTGTCTTGGCCAATATTTATCCCTCAATCAACATCACAAAATCAGACCATCTGACCCTACTTTACAGTAGTGACTGCACTTCAAAAAGGTATTTCATTGGCTGTAAAGGTGCTGAATAGATGCAACTTTTCTTCTATTTCATTACCACATTGCTGTTTGTGGGAGCTTGTTGTGCACAAATTGGCTACTCCCTATCTTAAATTATAACAAAGGTTGCACGATGTTCCCTCTAATTTTTTTTCCTGGTGCACCGGCTATTTATAAGTGCATTACCCCTTTAAATATTTTTTGTACATCCATACATGTGGCAATTTAAAGATGCCAAATTGTGCATGGGGCCTTTTAGGTTGCTGTGCGACATTGCAGCTAAGAGGGAACATTGTTACATTTCAAAAAGTACTTCATTGGTTGTGAAATGTTTTGGCACATTCTGTGAAAGGTGCTGTCTAAGCAAGACTTTTTAAAATTTCTTTTGAAATAAAGTAGATAGAATGCAGCTCGGAAGGAGTGCAGATTTTATATTGATTTCATCTTCTAGAAATGTACATCGTATCACTTTAGGCTATTATTTTCGGAAGGAAACACCAGTATCATTTATGTCACATTGTTATTCACAAGGGGCATGATGTAACTTGCCTTGAAAAACTAACAGATCCTTTGGGATCTCTTGCTGAATGCCCTCACTTAGTGTCCTGAGGAAAACAAGATGACTAAAAGAATTGACACTGAGCACAGAAACCAAAACAGTTCAAAATGCTCAGTATCCACTATACATGGGCTGAAAAACTGGCTAACAGGATTCCTCAACCTCGACTGCTCCAGTCCTGAATGTGCAACTCTTGCTGGGGTACAGTTAACTTGTCCTAACAGCCCTCCAGTGGTGGCTGTTATTGATGCGTATGCCCAGAGAGTGCCTGCTCTTGCCAGATACCCCAAGAGTATTCCCCTCCCCCTGCACCCCACCCCACAATCCCTTTCCCAAGTACAATGTCAATTTCAACTGGGGATCGCTAATTAGAAAATTAGAAATCAGAAGTGTGAAAACTGGATGACTTTTAATTTCCTTTTTCCTCATCTAGTTGCATGAAAACAAACTATATCATCTTTACTGTTACTTGCTCAGATCAGCAAAGGCATGGCATCAAATCTGAAATTCTGTTTGAATTATACTCTGACTTCAAGGAAATCACCAAGAGAGCCTTGGTTCCCTTTATTAAAACATAGAAGTGGAGTTTCCAACTAGATTTTTTTCTAAAAAAAAGTCACCGTAAATATTAGTTGCAAGGTGTGAAATGAGCCACAAACATTTCAGGGTTTCTTGTGGAGAAAGGTTCACTAGTCTTGTTCATCACTCTGTTCACTGCTTAATTCAAAACTTTGTCCTACAGATTGTTAACTTCCTGTTGCAGGTTCAAGAGGTTCTTAAAAGTGGAAACATATCGACTGACTATCCGCTGGGTGAGACAATGATGATGGTAGGATTTTTTCTGACGATCTTTGTCGAGCAATTGATTCTGACATTTCGAAAGGAGAAGCCATCTTTCATTGACCTGGAGACATTCAACGCGGGGTCAGAGGGTGGCAGTGATTCCGAGTACGAGAGCCCCTTCATTTCACCAGGGAGAGGTCAAAGCAATCTGTACAGCTGCAGCTCCCATTCACACAGCCATTCCTTGAACATGTCCGATCTGCCCCGCTCCAGCCCTTTGCGCTTGCTCAATCTGGTGTTTGCATTGTCCGCCCACTCCGTTTTCGAGGGCTTGGCTCTAGGCTTGCAGGAGAAAGGAGCAAAGGTCATCAACCTGTTCATTGGAGTGGCGGTTCACGAAACACTGGCTGCCGTGGCGCTGGGAGTAAGCATGGCAAAAGGTGGCCTACCAATGAAAGACGCACTAAAGTTGGCCCTGATGGTCAGCGCAATGATACCAGTTGGGATAGGCATCGGGATGGGCATCCAGAGTGCTGACAGCTTTGGCAGTCACATCGCATCTGCCCTGCTGCAGGGTTTTGCGGCTGGAACCTTTCTATTTGTCACTTTCTTTGAAATTCTGGTGAAGGAGTTTGAAGACAAGCACGACCGCCTTCTGAAAGTACTTTCTCTGATCCTGGGCTATGCACTGCTGGCTGGGTTTGTCTTTCTAAAATGGTAACATTGTGCCTTGGTTCAGCTTTAACTACAACTAAGGCACATGACCAGGTTAGACAGGGTGTTTGATTATTACTCAGATTAGAAAATATTAAAACTGTGATCTATCATTATGCCTGTGGGTAGTAGTACAATAGCCAGTGTTACTGTAAATATCTAACTGGATTTATGTTTGCTCCAAGTATGCTGTACTGGTTTGGCACTGGGTTTATTGAGCATCAGTAAGCAATAGGAATTTTTTTTAAAAGACAATCTTAAACCATTGCACTATAATAATGTGCTAGTATATCTCGTGTTATTCTTAATTCAACTGAAATTGCTTCCATCATTATGTCAACCTAATATTATGCATCTCTGGTTTCTCTTGAGATGGGCTATCACTGCTGACTTACAACTGTTCAGTTCAGACACCTATCATACTTTTCTGAGACTCAATTGACAACACCACTGAATATGTCTATGTACGTGTCTACTGTATAAGGTCTAAGTTATTGCCTAGGCTTTTAAAGCTTACGCATTGAATTCCTTCTGGACAGCAGCGGCATTTCTGTAGGAAATTTATTTATAAGCATTAATCAAATTTCTTCAGGGTTGTGTTTTTGATAGAATAGGATCTTGTGATGCAATATATTTCTCTACTGTTCCTTCATACTAAAGGGGAGTGCCAGTGTCAAAATTAAGAAAATTGACAGGAATTATTTATTTTTCCCACTGTGCCACTAGCAGGAGGGTCCCATATTCTTGTGTTGAGTTCACAAATGTCAGTCAGGCTGGTGGTAAAGTTGTGACCCATGGCCAGCACTAAGGAGGGGAAAATTCACCATGTTTCCAACTACTGTTGCTGGTCGCCTATTAGAAAACACTTCCTTTGTGGAAGCCATGCGAGGGCAGGATTGGGTCAGACTATGATTTTCCTTCTCTCCTATGGTTTGTAGCCTGCTGACACTCACTCAATAAGCCTCAAGCTTGAAGAAGATAAGGTACTGTTTTGCTGGTGACTGCAAAATTGTGTCATGGCATTTAGATGGAGAAAAGTTAGCAGGTTGGGCTGGATAAAAGCAAAGAACATAATTTCCTACTTTTAACCTGGCTGTGTTTGAACACTATCTCTCATTTAAACAGCCAGTGTCAGTGCTGTCACTGAGGAAAGCTTGAATGGAAGAAGACACCGAATACAGCAGTGCGAAAGAATTAACTTTCAGCCCTTGATTAAAATACTTTTGTTAAATCAGCTCCCCTTATGTGATGTAGTGACTAACCTTGCTGAGCATCAGAAACAGTTCTGCTTGTTAATGCAGCTTGATGGTATTTTATTATGCTGTGTTAACTATTCTCCCCTAGCCTGAGGCCTATAATCAATTTCAGTGCCACAGGACTGATGAGGAAAAATCAGCACAAAGCTGATCATCAAATTTTGCCCTTGATGGCATTCTAGTGTCTCCGTACTGAAAATTTGCACATCAGATAAGGACAGAATCGAATTCTGCTGTACTGCGATGCCACCAACACTACCACCAAGGGATAGTATAGCACACCGTGGAAGCACTTAAACAAAGGACAACCTTTTCAGGATAAGGTACTGGAATGTATCCAGTGCCTATGAAAACATGCACTAGCAGTCTTACAAGATAACTACTGATGATTTTTCCTTTTCTAAGCAGTGGGAGCTGTATAGGAAATAGTCCTGTCAGACATGCCAGGAATTCCGTGTGTGTGCTTTGAAAAGCTCAGGAAGGACACTGTTTCCTGTGGATGGGATTGGCAGAAGATTTGTGGAGTGTGATTGCCCTCTTGGGCTAAGAGCTGTTGCCTGAATAACACTTCATCATGGTGAATAGGAGCAGTTTGTTGTTGTTTATGAGTTCCTGAGACAGCTCTGTAAGGGATCTATAGATGTCTCCATTTCCTCCATCATCTTGAGCCTGAGAAACTTTCATCCTGATGTATTCTATTTCCTCCTTTTTCTCTCCTGAAGGCACCAACTCTTGCAAGGATCCCACAGGCTGTCCCAATTTATACCTCACTGAAGTGAATTGCCTTCCTTTGTGAGTCTAGATAGTATGTGTCAGTAGACTATTATTCCATGGGGACTGGAAGGAAGAGAAACCAAAATTATATGCAGCTTGCAATCACCCGAGTCTCACCTAAGTAAATATGAAACTCTTTGACATAGATGGCTGAGACTAAATTACTGTAAACATATAATGTAGTTTGCTCACTAGCTTCTTTTGTAGAACATGTTTTACGATTATGGAAACCTAGTCGAATTTTAAGTGGAATGCGCTAACAAGTATGAGGTGGAAGTGGGGAGCAATGAGTCGTTTCATTAGTAATGCTTGCTAAATCAATTCAATTAGAGAAGCTATTTTTCTTAAGTTGCTGCAGAAATGTTAACCTACCCTTCAAACAATATTAAAATATATTTACAAAACAATCTTGCAGTTTAAAATAAATCATTCATGAAGCACTTCAAGGCATTTGAGACGTAATAAAGCGTTTGTCAACGCAAGATTTTTTTTCTGCAATACCATCAGGGAACACTTATTGTAAACTGTTTGTTTTTCACATATTTGCAGTGTGCATTTTTTCTTTTAATAGAGGCTTGGCAGCATCTTCATGCCTAAAGAAGAACTATGATATTGGGTTATTTATTTGGTTAAGTTCAGTACTCTAACGGAATTGTATGAAAGCTGGTATTTATTTAGTATGACATAATGCTGTTTTTTGGGCTTGTGCTGTTGTAGATTGTATTTGAGTTGAGGTGCACCTTCTTGGCTGCATGTTGACACCCATTCTGCTGGTCTGTGTAAAACCATCAGTCTGCTTTTCTTAGAGGTTTGGGTCCTAATTTAGCTTGGCAGGGTGTTTAAATGCAACATTCGTGCCACACAAGTGTCAGGCAATGACCATCTCCAAACAAGAGAGAATCCAACCATTGCTCCTTGATGTTCAATGGCATCACCATCACTGAATCCCCCACTATCAACATCCTGGGGGTTACCATTGACCAAAAACTGAACTACAAGAGCAGGTCAGAGGCTAGGAATCGTGCGACAAGTAACTCACTTCCTGATTCCCTAAAGCCTGTCCACCATCTACAAGGCACCAGTCAGGAGTGTGATGGTATAATCTCCACTTGCCTGGGTGAGTGCAGCTCCCACAACAGTCAAGAAGCTTGACACCATTCAGGACAAAGTGGCCCGCTTGATTGGCACCACATACATAAACATTCACTCCCTACATCACGGACATACAGTGGCAGCAGTTGTACCATCTACAAGATGCACTGCAGGAATTTACCAAGGCTCCTTCGACAGCACCTTCCAGATCCACGACCATTACCATCTAGAAGGACAAGGGCAGCAGATCGATGGGAACACCACAACCTGGAAGTTCCCCTCCAAGTCACTCACCATCCTGACTTGGAAATGTATCGCTGTTCCTGCACTGTTGCTGGGTTAAAATCCTGGAATTCCCTTCCCAACAGTACTGTGGGTGTACCGACACGAGCTGCAGCTGTTCAAGAAGGCAGCTCACCACCATCTTCTCAAGAGCAACTGGGGATGGGTAATAAATGCTGGCCCAGCCAGTGAAACCCACATCCTGTGAATGAATAATAAAAAAACTTTGTAACAATGCGAGATGAACTGAGTATGCCACCATGCAGAGGGTGTAGAATAATTCCATCTGCTTTCCTAATCATCTAATGGGTAAATGAAAGACCCTGATCATCATAGATAAGTCTGGTCCTGGGTTCAATCCCCATCTCTGCTGATTTGGATCACTAATGGAGCCACAAAACCCCCAAAAACTGGTGGGCTTGGGTCAGCTGGGATGCCAAAATGTAAAATATCTGAAACCCAAGGTTAATCTGCCAGCTTCCTGCTTATAATGGAGTGGGAGGGTGGTAAATTATGCAGAGGGAGGGGGAGGGGGGGGTGTGGTAGGTAACCAATCACTTCCAGGTAGCAGGTTAACAATTTAAATATTATAATGAGACTGCATGCCTCATGCTTAACCACCATCTTAAATTTAACCATGGCCAAGTCTCAGGAAAACCAGCAGCTCTCTCCAGAACCCTCTGACCCTACTGATTTCCAGCTCTCTGCAGCCTCTGATCTCACACCTCCACTCTTTGTTGCAAATGGGAAATAGAGACAAAAAGTGCTAATTGGCTCCTGCCATTAAATTTGGCAGACCTGATGGAAACATGTTTTTCCACGTCTCCTGACCTAAAAGCAGCAGCAGCACCACCTCCACCCCTGCTTACAATGGTTAAGAAATTCGTACCTGTGGCTACTGTTTTAACAAACAGGTTAATGGTTGCACTAAAATGAATATACAGAAAAAAATCAAACCCCTGGTCTCTTTAAACTGAGCTTGTGGTTTTCAAAAGTGTTTATTTTGTTCTTCCCCCTCCACTTTTTTTTTGCCTTTCGTGCTGCTCTCAGTTGAGAGTGCTCCCAATATCATGCACTAGCCCAGCATCCAATTATCCTCTAATGGGAGTTGTACACCAAGCCTGCCTGTTATTCATACTGACCTGTTCTCAGTTTCATCAGGTCACAACCAGGCTTCCGGATGACCGTAACATAAGAAGAGTAAATGCTGGAAATACCCAGTGGGCTTGGCACCATCTGTTGAGAGAGAAACATAGGTTATGGAACTAAAAGTTAACTTTCGTTTGAACTGAGCCCAGATCTGATGACAAGTCACAGATCTGAAATGTTAACTGTTTTTCTCTCCACAGATTCTGCTGAATATTTCCAGTATTTTCTGTTTTAATTCAGGTTTCCAACGCCCACAGTATTTTGCTTTTGTTCCAGATGGTCGTGCCACATTCCTTCCCAGGTGGTGTTGTCACTGGGTTTACTTTGATGCCAAAAATCTGCAGGAAAAATCGCATATTATGTTTTAACAGTGTGCCAATAGATTTCTCATGGGATATTCTTAATCAATCTCCTTACTTTGCTCTACCTTCATCAGCAACTGACCTGCAACCACCAGCCCTGCTGCCTGTTCAGTGAAATGTATCGTTGAAAATTCTCTAGCCATTGCCCAGTTTGGAAGGACAAAATCTATAATTTCACAGTTTATGAAAATTTTATGCATCTGTTATTACATTTTACTGAACTTCTAGTGACTAAGAGGCCTGTTACTTTTCCACTTGATCCAGCCTGAATTGTCTCTTTATAGCTGACAAAATACAACATCAAACTAATGTCCACAGCTCCACTTGTTGGATGTAGGGAGCAGGTATTTTGAGTGAAACCAAATTAAGAGAACGAGGTTATAAGTTGAAGATGACGCAGGCTAAACACTAACTTAAACAGAAGCAGCTTCACCTTTTGATAGAATAAAACTACTGGCTAGTGAAACAATATGGGTCTGAGGTAGGAATAAGATGGGCAAAATGGCCAGTCCAAGTCCCTAAAGTAGATCTAAGATTGGTTGTCATAATACAACTTGAGAGTTACAGGTAACCATTCATGGATGTCCTTCTCTGCGGCCCTGGGATTTAGCGTAGCAGAGAAAAAAGTGCAGGCAGAGAAAGAGGGAAAGGGAAAATTATAGTTTCACAAATCATCGCGAGGTTTTTGTGCAAATTATGTGACTCTCAACAAACTGGAGTACACCTGATCTAAGGGATGGGGAAAACTTCAAATGATTGTAAGGTTTTTTTTATTTTCTGGCAAATGATGTTAGTTTTTTTTAAATAAGTGTTTGGGGAGCTGGGCTAGGGAGGCATGGAAATTGGTGAGAGATCTGCTGCCTTGGGATAAAGCTACCATTATGCAGCTCCTGATTGTCAGACTAAGAATTTTTCCAAAAACAGGCGCTCAGCAGCACTTGAAAATGGAATGAAAGAGACCCGTCATTGCAGCAGACTTTGTGTGAGAAAGCATCACCTCTTTGTGTATTGTACTCTGAATGTATTATGTAACATAACATATTGTTTTGTAGAAAAACTAACTTTAAATTGAGAACTGTGAAGTATATTGCAAATAATTTTTAAAAATTCCAGATATCATTAAGTTCATGTTTTCAAATTTGGTTTAATTCGTTTATTTGTTTGGGTGAGCTTCCACCATGGGCTCAGACATATTTAATATTCAGATCTTCTCTATGGTATAAAATGGATGCATCAGTGAGGAGTGCCTTTTTCCTTGCAGTTTTTTTTTTGTCCTTTTTTTTTTATTCATTCATGGGATATGGCTAGGCCATCCGTTGTTGCCCATCTCTAATTGCCCTTGAGAAGGTGGTGGTGAGCTGCTGCGTTGAACTGCTGCCATCCATCTCACGTAGGGACACCCACAGTGCTGTCAGGAAGGGATTCCAGGATTTTGATCCAGCAACAATGTAGGCGATATAGTTCCAAGTCAGGGTGTTGTGTGATTTGGAGGGGAACTAGCAGGTGGTGGTGTTCCCATGCATCTGTTGCCCTTGTCCTTCATGGTGGTAGAGGTCACAGGTTTGGAAGGTACTGTCGAATGAGCTTTGGGGAGTTGCTGTAGTGCATCTTGTAGGTGGAGACACTACTGCCATTGTGCATTGGTGGTGGAGGAAGTGAATGTTTAAATTGTTGGATGGGATAGCAATCAAGTGGACTACTTTGTCCCGGAAGGTGTTGAGCTTCTTGAGTGTTGTTGGAGCCTCACTCATCCAGGCAAATGGAGGTATTCCATCAATCTCCTGACGTGTTCCTTGTAAATGGTGGACAGGCTTTGGGGAGTCAGCCTCTAACCCGATCCTCATTTCCTTCATTAATTGACTCATGGCAGGCTCCTGTTCCACAGCTGCTGGCCTCTCTCCTCTGAATCCTGGTTGAATCTCTTGTGCAAGCTTAGGTAGTGTTGACAAACTGTTCAATCATGCCATCCATCATAGCCGAGTCTGTTGCTGCCCTCAGCTGATTACAGGACAGTTACAGATGAAGAAGACTATTAGACTCTTTTGCCTTCTGTTAGCTTATCCATCCGTAAAAGAGTCTGCATTTTCCAAAAGAAATCACTGGATGGTGATCTGAAATGGGGATTCTGCCTCACTCTTTTGTAGCCCCTTTGCTAGGCAGTGGAGATGAGGCCAACAGTGATCCTCTTCCTGCTGAGTTCGGCTAACTGGACCAGTGGATCAAACCCTTGGCCTATCTGGACTAAAGGACTAAGTTCCGCTCTGGGCATCCCATCCAATCCATCACACCAACTATATTTATATTATCTACAAAGAGCTGCAGGATACAACACAATGTCTGGAGGGAAAAGCTGTTTCCTAGATTATGTATTTTTGAAGGGAGCTTATTCCAATTGATGTTTCTAAACTGATGGTCAAAGCCCAAAAGATGCAATATCTTCTTCAACATCTTCAATGAAGCAATAGTATTTCATTTTTCTTGAGTTGTTGAATGCTATACAATAGTCCAAGAGGAAAGGTAGGGATAGTTGTTTCTCAAACCTTTGCTAGTGACATTGTCTGGAAGATGCTGCACAGTGAGTACCCCAGGGTGTCTCCCATTGATTTTTTTTTTAAACCTATCTCTTGCTTTGAACCCCCAAATTGAAATATATTAAATACAGAACGTGGAAGGAATGCACTGCAAGTTTGTCTGTATCTGTAGGAAGAAATTAGACTGGTTATCATTTCTGGATGCAAAACACTTATTGGAACTGAATAGTAGGTTGCTTGCCAACATCCCATCCTGCATGAATCGAAATTTCCTCCAATTAAATTTTGGGAAGACCAAAGCCATTGTTATTGAACCCCGTTACAAACTCCCTTCTCTCACTACCAATTCCATCCTCTCCCCCGGCTACTGCCTCATGCTGCACCTGACTTTTCTCAAGATATTTGATTCTAAATTGAGCTTCTCTCACTTTTATATGAGACTGTAAACTGAGGTCCTGTTTGCCCTCTAAGGTGAACACAAAAGATCCTATTTGAGGAAGAGCATTACTAAAACAGATTCAAAAGGAAGTTATCTTGGATGCTGGAAATCTGAAATAAAAATAGAAAGTGCTGGAAATACTCAGCAGATCAGAAAGCATTTGTACTGACGGAAACAGTTAACATTTCAAATTAGTGACCTTTTGTCTTTTATGTTCACCTGGGAGTGGCAGGTGGGGCTTTAGTTTAACGTTTCATCCAAAACACCTCCAATGCTGCAGCAGTCCCTTATGACTGCATTTTCAACATAGATTTTATACTCTAGTTTCTGGAGTGGGACTTGAACCCACAGCCTATTAACTTAGAGATAAGGGAGCTATCCACTGAACCATGGCCATACAGTTAAACATTCAGTTTCTTAAAACTTTTCCCTAATGGCTGGTAGCAATGCTCATTGATAATTATGAGAATGAAGGCGGTGAACTAAAGAATTTACAGCCACCAGGTTGCCAATGACGTCATTATCAAAGCTATGAATCAAAATATGATGTACTGGCCATTTTAACGTAATCCTTCAGAACTAAAAATGAATAATTACAGTTCATTTTTATTACATATTAACTACTGAGCTCCTCCTCCCAATTGAATTGTTTTGAAGTGATGAGCAGCCTCTGATTAAATCATAGGGATGCATTTGTTTCTAGCTGTAATGAGCTATTGCAGATGTTAATTGCTGGGTTGAACTAAGAATGAGTCAGTGGTTCTGCTCCTGGTGACCTGCAGGAATCTCCAGGGAAGCTATTCTCTTCTTTCCCCACTGTGTCGTAGTATTTGGTGATGCTGTTCATAATCGCAGATTGTTTATAATCGTTTACAAGTAGATACCATGGGAATTGTAGGGGGTGAGCTTGCACCATCCTTATCATGTTAAGTTCCCTGATTCCTTTTTGTCATAGTGAGCAAATGTTAAGCAGTCACCTGGCACCTTGATCATAGCAAGGGTGGTAAAAATCAGATGTGGTAATCACCCTGCTACTAAAGCCACCTGATGCAGTGAAATGATAGAATATTCTGAGCAATCGACTGCACTAAAAAATAATGTCCTGTCTGGAACTGTGCTGTGGGATCCTAGTGAACAAGGGCCAAATACTGTCCAAAATTACTCCATTCGCTATTTCAGCAGAACTGCCAGGTAGAGTGGCCAGCCCTGCAAGATTAATCTGGAGTCTTCAAGAATTAAGTATTAATTTGGACACTGCTGCAGGCAATTCAGCAGAAAAATAATCATAGCAGCAGTAAGGAAACTACACGTTTGTTTCCTTTTCAAAAAGGTGTTCATGCTTTCTCCAAAAATATTGGAGATGGGGGATAAGTGGCTGTGTGACTGTTGATCAAGAATTGGGCACAGCAGAATCTGTTCGCTTACCAAATGGTGTGGGAAGGCAGGGCCATGTGAGGATGGAAGTGTCTGGTGACCAGTGGAAGGAGTTGGAGGCAGGACAGCTGGAGGCAGTAGAT
This sequence comes from Carcharodon carcharias, assembly GCF_017639515.1. Lineage (NCBI taxonomy): Eukaryota > Metazoa > Chordata > Chondrichthyes > Lamniformes > Lamnidae > Carcharodon > Carcharodon carcharias. The sequence goes on along the minus strand of NC_054480.1, from coordinate 131,208,874 downwards.
CAGGGCTTCCCAAACTTGTTGGGAGTTGAGATTTTGGGACCAAGAGCCCTGAGACACCAATGGCGCTTGTGGAGCTCAGATTGAGCTCTAACCACTGCAAATCCTTGCATTTTTTTTCTATTGGTAAGTGTAGCCTAACAAACAGATCTTTGAGGCCTGACTGCTGCTGCAAAAAAGCCTGTGGAAAGGTAGACTGCAATTTAAACACCTCCCACCACACTCACTTCACCCTACTCCCTCCTCAGGAGGTGAAGCCCATCCCCCAACCCCCTGCTCAGCAAATGAAAACCTCCCCAAACCCCTACTCAGCAGCTGAAAACTCCACCTGCCCCTGCGCAACAGCTGAAGACTATTCCCTACCCCACCCCTTCCACTCAACAACTCTAGTACACCAAATCGTCACTCTGGGGTCACGTGAAGTCTGGGGCATTAAATTGGGGTCATATAGGGGAAAAGTTTGGGAGCACTGCATTAAATTATGTTATGAAACCAACTGAAGTTGGCAACCCAAGTGGTAAGCGGGTTAACCCTTCACTAAAATAGTGTTGAGTATAATTTCCAATTAAAATGTGAAACAGTTGAAAAATTATTGTCCTGTCGTAATTTCAATATTTGAATATTTTTTGGTTTATCGTTCAATATAAAGATTGACTGTCACTCATCTCTTCCCTGTAATTTTGAATGCCTGTGTCCATCTACTAGCAGCAGTTGTGAATCCAATGTTAAAGAGAAATAGCAGCAACAAGCCTGTCTGCTATCTCTTCTTCGTCTTAAGATGTGTGAGAGAAAATAGTGTGTTATACTTCTTGGCATGTGACCACAACATAGAGCCTGATTTATCCTCCTGAACGTTCGTCCAATACCCTGAAGCCTACTTCTAGGTCTTCCTGGCTAAAGACTCCCCAGCAGCCAGTAAGAGTCCAGTCACTAGGTTTTACAACTTCTGGCTTTACAAATGTTTTCAGCTGAACACATTCTGACAAGCAGAACCTGGTCTACAGATGGAGAAAATACACATCCATCACTCTCATCAACCTCTCTCATCCTTCATTATTCCCTAGGACTTCAAAACTGTGCAACTCATGCTTCCATTCTTCACTTTCTTCTATAATTGAGCACTTTTTCAAATTGGCTTAACCATTACTTCATAGTCTTAAAGATTTAACTTGCTGTGACTTCCACATGCTATATTTGTGTTGGATTCCAGTTGCCCAGTTCCTTCCATTCTGTACTTCCCAATTGTGCTGTTCACCCCAATTCGACCCTTGCCACCATTGGCCTTTAGCCCTCTAGGTCCTAAGCTCTTGGACCCCTCTACCTCGCCTCCTTTAAGTTGCTCCTTAAACCCTACCTCCTGGACCAAGCTTTAGGTCAGCTGTCCTAATATATCTTGGTGTAACTCAGTATCAAAATGTTCTTTGCTAACGCTCCTGTGAATCATCATGGAATATTTTTACTGTGAAAAATACTGCACAGTTCTACTGAAGCCTTATCTTGAGTTCCTGAGAACCATTAAGCTTTTTTTTTAAACTGAGGGGACTGAAGGTGAAGGCCCAGACCGTAGCACAGATGACAAGACTACAGCTAAGATGAGTTAATCAAGTAGGGGTTAAATTCTTCAACAGCACTTGCGAAACCCGTGACCTCTACCAGGGCCAGGGAAAGAAATCATAAGCCCTGGTGCTTTTCTTTTCAGGACCCTTATTTTTCCCCATCCCCAAATTTAACCTTCCCCCTCAATCGTGCATGATATTATTTCCCCTTTCAAGACTCACCAGTCAATTCACCAATTATAAAAAGATTCTAGTAACATGATAATGCCCATTTTTGGCATGTGTTTACAAATATCATCCAATTATATGCAGCATAGGTCATTAATATTAAGAGCAGCAAAGATATAATGCGGTGTTAGTTTGTGTGCTCCCTATTGGTGATCCCACCATAACTATTAAACAAACCAGAGAGTAACAGCATCGTGCGATATTGGTAATTTGACAGGAAAATATCTGTTTAGTTATTTATTAAACTGTGCAGACGATAACATTGATTTTGGTGACTTCCTCAATCCTCATTAACATATTCTGCACATTGGACCATATGAACACAGTGACAGCAAATTCATATTTGGGGGAAAGATTCAATACTTGCAACTCAGATGAACCGCACGAGATCTTTTCCATTCTGAAAAAGAGTTAGAAGACTCTCCTGGCTGGGTGCATCAAATTAGTCAATATAATTATTTCTTAGGGTTGTAATTGGATTCTATTTGATCAGTAATCTCAGGGTAGAAAGATCAAATGTCTCCTGAGCAACAAAGTGGAATGATTGAACAACATAGGTCTTCACTGTCAGTGAGAAGATACCTCAGGTGTCTCTGTGTGACACAACTTTTAAGAGGCCAAAAAACAAAGACTGGTCCACAATTTATTTTCTTGATCAGTAAGTCTGAAAACTCTGCTGATTGCTACTTCTCACTGTAATATATTTTCAATATATACTATGCAACATAACTTTATCACGATATTTCATTCCTCAAAAAATTCACAAAAGCACCAAGATAGAGTGGGATAATATGTAAATAGACAAAAGAATGAGCCTGAAGTTAATGGAAAAGACTCTTGAGAATCAAAAGCAGTGTAAAACAGGTTCTGATTCACCATGTGTCCATTATTCACTCCTGTCTTGCCAATTTCACCTCAAAAAGTCTGTTCACAGTAAACTTCTATTCGCAACAAAATAAACAGAACTCCAGCCATGATTGTACCCTCTGTTGTCAAGATAATTATGGATGACAAAGGCCATCAGCCCAGATCATCTCATCCATCCAGAATGACATACGAACATACGTAATAGGAACAGGAGTAAGCCATTTGGCCCCTCAAGCCTGCTCCTTCAGGATTGATAACATTGCCTACAATATGCCAGTGACCACAACTCAAAAGTATTTAATTGGTTATAAAAACATTTGAGACATTGTGAAAGATATTGTATAAATGTAGGTTTTATCTTTATTTCATTACACCTGCATTCAGTAGGCAGAGGGACCTGTAACAGTGGTGAAATTGGAGGCCCATTTCTGATTCTCCAAGGATGATTAATTACAGAGCAATCAACTGATGTTGATTAGGAAAGTGGCTACAAAGAAATCACTACATTTACAAAACAATTCAATGCTGCAGATAACACAACTGTAACATTCTGACTTCTCTGACGTCAACACACAATATACCATAAATGGCATCTGCCTCTCTTACGCCAATGACACTATCCCCAGGATTTGTCAATTAATATCTATCAACAGATTGTAGATTGAATTGTTGATCTGAATTTTTCAGAGAAGCATGACATATGGTACAAAAATTCAGTACCATTTTTATTCAAGAACTGGATTGTTTCCCTTTCCCAGAAGCTATCGTACAAATGACGGTGTTCGCTGTGAATTTACAGCTTAAAATGGAAAAATGTAATTAATAAATAAGAAATTCCAACAGCAAAGATAAGAGTCTGATAACAGTATCCTGAGAGAAGTCATTACTAGAAGCACTTAAGTCATAGAGGTTTCTATAAAGGCACTTTATGGTAAAAACCCATTATGCTGTTTGTCTGGGATTGCAATGGAATGTTTTGCCAAAGTTACAATGGATGATCAAGAATCCTCCTCACAGAGAAATTTCAGTCCCACAGTGTGACCACCTTGAGCTAGATTTTAAATGGGATGGTGTAGGTTGGGGTGGACCTAAGATGGAGTAGAGATTTCTAAAACCTTTCTTTAAGTAATCTCTTAATGATAAATAGGGATTTAATTCCCTGACTTTGCAAGAATAATACAACAGATAATAATGAGTCAAAATCTTGTTTTTCAGCATTCCTGGTTTTTAGCTTCTTACAATTATTTTGATGAGGCCCAAGATTCTCAAGCCTCTGGTACAGCAACACAGCATGTCATCAGAATTATGTCTTCTTTAGGGCATGATGAAAGTTTAGACTGCTATATATTTTTTATTCATTTAAGGGATGTGGGCATCGCTGACAGGGCCAGCATTTATTGCCCATCCCTAAATGCCCTTGAGAAGGTGGTGGGGAGCGGCCTTCTTGAACCGATACAGTTCATGTGGTGTAGGTACACTCACAGTGCTATTAGGGAGGGAGTTCCATTAACCCAGTAACAGTGAAGGAACGGCGATATATTTCCAAGTCAGGATGGTGAGTGACTTGGAGGGGAACTTCCAGGTGGTGGTGTTCCTATGTGTCTGCTGCCCTTGTCCTTCTAGGTGATAGCTGTCGTGGATTTGGAAGGTGCTGTGTAGGGAGGCTTGGTGAGTTCCTGCAGTGCATCTTGTAGGTGGTACATACTGTTGCTACTTTGTGTCGGTTGTGGAGGGAGTGAATGTTTGTGGATGGGGTTTGAATCAAGCGGTCTGCATTGTCCTGGATGCTGTCAAGCTTCTTGAATCTTGTTGGAGCCGCACTCATCCAGGCAAGTGGGGAGTATTCCATCACACTCCTGACTTGTACCTTGTAGATGGTGGACAGGCTTTGAGGAGTCAGGAAGTGAGTTACTTGTCACACGATTCCTAGCCTCTGACCTGCTCTTGTAGCCACAGTATTTATATGGCTAGTCCAGTTCAGTTTCTGGTCAGTGGTAACCTCCAAAATATTGATATGCTGGTTTAAATTCAAAATAAAATTGTGAGAAGTGTACAGTATTTAATTTTATAGTACCAAACCTTAAAAGTGACACACCCACCCCATCCCCAAATCTCCTCCACCCCACTCCCCAAACCCCTCCCAACCTCCCATCACTGCACCCCCCCACCCTCCCCATACCTTCCCCCACCTGCTTCCTCCACACACAGCATTCAATTTGCTCTAAAATAATTAGAGATTTTTTCACTTGCCATTTTTCAACCAGGAACACTGAGGAACACAGAGGAGATGGTGGCATAGTGGTATTGTCACTGCACTAGTATTCCAGCAACCTGGGTTTGAATCCCACCACAGCAGATGGTGAACTTTGAATTCATTAGAAAAATCTGGAATTAAAAGACCAATGGTGACCACAAAATTATTGTAAAAATGCCTTTTAGGAAAGGAAAGCTGCCACCCATACCAGGTTTGCCCTTTACCACAGCAATATCATTGACTTTTAAATGCCCTCTGAGCAAGGGCAGTTAGGGGTGAGCAATAAATGCTCACCTAGTCAATGACACCCACACCCATGAAATAAAAAAACTTAGTTGCTGCTGCTGACCATCGGGCAGCTTTGTGGTTTTCTGGCGTTCTTTCCAAAAAGAAATTGGTGGTGTCCAAGATGCTGATGGTGGCAGCAATGGTGGTTCTGCTGAAGGTCAGGCTTTTTCTTCTTGGAAATAATCATTGCCTGGCACTTAGGTGTTAAAACTATCACTTGTCAGCTCAAGCCTGGATGTTGTCCACCTCCTGCTCTAGGCTGGCACGTCTGATTTATTATACTAGGAGTTTCCAGTGGATCTAAACATGAGAATTATAAACTGGTAGAGGGAAGATCTTTTGTTTATTCATTTGTGGGATGTGGTTGTCGCTGGCAAGACCAGCATTTATTGTCCATTTCTGTACAACTGAGTGACTGGTAGGCCATTTCAGAGTCAACCACATTGGTTTGGGTCTGGACTCTATTATAGGTCAGACTAGGTAAGGACAGCAGACTTTCTACCTGCAAGGATGTTAGTGAACCAGTTAGATTTTTACAATAACATGCTAGTTGCATGGTAACCATTGTTGATGCCAGCTGTTTTTTTCAATTCCATGGGCTGTACCATGGTTGATATTGAGGATACTCATGGAGCCCCTTTCTCCCATTAGTTATTGACTTAAGTCCCGAAGTCATTGAGGATATGAGGAGTGTACACACTGGTTTAGTGACGATATAGGGAGAAGGTGAGAGGCCATACATAAACTAAATTTATTCGTGAGTGCATGTTTGTAGAACCCCTTACCTCATTGGTTTATCATTACCGTGAACTACCCAGTGTGCCGCATTGTCTGTCCAGACCTGATATCGTCCCTTTATCTACCTTGTCAACTGGTGCTTTAAAAAATTAATTTCTAATGACATTGAACCCTAATCCACTGTCCTTAATTAAACACAAAATAAACTGCAGCTGAAATTGAAACTAATCTTTGTGCTGTGTGTGCCCCCTGCACAAAAAGGATAACACCAGAATTAACAGCTATTACCCTAAGCACAATCTAATTTATCAACCTCAACTCCATCTAGGTCAGAAGTATGCAGCTAATTTAATCATCACATCGAAGGCTTTCATCGTATTTCTTCTGTAGTGTTCATCAAAATACAGAGTCACCCTTTCTCTCTCTCTCTCGAGGCTTCCCTCTGCTGTTTGAAGCAAGTTAGAATACATAAGCTTTCTTTGAAATTCAATCCTCAAATGCCTGAGCTGGGAAATGAAATTGTTGTGAATGTCTGTCTTTTTTCCTTTCTCAATTTCCACTGAATCTCACCCTTTCAGACTCATATGATATTGGAAGTTTGCTAAGTATTAAAAAAATGATTAAAGGTAAGTTCTCCCTTATAAATTTCTGTCTCATTTCTCTGGAGTCCAACAGCAGCCCTCTGCCTTTGACCATGTTGTAATTATGGTGACCAAATTTACAACTTTATCAACTGATATAATCAGTAATAAGTTGCCTTTGCCCCTCAGGCCAGGGATTGACATTTGGCAGGATGAGAACATTATCTTAAAGTCTGGTCACTGTAGTAGGAAAACCGAGGGTTATTCAGTGTGATTTGGACAAGCTGAGTGAATGGGCAAGTGCATGGCTGATACAGTATAATGTGGATAAATGTGAGGTTATCCACTTTGGTAGCAAAAACAGGAAGGCAGATTATTATCTGAATGGCTATAAATTGAGAGAGGGGAATGTGCAACAAGATCTGGGTGTCCTCATACGCCAATTGCTGAAGGTAAGCATGCAGGTGCAGCAGGCGGTAAAGAAAGCAAATGGTATGTTGGCCTTCGTAGCCAGAGGATTTGAGTACAGGAACAGGGATGTCTTGCTGCAATTGTACAGGGCCTTGGTGAGACCACACCTGGAATATTGTGTGCAGTTTTGATCTCCTTATCTGAGGAAGAATGTACTTGCTATAGAGGAAGTGCAGCGAAGGTTTACCCGATTGATTTCTGGGATGGTGGAACTGACATATGAGGGAAGATTGAGTCGGTTAGGATTATATTTGCTGGAGTTCAGAAGAATGAGGGGGAATCTCATGGAAACCTATAAAATTCTAACAGGTCTAGGCAGGGTAGATGCAGGAAGGATGTTCCCAATGGTGGGAGGGTTCAAAACCAGGGGTCACAATCTAAGGATACAGAGTGGACCATTTAGGACTGAGATGAGGAGAAATTTCTTCACCCAGAGAGTGGTGAGCCTGTGGAATTCACTATCACAGAAAGAAGTTGAGACTAAAACATTGTATGTTTTCAAGGAGGAGTTAGATATAGCTCTTGGGGCGAAAGGGATCAAAGGATATGGAGAGAAAGCGGGAGCAGGCTATTGAGTTGGATGATCAGCCATGATCATAATGAATGGTGGAGCATGATTGAAGGGCCGAATAGCCTACTCCTGCTCCTAGTTTCTATGTTTCAGGAAGCGCAAGGTTTTCTCTACCAAAGAAAGATCCCGTGGCACTTTTTTGATGAAAATCTGAGGAGTTTCCCCCCCTGTGTCCTGATTAATATTTATCCCTCAATAACACTCTAAAAGCAGATTATCAGTCATTATCAATCTAGAATCAACTACAATCTACAGTCCCAACCATTATAGCATCAAACTTTTTCTTAAAAGATATTGTTATTTTTACCATCTCTATTCCACCACCCATCTGTTAAATATTCTTTGTGTGACGAATTCTCAGACATCCATCGAAAATTTGCATTTCCTAGTTTGAACTTGTGACTCCCTGTCATGTTGTCTGTGGGACCTTGCACACAAATTGGCTGCTGCATCCCCTACATTTTTTTTATTCTTTCATGGGATGTGGGTGTCACTGGCAAGGCCAGTGTTTGTTGGAGATCCCTAGTTGCTTTTGAACTGAGTGGTTTGCTAGGCTATTTCAGAGGGCAGTTAAGAGTCAACCACATTGCTGTGGGTCTGGAGTCACATATAGACCAGACCTGGTAAGGTTGGCAGATTTCCACCCCTAAATGGATGTTAGTGAACCAGATGTGTTTTTACGACCATTGACTGAGACTAGCTTTTAACTCCAGATTTTATTAATTGAATTCTGATTCCACCAGCTGCCATGGAAGAACCTATGTCCCCAAAGCATTAGTCTGGGCCTTTGGATTACTAGTCTAGTGACATTACCACTACACCACCATCTAAACCCATAGTCTTCTTACAGCAGTGACTACAGTACAAAAGTACTTCATCGGCTGTGAAGCACTTTGGGGCATCCTTAGGTTTGAAAGGTGCTATATAAATGTAAGTTTTTCTTGTTGAAACTTATGGTAATGTGGATTAAATGTGGCTTTTGTTCCTACATCAAAAGCCAAGACAATCTACGATGATAAAAGCGAAATAATGTGGAGGCTGGAAATCTGAAACAAAAACAGAAAATATTGGAAAAACTCAGTAGGTCTAACAGCATCTGTGGAGAGACAAACACAGAGTTAACATTTTGAATCCTTGTGACTCTTCTTCAGAGCAATGATGATGCTGCTGGCCAAAATATATGCAGCTTGTTTACCTATTTGGTGAGAGCTGTTAATTACTTGTTGTTTGTAAAACGTGAGTGATATCTCACAACCCAAGAGATTCTGCAGACAGCATCCACAAAACTGATCCACAGCCTTGGAACAGAGATTTGAGAAAGAACCGCGAAACTTGGGATTTTTAAGCCTTGAAAGATGGGACCGATAGCTAAGTAGGATAGTAAGCAATATTAATAAAGTAAATCTGAACATTGTTTCAAATTAAATTGTGACAGCATGACAGGGAGTCACAAGTTCAAGCTAGGAAAATGCAAATTTTCAATGGATGTCTGAGAATTCTTCGCACAGAGTTTTCAACAGATGGGGTGGTAGCATAGTGATGGTAAAAATAATAAAATCTTTTAATATAAAGTTTGATGCGATAATGGGTGGGACTGTAGTTTGCTAGATTGTAGTTTCTAGATGGATATGCTAGGAATGAACCAAATCTCCATTCAGATATCTATCAGCTTTCAAGTGCTAACTTCGTTCTGTTTCCCTAAGATCTTGAGCATATAATCTATACTGACATCCCAATGAAATACTAAGAAATGCTGCATTATTAGAAGTGCAGTTTTTTGGATTAAATATTAAACTGAGGTCCTGTCTACCTTTTCAAGATATAAATTACTCTGTTTGAAGAAGAGCAGGAAATTCTCCTAGTGTCCTGGCCAATAATTATGGAATAAAAGAATGATATAGCCATTCAGCCTATTGGCCCAGTGCTGGCTCTTTGAAAGGGCCATCTAATTTATCCTGCTCTTTCCACATAGCCCTGTCAAAATTTTCCCCTTCCAGTTTTTATCCCATTCTCTTTTGAAAGTTATTATTGAATTTGATTTCACCCCCTTTCAGGCAGCGCATTCCAGATTATGGCAACTCACTGGATAAAAAAAATCCTTATGTCACCTCTGGTTCTTGTACCAATTATCTTAAATTTGAGTCACTGGTAACTGACCTTTCATTAGGAATGAATCCTCCTTATTTACTCTATCAAAACCCTTCAAAGTTTTGAATATTTCTATCAAATCTTAATCTTCTCTGCTCTAAGGAGATCAACTCCAGTTTCTCTGGCCTCTCCACATAACTGAAGTCCCTTATCCCTGGTAACATTCTCTTCTGCTTCCTGCTCAAGGTCTTGACATCCTTCCTAAAGCGTAGTGCTCAGAATTGGCCACAGTATTTCAGTTTGGACTTAACCAGTGTTTTTTAAAGGTTTAGACTAACTTCCTTACTTTTATAGTACAGGCCTCTGGTTTTAAATCATAGATCTTTCTACTAGCCTTTTCAACTTATCTTGCACATTCAGAGACTTGCGTTTGAACATCCTTAGATCTCTCTGTTCCTGCATCCCCTTAAAAACTGTACCACCAAAAACAGATCATTAATCTCGTTTGCTCTGTGCGGGATCTTGCTGTACACAAATTAGCTGCTGCATAATTTAGGGCTGCACTTCAAAGAAAGTCATCACTTTGGGATGTCTTAAGGACATAAAGGACCCTATATAAATGCAAGTGCTTTCCATTCTATCTCGTGCTTTTGGTATATCATTGTCATTTGCAGCCCAAGGTGGCTGAGGAAGAGTGCAGCCGTGAACTTTTCTTCCAGATCTAGATTTTGTGTCACTTCACTCACCTTATCTGCCAGTTTGCAGCTTACACTGTTCATGCTCTGCCTTTCATTTATACCTCTTTTCATTTTGTCTTGCCTGGTGTGGGCTGCTCTGTTTACAGCAATCTTCTTTAAACTTGGGGATTTGGGTTAAAATCCAATGAAGACTGCTGGACTGAAAGTCTCATATCTCTAATACTTCTAAATGAAATGAGTTTGACCATCTTAATTAAGTTTCTGATAGGTATGATTCCACAGTGTAATAACTGCACACATTTGAGCTCTAATTGCCACTAAATTGTCAACCTCAATCAGAAAAGGCTTAATGGAAATAACAGTGCCTTCTTTCTATTCATTTTTCTTTTGACTGCAACTCTGCTCCTGCATTGAGATTGGACCAGATCCCAGGGAAGTGTCATTAGCATAAATGGGCAGGGGTGGAGGATAAGTTATGTTGTTCCTTCAGTTTCCACTCCACTGGCTGAGGTGTGCAGGAATATCTGAGTGGTGCATTGGCACTCTATCCCCGAAGGCTGTTACGGATGCTTTCTGTGAGGTATGAGATGAGTTACAAAACAGCCACCTACAACCACTGGAACTCCCCTTCATCTGGGAAGAAGCAATGGGGATCCAGCAAAAGTGGGTCCAGCTCCAAATTCTAGGCTCTCCACCCAGGAGTAAACCATGTTCTACCCTCCCAGGCCCAAGCACTTTTGACCTATAGTCTTAAAATCGCACAGTGGGATATTAGCATGCAAACACTGATTGTGTCCTCAAGAAATTTCTTCCTCTGCCCATAAGTTGAGTCACAATGTAATTTGATATTTGTTCATCTTTATCCTAAATACCAGAATATAGAAGATGCTTTGGGTAATTGTATCTATTTTAAGTTTTATTGGCTCTCAGGGGTTTTTATTATAAAGTGACTATGAGAAACAAAGTCTGGACTAAACTTTACTCCCTCCACCTATAAATTTGGCAATAAAAACAGAAAATTCAGGAAATACTCAGCTGGTCTGGCAGCATCTGTGGAGAGAGAATGTTTGAGGTCTGCGATCTTTCATCAGAACTGGGAAAAGTTAGAAATGTAATAAGTTTTGAGCAAGTAAAAGGGGTGTGGATGTGAGGAAAAAGCACAAAAGGTTTAGGTCTGTGATAGGGTGGAAGGCAGGAGAGATTAAATAAGAAAAGGGATGATGGTACCTGACCAAAGGGAGTGGACAAGGAAAGTTAACCCTTTTTGTCTCGTCACAGATGCTGCCAGACCTGCTGAGTATTTCCAGCATTTATGTTTTTGTTTCAGATTTCCAGCATCCTCAGTATTTTGCTTTTGTTTAAGTTTGGCAGGACTGATTTTTAAATTGCACTCACTCTTTCCATTGATTTGCATAGTATTTACAGAATAGAAACAGACTGTTCAGCTGAACTGATTGGTGCTTAACCTCCGCACCAGCCTCTTCTCACCCTATTTCATCTAACTCTATCAACATAACCTACTACTCTTTCCTCCCTCATGTGTTTACCCAACTTCCCCTTAAATGCATCTCTACTATTTGCCTGAAGTTATGGTCAAGGACTACTCTATTCTCTGCTAATCTTAATGGGCCTTATAGCAGCTTAATTAATTCCCTAATGCCTTTTCTAATAAACTCAAAAGGAAACACGTTTGAAGCCAATGAAACAAAGAGGCTGGGAATAAATCTATGTATATAAGAGTTTTGAGAGCTTCTATCACACTCCAAGCATTACACACGCACACACCAGATGTCACACATTCTATAAAACAACTGAACAAACATAAACAGCTACTTCTTGCTGTTTTTCCTCCGTTCTTGAGATAACCTGAAAATGGTGAGATAACAGAGTGAGGAACTCAGCAGCTGCCAGTCTAGACAGCCTAGCAACAACCCCAACAACAACCCTCTCCTTGAATCAGATCATTCCCTAAAGGGAGCTCTGAACAATGGCTTTAAAGGGGCAGGGAAGGATAACAGCTAACCATGCAAAGAATCCTATAACTTCAGCCTCCACATGAGGATGAGCAGTGGCATCATGGGAACGCCATCCCCTCCATATTCCCCTCCCCATCCCTTCCCAAGTCACATATTGCCCAGACTTAGACATATATTGCCATTCCTTCATGATGGGTCAACTCGCAGGAATCCTTGTCTATCACAATCAGCACACGACTACAGCGGTTCACAGAGAAGAAACCTTTTCAGAGCAACGAGGGAAGGGCAATCAGTGGTGCATTGTGAAGATCATTTGTGAACACCCACAAATTTAAAAACATACAAGGAACCCTGTTGAAAATCAGCTGAAAAAAATTTAAAATGGAAGGAAGAAAGTGAAAGCTATCTGGAATAAAAGTTTGAAAACATTATTGAAGAAGTGGAAAGGAAGTCTTGCACTTTTCACAACACCCCAAAGCATTTTACAGCCAATGAAGTCATTTTGAAGCAAAGTCACTATTGTAGAAAAGATGGCAGCCAATTTGCATGCAGCAAATGCCCAGATTACCTGATTTTGATTGAGGGATAGATATCAAGTAGGACAGTGAGGCTGACTCTTCTTTGAAATAGTGCCATGGAATCTTTTACATTGACCTAAGAGTTAAACAGGTCCTCAGTTGAGCACCTGAACTGAAAGACAGCACCTCTAATAGTACAACACTCCCTCGGTATTGCATGGGAGTATCAGCTTTGATCTCAAATCCTGGAGTGGGACTTGAACCCACAACCTTCTGGACATAGAGGTGAGAGTGCCAATCAACTGAGCCAGCACTGACACCAATGCATGGATTGGAAGTTGCAATTTATAGCATTTCTACCCATCGGGACATCTCAGATCCATCTGCCTATTGTTCTGCCTTCGGGGCAGGGTTCTACTGCAGATTTACAGATTTTCAATTTAAAATGCATCATGACTGTTCCTTCCATGGCCAGCAAGTCCTCGAGTTGGACTTGAACCCTGAGCTTCTGGCTCAGAGGTAGGGTCACTACTTACTGAGCCCACAAGTCCTCCTAATTAGGGAGGGGTGGCTAAATTAATTTATGATACTTTCCTCATAGTTTTTCATTTTTGGATTATCCTCTGCAAGGTGGCCTGGGGTTGTAGTTGCATCCATCAAGTGCATTCCCACTGTATGTCAGTCTATTACTAGTCTCCACTTACCAGGGTGGTCTGGAGGGAGGCCTGACTTGAACCCAAGCCCTCTGACACTGGGATAGAAATACTATAGCTAGAGCTTCAGTCATAATAAAGAAAGAAAGATTTGCATTGCTTTAACACCTTTCACCTTTAGCACTTTTCAGCCAAAAAAACACTTGTGAAGTGTGGTCACTGTTGGAAAATAGGAAAAGTAGCAGCTAATTTGCAAAAACAGCAAAGTCCCACAAACAGCAACGTGATAATGGCCAAGTAATTTGTTTTTTCATGATGTTGTTTGAAGGATAAATGTTGGCCAGGACACCTCCTCTGTTCTTCACGTAGTGTCATGGGATCTTTTATGACAACAAGAATGGGCTGCAAGGGCTTCGGCTTAACATCTCATCTGAAAGATGGCATCTCTGACAGTGAAGAAATTCTAAAAGTTAACTCTGTTTCTCTCTCCACAGCTGCTGCCTCACCTGCTGAGTATTTCCTGTATTTTCCATTTTTATTTCACTCACTACCACATTTTTCTATGTATAATATACGTTTATTTTATGGATATAATGTACAATGTGGCTACGAGAGTAGGTCAGAGGCTAGGAATCCAGTGGCAAGTAACTCACCTCCTGATTCCCCAAAGCCTGTCCACCACCTACTAGGCACAAGTCAGGAGTATGATGGAATACTCTCCACTTGCCTGGTTGAATGCAGTCAAGAAGCTCAACACCATCCAGGACAAAGCAGCCCGCTTGTTTGACACCCCATCTACAAATATTCACTCGCTCCACCACTGATGCACAGTAGCAGCAGTGTGTACCATCTCAAAGGTGTACTGCAGGAATTCACCAAGGCTCCTTAGACAGCACCTTCCAAACTCACAACCATTATATCTAGAAGGACAAGGGCAGCAGACACATAGGAACACCACAACCTGGAAGTTCCTCTCCAAGTCACTCACTATCCTGACTTGGAAATATATTGCTTTTCCTTCACTGTGGCTGGGTCAAAATCCTGGAACTCCCTCCATAACAGCACTGTGAGTGTACCTACACCATATGGACTGCAGCAGTTCAAGAAGGCATTTCACCACCACCTTCTCAAGGGCAATTGGTTTGGACAATTAATGCTGGCCCAGCCAGCGACGCCCACATCCCATGAATGAATAAAAAATGTTATAATCAAACAGCAATTACAGGAAAGATTTGTTTCCATATATTTTTGCTGTATCCAAATTCTTAATAAGGTATTTTGTAACCTTCACTGAGAACCTTCACTTGGCTTAAGCAATTTATGAATCAGCTGGTAATGAAATAACAATAAAATTACACCCATAGGTATTATTCGTGGTGGTTTGTCAAGTGACCTGAGCCCAGCCATTAGAACACACCCCCACGTAACGATCGTTCTACATATAATATCGGAACGGCTTTATGAACTCTTGCACTGCACGTGTTTCATCAAGAAACGACCATCATTCGACTTACTTCTGGACTTGATTTTGGGTCTGCAAGAGGTAATTCTATTTAGAGTTGGAGAATGTGATTAGTGGAGCCATAAGAAGGCTCCTTGAGTGGTAAAAGCTGTATTTAATTTGAGGTAGGGCCATGTAAACCTGGACATTGTGGCTGAGGTGATATACGAACGCATGAGCGAGTCGCTAAAAATGTTGAAGGAAGCTTCAATTTGTTTTAAATAATGGGCCGGGGAATTTGAAGCGATACGCTGGCATCAAACGATGTCATTTTTAAACTGAATTGGCTGAAGAAAATTGTGCATGTGGGGGTTTAAAAATAGGCAAATTGGAACGAAGTGCTACCGAGTGGTTTTTTTATTTTGGAGTGAGGAGATCCCATCTTTGGGAGTTATCGGGGATAAAGGTAGTCACTGCTCGGAGTTTAAAGGCTGGAGAAGTTACTACGATGAATCAAATTGAATGGGGAAAGTGTTTTGAGTTTAGAACGAAAACCTCCAGGGGAGAGCTGGACCTTTGTTCCCAGGTGAAAGGTCCCAGAAGCTGACAAAATGTTTCATTACCACCGAGGTTCTGAAAAGCTCTTCCCCCCAGGACCTCCCTCAATCAAATGAAAGAGAATCTGCAGTCGGTCACAGCTTCAAATCTCTCTCGGCCTGCCTACCTCTCCTTCCCGTTAGTTGCAACGACCCCTCGCTCACGACACGATGCTGTGGGCCGGTGCACGGGAGAGAGAGAGAGGGAAGAAAAGCAAGTGGTTTGTGCATGCTGCTGGGTCTATCTTCACATACGAAGGAAACGAACCGTGTCTAATGCGATAAAATTCATGGATGAATGGAGACTGGTGTGTGTGTGTGGGGGAGGGGGGGGGGGTTGGGGGTTGGCGTTGTGGAGAGAGAACTGATTGCCTTGCATTCATGAGGCAACTGTAAATATCAGCAGTTTCCTGTTTTACTGTAGAATTATGTTTATAATCATTACAAACTAGGGTCAGACACATGAGAGGATAAATATACACGGCGCTCTGATTGTGAGGAATTACCGTTTGTCTATATATATATATATATATATATATATATGTACGTGTAAAAATATATAAATTACTTCAGTTGCAGGAGGTGGTGGAATGTGCTGAGTCCGGGAGCTGTCCGCGCTCTTGTGGTGCTGAAAGAAGCGAACGAGAATGTGAAGGAGAGAGAGAGAGACACACACACAAGCCAAGACAACACACTGACTGGATCTGGACAACGTCGCGCTGCACAGGCACACTATACACTAAAGGTAACTGTCGTCTTGTTGATGTGCAGTGCAGATGCACTTTCTCCTTCTATGTGTCGCGCTGCTGACACAGAATTTCCGAAAATGTGTGCAATGCATTCATAAGAAATAATGTGTGATTGCTGAACGGAAGCTGCTCAGAGCGGGACGCCAGGGTGGGAGCCCGCAATTTTTCTAATAGGAGCCTGGAAAGGTAGGATTAAAAGAAAGTGGATCATTATGAGTTGGTGTTTAAAGTGCGGAGAGAGAATAAAACGTTAAGGGGGAGGGGAATGTAAATCTTCCATCGCTTAAACCACATGTACACGTTTGTGCAAATGAGTGTTTTAATCCATCAATGCAAACGTGTGGAAAGATTAGTCTGCGCGTGGAACTGTCAGTCTTTGCCTGTGCGTAAATCATAATAAATGGCAAAATTGTGTGTAATTGTGGGTATGTAAGCGTACAAGAGGTAGCGTTGGACAATTGTTGAGAGTTCATATCACAGTGTGTAAATGTGTAAGTACCGCGCGTGTGTGTTCCAGGCATAGCGTGCAAGTGTGCGAAGGATAGTGTGTGTGTGTGTGTTTGTGTGTGTAAGTGAGAAGGAAGCCTAGAAGTCATCGATGTCTTCAGGTTCAAGGGCTGAAAAAGGTGAATTCAGGTAGTTCTGGGAATCTCAAAGCTTATAGTTCAATCAGTTTTCGATTGCTTAAGAATTGAAACCAGGGGTTGAACGGGCATCGTAGATTTTTTACAGTGAGATTTTAAAACCATCTGAAAAATGGGAAAATATTTATTACACAATACATAAAGGGCAATCAGTTTAACTCCGAATACATTCTGCTTACCAGAGGAGAGGTAGCATTTAGCTTAAGGTCGGACATGGCCTGGTGTGCCTCGATGATTTCAAAAGAGTTGGAAATTGGATAAGCTGAAAAATCAAATGCTGCCTGTGGGTGTCAACATTTTTCAAGCCATTTGAGCCACGGCCACCGCTCTCGGTTCAAATTACACTCAATGCATTTATCGAATGAGTTGAATGTTCAGAAGGATTCATTTTGGAGGAGATGAATGAAACCAACAGGGTCGAGTTTATTAATAAGCACTTACAGCAGCCTGAAGGTGAAATGGGGAAACCACAACTTCCTTAATTAGGTGGCTTTTAAATAAGTTATAATTAATCAAATAGACTGCATTTTTGTTTGCACAGGAGGTGGGTATAAGTAAAGGGGGTGGTGGGGGGTTCCTAACATCCATTCTTTATTCCAGGGATCTAAGAGAATTTACCAGATTATTAGCAACAGACTAAAGGTAACGAAAACAGAACAAAGATCATGGGCTAAGATTTCTTAATATATTCATCAGTTAAAACAGAGGACTTCTTTGTGTTTGATCTGAACAAGTAGAGTTCATGCTTGTACCCTGCATTGTGAGGGAGAGTGAAATTCTTGTCGGCAATAACTTTAAATCCATCTGAACTCTGTAGGTTAGACCTAAAAGTTCAGAGTCGTCGCCTCTTACACTGCAGCATAGTTTCCCTGCAATCCTTGGCAATCCTTGGCCTATAGCAACAACACTCGCAAGGTGGTGAAAATGTTTAGTCACAGAAGTTAAAACGTTTTGTATGTCTTACTACTAATATATACACAGAAACAATCTTCTGAGAAGGTCCAAGTAAGTTCAAAAATTAGAACATAACTGTCTCAGTGCCACGTAAGAATGTGCCCAAGACGTAAAAGCATTTGGAAAAACAATTTGTTCTGTATTTGAAAGTTGTACATTTGTGTGTGCATTGTGTCAATTTTTCCAAATTTTCAGGAACATGTGCTGCAAAACCTCTTACCCTATTTTTGGCAAGGATTTGAACGTTCGTGCTTATGAAAATAAGAGTTGCCAGCAGGTGTGTACTTATTAGTATTATGCCTGTACTGGGGAATTTAATATTCTTCCATTTTAGACTTTTAGTAGCAGCAAACACACTGGCATCAAGCGTAACAAAAGCAACTGACATAAAAAAATCTTGCTATACCTCCTACTCCACCCTCCCCTCAAAATCCTAGAGCTTCACTTCTTTACGACAAGATTTTCCTATCTCCTCCGCCTTTTACAGCTGAACAAAGTTGTCTGTTTACTTCCCGTTTGTGGGTGAATTTGAGCTATGGATCATTAGGAATTGGGTTCAGATTGTCCAATTCCACAATGAAAGAAAGACTTTCATTTCATGAGTCTATCCTTCCCCTTTCCCCCACTTCAGGTCACATCCATAGCGAGAGACAGTGTGATGGCCAGTTCTGGAACAAATCTCTCCAGAAAACCATCTTATTGATTTCAAATTGGACAAGGTTGGAGAGAGGCCCTGAAGTTATGGGGCAAAGTATTTTCTAAGGAGGACGCACTTCAGGACAGTAACATGGATCAGTATGTTAAGATTGTATGATAAATATCTGCATGTGACTATAAATGCATGTGACACTAAGGCATGATTCGGTCTGCTTTTTTAACCTTAAAATCCTTTGTTTGCATACTATGCTTCTCTAAATGTTGTTAATGGAACTTGTCTAAGACAATCAACTTTGCGCCATCTTCAGTTAGTTTTAAGGTCATGTTGTCTTATAGCATTGTTTCTAGTCTGATTCATGAATCTATTTTTGTCAACTGAGATAGCAATAGATAGTTGATTTGTCAAAATGAAGTCTCTTTGAGACAGATCTCACTCCACTGGGTTCTGTATCCTGTTACATTGGATGTGATTAATTTTATTTCTAACAAGACTGAGTTTCTTTTCAAGAGTTGAATTACAGTGGCTTCATTATTTTTCTTCCACAAATGCTGGAAAGGTGAGAACTTATATTGCCAGCACACCAAAAAATACTTTTCTCAAAGTTTATGAATGAATTAATTGCATTCTCTTGATTACAACTGTAGATTGCCATTCAAATAACTTCTTAGAAAGTAATTGGAATGCAAATCCTCAAATGAAAGATAAAATTTCAGTTCAACTGAACAACGGTTCTTTTGAAGACCACCATTTGGAGCACTCTTCATCTCGAACTTCCAATCTTTAAATATGCACTGACTGCTTATTGAAGCACAGATTGAAAAAACATTGGTGCTTCCTAATTGCATCATGTGTCTTGGCTAGAATGCTACCATACAAAACCTTTTTGTAGCAATTCACACATAAAGCACTGTCTAATCACTGACATATGAATGTTCCCTCTCCAAAGTTACTGTCAATGAATACTGTAATAGTGATAAAGCAACAGCTTAAAGCTCCAAGCTGTCATGTTGCAATGTGAGCTAGTGTCTTTAGGTATTGGCATGACTGTTTGAATTTGTAATCTAGATTTTTATTCCTAATGGGAAACTTTATTGCAGTGCATTGACAACCATGTTAAATTTGAGGTCTTATTTAAGGATATCCATGAAAAAATGTTTGTAATACCTAATTTGAGTCTTGTAAAAGTGTGTCAAGAATACCTGAGGATGTATTAATGTGTTGACCATGACAAGAGTAAGCTGATAAGAGTAAGAGATGTGTGAGATATATTCAGCTGGAAAACAAAGACCAGCTTACACCAAGGAATCAGGTTCAAGGTAATTTCCCTAAGCAGCAAGGCTTTTGGAAAATTGAACAGAAGGAACTGTTAACATTTTACATAGAAGCACTAACAATATCATTTAAGAATGTGGTCAAAACTAACTGTGTCCTGATGGAATGATAAAGCTCATTGTGAGATTTTTGTTCAATTTAAGGTATTAAATTCTAGACACCTAAGATAAAACCAAGGTAAAATGATCAAATGATTAAATGAGGACAACTGAAACAGAGAAATGCTTACATTAACTTCATACTTAGTATATGGTCTATTTGATTAAGGGAATTAGAACATCTAAAGCGAGGCACAGGACTTCATAGTGTTTTTCCATGGCGAAGCTATTAATTCAGAAATAGCTATTGACATCTCAAAAGCTTATTACGCTAAATGATAGAATCTTTTACAGAGTTTGTTAAAGAACATTTTTTTCTATCTGTGTAGTGAGAACAAATTCCAGTGTAAGTCCTGATTGAAAGACAGAAGAGATAGGATTAGAATGGAGTCAGTTGCTGAGGTTGTAATTTAGAGAGGAGGTTTGTTCTTGACTTTAAGTAGCTTGGCAAACAGTTACTTGGAGAGGTGGAGTTAGAAAGAAGGAAAGACTTGCATTTATATAGTACTTTTCACCACCACTGGATGTCTCAAAGCACTTTACAGCCAACAAAGTACTTTTTTGAAATGTAGTCACTGTTTTAAAGAACTAGGGATAGAATCACTACAGGCAGGAAGAAAAAATATTTTTTTATGAGGGCTAACTGTATGAAAAAAACAATTTTTCCAAGTATGGCCATAATGATAAGGTATAACTACAGTGACTACGCAACAACATGTGTAACACAAAACAATCCTACTGGTTACTGAGAGAAAACAAAAACTACAGAAAACATGGTGGACACCAACAGTCAACCAAGGGCCCTCTCATGGAAGAAATGCAACTTCTAATTTATTAGTAAATCTAATTCTTAAAGAAACCTAAGACAGAAGGGGGCTATATTACAGAGAGTTTAGAAATGGAAGGAACATGAATACAATGGTAACACAGTCAACCTGGGAAAATATAGACTAAGAAATTGGTAGGAGATGGAAGCCTGAGAAAAATCAGTAGTCGTTATGACACATCAGCTTTCCCACTGCCAGGGAACTGAATCTGCAAACAAATCCAGGACAAGTCTGACAACTTACAATGCATTTATACTGCAGCTACTGATGTGAAACTGGTAACTGCAGTTTGGGTTTTGAACAGGCAGAACTACTTTCACATTGTTTGGCTCCAAATCTCTCTGGTACTCTAATAGTCCTGCCTAGAAAAATGATCTGTGCATGCCTGATGGAGCTCTGTATAAATTGCAAGAAAAGTAAATGTTCAGAGTGCAGAGAGTGGTGAATCCTGCTCCCTAAATATTTAAATGTGAGACTACTGCCTTTTCTACATACCCTATCAAAATATCTTTCAAATATTTGTTAATTTTTTTCTAAAAGTTAATATGGATTCTCCTTCCACCACAGTTTCTGATATCATAGCCTACAAACTCTCTATATAAAAAATCTTGCATTCATGTAGCACCTTTTATGACCTCAGGTTATCCCAAAGCGTTTTACAACCAAGGAAGTACTTTTGGAGTATAGACACTGTTATAACCTAGCAAATGCATCAGCCAATTTGCACGTAGCAAGGTCCCACAAATAATACTGCAATAATGACCAGATAATCTGTCTTAATTATGTTGGGTTAAGAGATTAATGTTGGCAGGACACTGAGGAAAACTCCACTGCACTTATTCAGAATAGTCTTTTGGCACCCCCCTCAGTCCTGCCCAAGAGTGTCAGCCTATATTTTATGCTCAAATCTTTGAAGTGGAGCTTGAACCCACAACCTCTGTCTCAGAGATGAGAATGCTACCACTGAGCTGGCACCTAACCACTCCCTTCATTCTCTTGTTGATGTTCTTAAAATTTATATCCTCTGGTTACCGACTGACTGACCACTAAGAATTAACCTTTTGTTCCAGTGAGAAGACCCACATAACAAAATGGAACAAAATTGACTCCATCTAGAATCATTTTTCTTTTCGAAAGTTATTTGAGTAGTGAGTATGTTTCCACTGATGATTTGGACATTAATGAGTTGCATCAATGCTAACAGGTGGATTTTCCTGACTTGCATGTCAGAAACAGAACTTAATATCTCTCCTTTGCTCATTACTGCAACTTAACTATTTGTTCATGGTTTTCTATATAATAAAAGAAAACCCAGAGGCCGCTATTAACACAATGTAATCAAATTAAAGCAGATAACTATATCATTGGAAAATGGTATGATGATCCAAATTTTTAATTAAAATTGGTTATTGGTAATATCTGTTAGATTATTGTTTTATTATTATTTATTTGTAGGTAAGAAGACCCTGAGAAAATGCCTGAACAGAGTAATGATTATAATGTGGTGGTGTTTGGGGCTGGGGGTGTTGGAAAAAGCTCCCTGGTGCTACGTTTTGTCAAGGGAACATTCCGTGAGACTTATATTCCCACTATTGAAGACACCTACAGGCAGGTAATCAGCTGTGATAAAAGTGTCTGCACCCTTCAGATCACTGACACCACAGGGTCCCACCAATTCCCAGCCATGCAGCGCCTCTCCATTTCCAAAGGACACGCTTTCATCTTGGTCTACTCAATCTGCAGCCAACAGTCCCTAGAGGAGCTAAAACCCATCTATCAACAGATCCTTCAGATCAAAGGCAATATCGAGAACATCCCAGTCATGTTGGTGGGGAACAAGTGTGACGAAACAGTTAAGGAGGTGGACAGCAAGGTAGGTGAAGCCTTGGCCAAGGAATGGAAGTGTGCCTTCATGGAAACCTCAGCCAAGATGAATCACAACGTCAAGGAGCTTTTCCAGGAACTGCTTAATTTGGAAAAGCGTAGATCCATGAGCCTGAATATCGATGGGAAGAAATCCAAACAGCAGAAGAGAACAGAGAAATTAAAGGGAAAATGCAGCATCATGTAGACTCTACTCCAGTCAAATGGGTGTCTTTGCTTATCTGAGTAAGCCTATTAGAACAAATCTAAGGAAGACCATCAACGCTGCACCATCCTCTGTTGCATCCTAACACTACATCCTGTCCTCTATAAGCTTACTAGAAATCTGTACCTCACCAATATCAGATTTCATTTGCTTCATGTATTGCACTTTCTAGTTATTTACAGTTAAGGCAATAAAACTTCTTAAAACATTCTGCATATAAATTACAAATAAATTAATCAAGGGCAAAGGTATGTGAGTCAGTCACAGCAAATGAACTTTAGCTGGTCACACTGGACTCACTTCTCAATGGTCTTGATATAGGAGTTCTTTTGAGTATCCATTCTTCCAAGTATCCCCTTGCATTATGTAGTTCTACCATAGGATGGTGGTTGCATATATGACCCTGGTAGGTATGGTTAGTTTATGTATTCTGGGTCTCTGTGGCTATTCACCCATGCCCCTTCATCATAATGTAATTTACTGAATGTATTAACTTTTTAAACTTAAAATATGTAAAAAGCACACTCACTGTAATGTCAGTAGACTTTATGGCCTGTGGTATAAATAGCCACAAACGAGTATAATAACTGTAGCCATTCAATAGTAGTTACACAGTTGTCATGCTATCCCGCTTTAAGAGTTATCTAACTATATTCAACCTCATTTAAATAAATTGTTAGCTACTCTTCACTTCAAATCTAATTGTGGTAACTGGGAGTTACCCAGATAAGGACAATGACAATAGAAGCACAATATTGGGCCGATGGGAACAAGCCAAGCAACATGCAAACCCTGCACCAAATACCCCACAGATCTAAAGCATGGTACAAGTGCCTAGTGAGGGGCAGAGATAGTGGTAAGAGAGCTTTTACTATTTAATCCACTGATATTTTGCACTAGACACCCCAGTTTGGTTTGACTTCCTGCCGTTCCTACACTAAAAAAAAACTCTCTGTATATGTCCAGAATTAAGCACTTGTCTGCTCAGGAATTTGTGGAGTCAGAAGAATGCACTGGGGCACAGCTCACAGTACATATCAAAGCTCTTTAAACAGGCCACTGTTTGCTTGACTAAAAAAAATCATCAGTTACAATTTAAATTAGGATAGAGAAAAGGCTAAAAGATGTAGCATCTTAATTATACTTTTTTTTTGATAATGCACCATTTACTGTCCTATATTTAAGCATAACTTCGTGAGCTATATAGCAACAGAACCACCAAACATGTACCAATATACACAAAGCTTATCTGATTATGCTGTATTCTGTTGCAAGAAGTTGATTTACAGGTAAATTTTGCTGAATTCTCTGCACCTTAAGCAATGCCATTATTGGGCTCTGAGAATATCCCTATATATATAACTGCATTACACAAAATATTTATCTTATCTACACACAGTGCTCATGTACTTGATATTTTGGTGCTTGTGTTGAATTATTATTGCATGTACCATCATAAATGTCCTTCCAATTTTCCTGGATGGATCAGTAAATCATTTGGCATCTTGATAGCAGTACTGTCACCAGATATTCTCACACTGGGAATTGTGCCCTGATGGTGTAACCTCAGCATATACATCAAAACACAGCAATCTTTCAGATGAAAGGAATTCACTCTCCACACACACAGTCCCAGGCTTTTCAGAGCTGAGGCTGTAGAATCAAAGGCAACATTGTGCTCAGAAAAGGAACTGTACTTAGATTGCCAAAAGTCATCTCTAGTATGCGGAGAACTTCATGACCTAGATTTTTTAATTCCCATTGCAAAGTTGGAATACTAGAACTAAATATGATTTACTCATGGATATTTTGGAAACTTCCTATCTACTTCCAGTTGACTCCAGAACATTTATTGATTTACTTCCTATTCTCAGTAGGAACTTAACAAAAGTTACCCCAGTTTTCCATCTTTCACTCATTCAAGCAGACTGTTCGATAACCATTTGCCCTGTGGAATCATGCAAGGAGAATTTACACATAATTTCAGACTAAGAGTACGTATCAACTTCTCATAATACTGAGAGCCAGTTAACTTACATAACATAGTTCAACACAATAGTGAGCACAGGCTTTCCTTAAAGCGCATGTGAAATTGGAATGCCAGCGAGATTGAACCTTGCAGGCTGACCAGTTATCTGAATTACATGCAGTGCAATAGAGTTCAGGCCATGGGACACCGAAGTGTTCACCACAGTAGTGTAAATGTTTGCATCATGACATCTATTTATTCCAATGCATGAAGGGACAATGCAGCTTCAACAGGCTAGAATTACACAGGATAATATTTTTTATGAAACTTACCATTTATTGTAGAAGATAGTCTTCCTTTACTATGTGAACTGCCATGTCTCCTTTCTGTAACATGTTTGCTGAATGTGTTTTTCAAATAAAATGCTGGCAATATGGCTGCTGTTGTTTTGTGTGAACAGGAGACGATTAAACTGCACTACACAACATGATTAATTATGATGAACCAGGAGGCTAAATGGGTAGGTGCTCTGCTTTGAATGGAAATGACCCATGGCAGGGCAGAGAGGTTCCAGGATTTAGCCATTGCCTTCTTCAGGGTTGGGTAATCTCAGCTGGTGAGGCAATGGTATGTTACATTTAACCTCAGATTAGTCTGCCTTGCTGAAAATTGCAAAGAAATAAAGAATTTGCACATCATTAGGATCTCCCAAGAATTTCAAACAGTGCTTTGGGATCTTTTCCATCCATCTGAGAGAGCAGATGAGGTTTTGATTTAATGTCTCATCCAAGATACAGCACCTCCATCAGAACAGTGCACCCTCAGTACTGCACTGGGAATATCAGTTTGGATTATGTATTCCAGTCCTGGTGTGGGATTGAACCCACAATCTCCTGACTCAGAAGCAAGGTTACTACCAACTGAGCCACAGCTTAAACTACCAAAAAAGGAGAGGCAGGGTGTTATCCCTGGTGTCCTGGCCAATATTTATCCATCAGTCAGAATCACAAAAACTGAGACAAAAACAGAAAATGCTGGAAAAACTCAACAGGTCTAATAGCATTTGTGGAGAGGAAAATAGAGTTAACGTTTCGAGTCGGTATGACCCTTTTTCCAAGCGACCCTCTGAAGAAGGGTCATACAGACTCGAAACATTAACTCTGTTCTTCTCTCCAGTGATGCTATCAGACCTGCTGAGCTTTTCCAGCATTTTCAGTTTTTGTTTCAAATTTCCAGCATCCACAGTATTTTGCTTTTTATCACAAAAACTGATGTCTGGTTGTTATCACACCGCTGTTTGTGGGAGCTTGCTGTGGGCAGTTGGTGTTTCCTGCATTACAACACTGGCTACATTTCAAAAAAGTTCTTAAAACATAGAAAAATTTAAGGCATTGAAAGAGCCCATTCCGCCTAGTGGCCGTGATGTGTTTTAGGATGTTCTGAGGTTGTTAGGTTGTTAAAGGTATTATGTAAATGTCAGTCTTCCTTTTTATATTCTTTTTAAGAACTTCACAACCACTGAATTGCTTTTCATGTGCAGTCACTGATAGCATGTGTGCAAAGATGACAGCCACTTCTGTGCACAGCAACATCTCAAAATTAGAACATGAATCAAATGGTCAATTAACTTGCTTTTGACGGTCTTGGTTGAAGGAAAAATATCATTCACTGCACCAGGGAACCCAGTTGACCATGCCCCCCAACACCTCCGATGGTCTGCACATACATTTTTCGTTAAATAGCCCATGTGTCAATTAAGGACAGAATTAGATTTGATGGTGATTCCCACAAGTGATTGAATAGTTCACAGGATGCTCACCCACTTGGCAACTTGTGCAAGGTATCAGATGGTGTCAGAGGCTGTGGAAACGTACCCCAGCATAGTCAGGGGAAAGGATAGAAAACGGGTGAAAATGATAAATATTTCACTGGGTTGTGTTACTGGTATCTAAATAAAGGGGCAGAATTCCCACTGACAATATTCAAGTACGAATACACACTCATGACACAGTCCTGTAAGTGTTCTGTTCAGATCTAACAATCAAACATAGAGGAAGGTTAAGCAAATGCCCCTGAACCTTATTGATCAGGAGATCTATCCTGTGATGCTTTAGCTCTAATATTTATCCTGAGATTCCCCAGTGTTGTTCTGTAGAAAGTCTAGAACTATCTCAAGCTAGATTCTAGAGTGTGACTCAATCATAATTACGGTAGATGTTGGCATATAAGTCGACCTTCCTAGCCTCAAAAAATCCCCTCAAAATCGGGGTTAACTTATACAAGTATAAAAGTGAAACGCCAGTGAGAGTGTGGTGGTCACCATTTTAAATGCCAGCTGCTTCCGACACAAAGTGTGGGTATGTCTTAAACTCCTGCACACCTTGGCAACACAGCCCATATCACCTGTTTGATCCTTTAAGCCCAATTATAAGTTCTCAGTAAGTAAAACAAGCATTCGTGGGTTGAAATTGAGGCTGACTGCTAATCAGGTGTAGCATGCTATTGCTGAAAGGAGGGTTCAACTTATATGCAAAGTATGTGCAAAAACATGATTTTCTGTGGAGCCGGAAAAGTGGGGTTGTCTTATACACCATGTCAACTTGTATGCTGCAATTTACGGTCGATATGTCCTATTCTCATTCTTTCTGAGTAAGAATATCCTTTTATTTTCCTTGTGTGAATACCATCTCAGAGGTAACAGAGGTCAAATTCATAAAATAATTGTTTTCAACAATATCCAAAGGACAGGTTTCTGTCTTGCCTTGTCAAGCACTTTTTTTCAATTTGGACTTTTTTTGGGGGGGGGGGGGGGGAAGAATTTGTTGAATGAAGAACCTGAAAGTTAACATAATTTCTGAAGGTACAAATAAAAGAGGACAGTAACCTCCATCACATAAACCTCCAGCTCAGGAACCTCCAACAATTAACCTCCAGCACAGTTTAATACAGCTTTCAAACGGCGCATTTTGGCTTCACCTCCACGTTAAACTTTTGTGCTGTAAACCGGGTGAATGGACACCGGAGTGAAGCAGGGTAATGCTCCTACAGTTGGCCTTTTGGGCGGGTGGGACAGGCGATGGTCCAGAGTTCTGTTGTCGGGGGCAGAAGGGTGACAGAGTGCAAAATCCTGAAACAATTGTTAAATAATTAGTTGATTCAGTAATTATTCCTCTGCCTCAATCATAAGCGTCAATTTAAGCTGCAACTTGCTCTGCAATCAGATCGAGTGGAATCTCCTATATCCTTCAATAGAGAGATCCAAGGGTGGGCTAACAGTTTGTTTTGATTGATAACCACAGTGTGGGGGGGAGGGGGGAGGGGGGAGGGGGGAGCAATCAGTGTTCCCATTGGGAATGTGGATCAGACAAGTAAGCGAAAAAGCAGCAGCAGCTGGAGGAGGGCTTGGTGCGAGTGGCAGGCTGGAGCTGAATGTGGTAGCCACATGTGCAGTGCAGAGTGGGCAGGCTGTCTCACCTAGGGGAGGGCATAGGAGCAGCGCTGAGAGTGGCACCTGCAGGTAGAACCACAGTTACCCAGGCTAGTGCTGGGCACCAGGTGAGTTCAGGCAGGTTTCTGAATAAAGCAATAAATCTACAAAACAAACAAAAGAAGCTCTGCGTTTAATGCACTGACCTTTATTGAACCTTGTTCAAGAGAGGGGCTTGTTAGAAAATATTTTAATAATTGGGAGTGAGTCCCTCTGTTTACTGTCTGTTTTAGGTGAAATTTGTCTAGAGATGCAAAACTATGGAAAGTTGACTTTGTTTTCAATGGAGGCCAAAGGGTTTAGACATGTAGAAGCTTCTTGCTACACACAAAACTCAAAGAAATGGTATCAAAGTGCAAGTTTGTTCTGGGCTTCATTTTTCCATAAAGCCATCCCAGGGTGCCCTCTTCCTTCTGGGATTCTCACGCTGCTTTCTATAAGCGTTACGCAAAGCACCAACTCCAGATTCAGTCTGCATTTCCAAGATATCTGCTCATCTTCTAACTCAAACCAACTCCTGTTCATGTATCACCGCTGCACTCACTGTCATATATTGGTTTCCAGTCCAGCAATGCCTCAATTTTAAAATACCTATCCTTGTTCCAAATCCTCCAATGACCTAATTCTTCCCTTTCTCTGTAAGCGCCAGCCCTACAATTATCAGAGATCTCTGTGCTGCTCCAATTCTGACCTCTTGAGCATCCCCGATTTCAATTGTTCCACCATTGATGGCCCTGCCTTCAGTGGCCTGGGCTCTAAGCTCTGGAATTCCCTCCCTAAACCACTCCACTATGCTGCCGTTCCTTCACTGTCACTGGGTCAAAATCCTGGAACTCCCTCTCTAACAGCACTGTGGGTGTACCTACACCACATGGACTGCAGCGGCTCGAGGCAGCTCACCACCAACTTTGCAAGGGCAATTAGGGACAAGCAATAAAAATGCTGGCCTAGCCAGTGACGCCCATGAAGGAATAAAAAAAACACTCTATGTCACTACAGATCCTTCCTCTGCTCATTTCACAGTTCAGCTGTATGTTGCTGCACAATTTTCAAGGTTGCTTTCGCAGAGCAGCAATGACTGACTTGCCACCCTCTGACTGGAGATAAAATACAGACCGGCCATGATCTTATTGAATTGTGGGACAGGCCTCCTGTTTCTGTGTTCTTATGACAGGTGAAATGTTGCTTTGTGACCTTATGTGGCAACACCTTACTGGGCAAGACAGATGACACCAAAAAGCACCAATGCCTTTGCAACATTTTGCTTCATGACCACCTTCCCTCCACCTCCCTCCCCTGCCGCCAATTACAAAATATCCAGATGAAGAGAAAACAACAAGAATCAACTAAATTTGATTTCTGTGAGGAAGATCCTACTTGGCAAATGTGGTAGAGTTTTTTGAAGAAGTGGCAGAGAAGGTAGGGAGGGGATGAAGTAGAAGTGATACATAAGGCCTTTTAGAAAACCTCCCATGTACATGAGACTACTGAAGCAGGTTTAGAATGTGGAATTAGAGGAAGGGTAAGGCACTGGTTAGGAGAAAACAGAGTCAAGAGCAGTTTCTCAGAGTGTTGGGAATGGGTAGCAATGTATCATATGGTTCTGTTTTGCGATTACTCCAGTTTACGGTGTACATCAATGATTTGATTTAGGCTAGAATGAATACTGTCCAAATTTACAGAAGATATTAAAAAAAGGAGGCATAATAAATAATTCTGATGACCTGGGAAGTAGAAGGGGATATTAGTAAAATGGTGCAATGGTCGAAGGAGCGGAAAACACAATTTAATGATAGCAAATGTGAGGTGGTATGATTGATTTTAAAAAAATAGTTTTGCTTTGAATGAGGGAAAGCTGAATGATATAGAAGAGCCAATGGATTTGTTGATTCAGGTTCTCAAGATATTAACAGCAGCACCTCAAATAGATAAAACCATAAAAAAAACAAATGAAATACTAGATTTTATGCCAGGAGATTTTAGAATCAAGATGTAACAGTTAATCTACATAAAACCATAGTAAGAACACAGTTGGAGTGCAGTGTGAAATTTTGGGCTCCACTTTATAGTGAGGATATCAAGGCTATAGGGAGGGTAGAGCACAGAATAAGATTCTGCCTGGCATGAGAAATACAGATATGAAGGAAGACTTGATAAATTGGGGCTGAATCCAGGGGTTAGGAATTTGAGGTGGTTTGATGGAAGTGTTTAAAATTATGAAGGGATGGGACGAGGAAGGTAGAAATATACTGTTCCAGTGTTTGAGGAATGGTTTTTACACAAAAGATTGAGAGTGTTTGGATCACACTACCGGACTTAGTGATTGAAGCAATGCTAACTTTAGAAGGAGTTTTGATGGGGTTAGAGAAGAAGGTCGGAGGAGGCTTGTGTGGAGCATAAATATGGGCCTGTTGGGGCAAATGTCTGTGCTGTAAATATTTAGCAATGTTTTGCAATTTAAGAATCGGCTAGATAGGTGGTTGTAGGAAAGGGAAGTGAAGAGAGCAAAATTAAATTAGGACTACTGCTCATGGGGAGCATAAACAGCACTCCTGATTTTAATCCGACCCCAATTAAAACAGATACGTGGACGGAGAAAGGTGATGCTTAAAATTCTTAGTGATCTACTGAACAGATACTAGCTGGTCAGTCATCAATGCCTTGGTACCATGCATTTTTAAAAAGTAATTTTCTTTCACAAAAAAGATTTTCCATATGGATCACAAGCAACTGAAGTATTTCTTAGGGCTCCACATGGAAATTCTGGCTCTTTGTTCTTTCACCCCCTAAATTTGAATGGCTCCCCAACCCAGCCATTACCACTCTGCCTGCCATCTGCTTATTGCCAGCAACTGATAAACTAAGAAGCAGGGATCTTGGTGGATTTATGATTTGTTAGCCTCTGGAGCGAAGATAAATTGTACTGGCCTCCTGCTGCCCCAGCCATGAGCAGTCAAATGGGGTGGTGGGGGGAGTGCACCAGTAATCCAATGGAATTTCCTCTCCATACATAAGAGAAATTGATGATAGGAAATTCACTTGAAATGTAAGCAGAAGAGTAATTCACCTCCTGACTCCCCAAGGCACAAGTCAAGAGTGTGATGGAATGCTCTCCACTTGCCTGGATGAGCGCAGCTCCAGCAACGCTCAAGCAGCTCAACACCATCCAAGACAAAGCAGCCAGCTTGATTGACACTCCATCCACCATCTTAGACATTCACTCCCTCCACCACAGATGCACAGTGCTGCCATCTACAAGATGCACCGCACCAAGGCTCCTTTGACAAGCACCTTCCAAATCCGCAACCTTTACCACCTAGAAGGACAAGGGCAGCAGACACATGGGAACACCACCACCTGCAAGTTCTCCTCCAAGTCATACACCATCCTAACTTGGAAATATATCGTTATTCCTTCACTGTCACTGGAACTCTCTTCTGAGCAGCACTGTGGGTGTACCTACACCACATGGACTGCAGCAGTTCAAGAACGTGGCTCACTGCCACCTTAGGGATGGGCATTAAATGCTGGCTCAGCATTCGACACCCACATCCCATGAACGAATAAAAAAGATGCTAGATAAACAAATCAGGGGGAAAAGAATGGGGTTAGATGAAGGCTTAGAGGAAGATCATGTGGAACATAAACACCATCACAAACCAGTTGGGCCAAATGGCCTGTTTCTGTGCTGTAAATACTATGTAACTATGTAAACACTGAAGATGTAAAATGTTAATACATTTGTTCATGCAAGCTGTTATTCATGAAGCAAAAGGCATATGATTCATATAAGCAATTTACTGTCATTAAAAAAAATTAATTAAGTACATAGATTTTTGTAAACTCCTTGCACAAGTTCAATGACGCTCTGTTAATTCAGATGTTCAACTGTTCAAAAGTGCTTGAGTAAGCAGAACTGGCTCTCTTGGAATTGACAAGACTGCAGTTTATTGCAGCATTTTCCATCCGGCCTTTTTCAGCTTAAAATGCAATTTTTTCCCCAGAAAATTCTTTAAGAATTGTAGTTGCTTCATCACAGCAATGTTCAATTTTTGAAAAACATAACTAATTGCAGGGCTCCTCCGCACATAAGAACATAAAAAATAGGAACAGGAGTAGACCATTCATCCCCTCAAACCTGCTCCGCCATTCAATAAGATCATGGCTGATCCTCTTGTGTTTTGATTTCCACATTCCCATCTAAGTCCCATAACCTTTGATTCCCTTGTCTAACAAGAGTCTATCTACCCCGTCTTAAAAATATTCAATGACCCCGCCTCCACCGCCTTCTGAGGCAGAGAATTCCAAGGTCGCACAACCCTCAGAAAAAATTTCTCCTCATCTCTGTCCTAAAAGGGCAGCCCCTAATTTTAAAACAGTGCCCCCCTAGTTTTGGACTCACCCACAAGAGGAAATATCCTTTTGGCATCCACCTTGTCAAGGACATTCAGGACCTTGTACACTTCAATCAAGTCACCTTCACTCTTCTAAATTCCAGTCTGTCCAACCTTTCCTCATAAGCCAAACTGCTCATTCCAGGTATCAATCTAGTAAACCTCCTTTGAACCACCTTTAATGCATTTACATCTTTCCTTAAATAAGGAAACCAGAACTACACACAGTATTTGAGGTGCGGTCTCATCGATGCCCTGTATAACTGACACACATCATCCTTACTTTTATGTTCAATTCCTCTCATAATAAAGGATAGCATTCTTAATTACTTGGAGTAATATACAAGGGGAAAGAGACAAAAGCTGGAAATCTGAAATAAAAATAGAAAATGCTGGAAATACTCTGCAGGTCAGGCAGCATCTATGGAGAGAAACAGGGTTAACGTTTCAAGTCGATGACTTCTCGATTCTCTGTCACCCCGATTTACCCTATTGAAACAAAGTCAAAATGACCATCAGGGTCTGCTGTGAGGTTGAAGGATGCAATTCCGAGTCTTGCTCCCTGGTCAAAGCTGATCCCGGTTGTAGCCGCATTCTCAGTGCGGCTGTACGATTGGCCTCTGCATTCCAAGGTTCGAGAGGGGCAAAATCTGTCAGTCCCTGATCACTCTCCATTGACCCCCATTTGGAGAGTGTGCGGATGTCAGGCAATGATGGGCTCAGCTGTGATGCACGCCCACCCTGGGCAAACAGCCTGTGCATTGCCACGTGTGAAAAATAGCCGCTCGGATGAAGTACAGCAGGGAGGGAGGGGAGCTCTTGGCTGGCAACACAGGGAACCCTATCCAAGGACAGTTTGGGGAGAGTTTAAAAGAATTGTAAATTAAAGAAGAAAATCAGTAAATGTGATGAATGGTTACAAACATCTGGGGTAGTAAATGCAGTATATTTTATTTCTGTCAGTTTAGAAGCAACAAAACGAAGGCTTTCAGCTTTAGTGCATTGGTAGTAGGCTGTAAAACACTATCGGGAAGGTCATTAATTATCCCATTGATTAATTATCCAGGAATCTCTCAGCCATAAAAGCTGAGAGAGAGAAAAATGCCAAGCCAATAATACGTTTTAAAATTGTTCAGACGGAAAGAAATTGGGTATTTGCTGCATTTATATAATGATT
This sequence comes from Carcharodon carcharias, assembly GCF_017639515.1. NCBI lineage: Eukaryota > Metazoa > Chordata > Chondrichthyes > Lamniformes > Lamnidae > Carcharodon > Carcharodon carcharias. Next base: position 131,174,975 of record NC_054480.1, on the reverse strand, counting down.
TTTCAACAGCGTGTTTAAAATACTGCTGCACACCTCTTTGGTTTTAATCTAATGGAAATGATTAAGAAGTGCAGATGCAGGGAATTTTTTTTTGCCTCGCTTGACTGATTCCTTCTGTATGCTAATATTGATGTGGCCGTGAATGGAGTCGAACAAATGGAATGCGATGAAAAGATACTCAGCAGCGTCCGATTATAAATTGCGAATTCTCCTTGGGGGGATTGGGGAGCGTGGTAAATGCGTCATTGCTGCGTTGCCGTAGCAACCATCTGCACCTTTGATATTTTAAGCTCTCGGCTGTTGCCTTGGGAGAGTGGGTTGGGAAGGACAGGGGCTTGAATGCACAATGGGACAGGAGGTTTTCTCAGCTTGATGCTGACTGAATTCACCCTTTGCTTTCTCTCATAAACTATAGGCCGACTGACCCTTTCACTGCTGAACTCTCCTTCGCCCTGTTCAACACACACACACGTTTACAGCAGCTGGAAACCGTTTCTTTCTTAAAGCTGTGTTCTCACTCCATCTTTTGGATGATACGTGTAAACTGAAACCCCACCACGACCATTCCAGTGGTTCCAATGGATATTAAAGATCCTAAGTAGCGTCTTTCGTGACCTCAGGATGTCCCGACGAGCTTTACAGCCAATTAAGTACTTTTAATGTAGGAAGCACAGAGAGCCAGTTTGCACATAGCAAGATCCCACAGCAGCAATGTGCTAATGGCGATTTTTTGGGCAGAATTTTCTGCCTGTTGGGCGGACGGGCCCGACACAATCCCCAGCGGGCAGGGAGACGATCCCCGCTGAAGAAGCGGGCCCCACCACCATTTTACATGGGCGGGCCAATTAAGGCCCACCCAGCGTGACATCCGGCGAGAAGCGCTAGAAGTGAGGATGTTCGATGATGATTGCGCAATGTTCAGCACCATTTGTGACTCCTGAGATACTGAAGCAGTCCATGTCCAAATGCAGGCAAGATGTGGACAATATCCAGGCTTGGGCTGACAAGTGGCCAGGAACATTCACACCACACAAGTGTCAGGCAATGACCATCTCCAACAAGAGAGAATCCAACTTTCGCCCCTTGATATTCAATGGCATTACCATCACTGAATCCCCCACTATCAACATCCTGGGGGGGTTACCATTGACCAGAAACTGAACTGGACTAGCCATACAAATACTGTGGCTACAAGAGCAGGTCAGAGGCTAGGAATCCTGTGATGAGTAATTCACCTCCTGACTCCCCAGAGCCTGTTCACCATCTATAAGGCACAAGTCAGGAGTGCGATGGAATATTCCCCACTTGCCTAGATGAGCGCAGCCCCCACAACACTCAAGAGGCTTGACACTGTCCAGGACAAAGCAACCGGCTTGATTGAATCCACAAACATTCACTCCCTCCACCACCGACGCAGAGTAGCAGCAGTGCTTACCATCTACAAGATGCATTGCAGGAATTCACCAAGGCTCCTTCGACAACACCTTTCAAACCCACGACTACCACCATATAGAAGGACAAGGGCAGCAGACAGCTGGGAACACCACCACCTGGAGTTACCCTCCAAGTCACTCACCACCCTGACTTGGAAATATATTGCCATTCCTTCAGTGTCGCTGGGTCAAAATCCTGGAATTCCCTTCCCAACAGCACTTAGGGTGTTCCTGAACTTCATGGACTGCAGCAGTTCAAGAAGGCAGCTCCTCACCACCTTCAATTAGGACAACTAGGGATGCGCATTAATGCTGGCCCAGCCAGCAAAGCCCACATCCCATGAACCATAGAACACTACAGCACAGAAAACAGGCCATTCGGCCCTTCTAGTCTGTGCTGAAATATTATTCCGCTAGTCCCATTGACCTTCACCTAGTCCATAACCCTCCAGACCTCTCCCATCCATGTATCTATCAAATGAATGAATAAAAAATTTTTTAAAATATACGTGGGCTAGGAACTTTGAATAGTACCATGAGGCCTTTTATATCCATCTGAGAGGCAGAGAAGGCCCTAGTTTAAGGTCTCATCTGAAAGATGCCACCTCTGACAGTGCAGCACTCCCTCCATACTGCGATGGAGTGTCAGACTACATTATGGGCTCAAGTCTTTACTGTGGGGCTTAAGCTCACAACCTTCTGCCTCAGAGCCAAGAGTGCTACCCACTGAGCAACAGCTGACAATGGAAGACATGGTTTCCTTACTAACACATGCCACTAAAAAGACAGATTGCTGCACTGCTCCCTGCTGTATGTGAGATATTGCAGGTGCAGAATGGCTGACAGAGACCAAAAAGCCACTGCGTTTCAAAGCAACTCATGTGTTATGGGTTGAGACTTCTGTGAAATACAGGGTGAGACCTCTTTTTTACCTGGTAAAATTGTACTGGAATCATCTCGTTAGCCTATGGGGAGGAGGCCAGTTCTGATCAACATTGAGGAAGAACCACTCAACCTGCTTCACTAAGTCCCACACTCTTCTTTTTAACAAAGTCCTGTGGCAGACATTTGAGGGGATATTTCAGAATACACAGAATAGATACATTTCAACAAGAAAGATAAACTTCAAGGGGAGGACCCACCATCCGTGGTTAACTACAAAAGTTAAAGATAGTATCAAAGTTAAAGAAAAATCATATAATTGCGCAAAGATGAGTGGCAGGTCAGAAGATTGGACAGAATATAGAAAGATTAATAAGGAGGGAAAATATGAAAGCTAGCTAGAAATATAAAAACAGACAGTAGGAGTTCCTATAGGTATTTAAAAAAGAAAAGAGTTAACAATATGAGCGTTGGTCCTATAGAAAGTGAGTCTGGTGAATTAATAATGGAAAATAAGGAAATGGCAGATGAACAGGTATTTTTCATCAGTCTTCACTAGAGAGCATACAAGTAACATCCCAGAAATAGCTGTAAATCAGGAATTGGAAGGAAGGGAGGAACTCAAGAAAATGAGGGACGTGCTATTTAGCAAATTGTTGGATCTGCAGGCTGACAAGTCCTTGGGCCCTAATGGACTTCATACTAAGGTCTTAAAGGAAATGGCTAGTGAGATAGATGTATTGGTTTTAATTTTCTAAAATTCCCAAGATTGGGAAAGGATCCATTAGATTGGAAAATAGCTAATTTAACTCCATTATTCAAAAAGGGAGGGAGACAGAAAGCGGGAAATTACAGGCCAGTTAACTTAACATCTGTCGTGGGGAAAATGTTAGAAGCTATTCTTAGAGAAGCTATAGCATGGCATTTGGATGAGTTCAACGTAATTGGCAGAGTCAACAAGGTTTTGTGAAAGGGAAATCATGTTTAACAAACTTATTGGAGTTTTTTGAGGAAGTAACGTGCTGTGGATAAAGGGGAATCAGTGGATGTACTGTATTTAGATTTCCAGAAGGCATTTGATAAAGTGCCACACGAAAGGTTATTGCAGAAAATAAAAGCTCATGATGAAGGGGGTAACATATTGGCATGGATAGAAGATTGGCTGGCTAACAGGAAGCAGAGAGTAGGCATAAATGGGTCTTTTTCAGGCTGGCAAGATGTAACAAGTGGTGTGCCATAGGGATTAGTTCGGGGACCTCAACCTTTTACAATTTATATAAATGACTTGAATAAAGGGACCTAAGGTATGGTTACTAAATTTGTTAATGACATAAAGATATATGGAAAAGAGAGCTGTGAAGAGGACATACAAAGCTACAAAGGAATATAGATAGGTTAAATGAATAGGCAAATATCTGGCAAATGGAGTATAATGTGGGAAAATGTGAAATTGTTATTTTGGCAGGAAGAATGAAAAAGAAGTAATATGGAGTACTGTGTACAGTATCGGTCTCCTTATTTAAAGAAGGATGTAAATGTATTTGAAACAGTTCAGAGGTTTGCTAGACTAGTACCTGGAATGGGCGAGTTGTCTTATGAGGAAAGGTTGGACAGGCTAGGCTTATATCTGCTGGGGTTTAAAAGAGTAAGGGTCAACTTGATTGAAACATATAAGGTCCTGGCATGTCTTGACAGGGTGGATGTGGAAAGGACAATCTAGAATTAGGGGTCACTATTTAAAAATAAGGGGTCGCCCACTTAGGACAGAGAGGAGGAGAAATATTTTCTCTTAGAGGGTGGTGAGTCTTTGGAATTTCCTTCCTCAAAAGGCAGTGGGAAGCAGAGTCTTTGAACATTTTTAAGGCAGAACTAGATAGATTCTTGATAAGAGGGGTTGAAAGGTTTTCCGGGGAAGGTGGAGTTAACCTTGCAATTAGATCAGTCATGATCTTGTTGAATGGTGGAGCAGCTCGAGGGGCTGAGTGGTCTACTTCTGCTCCTAATTCATATGAGCCTTCAGTGGAGATAGTTTATGTTAGTTTAGGCGTTAGCTGTGGCTCAGTGGGTAATATTTTCACCTCTGGTTCAGAGGTCATGGGTTTAAGCACCACAACACAAGACTTAAGCACTATATCTAGGCTGACACTCCAGTGAATGCTACACTGTCAGAGATGATGTTCGTCAGGTGAGATATTAAATCAAGACAGAGTCAGCTCTCTTGGGTGAATATCAAAACCCCATGGTGCTATTTCAAAGAAGAGCAGGGGAGTTCTCCCTAGTGTCCTGCCCAATATTTATCCCTCAACCAACATTCATTAGAAAAATAGATTATCTGGTCATTATCTCATTGTTGTTTGTGGGATCTTGCTGTGTGCAAATTGGCTACTCCTTTCCCAACATTACAATAGTGCCAACACTTCAAAAGCACTTCATTTGTTGTAAAGTGCTTTGGGGTGTCTTTCGGTTATGAAATGTGCTTTACAAATGCAAGTTCTTTCTTTTAATACAGCTCACTTTTAAAAATAAGCAATGAAGAAGGTGTTACAAGAACAGAGATGGCATCTGCCACAGTGTAAATTCATCACGGAAGTCATTATCAGAGCACAGTGGTAGAGTTTTCACACACTTTCCCTGACTGTTCGACGCTGTGTTTGAAATAGCAATTTGAATTTTCACACAGTGAAATAACAATCCTGTGGACTCACATTATAAAAGGTAACAGCTCACTCATCTACCGTTAATAATGTTAAAAAGTTTACCCATGATCATTTTGAATTAATTTACAAGTAGCAATATAGATCTTTATCACACACTTCTAGTTCATAAATCTTTTCTCCTGTCAATACTTTCTTGATAGAGCCTTTGTGTCAATATGTACCATTGCAAATTACCAATTAAGTCAACATTTTCCATCTAATTTTCCTAGCTCACTCCTGACTATAGCCACTAGTTGCCTCTGTACCCCAAGTTTCACTAACTGTGGCAAATGCAGTAGATACTTTATTAGTCATACATTAAAGGCTTTGCATATAGTATATAATTATTTTAAGCTTCACATTTATTTCCTGCCAACATTTCCTCTTTCACATTTTGTTGCTTACATCCCTATTATTACAGCACAGCATCACCTCCAACTCACTGTGAGCAATGCCATAGGAGATTGCCTGGTATTTGTGCATTGAAAAACCTTCTTTCTAGTGCAAATCCACCATAAGTCATATGTTATTCTCAAGACTGCCAAAGATATAATAAAAGAAAACCAGTGATTTACTACTGTATTTTTAGACTTTGACAATCTGCTCTCTTTCAACAGCAGAATTTATAAACAGGTGCCAATCTGTAGAAACCTCCCTCAACAATTAGCTTCTCAATGACCTCAGGCTGTTGCTACTTAGTCAACCTCACCTCTAGGACCTGGATCCAGATCCCAATTGGTGGGATGAGGTTTGCTTTGTTTATTGGTTATGAGGCTCCCATGTAACTCTTTCGAGTACAAATCCGTTTCCATCTGTTTCATATGAAGTTACATTGTTTCATAGTTTGCCATTGTGAGATTTGAACTCTTGATAATCTTTTAAATGAAAATCAAATCAACAAAATTGGGATAAATCAGGCACAGCCCCTAATTCAGGTCAGCTGTAAAACCAAGGACAAAAGTTTAAAGGAACCTTACAAACTTTAAATCAAAATGTGATTAAAGGGGTCAACAAAACACCCCAGTCCCCGCGGTGCCCACCGAGCACGGAAGGCCTCGAGAGTGCCAGCAGACACCGCGTGCTCCCTTTCCAGGGACATCCGGCAGCAAACGTAGCCGCGGAAGAGGGACAAACAATCGGGCGGGACTCCCCCGTCGATTGCCCGCTGCCTGGACCTGTTAATGGCCAACTTGGCCAGGCCCAGGAGCAGGTTCACGAGGAGGTCCTCCTCCTTCCCGACCCCCTTCCGCACCGGGTGCCCATAGATCAGGAGCGTGGGGCTGAAGTACAAACAAAACATCAATAAAAGGTTTTTCAAATAACTAAAAAGGGAGTGCAGCCTACAACGCCCTATGTATACATGGTCCACGGACTCCACAAGACCGCAAAAAGGGCACGTGTCCTGAGAGTCCGTGAACCTATGCATCCTCTTATTATAGGGGACTGCTGCATGCAACACCCTCCAACCCAGGTCCCCGATAGAAAGGGGGAGGACACCTCCGTAGAGGGCCTCCCATCGGGGGCCTCCGCCGCCGGACGGCAACAAGGCACGCCAGGGCATGTCCGGTCGACGGACAAGGGCGAGAAAATGGAAGGTGTGCAGCAGCAGTCCGTACAAAAAGCCCCTCTTTGCCGTGCCAAAAGGCACGGAGGGCATGTCCCCGAGGCAGCTCATATTGCGGGGCACCAGCACCCGAGGGAGGGTTCGGGGCTTGGGGCTAATGTGGAATTCTGTCCGAACAGGGGAACGTTCAGACGGAAGACCACCGCGCACCTGGGCCACCTCAAGACCCAAAATAACGTCGGGTCCGAGCATGACCGTTCTCAGGTCTTGGATGGCATCGGCTGCGACCTGGACACTCACAGACGCGCGTCGCGCCAACTCCTGTGGGATCATCCAGCCCAGTCCTCCGCCATCCAGCACGTCCCCGATCCTGGTCACCCCTGCGGCCACAGCCCTCTTCTCCGCCAACCACTGAAAAGGACGGAGGGGTGAACTCTTGATAATCTTTTAAATGAAAACCAAATCAACAAAATTGGGATAAATCAGGCACAGCCCCTAATTCAGGTCAGCTGTAAAACCAAGAACAAAGTTTAAAGGAAACTTACAAACTTTAAATCAAAATGTGATTAAAGGGGTCAACAAAACACCCCAGTCCCCGCGGTGCCCACCGAGCACGGAAGGCCTCGAGAGTGCCAGCAGACACCGCGTGCTCCTTCTCCAGGGACATCCGGCAGCGAACGTAGCCGCGGAAGAGGGACAAACAATCGGGCGGGACTCCCCCGTCGATCGCCCGCTGCCTGGACCTGTTAATGGCCAACTTGGCCAGGCCCAGGAGCAGGTTCACGAGGAGGTCCTCCTCCTTCCCGACCCCCTTCCGCACCGGGTGCCCGTAGATCAGGAGCGTGGGGCTGAAGTGCAAACAAAACATCAATAAAAGGTTTTTCAAATAACTAAAAAGGGAGTGCAGCCTACAACACCCTATGTATACATGGTCCACGGACTCCACAAGACCGCAAAAAGGGCATGTGTCCTGAGAGTCCGTGAACCTATGCATCCTCTTATTATAAGGGACTGCTGCATGCAACACCCTCCAACCCAGGTCCCCGATAGAAAGGGGGAGGACACCTCCGTAGAGGGCCTCCCATCGAGGGCCTCCGCCGCCGGACGGCAACAAGGCACGCCAGGGCGTGTCCGGTCGACGGACAAGGGCGAGAAAATGGAAGGTGTGCAGCAGCAGTCCATACAAAAAGCCCCTCTTTGCTGTGCCAAAAGGCACAGAGGGCATGTCCCCGAGGCGGCTCATATTGCGGGGCACCAGCACCCGAGGGAGGGTTCGGGGCTTGGTGCCAATGTGGAATTCCGTCCGAACAGGGGAACGCTCAGATGGAAGACCACCGCGCACCTGGGCCACCTCAAGACCCAAAATAACGTCGGGTCCGAGCACGACCGTTCTCAGGTCTTGGATGGCATCGGCTGCGACCTGGACACTCACAGACGCGCGTCGCGCCAACTCCTGCGGGAGCATCCAGCCCAGTCCTCCGCCACCCAGCACGTCCCCGATCCTGGTCACCCCTGCGGCCACAGCCCTCCTCTCCGCCAACCACTGAAAAGGACGGATGGGCGGATTCCTGAGCAGCGGCTCTCTGACGATAGCCGCTACTCCTGACGGGGGAGAGCTGCGTCGCGAGGCGACCACTTTCCAGACTTTGATCAGGTCCTGGTAAAAGACGGGCAACGCCTGCAAGGAGCCACCGAGGCCCAGCTGTTCTATAAACAGGAGCTGCACGTCATAATTCAGGCCGTGCACCTGACGGAAGAAATACGTCATCAGGGCACACCATCTAGGAGGAGGCTCAACGTAGAGGTATTGCTGCAGGGTCTGAAGGCGGAAAGTCGCCACCTGTGTGCGTAGGCACACTAGCGCCTGACCACCCTCCCTAAGCGGGAGACTCAGAACCTCGGCAGCGACCCAGTGCAATCTTTTGTCCCAGAAGAAGTCGACTAACAATCTCTGGATTCTTGTGACAAAGTCCGGGGGAGGGGTCAAAGTGACCAGCCGATACCACAACATGGCGGCGATCAGCTGGTTTATGACCAGAACTCGACCCCGGTAAGATAGCACTCGGAGCAGTCCTGTCCAGCGCCGCAGGCGAGCGGTGACTTTCGTCTCCAGTTCCTGCCAGTTTGCCGGCCAGGATTCCTCAGCGGGGCAGAGATGGACCCCCAGGTAGAGGAGGCTGGTCCTGCTCCAGGTGAAAGGCCTGAGCTCCTCGGGTAGGGGATCCATCTGCCACTGACCGACCAGGAGTCCAGAACACTTACCCCAGTTGATCCTGGCAGAAGAAGCGGCAGAGTAGACCTCCTGGCACTCGCGCATCCTCCGCAGGTCAGCCGGGTCACTAAACATAAGGAGCACGTCATCGGCGTAAGCCGAAAGGACCACCCCGATGCCCGGCCCGCGCAGAACCAATCCCGACAACCTCCTCCGCAAGAGGCGCAGGAAAGGCTCCACGCAAATAGAATACAACTGGCCAGACAGGGGGCAGCCCTGACGTACCCCTCTCCCAAAGCGAAGGGGCGCCGTCAGGGACCCGTTAACCTTCACTAGACACTCCGCGGCAGTGTACAGAAGTCGGATCCGGGCGACAAAATGCGTCCCGAACCCGAAAGCTCGCAGAGTTCCGAGTAAGTATTCGTGATCCACCCTGTCGAACGCCTTCTCCTGATCGAGAGACAGGAAGGCGCTCGACAGACCAGCCCTCTGGGAATGGTGGATGATGTCCCGGACCAGATGGATGTTATCATAAATGGCTCGGTCCGGGACGGTGTAGGACTGGTCAGGGTGGATCATGTGGTCCAGCACGGTGCCGAGCCGAGAAGACATGGCTCGGGCGAAGATTTTGTAGTCCGTGCTGAGGAGGGAGACCGGGCGCCAGTTTTTAAGAAGGCGGAGATCCCCCTTCTTCGGCAGCAAAAATTGAAACCAGAGAACATTTTTAAGCTCCATCCATTTCCTGACAATGTAACTCCTTCAAGTACAAACCCATTTCCATCTGTTTCAGATGAAGTTACGTTGTTTCATAGTTTGCCATTGTGAGATTTGAACCCTTGATCTTGGGGTTACAAACCCAGTACCATAACCACTTGGCTATTTAGGCCAAGCTTCCCATGTAGGCCTACAACACAAATCTGCCCAAATTTAGCCCTAATTGGCAATGTCATCAGAAAGTCCTAAGGATATTGAGTGTGGGAAATTAGAAAAATGGCACATAGTTGGGGCTGAGTAGAAGATGTTTTACACTGTGTCTGATTGTACTGCACCTGACCTGGGGGTGCAAAATGCAAACTGTTCCATTTCTCAATAGAGTAGCATCCTTCACCTTAGCAAGTACAAAGAAAATACCTTTAAAGAGAGTAACTTCACAGTCATCTTAAGATTGCAGATGATCTGTACCTCAATCCAACCTACGCACCTTAGCTCCATATCCCTTGATATACTTACCTAAAAAGAACAACAGATCTCAGTTTTGAAAGCTCCAATTGGAGAAGCACCCGCAGCCTTTTGAGGGGAGAGCTCCAGATTACATCTACCCTCTGTGTGAAGAAAGGTTTCCTGATTTCACATTTGAATAATCTGCCTCTAGTTTTAAGGTTATGTTCTTTTGTTCTGGATTCCCCCACCAGAGGAAATAATTTCTCTTTATCTACCCTATTTAAGATTTTTACTATTTCAAGCACATTGATTATACCATCCCTCAATCTTCTATAATCAAGGGAATACAAGTTATGGTTATATAACCTGGCCTCATGATTTAACCCTTTTAGCCAGTTATCATTCTCGTGAACAGTGCTGCACCCTCTCCAGGGCCAATATATCCTTCCTGACATGCCATGCCCAGAACTATATGCAATAGTCTAGATGGGATCTGATGAAGTCTGTACACAAATAAAGCATAACCTCTTACTCTTTGGGAAAGACAACAGGACCAAATTAAACAGAACTTCATCTTAGCAACCAAATATCAAACATTTCCATAAATTTGACTCCCATTGAACAATGCCACAGAGGATCATGAAGTTCACATTAAGCATCAGCTATAAGCTCTCTGATAATTATATTCTATTCCTGAGGCAATTTCCTTATATACCCTCCTGGGAATCACATCATTACATTATTCTCACCTCCCATTTATTTTCTCCTCAATTCTCTTCCCCTTGTGTCCCATCTCAGGCTTGGGCACAGACATTTACTGTTCTCTAGTATTAACCCAGATCACTATTAAGTGTTGGCAGGGTATTTAATTACAGTAAGGGGTTAGAGCTGAGCTGCATCCAAAGTCCACACACTTTTTCTAGGAGGGTAAACTTTAGACCTTTCTCCCCTCCTCACTCAGGAACACTGATGTGAATTATAAGCACTCACCAAACCCCAAAACTAAGAGTAGCAGAGGCCAAAGATCATATCTTGCACTTTCCTGGTGTGTATGATTCAGTAACGCATCAATTGATGCGTTGACCCATCAGTAAAGAATCCATTTTATGTTATTTCGGCTGAACGTTTATAAACTGTTTCCATTGTATAGTGTCAAGGCAACATGTCAAATTGGGCAATTCGTATATCAGCCCACTTCTGTGTCTTCTTTTCTAACTGACACTTGGAAAGCAAAATGATAATTTAATTAGCAATTTGTATGATACTTATTGTTTCTTTACAACAGGAAAACTTCAATAGTCCCAGAAAGTAAGATTTGACGATGCTGCAGGCCACACAAGACTAGGAAGGTAAACAGAAAACATTTAGACACATCAGGTCAGGCAGCTTCTCTGGAGAGAGAGAAAGCAGCATTAACGTTTCAAGTTGATAACCTTCTGTCAAGAATGGAAAATGTTTCAGCTGTGATAGAGTGGAAGTCAGGAGTGATTAAATGACAAAAAGGATGATGGTGGAAGGCAAATCAAATGGTGATGGGGCAAGTAAAGAAATAAAAAATACATCCAGAGAAGCCATAAAAGCTGACAGCAGAAGCAGCACCAGTGATCTGATAAAATGGGAGTAGTGATTGTGATCTGAAATTGTTGAACTTGATGCTGATTCTGGAAGGTTATAAAGTGCCTCCAGGAAAGTTCCTACTTTGATATTGGCCAGTAATGGCTGATCTCAGCAGTAGCAATGCTGCAATTAACATCAGTACCCCAGGCTAAGGAGGGAAAGTCAGTCAGGATTCTTGCTCCTGATCACTATCTAGCAGTGCACATGTGCATGGATGAGGATGGGATTGAGCTTGGTTGTGATGAAATCGCTAAGGAATACAAAGGGGAGGATGATAAATGCAGCCATACAGAGCTGGTGAATAACCAGGTGGCACCAGAGATTCACTAAAGAGTTGCCACTGGGCTGAGGGATTGGAAGACTGTCAGCATTTGCTGTACTATGTCCTCACAAAGGAATTAATGCTTTCAGCAGAGAAAAAAAACAAAAACCAATGTTGGGAGCTTCCACTGCTTGACTAGCTCCTGTGCAATAATTATCTGTGTCATCTGTTAATGACATGTTAATTATATTATTAAGGTTAAAGGATCTACAGGTGAAGGATATTAATTGATTAACTACTTTAAGCACATATAAAATAAATATTGTGCACTTTTAAGGGGCTTTCAGTTAATTAGTTTATTTGTTAATTAGTTTATTGGTTTTAAAATATTTATAAAAGAAAGATTTACTCAAAAGAGTAAAAGAGAAAGACTTGTGGGGCACTGGGTGTTTGCAGGCAAGAAGCAGACACATATGATGCTGCATTCTGTAAATAAACCAGCTATCAAGAATGGTGCAAAGAAAACTGGGCATGTGGGAGTGACATTCCCTCTCCATTGCGGGTAAGAACCTGGTCATCAGGTGTGAGGCACTCTCGCTGTTGCTGTCCGTGGCGCAGATCTGGCCCATTCCAGACTCCTGCGCGATGGCGATCACCCAAGCCATCTTTCGCTTTATCTGGATGTCGAAAATGGATCGAGTCCGAGGGACTTGATGTACAAGCCTCTAGATAAGGGGGAGGGAAAACGTGCCCAACATCGCCCTCATACTGATGGCTACCTTTGTGTGTGGCTGCATCAAGCTGTGTGTAGACCCTCAGTATGCAAACACCAAGTGTCACTGCGTGCTGATGTTCTACCTGTCCCTGGTGTTGCGAAGGATGGGTCTGGCCACGCTGCCGTGGAACGCTCCAATTTGTTGGACCGTGCCGTACCACCTGTCCCTTGTGGAAAAATTTATGCAGAGAAACACCTTTGACCACAAGTCCATCAGGCAGTGGTCGGCACGTGAAGTCTTAGGGGCCCTGCGGGAAAAGGAGAGGGTAGATCCTGTGGGATGGTTCCCCGAGCAGACTGTCAAAGTCATTTGGCAGAATGCCTCATCGCCAGAACTTTCCAACAAGCACCAAAATGTAGCTTGGCTGGTGGTGAGAAAGGCCCTCCCCGTCAGATCCTTCCAACATGCCAGGAGTCTCACCCTGTCTGCATGTTGCCCTCGAGGTGGCTGTGGTGGGGAAGAGACCTTTGTTCACCTCCTTGCGGATTATGCCTTTGCAAAGAAGGTCTGGAGAGGGATGCAGCGGTTTCTGTCGAGGTTCATCCCGAGCAGTTCTGTAACACAGGACTCTGTGCTCTACGGGCTGTTCCCAGGGACACACATCGAGACAAACATCAACTGCAGCTGGAGGATCATCAACTCGGTGAAAGAAGCTCTTTAAACTGCCCGAAACTTGTTGGCCTTCCAGCGCAAAGAGTTGTCCCCGACTGAGTGTTGCAGACTGGCACATTCCAAGGTCCAAGACTACGTGCTGAGGGACGCACTAAAGCTTGGGGCAGCCGCCGCAAAGGCGCAATGGGGAAGGATCGCTGCCTAAGACCTTTCTGCCACAGTGCACCGAGGGGTTGGGAATTGTTTAGATCCCCTCGGGCTGTACAGCTCAAAATGAATGTATGCATTGAATACTAATTGTATTATAATTGTATTGAAGCATCTTGGAGTGCAACATGATGTCTGTTGATAACTCCAATACCATTGTCTGATTGTCTGCATTGACCATACTGAAATGATTGTAATATTCATTGATTGTATTGATGCACCTTGTGATCCATGTGTAAAAGTTGAATCTGATTGTACTTTTTGTGATGGTGATTTTGAAATGTTTTGTAATGGTCTTCCAGATATTTTATGAGTAAAGTATATTTTTTTTAAAAAAAGCTATCAAGAAAAGGATTTGCATTTAGTTTTAGTACTTCGCCAACTGAGTTGGGAATTAAATACTGCCCAGCAGTCACAGCATTTGCCTAAAGTATTCTTCAGATGTGGAGATGTACTTGATGTAACCCAAGAGATTTCAACACAGTTCATCCATTGAGAAGATCAGAATTTCCTGCTCATTCTAATCATTAAACACAATGTTAAATAAACAATGTGATTTATAGTGATGGATACAATTTTGCTCTTATAATTAATTTTAATACTTTTCAGCTAAAAATATTTATTCCTTGACTTCTCCAAATGGCTCTTTGGGTAAGTGCCAACATGAGCCACACATGTCAAGAAGGTCCTATGTTCCGTGCTGAATTGGCTCACTTCATCAATGACGTAAAATACCCATCACATCAATGACGTTCCAAGAAACTGACTAAAATACTTTTGAATGACTAAAAGGTTAATCAGAAGAAAGAAATTAGAGTATGAAAGGAAGCTAGCTCGAAATGTAAAAACAGATAGCAAGAGTTTCTACAGATATTTAAAAAGGAAAAGAGCAAGTAAAGTGAGGGTTGTTCCTCTAGAGAGTGACAGTGGGGTGTTAGTAGTAGATATTAAGGAAATGATGGAAGAAATGAACAGATATTTTGCTTCTGTGTTCACTAGAAAGGATACAAAGAACACTCCAGTAATAGCTACAAATGAGGTGAACAGGAGAAAGGAACTTGGTAAAATTGAAATCACTAGGGAAATGATACTGAGCAAATTGATGGAGCTGCGGGCTGGCAAGTCTCCGGGTCCCAATGGACCACATCCTAGTGTCTTAAAAGAGGTGGTTAATGAGGTAGTTGATGCACTGGTGTTAATTTTCCAAAATCCACTAGAGTCTGGAAAGGTTCCATCAGATTGGAAAATAGCAAATATAACCCTTCTATTCAAGTTGGGAGGGAGGCAGAAAACAGGAAACCATAGGCCAGTTAGCATGACGTCTGTTATGGGGAAGTTATTAGAATTGATCATTAAGGAGTTTATAGCTGGGCACTTAGAAGAGCTAAAGGCAATTGGGAAGAGTCACGCATGGTTTTGTGAAAAGAAAATCATATTTAACCAATTTATTAGAGTTTTTTGAAGGAGTAACATGCACAGTGGATAAAGGGGAACCTGTAGATGTACTGTACTTGGATTTCCAGAAGGCATTTGATAAGGTGCCAAATCAAAGATTATTTCGGAAAATAATATATTACAGATTATTATGGAAAGTAACATATTAGCATTGAAATCACTAGGGAAATGATACTGAGCAAATTGATGGAGCTGCGGGCTGGCAAGTCTCCGGGTCCCAATGGACCACATCCTAGTGTCTTAAAAGAGGTGGTTAATGAGGTAGTTGATGCACTGGTGTTAATTTTCCAAAATCCACTAGAGTCTGGAAAGGTTCCATCAGATTGGAAAATAGCAAATATAACCCTTCTATTCAAGTTGGGAGGGAGGCAGAAAACAGGAAACCATAGGCCAGTTAGCATGACGTCTGTTATGGGGAAGTTATTAGAATTGATCATTAAGGAGTTTATAGCTGGGCATTTAGAAGAGCTAAAGGCAATTGGGAAGAGTCACGCATGGTTTTGTGAAAAGAAAATCATATTTAACCAATTTATTAGGGTTTTTTGAGGGAGTAAAATTGGCTGGCTGGCAGAAAGCAAGTATGCACAAATGGGTCTTTTTCTGATCGACAGGGTGTGACAAGTGATGTCCCACAGGGGTCTGTACTGGGGCCTCAACTATTTATGATTTACATCAATGGCTTAGATGAGGGGAGTGAAGACATGGTAGCTAAATTTGCAGATGACACAAAGATAGGTAGGAAAGTATGTTGTGAAGAGGACATGAGGAGGTTGCAGATGAATATTAATAGGTTGAGTGAGTGGGCAAAGATCTGGCAAATGGAGTTTAATGTGGGAAAATGTAAAGTTGTTCATTTTGGCAGTAAGAATAAAAAAGCAGAGTATTACTTAAATGGAGAACGGCTGCATAATTCTGAGGTGCAGATGATCTAGGTGTTTTAGTACATGAGTCACAAAAGGTTAGTATGCAGGTAGGGCAAGAAATTAAGAAGGCTAATGGAATGCTATCCTTTATCACAAGAGGGATTGAACATAAAAGTAAGAATGTTATGCTTCAGTTATATAGGGCATTAGTGAGACAGCATCTGGAATACTGTGTGCAGTTTTGGTCTCCTTATTTAAGAAAGGATGTAAATGCATTGGAGGTGGTTCAAAGGAGGTTTACTAGATTGATACCTGAAATGAGTGGGTTGTCTTATGAGGAAAGGTTGGACAGGCTGGATTTGTTTCCACTGGAGTTTAGAAGAGTGAGGGGTGATTTGACTGAAGTATACAAGAACCTGAATGTCTTTGACAAGGTGGGTGTCGAAGGGATATTTCCTCTTGTGGGTGAGAGCAGAACTAGGGGGCACTGTTTTAAAATTAGGGGTTGCCCTTTTAGGACAGAGATGAGGAGAATTTGTTTCTCTCAGAGGGCTGTGCGACTTTGGAATGCGCTGCCTTAGAAGGTGGTGAAGGCAGGGTCATTGATTAGTTTTAAGGCAGAGGTAGATAAATTCTTGTTAGGCAAGGGAATCAAAGGTTACTGGCGTTAGATGGGAATGTGGAAATCAAAACACAAGATGATCAGCCATGATCTTATTGAATGGCGGAGCAGGCATGAGGGGCCGAACAGTCTACTCCTGTTCCTATTTCTTATGTTCTTATGAAGTCTCATCGCTACTGTTAAGCTAGCAATTGCATCAGCCAATTTGTATGCAGCAAAATCCCATAAACATCAATAATCAATTCATCTGTTTTGGTGGTTCCAATGAATGGAATGATGGTCAGGACAATGGGAGAATATTCTGTTCTCCTCTGAAAAAGTACCATGGGATCTTTCATGTCCAACAGGAAGAAGTACCATATGAGAAAATAGCACCCCCAACAATGGAACATTGTGTCAGCCTAGATTAAGTACTCAAGTTTGGGTTTGAACCCACAACATTCTGACTTTCGGATAAATGGGCTGCCATTAAGTCAACTCTCTGAAACCAACATAGGCCTCTGTGTTGTTGGGGTATCCAAGGTACGTTCATATCTATTCCTGATCACAATTCAGTGACTTGTTTTAAAGTCTTAAGTCGATCAGCCAGACAGTGCTCATTGTCTTAATATATATATATATTTTTAATTCATTCACGGGATGTGGGCTTCGCTGGCTGGACCAGCATTTATTGCCCATCCCTAGCTGCCCTTGAGAAAGTGGTGGTGAGCTGCCTTCTTGAGCCGCTGCAGACCGTGTGGTGTAGGTACACCCACAGTGCTGTTAGGAAGGGAGTTCCAAGATTTTGACCCAGCGATAGTGTAGGAACGGCAATATATTTCCAAGTCAGGATGGTGAGTTACTTGGAGGGAACTTACAGGTGGTGTTGTTCCCATCTATCTGCTGCCCTTGTCCTTCTTGATGAAGAATAGACACTTGAGGAAGGTACAGGAGGCCTGTTGGTCCTCATGGAGCCATGTCCATCAAGTGTTAGTTCCTTCAGGAGAGGAAGAGTGACAATTAAGAGGAGGAAAAAAGTTTGCAAGTAAGTACATCCATCAATTTCAAACAAATTTTCTAAGTTTGGATAGAATTTTGAGAAGCTCAGAATAAATTTAGACGACTGATATATTCCTGCCTCCTGCCTGACAATTACATGGGGTCTGAAGATTCGTTCTGCTTCTAGCACACATGGTCTGTGACTTCACCTGTTTGATTTTGTTGCCCAGGAGATACAACTGAGAATTTGCCCAAACCTCCAAATACTAATTATCCAGAAACGAACCAGGACATTTATGTCCATTTAGCTGCCCAAAAGCAGTTCCCCATTCCTTGTTTTTCACCCTGGTTTTTTCCACAAGTCTGTATCAGACTAAAGTGAACAGTGTCTGAACAGTGCAGATGAAAGCCTTTCCTTGACATTTAAATTTTGTACCAAACTACTATCTGGAAACACACTGGCCCAGAAAGTTATAAAGCGCTGATTTGACTAAGAGACTGATTCTACCATTGCTCCTCTGCGTCTACAATCTATTTTGTTTTGGTTATTGTAATGCTCAGGTTTGCCTGTCTGTATATTCATTTCCCATCCATACTGGGGTAGAGGAATGTGGTGGGGGCAAAAGAGTGAATGCCTTCCCTTTTGCTGCTTTTCCTGCATTATGAAATGTTTGTGGGAATTTGAAAAATTTGGTGCCAAATATTTTTACGCAATGATTGATTAAGATTTGGAACATACTGCCTGGTGGAAACAGATTCAATTATAGATTTCAAAAGGAAATTACATAAATACTTGAAAGAGAAAAACATTTCAGGGCTATTACAAAATAGCAGGGGGAGTGGGACGAACTGAATTGTTCTCTGAATGAGCTGACGCAGACTTAATAGTTTGAATAGCCTGCTGTTCCATTCCATGATTCTATATTCTGAATATATCTTTCCTTCAGTGAAATAAAAATACTCTGATGATGATATCTTCCATGTTTGAGATGAAATTCCTTGCCAGCAAGGGGAGGTGATGGCATTGTGGTAATGTCACCAGACTATCCAGAAGCCCACACAAATGCGCTGGTGTTCGAAGCAGCTGATGGAGTTTAAATATAGTTAATAAATCTGGAATTAAAAGGCTAGTCTTAGTATTAGTGTCTATGAAAACATTGCCAATTGTCATAAAAACCCATCTGGTTCACTAATGTCCTTTATCTGGTCTGGCCTGCATGTGACTTCAGAGCCACAGCAATATGGTTGACTCTTGAATGGCCTAGCAGGCCACTCAGTTGTATTAAATCACTGCAGAGCCTACAAAAAGGAATGAACCTGGATGGAGCATTCGGCATCAACCTAGGAATGGAAAATGACAATGGCAAACCCTGCAAAGTCCTCCTTAATAACACCTGGGAGCTTGTGCCAAAATTGAGGGAGCTGTCTCACAGACTAGTCAAGCAACAGCCTGGCATAGTCATACCCATGGAATCAAACTTTACAATGTCCCAGACACCACCATCACCATCCCTGGGCATGTCCTGTCCCACCAGTAGGACAGACCCATCAGAGATGGCAGTACAGTGTATACAATGAGGAGGGAGTTGCCTTGAGAGTTGTCAACATCAACTTGGGATCCCATGAAGGTTCATAGCTTCGAGTCAAAAATGGGCATGGAAATCTCCTGCTTATTACCACCTACTATCCCCTCACCTCAGCTGATGAATTAGTATTCCTCCATGTTGAATACCACTTGGAGGAAGCATTTAGGGTGGCAAGGACACAGAATGTAGACTGGGTGGAGGACTTCAATGTCCATCACCGAGAATGGCTTGGTAGAACCACTACTAACTGAGCTGGCTGAGTCCTAAAAAACATGGCTGCTAGATGGGCCTACGGTAGGTAGTGAGGGAACTAACAAGAGGGAAAAACCTGCTTGAAATTGTCCTCACCAACCTGCCCGCCACAGATGCTTCTGTCCATGATGGTATTGGTAGGAGTGACCACCGCACAGTCCCTGTGGAGATGAAGGCCCACCTTCACATTAAGGTTACCCTCCATTGTGTTGCATGGCACTACCACCATGGTAACTGGGATAGATTTCAATCAGATCCAGCAGCTCAAAACTGGGCATCCATGAAGTGCTGTGGGTCATCAGCAGCAACAGAATTGTATACAACCACAGTGTGGCATCAAGGAGCCCTAGCAAAACTGGAGTCAATGGGAATCGGGGGAAATTCTCCACAGGTAAGAGTCATACTGAGCACAAAGAAGGATGGTTGTGGTTGTTGGAGGTCAACCATCTCAGACCCCAGACATCACTGCAGGAATCCCTCAGGGTGGTTCCATGCCCAACCATCTTCAGCTGTTTCATCAATTACCTTCCTTCCATCATAAGATCAGAAGTAGGGATGCTCGCTGATGATTTCACAATGTTCAGCACCATTCACGACTCCTCAGATACTGAAGTAGTCCATGTCCAAATGCAGTAAGACCTGGATAACATTCAGGCTTGGACTGATAAGTGGCAAGTAACATTCATGTCACAAGTGCCAGGCAATGACCATCTCCAACAAGAGAGAATCCAAGCATCTCCCCTTGACATTCAATGCTATTACCATCACTAAATCCCCCACTATCCTGGGGTTATCATTGACCAGAAACTGAATTGAACCAGCCACATAAATGCTGTAGCTACAAGAGCAGGTCAGAAGCTGGGGAATTCTGTGCAGACTGACTCACCTCCTGACTCCCCAAAGCCTGTCTACCATTTACAAGACACAAGTCAGGAGTGTGACGGAATAGTCTCCACTTGCCTGGATGAGTGCAGCTCTAATAACACCCAAGCTTTAGTGCATCTCCCAGCACATAGCCCTGGACCTTGGACTGTGCCAGTCTGCAACACTCGGTCGAGGACAACTCTTTGCACTGGAAGACCAGCAAGGTTCGGGCAGACTAAAGAGCATCTTTCACCAAGTCGATGATCCTCCTGCTGCAGTTGATGTTTGTCTCAGTGTGTGTCCCTGGAACAGCCCGTAAAGCA
Source organism: Carcharodon carcharias (assembly GCF_017639515.1). NCBI lineage: Eukaryota > Metazoa > Chordata > Chondrichthyes > Lamniformes > Lamnidae > Carcharodon > Carcharodon carcharias. Next base: position 131,154,610 of record NC_054480.1, on the reverse strand, counting down.
CAGAGTCCTGTGTCACAGAACTGCTCAGAATGAACCTCGACAAAAACCACTGCATCTCTCTCCAGGCCTTTGTTGCAAAGACACATTCCACAAGGAGGTGAACAACGGTCTCTTCCCCACCACAGCCACCTCGAGGGCAGCATGCAGAAGGGGTGAGACTCCTAGATCATAGGAAGGATCTGATTGGGTGGACGTTTTTCACTACCAGCCAAGTACATCTTGGTGCTTGTTGGAAAGTTCTGGCAATGAGGTATTCTGCCAAATGACTTTGACAGCCTGCTCGGGAAACCATCCAACAGGATCCGCCATCTCCTTTTGCCGCAGGGCCTCTAGTTACGTGTCGACCACTGCCTGAAGGACTTGTGGTCAAAAGTGTTTCTCTGTATAAATTTTTCCACGCTAGGTAGGTGGTACAGCACGGTCCAACTACTTGGAGCGTGGCCAGACCCATCCTTCGCAACACTGGGGACAGGTAGAACCTCAGCACGTGGTGACACTTGGTGTTTGCATATCGAAGGTCTACACACAGTTTGATGCAGCCACACACAAAGTTGGTCATCAGGACGAGGGCGATGTCGGGCACGTTTTTCCCCCCCTTATCTAGAGGTTTGTACATCTTGTCCCTGCAAACACCATCTATTTTTGACCTCCAGATGAAGCGAAAGATGGCTCGAGTGATCGCCACCATACAGGAGTGAGGAATGGGCCAGATCTGCGCCACGTACAGCAACACTGAGAGTGTCTCACACCTGATGACCAGGTTCTTACCCGCAATGGAGAGGGAGTGTCGCTCCCATATGCCCAATTTTCTTTCTACCATAGCCACTCGCTCCTTCCAGTTTCTAACACATGCCCTGGTCCCTCTGAACCATACCCCAGCACCTTCAGGCAGTCTGACCTAGCATTGAAGGGGACAAAGGATCAGTCAGCCCAGCTCCCAAAGAACATGGCCTCGCTCTTGCCACGATTTACCTTGGCTCCTGAGGCCAGTTTGAATTGGTCACAGATGTTGATCAGTCTGCGCACCGACAGCGGATCCGAGCAGAAGACGGTGACATTGTCCAAGTACAGGGAGGCTTTGACCTGAGTGCCTCCACTGCCTGGGGTCTTCACTCCTCTTATGCTCAGATCCTTCCTCATGGACTCAGCAAAGTGTTCTATGCAACACACAAACAGGACAGGGGAGAGAGGGCAGCCCTGCCTGACTCCAGATTTAATTGGAAAGCTTTATGATTCCCACTCATTGATTGAAACTGCGCTACTGATGTTTGTGTAGAGCCGTTGGATACAGTTGTGTATTCCCTCCCCAAACCCCATTTTGGAGAGCACATCCACCTTGTAGGTGTGCATTACTCTGTCAAAGGCCTTCTCCTGGTCCAGGCTTATGGGGCAGGTGTGGACACTGTGTCCAGATGGCTGAAAGTTGTCTCCCTCACCAGGGTCTGTTCTCTAATCTCAAATGGCTAAGGTTCCAAGGAAAGACAAAGAAAGCACTTTAAAGACACACTGAAGATCTCCTTGATATATGGCAGCACTGACCTTAATTACTGAGAGGAGCTTGCTACCAATTGTTCAGAATGGTGACAACTTGTCCATTAAGCTGCACCACGCTTTGACTCACAACGTCTTAATGATGATGCAGAGCGGTGGCAGAGAAGGAAAGAAAAGAAAGCAAATCTTGCGCTCCGGATCCTAATCTCTCATGGGACGTCCTGCCCCATGTGCCCAAAGATATGCGGTTGAGGATCGGTCTGTTCAGTCAAATGAAGACCCATGACAGAAACTCACCACCCTGAGCAGACATCATCCTCAAATTGAGAGACAACAATGATGACAGATTAGCTATAAAATGCTTTGGGATGTCATAAAAGTTACTCTATAAATACAAGTTTTTCCTTTTATAATGTAGGCACATTTGAGCCAAAAGGAGTGGCAATTCATAAATTTATCTAGCATACTTTTCATTAAACATATCTAACCAGAAAAGGCCCCCATAGTTTTGTGGATAAATGTGTCATTTGAAGTGTGATACAGAGATACAGATGTATGGCTCTTTTTTGGTCTGTGCTGTGATAACTCAGCTCAGCAGGGCTTGATGGTACAACTGCACTTCCACATGATGAGTTCGAGGGAACAAAATTCAGTGAAGATGTCCAGTCCTGATTGTTACTTGGTGATCCACTCCCATTGCTGGATCACGTACAATTCTGGACATTGGATGAAGGCCGGCGGGGTTTGTCCGTAATTCCCCTCCTATAATCGTGTCCCCTTCCATCCCCACCAATCCTGTTTAAATAACTTGGCAGCAAACTCTCTAGACCCACATGTGAAGATGGGTAAGGTACCAGAGTAAAGTAGCACCAGCGGAATTGTATTTTAGCAAGAAATGGTGGCTATCAGGTAGAAATTTGGTCAAATATGCTTGACCAGCTACTAACATTTGTTTTCTACCATTTCCCTGAAACACTTGGTATGTTCCTCTGAAGAGAAGTCATGCTGTTTACCAACATAGTGTGTTCCAAGGTCTGCATCCCAAATTACTAAAATGAACCGAGCTTCTAGTTACTTCCTATCCCCAGGACATGTTCTTAGAAGAGATGGAAAATCCAGATGTACCATGGGAAATCTTGATGGGATTGAGTTCCTACAATCATTATCAAGGTAGGTGGAGTCATTGTGCTCTTGCGTGGTGCCACGGTATCATGCAGGAGTGAGGAATAAAGTGTGGAATCACCACAACGTTTGTACTTACAGTGTCTAAGCCTTGCAAACCTGTGTCCTCTACCGCCCAGAAGAATGAGGACAGCAGATGCATGGGAACACCACCTGCAAGGTCTCCTCCAAGCCACACACCTTCCTGACTTGGCACTATATCATTATTCCCTCACTGTTACTGGGTGAAAGTCCTGAAACTCCTGTCCTAACATCACTGTGGATGTACCTATACCACATGGACTGCAGCGGTATTAGAAGGTGGCTTGTCACCACCTTCTCAAGGACATTTAGGGATGGGCAACAAATGCTAGCCTTGCTGGCAGCATCCACATCCCATGTACAAATAGAAAGGAAAGAAAAGGCCCTCCCCTGTTTCTCAAACTATCGATGAAATGACAAAGGAAAGAGATACACCAACTGTTGGATTACATTATTAATTCAGTTTCATTTTAATTCAGTTCCACAGTTATCAATCACTCAGTTGTATCTCAAGCAAGGGCCTATTCTTTATGTGTGAACCTCAATGTTAAAGGCTGGCAGGTTATTCAACTGCCTAAGAACATAGGAAATAGGAGCAGGAATGGGCTATTTAGCCCTTTGAGCCTGTTCCACTATTCAATAAGATCAGGGCTGATCTGATTGTGGCCTTGACTCCACTTTCCTGCCTGCCTCCCAGAATTGTTGATTCCTGTCTAGACCAAAAATCTATCTAACTCAGCCTTGATAATATTCAATGTCCCAGCCTCCGTTGCTCTCTGGGGTAGAGAATTTCAAAGACTACCCACCCTCTGAGAGAAGAAACTCCTCCTCATCTCCGACTTAAGTGGGAGACACCTTATTTTTAAATTGTGCCCCATAGTCTGATCTCCTCCACAAGGGGAAAGATCCACCCCCAGCATCCACCCTGTCAGGCCCTCTCAGAATCTTTAAAAAAAGGTGATCTTATGTTTCAATAAAATCACTTCTCATTCTTCTAAACCCTAATGAATATGCCCCAAACTGTTCAATCTTTCCTCATAAGCCAACCCCTTCATCCCAGGAATGAACCTAATGAACCTTTTCTGAACTGCCTCCTTAAATAAGGAGTCAAAAATGTACGCAGTACTCTAGGTGTGGTCTAGCCAATGCCCTATACAATTATAACAAGACTTCCCTACTTTTATGTTCCAACCCCCTTGTGATAAAATCCTAAGTCTGAGCAGATTTTCCACCAGGATTCCCTGGATAGCAAAAGACAGTGGGATTTTAGTTTTGTCCTCTTTCGCTGCTGAAGCGAGTTGTACTTCCCAACAGCTGATCTAGCTAGTTTTACCAATAAAGCCGTTTAGGGCATTTTCCAAAGGGAACATCTCCAATTACTTCTGATGAAGAGTCATTCCGACTTGAAACGTTAACTGTATTCCTCTCCGCAGATGCGGAGTTTTTCCAGGTATTTTTGTTTTTGTTTTGGATCTCCAATTACCCCCTTTGTCCTTTAGTTCATGACATTTTAGTCAATCTCTCTTTTGTCCCCACCTATCGCTGGCCTTCTATCTTCCACCCCCCTTAGTATAAATTTCATCACATTTCCACTTCTCTTCAGCTCTGAAGAAAGGTTAACTCTGTTTCTCTCTCCACTGGTGCTGCTAGACCTGCTAAGTTTTTCAGCATTTTCTGTTTTTGTTTCAGATCTCCAGCATCTGCAATATTTTGCTTTTATCTCCAATTACTTAACTGTTGTAGTGTGTTCTTGTCACCTATTTGTGATGAAGTTGGTCTGCAGACAACTTTCTAAGTGGAAACGTTAGGTTTACTTACAAAACAGCCAGCAGCAACTACACATATATTCAACTCCATCTCTATCGCTACACTGGCTGTGGAGGTAGCACGCGCTTCTAACACATTGGGTTACACAGATCATGTGACCTTACATCACAGGACTATTCTTAAAGGTGCAGTCCAACATTTAACAAAACCATAATTACTACATTAACCTTTACCTTGGGCCTCCACCCTCACTTGGGGGGAAGTGGTGGCGTAGTGGTATTGTCACTGGACAAGTAATCCAGATAACCCAGGGTAATGCTTTGGGGACCAAGGTTCAAATCCCATCACAGCAGATGGTGGAATTTGAATTTAATAATTAATGATGTTGAGTAATGCCCCTTTAGGGAAGGAAATCTGCTGTCCTTATCTGCTCTGGCCTATACGTGATTCCGGATTCACAGCAATGCAGTTGACTCTTAAAATGCCCTCTGAAATGACCTAGCAAAGGCAATTAGGGATGGGGCCATCAAATGCTGGGCTAGCCAGTGATGCCTACATACTGTGAATGAATTAAAATTAATAAAGCATCATCAGAACAAAAATAGCATTTGGAATAAATACATAATATAATAAAAAGGGAAAATGCTGGAAATACTCAGCAGGTCAGGCAGCATCTGTGGAGAGAGAAACAGAGCTAATGTTTCAGGTCAATAATCTTTCATCAGGACAGCATGGCTAATATTAGTTCTCTTGAGTCAGAAGGATATTGGTTAACTGCCTATTAACCAAGCAGTTTAAAGAGAACACTTAGGCCATATAGGCCTGTGAGCTTGCTCCGCTATTAGATCATCGCTGATCTGCAACTCAACTCTATTTACCCACTTATGACTCCTGTCCTTAAAATCCTTACTTAATCTCAGTCTTATACATTCCAATTGTCTGAGTATCCACAGTCTTTTGGGGAAGAGAATGCCAGATTTCTACCACCCTTTGCATGAAAATGTGCTTCCTGATTTCCCTCCCAAATAGCATAATTCAAATTTTAAGATTATGTCACCTTGTTGGTGATACCCCATTTGAAAAAATAATTTCTCTGTATACACCCTATCAAACCCTTTCAACATTTTAAACACCTCTTTCAGATCACCCCCTCAATCTTCTTGTTGTCCTTGTATAAATAACAGTGACTACACTTCATGAGTAATTAATTTTCTGTGAAAATGTTCTGAGACATGTGAAGGACACTATATAACCTCAAGCTCTTTTTAGCAATCAGTCGGTTTTTAGCACTTTGTTGACTATAATCAAATGGTAACAGAACTATTAATGCTTTGGGACAATGAGTAAAGGAACAGGCATACAAACATACAAATTAGGATCAGGAGTAGCCTTTCGGTCCCTCAAACCTGCTCCACCATTTGATAAGATCATAGCTGATCTGATTGTGGCCTCTACTTTCCTGTCTAGCCCCTACAATCTTTGGCTCCCTTGTCAGTCAGGAAGTCAAGAACACAGATCATCATTATTCTAATAGACTGTAAAGTGCAGTCTGAGGTTAGTGTAACTCTTGCCTTTAAAAGATTTTGAAACATTATTGCCATGGTTAAAAATCTAAATAGCCCATTTGCCAGACAATGACCATCTCCAGCAAGAGGGAATCTAACCATCTTCCCTTGATGGTCAATGGCATTACAATTGTTGAAACCCCACCATCAACATCCTGGGGGTTGCCATTGACCAGAAACTGAACTGGAGCAGTCATCTAAATACTGTGGCTACAGGGTCAGGTCAGAGGCTGGGAATTCTGCAGTAACTAAATCACTGCCACCCACACCCTATCCAGGGACAACTGTAGTGTCCCTCTGGCTGAGATCAACTCATCAAAGTGATCAAACCAGATACCTTCCTAATGCATCACAAGCCATGCTTTTAGTCACAAGGATATTAGTGAAGTATTTGCGACAAAGTATTATTGGCAGCGTTGTGTGTCAATGGCAATAGCATTGGTGTCATGGCGTCTGAGCTGCTTTATTTAAAGGTCAAGGAAGTTAGTGTAGAAAGTCCAGCAACTGATGTGTTCATAGTGTCTGTCATGATACAGCTTGTACTCTGGAAGAGTGTTTGGACCAAGAATTCAGTGAGGTGACAGGTGAAAATAGTAATTTTGTAGGGTGAGTGATTAAATTGGAATGTAATTACCTTAATTACCGAAAGATATGTCACGACAAAGCAATTGAGGAAAGCAACCTAGGAATTAAATGAATGAAACAAGAATAATTTTGGAGGGAAGATGTGCAACTGGGAATGAAAAAGGGTCTGTCACGCCACATTGATGTCCAAGCCACTGACAAACATTCCAAAAGAGTTAAATCATGAGAATAGTTTGCATTAACTTGCCTTTAGTTTAGAAAGTTGAGGGGCGATCGAATCAAAGAATTCAAAATGATTAAGGGACTTGTTAGGATAGATACAAACAGGGTAGTTCCTTTGATGAGGTATCCATTACAGGAGGGCATAATTTTAAAATTAGAGCTGGGTCATTTCGAAGTTTTTTTATTCATTCACAGTATGTGGGCATCGCTGACTAGACCAGCATTTATTGCCGATCCCTAATTGCCCTTCAGAAGGTGGTGGTGAGCTGCCTTCTTGAACCGCTGCCTCCATGTGGTGTAGGTTCAGAGTCAACCACATTGCAGCGGGTCTGGAGTCAGGCCAGACCAGGTAAGGATGACAGATTGCGGATGGTCTGTACGCAAGAATGACCCAAACCTCCCTGTCGCTTGCCATTTTAACACTCCACCCTGCTCTCTTGCCCACATGTCTGTCCTTGGCTTGCTGCATTGTTCCAGTGAAGCTCAACGCAAACTGGAGGAACAACACCTCATCTTCCGACTAGGCACTTTACAGCCTTCCGGACTGAATATTGAATTCAACAACTTCAGGTCTTGAGCTCCCTCCTCCATCCCCCACCCCTTTCTGTTTCTTCCTCCTTCCTTTTGTTTTTTCCAATAAATTATATAGATTTTTTTTTTCCCACCTATTTCCATTATTTTTAAATATTTTAAAATCTTTTATGCTCCCCCCACCCCCACTAGAGCTATACCTTGAGTGCCCTACCATCCATTCTTAATTAGCACATTCGTTTAGATAATATCACCAACTTTAACACCTATGTGTTCTTTTGTTCTGTTGTCTGTGACATCTTTTGATGATCTGCTTCTATCACTGCTTGTTTGTCCCTACAACCACACCACCCCCCTCCACTTCTCTCCCCCCACCCAAACCACCCCCCCCAACACACACCTTAAACCAGCTTATGTTTCACCCCTTTCTTGGATTCACTCAAGTTCTGTCGAAAGGTCATGAGGACTCGAAACGTCAACTCTTTTCTTCTCCGCCGATGCTGCCAGACCTGCTGAGTTTTTCCAGGTAATTCTGTTTTTGTTTTGGATTTCTAGCATACGCAGTTTTTTGTTTTTATATAAGGATGACAGATTTCCTTTCCTAAAGGACATTAGTGAATCAGATGGGTTTTTACAACAATTGACAATGGTTTCATGGTCACCGTTGGGCTCCTAATTCCAGGCTTTTATTGAATTCAAATTCCGCCATCGAACCCAGGTCCCTGGAGCATTACCCTGAGTCTCTGGATTACCAGTCCAGTGACGATACCACGACACCACCGGCTCCCCCCTGTGAAATAAGGGGCAGAATTTTCTGGGTGAGGCGCGGGGGGCCGGCCCCGTATGTCAACGTGTAAAATGGCGCGCGGTGATGTCAGGTGAACGTCCCGACCTCACCGCGCATCATTCCGATATTTCACTGGGCGGGCGCAGGATGAAGTGCAATGCGCACCCGCCATTAATTAACGGGCTGGTTAAGGCCCTTAAATGGGCAATCGACGGCGATTTTCAGGTGCCCGTGTGATCTTCGGCTCGGCGCACGAGCGCAACTGGCAACAGGCGGGATAAGAGGGCTCAGTGGGGTTGTCAATCTGGTCTGTGAGTATTTATTGCAGAAAGATTTTTAAACTCGCCTGTGTGATCTGTAGCAGTTCAGAATAAATTCCAGCAGCTTTCTCTGTACTTTGAACCTTCAGCTCAGCACTCTTCAGTCAGGAATCTCTATCGGGCCTGCAGCTTTCCAGAGCCCTCCCTTTAGCCTGGGTATGGGTTCTTACATGTCCACTGGAGGCAGCTCCTTTGAGGAAGGGAGGGCTAGAAAAAAGAGGAGGCCAGGAGTGCACAATTAGCCTCCCGGGGAGCCACCTTTGGGAGTACAGGCGCAGGCACAAGGGGTGCTGGGCCAAGAGGTAGTCCAAGGTGGAAGGGGCCGCAGAAGACACCACTATCCTGCTGCCAGGGTATACAGGCGGTGAAGCAGTATGACTGAGGTGCAGTGCCGAAGGAGGCTCCGACTTTCAAGGGAGACAGTTACCTACATTTGTCAGATGATTGGCCCTGAGATCTCCTATCTGTGTGGGTGGACACCCCATGCCAGCAGCTCTGAAGGTCACAGTTGCCCTCAACTTCTATGCCTCTGGCTCCTTCCAGGGCTCGGTGGGTAATCTTTGCGATGTTTCCCAATCAGCTGCCCACACTTGTGTCAAGCAGGTGACAGACGCTCTGTCCAGGTGTGCATTGACCTTCATCCACTTCTGCTGGGACCAGGCAAGTCAGACACAGCAAGCCAGAGGCTTCGCGGCCATTGCTGGCTTCCCCCATGTCCAGGGTGCTATAGACTGTACACATGTGGCCATCAAGGCGCCAGCAGGTGAGCCCTGTGCCTTCGTCAACGGGAAGGGCTTCCACTCCATGAATGTACAGATAGTGTGTGATCACAGGATGCTGATTCTACAAGTCTGTGCAAGGTACCCAGGCAGCTCCCATGATGTCTACATTCTCAAACACACCCAGGTGCCGGGGCTCTTCAGTGCTCCAGTCCAGCTGGATGGATGGCTGCTGGGTGACAAGGGCTATCCCCTCAGAAGGTGGCTCATGACACCTCTCCGCCATCCAAGAACAGAAGCCGAACAGCATTACAATAGGAGCCAGGGCTCCACAAGGGCTGTGGTGGAGAGAGCCATCGATTTTCTCAAAATGCGTTTCCAATGCCTGGACCACTCAAGGGGCGCACTCCAGTACCCCCCAGATTGTGTCTTGGTGATAGTGGTTGCATGCTGCGCTCTGCACAATCTTGCACTGGAAAGGGGGGACACAGTGGACGATGAAGACGTTGACGCAGTGGATGCAGCTAAGCAGGATGAGTCCAGCACTGATTCAGAGGATGAGGAAGCACATGGGAATGATGAGGGGCTGAATGCTGACTCGGCACTACACCAAGCAGGCAGGGACATGCAGGAGACTTTAATCCAACGAACCTTCAGCTAGCTCCACACAAATGGATCAGGAGGACCAACCTCACCTGGCGCTTCCATACTCGGCACTTAAGTGCTAAATCTGCCACTTCATCAGCTGCAACTAAGGACTTTGGACATAAACCTCAATGTCCACTCAAACTCTCATGACATATATGAAAAAAATACAAATGCAGCACAAAGGAGCCACCCTCAGCCATGGTAACACATCTGGATTTAATTTTATCCATCATTTGGTCCAACAAAATGAAAGCAAAACATTTTTACAACAGCAACAAATAATAATTGCCTAATCTAGGGCCAACACAAAAGCACCAGTGAGAAACTCGTGGTGTGACTAAGATGCCTTATGCTTATGTTTATGGGTGCTATGTCTTTGTGCCACCCCATCGCTCAGAGTGGCTTCTGAGGCAGCCTGCTGACTCTGCTGTCCTCGATGACCTTGGCGGCCGTCCTCTGGCCCGTGGGGCCTGTGCTGGTTCACAGCTGGCATTTCCCCAGACGTCACAGCCTCACCTGATGAAGTGACCACTAGGAGAGGGGTGGAGCAACTGTTGCCCTTATCGGGAGCGCCGTGAGAGGAGCCCGCAGGACAGGCAGCTGCTCCACCGACATGAGGTCGTCCCAGACCTCCCTGCTCACCATCAAAGAATGGGCAACGAGCTGGGAAGCTTAAAGCCCACATCATCTCCCACATTGGCAATGACCAGCTGTGGCCACTGGCACTGTGAGGCTTGCAGGTCTGAGCGTAGGAGAAGCTGCTTGTTCTCCTGGAAGCCCATCTTCATAAGAGTCGCCACTGTCTCCATGGAGGAAGCATGACACTCTGCCATGAGGCTCATGGCATCATTCATGCTCCACGTGGACTCCTCCACCACAGACACCAAGCAAAGCACAGTCTCATGCAACACTCCCAGATGCTCCCACACACCTGACCGCATTTCCTGCAGCTGCTGCATCACGGATGACTCCAGAGGCACATCATCACGCCTTGACTCAGCATATGCCTGGTCCCCTGCAGTCCACCGGCTGCTGGCGCTATTGGCACTCTCTGTCTCTGACAGCTCCTCCAGTGATTGTAAAGTGCCCTCTCCACTGTGCAGGACACTAGCCAATGTTGCAATTCCCACCGATGTGCTAGTATCTGCGCTGGTGCCTGCCTCGTAGAAATGGTGTGACGCAGGGGATAGTTCAGGGCTCTCAGGTGTGAGAGGGGGCATCTGCAAAGGAGCCTGGTTGGCAGCCTCTGATGATGCTGAAAATAACAAGGACAATGGATCAGTTAGCGTCCACACAGTGACACACTTCATCCCTTTCCCCCAGCTCATTATGCGCTCAACCTTCCAGAACCTAAGGAGACAAATGTTGGTGGGGTGGCAAATAGTCAGGAGGAGGCCCAAACATTACAGGCAGATACAGATGGGCTGGTCAGATGTCCTTAGGAATGTCAAATGGAATGATATGTGGATAAGTGTGAGGTGATGCACTTGGGCAGGACAAGCAAGGTACAGGAATACATGCGGAATGGTAGGACCATGGAAAGAAAGGAGGATAAGGGGGACCTTGCTGGGCATGTCGACAGGCCCATTAAGGTATTAGGATAGGTACATAAGGCATTTAAGAGGTAAATGCCAAACTTGCCTTTATTAGCCGAGGAATAGAATGTAGGAACAGGGAGGTCATGTTGCAAGTGCAGAAAATGCTGCCGAGGCCACAGCTATAGTTCTGTGTGCAGATGTGATCTGCGCTTCACAGGAGGGATGTGATTGGGTGGAGAGAGTGCAGAGGTCGCTGACCAGGATGCATGCTGGGCTGGAGAGTTGGAGTTATGAGGACACATAGCAAAGACAGGGTTTATTTGCCCTGGAGCAGAGGAGATTTGAAGGGTGACATTATTGAGCTTTATAACATTATGAGGGGCATAGATAGGGTTGACAGAAAGGAATTTTTCCCCTCGGCGGAGGGATGAGTAACCTGGTGGCATTGATTTAAGGTAAGGGGCATGAGGTTGACAGGTGAGGTGATGAGGAACTCTTGCACACAGTAACGTGGGACGCACTGGCTGAAAGGGTGGTGGATGCAGAAACCCTCCTAACATGCAATAAGTATTTGGATGTGCAGTTGCAATGCCAATGCATACAAGGACATGGGGATAGTGGTCAGAAATGGGATAAGGCGACTTTGGAAGGTGCTTGACACGCGCATCTCCGAAGGGCCGAGGGATATATGACTATGACCCACACCTCTGACTCTATCAGTCTGTGAATGAGCAATGTTGCTACAATAACGATTCCAACAATCATCAGTGCTTTGGATGGTGGGAAGACAGAGTGGATGTCACTGTAGACCTCAAATACCTGGCCGCTCCACCCCAGCCTCACTGACACCTGTGGACCTGGGTGTGGCACCTTTCAAACTCCAGGGCCTCCTGCTCGAAATGGCTTAAAATCAGCAACTGGGCCTGGCCGCCTCCAGGCTGCAAATGCTCAGAGGCATTGTGAGCATTTTTCTCCTGAAAAACAGAGACCATTCAATGTAGCTAATCGCACATGTACTCTGCACACGCACGTTGCACCCCAACCACAGTGGCCCATCTCAGGCCTCCAGTGCCTCCTCTCCACGATCCTGCTGATCAGTCACAAAAAGATAGTACCACTGCTCCCAACCACCCGCCCCCACCTTGGACACACTATGCGTCCACCACTTTAAGAAACACACAGTCCCAGCTCCCATGGCAAGGAGGCGCAACTAGGTACAGCATCGAGGGCAGCAGATGGCTCTTGGCCATGAGACCTTGAGGCTCCCCTTCCACAATCTCATCACCATGAATAGGACATGTGTTGGAGTTCTGAGTATGCGTTTAGCTGCATCTCCTGCAGGTTGCCCCCAGATTGATCATGTGCGACTAAGAGCAACACATGGTGCGGGGGAAGAACCCATCTACTTATGAACCACTGAGGCTGATGTAAGCATAGTCACTATCTGCTTGCCCACCCAGCATATGAGAAATGTGCAACATGATTCAATGCAGTCACGACAGTAAGACTTCAGGGGTGGGGTGCCCTCAAAGGCTAAGGTTACCTGCTGGGTTAAATGCCTAACACCAAAATGGTACTCACCCTTCCAGAGCGCAACAAATCATTGAAGCGCTTACGGCACTGGATCCAGGTGCGCTGCACCATGTCGAGGGAGCTCGCCACCTCCTCCCAGGCACGCTTCATTATATGGGGCGCCTCTTCCTGCCAATCTGGGGAACCAACACCTCCCGCCGTGCTGCCACCTCCTCAAGAAGGGCAGCAAGGCATTCATCAGAAAAGCAAGGGGCACATTGGCCCCCTGCTGGCCTACCCTGCAGCCTGCCCTGCTCCTGGGGCAGACCCTGCAGCCTGCCATGCTCCTCTGCCCTTCCCTGCACATTGACCTGCTGAGCAGACCCTCTGTGGTTGAACCTGCAGCTGGCCATAGTGAATAGCCTATAGGAGGCTGTCAGACCTTCTTTTAAACAGACTGCCATTGGACCCAGCGGTCTGTACATGCCCACTGCAAACTTCACACTCCCGTTCTCCACGGGAGTCGGAAATGCGCTGGGTGGGCGTTAATTGGCCCACCTGCGCAAAATGGCTGCTTGGCCCCAATCATGGGCAGCAATCGGGTCTGTGCCCACCCATGTCAGCACCTGCTCCACCTGCCCGCCAAACAGAAAATTTTAGCCAAGGAAATTCTATGACACACAAAAGCTAGTGAAAATCTTGAAGTCTCCCCCTCCCCCTCCCCCTCCCCCTCCCCCTGCCAGTTTCTCTTGGTCCTGTCTCTCCTTATAAGCTGTACATCTGCAATATCTTCCAATTCCGATGAAAGCTTTTATTCCACTGATTTGCACCCTTTGGCTGCAGGAGATTTATGAAACCAGTTGTCACTTTAAATTACTGGCAGTTTCAAGGATTAAGCCATCTCCTAATACTATTGGTGGATCCTGCCACTTAATGAAAGTGATGTCGTTCCCATATATAAGCCTTGTTAATAGCATTTCCAACTTCATCTCAAGGGTGGTGACCGGAATCTTAAGGCAGCAGTTAAGATGAATGATGAATTTGTTCAATTGCATTGTTTGCCCTTCGAATGGTTCAGACTAATGGGAAATATCCTGAAAGTACCCTGAAGTTCAGGAGGTAGAGATGAACTGTTCTGCAAGAGCTCAGGCACCATTAACCTTGTCCGTAGAGAACACAGGAAATCTAACTTGCACACTTTAACAGCTTCAGGTTTGACATCCAGTTGACCACCATCCTGTACAATAATTGCACAAGGTGCAATCTGTTCAGATAATTATTAACCTTCTCACCTAGAATCTTTGATTGGATAAAAAAAAAATCAGGGTCTCATAAAAGCATGATTAAAACCCCTTTGGCATTCTGTTATAGAACCATCTGGCTTCTTAATCATTTGGCATGTAGTTTCCATTCAACGAATCTATTTAACTTCCTTCTTTGGACATTACATTAAACCAAGCACCTTTCTCCTTTGCCAGATCAGGTGGAATGTTAAAGATCCCTTGGAAATTTTCAAGAAAGGGCAAGAAGTTTGTGCAACTCTCCTGCCTCAGCCAATACCATCAAAATAAACCACAAATTAACTGATCATTCATTCATTGCTGTCTGTGGGAGAAACCTGCATATATATATATATATTTGCAACCTCCATTACCTAAAGCACATTACAGCAATTATATACTTTTCTGAAGATTTATCACTGTGCAATGTAGGAACTGCAGCAGCCAATTTGCACACAGCGAGGTCCCACAAACATCGATGTGATAATGACCAGTTCAGCTGTTTAATTGGTTGAGGGGTGAATATTAGACAGGATGCCAGGAAGAACTATCCTGCTCGTCTTTGAAGTAGTGCATGGAGTCTTTTATTCCACCCAAGAGGACAGAAGGGGTCTTAATTTAACATCTCATCTAAACAACAGCACTTCCAACACTCCCACAGTACAGCAGTGGAGTGTCCATAGAACCATAGAAAAGTTACAGCGCAGAAAGAGGCCATTTGGCCCATCTTGTCCATGCCAGCCCAAGGACACCCAGGTGCCCTTTCTAATCCCACCTTCCTGCAGCCGTCCCATAGCCCTGCAGCTTACAGCACTTTAGGTGCAGATCCAGGTACTTTTTAAAAGAGTCTAAAGTTTCTGCCTCTACCACCAACTTGGCCAGCGAATTCCAGACACCCACTACCCTCTGCATAAAAAGTGCTTCCTCATGTCCCCCCTACACCTTCTGCTGCTTATCTTGAATCTATGTCCCCTGGTTCTAGAATTCTCCATCAAGGGAAACCATTTTATCCTGTCCACTCTATCTATTCCCCTCATAATTTTGTACACCTCAATCAAGTCACCTCTCAGCCTCCTTTGTTCCAATCTCTCCTCGTAGCTACACTTTTCTAACCCTGGCAACATTCTTGTAAACCTCCTCTGCACTCTCTCCAGAACTATTACGTCCTTCCTGTAATGTGATGACCAGAACTGCAAACAATACTCCAGTTGTGGCCTCACCAGTGTTTTATACAATTCCAACATTATATCCTTACTTTTATATTCTATACCTCTGCCAATGAAGGAGAGCATTCCAAATGCCTTCTTTACAACCTTGTCTACTTGAACTGCTGCCTTCAGGGACCTGTGTACTTGTACACCAAGATCGCTACTTCATCTACCCCTCTTAGTACATTTCGATTTATTTTGTAATCCTTGTAACTGTTTGACCTCCCTAAACGTATGACCTCACACTTCTCTATGTTAAAATCCAAATGCCACTTTACCGCCCAGTCCACCAACCCATCTATATCATTTTGGAGATTATGGCTATCTACACTATCCACTACTCGGCCAATCACAGGATTTTTGTACACAAGTCTCTGGAGTGAACCCACAACTTTCCAACTCAGGGATAAGATTGCTACCCCCTAAGCCACAACTGACAACTTGATAATCTCTTTTGTTAGTTGAGAATTAAATATTGGGCAGCACATATGGCAAGGGGCAGGTGAGAGGTCTTCTAAATAGTACCCTGGGATCTTCCAGATCCACTTGTGATGGATAGACAGGGCCTTGGTTTATCATCTCTTAAAGACAACACCTCCAACAGGAGCAGCACTCCCTCATTATTGCACTGGAGCGCCAGCCTAGATTTTGTACTTAAACCACTCAAGTGAAACTATAAGTGGGACTCACCATCTGCAAGGCACAGGAGTGTGTTGAGATACTCTCCACTTGCCTGGATGAGTGGAACTCCAACTACACTCAAGAAGCTCAACCCCATCTAGGGAAAAGCAGCCTGCTTTATTAGCACCCATGCACCACGTTAAACATTCAGTCCCTCCGCCACTGAGGCATAGTGACAGCAGTGTGTACCATCTACAAGATGCACTGCAGAAACTCACCAAGGCTCCTTCAATAGCACCTTCCAAACCCACAACCTCTGCCACTTTGAAGGACAAGGGCAGCAGATGCATGGGAGCACTTCCACCTGTAAGATCCCCTCCAAGTCACTCACCATCCTGACTTGGAATTATATTGACTTTCCTTCACTGTCGCAGAGTCAAAATCCTGGAACTCCCTCCCTAGCAGCATTATGGGTGTATCTGCATGACATGGACTGCAGTGGTTCTCAAGGGCAATTAGGGATGGGCAATTAAAATGCTGGCCAAGCCAGCGATGCCCATGTCCCATGAAAGAATATAAATAAATAAACAAACCCAAAACCCTCTGACTCAGAGACGAAAGTGCTACCCACTGAGCCACAACTGTAACGATGAGGACATTTACTGATGCAGAATTGCAGCTTTGTTTGGTCAAACAGTATTCACTGCACTCTACTTGACACAAAAACATAGAACATAGAAAATGTAAGGCACCGAAGGAGGCCATTTGGTCCATCATGTCTGTGCTGGCAGAGAAACACTGATGCAGCCTAATTGCACATTCCAGTTCTTTGTCCATAACCTTGTAGGTTATGGCATTCCAAGTGCTTATCCAATTTTTTTTTTAATATGATGAGAGTTTATACCTGGTTATTGTCCTTTCAGCTAAGGGAAATAGATCACCTCTGTCTAAGCCCCGATTATTATGCACCTCAACATAATCGGATGCTTTAAAATTTCAAATTTTGTTCATTTTATTTATTATTTAATTTGAAAACCTTCAATGTTCCTGTTTTAAACTCTGCCCTTTTCCTTTTGACATACCCTCTCATATCTCTGCACCTGGGCCAGTTATAAAGAGTGCCTGACATTCACACTAAGACCAAAACTAGACACTATCGGTATCTATGGCTACAAACAAACAACACCTCAATTGCACCAAGATCAGCTCAGCCATCTAAGAAAAGAAAGGGAGTAGGGGGGCTTTTTCAACACCAACTTTGAGCATTCACGTGAAATTACAAAGCCTAAAAGTTTGGAAGACAGCGTGATTTTATTAAATATCTTATTGATCGCGAGGAGTAAGTGAGAAGAGGGGAGTGCAGTAGGAAAGAACAGCAAGGAACTGACTGACAGAAAAGCAGATGAATTGAAACCAGGCTTCCACAGATGCACTGAATGGAGCAATCGCGGTACAGTCCCGGGCTATGCACCAAGTCACACTAACAGCTGTCAGTGCGTCTCTTCCCCTGGGCTCTGCATGAAGAACTGGCATCTGACCAAGACTTTTAGTATTCTGAACAGAAATGGGAAAGGACAGAAGTGTTCTGACATTCAATTTTTAACAAATTGCGATGGGCAGATACTCAATTTGCATCACAGTCCACTTCAGTTGAATTGCTAATTTTATGCAAATATCAGTGGTTAACTTGTTTTGCTTTTTGCAGACTTTTCAATGTGCCCATTACCTGTGATGTCGTGCATTGGGTCTGGTTCTCCTTTTCTGCCTTAGGACATCTATGTCCATGCATCTCAAGTACAATAAGAATACCAGGACTTTTTTTAATAAAGGGAAAACAGACAGGGTACATTGAGAGTAATATTGAAATTACCATATTCAATTACTCTCCAAACCAAATCAACCCATGTCATTAAATGGGCTTTTCAGAAATGTTGTACTCAGCAAGATATTTGAAGCATCCAGTGTCAGCATGAAATAAATCTCTGTTAGATGCTGATTTGAATAAACAACTCAAGAAGCAACATTTTATTTTTAAAACAAAAACAGAATTACCTGGAAAAACTCAGCAGGTCTGGCAACATCGGCGGAGAAGAAAAGAGTTGACATTTCGAGTCCTCATGACCCTTCGACAGAACTTGAGTTCGAGTCCAAGAAAGAGTTGAAATATAAGCTGGTTTAAGGTGTGTGGGGGTGGGGGTGGGGGGTGGGGGGGAGAGAGAGAGAGAGAGAGAGAGAGAGAAGTGGAGGGGGGGTGGTGTGGTTGTAGGGACAAACAAGCAGTGATAGAAGCAGATCATCAAAAGATGTCACCAACAATAGAACAAAAGAACACATAGGTGTTCAAGTTGGTGATATTATCTAAACGAATGTGCTAATTAAGAATGGATGGTAGGGCACTCAAGGTATAGCTCTAGTGGGGGTGGGGAGAGCATAAAATATTTTAAAATATTTAAAAATAATGGAAATAGGTGGGAAAAGAAAAATCTATATAATTTATTGGAAAAAAACAAAAGGAAGGGGGAAACAGAAAGGGGGTGGGGATGGAGGAGGGTGCTCAAGACCTAAAGTTGTTGAATTCAATATTCAGTCCGGAAGGCTGTAAAGTGCCTAGTCGGAAGATGAGGTGTTGTTCCTCCAGTTTGCGTTGGGCTTCACTGGAACAATGCAGCAAGCCAAGGACAGACATGTGGGCAAGAGAGCAGGGTGGAGTGTTAAAATGGCAAGCGACAGGGAGGTTTGGGTCATTCTTGCGGACAGACCGCAAGGTCGCCCACTTTACGTTTGGTCTCTCCAATGTAGAGGAGACCACATTGGGAGCAACGAATGCAGTAGACTAAGTTGGGGGAAATGCAAGTGAAATGCTGCTTCACTTGAAAGGAGTGTTTGGGCCCTTGGACGGTGAGGAGAGAGGAAGTGAAGGGGCAGGTGTTGAATCTTTTGCGTGGGCATGGGGTGGTGCCATAAGAGGGGGTTGAGGAGTAGGGGGTGATGGAGGAGTGGACCAGGGTGTCCCGGAGGGAGCGATCCCTACAGAATGCTGATAGGGGGGGGTGAAGGGAAGATGTGTTTGGTGGTGGCATCATGCTGGAGTTGGCGGAAATGGCGGAGGATGATCCTTTGAATGCGGAGGCTGGTGGGGTGATAGGTGAGGACAAGGGGGACCCTATCATGTTTCTGGGAGGGAGGAGAAGGCGTAAGGGCGGATGCGCGGGAGATGGGCCGGAGATGTTTTTATATTTTTTACATTTTATTTTTGTTATGTAAAGAGCTTGATTTGGAGTGTTGTTTTGTAGGGGTGTGAGCCTTGGATGTTATGGAAGGGGAGACCAACTTGCTAAATAGCTTTTAAATGTGGGTTTGGAGAAGAATGGAAAAGATCTGCTGGATAGAAAAAGTAACAAATGATGAAGTGCTATGGAGAGTGAAAGAACAAAGAAATTTGTTGAACGTAATTAGGAAAAGGCAGAGAGACTGGTAGGGCGCACCTTAAGAGGAAACAGACTTGTAAGAGACGTCATGAAGGGAAGATTTCAAGGAAAAAGAGGGACAGGAAGGAAGAAAATATCAATGTTGGGTGGCTTGAAAATCGAAGGAAGTTATTGGCAAATGAAAAGAATGGCACAGGATAGATAGAGAGGTATGGAAAGACTACAAGGAACCAAAGACCTGCCTTCAGGCTGAGCACACATAACAATGAGATGTCAACTAAAGCGGAAGGGGAGTAGGCCATTCAGCCCCGGACCCTATTCTGCCATTCAATTAGATCATGGCTGAATGGCATCTGACCTTCATTTACCTGCCTTGGTTCCTTATCCAATCACTTGGTAGTACAGAATTTGAATGTTGCTGAAAAGAAAGACATTCTGCCAGGACAAACCCAAATTTGGCAATCTGACATTTGTCCTGATGAGTGCAAGATGAAAAGATTTGGCAACATGTTTCTCCTTTCAGCAATATTCATGTTCCATATCCCTTAATGTTCTTACCAAACAATAATCTATCAATCTCCGATATCACCTTGAACAACCTATCCTGGATTTTAAGGTTAAGCCCTTTTTTCTGGACTCCCCCACCAGAGGATATAGTTTCTTTCTAGCTACACTATTAAATTATTTAGCAGCTTAAACACCTCTAACCCAATGTTAGAACAGCATTCTTTCTTCTTCAGTGTGGCATTTTCCATTTATGTTATCAGCCAACCTGTATCTTCTCTGAAGGAGACTGCATCACTTTGGGAGACAGTTTAAATGTGGTGGGAAAATGCCCATAAGGAACTAGATTGAGAGTCCCCAAACTCATTTCATTCAATCCTTATAATCAACAGACAGAAGGTTTTACTGAAACACAGGGGAAGCTATTCAACAGCTGTTGGGATCTGGATATTTGATAAACACACAGTCTGCAATCAGATGATCCTGGTGAGAAGATATGCTTATAGGAAGATGTTTCAGGAAATCACATGTCATAGTCCATGAGATGCCATCCATTATCTTGTGCCTATTATTTCTTTGACCATACCACTTGCTGGATACCTGACCTTAGAATCAGAGCTAAAATCTTAAACTGATTCAGGCTAGGCCATCAACATAAAAACACAGTAGAGGGAGGTACCTTCAGTCCTAAAGGTTGTCTTTGAGTCTCCGAGAAGCAAAGATTCCCCTCCTGGTTATTGCTGCAAGAAACAGCACAGGACAAAAAAGATAGGAGCAATGAAAAAAATGGTGCAGTTCATTAATTTTCTTTGAATATGTTCATTTATTAATTATAACAATATTGGAGAAGGGAGAAAAGGGTTGTTTAATTGGAGGTCATGTAAACCTCCAGGAGTATGTCCAACCCTATTCATATCTGTGATTCTCACTTCCCCATTCCATGTTGAACTCCCAATCTCAGTTGTACTACTATGGGACTGAGAAGAGGCCCAAAGGCAGCCATGTTGGCCCAGCCTCTTGATTTTCAAAAGGAATTGGATAAGCACCTGAAGAGAACAAATTTGCTGGGCTATGGGGGAGGGTTGAGGGTGTAAGACCAGCAGAGTTGCTACTGCAGAGAGTGGGCATGGCCTCCTTCTGTGCTGTATCCATTCTATGATTCACAGTTATTTATTATGAGGTGGTGGAGTTGTGCTGATAGTAGCAAAATATAACGGGGCAGTGGATTTCTGCTGGCATGAGATACTGTAACATTTTAAAATTTAATCCCAATCATTGCATTGTTAAAAAATCGTGTCAACTTCAGTGCTACCAAAAATATTAATTGGAAATATATGTATCTTCAAAAAAAAAACCAAGATTAGATAGGGCATGAATTATTCATCATCATTATATCAAAGTGAGGAGAAATCCCATCATATTTCTGCTGTCAGTATCTTCCTCACCTAGTGGGAACCAGTTCTGAAGCAGTGTTCAGGCTGATAAGACATACAAGGCACTTTGACGTGCTCTGGAAATAAGCAAGTGTTCCATGGCAAGAGTCCACAGGAGGGATTGTTAGCTCTGTGTTATTAGGACATTGTGTTCTTGCCAAAAGGTGTTATGAGAGCCTGGGATTTGAAAAAAAATCTTTTTTCAAAATCTTCTTCTGTATTTCGCCCCTTCTTCTCCTGAGTTGACATTCTGCAGGGGGCACATTTCCAAGGGCACCAGGTACTCAATGTTGTCTGGTCATTTATTGAGTCTAGGCAGTGAGTGTGTGTAGTATCACAGCCAAGTCCCACCTGTACTGACATGTGTACTTCCAAGAGGCGTTACTGGATCGTGAACAGGAGTAGGGACCCTGGACAGTTCACCACTGTAACTCAGAGGCACCGAGGCCAGTTGTCTTTTACCACTGCCTTTCCTGAGATCAGCCAACAATGCAGATGATGGATCATCTGGATGATCTATATGTCTCAGTGCTACATCAGTGCTGTATTTTAAAAGTAAAAATTAACAAGCCCTTTCTCCCATCTCCAATATTGTTATAATTAATAAATGAACATATTCAAAGAAAATTCATGTAATGCATCATATGAACCTTTGAACATAAGAATTAGGAGCAGGAGTAGGCCACACAACCCCTTGAGCCTGCTCTGCTGTTCAATAGGATCATGGCTGATCTGATCTTAACCTCACATTCCTGCTTACCTTTGATAACCTTTCACCGCCTTGCTTCTCAAGAATCTATCTAGCTTTGCCTTAAAGATATTCAAGGACTCTGCCTCAACCACCTTTTGAGGTAGAGAATTCCAAAGTCTCACAACCCTCTGAGAGAAAAGTCCTGAATTTGGGCTTGAACCCATAACCTTCTGACCCAGAGGCAAGAATGCTGAGCCAGAGCTGACACTTGTGGGGAAGGTGTTCCCGCAATGCTGTTAGACACAGAATTCTGGATATTCCAAGAAAGGGAAGATATGGGGAGGGGGTATTAAGCCCAAGTCAGATGTATGTGATTTGGACAGTGACTTTGAGACAATGTCCCACGACATTGATGTCCTTGTCCTTATGGGTGGTGGGGATCAGTGGGAAGGGGGATGCTGTCAAAGTAACATTGGTGAGCTGCAGTAATGTATCCAGTCCAGTATACATACTGCAGTCATGGTGCACCGATGGTAAAGGGCATTCATCCAGTCAGCCAATGGGTGGAGGATGAAGCAGTATGAAAAAAATAAAGCAAACAAACTAGGTAAGCAGAATATTACACCAAAAGCTTTAACCTTTCAGCTTTTCATGCAAGTAAATAAAGTCACACTGAAGAGAGGTGAGATCCAAATAGTCCCTAAGCAATCTTACCTGTCAAATCTAAAGGAAGCCTGAGCAAAATGTTAACTTTGTTTTTCTTTCCACAGATGCTGCCTGATCTACAGAGTATTTCCAGCAACTTCTGTTTTTATTTCTTACTGATGTCAATATTCAATTTGTTTTTCACTAGTTTCACCTTACATTCCATTGTCATGGCTTACCATGTACTAAAACTCTGGGCTGTGATACTTTCATCTAGCAAAATGTCCCAAGGTTTCTTTGCAGAGGGAGAGGTTGGTACCAAGCAGAAAGTGAGAAAGATGTTAGGGGAGATGACCAAACTCATGACAAAACAAGTAGGCTTTGAGGAGAGAGCAAGACAGGGGCATTAAATGAAGAATCCCATAGAGTACAGCGTGCAATGGAGAAAGGCCCTGTCACTGATAATAGAATGGTGGGGTAGGATACAAAGCATTACAGAGTCAGAAGAGTAAAGGTTGTGAGCCACTCAGCTGTATCAAATAGTAGGTGACCCACCTTCACCTTCTTGGGATAATTAGGGATGGACATTAAATATGGGCAACAACCAAAAACTTGGTGAAAGAGATAGGTTTTAAAGAGCATCCTACAGGAGGAATGAGCGATAGGGAGGTTTAGGAAGGAAATTCATGAGCTTAGGGCCAAGGCAGCTGAAAGCATGACTGCTAGCGGTGGAGTGATTAGATCAGGGATGTGTAACAGCCCAAAATTAGATGAATGCAGATATTTAGAAGGATTTTAGAGCTGGAGTTGATTACAGATACAGGGAGGAAGGGTGAGGCCATGGAGGGATATGAAAACAATGTAGATTTTACAAACAAGGAAGCCAATGTCAATCAGTGAGCATAGGGTAATGAGTGAACAGGACTTAGCATGAGATAGCATACAGGCATCAAAGTTTTGGTTGAACTTAAATTTATGGAGGGTGGAAAATGGGAGATTAGCAATCCTCCTGCTAAGCTGCATGGGTGTGTGACTGGGCAGGAACATTACAACTGTATGTAATAATTGAGTACAAGGCAGCTCTTCTGCATTGTCCTTTGAATGTTACTATAGATATAATGGTAAAAAATACCTTATTTGCCACAAGAAAACTAACTTGCCAAAGCTTTCTCAACCCTGTGACTTCTACTGCTTAGAAGAACAAAGACAACAGGTACATAAGAAGGTCACAGCCTGCAAGTTTCCCTCCAAGTCATACACTAACCTATGTCATCATCCCATCGCTGTCTCTGTCAAAGTCCTTGAACCCCCTAGCCAACAGCACTTTGAATGTACTTACACCACATGCATTGCAGCAGTTCAAGAAAATGGCTCAGTGGACTCACCACCACCTTCTCAAGGGCAATTAAGGATAGGCCCTTATCCTTTATTTAAAAAATGGGCTCAATGACTTGCTTTACATCAAATAATCTTGTGACTTCTCTCATCATTATAAAGTTCCTCTCTATATCTGATATCTTAAGCTCATCACTATATTTTTTGCTGTAAAGATGTAAAGATTTTCATGTTGCCAACTCCAATTTCCCTTAATTGGCTTGTTGATGAAATCAATGCGTAGCTGGCTGCACAGAACCAAAGGCTACATTTTCTGGCTGGAGGTTTGGACCACGTTCATTGGTGTGTTATTTTTGGGCATACAGTATGTGAAATTCATTTATTTTAAGGGAGCAAAAGGAACTCCACCACTTCACCTGGCTATGAGGGTTGATGCTCTCCAGAAGGAATCCTGTTATAGTAATGCATGTAATATAAGTGATACAATTTACCATACCCAAGGGACAGTTCCCCACTCTCAAGCGTTACTCTGCAACCTTAACGAAAAGCACTACAGCGTGGGGTGAGCAAGTAAGATATAATTAGAAAAGTGAGTGCCATTTGTCAGCCAGTTTTAGCAGGAACAGCTCGTTCCCTATTCACAGACACCAGAAGGCTTACTCTTAAGAGGATCTCTAATCCCACCACTTTGACCTGGTTGAAAAACCTTTTTCTATTGCCAGGTGCCTGAATAGATTTATGAGAAATTATGAATCCTTTCAAGCATCTTTTGCACACGCCATGACCATAGGGAATGTTTGTTGCATGGTCGGGAGAAGCAAGGGAACAATCTAATCTTCTTTAGGAATCAAAGCACCTCAGCCCCAAGATTTTCAAATTGCAGCTCAGCACTGGTATTATTATGAAGCATTATTATTTTGTATTGGAGGGCATTTTTGATGATGGGGAGGAATAAAATGGCTTTATGGACATGTCCTCAGTGTAGCTTTTTTTAAGTATAGCTTGCATTTATTCTTTTATTTCTATTCCCTCCCCCACCTTCCCAATACTCTCCTCTCCCAAAGACCTCTGACTGGGCTACAATTACAAGGGCAGTCACTATCAGGGCTGGGGTAAAAGTATTAGGCTGGGAAGACGATGGCGTAGTGGTACTGTTGCTAGACTAATAATCCAGAAACATCTGGGGACCTGGGTTCAAATCCTGCCATGGCAGATGGTGGAATTTGAATTCAATAAGAATCTGGAATTAAAAGCCAAATGATGACCATGAAATCCATTGTTGTAAAAAAAACCCCATCTGGTTCATTAATGCCCCTTTAGGAAAGGAAATCTGTCGTCCTTACCTGGTTTGGCCTACATGTGACACCAGCAATGTGTTTGACTCTTAAATGACCCTCAAGCCACTCAGTAGTATCAAACCGCTACAAAGTCACAAAAAAGGAATGAAAGCAGATGGACCCCTAGCATCATCCTAGGCACCGGAAACAACAATGATAATTGCAGCCCTGCATGACCATGCACCCCTTACTAACATCTAGGGGCCAGTGCCAAAATTGGAAGAGCTGTCTCACAGACTAGTCAAACAACAGCCATCCTCATGGAATCATACCTTACAGATAATGTGCCAGACACCACCATCACTATCCCTGGGTATGTCCTGTCCCACTGGCAGGACAGAGGTGGCGGCATAGTTGCAGGTGGTATACAGTTGGGAGGGAGTTGCCCTGGGAGTCCTCAACATCGACCCTGGACCCCATGAAGTCTCATGGCATCAGGCCAAACATGGGCAAGGAAGCCTCCTGCTGATTACCAGATATTGCCCTCCCTCAGCTGATGAATCAGTGCTCCTCCATATTGGACACCACTTGGAGGAATCACTGAGGGTGGCAAGGACACAGGATGTACTCTGGGTGGGGGACTTTAATGTCCATCACCGAGAGTGGCTTGGTTGCACCACTAGTGGCCGAGTCCTAAATGCTGCTGGGCTAGTCCTGCGGCAGGTGGTGAGGGAACCAACAAGAGGGAAAAATATACTTGACCTCATCCTCACCAACTTGCCTGCTGCAGATGCATCTGTCCATGACAGTATCGGTAGGAATGACCAGCGCACAGTTGTTGTGGAGATGAAGTCCCGCCTTCACATTGAGGGGTACCCTTCACATGTTGTGTGGCACTACTGCCGTGCTAAATGGGAGATATTGAACAGATCTAGCAACTCAAGACTGGGCATCCATGAGGTGCTGCGGGGCAGCAGAATTGTACTTGAACACAATCTGTAACCTCCTGGCCTGGCATACCCCCCCACTCTACCATTACCCTCAAGCCAGGGGATCAACTCTGGTTCAATGAATAGTGCAGGAGGGCATGCCAGGAGCAGCACCAGGCATACCTAAAAATGAGGTGTTAACCTGGTGAAGCTATAACACAGGACTACTTGCAAGCCAAACAGCATAAGCAGCAAGTGATAGACAGAGCTAAGCGATCCCGACAACCGATGGGGCAAATCTAAGCTCTGCAGTCCTGCCAGATCCAGCCGTGAATGGTGATGGACAATTAAACAATTCACTGGAGGAGGAGGCTCCACAAATATTCCCATCCTCAATGATGGAGGAGTCCAGTACATCAGTGCAAAAGATAAGGCTGAAGCATTTGCTACAGTCTTCAGCCAGAAGTGCCGAGTGGATGGTCCATCTCAGTCTCCTCCGGAGGTCCCCAGCATCACAGATACCAGTCTTCAGCCAATTCGATTCACTCCACCTGATATCAAGAAACAGCTGAAGGCACTGGATATGCAAAGGCTATGGGCCCTGACAATCTTCTGGCAATAGTATTGAATACTTGTGCTCCAGAACTTGCCACGCCCCTAGCCAAGCTGTTCCAGTGCTACAACACTGGCATCTATCCGGCTATGTGGGGAAATTGCACAGGTATGTCCTGTACACAAAAAGCAGGACAAATCCATCCCAGCCAATTACCACCCCATTAGTCTACTCTTGATCATCAGTAAAATAATGGAAGGGGTCATCAGCAGTGCTATCAAGAGGCACTTGCTGAGCAATAACCTGCTCACTGACACCCAGTTTGGGTTCCGCCAGGGCCACTCAGATCCTGACCTTATTACAGCCTTGATTCAAACATGGACAAAAGAACTGAACTCTCCAGGTGAGTTGAGAGTGACTGCCCTTGACATCAAGGCAGCATTTGACTGAGTGCAACATCAAGGGCCCCTAGCAAAACTAGAGTCAATGGGAATCAGAGGGAAAACTCTCCACTGGTTGGAGTCACACCTAGCACAAAGGAAGATGGTTGTGGTTGTTGGAGGTCAGTTGTCTCAGCTCCAGGACATCACTGCAGGAGTTCCTCAGGGTCATGTCCTTGGCCCAACAATCTTCAGCTGCTTCGTCAATGACCTTCCTTCCATCATAAGGTCTGAAGTGAGGATGTTCGCTGAAGATTGCACAATGTTCAGCAGCATCCACGACTCCTCAGATACTGAAGCAGTCCATGTTAAAATGCAGCAAGGCCTGTACAATATCCTGGCTTGGTCTGACAAGTGGCAAGTAACATTCATGCCACACAAGTGTCAAACAATGACCATCATCAATGGTATTATCATCACTGAATCCCTCGCTATCAACATCCTGGGGGTTACCATTGACTAGAAACTGAACTGGATTAGCCATATAAATACGGTGGCTACAAGAGCAGGCCAGTGACTAGGAATCCTGCGATGACTAACTCACCTCCTGACTCCCCAAAGCCTGTCCACCATCTACAAGGCACAAGTCTGGAGTTTGATGGAATATTCTCCACTTGCCTGGATAAGTGCAGCTCCCACAACACTCAAGAAGCTTGACACTATCCAGGACAAAGCACCCCACTTAATTGGCACCACATCCACAAACATTCACTCCCTCCACCACAGTAGCAGCAGTGTGCACTATATACAAGATACACTGCAGGAATTCTCCAAGGCTCCTTCAACAGAAACTTCCAAACCCACAACAACTACCATCTAGAAGAATAAGGGCAGCAGATAGATGGGAAGACCACCACCTGAAAGTCCCCTCCAAATAACTCACCACCCTGACTTGGAAATATATCGCCGTTCCTTCACTGTTGCTGGGTCAAAATTCTAGAACTCCCTTCCTAACAGCACTCTAGGTGTATCTACACCACATGCACTGCAGCAGTTCAAGAAGGCAGCTCACCACCACCTTCTCAAGGGCAACAAGGGATGGGCAATAAATGCTGGCCCAGCCAGCAAAGCCCACATCCCATGAATGAATTAAAAAAAAGTGAACCTTCAGCCTTGCAACCCCACAACACCATCCCCCAACGATTAACTTAAGTAAATGAAAATTGTGCATTAATATGAATAAAAATTCTGCATTTATAATTACAGATTTATTTTTATCTGAAAAAGGATATTATGATACTGATTGTACATTCTCATTTTTCTACACTTTTCACAGTATATGTACTAGAAGAATTGTACATTATAATGTGTAATATAGCTCATATGATGTAACACTGTGTGTTCCTGCAACAGTTACTGGATGATTTTATGCACAATTTACACAATCAATAATCATTCCGACAGAGTGGGCTAGATTAAATTAAGTTCTTTGATATTATTTATTGCTTCGCAGTTTTAGAATAGTCATGTAGATGCACGAATTTGTAAAACTGTTGCATAAACAGAATGAGGAATATAATATGGAATTTTGGGAAGGACTGCAATGTAAATACATTGTCCATTGTGCTGGACATGGCCAAATCGGCAAATGAGTGGGTGCTCGAGAAAGCTGGCATTAAGAGGAACTCATTTGAGGCATTGATTTCAAGGCAGCTCACATACTTTGGGCATGTGATACAAACAGGAAAGGAATGTTTGGAAAAAGAGGTCATGCAAGGCAAAACAGCTGGGGCAGGATTTTACATCCTGTGGATGGGCGCGCGCCCAACTCAATCGGGTGTAAAATAGCGCACATTAACGTCCGGTGAGCATCCCGATTTTGTCGCACACTCACGTGATATTTTGGCCTGTGGACGGGCGCAAGAGTCGACAGCACGCCTGCTGACAACTAACAGGCCTATTAAGGCGCTTAATCAATTAATTGAAAGCAATTTTTCGCAAATCAGCTAGGCAGCCTTTGGATTTTTATGAAACCTCATCCATGGGCAGGGTAAGGTTTCCAACAGTAATTTTAAAAAAATAAAAATTTTTAGACATCATTTTTAATATGTCCCTGTTCATGTGACTGAGTCATATGTGGGGACATGTTTCCCTCATTTTAAAATTCTTTCTTTCTGTTTCTACAAATCTTCAACTCCCTGCCTTCAGGGAGCTTTTAGTGTGCGCTCCCCACACATGCGCAGACTTTGCGCTCGCCCTCTTCCCGCCCCCTCCCCAACAGCACTGAGCTTCTCAGTGCGCTTTTCACGTTGGCTGACCATTAATTGGCCAGCCAGTGTGAAATCGTGGTCGGGGGGCTAATCGCGGGCGGTGGGCCGTATCACAGCCGCTCCCAACCATCGGAAGATCCTACCCCTGGAAAACATGCCTAAGATGGCATGGATGGATAATATCAGAACACGCCTCTGTTGGGACCAGCAGTGAGGGCAGTGGAGAATAGAAATCAGTGGAGAGAGATTGCTCATAGTACGGCCAACTCTCAGAACGAAGACGGATGAAGGACAAGACAAGAAGCAATGTAAAAATGTGGAAATATATATGTATGTCAGTATATGTGGATGTATATCAGTAGATCTAGATCTTTTATTCCCACTACTGAAGCCTGTTTGTTTACTCATATAGTTTCATGCATAGTTTATTCAGTTTTTTGCTGCGTCCAAAATTTTGCCACTCTAGGTGACTGTCCAGTTTGCCTAGTGGTTGCACTGGCACTGGTCCCTATTCTCTCACACCTTGTTTGGACAGCTATCCCTCAGCCTTGAAATTATGTTCCAGACCCTTGGGTATGTAATCTAGGCTGACCTCCCAGTGCAGCACTGTTGGAGATCCAATACCCTAATTTGGGTAAGATGTTAAACCGAGGCCCTTTATGCCCTCTCAGATGCACATTAAAAAAATCCCATGGCACTATTTCAAAGAAGGATAAGGAAGTTCTTCTTGGTGTCCTGGTAATATTTATTCCTTAACACTCATTATTAAATCAGGCTATCTTGCCATTATCACGGTACTGTTTGCGATAAGGTTTGGGGATAAGGATCTCAAATCTGGGACTAAGGTCATGGTTTACCAGCAGCAGTGATTCCTGTGCCCTTAAAAGCTTCGGAGATTTGGACAATCTACAGCAGGTACTTCAAAGCACTGGAGAAATACCATCAATGGTGCCTTTGCAAGATCCTCCAAATCCAGTGGCAAGAAAGGCTGTCCAACAGCAATGTCCTCTCCCAGGCCAATATCCTAGCATTGGGACACTAATCACTCAGAACCAGCTCCACTGGGCAGGACAAGTCTTTTGTATACCTGACACCAGAATCCCGAAGCTCTACTTGGAACTCAGTTGTTGCAGGAGTCTCCCAAGAAGACAGCAGAAACACTTTAGTCCTCAAAGCATCCCTGAAGAGGTCAAGCATCACCATCATGGGAGTCCCTGGCCTGTGACTGACCAAAATGGAGAAGGTTCATTCAGCAAGGCACCGAATTGGGACGCTTGATTGGGAACACGCAGAGGCAAAGTTGAGGTGCAGAAGAGAACAATGATCAGCTTTTGTATTATGTTGATGTCCATTCACTGGAACTGTTCAGTGTTCTGCTGCTGTTGCATGATCCTAATACCATCCCTGATTTTACTAATCAGAAATCTCACTCAAACTGTGAGAAAAATGGGATGTATGTCAAAGTGTTGCAGTGATGAAGGCTGAGACTTCTTTTTGGGACATCTAACCTGTGCTGCCCCTCACCTGGGGATGCATGATGCTAACATTACATGACTGAAATGGCAAAGATTCCAAATTCCAGCACTAAAATTCCTCATCTTGATAAACATTATTTTTTGAGAAAGAGGCTGATGTAGAGGATTTAAACATAACCATGTCATAATAGAAGGTTGGAGAGCTTTTTTTTACTTGGCTCTTCTAAAGACACTGACTCTTATTGGAGCACAGTTCAAACAGCACCAGCAACCCCCCAGTACTTTGCCCAAGAGGCCACTCTCATTGTGTGATTCTGGATAATGGTAGAATTGGCAGAGCTATGCAGCTGAACAAGGCATTGCAACAAAGTTCAA
This sequence comes from Carcharodon carcharias, assembly GCF_017639515.1. NCBI lineage: Eukaryota > Metazoa > Chordata > Chondrichthyes > Lamniformes > Lamnidae > Carcharodon > Carcharodon carcharias. Next base: position 131,123,318 of record NC_054480.1, on the reverse strand, counting down.
ACTTTTTGTCACTTGACATTTTTGTACAATTCCAGGCACCACATTTTACCAAAGATGTCAAGGCCCGAGAGAAGATACAGAGGGAGTATGCCAGGGAAGAGGGAGTTCAGATATGTGGATAATAGAGAGATTCAAAATTGTGAGGGCTTAGATGGAGTGCATAGGGAGAAACTGTTTCCTCTGGCATGTGGGTTGCTAAGCAAAGATCATAAATTTAAAATAATTCGTAAAAGAACTAGTAGGGAAATTTGGAGAAATTTCTTCAAATACAGGGGTGTTAAGTTCTGGAATCCCACTAACAGGATAGTGATGTGGAATCAAATTCCATAGGAATTTCAAAAGCCAATTGGTCATGTGCTTGAGGAAAACTAATTTGCAGGTCATGGGGAAAATAGATGGGGTGAGGAACTAAATTGGATGGCTCTTTCAAAGAGCTGACACAGGCATGATGGGCTGAATGGCCTCCTTCTGTACTGTAAGATTCTATGATTTTAAATCACCTGTCCAACATAGGGAAAGGAGCAGGAGTTTCTCTCACAGGCCCATAGGCAGTAATTGGGCTGCTAGAGTTCACATCAAAGGGATTTATGCCTATCAGCCATATCCTGAATTGAGTTTCCTGCTTTGGGATTATTGCCTAGTGTAGATAATATAAATAATTTATATTATATAATAATACAAATTCTTCACTTAGTATGAGGAATTTTGGTCAATTTGTTTTTTGCAGTGAAAGTGCTTTATGACTTTAGTGCATGATCATGATTGCACAACAGGATTAAAAAAATGTAATATCATCAATGCAGTTTATTAAAATATTCTGTAATTGGGTCCTGGGGAATAAATCTTTGCTGACTGCATATCATTTCCACCTTTTGATGATCAAATTATCTGTCACTGTTTTGTTATGTTTTTCCTTTTGTTGTGTACCTCCTGTCACTATGTTACCCTTTCTATACTGACTTACACAGGCTCTCAGTTAAGCAACGCCTTGGTTTTAAAATCCTCATCTTGGTATCTATGGTTCATCCCTCCCTTTTTCTGTAATTTCCTCCATCTCTACAACCTTCCAAGATACCTCCGTTCCTCCGATTCTAGACTTTTGAGCAGCTCTGATTTTAATGGCTATGCCTTCAACTGCCTAGGCCCTAAATTCTGAAATTCCCTCCCTAAACCTCTCTGACTCTCTACTTCTCTTTCCTGCCTAAGACGGTGCTTAAAATCTACCTCTCTGACCAAGCTGTTGGCCATCTGCCCTAATATCGCCTTATGTGACTCAGCATCAAGGTTTTCCTTTAACTCTCCCGTGAGGTACATGGGAACATTTATTAAATTAGAGATGCTATATGAATAGAAGTTTTTGTTGTTGTTTCTCTCAGTCTCTTTCTATGCCCCAGTCTCTCTCTGCACGCGATTATTAATGCTTTAACAATCATTTCATGGTGCAGCGTGCTTGCCTGTAATTTTAACACTTACGTATTAACTTTTTATTCTAAAAATGGATGATTTATATCTACTGCCTAGTAGTTTACAGCTGACTGAATCTGTTCAGATTAAAATGGACTGACGCACTCACTGAAGTCCTTTTTGCAGGATTTCAGTTCTCTTGAGGGGAGATCAGTGCATGAATAAAATTAAACAACTCAATGTGAATAAAGTAGCCCATAAATCTTTTTCTTTTACATCCTCTGTCAATATAGTCTCATAATAATCTATTCTTATTTCAGGAAGATCTCACTGGCATTCTTTTGTTGAATTGTCCATGAAGATCCAGTAATGGGCTTGTTAGTCTAGATAACCAGGGTTGATTTTAACTCCTGGATGGTAATGCGCTTATGGGTGACCAGTAACCGGGAGCTGCAGTGTGGAGACCTTGCTGATTAACAGGTTGGGCCTCATTAAGCTGCCACTTGTTGACTTCTCAACCAAAACGAGAAACATATTTTCACAAAAAGGTGGTGGAAATCTGGAATTTGCTCTCCACAAAAGGCTGTGAACTCTGGGGGTCAATGGAAATTTTAAAGAGTGAGTTTCATAGTTGGGTAAGGACATCAAGAGATATAGAAGAAAGGCAGATAAATGGAGGTGAAGTACAGATGGGCTATGATCTAACTGAATGATGGAAAAGGTTTGAGAGAAGGTAAGGAAGGGATTTCTGTTAGTGAAGTGGGAGGGGAGCAAGGTGGCCTGCTGGTATAGATTTGTCCTGGGTGTTGGCCTCCATGAAGATCTCCTGAACTTGATGGTTTACCATCTCCACACAAAAAAAAATGAGTGACCAAACTACTCATATGAGCTATTAAAATGAAGCAAGAGACTTGCCCTTTGGCTTCCAATACTGATCCTTTTGGCTTTAATTTTAAGTCCTCTCCAAGCCCAATATAAAAGTTTTGGGTCTTCTCTGCCCCTGGCCTCCCTCCCTCCCTCCTGGCCAAAATAAGTCTATTGATTAGTCTTGAAAATTTCCATCGGTCCAGCATCAACATCATTTTAGGGGGCTAGTTCCAAATCTCCACCACCCTTTGTGTGAAACTATTTCTCCTGATTTTACTACCAAGTGACCTGTTTCTAATTTTAAGATTATGCTCTCTTGCTTTGGATTCACCTGCCAGACGAAAAAGTCTTCTTTCTATCTACCCCGCCAAATCCCTTTATCATTTTAAATACCTCTTAGGTCACCACACATAGCTTCTAAACTCTAGGGAATACAAGCCAAGTTTATGCAACTAGTCCTCATAATTTAATCTTTTAAACCCTAGCTGGCATCATTTTGGTGAATCTAGGGATAGGTCAAACATTTTTGGAGGACATCATTTCTTATCCTTGTTGTGGGATCTCAATCCTCCTGCTATCCAGGCTGGAATTTGCACTTGTGTCTACAACAGTTCAGAGTTTCACTTTGTGGTTAGGACTATCTTTACTAATTAAATTTCAAAAAACAATACAGGATTTCTTGAATTACCTGGAAAAACTCAGCAGGTCTGGCAGCATCGGCAGAGAAGAAAAGAGTTGACGTTTCGAGTCCTCATGTCCCTTCAGCAGAACTGGGTGAACCCAAGGAGAGGGGTGAAATATAAGCTGGTTTAAGGTGGCGGGGGAGGAGTTGGGTGGGGGGAGAGAAGTGGAGGGGGGTGATGTGGTTGTAGGGAGAAGCAAGCAGTGATAGGAGCAGATAATCAAAAGATGTCACAGACAACAGAACAAAAGAACACAGAGGTGTTGAAGTTGGTGATATTATCTAAACAAATGTGCTAATTAAGAATGGATGGTAGGGCAATCAAGGATATAGCTCTAGTGGGGGTGGGGGGAGCATAAAAGATTTAAAAATATTTAAAAATAATGGAAATAGGTGGGAAAAGAAAAATCTATATAAATTATTGGAAAAAACAAAAGGAAGGGGGAAGAAACAGAAAGGGGGTGGGGATGGAGGAGGGAGGTCAAGACCTAAAGTTGTTGAATTCAATATTCAGTCCGGAAGGCTGTAAAGTGCCTAGTCGGAAGATGAGGTGCTGTTCCTCCAGTTTGCGTTGGGCTTCACTGGAACAATGCAGCAGGCCAAGGACAGACATGTGGGCAAGAGAGCAGGGCGGAGTGTTAAAATGGCAAGCGACAGGGAGGTTTGGGTCATTCTTGCGGACAGACCGCAAGGTCGCCCACTTTACGTTTGGTCTCTCCAGTGTAGAGGAGACCACATTGGGAGCAACGAATGCAGTAGACTAAGTTGGGGGAAATGCAAGTGAAATGCTGCTTCACTTGAAAGGAGTGTTTGGGCCCTTGGACGGTGAGGAGAGAGGATGTGAAGGGGCAGGTGTTGCATCTTTTGCGTGGGCATGGGGAGGTGCCATAGGTTATGGTTGAGGAGTAGGGGGGGATGGAGGAGTGGACCAGGGTGTCTTTTTCTTTTCCCAACTATTTCCATTATTTTTAAATCTTTTATGCCCCCCCACTCCCACTAGAGCTATACCTTGAGTGCCCTACCATCCATTGTTAATAAGCACATTCATTCAGATAATATCACCACCTTCAACACCTCTGTGTTCTTTTGTCTGTGACATCTTTTGATTATCTGCTCCTATCACTGCTTGCTTGTCCCTACAACGACACCACCCCCCCTCCACTTCTCTCTCTCTCTCTCTCTCTATCTGTCCCCCCCCCCCAAAACCACCACCTTAAACCAGCTTATATATCACCCCTCTCCTTGGATTCACCCAGTTCTGCTGAAGGGTCATGAGGACTCGAAACATCAACTCTTTTCTTCTCCGCCAATGCTGCCAGACCTGCTGAGTTTTTCCAGGTAATTCTGTTTTTGTTTTGGATTTCCAGCATCCACAGTTTTTTGTTTTTATCGCAGGATTTCTTGAGTTCATTATTCACACTAATGCAAGTATCTCAGGAAAGGGCAGTCAGGAATAGCTAAACATTGACAATGCAGCGCTGCAGTCATATGTTATAATGTGTTTCTTTTTGTTTTTACAAATTAAAATCTGAATGCACTGGAACAAAACTTTGGGAGTACCGGGCTAGGAGGAGGAAGGAAGACTCATGTTGGAGGAGTTAGCAAACAGTATTATTTAATACCTCACATCCAAGATTATGGATGGAAACTTTGGTCTTGGCAGGGTGTAATTTTGGCTACACCTCTGAGTGGATACAAGTGCACCGCACATCCATTTCCTCTGGATTCTGGACTTGTTGGCGCTGCTGGGAGAGTGGGAAATGGAAATGGAAACAGCAATGGAATAGGAAGGAGTCTTTCTTTTTCTGATGTTGCACTTGAATTCTCCTGTCAAGATAATTTATGGGTAGCTGTGCATTGTATTTATCCCAAGGGCCTGGGTTACCCACTAGCGCTTTCATGCCGTGAAAAATGTTTGATTATTTCCTCACTGGACATTCCTCACTGCGCAGTGCATAAAAATGTACAAATATACTGACACACACAAGTACACTGATATACATTCCCACAAATACAACTACACTGACATACATACCTATACTATAAACACCTACGTGCTGATATTCACACCCTCCCTAACAGCACCATGGGTGTACCTACACCACAAGGACTGCAGTGGGATGAGAAGGTGGCTCATCACCACCTTCTCAAGGGCAATTCAGGATAGGCAATAAATGACGGCATTGCTAGAGGTGCCCACATCGCATGAATGAATAAAAAAGAAACCCACAAATACTTCCACACTGATTTAGAAGCCTGCAAATACACCAAGCTGATATACATGCCCAGATATGTATTCAAACTGACTCCCGCTTACTTCCTGCCCTTTTTGGTCAGGATGCCAGCAAGGGGCAGGGTAGTGATGTCCGGCCTTTAAAATCAGCTGAGCTTTGCTGCTGCTGCTCCCAGACAGGCTGACTGTTCACTGGGCTGTCGATATGCCTATGAAATAAAATTGACCCCAAAGTTTGGGATTGGACTCTTCATTCGAATTTTTCAAATGTTATTTTGTTGTATCTGATAAATATATTGATTGAGAAAGGAATGCACTGTTGTCTAAGGAAACAGATTGAAAAGCCAACTGCAATGTTCCACCTCAGGCACCACATAAAATATTTTCCAAACAGCTTGTTTTGCAGACACTTCAGTTCACATCATTGAAGTAGCTGGAAATGTGTGGCCCAGAGGGAGTGATCAGTTGTCAATCTCTTAAATCTCAGTCCTGCTCCTTTGCTAGCTCTCTTTAACTCTTTCCCTTTATTCTCTCTCATTCCATTTATCAATTTTATTTCCCTTTGGCCCATGCCCTCTTTGCTCTTCCCTCCTTTTTCTCTCCCATTTACCCTGTATTCTCTCTCAATTTTTATCTTCCATTCATCTTTGCCATTAGCATTCTCCTTCTTTGTCTATTTCTGTCTGCATCTACATTTCTCATTCTCTCTCATTCCTTCCATTAGTCTGTCTTTTCTCTCTCTCTTTAGCAAAGCTTTAGTGCGTTTATTTATTACTTTCTTTCCAACTTCTAAATGCTGATGTGAGGGAGTGTGTCTTAGACATTTATGCATTAACTGTCTCTCGATGCTATTTTACCCCATTTACACAGTTGAATTTAATAGAAATTTGGAAAAGGTGGATGCAAAAAAATTACCTGAGGCTAGATCATGAGATTATGATATGGCGTATAGGTTCAAATGAATAAAATATAAATTTAGAACTGATGTTGGGAAGCTTTTTTCAGAAAAAGTACTTGGTCCATTTAATGATCTTCTGGTTAGAGTGGTGGAGGAAAATTAACAACAATAACAACAAGTTGCATTTATATAGCATCTCTATCATCATAAAACATTATTAGGTGCTTAACAGTAGTGTCATCAGGCAGAATTTGACATTGAACCACACAATGACATTTTAGGACAGGTAACCAAAAGCTTGCTTGAAGAGGTACATTTTAAGGAGCTCCTTAAAAGTAGGAAAGAGAGATGGAGAGATTTAGGGACGGAATTCCAGCACTTAAGGTTTCAACAACTGAAAACGCTGCCATGGAGCAATGGTAATTAGGGATGCATGGAATAGTAATTAGGGATGGACAACGGAGGAATCGCAGAGATCTAGGGGGGTTGTTGAGCTGGAGAAGGTTACAGAGATAGGGATGGGCAAGGCCATGGAGGGAATTGAACACAAGGATCAGAATTTTCAATTTGAGAAATTGCAGGACTGGGGGCCATTCTTCTTCTGATCGTGTCCACGGACAGTCTATACGTGGCCCAGCCAGAACTGGACACATTTTTGTGCCTTGTTGTTGAATTCGGCAAGATCTGCAACAGCGCAGGGTTCCTCTAGCGATAGGCATTGCAGGAGATGTTGCATAGTCTGTGGCTCAGTTCCACATTCACAAGTTCTCGGGCTGGTTGTATATCCCAATTTGCTTAGTGACACCTTTGAACGACCTACACCAGTCCTAAGTCTGTTAAGGCACTTCCAAGTTGCCCAGTTGCAATTAGCTTCTGGGAGAAGGTGTTCATCCGGTAGAATTTCCATCGCTGGGGGTTGTTCGAGACTGACGAGCCAGTCTTTCCACAAGGCGATGTGGGCTTCAGATGGAGTTGATTGTAATGGAACAACACTGTTCATGAAGCTCTTCCTTGACTTTAGGTGGCTGGATGTAGGTGTATGACCATGTAGAGGGTGCCTCTCATCTGATGTTTGACGGAGTCGCTCTTTCTTGCTGTCTTCTGTTCTTCTTATATCAGGGGGAGCGATACCCACCAGGATTTATAAGCTGTTGGTGTTTGTTGGTTTTAAACAACCTGTGATAAGTCGGCAGCTTGCATTCAGAACGGCATCCATCTTCTTAGCATGAATAGATCTTTCCCAGGCATATTCGGCAGTGGTATAGCAAAGAGTAAGTGCACTGGTTCGCAATGTTTTGCAATGGGGGCCATTGTAAGTCAGTGACTACAGGGGTGATGGGTGAATGGGACTATGTATGAGTCAGGACACAGGGCAGGAGAGTTTTGGATGAGCTCAAGTTTATGGTGGGCGGAAGGTAGGAGACCAACATGAGGGCTTCAACAGCATCTGGGTAAAGGTAGGGATGGAGGCGGTGGGCTGGGTTGGGGGGGAGTGAAGGTGGGGGTTGTGGCAAGCAACTGAAAGCTCAAAGTCATGCTTGTGAACTGAGTGGAGGTATTCCACAAATCAGTCACCCAATCTGTGTTTGGTTTCCCCATTGTGGTGGAGCCGGTATTGTGAGCAGTGAATACAGTATACTAAATTGAAAAAAGTACAAGTAAATCACTGCTTCACCTGGAAGGAGTGTTAAGGGCCTTCAACGGTGAGGAGCAAGAAGGTAAAGGTGTAGGTGTTACACCTCCCACGATTGCACGGGAAGGCACTATGGGAATGAGACTAGGTGTTGGTGGTGATAGAGGAGTGGACCAGGGTGTCACCCCTTTAATATGCCTTCTTTGTCAATTTATTCAACAAAACTGTGTTCATGTGCCTGGGCAGAAAATTACCAATGCACAATGGATCAGTTAGAGACAGGAAACCCTCACAATATCCCTGGGAGGTTGCATTCAATTCAGGTCATCCTGATATGCAATGAATGCAATCTCTTCAGGGCATCTAGCGTGAATGGAAATATTTGTTCCTCTTTTCTTCTGTTCTGCCTGGCTCTTTCTTTCATTTTAAACTCTAAAGTAATAAAGTAGCATTTTTATAACCAGCAGCATATGGTTGACAGCTGCATCTTACACTTAAAGTATGTTCATCTCATCCTTTGTCTCAAAGGAGCAAGAACCAAGTACAATGGGAATCCTATGACAATAGCAACTTTTGTGCTTAAGGGTCTTTTATCATAAAGCTTCCCGAACACAAAAGCTTCACTGCTGGAGCAGAATTTAATGTTTAGAAATTGGACATCCCAGACAGATATCAACTTCTAAGCTCTGACTTACCAATATAAAAATAACAGACTAAACCATGGCAGATTTTGTATCAGAAACCATGGGACCACTTTCTTCAAATTAGAGAATAGGGGCTCAAATATACTTGGGCGTGGGTGCCACTGATGACCAATGGGTAATCTGCAACCCCTAAGCTCTGGCAGCCCAGGGAGCTCAGTCTTATTTGTGCTCATATTTCTGGTTTGTCTAGTTCATGGCCACCAATGTTTGAGTGATTAAAATCGAGGATGTGCTAGAGGCCAAAGCTGGAGGATTGCAGAGATCTTAGAGGGTTATAGGGCTGAAGAAGGTTACAGATATGGGAGGGAAAAATCCTTTTGGAGGAATTTGGAAACAAAGATGAGAATTTTAAATTCAAGGCATTGTCAGACTAGGAGCGAATGTAGGTCAATGAGCACAGGAGTGATGGGTGAACAATATTAGTGACCAATTAGGACAAATCCTGGTGGGTAACCACTGAACGATATCAAAGTGTCTTCAGGGGGAGAGAAGGGAAAAATTAGCGGGCATTAAAAACTAAAGGAAAGGAATAAAAAGTAACAAAATATTTTTTGTTATCCATAAGCCACTCATTTATTTCTAGATCAGCCAAAGCTCTTCACAGATCTTCAATTCAGTAGGTCACACATGGACAAACATTATTGATATCTCTCATCATTAGAACGCTCCCTTGCTAAGTTTTATGAAGATGGGGCTTTAGGCTGCAGTCAGAGCACTGAGAGTGATGGCAAGCCAGCAGATTGCATTGATTGCAAAGATGGTTGTGAGAAACTATTGGAGGTAGCCCATCAATCAATTATGTACAGTGAGGAACAGTGCTAATAAGATATCGATTTTTCCTTCTTTAGATTGGGAAATTAGAGCTCTGCTAAGGCACAGCAATTGTATCATGGTAAGGCCCCTTAAATTTAAATATTAAGTATTGAGCCTTGTGAACAGACCCCCAGTATCCTCTTTGTTGGCTGCTCTCATTGGAATATGCTGGCACCTCAGGCACCTTTTAGGGCTCAGGTTTTTTGCTGGGTTGTCCAGGAGATAGGTGCCAATCCTATTCAGTGCATTGGGCAAACTCCCCCCAATAGCCCCTAGTTGTTTTAGTTCAAATATCTGGAACAATTTTCCACAAGGTAACACAGGGATGCTGGTTCCTAGAAAATGAAACCCTAGCAGAACAAAGCACGAAGGAAGGAAATTGGTAGAAATTTGCAATAAAGATTATCTTGGCATGGCTGATCATTTCTCTACCCACAGGATTAGCTTTCCAGTTGTTGTGCTTCACATTCTGACCTGATCACTGAGTTAGTACAGTCCCATTAGCCCTGCCTTCCCTCCACTCTCGTCTCCTCACCACAAAATCAGCAAATTCAGCAAAGACTATGGATTATAATTTAGTCCATCCTGATTATGAAATACATTAAGCAGATGATTTAAATACTGCGTCCTGGGAGTTCTAGCTTCCTCCTCCTTCAGGTCAAGGGCAAGGAAACCTCCTACTGATTACCATGTACTGCCCTCCTTCAGCTGATGAATCATGCTGAACACCACTTGGAGGAAGAACTGAGGGTGGCAAGGGCGCAGAATGTACTCCGGTGGGGTACTTCAATGTCCATCAACAAAAGTGGCTTGGTAGCACCACTACTGACCAAGCTGGCCGAATCCTAAAGGACGTAGCTGCTAGCCTGGATCTGCGGCAGGTGGTGAGAGAACCAACAAGAGGGAAAAACATACTTGGCCTCATCCTCACCAACCTGCCTGCTGCAGATGCATCTGTCCATGACAGTGTCATTAAGAGTGACCACTGCACAGTCCTTGTGGAGACAAAGCCCCGCCTTCACATTGAAGATACCGTCCATCGTGTTGTGTGGCACTACCACATTGCTGAATGGAATAGATTTCGAACAGATCCAGCAGCTCAAGAATGGGCATCCATGAGGCGCTATGGGCCATCAGAAGCAACAGAATTGTACTCGGACACAATCTGTAACCTCATGGCCATGCACATCCCCCACTCTACCATTACCATCAAGCCAGGGGATCAACCCTGGTTCAGTGAAGAATGCAGGAAGGCCTGCTTGAGCAGTATCAGGCATACCTAAAAATGAGGTGTCAACCTGGTGAAGCAATAACACAGGACTACTTGCATGCCAAACAGCAAACTGATAGACAGAGCTAAGCGATCCCACAACCGACGGATCAGATCTAAGCTCTGCAGTCCTGCCACGTCCAGTCATGAACGCTGGTGGACAATTAAACAACTCATTGGAGGAGGAGGCTCCACAAATATTCCCATCCTCAATGATGGAGGAGTCCAGCATATCAGTTCAAAAGATAAGGCTGAAGCATTTGCTACAATCTTCAGCCAGAAGTGCTTAGTGGATGATCCATCTCGGCCTCCCCATAGGTCCTCAATTTCACAGATGCCAGTCTTCAGCCAATTTGATTCACTCCACCTGATATCAAGAAACAGCTAAAGGTACTGAATACTGCAAAGGCTTTGGTCACTCACAATATTCCCGCAATAGTACTGAAGATGTGCTCCAGAACTTGCGCGCCCCTAGTCAAGCTGTTCCAGTACAGCTACAAAACTGGCATCTACCCAGCAATGTGGAAAATTGCCCAGGTACACAAAAATCAGGACAAATCCAACCCAGCCAATTACCACCCCATCAGTCTACTCTCGATCATCCGTAAAGTTATGGAAGGGGTCATCAACAGTGCTATCAAACGGTACTTGCTTAGCAATAACCTGCTCACTGACACCCAGTTTGGGTTCCGCCAGGGCCACTCAGCTCCTGACCTCATTACAGCCTTGGTTCAAACATGGACAAAACTGAACTCCCGAGGTGAGGTGAGAATGACTGCCCTTGACATCAAGGCTGCATTTGACCGAGTGTGGCATCAAGGACACGCTAGCAAAACTGGAGTCAATGGGAATCAGGAGGAAAACTCTCACTGGTTGGAGTCATATCTAGCACAAAGGCAGATGGTTGTGTTGTTGGAGGTCAGTCATCTCAGCTCCAGGACATCACTGCAGGAGTTCCTCAGGGTAGTGTCCTAGGCCTAGCCATCTTCTGCTGCTTCATCAATGACCTTCCTTCCAGCATAAGATCAGAAGTGGGTAAGTTCACTGATACTTGCACAATGTTCAGCACCATTCGTGACTCCTCAGATACTGAAGTAGTTCATGTCCAAATGCAGCAAGACCTGGAAAATATCCTTGAGCTGACAAGTGGCGAGTAACATTGGTGCCACACAGGTGTCAAACAATGACCATCTCTAACAAGAGAGAATCCAACCATTGTCCCTTGGTGTTCAATGGCCTAATTTCTGCTCCTATGTCTTATGGTCTATGGTCTTATGGCATTACCATCACTGAATCCCCCACTATCAACATTCTGGGGGTTACCATTAACCAGTAACTGAACTGGACTAGCTAACTGTGGCTACAAGAGCAGGTCAGAGGCTAGGAATAGTGCGACAAGTAACCCACCTCCTGACTAACTCCCCAAAGCCTGTCCACCAACTGCAAGGCACAAGTCAGGAATGTGGTGGAATACTCCCACTTGTCTGCTTTAACACAGCTCCCACAACACTCAAGAGGCTTGACACTGTCCTGAACAAAGCAGCCCACTTGATTGGCACCACATCCACAAACATTCACGCCCTCCACCACCGACGCACAGTGGCAGCAGTGTGTACCGTCTACAAGATGTACTGCAGGAATTCACCAAGGCTTAACATCGCCTTCTAAACCCATGACCACTACCAAATAAAAGGACAAGGGCAGCAGACAGCTGGGAACACCACCACCTGCAAGTTCCCCTCCAAGCCACTCACCATCCTGACTTGGAAATATATTTCGTTCCTTCACTGTTGCTGGGTCAAAATCCTGGAACTCCCTTCCTAACAGCACCATGGGTGTACCTACACCACATGGACTGCAGCGGTTCAAGAAGGCATCTCACCGCCACCTTCTCAAGGGCAACCAGGGATAGGCAATGAGTGCTGGCCCAGCCAGCGAAGCCCACATCCCACGAATGAATTTAAAAAAAGGTACCACACCCTAAAAGAGGCATTAGTGATATAGACTTCCATTAGATTGGCTCCATAATTACACTTGGCAAAGTATTGCAGTGGCTTGCCATTACCCACTGCAGTGTGCCTGACCAAGAAACTCTCCCATTCTTGAATACCTGCCTTTAGTATTAGAAATATTTACAGGCTGTGAATCAACCTGTTTGGTCACATTATGCACACATCTTCCACAGCCATTGGAGACTTGAACTCAGAGATTCTGGCCGAGGCAGGGACACTACTACTGCGCTACAAGATAGCCCTATCAATTCTAGCTTAGATTTTATTTTATAGGCCCAGGGTGAGAAGAGCTGAATCAGCAGAGATTGTTAACACCATGATTATATCATGTTTGACCTCTTAGCTCACTCAAACTGATTGGATCAATAGCTGCAGTAATGGCAATGTCATAGGTAGAAGGTGCACATCTATGCAACATTTGAACTAATAAGTAAAAGGAATGTTGCTGAAGAATACAAAATCATTCTAGCAGGAGTGTTGGTAACCAGAATCTTTTTTTATGCCAGGAGTTGTTATGATCTGACTGCCCTCTCTGTCAGCATGGTGGAAGCAATTTCCAATGTAACATTCAACAGGGAATTGGACATATACTTGAAAAGAAAAAAAAAATAAGATTTTGGGGAAAGAGCAAGGGATTGGGACTAATGGGACAACTCTTTCAAAGAACCAGCACAGGTGTAATGGACCGAATGACCTCCTTGTGAGCTGTAAGGTTCTATGGGGGTGATTTCCGTCAAATACTTTAAGGCCAGAATTTTCCCGCTGGTGTGCTGGGCTGGGCCCCGCACACCCGCGAGTGAAATGACGCACGGTGAGGTCAGGCGAGCGTCCCAATGTCACCGCGCACCATCACGATATTTCGTTGGGTGGGCGCACGATGATATCCGATGCACGCCCGCCATTAATTAACAGGCCACTTAAGACCCTTGAGGCGCCAATCGATGGTGATTTTTCAGCACCCATGCAGTCTTTGGGTCAATGCACGGGCACAATGAGCAGGTGGGTAGGACACATTTGTATAAACTTCATCCATGGGCAGGATAAGAGGGCTCAGTGGGGTTGCAAGTGTGCTCTGTCAAATATTGATTTTTCAAAGTTACTGATACTTGCCTGTGTGATCTGCAATACTTCAAAACGCATACCAGCTGCTTGGTCTGAACTCGCAACCTTCAGGTCAGCACCCTGTAGTGAGGAATCTTTTTTGGGCCTGCAGGTTTCAGGGAGCTTTCCCTTAGCCTGGGAATGGGAGCTGAACTCTCCACTGGAGGCAGCTCCTCTGAGGTGGAAGTGAGGGCTAGAAAGGGAAGGAGGCCTGGAGCAGATTCAGTCTCCAAGGGAGTCACCTTTGGGAGGACAGGTGCAGACACAACGGGTGCAGGGTCAAGAGGTAGTGCAAGGCGGAAGGGTCTGCAGAAGACGCCACTATCCTGCTGCCAGGGTATACAGGCAACAAAGCAGCTACCTCAATATGTCTGAGGTGCAGTGCCAAAGAAGGCTCTGTCTCTCAAGGGAGACAGTCAACTATATCTATCAGAGGATTGGACCTGAGATCTCCGTGGGTGGACGCCCCATGCCAGTGGCTCTAAAGGTCACGGCTGCCCTCAACCTCTATGCCCCTGGCTTCTTCCGGGGGTCAGTGGGTTATATTTGCAATGTCTCTCAATCAGCTGTCCACACTTGTGTCAAGCAGGTTACAGATGCTCTGTTCAGGTGTGCATTGACCTTCATCCACTTCTGTTGGGACCAGGCAAGCCACACACCGCGAGCCAGAGGCTTCGCGGCAATTGCTGACTTCACCCGCGGCCAGGGTGCAATAGACTACACACATGTGGCCATCAAGGTGTCAGCATGTGAGTTCGGTGCCTTCGTCAACAGAAAGGGCTTCCACACCATGAACCATGGTCTGTGGTCACAGGATGCTGATTCTACAAGTCTGTGCAAGGTACCCAGGTAGCTCCCATGATGCCTACATCTTCAAACACTCCTAGGTGCCAGGGCTCTTCAGTGCTCTGGCCCGGCTTGATGGATGGCTGCTGGGTGACAAGGGCTATCCCCTCAGAAAGTGGCTCATGATGCCTCTCTGCCATCCAAGAGCAGAAGCTGAGCAGCAGTACAACATGAGCCAGGCCTCCACAAGGGCTCTGGTGGAGAGAGCCATTGGTCTCTTCAAGATGTGCTTCCGATGCCTGGACCGCTCAGGGGGCGCACTCCACTACCCCCCAGGTAGTGTGTTGGTGATAGTGGTTGCATGCTGCGCAACCACAATCTTACGCTGGAAAGGGGAGACATTGTGAATGATGAAGACGTCGACGCAGTTGCTGCATCTGCACACAATGAGTCCAGCAGTGAATCCGAGGATGAGCACGCACAGGGAAATGCTGAGGGGGTAAACGCTGACCCGGGCATACTCCAGGGAGGCAAGGACACCTGGGAGGCTTTAATCCAACAAACCTTCAGCTGCACATCACATATGGACCTCCAGGACAAGCCTGGACTGTAGGCTCCATACTCGATACCTAAGTGCAAAATCTGCATGGTTAGGAACATTAATTAAGGGCCTTGTTATTAAAGCTGAATGTCCCATAAAACACTCATAACATTTTTGGAAACCATCCACCTGCAGAAGAAAAGAGGCACCCTCAGCCATGGTGAAATATCTGAATTTAATATTACAACCAAAGAAACTTTAGGAAACAAAATGACAAAGGTGTTAAAAAT
Source organism: Carcharodon carcharias (assembly GCF_017639515.1). NCBI lineage: Eukaryota > Metazoa > Chordata > Chondrichthyes > Lamniformes > Lamnidae > Carcharodon > Carcharodon carcharias. The sequence goes on along the minus strand of NC_054480.1, from coordinate 131,108,084 downwards.
CACACCAACTCATAAAGATCTCATTGCGGGCCAACACAAAAGCACCAGTGATAAACCCGTGGTGGGCCTAAGGTGCCTTATGTTTACATTTTCGGGTGCTATATCTTGGTGCTGACCCCTTGCAGGGAGTGGCATCTGAGACAACCTGCTCACTCTGATGTCCTGTTGGCCTCGATGACCTTGGCAGTTGTCCTCTGGCCCATACAGCCAGTGCTGGCCCTGCCTGGGAGAGAACTGCCAGCTCCACAGCTGGCATCTCCCCAGTCATCACAGCCTCACCAGATGCAACAGTCACTGGCAGAGGGGCAGAGGAACTGCCATCCTCATCCGGAGCGCCCTGAGAGGAGCCAGCAGAAATGACAGGCAGCTGCTGTGCCAACGTGAGGTCGCTTCGGACCTCCCTGCTCACCGTGGGTGGATGGGCACCAAGCTGGGAAAGTTGGTGCCCAGACCATCTCCCACATTGGCAAAGACCAGCTGAGGTAAATGCCGATGTGCGAATTTGCTGGTCTGAGCGCAACCCCAGGAAGCCCTGATTAATCTCCTGGAGGGGCCTCTCCATGAGAGTCGCCACTCTCTCCATGGAGGACCATGGCGCTCGGCCATGAGGCTCATTGCTTCGGCGATAGTCCATGTAGACTCCTCCACCACGGACACCAAGCCAAGCATAGCCTCATGTATCTTAAGTGACCAATGCCAAAATGGTACTCACCCTTCCTGAGCGCAACAGGTTGTTGAAGCGATTGCTACACTGGGTTGAGGTGCGCCGCACCACGTCGCGGGAGTTCACCACCTTTGCCACCTCCTCCCAGGCACGTTTGGTCATGTGGGGGGGGGGGCCTCCTCCTCCCGTCCTAGGGTATGAGGACCTCGTGCCGTGCTGCCACCTCCTCGAGGAGGCCAGCAAGGCAACCGTCTGAAAAATGAGGGGAACAGTGCCCCCCTGCCCTACCCTCCTGCCTGGCCTACTCTGAGAAGCCCTTCTGCTAGCTATGTTTGACAGCCTTTGCAAGGCTGCAGGAACTCTTTTAAACAGGCCGCCATTGGACCCAGCAGTCATAACAGTCCCTCTGACCCCCGCCTACTCCCATTGTCTTCGGGAACCGTGATTCATACTGGCCGGGTCTTAACTGGCCCGACTGTGTAAAATGGCGGTGTGGACCCAATTGCAGGCAGTGATCGGGTCCACGCCGGCCATCCGCCTGATAGGCAGAAAATTCAGCCCTAGGTATGAAGGTGCTCCCCATGGTGGCCAAGATGGGGTCTTAACGTTAGAAAAACAAAAGGATATGGGGTGACGATAAATACATTATTGTGTAGCATTGCATAAGTCAATGTCCCAGACACCTGCATCACCATCCCTTGAATGTCCTGTTACACCGCCAGGACAAAACCCATCCTCACGGTCCTGCCTTCAATGCAAGTATATCCCTCCTTAAATATGGAGATCAAAAATGCACACAGTATTCGAAATGTAGTTTCACCAAAGCTCTGTACAATTGTAGCAAGATTTCTTTATTCTTGTATTCCAATTCCCTTGCAATTAGTCCAATGTGCCGTTTGCCTGCCTAATTGCTTGCTGTGATTGCATGCTAATTTCTTGTGTTCCTTATACGAGCACACCCAAATCTCTCTCAACTTCAACATATACAAGTTTCACACCTTGAAAAAAATATTCTGCTTTTCTATTCTTTTCCACCAAAGTGAATAACCTCACACTTCCCCATATTATACTTCATCTGCCATCTTGTTACCCACTCACTTAGTCTATCTATATCTCTTTACAGCCTCTCATGTGCTCCTCACAGCTTACATTTCCACCTGCCTTGTATAGTCAGCAAACTTAGGTACATTACTCTCCGTCTCTTCATCTCAGTCATTGATATATATTGTAAAGTCCCAGCACTGATCATTGTGGCACTCACTAATAATAGGCTGCCAACTTGAAAAAGCCCCATATATGTCTATTGTTTCCTGCCTGTCCACGAATCAATCCTCCATAAATGCTAATATATTACTCACAATTCTATGAAACCTCATCTTGCCCGTACATGTCTTGCATCTCACCTTATTAAATGCCTTTTAGAAATCCAAGTATAGTACATCTACATCTGGATAAACAATGGCACAGACCAGTTGGGCCAAGTGGCCTTTTCTGGACTGTAAATACTTCATAATACTATGTAATATCCCAGCTGAGGCCAAAGCAGGGATTTATTAAGATTTACCACAACTTCCTTCCTGACCATGTGAAAAGCAGAAAGTTCAGATTTATGGGTTGCATGGTTGTCAATTTCTCCTTTGAGATTGACTAAATGGCCAATTTTGAACCTGGACAGCAAGTTTCTGTCAGTTTTTTTTATATTGATTCATGGAATGTGGACATCACAGGCAAAAGCAGCATTTATTGCCCATTTCTAATTGCCCTTGAGAAGGTGTGGTGAGCAACCTTCTTGAATAGAACTGATTGGCTTGCTAAACCATTTCAGAGGACAGTTAAGAATCAGCTACATAGCTGTGGGCCTGGAGTCAGAAATAGGATAGACACATTTCCTTCCCTACAGGAAATTAGTAAACCAAGGGCAGAATTTTGCCCCCGCCGGGCGGGCTTAGCAGGGGCGGGCGAGAACATTCGGGAAGCCAACCACCGATTGCAATCGGGGCCAGATCGCGATTTCATGCTGGGCACTCTCTGTCTCTGCCAGTTCCTCCAGCGACTGTGAAGTGCCCTCACCACTGCGCCCCGGGACACTAGCCGATGATCTAATTCCCACTGAGGTGCTAGTATCTGCGCTGGTGCCTGCCTGGCAGAAATGGTGTGACATTGGTGGGTCAGAGGCTTCAGGGCTCTCAGCTGTGAGAGGGGGCCCTGTGCCTCCTCCTTCCAGCCCTGCTCCGGTGATGCTGAAAGGAAGAGTAAAGACAATTGATTAGTTAACATGGAGTCAATGTCAATGTGCATCCCTTCCCCTGGATCATTATGCACTCATCCTTCCATATGCAATGGTCAAGCCATGTTGCAAACTTCAATCACTGAACATTCAGCAGTTCCGTGGCTGCTGGGACAATAATGGTGACCTCAGTGCTGGGCAAACAAACCTGCTCATGGTACCCCAGCCTCACCGACACTGGTGGACCTGGGTGCATGGTGCCTCTCCAGATCAAGGGCCTTCTGCTCAAACCTGCTAATGATCACCAACTGGGCCGGCCATCCGCCAGTCCTCAACCACTCGGCGGCATTATGAGCATTCTTCTCCTGAAAAGGATAGAAGAGCATTGATTAGTGCAACTTGTACCTGGAATCTCTTCGTTGCCATCCCACCCCAACCAGACTGGGACATCGCAGGATATTTTTCCATAAGCGCATCATCATTTAATATTAATTGAATATCGTGTGGATTGAATCTCTCTGTACACTCTGGGCAGCTGATATTGACCCTACTTTCAGAGATCTCTATCCTCAAGTACTGCTGCAAGCAGGGCTCCCGTGCCTTCTCACCCTGCAGCTGCCGCACACTCACAAAGGCCTGTCCCCCTACCTTGGCGAAATGCTGCCTACATCGCATTTGGCACCATACGGTCTAACCAAGGCAAAGCAAGGAGGTGCAAGCATGTGGAACACAAAGGTCAGCAGCTGGATCGGTGGCCCACCACCTGGAAGCTCCCCTCCCAGCATGTCAGCACGCTGACTTTGACATGTTTTGCAGTTCCAGCACAGTGCCTAGTTGCCTAGTTGCAGATCCTCCAGGTTGCCCCCAAAATAGTAATGTGGGTGTCACTGTACCACATGCTGCAGGTGCAGAACCCATCTCATTAGCACCCTCTCAGGGTGGCCTGGGCATGAGCAACATCTGCTTGCCCACCCAGCAAAGGACACATGCCTTCAATGATTCAATGCAGTAACTATACTCAGAGCTGCGGGTGGGGGAGGGGGGGTGTGACCAGGGGGGGAAGCCTATCTGCTGGGTTAAGTGACCAATGCCAACATGGTATGCACCCTATGCACCCTTCCCAAGCACAAGAGGCTGTTGAAACGCTTGCGGCACTGGATCCAGGTGCAGCGCACCACGTGGTGGGAGCTCACTATCTCCACCACCTCCTCCCAGGCACGTTTGGTCTTGTGGGGGGGACCTCCTCCTCCTGTCCCTGGGAACGAGGACTTCCCGCCATGCTGCCACCTCCTCGAGGAGGGCAGCAAGGCAATCATCCGAAAAACAAGGGGCACAGTGCCCCCCTGCCCTACTGTCCTGCCTGGCCTGCTCACCAGCAGCGCTCTGGGGAGCCCTTCTGCTGGCCATGTTTGACAGTCTTTGCAAGGCTGCAGGAGCTCTTTTAAACAGGTAGCCGGGTCGCCAATGGACCTGGTGGTCATAGCAGTACCACCACCGCCCGCCTATTCCTGCTGTCCTCAAGAGCTGCGTTTCATGCTGGGTGGGCCTTAATTGGCCCACCTGCGTAAAATGGTGGCACGCAGCAATCAGGTCCGCACCCGCCCACGCCAGCTCCCGCACGTTCTGCCCGACAGGCAGAAAATTCTGCCCATACACACACTTCAGGACAGTAACTTGATGGAAATCAAGAACAGGAACCCTGGCTGATTTTTCCTCCCCTCCATACTGCAGAGGCACTGAAGCCAATTGTAACCTCTGAAATACTACGACAGCTGAGATAGGAACATAGGAACAGGACTGTGCATTTAGCTCCTTGAGCAAATTCTCTACAGACTAGGGATAAAATCTGGAACTGCTAGTCTGTTTGGTTCAATTATATATTGCCTTTACCAGCTGATCCATTGGAGGAGATTAAGGATCAAAAAGCTGTCAAAGAATTTTCCCATACTGTCCCCTTTAAATATTTCACAGTCCTGGACTTGTGTTCTGTTTTACAATCTCCTGATGTACCAGTCAACTGCTAATGTGATCAATGGGAATAGTCATTTAAAAGAGATTTTATAGGTTATTAGCTTTGAAAGCTCTAAGCTACGAATATCTAATTTGTAACCTTTATGAACCAGAGACAAATTGAGACTGTGTGTGGTCTGAAAGAAAATAGCACAATTATAATTTTAATAATTTTTGTCATTATTTTGCCACAAGCAGCACAACATTTAATATAACTCACTGTCTTGGATATTGCTTCCAACACATTCAATATAACACTGCATGTGCAGGATAATATGTATTAAAACCTGGATGGTTTTTAAAAGGAGAGAATTTTTCCTCCAGCTATCCCTCCACTCGACCCCCACAACCATGCTAAACCCTCCATTACTCTGACTGCCCTTTAATGCATTCCCCCCTCTCTTCATCCCACCATTTGTGACCATGGTTACAGATGTGTGGACCTCATGTGCTGGAAGTCACATTGCAAATCCCTCCACCTTGCCACCTCTCTATCATCCATTATAAGTTTTCTTTAAAACCCACATGTTTTGACCAAGGTTTTGGTCACCCCAACTTCTGTTGCTGTGTTTGGTTCAGCATCTATTATTGTCTGTTTATGCCTTAGTGAAGCACGTTGGGACACTTTTCTATGTGAAAGATGCCACATAAACGCAAGTTGATTGTCGCTTGTTTTCTCATCTTTTCTGGTTTCCACAAAATGTGCCATTGCTCAGTCAAGAAAGTAGACAGTAGTTGCTCCCAGGGCCTCCTAATCTGAAAAGCACAGTCACATGTTGGATGGTTCGCTGGGCAATGTCACTAATATGGACCTTGATGCAATTTCTAGGTGAAATGTAGCAGAGGTTTGTGGTAACTTGTCCAGTGATATTTCTACTTCTGGGAGTATTACTCTGAGCTACATTTAATGGGATAGCTGAGGTCCAATCATACCCTGTCGACAATGTGTCCCTCCTTTCCCTTGCTCTAGTGATAGGGGAAACCATTTTACCCTACACCCTGGAACTCTCCTCAAGTTCCTCTGCTTCACTACGCTCTCTCACCATGTTCAAATGCTGCCTTATAAATGTTTCTTCAATGGTGCCTTTAGCCACCCGTCCCTCATTCCCCTCTTACTCCTTGTCAGATCTGACTCCTGACTATAAAGCAGCTTGGGATGTTTTGCAATATTAAAGGTGCTATGTAAATGCATGTTGTTATGAGTAGAATGTCAGATGAAGAACTTGTGTCCTAGCTATGACGTAGCTAACAGCATTGAGTGACCAATATGCCACAGCACCAGATCACCCAACTTTACGATATTTTAATAGACAGAATTTCTTCCTGTGACAGTTATGACAAGAAGGATTTGACACTTGGGAGAGATTTAACCACATAAATAGAATCATTCTGTACAATACCTAGCTCTTGATATGTTTCATTTGTCTCTTTACTTCTCTGTACCCTGTAAGATGTTCCTTAAAACCTGTCTCTTTGACCAAGCTTGTGGTCGCCTGTCCTAATTTGTGGATATGATGATCATGGCAAATATTGTTTGATAACACTCCTGTGCACCTTAGGATGTTTTACTACATTAAAAGTGCTTTATTAATTTAAGTTATTGCTGCTGTTATAGTCTGCATTAAAATGGTGTGAAGAGGAATTTGGTATGAGAGTGTAAATATTCACAAAAGAACACTGCCAATTGCAATTTCCACTTACAGGCTTTTTCTCTATCATCAATAAATCTTTTGGTCTGTCTTTAAAGTTGCCATTTGTTCCTCTGGAAATGTTTCTAAACTGTACATCACACTGTCCTTATGGTTATAAAATATGGCTGTGAAGATATGCTTCATATTTACTGGCATGGTTTAGTTGGTAGCACTCACGTGTCCTGAGTCAGTAGGTTTTAGGTTCAAGTTCTACTGCAGAATTTGCCCATAATACCTAGAATGACAGTCCAATGTAGTACTGAGGGGATGCTGCATTGTTAGATGAAATGTTAAACAAAGGGCCTACCCTACTTATTTTGATAATTCAGATTGGTGTTAAAGGTCCAACAGCATGACCTGAAAAGCAAGGAATTTTTCCAGTTTCCAGAGCTAACATTCCTTCTTTAATAAAAACCATCAAAAACGGTTTAACTGGTCACTATTCTCATGCTGATCATGAGAACTGAATGTATGCAAAATAGCTGCATTATTTACTACATAAAGGTTTGCTAATCCACCAGGATTATAGGAACAGGAGTAGGTCATTCAGCCTCTTGGGCCTGCCCTGCCATTCAGTTAGATCATGGCTGACCTGTACCCCTTCCTTTTAACTAACTTAGCTCCATGTCCTTTGTTCCAATCACCAATCAAAAGTCTATCAATCTCAGTCTTGAAAGGTCCAATCGTCCACAGCATTCTGGGGAGAGAATTCATGAATTCAAATTCCCAGAAATTAAAGATTAATCTCTGGGATAGTGTTCCAAGTTAGCTGGGAGGACAATCATAGAGGTATTACAAAACATTGTTTTTTTTTCATTCTCTTTAAACACTTTTGTTTATTAGTTATAGAAATATTGAAGAAGGGGGAAATATATTGATTGACTGGATGATGGTGGGGGGGTGGTGGCTGGGGGTCATGTGACAAGCCCCCCGCGCCGCCCCCCCCCCCCCCCCCCCCCCCCCCACCTGGGGAGGGGGGAAAGACCTCAGAACAAGTACGGAGGCTGCTGGGTGCCGAGGCAGGCTGGGCCTGTCTCTGTGCTCTGGCCCTGTGTTTAAATAAATAAATTTGAAAAAACCCAAAAAACTTCCCTCCACAGCCTTCACCCTCCCCACACCTTCCCTGTGCTCCATTCATGCCAACCTATGCCAACCCATGCCCCTAGCAACATCCCAAGGCCCCTCATATCCCCTATGCCAATACTTGCCCCTCTACCCACCCCCCCGGCCCCTCACATCCTCATTTCAACTTAGTGCCAGCTCATGCCCCACAACCCACCAACCTTTGCCATTCCCCCCTCCATTCCAACTCACCAAGAACCCTTGGACATTTCCCTGACAGCTTTGACGTTTCCTTGACAGATTTGAAAGCTAGACAGTTCTTCAACTGTTCTTTGACAGCTGGACTGTTCATATGAACATACAAAATAAGGGCAGAAGTAGGCTATGCGGCCTCTAAAGCCTGCTCCGCCATTCAATAAGATCATGGCTTATCTGTGTTTGTTTTAAGTTCTACATTCCCATCAACATCTGATTACCCTTGATTCCCTTGCCTAACAAGAATCTATCTACCTCTGCCTTAAAAATATTCAGTGTCACCACTTCCACTACCTTCTGAGGCAGAGAGTTCCAAAGTCGCACAAACTTCTGAGAGAAAAAAATTCTCCTCATCTCTGTCCTATAAGGGCAACCCCTAATTTTAAAATAGTGATCTCTAGTTTTGGACTCACCCACAAGAGGAAACATCCTTTCCACATCCATCTTATTCAGGATCTTATATACTTCAATCAAGTCATCCCTCACTCTTCTAAACTCCAGTGGAAATAAGCCCAGCTTGTCCAACCTATCCTCATAAGACATCACGCTCATTCTAGGTATCAATGTAGTAAACCTCCCCTGAACCGCCTCCAACATATTTATGTCCTTCCTTAAATAGGGAGACCGTACCGCACACAGTATTTGAGATACGGTCTCACAAATGCCCTGTATAACGGAAGTGTAACATCCTTACTTTTATGTTCAATTCCTCTCATATTAAAGGATAGCATTCCATTAGCCTTCTTGATTACTTGCTGTTCCTGCTGTACTTGCTGTTTTAGTGACTCATGCACCTTGGAATTCTGCAGCCGTTCCCTGTTTAAGTAATACTCTGCTCTTTTATATTTCTTGCCAAAGTGAACAACTACACATTTCCCACATTATACTCCATCTGCCAAACTTTTGCTCACACACTCTATCTATCTATATCGGTCTGAAAACTACTTAGTCCTCTTCTTTACAACATACTTTCCTACCTATCTTTGTGTCATCTGCAAATTTAGAGATCATTATTTTGCTTCCCTCATCTATTTTATTGATGTAAATTGTAAAAAGCTGAGGTCCATATACAGAGCCCTGCAGGGCTTTTATTTTATGCAATAGCCTTTGATGTGACACCTTATCAAATGCCTTCTGGAAATCCAAGTACAGTACATCTACAGGCTCCCATTTATCCACATAACATGTTACTTCTTCAAAGAACTCTAATAAATTGGTTAAACATGATTTCCCTTTCACAAAACCATGCTGACTCTTCCCGATTACCTTGTGTTTTTCTAAGTGCCCTCTTTAAGGGCTGACTCAAACACCTTCCTCAAGACAGACATCAAGCTAATTAGCTGATAGTTTCCTGTTTTCTGCTTCCCTTCCTTTTAAAATAGAAGGGTTATATCTGCTACTTTCCAGTCTGATGAAACCTTTCCAGGACCTAGGGAATTTTGGAAAATTAACACCAATTCAACTAATACCTCATTAGTCACCTCTTTTAAGGCCCTAGGATGAAATCCATCTGGACCCAGAGACTTGTCAGCCCACAGCTCCATCAGTTTGCTCAGTACCGCTTCTCCAGCGATTGTAATTTCACCAAGTTCCTCTTACCCTTCCACCTCCTGATTTACTGCTATTACTGGAATTTCTTTTTGTATCTTCTATAGTGAAGGCAGAAGCAAAATATTTGTTCATTTCATCCACCATTTCCTTATCATGTACTATTAACCTCCCATTTTCACTCTCTAGAAGACCAACACTTTACTTTACTTCCTCTTTTCCTATTTAAATACCTGCAGAAACTCTTGCTATCCATGTTTTACATTTTTAGCTAGCTCCCTCTCATACTCTAATTTCTTTCTACTGATTAACCTTTTAGTCATTCTCTGTCGTTCTTTATATTCTGACCAATCATCTGAACTGCCGCTCATCTTTGCAAAATTATATGCTTTTTCCTTAAGTTTGATGCTTTCCCTAACTTCTTTAGTTAACCAGGGATGGTGAGACCTCCTCTTAGAATTTTTCTTTATAGTGGGAATATACTTATTCTGAGTATTCTGAAATATCTGCTCAAATGTCTGCTACTGCTTCTCTATTGATCCATCCCTTAGCTTAATACCCAGTTAACTTCAGCTAGCTAGCTAGCTCAGCTTTCATGCTCACATTGTCAGCCTTATTTAAGTTTAAAATACTAGTCTTAGACCCACTCTTCTCCCTTTAATACTGGATGTAAAACTCAATCATTTTGTAGTCATTGTTATCTAGGGGTGCCTTTACCCTGAGGCCATTAATTAATCCTGTCACATTACACAATGTCAAGTCTAATATAATCTGCTCTCTGGTTGGTTTTAGATGTGCTGCTCTGAGAAACTATCTCAAAAGCATTCTATGGACTCCTCAACCAGGCTACTCCTGCCAATCTGCTTTTTCTAGTTTATATGTAGATAAAAGTCACCCAAGATTATTGTCTTCCCTTTATCACAAGCACCCAATATTTCTCCTTGTATACTTTGTCCTACACTGTTAGGGGGCCTGTAGACGACTCCCACTAGTGACTTCTTTCCCCTACTATTCTTCATCTCCACCCAGACTGATTCTACATCCTGATTTCCTGAACCAAGGTCATCTCTAACAATTGCACAAATGCCATCCTTGGTTAACAGTGGTAGCCCTCCAATTTTACCTAGCTTCCTATTCTTCTTCAATGTCATATACCTTTCAATATTCAGGACCAAATCCTTGTCAGCCTGCAGCTATGTCTCCGTAATGGCTATCAGATCATACTTATTTACTTCAATGTACGCTACCAATTCGTTTACTTTCTTACAAATGCTATACGTATTCAGATACAGAGATTTTAGTTTTGTCTTGTTATCTTTGTAACATCTAGTCTTGATTCTTGGTGCATTCTTAGGTTTTTTTCTCTTTGTCCCTTACTGCCATTCTCCGACCCTCATTTCCCATTATACTATTTTCCTCTCCTTGTCTCTACTCTTTGATATACCACATCTTTCCACATTTGATCTTTGCACAACTATTTAGTTTAAAGTCCTCGCTACTTCCCTAGTTACACGGTTCACAAGAACACCAGCCCAGCATGGTTCAGGGGTGGAAGACCCCGCTTTCCTCAGCACTCGTGCCAGTGCCCCACAAACCGGAACCCACTTCTCCCACACCAGTCTTTGAGCCATGTATTCATCGCTCTAATTTTATGTACCCTATATCAATTTGCCCATGGCTCAGGTAATAATCCACAGATTGTACCTTTGAGGCTTAGCTATTCAATTTAGTGCCTAGCTCCTCATACTCTCTATGCAAAACCTCTTTCCTAGCTCTACCTATGTCATTTGTTCCTTCACAGACCCCAACAACCGGATCCTCCCCCTCCCACTGCAAATTCCTCTCCAGCCCCAAGCAGATGTCCCAAACCCCGGAACCAGGCAGGCAACAAAGTCATCTGGACTCACGCACTTTGCTGCAGAGAATGGTGTTAATCTCCCTCACTATACTATCCCCTACTATCACTACATTCCTTTTTGCTCCCGCCACTTGACTGGCTTCCTGTACCATGGTGCCATGGTCAGTTCTCTTATCCACCCTGTAGCCCCTGTTCTCATCCAAACAAAACTGAGCGAACCTCAAATGTATTGGACAATTGCAGAGGTTCACACTCTTGCACTCCTGCCCTCTGGATCCCCTTACCTGCTTCACTCGCTGTCACACCCTCCTGTTCCTGACCACTGACCAAATCAGAAGACCTTACCCTAGATGTTGTGACTGCCTCCTGGTACAAAGCAGCTCAGCCTCCAGCTCAATGAACCTGAGTAAAAGTTGCTTGAGCTGCAACCACTTACTGCAGATGTGTTTGCCCTGGATCACAATGTTATCCAGGAGCTCCCACATGCTGCAGCCTTGACACATCACCTATCCTGCCATCCTTAATGTGTTTTAAATAATTACTTAATTATATTAATTATATTATTCACTTATTTATGTTGTTCTTTTATATATTTTATTAATTTGTGTACTATTTTAAAGCTCAGGAATAGAATAGAACTTAACCACTTGGCAGAGACACAAACAGCCATCTCCTTTCCCTGTAGGAAAGAACCAATTCTTACAAGGTGAGAAAGGTAGAAAAAGGAAACAAACATCTCCTTCCCCCTTCACGGAACTCCCCCACACTCACCAAACTCTAAGTTGGCACTCAGTTTCCTCAGCTGCACTAAAGAGGACTGTATTTATAACTAACTGAACTGGGGCTAGAGTAACCAGATTCAACCAGTTAGCTAATTAACTACTCAGCTCTCTCAGCAGAAAGTAAGTTTACCCCGTCTAAGCTGCAAGAAAAAAAACTTAGCCTACTTATACAGCACTTTTCAGTTACTGCTAATTATAGGCTATATAGATATTAAAAGCAAGAGTTAATGATAGAATTAACAGTTTAAACCCCCCCACTCACCAAACTCCAAATCTGCACTCAGTTTCCTTAGCTGCACTCTGTTTGCCTGACAACAGGGCTGTTCTTTAACAGTTCTTTGACAGCTTGACCATTCCAATGAGTTTGTGCTTAAAAAGTGCATAATCATGTTCACATTTAGTAATCCCAGAGGGTGCCTTATGTCTCCAAAAGGGTGCCTTAGCTCTCCCAAAGGTGTCCCTGGGCCCTATCCAAAGGGGTACCTAGCTATCCAAACGAATCCACCAAGTTCAGATCTCCTGTTACCTGGAGTAATCTGCACACTCCGGGTTTCACACTCATGGCCTTCCAAAATCCCACTTCAGTGGAGGCAGCTGGTGCTTTAAATGGCCAGCATCCTCCGCCAATCGTGCATGCACGAACCCCGGCCTGTCTCCAGTTCCGCCCCTGCAAAAATGGAAGGTTCGGTTTTTAACCATTTCTGGGATTTTTGCCACCACAGACAGCCTCTCCATTATATTGAAAATCTCGGTTCCTGACTGCTCTTTCACAAGTGTGTAAAAGATCCCATGGCACTATGAAGAAAAGCGGGAGTTTCCACCTTGTGCAAAAACAGAATTACCTGGAAAAACTCAGCAGGTCTGGCAGCATCGGTGGAGAAAAAAAGAGTTGACGTTTCGAGTCCTCATGACCCTTCAACAGAACTGATTTTTCTTTACAATGAGAGGGGTAAAATATAAGCTGGTTTAAGGTGGGGCGGTGGGGAGAGAAGTGGAGGTGGGGGGGTGTTGTTGTTGGGACCAGCAAGCTGTGATAGGGGCAGATTATCAAAAGGTGTCACAGATAAAGGAACAAAAGAACACAGAGGTGTTGAAGTTTGTGATATTATCTAAACAAATGTGCTAATTAAGAATGGATGGTAGGGCACTCAAGGTATAGCTCTAGTCGGGGTGGGGGGCATAAAAGATTTAAAAATAATGGAAATAGGTGGGAAAAGAAAAATCTATATAAATTATTGGAAAAAAAAGTCAAAAGGAAGGGGGAAGAAACAGAAAGGGGGTGGGGATGGAGGAGGGAGCTCAAGACCTAAAGTTGTTGAATTCAATATTCGGTCCGGAAGGCTGTAAAATGCCTATTCGGAAGATGAGGTGCTGTTCCTCCAGTTTGTTGGGCTTCACTGGAACAATGCAGCAGGCCAAGGACAGACATGTGGGCAAGAGAGCAGGGTGGAGTGTTAAAAAGGCAAGTGACAGGGAGGTTTGGGTCATTCTTGCGGACAGACCGCAGGTGTTCTGCAAAGCGGTTGCCCAGTTTACGTTTGGTCTCTCCAATGTAGAGGAGACTGCATTGGGAGCAACGAATACAATAGACTAAGTTGGGGGAAATACAAGTGAAATGTTGCTTCACTTGAAAGGAGTGTTTGGGCCCTTGGACGGTGAGGAGAGAGGAAGTGAAGGGGCAGGTGTTACATCTTTTGCGTGGGCATGGGGAGGTGCCATAGGTGGGGGTTGAGGAGTAGGGGGTGATGGAGGAGTGGACCAGGGTGTCCCGGAGGGAACGATCCCTATGGAATGCCGACGGGGGGGTGAAGGGAAGATGTGTTTGGTGGTGGCATCATGCTGGAGTTGGGGGAAATTGGGGAGGATGATCCTTTGAATGCGGAGGCTGGTGGGGTGATAAGTGAGGACAAGGGGGACCCTATCATGTTTCTGGGAAGGAGGAGAAGGCGTGACGGCGGATGCACGGGAGATGGGCCGGACACAGTTGAGGGCCCTGTCAACGACCGTGGGTGGAAAACTTCGGTTAAGGAAGAAGGAGGACATGTCAGAGGAACTGTTTTTGAAGGTAGCATCATTGGAACAGATGCGACGGAGGCAAAGGAACTGAGAGAATGGGATGGAGTCCTTACAGGAAGCGGGTTGTGAGGAGCTGTAATCAAGATAGCTGTGGGAATCAGTAAGCTTGTAATGGATGTTGGTGGACAGTCTATCACCAGAGATTGAGACAGAGAGGTCAAGGAAGGGAAGGGAAGTGTCAGGGATGGACCACGTGAAAATGATGGAGGGGTGGAGATTGGAAGCAAAATTAATACATTTTTCCAAGTCCCGACGAGAACATGAAACAGCACCGAAGTAATCATCAATGTACCGGAGAAAGAGTTGTGGAAGGGGGCCGGAGTAGGACTGGAACAAGGAAATACCCCATAAAGAGACAGGCATAGCTAGGGCCCATGCGGGTACCCACAGCCACACCTTTTATTTGGAGGAAGTGAGAGGAGTTGAAGGAGAAATTGTTCAGTGTGAGAACAAGTTCAGCCAGACGGAGGAGAGTAGTGGTGGATGGGGATTGTTCGGGCCTCTGTTCGAGGAAGAAGCTAAGGGCCCTCAGACCATCCTGGTGGGGGATGGAGGTGTAGTGGGATTGGACGTCCATGGTGAAGAGGAAGGGGTTGGGGCCAGGGAACTGGAAATTGTTGATGTGACGTAAGGTGTCAGAGGAATCACGGATGTAGGTGGGAAGGGACTTTACAAGGGGAGAGAGAAGGGAGTCAAGATAACGTAAAATGAGTTCCATGGGGCAGGAGCAAGCTGACACGATCGGTCTACTGGGACAGTTCTGTTTGTGGATTTTGGGTAGGAGGTAGAAGCGGGCCGTCCGAGGTTGGGCGACTATCAAGTTGGAAGCTGTGGGAGGAAGATCCCCAGAGGAGATGAGGTCAGTGACAGTCCTGGAAACAATGGCTTGATGTTCAGTGGTGGGGTCATGGTCCAGGGAGAGGTAGGAGTAAGTGTCTGCGAGTTGACGCTCAGCCTCCGCGAGGTAGATGTCAGTGCACCAGACAACAACAGCACCACCCTTGTCAGCGGGTTTGATGACAATGTCAGGGTTGGACCTGAGAGAATGGAGTGCAGTAAGTTCAGAGAGAGAGAGATTAGAATGGGTGAGAAGAGCAGAGAAATTGAGACGACTAATGTCGTGCTGACAGTTCTCAATGAAAAGATCAAGAGAAGGTAAGAATCCAGAGGGAGTGGTCCAGGTGGAGGGAGAATATTGGAGGTGGGTAAAAGAATCCGTTGAACGGGGAGAGGACTCCTGCCCAAAGAAGTGAGCCCGGAGACGAAGACGGCGGAAGAAGAGTTCAGCATTGTGCCGAGCCCGAAATTCATTGAGATGAGGGCGTAAGGGTACTAAACTAAGTCCTTTGCTAAGCATTGAACGTTCAGCATCGGAGAGGGGACGGTCAGGGGGTATAGTGAATACACGGCTGGGGCTGGGATTGGAAGATGGGGTGGGGACGGAGGGACAGGCAGGGGTGGAGGGTCCTAGATGGGTGTTGTTGTTGATGAGTTGTTGGAGGACTGTCACTGACCTCATCTCCTCTGGGGATCTTCCTCCCACAGCTTCCAACCTGATAGTCGCCCAACCTCGGACAGCCTGCTTCTACCACCTACCCAAAATCCACAAACAGAACTGTCCCGGTAGACCGATCGTGGTCAGCTTGCTCCTGCCCCACGGAACTCATTTCTCGTTATCTTGACTCCTTCTCTCTCCCCTTGTCCAGTCCCTTCCCACCTACATCCGTGATTCCTCTGACACCTTACGTCACATCAACAATTTCCAGTTCCCTGGCCCCAACCGCTTCCTCTTCACCATGGACGTCCAATCCCTCTACACCTCCATCCCCCACCAGGATGGTCTGAGGGCCCTTAGCTTCTTCCTCGAACAGAGGCTCCAAATA
This sequence comes from Carcharodon carcharias, assembly GCF_017639515.1. Classification (NCBI taxonomy): domain Eukaryota; kingdom Metazoa; phylum Chordata; class Chondrichthyes; order Lamniformes; family Lamnidae; genus Carcharodon; species Carcharodon carcharias. The sequence continues at coordinate 131,092,028 of NC_054480.1, read as the reverse complement.
AAAGGTGTGGCTGTGGGTACCCGCATGGGCCCCAGCTATGCCTGTCTCTTTATGGGGTATGTGGAACATTCCTTGTTCCAGTCCTACTCCGGCCCCCTTCCACAACTCTTTCTCCGGTACATTGATGATTACTTCGGTGCTGCTTCATGCTCTCGTCGGGTCTTGGAAAAATGTATTAATTTTGCTTCCAATCTCCAGCCCACCATCATTTTCACGTGGTCCATCTCTGACACTTCCCTTCCCTTCCTTGACCTCTCTGTCTCAATCTCTGGTGATAGACTGTCCACCAATATCCATTACAAGCCTACCGACTCCCACAGCTACCTCGACTACAGCTCCTCACAACCTGCTTCCTGTAAGGGCTCCATCCCATTCTCTCAGTTCCTTCGCATCCGTCGCATCTGTTCCAATGATGCTACCTTCAAAAACAGTTCCTCTGACATGTCCTCCTTCTTCCTTAACTGAGGTTTTCCACCCACGATCGTTGACAGGGACCTCAACCGTGTCCGGCCCATCTCCCGCCCATCCGCCCTCATGCCTTCTCGTCCCTCCCAGAAACATGATAGGGTCCCCCTTGTCCTCACTTATCACCCCACCAGCCTCCGCATTCAAAGGATCATCCTCCCCAATTTCCCCCAACTCCAGCATGATGCCACCACCAAACACATCTTCCCTTCACCACCCCCCCCGTCAGCATTCCATAGGGATCGTTCCCTCCAGGACACCCTGGTCCACTCCTCCATCACGCCCTACTCCTCAACCCCCACCTATGGCACCTCCCCATGCCCACGCAAAAGATGTAACACCTGCCCCTTCACTTCCTCTCTCCTCACCGTCCAAGGGCCCAAACACTCCTTTCAAGTGAAACAACATTTCACTTGTATTTCCCCCAACTTAGTCTACTGTATTTGTTGCTCCCAATGCAGTCTCCTCTACATTGGGGAGACCAAACGTAAACTGGGCTACCGCTTTGCAGAACACCTGCGGTCTGTCTGCAAGAATGACTCAAACCTCCCTGTCGCTTGCCATTTTAACACTCCACCCTGCTCTCTTGCCCACATGTCTGTCCTTGGCCTGCTGCATTGTTCCAGTGAAGTCCAACGCAAACTGGAGGAACAGCACCTCATCTTCCGACTAGGCACTTGACAGCCTTCTGGACTGAATATTGAATTCAACAACTTTAGGTCTTGAGCTGCCTCCTCCATCCCCACCCCTTTCTGTTTCTTCCCCCTTCCTTTTGACTTTTTTTTCCAATAATTTATATAGATTTTTCTTTTCCCATCTATTTCCCTTATTTTTAAATCTTTTATGCCCCCCCACCCCCACTAGAGCTATACCTCGAGTGCCCTACCATCCATTCTTAATTAGCACATTTGTCTAGATAATGTCACCAACTTCAACACCTCTGTGTTCTTTTGTTCCTTTATCTGTGACATCTTTTGATGATCTGCTCCTATCACTGCTTGCTTCTCCCTACAACAACATCCCCCCTCCACTTCTCCCCCACCCCCCCCCCCACCCCCCCCACACCACCCCCCCACCCCCTCACCTTCAACCAGCTTATACTTCACCCCTCTCATTGTAAAGAAAAATCAGTTCTGTTGAAGGGTCATGAGGACTCGAAACGTCAACTCTTCTCTTCTCCGCCGATGCTGCCAGACCTGCTGAGTTTTTCCAGGTAATTCTGTTTTTGTTTTGGATTTCCAGCGTCCGCAGTTTTTTGTTTTTATTTCCACCTTTTGTCCTGGCCAACAGTAATCCTTCAGCCAACATCACTAAAACAAATGATTTAGTCTTTTATCTCATTGTTATTTGTGGGATGTACTGCTCATTAATTGCTTTGTTTCCCTACATTACACAGTGACTACACTTCAGAAGTAGTACTTGGCTGTGAAGTGCTTTTCGAAGTCTTGAGGCCATGAAAGGTGTTACATAAACGCAAGTGTTTTCTTTCTTCACATCTATCTACTTTTGAATGGAATTTATGTTTCCTCTCTTTACCACTGGTTTGCAAAACAAGCTAAAAGATGACCTCTGTACAGCATTCTGGCTCAAAAGCAAATATGGTATGGAGAGGCATTGGAGAAGGTATAAAAAAAGACTTACAAAGATGACCAGAAATGCAAGATTTTTCTTATCAGGGAAGGATGAGCCGGTTGGGTCTCTGTTCTCTTGAAAAGAGAAGGCTGAGGGGTGACATAATTGATGTCTTTCAATTATTAAAGGTTTTTGTAGCGTAGACACAAAGAATGTGTTTCCAATTAGGATCATAGGATTTAGGAGCAGGAGTAGGCTATTCAGCCCTTTGAGCCTGCTCTGCCATTCCATAAGGTCACAGTTGATCTGATTGTGGTTTCAACTCACTTCCCTGTCTGCCCCCCAACGTCCCCCAAACCCTTAACTCTCTTGTCTATCAAAAATCTACCTAATCAGTCTTGAATATATTCAATGAACTAGCCTCCGCTGCTCTCTGGGGAAGAGAATTCCACAGACTAACGACCCTCTAAGAGAAAATATTTCTCCTCATCTCCGTCTTAAAAGGGAGATCTTTTATTTTTAAACTGGGTCCCCTATTTCTAATATGCCCAACAAGAGGAAACATCCTCCTTGAATCCACCCTATCAAGTTCCCTCAAGATCATATATAGTTCAATAAGATCACCTCTCATTCTTCTAAACTCCAATGGGTATAGGCCCAATCTATTCAACCTTTCTTCATAAGATACGCCCTTCATCCCAGGAATGAATCAAGTGAACCTCCTCTGAACTGCTTCTAACACAATTATATTTTTTTCAAATACGGATATCAAAACTGTACACAGTACTCCAGATGTTGTCTCACCAAGGCTCTGTACAACCGTATCAAAACATCCCAACTTTTATATTCATTCCCCTTGCAATAAACGCCAACATTCCATTTGCCTTCCTAATCAATTGCTGAATCTGCTTAGTAACTTTTACATGATTCGTGTACCTGGACATTCAGATCCCTCTGTACCACCAAGCTCTGCAACCTCTCTCCATTTAAATAGTATATTGCTATTCTATTCTTCCTGCCAAAGCAGACAAGTTCACATTTTCCCACACTATAATCCATCTGCTAAATTTTTGTCCACTAACTTTACCTATCCATATCCGTTTGTAGATTCTTTACCTCCTCTTGACAACTTACCTTTCTGTCTATTTTGGCATCATTGGCAAATTTAGCTACTATACATACTATACATTCATCAAAGTCATTGATGTAGATTATAATAGATGAAGCCCCAGCACTGATCCCTGTGGCACTCCACTCGTCACATCCTGCCAACCCAAAAATGACCCATCTTTCCCTACTCTCTGCTCCCTGTTAGTTAACCAATCCTTTATCCATGCTAATATGTTACCCCATACACCATGAGCTCTTATCTTATGTAGTAACCTTTGGTTTGGCACCTTTTTAAATGCCTTTTGAAAAATCCAAGTACACCACATCTACAAGTTCCCCTTTATCTACCTTGCTTGTTACTTCTCAAAGAACTCTAATAAATTAGTTAAAATATGATTTCCCTTACACAAAACCATGTTGACTCTGCCTGATTATGATTTTCTAAGTACTCTGCCATAACCTCCTTAATAATCAATTCTAGCAATTTCCCTATGACAGATATTAGGCTAACTGGCCTATTGTTTCCTGATTTCTGTCTCCCTCCTTTCTTGAATAAAGGTGTAACATTTGCAATTTTCTAATCCACTGGGACCATTTCAGAATCTAAGCAAGTTTAGAAGTTTATAACGAATGCCTTTGCTTTCTCTGCAGCCAATTCTGTTAAGATCCTAGGATGCAGGCCATTAGGTCCTGGGGACTTATCCACCTTTATCTATAATAGTTTTACAGTACTTTTTCGTTGGGGATGGTGATTGTTTTAAGTTCCTCTACAATGGGCTGACATTTTACCCTCTTCTCGCTTTAAAAAAAAGTCAGAGTGTCCAGTAATCGCTTAGCTTGTTAAAGTGTTGAGATGCCGAATCACACACCAGTGAAATGCCAGCTTTGGTCCATGGGCTGCTTTCGGTTAACGTATCTCAGCTAGGGCAGCAATTGGTGTGGCTTGTTGCCCATGAGTTAAGGAAGGGAAAATCGGCCAGCATTTTTGCCCCTGATCACTATCTAGCTACTCCTTTTGCAAGCATGCATATATGACTATCAGGTGAGAAGGACGAAATCAGGCTAGGCTGTGATGTCTATCACAGTAGAATAACCCACAACTGTTTAAACTCATGCATAAAGAATGGCTTTGGATTAGGTAGTGGAGCATCTGGGATAACCTTATGCTAGAAAAAATTTTCAGGGAAAGATCAAAGGAGGGGAGAAGAATGGTAGTATAGGTATGTAGTGAGAAAAATATCAATGAAAGACCACAACTTTGAAGCTGGTTCATGTTGAACTAAAACAGGGCTCTTAATTTGGCCTCAGTACCCCAGATGAGAGAGGGAGAAAAATCAACCATATTGTACCCCATGTTTGAGTTTCCCAGCTGTAGCTCGGTGGAGGGCACTGTTACCTCTGAGTCAAAATGTTGTGGGTTCAGGGCTCACTCCAGAGACTGAGGTACAAAAATCGAGACTGATATTCCAGTGCAGTTCTGAGGGAGTATTGCACTGTAAAAGATATAATCTTCTGGTTTATGTCCTCTCAGGTGGATGTAAAGGATTCCATAGCATTATTCCAAAGAAGTACAGCAAGGAGATTATCCCTGGTGCTCTGGCCAATATTTATCCCTCAATCAACATCACAAAAAGAGTTTAACCTGATCATTATCACATTGCTTTTTATGCAGTACGCTGTGCACAAATTGACTACCATATTTCCTACATTACAATAGTGATTACACTTCAAAAGTACTTTGGTAAAGTCGTGAAAGGTGCTATATAAATGCAAGTCTTTCTTTTTACTGCTTTCTGGCACCATCCAGATGCACAAATAGAGAATGGTGACCAATGAGAAACTGAAGTTTACTGCTGCTGTTGCTTGCAGCTACTCCTGCCAGGAGATCTGCTGTCATGGTACGTCACACTCATCAGTTTTGCACTACCCTCACACATCCACTGTAGCTTGTCTGCAACTGCTCTGTGATGCCCATCATACTATGTCTAGGTCGACCCCTCTTTCTGCTGCCCTCCACTTTGCCCTCTAGAAGAGATCTCCGCAGCTTTTCAGCTCTGAGCAAATGGCCTATATAGTGACATTTTCTTTTTTGGATGCCACTTTTTAGAGTCCTTTCGCTCTTGCTATTTCAAGCACCTCTGCATTTGTCTTATGGTCTGTATATCGAATTTTAAGCATGTGTCTTAGCATCCGCGTCTCAAAGGCCTCTATTTTCTTCCACAGATCTTTACTTATTGTCCAGATTTCTGAGGCAGACAGGAAAGTGGATAGAATGTAGCATCTTATGTGTATTTTTCCTTCTTACAATCTTGAGTTTTCTTGCTGTTAACACATCCTTCATCTTCACAAAATTCTGGATACCTTCATCCTTCTAACTTCTGCATCACATCTGCCATCTTCTGTTTTCATTTGTCTGAAACATGCAAATTTATCTATCTATTTCAATGTGACACCACCCTTTCAATCTACACTCAATTTTCTTCCAATGTATTATTTCTAACTAGCATGTCTTTTGGTGTTCATATTCAATCCATATTCTAAACTTCTAGATTTTACTTGATCTACCATATTTTGTAGGGCCTCTTCTGATTCTGCAAGTTTAAGTTCTTCCTCCTTATAATTCTCTGAAGTTTCTCTGAAGGAAAGAACATTCCCCCAAAAATATACTCCCCCAAATTGTGTACCCCTCGCATATTAATTCGATAATGAAGAATTCTGCTAGCAGTCTCTGAATTAATATATCAGAGGAGCAATTGAAGTCCCACCTCACCCCGGCTTTGATTCGTCTCTTCCTAATGCAGTCACCCGTACAGTTCACATTTTTATTGGCTAACGACTGTGTCCATCAATCTACAAAAAAAATCTCCGGGTGCCGTTATTCGTGACGTCATGTTCTCCGACGCCGCCGAACCTGCTGGCGCCCATTGAGCCCGCCCCCCCAGCTGCGCAGCCATTGGCCATAGCCGCGCAGGCCTAGGGTTTCTATTGGCCAGCCCTCGCGTCCATCAGGGCGGGAGGGCGTTGGAAGATTGGTTGATTCTGGCTCTTGGTTGGGTCTCGTGCGGGCCTTTAAACCCAAGGGGTAAGTGCACGCGGGGGGAAGTGGCGGTTGTCGAGGGGCGGTCGTTACAGGGCGCAAAGAGGAGAAAAAGGGGGTAAAGGCTGCTGCGAAGCGAGTTTTCAGTGACAGCAAGAAAGGGGGAAAAAAGGGCCATTGACCGAGACGGGGGAGAGGGGGTGTGGCATGAAGGACACCCTGGGTTAGTTATTTTCTATTGGATTATTCACCTCTTAACTCTTGAGGGAAAGTAGGTGTGAAATGGCGGGTGGTGGGTGAAAAAAAGGCGCCATTTATAGAGGGGGGCGGGCGGGGAAGGGGCTTATGATGGCGGCTGGGGTCGCCGCAATTTCGTGTCTGCTGTCATAGCCGAGGCTTCTTTTTGGATCCAACTCCAGTGCGTTTGTGTGAAGGCAGAGACGGGGCCGAGCTAGTAAGGAAGCCACAGGACTTTTTTTTTAAAAAAAGAAAATATTATTTAATGCATTTCTGCAGGGTGCTCCATTATTTTAGTTGTAAAATTGCAGCATTTTATGTACACTTCATGTAGGTTGTGGTGGTTTGTTGGAAGGTTTTATTTGCATTGAGGCGCTTATTATCAAAATGCACTGCGATACACGAAACAAATGCATCAATGTCTCTTTGTTATATTAATAGTGGGCTTAAAAATAACCGAGTTTTAATATAGCGTGGTAAGAAAATTGAACAGTGTATGGATTTGATTTCTTTAAAAAATATAATGCATTGGAAATTTAACTACAGGGAGCTACAATACTGCTGATGGGAGTAGATACAAACTTAATTTTAATAAGTATTAAGTTGAGTTGTAATTAAACTGTGCAATTGTATCTTAGAATCTTGTTGCTCGTCTGCTTGTGTGATTTGGTTGCAGGCTCCCACTGAGTCTTCCTGTCTGCCTGCTGCTTGCTTAATTTTTAAAAATGGTAAATCACTTAAGTTTGAATATATTGTGCTTTTTAAGGCACATAATGTCACCAAAATGTGTTATTGACTTGGCCTACAGCAGACTTTATCTTGTGTGCAATCAGTCCTGTGTAAGGAGTTTCCTTGTCATCTGCAGCCAATTACTTTCTGGTAATCTGCCAGAGTGAAGCAACGGAAAAGTATAATGAACTTATGTGAACATGATGGGCTTTCCACTGAGACTAGAAAAAAATACGCACTGAATTTTTAAAAAAAATTGTAAAGGTGTAGGATCCCTAAATGACCTGTTGGGCGATCATCAATGACTTCCATTTATGTCACATCTTAATGTAGTAGAAGGTCCTAAAGTCCTTGAAGATGCCTCCCAGTGTAGCACTAAAACAGATTTAATTCTTGATCCATACTGACTTAACTTTTTGGTTGGCATACCTGTTGGATTCAATAATTAGCCTCACTGATGCTGGGCTAGGGGGAGGAAAAATCAACCAACTTTTCCTATTCTGGATTGCACCTGTGTGTGGTCATTGCATGAGGTGGAATAACTTGCCAACATATGAAGAATAATAATTTGGTGAGGTACAGATGAGCTACTGGAGTCAGCACCTTCAGGATTGAAGATAAACAATAGATAAATCAAGTTACAACTGTAACCTAATCTTAGAGGCCAGATGCTTTGTGGAAACCACCAATCCATGTAACTGTTTGCTAGATGACACTTGATATTAATCTTCAGCTTATAGTTTGCTCCCTGTTGTGCATGCTCTGCATACTTTTAAAAATGTATTTCCTCTGTACTTGATAATCTGTGAATATACTTGTCACGGGCCTGTTGCTATCAGCATTGGTATCCTAGCTGGACAATGATATCCTATCTTTTTTAAAAGAAAAACATTCATGATTTTATACAGTACAGAATTTACTAGAGTGCTACAGATATAATTTGTCAATTGAAGTGACATTAAACTGTTTGAGCTTTACTTACTAGTGATTTTGATTTCATTTTGCTTTGTAACACTAGACAGTTGCATTAGTGTTTACATGGTCTTAACACATTGTGTTATTTATAATTGAGATATATGAACACTAAATTGAAGAGTAAAACAGATTGAGACAGCTATGTGTTTCTAATTATTTAATTTGCACAGTATTCATTTATATTTGTGTGTATTATGTAATGAGTAGAAATATGTAGTAAATGTTGAAGTATTGATGGCTAAAACAGGCTATCCAAGTACTTTATTTAAATGTGAATAAAGGGCAAATTGTTCCTTTTTGAAAAAAAATCCCACTTGAAAACTGTAACTTTCCTGATTACAGTACCTGGTAGGTAACTGTTCAACATAGCAATTCAAGACAATGAGGCAGTTGAATCTCCACAGCAAAGATGGCCATTTTTTATTCTTGCCTTTTAAAAGATTTTTTTAACTTTTTTTTCTTAACGTTTTCTCCATCTTCAAATAAAAATCCCTGGTTATTAGTGAATGCTGAAGTAACAATAGTTCCCTGGTCAACAGCTGAAGACTCCAACTGATATGCTGCACTGGTCAGCTTACCTGTTATGGCTTCCTAGCTCTTCCTTAACTGTGCCTCCCCTCAAATGTCTTACATCTAACCTTCATAGTCCTTTTTGAAACTGTTCCTGCATCCTGAACTACTTGTGAGCAGTGCCAGAGGAAATGAGGTAGCAATTCTGTAAATAGAGTGAAGAAGGTTTATTAAATTGACTTGTGCAAACTTGATTATAAGAAATGTTAGTTTGATTTAATTTTGGGGTGAATTGTGTGAAGCAGAGTGATTCATCTCACTGCTGTATTCTTAACAATGCTGCTGTTAGTGAACAATAGTGGTGTGGTGTATGTATTACATATAAAATGATAAACCTTTCTGGCCATATCCTTGAAAAACAATCACCCTCAGTTGCAAAATTGGTGTAAAACTGTCTACCTTGTGCCCCATCCACTTAAGATTTGTTCAGAACTTTAAGGCCCAATCATCTGCTCTTCAACTTCTTGATTTAGACAAATTAGACAGCAACAACATGCACTTAGAATGTTTCATTTCATCAAAGGTGCTTCACAGGAGCATTATAGAACAAAATATAACACCGATCCACAAGGGGGTAGTAGGTCAGATGACCAAAAGTTTGGCCAAAGAGAGGGTTTTTAAGGAATGTCTTAAAGAAGGAAAGTAAGATAGAGAGGTGTGGGGAGGAAATTTCGGAGCTTGGGGCACTGAAGGCACAGTCACCAATGATGGAGGAATTAATCATTGGGAATGCACAGAAGAGGAATTGGAAGTGTGCAGATATCTGGGAGTTATGGAATTGGAAGGGATTACAGAGATGGGGAGAGAGAAGGGTGTGGAGGCATTTGAAAACAAGGATGAGAATTTTAAAATCAAAATGTTGCCTGACTGGGAGCCAACGTCAGTGAGCACAGGGGTGATAGAGGAATGGGATTTGCTGCAAGTTAAGACATGGACAGCAGAGTTTTGGATGACCTCCCAGTTTACTGAGGGTAGAATGCGGGAGATCAGCTTGGAGTGCACTGGAATAGTTGAGTCTAATGGTAACAAAGGCAATGGTTGAGGGATTTAGGAGCAGATGAGCCGAGGTGGGCAAACTTGAGCAATTTTACAGAGGTGGAAATGGGCGGCCTTAATGATCACATGAATGTGAGGTCAGAAGCTCATCTCATACCGTAATTAAATCCTTTTGTTGCTTAAACGTAGATTTGATTTCAGATCAGAATGATGAACTCGAACCAATGCCACTTCTAAGCAATTAATCCCAGAATATTACGAATGTTTCTTTCAATTTTTCTCATTGGTCTTTTTGCTTCTATGATGCAATTTATCACTTTCATGTATAAACAAATATAAAGCACATTAACAAAAAAAAAAACAGAATTACCTGGAAAAACTCAGCAGGTCCGGCAGCATCAGCGGAGAAGAAAAGAGTTGACGTTTCGAGTCCTCATGACCCTTCGACAGAACTGTCGAAGGGTCATGAGGACTCGAAACGTCAACTCTTTTCTTCTCCGCTGATGCTGCCGGACCTGCTGAGTTTTTCCAGGTAATTCTGTTTTTGTTTTGGATTCCCAGCATCCGCAGTTTTTTTGTTTTTATAAAGCACATTATTCAGGTAAAGTGCAAGCTTTATGTTGCACATTGTACTTTGAATAATATTGTCTCCTTCTCCTGTGGAAAGTGTTGATTTTGCTGGTTTGCATTGAACATGTTTTTTCTTCTTTATCCCCAACCTGAATCTACATTCCACCACTTTGTAATACTGTGGACTTTTATTTTGATAGAACAACTGCATGTTTTTTGAGTGATGATCAGTAGTTGATTTTTATGTTCCATCCGATTTTCTTCTTGAACATAGGGAACAATGGTAGCTTTCAAAACCTTGATCAATGTTTTGGTGCTTCTTTCAAGCAGATATCCCCCACGTAAGCTTGCATGGTATCTTTTGGCATTTTTAACAAACTGATTACAGAACCATCACTTCAATTGAGCTTTGATGCAATGTGGTCAGATGAAATGCAAGAGGAGAAAATTGGTTAACCATGAAAATTTTACCTACTGGTAAGAGCTATTGTTTTGAGCTTTTGGATTACTAAAGCAAACAGCTGGGAATTGATGTAGAATTTACATGCAGCAATCCTGTTATCTCTTTTAATTGTTCTTTTTCTCTTTCCTCTTCCCTTTTCCCCTCCCCACCTTAACCATAAACGCATTGACTAACAGGTTTGGGTCAACAATAGTTTACATTTAACTTTGTAAAACACCCCAACAAGCTTCACAGGAGTCTTATTAAATAAGTTGCACATGGAGATATTAGGATAGATCAAGCACTTGGTGAAAGAGCTAGGTTTTAAAGAGCTTCTTAATGGAGGCGAGAGAGGTGGAGTGGTTTAGAGTGAGAATACCAGAGCTTGGAGCCTAGGCAGTTGAAATCAAGGCCACAATAGTGAAATAATTAAAATCATGGATGCCAAGAGTCCAAAATTGGAGGAGCGCCAAGCTCTCGTAGGATTGTAGTACTGAAGGAGGTTACAGAGATGGGGAGGTATGAGGCTATAAGAGGAATTTAAAGGCAAGCTTGCAAACTTTAAAATTGAGATGTTGCTGGACCAGGAGTCAGTGATGGTCAGTGAGCACATGGGTGATGGGTGAAAGGGACTTGGTGCAAGTTAGAATATGGGCAGCAGAGTTTTGGATGAGCTCAAGTTTTTATTAGAGTGGAAGATGGCAAACTGGCAGGTGGGCATTGGAAAGGCCCAGATTAGAGGTAACAAAGGGTGCGAGTTTCAGCAAAGGGGAGTTGACGCAGGGACTGAGTCTGGAAATGTTATGGAGGTGGAAGTAAGTAGCCTTGGGCCTTTACTACTCGCTTCAGACTTTCTGTATCTTAGATCAATGTCATTGCTGAATCCCAACCCCCATGCTTTGAGATTATCTTCACTAGTCTTAACATCCAGATCAGCTTTGGTTGCACACTCAAGATAACTAACAAAATAGCCTTTCTGTTAACTGCTTGAAGCAACTTAAATTATACTACAAGATCTCCTTAGTCTTCAGTGGCTATAGAGCATCACAACATCAGATTATATTTAAGTTAATCTTTTTTGTGTGAATTTATTTTATGAACAAATTTGTACTAACAGAACTTATTTAAAATCCAATTATGCATTTTTAATCATGATAAATCAGCGGCCGTAGTATGTTATCAATTGCATGGCATAGTCCTCTTGTACATGTCCTGTGACTCACTCTGAAAAACATAGTGTGTGTCTGTTTCTTTTGAGAGTTGAAACATGGTTAGACCATCCTCTGGTTTTGCAACTGATTCTCTCAAATTTGTTCAGCTCTGCTCTTTTTAAATATCCCCAAAACAGTCACTGGAACTTGCTGTATTTTTGAATAGCTGTGACATTCAAAAGTAAGTAATGTAAACTGAAAATATTTTATCTACTCAGCAGGTCTGGCAGCATCTGAGGAAAGAGAAACAATTAACACTATGGGTTGTTGAGCTTTTTTCAGAAATGTTCTGATGAAAGGTCATAGGCCTGAGACATTAACTCTATTTCTCTCCCCAGGGGTGCTGCCAGGCCGGCTGAGTATAGTATTTTCTGTTTCTATTTCATATTTCCAGCATCTGTAGCATTAGTATCTTTTTATCAGTGTTCAAAAATAAGTTGTCTGTCACAGATAAAGCTGAACAAGTATACTGTTTTTTTTTAATAAAAACAAAAAAACTGCGGATGCTGGAAATCCAAAACAAAAACAGAATTACCTGGAAAAACTCAGCAGGTCTGGCAGCATCGGCGCAGAAGAAAAGAGTTGACGTTTCGAGTCCTCATGAACCTTCGACAGAACTTGAGTTCAAGTCCAAGAAAGAGTTGAAATATAAGCTGGTTTAAGGTGTGTGTGTGTAGTGGAGGGGGTTGGTGTGGTTGTAGGGACAAACAAGCAGTTATAGAAGCAGATCATCAAAAGATGTCACCAACAATAGAACAAAAGAACACATAGATGTTAAAGTTGGTGATATTATCTAAACGAATATGCTAATTAAGAATGGATGGTAGGGCACTCAAGGTATAGCTCTAGTGGGGGTGGGGATGCTCTTCTGGACTTGAACTCAAGTTCTGTCGAAGGGTCATGAGGACTCAAAACGTCAACTCTTCTCTTCTCCGCCGATGCTGCCAGACCTGCTGAGTTTTTCCAGGTAATTCTGTTTTTGTTTTTACTGTTTTTTTTGTTTGTTTGAAAGCTTGGCTCCTTGCTCAACTTTATGGATAGTCGAACTTAAAATGTTTGTAGTAAGCTGAATTTGAGACCAATATAGCTAAAGTTTCTTTCAAAAACTCTATTGTGATTAGCTTTAAAGGTACTGTAGCTAAGGAAAAACTAGCCAAACAAAAATACTTCATTTTTGTTAGTAAGTATTTTCCCAAAAGTATTAGTAGCCATTCAGCACCTTGACTAACTTTTATTGAGAGTCCAGGTACTGAATGCTGGTATACTATTTGACCGTGGATGAGGTCATGCTCCCAAATGATGCCCATGTACACATTTCCCAGCAAGAATTACAAACAACATTCCAGCTCCCCCCCCCCCCCAGCCCCTTCCCTTCTGTCCCTATCATCTGGAGGTAAACGTACAATATTTTTGATTTATGAATTAATTTAAGATGAAGTAGTTTGATGTCTTTGTTTTATTTATGTTTTTGTGCAGTTGAAATAGGCAGAATAGCAGACAGTCTTAAATAGCATGTAAGCTTCCGCCCCAGTCTCTTATATGAAAGGACAGCACTCATGTAGGTGAATTTTGTAAGTTCCTAGGTGAGAATACTAGGTGCTGCCTCAAGGGAAGAAAAAGCCTAAATCTGACCAAGTTTGATACTTGAAGTGTTGACCAAACTTCACAGCATATTGGCAACAGCCAGGGGAACTTTGGATAAAGGCCATACTGTTTTCTGTAGCTTCCATATAAATTAGGAGTAAATGTTCATACAGCAATGAATTATACTGACCACAAACTCTTCAGGGCAGGTGAGTGGGCAGCAGACGACTTGGTAATTTCTTTTTTCTTATCACTCTGGCTTTGCTAAGAGCTTGTTACCTTACTGTGGAGTGAGACTGTCTGTTTGTAACCTGTCGAGAAACCCCTGGTTGGCAGCTGGAATGAATTCAAGTGACTACTTTCTGCATCCCTTTCTGTTTGCCTGTTACTGTAGCCAACCTTTTGTAAATGTATTTTGAAACTTAATTATCAGGTACTTGCATGCTGTGCCCATGCATGTGACAGCAATTGATGTGCTGTTCTGTAATTTGTTTTGTTTAATAAAACGTTTTTAACTAGACGTTTTTTCCTGATTTTCTTTCAAGTTTCTGATTTGGAGTTGCTGTTTTATAAGTCAAAGTTTACACTTTAGTGAAAATCAGTACTATGTTGATTCTGCTCAGAATACTACAACATTGCTGGTAAATGGGATTAGGTAGGTAGGCCAGGCGTTTCTCACGTGTCGGTGCAGACTCGATGGGCCGAAGGGCCTCTTCTGCACTGTGTGATTGTGATTCTGAGATTGGTGCCAATTCTAATCCATTTTCTGATAAGAGTCTGAATATTCTATATAATACAAATCTACACGGTCAGATTGCAGTGCCAGTCTAAAATAAATCCAAATTGGCAGTGATAGAAGTTCTGTAGAGCTGAACAGTGACAGTAATTAAAAATCACAGCTATTTTCCTTTTTGTAAAGAAGCCTTTTTGATCGGTCCACCATTGTGACATTCTTTAGCTGCTGTCTGAGCTCTGGAATTCCCTCCATTAAACCCCTCTATCTCACTTTCTTCCTTTTAAGATGCTCCTTTAAAACTTACCTCTTTTGAGCAAGCTTTTGGCATCTGACTTTTTATTATTCATTTACAGGATGTGGGTGTCACTGGCAAGATGAGCGTTTATTGCACATTCCTAATTAAGCAGGTGATGATGAGCTGCCTCCTTGAATTGCAGTCCATGTGGTGAAGGTGCTCCCACAGCAATGTTAGAAAGCAATGAAAGCAGTGATAATATATTTTCAAGAGAGGATGGTGTGTGACTTAATAGGTGGTGGTGTGCCTGTGTGCTTGCAGCCCTTGTCCTTTTGGCACTTAGAGGTGCTGCCTAAGAAGGCTTGGTAATCTCCTCCAGTGAACCTTGTAGATGATGGGCACTGAAACTGCAGTGTGCTGCTGGTAGAGCGAGTGAATGTTTAAGGTGGATGGGGTGCCAGTCAAGTGGCCTGCTTTGACCTGGTTGATGTCAAGTTTCTTGAGTGTTGTTGGAGCTGCGATCAGCCAGTCAAATGGAGAATGTTCCATTGCACTCCTGACTTATACCTTGTGGGTGGTGGAAAGATTTGGGGGAGTGGGGAGATGAGTTACTTGCTGCAGAGTACCAAGTGTCAGACCTGCTTTTGTAGCCACAATATTTATATGACTGGTTTGGTTAACTTTCTGGTCAATAATGATCCCCAGGATTTTGAGGTACAATATTCAACAATGGCAAGGTGAGTTTTAATTCATTTCTGGGATGTGGGCATCATCAGCTAGGCCAATATTTATTGCCCTTCTCTGATTACCCTTGAAAATGTAGTGATGAGCTGCTTTCTTGAAAAATTGCTGCAGCCCCTGTGGTGTAGGTGCTGTTGGGGAGAGAGTTCTAGGATATTGACCTAGCGACAGAGAAGGAACAGTGATATATTTCCAAGTCAGGGCGGTGAGTGGCTTGGAGGGGAACTTCTGGTCGGTGGTGTTCCCATGTATCTACTGCTCTTGTCCAGTGCTGTCTAAAAAGGCTTAGGGTGTTCCTGCAGTGCATCTAGTAGATGGTACACACTGCTGCAACTGTGCGTTGTTGGTGGAGGTGGTGAATGTTTGTCGATGGGGTGCCAATCAAGCGGGCTGCTTTGTCCTGAATGATGTCAAGCTTCTTCAGTGTTGTTGGAGCTGCACTCATCCAGGCAAGTAGAGAGTATTCCATCACACTTCTACCTTGTAGATGGTGGACCAGCTTTGGGAAGTCACGAGGTGAGTTACTCGTCACAGAATTCCTAGCCTCTGACCTGCTCTTGTAGCTATAGTATTTGTATGGCTAGTCCAGCTCAGCTTCTGGTCAGTGCTAACCCTGAGTATGTTGATAGTGGGGGATTCAGCGATGGTAATGCTATTGAATGTCAAGGGGTGATGGTTGGAAGCTCTCTTGTTAGAGATGATCGTTGCTCAGCATTTGTGTGGCGCGATTGTTACTTGCCACTTGTCAGCCCAAGCCTGGATATTGTGCAGGTCTTGCTGCATTTGTTTACGGACTGTTTCCGTATTTGAGCCGTAAATGGTACTGAACAATCATCAGCGAACATCCCAACTTCTGACCTTATGATGGAAGGAAGGTCATTAATGAAGCAGCTTAAGATGGTTGGGCCTAGAATAGTACTCTGAGGAACTCTGCAGTGATGTCCTGGAACTGAGATGACTGACCTCCAACAGCCGCAGCCACCTTCCTTTGTGCCAAGTACGACTCCAGCCAGTGGAGAGTTTTCCCCCTGGTTTCCATTGACTCCAGTTTTGCTAGGGCTCCTTGATGTCAAGGGCAGTCACTCTCACCTTTGGAGTGCAGCTCTTTTTTTGTGCATGTTTGAATCAAGGCTGTATGAGGTCAGGAGCTGAGCAGTCCTGGCGGAATCCTGAGTGAGTGTCTCTGAGCAGTCTATTGCTAAGCAAGTGGCGCTTGATGGCACTGATGACCCCTTCCGTCACTTTACTGATGATCAAGAATAGACTGATGGGGCTGTAGTTGGCCAGGTTGGATTTGTCCTGCTCTGTGTACAGGACATACTTGGGCAATTTTCCAAATTGTCGGACAAATGCCAGTGTTGTAGCTGTACTGGAGCAACTTGACTAGCAGTGTGGCAAGTTCTGGACACAAACCTTCAGTATAATTGTTGGAATAATATCAGGGCCCGTTACCTTACAGCCTTTGCAGTATCCAGTGCCTTCAGCCGTTTCTTGATATCACATGAGTGAATCGAATTAGCTGAAGACTGGCATCTGGGATGTTGGGAACCTCCGGAGGAGGAGGCTGAGATGGATCATCCACTCAGCACTTCTGGCTGAAGATTGAAGCATTTGCAACAGCCTTTTATATTGATGTATTGGGCTCCCCCATCATTGGAGGAGGTGGATCCACAAATGTCCCAATCCTCTGAGTTGTTTAATTGTCCACCACTATTCACGACTGGATGTGGCGGCACTGCAGAGCTTAGATCTGATCTGTTGCTCATGGAATTTCTTAACTTTGTCTATTGTTTGCTGCTTATGCTGTTTGGCACACAAGTTTTAGCTTCACCAGATTGACATTTCATTTTTACCTATTCCTGGTGCTGCTCCCAGCATGCCCTCCACACTGTTCATTGAACCCTGGCTTGATGGCAATGGCAGGGTGAGGGTTATGCCAAGCCATGAGGTTACAGATTGTGTTAGAGTACAATTCTGTTGCTGCTGATGGCCCACAGCGGCTCATGGATGCACAGTCTTGAGTTGCTAGATCTGTTCGAAATCTATCCGATTTGGCACGGTGGTAGTGTCACAACATGAAGAGTATATTCACGTTAAGGCAAGACTTCGTCTCCACGAGGACTGTGCGGTGGGCACTCCTACCGATACTGCGATGGATAGATGTACCTGCAGCATGCAGGTTGATGAGGATGAGATCAAGTATGTTTTTTTTCCCTCCTTGTTGGTTCCCTCACCACCTGCCACAGACTCAGTCTAGCAGCAATGTCCTTAAGGACTTGGATAGCTCGGTCTGTACTAGTGCTACCGAGCCACTCCTGAGGATGGACATTGAAGTTCCCCACCCAGAGTACAATCTGTGCCCTTGTTACCCTCTGTGCTCCCTCCAAGTGGTGTTCAACATGGCGGAGTACTGATTCATCAGCTGAGGGGGGATGGTACGTGGTAATCAGCAGGAGGTTTCCTTGCCCAAGTTTGACCTGATGCTTTTAGACTTCATGGGTCTGGAGTCGACTTTGAGGACTCCCAAAACAATTCTCTCCCGACCGTGTGCTGCCACCTCTGCTGGGGGTCGCCACTCGGGACAGGACATACCCAGTGATGGTGGTGTCTAGGACACCATCATAGTCAGGGAATCGTACCTTACAAGCATTGTTTGGCTTTTGCTTGACTAGTTTGTGAGATCGCTCTCCCAATTTTGGCACAAGCCCCCAGATGTTAGTAAGGAAGACTTTGCAGGGTTGATGGTTGAATTTGCCATTGTGCCTAGGTTGATGTTGGGTGGTCTGTTCAGTTTCATTCCTTGTGGACTTTTTAGCAGTTTGATACAACTGAGTGGCTTGATGGGCCATTTCAGAGGGCTGTGGGACTGGAGTCACATGTAGGGCAGACCAGGTAAGGATGGCAGATTTCCTTCCCTAAAGGATATTAGTGAGCCAGATGGGTTTTTTTCGAAAATCGACAATGGTTTCATGGTCATCATTAAACTTTAATTCCAGATTTATTAAATTGAATTCAAGCTCCACCCATTACCCTGGGTCTCTGGATTACCAGAGCAGTGACAATACTACTATGCCACCACCTCCCCCTAGACACACTCTTGTTGAAGATCATCATTGTTTAGCACTTGAGTAGCATGGATGATACTTGCCACTTATCAGCCCAAACCTGAATGTTGTGTTAGCAGTGATGCCCTCTAATGAGGCTTGGTTTTTATTTGTTCATGGAATATGGTATCACTGGTTGGGCCAGCATTTATTGCCCATCCATATTTGCCCTTGAGAAGGTGGTGGCATGCTGCCTTCTTGAACTGCTGCAGTCCATGTGTTGTTGGAACACGTACAGTGCCGTTAGGAAGAGAGTTCCAAGTTTTTGAGCCAGTGGCAGTGAAGGAATAGCAATAACTAGTCAGGATGCAGGGTTGTGTGAGACTTGGAGGGGAACTTGCATGGCAGGGTTCCCATGCATCTGCTGCCCTTGTCCTTCTAGGTGACAGAGGTTGCGGTTTTGTAAAGTGCTGCAAAGGAGCCTTGGTGAGTTGCTGCAGTGCTTCTTGTAGGTGGTACACTCTGCTGCCACAGTGCGTGTGCTGGCTGATCAAGTGGGCTGCATTGTCCTGGATGATGTCAAGCTGCTTTGACTGTTGGAGCTGCACTCATCCAGGCAAGTGGAAAGTATTTCATCATACCCTGCCTTGTAGATGGAGAATACTTTGGGGAGTTGTGAGGTATTGTCTGCATAATTCCCAGCCTCTGAGATGCAAAAAAAATGTTTGGATTGGGGAAGAGTGGATTTTAGTAAAATAAAGCAGGATCTGGTCGAGGTAGACTGGGAACAGCTACTTGTAGGGAAATCTACAGAGGAGCAGTGGCGTACAAAAAAGGAAATGGGGAGGGTACAGACTCAGTATATATCCTCTAGGCTGATAGGAAGGAATAACAAGCCCAGAGAACCATGGATAAGGTTACGATGAGAAGGAAAAGAGAGGCTTTTAGCAGGTACAAGGGAAGCAAATCAGCGGAGGCATTAGTAAAGTACAGAAAGTGCAGGGTGGAGCTTAAGAAAGCAATTAGGAGAGCAAAGAGGGGTTATGAGAAAAGCAGGGAAAATCCCAAGATATTCTATAAGCTTATCAATGGGAAGAGGATAACTAGGGAAAGAGTAGGGCCCATCAGGGACCAAGGGGGCAATCTATGGGTGGAGCCAGAGGACATCGCTAGAGTTTTGAATGAATACTTCACATCAGTCTTCACCCAAGAGAATGAGGATGAAGGTATTGAACTTGAGGAGAGAGACTGCGAGGTTCTTGAGCAAATTGACACAGGGAGTGACAAGGTATTGGAGGTGTTGGCAGGCTTAAAAGTGGACAAATCTCCAGGTCCAGATGATTTGTGTCCCAGACTGCTGAGGGAGGCAAGGGAGGAGATTGCAGGAGCTCTGATCCAAATTTTTAATTCTTCTCTGGCCACGGGGAAGGTGCCAGAGGACTGGAGAACAGCTAATGTGGTTCCGCTATTTAAGAAGGGTTGTAGAGATGAGCCAGGGAACTACAGGCCAGTGAATCTCACGTCAGCGGTAGGGAAACTATTGGAGAAAATTCTGAAGGAGTCAATCTATCCCCACTTGGAGAGGAAACGATGGATCAGGGATAGTCAGCATAGCTTTGTCAGAGGGAGGTCATACCTAACAAATTTGTTTGAATTTTTTGTGGAGTTGACCAGATGTGTAGATGAGGGTAGTGCAGTTGGTGTAGTTTATGTGGATTTCAGCAAAGCCTTTGACAAGGTCCCACATGGGAGGCTTATAAAGAAGGCAACTGCACATGGGATACAGGGTAATTTGATAAGGTGGATTCAAAATTGGCTTAGTTGTAGGAGGCAGAGGGTGATGACAGAAGGATGCTTTAGTGACTGGAAACCAGTGTCCAGTGATGCACCACAGGGTTCTGTGCTGGGTCCCCTAGTATTTGTCATTTATATAAACGACATAGATGACTGTGCGGGGTAGGATTAGTAAGTTTGCGGATGACAGAGATTGGCCAGGTGGTTAACAGTAAGATTGAGTGTCTTGGGCTACAGGAAGATATAGACAGGATGGTCAAATGGGCAGATAAGTGGCAGATGGAATTTAACCCTGAAAAGTGAGAGGTGATACACTTTGGAAGGAGTAATTTAACAATGAATGGCATGACACTAGCAAGTTCTGAGGAACAAAGGGACCTTGCCGTGTGTGTCCGTAGATCTCTGAAGGCGGAGGGGCATGTTAGTGGGGTGGTGAAAAAGGCATATGGGACACTTGCCTTTATCAATTGAGGCATAGCATACAAAAGTAGGGAGGTCATGTTGGAGTTGTATAGAACCTTGATGAGGCCACAGCTTGGAGTACTGTGTGCAGTTCTGGTCGCCACATTATAGGAAGGATGTGATTGCGCTGGAGGGGGTGCAGAGGATATTCACCAGGATGTTGCGTGGCATGAATTATTTAAGTTATGAAGAGAGGTATTTAGATTTGTGTTGTTTTCGTTGGAGCAGAGCAGACTGAGAGGCGACCTGAATGCTGTGTCCAAGATTGAGGGGCATGGACAGGGTGGATGGGGAGCAGCTGTTCCCCTTAGTTGAAGTGTCAGTCACAAGGGGGCATAATTTCAAGGTGAGGGGCAGGAGGTTTAGGGGGGATGTGAGGAAAAATTTTTTTTACCCAGAGAGTGGTGATGGTCTGGAATGCACTGCCTGGCAGGGTGGTGGAGGCGGGTTGCCTCACACCCTTTTAAAAAGTAACCTGAATGAGCACTTGGCACATCATAACATTCAAGGCTATGGGCCAAGTGCTGGTAAATGGGGTTAGGTAGGTAGGTCAGGTGTTTCTCACATGTTGGTGCAGAATTGATGGGCCGAAGGGCCTCTTCTGCACTGTGATTCTGTGATAATGCCATTGAATGTCAAGGAGAGATGGTTAGATTCTCTTGTTGGAGATGTGGCATTACCTGGCACTTGTGTGCCATGAATGTGTCAAGTTTTATTTGTTGATGCTCCTATGAAGCACTTTGAAACGTTTTATGATGCTGAAGGCACAATTTCAATGCAAGTTTTTTATGTAGGGAAACTTGGCTGTGGCAAGTAAATGAGGTGATAATTAACTGTTCAACATTCATTCCATGACTTTATCCCTGCTTGCTTTCTATTCCCTTTCCCTGAGAATTGTGGCCAAAAGGTGGGTGAATGTCCCAGGCTCCCACCATTGCTGTTTGAACTAGGTGTTACAGTGAGACACAGCTGAGGTAAAGAGTTAAGTGTGGTTAGGGGACAGCAGTAAGGAAGGAAAGAAAGGTAGAATCCTGGTGTGTGACTGTTAGACTACATCACTGCAACATATTGCTTCAGCTTCCTGCATGTTGTGAACCCCAAAGAGACGCTATGTTATACAATTATAAGTTCAGATACCTGACATTGAAGAAAGTGTAACCCCTTTCCTACACCTGTCGATATACAGTATTGTGATGAGTTGGTTCTTTGCAAATCCTAAATCTTGATTGCAATGTCCTACTGAAGTACTATGTGTAACATTAGTTACTTTTGTCTTGGACAATAGAAAGAAAGAATGTTTCACTTGGCCAGGTTGTTCTTGGGTTTGGTCATTAGAACATCCTGGAATTATTGAAACTTTGGTTTAAGACCAAATTACACATCGATAAATACGCCTTCTGGAATAGAATATTTGTGTCCAAATTGCAACACCATCTTGTCTTCTGTACACCTATATTTTTTTTTAATTTGAGGAAAGCAAACTGTAGTTTATTTTTATCAAAACTGAACAATAAATTCTGTGTGGTAATATATTCAACATAATTGTATACTGAGGTCAACTTGAGTTTGTGTTGTTTCAACCCTTCCAATTGAGTATAGATGGTGAGGTGACTGTCCATGAGTGAATATCAATTTGAATTCTTTTATGCCCTTGATCAGTTTTTGGAAGGTAAATTGTATTTTATACCGGCATATTTGATTGGGAAGAGTTCATGTTAACTTAAAAGTTTTTTATCTTTGGCTTAATCTGTTCTTTTCCCCCTCCCTTGTGTTATCTACATTTAACTTGTTATTTTAGAAAATGTAGTATACTTCGGGTAAGTGGCTTCATACTAACTACTGTTGCCTCTGGGACTCCAGTTCCTGTTTAGCCAGAGTGAGTTTAAAGTATTTTCTTTGACAGTTGTAAAGGTCTTTTTATAACACACATTTGGGGTGGCTCCTGAGCCTAGTTTCTTATAGACACAGTGTGCGTAACCTAAAACTGCTTACCAAAAATTGACATGTTTATAATAGACCACTGCTAAGAATAATTGGAAAGCTCTGGCAGCGGTGTGTGCTGAGCATAAAAACTGTGTGTAGTCCATTCCTTCTACAGGCCATATATGTTTGAGTGTCATGCTTAATTTATTTAACCTCCTTGGGAGAGTTCTTTTGAAATTTACCCCCACACAGTAAAATGATTTTTCAAGTGCATTTCCTTGTAAAACACTATTGTTCATGCAATAGACTGGCAAAATACAGTAGAATTAACAAATGACCTTTCAGCTTCAGTCATTGTTTTGTAACTCTTTGTTGGCTTACTTTAGAAGTTCTTCTTGTTACTATTTCCTCCGTAATGAATTAGGATACTATTGAATCTTGTGGTAACAAAAACAGAAAATGTGGGGAAAACTCAGCAGGCCTGAAAGCATCTGTAGAGAGAGAAAGAAAGAGTTAACGTTTCAAGTCCATATGACCCTTCTTCAGAGCTCTGAAAAAGGGTCATATGGACTTAGCGTTAACTGTTTCTCTCTCCACAGATACTGTGAAGAAGATGCAAGGAGGGTACATAGGTTAAGTGAGTGGCCAAAGATCTGGCAAATGCCATTTGTAGCCTCCTTGCATCATTTTCACAACTTAATTTCTTACCTATCTTCGCGTCATCAAATTTAGCAGCTTATTTCCCATTATTAATTCCCCAGACTCTCACTGTCTATAGGACAGTGTGATACTATCCGTCTTTATATTTCTAGCTATATTTCTCTCTTTCTCTAATTTTCCCTCCTCATTAATCTTTGTTATTCTTTGCTGTACTTTATATTCTGTCCAATCTTCTGACCTGTCTTTGCATAATTATATGCTTTTTCTTTAGCTAAATACTATCCTTTAACTTTAAATTAACCATGATTGGTGGGTCCTTGCCTTGGAATTTTTCTTTCTTGTTGGAATGTATCTTTTCTGTGTATTCTGAAATATCCCCTTTTAAATGCCTGTCACTGCATCTCTGTTGACCTATCCCTTAACCTCATTTGCCAGTTCACTTTAGCTAGCTCTGCTTTCATTCCCTCATAATTGCATTCCCCCCACCCCGTTCACTGTCTCCTGGTTTCCTGTCCTTCCTAACTTCCTAACTGTCACATAACCTGCAATATTCAGGTCCCAATCTGTGTCAACCTGTAGCCATGTCTCTAATGGCTTTCAGATTGTATTTATTTATTTCTATAAATGCTGTCAATTCATCTGTTTTGTTTGGAATGCTACCTGCATTCAGATACAGAGCCTTTAGTTTTGTTATTTTATTATTTTTGAAATGTGTAGCTTATCTGCTGATTTTATTCTTAGGTTTGTACTCTCTGTCCCTTCCTGTCGTGGCCTGTTTATCATTTCCCGTATTAGTACCTTTCTCTCTCTTCTGGTTAGATATATAATTATATATAGAAAGAAAAACTTTGAAATAAGCAGATATCCTGCTGGGTTGAACACTACTGTGAGCTGTACATGTGTGATTTGGACATCTCCTAGTCTGTGCTGTCCCACAGCTTCCTGTCATGGATGAGTTAAATGAAAAACTCTCTTCACTAGAGTTCGAGAAGGCTGTAGACCACTTGGTGAACAAAAAGGCACCTGGCAAGAATGGAATTCCAGCCGAACTGCTCAAGCATGGAAAGTTTCATCTCCTGCCACACCTTTTTATGATCACCACCTCCTCTTCTGGAAAGTAGGCTCTGTTCCACAGGAGATGCGTGATGCAAAAAATCATTACACTATACAAAAACAAAGGTGACAGAGGAAATTGCAGCAAGTACAGGTGCATCTCACTCCTTAGCGCTATGAGGAAGAGCTTTGCTAGCGTCATACTTAAAAGATTCCATCTGCTTGGCAGACCATGTGTACCTGTAAGCTCACTGCAGTTTCTGTCAGCAGATGTACTGAGGACATGATCTTCTCCATATGCCAACTCCAGGAGAAGAGAATAGAGTATACTTCTACCTTTATTAGGTCTCAGTAAGGTATTCAACACATCAGCAAAGCAGGGCTCTACAAGCTTTTGGGGAAAATTGGCTGTCCTCCAAAGCTGCTCAGTCTCATCCTTCCATGACCGCATGCACTGCACTGTACAGTTTGATGACTCCATTTCTGACAGTTTGAGTGAAGAATAGAGTGCAGCATGGCTTTGTCCTTGCCCTCACTATTTGACATCATCTTCTCCATGCTCCTGACCTTTACCTTCCCTGCAAATATGGAAGGAACTTGCACACTAGGTCAGACAACAAGCTCTACAATCTATAAAGACTGAAAGGGAAGACAAAAACACGTCACGTCCTGACCAGAGAACTCCTCTACACTGATGCTGTACTAATTGTCCATGTGGAAACTCCGCTGCAAAGACTCATGGAATATCTCTCCCATACCTGAACCTGATTCTCCCTGACTAAAAGCGTCAAGAAAACTATGGTCATGGGACAAGGTGTTGCATCTCCACCTCTGATCACACTAAATAACACCAGACTGGAATCTGTCCCTTGATGCAGATCTTGATACAGACATAAGGAACTTTGGCTGACTCAAAATGCACATGGAATAACATCAAGTTGTTGGTTTATAAGGGCTGCGTTCTCAACACATGGTTGTATGGCTGCGAAGCATGAATGATTTACAGCTGTCAAGAAGCTCAAGAATATCCATCTTTGCTGTCTGTGGCACATTATGGGCATTTCCTGGCAGGGCAAATTCACAATGCAGCAGTCCTCTCAAAGGCAGACCTCTCCAAGGTTTTCAGTACTCATCAAACTGAGGTGGCTTTGTTGACTTGGACATGTCTACAGGATGGGAGACAGCCTAATACCCAAGAACTTTCTGTATGGAGAGGAGGTAGCTAGAGCAAGATGACCAGTGGGATGCCCAAAGCTCTGCTTCAAGGATGCTTACAAATGTGACCTTAAGGCTCTGGACATCAATTATCATACCTGGAGTCATTGGCTGATGGCAGGGAAATGGCAATGCCTCCTGTCAGCTATAATGGCTTGGAATAGATGCCAATTCTGAAAGCAACTCGCCGCAGCACTTGGAAGCTTCATGTCCTGCATTTGTGGCAGAAGCTGCCTCTCAAGGGATGACCTCTTCAGCCATCAGCAAAGGTGTGCCACATGAAGGCACTCTATCTGAAACAGATTGATTTGTTGTGTGTCCATCATCCTTCATAGATGGACGGATGCTGATAGAAAACGTGTGGGTCCTTTTTTACTCAGTAAATTGCTGGTATTTGAGAAAGTGGTATGTTGCTATCGGGCGACAATTACTAGCAAACTTGAGTGAATAAGATATGTAAAATAATTGGAATGAGTTTTTTGTGTATGATTTTAATGTGTTAATGGCGGAGTGGCTCATTGGTTATTTTCACATCTAGCTTGTATTGTCTTGACTGAGAAATGTGGCAGTCATTGTACAATTTCTTGGATGGAATGAGTGCCTGTTCTTTTAAAGAAAAGATCAAAAAGGGTACGTCAAGAAGACATGGGTTTGAGATTGGCCTCTTCTCATCCAAAATGTGAAATTAGCTTTAATTACAAGCAATTTATTAAGAAATTGCATCCTTTGGTACTGAGGGGACCATGTAGAGAGGTGAAAATGAAATTCAGGTGGAACAGCATTTCGGCCATTAGCTGACCAACAGAAAGCTGCATAGGGTTTTTCATAAAAATAGTCTTGCTTTCCTCTTAAGAACTAAATGAACTTCCCAATGCAAATTTCCATTTATTGTATGAATCCTATTGATGCGTTATAGTTCTGTTTTGGCCTGTACATCTATATATCACTATCTCCCTTTAGTGGTGGAAACTGAGTACTGCATATCTTAAACAAAAACAGAATTACCTGGAAAAACTCAGCAGGTCTGGCAGCATCGGCGGAGAAGAAAAGAGTTGACGTTTCGAGTCCTCATGACCCTTCGACAGGACTTGAGTTCGAGTCCTAGAAAGAGTTGAAATATAAGCTGGTTTAAGGTGTGTGTGTTGGGGGGCGGAGAGATAGAGAGAGAGGTGGAGGGGGGGGGGTTGTGGTTGTAGGGACAAACAAGCAGTGATAGAAGCAGATCATCAAAAGATGTCAACGACAATAGTACAATAGAACACAGGTGTTAGAGTTAAAGTTGGTGATATTATCTAAACGAATGTGCTAATTAAGAATGGATGGTAGGGCACTCAAGGTATAGCTCTAGTGGGGTTTTCTTTTTAAATAATGGAAGTAGGTGGGAAAAGGAAAATCTTTATAATTTATTGGAAAAAAAAGGAAGGGGGAAACAGAAAGGGGGTGGGGATGGGGGAGGGAGCTCACGACCTAAAGTTGTTGAATTCAATATTCAGTCCGGAAGGCTGAAAAGTGCCTAGTTGGAAGATGAGGTGTTGTTCCTCCAGTTTGCGTTGGGCTTCACTGGAACAATGCAGCAATCCAAGGACAGACATGTGGGCAAGAGAGCAGGGTGGAGTGTTAAAATGGCAAGCGACAGGGAGGTTTGGGTCATTCTTGCGGACAGACCGTAGGTGTTCTGCAAAGCGGTCGCCCAGTTTACGTTTGGTCTCTCCAATGTAGAGGAGACCACATTGGGAGCAATGAATGCAGTAGACAAAGTTGGGGGAAATGCAAGTGAAATGCTGCTTCACTTGAAAGGAGTGTTTGGGTCCTTGGACGGTGAGGAGATAGGAAGTGAAGGGGCAGGTGTTGCATCTTTTGCGTGGTCATGGGGTGGTGCCATAGGAGGGGGTTGAGGAGTAGGGGGTGATGGAGGAGTGGACCAGGGTGTCCCGGAGGGAGTGATCCCTACGGAATGCCGATAAGGGGGGTGAAGGGAAGATGTGTTTGGTGGTGGCATCATGCTGGAGTTGGCGGAAATGGCGGAGGATGATCCTTTGAATGCGGAGGCTGGTGGGGTGATAAGTGAGGACAAGGGGGACCCTATCATGTTTCTGGGAGGGAGGAGAAGGCGGGAGGGCGGATGCGCGGGAGATGGGCCGGACACAGTTGAGGGCCCTGTCAACGACCGTGGGTGGAAAACCTCGGTTAAGGAAGAAGGAGGACATGTCAGAGGAACTGTTTTTGAATGTAGCATCATCGGAACAGATGCGACGGAGGCGAAGGAACTGAGAGAATGGGATGGAGTCCTTACAGGAAGCAGGTTGTGAGGAGCTGTAGTCGAGATAGCTGTGGGAGTCGGTGGGTTTGTAATGGATATTGGTGGACCGTCTATATCTTGTTTTGAAACCTGAAGTCAACCCAAAATTCATGTTTGTACTAGTGGGATCATGCTTGCTTTATTTTTTTGTATTACAATGTTGGAATTCATCTGATTGGGATACAATTTTGCAATGTACACCCATTTTTGAGACATTGCATTGTCTAGAATAAAGCCTGTACTGTTCTTATGTGACAGCACCATCTCTTGGAAGAAATATCTCCTGGTTGAAGCTATGAAATTAATTTTAAAGCAGCTGTTTCTAAATACGTTCTTGAACTACTTTCTTTCTGCTCCATTTTTTTGT
The DNA here is from genome assembly GCF_017639515.1 of Carcharodon carcharias. Classification (NCBI taxonomy): domain Eukaryota; kingdom Metazoa; phylum Chordata; class Chondrichthyes; order Lamniformes; family Lamnidae; genus Carcharodon; species Carcharodon carcharias. The sequence continues at coordinate 131,064,001 of NC_054480.1, read as the reverse complement.
TGATGCACCTATGTTATTTTTGTTGACAGGATTGCTTGCCCGGGAAATTTCTATTCGTTCTCAATCGAAGGGCAAGGTATGTTGCATTGTTGAACAGAAAATTGAAGCAACTCGCTAGCTTACAAGCTGTTCTCTCGTATCTTCCAACCCTAATTACTGCTTTCTCTTTCTGCATGCACTGTTGAATCCCCCACTTTACTTCCTATATGGAAGAGCTTGCATTTCTTTGGCCACCCCAAAATGCTTCACGATTCATTATTTTGAAATGTAAGCAAGTGCAACTTGCATTAGTAAGATTTCTTTCTAAAACAGCAAATGAAATGAATGACCAGTTAACTCTTTTTGCTGGTGTTGTGAGTGAAAGACAAGCAGATGGAGTAATCTTGGCCTGTGTACAGGGAGAACTCCCTATTCTAATAATGCTGGAAAATATTCTGCATCTATCTGGAAGAGATCTTGTTTTTGACTTTTTTTGCTCTTCAGTCCAATACATTTGGATTAATTTTTTGTTGTGCCAAATGATGAAGTTAAAAGCCCCTGCATTGAGATTTTATACCGGTAATTGTATGTTGTCAGTGTTGCTCCTTGATCAGTAGAGGAATAGGGCTGGCGCAACTACTAGACAAAATAGGCAGTTGCCTAGAGTGGCATAATTTGGGGATGCACCAAAAAATACTGAATGAACTATGCATGAAACTACAAAAGTAATCAAACAGAGTTCAGCAGTGGGAATGAAAGATTTGGATCTGCTGATATATGTCTACGTATACTGACATGCATATATGTATTTACATTGCACTCTTTTTTACAATTTCATATATTCCTTATTCTGTTTGTGACAGTTTTACAAATTTGTACATCTACATGACTATTCCAAATCTGCGAACCAAAAATATCAAAGAACTTAATTTAATATAGCCTAATCTATCATATTAATTGAGTAAATTGCACATAGTCATCTAGTAACTGTTGAGGAACACAGTATTATATCATGAGCTATGTTACACATGTATTTCTAATACACTGTACATTTCATTTTTCTACACTTTTCCCAATCAGTGTCATATTATCCTTTTTTATTTAAATCGATAAATGTGGAAATTTTATTCATGCCAATGCACAATTTTTTCAGAGGTGGTGTGGTGGGTGAGGGGGCACAAGGCTGGAAGATTGTCTAGCCATCTTATAGCCTTGCACCAACCTGAAATGGAGTACAAGGAGAGATGGAATGCCCAGAAAAATAATTAATAAAATTATGACAAATGGGAATTTCCCAAAGTCTGGACCAGTTCCAGTGATAAAACCTGTAAACAGTGTTACTGTTGTTACTAGCTGGGATAATAGACCAATAGATGTCTGATGCACATCATTGTTGTACAAATCAGCCAGTAGGAGGAAATACGTGACTTGCGAATCGTCACAAGAGTGTTGGCTGATCATGCCACTGCACCATTTAAATTTAACGGCATCCCTGTTTTTTAACATCCCTTTGATTTCCGTGAAATTGCTGCCACAGTCTGATGCACTTTTAATGAACTGAGTTCCCACTTCACTGCCTCAGGCGTATCCGCGACCTCTTTTGATGGGACATGGTCACCAACTCGGAGGCCCTGGAGTGTACTAATACTGTCAGCATATACTCATTACTAAGCCATCAACATCTGCTGACTTGGCCATATTCATTGGTATATGACCATCATCCATTCAAAGACCTTCTGAGTGGTGGCCTGGTCTGCAAGGACACCAAGACAAAATAGAGGGCATCAACACAGACAACTGGGAGATAGCTGGTGACAGCTAGGACCTTTGGAAGCTGACTTCTCAGGGAGGCATTGGAAGAGGCATGAGGACATGTGGAAAAGCTCAGCTGGCTGAGGAGGGAGCCCAGTGAATCCTGCACCTTCTCAGTTCATATCTGCAGCAACTGTGACAGTGACTGCCATGCCAGAGTGAGGCTCCTGAACCATACTAGGTGATGTTTAACTAAGAGTTGACCACCCAAGGTGCAAACCTTCATCTTGCACTGGAATGCTGCTGGGAAATTGTTAATGACTGCAAGTCAATCTTTTTTGCCCACAATGTAAACAATCATAAGTGTGGTTTCATTCCATAGGTTTGTGAATTGTTTTAGGGTATTTTTAAAATTGCAAATTTAAATTTGTTTCATTTGCCCTTCCTTTTCAGTATCAGATTTGACATGAAATTCACATACTCTGATTCATCCTCCCCTTCATTCCTTCTTCCTCTTATCCCTTAATCCTTTTAATCTCAAAGGAGATGCACTGATCCCATTGTTCATCAATGCCCAGGCCCTCATGCTGTCTTGACCTTGCTGTACCATTAGCGGCTCGCACTTTCAGCAACTTGGGCAAAACCTTTTTTAAAGTCAAAAATGCATGAACAAATCTAGCCAACCATGCCCTGCTCCATCTCCAGAAGGAAAAAAAGTTGAAACGGGTTAAAAACTGCAGCTGTATCTAACCAGAATAACAGCTTTGCACAAAGAACAATTGGGAAATGGTGTCATTTTCAAAATTTTCCTGATAAGTGGAAAGTTGCCCATGTATCTCATGTCCTCAAGAAGCAGTACAAATCCAGTCCAGTCAATTGCCACCCTTTTAGTCTGTTTAGTCATCAGCAAAGTAATTGTAGATATTGTAGGAAGGTATTGTCCACAGTGCTATTAAGCTGCAATATTCACCAGTAGAAAAGCAAAAAACTGCGGATGCTGGAAATCCAAAATAAAAATATCTGGAAAAACTCAGCAGGCCTAACAGCATCTGCAGAGAGGAAACACAGTTAACGTTTCGAGTCCGTTTGACTCTTCAACAGAACTAAGGAACAATAGAAAAGAGGTGAAATATAAGCTGGTTTAAGGTGGGGTGAGACAAGTAGAGCTGGATAGAGGGCCAGTGATAGGTGGAGATAGCCAAAAAAATATCATAGACAAAAGGACAAAGAGGTGTTGAAGGTGGTGATATTATCTAAGGAATGTGCTGATAGGTGACATTAAGGGTAGAAATCAGGACGAGCAAGGTACAGATAGCCCTAGTGGGGGAGGGGTGGGGGGGAAGGGATTGAAATGGGCTAAAAGGTAGAGATAAAACAATGGATGGAAATACATTTAAAAAATAATGGAAATAGGTGGGAGAAGAAAAATATATAAATAAGTTATTGGAAAAAGGGTGGGGATGGAGGAAAGAGTTCATGATCTAAAGTTGTTGAACTTAATATTCAGTCTGGAAGGCTGTAAAGTGCCTAGTCGGAAGATGAGTTGCTGTTCCTCCAGTTTGCGTTGAGCTTCACCAGTAACTTATTCACCAGTAAATTGTTCAATGATGCTCAAATTGGGTTCCACCCAGATAGGACACTGAGTGATCTTTAAACTAAATAGTGGGGCAAAGGGATCAAGTAATGGGAAATGCAATAAACGGAAGGTACAGGGCAATAGTATGAGGTAGCAATTGGGGTAATGATAATCGTAGCATGACATGAAGGGACAAGTACACCAGAAGCTAAGACTATGGTTTGAAAAAGTTGTAAAAAGACCAAATTAAAGAATACAAGTAGAGTCATAGCAAAATGGATGAATTGACAGCTCTAATAGAAATAAATATGTATGACCTGATAGCCATTACACAGACATAGCTGCAAGGTAACTTAGTCTGGCACCTAATTATTCAAGGTACTTGACACTTCGAAGGAGGGGAAGCTAGGAAAAGGTATTGGGTAGCTCTGCTAATTAAGGATGACATTATTAGAATAGTGAGAGATTAAGTTAATTCTAATGATTAAGATCAAAAATCAGTTTGGGTGGAGATAAATAGTGAAAGTAAGAAGTCAATTGTGGGTGTAGGTACACTGTCGAATGGAATATACAGGAAGAAATAACAGGCCTGTAAGAAAGGTACTGCAGTAATCATGGGTGATTATTAATCTATATATAGATTGGCAAAGGTAACCTGGAAGATGAGTCCATGGTGTTTTCAGGACAGCTTCTTAGAGAATCACATTCTAAAGCCAACCAGAGAGCAGGTTATTCTACATGTAATGTGCGATGAGACAGGATATACTGTGAAGGAGCCTCTAGGTAACAATTATGACATTAACTTTCACAATCAGTTTGAGGGTGAGAAGAATGAGTCTAAAACTAGTGTTTTAAATTTAAAGGTAATTATTTTTCAATATTTTTCAATATTTGTTCGTGGGTGTCGCTGGTTAGGCCAGCATTTATTACCCATCCCTAATTGCCCTCGAAGGTGGGGGATTTCTGCTGCCTGGATTCACTGCAGTCATATGTTGTTGGAACACCCACAACGCTATTAGAAAGGGAGTTCCAGGATTTTGATCCAGCAACAGTGAAGGAACAGCGATTTATAGAGTTCCAAGTCAGGGTGGTGTGTGACTTGGATGGAAACTTCTAGGTGGTGGTGTTCCCATCTATCTTCTGTGTTTGTTCTTCTATTTGGTAGAGGTCACGGGTTTGCAAAGTGCTGTCGAGAGAGCCTTGCGAGCTGCTGTCAGCCCAGTACATCTTGTAGATGGTACACATCAACATTGCTGCCATTTTGTTAGGAGTTAAAGGTGGTGGATGGGGTGCCAATCAAGTGGACTGCTTTGTACTGGACGGTGTCAAGTTTCTTGTGGTGTTAGAGCTGCACTCATTCAGGCAAGTGGAGATTATTCCACCACACACCTGACTTGTGCCTTGTAGATGGTGGACAGGCTTTGGGGAGTCAGGAGATGAGCTACTCGCTGCAGAATTCTCAGCCTCCGACTTGCTCTTCTAGCCACAGCATTTATATGGCTGGTCCAGTTCAGTTTCTGGTCGATAGTATCCCCCAGGATGATGTTAGCGTGGGATTTAGTGATGGTAATTCCATAGTGAAAGCACCCCGAGGGAGCCGCAATCAATGTGATTGCATTTTTCGTTCATTTTGAGGGAGAGAAGAGTGGGTCCAAGACAATTATTTTAAACTTAAGTAAGGGCTAATATGGGGGCATGAAAGCAAAGCTAACTAGTGAACTGGCAAATTAGGTTAAGGGATAGGTTAATAGAAATGCAGTGGCTGACACTAAAGGGATATTTCAGAATCACACAGTGCAGAAGAGGCCCTTCAGCCCATCGAGTCTGCACCGACACGTGAGAAACACCTGACCTACCTACCAAATCATTTACCAGCACTTGGCGCATCATAACATTCAAGGCTATGGGCCAAGTGCACATCCAGACACTTTGTAAAGGATGTGAGGCAACCCGCCTCCACCACCCTCCCAGGCAGTGTATTCCAGACTGTCATCACCATCTGGGTAAAAAAGTTTTCCCCCTCATCCACCCCCCCCACCACCCAAAACCTCCTGCCCTTCGCCTTGAACTTATGTCCCCTCGGGGCTGACCCTTCAACTAAGGGGAACAGCTGCTTCCTATCCACCCTGTCCGTGCCCCGATGATCTTGTACATCTTGATCAGGTCGCCCCCTCAGCCTTCTCTGCTCCAACGAAAACAGCCCAAGTCTATCCAACCTCGCTTCATAACTTAAATGTTTCACTCCAGGCACATCCTGGTGAATCTCCTCTGCACCCCCTCCAATGTAATCACATCCTTCCAATAATGTGGTGACCAGAACTGCACACAGTACTCCAGCTGTAGCCTCACCAAGGTTCTATACAACTCCAACATGACCTCCCTACTTGTATAATCTATGCCTTGATTGATAAAGGCAAGCGTCCCAAATGGCTTTTTTACCACCCCACTAACATGCCCCTCTGCCTTCAGAGATCTATGGACTCGCATGCCAAGGTGCCTTTGTTCCTCAGAACTTGCTAGTGTTATACCATTCATTGAATACTTCCTTGTCAAATTACTCCTTCCAAAGTGTATCACCTCACACTTTCCAGGGTTAAATTCCATCTGCCACTTATCTGCCCATTTGACCATCCAGTCTATATCTTCCTGTAGCCAAGACACTCAATCTTACTGTTAATCACCCAGCCAATCTTTGTGTCATCCACAAACTTACTAATCCTACCCTCCACATAGTCATCTATGTCATTTATATAAATGACGAATAATAGGGGACCCAGCACAGATCCCTATGGAAAGCCACTGCACATGGGTTTCCAGTCACTAAAGCAGCTTCCTGTTATCATCCTCTGTCTCCTACAACTAAGCCAATTTTGAATCCACCTTATCAAATTACCCTGTATCCCATGTGCAGTTGCCTTCTTTATAAGCCTCCCCTGTGGGACCTTGTCAAAGGCTTTGCTGAAATTCATATAAGCTACATCAACTGCCCTACCCTCATCTACACACCTGGTCACCTCCTCAAAAATTCAATCAAATTTGTCAGGCATGACCTCCCTCTGACAAAGCCATGTTGACTCTCCTTGCCTCTCCAAGTAGACAGAGATTCTCTCCTTCAGGATTTTCTGCAATAGTTTCCCTACCACTGACATGAGACGCTGGTTTGTAGTTCCCTGGCTTATCTCTACAACCCTTCTTAAATAGCGGAACCACATTAGCTGTTCTCCAGTCCTCTGGCACCTCCCCTGTGGCCAGAGAGGAATTAAATATTTGGGTCAGAGCCCCTGCGATCTCCTCCCTTGCCCCCCTCAGCAGTCTGGGACACAAATCACCCGGACCTGGAGATTTGTCCACTTTTTAAAGCCTGCCAATGCCTCCAATACCTTGTCACTCCGTATATCAATTTGCTTAAGAACCTCGCATCCTCTCTGATTTCCATACCTTCACCCTCATTCGCTTGGGTGAAGACAGTTCTGACCTATTTGTTCAACACTCTAGCGATATCCTCTGGCTTCACAAATAGATTGGCCCCTAATGACCCCTACTCTTTCCTTGGTTATCCTCTTCCCATTGATACACTTATATTTTCCCTACTTTTGCCAGCCAGAGCTTTCTCATATTCCCTCCTTGCTCTCCTAATTGCTTTCTTAAGCTCCACTCTGCACTTTCCGTACTCCACTAATACCTCCACTGATTTGCTCCCCTTGTACCTGCTAAAAGCATCTCTTTCCCTTCTCATCGTATCCTGAATATCTCTGGTCATCCCTGGTTCTCTGGGCTTGTTACTCCTTCCTATCACCCTGGAGGGAATATGTTGAGCCTGTACCCTCCCCATTTCCTTTTTGAATGCCCCCCCACAGCTCTTCAGATTTCCTTACAAGTAGCTGTTCCCCATCTACCTAGGCCAGATCTTGCCTTTACTAAAATCCGCTCTTCCCCAATCCAAAACGTTTTTTTGCAACTTGTCTATTTCTTTGTCCATAATAAGCTTAAGTTGTACCATGTTATGGTCGCTATCACTAAAATGCTCCCCCACCACTACCTCAGCCACCTGTCCGGCTTCATTCCCCAGAATTAGGTCCAGCACTGTGCTGTCCCTTGTTCGACCCTCTACAAATTGATGTAGAAAGTTCTCCTGTACATATTTCAAGAACTCCACTCCGTCCATGCCCTTAACACAATGTCTATCCCAGTTAATGTTGGGAAAGTTGAAAATACCTAATATAATTACCTTATTATTGTTTTTACACGCCTCTGCAAATTGTGCAAATAGAACACACACAATAGGTACATTCCAATGAGAGAGAAATTTCCAAGGAGAGGACTAACCATTCGTGGTTAACAAAAAAAAGCTAAAGACAATATCAAACTTAAAAAGCATATGACTGTGTAAAGATGAGTGCCAGGTCAGAAGATTGGACAGAATGTAAAGAATATCAAAAATATTAATGAGTTAATATTAGAGAACAAGAAAAGGCTAGCTAGAAATGAAAAGATGGCTAGTTAGGGTTTCTATAGACATTTAACTAAGATAAGAATTAGCAAAATGAGTGTTGCTTCTATATAGTGAGTCTGAGGAATTAATAATGGAAAATAAGGAAATGGCAGATGAATTGAACAGGTATTTTGCATTGGTCTGCATATTAGAGGATACAAGTAACATCCCAGAAATAGCAGTAAATCAGGAATTGGAAGGGAGGGAGCAGCTCTGGAAAATCACAAATCACCAGAGAAGTGGTATTGAGCAAACTGTTGGAGCTGTGGGCTAGCAAATCCCCGGATCCTGATCTTCATCCTAGGGTCTTAAAATAAGTGGCTAGTGAGATAGTTGATGTGTTGGTTTTAATTTTCCAAAATTCCTGAGATCCCGGGAAGGATCCATTAGATTGGAAAATAGGAGCGTAACTTCTTTTCAAAAAGGGAGGGAGACAGAATGCAGAAAATGACAGGCCAGTTAGCTGAACATCTGTTATAGGGAAAATGTTAGAAACTATTATTAAAGATGTTACAGCAGGACACTTCGGAAAAATTAAGGCAATCAGGCCGAGTCAATGTGGTTTTGTGAAAAGGAAATCATGTTTAACCATGGACTCAGACGTTTAAAGCACAGAAGGAGGCCATTCAGCTCATCGTGTCTGCGCCGGTCAGCAAAGATCTGATTACACTAATCCCGTTTTTCAGCACCTGGCCCAAAGCCCAAAGGAAAACCACCCCAATCTATCCAATCTTTCCTCATTGCTCAGACCCTCCAATCCAGGCAGCATCATGGTAAGTCTCTGCACCCTCTCCAGTGGAATCACATCCTTCCTATAATGTGACCAGAACTGCATGCAGTACCCCAGTTGTGGCCTAACCAGTGTTTTATACAGTTCCAACATAACCTCCTTGCCATTGTATTCTATGCCTCGGCTAATGAAGGCAAGTATCCCATATGCTGCCTTAACTACCTTATCTACCTGCCCTACTACGTTCAGGGATCTGTGGATTTGTACGCCAAGGTCCCTCTGATCTTCAGTACCTCCAGGTTCCTACCATTCATAGTGTTATCCCTTGCCTTGTTAGCCCTCTGCCGGTGCTTAACCTCTCACTTTTCTGGGTTGAATTCCATTTGCCACTGCTCTGCCCACCTGACCAGTCCATTAATATTTAATTTACTGGAGTTCTTTGAAGGAGTCATGTGCTGTGGAGAAAGGGGAACCAGCGGATGTACTGTTCTTAGATTTCCAGAAGGCATTTGGTAATGTGCCACATCAAAGGTTATTATGGGAAAATAAAAGCTCATGGTGTAGGGGGTAACATATTGATATGGATAGAAGATTGCTGGCTAACAAACAGTTGTCAGTTGTTCTAAAAACCTATCTGGTTCACTAATGTTCTTTCATGGAAGGAAATCTGTCACCCTTACCTGGCCTGGCCTACACGTGATTCCAGACCCACAACAATGTGGTTGACTCTTAAATGCCCTTTGAAATCACCTAGCAAGCCACTTGGTTGTAACAAATCACTACAAAGTCACAAAAAAGGAATGAAACCAGGCGGACCACCTGGCATTTACCTAGGCACCGGAAACTACAATGGCAATCTCAGCCCTGTTGACCCTGCAAAGACCTCATTTACTAACATCTGGGGGCTAGTGCCAAAATTGCAAGAGCTGTCTCTCAGACTAGTCAAGCAAACAACCTGACCTAGTCATTTTCACAGAATTGTACCTTACAGATAACGTCAGATGCCACCATCACCATCCTTGGGTATGTCCTGTCCCACCGGCAGGACAGGCTCAGCAAGGTGGGGGCACAGTAGTATACAGTTGAGAGAGAATTGCCCTGGGAGTCCTCAACATCAACTCCAGACCCCACAAAGCCTCATGGCATCAGGGGCAAACGTGGGCAAGAAACCTGCTGATTACCATGTACTACCCTCTCTCAGCTGAATAATCAGTACTCCATGTTGAACAGCACTTGAAGGAAGCATTGAGGGTGGCAAGGGTGTAGAATGTATTCTGGGTGGGGGGCTTCAATGTTCATCACCAAGAGTGGCTCAGTAGCACCACTACTGACCAAGTTGGCAGAATCCTAAATTACACGGGTGCCAGACTGGGTTTGCAGCAGGTGGTGAGGGAAAAATGTACTTGACCTCATTCTCATCAGTCTGCCTGCTGCAGATGCATCATTCCATGACTGCATCAGTAGGAGTGACCACTGCACAGTCGTTGTGGAGATGAAGTCTCGCTTTCACATTGAGGATACCCTCCATCGTGTTGTATGGCACTACCACCATGCTAAATGTGATAGTTATCGAACAGATCAAGCAGCTCAAGACTGGGAATCCACGAGATGCTGTGGGTCATCATCAGCAGCAGAATTGTATTCGAACACAATCTGTAACCTCATGGCCCGGCAAATACCCCACTCTGCCATTACCATCAAGCCAGGAGATCAACCCTGGTTCAATGAAGAGTGCAGGAGGGTATGCCAGGAGCAGCACCAGGCATACCTAAAAATGAGGTGCCAACCTGGTGAAGCTATAAAACAGGACTACTTGCGCGCCAAACAGCATAAGCAGCGAGACAGGATAAGTGATCCCACCGCCAATGGATCAGATCTCAGCTCTGCCGTCTTGCCACACCCAGCCATGAATGATGGTGGACGATTAAGCAACTCCACTGGAGGGTGAGGCTCCACAAATGTCCCCATCCTCAATGATGAGGAGCCCATCATATCACTGCAAAAGATAAGGCTGAAGCATTTGCTACAACCTTCAGCCAGAAGTGCCGTGTGGATGATCCATCTCGGCCTCCTCCGGACGTCCCCAGCATCATAGATACCAAGTCTTCAGCCAATTCGATTCACTCCACGTGATGTCAAGGAACGGCTGAAGGCACTGGATACTGTAAAGGCTATGGGCCCTGACAATGTTCTGGCTATAGTACTGAAAACGTGTGCTCCAGAACTTGCTGCGCACCTAGCCAAGCTGTTCCAGTACAAATACAACATTGGCATCTACCTGGCTTTGTGAAAAATTGCCCAGGTATATCCTGTACACAAAAAGCAGGACAAATTCAACCCAGCCATTTACCGCCCCATCAGTCTACTCTCAATCATCAGTAAAGTAATGGAAGGGGTCATCAACAGTGCGCTCAAGTGGCATTTGCTTAGCAATAACTTTCTCACTGATGCCCAGTTTGGGTTCTGCCAGGGCCACTCAGCTCCTGACCTCATTATAGCCTTGGTTTAAATGTGGACAAAAGAGTTGAACTTTAGGTGAGACTGACTGCTCTTGACATCAAGGCAGCATTTGAATGAGTGTGACATCAAGGAGCACTAGCAAAATTGGAGTGAATGGGAATTAGGGGGAAAACTCTCCGCTCGTTGGAGAGACACCTAGCACAAAGGAAGATGGTTGTGGTTGTTGCAGGTCAGTCATCTCCGCTCCAGGAATCACTGCAGGAGTTCCTCAGGGTAGTGTCCTTGGCCAACCATCTTCAGTTGCTTCATCAATAACTTTCCTTCCATTGTAAGATCAGAAATGGAAATGTTTGCTGATCATTGCACAATGTTCAGCACCATTCGCGATTCCTCAATACTGAAGCAGCAAGACCTGGAAAATATCCTGGCTTGGCTGACAACTGGCAAGTAACGTTCACGCCACACAAGTGTCAGTTGGTGACCATCTCCAACATGAGAAAATCCACCCATTGCCCCTTGATGTTCAATGATATTACCATCAACATCCTGAGGGTTACCATTGACCAGGAACTGAACTGGACTAGCCATATAAATACTGTGGCTACAAGAACAGGATAGAGGTTTGAAATTGTGTGACGAATAACTCACCACCTGACTCCCCAAGCCTGTCCACCATCTACAAGGCACAAGTCAGGAGTGTGTTGGAATACTCTCCACTTGCCTGGATAAGTGCAGCTCCCACAACACTTTTTGACACCGTCCAGGACACAGCAGCCAATTCGATTGGCACCACATCCACAAATATTCACTCCCCCCATCACCAATGCAGCAATGTGTGCCATTTACAAGATGCACTGCAGGAATTCACCAAGGCTCCTTAGACAGCAACTTCCAAACCCGCGACCACTACCATCTAGAAGGACAAGGGCAGCAGATAGATGGGACTGCCACCACCTGGAAGTTCCCCTCCAAGTCACTCACCACCCTGACTTGGAAATATATCACCGTTCCTTCACTGTCGCTGGGTCAAAACGCTGGGACTCCCTCCCTAACAGCACTGTGGGTGTAGCTACACCACATGGACTGCAGTGGTTCAAGAAGGCAGCTCACCACCACCTTCTCAAGGGCGGTTAGGGATGGGCAATAAATGCTGGCCCAGCCAGTGAAGCCCACATCCCATGAATGAATAAAAAAAACAATTATCATTTATTGTGATAGGAATTGAATACAAAAGTAGAGGTTCTGCTTCAGTTATACAGGCGCTGGTGAGACCACATCCGGAGTATGTATACGGTATTGGTTTCCTTATTTAAGGAAGGATGTAAATGCATTGGAAGCAGTTCAGAGAAGGCTTACTAGACTAATACCAGGAGTGGTCTTACGAGGAAATGTTAGACAGGCTAGGCTTGTATCCATTGGAGTTTAGAAGAGTAAGAGGACACTTGATTGAAACCTTTTAAGATTCTGAGGGGTCTTGACAGGGTGGATGTGGAGAGGATGTTTCCTCTTGTGGGACAGTCTAGAAAAAGGGGTCACTGTTTGAAAATAAGACAGGGATGAGGAGAAACCTTTTTAGTGCCGTGAGTCTTTGAGCTCTATTCCTTTAAAAAGCAGTGGAAGCGGAGTCTTTGAATATTTTTAAGGCAGAGATACATAGATTCTTCCTAAGCAAGGGGATGGAAGGTTATTGGGGGTAGGTGGATGGTTACAATCAGATCAACCATGATCTTGTTGAATGGTGGAGCAGGCTCGAGGGGCTGAATGGCCTGCTCTTCCTCATTCTTATGTTCATAATGTACGTGTGAATGTCAAGGGGAGATGGTTAGATTCTCTCTTGTTTGAGATGGTCATTACCTGGCACTTGTGTTGCAAATATTACTTTCCACTCGTCAAGGGTAAGAAGGTTAAAGTGAACTGAGAATTAAATGGTATGATCATAGACATGTAGTGGCAGGCATTAAAGGAAATATTTCATAACATTCAGCAAAGATACATTTTTGAGAAAAAGGCTTTAGGAGAGGAACACTCCACGCTTAGGTCACTAATGACCTTAAAGGTAGTATCGGATTGAAACAATAAGTGTACAATTCTGCCAAGATTAATGGTAAGCCAGAAGATTGGATAGAATTTAAAAACTAATAAAGAATGACTATTTTTGAGGGAATAATTTTTGAGGGAGTTGGTAACAGATTAGATATGGATTTAAAAGTATTTTTGTCTTGGGGTCAGCTATGTACCAGAAATGAGGGTAGAATTAACACTTTCTGAAACGTTTCTAGTCAAAACAGAATAGGATAGTCTCAATCTTGCTAGCTTTCTAAAGAAAGTTCGGGCCAATGCAAAAATTGATTTGACAACTTGAGGTCAAGAATAGTAAGAGAAAAGGTTCAATGTTGACTTATATTTCAAGGAAGCTGACTCTTTGGTGGTGTCACTGAATGATGTAATGGCACTGAGTAGAAAACATTGTCAGCTAGGCATGTAATGGGGATATAACTGGAAATGAATGTTTGTTTTTTTTTACTCTAGGGATGAGTATTCACGAATTGTATATGTTCATAGTTTATTGGATTGTACAGTAATAAAATAATTTACTGTGCACATTGACCAGTGAGATCTTCTGATCCACCAAATGTTGGGTTCTGTTTGTACATGCCTTGGCATTACTTCTTCCAGTAATCAAATATGTGGGAGTGGATATGTCCTTTGTTTGTGTACACAATGTCCTCATAATTCATTGCAAAAAAAAACATTTTGTCCCGCTAACCAACAGTGAATGGATCTGAAGGATAAGATTTTGAGAGTAAATTCTGCAAGAGTTTTTGTTTGCAGTTATTAAGTGCGACACTTTTTAAAATAAGTGTATATACATGATAGTACTGCACAACGGTAAATGAATCTGAAGTTAGATGATTGTATGAACTACTTGACCTTCATTGCTGCTGGCTATGATGCTACCTGAATTGCTAACTTGTTTTGTAACTCCAACTATGGTGTGTTACATTGACTCATTTAAGAACTTTCATAATAAAGCCCTGATTATGTAGCTACTGGGAGCTTTATATGCTGCCTTTCACTACAATATTGTCTTTATGAAGTGGCAACTTTAATGCAAGATTCATTAAAGTTAGTTACAATAATGCAGGATATTTTGATATGGCAAGTTAAGCTAATAAACCCGGAACTCGGGGCTTGTATTTGGACTTTATTGTACCCAAAAGTACCAGCCGTATGGAATTGCAATTTATTGATTGGACTTAATCTGCACTGAATTCAAGTTGTTATTTTTCCTTAGTGCCTTCATTTCATTAACTTCTTTGGTTGTGATTGGGTTGTTGCACAAAAGACGAGAAACTTGATGATGAATATCTAACCACTTAGTTCATGCGGATTTACAAGGTGTTTGTTTTTTTGTGATGATTACCCTTTGGCCCACACTTCCCAAAATTTATTATTTCACTGCTTAACCTCAATGCTTTGTAAAATAAAAAAAAATTATGAAAGAGTTTCTTGAAATGTAGCAAGCACTATTGGAGCGTTACTTTGTTATATTGTATAATTGGATGCAAATGACATTTTTTTAGGCACTTAAGCTTATGCTTATACCTTCTCCTTCCTTTGTTTATGTACATTTCATGTACTTTAAATATTTTCCTCCCTCTTCAAATTTATATGGTGAAATAGCTTTAAATTTGAAGCCTGCATTTATATGACACCTTATCATTTCCTAGGCAGTTCACACACACAATGAATTACTTTGAATGCAGGCTGTTCTGTAAATGCAAGCAGTAGCTGTTTTGCGCACATAATCAGACAAACAGCAAGCAGTGTGATTATGTAACCTTTTTTTGGATGATGGTTGAAAGAATGTCAGCCAGAGCATAGAACACAAATTCCCTTTTTTTGAATGATGCCTTAAGATCTTTAATAGAAACAGGAGTAAACCATTCATCCTTTGAGCCTGTTCTACCTTTCATTGAGATCATGGCTGATCAGTACCACGACTCCATTTAATCCTGCCTTTGATCTCTATCCCTTGGTGGCATCTGTCGATCTGGGTCTTTAATTTCAGGACTCTGCACCCTTGACCTTTTGGGGAATTTAAAATTGTGCCCCTGTTCTAAGTTGCTTCACTTGAGGAAATGGTTTTTCCTGCAATTTTCATTGTATTAGTTCATTTTAAGGATTTGGTTAGATTACTTCCTGGCCTTCAAAACTAATGGACAAATTTAGTTTGCATTTCCATGTCATTTAACCTTTTATGCCCTCTCAGTAAGAATCTTATTTTCATCCGAGGAATAGCTTCTGTGATGGTGCAACATTCCTGAATAGTAGTTGAAGAGCTGAAGTTTGGAGGGTGGAGAATTTGATGCTAGAGTAGTTGAGTATGTAGGTTAGTTATACGGAGAGGATGCAAGGTTAGAAGCTCAGCTCTGGGTCAGAAAGGATGTGGGCGTTGAGCCCATGGTTCAGAAAAATTAAAGAGATTTAAGTTTGTAGCAGAGAAAACAATTACTTTGGTTTTTCCCAGTGTTGTTATTAGATGTCTGACAACACAGAAGTAGAGCTGGATGTCATCAGCATAAATGTAGGAACTGATCTTGTGTTTGTGAATGATGTCAATTCACTGTAGTCACAGGTAGTGATTGTGCCTGAGACTTTGGGATTGTTTTGATGTGTAGAAGTACTGAAATCTGATTGGCAGAGAATCGAGTGAAGTTTGAGAGGATTATGGACATGGCTGTGAAACATGGGTGACTTAAAGCTATCAAGAAAATAAGTTCAACAATTTGCATCTTTGCTGCCTATGGTGCATTATGGGTGTGACCTTGAAGAACAAAATCACAAATGCAGCAGAGCTCCAGATATGTTGGCACTCGCCAAACAGAGGAAGCTTTGTTGGCTCAGGCATGTTCACAAGATGGAAGATGGTTGCATACCCAAGGAATTTCTTTATGGTGAAGTGGCCAATGCCAGATCTTCAGTGGGATGCCCAAAGCTCCACTGCAAGGATGCCTGCAAGTCTGACATGAATGCTAGAGGATCATCAACTCGGCGAAAGACGCTCTTTGGTCTGCCGGAAACTTTATTGGTCTGCCAGTACAGAGTTGTCCACAACAGTGTTGCAGACTGGCACATTCCAAGGTCCAGGACTACCTGCTGAGGGATGCACTAAAGCTTGGGGCAGCCGCTGCAAAGGCACAGTGGAGAAAGGTTGCTCTCTAAGGCTGTAGTACTTCGAGGGCTGGAAACTGTATAGATCCCCTTGGCTATATGACTCGCATTGACTCGCATTGAATGTATACAGTAAATATTACATGTATCCCAATTGTATTGAAGCACCTCTGCAATGTTTTGTAGAAAATTTGAATATCACTGCACTTTCTATAATGAACATTTTGAAATGTTTTGTAATGTTCGTTTAGATATTTTATGAATAAAGTATATTTTTGCAAAAAAAATTGATCATTGTATCTGGGAGGCACTAGCTGATGTCAGAAGAAAATGGCCTCACCTCCTCTGGGCTGACATGCACCACCATGATGACCAGGGGCTACTGTGGCTTGGTAACAGGTGTCAACGCTGAAAACAATACACAGCAACACTTGGAAGCTTCATGCCTGGCACTTGCGGCAGAACCTCCTTCTCAAGGAATGACCTCTTCAGCCATCAGCAGAGGTGTGCCTCATGACACCCCATCTGAAATGGATTGTTTGCTCTGTGTCTATCCTCTTTTGTAGATGGAAGGATGCTGACACATGAATAAGTAAAACCTGTGGTAGAGGTTTAGAGGAGACAGGCGGATGGAGAGTTCAAAGAGGTGGGGGAAAAGAGGGAAGATGAGCTGGAGGGTGAGGCTTCTCTGTAGAAACTGAGGGAAGATCTCTTTGAAAGGAACTTGACAGGCTTGGGTGGTTGAGAGGTTGGCGGACAAAAGTTCTTAGGTAGCAATGAAAAGTGTAGAAATGAAAAGGTGCCGCATGGAGAAGGTGCCAGAAGAATATTGGAAATGACATTATAACCATGCTGCACTTGGTTTGGCCAGGACAGGTTGTGGAAGATAGTGTGACGAGGAGACTTTTGAGGATCAGTGTTATCACCTGAGAGTTGAGTTTTCAAAGCCAGGATGTATATATAAACCTCCACAAAGTGGGAGATTTCTCTAAGGCATTCAACACAGTCAGCAGAGCAGGACTCTACAAGATCTTGGGGAAAATTTGTTGTCCTCTAAAGTCTCCCCTTTCCATGACAACATGCACTGCACTGTACCATTTGATGGCTTCACTTTTGACTGTTTCAAAGTGAAGAATCGAATGAAACAGCTGTGTCCCAGTGTATCCCTGCCCCCGACCCCCCCCCCCCCCCCCCCACCCCCAAACCTGCTTGGCATCATCTCCATTCTCCTAGTTATAATCTATAAACTAGTTTCTACTGATTTTTAGATTTTGGATGTAATGAGCCATTTGTTTCATAAGCTTCTGCGTAAAAAAGAGAATTTAAGAAATTATGTATGTGCTTGAGCAGAAATCTGTGGGAGAGAAAAAATGGTGCAGAAGCTGTGTCAGTGAGTGTAATGCATATTCTTGCCTCACAGTGGCGATAAATCTCTTCATTGCACTGTATACCAGATTAAAGATACAGGTTAGAAATGGTTTCCTTGTTTGTAAAATCCTCCTGATAAAACTGGTGAATTCCACAGTTGCTTGCAAGTCCATTTGTTCTAATAAATGATCTGTTAAAAATTATAAGTTTGATAGGTTAGTGGGTAAAAACAGAGGCCTTAGATTAATTCATTCACTGCCAAACTAGCTAGCTTCAGCTAGGTTAACATTTTCAGAGATTGCAGCTGAACTCGGTAGTGATAAACTAGAAAATGGAAATTCTATGACTTGGTGTCAGTTTTGGATGGTTTTCTGTGAAGCACGCTAGGATGGTTACATAGCATTTATTAAAAAGTAGAAATAAATACACGTATGATTGCAATTCTGAGAGTCTTGTTGTGATGTTTGTATATGGTTATGAGCTTGACTTAATTACGATGTTCTGCTTTGCATTATTCAACACTGCAGTTCACAAGTGGGAGAATTTATCCCAAGCATGTGCCGAACTAATCTCACCTGAGGCAGTAGGCATAGTAGTTGATTAGTAGTAGGTATGAGTTAGTCCAATGGTAGTAGGCTTGAGTTCCTGCTGTACTGCAACTCCTGCATGGACACTAGGCAATCCATTGTGTGAATATATATAATAAAAATATGTAGATACAATGTAGCTCAACATATTAGCTTTTTATACATACACCAAATAGTTTTAATATATGTTTTAAAATAACTACATGGAGAGGTTTTGCTTCTCAATAACTTTTTTTTGCCATTTCCAGGAAGTGTTCGTTTTTGTTGGAGTGTAAGTGTACAACCAGTGTTCCAGTTGGATCAGCTAATAAGGTCAGTATTTTAAATACATTTATCAAAGCAGAGATCTTTTGGCATGTCTTAAAAATGCTATGCTTAATTGTAAAATAAATAACTGTAACTGTTGCAGCTGTTATTCCATTGGGTATGATTAGAAATTCCTATGGCTATTTTACCAGAAATGCTGGCACAGGCTAACGTAGAGCCGGTCCACTTTTCTAGCTACCGTTGTGAACGACATGCATTGGTGTCCTTCAGTAAGTATAACCAGAAGAGGGTTCACTACATCTGCGAAATTCAAAATCTTGGTACTGTTGTTTTTCAGGCTCTATTTCAAGGCTGCCTTTTACATCATATATGAAGTCACCTTGTTTATCTTGACGTTTCAGTGAGTAGCTGAGCTAGTCAGATAAATAAGATCCTGGGTTTGATCATGGCTTTATACCATTGGTATATACCATTAGTTGATTTCTGATCTTAGATCAATTACAGTATTTCTTCCGAATGCCTCGGGTTAGAGAGATAATTGGCTGGCCTTCTGTTTTGATCTTTGTCTAGCAGCCCTTAATAATTCACTTATGTTACTGCTTGATGAAGCTGTAAATCATAGGTGACCAGATTCCATTCTTGGCTGCTGTATACTTACAATCTTGAGGCACTGTGCCAAATGAGGACCGCCATTAACTCTTACTGCCCAAAATAACAGCTGGAAAATATATGGCAGACAGTTGAAGACCGGATTGGGTTCAATTGCTATACCTTGCACAAGCAAATAGACTATCTCACCATCTAAACCTATGCATAAAGGATATCCTTAGGAAAAGGAACTGTACAGCAGCTGGTGTCCATGTATTCTGGGCAAAGTTGGTGTCTTAGTGTGGAGGAGAAGTTATTTTAATTTCACTGTAAGCCTATTTATCTTCAATATTTTCTACTACTTTGTGCAGTTAGATGATGATGAAATAGTTTAGCACAAACCAACCAAATGGCTTAAAAGCTCACTAAAATTTGAGTCAGAGTTATCCACAAAAGTAGCATGTCCAAGTCCTCTCTAACTTTTGCCTGTCCATCAAACAGCCAAACTCACCAATTTCACATATCTAAATCTGGGCATATTCTTAATGAGATTGGATGTTACTTGACACCTACAAAATTAGGGCAAATTTAGACACGTTTTCAGTTGTAACAAGTACTTTCATAGTGCTTTTAATATAATGAGTTATCCCAAGGTGCTTTATAGGAGCATTATAAAACAAAGAATGATACCAAGCAACATAGAGATATTAGGGCAGATGACTAAAAGCTTAGTCAAAGAGTTATGTTTTAAGAAGTGTCTTAAAGGAGAAAAGTAGGGTAGGGAGGGAATTCTAGAGCTTGGGTCCCAGGCAACTGAAGGCAAAGCCACCAATGGTGAAGCTATTACAATTGGGAATGCCCTAGAGGTCAGAATTAGAGGAGTACTGATATTTCTGAGGGTTGGAGGGTTGGAGGAGATTACAGAGATGAGGAGGAGCAAGGTCATGATATTGAAAACAAAGATGAGAATTTTTAAGTCAAGATGTTGCTTGACTGGGATCTAATGTAGGTCAATGAGTGCAAGGGTGACAGGGATGGGACTTGCTGCGAGTTAAGACATGGGCAGCAGAGTTTTAGATAACCAAGTTTTATGGAGGGTAGAATGTGTAACATCTGGGTTGAGACCAAAGAGGAAACTCCAGGCCAGTAAGTATACTGGAAGCTCTGAAAGCATATGCAGCCATGTGATGCAACAAGACCTACACAATTAGCTAGCTAACTGTTTTGCAGTACAATCAAGGGATCAAACAGCTATTTTCTGCTTAATAACATAAACATTTTAATGTCTTGTATGTTGCCTTTACATATGTATGTAAAGACAACATACAAGACAGGAAATTTTGGCTAATAGGATAATTAGTAGTTCAATAAGATATCCAAATCCAACAGTCAAACAAATGTATTTAAAAAGAGAACCTGTTTTAACTAATTTTTGTTTTTAGTAATTAATTGTGAATTTGTTGTGTTTGTTTTTCTTAAGAGATTTGGTAATCCTTTTTTGCCTTGAACTTGAGTCATGCATCTGACAAATTTAGCCAGTAGATGGTGCTCTTGACAGTGATAAAAACAAAAAACTGCGGATGCTGGAAATCCAAAACAAAAACAGAATTACCTGGAAAAACTCAGCAGGTCTGGCAGCACTGTTGAAGGGTCATGAGGACTCGAAACGTCAACTCTTTTCTTCTCCGCCGATGCTGCCAGACCTGCTGAGTTTTTCCAGGTAATTCTGTTTTTGTTGTGCTCTTGACAGTGATTGACAATGAACAAATCCATCCACACTTTGTGAAAATCTGGTGAACAACATTTTGAACTGCCACCATAGCATTGTAAGCTACACATTTACCAATCGTGTACAAAAATTGCTTCCGACACCAATTGCCAGCAGTGTTTTTAGTTGTTTTATGCCTACAGAAAGGGAAAAGACAAATGATATTGTAATCTTTATCCATGAACATGTAATGTACAGAAATCAACTTTGCTTGAATGTTCCTAAAGTAGTCATGTATCATCACTTTTGCAGTATCATCACTTTTGCAGCTAGCCAGTAACAGTTATAAAAATAGGCTTGGCTGACTTGATTACTCATTGCAATACATAACACAAAATATGGGTAGGTCAGTTTTTAAAAAATACTCGTGTATTTGCGGTTGGCTGTACTTACGAGTTATCCAGTAAATTTTTTTTTGCTGAGCTAGTGTTAAATTTTACGGGACAGTGCAGCTGTGAATTTAGTGGCATGGCAGTATAATTAAATATTGTTTATCAATTGGGACACTTTGTATAGATTTAGTTGCTATTGGTGGAGATCTTGTGTGCACGTTCCATAATTAGTATAACATAATATGTCTTGTAGTGGGTAAGCAATAGAATAATCCACTTGCACACATTTTAGAACTACTGCTTTTGAAAGCAGTTTGTTTTGTTTGGTATGAAAATGAAATTTTATTATGTTAGTCTTCACTGAGTTTTTAAAAATTGCAAGGAAAGTTGCACTTTCATATACACCTGCACACTGCTCACGGATCAGGGCAGACACCTGACCTGTGTTTCTGTTGTGTACATCACTTTTATTTTTACAATGCCCATTTTTTTCCCAAACAATCCCAATGAGATTCTGTGAATCTTTGTTTTGGGGAGAAGTTGAAAGGGGGGTGAGTGCTGCTTTCTTGTACCATTTTTTTAATATTAGAATTATTCCAACATTCAAATGGGGCTGCAGGTGCTTGAGGGCAATTAAGATAAATTAATTTTTTTTCCCTCAGACATTCATTTTATGAGTGTAGTGCCTTAAATATTGTCAGTAGGTACTTATGTAGTGCCATGGCACTTTCACATGATGGTTTTGTGCATCAGACACTTCTCAAATTTATTGAAATTTATTGCACCGATGATCAATTCACACAATGTGTTGTATGTTTAAGCTGCTTTGATATTTTGCAACAATTCATGCTAATGTTGAAAGCACCTGAAGTTTCTGCAATGCAACTATGTGCAATTCAAAAGTAAACTCTCTCACTATCAGACTTTTCTTTAGTCCCTCCAAATTACCCTTGCAATTACCTTCCATTCATTTTTGGGACAAGTCGGACTTTATACGCTGCTGCTCATCTCTAAAGGAATGTGCATATTGGTGAATGTTATCCCTGCCCCTTTTTCCCCCCTCCTTCCCCTAACAAACCTTGTTCATGTATATTTGGCTCCCCCATTGCATGCCTCTCTTTCTCCTGTTTTCCTTCCCCAGCCCCTCCAAATAAAGATGAATTCACTGAATTAAGAAGGCAAAAGAAGTGAATAAACAAATGTCTGAAATGCTGCTGCAAACTTTATGGAGTTAATGAAATGGTGAGAGATAATTGTTATGTTTCGAATGCAGGTTCCAAGTTCCAGCACAGTAAAATGACCTGCCAGAGAGCTGGAAGCACTCCCGGGCACTTCTAATCACCCTCCAATTTCATAAGTCAAAATTTGCTGTGTCACAGTCAAGTTATTGGTCATTGGCAGGAGAGAAGCTGTCGCACCACTAGTAGATCATGCTTTTCTTCCTGGAAGTAGAATCTGTACTGGCTAGACCTGCTGACTGAAATTACAGTAAAGCCTTGATCATGAGATTTTGGTTGTTCTAATCATTGTCATCGTTGACTAATTTATTGATTACTGAAATTATTAATTGATGTTAAAAGCATTATACCAGAACTTAGTAAGTGGTATTAAGAATGTGTGTGTTTACACTGTGGGCATTTACTACACCTGGAAGGGACTGGTAGAGGGGAAAAAATGTGTGAATTAGTTATATTCAAGATGATTATCAGGATGAGCAGAACAAATAGCAACTCCTTTGAATACAAAGCAATACCTTTAATGGACACGTTCTTTACCCTGAATTTGAATACTGTATGAAACAAGGTGATGAATATTGTGCATGTTTATAAAACAGTTTTAAAAAAAATAACTTCAGCCAGATGCCAGTTTACTTTGGCTGATTCAGAAGCATGCTTGTTAAAAAATCTAATTACTTCCTAAAAATAACTTTTTGTGCAATTTTATACTGGAACATTTTAAGCCTGTGAGATGAGAACCAAGGCCATGATTGCTGACTCATCAGAGTTCTGATTTGTTTGTGGGCATATTAGTAATATGAGTTGACCAGTCCTGGATAGTTGCTGGAATCTGTGATTTTTCACTTTTTTAATGAACTTGACAACTGCTGAAGATCTATAAGTTTGCAAAGCGTTAAGGAAACAAAAGCCAGGACAAATTGACTTGGGTTATTTCATAATCATCTTTTCTTAGTTCCAGTGGGCAGAATTTTGCGGCAGCGGGATTTTACATTCCCGCTGAAGTCAATGGGGTTTATGATGGCTTGCCGCATTTTATGGCCCTGTCCCTGCTGAAACAGTTCATTTCAAGATGTTTCTACATAACTGGCAGCAGCCTGTTCATTTGTTTGAAAAAAAATTGATGCTGTTGTGTCCTCAATTTCTTGTCTCATCTGGTTTAGCATGGCAAACTAAAAGGCTGCTTTTTCCTTTACATTTGGAAAACTCCTAAGAGGGATTGAAGCTTTATCCCATTCCATTAGTGCATTTTTCTGTTCTTTGTATGACATTGCCTTAGATCTTTTATAAATACATTTGGATTTCTGTTCTCTGTTGTCTGCTGTCATTGAAAATGTTCCCCCGTCCAAACAGGGAATAATAGATATTAGTAGATAATCAAGACTCAGTAAATCTTGGCCTCGCACGCATGTAAATATCCTAGGCACAGAAATGAAGGCAAATAGAAAAGAAAAGTTGATCTTAATTGGGCATTGTAATAGATTTATTCATGACAGATGGAAAAGAGGCAATGTCTTGTGAAAGGCTTTGTCCTAGAAAAATTCTGGCTAAAAAGTGGAACTGAAAATTTGGAGTGCAGGTGGATTTTGCTGTCATGAGCAATTACATATCTGCATTGTGGTTTTGTCCAGGTTGCTATGAACAGACTATAGATTCTCAAATTTATGCAGCTAAGTGTAAGTGTTCAAGTGTTCAAGTTGGATTTGGAAGATAAGTGGGGCAAAGATGTCTGGAAGATGCTTTCAATCTTGGTTGTGGATTTAAAAGAAATTATAACAGTGGCATTCTCCAGCTCATTACAAACTTGAAAGTGTCCTCTGATTTACGACATTTTAAAACAAACACTTGCACACACCAGACATTGTAAGAACTTGTCACATGTGGTTAAGATCTCTAGGCATACTACAATGCAACAATAGTCCCCCCCCCCCCCCCCCCCCCCCCCCCCACAAGTCCTTGGTAGTGTGGTCACTAATGACGCTGGGCAAATTATTTTTGATTAAAATGTCATGATCGGTATGGAAAGCATTCTTTTCAGAATTTTTTTTTTGAAGCAAATGCTAGAAATTGAAATTTAAAGTCACAATGTTGGAAACAACTGAAGCAAGTGAAATATCTAAGTTTAACCCACCCCTCTTTCGGCCACCCCCCCAAATGGGTCTGGTTCACAGAATCTTAACGGCACAGAAGGAGGCCATTCAACCCACATCTGCACCGGCTCTCCAAGTGAACGTTATAACCTAACGCCATTTCCCTGCCTTTTCCCCCGAACCCCTGCACATTCTTTCTATTCAAATGATCATCTAATGCCTTCTTGAATGCCTTGATTGATCCTGCCTCCACCACACTTCCAGGCTGTGCATTCCAGACCTGAATGGCAGTTCATATGGCAGTTTTTTCTTCCATTACACTTGCTTCTTTTGCAAATCACTTTAAATCTGTGCCCTTTCGTTCTTGATTGTTTTCCGAGTGGGAACGGCTTCTCCCTATCTACTCTGTCCAGCCGCCGCCTTCTCCAAGGAGAACAGTCCCAACCTCTCCAATCTTTTCTCATCCCTGGAATCATTCTTGTAATCCTCCTCTGCACTCCCTCCAATGTGTTCACATCCTTCCTATAATGTGGCACCCAGAACTGTACACAATACTACAGCTGAGGTCTAACGAGTGTCTTATATAAATTCAGCATAACCTCCCTGCTCTTGTACTCTATGCCCCTATTAATAAAGCCCAGGATATTATATGCTTTATTAACTGCTCTCTTCACCTGTCCTGCCAATTTCAATGATCTATGCACATATACACCCAACTCTTTCTGCTCCTGCACCTGCTTCAAAATTTGACCTCTTATTTTATATGTCTGTCCATGGTCTTCCCACCAAAATGTATCACTTCACACTTCTCCGCATTGAACTTCATCTCCCACCTATCTGCCCACTCCATCAACTTGTCTATGCCCTCTTGAAGTTCCATACCATCCTCCTCACAGTTCACAACACTCCCAAGCTTCCCATCATCCACAAACTTTGAAATTGTGTCCTGCACATCAAGATCTAGATCATTAACATGTATCAGGAAAAGCAAGGATCCTAATACTGACCCCTGGGGAGCACCCCTCCAAACCTTCCTCCAGTCCAAAAATTACCCATTGACCATTACTCTCTGCTTCCTATTTTTCAGCTAATTTTGTATCCATGTTGCTGCTGCCCCTTTTATTCGATGAGCAATAACTTTTCTCTCAAGTCTGCTGTGTGGCACTGTCAAATGCTTTTTCAAAGTCCATGTACACCACATCAACAGCATTATCCTCATCGACCTTTTCTGTCGCCTCTTCAAAAAAATCTCCAAGTTAGTTGAATACTATTTCCCCTTCAGAAATCCATGTTGGCTCTTCTTTATCAATCCATATTTTTCCATGTGACTAATTCTATCCTGAATAATTGTTCCTAGAATCTTGCCCACCACTGAAGTTAAACTGACTGGCCTGTAATTGCTGGGCTTATCCTTACAACCTTTGTTGAACAAAGGTGTAATGTTTTAAATTCTCCAGTCCTCTGGCACCACCCCTGAGTCAAGGGAAGACTGAAAAATTTGGCCAGTGCCCCTGCAATTTCTACCCTCACTTCCTTCAATATCCTTGGATGCATCTCATTCGGTCCCAGTGCCTTGTCAACTTTAAGGACTGACAGTCTATTCAACACTTCTTCCTTATCAGTTTTGAACCCTTCTAGTGACCGAGTTTCCTCGTCTGGCACCTTGGCCTGGGTAGCATCTACCTCCTTGGTAAAGACGGATGCAAAATATTCATTTAATACTTCAGCCCATGGCCCCTTCGACCATGTGTAAATTCCCTTTTAGGTCCCTAATAGCTCCTACTCCTTGTTTTACCACCCTTTTACTATTTATATGCCTATAGAAGACTTTGGGATTCCCCTTTATGTTAGCTGCCAGTCTTTTCTCATAATCCCTCTTCACTTCTCTAATGTGCTTTTTCACCTCCCCTCGAAATCTTTTGTATTCCTCTTAGTTCTCAGTTGTATTTCCTACCTGACACCTGTGATAAGTGCACTTTATCTTCTTTATCTTAATTTCAATCTCTTTTTTCATCAAAGGAGCTCTGGATTTGTTTGTCCTATCTTTTACTATCAATGTAATATACTTGACTATGCCCAAACCAAACATTTTTTTGAAGGTAGCCCATTGTTTAGCTACAGTTTTTCCTGCCAACCATTTGTTCCAGTCTACCTGGCCCAGCTCTTTTCTTGCCACATTGAAGTTGGCTCATGTCCAGTTAATTATTTTTACTCTGGATTGCCTATTGTCCTTTTCTATCATCATCCTAAAACGTACAATACAATGATCACTGTCACCTAAATGTTCCCCCACTGACACTTGATCTACTTGGCCTGCTTCATTTCTAAGAACCAAGTCCAACGTTGCATCTTTTCTTGCTGGATTGGACACACACTGCTGTAGAAAATTCTCCTGAACACAGTCTAGGAATCCTTGTCCCCCTCTGCCCTTTACACTACCATTGTCCCAGTCTACATTTGGGCAATTAAAACCTCCTATTATAACTACCCTATAATGCCTGAATCTCTCTGTAATTTCCCTGCAGATTTGCTCTTCTACGTCCTTCGCTCTACTTGGTCTATAGACTACACTGAGCAATATAATTGCACCATTTTTGCTCCTTAGCTTTTAGCCAAATTGATTCTGTCCTTGAACCCTCTGGGACATCCTCTTCCTCCAGCACTGCAATTCTCTCCTTAGCCAATACCACCACTCCTCCTCCTTTCTTTCTTTCCTTCCTTTCCTATCTCTTCTGAACACCTTGTAACTGGGAATATTTAACACCCAATTCTGCCCTTCCCTAATCCAGGTCTCTGTTATCACCACAACATCATATTTCCACATGGCAACCTGAGCCTGTGACTCCCTAATTTTATTTACTCTACTCCGTGCATTCACATACACTCATAGTAACCCTGATTTAGATTTTGTTACTTTCTCCCTTACCCCAACTTTACCTATTAATTTAACTATTCTCTGCAGTAGTGCTATCTGTCCCTCCCAGTATCTTGTGCACCCTGGTATTCATCTCTAATATTTTTTCTTGGTTCCCACATCCCTGCTGAGTTAGTTTACAGCCCTCCCAAAATCAAAACCACATGTTTAGAATAACCTGGTTTGTATCCATGTTGGGTAGTAACATTTTCTGCATGTAATATCTTAAGCTGAAGAAAGTATTTTCTGTGCTTGATCAAAATATTTTTAAAAATGCATTTTTAAGTATTTGACCTGAATTAAATAAACTTCCCTTCTCTTATACCTTAATGAATTGTCTGTTGTCAAACAGAAGGTCCAGCTTTGATTCTTCTTTCCTGATCTCAAAGCACGATTCAGTTGGTCTTGATACTCCTTGGGTTAGATCTACCAAGGTAGCTGCTCCTAATTGCTACTTATGATCCTTACTGGGAAAATGCATCTGTAATTCTGTGTTGAGGGCAGTGTGAGAATGGGCTGTGATTCCTTCTGTAGTTAAACAATCCGTCAATGTTAAATTGACTCGCAAGATCGAAAACTTGAGGACAACCAGTGTGGAATATTGCCAGAAATGTTTGTGTTTTTAGAGAGGAAGGGGGAAAAAACAGACTGGCAAATATCAAGTGCTGGAAGTGCTTATTCAGGTTTGCCTGATTTAAATTTTGCAAATGTGCCATGTGATTTAAATACGAAATAACAACACTCTCCAGATGCGTAAGTGCATTTAACATTGTGCTTTCAGGAAATCGAAAGAAATGAATAATTTAGCACTAAATGTACATTCCTCTCCTGTTTCAATTTTAATTGAAAGACAATAGTGTTGGTCTTTTATTCATACTATATCAGTATTTCATTTTAACTAATGCAGAGAGACAGTTAAAGCAGTGATTCTGTGGAATGCTAAGTTTTTCATCTTGCTGTTTCATGCAACTTTTTAAAAGTAACATCGTATTCTGTAGGGGTTTTGAAACCGTTTCTGAACTTGTACTAAATTGGCTAGTTTGAGGATTTTGAAATTGAACCTGCTACTTAAATATTTTGCAAAATATTACAGTGAGCCTTCACTTAAAGTTGTAAAAACGTTCCTGTAAATCAGCACTTGTGAAGCTAAGCAAATCACATTTTCCCATTCAAACCAACGTAAGAGCTGTAGTTGGGCTCTATAGGACCTTCCTCGTCAGAAATAAAATAAAAACATTATACCCTTTCAGTTGAAATATTTTACATTGCTAAATTTCTATATTGGCAAATGAAATAACTTCTAAATTAAAATAACCTTAAAAATATGGTAACATTTTACTTACAGTACCTCCTGCTCGTAGCCAATTCTGTTCATCC
This sequence comes from Carcharodon carcharias, assembly GCF_017639515.1. Classification (NCBI taxonomy): domain Eukaryota; kingdom Metazoa; phylum Chordata; class Chondrichthyes; order Lamniformes; family Lamnidae; genus Carcharodon; species Carcharodon carcharias. The sequence continues at coordinate 131,035,311 of NC_054480.1, read as the reverse complement.
CACATCCTGGTCTCTAACCCTCCTGGTCACTGTGGAAAATGGAAATCTCCCTTTCTACCCCCACCTGGGCTTTAAAGCCACTGGGAGTGGTACCCACAACCATAGTGCGGGCAGAGACAGAGTAAGCAAGGCTACTGCCCTGCTTGTTTTACCGTGGCAGAGAGGAGTAATGTCCTGGCCTGATGCCCTGAACATATTCAATCCATTGTTGAGTAAATTGTCGGGATCAGGGATCTGTTACCAGGAAGTCAAAACGAGGTGAAACTGATCACAAAACACTCTTGCAGAGAACTTGCCACCTGCAATTTGAAGCTGCTCCTCCTGCCACTCATCTCTAGAGCCTGAACTCTGAGGGTCTGGAAAGAGAAGTGGAGTTGGAATGGGAGGGTTGGTAAGAGGAAGGATCAACGAAGGGGAGTCACCGCTCCAAAATGGCGGCAATGGGGTGTCACGGCCCTACGTTAAACCAGCAGGAAACTATGTTAAAATTAATCTTGTGATGTTAAATGAGCTTCTAGGCTCAATTAACAGATTGTTTTGTTTAAATGTCAAATGTTAAATAGGACCTTCAGTGTAGTGTAGCCCCAGAACCATGCAGGTGAATTCTCAAATTAAAAATGAACAGTGAAACACTGGAAATCAGGAATAAAAACTACAAGAAAATGGGCAATAGTTTTATTTCTGGAGTACTGTTTTACTGTATATGAACATTTCTGTCAAGAGAGAATTTAACAATCTCCTCTTGATGTTCAATGGCATTATCATTGCTGAATTCCCCCACTATCAATGTTCTGGGAGTTACATTGATCAGAAACTGAAATGGACCAGCCATATAAACACTGTGACTGCAAGAGCAGGTCAGAGGCTGGGAATTTTGTAGCAAGTAACTCGCCTCCTGGCTCCCCAAAGCCTGTCCATCATCTCCAAGGCACAAGTCAGTAGTGTGATGGAATTCCCTCCATTTGCCTGGATGAATGCCACTGCAAGAACACTCGAAGCTTGACACCATTCAGGACCAAGCAGCCTGCTTTATTGACAGCCCATCCACCATCTTAAACATTCATTCCCTCCACCACTGATGCACAGTGGCAGCAGTGTGTATCATCTACAAGATGCACTGCAGCAACTCACCAAGGCTCTTTCGACAGCACCTTCCAAACCCACAATCTCTACCGCCTAGAAGGACAAGGGCAGTACACAGGAACACCACCACCTGCAAGTACCCCTCCAAGCCAAACACCATCCTGACCTGGAACTATATCACTGTTTCTTCACTGTCGCTGGGTCAAAGTCCTGGAGCTCCCTTCCTAATCGCATTGTGGGTGTACCTACACCACGTGGAGCCCGGCAGTTTACCATTACCTTCTTGAGGGCAATTAGTGATGGGGAACAAATGCTGGCTGAGCCGCCAACACCCATGGCCTGTAAGTGAATTAAAAAAGGACAAGTGGCAGATTCTTTTCACTAAGATGATTTACTGGTACAGTCAGATCCTATATTGTGGAGTTGATGCGTTTGGAGAATGCAGATACCTGAACTCTGCATTATGCTGACATTCTGAAACATCTGCCAGGTTAAAGTATAAATTTTAATTCCTATTTCAATAGGCATTACTGTCAGCACTGGAAAAGACGATTCCTGCTGAGAACTTCTATTCTGTCTTTTTTGAATTAAATAATGTGCCAGGACAGTAAAAGATCCGACACCTTCCTGACAGCATGCTCATTACCGTATGCTGATAAATAACCTCCCCCTCTAAGTGTTCTTCTTCAAGCTGCTTATTATTCTGGATTCCTTTGAATTTTAGGCTGCTGCTTGGCAAAGATTTTCTAGTTTTGTCATTTTAATGTGTGTAGATTCACAAATACACTAATTTCAATGGCAGACTTGCAAAGGGGAGCAGGGAGATCTATTAGCTTCCTATCTTAATGGTGGCAAATCAGTGGCTTGCTTGTATATTGAGTAATCTTGTTCGTTCAACTATTCTTAAGGGCCCTTTGGTTGTAATTCCTGATTATATTGATGTTGAGATGTTTATCCTATACAGTAGGGGTTTCATGAGTGGAGCTTGTTAGTACCAAAGTTCCTTTAAGCCCTCACCCCCACATCTTTTTCCCTTCTGTCCTGAAGGGAATGATAGTTGCTGGGGTAAGGTTTTGCAGGTGTTGGTGGCCCTCCGGTGTGATGTTGCTGCTCTTATTTAGACCTAGGCGATGAGTTTTAATACACTATCTGTGGGGATGCTAACACCTAAACTAACCTCTAATTTTTAATAATCGTGGAAGCTATCACATAAGTGATTTTATATGTTTTCCTTTTCATCCTGAGAGCATTGTTGCCACTTATTCTCCAGTTGCTGCTCTGGTTCTGGTTGGCTAATTCAGTACTTGCTTGCAGAAGTTTGGATTCTGCCAAGGCCACTCGGCCCCTAACCACATTATCTTGAGTGCAAACAGGGACAAAAGAGCTGAACTCGAGGTGGTGAGAGTGATTGTCCTTAACATCGAGGTAGTGTTTGACTGAGTGTGGCATCGAAGACCCCTGGCAAAATTGTAGTCAATGGGAATTGAAGGGGAACTCTCCACTGGTTGGAGTCATATCTAGTACAAAGTGTTTTTTGGAGGACAATCATCAGTCCCAGGACATTCCTGTGGGAGTTCCTCAGGCTAGCGTTGTTGGTCCAACCATCTTCAGCCGCTTCAGCATTGACCTTCCTTACATCATAAGGTCAAAAGTGGGGATGTTCACTGATGATTGCACAAAGTACCATTCACAACTTAGATACTGAAACAGTCCATGCCAATATACAGCAAGACCTGAATGACATTCAGACTTCAACTGATAAGTGACATTGGTACCAGACAATGACTATCTCCAACAGGAGAGAATCTAACCATCTCCCCATGATATTCGATAGCATTACCGTCGCTAATCCCCCCATTATCAACATCCTGTGGGGTTGCCATTGACCAGAAACTGAACTGGACCAGACATAAAAATATATGAGCAGGTCAGGCTCGGAATTCTGCAGAGCAACTCACTTGCCACCATCTACAAGGCACAAGTCAGGAGTGTGATGGAATACTCTCCACTTGCCTAGTTGACTGCAGCTCCAAGAACACTCAAGAAGCTTGACACCATCCAGGACAAAGCAGCCCACTTTATTGTCACCCCATCCACAAACGTTCACTCTCTCCACCACCAATGCACAACGGCAGCAGTGTGTACCATCTACAAGATACATTGCAGCAAATCACCAAGGCTTCTTTGACAGCACCTTCCAAACCTGTGACCTCTACCACCTAGGCGGACTAGGGCAGTAGACGCAAGGGGACATCACCACCCGCAAGTTCCTCTCAAAGCCACACACCATGCTGACTTGGAACTATGTTGCCATTCCTTCACTGTAGGATCAAAATCCTGGAACTCCCTTCCCAGAAGCACTGTGGGTGTTTCTGCACCAGATGGACTGCAGTGATTCAAGAAAGTGGCTCACAACCACCTTTTCAAGGGCAATCAGGGGTGGGTGATAAATGCTGGCCATTCCAACAATGTTGCAACCCATGAAAGAAAAAAGTATTAAATATGGGATCTTCCTGGCTACATATGAAGCTCGCTGTTTCCTCACGGTGCACTTATTTACTGAGCTATTGAGTAAACCCTGTTTTTGGAGCTAGAGTTAATTTTTTTCAAAAAAATATACTGTCCAAAATTGCAACTCCTGTCTGTTTATTTTGGCTGGACATCTTTCTAACCAACATTGTATAAAGGGGTAAACTTGCTGTCCTTGAAGCCTGAACTTGATGCACACTAAATTCAACTATTTCACTCTGGGCAGAGTGCTCTGCTCCAGGCACTTGTGCTGATGTTTCAGCTGAAATTGCTGCTGACTTGCCTTTACCTCATTGACTTTTGGCCAATATTTTTTTTTTATCCCCCCCTCCCTTTTTTCCTCACGATCCTTTTCTACAGACGCTAATGCTTGGAGCTGGCAGCTCTCTGGCATTTTAATCATTGGTATTGACTTGAGCTTAGATGGGTGTATTGGAAGGCTATTTGGGTGTAGGTGACATTGTAACTGCTGGGCATATACCTTGCTTAAAAGATGTCATACGATAGTGATCAGAAGCAGGAACCTTTGCTGATGATCCATTTACAGTCAAGAGTTACCCAGGTGTAACTTACTTTCTCTCCACATGGTGAATTTACCTCCACATGGTGAATTTACCTAAGTATTTGAGGCTGTTGTACAATCTTTTATATATTTAAGGGCCTAGAAATATAATGTAAAACATTTGCAGTATGTCAAATGTGCTTGAGCTGTTCTTTGGGACTTCTATAAGGATTCAAGCTTAACTTCAAACCAGCTGTTTGAAAACTGGCAGCCCTTGAAACCTGACTTGGTTTTCTCTAAACTTAGCAATTCCACTCTGGTAGAGCACTGTGCTCTAGAAACCTTGCCCTGTGCTGGAACTAAATAAGTATTTCAGTTATTTAATCTTTTAAGTTGAACCTAGTTAACATGGTCTCTACGAGTGCCAAGAAGCAAGAAGAATAATAGGAGTTTATATGTCACCTTAACTTGTTCCCAAAGTAGATTTCATATGTAATGAATGTAAGTAGTGACTAAAGTCCACACTTAAAAAATAAAATGTCTGCTATTTATAGGCATGGGCGATGCTGGCAAGGTCAGCATTTATCGCCCATCCCTAGTTTCCCTTGAGAAGGTGGTGGTGTACTGCCTTCTTGAACTGCTACAGGCCATGTGGTCTGTACACCTACAGTGCTGTTAGGAAGGGAGTTCCAGGATTTTGATCCAGTGATAATGATGAAACGACGATATAGTTCCAAGTCAGGATGATGATTGACTTGGAAGGGAACTTGCATGTGATGTTCCCATGCATCTACTTGTCTTTCTAGATGGTCAAGGTCGTGGGTTTGGAAGGTGCTGTCAAAGGAGCCTTAGTGAGTTGCCGCAGTGTATCTTGTAGATGGTACACACTGCTGCCACTGCTTATGGTGGAGGGAGTGAATGTTGAACGTGGTGAATGAGATGCCAGTCAAGCAGGCTGCTTTGTCCTGGATAGTGTCAAGCTTCTTGTGTTGTTGGAGCTGCACTCATCCAGGCATTTGGAGAGTGTTTCTGAGTTAAGCCTTGTAGATGGTGTACAGGCTTTGGAGAGCCAGGAGGTGAGTTACTTTTATTCTGCAGAATTCCCAGCCTCTGATCTGCTCTTGTCAACAAAGTATTTATATGGCTGCTACAGTTCAGTTTCTGATCAGTGATAACCCCAAGATGTTGACCGGGTGGCGGAGCGGGGGTTCAGTGATAGTAATGCCATGAATGTCAAGGGGAGATGTTTAGGTTCTCTCTTATTGGAGATGATCTTTGCTTGGCATTCGTGGTGTGTGAATATCACTTGAATATCACTTGCCACTTCTCAGCTCAAGCCTGAATGTTGTCCATGTTATGCCGCATATGGGTACGGACTGCTTCAATATCTGAGGAGTTCCGAATGGTACTGAACGTTGTGCAACCATCAGACAACTCCACTTTTGATTTATGATTTCGGGAATGCCATTGATGAAGCAGCTGAAGATAGTTGGGCCTAAGACACTATCTTGAGGAACTCCTGCAGCAAAGCCCGAGGATTGAGATGATTGGCTTTCAACAGTCACAACCATCTTCCTTTATGCAAGGAATGACTCCAAGCAGTGGAGAGTTTTCCTCTTGGTTCCCATTGACCCTGGTTTAACTAGTGCTCTTTGATGCCACACTTGGTCAAATGTTGCCTTGATGTCAAGGGCAATCACTCTTGCCTCACCACTGGAGCTCAGCTCTTTTGTCCAAGGTTGTAATGAGGTCAGGAGCTATATGGCTCATAGAGATCCTGCAGGCAAATAATCAGTTAACCGTTTGTTTTTTGGTCGGGGGGGCCAAATGTACTCACCAAGCCACTGAACCATTTGTAGAAGAAACTTGCTTTTTTTATAAATCAAATAGTGCCATGGGATCTATGGTGCCCACTAAAATAGGCAGGTGGGACACTGTTTTAATATGTTGGCACCTCCAATAACGTAGTACTCCTTCAATACTGTAAAAGGGTCTCATTGCTAATATCAAAAATGATATCTGAACTGCAGTCTTGCAAAAGCCTATCTTTTTTTTAATTCAAAGTATGTCACATCTCAGCTCTCTAGTTTAGATAGGATTATCCTATCCTGTTGAACAATCCTGTTCAATGCTCATATATGAATGGCCCTTAGGGAGGTCCTACATCTTGAAGTGTTGACTGGATGTTGCCGTGGATATTATCTAACCCTATTTAGTGTTTCAACTTTTCTTCTACAGCTTTAATTTCATATATCCATTATCTGCCTTTTTTTTTTTTGTTGCTATTAACTTTCTAAATTTTAATGTACTGCTATCCCTCGTTTAACCCTCCTAATGTGTTCCTGAAAAATGGAATGCTAAATGAAAATTTTCCCAAAGCGAAAGCATGTACTGATGGGTTGCATTTCTGACTTTTTTTAATAAAGATCTATTTTTATATATTAATTATTTTATACAGAGCCCTTGTGCTGCACAGTGAGATGCACAATTTTCAATGAATGTTAAATAATAAGTGTAAGTAATGCACTGGTAAAGTACAATCTTCCACAGAACACTGTTTCAGTAGTGTTGTCACTGAACACAGTAGTATTGGTTTGCTTTTCGCATGCACAGTGATGACTTACCAACACTTTTGACACGTGCACAGTAACTGGGCTAAAGCAAAACTGGACGTCATGGCTGGCAGTGCTATTTGGGTAATTTCTCTACTTTTAAAACCACTTTAAAATGAAAATGTGTTGTTAGAATGTGCTCTGAGCCGAGAATATCTGCAATTAAATTCATTGTAACTTTACTTTTTTCTTTGTGACCCTCAGAGGGTGCTATTGCTTCATGTTTCAGAAAAATTCACTTAGAAATTCATTTCTAAATCTGAAAATTTTAGAAATACTCAGGTCTGGCAGCATCTGCGGAGAGAGAACCACAGTTAACGCTTTAAGTCTGTAACCCATCATCAGAGCTTAAGAAATATCACTGACCTGAGAATTTCCAGCATTTTGAGTTCAGATTTCCAACATCCAGTGTTCTACTTTTGTGTCATGTTTAAATCCGACAGCCATGCTTTCTCTAGGTCTGTATAGTCAAACATTAGCAATCTCCACAAGTAATAGTACGTACACCTTCTGTTTGTGACTTACTTGCATATTTGCAATTTAATGACAAATGTCTGGGTAACAAAGTATTTCACCAGTTTCTATGCTTGATTTTTCTTCACCACCACCACCACCACCTCCCTCCAACACCTTACAATTTTTTTCCCCTCTTCTGAAGGCACTGAGTATTTTGCTGAAGTGCAGATCTATCAGCTGGCTATCTTCTGGTACTTTCTACAAGCAGCAGTTCCTATGTGACTCTGATCCACTCTCTGATTTCTATTTTGGTGTTTTCTTTTACTTCATTTTGAAGGTTCCAAAGGTGAAAATTCTCTTGCTGTATTTGGGCTAGTGATTTACTTCCAAGCATTTACCATAGCTCTTAAATGCTCCTGAATGTGCATCTTCTGTCCTGCTGGGCTGTTCATGGTCCCAACTTATTCCTTTCTCATTCGTTCCCTCTTCCTTGTTGCCTCGATCAGAGCTTACCCTTTGGGTAAAATTGCACTCTGTTTGCATGTTCTTATAATTGGCAGTTGTGATGTTAGTTTTGCACATGAGAATCTACTTTAATGACATTCTTAAAGAACTTTTTATAACTTAGAGCTTTATTTAATGAGAAGTTTGACAATCTAGCAATCAAATGTGGAACTAATCCATTTTGAGGAACCGACATAACTTGTTTCCAACTATAATTTGTTGTTCACACCTTATTCATTTTCCTCTTCTGTGGTATATGTTCCTTTCATTTAACATCTAATAAGAGAATATTTTAAATTAGAATTATTCATTTCAATTTGGGAAAAAAAAACTTTAAAATACATTGGGGTAGATGACTTTAATAGGTCCTGAAAGCAGCTCAAGGTGCCTGCTTATTGTAAGTTTTATTTTAATTGTGACATCTTGATGCATTTTTTCCAGTTTGGCCTCCTTTATCATGTACAACATTTTGTAACTGAGAAAGGAAATACAGGTGATTACTTGGTCTGGTTGCTTGAAGATGCAAGTTTCTCTAGTGACTTTTGGTTTCTGTAGTTTCGTGTATGCCATCTAGACCAAGAGCTCTAACTAACTTGTGGGTGGAAATCTGTAAGCAGCAATCCACTTTCTATTCTTTTGTAGTTACTTGTACAAACGTTTAAAAAAAAATTGTGCTAACATTGCCATAGCTGAGTTCCACATGTTAAATTTTATTATCTAATGGTTTTAAAGAAGCCAACTAGTACATAAGGTTGTTGTATTGCAGTGATTTGTCGGAATTTAAAATATTTCCTGCTTAGGTCATGATTTGGGAATGAAATGCACATGAATTTGGTGCAGTTTGAGCATGAAGTGTTTTGAATTTGTTGCAATTTTAATGTAAGCTTTTGAAGTTGTAAAATCAACTAAGGGTAGTAGGTAAGAGCATCAATCACAACCAAATCTTGAATCTATTTTATCAAATGCTTTTACGATATTGCAGTCTTAATACTTTTCTAAAGCGCTTCTTTATAATCAAAAGTGTCTGAAAATCAAGAGGATCTTGATGACAGATGAGGGGGTGACCACTGCTGATTCAGTGTGCCCTTTCTCTCCCCCACGCATACATACACCCTTGCAAACCTAACCTTTTAACTATGGTTTCACTTGAGTTTTGACATTTTTTAATAGTGAAGGTGCTAGCAATGATGTTTTAACAGTGCCTTGTTTAAGTTTTGCCTGCATTGGAGAATTTAACATTTAAATATAAATACTTAATATTTGAGAAATGTGCAGCAACATTCTTCCTTCCCAATATGAAAATTAACCTCATCTAACGGGTCAGCAGACAACAGCCTTCTCTGAGTCAAGAGGCTGTGGATTGAGTCCCACTCCAGAGCTTGAGCATTATAGTCCAGGCTGACGCTCCTGTTCAGTACCAAGAGACTGTTGCAGTGTCAGAGTGGCCATTTTTTGCATGAGTTGTTAAACCAATTGTCTGCTCTCATAAAGATGTAAAAGATCCCATGGCACTTATTTTGAAAAGTAGGGGTGTTATCCCCAGTGTCCTGGCCAATATTTATCCCTCAACCAACATCGCAAAAATAGATTATCTAGTCATTATCATATTGCTGTTTATGGGAACTTTGTGCAAATTGGTGACTGCATTTCCTACATCAATGACTACTTCAAAAGTACAGTAGTGGTTGTAAAGCACTTTGGGGTGGCCTGAGGTCATGAAAGGCATGATGCATAGACTTTTCTGGTCACTCTTGTCTGACATCTAGTAATGGATGAGGAGAAATTTCCTCTAGCTAAATTTAAGAAAGACTGAAGCTCTTGTCTTTTGGTTCCTGCCACAAACTCCCCTTTCCAGTTGTTAATTCCATTTCTCTTCTGGCCATTGTCTGAATTTTAACCAGATTGTTAATTACCTTCGTATTTTGACCCAAGAAGGGTATCCAGCTGCATATTTCCACCTCTGGAAAGTTACCCATCTCTGGTCTTGTCTCAGCTCATCTGATGCTGAAATACTCATCGTGCCTTCGTTCTCTTTTAGACTTGACTATTCTAATGCTGTTCCGAACAACATCCATCTCCCACCCTTCATAGAATTGAACACCTGGAAAACTATAGTGCATGTGTCCTAACTTGCACCACGTCATGCTCAGGCATCATTCTTGTGCTTGTTGATTTGGTCTGACAGTGCTTTGCTTATAAAATTATTGTCCTTGTTTCCAAATCCTTCCATGACTTCATCTCATCCTATCTGTAACATTCTCCACCACTAAAAACATCTGAAATCTTTTGCATTCTTCTTAATTCTGGCCATTTCCATATCCCAATTTTCTAATTGCTCCAGTGTTGACCATGCCATCAGTTGCCTAAACCTGAACTTCTGGAACTCCCTTCTTAACACCTCTTCCTCTCTCTCTCCTTCTTAAAATCTACCTCTTATGGCATAATCAAATTTGCTTGATAATGCTCCTGTGAAGTGCTTGGTATATTTGACTATGTTGCAGGTTTATAAATGCAAGTTGTTATATCTTCCACCATTTTGTGTGGTTCTTTTTCTATTTCACAGCTTCTGATTAAAATATATTTGTTACGTACTCTAAAGATGTAAATCATCCTGATCAAATTTTTTATAAAACTGATTCATTTTAATGTATTATTTGGACCCTAAGTTTAGTTTTTTTATTCTCTTTTATTGTTTCTATAGTGATGTAACATTACATTTTTTATTCCTTGGGAGGTGGGAATTGCTGGCAAGGCCAGCATTTGTTACCCATCCCTAATTTCCCTTGAACTGAGGGTTTATTAAGCCATTTCAGAAGGCAGTTAAGAGTCAACCACTTTACTGTGGACCTGGAGTCACAGGTAAGCCAGACCGGGTAAGGGTGGCAGATTTCCTTCCCTAAAGGATATTGGTGAACCCGATGGGTTTTTACAACAATTGATAGTTTTGTGGCCACCATTACTGAAACTTTCAGTTCCAGATTTTATTAATTGAGTTTAAACTCCACCAGTGGTGTGATTTGAGCCCATGCCCCCAAAGCATTGACCTGGGTGTTTCAATTACTAGACTAGGCACATTAACTCTGTCCCATCTCCCCCAAACTTCAAGATTCTAGGCGTATATATTTTCAGCTGTGAATTCCAACTTCTTATCGCCTAGTAGGTAAAAGAACTGTCTGTTGCAGCGCTAAGCCATACAGGTAAGATTTGAATACTACTATGTGGACTAATTGGCTCTGCTGGGACAGCAGTTTAGATGGTCAAGTAGGCTTCAGCGTACTGTGTTAAGGAAAAGATAAAGTGACCCAAATTTTGGATCTTAGCCACTATTCAATGTCTCCTGTCTAAGCACATAACTGACTTGGGCAAGAAATTGAAGAGCTGCTATAAGTGGAGTTGGATCTTTGGGCAGGTGTTAAAAGCATAGTTTAAAAGACACAGGGTGTGAAAATTGGTGGTGAGCTGCCACTTTGAGCTGCTGCAGTCCATGTGATGTAGGTACACCCACACTGCTGAGAGAGAACTCCAGGATTTTGACCCAGCGACAGTGAAGGAGGAGTGATATAGTTCTAAGTGAAGATACTGTGTGGCTTGGAGGGGAACTTCCAGGTGGTATTCCCAAGCATTTGCTGCCCTTGTCCTTCTGGGTCAGAGGCTCCCAAACTGTGGTTCACGACTCCCAGTGAGGTCGCGGGATGAGCAACTGGGGTCACTGGCTGTCTTTCCTCTAATGCAGTATGGCCTCTGTGGAGGGTTCACTCTGGTAGATTAGCATTGTCACTGAGGCCCGTTGACCTGCATGCACGTGATTTTATTTTTCTTGCTGAGGTTCAGTGGGTTGGCCATTGAAGGGGGCTCCAAGGCACGATCACTGCATCTCACCCTACAGCCTGCAATATGGTAGGGGAAGAAAACCATTGCTGCCTGCTCCATTTACAATTTTCTCCCCCCCCCCCCCCCCCCCCCCCCCAACCCCCCAACCCACCCCTCGTTTTCGCAGCTCTACCTGTTCCCCCAGCTCAGCTCTCATAGTTCTACATCACCCCCACCCCAATTGGTCTTGCAGCTCTATCGCCCCTCGTTCTCATAGCTATACCCCCTCACATTGTAATCTCCCTCCGGAAAGCTCTAGCCTCCACAGGTTCCACCCCCCCTCAGCTCTACTAAGATCATGCCAATTTTCCAGTGTTAAAATAAGGTCATACCGGGGGGAAAAGTTTGAGAAGCACTGTTCTAGGTGGTAGAGGTTGTGGGTTTGGAAGGTGTAGTTGAAGGACCCTTGGTAAGTTTGTGTAGTGCATCTTTGAGATGGTACACATTGCTGCCACTGTGTTGGTGGTGGAGGAGTGAATGTTGAAGGTGGTAGATAGGATGCCAATCAAGTGGGCTACTTTGTTCTGTATGGTGTCCAGCTCCTTGTGTTGTTGGAGCTGTATTCATCCAAAAATAGAGTATTCTATCACACCCCTGACTTGTGCCCTATAGATGGTGGACTGGAGAGTCAGGAGGTGAATCACAAGCTGTAGAATTCCCAGCTTTGACCTGCTCTTGTAGCCACGGTATTTATATGGTTGGTCCAGTTCTGTTTCTGGTCAATGGCAACCCCTAGCTTGTTGATTATTGAGGGTTCAGTGATAATGCCATTGAATGTCAAGGTTACATTCACTCTCGTTGGAGATAGTCATTGCCCGGCACTTATAAGGTGTCAGTGTTACTTGCCATGTATTGGCTCAAGCCCGAATGTTATCCAGGCCTTGCTGTGTATGGACACAAAATGCCTCAGTATCTGATTAGTCACAAATGGTGCTGAACATTGATTGCACAGTGAACATCCCCATTTCTGACCTTTATGACAGAGGGAGATTAATTGATGAAGCAAACGAAGGTGCTTGGGCCTAGGACACCACACTGAGGAACTCCTGCAGTGATGTCCTGAATTGAGAGGATTGACCTCCCAACAATCGCCACCACCTTCTTTTGTGCTAGGTATGACTCCAACCAATGGAGAGATTTCCCTTTGATTCCCATTGCCTCTGGTTTTGCTAGGGCTCCTCCTTGCCATGGTCGATCAAATGCTGCCATGATGTCAAGGGCAGTCACTCTCAAGTCTTCTCATCTTGAGTTCAGCGCTTTTGTCCATCAGGAACTGCGTGGCCTTGGCAGAACCCAAACTGAATGTCAGTGAGCAAGTTATTGCTGAGTAAGTGCAGCTTGATGGCCCTTTGTTGAAGAAACTTTGCTAATGATTGAGAGTTGACTGGGGCAGTAATTGACTGAGTTGGATTTGTCCTGCTTTATTTGAACAGGACGTAATTGGGCAATTTTCCACATTGCTGGTAGATGCCTGTGCTATAGCTATAGTGCTACAGCTTGGCTAGGGGTGTTGCTAGTTCTGGAGCACATCTTCAGTAATATTGCCAGGATGTTGTCGGAGCCCATAACCTTTGCAGTATCCAAAGACTTCAGCCATTTCTTGATATCATGTGGAGTAAATTGAATTGAATGAAGACTGACATCTCTGATGCTGGGGACCTCGGAGGCTGAGATGGATCATCCACTCAACACATCTGGTTGGAGATGGTTGCAGATACTTTGGCCTTGTCTTTTGCACTGAGGTGCTGAGCTCTCCCACCATGGAGGATGGGAGATATTTGTGGAGTCTCCACCTCCTGTTAGTTATTTAATTGTCCATCACCATTCATGACCAGATGTGGCAGGACTGCAGAGCTTAGATCTGTTCCGTTGTGAGATCGCTTAGCTCTATCGAATGCAGCTTCTGCTTGGCATGCAAGTAGCCCTGTGTTGTAGCTTCACCAGGTTGACTCCTCGTTTTTAGGTATGCCTGGTGCTGGCCCTGTCATGCCCTCCTGCGCTCTTCATTTAACCAGGATTGATTCCCTGGCTTGATGGTAGAGTACAGGGTATGTTGGCTCATAAGTTGCAGGGTGTGGTTAAATACAATTCTGCTACTGATGGCCCACAGCGCCTCATGGATGCTGTGTATAACCAATCTGCTTATATTTGGCGGTAATTGTTAATTGGACTTTATGGCTTAGACATTATCCCTAGGATAGTGAATATTTGTGTTTGTAGGAGTTTAAACTTTTAGTTTATAGCTAGAATTTCAAACTTGTATTTTTAAAATAATTAAAAATTGGACTTGATTTGTTTGGAACACAAGGTGCTTATAGGGTGATTTTTATGCAAGTGTTAAAAGAATTATTTCTGGAAGGGCCAAGATCACACGAAGTAGAATGTATGAGGGATTTTGGCCAAAAGGGCATAAGTGTAAGATTAAATGTGAGAGATTTAGGGTAGAGAGCAAAAGAAACATTTTTACCAAATATTCAGGGTGGAATGCACTACCCGACATCACAGCATGAATCAGGTCATCACTTAAGAATGGATTACGAAGATGATTGAAAGGAGTAAAGAGAATATGGATTGGGACTACTGCTGATGTAGTGGATAAGCATCAACATACTCTGTTTTGATCTTGTAATTTTATTCAATCCTTCATAAAATGGTTGTTTATGTATTTATATAATCAACTGTGAAGTAGCTATGAATTTCAAAGGGATTTGGTGCATCAGTGAGCCTTTTGGGGAAGGCTCACTAAAGCTCTGCTCTTAAAACACTTTCTATACTCCCAGCCCTAAGAGATTGCCCTATAACAAATGTTTCACCTTGTGTTAAGTGAAATCTTGAAGGCTACCAGAATTATTGGAGCACTGCTCCAGTGAGTGTGCCTTGAAGGGAGTAGGAGTAAAAGATAAATCTTTGTGGTTTTTTAGTGACATTGGTTGCTGTTTTGAGTCATAAGATTCTCCTGTATGTAATTGCCATTTTCTGTTTTTATCTCCTTATTAACTACCATTGCTCATCTTTCTTATATAATTGGAGGAATTCAGCTAGTAGTTGCTATCCTGTGACACTTGTAGGAGTTTGTGCAAGTATGCACATCAGGTGAGGACAGGATCTTCTCAACTGCAGTGCCCTCTTAAGTCAGATATCTTGTCAGCACAATCTAGGGTCATGCACAAAGTCTAACTACTTCATAGAATTATACACCAGGAAGAAACCCTACAGGAGATAAAATGGTACAAGTCTTGTCATGAGTATTTATCATTTAAATTTGATGTTATATTTTGGCACTGAATAATCAAGCCCTTAGAAATATGAGACCCTCAGAATTGAAATTACTTAAGAAAAATTTAATGATAAAGGAGTTGACAGTTGGTTTGTTTACATTTTTCAGAATGTATAGTTGCTATGCCTATCTTTCTCGCAGTTGAAGCTCTTGAAAGTAACTTTCATCCCAACCCCTTCTCTAGGGTTTATCCATCAGCCCCTCTTATTGATTATTTTCTGTCATGCACAGCTTTAAGTAATGCTGAGTTTTTCCAGAGGAATGGAAGACCTCCAAACTTTCTGAACTGCAATGGGAACTGAATCTTCAGAATCTTGTAATGTTTAGGTTGTTTACAAAGCTGTTTTTAACATTTTTTAAATTTTCTATTGATTTCATCCCACCACTTAGTGATTCAGCCATAGAGCATTTTAAAAAAAACTATACCTACATTAATGAGCCTTAGGCAGGTGCTCAGATGATCTCAGTAGCAGCTTCACAACTTGCAAGGTGAGAGACTGGACTTTCCTCCAACTGTGTAATTTTCAAGTTGTTTGAATCTGTGTATCAAATTCAGCTGTGGGAACAAAACATACTATTGCCTCAAAGTGTGGTGTATTCAGCTGCATATATTGATGGGTAGGGACCTCATTTCATGATGCTGAAGAGGTGGGAAAAGCCACTTCTGAATGGATGATGCAGGTGATGCTGTTACTCCAAGTGTTAGAACAAACCTTAAATGAGCTTTGATAGTTGCCTGCAAATCCTAGGAACAAAATTAATGGTGCCACCCCTGCAGTTTACTATCAGAATGGTGACAGTAATGTAGTTTTACTGTTTGAAATGTGGCTTTGGAAGAAAAATAGCTGACAGGCTAATGTAGATAATTTTTTGTCATTTCAAACCTATTTCTGTACAGAGAAATTTCTGACTTGAATGAATAAAAATTGCAGATCATAACTGTGTAAAAGGACAAAGAAAACTTACACTTCTATACAAGAGCAAAATAAATACTCAGGTCAGGCAGCATCTGTGGAGAAGGGAACAGGGTTAATATTTGTTTGATGACCTTGCAGCACAACTGGAAAATGTTGGTAATGGATGGGGACTGGTTGGGCCTCTGCTCAAGGACAAACCTGAGGGATGTTCTGCTGGGAGATGGCTTTGTAGGGGGATTGGACACCCTTTTTGAAAAGGAGAAAGTTAGGTCTTGGAAACTTTAAAAACTGGTAGCAGGAATTGGAAGAATTGCAGATGTAGAGGAGCAGAGACAAAACAAGTGATGAAGAGGTAATGAAGATAGAAAAACTTGGTTCTGTGTGGACAAGAACAAACTGAAATGATGGGGCAGTTATGTTTGTGGATCTTGAAAAGGAGATAAGTGTTCTGAGGCGCACTGAGAGGATGTAGGCCGTGGAGGGAAGATTTCAGGAGGCGATGAGTTCAGTCTGGGAAATTATGCCTTAATGTTTGGTGGTGGGGTAATGGTCCAAGGGAAGAATGAGGAGGCGTCAGAGTGCCATTCAGCATCCGCAGGGTAGAGATCGGTTCACGGAACAATACTGCCACCCTTGTTAGGTTAAATAATGTTGGAGTTGGACCTAAAGAGAACATGGAGTTGCAAGTTCCCTGGAAGATAGGTGAAAGTGGGAGGAGCAAAGAAATTGTTATCACACTGGCAGTGCTCAATTGAAAATAATCTACAGAGGCTAAAGGGTGAGCTGCAAATGGAATGAGAATTCTGATGGCAAGAAAGGCTCTGCTGTGTGGGGGAGAACTCATGGCTAAAGGAATGGGTGCTAAGGCGACAGGAAAAGAGTCAGTGTCATGCTGGGTTTGACATTCATTGTGGTAGTGGGTTAAGGGTATGAAACAGTGGCCTTGCTCCATGAGGTCTGATCACTTAGAGTCAGAGGGGATACCGAAAACATGGAAAAGAGAGAGATGGTGAGCGGGGTGGGGAATGAAAGGCAAGAAAGATCTGGAGGGGCTCTGATATCCCGAGAGTTGTTGAAGTATTTATACAGCACTTTTCATGACTCCAGAACATCATTAAGTGCTATTGATAAAATGCAGGAATTAATTTATGCACTGCAAGGTCTCGCAGCAATGAGATAAATGACCAGATTATTTGTGGTTGTTGGAAAAATATTGACTAGGTTGCCAGAAAAATTCTTGTTGTTCTTCAAACAGTACCATGAGGACAGAGTAGCCTCAGTTTAGCATACCATTTGAGAAATGGCACCTCTGACAGTGCAACACCCCACACCCACTTAAATATCTGAAGTGAGACCCGAACACACTGACTGAGGCCAGAGTGCTGCCACTGAGCTAAAGATGGCATGTGAAGGTTAAAGAAAAGAAAGGCTGAAAGTGTGTATTTTCTGCATGTGTGACCCATGTTCATCTCTGATTATTGATGAATTTGAATAATTTAGATGCTTTTCTCCTCTCCCCTGCCCTTTAAAGGAAAGGAAAAATGACTTGCATTTATATGAGTGCTTTTCATGACGACCAGGCATCTCGAAGCACTTTACAGCCAATGAAGTACTTTATGAAGTGTAGCCATTGTTGTAATTCTGAATGATATTGATTTATTGCTGGGGTATAGTAGCAAATTCACAAGAGCAGCCGTTCTCTCAAAGGCTGTGCTCCTAAGTTTGTTTGCACTCGTCAAGCAGGCTTGGGCACGTCCGCAGGATGAAAAACTGTCACATAACCAAATACTTTCTGTATGGTTAGGTAACCAGAGCCAGATAACCAGTAGAACGCCTAAAGCTGTGCATCAAGGATGTTTGCAGGCATGACATGAAGGCCCTAAATATCAATATTGCACCTGACGACAAAGCAAAATGGCAACACCACCTGTGGGCTGGCATGCACCACCACGATGACTAGTGGCTACAGTGGCTTGACAATAGATGCCAATATTGAAAATAACCCACTTCATGTGTGGCACTTGTGGCAGAACCTGCCTCTCAAGGATTGGCCTCTTCAGCTGTCAGTACTGTGCACCATATGAAGATCTAATTGAAATGGATTGTTTGCTGTGTGCCCATCTTTTGTAGATGGAAGGATGCTAAATGATGCTGTGCTATGGCTGCACAAATACTGGGTGCAGTTTAGCATCTCAACCAACCAACCATGCCTTGTGCTAGTTTGGATGGTGAATGTTGGCAAACTAATCCACTCCCTAGCCCAATTTAGCCTTTCCCTAATATCCACAGGAACATCTCTCGCATGGTGAGGGCATCACTATATAACCAACAGCAACCAAAATGCTGTCTGACTCTCCATCAGATGAAAGCTCATGACCTAAAATGTTAACTCCATTGCTCTCAGATTCTCAATTTCCACAGATACTGTATGATCTGTTGAGAATTTCCGCTATTTCTGTTTATATTTCAGATTTCCAAGTATTTTGCCTTTGCCCCAGTAACAGTGCCTCTTTGGGATCATATAGGGTAGGGCAATAGAAAATTGCATGCATACCTTAAAAGCTTTGGATAATTGTTACATAAGAACATAACACCTTTCATTGCAGCGAGGCTTTTTACTGTAATTGTTAATTAACATCAGTTTGATGTAAAGTACAGCTTTATTCCATCATTAATAACTAACTAATAATAGACATATTGCCTAATAAATTGAATGTATTCTCCCAGCTGCAATGGAACATTATCTGAGCATCAGTAAAGCTTGGAATGATCTGAGCAAAATTGGTAGTGATCTTGAGCCCCTTTTAAATGTAATATGCGGTTAAGCCTGTGTGTTAATTTTCTACCTAGTTATCAATTTTCAGACAGGTGACCAAGCAGGAAAAAATTACGCTGGAGGTGCCAAGCAACCTAGAACAACCTTGAACATGTTGCCTTTAGAAATGAAAATGACTGAGATGCACTATACCATTGTTAATGAGTGAATGCATTCATCAAAAGGAAGATGTAGGATGGTAAAAGCAGAGGAGGCTGGACGGTAGTGTAGTAAGATGGTTAACTTGCTGAGAATGTACTTCCCTAATTTGTGTTTATTGAAAAGCTGATATTTATCAAAATGAGTAAGTTGCTGACATTCACAAGAAGCTTGCTGGAAATGGTGGAGAATAAGTTACTAGTGTATAGGATATTCAAGGTTCTCATCTTGTTGATGTAGTGATGATTTTTAAATTGGAGTATGTATCACAGGACAGGGAAGGAAGGTGGCACACCAGCCTGACTCATGAACTGATCCTTGTAATAAAGGCAAACAACTGGCAATGTTATATCCAAACTCTGTTTTTACACTTTCATGTTTTGGGATTGTGATCACTGCCAACAGTGATCAATTTGGGTGAGGGTGACCCCAACTAATTTCCATTCTCCTAGATTTGTTCAGAGATTTAGCCCAGACTCTGCCAATTTACTCTAAATTATCAGCTCATTGCTAAGAGTTAAAAGGTTGTATAAAAGCAAAATACTGCAGATGCTGTTCAGTTCAGATGAAAGGTCACCAACCCAAAACATTAATTGTTTCTCTCTCCACATATGCTGACAGACTTGCTAAGTGTTTCCAGCATTTTCTGTTTTTATTTCAGAAGATTGTCAGAAGATCGTCGCATGTACCGATGTTTGACTTTAACAAAAGCAAAACATTGCGGGCGCTGGAAATGCTGATTTTTTTTTTTTGCAGCTTTGATTAGCGATGTAACATTTCATAATTTAGAAAGACTTTGCATTTATGTAACACCTTTCAAAAATTCTAGTCATTCCAAAGCACTTTACAGCCAATTAGGGACTTTTAAAGTGTAGCCACTGTAATGTGGGAAACACAGCAACCACTTTGCACACAAGCTCCCACAAAGAGCAATATGAAAATGACCAGAATTTTTTTTCATTGATGCTGACTGAGATGAACTTTGTCCAGGAAAGTGGGATAGAATTCCCTTGCTCTTCTTTGCAATTTTGCCATGGGATCTTTAACATCCATTTGAGAGAGCAGATGGAGCTTTGGGTAACATCTCTATACTAAGGCAGCATTTCTGACAATGTAGCACTCCCTCAGTACTGTGCTGGGAGTGTCAGTCCAAATTTTTGTGCTGAAGCCTCTGTGGTGGGACTTGAACACATACCTGATTTAAGATGAGATTGCTACCAACTAAACCATGACTGTCATTGCTGTGAACACACCTAGGAGAATAGAAATCAGTTCTTATCCAAAGTATTTTCTCATTAATTGTCATTATCCTCTTCCACTAGCATGCCCGGGTCTATCTAATATTTTCTAACCCAGGCATTGAACCTAGGCTGTTCAGTTTTTAGATTCTAATAAATGTACACATATGACTTTCACCAAAACTCACTCAAAACTCAGGCAGACAGCATCCTAGGCCCAGCTAGCTTCTGCTGCTTCATCAATGACCTATCAAAAATTCATCTTTTGGACAAGTATATATGGTATTTTGCTTGGGATATGCATTCAAGTGAGCAAAATATATTGTTATGGCTATTCCAGTGGGTAAACTGTTAAGCCTGAGAATATGCTTCACACAGTAAACTAGCAAAATCTCAGGTTCGATCACTGGTCTACTTTAGCTGATCTTAGTTGGCGAGGAAATAGAACCACTAAGTTGATCTCCACATCTTGGATTAGGAAGGAAGCTGTTCAGGATTCCCACTCCGGTGGCTTTCAGAAGTGAATCTATTTGTTGATTGCATAGTGTTCAGTTCCATTTTTGGTTCCTCATAATGAAGTAGTCCATTCTCACGCGCAGGAACAAATGGGCAGCCTCTGGACTTGGCCAAAAGATGAATACCATTTGTGCTGCACAAGTGACGAGCAATGATCATCTCCAGTGTGAAAGAATCTAACCATTTCCCCATGAAAGAAAATGACATTACTATTCAAAAGTTCCCACCATCAACATTTTGAGGGGTCACTTTTCATTATGTAAATGTTGTGGCTAGTAAAGCAGGTCAGCAGTTGGGTTTTCTATGCCAAATGGCCCAGATCTGACTCTCCAAATACTCTCCCCTTTCCTACGAGGCACAAATCAGGACTGTGATGCATTACTGTCCACTTGTCTAGATGCATGCACCTGGAACAGCATCCTAAGCTCAAGATCTTTAGGGCAAAGCCATATGTTTGATTCACACCTCATTAACTAACCTAAAAATCCACCCCCTCAACTCTTGGTGTGCTATGGTCACAGTGTGTAATGTAGCAACTGTAAAAGCATCTTCAACATATCCAAACCCATGACCTTTACCACCTAAAATGACACAGGTCTTCATCAGCACTTGGTTAAACTCCTGGAAATGATAGCATCGCAGTGGTAATGCCTTCATTACATCACGTTAATTGCAGCAGTTGTAGAAGAGAGCCCACCATCACCATCTTGAAGACTAAATGTTAGCGATGTTCACATCCCTAGAATTAATATTTTAATTCTGGAGAGATCCCTGTGTAGTCAGTGGTGGAAGGGCACTGAAATTGACCTTTATGCACTCAGGGTAGGGAGAGGTGAAAATTAATCCTGATTTCTAACACTAATCACTATCTGATGGCTTTGGGAAATGCAAGGTGCACTTGTGGACATTGAATACGGACAGAAATTGGCTTGGTTGTGATTTTTACCCACACTGCCCTCTATTTTCCCATGGTCACTGTCTGGATGCACCTATGAAGACTAGCCACTTGTGTGCTAGGCTAAAAGGTACCTGATGCCTGTTGTGTGTGGGACAATACTTCAGAAATCAATGCCTTCGAGGGAGGAGTAGGAGAGATCAGCGGTTAAAGAAGTAGAAATTTTGAACACTTAGAAATCTAAAGGATACCTAGCTGCAAGGACTCTCTGGGAAAGTAATTTTTGTTCAAAAGGTAAAAAAAGTTGCAATTATACAGGGATTTTCACAGCATAAGGACTTTCCAAAGCATTTCACAGCTAATGAAATCTTTTGAAGTTTAAACGCTGTTGGAATGTAGTTAACTGCTGAAGTAAATTTGAACGCAACAAGCACACTTGTCTTTTGCAAATCAAATCACTTTGATTTCTTGTCCTACACTTTGTTTTTGTTAATAGTAGAACTTTGTGGAATGGTTATATTGGAGAGAAATAAAATCCTATAACTGATGGAACTGGGCTATAGAAATGGAGTAAAACCAGCTTGCTGAGCTTTGGAATGGAATTTCTGTGTATTTGTGGTTTGTAGTAACAAGGTTGTATGCAACATTAAACTATATTATCTGTGGGAAGTAGGCTGAGCCAGTTGTGACCTTTCTGCACAGAAAGCTTCTTGGGTGGGTTGCAGTGTAGCAGAGTATCTGGTGTTTTTGATCAGTGGTTTGTTGGAGGCAGCTTGAGCCAGCGCGCTACGGAATTAAAAACTTTCTCTGACCTTGACCCAGTAACCTAAGAGAGGCTCCTCAAACAGCATGTGACCTGCTGCAGGTGAGGTGGAGCCAGGCAATAGAGAAACTGCCACACTACAGGAAGTGAGTACAGTTAAACATTTCCCAACAATAACACACAGCTATTGTTTATAGCTGTCTGGACTTCAGTGCCCTTTTAGTCAAATCCCCCGCCTGCCTCCTTCCCGCCCTCCACTGCCGCCAACATAACTGCTGAGTTCTTTTTGTCTGCACAGTTATATAAGGGGTGTGTGCAATTCATTGGAAAAAAAATCTAATTTATACTTGTTTGAAGAAATAAACTTTAATTGTTTTGACGTTCACATGATTAAAAACTTGTTTGTTCATGTCTGAATTTTTATTCTGCTTCTCACCTTTAAGATTAATAAAACCTTAATGTTTTTACTTATTTTCTTGATTCCTTCACTGATCATTATTGGCTTCTAATTAGGGTACCTCCATTAAATAGTCGTTATTCACTTGTAAGCCTCAGGTCAGAATTGTTAGGCTATTGGATCACAGCTGAACTCAATCGCGCTTTATGCATGTAGCACTACTGTTGAAAGCCACTGGAGTGGGAATCCTGAACAGCTTCCTTCCTAATCCAAGATGTGGAGATCAATTTAGTGATTCTATTTCCTCACCAACTAAGATCAGCTAAAGTAGACCAGTGATCGAACCTGAGATCTTGCTAGTTTACTGAGTGAAGCATATTCTCAGGCTTAACAGTTTACCCATTGGAATAGCCATAACAATATATTTTGCTCACTTGAATGCATACCCCAAGCAAAATATCATATATACTTGTCTAAAAGATGAGTTTTTGAGAGCAAAGTTTTAGGCAAAAAGTAGTTGGTCAACTTAGACATAAATAATATTTTTGGAGTTGAAATCATTCAGCCTCATTTTGCTTTAGTATCTTGGCCAGTTTATGCATTTGGTGTTGGGACTTTCACTTTAGGGTTGTCTTGCGCTGGGCCAGTGGTGTGTGCATGACCCGTTTGGCGTCATTTTGGAGCGGCCTCTCCCATTTTCGCTCTCTCTGCGCTTCCCTGCCTGACTCTCCCACTCAGCACCTTTCACTCACATCCTCATCCTGATGCTGTCCCCAAGCCCTCGCTCACAGCGAGGGTCCAGAGAGAAAGCAGCAAGTGGGAGAGTCAGGCAGGAAAGTGATGCGAGTTGGCCTGAGGGAGAGGTGGTAAGAAGAAAGGTTAGGATTTTTTTGGCTAAATGTCAGGGGTCAACTTTTACATGAGATCAACTATTACACTCAAGTATATACTGTATAAGAAACGAATGCCCCATTGTAATAAAAGACCATATCACAGTTTCAGGAGGACTGGCCTTCATACAGTTTAAGTTGAATAGAGCATGAATTAATTATTTTAGTAAGGTCTGAATTGTTTCATTAGTGAACTTTTAGAACTATGAAGTTTAGGCCTTTGGTGGCATAGTTGTGCAGCACTCACTGCACACTGCACCACTGGGCAACAGGAGATGCACTCGTCCATCACTCATACCTTGGCATTACTTCCAGTCTCTGAAAGAGGTGAAGAATAGAGGCTAGATGTTTCAATTCAATGATAGGGGCATAAATAATTGGAGGCTTTGTTAGCCATAAAATTTTCTTCTAAATTGCTGCAGTGTTGTCAGAAGACTGGTGTTTTATAAGCCTCTGCAAGCGAATCTCCCTATTTACTCATTCACACTAGCCACAAACTGGCCAGAAGTAGAGTTCCTACAAGACCCATGAAAAAGTTGATCTGTACATTGAACAGCAGTAGTCAGACCTATGTTTCCAAATGCAGGCTAACACAGCAAGAGGATTTTGATTTTCTGTCAGCTGCAATTTGCATTGTAAAAATTCCTATAGTGGCATTGGTGAAGCAATTTTATAGGACTAGGCATGAACCACCAAGGACACTTCAGTGTTACGATATTTCTATCATACTTCTATTGAGTTAAAGATTATCACTTCATTTTACCTACCTCCTAGTTTAAAGGTTGCCCTCCAAAGTCAGCCCACGGCTGTCTGTTGCATCTCCAATGGCTGTAATTTCCCCTTCCCTTATCTAGCTCACTGCTAAGGAAATCTTAGGAACATCTCTGGGACACAGTTGGGGAAATCATTTTCTGGAACATAAAGGAAATTTCATTCTCCTTTACCCCAATCCCTTCCTCAGCTATTCTAACCGTTAATGCCATCTACCTTTCCCACAGAAAACTCTTGCACCTTTTTTGTCAGTATCTCCTTTTAGGCGTTTCCCACTGGCAAGTCCACTCCTTAGTTCTTCCCCTGCAACCCCTTTCTGGTTCTTTCGGAACGTAACCACTACTCTAACATGGTATGTTGCATTCCCTATTATAGCTGCACATAATTTATATATCAGTGGGCTTTGTATCCACAGCATAAAATAGTGCATCAACTGACTTACTGTAACCAATCCAGTGCTTCTACTGCAAGATAAATACAAAACCAAATAAAAACAAAATGTTGGAAATACTTAGCAGGCCTAGCAGCATCTGTGGGGAGAGAAAGAGTTAACGTTTCAGATCTAGGCTGACCTTTCATCAGAACTGGGAAAAGTTAGGAATGTTATAGGTTTGAAACAAGTGAAAGGGATGAATGTGAGAGGGACAAAAGATTTAGGTCTGTGAAATGGTTGAGGGCAGTAGATCACTGCAGTGTGCCAAGGACAAAGGTCAGAGTGGGAGAAAGGTAGAGAATTAAAGTGACGGACAGTTGGAAGGTCAGGGTCATCTTGCGGACTAAACAGATGTTGCACAAAGCGACCATCCTGTCCTTCACTCTATCATGGACTTTCCTTTAATTATTTTCCCCACCCTCTGCCTTTCGCTTGCTCAAAACTTATTACGTTTGTTTTTCTAATGCTGACGAAAGGTCACTGACCTGAAATGTTAACTCTGTTTCTCTCTCCACTGATGCTGCCCGATCTGAGTATTCCGAGCATTTCCTGTCTTTTTTATTTGATTTCCAGCATCTGCAGTATTTTGTTTTTGTATAGAAAACCAATTTCTTTAGCATCCACACAACTGTGTGGTATAATTGTCCACAGGATTTCGTAAACACTTTTTCTCTCAAATGTTTCTGCAGTTTCCAAAGATTTAATAGTTCATAATTGTGCAGACTTTTGGATTGGGCAATTTAGAGTAAGAAATTGTGTGTGTGTGTGTGTGTGTGTGTATAACTATCAAAATGCTTTGGATGCTGACTTTGGTTTGGCTGTAGTAGTGCACTACTAAAAATAAATTTTAAAAGCTGAAATAGCTGTTAAAAAATGAGCTAACATATCTGCAGAATATTGATGTATGTCAGTGAACTACTTCTCAATTATAGTAATTGTTATGTATGCAAACATAGCAACTAATTGCAAACAGCAATTGAGATGATTAGCTAGATAATTTTTGTTGGTGTTTGCTGATAAATGTTCATGGCACAGAACTTTCTCATGTTTTTTTGAATACACAACTATTTTTGCACCCTTCTAAACAGATGAATCAGACTTCTGTTTAACATCTTGGGGAATGCTGCATTGCTGTTTCAAGTGTTGCTGGATTATGTGCTCAAATACTGGAATGGGGTCTTGAATTCAGCCTAACACAGGTCAGAGTGCGACCAGCTGGTACAGGATTGGTACAATAAATTGTTATTTATTTATTTCTATATTTTCACATAATGACAAATAAATATGTTTCCTATTAGACCTGTGAGTAGCACTTTGTGACTTTGCTTCAATCCCAGCAAGGAGGTGCAAGAAGTTCAATGTGAAGTTGTCTGATTATTACCTCCTCTCCCTTCCTGGTTTTGAGTAGTAGTCTTTTCCAATGTTCTATTAGTGGCCCATTTGGTATCTAATAAGAGGTTGACCCTTGATTATACCATGGTTTTCATAGTGGTTTACTATTTTTGTACAGTTTTTAAAATCTTAATTTTCATTCTATTTGAGGGTTAAGAGAGACAGAGTGGTTGAGGAATTACCATCATTTATAAGGAAATTCTGAAGCTGAGGAAGATACAGGACTATGAGTGCAAGGCAGTGGGAGTAATTTTTTTTTGGTTGCTTTAGAAAAGAGCCATTATAGGCGCAGTGGGCTGAATGGCCTTTTAAGCTGTAAATTGCTATGATTTTGAGTTTCATAACCAAATTCTGGTTGGATAATTTTCTCAATTTATCATTATCCTCTTTAAAATCTTTTAATTTTCTTATTTTTGAGGTGAATTAATATTTGGGTTTAACTCTCAAGTTTGTGATCGTTTTGCAGGTGTTTTATTTTCTCCATTTCTGATGATGACTTGTGAAAACAGCTGGACAGGAATGTACACAATTGCAAAGGATAGCCATAATGTCAAAACCCTTAATTACAGTAAGGTCTGTGTACTTCTCCTGTAGATGTATGAGTCATTCACCAAGTTATCTTTATTCATTTGGGTAATTCCTAGTTTTGAAATGATCAGGTTATAACAACCTTAAAAATTCAATGTTCTAGACTGGGGTGAGATTTTGACCACCAAAGAAATAGTTCAGAGGAGAGTTGAGAGGCATATTTTTACACAGAACAGAAACTCACAAATGTTGCCTTTTCCAAGAAAGGATTCAAATTAATTCAATCTGACCATTAAATGCCAATTGATTGTGTGAGAATAGGTGGGGAAATTTGAACTGTTGGTTTTAAAGCTAATTCATTGAAGTGTCTAATATGATTTCCATATGTATTTTTGAATATGTTTCTATAGATTTGAACACTTGAATATATCAAATCCATCATGCCTCTGACGCCACACTCCCAGAATGAGTATATTTGGCCTGTCCTGTTCTCATGCCTCTAATCAGATCATTTGCATGAACCTAATAGGAGCTATGAGAGCATAAATGCAGACCAGACTTGATTTCCTAAAGTGACATTTCTGTTTGTTACCCTCTTCTTTCCTATTTGAGATTCCCATAGTGGTCTTGGGAAATAAATTTTGTAGATCCCGGTTGGCACTTAGCCTTGTTTTTGCTCTCCCTTAGGTGGATTCCTAAAATTTAGTTTGTGCTATTTAATGGCTATTACCCTTTTCCCCCCTCTTGAGAGGGACTGTTGGTAATTGTGGCCTCTTCCACAGTTGCCCGAGATGCTTTTTTATGCTGGCTGTGGAGGAAGTTCTAGGTCACCTTAAGACTGATATTTCAATCAGTGGCCTTCCTTAAAAGCTAGTTAAATTAACCAACTGAAAATCACACTATGCAAATGGAATTCTATTCCACTGTTACGGTCAAATTGGGTTTTGCAAACTTTTGATTTTTAAAAAAATCCTGTTCACTAGTGCAGGACTGTCCAAGCTTTTTAGTTTAACAGACCACTTGAGTACACTGCATGGAGCATATTGGGTCGCATTTGATTTTAAATCAAAGTGATTAATTTGCATACTTCTGAAGCTGCAGGTGCAAACACACTTCTGCTTTATAATTGAATCACCAATCAGTCCAAAGAACTTTCTAAACTGTGAAGCTTACGAAATTTAACTAGGGCAAATTAGGAAATATATTATAACTGTAAATGGAACAGATTCTTCTAGGCTTCTTTGGCTTAATTGTCACCTTTGTGTGCTGTAGTATTCATATTCCCTGCACTAGTACAATCTGTGTATGTGTACTTGTTTACTTCTTACTTCAGTCTGTGTTCAAACCTTGTAACCCCTACCCAATAAAGACAAATTGACTGATTAATCTTTTTTTTGAGATGAAATAGAGAGGGCTGATGAAGGTAGTGTAGTGGATGATGTGTATATAGACTTGCAAAAGATAAAGTATCATCATAGTGGACCTATTTGGGAAAACAGAAATACATAATAGTAAAGGGAAGGTGGTAACTTGGGTACATAGTTGGCGAAGGGATAGGCACCAGGTAGTGGTGAATGGAAGTTTTTCTGACTGGAGAAAAGTATGCTGTGGGAGAGGGGACAGGGGTTGTTCCCATTGGTCGATATTAAGAAGATATTGCTTTTCTTGTATATATGACTCTGGACTTGAGTATTGGGAGTACAAGTTCAAAGTTGCAAATGATACAAAACTTTAGCAATGTAGTAAATAGTGAGCAGGATAGGAACAGACTTCACCAGTTTATTGATTATTTGGATAGAATTTAATGTCTTTCATTTTTCAGGGTCAAATGACTTCAGAAGCAGCAGGCTTAAGTTTTGCTAGCAATAGATTCACAATATTTGCAAAAGACCTAATCCAGAGCTTCAGTAGGCAGTAGCTCACTCTTTTCCCAAACGTAGCTGGAAATGAGAATTGCATCTCATTCCTAATGTACAAACAAGGACTTCTATATGATTGGTGTGGTTTGTCTCATCCCAGAAAACACTAGATCATAGGGCTAGAATGTGCCCTTCGTGCCGGCAGGTTTGAAGGCTTGTAAAATCCAGCACATGGTTTTCCCATCATCTACCTGCCTCTTCCCAAGCTCAGTAAAATTTTAGGGAGGGTGGTGGAGGTGTCAGATGGCCACCTGCTCTTGGGCCTGTTGAGGCTCTTAAGTGACCAATTAATGGCTTTAGCTGCATGGTGTCAGGCAAGGGGGAGCCCTCCTTTGCAGGTCCCCTGTTCCACTGGAGGCACCCACTCCCCAGGTTATACTTGGGGTTTTAACACTCCCTTCTTGCTCCCCTCACTGGGGCCTGCCAGCCATCCAATTCCTATCCCTGAGCAGTGGAAATCCCACCTCCAACCTATTAATGGCCAATTGACTGTTAAATGACAATGGTTCTTCTCCTAGGCAGGCTCTCCACTGACTTTTTAGCTGGGATAAGGGGTGTTGTATGGTGTCCTGCAAAATCCAGCCCATATGTTCACCTAGATTAGGTGTTTACTTGTGCTCCAGTTCTGTCTGCAAGCGTGACCCCTAGCTTCAGTTTTTATCATTTTAAATTTTCCACCCCAAACCCATTCTTGCTCCACTGTCCTCTGCATCATACACTATTCCAACGAAATTCCATGTAACTTTGAGGAACAGCACCTCCTCTTTCAGTTGGTACTTTATAGTGTTTCAGGCTCAACATTGAGGTTAACAATTTCAAATCATAACCTCTGCGCCATTTTTTGGATGGCAGCTGTTGGTGATGATTCTGTTGTTCCCATAACACCTCTAGACCCATCTTTTTAACTTATTCCATTGCCATTATTCCTTTTGTCATTTAATCTCTGCTGCCTATCCCAGACTATCCTTTTTGTTCTTCCCACACTCCCCATCCTTTCTCTGTCTCTATGCTTGCCTCACACCTGTTGCATCTCTATCTTTATCCAGTTCTGATGAAAGTTCGCCTGAAATGTTAACTCTGTTTCTCTCTCCACAAATGCTGCCTGAGCTGACTATTTCCGACACTTTCAGTTTTTATTTCAGACATTTTCAGAAGTGCTTTTCAGTTCCCTTACTTGGAACATGTCTATATTTTGAGTTGTACAAGTGTGACAGAACCACAAAGGAATCTCCTTATTTAAGGATATTGCATTTACATTTTTTTGTTCAACTGAGTAGATTTCAGTTTTTTAGCATTTCAACACCATCCTGAGCAAATATTGCATTGTCTCTAGTGCCCTCTACCAGGTGAGGTGTTAAACCAAGGTCCGATGTGACTGTTTAAGTTAAAATAAAAGACCCCAGAGCAATATTTTAAAGAATGGGGAAATTTATCCAGAGTCCTCAAGATTTCCCTCCAACCAACATGAGCAAAAGCTAACCAGCTGGTTATTCATCTTACTTGTGGTTTGTGAGACCTTTCTATGCAAATTAGCTTCCAAGTTTGCTTACATGTGTGACTACTACCAAGATAAAAATTAATTCCTGAACCACTTTGAACTCCAAAAAGAGAGGTTTAAATCACTGAAGTTATTTATCAGAATTTACAGATCCAGGAATAGGACCCAAAGACTGATTCCTGCATGATCACATCTTTAGAATGATCAAGCACTGTATAAACTACCCCTTTCTGTTTGTCTTTTATATGTGCATTTTTCTGCTGATGTAGTTTGTACTTGCATGAGGTGCCAAAATGTTGTTGGTTTCTGTGAAGCAATACCAAAAAAGACCACATCTCGAGAGGAGGGGAGAAAATTGGGGAAAAGCACATAACATTTAGAAGCTGTATCTTCACATCAGTTGTCTTTCTTGAAGTGTTGTGGCCACTTGCACAATGCAGAAGTGTGAAATGTGTAGGGGGAGACTGAGTCAAACACTGTTTGGGTGAGGCCTGTATGTAAGGCTGTAAGAGTGGGTGGGGAAATGTCCATTACGTAAGCATTTTCAATTTAAAGCCAAGTGGATTGTTACACCCCTGCTTGCTGTCAAGAGGGTAGAAACTTTGTAAATAAATTGAAAAATCGCGTGATGTTATTTCTGCTGGGGAGACCATCATAACCAAAACTATACATATGGTTTGGACACAGCTTAATGTGCCATATCTTTCTTTCAAAAAGCACAAATGTTGGGTTGATTAAGTTGGTTGCACCTCACCACTGAGCCAGAAGGTTATGGGTTAAAGCTCATTTACAATTTGAACCCATATGTTTTAGGCTGATAGTTCAGTACAATACTGAAAGTGTGTTGGAGCTCCTCTTTAGATTAGGCACATTCAACAGAGGCTCCAGGTGCTAGTTCAGGCAAGTTAAAATTCTATTTAAAATGTGTCCTGGCCAGCATTCCTCCATTGTTTCTGCATAGCTTCATAATGGAAAATATTAAAATCACATTTAAGATGCTTTTCATTCAACTTTTTTCATGTGAACTAGGGCAGCGAGAGTTTGTATTTGACTGAGGATTATCATAGTAGATCTTAATCATGCACACACACATTGACAGAATCAGGTATGGTAGTCAGTCATAGAACCTTGTTAGATCTTGTCTCCTCCCGAGCCAAGGGATGTTGAAACCAATTTCAGTACCTCCACTATTTGCTAAGCTGAAATCTGTTAAATTGTTACATCACATGAGTTAAAGCTGTGACTATACCATTCAGCGGATTTATGCATTGATCCTTCAGGATCAACACTTTCTACTGAAGTTGCTGAGATGCGTTTTTAAAATTACTGTGCAAACTATTTAGTAGCACCAGAAATTATTGCATCTTTCTTTAAAAGTTAGGAATATTTTTGTTAGAAAAGCTTTGCAACAGTTTCCTGCTTATTGCTTAAATCAGTCACCTAATTAGTTATACTTTGACTCCATATCTTGATGATATGCCTCCTTTTGCAAAAATAAAGGTGTAATTAATTTGAAATAGTTTTTTGATTCATTAGTATCAAAAATTAGTGGCACAGCTGGCCCTCTTTGTTAACGCCAAACTTCTTTGCTCACAAGCATTGTTTTTAAGCCCCTTCAAATAATTCTTTGCATAATTCAAATATTATAGCCGAATTGTTAGAAGACGGTGTGTGCACGCATGTGTTTTGCTACGTTTTGTCAGCACTGATTAAGGATAACCTGTTCCATCTAACGCCCAGTTTGAATTGTTACATGAGAGGGGTGGATGAAATGAAGGAATTGTTTAAGTATAAAAATTTGACTATAGGATAAGAGTCGATTATAAAAGTGTGATAGATGGGATGGCATGGGAGGAAGGGGTTGGCATCAGAAGGGTGGCAAGGGAGGGAAAGGATCGCATGGGAGGGGCAGATGAGATGAAATTGGTTAAGTGTATAAATTTGACCATATTTTTTGCTAGTTAGTTGTAATTGTATTCTTCAGCTTGTCAAGCAATCATAATTTAAACTAAGATGGCAGTCATGCTTTGAGAGACACTAATGCTTTCTTTTGAAAATTACATCAGTTAGTTGTGATTATGACACCTGGTTGACAGTAGCCTAGTATTAGTTTAAGGCAGGAGACTTTCGCTCCCTCTAGCCCAGCTATCCACAGTATTCTCTTATGCATTCTAAATCCTGAGTCCTGCTTCACAAAATCCTATAGAGATTCGGCTCATTGTACTTCTCGCTCTGAAGCTGCCATCTAATTAATCCCACTCTCTGCTCTTTCTGCTGCCCCTGCAAATTTTTATACTCAAGTATATATCCAATTTCCTTCTGGAAATTGCTATTGAATCTGCTTCCCTTTCAGGCAGTGAATTCCAAATTCCAAACATGGTGTGGTTATATATTTTTTAAATTCTCCTCGCCTCCCTGTTGGTTATTTTGCTAATTACTTTAAATCAGTGGCCAATAGAAACTGTCACTCCTTTTAATCAAAGTCCTTCATACTTTTGACCATGACTATTAAATCTCCCCTTGACCTTCTCTGCTCTAAGGAGAACAATCCAAACTTCAGTCTTTCCACAAGAACCTGTCTTAATTCTTTTATCAAACCCATTAACATTCCTTGTTCCACCATTCATGCTGGTAATCTCCTCCATTCTGCCCAAAAAGAAAAGTTCCTCTTGTACACAAGCCAAATACTGTGGATACTGGAAATCTGAAATAAAAACAGACAATACTGGAAATTCTCAGCAGGCCTGATGGTATTTGTGCAAGATAGAAACAGTTACTAGACAGGTCATTGAACTGGTATTCTCTCATTACTGTTTGTGGGACTGTGCTTTGTGCATTTTGACTGTTGTAATTTCTACACTGTAGTAGTGACTGCATTTTAAAAAGTGCTTCATTAGTTTGAGATATTTGAGAGATTGAGTTTGTGAAAAGCTCTATGTAAATCGAAGTTCTTTTGTAGATATAATCCCTTGGGTTGAAATTATATCCATGAAAGGAAAACTCACTCGGATCCAATTTGCCCAAATCTTTCATAATTTTAAATAAACCAAATTGTTGGAGTTAAACGAGAGTCATCCTGGGATTGCTTTTATCTGTATCAATTTGAAAACTGAGATTCTGTGCAATATTAAAAACAAATTGAAAATATATCTGTTGCTACCCTGTTTAGACTGCTGCTAAATTCATATTTGGCATAGTCTGGGCACTAGGGTCTTGTTTTTGCAGTTAGCAATGGTGCTCTCCCCTGCTAACATCGAATAAACCTACACATGAGCCTACTGCAATCTCTATGGCAAGAATTTTGGTTGCCTTGGGAGAGGATTAGGCTTCTGTAGTAAGACCCAGAAGTGTTGTGCCACATGTGAAAATGGGCAATTGTGCGCATGGTTTACATTCATTGTATCACAAACAATATGAAGGAGGCAGCTGTAAAAATAAAAAGTAATGTGAAATCAAATTTAGTGAACTTTTTTTAAAGTATCATTATGACTGGGCCCTAGGCAAGGTCCTCCAATTTGCTATGATCCCAGACGAGATACCCCAAATTGTTAACTTCCCAAACAGGACCCCAATTTTGTTATGCTCCCAGCTGAGGAGGAATGAGCTGGCTTTCCTTAATCAATCTCCTTGGTTAGTCACAACAAGGTTAATTTAAAAGGGATCCCTTTCCTTGTGGGTACCTTTTTCCAGCCCAAATATATTTAGGTTTTAGAAGGGGCCAATTTAACCAGGCTTTCTTGAGTCAAAGAAAAAATAAGTTTATTCGTTACTAAAAACCCAAGGGGAAAAAAAAATTAAAAATGCAACACATATGTACACACACACACACACACACACACATCGGAAATGAGAAGTTGAGTCCAGAAATAACTGTTTAAAAAGATGTATGAATGGGTCTTTGGTTTGTCCGTGAGGCGTGAATGGCGAAATGTTGCGGCTGTTAAGTTGAATGATTTTGGTAGAGCTGATTTTGGCAGTTTAGCAGTTGGTTTGGAGACATTTGATTCTACAGGTTAGATGAAGAAAAGTGTCAAATTTTCTATTTTTTATTGTGGCTTTGCTGACTTGTCCCAACAGCAGAGTGAGAGGAGAGAGCCTTTGCCTACAAGCTGCAAAGGGGTGCCTAGTCAATCTTCTGCTGTGACTCTCACTAGCACACCAGAATTAGAACACAGATCAGGTCTGCAGCTAGATTTTTAACCCATTTCCTTGTGTATTCCTGGAAGGGAAAAAACAAGCATGTGTTTTGCCCAGAGTCTGTTTTCTTTCAACTCAGATCGTTTCCACATTCTGAGAGATAACTCAGCAGGAGATGGTTTCTGCTGAGATGTGGTAATCACCATTTTCTCCACAACCACAGGATATTAAAGTTCAGTCTTTTGCATTTCATCTCTTTCTTTCAAGAGCCTCTGTCTGAAGTAAGCCTTGACACCTTTTTAGTTGTGACACTCTATGGTCTCTTTGGACTAGTCGGTCAAGTATAATACACAAAGGAATTTTCCAGAACGTGGTTACTTTACATTCTAGCCATCTTTTGTTCAGTTTCTTTGTATGCCTTTTAAGGGAGATGTGTGTTTTTATAAAATTTCAATAAGCCTGTAAGTAATTTGGGGCTGTAAACCACTGCTGTGACTGTATAATAGCTTTGTTAGATAAATCATTTTACAGTCATCCTGTTGTGATAAATTTTACTTAAGATATATATTATGCTTAAAATGTTTCATGTTTTTGGGAATTTAACTTTTAAACGACCTTTTCTGGTTTGGGCCTCCTCATTAAGTATTTGCAAATTGAGAGGTCCAAAATTTTAAAGTGTAATTCATTCATAATTAGTGGATAACTAGCCCAAATTCACAATACAACAGAAAATGCTGGAAAAACATAGGTCTGGCTGCATCTGTGGAGAGGAATACAGTTAAAGTTTCGAGTCCGTATGACTCTTGTTCAGAACTAAGAAATATAGAAATGAGGTGGAATATAAGCTGATTGAAGAGGGATGGGACAAGTAGAGCTGGATAGAGGGCCAGTGATAGGTGGAGGCAAAGAAGAGATTGCCAAAGATGTCATAGACAAAAGGACACAGGGGTGTTGACGGTGGTGATATTAGCTGAGGAATGTGCTAATGATGACATTAAGGGTAGAAAGCAGGATGAGCAAATGACAGATAGCCCTAGTGGGGGTGGGGTGGGGGGAAGGGATCAAAATAGGCTAAAAGGTGGAGATAAAACAATGGATGGAAATACATTTAAAAATCGAAATAGGTGGAAAAAGAAAAATATATAAATAATTATAAATTATTGGAATGGGGGGGATCGGAAAGGGGGTGGGAAATGGAGGAGAGAGTTTATGATCTAAAGTTGTTGAACTCGATATTAAGCCTGGAAGGCTGTAAAGTGCCTAGTCGGAAGACGAGGTGCTGTTCCTCCAGTTTGCATTCCGCTTCACTGGAACATTGCAGCAGCTAACGACGGACATGTGGGCACGCGAGCAGGGTGGAGTGTTGAAATGGCAAGCAACAGGGAGGTCTGGGTCATGCTTGCGGACAGACCAAAGGTGTTCCGCAAGGTGGTCACCCAGTCTGCATTTGGTCTCTCCAATGTAGAGGAGACCCCATTGGGAGCCGCGAATGCAGTAGATTATATTGAGGTAAATGTAAGTGAAATGCGGCTTCACTTGAAAGGAGTGTTTGGGCCCTTGGACGGTGAGGAGGGGGGAAGTAAAGGGGCAGGCTTTGCACCTTCTGTGGTTGCATGGGAAGGTGCCATGGGAGGGGATTGAGGTATAGGAGAAGTGGACCAGAGTGTTCCGGAGGGAATGATCCCTGCAGAATGCTGACAGGGGTGGGTGAAGGGAAGATGTGTTTGGTGGTGGCATCATGGTAGAGTTGGCACAAATGGCAGAGGATGATCCTTTGAATGCGGAGGCTGGTGGGGTGATAAGTGAGGACAAGGGGGACCCTATAATGGATCTGGGAGGGAGAGGAAGGTGTGAGGGCAGATGCGCGGGAGATGGGCCGGACATGGTTGAGGGCCCTGTCAACCACCGTGGGTGGAAAACCTCGGTTACGGAAGAAAGAGGACATGTCAGAGGAACTGTTTTTGAAAGTGGCATCATCAGAACAGATGCGATGGAGGTAAAGGAACTGAGAGAATGGGATGGAGTCCTTATAGGAAGCATTGTGAGGAGCTGTAGTCGAGATAGCTGTTGGAGTTGGTAGGCTTGTAATGAATATTGGTGGACAGTCTATCACCAGAAATTGAGACACTGAGATCAAGGAAGAAAAGGGTAGTATCAGAGATGGACCATGTGAAAATGATGGAGGGGTGGAAATTGGAAGCAAAATTAATAAAATTTTTTCCAGGTCCAGACAAGAGCATGAAGCAGCACCGAAGCAGTCATCGATGTACCGGAGAAAGAGTTGTGGGAGGGGCCCTGAGTAGGACTGGAACAAGGATTGTTCCACATACCCCATAAAAAGACAGGCATAACTGGGGCCCATGCGGGTACCCACAGCTGCTCCTTTTAATAGGAGGAAGTGAGAGAAGTTTAAGGAGAAATTGTTTAGTGAGAGAGCAAGTTCAGCCAGACGGAGGAGAGTAGTGGCGGATGGGGATTGTTGGGGTCTCTGTTCAGGGAAGAAGCAGAGAGCCCTCAGACCATCCTAGTGGGGGATGGAGGTGTAGAGGGATTGGACATCCATGGTGAAGAGGAGGTGGTTGGGGCTAGGGAACTGGAAATTGTTGATATGATGTAGGGTGTCAGAGGAATCACGGATGTAGGTGGGAAGAGACTGGACAAGGGGAGAGAGAATGGAGTCAAGATAGCAAGAAATGAGTTCTGTGGGGCAGGGACAGGCTGACACGATTGGTCTGCCGGGACAGTCCTGTTTGTGGATTTTGGGTAGGAGGTGAAGTGGGCCGTCCGAGGTTGGGAGACCGAGGTTGGAAGCTGTGGAGGGAAGATCTCCAGAGGAGGTGAGGTCAGTGACAGTCCTAGCTTGATGTTCAGTGGTGGGGTCATGGTCCAGGGGGAGGTAGGAGGAAGTGTCTATGAGTTGACGCTCAGCCTCTGCCAGTAGAGATCAGTGCACCAGACAACAACAGCACCACCCTTGTTGGCAGGTTTGATGACATTGTCAGGGTTGGACCTGAGAGAACAGAGTGCGGCAAATTCAGAAAAAGACAGGTTAGAGTGGGTGAGAGGAGCAGAGAAATTGAGACGACTGATGTCACGCTGACAGTTCTCAATGAAAAGATCAAGAGCAGGTAAGAATCCAGAGGGAGGAACCCAGGTGGAGGGAGAATATTGGAGGCGGGTAAAAGGATCCAATGAACGGGGAGAGGACTCCTGCCCAATGAAGTGAGCACGGAGACGAAGGCGGCGGAAGAAGAGTTCAGGATTGTGCCGAGCCTAAAATTCATTGAGATGAAGAGCGTAAGGGTATGAAACTGAGTCGATGTTTTAGATACTCGGGGCCAAAAACAATCTGTGAAAATTAAAGCTGTTTATGTTTATCGTGTTACAGTACTAAGTAACATAATAAATGTGCAGTTTACAACTTCACTTACTCATTTTTTGGCCTTCAAACTCTTATTTTGTTGCCAAATGAACTTGGTGCTCTTGTTTCTGTGAATGCCGCATTGCTACTGTTCCTGTGAATGCCAATGTCCATAACAATTATGTTCAAGAGCTATAGTTCTAGCAAATCTTCCCCATCACAATAGAATGCCTCTAGGCCTGATTCTTCAACAGGAACACCATTTCAGAAGAGAACAGTTGTAATGAGTACCACGCTTTTTAGTTTCTTTGCACACGTTAACTGAGTTACTCAATTGAAGCATGCTGAATATGTGTGCACAGTACATCTTGGAAGTGAAGTAAATTTAAATAAAGCTTTGTAGAAATGCTATTCTTAGTAGTAGGTACAAATAATTGACTAAATGAATCAGTTCAGAGTGTTCTGGAAACTGATAATTCACTCTGTTCAGAATTGCGCTCGAGGGCAGAGAGGTAGACCATGGCAATTCTAGGATATGTTGTCTTAATGTATATGTAATGGGTGTGTTGTTTTAAAGACATACAACATTATCAGGCATTTCTATTTGCAATTTTAATTTTAAAACAAGATTCCAGAAACTCGATTTTATAGTTGCATTTTTATTAGCCTTGTTTCTAATTCAAATTCCAGCAATCTGAGACAGTACCTAGTTTACGCTGTTATATCTGGTTCTTTCTTCCAGTGCTAGACCTGTCTGCCCAGTTTTCCAGTCTCCTTGAATTTAGATTAAAATAGTGCTACTACATACGCAACATATGTGAGGCAGAACCTCCTGGGACACAGATTTTCCCCATTTTGCACAGTTTGCTATGTATTGTATATGTTGCTTACTTCCAACTTAGTCTTCCCACCAACTGTAGTGTTATGCGCAATGTTGGTAGTCTACGCATTGTTTCCTGGAGTGTATCAGCATTTCTTTTATTATTTGCACTGTTTGCCTAATGCTTTCTGAAGTTACAAATCTTAAAAGAAACATGTTCAGTAACATTCCAGTGACATGTTTGACAAGCTATGAACCGAATTATGTGGGCAGGTCAGAAGCTAATAAAAATAAGTTTATCCCTCACCCCCTCACAACCCCTCCCCCCATGTCATGCAACCCTGAATTTTATTATTTTGTAATTTGTACAGTGTGAGGGCATTACAGATAAACTCAATCACATTCTCACCTGACAGCCATGCATGCACTTTCCTGTAGAAGTCCCTAGATAGCACTGTTCCTGCTGCAAATTAATGTCTGTCTTTTCCTCTCCCTAATCCACCAGTATTATAGTAGTTGGAGCACTCTGCTGCTACATTGGCTGAGATAAACCAGCTCAATAGAGTAATCAAACCATGGGACTTTATAGTACATTAATTCTACAACACATGGTAACTTTAGGGGCTGGGGTTGGAGAAAGGAATGTAGGTTGTTTATAATTTTTAAAAAAAATTACTTTAATATGTACTGAACTGTAGCATAAAATGTCATTAGATTCTATTTCCTAACTGAACTAGCTGGAGCACGGAGTTGAATGAGACGGCACCACATACGAACATATGTACATAAGAACGTACAAATTAGAAGCAGGAGTAGACCACTGGGCCCTTCGAGACTGCTCCACCATTCAATAAGATCGTGGCTGATCTGATTGTAACCTCAACTCACATTCCTGCCTACCCCCTTATTTATCAAGAATCTATCTACCTCTGCCTTAAAATTATTCAAAGACTTTGCTCCAACTGCCCTTTTGAGGAAAAGTTTCAAAGACACTCAACCCTCTTGAGAAAAACTTTCTCCTCACCTCTGCCCTAAATGGGTGTCTACTTAGCTTTAAACAGTGACCCCTCATACTAGATCCTCCCACAAGAGGAAACAACCTCACAACATTCACTCTTTCAAGACGCCTCAGGATCTTCTGTTTCATCATGTTGCCTGTTTCTCTTCTAAACTCCAGTGGATACAAGCTTGCCTGTCCAACCTTTCCTCATACGACAACCCCCCAATCCAGGTATTAGTTTAGTAAACTTTCTCCGAACAGCTTCCAACGCATTTACATCTTTCCTTAAATAAGTAGACTAATACAATACACAGTACTCCAGAAATGGTCTCACCAGCGCTCTGTATAACTGAAGCACAACCTCACTACTTTTGTATTCAATTCCCCTCGCAATAAACGACAGCATTCTATTGACTTTCCTAATTACTTGCTGTACCTTCATACTAAGCTTTTGTGAGTCTTGCACTAGGACATCTAGATTCCTCTGCATCTGAGATCTGCAGTCTCTCACCATTTAAATAATATGCTTTTGTTATTTTTGCTGCCAAAATGGACAATTTCACACTTTCCACCTTACACTACATTTGCCAGGTCTTTGCCCACTCACTTAACCTATGTCCCTTTATAGCCTCCTTGTGTCCTCTTCACATTTTACTATCCTACCTATCTTTGTGTCATCACATGTAGCAACCTGCCTTCAGGCTCTTCATCCAAGTCATTTTATACAATTGTAAAAAGTTGAGGACCCAGCAATAATCCTTGTGGTACATCATTCATTACATCTTGCCAACCGGAAAAAGACCCATTTATACATACCCTCTGTTTCCTGTTAGCTAGCTAATCTTCTATCCATACCAATATGTTATTCCCTTTACCTTGAGCTTTTATTTTCCACAATAACCTTTGATATGGTGCCTTATCAAATGCCTTCTGGAAATCTAAATACAGTACATCCACCGATTTCCCTTTATCCAGAACATATGTTCTTCAAAGAACTCCAAGAAGTTGGTTTAAACATGATTTCCCTTTCACAAAACCATTTGCTTCTGTGCTATGAGCTAGAGAGCAGCATGGGTTGCCAATTTACTAACTTGTGACTTGCTGATAAGTGTATGGAGGTCAGGTTACAACAGGACCTGGCTTGGCAGTGCATTTACCACATACATTGTGATAAAAGCCTGCTCTTATTCACTTAGTTAATGGTAGAAATGTCCACTTGAGCAAGGTACCAGAAAACTGAAGGTGACTGTTGAAGGTCCTAAGTTCTACTAGGATGCAGTTCAACGGCGAAGGGAGGAGAGGAAATGCTTTTGGTATGAGAAGGAAAATATCCTGGAAATATGATTCTTTAAATCTAGAAATTGTGATTTGAATGGAATAGGGTAGGATAGTAAAATCAATACTCATCATTTTGGAACCAAATGCAGTAGCATACACTATCCAAGCTGTTATGCAAAAGAGGCTTATGCTAGCAAAAACAGGAAGTGTTACTTATCAGTTTATCTGAT
Source organism: Carcharodon carcharias (assembly GCF_017639515.1). NCBI lineage: Eukaryota > Metazoa > Chordata > Chondrichthyes > Lamniformes > Lamnidae > Carcharodon > Carcharodon carcharias. The sequence continues at coordinate 130,994,521 of NC_054480.1, read as the reverse complement.
ACATCCGCTGCTATTTTTAATGTTCTTAACATTAGTGAAGATAAAAAAACATTAATGCAAATGTACACATGCTAAAATCAAATTCTGCATTATGACTGTAGTTACCCTAATTATCCAATTATTACTGAAAGGAATTTTTAGGTTCAGCTCCTGGCCTAAATTGAGCTATAGCGCTCTTAACCATTTGAGTTAGCTTCCAGGTTAGGGAAAGAGAAAAATTGAGCAGATTTCCCACTCCTGATACTGTCCAGTGGCTCTTGCTGGAAAGTGCATCTGTTTGGATATAGATTAAGAATAGGGTCAGGCATACACCCGTGTAAAACAGCTTTCCAACTTATTCCCTGTATTTGCATGTGAAGAATTATCTTTTTAAGCAAGCTAGCAGACTGTAGCCAAAATCCATAGAACTATGTCGCACTATAAACCATTTCCTTCAGGTGAAGAGAAGAAAGTGGAGGAAGGATGGGAAAAGCGCTCTGCCACTCGAAGGCCACTTCTTTTTATAGTTAATGTAAATGAGTTGCAAATAGCAGAACTATACCTTGAAGTCTCATTGTCAGTGTTATTATGCATGTAAAATAATATTGTCACTTGAAAATATCTCATGCTAAGGTCAGCTCATGCATTGCACTCCCCCTTTCACTGTTTTGCACTTTTCTCCCTTTCTATTTGCTGCTGAAAGTTGAAATTCTTGCTGAATATGGTTCCACAGATGTTGTCGGCTTGCTATGCCCAAGCGTCAATAGTTTATATATAAACCTGACAGTGACTGTTGGAGAGGTGTAGTTATGCCCTTGCATATGCAGGTAGTAAGGTTGGGATTAGGTCTCCATTTGATCAAAGCTTTGAGCATATAAAGTTCATTAGTCAATGTAAACAGAATGTTCCCTTTAACCTCTGTGCACTCAGCCTGTTGTACCTTTTAAGATTGACACATGGCCACACATGCTTGTGTCTTAAGGAGAATGTTGCCTCTATGCTGCCTGTTGGTTCCCTGTGTGGCACCTTCCTGACTTCTGCACAACCATGCACCTGTGCAGCTTAGAGACAACATTGGTAAACATCAGTCAAGGACTTCACCTTGACAGCATCACAGTACCATATTGCTAAACAAGTTGAAATGTGGAGAATTTATCTCAGATTTGTAACCTGTTCAGTATTTTGCTTTTGTATTAGTGAAATGCGAATAAATTATATTCACAAAATGATTTAACATTTGGTGTATGCTTGTCCATACAATTTTTTTAATAAGCTTAGTAGCACATGTTAGTGACAGCATTGTATTGCATAAGTAACTCTTGTTGGACAGCACATTTATGTAGATGTTGGTTCAATGTCCAGCCTAGATGTGATGCTGCCTATGACAGAAGATGTTCATTGTTGAGTGCACAACTTGAAAAATGGCTACTCTGTCAAGATACTGGAGGCTGCTAATGTCTGTGGTACTATAACCTATCTTTAGTCAGCAATTATGGAAGAGGAGTGAAAGTTGAGTGGAAAAATTGTGCTTACAAAATTAAAAGCTGTTTTGTTTTTTAAAATGAACACTGGTATAGCAACTTCAGATTTTATTTCCAGCATTCATTCAAATTGGCAATGGGGACACCATGTTCAATTTCTGTAGATGGAATTCTCCAGTGACTGATCATCAGTCTAAACGAGCAATGGAACAGAAACTCTGTGGTTGGAACGTGCTGACGAAACCTTGTGGTGGGGATTACCTTGTGGGCATTGGAGGTGTGTCTGTGAAGTGGGAACCTACCTCCTGGTTTGGGCATGCGCAGTGCATGTTGCGTATGTGTGTATTTCCTTGGTTTTGAGCTTATTGTCATGTCTTTGATGAAGGAGGGAGAAGTTATCAATTATAGAAATTGATTAGAAAGCTAAATACTTTATTCATTTCTTTTTAATCTGGCCACTTTGCTACTATCACTCGTTTGTAGAATAGATGACATTTTATCAGGGATGTTTTGATATGGGCTCTTCTCATATTGTCCTTGAGTTGACTATCAGGATTTCTGCTAAAGCGATAAAAATGTTTTTAATATTTCACTTCCCTGCTTGGGAAACATTGCAAGAAATTAACCCAAGTAAAATTCTGTTAATGAACCATGTCCTTCTGCTTCCCACTTTGTTTTTGATTTACCTTTATAATTCAGCTTCTAACCAATTTGCTCTTTTTAAGTTTTGAATAGATATTGGATTTTGAGAGTGAAAGAATTTATTCTGCTGTTGGGTCAGATCGTTACTGACCATACCAGAATGTGCTTTTCAGGGAAAATCTAAGTATCGCAATGACTGATTATGAGCCAGACTAAAAGTGACTTTATCCTCATTCAATTTTTCTTGATGATTTCAGCAAGGTGGATGATGTATATTAACAAAAGCTGCAGTGCACCTTGTTAGAACTGAATTTAGAGGAGCTGATGCACACAAGTTACATGGACAAAGGGTTAGGGTTAACCTGCCTATTTTAGCGCTTAATTGGGATTGGTAAATTTAGTCTAAGAACTAGTTAAAATATTCTAAAATGCCAATTTGTGGTTCATGACATCAGTTTTTATTTCTTCTAATAACTGAAGCCATTCAAACAACCAGTACTGACTTTTTTAACCAGCAGAGTACAATGTCATTAACCGATTTCAAAAATCAATAGTTTCCTAAATTTTATTTGCTGGTACTTCAGGATTTCACTCAAATGGTTGGGCTTCCTATACTGGCTGAAATAGACAGTGAATGTTTCCAGCCTGTTCATCCTTCGGGATTATTGCTTGATGAGGTTTTTACCTGGTGGCAGACTTCTCAGAATTTATAGAAAGGATCAAAGGATAATGATCAGAAGTAGAATCTCTGATTCATTTTCCCTACCCTTGTCCAGGGGTTCAGATGCCAATCTGTCAGTGGTGGACAGAAACTTGTTTTGAAAGCATTGACATCTTCAAGACTCTAAGTGAATAAACACACTCTCATTTGTAAGTCACTTACAGGACCAGGAAGATCTTGCATTTAATCTCTGAGCTATATTGAGTTATTTCAGGGTGACGTTGTGGGATGGAGACAAAATATCTACTTATGACTTTTGGTAAATTTACTGTGAATTTCAGTCAAATTAACAGCACAAACACCCTTTGTCTTCGTTGGTCCAATTTCATATATAAAATAGGGCAACCATACCATCCCATTTTCCAGGTACAGTTGACTGTTCACCTGGGGATCCCTAGATGAGCTATTGTTTCCCCAAGCAAACGGTGTCCACAGAAGAGTGACTCTCGTCCCAAGTACTCAAACTTTTATTTCTCAATTTGATATTTCTCATGTTGGGACAAGTCTTATGCATAAAGCACAGCACAAGAGTATTTAATGCAAGTTGCCTTAGATAAAGGTATCTGCTAAATGTTTAAATAACAAGTGCATAAGAGAGAAATGTCCAGAAAGTTGTTATTGTTATTAGCCATAATATAGTTGGTACAGGAAGTCCTTGCTTAATGTAATTTAATTGGTTCCAGGAAAACATGACGTTGTGCAAAATAACATTGCGTGAAACAGCCTGAGGAGGCTCATAACCCCTCCCAAGATGGTTTGCTCCTTACCTTACCTGAGACCCAGCTCTTGCAGGCTCAACATAGAAGTTACGTGGGAATGTCCAGGCAGGCTGCAACATTTACGTGAAATAGAAGCGATGCAATGCAAATGCAGGGTTCTAATTGGAGAGTGGTGTTTATACAAAACAACATTTTATGGTATGATAAGCAAGGGCTAGCACTATTGCAGTTGCCATAGCTGCGATGCTGAGTGAATGGTGTAGAACACATGCAAGATTTAGGGTAGAGTGAACATTGTCGTTGTCAAAGAAGCACAATTGCTGTGTTATCAACCAGCTTCAAAATGATTTTCCATATTTAAGACAAACTGGAAAATAAACATCTATGTTCAATATGCCAGTCAATACTTTCCATTTTGAATGGAGGCACAACATCAATAAAAGAGCACAAAGGTGCCACTAAAAGAAAATTATAGCTGGTTCTGTTACCAATTTTTAAAAATTCTCTTGCAAAGTTCAGCCAACATAGGCTGGGCCATATAGACGGTGGTTAATGGAAGTGAACTTGCCCGACCAGTGCCATTTTATTATTTATGAACTGTCTGAATCGCTTCATTTGTGTGACATCAAATCTGTGGTAATTATGTACACGTTTGTTTTGCATTTGTACATGTACAAAGAAAATGTAGGCTGCTTAAAAAATTTGCATTGTTACATTGCATGCCATTATTTTCCATCATGGCTACTTTGCTTGTGACCCCTCCCTGTGTGCCCCTGGATTTGATTTAGAAAGTATCGTCACTCTAGCATTAAATCTGTTATAAAACAAATATTTTGGTCTCCAAAAAATTACTGCAGTCTACTCAGGGTTAATAGTACAGTGCAGCCCCCATGGTTCCCCTATATCATCATTTGACGTGTATGTGAATCTGCTGTTCTGTAAAGACGTATTGAAGAAACCCCAGACCTTAACCTTTCTTGTGCAAAGGCTCGATTTTTTTTTTCTTTGTGATTCACTGCTGTCTTTTCACTTGGGCCAAGCCAACTACTGGTACACCATGTGCCAGTAACAACTAGAGCTTAGATGTAGGTTGATTAACATCTCATTGTGTAGGTGGTGTGAAACTGTGTGGGAGGGATCCCTCTGCTTAAAGGCCGGATTTCTGATGCAGCGTCTGCGTCATTTCATTTACATAACGTGCTCGTCATGGGAGGTGGAGTGACGGTGCCTTCACTAATGTCTGTTTGGAAACCTTTTTTTAAAAAAAAGCACTACCCACAGACCCATTTGAAAATACAGCATCACTACCCACGGACCCATTTGAAAATACAGCATCAATCAGAAAAATGAAAGATGAGCTATGATCTATGGACATTTTCATTTTCATTACAACTGTAGTAAGCATAGCTCATGCCAAATAGAAGCTGTGATTTTAATATTGTGCATTTCAAGAATGTGTTTACCTGGTAGCCAGGTAATATAAATGAAATGTATACCTATTGTTTTCCAGTATTCATTGTTTAATTCTGAACCTAATTGTAAGAACAATTGTTATGAAAACATATTTACTACCATGGATGTTTTTGCACATTGACCCACAGTCTCATGTACGAGACAGTGGCAAGAAGGCTTGAGAGGGAGCAGTGAGACAGTGGCGAGAGTTTGAAAGAGGCAGGGGATGAATCTGTGGGTTCAGTGTGGATTGTCTGCATTTTGAAGAAAATCAAAATGAAATGTAACAGGAAAGAAGGTAACTGGTTGGTGAGTTCTCTTTTCTCTCTTTAAACTAGAATTTTCAGTCAAATTAGGAGCTGAGAAACTTAAAAACATTTGAAACTTAATTACGTAAATAAAACATTAAGGATGGCAGAGCAGGTGATGTGTTGCACATGCGAATGTATGTACTAGGAACAGGAGTAGGCCACACGGCCCCTTGAGCCTGTTCCGCCATTCAATAAGATCATGGCTAATCTGATTGTAACCTCAGCTTTACATTCCCGCCTACCCCTGAGAACCTTTCACCCCATGTTTATCAAGAATCTATCTACTTCTTTCTTAAAAATAAGAAAGATTCTGCTCCCACTGTCTTTTGAGGAAGGGAGTTCCAAAGACACTCAACCCTCAGAGAAAAAAATTCTCCTCAACTCTGTCTTAAATGGGCGTGGGAGCTGGTAGTTACCAGTGTGATCCACACAACCACATCTGCAATAACTGCCTTAGCTTGAAGAAGAGAGTTGATGAGCTAGAGTCCAAGCTGAGAACACTGCGATGCATCAAGTAGGGGGAAAGTTGCCAGAACACTTGATTCCAGTCACACCTTTAAGCTATGTTCCTCAGATATGGTATCTGCTCAGCGACTGGTTAGTGTCACTCTCAGTGCCACAGTATGGGGACCAAGACTGTAGATGTGGAGGAGCCTCTCAGCCCTTGCAGTTGTCCAAAAGGTTCAAGGCTCTTGCAGCTTGTGTGGATGAGAGCAGCGACAACAAGGAGGATGAGCGAACTTACTGTGGCAGCAAAGTGTAGGGAGCTATTCAAATAGGTGGAGTAAAAAGGAATATATTAATTGTACCATAAGACCGTATAATTAAAAAGATAGATGCTGTTCTCTGCAGCTGAGAGTGAGTGTCCTGAAGATTGTGTTATCTGCCTGGTGCCAGGTTTGGGACATCTGCTTGGGGCTGGAGAGGAACTTGCATTGGGAAGTATCCAGTTGTCACGGCCCACGTAGGTACCAATGATGTAGATAGGACTAGGAAATTAGGGATTATGAGTTAACTAGGAGTTAAATTATAAAGCCGAACCATAGAGATAATAATCTCTGGATTACTACGTGAGCCAACAGCAAAATAGCATAGGGTAACTAAGATCAGAAGGTCTCAAAGACTATTGTGCGAGAAATGGGTTTTGATTCATGGGACACTGGCATCAGTACTGTGGAAAGCAGAAACAGTACCGTTGGGACGGTCTTCACCTGAACCCCACTGGGATCAGTGTTATGGCGAATCATATAACTCGGGCTGTAGAGAGGGTTTTACACTGGAGAGTTGAGGGGGTGGGGGGAGGGATCATGTGAGCATATATTTGCTAAATTAAAGAGAAATAACAAGGCAACAGAGTAATGTAGCAATATGGGTAATAACTGCAATGTGACGGAGCATACATAATTAAAAATGCATCAACAGATAATGTCAGTGTGGAAGAACAGTAAAAAGACATAATTAAAGGCTCTGCATCTGAATGCACGCAACATTCACAACAAAACAGAAAATTCTTAGCACATGTGGAAATAAATATGATCTAATTGCCATTACAGAGATGTGGTTGCAAGGAGATCAACACTGGGATCTAAATATTCAAGGGTATTTTGGCATTTGGGAAGGACAAAGAAAGAAAAAGGTGGTGGGCTAGCTCTGTTATTAAAGGATGAGTGTGAAATAATCTTGTTTTTTTTTATTCATTCATAGGATGTGGGCATCACTGGCTAGGCCAGTGTTTATTGCCCACCTCTAATTGCCCTCGAGAAGGTGGTGGTGAACTGCCTCCTTGAACCGCTGCCGTGCATGTAGTGGCAGTACACCCGCAGTGCTGTTAGTGAAGGAGCTCCAAGATTTTGACCCAGTGAACGAACAGTGATATATTTCCAAGTCAGGATGCTAAGTGGCTTGGAAGGGAACTTCCAGGTGGTGATATTCTCACATGCCTGCTGCCCTTGCCCTTCTAGATGGGAACAGTTGTGGGTTTGGAAAGTGCTGTCTAAGGATCCTTGAGTTCCTGCATTGCATCTTGTAAATGGTACACACAGCTGCCACAGTGCATCGGTGGTGGAGGGAGTCTATATTTGTGGATGGGGTGCCAATCAAGCGGGCTGCTTTGTCCTGGATGATGTCAAGTTTTGAGTGTTGGCGCTGCACTCATCCAGGCAAGTGGAGTGTATTCTATCAAACTCCTGACTTGAGTCTTGTGGATGGTAGAATCAATCTGGGTGGGGCTAAGAAAGAGCAAAGGAAAAATGTCACTTGTGGGAGTAGTTTATTGGCCCCTAATGGTAGGCATACTGTAGGGCTGTATGAAGACATTATGGGGGTTTGTAATAAAGGTACCATAGTAATCATGGGTGATTTTAATCTTCACATAGATTGAACAAATCAAATTATCAAAGGTAGCTTGGAAAATAAGTTCATAGTGTATTCAGTACAATTTCTTAGAGCAACATTTCCTAGATCCAATCAGGGAGCAGGCTATTTTAGACTTAGCAATGTATAATGAGACAATAATGACCTCCATAAGTAAAGGAGCCACTAGGCCATATTGATCATAACAGGATAGAATTTCACATTCAGTTTGAAGGTGAGAAACGCAGGTCAAAGACTAGTGACTTAAAGGCAAGATAAAGTTGGCTCAAGTGGACTGGAAAAATAGGATAAAAGGTAGAATGGTGGCAACGCAATGGAAGGCATTTTAGGAGTTATCTCCTAACTCTCAAATTAGGAAGATGGATTCCATTGAGAAAAACTCTGAGAAGGATGCACCATTTGTGGCTAACTAAGGAAGTTAATAGTAGTATCAAATTGAAAGAAAACGCATACAATATTGCAACAACTAATGGTAGGTCAGAAGTTTGGAAACATTTTAAAAGACTGACTGACTGGAAAAAATAATAATAAGGGAGAAATTAGAGTGAGAGAGAAAGCTAGCTAGAAATATAAAAACTGATAAATGTTTCCACAAGTATATAAAAAGGAAAAGAGTAGCTAAAGTGAGTGTTGGTCCCTTAGAGGGTGGGTTTGGGGGTTGTTGATGGGGAAACAAAGAAATGGCAGAAGCATTGAACAGATATTTTGTATCAGTCTTTACAGCAGAAAACACAAAAACATCCAAAGATTAGTTGAAAATTGAGGGAATACAAAGGGAGCAACTTAAAACGATCACTATGACTAGAGAAAAAGTAATGGGAAAACTAATGGGATTAAAGGCTGACAAGTCTCCAGGACCCAGATGAGCTGTTTCCTTGGGTCTTGATGTGGCTGCAGAAAGAGTGGATGCATTGGTTGTAATCGTTTGAAATTCTTTAGATTCTGGAAAGGTCCCAGTAGATTGGAAAATTGCAAATGTAACACTTCTAACTGAGAAAGCAGGAAGCTATAGGTCAGTTAGCCAAGAAAAATGCTTGAATTTATTCTTAAGAGGCAATAGCAGGACATTTATAAAATGGTAGTACAATAAGGCAGAGTCAACATGCTTTTGTGGAAAGGAAATCACGTTTGGCATAATTTTTTTTTAAGAGTTCTTTGAGGAAGTAACATGCAGGGTAGATAATAGGGAACCAGTAGACATGCTGAATTTGGATTTCCAAAAGGCATTTGATAAAGTGCCACATAAAAGATTACTACACAAGGTAAGAACACATGATGTTGGGGGTAACACATTCGCAAGGATAGAGGATTGGTTAGCTACCAGGCAGTGGAGAGCCAAAGTAAATGGGTAATTTTTGGGTTGGAAAATTGTGTAACTAGTAGAGTGCCATAGAGATCAGTGCTGGGGCCTCATGACTTGGATGATGTGACCATGTGTATGGTAGCCAAATTTGTTAATGACACCAAGGTAGGTAGGATAGCAAGTTGTAAGGAGAAAACAAAGAGCCTATATAGATGGGCTAAGTGCATGGGCAAAAATTTGGCAGATGGTGTGTATAATGTGGGAAAATACGAACTTATCCACTTTGGCAGGAAGGATAGAAAAGCAGTATATTGCTTAAATGGAGAAAGACTGCAGAAATCTCTGGTACAAAGGGGTCTGGGTATCCTGGTAAATGAATCATAAAAGCTAGCATGCAGGTACAGTAAGTAATTAGGAAGGCAAATTGAATGATGGCTTTTATTACAAGGGGAATGGAATATAAAAGTAGGAAAGTCTTGCTACAGCCGTCCAAGGCCTTAGTAAGACTGCATCTGGAGTGCTGTGTGCAGTTCTAGTCTCCTTAAGGATGGATATAATTTTATTGGGAGTAGTTCAGGGAATATTCTCTTGGCTGGTTCCTGGGATGAATGGGTTATCTTATGAGGAAAGGTTGAGCAGGGTGTACCTATACTTATTGGAGTTCAGAGAATGAGAGGTGATCTTATGAAACATGTAAGATTCTGAGGGGACTTGACAGGGCGGATGCTGGAATGTTTCCCCTTGTCAGAGAGTCCAGAACAGTTTTAAAAATAAGGGCCTCCCATTTAAGACTGTGATGAGCAAGTTTTATCTCTGATGAGTCTTTCAAATACTCACCCCCCAGAGAGCAGAAACTAAACTGGACCAGCCTCATAAATACTATGGCTGCAAGAGCAGGAATCCTGTGGCAAGTAACTCACCTCCTGACTCCCCAAAGCCTGTCTACCATCTACAAGGCACAAGTCAGGAGTGAGATAGAATACTCTCCACTTGCCTGGATGAGTGCAGCTCCAACAACACAAGAAACTCGACATAGTCCAAGATAAAGTAGCCAACTTGATCCCACCCCTCCACCATCGATGCACAATGGCAGCAGTGTGTACCATCTTCAAGATGCACTGCAGCAATTCACCAAGGCTCCTTCGATAGCACCTTCCAAACCCACGACCCCTACCGTCTAAAAGGACAAGTGCAGTAGATGTGGGGGAACAGCACCACCTGCAAGTTCCCCTCCAAGCCATTCACCATCCTGACTTGGAACCATATTGCCATTCCTTCATTGCTGGGTCAAAATCCTGGAACTTCCTCCCTAACAGCACTGTGGGTGTACCTACACCACATGGACTGCAGTGGTTCAAGAAGGCAGCTCACCATCACCTCGGGGACAGTTAGGGATGGGCAAGAAATGCTGGCCTAATCAGCAACATCCACATCCTGTAAAATAATTGTTTTAAAAAATAGCAGTGGAGATGGAGTTATTGAATATATTCAAGGCTGAGTTAGACAGATTTTTGATTTACAGAGGAGTTGAGGGTTATGGTGGGCAGGCATGAAAGCAGAATTAAGACCACAATCTGATCATCACGATCTCATAGAAGGGCAGAGCAGGCTCGAGGGCCTGAATGGCATACTCCTGATCTTATTTCATCTGATCATAAGTGGAAAAAGTACACCTTCCTGTTGTACCATGAAGTGATCCTTTTCCCTCTTAAATGTGTTTACTGTTTTTAAAAATGAGGAATGACTAGATGGGCAATGTCTAGTATTTCATTCGAGTGTCAATTGTTTAAGTGCTATTGGGCTGATCAATTCTCTGTGCTATCACACCCCTTCATGATCCTGTCCTTATGAGCACTTTTCAACTGGTATCACTGGATAACAATCACAAGAGAGAATCTGGTCAATTCATTTTTCCTCCTAAACCTGGTGACACCACTAAAAGTAGGTGTAATGGCCTGCTGTCTAATGGCCCAGTAGCCTGCTGGCTGAGATTGACTAGCTCATTTGAGCTGGTGTTGCACTGAGATACCATAGTTAAACCTAGTGGCATGTAAATTTGGTGCAGTTACACACAATTGGAGGAACTCTTATTATCTCTCCCTATTTAGCACTTCTGTGGCAGCAAGCTTGTAGGATTGAGAGTGGACAGAGTGGATCTGCTTTTCATCTGCTTACCCTGTTGTGTTACCCCAACGCCCGGTACCACAAGAGAACAGGTCAAATAACTTTTAATCTATCAGGACGGCAGAGGTGAAGGAGTTTATTGTGCTTTCAGGTATCACAGTTTGGTGGGTTTAGGATACCTTCAGGAAAATGTATTCCCCAAGTTTGCATGCATAGCCTGTAATCAATAATCAGTCTCTGACTTTTAACGTTTCTGTTGAGTTTAGTTCCTCATTGCTTCATGTGTCCTGGACCTTTCAGTATTTTTGTGTTAAGCCGTTCATTAGCAGAGGTCAAGATCTTATTGGTTATATTACACAAGGAAATTAGTTAACACCGGCATCAAGATTGGAAAATCTAGGTCAAATTGCATGTTAAAGTTTTGAGTAAACTAATGACTTGCAGACTTATAGATTTTTTTCATTTGTATTTGCTGCTATCAGGAGAGGAGAGGACTACCACATTGAAAGGTGGCCCTTTGTCTACTCCAACAGGAGCAACAGTGTTTGCAGCAAATGTAGTTTGCCAAAAAGGACATGCTACCACTTTCTCCTCACTGGTTTTTCTTAAATTGCAGCTTTTTCAATTGTCCCATATGGATCATGGGAAGGTTTGGAGTAAAAAATGAAAATTGCAAGTAGTTTTTTCTCTGCTGAGGAAATCAGCCAACATTGGGATGCCACAAAATCACAGAGTTGGTTATACTATATAAAAGTACCAGCACGTAATTTTTTTTCTAATGTGCTATGCAATTAATTTGCATAACATTCAACCTATGAATGTGAAGTTAGTACAAAATTTGATGTGAATGCGGTTATTAAAAAAAAATGTCAAGTTCATGTACCAACGTATGATGCAACAACATATGGGTCTGTTTACAATTTTGAGCCTTGTTTTTCATTCTCACTTCCAAGTCTTTTACTTTAAGCATATTGGAAAATGGCAATAGTGTGACTTGCAGTTTGGAGAAAGAAATGACTGGAGATATCAAAAACTGCAAGAATGAGAAAGGGGAGCTCTTGAAGGATAATGTGCATGTAAAAATAGAACAATTTGTATGGGAAGGGTGGGGATGGTAGCAGGGAGGAGCGGAAGAATTGAACAGTTAAACAGTGAGTGAGTCACTTGATGGATTTGCTTGCAGGGAATATTCTTGCAAAGTTCTTGCAAGACCCATTTTCTTTTTTTAAAAAGGTAAAGCAAATATGCGCAGCGTAAGTAGCATTACAATGGTGGAAACAGTAAGTACAAAATTTAAATTACAGATTGGCACTGTGAAATTAATTACTTTCCTTAGTTTTATTCAGATGCATAAGGATTTGCAAATGAATGATCAGGAGCATGGCTTATAAAATGAACCAAGCTTATTGTAAAGGTTACCATTGGTATATCACTAAACAATATAGATGAAAAGGTTTGATTCCAAATCTCTGCTAAATTTGCTGATGTCAGCTGTGGCAACAGTTGAGTGCTACAATTTATTCGAAGAAAAATAAATGTGGGCTTGCTGTTTAATAAGCTATACCAGAAAGTATGTGTATGCATTCTGGATGAGGACATGTTAGGACTAAATGGTGATGCCCTCTATAATCTAGCTAAAACAGAATGAGTTTGAGCAAGGAGCCATACCCCATCAACAGTCCGCACCATCAAGACCAAAGTGGAGAAATAAAAGCAGATTTATTGATGGACAATTTGATACCAATTTACAAACTGGTATCAATCAATCAGTTCTACAGATTTGTTGTCGCCTGTGGGGAACTTAAAATTTTATGGCCAACAGTCTTGAAGCAAGGCTTAAGTCATGTTGGCATTTACAGGTGCCGAGTGACAAAAACTCATGAACTTTCCAACTCTTATACTGTGAACATATTTATCTCTTGATTTATATGCAAAAGGCTGTCTACATTTAGAAGGAAATTAGCCCAAAAAAATGCTGTTTCCTTATATTCAAAACAGTTGCACCAGCAGAAAGTCATTGTATTATAATTTGGTTTGCTTATCAATTTCTGCAATTATAAAAAGTTTTTTTGGAATATTACCCAGTAAAGGTACACTTAGTGATGATGGTCTAGGTACAAACACTTGCAAGGTGTGCTTTTAACCTTGCATGGCAGTTAAACAAAGAAGGTTTCTGAAAACACGTACTCGATTTAAATGTTATGTAACTTGAATGAGAATTTGTAATGAGAAGTACCACTAGTGATGCCTTCACAAGATCATCCTCATCCAGGGGCAAGAAAGATGGTCCAACAGCAGCATCCTCTCCAAACCAATTTGCTCAGCATCAAGTTGCTAATCATTTAAAACTAGTTCAGCTGGATGTGGCATGATGTTCATAGGCTGACGTCAGATTCCCAAAGCAATTGCTTTGCTCTGAACTTGGTTGTAGCAGGAGGCTCCCAGGAGGACAGTGGAAATGCTTTAGGGATGTCTTCAAAGCATTCCTGAAGAAGTCTAACACACCACCAACTTGTAGGAGTCCCTGGCTTATGACTGACTGAAATGGAAAAAGCTCATTTAGGAAGGCACCAAACGCATGGAGAGATTTTAGCAACATGCAAGCCGTTGGCGGATGTTGGCACAAACCTCCAAAACAATCCACCTACCCAACCCTTCGAGCACCACCTGCTCCATTGCTCATTGGACTTAGCAGCCATCTCTGAGCCCATCAAACCGGAGTAGAAGCAAGTCATCTTCGATCCTGAGGAACTGTCTAAGAGAAGAATCTTGTTTCTTAGCACATGTATGGTAGGGAAAGTGCAAAATTGTTACTGTATTAGAAGCTCTTGCGTTTAAGTCTAAAATACAAGAAGTCATCAAAAACTGCTTGGAAGCCATTTTGTAGCAAGTGGCAAACTGAAAACCATACTCTCTACTTTCCTACTTGGAAAAAGTAAAATAGTGACGGTACACTGAAATATGTCATTCAGCCCCTAAATCATCGTTACCTAATGCATGTGTATTTTGTGCAGCGGGTGATGTCGAAAGATTCCATGTTGCTGCACTTTGGAATAGTGAGGTGTGGGTTTGCACCTGATTGGAACACATTGAGTCTTGATTGCAGGGCTATTGTATTGAGAATGGAGGAGCTTTTCTGAAGAAAAGTCTAATTTAATTGCTTTCTCACTTTCTCTTTCTCTCTCTCTCGCTCGATTTGGTTCAACTGCCATGTAGGTTTCCTCCTGCCTTGCAACATCACAACCAAAAAGAAAGGTAACGGGCCTGCTTAATTTTTTAAAAATTGAAGTAATCTAGCTCCTTAAAAGGCTGAAGTTTATCAATAGAGTGGCTGAACCTCTCAAACCAGGAGGGAACCTATGTATCAAGCTGAGTAAGCTGGTCTTAGCCACAGTGGCTGCAGGGGCTCTGTAGTTAGCCCCAGTACGCCCATATTTGGAAGGAGAAAATCAGTCAGCATTTCTGCTTCTGATTGCTATCCAGTAATCCCTGCTAAATGTGCACCGATGTTTTTGTTTGAAATCAAATTTGGATGGGGCTTATATTTTTGCCCCCCTTTCCCAATCAAATAGCCTATGTCACTCAGTCAGTATGTTGGCTGAGGGTTGCTACCATAGAACTGAACTGCAGCAATGAATCTTTGCCTTCAGGAGGGAATAAGAGAAAGGGGAGAAATTGGTGGGGGCGGCAATAGTAGTTTTTTTCTCCCTAATACTTGAGTGACTGCTGAACTTTTATGCATCATAGATCTACAGGTTGCAGCAGAGTTCTAGCAACTTGTGAATAGTTATTCTTCTTCCATGTGTGGAATTTAGTTTAGCTAACATCCGCTCTCATCCAGAATCTGGATAGGTAAAATTCCAAGCAGTGTTTAATAGATAATGATCAGGCACAAAATCACTCTGAACTAAAGTCTGTTGGAACCCCCAAATGTAGCCCTGGCTGAGATCAGCTAACTCATTACAGAGAATCAAGCCACTTTCTAGTTTTGCACATTCACCCAGTAAGAACATAAATTGGAACAGGAGAAGGTCATTCGGCCACTAAAGCCTACTCCCCCAGTCAATAAGATCATGGCTGACCTGATTGTGGCCTAAACTCCACTTAACTGTCTGTTTCTCTTAACCCTTGACTCTTTTGTCGATCATAATCTAACTTGAACAACCCAGCCTCCACGGCTTGCTGAGGGAGAGAATTCCAAAAACTAAAAGACCCTCTGAGAGAAGAAATGCCTTCATCTCCATCTTAAATGGAAACTTTGAAAATTGCTTTGTTTGTATGTACAATAAAATCGACCAACCATGCAATCGTGTACTTGCACACGAACAGGGGAGAGAGCTCATCCTGAGTATGAGACAGCCAGCGTGAGTGTGGGTATTGGCAATTTGGTGCACAGTGGGAATTCGGTGCAGAGGGGAAGAGATGCCCTTTGCATTTTTTCTTTGCCATCCAACTTCTTAAATCTTCAGAGTGGTCTTCTGCTGCTGCTGCAGTAAAGGTACAAGGGAAAGGAATGACTGGTAAGTAGTGGGTAAGGTCGGATAAGTATTTATTACTTTTATCGATAGTTTAAGGTCTTTTTGTGGATTATAGTTTGTATATTCCGTAGTAACAAGAATCAGGAAAGAAGGGCCCGAGAGTAATTGATTTAAAAGGTTTAATTTAAAGGGATAAGTCATGGCAGGAGAACTCAAACCTGTGGTGTGCTCTTCGTGCTCCATGTGGGAAGCTGGGAACATTTCCAGTGCCCTGGACCAGCATGTGTGCAGGAAGTGTGTCCAGCTGCAGTTCCTGGAAGCACGAGTTTCAGAGCTGGAACGGCAGCTGGGGGTACTGGAGCATCCGCCAGTCTGAGAGCATTGTGGATAGCACGTTTAGAGAGCTAGTCACTCCGAAGATGAAGGGACTTGAGGAAGGAAGGGAATGGGTGACCACCAGGCAGTCCAAGAGAAACAGGCAGGTAGTTCAGGAGTCCCCTGGGGTCCCACTCACAAATCGGTATTCCATTTTGGAGGCTGATGAGAGTGTTGGTTCCTTCAGGGAGTGTAGACAGAGCCAAGCTTCTGGCACCACAAACAGCCTGTCTGTACAGGAGGGGAGGAAGAGAGGAAGAGCAATAGTAATAGGGGATTCTATAGTCAAGGGAACAGATAGGCGCTACTGTGACCGTCGACGTGACTCCAGGATGGTGTGTTGCCTCCCTGGTGCCAGGGTCTGGGATGTCACTAAACAGCTGCAGAGCATCCTGAAGGGGGAGAGTGATAAGGCAGACATCATGGTACATGTTGGTACCAATGACATAGGTAGAAAGAGGGATGAGGTCTTGTATCAAGAATTCAGGGAGTTAGGCAGTAGACCAAAAAAAAAGCAAGACCTCTCGGGTTATAATCTCAGGATTACTCCCAGTGTCACGTGCTAGCAAGCTCAGAAATAGGAGAATAACGTAGATGAACTCATGGCTTAAGAGTTGGTGCAGGAGGGAGGTTTTAGATTCCTGGATCACTGGGACTGTGTCTGGGGAAGGTGGGACCTATACAAGCGGGACGGTCTACATCTGAATCAGAGTGGGACTAACATCCTTGCGGGCGGGTTTGCTAGTGCTGTTGGGAGGAGTTTAAACTAATTTGGCAGGGGGAGGGGACACAATGTTAGCAGAATAGGGACACATAATACAGTAAAACAATCAAGTCAGATGGAGGACAGCTGCATTAAGTTTCAAGGGAGTAAGGCAAGGCTGGATGGCCTCTACTTTAATGCCAGGAGTATTATAGGTAAAACGGATGAGTTAAGGGTGAAGATTGACACGTGAAATTGTGATATAATAGCCATCACTGAAACGTGGTTGAAGGAGATGCAGGATTGGCAGCTCAATATTCCGGGATATAGAATCTTCAAGCGAGACAGGGGAGGGGGTAAAAGAGGAGGAGGCATTGCATATTAGTTAAGGAGTTCGTTACTGCAGTAAGGAGAGAAGATATCTTGGAGGGGGCATCGAATGAAGCTTTGTGGCTAGAGCTTAAGAATAAAAAAGGGGCAGCCACATTGTTAGGTGTTTACATAGACCCCCAGTTAGTCAGTGGAAAATTGAGGTGCAAATATGTGCACAATTTGTGGAGGTGTGTAAAAACAATAACAATAGGATAATCATATTAGGTGACTTCAACTTTCCAAGCATTAATTGGGATAGACATAGTCTATAGGGCTTGAATGGAGTGGATTTCTTGAAATGCATACAGGAGAATTTTTTAGGTCAATATGTAGAGGGTCCAACTAGGGACGGCGCAGTGCTGGACCTAACTCTGGGGAATGAAGCTGGACAGGTGGCTGAAGTGATGATGGGGGAGCATTTTAGTGATAGCGACTACAACATGGTACAATTTAAGCTTGTTGTGGACAAAGAAATAGACAAGTTGCAAAAAAATGTTTTGGATTGGATTTTAGTAAAATAAGGCAGGACCTGGCCAAGGTAGACTGGGGAACAGCTACTTGTGGGGAAATCTACAGAGGAGCAGTGGGGGGCATTCAAAAAGGAAATGGGGAGGGTACAGGCACAACATTTTCCCTCTAGGGTGATAGGAAGGAGTAACAAGCCCAGAGAACCATGGATGACCAGCGATATTCAGGATACGATGAGAAGGAAAAGAAAGGCTTTCAGAATGTACAAGGGAAGCAAAACAGCGGAGGCATTAGTGGAGTACAGCAATTGCAGGGTGGAGCTTAAAGTAAATAGGAGAGCAAAGAGGGGATATGAGAAACCTCTGGCTGGTAAAAGCAGGGGAAATCCCAAGATATTCTCTAAGTATATCAATGGGAAGAGGATAACCAGGGAAAGAATAGGGCCCATTAGGGACTAGGGGGGCAATCTATGGGTGGAGCCAGAGGACATCAGTACAGTGTTGAACGAATACATCACATCTATCTGCGCCCAAGAGAACGAGGATGAAGGTATGGAACTCGGGGAGAAAGACTGCAAGGTTCTTGAGCAAATTGATATAGGGAGTGACAATTATTGGAGGTGTTGGCAAGCTTAAAAGTGGACCAATCTCCAGGTCTGGGTGATTTGTGTCCCAGACTGCTGAGGGAGGCAAGGCGGGAGACCGCAGAGGCTCTGACCCAAATTTTTAATTCCTCTCTGGCCACGGGAGAGGTGCCAGAGGACTGGAGAACAGCTAATGTGGTTCTGCTATTTAAGAAGGGTTGTAGAGATAAGCCAGGGAACTACAGACCAGTGAGTCTCACGTCAGTGGTAGGGAAACTATTGGAAAAAATTCTGAAGGAGGAAATCTATATCAACTTGGAGAGGCAAGGTTTGATCAGGGATAGTCAGCATGGCTTTGTCAGAGGGAGGTCATGCCTAACAAATTTGATTGAATTTTTTGAGGAGGTGACCAGGTGTGTAGATGAGGGTAGTGCAGTTGATGAAGTTTATATGGATTTCAGCAAAGCCTTTGACAAGGTCCCACATGGGAGACTTATAAAGAAGGCAAATGCACATGGGATACAGGGTAATTTGATAAGGTGGATTCAAGATGGGCTTAGTTGTAGGAGCAGAGGGTGATAGAAGGATGCTTTAGTTACTGGAAGCCAGTATCCAGTGGCGTACCACAGGGATCTGTGCTGGGTCGCCTATTATTTGTCATGTATATAAATGACATAGATGAATTTGTGGGGTAGGATTAGTAAGTTTGCAGATGACACAAAGATTGGCCAGGTGGTTAACAGTGAGGTTGAGTGTTTTGGCCCACAGGAAGATATAAGTGGAACGGGCAGATAAGTGGCAGAATTTAACCCTGAAAAGTGTGAGGTGACACACTTTGGAAGGAGTAATTTGACAAGGAAGTATTCAATGAATGGCATGACACTAGGAAGTTCTGAGGAACAAAAGGACCTTGGCGTGTGTGTCCATAGATCTCTGAAGGCGGAGGGGCATATTAGTGGGGTGGTGAAAAAGGCATATGGGACACTTGCCTTTATCAATTTTGGCATAGCTTACAAAAGTAGGGAGGTCATGTTGGAGTTGTATAGAATCTTGTTGAGGCCACAGCTGGAGTACTATGTGTAGTTCTGGTCGCCACATTATAGGAAGGATGTGATTGCATTGGAGGGGGTGCAGAGAAGATTCACCAGGATGTTGCCTGGGATGAAACATTTAAGTTATGATGAGAGGTTGGATAGACTTGGGTTGTTTTCATTGGAGCAGGGAAGACTGCGGGGTGACCTGATCGAGGTGTACAGGATTAAGAGGGGCATGGATAGGGTGGATAGGGAGCAGCTGTTCCCCTTAGCTGAAGGGTCAGTCAAGAGGGGACATAAGTTCAAGGTGAGGGGCAGGAGGTTTAGGGGGGATGTGAGGAAAAACTTTTTTACACAAAGGATGGTGACGGTCTGGAATGCGCTGCCTGGGAGGGTGGTGGAGGCGGGTTGCCTCACATCCTTTTAAAATGTACCTGGATGAGCACTTGGCACATCATAACATTCAAGGCCATGAGCCAAGTGCTGGTAAATGGGATTAGGTAGGTAGGTCAGGTGTTTCTCGTGTCAGTGCAGACTCGATGGGCCGAAGGGCCTCTTCTGCACTGTGTGATTCTGTGATGGTGTTACATGAGCAAGTGTTCTTTTAGCCATATCTAGTGATCTACATCTGCTGTAATAGTTTTTCTTCACATAAGTACACAATTTGCAGCTGGTTCTGAGATCAAGTTCGGTAGAACATTGTACATTTTGCAGAATTTTCGTCTTGGAAGAGAATAGGGAGGGTCTGTTTCCTTGGTAACACTGCAGTGGAAAAGTGTAACCTGTCTAAAATTTCCAGTAAATTACTTAATGTCTTGCAAACAATGCAGCATTTTTCACATTCCTGATGTGTTGCTTGCTGTGAATAATTGTCATCTAGACTGAGTTCAAAGGGCAGGAACAGTTAAACATTATAATGTGCCATGTTGTTTGCCATTTATATAGGACATGGGTGCAGAGAATCCAACTGTTTTATGCTGCATGTATATTATATGTAGCCCCGTACACAGAGCTGAAAACTAAATAACATTCAAATCCAGATGAAGCTGGTATTGATGTCTTAGGGCAAAGCTTGGTTTAATGAAACTGGATACATTTCAAAATTCATATTCCAAATAGTCAAGTATGTATAAGACAAAAATAGTTTCTTTTCTCTTCCCACCACAACCCATTTCCCCCTTTTCCCCAGCCACTGCTGCCCCAGTAGATGTAAAGAGCTGCTTTAATATGTCTGATTGTCAGTGCAGTGATTAAATAAAAAAAAGTAGGCTTCCTGTAATTAAATGATTTTCATTGTGAATTATTTTTATAATGACTTCAAGCATGACTATTAAGTTGTGCACACCAGAGTGAAAAATCTCAAGTTTTGTTAAATGTTTTTTGCCCCAATTTTCCTTAACTCATAGACACTACAATTATATATGTGCAGCTACCTTTCCAAGCACTTATTCTTTAAGACTAAATTTTGTATGTTAGCATGCTCTATGATGGGCATTGCAACAGTAGATACCAGTCTGAAGTGAGAACCCTGGCTCACTTTTTAACTTTCTCTGCCTCTACCCCAGGGGCTGAGACCAATTGTTCCCAACTGCAGATTTGGATCAAATAAAATGATGGCACAGGCCAATGATCAAACCCAGGACTTCATGGACTGTCAAAGCACTACATAATATACACTGGACAATGACAGAACTTAAGCAACCCTTGCAAGGGAAACACTTAAACTGTAGATTATGACAAAATGCCACAATTTGTTGCAATCATGTTGTACAATCCCAAATAAATAACATTAAACATTGGCTACAGTATACTTAAAACTGCTGTCGACAGCTAATTTCACTTCAGTCTGTCTAGGATTTCTGGAATGTACTGTGAACAGCAAAAGTAATCATTTTTAAAAATAAAGCTGTTAGTTTAATTCCAGTAGAGCTCTTACTTCCATTATATCAAAGGGAATGGAAGGTCCAGCTGTCTTATACCACTTTATTGTGCTTAGTTCATTTGATTTTACTGTAATAAACATGAATCTCGTGTCAACCCCAGGCCAGGGCTTGTAGGGCAGATAATGCTAAATTATGTTCTTAACAAAGATCTTTGCTACTAAAATATTAATCCAGTTGCTGGTAAACATAACATGCAAACCTGAGTTCTTCAGATCTAGAGTTTTACTGTTTCGAAGTTCGAAACAAATTTCTGCCGAAAATCAAGTGGTATCTTTCTGTGAGTACTTGATTAACCTACAAAGCATTACAATACTGATAATCCTCTGCAGTGCTGGAACGTCCAAGTCTGCATCATGTCTGGCAAAAGCTCAGTCTCTTGAAGTGAGATCAACTGCTCTTATTTCATGCTTTTACATGTACTTTTCAAAATAATATGCAGTTACATTATGAATTAAACTACTGTACCACAATGCAATTAACTTGTGTAATTGAAAATCAATTATATTAAAGCTGTTCGTGCAGCAACACTAGGGGGAGCACTTCCTGCACATGCGCAGGTACCAGCGGCAGGAACTGTGGTGGGAGGGGCACTAAAATTGACATGAATGGAAAAAACTTCCCACCATTGGAAAATTATTGTTCTCCCAACCTTCAAGGTTGGGGGAGGTCGTGTTTTCCCCTCAGCGATATCGGGAACCACCATTGCATCTCACGAATGCTCATGAAAAGGTATGTCTTGGTTCCAGTCTTGGGTAGGGGAAAGCCTCTCTGGGCAGTGACGGTCGTGCACAGAATGGTGTGTCAGGAGTGGACAGTCAACCAAGGCATTTGATCCTGGGAGTTTGAGACATCACATTGAAAGACTAGGCACAGTAACGTTCACGGGAGGCATCTGAATTCTGTATATCGGTAGCTGAAAAGTCATGGAAGGTTATTGAATAGTCTCATGACGGAGTCTTAAACGTTATGGGTGCCTGTGGCCTTGAAGGGGTGGGATCAGATTGACAAAGGGTATGGGAACATCAGCATTGAAGGGATTGGGGAGAACAGGAATATCAACATATACAATGATTGGGTCAAGGGTAAAATGGGGAGGCTGGATAGTTCAGGAGGAATGGGAATTGGGAGGCAGTGACTGTGGAGGAGAATGGGAGGAACTTGGTGGGTGATGGGGGGAGGTTGGAAGTTGGTCACACTGACGAACGTAATGAACACCATGTTGACCTTCAGTGATCAATGATGCAGTTAGAAAAACAAGCTTGAGAAAGATGATATGGGAGGGGGTCTCAAAGCACAATTTTGGACCACTTGAAGAGCACCCTGTTAATTTCCTGCTGAAACCATGGAGAGCAGGGCTCAGCTGAGTGCTGAACTCGAGAGTCTAATTCACAATCAACGAGGTTTGCTCCTTTACTAATGTTGCACATTCAAGCGATGTGAAAAGGAAAGGTCCAAACAATCAAGGGCCATGATTACTGCACAGAAGCTAAATGTACATTCCGATTCTCAATGTTTCCAGTGTACTGGCCATGACTTCTAAGTCACAATGTTTACAATCAGACATAAGTACAAGGTTTGGGTATTGATAAATATTGTCTAGGCTACTAGAGGCAAACTGACAATTACCTGACTGAGGTTTATAGCACATGGGCATATTGACCCTAACCTAGATCCTTGTTGTGAATGCATAGCTATGTCTGAGGAAGATGCTCAACTACCTTTGGACCTCCACAGGTTATTAGACTGCAAGGGGTGTCCTGGGGATTCCATGTCTAGACTGAGGGCAGGCCAAGGGCTTGAGCCTGGATTCATGGCTTGGGGAGGGAGGGAGACTATTCAAGGGAAAGTATGAAGGATTGCTCAATTGTATCTGTTCACAGATATGAGGAGGATTGGAGAGTACAGGCTGCAAGCAATGTTGCCTCGTTGATTAGAAGGGCCTGTGACTGATTGGCACAGCCCAGGGAAGACCATCAGCCTGAGGAGCAAGGGCCCCAGGAAGTCCCAGATGCTGCCAAGGAGGGGCAAAATTCACAAAGATGTTTAGCACAACCAAAGGTCTGTAGACGATGCAGCTGTATGTGGAATTGAGCGAAAGATAGTGCCACAGGCACCTTCACTTGTCTAGGGATGTGGTAGCTCACATTTGCCACCTTCTCCATGAGGAACTCATGCTGCTCGAACTTGAAGGGCATCCCATGCCAGTTGCTTTGTAGATGACCACCACATTGAACTTTTTTGCCTGTGGGTCCTTCCAGGCTCCAATGGGGATCTTTGCGGGATCTCACAATTGGCCACCCTCAAATACATAAGGGAGGTGACAGATGCTCTTTTTAATAAAGCTCACCATTACGTGAAGTTCTGCACGGATGATGCAAATCAGGCTGCCAGACCTGTGGGTCTGCAATCTTGGTTTTCCTGCAAGTCCAGGGCACCATCGACTGCACACGTATAGCCTTATGAATCTCTCAGGCTGTTGCCAGGGAATTCTTGACTAGAAAAGGATTTCAATCTCTGAATGTCCAGCTAATTTGTGATCAGAAAGCAGATCCTGCATGTTTATACTAGGTACCCAAGCAGCTCTCACAAGTTACTTGCAGGTCCTACAGATCTTTGAGAGACCTTGGAGCTTAGAGGGTTGGCTGTTCAGTGATAAAGGGTACCCCCAGAAGCTGTGGCTGATGACGCCAGTTCATAATCCACATAGTGCATCGGAGGAGAAATACAATGCAGCATATTCTGTCACAAGATCCTTAAGAGCAAACTAGTAGCCTCCTGAAGATGTGTTTCCAATGTGTGGACTGGTTAGACGGGGCTTTCCAATACTCACCACAGAGTGTGTCCCACATCACCCTTGCCCTGCACAACCTTGCTTTGCAAAGGGGAGACGCATTGCCTGAGGGCGACCTTGAGGAGCTAGACATCTCCTCGGACAATGAAGATGTTGAAGGGGATGGCTCTGAAGAGGGCAAGGATTCGGACAAGCCACATGAGGATGCCATTGCATAGGCATGACACGGCCGATGTGTCCATGACAACATTAAAGCTACAAGATTCCAAGAGGGTTAATGTGAATACAAATAGTCACCATCAAAGTTGCTTTCAGCCAGAAAGGTCAGAAACCTCTCAATGATCACAGAAATAGCATTAGTCACCATATGCCCTAACGATGGTGTCATCCTTGGAATGCATAGTAGCCTTGGCAACATGTGGCTGCTGTGGAATGTGATTAGCACTCCCTTAGAGCACGTCTTTAAGCAGCTCCTCATAGTACGGTCCTTTCAACCATGGTCTCATCAAGTCCGTGTGCATAGCAACTTTCAAGCGGGTGAAAAGCCAATTCACACATGGATGCACTCATGTCAGTATGACACCTATTTAGTAAAGTAGCCCAAATGTGCATATTGTTCACTGGTTTGCGCTTAGATGTCTCAAGAGGAAGCAGCATCTGGAGAACTCCATTTCAGGGCGCAGTGACTTTTAACTCTACATCATGCAGCAAAGCTGCAATGTTCGTTTGCATTGTCCTTAGAGTGCCTCACCAGGACAATGGGTTGATTAGTCACAAACACTCAGGACCCTGCACCTGCAATCGTCAGGAGCCTGACAAGTTTATATCCTGGATGACTTTTGCATTAGGGAGAAATGTGGCCCAGTCATTATTGACATAGCAATCAATGACAGCATCTTCCCTTCGTAGATCCTGCCGAAGGCTTGGGAGGTTTGCAAATGCAATGCTTTTAGAGCATGACGATCCTTTACAGGCAATACAGGCCGAGTGCATGTACGCAACAGTTCCTGATGCCTTCCCAGTCAGTTGCAAGGGTTACAGTGAAGGGAGAAGGAGGAGTTTAGCTGGTAGAGCAGAAAAAGTGAGCAGCAAGAGAGAAAGGAGTGAAGGACAGGGGGATAGTGTGGACCGTCTCCAAGGGTGGAGAGATGGAAAAGAAAACAAGGAAGTGGTCAGGAATAGTGAAAAACTAATCTATAATTGTTCAAGAAATATTAGTTGAATTTTATGATGATTTGGAAATTTTACTTGAGGGGAACTTTTCAGAACATTGTCAAAGATGGTTAGGGAGATGAATTCAGAAAGTGGGTAGGGAGAAAGAGCAGTTCAGAATTCAGACACACTGGAAAGGAAGTCCAAACGCTTGAAAAGTACAGAGATGTAAACAGCAAAAGATAGGAAAAAGCAAAATTCTAAAAGAACAGTTCAGACAAAGAGGGAGCTGTCAAGACAGACGGACACAGTTCAGGTAAGAGTGAAAAAGGAGAAAAGAAATAAAGAACCTTTTGGCCACACTGATAGGCAAAAACTGATGAAAACAGCTGGACAATCCCTATCCACCTCATATTTCACCTCATTTCTCCATTTCCTTAGTTCTGATGAAGAGTCATACGGACTCAAAGTCAACTGTGTTCCTTTCCACAGATGCTGTCAGACCTGCTGAGTTTTTTCAGGTATTTTTGTTTTTGTTCCTGTTTTATCTCTATTGGCTAGAAATGATCCCCAGCACTATTCTAAAGAAGAGCAGGGAAATTATCCCTCTTGTCTCGGCCAAAATTTACCTCTCATTCAACATCACAAAATTATCTGATCATTAGCATATTGCTGCTTTCTGTGCATAAGTTGGCTGCCACATTTCCTACACTACAACAATGACTACACTTTAAAAGTACTTCATTGGCTGTAAAGTGCTTTGGGGTATATAATTGCAAGTCGTTTTTGGTATTTTATTGACCTTGTTATTATATGATTTAAGCCAGTCATGGCTTCATACTGCTAAAGCAGCTAGCAGACAACTTAATCAATATATATGCTTTGTTAATCCAATTATACAGTCATAGATATAAAAAGGCTCATTGCAAGGAAAGGAAATTACATTTTACTAACAAGTCACTTCAATTCCTGTATTGTAGTAAAGATCATTACATGCACAACTTCTTGATGAGGTAACAGAAGCATTAGAAGGAATGTTGGGACTAAGAAAAGTTACACAACCTAAAATGAACTGCAAAGTATATGCACATTAAGTTGTAATTAAAAATAATACATACAAAAACTGTCAAGACAAATGTTGAGAGCATAGTAGATATTGTATTAGAAGTACACATGCAAGTTATGCAAATTACATTCACCAAACAATGGTGGGCGAGTGAACTCACTGTGGGAAGTTTTTATGGACAGAATTGCCATTCATCAATTGCCCATTGTTCTTGTGTTTAATTTGGAGAGCACGGGGATCATCGACTCAATGAAATACGGTCGTTTGGTCTGACCAAAACTTGTTGGTCTTCCAGTGCAAAGAATTGTCCCCGACCAAGTCTTGCAGACTTGCACGTTCTAAAGTCCAGGACTATGTGCTGAGGGATACACTTTGGGGCAGCTGCTGCGAAGGCACAAACTGGAAAGGTTGCTGTCTAAGACCTTTCAGCCATAGTGCACCGAGGGGCTGGGAATTGTATGGAGCCCTCGGGCTGTATGACTCACATTCAAAGTATGCAGTGAATGAAACATGTATTACAATTGTATTGAAGCACCTCAGAGTGCAATATAATCTATCATTGCACTGTCTGACTGTCTGTAATGACCATTTTGAAATGTCTGTAATGTTCATTGATAGTATTGAAGCACCTCATGATCTACGTGGAAAATTTGAATATGATTGCAGTTTTTTGATGGCCATTTTGAAATGTTTTGTAGTGTTCTTTCAGATATTTTATGAATTAAGTATATTTTTCCAAAAAAAATGGGGAGCACAGGAGAGATAGAAGGGATTCTATATAAGAAAGCTGTTATATTCAAAAGGGAAAACGTTAATGTAGGTGTCTGTTTTTGAGATTGGAGGACAATGCAAAATTTGTCATGTTTAATATTCTAATATGTGTAAATGCAATAATTGTCAATGTGCATAATATAGTATGCAGTAATATAGGCCCATATGGGTAAATGTGACTATGAATGTGTGTACTACCTGCTATCTTTAGAGAAAAGAGGACAGTCATTAGGCAGGTAAATTCAAAAGGCAGTATCAATCATCGCAACCCATAATTGGAATAGTTATCATCACATACAGATTCTTCAGAAAACAAGATATTCTGGTGAATCAAAAGGTGTGGTAATACATATTGTTGAGGGAGGAATAGCAGTGACAAATAAGGATCTTATTGTTCAAGAAGGAAATCCACATTGATCACTGATCCTGAGTTTTATTGAGATACAGACCCTTGTGCATCTGCTTTGAAACAGAGGGTGGTCCAGCAGCTGGACTGTATGGAGGGGTCACTTTATATATGGTTAGAACATAGTCTTAATGTGGAGCAGATCGATATTTCTATACAAGTTATCTTTGCTAAATAGTATTGTGGAACAATAGTCTGAACTTCATTCTGCTAGTGAACACACAAATCATCTGCAAGATGGTAGAGATTTTAGTAAAACAACCAATACACACAGCAGTAGCATCTCATGAATACTCCCGCTGCTTCTTTGGGGTTCAGATTCCAAGATGCAGCCATAGGTGACTCTTCACTTGGAATATAATGATGACAACTGTGACATGGAACTCTATGATCTCCTGGTGCTCAAATAGAATGCATCTCCTCATTTTATCTACCAGTGGTAGCACAGAACAGATCACTCATGATCTTAATGAATGGTGGAGCAGGCTCAAGGGGCAGAATGGCCTACTTCTCCTATTTCATCTGTTTGTATAACAGCTGATTGTCATTCATATCCACAGTAGATCTAGGACATCATAATGCTCTACACAACTGAGTCCATAGTGATTAAAGCAAAGGAAACCTAGAAAGTGATGGTGATACATAAAATAGCAGGCCTTCTGGATCCCCTGCAGCTTGTTATTAGACTTTGCAGCCATCTACCTACCCATCAGTGCTATTCCTACAACTGAGTGTCTAGTAGTGGTCACAGAGAACGTGAACAGCCAGCATAAACATTCAAGCATAGAAGAGACATTAAATTTATGTGCACGAGTGCATAATGGGAAAAAAAAACTTTACTCTTAATATCTGTGATTTACTAAACCATTATTCGAAGACGGTGTCTCACTTTCAAATGTTCTCTGGCTGTCTTAAAAGGCAATTGTTGAATTTAAATTGAAGGCAGCAGTGACCCTCCACTGTTACAAATATATAATGCAAATAACTGACTGTAGTGGCAAATTTGTACGGGCCAATTATTGTTCCCCACTGATCTGCGCATACCCTGTTCCTCCATGATGCCCAGGCAGCTGATTTTTGCGGTGTGCCACTGCTTACAAGAATATTTTGTTTGTCAAAGGCCTATGCTCAAGCAGCCCTCCCCTCCCTCCCACCACTATGCTGTGAATTTCTGTCAATAGCTACAAAAGCAATCAATATTCATAAAAAAAGTGCTTCAGCACAATGTATCCTGTATTACTGCTGTGCTGCTTTCAGATCTTCCTGTTCATTAAACTCATTGACTCCAACTGGAAAAAGCTGGACATGTTGCAAAATGATTTTAACAAAAGGTTGTTAGTCTGGCTAGCAAGGAAATGGGCTTTTTTCACTTTGTTGATATGAATTAACTTTTTCTTTAAAGAGAGGTAAGAATCTTAAGCGCAATAATGACAGATGCATAAATCATTAGTGTTTTTTTATTTCCTTTCCGTCATCTCTTCCTTGCATCTACTTGTCTATTAAAATTCTTGAATGCTATCCCCCTGGTGTCAGAAACACTGAAAAAAGGGTTACTACAACACAAATGACAGTCTTATTTCCTTTCCTAATATCATAAAATACCGCACATGATGTGTGGTGTAACATGTTTCTATTTATGCAGAAAAAGTTCAAACCATAATGTCATTTACTGGTCTTAAGAGTATTATAAAGAGTAACTTCAATACAATGCTTTGAATTGCTGTACAGCTGGACTCCAAAAGAACACTTAATTGGCAGAGGTAGACAATGAGGTGAAATCATGTCTATGCTGTGTTTTCTTTCCTTAGATCAGATACTGAAGGGAAGTGTAGGAGTTTTCTGGGACACGGGGACTCACATGATGATTAGTCATGCCTTTCACAGACAGCAGAGCAATGGTGAAACAAATATGAGTTGACTCACATGAGTTGCAGTGATTTTACAGTATATTTGCAAGTTGAGTTTTGTGGGGAAAGTCAACTTTTTTCTCTCTCTCCATGTACAGTAGTGTCCTCCATTGCTGAAATGTTACTAATCAGGACTCTCCACTCATCTGTCTCTAGCAGTCTTTCTGTGATGCCATGATATCTCATTAGGGTAGGTAGAAGAGGTAGATGCCAAGAACTATCTCAGTCGGTACAGGGACTGAACTTGTGCCATCAGTGTCATTAAGTGCCACACTCTAACCATCTGAGCCAACCCACCCTGAAGGTGAACTTTACTGGAAGGTATTTTTTTTTAAAAACTTTTTCTTATGATTTATTCATGAGATGTGGGTATTGTAGCAAGACCTGCCTTTATTTCCCATTCCTAATTACCTTTGAGATGGTGCTGGTGAGCTGCTGCCTTGAACTGCAGTCCATGTGGTGAACCTGCTCCCACATTGCTGTTCGAGACGGATTTTGACCCAGCAACGATAAAAGAATTGCAATATATTTCCAGGGCAGGATGGAAAACTTGAAGGTGATGGTGTTTCCAAACAGCCACTACCCTGGTCCTTTGTGGTACAGGTTGTGGATTTCAGAACTGCTGCCTAAGGAGCTTTGGCAAGTTGCTGCAGTGCATCTTACAAATGGTATGCATATGTCCTGGTGGTGGAGAGAGTGAATTCTTAAGCTGGTGGATGGGGTGACAGTCAAGTGGGCTGCTTTGTCCGGGTAATGTTGAGCTTTGAGTGTTGGAGCTGCACTTGTCCAGGCAAATGACAAGTATTCCATCACACTCCTGACTCTTGCTCTGTAGATGATGGAAAGGTAAAGGAGAGCCAGGAATTGAGTCAAGCTTCAAAATGCCCAGCCTCTGGGAAATCCTGGCTTTTATATGGCTGCCAAATTTTTGGTTAGTGGTGACCCCAGGATGTTGGTCGAGAATTTGGAAGTGGTTAGATTCTTTCATGTTAGACATGGCCATTTCCCAAAGCTCAAGTGGTGCAAATGTTACTTGCCAATTATCAGCCTAAGTTTGAATGTTGTTCTGCACTCCTTCAGTATTTCAGGAGTTCAGAGTGGAACTGAACACTGTATTGCATACATCCCCACTCATGACTTTATGCTGAAGGGAAAGTCGTTGCTGAAACAGCTGAAGTTGGTTGTACCTCAGACACTGCCCTGAGGAACTCTTTCAGCCATGATCTGGGGCTGAGATGATTGACCTCCAACAACCACAGCCATATTTTTTTATGCTAGGTATGACTCCAACCAGTGCAGCTTTTCCTCCTAATTCTCAATGACTTCAATTTTACAAAGCTACCCTAGGTCAACTTCAGTCAATTCTGTCTACTTGCTAAGAGCAATTGCCCTTAACCTCACCTCTGGATTTCAGTTTTGGAACACAGCTGTTATAGCATTTGGAGCTGGTTAGGTCCTGGCAGAACCCAAACTAAGCACCAGTGAGCAGGTTATTGATGAATATGTGCCATTTGATACCTTCTATCACTTTGCTAATGATTGAGCATAGACTGATGAGACGGTATTGGTTTGGATTGGTCCTGCCTTTTGTGGACCAAACATATCTGGAGTTCAAAGTTGATGTTGAGGTCTCCCAGGGCATTCCCTCCCAACTGTATGCATCTGTGCTGTCACTTCTGGTGGACCTGTAGGGTAGGATAAACCCAGTGAATAGTGATGGAGAACTCTGAGATGTTGTCTGAAAGGTATGATTCTGAGTGTGATCATGTCAAGCTGTTGCTTGACTGGTCTTGGGGACAGCTGCCCTGGAAAAACATTGCAGCATAAATCTTATGGAGGTTATGGAGAGGGAAGCAGAGAATGAAGATGAAAGAAAAGAAAGATGAGAGAAAATCCTTCTTAATTTGCCAAATGCACAAATTGCATAAAATTATGGAGTTGCTTGTTTGTAAAGAAATGGAAAGATTTTGCAGTTATGCATTTCTACCATCCTGGCAATGAAGCCTTTTAAGAATATGAAGTAATGAGATCAAATACCAGTGTATGGGAGTCCATAGAAGTACTGGCAGAGCTCTCGCAACAAGATGCAAAGTACTTGTCAAAAATCAATTACATTTATAACTAAGAAGCATTTTTAAATTTATAACGGTTGATTGCAGTAGTAACCCTATCTCTGGACTGGAAACCCTGGGTTCAAGTTCCATTTCAGGACGTGATAGTCATGGAAGGTGTGTCATAATGTGGTCAAACAGGTTGATTGCCGATCTGTGCATCCTTCTGATATGCCTATGGCAGGCAGTAAGAGCAGGAGAGTTTCCTGATCAGCTATCTGCAGAAGGCAGCAGCAAATGACTGCACACCTTGCCAAGCATAACCATGGACGAATGACAGAAGTCCATGGTCACCAACACACTTTCAGTGCATGGTACTTGAAGAAAGCGCGATATCAGTTAACAATTACTTGATGTCTTCTGAGTCCATAAGGATAAATGCATTTGTCCAGATTATGTTAAAATTTTAATAGCTTGTATGATTTCATCATTCTAGGAAACCTATTCATTTTTTTTTCTAGATATGCCTTCAACTCTTTTGCACAGATCATACAGTAAATTTCCCTACTTTTTATTGCAACTGGTCTCTTTCATTCACATTGTATCATGCCTAGGAAGGAAGGTTACATGTGTCCAGTTTGTCTCACTGCACTAAGTTCAGTACCCTGTGAGCAATTTATTATGTGGATATCTCTAGTCAATTGTACAACGACCAAGAAGCAGAAGATTTTAGTAAATCTCTCTGTATTAACAGTGTCTGTGTGGAACACTCCTGAGTTATAATCACTTGAATTTCTATGAAGTGTTTTACTTTTTTTTTCATTCCATGTTATTGGCACCTTGCAGCAAACTGCCTGTTCTAACCTGTTTCTGTTTGGTATATAAAAAACATTGTCATTTACACCAGTGCTAACATATGTCCTGCTGTTCCTTTTCCTTAGAAGGCAAGCATGTACCTGTGTACCAGTTAACTTTTCCTAACTCCAATATTAATGATATTTGGAAAATTGTTAATATCTTCAATTCTTGGACTTGACTATAATTAATTTCGACCTTTTCTAAGTAAATTGAGTCTTGAAAAATCCTTTCCAGATTGGGTTCCAAAAAAAAGATTTCTCATCAGTTTTTTTTTTAATAAGGTGTGTAGCCTCCTGAGAGGTTTCAAGCACTGTGCAAATTCTAATGGTTTGTTCTTAATACCAGAACCGCCCCAATAATTCTGGCTGCCATAGAATTCTGATTGGCACAAGGTATCATAAATGTTTCTCAAACACAGGTAATAATTGTCCACTAAAGAGACTAGGTGATAGCATCAAGATAGCATAACACTGTACTGATCGTTCTCAATTAGCTACTTTAAGATAATGCTTTCTGGCACCAACCCCAAGCTGACACCACCCAGAACCAGTCTCAAACCAATATGAAATGATGTCTACTCCATTGGTATTGATGACCATTCAAGATCTATCAAGTACCGCAATATGCCAGGAACTTAGCAATTGACACCAAGCTGTCTTCTGCAACACCTTGGGTCTTAAGGGTGGGAATGGAAGCAGATGGGGGCTGAAAATACCATTGCTGGTCATGTTCATCAGGGCGGGAGGAAGCGATGGATCACGATTCCACCCAATCATTGAATAAGGTCAATTAAGGAATTTGCAGAGGTCATTAAGAACTTGACAATATTGGGGGTGGGGGGAGAGGTGAGGAGATGTTGAGATTTTTCACTCTGGTGGATAAGATGCATGCATCATCAGGTGACTATCAGATGAAATGAGATGGGGGCACAATGGGGAAACAGTTGTGGCTGCCCCAGGGAATTTTCTTGGCTTTATAAAAGGGTGAGAGTCGTAGAGGGGAATGGCCATTGGGAAGCAGGTACCCTCGGTGCAGCAAAGCTGGCAGGGAACAAGGGCAGTAAGTGCCCGGGCATTGTAAGGGGCTGTAATTTTCCTGGCATAGTGGTGAAGGAAGGTAGTATTGGCAATGGAGACCTGGCTCTCTGATTTTGATTTTGAGCCCAGTGGCAATAGGAGCAACACCCTCCGCTAGAAGGAAGGAGCCACAAGAGGCAGGGGAGAGGGCATAGGGGTAGGATGGAGATGGAGGCCAAACTCGCAGCATAGGATCTACTGCTGAAGGAGGAACTACCTTGATGTGACTGAGAACCAGTGCCACAGGAGTCTAAGTAATTATCATAATTACCTTATGATCAGGTAATTTTAAGGTAATAAAATTACCTTATCATAATCTGGAGAGCCACAGTGATAAGGTAATTTTATACACATTTCAACAAGAGGAGGACTCCATTGGAGTTTGCTTTCCCTAATCCTTCCTTGACAGTTACACCCTTCTGGAGATTACTATCCTTCCCGACTCTAGCGTTGAGATCTCCAAAGACGATCAGTTTGTTGCCTACTGGGACTCAGGCTAGGGATTGCTCAAGGTCAGTGTAGAATCCCTCTTTGGTCTCATCTGTTACGTCAAGTGTAGGAGCATCTGTGCTGATGACAGTGGAATGCTGATTCCTTGCTAGGGTGAGTTGGGCAGCCAGGTGCTTGCTTATCCTGCAGGAGTGGCTGAGGTGCCAGATAAGCTCATTTTTGATGGCAAAGCCCACCTTGTGGAAGCATCATTTCTCTTCTGGAAGACCTATCCAGAAACCCACCCGTCATGTCCATTTAGACCAGCAATGTCAGGGCGCCCGTAGCAATGGTAGCAGTGCTGCACTCAGGTATGCCATGTTGGGGTTGTTAATGAGGTTCCTTACGTTCCAGGTCCCAAACTTCACTTTGAGAAGTAAAAAATGCTTGTGTACAATTATTATTAAATTTTATTAAAAGTAGAGGAGTTGCCTTACCCAATCTACCATCTCCATCACCCTGGCCCCCAAACAATGAAGGACTGTAAAAGCTTCTATAGGTACATAAAAAGGAAGCATTTGGCAAAAGCAAATGTGGGTCCATTACAGGCAGAGTCAGGAGAATTTATAATAGGGAATAGAGAAATGACAGAGAAGCTAAATAATTATTTTGTCTGTCTTCGCTGAGGAAGATCCAAGATATCTCCCAGAATTAGAGTTTCAAGGGACTAGGGAGAATGGGGAATTGAAGGGAATTTATATTAGTAAAAAAGTTGTATTCGAGAAATTAATAGGATTGAAAGTTGATAAGTCCCTGGGACCTGATGATCTACATTGCATTGGTTATCATCTTCCAAAATTCTATTGATTCTGGAATGGTTCCTGCAGATTGGAAGGTAGCAAATGTCACTCCACTATTTAAGAAGGCAGGGAAAGAGAAACAGAACTACAGACCTGTTAGCCTTCTATCGGTGGTAGGGAAAATGCTAGGAT
Organism: Carcharodon carcharias; assembly: GCF_017639515.1. Taxonomy (NCBI): domain Eukaryota; kingdom Metazoa; phylum Chordata; class Chondrichthyes; order Lamniformes; family Lamnidae; genus Carcharodon; species Carcharodon carcharias. The sequence continues at coordinate 130,959,961 of NC_054480.1, read as the reverse complement.
CTATTGTAAAAAATGTGATGAATGTATGCTTGGATAATAGTCAACATGGATTTATGAGCAGGAAATCATGTTTGACGAACCTGTTGAGTTTTTTGAGGACGTTGCTAACAGATTTGATAAAGGAGAGTCAGTGGATCTAATATACTGGGATTTTCAGAAGGCTTTTGATAGGAAGTTGGTAAGCAAAATTAAAGCACGTGGTATTATATCCATACTAGCATGGATTAAGGATTTGTTAACAGGCAGAAAACAATTTTTAAAATTCATTCATGGGATGTGGGCGTCACTGGCTAGGCCAGCATTTATTGCCCATCCCTATTTGAGAGTCAGTCACATTTGCTATGGGTCTGGAGTCACATATAGGCCAGACCAGGTAAGGAAAGATTTCCTTCCTTAAAGGACATTAGTAAACCAGATGGTTTTTACAGCAATTGACAATGGTTTCATGGTCATAGACTTTTAATTCCAGATTTTTATTGAATTCAAATTCCACCATCTACCGTGGTAGGATTCAAACCCAGGTACCCAGAGCATTACCCTGGGTCTCTGGATTACTAGTCCAGTGACAACACCACTATGCCATCGCCTCGTCGTTAGGCTGTCACAGCCACTCGTCACTAGTGGGATACCACAAGGATCAGTACTTTGGGGGCCCCAGCTGTTCGCAATATATATCAATGATTTGGATGTGGGGACCAAATGTAATATTTCCAAGTTTGCGGATGACACAAAGCTAAGTGGTAATGTGTGTTGTGAGGAAGGTGCAAAGTGGCTTCAAGAGGATTTGGACAGACTTAGTGACTGGGCAAGAGCATGGCTGATGGAATATAAAGTGGAAAAATGTGAGGTTATCCACTTTGGTAGGAGGTACAGATATGCAGAGAATTTCTTAAATGATGAGAGATTAGAAAGTGTAGATATACAAAAGCACCTGGGTGTCCTCATCAGTAAGTCACTGTAGGCTAACGCGCAGGTACAGCAGGCAATTAGGAAGGGTAATGGTATGTTGGCCTTTATTGCACAAGGTTTTGAGTACAAAAGTAGCGAAGTCTTGCTGCAATTGTATAGAACCTTGGTTAAACTGCACCTGGAGTACTGTATGCAACTTTGGTCCCCTTACCTTAAGGATATTATTGCCATAGAGAGAGTGCAATGAAGGTCCACCAGACTTGTTCCCGGGATGGCAGGGCTGTCCAATGAAGAGAGATTAGGGAAACTGGGCCTGTATTCTGTAGAATTTGAAAGAATGAGAGGTGCTCTCATTGAAACCTACAGAACACTAAAAGGGATCAACAGGATAGTTGGGGAGTCTAGAACCAGGGGACACAATTTCAAAATAAGGGGGAAGCCACTTGGGAACAAGATGAGATTTTTTTTACTCGAGGGTTGTGAATCTTTAGAATTCTCTACCCCAGAGGGCTTTGGAAGCTCAGCCGTTGAGTATGTTTAAAGTAGAGATTGGCATTTAGATCAACGATGATCATATTGAATGGTTGAGCAGGCCTGATGGACTGAAGGGCCTACTCCTATGTTCCTTTGAAATGGAAGGAATGCCGCAAGAAATTTAACATCCAAGGCCTCAAAGATCCCACCAAGGCAGCCCTTCTCAGTCAGTGCCTCACTACCAGCCTCCCAACTTCTAGCCAGCAGGAGCTACAGTGTGCCCATAGTGCCTAGTCTATCTAGCTCCTGCAAAGAGGTCTTTGACCTCTCTATCAAGAAATATTGTGACTACTTTGACCAAAACGACCAAGTGGAACATTTGGAAACTTCATAACTCAAGAGAAAAGCAGCAGTCCTGCAGACGTATGAATGCAATGGTACAGCATAAAACCTACAACATAAAGACCAACTTGTAGACTTTAATGCTCTGAGTTTCATGCTTTGTCTCGATTACAACAGCAGCCTTTGTATAAGGTTTCCTTATCAAGTTGGCATTGCACACTTTTGGATGATCTTGCCTAATAGTTACTGTAAGTATGCAGGAGCCAGCATCCTATGCCCCCTCCTTTTGGCTCCAATGTAATGCATGCTTAGCAGCTGTACATGGGAATGCTGCCTCTGTGTGGGACAACAGGAAGAATTTTCAAAGGATTTTGTGCTGACATTATTCTTGTGGCATTCTGAATGATGTAATTGCTGTTCACTCACATTTTAAATGGTGCAGTTAAATTCATTGTAATAGCAGCTGTAACCCTGTGCTTGGCAACGTTAGTCACACATTGGCAGTAATCATCAGGTCATCACTGCATCGGTGGGGTGTGGAGGTTCTTCATTTTTATATTCAGCAGCAATTATTCACAAACCTTTTAAACAATACATTTTAGCTTAGGTTTAGCGGTGTGGTATTTTGAAGAATGTTGGTAGATTTTTGACCAACATAAGAGAAAATTCCAGGCATTTGTTTGAAACAAACTGAAGTAGAACCTGGCAACACTGATGCAATGGCTTTTATATATTACAGCATTTTAAAGGTTGCTTAGGATTGTATGTACTTAGATCACCCCTTTACACATATTCGAATTCTTAACTCCTTTTCAACTGTTAACTTGCAGATATATAATTAAATTTCTGTTGTACAGCTGACTAAAGGGACTTATTAAGAAAGCAACAAAGAATTGTGCTTTGATATATTAGTGCGCATTTTGTTCTGTATCAAATAACGAAAGCATCTTCTGGCATTTTTTTGACTACTATTCATGTAAAGTCTGTTATTTACACCATGACCATTGTTTGTTTATCAGCTTCATTGAGTGGCCGTATTTTGACTTTTGGGACAGCAATTTGTAGGCTCAAAAGACTTAAGCACTTTAGTGCAGTTCTAATGGAGTGCTGTATTTTTGGTTGAGACATTAAACTGAAGCCCAATTGGCTTGTTCAGGTGAATGTAAATGCTCCCATGGCACTTTTTTGAAGATGTATGGGGAGTTTTCCAGTGTCCTGCCAACATTCATCTTTCAACCAACACCAAAACAAATTAATTGGTGCAGAAGCAAGCTACTGCAGATGCTGGAAATCTGAAATAAAAATGGAAAATGCTGGCAATATTCAACAGGCATGGCAGCATCTGTGGAATTGGCCATTTATCTCTTTACAGTTTGTAGCCTCTTGCGGTGTGAAACTTGGTAGCTAGATTTGCCTACATAATGGTTGCCACACTTAGTTCACTGGTCATAAAACATTTTGAGTTATTCTGAGAACCTGAAAGGAATACTGAAATTCAAATTTTTTTATTCTTTATTGAACTTCTTGTTAAGTTGAGTTTTTTTTCTTGCCAATACTGGTTATTTTCTTAGTTCATTATTCAGTAGTATACCACAGAATTGTTACAGTGCAGAAGGAGGTCACTTGGCCCACCATGCCTGCACTGGCTCTGCGAACGAGCAGCTCACCTAGTACCATTCTCCTGCTTTCTCCCCGTGACTCTGCACATCTTCCTTTTATAGATAATGCTCTAATTCCCTTACGAATGTTTCAGTTGAACCTGCCTCTACCACACTCCCAGGCAGTGCATTCCAAATCCTAACTAGTCGCTGTGTAAATGAAGTTTATCTTCAATCACTTTTTTGCTTCTGTTACTAATTACTTTAAATCTGTGCCCTCTCGTTCCTGATCCTTTCACCAATGGGAATAGTTTCTCCCTATCTACACTGTCCAGACCCCTCATGATCTTGAATACTTCTATCAAATCTCCTCTCAACCTTCTTTTCTCTAAGGAAAACAGCCCTAAATTATACAATACATTTTCATAACTGAAGTTCCTCATCCCTGAAACCATTCTCGTGAATCTTTCCTGCATCCTCTCTAATGCCTTCATATCCTTTATAAACTGCGACACCCCGAACTAGAAACAATACTCTAGCTGAAACCGAACTAGTGACCTATACAAATTCCACATACAGCCCTTGCTTTTGTACTCTGTTCCCCTATTAAAGCCCAGGATACTGTATGTTTTACTAACTGCTTTCTCAACCTATCCTGCCATATGCAATGATTTATGCACATCTACACCCAGGTCCCTCTGCTCCTGCACCCGCCTTTAGGGCTATATTGTCTGTCCATGTTCTTACTATCAAAATGAATTACTTCATATTTCTCTGCATTGAATGTCATCTGTTACCGAACCAACCATTAACCACTACCTGTTTCCTGTTCTCAGCCAATTCCATATCCGCGTTGCTACTGTCTCTTTTATTTCATGAGCTACAACTTTGCTCACAAGTCTGTTGTGTGGCACTGTATCAAACACCTTTTGGATGTTCAAGTACACCACATCAACAGCATTGCTGTCATTAACCCTCTTCTGTTAGCTATTCAAAAAACTCCAAGTTAGTTAAACGTGACTTTTCCTTAAGAAATCCATGCTGGCTTTCCTTAATGAATGCACATTTGTCCATGTGACTATTAATTTTGTCCCAATTTATTGTTTTTCAATGTTTCCCCACCGCCAAAGTTAAAATGACTGGCCTGTAGTTGCTGGGCTTATCTTTACACCCTTTTCTGAACAAGGGTGTAAACTTGCAGTTCTCTAGTCCTCCCAGACCACCCCTGAGTCTAAGGAAGACTGAAAAATTATGGCTGGTGCTTCTGCAATTTCCACTTTCACTTCCCTCAGTATCCTTGGATGTGCCTCATCTGGTCTCGGAGCCCTATCAACTTTAAGTACAAATAACCTTTCCAATACCACCTCCTTTTCAATTTTAAAACCATCTAGTGTCTGAGTTACCTCATCTTTTACCATGGCCTGGGTAGCATCTTCTTCCTTCATGAAAACAGATGCAAGGTATTCATTTAAACCTCTGCTATGCCCTCTGCCCTGTGTGTAACTCCCCTTTTTGGTCCCTAATTGGCCTTACTCCTCCTTTAGCCACCCTTTTACTATTTATATGCCTATAGAAGACTTTGAATTACCTTTTATGCTGGCTGCCAGTCTCTTTTCAGACTGCCTCTTTGCTTCTCTTATTTGCTTCTGCACATCTCCTTTATCTTTGGTATTCAGCTAGGTTTTCAATTGTATTTTCTGCTTGACACCTGTCATAAGCACACTTTTTCTTTGTTATCTTAATTTTTAACTCCTTAGCTCTGGAATTGTTTGGCCTACCTTTCCCTTTCGAGGGAATGTATCTTGACTGTTCCCAAATCACCACCACCTTGAAGGAAGCCCATTGTTCTGCTATTGTTTGTCCAGCCAACCTTTGACTCCAAAATAAAAACAAAAATACCTGGAAAAACTCAGCAGGTCTGACAGCATCTGTGGAGAGGAATACAGTTAACGTTTCGAGTCCGAATGACTGTCCATCAGAACTAAGGAAAAATAGAAAAGAGGTGAAATATAAACTGGTTTAAGGTGGGGTGGGACAAGTAGAGCTGGATAGAGGGCCAGTGATAGATGGAGATAACCAAAAGATGTCATAGACAAAAGGACAAAGAGGTGCTGACGGTGGTGATATTAGCTAAGAAATGTGCTAATGGTGTCATTAAGGGTAGAAAGCAGGACGAGCAAAGGACAGATAGCCTGGGTGGGGTGGGGAGAATGGATCGAAATAGGCTAAAAGGTAGAGATAAAACAATGGATGGAAATACATTTAAAAATAATGCAAATAGGTGGGAAAAGAAAAATATATATAAATTATTGGAAAAAGGGTCGGAAAGTGGTTGGGGATGGAGGAGAGAGTTCATGATCTAAAGTTGCTGAACTCAATATTCAGTCCAGAAGGCTGTAAAGTGCCTAGTCAGAAAATGCACCTTTGACTCCAATTTATTTGGCTCAGATCTGTTCTTATCTCATGGAAATTGGCTTTCCCCCACTTAATTTTTTGTACTCTGGGCTTAATTTTTGTATCTTGACTGTATTTTTGTATCTTTGTCAAGGCCTGGCCCCTACTCTGCTTAATTTTTTGTACTTTGCCCTTTTCCATCATCAGCCTAAAATGCAAGATACAATGATTACTGTGCCCTAAGTGTTTGCCTATTGTCATTGTGCAAATTCTTTTTTCCCCTGTTACACTGTAACAAAAAAGCCTCTATTTACATTACAACTAAAAGTAATTCAACAAATTACGTTGCAGGAAAATCAATTGACAGGCCCTTGACCATTGGCATTATACAAATTTACAACTTAATAAGCTTTGCTTCAGCTGTTTTCTGCCCCAGTTCAAGGAAATTAACATGCCAGGAAGTGCACTCAAATTGTTTCTGTGAATAAGAATTTCAGTTCTTTGGCATCACGCTTCCCAAAGCTCGTCTCACCTTCTTGGAATACCTGCCTGCTCTTCCTGTTTTTCTCAGCAGCCTTCTCGGATTTCTCCATTCTGGACTTGGGAAATTGTGCAGAAATGGATTCATGTTCAGGTCTAGCCTTTACTCTACTCCCCAGTTCTAAGCTCATTCATCTTTGTCCAAGGCCTGGTCATGGGAGTGACCTTTGCTCCACTCCCTCGATGTCAGTCCATTGTGTACACTGTTCCCTGGGTAAGGATCTGGCCTCTGTGCCCCATCTCCAGTTGGCATTTGTAATACAAGTATTATTCTACTACAAAATTCTAATAACCATTTATTATTGTGTAATGTATTTTATTTCATGGGGTTAAATACTCTGCATATAGCATGTGTCAGTCTGTCAAATATTAAACTTGTACTTCAAATTTTTGCCAAACCACAAGTGTTTATAACTCAAATATCATGTGGATGAAAAGCTACTTAATCACAAATCCTATTTCATTGAACTATGTTAATAGTCATTCGGTAGTACAGAACATGAGTATTGCTGAAAAAAGATTTTTTGTCAAAGCTTTTTGTCCTGAACTCATCAGGACAATTCAAGAAAATACCAAAATCAGGAGAAACAACATATTTATATTGTATGAAAAGAGAGTGCTGATTGGTTGGCAATTGAACTCTGGTAGAGGCATTGCCACGGAGAATGCACCAGCTGATGGTGACTGATAGTTAACTGCCAAGCATTGTTTGAAATTTAAACCCGGCAGCCTGACTCTGGTCAAGACATTGTCGTGGGGAATGGACCAGTGAATGGCTGTCACTTATTTTGTTTAGCTGAAACAGGCGCAATGTGTGTACATGTTCTTTCTGTCTGCAAAGAACAGGGCCCTGTGTGTTAGTAAATGTAGCTTCCAGCAAAATGCCTCTTTTTTAGCAATATTGAGCTATGTTAATTTGCTCAAGTAACTTTTTCATTCAGTAACCAAATGAGAACAAAAGCTAGCAATCAGTGAGGTACTCTAATGGACTAAATAACTCAGAAGTTTACTGTTAGAGCACAAAATTATCATGTTACAAATCTGAGGGGTGTTTTATTCCGTTTCAGTAATATGTACTGTTTAACTTGTGGCAGTCATGTGACGTATTACCTAAGCAAATTTGGTTTGTGTTAATCATTTGTCAATTAATGTAATGTTAGTTATGTGGTTATCAGGATCGTTCCAATAATTCTGACTTACTGGTTCTATGTTTGTTCTGGCTCCCTGGCTTCTTTGCTCTTCTTCAGGAGAGAGTTAGAAATAATATTTAGGAGGGTGACGTGAACTAAAGGGAGGGGGCAGAAGTCAAAGACATGCAGAGACGGGGTTGAAAAATAAAACAGAATGAGGCACAATTAGAATGGAGGTGAGGAAATGGACAATAAGAGTAAGAGGGGTACAGCATCTTTTATTTTTAGCTGAGAGGTGTCATGAATGATCTAATACTGTCTTAAAATTTACAGTTTCCAACTTTTATTTTGTCCCTTTTACACTTGCTCTCAACATGTAATTTGTTTACTTGCTGGGAGGATAGGCCTCTGCTCATGACGTTCCATGGCTATATACGAGTTATGAGTGACCCACCCTCCTGATTTCCCCTCTCTTGACATTGACCTGTTACTCCATTCTTTGGCCACACCTCCATTGGGAATGCAACCCAGATTCTTCCACATCATAGCGTTGAAGCTCCAAACTCAGGTTTATAACGTTTTTTAATTTACCTTGAGAATTCAACAATATTCTTTGGTTTTATACAGTCCTCCAGTTCTTCTGTACAATAATCAGTGCTGTAAACTTCTTTTTCTTTTGAAGTTATGCACTTAAGCTGTTAATGGTTGCCCTTTATGAGCTGCCATTGATGTGGTCATTTGATTGATGTGGTGTGTTATGGAATCTATTTTTAGCTTTTTTAAAACCCTTGCAATCAGGATTCTGATTCTGTCTCTTTAGTGAATTAGTCACTAATTTTTGCATGTTGCCAACAACATAAAACAATATTTTTCACATTCAATGATTCAATATCAACTGTTGAACAGTGAATAAACTGTTTTCTCCTGACATGAATATAAACATTCTTGGTTGTTCACTAAATATAGATGTAGGCAAAAAAAAAATCAGAGTGACCAATGCAGTCATCCTTTTCTCATTCCTGTAAAATTCAGCTCAAACTGCAGTGGTTGCCAAATTGAATAGCTTATTCAGCTATTCAGTAACTTGGATGAAGCTAAAAATGGAGCAAGCTCTTTGTCCTGGGGCAAGTAAAAAAGAAAGGAAATAGAGGCCATTTAAACTTGGTGTCTGCTGTGGTTTCTCTCAGCAGTTCTTGCCAACATTTTCTGGGTATAATTGCTCATTGATCAAGTGAAATCATGGTAAATGTGGAAAACAAGAGAGATTGTTTGTAAGTTTAGAGCCTTCAAGAAGAATACTTGGGATGAATGCATGGTTTGTACTTGTGACTTTCTGCTTGTAGGAGGCACTTACTCATCTCTATTGATGGAACTGACTCTTGCAGGTGTCAGCAACTAGGCACCGGCCCCAAACAGTCTTTTTTTCATGTTTGAATCATAAATAGTAAATATTGGTTGTCTATTAAACTATGTACAGCCTCACTGCTGAGTTTGATCCTGTTTTCACCTAACTTCAGCATGCAAACTTTTTCATCTGGTGTTGCTGGTTAATGTTCAAGTGTGGCATCAATGGCTGATGTTCCTGTGTCCCACAAGAGTGTTGAGTCCAACTGCTGATCTGCCTGACAGCCAACTGAACACAAATTTGGAATCAAACATTGGACTTTCTGGCGCAGATGATTTGGTATAGGAACATAAAAAGAGCAGACCATTAATTCTCTTGAGCATGTTCCGCCAGTCAACTAGATCATGGTTGATTTGTGCCTCAACTCCATTTGCCCTTAGCTATTATAAATCTGTTGCTCTGTCTCGAAAATTTCAATTGATCCATCATCCACAGCCTTTTGAGGAGACCCAATACCAGATTTCCACTATCCTTTGTGTGAAAGGTGCTTCCTGATGCTACTTCTGAATGACCCAGCTCTAATTTTGAGATTGTGTTCCCCTTTCACTCCTTTCCCATTTTGGTTTCTACGACCAGAGGAAATACTGCTCTGTATGTACACTCTCAAATCCTTTTTTATCATTTTAAATGCCTCAATTAGATCACTCATCAAACTTCTAACCTGAAGGGAGTTCAAGTCAAGATTATGCAACCTGCCATAATTTAACCTTTTAAGTTCACTGTCCATTTACCAACTAAACTATTGAAAGTTTGTAAAATATGCTGCAGAGTGCTGGTAAACCATGCTCCCAGCACATTTAGCATTCCAGTTGTGCCATCCATTCAGACACAGAACAGAGGCCAGGGACTTCTGAAGAGAACCTTTAGAATTGCTTTAGAGAATGCCTAGCAACAAGACTCTAGCATGCATTCTCTTGGGAATGTAGGTAAATGTGAAGAAAAAGAAATTGATGAAAAATGTCTGTTTTGAATTTCAATAAACTGAAATGTTTTAATTTGATATATATATATTACTATTTCATTGTTAATAATTAAAGCTGTTTTGACATACATTTAACTCTGAATAGTTCTTGAAAGTTGTTCAGTTTTGCTGCTCACAGGTTAATTTTGAACTTTACTATATTATTTGAAATAGCATAAAAATGCAGTAGTTTGGCAAAATATCAAAAATTAAGCTTTAAATTTGATGTCATGAAAACGCAAGTGTGAACTTTTTGCAGATTTCATTTCCTATTCTCTGGTTATAATATACCACTAAGAATGTTAAAAATGTTGCAGTGGAATGCAGGAATGAATAGATTATTGATGTAATTACAGTAAAGTATGCAGAGCAGCCTCCAACTCTTGTAACAGAATGAATGGAGTATCGATGGGTCGTGTTACACCCCAGCAATAATAATTATTGCCAGTACAGCCCTGATTATTCAGAACTGGGTTCAAACAGCATTAAAATAAAATTATTAGAGGCTTTGAGGGGATGTAGTTGCATTTTCAGTGCCACAACACAGAAATATTTTTGCAACACTTTGCACCTCTGGTTATCCCAAAGTGCTTCACTTCCAATCAACTACCATGTATCCTTGAAGTGAAGTCACTATTGTAATGTAGGGAAATGCTGCAGCAAATTTGCAAAGAGCAAATTTCCAGGTGTAATACTAAGATAAGAACAGATAATCTTTAGTTTGTTGAGGACTAAATGTTGGCCATGACATCAGGACAACTCCCCTGCCATTCTTTGAATACTTATAAGATCCTTATTGGTCCGACTAAGGAGGAATTTCTTCTGAAATGTCAGCTGATGTCAGTTGATGTGCGCAAGTGTCTAAAGTAATGCTTGAATCCACAATCTTTTGAATGAGCAAAACCACTTTCACCTGCTTATACTTGCATACCACATTGTGTGTTGCTAAAATACAGTAAATGTAAACCTGTTGCTCCAAAGCTGGTGACTTTATTAGTGTGCAGTTTCTCAACCACCAGCTGTTGTCTTGCCTATGTGGCCATTATTCCTATGCAAACCTAAATAAGTTGGTGGAATATTTGATTATAGAATCATCTAATCAAAGCCTAATGCTATCCCTCCCTTGATTTCCAGCCAGGCTCTTTTGACACAAAAGATTTAACTACTTTACAAACAAGTGTATTAGTTGAGATCAGATAACTCCATCTAGAGTAGGACTAAACCTGGGTTTTTCTCTATACGTGTAGCCAGTAACATATTGCTGAGTACCAATAGTTACTGAGCCAGCTGCATGTACCCACCAGATTTACAAAAGATGGACTTCTCTGCAGTTGTATTTGGCTGAGAGGGTCTCCATACTGGACAAGAAGGCATAGTTTGCAAAGTGTGAATAATATGTCTACATTTAAACTGGTTGGAAAATCAACTTGTGACATTTAAAAGTGTAAACTTACCCAGTCCTCCACATTTTGTGTGAGACACAAATTTGAAAATAAACCCACGTTCAGGAAAGAGGAGAAAATTAGGTTAAAGGAAAATAAATACTCCAATGACTAAAGATACAATGGAGCCTGATCAGCTGATCTGAGCCAGGATAGTTACAAAAGTGTTTATTCAATGAGCTCCTGCACCTAATCCCCATTCGTTTAACATGATGCATGTCCAGGGAACAGGTAAGACTAAAAACAGAATACAGCTGTAACTTTCCATTGTTGAATATATGTCAGCTAGGCTTAGTTGGAGCACTTCCATCTTTTGACTCAAAGTTGTGGATTCAAGCTACACTCCCAACACTTGAGCTCATAAACTCTAATTTTGTAATCCTGGTTTAAAAATTGGTGCTAGGACCATGACTAGCACAATGGGATAGGGCCATGATTAAAAAGAATTGGTTTGGCTGGATCTTCAGGCTCCACATGGACTGCGGTGGTTCAAGAAGGTGGCTCATCATGCGCAGTGGCAGCAGTATGTACCATCTACAAGATGCACTGCAGCAACTCACTAAGGCTCTTTCGACAGCGCCTTCCATACCTGAGACCTCGACCACTTTGGAGCACAAGGGTAGCTGATGCATGGGAACACCAACACCTGCAAGTTCCCCTCCAAGCCAAACATCATCCTATATCGACATTCCTTCGCTGTCACTGGATCAAAATCCTGGAACTCCCTCCCTAAAAGCACTATGGGTGTACCTGCACCACATGGACTGCAGGAATTCAGGAAGGCTTCTCACCACCACCTCAAGGGCAATTAGGGATGGATTATAAATGCTGGCCTAGCCAGCGACACACCGATCCTGTGAACGCACAAAGAGAGCCCCATCTTCTAATCATTAGTTCTGTAAGTTTAGCTGTACCCTTGTATGGTGAGAGAGGAGAGAGAATCTATTGAGGGCGACAGAAGTTAAAGGGCTGCTGCATGCCAGTAAAGGCCATAGGAGTTTTGCTGTGATGCGGTAATATTTTACAGAAAATAGTCAATTGAAGCAAATGTGCAAGAAGCTCATGTATAAGGAGGAGTGCACAGGTGTACATTTCTGTTCGGAATTCTTAACCTGATGCACTCTCTCTCGAAGTTTAGCACTTAGTATGAGCACCTTGTTTGGCCTTTTTAGTGCTCTTCCTTTCTGCTGAAGTCTTATTAAATACTTTATTTACCAGAAAACCAGTTGTAATTAAATAGGCAATATTTGACCATTTTAGATTTAGTCATTCGGTAGTTCAGGTCTTGAGTATTGCTGAAATAAAGGAAACATGCTGTCGAAACTTTTCATTTTGTACATCAGGGCAGATTCGCAAGAGTACCAATTGTAAAAGGAACAACAATTTATATTGCATGAGAAGAGTGTTGATTAGTTGGCAAGTGGATTGGTCGAAGTATTGCATTTTAGATTTAACAAACAATATGCTGTTTTTTTGCTACGATTTTTATGATTTTCTTTAATAAAGCCTTGTGTTAAAAACGTACTGCAAAATAAAAAAAAAAGCAGGAAAGCCTCAGATGGGCACAGGGAGTACCCATGTCAATTTTACCCTAAGCAATTGGAAAGTCATGTTAAACATAATTGAAATGCATTATAATTAAATAAGCTATGGCAGTTTTTTTGGGCAAACACTAGGCTTGTCTAAAATGGCTGCCAGAAAATGATACTTGATTGCAAAGTGACCAGATCCATCCATAAGTATTTAACGTAGTTTTCCAGCCTATGATCCATGTCCTCCAGAAGAGTAAATTTTATCCCAGCATACATTGTGCGCCCTCAGGGGGGAAGAAAAATATTAGAATGGGAAATGAGAAAAACTATCAAATGGCAACCACACTCTTATCCACCCTCCCAACCTCCTTCAACAGGTGGAAGCAAATTCAGAAAAAAAACTAAATTTAGTGTTATCGTTTATATTGTAATTAATTTCAACGTTGCACCTACTGCAAAAAAAAATCCTGTTCTCCCTTAAGCTTTGAAGGTGACTCATGAAAGTTGGTAACTAATAGTTGCAGAAACCTCACTGAGGTGAAAGCTGGAATGTGAACCGAAAGACAATCGCGTGCATGAGAGAGATTTTCAGTAGGCAGTGACAAGTTTTATTTTCATTCCATAACCATCTTCTTTGCCCTTGAGGTACTTTGACTGTTTTAATAACATGCCCATTTATTGCATTCATAGATACAGCCAATCCCATTTTCTAAGTCCCAGCATAATTCCAGGAACAAAACAATGCAACTGAAACCTAAATACTTTGAAGTCTTGGATGGTAAAGTAGGATTGTGCTTATTCTGTACAATAATGTTTCCCCTATTAAGGCAACAATTCATTTGAATTTAATGTACTTTCTGCTGACAGCTGTGTTTCCTAATAAGCAAAAGCATTGCCTTGCTGGAATTAAACCTTACAGGCATTAAGGTCCCAAGTTCAGTATCTGTTCCATATTGCATTAGACGACCTCAGCTGTTGAACTAGTACAACTGGCCTCAGTGCCCCTGTATTAGGCAGGGAGAAAACCCTCCAGGACCCCATGTCCCTGATCATTTTTCACCGACCCCTTCTAGAAGCTCCTTGATTAATAGACAGTTGACGCTTACTTTCGAAGAATGGGCAAATCTGATGTTCCAGAGGGTAGCTGGTATCTATGAAATGGAGCCCTAATAAGAGAGCAGAGTCCAGCAGGTAAGTAAAAAGGAGAAACTTGTGGCATGGGGAGAAAGGAAGAAAACTGACTCAGAAAAAATTCAAAATAAGAAACTTAGATTATATACTACCATTAGAGACTTTGTGCAGTAATCAGTATTTAATATTTTAACTTTACGTGGGACAATTCAGGAAAGGTGGGGTGGAGGATTCAGCATGGCAATTGCACCACATCATGTATTTCACTAAGTTATACTAGCATTTATCAGATCAATTCTAGCATGAAAAGTAATCATGGCCAAAATTTTCCTGTCAGCAATTTGGGGATCCAAAACAAAAACAGAATTACCTGGAAAAACTCAGCAGGTCTGGCAGCATCGGCGGAGAAGAAAAGAGTTGACGTTTCGAGTCCTCATGACCCATCGACAGAATTGGGTTCTATTGAAGAGTCATGAGGACTTGAAACGTCAACTCTTCTCCGCCGATGCTGCCAGACCTGAGTTTTTCCAGGTAATTCTGTTTTAATTAAGGCCATTGACAGGCTAATTAAGATCATCAAAGACCTGCCCGTCCAACCTTAAGGCTGGCAGGCAGGCCAGGAGCCACTGGCGGGATGAGGTTTCATGTCCGTTTTTAAAAAGTTTAATAAAGTTCATGTCGTTTTTATTAACATGTCTCATCTCGTGTGACATTGTCACCTGAGTGGGACATGTTAATGTTTTTATTCTATTTTTTAACTTTGAAGCACTGTCATTAATCTCGCTGAGACAGCACTTAGTCTCAGCATGCGCGCAAAAGAGCGCACTTTGACAGCTGGGGATTCCACACACACACCCCACACAGGAAGCGCATAGCAAGCGCCTTAATTGGCCCACCCACTCAAAATGGCGGCGGGCCCCGTTTCACTGGCGGGGTTTGGCTGTCCGCCTGCCGGTGGGGCCTGCACGCCCACCAAGGGAAAAATTCTGCCCCGGGAGCAAGATCTCTGGTTTATACCAGTCCAAACCCAAAGTGCACAAATTAACCTGAAAATAATGTAGTTTAGAGGTCAGGGTGAGGCTAAGTTTGGTTCCAGTTGAATCAAACCACAATGGTGTTTATGGCATTATGCTTCGAGTCAACTCTTTTTAGTTAATAGTGAAATTCTACTATTCCACTGAATCTATTTGCAAATTGCTGACAGTAAGGCAAATGTCCTGTATTCCAATGGCACTGTAAATTGGCCACTGCAAAGCTGCTTTTATTCTTGTGCCTGTTTAGGTTGGATCCAAGAAATCAGTTAGTGAGCTAAACTCAACATTTTTGCTAGATCTTCATCATCTAGTGACAGAATTATGGAATTAATTTTTCTTTGACCTACAATCTAGGATAAAGGAGTCATATTTAGTAGCAGATTCACTGAGAGCATACACATGCACACCAGTTTCTCAGAATCCAATCTTAAGTTGTTCCAGTATAAGGTGTGCAATAAAGGGTGTGAGGGACAACTCTCTAATTTCCCTCTGCCTATGTGGGAGGCTGTGAGACTTCCATTTATTGTCTTACAGGATCATAGACGAGTTTCAGAATTTAGCATCCTGTCTTGAGCTGCAATAGGCGAATAAAAACACAACTTTGTTTGTCTGTAGTCATTATTTTCTCGCTTTCGTCCAGTGAAAAATCATCTAACCTGCTGTCCCCTATACTAACAGCATGACCAAAATGTCACTCTGGAGAGGATTATACCCTCAAGGCCAAGTAATAATTCCCTGGGGCTGCATGCTAACCTGCTGCACCACTCTGAATTCTGAAAGCATCACATGTTGCATGATAACACCAATTTCTGTTCACTTCTGTTTTGTTGTTTAGACCTTTTACCACAAACACGGTCTTGCATTTCATTTTAAATAATCTATAAGATTAAAGCAGTAAAGTACCAACAGAGAAGGGGGTATAAAGTTCAGTCCGCCCCTAGCCTCTGATATGTTAAGCTACAATGTCAATGGCAAAGTAAAATTTGTGTATGCTGTTAGTCTGTATAGAGTTTGTTCATTTCATTCAGAGCAACAGTAGAGATATTACAGTTGACTTCAAAGCCTTCCAGGCAAGGGAACAAAAATTGTCTAGGGCTTCTGCTCTAATCAGTATCTAGAAACTCCGGCAAGAACATCTTAGAACACAATCAGTCTCTGCTATGTCTTCTACAGTCAGATAATTCAAATCACATGAACCTAGGTGATGAATGTTGGCAGAGGGATAGTGGAGAGTTGTCTCCTGTGGAGCCATATCTGAGAAAGAGTTACTGCTTTCGGAGGAGAGAAATGTTTTTATGTTTCCAGATCAAATATCAGTTGCTTTACTTACATTTGGGCCATGAAAATTCAAAATTCTACACACTGTGTTCCATCTAATATAGCTTGGTCCACTTTAGCAGTAGGAGGATCTCTGATGTTAATTCTGTGACCATCTGTCAATGGGTATCTACAAAGGTTGCCTAAAAATCAAAATAGCAATCGGGCTAAGATGAAAGCCACAAAAGCTGGAAAACAGAAATAGAAGTAGAAAATTCTAGAAACACATAATGTTGATCAGAATTTGAAAAAGAGAAGTTAACATTCAGAACCTGGTGAGTGCCTCTTAGACGATGCTAATTCTCCTGCTATAGATTTGCATCATTCTTGTCCCATTTTACATCTATGGAAGTTACATTGATAGAATTTTGGCGCAGCTTCTTCTCCTTCCTCTTCTTTCAGGCAAATATGCTCCCTTTTCCCTTCTTCTGCCAAGACATTTGACTCCCTGCTTCTTGCACCTGTGCTTTCCAATTCCTCACCCAAATAACTGTCCTTCATGTGAGCGTCAGCAGGCAATGTAACAGTAGAAAATTTCCACTGGCACTTACTCCAGAAACCATAAAATGTGCAGTGTGATTGTATATAAAGGCAACTAAGTCTGGAGTTAATGTACAAATGTGTGCATCTGTAGTGGGTCTGATGTTATGGGATAGATTTTTAACTTTTGTGTTCTTGGTGTGGAACTTCATACCTCAGAAGCTGTATTGGGAAATGTTGTCATCTGTGATTTGCCGCCTATTAGTAAGAACAATGTTTCACAACCTCAGTACGTTTCAAACCACTACACAAGCAGTGAGGTGCTGTTGAACTACAGTCACTGTTGTAATGTAGGGAAATGTTGAAATGGATGAAAAATTGTACATTGCATGCAATTTCCCTTGTATGTTCTGGCTGACAAGGCTATGCAATGGAAGCATGCAAGTAGAACATTAATTTTTTTCTAAATTTCAACCTTTTATGGGAACTTTCACCCATCCCTTCTGAAGACTGCTGAATAGATTATGCTTTCATAGGCATTATTTGTCCTTTACCACCTCACCAAGTGACCAGTATCCATTTGTGAGTCATTATGGTGAATGTTGATATTAGGGCTGAGCCCTATTCTGTATTCTGTCTTCAAGCAATGTCCATCCATGCACACTTCTAACAGGTAATACTAAATAGCTTTACCTGGAAAAACTCAGCAGGTCTGGCAGCATCGTGTTTTTGTTTTGGATTTCCAGCATCCGCAGGTTTTTGTTTTTATACTAAATAGCTATTGAGAATAAAAGCACCATTAGTTTTCTTCTGCCTAAGCAAGATGCACTAATGCAATTTAGTGCTAAATTAGCACCTACTGCTGCTTGAACTTTGGAACTTAACTGATTTATATAACTCAAACGGTTTTTATTTTATTCAGTTGCCAGAACTTAAAATGCAGACCCCACACAGCAAACAGCCATATCAAGATGCAGTATCATGAGTCTTTTGATGTATGCTAACTGAACTTTATCTCTCACGTATTCTGCACAAGCAGACCATTGCAATGCAGCAAAGACCAGCTGCACATCTAAGTTTTTTTTGATAAATTACTATGGATAATGAAGACTAGCATTAATCTGCTTTGACATTAGAGTTGCCTCCTATGAAAACTTTAAACCGTCTGGTAAATGATTGCAAAAATATATGGGCCAGAATTTTACACTGTCTTCAAGCATGTTTTTGGGCAGGAAAGCATGAAATTGCAGAGACGGGATTCCTTCAGGGTTCTTGCCCGCCCGATCTCATGGGGATTTTACACTGGGGAGGGCAAGGCCTCAAATGGGAAGCCTGCCCTTGCCCCATTTGAGGCCCTTAAGTAGCCCAGCAGTGACCACTTACAGACCATTTCCCACCCAGCCTCAATTTTAGGCTGGCAAGCAGATTGAAGCTCCATGGGGGAAACCTGAAAATAAACAAAATTAGATCTGCATGTGTCATGATAATGAAAGATAAACATCAAATTGCATCTGGAAATATTGGACTTTAACAATAAGACCTGAGTTTTTAAAAAATGCACAGAAGCCACTGGCTAGAATGCTGTAGGGAGAGCCCTTAAGAGGTAATAGAGCACCACCCTGTTGCCAGACAAGATACTTCTAAAACAAAAACAGAATTACCTGGAAAAACTCAGCAGGTCTGGCAGCATCGGCGGAGAAGAAAAGAGTTGACGTTTCGAGTCCTCATGACCCTTCAACATAACTTCTGTTGAAGGGTCATGAGGACTCGAAACGTCAGCTCTTCTCCGCCGATGCTGCCAGACCTGCTAAGTTTTCCCAGGTAATTCTGTTTTTGTTTTGGATTTCCAGCATCCGTAGTTTTTTGTTTTTATCAAGATACTTCTAAAGGCATCCAGAAACTAATTGCTCCCTTGGGTAGAGACAATGGGACATAATGGGAGATGAGCTTCATCTCATCAAGAAATCCTGCGAGCAATGCCCAGATTTGTGAATCTGCTCCCCTGTTGGAATATAGAAAGAAGGGGTTAAAAGTGAGCTGAAAAGCTGCCCCAGTTGTTGGTGGGTGTTGAGAGAGAGCAAGTGCTGGAAGTTTTACTCAGAAGTAACAGCCACACGCAGTACCCCTGCAAATCGCCATTTTGCAGGTATCCCTACTGAAATCAACACTGTAGGAACCTTGAAACCAACTATTCATCTATTGAAGTCAATTCTACTGGAATCTCATATCGCAATGGCTGCAACGCTCAATCATCTACTCCCAACGAGTCAAGGACTGTTCTGTATACCTTTTTTAATATATATATATATATATATATATATGTATATCACTTCAAGATAAATTCTTACTTTTAACCTTTTAAATATGCATGTGTTTTATCCTTTCTTGCCTTTAGTCATTAATCAACTAACTCTTCTTACCTTTAATTCAAGAAAGTCTGATCAAATTGGCTCCTTCAAAACTAGAACAATTGGGTCTGGGAAAATGGTACTTGCGAAAGGGATCTGTTTTAGATTAAATCTTGTTGCAACCAACAGAAGGGGTGGGGGTGGTAGTGCTGAATAAAAACAGGGAGCCAGTTCATCTTCCTTCCCCCCCCCCCCCCCCCCCCCCCAAGGGCATAACAACTAGGGGGGTATCCCAGGCAGATGGTGACAAATTGAGGGGTCTCGTCTGGATCAATAACTTTGGGGAACCTCACCAGGGGTAGGTCGTAACAGGCCGGAAGAGTGGGGCGGTGGGTAGGGGGCACCTCCATCAGAAGGCCCCTTCTGACTGGCGGTGCCCTCCCCTTAAGGCCCAGTGACCTCCGGACCTCTCATCCGCCTCAGGCATATTCCCCGAGACACCGATCGCCCACCCCTCGCAACACCACAGGCCTTCCCTACCCTCTCTGCCCTGGGACGCCGTACACTTGCCTGGATCTCCAGTTCCCAGGACTTCGTCTCAGGCAGCTCTGTGCAGTTCCTCTTCTGGCCACTGCAGTGCTGCTGCTGCAGGGACAAGAGAGCTGCCAGCCAATCTGATTGGCCCAGCAGCTCTCTAAAGTGCGACTTCATCCCCAGAAATCCTGCCTAATGCCAGTCAATGCTCTTTAAAGCGTAAATTTGCAGCAGGGCAGCCAGAGTCAGCAGGGATGTGTTTACTGCTGACCCTTCGGATGGCAGCGGATGAGCCCCTGCCTCCTAAAAATTCAGGCCCTGCTCTTCAGATTTCTTACCTTAAGCATCTTGATTTGGTAAAGACGTCATGCACACCAGAAGCTGTCAGGTTCCGTTCTTGATCTGAGTTCCAGTTAACTGCTCATAACCATGGAGTAGATGCCCTAGCACTGCTTGTCTTAAGGAGGAGAAAGTGGCTAGGGTTGCAATTCTTCAACCACTCTGCTGGAAGTACGTGTGTGAATATTAAATGAAGATGGAACTGAGCTCGATTGTAATGTCTCCTGTGATTGAACAAACTTTCAATATTGTTCAGTATCATGTGATTAATGGCCGGCTGGTGAAGTACTAGAAGTTAACTGGTATCAAACCAAACCTCAGCAAGGAATCAACTCCTTCAGGAGAGCAGGAAAGAAAATTAACTGGCACAAAGAGTTTTTTATACTTGTATGGTCTCTAACATTTGTATACATCAAAATCAGATGTATATAAGGAACTTTGAAAGAATTTAGCCATGTGACCTCCTGTGTAATAATGCAAACCTATTAATGATGTGACTGAATAAAAACAAATTTGAGATTCGGAAGGACCCTGTTTGAACAAATATAAATTGTAGCAATAATGTTTTGTAAACTTGAAAACTTTTTTTAAGCTAGTGTTTTTAATGTGAAACATATTTCATACTTTAGAAATTTATTTTTAGACAAGGCAGAAGGGAAATAGGGAGGAGTGGTCCAT
The DNA here is from genome assembly GCF_017639515.1 of Carcharodon carcharias. Taxonomy (NCBI): domain Eukaryota; kingdom Metazoa; phylum Chordata; class Chondrichthyes; order Lamniformes; family Lamnidae; genus Carcharodon; species Carcharodon carcharias. The sequence goes on along the minus strand of NC_054480.1, from coordinate 130,939,373 downwards.
GGTTCTCTATACCAACCGAAACTATGGTATAAATGAGAGAGGTTGAATGACCTCTCATTCCCAACTTAATGTTTTAATATTGTGACAGATGCCATGGTGCAATTTGCTGGTGTGCCTATGAAGTGCTGTGACGAAGATCGGCACTTTCAGCATCTGTCTGTGGCTAATTCCAGGTTTTAGCCACGACCATCAGTTGGTGTGTAGTTCAAGCCATGCACATCAGGAAGACCTCTTGTATAATCTTAGAGATCAGCTAACAACACAAATCAATGCTACAATTAGTCTTTGTGCTGTTTGATAAGGGATGAGAAATTACATTCTGGACAGCTAGAACATCCACCTGTTTCAGGCAGTAGGTCCCTTGATTATGTAAATTAGGATCCTATAGAATAGTTGGGATCGGGAATGTAATTTTCAGGTAGATATGAATGGAGTGTGCTATGTTGTGCACACAGATGTTTCTGGGTTATATATCAAGGCAGAAAAAACAGGAGTGCTTTACCTAGCTGCACAAAATACCATGGGTCACTACTGGCTTGGCACCTCTTTCTCGCCAGCTTCCCCAGCCTCTTCTCCACTACCCCCCCCCCCCCCCCCCCCCCCCCCCCCCGGTCATCTCGTCCAGATCCACAGATTGCACTGGCAAGCTGCAGTAGGATGCCCATTCAGAGCATGAAGTACATTGGTGAAATTTAGATGTCCGAATTCAAAAATGACTCTGGGCTCCCTGATCACTTGATGAGCAGGCAGCCGGTGCGCTCTATCAATCAGCCATCCAAAAGTGAAAATAAACCCCCCCCATTTCAGCAGACAACGCTGGATGCTAAACACCTTCCCACAGGAGAGGAGGGAAAATTGGCAAAGTTAATAAAACGTTCAAATGATGCAATGGTTCTCGAAAAGGTATTTGGCATTCATTCATTTTCAAGCTCCAACAATGAAGCACAGTTTATTACAACAAAAATACCTGGAAAAACTCAGCAGGATGTCAGCATCTGCGGAGCGGGATACAGTTAATGTTTCGAGTCCGTATGACTCTTCATCAGATCTAAGGAAAATTGGAAAAGAGGTGAAATATAAGCTGGTTTAAGGGGTAGGTGGGACAGGTAGAGCTGGATAGAGGGCCAGTGATAGGTGGAGATTGCCAAAAGATGTCATAGACAAAAGGTCAAAGAGGTGTTGACGGTGGTGATATTAGCTAAGAAATGTGCTAATCGTGACATTAAGGATAGAAAGCAGGACGAGCAAGGGACAGATAGCCCTAGTTGGGGGGGATCGAAATAGGCTAAAAGTTAGAGATAAAACAATGGATGGAAATACATTTAAAAATAATGGAAATAGGTGGGAAAATAAATATATATATAAATTATTGGAAATGGGGGGATTGGAAAGGGGGAGGGGATGGAGGAGAGAGATCATGATCTAAAGTTGTTGAACTCAATATTCAGTCTGGAATGCTGTAAAGAACCTAGTTGGAAGATGAGGTGCTGTTCCTCCAGTGTGCGTTGAGCAGGCCAAGGACGGACATGTGGGCATGAGAGCAAGGTGTGTTGAAATGGCAAGCGACAAGGAGGTCTGGATCATGCCCTGTTTGGCCCATCAACCTGCACATCTTCCTCTCCCTCCCAGAACCATGATTGGGACCCCCTTGTCCTCACTTATCACTCCACCAGCCTCCGCATTCAAAGGATCATCCTCCACCATTTCCACCAACTCCAGCACGATGCCACCACCAAACACATCTTCCCTTCACACACACACCTCTCCCCCCCCCCCCCCCGGTGGCATTCCGCAGGGATCATTCCCTCCGGGATACCCTGGTCCACTCCTCCATCACCCCCTACACCTCAACCCCATCCCACGGCACCTTTCCATGCAACCGCAGAAGGTGCAACACCTGCTCCTTTACTTCCCCCCTCCTCACTGTCCTAGGGCCCAAACACTCCTTTAAAGTGAAGCAGCATTTCACTTGCACTTCCCTCAATTTGGTCTACTGCATTCGCTACTCCCAATGCGGTTTCCTCTACATTGGAGAGACCAAAGGCAGACTGGGTGATCGCTTTGCAGAACCCCTTCGGTCTGTCCACAAGCATGACCCAGACCTCCCTGTCACTTGCCATTTCAGCACACCACCCTGCTCTCATGCCCACATGTCCATCCTTGGCCTGCTGCAATGTTCCAGTGAAGCTCAACGCACACTGGAGGAACAGCACCTCATCTTCCGACTAGGTACTTCACAGCCTTCCAGACTGAATATTGAGTTCAACAACATTAGATCATGAACTCTCTCCTCTATCCCCACCCTCTTTCTGATCCCCCTTTTTCCAATAATTTATAATATTTTTTTCCCACCTATTTCCATTATTTTTAAATGCATTTCCATCCATTGTTTTATCTCTAACTTTTAGCCTATTTCAATCTCCCTCCACCCCATCCCCGCTAGGGCTATCTGTCCCTTGCTTGTCCTGCTTTCTACCCTTAATGTCACGATTAGCACATTTCTTAGCTAATATCACCACCGTCAACACCTCTTTGTCCTTTTGTCTATGACATCTTTTGGCAATCTCCACCTATCACTGGCCCTCTATCCAGCTCTACCTGTTTCTTTCTCTCTCTCTCTCTCTCTCTCTCTCTCTCTCTCTCTCTCTCTCTCTCTCTCTCTCTCCGCACCCCCCACCCACCCCAAACCAGCTTATATTTCACCTCTTTTCTATTTTTCCTTATTTCTGGTGAAGAGCCTTTCGGACTTGAAACATTAACTGTATCCCTCTCTGCAGATGCTGTCAGAACTGCTGAGATTTTCCAGTTACTTATATTTTTGTTCTAGATTTCCAGCATCTGCAGTATTTTGCTTTTATTTAAGCACAGTTTATTGTTAATTTGAAGTCACTTCACTCAAATAACCTAATGATTAAATTTTTCTTGCTTAAATTTCAACTTCAAATCAGGTGACTAAATCATGTGAAATCTGTTATTACTCACATAGAAGATTGGCTGTCTGGCAGGACGCAGAGAGTGGGGATAAGGGGGTCCTTCTCAGGATGGCGGCTGATGACTCGTGGAGTTCCGCAGGGGTCAGTGTTGGAACCACAACTTTTCACTTTATACATTAGTGACCTAGGTGAAGGAACTGAGGGCATGCTGGCTAAGTTTGCAGATGATACAAAGATAGGTGGAGGGACAGGTAGTATTGAGGAGGCGGAGGGGCTGCAGAAGGATTTGGACAGATTAGGAGAATGGCCAAAGAAGTGGCAGGTGGAATACAACGTGGGAAAGTGTGAGGTCACGCACTTTGGTAGGAAGAATAGAGGCATAGACTATTTTCTAAATGGGGAGAGAATTCAGAAATCTGGAGTGCAAAGGGACTTGGGAGTCCTAGTCCAGGATTCTCTTAAGGTTAACTTGCAGGTTGAGTCAGTAGTTAGGAAGGCAAATGCAATGTTGGCATTTATTTTGAGAGGACTAGAATATAAAAGCAGGGATGTGCTGCTGAGGCTTTATAAGGCTCTGGTCAGACCACATTTAGAATATTGTGAGCAATTTTGGGCCCCGTATCTCAGGAAGGATGTGCTGGCCCTGGAGAGTGTCCAGAGGAGGTTCACAAGAATGAAAGGCTTAACATATGAGGACTGTTTGAGGACTCTGGGTCTATACGCGATGGAGTTTAGAAGGATGAGGGGGGGATCTGATTGAAACTTACAGAATACTGAAAGGCCTGGATAGATTGGACGTGGGGAAAATGTTTCCATTAGTAGGAGAGTCTAGGACCCGAGGGCACAGCCTCAGAGTAAAGGGAAGACCCTTTAGAACAGAGATGAGAAGAAACATCTTTAGCCAGAGAGTGGTGAATCTATGGAATTCATTGCCACAGAAGGCTGTGGAGGCCAGGTCATTGAGTGTATTTAAGACTGAGATAGATAGGTTCTTGATTGGTATGGGGATCAAAGGTTACGGGGAGAAGGCGGGAGAATGAGGTTGAGAAACTTATCAGCCGTAATTGAATGGCAGAGCAGACTCGGTGGGCCGAATGGCCTAATTTCTGCTCCTATGTCTTATGGTCTTATATACAAACATTGTAATGTCTATTCTAATAACTCAAATTTGTTTTTCCCTTGATAAACAGTGTCCCTTTATACCGTCACCCCCAGATGTTCCTTGGCACTTGAGAGGTGCAGATGAATCTAAACCACTAGTGTGTGACCACCCTTGTGCACAGTGAATACCCCTCTTCTGCACTTGTGAGAGAAACTCAGTCAACATAACATTGTACTTTTATACACAAGTCCCCCTGCACTCCTTTCCCCAGCTAGTTTTCTAGTATTTCTACAAAATGTTATCACAGAAGGTAGACGGACGGACTACAGAAACCTTGCAGCAGTTGTCTGTTTACTGCTGTGTGCATACAGCTTGCTGTCTGCATCTGTAACCACTAACTACTAGTCTTTTGGATAAGAGCTTCTCGCTTGGTTCCCAGCAGTTAACCCTTGCAATACACACACAGTCTTTCAACCTGCCATTCCAGCTTGTGTTCTTTTATTTTATCAAAATACATTTTCAAGGTTGAGGGTCAAGTCAGGAATACAATGTTAGCACTTCACATTAGTGAATTGACCTTTGAGGGGAGAAATAGAGAGAACGAAAACAATTTGCATTTGCAAGATTTATGTAAATTGTTCAAATGAAGTGCTTTTGGAGCTGAAGTGTTAATAATTGTTCTAAGTACAAAGCTAGTTACTGTATATAGGGGACTGGCTCATGCTGTCATGGTTTCTAATCCCTCATGTTGTTTTGAAGATGATTTTAGCCGTTATGCTTTTCCCCACCCAGTTCTTTTCTTTGTTTTTGCTGGCCCAGACAAGTTATTCCCCCTGTTTCTATCAGTTCATAGCTCCAAACCATAGTATCATTCAAACCTGATCTGGCTTATTTACTCACATATAATTTAGACTAGTTTATAATTATTTTTAATGTATTTTCCTTTTTTTGTTTTGTCCTTTTTTATTGTTGTATGTATAACTATAAAGTAGAAAGTGTCAGATTTTCTTAATTTGAATTTTGGTGGTTGGTAGTTGGAGTTTGTGCTCAACGGTAAAAAATATTAATGCTGAGAATGGAGCATAGAATGATGCAGCATAGAAGGAGGCTATTCAACCCCTCATGCCTGTGCTAGCTCTTTCAAAAGAGCTGTCCAATTAATCCCACATCCCAGCACCAAGAATTCTTAGCTTAGGTATAGGATTAAATACAAAGTTAAACTCAGGTTTGTTTGTTTTCCTTGAAAAACAGTATCCCTTTAACTATATCCTCATCCCCAGGTGTTCCTTGGCCCTTGAGAGGTGCAGATGTATCCAAAGCCACTATTGTGTGACCATCCTTGTGCACAGTGAATACCCTTCACCTGGCCTCCTAATTTGCATTGTTGTTCCCTACAAGTTTCAGGATACTTTCCTGTGCACACTGTCCTCCTTTCCTTGAACCAGCAATAAAGCACAATTTCAAGCAATGTATATACCTCACAGACAATTGGGGTGTTCTGCCATATCATATCTGTGCTGTGATTGATTGTCAAAACATTGAATACACCTTAACTGCTCTTTAGGAAAAAAATACTTGCACTTGTTTTAACTTGTTGTAAAATCCCAGGGAAAAAAGAAAAACACATTCCAGCATGGTGGTTATATACTGCCTGTGTCAGAAAAGTGTTATAGGAGGAGAACCACTTTTCATTCTTTATTTTGGTGCAAAATTTATTGCTTCACTGCTAAAACCTATTTTTTGTGATTGATTGACTGTTTCTAAAAGCTTTTTCTCCCCCATCAGTTTTCGCCTCTATTGCCTTCTGAAGGAATTGACTTATGGTAGGTGAGTTTCCAGTAGCCTGTCCAAGTTGGCTTACTTTATCAGTGAGACCAGTGAATGATCGTATGTTATTACTCCATAGAAGGCATCACTGATGGCCCATGATTCTGTACCATTTTCCACACTTCAACACTTTGAGCAAGCAACGTTAGGTAATGAGTAAGCATCGTTAGGTAATGAGTAAGCACCATAGCTGATTAATTTTTCAAATCCTTTGCAGCCAAAGCGTTTCCAAGCTGAGGCTAGATAGTCCAGCACAGGCTAGGAGTAGAAACTGATATCTCCTGGTATTTGATGGCTCAGTTCATACTGGATAGTGGGCTTACAAACTGCACCATTGAGGCAGCTAACTGCATTTTTTTTAACGATAGGTTGATCTGCCGAGAAATATTTTGTACATAAGTTGTGCAAAAATAGTTTTTTGTAAATGTGCACTTTTGCAGTCAACAAAATTGCACTTAAATTTAAAAACAAAACCTGCTATGAGGTGACTAAACAATAAGAATGTAATGACATTCAACCACTGGCATGTATGAGTTTTCTTAACTAGGTGTGCCAGACATGTGGGTGGGCTCCAATTAACTCCCCCGATATGAAGTTTTTATCAATCTTTGTAAAATGTATGCCATACATACCAAATATTGTGTAGGCTTGCCAATACTGTTGCCATATAAACTATTATATAACATTTTTAATTACGTCTCCAGTAACTTTTGATTATTTGGATATGGGAACAAGTAATTCAATATCAAAATTTGCAGATGATACCAAACTGGGGTTTATAACTAATACTGAGAAATAACATGTTCTTCAAAAAGATGTAAGAAAACTTACACACTGGGCAGTTGAGTGGCAAATAAACATTAACATAGGTAAATGCGAAAGATGCATTTTGGTGAGGAAAAATAGAAATATCACCAAATCTTGGAGAATAAAATTGAATGGGTCAGTAGAGCAGGAATGGTGTGCGCTGGCCAGAGACCACAACTTTTCTGCCTGGCAACATTTTATCTTTGCCAACTTCAGCTGGGAGCTTGTGCTGCAGGCAAACAGACAAATAATTTTAATCTAAAAAGTAGCAGCCAGATGAATTTAGCTGAAGGGAGGCTTTCCTGCAGTCAAATCTGCTGGAGAAGCCAGATAGGATGCAGCAAAGTGAACTGAAGAGACTGAGGTAAGTAATATTTTGTTCTTTGGTAGGATTCCATTGGAACCAGGGGGAGCAGGAGTATTAAAATGAGACCCAGTTATTAAAATTAACCAGGACTTGCTTCCCTCTGAACTTCCATTGTGCTGCTCACTTCAGGCTGTCCATATTCTGATCCTGCTCTCATTAGTGGATTGATCAACATGAGAATTAGGAGCACGAAAAGGGAAATTTTCCCTTTCAAATTTCACAATTTCTTTGCAGGCGATGTTGCCAATCATTCTTGTTGTAGTAGATACTAGAGTAACAGTTATATCCCATGACAGTAAAGCCAATCAAAATAATTATTTGAAGTGGCTTTATTTCTTCAACATAGATGAAAACAAATGATTATGCTTTAAGCAGCCAATTTGCAGAGTTTGGAATACCATCCTTAAATTATGGGCATATCAATTGCAAATAGCCCTTCTGTGCGGGTTGTCGATCACCAAACTAGTGTTTAAAATACTCCTTCCCTTTCAAAGATAGTCTAACTTAATTATTTCTAAATTGAAACTTTTTGACCTTGGGTGCAGAAGCCATCTAAAATCAAACATTTCAGTTTCCAGTGAAACACATGATGTGGGCATGATTTAGATTTGTTACAGTTTTAAAGTGTACAATATGTATACTAAGTCCTTGTATGTGTTGCCACCTCCCAAATCCATTCCCATCATTCCCAGAGCTCCATGTTTGAATCCCTCCAATCAGATTTCCACCCCTGCCACAGTCTCGAAACAGCTCTTATCAAAGTCACAAATAACATCCTATGTGATTATGACAAAGGTAAACTTACCCTCCTCATCCTTCTTGACCTGTCTGTAGCTTTTGACACAGTTTACCACACCATCCTCCTCCAACACCTATCTACTGTTGTCCAGCTGGGTGGAACTGATTCCATTCCAATCTTATCTATCTAATTGTAGCCAGAGAATCACTTGCAATGGCTTCTCTCCCTACTCCTGCACCGTTAACTCATGACCCCTAAGGATCAAGCTTGATCCTGTCCTATTTCTCATCTACATGCTTGATCATCTGAAGGCACCACATTAATTTTCAATGTACGATACGGAGCTTTATCTTACCATCACTTCTCTCCACCACTGTGACTATTTTTAAAAATATTCTTTTGTGGGATGTTGACAATGCTTGTAAGGCCAGCATTTATTGCCTATCCTATTTGCCCTTGAAAAGATGGTAGTGAGATGCCTTCTTGAACTGCTGTAGTCCATCTGGTGCATGTACTCCCACAGTACTGTTAGGAAGGGAGCTCCAGGATTTTGACCCAGCAACAGTGAGGGGATGGCGATGTAGTTCCAAGTCAGGATGGTGTGTGACTTGGAAGGGTGCTTCACGTTCCCTTGCATCTGCTGCTTTTGTCCTTCTTTGGGTGGTAGAGGTCTCAGGTTTTGAAGGTGTTGTTTAAGAAACCTTGGTGAGTTGCTGTTGTGCATCATGTATAAAGTACATTGGTGCCACTGTGCGCCAATGGTGGAAGGAGTGAATGTTTTAAGTTGGTGAATGGAGTGCTGATCAAGCAAACTGCTTTGTCCTGCATGGTGTCAAGCTTGAGTGTTGTTGAAGCTGCACTCATTCAGGCAAGTGGGGAGTATTTTATTACACTCCTGAGAGGATTGGCCTCCAACAACCACAACCATCCTCCTTTGTGCTTGATGTGAATCCAACCAGTGGAGATTTTCCCCCCCGATTCTCATTGACTTCAACCTTGCCAGGCCTGCTTGATGCCACACTCAGTCAAGTACTGCCTTGATGTCCAGGGCAGTTGCTCTCACCTTTTCTATCGGGCTGCTTATCCGACATCTATCGCTGGATGAGCAGAAAGTTTGCCCAATTAATTATTAGTAATACTGAAGCCATTGTCTTCGTCCCTGCACCAAACTCCATTCCCTAACTACTGACTCCATCCCGCTCCCTGACAACAGTCTGAGATAAAGCCTGTCTGTTTGCAACCTTGGTGTCACATTTGATTCTGAGATGAGCTTTGACCTCATATTTGTACAGTCTCCAAGACCTTCTTTTCCATCTCCTGTAGCATCACTTGACTTTGCCTTTTTCTCAGTTTATCTGATGCTGAAGTTCTCATTTATGCCTTTGTTACTTCTAGATTTGACAATTCCAACATACTCCAGGCTGGTCTCCCACATTCTATCCTCTGAACTTGAGGTCATCCAAATCTCTGGTGCCTGCGTCTTAACTTACAGCAAGTTGCATTTCCCTATCACCCTTTGCTTGATGACCTATGTTGGCTCCTGGTTGAGCAACGTGTTGATTTTTTTTTTCTCTTTAATGGTATGTAGGTATCGCTGGCTAGGCCAGCATTTACTGCCCATCCCTAATTGCACTTGAGAAGGTGATGGTGAGCCACCACCTTGAATCACTGCAGTCCATTTGGCGTAGGTATGCCCAGAGTGCTGTTAGGAAGGGACTTCCAGGATTTTGACCTAGCAACATCTCATCTTTGTTTTCACCCTTGAATTCTCAACCTTGTTTTCAAATCTTTCCATGGCTTTGCCTCTCCCAATCCTATTTCTGTAATCTCCACCAACCCTAAAACGCTCCAGGATGTCTGTGCTTCTTTAATTCTGGCTTCATGTGCATTCCCAATCACAAGTGCTCCACCGTTGGTGGCCGTGCCTTCAGTTGTCTGGGCCCCAAGCTCCGGAATTCCCTCCCTACACCTCTCCATCGCAATACCTTGCTTTCCCGCTTTAGGACCCTTCTTCTTCTTTGACCAAACTTTTGGTAATTTGACCCCATATCTCCTCTGTGGCTCAGTGTCATACTTTATATACAAACATACAAATTAGAAGCAGGAGTAGACCACTCAGCCCTTCAAGCCTGTTCCACCATTCAATAAGATTATGGCTGATCTGATTGTAACCTCCCGCCTACCCCCGATTACCTTTCACTGTTGTTAATCAAGACTCTATTTAGCTCTGCCATAAAAATATTCAAAGACCCTGCTTCCACTGTCTTTTGAGGAAGAGTTCCAAAGATTCATGATCCTCTGAGAGAAAAAAATTCTCCTCATCTCTGTTCTAAATGAGTGGCCCCTTATTTTTAAACTGTGACCCCTAGTTCTGCATGTGCCCACAAGAGGAAACATCTTCACCACATCCACCCTTTCAAAGCCCCCCAGGATCTTAAAGGTTTCAATCAAGTCACCTCTTACTCTTCTAAACTCCAGTGGATGTAAGCCTAACATATCCAGCCTTTCATCATGAGACAACCTGCCCATTCCTGGTTATTAGTCTAATAAACCTTCTCTGAACTGATTCTTACACATTTACATCTTTCCTTAAATAAGGAGACCAATACTGTACAGTACTCCAGATGTGGTCTTACCAGTGCCCTTTAGAACTGAAGCATAACCTCCCTACTTTTGTTTTCAATTGCCCTCACAATAAATGATAACATTCTATTAGCTTTCCTAATTACCTGCTGTACCTGCATACTAGCCTTTTGCGATTCATGCACTAGGATACCCAAATCCCTCTGAATCTCCAAGCTCTGCAATCTCTCACCATTTAGATAACCTTTTTTATTCTTCTAGCCAAAATGAACAATTTCACATTTTCCCACATTATACACCCTTTGTCAGGTCTTTGCCCACTCACTTAACCTATCAATGTCACTTTGTAGCCTCCTAACATCCTCTTCACAACTTACTTTCCTACCCATCTTTGTATTGTCATCAAATTTAGCAACCATACCATCTGTCCCTTCATCCAAGTCATTTATATATATTGTAAAAAGTTGAGGCCCCAGCACTGATCCCTGTGGCACACCATTTGTTGCATTCCACCAACCAGAAAAAGGCCCATTTATTTCTACTCTGTTTCCTGTCAGCTAGCCAATCTTCTACCTATGCCAATATGTTACCCCCAGCATTCTTTTGCAACATACTTTCTAGTCTTAACAGTACTGGAGCCTGTGTAGAATTTAGAGCAACGCGGTTAATTTGGACTCCGTGCAGTGTTGGCACTCTTATCTCTGAGTCAGAGGACCGTGGATTAAACCAAGGCCCAATCTTTCCATTCAGGTGGATGTTCTAGCATTTTCTCATGCTGTATGTGAAACTTTGCTGTACATAAATTGGCTGTTGTATTTGTCTATATTACAGCAATGGCTATACTTGCAAAGCATTTCATTGGCTACATATAAACTGTTTTGTGAAGTCATGAGGTTGGGTGAGGAACAATGGAAATGTAAGTTCTTTCTTTAGTGTCTTGGATTAAGTAAGCATTATTCACCAACAGCCTAAAGCTTTACATCCCAATTCCTCGAATCTAGTTTTGACCATATTTGGAACCTCAAAATAAGCAACGTATTCTAGTTGCCTTTTCTCTTTTCTATGTTATTATTTAATGGAATTTAAAGCATATAATCCTCCAGGTTTTTAAATTTATATTCACTTTTAGAACTACCAAACTCTCTGTTACCTCTCTGAAAGCATTAACTGTAGGGAAACCCTTCCACAGAACTTGCCCAAGTAGCTATTTCTCATTCTCAATGCCTTGCCTTACTCATAAGCAACTGTTTAGCTGGGATCACGGGGAGGAGTATTTGACCTGAGCTTGATCCTGGTATAACATGAAGTTCATGCAAGCTTTCTTGGGTCACTCATCATCAGGAATGGGACATTGGCTCAATTTTCTCCCAAAACCACACATGGAGAGGTGAACTGATTAGTGCGCCTTATAACTGCCTCTGGCTGAGGTTAGCTAATATCTATTCTCATTAAAATGAAAATGTAATAAAAACATCTGGGACCCTTTGGGACTTGGGGAGAAAAAACATGTTTACTGAAATACTAAATATCACTATGCACTTATAAGTGCTGACCTGGATTTGTGTGTTTAGTACATTTTGTTAAGTCACGTGGAACTTTTGTTTTTATTGGCTTGAGTCATTCCATAACACTTTGGACACTAATACCTACCCATGCATTTAACAAGTGTGGAGATGAAAGTATTAACAGGCAGCTGCAGCTTTTTTTCTTTTCAGAAATCAAGACAGGTGTATTTTTAGGTAACTTGTTTTTTAAAACAAATCACTTTCAAAATCTGGCATATTATCCCATTTATTCGCAAAGAAATTGTAAAATACTGTAGTTAAAGGGAGTACCACCGAGGACTTGTCCTGAACTAAAAACGCCTTTCACATATTTAGTCTGAACAAAGGTTCAGGCAAGGAAGCTGCATCTCTGGCATGTGCTAAGTTAACAGATGTCAGCTGGGGTGGAGTCACTTGGGGTGGAATTCTCTCCTCCCGCCAAAAATGGGAATCTTAATTTGGCAGGAGACAAAAAATCGCTTCCCGATGGCAGGATAAACTGTTGGAATTCTGTTCTCCTGACTTTCGAGGCAGGCTGATCTTTCCAGTGAACAATGTCGAGCACCCTGTTTGCATTCATTAGCATTTTATAATTGCTCATTAAAAGGCCACTTTGCCAGAATTAACTTTGCCCTCCAAATTAAGTTCCCTACCAATGGGAAATTACAAAGTTCAGCTTTATGACTGTATATAAGTGGCATGCACTTGGCGAGCTTTGTGGTCCATAGATATTGCATTTTTCTTCATGGAGACCTCACATAACTTCACTTGAGTGCCGTTACCAAGCGCTGTGCAAAGGCTGGGCAAGGGAGGCTGGAGAGTTTGGGGAGGTGGCAGTGTAAAGGTGGTGCAAAGGCTGGACAATGAGGACAGGCTTACGGGAGGATGGTGGGGAATGTGTCCGGGGAAGGCGTTTAATATCCAGGGAACTGGGGGAGAGAGTGTCAGGGCAAGGGGGGGGGAAATGTCTGTGGAAGGGGAAGAGGGGAGGTTGTCTGGGGAAAGGGGGAGCAATGGGGGATGTCCAGGGAAGGGGGGGGGGGTTCGGTGAAGAGTGTGTGGGGGGGTGGTGTCCTTGAGGGTGGGGTCGGTGGTTGGCGAACGTGTGGAGATGAAAGTATTAACAGGCAGCTGCAGCTTTTTTTCCTTCTGACGGGGGAGGGTCCTAGGGAGAGATCTCAGGGCACTGGTGATAGGAGAGAACAGTCAGTCAGAGGGGGGAGTGGGATGCAGTAGGGTGACAGATCCAGGGTGAGAGCTTGATAGGTGAAGGTCTCAATCTGGGTGTCATTATATAATGTTGGAATTGTATAAAACACTGGCGAGGCCATAACTGGAGTATTGTGTGCAGTTCTGGTCACCACATTACAGGAAGGACGTAATAGTTCTGGAGAGAGTGCAGAGGAGGTATACAAGAATGTTGCCAGGGTTAGAAAAGTGTAGCTACGAGGAGAGATTGGATAGGTTGGGGTTATTTTCCTTGGAACAAAGAAGGCTGAGAGGTGACTTGATTGAGGTGTACAAAATTATGAGGGGAATAGATAGAGTGGACAGGACAAAATAGTTTCCCTTGATGGAGAATTCTAGAACCAGGGGATATAGATTCAAGATAAGTGGCAGAAGGTGTAGGGGGGACATGAGGAAGCACTTTTTTATGCAGAGGGTAGTGGGTGTCTGGAATTCGCTGCCCAAGTTGGTGGTAGAGGCAGAAACTCTAAACTCTTTTAAAAAGTACCTGGATCTGCACCTTAAGTGCTGTAAGCTGCAGGGCTATATGCCGAGTGCAGGAAGGTGGGATTAGAAAGGGCCCCTGAGTGTCCTTGGGCTGGCATGGACAAGATGGGCCGAATGGCCTCCTTCTGTGCTGTAACTTTTCTATGGTTTTCTATGGGGGGGGTCATGGAGGGGACAAGACCTGTGGCTCGGATATTGGGAGGGGGCAGGTTCAGGGTGGGCTTGGGGAAGATAATGGGTATCAACTCTGAAGGGAGGAAAAGCATGTGGGGGTGGATCATGCTAGGGTCTAGGGCAACTGTGGGGAGGTGCAAGGGTAACAGAGAGGAGAGGAATGGTGATATTGGGTGGGTCTGTGGTGATGAGGGGAAGTTGGTGGGTGACAGGGTAGGGTAGAAGGTGGTGAAGCAAGTTTGAAAGGTGTCGCACACCATTTTTCCAAACTGACCTTGACCACACAGTTAGTCAGTCAGTGAGATCCCTTGAAGCAAGTGGAGGGTCCTTTTGGGTGGTTGGAGTTCAAGTCCAGCACAAGTGGCCGACTAAAGAGACACACTAACAATTATGAAGCAATTGAATATCAAAGATGCTCACTTGTGTTCTCCTGTCTATGGTGAAGCCCGCATTGCAGCAGGTTTGTTCTTAACTCAAGGGCCTAATAACGTCGAGATCCCAGTAAGGTTTTATGCATTCAGTGCCATTTGCCATTGGCTGCATTCAGAGGCAGGGAGGAAGGTGGATGCCTCCAAGGGGCATGGCTGGTAGAGGGCAGCCAACTCATGACCCCAAACTTCCCGCCTCGCAGTTGAATGGTCATAACTGACAAGGGATCAGTCTTTCTATGCTGCCACGGCAATGGTCTCTATAGAGTTTAAAAAGTAGTGGAGACAAGTGGAAAAGTGTCCACTTTGCTTCTTGCACAGGCTCTCATCACCCTGGTCAAAGAGCAATGTCTCCTTACACATTCATGTATGAATGGAAGGGACACCCATCTCTGGTCCTACAGGATGTCCTTTACCTGAAAGGGGGGGGGTAGGGACGCCATGTTCAGATTGAGGCCAGATGAAGGGCTTAGCACTTGCCTGCTGGCTTTGAGATGGAGGGAAACCTGTAAAGGACATGCTCACTTAATGTATCACTTCAATTCATTCACATATCCACTGAGGCGTGGATGACACAGGCTGCAGGCAACCCTGCCTTGGTAATGGCTCTCATCCAGATGAGGAGGAGGGCCAATCGCAGGCTGGGACAAGGCCAGAAGGACCAAGGGCCTGAGCAGCAAGGGACAGCAGGCCTCAAGAAGGTCAAGGTGCTGGTGAACAGAGTACACTGCAATGGAGTGCATTGGCCTGACCATGGGTGCATTGCAGGCGGTATTCTTAAAAGCAATGTTGGAGGTGTTATTGCATGTCCCAGGAGGTGATTGCTCACATCTGCCAGCTTCTCCAGTACGAGCTGCGGCCACAAGGACTCTGGAGGAGTAGTGTGGAGCCCCTGGCCTGCACTGAGTGAATGGCTGTCCGGATGTCATTTAAATACGGCACAAAAACTTCAGCCCCATGAGGTAACAGTGGGGCAGGTGACTTCCTGCCTGCCCCGTCATGAGTTCACCAAGTTCCTGGATCGCGCATGTTCAGTCGAACCACCGCCCAACAGGAATCACCTCGACTTTCCCGCCCTCCCCACCTGACTTAGACTCCAGAACTGAAGTTTCCACCCTTGGTCTCAGTACCGCAGGGGAAGATTAATTAAGTTTCTTGCAGTTGATTGGTGTCCTGCGGCCCTGTTCTCGAACATACACATGTTCAAACTGCATGAGAACTTAGATTTGAGCTGTGATGCTGTTGGTGAAAAAAAATTTGCAGGACTCTGGGGAAGAGCAGGGCCGTTGGATTAATCGCATTGCTCGTCTAAAGAGCCAGCACAGGTGTGATGGGCAGAATGGCAGCTTTCTGGCCAGTATGATTCGATGAACAGCCTGTTGAGGCCCTCCAATGAACACTAGTCACTAGGCCAAGATACCCAGAAGGTTCCCAGCTTCAGCATCGGTGCTGCTCCAGTGCAAAAAGTAAAATACAACTAATATCTCAACTTTGTATTTTAACAGCATTTCCATTGGTGCAGTGATTTTTGCATAATACTCAGAATGAGACCATTGTATCCTGACATATTTCTCCAAGCCAAATTACAACTCAAACTGAATTGTAGGGTAACGTGTCCAGCACATTTTGTTCTAAAAAAAAATCAAACCAGTTCTACTGTTTTTTCCTTCGGTTTTGGAATTGCTCAGGGCAGCTGAAGCTGCCATAGGAACAGAAGTGTCAGCATGACTCTGTTCCTTGTGTAAGCCAGTTGTGGTAGTATTTATGCACAAGATACAATAATATGAAGGTCCAATTTTCAGCAACATGAAAGCCACTTAAAAAAATTAACTTTTTGATTTATAAGCCAGGAAACTTGTGTAAAATACCTAACTTATTCGAAGGGAGAACACATTTAGTAGTAGGTGCTACAGTACACCAAGCTTTTTTAAAATTTATTCATGGGATGTGGGCTCTGCTGGCTCGGCCAGCATTTATTGTCCATCCCTAGTTGCCTGTGAGAAGGTGGTCGTGAGCTGCCATCCACAGTGCTGTTAGGAAAGGAGCTCCAAGATTTTGACCCAGCGACAGTGAAGGAACAGCGATATATTTCCAGGTCAGGATGGTGAAAGACTTGGGGGGGAACTTGCAGGTAGTGGTGTTCCCATCTATCTGCTGCCTTTGTTCTTCTAGATGGTAGTGGTCGTGGGTTTGGATAGCGCTGTCGAAGGAGCCTTGGTGAATTCCTGCACTGCATCTTGTACATTATATACACTGCTGCTAAAGTGCATCGGTGGTGGAGGGAGTGAATGTTTGTGGATGTGGTGCCAATCATGCAGGCTACTTTTTCCTGGACGGTGTCAAGCTTACTGAGTGTTGTGGGAGCTGCACTGATCCAGGCAAGTGGGGAGTATTCCATCACACTCCTGACTTGTGCCTTGTCGATGGTGGACAGGCTTTGGGTAGTCATGAGGTGAGTTACTCATTGCATGTTTCCTAGCCTCTGACCTGCTGTTGTAGCCACAGTATTTATATGGCTGTTCCAGTTCAGTTTCTGGTCAATGGTAGCCCCGAGGATGAGGTTAATGGGGGATTCAGTGGTGGCAATGCCTTTGAACATCAAGGGGCGACGGTTGGATTCTCTCTTGTTGGCGATGGTCATTGCCTGGCACTTGTGTGGCACGAATGTTACTTGCCACTTGTCAGCCCAAGCCTGGATATTGTGCAGGTCTTGCTGCATTTGGACATGCACTGCTTCAGTATCTGAGGAGTTGCAAATGATGTTGAACATTGTGCAATCATCAGCAAACATCCCCACTTTTGACCTTATGATGGAAGGAAGGTCATTGATTAAGCAGCTGAAGATGGTTGGGCCTAGGACACCACCCTGAGGAACTCCTGCAATCATGTCCTGGAGCTGAGATGACTGACCTCCAACAAGCACAACTATTTTCATTTGTGCTAGGTTTGTCTCCAACCAGTGGAGTTTTCCCTCTGATTCCCATTGACCCTAGTTTTGCTAGGGTCCTTGATGTCACACTCAGTCAAATGCTGCCTTGATGCCAAGGGCAGTCACTCTCACCTTACCTCGGGAGTTCAGCTCTTTTGTTCATGTTTGAACCAAGGCTGTAATAAGGTCAGGACCTGAGTGGTCCTGGCAGAATTCAAACTGGGTGTCAGTGAGCAGGCTATTGCTAAGCAAGTACCGCTTGATAGCACTGTTGATAACCCCTTCCATTACTTTACTGATGATCGAGAGTAGACTGATGGAGCGGTAATTGGCCTGGTTGGATTTGTCCTGCTTTCTGCATACAAGACGTACCTGGGCAATTTTCCACATAGCTGGGTAGATGCTAGTGTTGTAGCTGTACTGGAACAGCTTGGCTATGGGCATGGCAAGTTCTGGAGCACAGATTCAGTACTATTGCCGGAAAATTGTCAGGCCCCGTAGCCTTTGCAGTATCCAGTGCCATCAGCCGTTTCTTGATTCCACTTGGAGTGAATTGAATTGGCTGAAGATCGCATCTGTGATGCTGGGGACCTCCTGAGGAGGTCAAGATGGACCATCCACTCGGCACTTCTGGCTGAAGATTGAAGCAACTGCTTCAGCCTTATCTTTTGCAATGATGTGCTGGGCTGCTCCATCATTGAAGATGGGAATATTTGTGGAGCCTCCTCCTCCAGTTAATTATTTAATTGTCCACCGCCATTCACGACTGGATTTGGCACGACTCCAGAGCTTAGTTCTGACTCATTGGTTGTGGGATCGCTTAGCTCCAGCTATCACTTGCTGCTTATGCTGTTTGGCATGAAAGTAGTCCTGTGTTATAGCTTCACCAGGTTAACACCTCATTTTTAGGTATGCTTGGTGCTGCTCCCAGCATGCCCTCCTTCTTTCCCACCAAGCCAGGATCAACCTGGTTCAGTGGTGGAGTGGGGGATATGCAGAGTCATGAGATTACAGATTGTGTTCGAGTACAATGCTGCTGCTGATGGCCCACACCATCTCACGGATGCTCAGTCTTGAGTTGCTAGATCTGTTCGGAATCTATCTCATTTAGTACGGTGGTAGTGCCACACAACATGATAGAGGGATCCACAAAGTGAAGGCGGGATTTTGCCTCCACAACGACTATGTAGTGGTCACTCCTACCGATACTGTCATGGACAGATGCATCTGCATCAGGCAGGTTGGTGTGGTTGAAGTCAAGTATGTTTTTCATTCTTGTTAGTTCCCTCACCACCTGCAGCGGACCCAGCCTAGCAACTATGTCATTTAGGAGTCGGCCAGCTGTGGTGCTACCGAGCCACTCTTGGTGATGGACGTTTGAAGCACCCCAGAGTATATTCTGTACCCCTGCCACCCTCAGTGTTTCCTCCAAGTGGTGTTTGCCTTGGTGGAGCACCGATTTATCAGCTGAGGGTGGGCAGTATGTGGTAATCAGCAGGAGGTTTCCTTGCCCATGTTTGACCTGATGCCATGAGACATCATGGGGTCTGGAGTCAATGTTGAGGACTCCCAGGGCAATCCCTCCCAACTGTATACCACTGTGCCACCACCTCTGCTGGGCCTGTCCTGCCGGTGGGACAGGACATACCCAGGGATGGTGATGGTGGCATCTGTGACGTTATCTGTAAGGTATGATTCTGTGAGGATGACTATGTCAGGCTGTTGCTTGACTAGCCTGTGAGACAGTTCTCCCAATTTTGACACATGTTAATAAGGAGGACTTTGCAGAGTTGACAGGGCTGACATTGCTGTTGTAGTTTCTGGTGCCTAGGTCAATGCCGGGTGGTCCATCCGGTTTCATTCTATAGCAGTTTGATGCAACTGAGTGACTTGCTAGGCCATTTCAAGAGGGCATTTAAGAGTCAACCACATTGCTGTGGGTCTGGAGTCACATGTAGGCCAAACCAGGTAAGGACAACAGATCATTGGTAACCAGGTGGGCTTTTACAGCAATAGACAATGGTTTCATGGTCATCATTAGACTTTGAATTACAGATTTTATTTAATTCAGATTCCACCATCTGCCATGGTGGGATTCAAACCTGGCTTCCCAGAGCATTACCCTGGATTACTAACCATCTGCTGTGGCAGGATTCAAACCTGGCTTCCCAGAGCATTACCCTGGATTACTAGCCATCTGCCAAGGCGGGATTCGAACCTGGCTTCCCAGACCATTACCCTGGATTATTACACCATCGCCCCCCTCATACATTTAATTTCTTTATGTATGAAGCCTCATGAAGAGATGTCTCATACAATCTGAAGTCTTCCATTTATTTCCCAGCCCCTTTGGCCTCCTCAGTGTACACACTGACTGTTGTCAAGTGAGCTGGTAACCATCTGTGCCTCTACAATGCTGCTGTAAATTTGCTCCTAGGAGGACACAACAACCCAAGGATAATCAAACCTCCTTCACAGAATAGTTATGGTATAGAAGGGGGCCATTCAGCCCATCATGTCTGCACAGGCTCTCTGAGCATTTTAACTTAGTGCCAATCTCCTACCTTTTCCCCAAAATCCTGCACGTTGCTATGTTTAAATAATGAAGCAATGCCCTCTCTTCCACAATAGTGCCCCTAGATTATGGACAGATTTTTCCGTATCTGCTTGAATCGGACATCATGGGCGTTTGCAGACAATATGGTGGAAGGCGAAAAATCAGTTTCATGACGTCGTTTAACCAGTTTGCAATCGTCCGCTCTGCCCATCAGTGGCTGGCCGTGTTTCCTGCCGCCGCAAGTCGGAAGCCTCATTGTAATACATCTGCATATCATTATAAGCCCAGCTCACCAGAATCATCCCCCCATGCCGGATCACGTTGGCATGTTTCACAACTGAACATGAGTGACGTGTACCTGGAGAGCTGCATGTCATCAGGGACTTTGAGGCTTGTTTGCCTACCTTGCTTCGGGCAGCACTCACGGCCATCAGCGCCAGGCTTCACAGGCACACCACATCACTTTTAGGGGGGCTCACGGGCAAGTCTTTACTTACGAGGCCACCCATAAGGCTTTTCAACGGCTGCAGGGCTATGGCTTGTTTTGGGGAAGGGGGAGAAGTGGCCTCAGGCAACGGAAGAGGCTGCAAGGTGGTGGCATAGTGGTATGATCACTGGATTGGTAATCCAGAGACCCAGGTTAATGCTCTGGGGACCCGGGTTCAAATCCAACCATGGCAGATAGAATTTGAATTCAATAAATATCTGGAATTAAAAGTCTAATGATGACCATGAATCCATTGTCAATTGTTCACTAATGCCCTTTCAGGAAGGAAATCTGCTGTCCTTACCTGGTCTGGCCTACGTGTGATTCCAGACCCACAGCAATGCGGTTGACTCTTAACTGCCCTCTGATGTGGCTTAGCAAGCCACTTATTCGAGGGAAATTAGGGATGGGCAACAAAAGCTGGCCTAGCCAGCAACGCCCACATCCCACGAACGAATAATATTAAAAAAATTTGGCTCCATTAATTATTAAAGTGGCAGTCAAGTTGACCCATGGAAACTGACTCTGAGATTGTTGCTTGCAAGAAGGAACTTGATTCACCAGTGCAAACACCAAGAGCTGACTCACAATTACTCTTTCCTTAGAATCTGAACTAAAATAGCACCAGTTTAAAAGCAGGTACTTTGTTACCTTTTTGCAGTAAAAACTATGCAAATAAATATTGGTTTATTTACAAGCATTTGCAAGTTTACATCAAGACTTTTTGACAGCTTTCCTGCTAATTTCTGATTCGAAAGTGGAATGAATAGGTATAGAGTATTTTTGTCAGCTCATAGAACATGCCAAATTAAGTTTAAAAAAACTAGATTCTTTAATACTATCTTTATGCACAGAAATGCTTGGCTGGTCCAATAGATTAGATTCTGAGATGAGCTGCTACATCTAAATCTGATAACACAATCATTGCAAATGATTTTGTTCAGTTTGTCCTCAACCTGACAAAAGAAATGCCTCTTTTTCTTTAGGGGGAGGGCAAGAATCAGATAACAGGGGTGAGTGAAAGAGAGGAATGGGATTTGGTTGCCTTTTCTGACCATCTTGAGCTGTTCTAGCTGTCAGAGTAGTCTGAGGCCTTGCCCAGCCTGGCTTCCTCGATAGATAAGATGTTGGCTGGAATTTTACCAATCTTTTGGCGATGGGCTGGGAAGCAGGAAGGCTGGCAAAATGGTGGCACAAGTGTCTTCCTGCCATTTTGGCAGCGGTTGGAAATTTGGTAAATTGGCTGACTGTCCAGCATCCTACTGCCGTGGACAGACCATCCAGTGGAACCTGGCAGACTTCTATTGGACTCTGGTGGTGGGGCAGGGCAGGGCCCTCCTTTTTAGGCATCTCCTGGTCCCGCATCCCCTCAACCCTGCCCGGAGGCAAAGACCACCCATGTGCTGACAGTGCCACTTGTGCACCATGATTCCCCCCATCCCTAATCGCTAGGGCCTGCATCTCCCAGCCATTGAGGTGCCCTCTCCCTGATGTTACAGCCACAGGGCTGCTGAGCTGCCAGCCTTCTGGACACTTGGTGGCAAGCCATCATCCTTAATTGGATGCATTGAATTGGTCATCGCCGGGAATGTGCCTCCTAGGGTTCAGTGATGGGACTTATACCTGCGCTAAATCCAGCCTGATGTGTTGATTGAAGAAAATCTCTACAACAGGACCTCACAGCAACTTGAATGTAGCACTGAGTAGAAAGACTTTTGATAAACATGATCGGCTAGTGAAGAACTAAAGAGGAATTATTTAGGACCACCACAAGGACTTCTGTTGAAAATTAGGATTATTAAGTTGAATCAAAATAATTATTAAACTACTGCAATTTTGACAATTTTTTGATTTGGGTCATTCTTTCAAAAAGGGACAATGGGACTGAAAACAAAATTGAAAGTTCTGGTGGTTTAAACCTGCTATAAAAATCTGACTTTGTGTTTCTGTTTCTCTCCTACAGCATCCTCGGTTTGGCCTTGGCCTAGAATAGATGGCAAACAATGTCAACAACTAACAATATAGCACAAGCACGAAAACTGGTGGAACAGCTGAGGATTGAAGCAGGCATTGAGAGAATCAAGGTGAGATGGTTTAAGGAAAGCAAAGAAGGATCTGTTGAATGGATTAAAAGAATCAAGATGTATTGAATTTGAGCAAGAGAAATAAAAGCAAATAAATTCCAGAAAATACACAGGTCAAGCAGCATCCGTGGAAAGAGAGACAGCGTTAACCTTTCAGGTCGATGACCCATCATCAGATCCATGACCCTTTGTCAGGTCATTAGTCTGAAACATGAACTCTTGTTTCTCTCTCCAAAGATGCTGCCAAACTAGCTGAGCATTTCCAGCACTTTTGTTTTGGATTTCCAGCATTCACAATATTTTCTTCTTGTAGAAAGAGAGTAAAATTGGTTGTGGCTTTTTTTTTGTCTTCTGAAGGCATTATTCTGCTGGAATAAAAGCAAAATACTGTGGATGATGGAAACCTGAAATAAAAACTGTGCTGGAATGCTGCTTCTTGGGTATGTGTTGTTAGTATTTTGCTCAGTGGTCATTGTTAATGTGCCCATCTTGACAATAGAAGATAATTCAATTATCAGGGATATCATAAGGGAGATGCAATCGAGCTCTCCTGAGGCACTGGATAATTCTCGAAGGATCTAGGCTAATTTTCATTATTATTCTGTCAAAATAAAGGTCAGTTGTAGAGCCCCTGATTCAGATCAACTAATTCAGCAGAGGTGAAGGATCAACCTGGCAGCCTTTCTGATTTGTATGGCTCAGTGGCTCAGATACACATTAGATGAATGTTTAGAGCCATTAAGGGAGTTTACTGCTTAAGCATTTTTGCATTGAAATGAGCAACTATTGTACTCAATGCATTCATTCTTTTCTCCCTAAAATCCCTGCGTGCTCCTTTACTAATGACACCAATTTAGGCTGATGAGTGTTCAAGAATGTTAACTTTGGCTAATTTCCCTTAACCCAGAGCCTGGAGGTCAAACTGAGGATGGGACATGGAACTTGCCTTGTCTGCTTAGTTTAGTTCTTCAGATTATGTTGCACATCAGCTAAACCATTAGGGAGGCTCATTGGGCCAAATCTTCCAGGGAGTGGCAATCACCATTGGACTGCCACTCCACTCCTAATTACTTAGTTTGCACCGGAGCTCCATGTTTCTCGCCTGGACTTCTGAATCAGGCCTCCTGAGAAACATGGAGCATACAGTCCTTCCTCATAGTTCAGAAGCATAAGGAAAGGCAAGCCACATTCCCTTTTTAAGGCACTAGCTGCCATATACCATTATGTTTAAATGCCTCAAAACCACTTTGAGAAACTACAGAGAGAAGTATGTATGGTGGGGTGCCAGGGGGGAAGGGTGGGACAGGTAGTCAGGGCTGGGTGGGGGGGGTGGGGTACTTGGGGTGTGGTCGGGGGGGTGGAGGGTACTCTGGGGGCGTATTTAGGGATTTAATCGGGGTGAATAGTCGGGGGTAGTAGGTGGTCGGGTACTATGGGGGTAGGTGGCAGGAGGGTAGGGGTAGTGGGGGTTGGGTACTGTAGGGGTAGGTAGGAGGGTGGGGATTAGTTGGGGGATATGGGGGTTGGGCGGGTTAGTTGGGGGATTGTAGTCGGAGTGGTCGAGGTGATAGTTGGGCTAGGACAGTAGTCATGGGGGAGGTCGGGTAGTCTGAGACATCAGTTGGGTAATTGGGCAGTCAGGGGTTTAGTTGTGGGGTCAGTGGCGGGGGGGGGGGTGGCGTGGCGGGTGGTGCTTAGTTGGGTGATTAGGTGGGGGTAGTCGCGGGTCAAGTGGAGAGTCGGGGGTCAGTAGTATACTTATCCAGGAGTTAGAACTGGTTTTAATCTTTCTAACTTTCCCTGGGTAACTTAATTGGCCACCCAGCGTAAAATCACATTGATAACACGATCTCATCCGGGACCAGACTCTACATCCCCTTCTGGCCCGCTGACCTAGCGCACCCAACAGGCATGATATCCAGGCTTTTTTTTCACTAACTGAATATCAGTTTCTGCAATATTCTGCTTCACATAGGTTGAATTCCACCCCAGTGCATGGACTCCATATCTATTCATGTATGCAATAAGAGAATCAGAAGAGATTAGGAAGGTATGCAGGAGGAATGCAAATTGAATAGATGATTGAATTAACTTCCAGATGCATGAGCACAAATTGAATCCTGACTTGGAATCATGCAAATGTACAGCACTGGAAGGGCCACCTGGTCCATCATGCTTGTACCGGCTTTGAAAGTGCTATCCAATTAGTTTCACTCCCCTGCTCTTTTCCAGTTGTCTTGCGATTTTTTTTTTCATTTTCAACTATACAGTTCTTTTTTGAAAGTTATTTTTAAATCACCTTTTGAGGCAGTGCACTTCGAGTGCATGCTGTATTTTTGCACAATCAAGTATTGCATTTCTGCTTCAGCTGTAGTCCAGCTTTCCTGTGCACTGCATTTCTTCAAATGCAATTTTATATTTTCTGCAGCTTTTGCATGAAGGAGTCTTTGTTTCTTTGCTTGGCTCAGTGCCAGTCATAAGAGATTAATGTTTACTCCAGACACCAGCAGTGCTCTTCAGAATAATATTTTTAGCTATCATAGGGTAATGTGTTTTTTTTAATTTAGCTCCTGTTTTATTTTTTAACATCTATTTAAACTCTATTGCCTGACTCCTGATGTTCTATACTTTAATTTGCCTATTTAAATCAAAGCCCTGCAGGCGTAGCACATAACAGTCTGGAGTCTGGAGCCAGTTAATGACTTGTAACTCTCAAACTCTGAGCAGTGTGTGTTCTGAACTAAATGGTAGATCCCACCCATTGAATCGTGCAAATTATTTCAAATTCAACTTCTTTCGTCTCTGCAAAAGATTATTCTTATAAATGTGCTTCTATAAATCTTAATTGTGGATATTTTCCAAGAAGGGGAAAAAGGAGATTGGATTCTGGCAATCCTTCAGTTTTACTGCCATTTTAATTGCTGAATTTTGCAAGTTTTAACCCTTAAGTTTTCTTCTGGTGTGGACCAAACGTTAGCACTGAACAGCTCTGAATCCCAGATGCATAACGATGGCTCAGTTATATCCCTTAACTTTAATCTGTTTAGATTGAAATAGAAAGCTCATGCTTTGCTGAGGATTTAGCTGGTTAAGTGGATGTCAAAATCCCACAGCATTTTGCAAAGAGCAGGGCAGCTGTCCCAATGTCCTGTCCAATATTTGCTCATCAACCAAGACCACCAAAAACAGATAACCAAGTCATTTATTTCATTACACCCTGGTCCACTCCTCCATCACCCCATACTCCTCAACCCCCTCCTATGGCATCACCCCATGCCCACGCAAAAGATGTAACACCTGCCCCTTCACTTCCTCTCTCCTCACTGTCCAAGGGCCCAAACACTCCTTTCAAGTGAAGCAGCATTTCACTTGCATTTCCCCCAACTTAGTCTACTGCATTTGTTGCTCCCAATGCGGTCTCCTCTACATTGGAGAGACCAAACGTAAACTGGGCGACCGCTTTGCAGAACACCTATGGTCTGTCCACAAGAATGACCCAAACCTCCCTGTCGCTTGCCATTTTAACACTCCACCCTGCTCTCTTGCCCACATGTCTGTCCTTGGCTTGCTGCATTGTTCCAGTGAAGCCCAACGCAAACTGGAGGAACAGCACCTCATCTTCCGACTAGGCACTTTATAGCCTTCCGGACTGAATATTGAATTCAACAACTTTAGGTCTTGAACTCCCTCCTCCATCCCCACCCCCTTTCTGTTTCTTCCTCCTTCCTTTTGTTTTTTCCAATAAATTATATAGATTTTTCTTTTCCCACCTATTTCCATTTTTAAATATTTTTAAATCTTGTATGCTCCCCCCACCCCCACTAGAGCTATACCTTGAGTGCCCTACCATCCATTCTTAATTAGCACATTTGTTTAGATAATATCACCAACTTTAACACCTATGTGTTCTTTTGTTCTGTTGTCTGTGACATCTTTTGATGATCTGCTTCTATCACTGCTTGTTTGTCCCTACAACCACACCACCCCCCTCCACTTCTCTGCCCCCACACAAACCCCCCCCCCCCCAACACACACACACACACACACACACCTTAAACCAGCTTATATTTCACCCCTTTCTTGGATTCACTCAAGTTCTGTCGAAGGGTTATGAGGACTCGAAACGTCAACTCTTTTCTTCGCCGCCGATGCTGCCAGACCTGAGTTTTTCCAGGTAATTCGGTTTTTGTTTTTATTTATTTCATTGCTATTTGTGGGAGCTTACTATGTGCAAATTGGTGCTGCAATTTCCTACATTATAATATTGACTGCAAGTGCTTAATTGGCTGTTAAACACTTTAGAACATCTTGAATTCATGAAAGGTGCTTATAATTGGGAATCTGTCTGTTTTCCAGTACCTGGGCAATGCGAACAAGAATCACTCATTCCTCTCTGCTATTAGCTGATCTCAACTGGGGAAGCAATAGGGATGGTGTTATTGGATTAGGAAGTACACAATGAAGTTACTGCTCCTGATCATCTAATGTCCTTTGCTGAGGAGATGTGCATGATCCTTATATTCAAATAGCCAGCTACATTCACTGCCTTGACTTAAATGCATCTTGGACAAGGTAGCAGAATTATATTAGTGGCCATGGAGGTACACCCAGCATTGGTTAGTACCTTCAGGAGAAAAGCAGGTGACATTCACAGCTAAGCACAGTTGGGATCGAAGACCCGGAACAATTATGATCACTAGTGAAACGAAAGGCAACGAGTTAGAGATGGACTTAGCAAATATTACATTTGACGACTTTTGGCTGTATACGAATTGTGCTGGCTACTACCAAGTAGAGATGTGTAAAATTAAGTTGAGGGCTTCCCTTCTCCCACCCCAGCAACAGCACATTATCAGTAATAAAAAATAAACTGCACGCCTCCTATACTACTTGATTTTTCAAGACTGGCTGTAAGAGGTAGTGGAAGATATGTAGTTCATACACTTACACATTTACAAGGAGGAGGTGATGGGGACCAGGGTTTGAATCCCACCATGGCCAATGGTGGAATTTGAATTCAATAACAATCTGGAATTAAAAGTCTAGTGATGACCATGAAACCATTGTTGATTGTTATGAAAACCCATCTGGTTCACTAGTGTCCTTTAGGGAAGGAAATCTGCTGCCCTTACCTGGTCATGTACGTGTGACTCCAGACCCAGATCAATGTGGTTGACTCTTAACTGACCTTTGAAATGGACTAGCAAGCCACTCAGTTGTATCAAACTGCTAAACAGTCTAAAAGGGATGGAACCGGATGGACCACCAGGCATCAACCTAGGCGTTGGAAACGACAACTGCACACTCAGCCCTACAAAGTCCTCCTTATACCATTTTGGGGCTAGTGCCAAAATTGGAAGAGCTATGTCCTGTCCCATCAGCACAGTGGTATGCAGTCAGGAGGGAGTTGCCCTGGGAGTCCTCAACATCGACTCTGGGCTCCATGAAGTCTCATGGCATCAGGTGAAACATGCACAAGGAAACTTCCTGATTACCACGTACCACTCCCCCTCAATTGATGAATCAGTATTCCTCCATGTTGAACACTATTTAGAGGAAGCACTGAAGGTGGCAAGGGCGCAGAATGTACTCTGGGTGTGAGATTTCAATGTCCATCACCAAGAGTGGCTTGGAAGCACCGCTACAGACCGTGCTGGCTGAGTCCTAAAGGACATAGCTGCTGGACTAGGCCTGTGGCAGATGGTGAGGGAACCAACAAGAGGGATAAACATACTTGACCTCATTCTCACCAACCTGCCTGTCGTAGATGCATCTGCCCATGACAGTACCAATAAGAGTGACCACCATACAGTCCTTGTGGAGATGAAGTGCCGTCTTGAGTCCACATTAAGGATACCCTCCAAGATGACGTGTGGCACTACCACTATGCTAACTGGGATAGATTTCGAACAGATCTCAACTCAAGACTGGGAAACCATGAGGTGTTGTGGATCATCAGCAGCAGCCGAATTGTACTCAACCACAATCTGTAACCTCATGGCCCGGCATATTCCCCACTCTACCACTACCACCAAACCAGGGGATCAACCCTGGCTCAATGAAGAGTTCAGGAGGGCATGCCAGGGGCAGCATCAGGCATATCTAAAAATGAGATGTCAACCTGGTGAAGCAACAAGACAGGACTACTTGCGTGTCAAACAGCAGAAGCAGCAAGCAATTCCACAACCAACAGATCAGATCTAAACTCTGCAGTCCTGCCGCATCCAGTCATGAATGGTGGTGGACAATTTAAACAACTCACTGGAGGAGGCTGCACAAATATCCCCATCCTCAGTGGATGGGGGAGCCCAGCACGTCAATGCAAAAAGAAGGCTGGAGCATTTGATACAATCTTCAACCAGAAGTTCTGAGTGGATGGTCCATTTCTGCCTCCTCCGGTGGTCCCCAGCATCACAGATGCCAGTCTTCAGCCAGTTTGATTCACTTCACGTGATTTCAAGAAACGGCTGAAGGCACTGGATACTGCAAAGGCTATGGGCTCTGACAATATTCTGGTAATAGTACTGAAGACATGTACTCCAGAACTTGCTGTGCCCCTAGCCAAGCTATTCCAGTACAGCTGCGACACTGGTATCTACCCAGCAATGTGGAAAATTGTTCGGGTATGTCCTGTCCACAAAAGGCAGGACAAATGCAACCCAGCCAATTACCTTCCCCTCAGTCTACTCTCGATCGTCAGTAATGAGATGGGACATCAACAGTGCTATCAAGCGGCACTTGCTTAGCAATAATCTGCTCACTGATGCAGCTCACTCATGTTTGGGTTCTGCCAGGGCCACTCAGCTCCTGACCACATTACAGCCTTGGTCCAAACATGGACAAAAGAGCTAAACGCCAGAAGTGAGATGAAAGTGACTGACTATGACATCGTGGCAGCATTTGATTGATTGTGGCATCAAGGAGCCCTAGCAAGACTGGAGTCAATGGGAATCAGGGGGAAAACTCTCCGCTGTTTGGAGTCATACCTAACACAAAGGAAGATGGTTGTGGTTGTTGGAGGTCAGTCATCTCAGTTTCAGAACCTCACTGCAAGAGTTCCTCAGGGTAGTGTCCTAGGCCTAACCATGTTCAGCTGCTTCATCTATGACCTTCATTCCATCATAAGGTCAGAAGTGGACATGTTCGCTGATGATTGCAGAATGTTCGCACCATTCTCGATTCCTCAGACACTGAAGTAGCCCATGTCCAAATGCAGCAAGACCTGGACAATATCCAGGCTTGGGCTGACAAGTAGCAAGTACCATTCACACCACATAAGTGCCAGGTGATATGATACAACAGGTGGTAATTGCCA
Source organism: Carcharodon carcharias (assembly GCF_017639515.1). NCBI lineage: Eukaryota > Metazoa > Chordata > Chondrichthyes > Lamniformes > Lamnidae > Carcharodon > Carcharodon carcharias. The sequence continues at coordinate 130,909,763 of NC_054480.1, read as the reverse complement.
GGCTGACTAAATTCCTTTGACGATTTTTAAACCTTGACTGCCTTCAGTTTAATTAAATTAGTCAGTCACACACACACACACACACACACACACACACACACACACACACACACACACACACACACACACACACACACACACACACACAAAGCCCCCACAAGCCTGCTTCAGTATCCCACAGTAATATTAGGAAAAAAATGAAATTTCCTTTACACCTCCATCCTTGTAGAAAAATGAATCGTCATTCTAAAATATGGTTTAATTTTCTCAATCCATTTTGCATTACTTACTATACTTATCTCTATTACACTACCAGGTACATGCATTAACATGACAATATATACAAAGCCTTTGTATTAATAGAGATCATTTCAGACCATTATCCATGTTTCAAATGTCCAACTTCCTTTGAATTTTAAATTCTTGACAATGCATCTGCAATTAAATTTTCTCATCCAGCCAAATGTATAATCTTTTAAATTAAGCAGTTGCAGTAATGAACTCCATCTGAACAGTCTGACACTCCAGTCTCAAAATTTTTCCAGAAATTTTAAACAATTGTGATCTGTATGAACAATGTTTTCTGAAGAATTGCTTGCAACATAAACCTCAATGCTGCAACGCTAACACCAGACCTAGAGCCTCTTTTTCGATGGTTGAGTACCCTTTCTGATGCGCATTCAGCTTCCTTGAAAAATATCCTACTGGCTTTTCAATTCCTGTTTCATCTTCTTGTGACAACACAGCACCAATACCCAGACCACATGCATCAGTTGGCAACGTAAACTGCTTGGCATAATTAGGTGCTGCAAAAATTGGTGTAGTTGCCAACACCGTTTTTAAACTGTCAAATGAATTCTGACACTCCTGTGTTCATTGAACTTTCTTGTTCTTTCTTTTTTCAGTAGTTCAGCCATAGGAGCAACCACACTGTTCAAGTTTGGTATAAACTTCCGATAAAAGCCACTGTTGCCCAAAAATTTCAAAACTTCCCATTTTGTTGTAGGCACTGGGAAATTCACAATGGCTTTTACTTTCACGTCTCACGGGGCCACCTGATCATGTCCAACGGTGTGGCCTAAATATGTATCTTGTTCTTTCACAAATTCACTCTTATCCAAGTTCACCACCAAATTAGCTTCTTGCAGTCAATCAAACATTCTTTCAGGTGTTGTAACTCTTTTTGAGTTACAGCAATTAGATTAAATTAACAAAATTCGGATAAATCAGGCACAGCCCCTAATTCAGATCAGCTGTAAAACCAAGAACAAAGTTTAAAGGAACCTTACAAACTTTAAACCAAAATGTGATAAAAGGAGTTGATAAAGCACCCCAGTCAAAAATGCTCCTCCCACATTTGACTGAAAACAACCAAATTGTCAATATAAACAGCACAATTGCTCAATCCTGCAATTACTTTGTCAGTCTTTGAAATGCTGCAGGTACACTCTTCATTACAAATAGCATAACCTTGAACTGATATAGTCCATCTGGTGTTACAGAAGTTTATATCTCTTTCGCTCTTTCTGGTAAGGGTACTTGCCAATATCCCCACAGCAAGTCAATCTTTGTGATAAACTCTGATTGTCAAACTTTCTCAATGCAATCTTCCAAACATGTTATGGGATATGAATCCGCTTTGGTCACTGTATTCACTTTTCGATAATCCACACAGTCTTTCTGTTCCATCCAGTTTCGGCACCATCACCACGGGTGAACTTCAATTACTGCAACTAAACTCTATCATGTCATCTTGAATCATGAATTCAATTTCTTTCTGCACTTGAGCTAATTTTACTGGATTTATCAATAAGGATGTTGCCTTATTGAAACTGAATCTCCAACATAAACATCTTGTATAGCCAAATTTGTTTGCCCCAACTTATTCCCACAAATAACTTTATGTGACTACAATAGCTTTTCCAAATCACTTTGAAACTTGCCTGAAAGGTAACTCAATATTACATTTAAATTTTTAAGCATTCCTCCAATGTCCAATTTAATTAGAGAAAGTCAATTTCAGAATTCGTAATTTTTACCTCCTTTCTCTTATCTACCACTACTTTTACCTCTTTTCAGTTATTTTCCCTGTCAAAGTACTCAAGTACATTTACATGACACACCCTCTGGTTCGTTCTTCTATCTGGTGTATTTATTAAATAATTGACTTCACTCAGTCTTTTTTCAATCTGGTAAGGCCCACTAAACCTTGCCTTTACTAGTTCGCCTGACACCGTCCAGCAACAAAACTAAGAACTTTTGCTGTGATATCTTTAAATGTTCCTTAGCTAATTTGTATGCTCTGTTCAATCTTTTTCTGAATTTTGTTACACAATCCAGGAGAGTAGTTTCCAAATTTTACCCTCTATTTTCTCCTGGATCAACTTAAGTGGTCCTTCAAGACCGTAGACGAATTCAAAAGTACTAAATCCTGTTGATTTGTTAGGGGTAACTAACAAGAATGGAATCCGTCAATCCCAGACCTGTGGGTAGACTTGACTATATGCTCTCATCATAGTTTTTAAAATTTGATGCCATCTCTCTAAAGCACTTGTGATTCGGGGTGATAAGCTGGTGACTTAAACTGCTTTATTTCTATGCTGTTCATTACTTCCTTAAACAACTGTGACATGAAATTCGAGCCCTGGTCCAACTTTATTTCTTTTGATAACCCATATCTTGTAAAGAATTTGGTCAACTCCTCTACAGTGCTCTTTGCTGTAATATTTCGTAAAGGCATCACTTCCAAAAATCTGATGGACACATCCATGATTGTCAGCAAGTACTTATTTCCACTCTTGGCCTTAAGGAGGGGCCTACACAGTCAATCAGGATCCTGGTCAAAGGTTCTCAAATCAGAATTAAAGGTGCAGGTTTAATCACTGCTTGAGGTTTTCCAGTCACCTGATGTGTGACATATTCTGCAGAATTTGACTACATCTTATGCAGTCCAGGCCAATAGAAATGTTTCTGTATTGTAGCCTAAGTTTTTCATATTCCTAAATGTCCAGCTATTGGAATTTTATAAGCCATTCTTAATATTTCATTTCTGTATCCAGATGGTATTATTCTTTGATGTACCACTGCCCACTTTTCACCTGCTGGAATATGAGACTGTCTCCATTTTCTCATTAACCATTATTTTTAAGGTACTAACACTCTGGAATACATTCTGCCTCTGTTTCCGTATAAGCTGTCTGGTATAACTGCTTTAATTGTGGATCTTTCTGCTGTAACTCTACTAATTTCACTGTGCTAAATTCCTCCAACCTTCTCCTCCTGAACAATCTTTTCAAAGACAGATCCAGCTAACTGGATGTTAGCATCCTTCCCCTGTCTTTTAGATTTTTCCTCTTCCTGTTTCAACCTATGAGTTTGCGATCTCATTACTACACGATCTGGAAACAATCCAGGATGCTCTTTTGGCAACATCTCTGTTGATTGTGTCTCCACAGGCTGCTCAACTACAGTAGGCATCACCAACATCTGTGATCCAGCTATATCATTTCCTAGGATATATTAAACCTTTGCAATGGGCAATTTTTCCACAACCCTAACAATCACCTTGCCTGTTTTCAACCTACTTTTTAAATTTGCCTTACATAATAGAATATGTTTAATATCTCCATGAATTCTACTCATTTATACTCTTTCCTGAAATACCCACTCTGGATAACAAATAGCACTATCCCATAACATTAAGGACTGGCTGGCCCCCATGTCCCTTAAAATTTTGAGATCTTTGCCTGCTCTACCCTGTACACATGGAAAGACTTTCCCTTCATATATAAACTCTTTAAACATTTCTGTAACCTGCCCTTCAGGGCTCTCTTGGGTAAATTGTGAACACCTTTTCACTTCTTTAGCTATCACTGGTTCTTCCTGATCCACTGTACACAAACCACTGTTTTTTCTTGCCCCTGGATCTCCAGACCCACAGTACTCTTATTTCCAGAACTTTTCTGATTCCAATTACTGCAATAGGTTTTTCCTGTAACCTCCAACACATTGACCTTGTGTGCTGAACCTTTTTACGATAGAAATATTTAAGTCTTTGAGTGTCACTTCTACCCTCAGCACTTTCCTTTCTGGTCTGAGGAGAAATTTCCTGAGAATTCCCAACTGTTGCTTCTCTTCGCTGACTACCTGCCTTCTTTTCGCCTTCCCACTTCCTATCATTCTCGGATTGAAGAGGGTGATGGCAAACACGTTTTGATCTTTGGATCAGCTCATAATCATCAGCTGACTCTGCTGCTTGCCTAGATGTTTTAAGCATCTGTTCTTCCACATCAGTTCTAACTACCAAAGGAAAATGAATCTTTAAATTCTTCCAAAAGAATTACTTCTGAGAGCTGTACATGTTGTCTCTACCTTTAATGCCCACATCCAGTGCTCAAAATTACTTTGTTCTACTCTCTCAAACTCAATATAAGTCTGTCCAGGCTGTTTCCTTACATTCCTAAATTTCTGCCTTAAACCTCAGGAACCACTCAGAATAGCCTCATGCGGAGATTCAGTCCACGTGATATCAAGAAACGGCTAAAGGCATTGGGCACTGCAAAGGCTATGGGCCCTGACAACATTCCGGCAATAGTACTGAAGAATTGTGCTGCAGAACTTGCCGCGCTCCTAGCCAAGCTGTTCCAGTACAGCTACAACACTGGCATCTACCCAGCTATGTGGAAAATTGCCCAGGTATGTCCTGTACACAAAAAGCAGGACAAGTCCAACCCAGCCAATTACCGCCCCATCAGTCTACTTCGATCATTAGTGAAGTAATGGAAGGGGTCATCAACAGAGCTATCAAGCGATACTTGCTTCTAATAACCTGCTCACTGACACCCAGTTTGGGTTCCACCAGGACCACTCAGCTCCTGACCTCATTACAGCCTTGGTTCAAACATGGACAAAAGAGCTGAACTCCTGAGATGAGGTGAGAGTGACTGCCCTTGACATTAAGGCAGCATTTGACCGAGTGTGGCAACAAGGAGCCCTAGCAAAACTGGAGTGAATGGGATTCAGGGAAAATGCTCCGCTATTTGGAGTCATACTTAGCACAAAGAAAGGTGGAGGACAGTCATGATCAGCTCCAGGACATCATTGCAGGAGTTCCTCAGGACGATGTCCAGGCTTGGGCTGACAAGTGGCAAGTAACATTCTTGCCACACATGTGTCAGGCAATGACCATCACCAACAAGAAAGAATCCAACCATCACCCCTTGATGTTCAATGGCATTGCCAGCACTGAATCCCCCACTATCAGCGTCTTGAGGGTTACCGTTGACCAGAAACTGAACAGGACTATCCATATAAATACTGTGGCTACAAGAGCAGGTCAGAGGCTAGGAATCGTGTGACGAGTAACTCACCTCCTGACTCCTCAAAGCCTGTCTGCCATCTACAAGGCACAAATCAGGAGTGTGATGGAATACTTCCCACTTGCCTGGATGAGTGCAGTTCCCATAACACTGAAGAGGCTTTACACCGTCCAGGACAAAGCAGTCCGCTTAATTGGCACCACATCCACAAACATTCACTCCCTCCACCACCAACGCACAGTCGCAGCAGTGTGTAGCATCCATATGATACTCCTGAGACAGCACCTTCCAAACCCACAACCACTACCACCTAGAAGGAAAATGGCAGCTGATAGATGAGAACACCACCACCTGGAGGTTACCCTCCAAATCACTCACCATCCTGACTTGGAAATATATCACCGTTCCTTCACTGCCACTGGGTCAAAATCCTGGAACTCCTTTCCTAACAGCACTATGGGTGTACCTACATCACATGGACTGCAGCAGTTCAAGAAGGCAATAAATGCTGGCACAGCCAGTGAAGCCTACATCCCATGAATGAATTAAAAAATATATATATCAACACCCTGGGGGTTACCATTGACCAGAAACTGAACTGGACTAGCTATATAAGTACTGTCTCTACAAAAGTGGGTGAGAGGCTAGGAATCCTGCAGCGAGTAACTCACCTCCTGGCTCCCCAAAGCCTTCCCACCATCTACAAGGCACAAGTCAAGAGTTTGATGGAATGCTTTCCACTTGCCTGGATGTGTGCAGCTCCAACAACACTCAAGAAGCTAGACACCACCCAGGACAAAGCAGCCCACTTAATTGGCACCCCATCCACAAACATTCACTCTCTCCGCCATCGATACTCAGTGGCAGCATTGTGCACCATTTACAAGATGCATAGCAGGAACTCACCAAGATAAAAGCAAACTCACCAAGGCTCCTTTGACATCACTTTCCAAACCCACAAACTCTACCATCTAGAAGGACAAGGGCAGCAGACACTTGGGAATACTGGCACATGGAAGTTCCCCTCCAAGATACTCACCATTCTGACTTGGAAATATATCACTGTTCCTTCACTGTCGCTGGATCAATATCCTTGAACTCCCTCCCAAACAGCGCTGTGGGTATACCTACACCACCATGTGGACTGCAGTGGTTCAAGAAGGCAGCTTACCACTACTTTCTCAAGGGCAAATAGGCAATAAATGCTGGCCTAGCCAGTGACGCCCACACCCCTTAAGTGAATAAAAATAAACTTGGGCTGCTAACTGGGCCAGCCACATACTACTACAATAAATGAGGTGTTTGATGTTTGATTGCCATGGAATTCCACTTCATGTCACTCTCCTGGTGCTGCATCATCAATATACAAATTGCTTGAAGTGATAATATCAACTATTTCCTGGAAGGAAAAACCAGTTCAAAATATTCAAACCCCAGTGAAAATCACTAATAGTGGCACCATAAGACGTGGGATGCAGAAGTAAGCCATTCGGTCCATTGAGTCTGCTCCATCATTCAGTGAGATCATGGCATCTGATAATCCTCAACTCCACATTCCTGCTTTTCCCCATAAGCCTTGATCCCTTTACTGATTAAAAATCTGTCTATCTCAGCCTTGAATATACAAGTAGTATATACTGGATTCCATTTTAAGGTTTAAAGACCAGTTTCCGGACAAGTTTTACACTGCCCTTCATTTCCAAGCTTTACTGATTTTTCCCTTTTGAGTTGTTTTCAGTTGCATGTGAGCTTGGAGTGTAGGAGGGAGTTTGGTGCTGTGTGTATTGTGAAGTGGCTCTCAGCTATTACAGAGGTTACAATGACAATATTAATTAAATATGATTTACAGGAATGAAAATATCACCAGCACAAAACATCACTGGCACGTACAGGATGTTATTGATTTATTGTGACTTCTTGTTTCAAGTGGGTCAGAGGATTCAAATGGGTGGACTAGCAGGTGCAGTTATAATCGACAGCAAACAGCTGATCTTGTTTGGACCATAGTATTTTTCCTGTTATGCACAGTCTTGGTTTCATGGTTTGTTTTTATTTTTGAAAAAGTTTTTCAGGATTGATTTTGGAACTTTCAACACCTATGAAAAGCTGGGGAGAAACAAGTTAAAATTTCAGATTAAGCCTTTCTAAAATATTCTACTCGTTTCACTGTATTCTGTGCATTGATTAGTATGTAAAAGGAAAAGTTATTGCATGAACACTGCAGCCATGCGTTTAAAGTGATCAACAAATTCAATTTTATTTTTAATATGGGAATGTTTTTTTTTTATTTTAACTGGTGATTGCTTTCTTTAATTTCCATTCATTTAGAATTACGATTACCGGTTTATGATTGAGAAATTCTAGAATACTTCCAGATGTTTTGGAGATTACATTCTGTCCGCTTTGGGAAAACTGCTAACCAGTAACTTCTACTGGGATTGCATCAATCAGGATACAGGGTTGGAAGACAAAACAGTGTTTGTAGTTCAAATTGAGACAAAATTGGGGCGAAATAGGTTTCTAAAACAAGGAGTCATGGAAAGCCATTTCAAGCCCCAGTTGTACATAGCTTTTCTCTTGCAGAATTTGATTTCTGAAACCTCTTAACTTCTCCAATTTTATCACTTTTCTTCCTAATTTCCTAAATAAAGCAAATGGTACTGAAGCTTGGTTCCATGTGTAGTCATGGTTGGCTGGTGGTTCAGCTAGTTATTAAATTGGTCTGATTATGTCAATTTGCTGTTCAATTTTGGAGCCATCCAATTTGAGCCCCAAAGCTAACCTCTAAAATAGTGGTACACACTTCCATCAGGAGGTACTTGTTAGCAATCAGGAACTGAAATCCTGGCTGATACTTATCCCTCTCCCACTGAGACACTGGGGTAACACAATTGGTTGAAACTGATGTACTAAATAAATCCAGGGACCTTTTTGGTCTTTCGGGTTAACTATTTTGCTGCCCAAGATGAACTGGACAGCAACCTAGATGTCTACGTGACAGTAGCCTAGATGTCCAAGTGTTATAATGATGACCCTCAAATTGTTTCTTTCACAGTTCTGATTTTCCTTTGCACTGTGTTCAATACCTGAAAATAACATTAAATCCTTGCTAAAATACAACATTTAAGATTAAGTTTAAAAACTGCATTGTAACTAAACAAACACTTTGAGCTTGAACTTTTACAACGACGGAGCAGGTCTCCAGGTTAGCCAAAGTGGGACCAAGGCTCCAATCCCTGAAGCCCCTGAACCTAGCGCCCACCATTTTCACTGGATGGGGGAGCGGGGGTGGGTTGTATTTTGCACATCTGTGGTTCACAGATGCAGCTACACATGTAAAAATGCAGCTGCCTTCAAACAGATCCAATTTTTGTCCGTTGAATTGTGGGCTTTACACTTTTTTTAGAAAAGGTCTAAACTTCCTGGAGTTCTTTGAAGAGATACGGTGCCCTTTTGGATAATGCCAGGGACGCCTTTGAGAGAGGTCAAGTATCCTTTGGGGTTGTGAATGTGTATAAAAAGTAGATAAACTCATTGAAACTGTCAAGCTGTCAAGACATTCAAATCCCCATGGAGCTGTCAAGGCATTTAAATCTCGTGGTCTTTAAATTTGAAAAAAGTCCAAAGTTTTTTTAAAAATCATTGCTTGCTATTTCATTTTGTCCTTGACATAAGTCTAAGGGCTATCATTATGGCATTTGTTCTGCACGACTGATTCCACAACCTATTATTATCATAGTGGGGTGCTTGACAGTTCACAGTTTGATTGACTGCTCCAAGTGGTAATAAAGTTTTTGGTGTGGGGCTATGAATGCAACTGCTTGTTTTTTTGCTATAAGGGATTAAAGAGTTGAAGGAATTTTAAATGTAGTAAATGGGTTTTTAATCAATGAGAGTGGCATTTAGACATTTAGAGCTTTATTTTATTTCATCTCAGCATGGGTTCTGAGGTCTGCCCATGGTGGACACTGGGTAAGTTGGCATGGAGGATGTAAGGGCAAAGAGTGGTCAGTTGGCATGAGTTGGTACTAAGTTGGCATAGAGGCAATAAAGGGCCTCGGAAGCTGGGTAGAGGAACCCAGGTTGACATGGAGAGAAGAGGGGCCATAGGGGGTGGGTGGGGGGAATGAGGTGACATGGGCTGGCATGGAAGGGGATTGGGAAGTATGTAAGATATGAGGATTCAAGGGCTGTTTTTTGTTTTCTTGGCTTTTTACAGCTGGGACAATTTGCTGGAGCACCAAGGCTGGCCTTTCAGACGGCCTTTCAGACAGCCTGTCTCCACACCCAGGGGCTCCTGTGGCAGCCTCCGCAATGTTTCTGGGGCCAGTGGGTCCAATTCTCGTTGACACACCCCCTCCAGCCCCTGAATGAAAATCAGACCATCCGGCACACTTTCTCCCAAGTCGGGTTTGCAGAGTTGGGAATCACTGGAAATGGCTCTGAGCTTAAGGGGGTGGTCTTAGTTTTTCTCAATTGGCCCTGTTGTAATCAGGGCCTGGAAAAGGGAGGGTGCATAAAGTGCAAAGCACTGGGGCCCATACTGTAGGGGTGCCCAGTCTCAAGCAAATATTCTCAACAGACCGCCAGAACAACAGCAGTCATTGGCTGAGTAGCCTGTCAGTCGGATTGATCTATGCGCCAGTTTGGCTGTTTTGGACACTGCCAAAGCAACAGCAATTATTAACCAAGTAGGATGTGCCAGATTCCCCAGTCCCTCCTTTCTTGCTTGCCTCTTGTGACGAGAGTACTGTTTGTTGGGCATTCATGTCAGCAGGCACTTTCGGTCAGACCTGGAGCGCAAGGTAAAGTGTCTACCTCTGTTGTTAATGACCTTACCCCCACATCCTGGCACGGTCTCCTGAGGCAATGTTCCAGTGCCTCTGTCCCCGGTACCACATAACGTCAAGTATCTGCAGACCTGCACTCCTCAGCCAAGCTTCCCACCGCTCAGTGCTGGCCTTCCCTAAGCAACACCCGCTTGGCAGCGGCCCTTTCCAACCACCACCTGCTCAGCAACATTCCATCCCGACCTCCTCCTGCTCAACAGTGGCCCTTTCCAATCTCCTCCCGCTCAGCAGCAGCCCTTCCCAACCTATTGCTTGACGGCCCAAGCCCTTGGGAGAGGGGCACTGAGCGGGAGGAGGTTGCGAAGCTTGGCCGTCAAGTGGGAGGAGCCAGGAAGCTTGGCTGTCGAGTGGGAGGAGGTCAGGAAGTGTGGCCATTGAGCATGGGAATGGCTAGGGTTTCAGTTCTAAAATCCCACTGGGTGACCAATCCTATCAGGGTGTTTATAGAGTTATAGAGGTCTACAGCACAGAAAAAGGCCCTTTGGCCCATCGAGTCTGCACCGGTCAAACAAGTACCTAACTATCCTAATCCCATTTTCCAGCACAAGGCCCATAGCCTTGTATGCCTTGGCATCACAAGTGCATATCCAAATACTTCTTAAAATGTTATGAGGGTTTCTACCTCTACCATCCTTTCAGGCATTGAGTTCCAGATTCCCACCATCCTCTGGGTGAAGAAAATTCTTCCAGACATCCCCTCTAAATCTTCTGCTCCTTACCTTAAATCTATGCCCCCTGGTTATTGATTCCTCCACCAAGGGGAAATGTTCCTTCCTGTCCACCCTATCTATGCCCCTTGTAATTTTATACACCTCAATCATATCCCCCCTCAATCTCCCCTGCTCCAGGGAAAATAACCCCAGTCTATCCAGTCTCTCCTCATAACTAAAACTCTCCAGCCCAGACAACATCCTGGTAAATTTCCTCTGCATTCTCTCTAGTGCTATCACATCATTCCTATCATGCAGATTCCAGAACTGCACGCAATACTCTGGTTGTGGCCTAACCAGCATTTTATACAGTTCCAGCATAGCCTCCCTGCTCTTATATTCTATGCCTCAGCTAATAAAGACAAGTATCCCATATGCCTTCTTAACTGCCTCGCTACCTTAAGGGACCGGTGGACATGCACACTAAGGTCCCTCTGATCCTCGGTACTTCCCAGGGACCTACCATTCATTGTGTATTCCCATGCCTTGTTTGCCCTGCCAAACCAATTAGATATCCAATTAGCCACTTTGGAATAAAATTAACATTAAAATTAATGCAACAGCCTGCGGAGTAGTGAGGCTTGATCATTTGTGCACTCCTCCCATCCCAGTCATAACAATAATGGCTTCTAACATCTTCCCTATGACATGTGTTAAGCTAACTGGCCTGTAGTTCCTGCTTTCTGTCTCCCTCCCTTTTTGAATCAAGAAGTTACATTCGCTATTTTCCAATTTGATGGGACCTTCTCCGAATCTAGGGAATTTTTGGAGATTAAAACTAACGCATCAACTATCTCACTAGCCACTTCCTTTAAAGACCGAGGATGAAGTCCCATAGGACCGGGGGACCTGCAGCTCCAACAGTTTTCTCAGTGCCAATTCCCTAGTGATTGTAATTTTTTAAAATTCCTCCCTCCCTTCCATTTCCTGATCTACAGTTATTTCTGGGATGTTCTTCTGTAGTGAACAACAATGCAAAATACCTGTTCAATTCATCTGCCATCTCCTTATTTTCCATTATTAATTCACCAGACTCAGTTTCTACAGGACCAATGCTCACTTTCTTTAAGTTTGATATTAACTTTAACTTTTTAAGTTAACCACGGATGGTAGGTCCAACCCTTGGAATTTTTCATTCCCATTGGAATGTATCTATTCTCTGTATTCTGAAATATCCCCTTAAATGTCTGCCACTGCATCTCCATTGACCTATCCTGTAAACTCATTTACAAGTTCACTTTATATATGCAAGACACCACAATTCGAGTATGAGGCATTGATTATTTTTAACAGACTAGCTGGAGATAAATTGTCCTGGATCGTTGAGAGGCAAATCATGCAGCAAATATTATAGTGGTTTCTATGTGCAAAAATATTTTTGATTAAGTAAGAACATTTGCATTTGAAACCAAAGCTAGTGATATAATAATCTTAGAACATACTGATTGTAAATTAAGGTCATATATTGTTTTTGTGACAATGTCCTATGGCAACAAAATCATGAAATGGTTCCCCCAGAGCCATGGGCATTTTTTTTAAGCTGCTCAAGTCAGGCAGCCTTTTTTGACTTAAGGCATTCCAGTTGGCTTCAATTGGTACAGTTTCCTGTTCAAGGAATCATTGAAGCAGCTACATGTTAACTGGATGCACTTAACTGAGGGGGAGAGTTAAAAGGTGGGGTGGCGCAGTGGGAATGAGGGGCCCGGAAACTGGAGAAGCACCAGGGCCCATGATTTCTCTCCCTGGCCCTGGTTGTAAAATGCATGTATAATCATTAGGTGAGGGTGGGATCACATTTGACTGCAGGGCCATCCACAATTAAATAACTTAGCTCGGTTAGTAGCACTCTCATCTAATTAAAAGGCCAGATGTTCAAGTCTCACTCAAGTTTTGAGCACAAAGCTCTAGGCTATCACTCCTGTGCAGTTTTTAGGTAGTGTTGCACAGTTGGAGGTGCCATTTCTCGGGTGAGTCGTTAAACCACAGCACTGTGCACCCCTCAGGTGGGCATAAAAAAAATTCTTTGGCATTATTTTGAACAAGAGGAGGGATGTACTCCCCAGTGTCTTGGCCAATATTTATCCCTTAATTAACATCACTTTAAAAAAAGATTATCTGGCCAGTATCACATTGGTGTTTGAGACCTTGCTGTGCACAAAATTAGCTGCTGCATTTCCTATATTGCAACAGTACTTCAAAAGCATTTAAAGTGCTATGAGATAGCCTAAAGTCATGAAAGAGGCTATATAAATGCAAGTCTGTCTTTCTACATCCCAGCTAAATCAGGAGTATCTGAAAAAGAAGGCAATAAGTAGGTGAACATGGCAAATTAAGAAAGTTGAAGTGGACTGTATGTTTTACAGTGCTGTTCCTATTTCCAGGAACCTGAGAGGCTAGCATTAATTAATGTAATCATGCTGCTGTTATTCATTATTTCAAATATAACCCCCCCTCCTACCACTTTGCCTTTTTAAAATCGATACTTGTTGTTGGATTTGAGGAGATTTTTTTAGGGATTTTCCAGACTGGAAACTCATCACTGTAGTCAGTCTGGTTGGTAGCCAAATCAATATTTCCTTTTAATTTGCAACTTGTTACAGACACTACTCCAGTACATTCCATACATTCATGAGTTCCTGCATCACGCAAAAATTACTTGGACCATCATATCTGCAAATTCAATATACAAGTGAATCATCATTGCCAGAGACTGAGAAATTTGGAGTCTGGCAGACATGTTTACTACTAAGATTCTTTTCTGTCTGGTTGAAGAACAATTCAGAACACCCTGTAGTGATGTGTTCTGTCTTGTGCCTACGAATACTGTTCAAACCTGTGAAGGCAAAAAGCACTTTGAGAAGCTATTCTAATCTGCAGATTTACAAAGGCAAATACATAGATTAGATTTATGTAGAGCCTTTCACATCCTCAGGACGTCTCAAAGCACTTCACAGCCAATAGAATACTTTTGTAGCATAGTCATTGTTATGAATTGGAAAAACTCAGCTGCCAATTTTTGCACATCAAGGTCGCATAGCCATGGGATAAATGACCAGAATTCCTCAACCTTAACCGAAACACTGGGAGAGTACCCTTATTCTGTAGATGGTACCACAGAATCTGAGGGGGCAGACCAGAATTCAGTTTACTGTCTTAACTGAAAGATAGCACCTCTGGCAATGCAGCACATCCTCAGTATTCAACTGAATTGTCAGCATAAATCATGTACTGAATTTATAACAAAAACAAAAATACCTGGAAAAACTCAGCAGGTCTGACAGCATCTGCGGAGAGGAATACAGTTAACGTTTCAAGTCCGTATGACTCTGTCAGACCTGCTGAGTTTTTGCAGGTGTTTTTGTTTTCGTTTCAGATTTCCAGCATCTGCAGTTTTTTGCTTTTATCTTACTGAATTTACATCACCTTCTGACTCAGAAATACTAAGTACGCTCTAGTACTTTATCCACTTGTAGACTATTTGCATGCAAGCCTTGATGACTAGCAATGTTCTACTTGTCAACAGTGGGGCAAGTGCAATCAAGCCTTTCCTTACCTGAGGCCCACACCTGTCCTTCCAGAAAGGGACATTGGATAATAGCAATCCTGGCTGTTTTCCACACTAACACCCCCACCCACCTCCAAAAGACAGCATTGCAAATGTCATCATTTCTTCTACAGTTCTGATTAAGATTAACTTAATTTAACCTAAGATTAACTTGGTGTCAAAACTAGGACTTTCTCATTTGTATGGATTATTAACACAATTTCTCCTCCAAATGAGTCTATAGAAGAACTCATTCATAACCTTTAAATCAGTATCTATTTTAGCACTTTAACAAAACTTGAAACATTTCCAATATTTATTTAATATTACACAACAGTTATACACTAAAATAATTTTCTGCTCGCTGGGCAAGCATCAGACTATCCAGTTTCAATTAGATAAAAGAAAAATACTGCAGATGCTGGAAATCTTAAACAAAAACAGAAAATGCTGGAAAAACTCAGCAGGTCTAGCAACATCTGTGGAGAGAGAAACAGTTAACGTTTCAGGTCCTTATGCTCTGAAGCTTTTATTGCATTTTCTGTTTTTGTAACCAGTTTCAATATTGGTAAAAGACTAATTTTCTGTTTCGATCAACTGAATTATTATTGCGATGGTTTTATAAAACATTTACCTACTGTATTACGGTACTGAATCTGCATCAAGAACACAGAAAATTCCGTGGCCTGAATTTTTTGGATGGCGGGATCTCGCTTCCCGCTCTCCCTGCTGATCCAAGTGCCACACAATCATTTCACGTGGAATGAGTGTCAAGTGGCTGCATGTAGGACATGTGCCTCTCACTCGGAGGGAATCCTGTCTTAAGGAGCTGCTGGCCAATCTGACTGGCCTGCAGCTCTCCAGTCCCTGCAGTGCAGCGTTTCAGTGGACAGAAGAAATGCAGGAGGACTCTCGAAGGAGTGGCCGAGGGGAGAGAGAGGCGCGGAGGCCACCAGCCCTTAAGGCGAGGAGTGGCTGACTTCAATAAGGTGCTTCTAATAGAAGCACCCTCCATGCCCCCACACCGCACCACTTACCGTCCAAGGTGTAACCCTGTTGATTTTCTGCCTTCCCCCATGCAACCTGAATCCTCCCGTCAACCTAAAAATTTAGGCTGGGTGAGAAATCACCCTTAAGTGGCCAACAATTGGCCACATAAGGTCCTCATTTGGGGCAAGAGCGGGCTTCCCATCCAAGGCCTTGCCCTCCTCCGTGTAAAGTTGCTGTGTGGTTCAGGTGGCCCGGAACCAGGGGTGGGGAATCACATCACACACCCGCACCCCCGCCTGAAAAACCCACCAGTGGGAGAGGACAAAATTCTGGCCCATATCTAAGTTTGTATGGTTTATTTTTCCAAGATGTTTTTTCAGTTCTCTATTGCTTTCTCCTGCCACTGCCACCATGTTTGTTCCATGAACTTTGGATGTCTGGGCTGCAGAATATTTATTGGATGATCAGCTTGTCTCATGATGAACTGATCAGAAGCATTTCTATAGGATAGGGCTGTTTCTGTTTAAGCTATGCTTTGTTTTCAATTAAACTTCAATCACGCTAATATAGTTACAACCTCCTACAAAAATTTATTTTCATTATTCACACTAATAATTAGCACTTTAATGCAAAACTATTATGCAAGCGCTTTTCAAATTTTTTTCTCGTGAATTCCCCCTTTGCCTCCTGAAGGCATTCAATTCCTGCTAGGCTCCTAGGGTCTGGTTCCCTCTGTGCCAATCACCTTCCAATACCAAATGATCATTATTCATGTATGATTGTTGACTGCAAATTTCAGAAAACTATCAACCATTAGGACATCTCAGGCAAGTCAAGGCCATTGAGGTTAATTGTAGCACCACTACTATCACTCAAACTCAGATCAGCTAACTCGTACTTGGGACCTTCCTTTCTTTAATGACTCAGCTACTCAATAGCTAACCCCACATATCTATGGAAGACCACTTTATAAACTTCCTGTATCTCAGCCCCTCCATGGTAAAATTGGTACTGTTATTGTACCAGCACAGTGAAATATTTGCTCTGTATATCTTAATACATTGCAAATACAATTGTGAGTACACGGATGACTACATTTTCCAAAAGGTTTGTCAACAACACATTGATGAACTTATATGCATACAAATACATGTGAAAGAAGGATGATCACCACTGCAGACCGCATTTCTTCTGCAATTCTGGGAAAATTGTCAGCATGCAAACCATTCGCGCAGTGAAATAGCTGATACAGGAAGCAGGAATATCATTACTCGGTACTTAGTAGTGAGTTAGCTGATCTCTACTGTGACACAGGTAGGAGCACTGCATTTGATTCTTGCACCCCTTAATTAAGGGGGGGAAATCATATAGAGTTTCACTCTCTTTATTAACACTCCTGCAGAAAGTAATCAGTATCTTGAGCAAGAACATTGTGCTCCTTTATGATGTCGCCAAAGACAGATAGCATTTGCTGTCTAGGTTCTCACAGAAAGAGTGAGGTACTAGGTGACATGCCCATTGAATAGTATAGCTTGCTGACTTTCTAGCCTCACATGTGAACAAATCACCAGATGGCTGCTGGTGTCTGTGATGTGGTTTCCCAGTAAGAGGAAAGAAAAACAGGAAATTGGAAGAGGGAGAGGAATATGTAATCAGTTACCATTTCATATACCCAGAATAATTTTTTCAATGATTTTTTTAAATTATTTTCTTATAACAGGTATCCAAAGCTGCTGTAGACCTTATGAATTACTGCGAGCAGCATGCCCGGAGCGACCCGCTGATTCTTGGAGTCCCAACGTCTGAGAATCCTTTCAAGGAAAAAAAACCCTGCATCATCCTATAGCTTTTCCTGCAGATGGATGAAGTACAACGCATTAGAATCCGATTAATGATTACCAACAACAAGAAATACTCAAATCAATGAATACAGGTGTCTAAATAGGGATTGTATTTGTTTTTTTTAAAACTACAGTTGAATCAATAGTTCCAAATCTAGCAAAGAGGAATTAGAAATTTCAGCCAATGGGAATTAACTTCACCAGTTTAAGCAAGGGAGGGCTTTTAAAGGGGTATGTTTTGTTATTGGTGTGCTTTCTAATTTGTTTGAAGGTTTGACTGAATTAGCAGTTGATAAATTTGTTGTCCTTTTTGGGGGGGGGGGTGTGGTGGAAGAAGAGGATCCGTCAAACTATCCCAGCCAGAAAACCTAATTGAATGGAATTGTACAGTGTGAATGCCTTTTGGTATAAGAAATTTTAGAATACTTTAAAAATAGAAAACCTAAATTAAATGCCTATGTATTTCAAATGTAAAATGAGGAGGAAACTGTTTCTATCCATTACTAATATTTAACGGGGTATTGTAAATAAGGGCACTTTTAATTAACTCTGCTTATTCAGTTTATTTTCAATTTGGTCAATATTGGGTGCTTTAATTTTGTTAGTACTTCGATTAATTTTGTTCATTGAGAGGTTTTAGCGAAATAATATTGCCTCAAGCATCTGCATCTGTTTCAATCAAGTATATGTCAGAAAATGTGTTTTAGAAAATTGAACATTGTTAAATTAGTACTATGTGTGCAACAAGGTTTCCAGAGCGTAACTTTGTGTGTGTGGTAGATCAGAAGCGGTTTAACCCTTTGTGTTAACATTTTGGGTTTAGGTTTTGTGGTATAGAATTTGTTGCAGTGTATCCTAACCAACACTGACAACTGCTAATTTATATTGAACACTGCATATATTGGCATCAGTATCGGTTTACAAAATTATATTCACATGATACTATCGTGCATTTGGCTGTTTTACAGAGGTGGAGAGAGGGATAATAAATTCATCACTGATGGCTAAGACTGGGTGGGAGAACAATGCATTTTGCACCTAACTTCTTATTTTCTACTTTCCTCTGGTGACCCTCAAATGCTGAAATAGTGAAAATCATAAATGTAAACCTTTAAGTATCGCTGCTGTTTCTTGCCTATCGTTGGACATAGATGTTCTGCTTTTCAATTGGCTAAGATTTGACTGAATTATTGATTGGGAGAAGTTATTAAATCCATTTTTATGGACTGTGGAGCAAGCTGTTGAAATTTGGAAAGACACAACAACCTTCAAAATGAAAGCAGCAGATACAACAGATTGTATTTCAAAATGGAATTTTTAAAAATGGGGAAGTTCTCAGATCCCTATTTCCAGTGCAGCTTACTTGGCTAACACAACAGTGCTTGCTTCCTGGTTATTATGTAAATTCGCAGAAAACTACAGGAATATAATCCCAATACGTTTGTTGAGAGCGAGAATGTATGCTGGTAAAGTGATTTAAAACCTACAAACTAGAGGAAGAGTAACTTGATTCTGCACACAACACCAAGTGAAATAGGAAAGTACTAGTGCCAGCTGGGAATTTACTCTGTACTTTCCTCATTAATAGTCTATAAACATTTTTTCAATTTCTAATTTGAATGTGTAATATTTATGCAGTGGTGGTAGTTACATGCATTTGTAAGTTAGTTTTCTTGTACCTTTTATGGAGAGGCTTTCCTTCTAATCACAACTGCCAAATGTGAATGATATCTACCCAGATAGTGAATTTTCCAATGGGATAAAAATAACTACCTGGTGATGCTGCATGATCTTAATATACCTTCAGGTCCTACCTCATATAACTGGGAACAGCCTTTGCTCTATCAATATTGGAAGGCTTCCACATCAAAGGAATGGACTGCAGTAGTAAGGGAAAATTGAAATGGAAATTCACTGTCTTGTGTGTGTGTATATAATATAAATAATAACTGAAATCTATATATACATGAATTTACAACAGTTAGTTCAGTTTCAAGGTGTAGGTGACAAAACATGCCTGAGTTTAAAGTTTGTAATGCCTTCTGATCCACCAGTCTGCATTATGCACAGAGTTTCATCAATCTCTTAAGTGTCCATATTATATTCACAACAAACTCAAACTTTCTTAACACTTTCAATGCTGAACATGTGGGGGTAATAATTCCATTAACATATTCATTTGGTGAAAATGGCTCAGAATTGCTTAACTGAAATTATTGCATTATTTTCACTCAGCACTATTTATATTTTGCAGAATACACAAGCGTACATATCTGGATGGTTCCATACTAGGCACCAGGTCACTGCTATTTTTGGTGGCAGTCTGAGGGAATTTATTTTACAGCTTCATTGTTGTGCCCTTTCCTGCTGGTGGAAAGCGCATAGCTTCAACTCAATGCCACCTTCAACCACTGTGGCTGTTTAAGGTTTTGTGGTTTTTAGTGTCATCACCTCTCTGCTGTCTTGACATCAATCAGCAAATCCTTCTTCCCTGGAAAGAAAGAGACTTGCATGTATATAACACCTTAATTCCTTGCTATGTCACAGGAGCTTAGGACTTAGGAGCAGGAGTAGGCCAATCTGCCCTTTGAGCCTGTTCTGCCATTCGGTAAGGTCATGGCTGATCTGGTTATGGTCTCAACCCCACTTTCCTGTCCACCCCTCTAACCCTTGACTCCCTTGTCAATCAAAAATCTACCTAACACAGCTTTGAATAAATTCAATCACCCAGCTTCCACTACTTTTAAGGGAAGAGAATTTTTCCCTAAGAGATTAACAACCCTCTGAGAGAAAAGAATTCTCCTCATCTCCACCTTTATTTCTAAACTATGTCCCCTAGTTCTTGTCTCCCACGTAAAAGGAAACACACCCCAGTATTCACCCTATCAAGTACCCTCAGGATCTTTCAATAAGATACCTCCCATTCTGCTAAACTCTAATGGGTATAGGTTCAGCCTGTTCAACTTTGCTTCATAAGAAAAGCCCTTCACCCCAGGAATGAGTCAAGTGCGCTTTCTCTGAAATGCTTCTAATGCATTTATATTCTTTTTCAAATAAGGAGACCAAAACTGTACACAGCACTCCAGATGTGGTCTCACTAAGGCCATGTACAGCTACAGTAAAACTTCCCTACTTTTATATTCCATTCTCCTTGCAATAAACACCAACATTCCATTTGCCTTCCTAATCACTTGCTGTACATGCATACTAACTTTTTGTGATTCATGGACCAGGACAGTATTTTTCAAAGTAATGAATCCTTTTGGATATACAGTCACCTTGATAGCAGTGCTGTACGTTTTATTGCAACAATGAAGCTGAGCAGCTAACAATGACTCACTCCCAGTGATCTGTTTCTTGAAAATTGTCACCTACACATTACCAAATTCTCTTAATAATGCCAGATACCAACACGCAAACAATAGGTTTTAGAAAAAAACCATTTCTTTATTCGCCTTGGCTCCTAGTGTTAAGCATCCTGGACAGAACATCAAGAGAAATATTGAGCAGGAAAGATTATACACTGGTAACAGAACCTGCATGAGTTTCCTTTCATTTAAATTAATGGTAGGAAAATTATGTGGTTTCTATAACAAGCATGACATTCTCCCCACCCTGTTTTCCTCTCTGTTCTCCTCTCAGACAATGCTTATACTCCCCAATTGCTAAAAGATGAAAATCTGCCCTGCAAAGCATTGAGAAATTTCTCTCTATATGACAAAAAGTTCCAAAAAATGTATGTCTAAAATTATGACATAGAATCACACTAAAAGTGCCTTCTTACTGGGTCTAATAATTTCTAATAATTAACAGTAATTTCAATATGGCTCTTTGTTCATTCTCTTATTTTCATCTTTCTTCAAGCTTTGTTTGAGACCTCCATGTTCACCACAAATAACTGCTTTCAAAATAAGTCCCTTTACTGTTACAAATCTCTTCCCTTGGATCAAATGCAACACCTCTGTTAATACTCTCCAGAGATTTCCAGACAAACTAAACAGTATTTTGTACATATTTAAACAAGGGATTGAATATCTTGAAACATTTGAAAATTTGCACAACTCCACTGAATATATAAATCTTCACAATGGAATAGACCAGATAGAATCAAAAGAATAATGCTGTTTACTAATGCAAGAAAACAGATCAATTTAGTGACTTGATCAAAGATGCAATTAGATTTTATGTAAATGTTCCAAACAATCCTAATTTAACTACAGTAGCAAAGATTGAAACTTCAGCCTGTGGCATATTGAAAGTGTGAACTTGTATATTGGAGCTGTGATGCAATTCATATTTAGCATCCTTGTATTTAATGTTTACAACTTGAAGGACAGATACTTATGGATGTTTATGTATCACAATGGAATAGACCAGATAGAATCAAAGGAATGCAGATGTGCTGTACTACAATTTATTTCTAAACAGCAAAGAAATGCATTTTATTTCGAGTTGCTGTTAAGAGTTTGTTAATTTGAAGTAAAAACAAAAAACTGCGGATGCTGGAAATCCAAAACAAAAACAGAATTACCTGGAAAAATTCAGCAGGTCTGGCATCATCAGCGGAGAAGAAAAGAGTTGATGCTTCGAGTCCTCATGATCCTTCAACAGAACTAGGTGAATCCAAGGAAGGGGTGAAATATAAGCTGGTTTAAGGTTGGGGGGGGGGGGTGCGGTGGAGAAGTGGAGCAGGGTGGTGTGGTTGTAGGGACAAGCAAGCAGTGATAGAAGCAGATCATCAAAAGATGTCACAGACAAAAGAACACATAGGTGTTGAAGTTGGTGATGTTATCTAAACGAATGTGCTAATTAAGAATGGATAGTAGGATGCCCTACCATCCATTCTTAATTAGCACATTCGTTTAGATAATATCACCAACTTCAACACCTATGTGTTCTTTTGTCAGTGACATCTTTTGATGGTCTATCACTGCTTGCTTGTCCCTACAACCACACCACCCGCCCTCCACTTCTCTCTCTCTCTCCACCCCCCCTTAAACCAGCTTATATTTCACCCCTTCCTTGGATTCACCTAGTTCTGTTGAAGGGTCATGAGGACTCAAAACGTCAACTCTTTTCTTCTCCGCCGATGCTGCCAGACCTGCTGAGTTTTTCCAAGTAATTCTGTTTTTGTTGTTGTTAATTTGAAGTGTTAGCTATAGCTCAGTTGGTAGCACACTTGCCTCTAAGACAGAAGATTGCAGGAACAAGTCCCACTCAAGGACTTAGGTACAAAATTAAGGCTGATTTTCCCAATGCAGTACTGGGGAAGTGCTGCACTATTGGAGGTGCCTTCTTTTGCATGAGATGTTAATCTAAGGCTCCGTCTGCCCCCTCAGATGTATGTAAGAATTTAAAAAGTGGAACTATTTCAAGAAGAGCAGGAGAATTATCCCTGGTGTCCTGCTCAACGTTTATCTCAGAGTCCACATCACAAAAATAGATTATCTAGTCTTTATCACATTTTTGTCTGTGGGAGTTTGCTGTGCACAAATTAGTGATCAAGTCTCCTATATTACAACCGGGACGAGACTTAAAAACTACTTCATTGGCTGTAAAGTGGCTGTCATCATCAATTGCATCTATCAATGCGAGTCTGTCTTTTCCTTTTAAAACCCGAATATTCATTTGCCAAAACAGAATTCTTACAAAATGTTACTTGAGTATGAACTTTTAAAAACTGAGTTGAGGTAATTTTGTTCTCTTAATAAATATATATAGTAAAAATCATATTAAAAATCTGATCTTTTATGTTACTAATTAGAAACAGTAAAGGTAACAGAACTGTGCTTCCAAGACACACACACATGTTTAGATGCTGCAAAGAAAAACAAGCTGTGCAGCTGTTCTTTCAGTCAACTAGCAACCATTGTTTCCGGGTCTGGAGCTTTCCTGATCAGTAAGCATTATTTTACCTTTCAGTACTTAAGAATTTTATTCTGTGTGTTTTGAAACCACTAAGTACAAATGATGAATTGGAAATATTTCCTCATTAACTTTATAAAATGAGATGTTAAATTTCTTTCCCTTGATCCCCCAGTTGATTGTGAGTTTATCCAGTCAGTAGCTAGACCAGGAAGCTCTTGGGTTCCATCCAAATTCTGTGCTGAATTAACTGTCATCATCCAGGATGTTGGGAGCGGCAACATGATTGCCCTCATTGTGTACTGTGTTTGAAAGGGAAAAATCATCCATGGTTTCTACTTCACATTGAAATCCAACAGTCCCTGCTAGAAGTTCACTTTGTGACCCATAGCTGAGGACATGATTTGTCTTGACTGTAATGTCCATTGTTTAAATCACCTGCTGACATTGTGAGACACAATGCTATTAGATGAGCACCTAAGGGCAGCTGGTGCTCCTGAAACCTTATCCTAGACATTTACTGTGGATGGACATAAAAAGGTGTTAAGAAAAGTCAGAAAAATTGAAAGACAGATTCTTTTTTGATATTCGTATATAAATTAACATTTTCTGTACTAATCCAGGCATGTCCAAAATTTGTCTTCACAAGCCTCTGGGGCCACATATCAAGTTTAAATCGGTGTTCCCATTAAATTATAAACATCTCAAGATGTGTGTAGATCTTGGTTTTCTGATTTGGGAACTATGAGATAATAGTATTTAGAAAAGCACTTTCAAAACCTACAATCCCACAAAATGGAAACAAGATAAGTGTTAAAAGTTTAAAAGAAATCTAATTGTGAATAGATTTTGTTGGACTTGTGGGCCACTTTGATAGGGCTTGGAGACCACATGTGGTTCACAGCCCAATTTTGAATCCTTGTTCTGAAAGGGCAAATATTGGAGCAACCTGATGTGTTCCCATGAGAATTAGATAGCATCAATCTGAGCCTTAGTGACCCAAATGTGTTTATTTAAATTTCTAATTTGAGAAGGACAAGTTCTCATTCTTCCCATCAGATTTGGCAGCTCAAACTTGTTCGTCTAGTTCATTTTACAACTATAGACAGTTTGGCATATTATTTTAACGCAATTATAACTTCAACTAGATAAGGTGCAAGTTTAAAAATGTTACTGGTTTATGTGTGAATGTGAAAAGACAATAGTAGATAGAATGTGCAGTTTACAAGGAAAGCATTCACTTACCCAGAGATTACCACTTATGTATTCAGACCAGGAAACCTTTATATTAAAATGTATTCTGCATTGTAAATATTGGATTCTTGTCAATCTTTATTTGCTCAGAGAAAGTTTCATACATTTAAGAAATGGTTAATTTATTATTAAGACTTTGACTTAAAGTATGGATTTGACAAATTCTCAAAAGATCCAGATTGAAATTTCTGACAATGTTTGTGGTAATTTCATCAAGTGAAAGGTTCAGTTTTATTTTCAAAAAAAAATTCTGCAATTCAAACATTATTGCCAAAAATGTGTGTCTTTTGAGGCAATATTTTCCAATTCCTACCATAATGTGTCAAATAATGCCATGGTGACTTCAATGACTGTCACTTATGGGGTGAAAAATCAAGTTCAAAAACTCAGGCAGTTGTACCATAGGCAAAACAGAACCAACCTAGGAGTTAACTTCTTCAAAGTGATGAGTTTATGAATGTTACAGAGTTGCGACATTACACTTTTGGTTTCAGATTTTTCCTGAATTTGGAGCTTTTTTAATACAAAGCGAGTAATATGAGAAGGATAAAAAGTTGCTTCTGTGCACCATTCTTAACTGAAAGGTAGCCTTCTCCCAAACCTCTGAAAATGCCACTTTTCAACCAGAATGTGCAGGATTAAACCAACTAGAATCATTCCCAGACTCTTTCCATCTGAGCAGATGGCCATTTGCAGATTTTGTGTCCATCTTCATCCTCTAGTGCCATTGCCAAAAAACCAGTAAATTGTAGGATAGGGAATTACAGTGAAAGTTTTATTGTAATTTGTTTCCTCCTGGTCTTCCAATTTTTCTTTTATCTCATTGAACACTACTGGCATTGATAAAAGGGGCTTTTTCATTTATTCGGTTCCCCATTCTAAACCAAGGTCTGATGTATGAATAATTCCTATCAGTTATTCCCAGCATTCTGATCCAGGAAAAGAATTCTGATGTACTGACAGTGAATTGCAGGAAAAATACTAGCTCTTCTTAACCAACCAGTATCGATAAATCTTTAATCTTGTATTTTCATAAAGGTTTAGAAGTTGTTTTATGATTCACAAATTTACAATTAATAGAAATCAATTCTTGGTACCTAACAGTAATGTTTATAATACAGTTTAGTGGGTTGCCAAAAGCACACCACCCTAATTAACTGTTTAAGCACTCATTAAATGTGGCTTCTTTCCATAGTAAGATGTATCTCCTATTATCAAACCATAGAAACTGAGCAAGGTTTTGTGGGTGCAGACTTGATCAGCTGTTAAAAGCATAAGCTGTAGCCAAACTGGCTAAGGATTTAAGAATTGTTTTAGGCTCTCTTATATTGTTGGTATTCAAAAACACTTCATTTGTTCTGTTTGCTACAACATGTACTGCTCAGCTAGTTGAGGGAAATAAAGTATAGGCAAGCAAGTAATTTTTCAGGAATCACCATGTTACTCATGAGATACAGATAATGGAAAAAGTTTGCTCTAAATTACTTTTTTATAACAAACTATTGACTGGCTTTTGTAGGGAAAAAATGTTCATGCTTCCATCCCATCCAGTACAATTTGAAATAAGTACAACTATATGGTCTGCAGCAATCCTGTTTAAAATTTGTATTTCTTTTTCAGAGTAAATGAGAAATCGTTCCATTATTTTTACTGAGAAACTGAGGTCATAGGGCAGGTCACCCCAAGACTGAAAAGATTAGGAAATAAATGCTGTAAGGTAAGCTTGCCTTTAGTCTTTGGATTATAGGAGAGGGTAGCTTTTAGGAGTCCATACGGCATTCAGATCCTGGCAAAAAGGTGTTTAAAAGCATATGGGTTTAGATAAACTGCTTCCAATGCCTGAAGGATTGATAACCAGAAGAGACAGATTTAGCGTGATTGGCAAAAGAACCAGAGCTGACATGAGGAAAAATGTTTTAGTGCAATGAGTGGTTAGGATTTGGAATGCATTGCCTGATAGTGGTCGAAACAGATTCCATGGTATCCTTTAAAGGGTTGCAAAAATTCACGAAGGCTCCTTTGACAGCTCCTTCCAAACCCACGACTACTACCACCTAGAAGGATAAGGACAGCAGATAGGTGGGAACACCACCACCTGGAAGTTCCCCTCCAAGTCACTCACCATCCTGACTTGGAAATATATCACCATTCCTTTGTCATTGCTGGGTCAAAATTCTAGAACTCCCTGTCTACCTGTGGGTGTATCTACAACACATGAACTGCAATGATTCAAGAAGGCAGTTCATCACTACCTTCGCAAGGACAATTAGAGAAGGGCAATAAATGCTAGCCTTGTCAGAGATGCCCACACTCCATAAATGAATTTTTAAAAATCCTTGGCAGCAAAACAATCTCTCAAAAAAAACATAATTTTTACATCTACCACATGCTGCACCAGACTCTGCTACCTGCCTTAAAATTTAATGGAAACTATCCTGAATATGTGCGTGTGTGTGTTCCTGCCCACTGGTGTTGACATCTTGGGGTGCTATTCTAGTTTTGTTCACATAAGTAGTTTGCCAAAATAAGAAGACATAACACATAAATATAAAAGTAAAATCACTGCCGAATTTTCCTGAAATTATTTTTTTCTAAAGATGAGTACACTAACTCAAACGTGATGCTTGTTCTTTTCAGATTAGCATTTGTAGTTTATCCAAATAATCAACTACTGTGAACCCCTCATTTGTAAGCCAAGAACTTCATACAAAACCTGATCAGCATATTTTTTCAGCACTATTTACTTTATGCCCACAGAAGTCACATTGGCACAAAAGACTGAATGGCATCCTTCTGTGTTGTAGCCATTCTATTATTTTATAATAAATCACCTGGATTGTAGAAAAGCACATGCATGAAACAATTTTGCATTGTTTCTTGTTTTACTAATTCCCAGTCTCTTTTTTATAAATTATTGCATATCTCCCAAGTAGGTTTTTTGTAAATGCTTCCTTAGTGTCAATGGCTGCCAACTTTTAATGAGCTAAAAGGTAGGAATCCATTAGGTTAAGGACATGGTGGTTGGAGGAAGAAAAAGTAACTTAATGGCTTTTACGCCATTGGCATGAGGATGGACAGAGCATTTACGATTGTTAAAATTATTTTCTGACCAAGCATTATTTTTTCAGTAGAATTGTTGGACCCACCTTATGATATCACATCATCCAAGCTTAGTTGGGTTCATAATCAACTGGTAGATGCTTCACCTTTTTAAAGTATTGTGCTGTTATTTGACTTTCTATTCTGAGAAACTGTTGCTTATCTGTTCCAGTAACATTTATGATGAAAAAAATGAAACAGAGTTAATGTTGTTTGCATTCTTGATGTAGTGCACTTTGACCAGGGTGCACATTAAGAATAAAGCTGCCTCATCCACCTAAAAATATGGCCTGAATTGTAGACCTGCAGAATTTTGTGGAGAAGTCTATCACTCATTAAAGTGAAACAAGTTAGCACATTTGCCCTCAACACAAGTTTTATTGAATACAGTGCCATGTTAAGCCTTGAAGTCATTAAATCACCCATTACGGCCTTGGCCCAAACATGGTCCAAACTAACAGCTGAACTCCAGAGGTGAGGTGAGAGTGACTGCTTTTGACAACAAGGCAGCATTTGACCGGGTGTGGCATCAAGGAACTGTAGCAAAACTGGAGTCAATGGGGAGAATTTTCTCCCCGTCGGGCAGGCCAGTCGAGAGTGGGCACGGGCTAATTGAGGCCTGCCCAGCATGACACACACCCGAAAGTGCTTAGAACTATCTGTGCAGGCGGGTGGAGGAAGGAGAGCCAGGGCCTGCACTCTTTCGCATGCAGAAATCTTGCCTCAGGGAGATCAATTTCATTATGAAACAGTGAAAAACACAAAAAAAAATCAGACATGTCCCCTCATGTGACAGTGTCACATGAGCTGGGACATTGTTTATGTATTTTAATAAAAAATTTTAATTCATAAACCCTTCATGAAACCTCATCCCGCCCATGGATGAGGCTTCATGAGAAATGCAAAGGCCACCTGGGTTCTTCGCCTGCCCACCAACAAACCTTAAGGTTGGACAGGCAGCCCTGACAATCACTTCAATGAGGTAATTCATGGCCTTAACAGGCCTTTGACAGGTCAGCAGGCATGCAGCCGACTCCGGTGCACGCCCACCAGACTGAAGATCGGAATGACGTGTGGTGACGTCGGGACGCAGGCCAGATGTCATCGCGTATCATTTTATGCATCGGCATGTGGGGCCCACCCTCTGCGTGCCAAACAGAAGATTCTGGCCAATGCGAATCAGAGAAAACGCTCTACTGGTTGGAGTCTTACCTAGCACAGATGATGATGTTTGTGGTTGTTGGAGGTCAATCATTTCAATCCCAGGACATTGCTACAGGAGTTGCTCAGGATAGTGTCCTAGGCCCACCCATCTTCAGTCGCTTCATCAATTATTTTCTCTCCATCATATAGGACAGATTCTTCTGTGCAGGGGGTGGGGCCCGCTCGCCAACGTGTAAAATGAAATGGGGTGACATCGGGCGTGCGTCCCGACGTCACCCCGCATCATTTAGATTTTCAGTTCAGCAGGCACACAGCCGAATCAGCTGCGCGCTTGCCAAACTATCAAAGGCCTATTAAGGCCATTAATAAAGTATTTAACATGATTAATGGACCTGCCTGTCGAACCTTAAGGTTGGCGCACTCCCAGCTCAGTGAATCCCCCCGCCTGCACAGGGAGCGAATAGCACTTCAAGGTGGACGTCACACTGGACGGGCCTTAATTGGCCTGCCCTCGTAAAATGGCGGCGCACCCCCAATCGGGGGCGCTGACCGGGAACCCACTCACTCCTCCACAGCCCCTCCCAACGGGGGGAAAATGTTGCCCATAGTGAGAAGTGGGGATGTTCGCTGATGGTTGCTCAATGTTCGCACCATTCACAACACCTCAGATATTGAAGCAGTCTGTGTCTGTATGCAGCAAAACTTTGACAACATTTAGGCTTGGGCTGATATGTGGTGTGAATGTTAACTACCATTTAAGTGCCTGGCAATGACCATCTCCAACAAGAGAAAATCTAACCATCTCCCCTCAATATTCTTTGGCACTACCATCATTGAATACCCCACTATCAACATTGTGGGGTTACCATTGACCAGAAACTGAACTGGACCAGCCATATAGATTCTGTGGCTACAAGAACAGGTCAGAGGCTGCAAATTCTGTGGCAAGTAACTCATCTCCTGACTGCCCAAAGCCTGTCCAAAGGCACAAGTCAGGAGTGTGATGGAATACTCTCCACTTGCTTGGTTAAGTGCAACTGCATCAACACTCAGGAAGCTCAATACCATTCAGGGCAAAGCTGCATGCTTGATTGCCCTGTGCCCCATCCACCACCTTAAACATTCACTCCCTCCACCACCATAGTGCAGTGGCAGCAGTGTGTCAACATCTACAAGATGCACTGCAGCAACTTCCCAAGGCTCCTTCAACACCTTCCAAATCCACGACCTCTATCACCTAGAACGGCAAGGGCAGCAGATGCATGGGAACACCACCACCTGCAAGTTCCCCTCCAAGCCACACATCACACTGACTTGGATATATATTGCCATTCCTTCATTGTCACCGGGTCAAAATCTTGGAGCTCCCTCCCTAACAGCACATGGACTGCAGTGGTTCAAGATGGCAGCTCACCATTACCTTCTCAAGGGAAATTAGGGATGGGCAATAAATCCTGGCCTAGCCAACAACACCCAAACCCCATGAACAAAGAAATAAACAGAGATAATAAAAGGAATGAAATAAAAAGAAAACATTACTTGTGTTGAGATTTTCTTGACTAACTGACCCCCAAAAGTCTGCACCTTCTCAATACATGCCATAATCACTTATAATATTTTTTTTAAGATGTTTTTCTGTAAACAACGTCACTAGTACAACTTTATATTTAGCAGTTTTCCTTTTTTTAATCTGCAGAAGGATTAATGCCAAACCTAATCCTAAGGTCAAAGCATGTGCACTTTTCCTGGAGTTTGAGCTCATTAGCAGGAACTCTGCTTGGCTTTTACTGTCTCTAGCTTTGCCACATTAAGATCAGTTGTAGTACACATTTGACATCATGGCTGAAGATCAGCTTCTCCAGCTCAGTTTGGGGAATCGTTCTGAACTTTACTGGCCTAAATGCATCTGCATCTTAAAGGATTCCTTTCTAAACTACTTAGACTCCTTGATGCTCTAATGTGGGAATGAGCAAGCAGGCTGAGACACCCAACCTGTAGGCATTTGATTTTGAAAAGTATTTCAAGCTAACTTTGATGGTGATTTTAGGGATGGAGTGAGGAATTAATTACTAATGATAAATCAAATCAACTGTACATCAAAGCCATAGCTTTAGTTTTTACCAAATGATATAGTGTGGTGAGTGAAGGTTGTCTTACTTTCCATTCACAGTGTTAATAAAGCTATGTTTTGTTTTGCTTTGGGGAAGTGCTGGCTGTTCAACAGCAGATTTCTTCCTTCATCTCACCTAACCACTGTTGACACATCGTTAGGTTACAGTCTCACTTTCTGGGATCTCCTCCAAGTAACCATAAGTGAGAGCAAGCTATTCCAAAATTGAAGCTGTCCTGATCCTCTTAAATTTACCCAATAACAATGGACATGTGTTTCTAGCAGAGAGAGCAAGTGAAGATACTGCAAGATGGCATACTATACCTCCACAAGTAGCATTGCAAAATAAATGGTAGCATATTTATACAGTCATCAGTTTATATGTTAAGGAGAATGTCATGTGCCCTGACAGATATGCTAAAGTAATTATTTCTTTCAGGAGAGGTTTTGACAAGAGTCCAGTAATAACCCCACTTAATGTATGATCAGGAAAGGTTCCTAAATTCTCCCATCTCCTGCGCATCTGCCCTCATGCCTTCTCCTCCCTCCCAGAAACATGATAGGGTCCCCATTGTCTTCACTTATCACCCCACCAGCCTCCGCATTCAAAGGATCATCCTCACCCATTTCTGCCAACTCCAGCATGATGCCACCACCAAACACATCTTCCCTTCACCCCCCCGGTGGCATTCCGTAGGGATCGTTCCCTCCGGGACACCCTGGTCCACTCCCCCATCACCCCCTACACCTCAACCCCCACCTATGGTACCTCCCCTTGCCCACGCAAAAGATGCAACACCTGCCCCTTCACTTCCTCTCTCCTCACCGTCCAAGGGCCCAAACACTCCTTTCAAGTGAAGCAGCACTTCACTTGCATTTCCCCTAACTTATCTACTGCATTCATTGCTCCCAATATGGTCTCCTCTACATTGGAGAGACCAAACGTAAACTGGGCGACCGCTTTGCAGAACACCTGTGGTCTGTCCGCAAGAAACCTCCCTGTCACTTGCCATTTTAACACTCCACCCTGCTCTCTTGCCCACATGTCTGTCCTTGGCTTGCTGCATTGTTCCAGTGAAGCTCAACGCAAACTGAAGGAACAGCACCTCATCTTCCGACTAGGCACTTTAGAGCCTTCCGGACTGAATATTGAATTCAACAACTTTAGATCTTGAACTCCGTCCTCCATCCCCACCCCCTTCCTGTTTCTTCCCCCTTTTTGATTTTTCCTATAATTTATATAGATTTTTCTTTTCCCACCTATTTCCATTATTTTTAAATCTATACCTTTTATGCCCTGTTAGTCTTTCCACCCCACCCCCACTAGAGCTGTACCTTGTGTGTCCTGCCATCCATTCTTAATTAGAACATTTGTTTCGATAATATCACCACCTTCAACACCTCTGTGTTCTTTTGTCTGTGACATCTTTTGATTATCTGCTCCTATCACTGCTTGCTTGTCCCTACAACCACACGTGCACCCCCCCCCCCCCCACCTTAAAGCAGCTTATATTTCACCCCTCTCCTAATATTACTCAGTTCTGTTGAAGAGTCATGAGGACTCAAAACATCAACTCTTTTCTTCTCCGCCGATGCTGCCAGACCTGCTGAGTTCTTCCAGGTAATTCTGTTTCTGTTTTTAATGTTACTAAGTTGTTCAGGCAGAGATGTGAGTTAACCTGATAGTATAGTCATTAGCTGTATGCAGTTTTCTTATCCCAACACTCGGCAAACTCTGCGTCCCTCTTTGGGACTATCTTCCTCAAGCAAATTATTCAGACCTACCTGAAAATTCAGATAAATCTGTCATCATATCCCTTTTGACACAAGCTTGATGTCATATTACCTATGGCTGCTCTGTATCGATTTATTTTGTGAATGTTAGTGTCTTTGGGGAACAGGAAGAAATCAAGTCTTCAGTAACTCCTGAAATTAGATATGTTTACTTGTCAGCATTTTTAGAAATGTACATATTGTGCATCATTTCCCTGATCACCCCGTGCTTTGTTCACATCTAGTTAATCCTATTTCAGTAGGTTTTAATTATCAAAACCTTGTTCGATTCTCTTCAGTAATGCATGTGTTTTCAAATCTGATTCTTGGGGTAGGTTCTACCTATTCATAATCAATGGCAGTAAATCTACCCCTTGCTACATGTGACAGGCTAGTTTTTGAAAAAAAAACAAAAAAACTGCGGATGCTGAAAACAAAAACAGAATTACCTGGAAAAACTCAGCAGGTCTGGCAGCATTGGCGGAGAAGAAAAGAGTTGACGTTTCAAGTCCTCATGACCCTTCGACAGAACTTGAGTTTGAGTCCAAGAAAAGAAATTGTTCAGGCAGAGATGTGAGTTAACCTGATAGTATAGTCATTAGCTGTATGCAGTTTATCTGAATTTTCAGGAAGATCTGAATAATTTGCTTGAGGAAGATAGTCCCAAAGAGGGACGCAGAGTTTGCCGAGTATTGGGATAAGAAAACTGCATACAGCTAATGACTATACTATCAGGTTAACTCACATCTCTGCCTGAACAATTTCTTTTCTTGGACTCGAACTCAAGTTCTGTCGAAGGGTCATGAGGACTCGAAACGTCAACTCTCTTCTTCTCCGCCGATGCTGCCAGACCTGCTGAGTGTTTCCAGGTAATTCTGTTTTTGTTTTAGTTTTTGAAAAACTATTTGCGTTAGCCTATTTTTCCCCCTCCTGTTCAGACGGTAGAAACTCCTGCTCATACACAGTTCCTCTGGTTCATTATCATAAAGGTCATTCTTCAAGAACTGAGATAAAGATTGTAAGCAATTCAAACTCTCACTCATTTAGGCCACTTACTATCTGGAGTTGAGGAGTACAGAAGCCTAGCTGTTTCCTCCCACTTCCCCTTTGCTAGGAATCACATGGGTCTATTGTGGCACTGCAACTTTTTTTTATCCAATTAAAATTAAAAGTTAATGTTTAAATGTTGATATCAAAATTTGTTTGCTACTAAGATCATATGTTGTGTGAATGAATGATAGTTGCCAGACTGTGGGGTTATATTAATGGAGGAAACTACAAATCATTTTATTTTATACAGGAATGTACATGTCTCATCTCGGTGACCCTTTTGCAGATGATCTAAAGCTTCAGCAATTAACATGTTAACCAGATTCGCAAAGTGCATTTAAATAAAATACTTCAACACATTTAAGAATGTTTTTGTAGCAAAATTGTTTGCCAAATTCTGACCTTGTTGCCAAATCTGTCTGAATTTCTTACTGCTGTTAAAAGTGTATGTGGCATTCCTTCTTTCTCTAATTTAGCTTTAATCTTTTTTTTTCGAATGTGCCAGAGCCTACTTTGTTACAGTGTTTAATTTTTTTGTGGAAGTGTTACAAAATGGATTGATAACAATAAAATATTCACATTTTCAATCTTCTGTTCAAGTTTGGTATTCTTTACAAGACAATGGGGTTGTTTTAAATATTGATTAGTGGAGAAGGAAGGACCAGCTGTGAACTGACTGCGGCTTCACAGGGAAAAGAGATGCAATTGACTCTCCGCACCCACTGCTCGTGATGAGCTTTCGGTAAAAGTTTAAAGAATGGCACAGTGCTTCAGTATGGTGGGATTCCAGTTTCAGATCTGACAGAAGTGCAAACTATAGATCAGGAGGTGAATTTGATCTTCAACCAAAGTACAAAACAGGCAATAGCGAATTGCCAGCCTGCTATATACACAGCAACCTATATTCTTTCCTTTCCCGGGATCTCTATTTAATATGGACATAGAGCGGGGAAATTGGATTGACTTGATGGGTCGAATGGTCTTCTTCTGTACTGTGATTGCTCTAGGATCTCTGTCTCATTTGAAAGATGGCACCTCCAACAACGCAGCACTCCTTCAGTGCTGGAGTGTCAACCTATATTATGTTTAAGTCTCTGGAGTGATGCTTAAACCTTCTGAATCTGAAGTAAAAGTCCTACCATTGGGCCATGGCTGTTACATATTTTAATGATCAGTGTAAATAATTGTCAGTAAATGACCACATGTATTGCTTATTTAGCCACTTTATTTCTTCTGTTGGAAACATTGACTTGTGCTGTGGTACAATTTTCACAGCTGCCAGCCCCTTCTCTTCCGTGGGGCGCATTATGCTTGTGGGGTTTAAATACTATGAGTTATTCAAGTTACATGAACTCAGTTTAATCACAACATTAAAAGCCCAAAAATTGTTTTCAATTTTATGTAGAATTTATTTATTTCCTAGAAATGTCATTGCCATCTCTACAGACATTCTTGTCCTGAGAAACTAAGCAGTTCTGGAATTGAAACTGAGCCAGGAGATTGAGAGTTCCAGTTTCTGTGAATATGCTTGCCTTAGTAGTTCTTGGCTAATGTGATTCCATGTGAAAATGGAACAAAGGTTCTGTACTTTATTTAGGAAAGCCTGCCATTGTCTCATTCCACCTCCCTTCTATCCCTGACAGGTATACACACTATTCACTTACCCCGACATAAGGAACAGTTTTAACATAATTTTTATTCCCCTGAATTTCTCCTGGCAATTACCTTGTTTATAATTTTGCAAGTGCCACTCAATGCAAATAACCAGTTCTTCATAAGTCACTCAAGGCAGTCAGTACCTAATCTTAATGAAATTGCATTCTGCAATAAATGGCATTTGCAATTGTGGTGGGTCTTACATTTAATCCCCAGCCTATGTTTTTAGCTGCTCTCGACAAGTGTTGTAGTAAGGATACAGGATAAGGGAAAGGATAAGCTCCAGCAGAATTCTTGCTCCTGATCCTTCCTCAGTAATGCCTGCTAGCTGTTTGTATGCCAGCGTATATCTTAAGTAAAGACACAATTGAGCTTGGCTAGAATTTATTCCATAGCTGAAAAGCCTTCTACTCAGCCTTGGCTTCCTCATGAAGAATAATCACTTTGCAAGGTTCAGTTTTACCCTCTGTGGAATGGTATTACAGCAAAAAAATTGTGCCTGTAGGGTAGAAGGGTGGAAAAATGTTTATACAATGAAAAGCTGGAAAATAACCCAACGTAATGCAAGTATGTAAGTTTGCAGTATTTTGGTTAAAAGTGACAATACTGAGGGGAAAAAAAAAACACATCCCAAGT
Source organism: Carcharodon carcharias (assembly GCF_017639515.1). NCBI lineage: Eukaryota > Metazoa > Chordata > Chondrichthyes > Lamniformes > Lamnidae > Carcharodon > Carcharodon carcharias. The sequence continues at coordinate 130,873,903 of NC_054480.1, read as the reverse complement.
AGATAAAGATTATTGTTGTTGTTTAAAGCTGCAGCTAATGCATGCTACATGTCCAATGTATACTGAACAGTCGATAACTCATTCTTAACAGGCTACCAGTAAGATGTCATCATTATTCCCCATGGGGCCTTTGTGTTCATCAGTTCCCAGTAACTCTATTAGATGAGAATGGGATGCTAAACTTCCTGAGACGTAACTTGTATGCACTGTACTAACATTATTATCCTGGTTGCCAAATTCTGAAGTGTCCTGCAGATCACATTACTTCAGAAGAGAGACCTTTTTACTCCCCTTAGAACAATAGTGTTCAGTTAATAGCAATTACATATGAATTGTTTATTTATGTAATGAGTTAGCTGCAGGAAAATAAAAGTTAAGTCTGTCTCACTGGTTATACATAATTGTTCAGAGTATATGACACCCACTGGCATTCATAAGGAGTATAATTTTTAAAAATTCTTTCATGAATGTGACTGACACTCGCAAGGCCAGCATGTGTTCCCCGTCCCTAATTACCCTCAAGATGTTGGTGGGCCTCCTCCTTGTACTGCTGCAATCCACCTGGTGTAGGAATACCCACAGTGATGTTTGGAAGGGAATTCCAGGTTTTTGACCCTGCGACAGCAAAGGAAAGGTGATATAGTTCCAAGTCAGGATGGGATGTGAGTTGGAGGGGAACTTGCAGATGGTTGTGTTCCCATGCATCTGCTGCATTTGCCTTTCTAGGCGGCAGACGTCAGGTGGAAGGTGCTGTCGAAGAAACCTTGACAAGTTGCTGCTCTGCATCTTGTATAAGGTACACCTTGCTGCCATAGTGCTGGCATCTTGCCATCTTTAAGTGGATTTAGAACTAGGCATGGGTATTATCTTTAGAATCTATGCTTACATCTACTAATAAATCTGGTACTATGCTCCTTAATGGTGCTCAGGGGTTTGGTGGGGCAGTGGCTATAAAACTGAAGTTCGGAGTACAGATCCTGTTACAAGTTGGGAAATTGGTTTCATAAATTAGGTAATTTATGGGCTGGGAGCAGAGGGAAAATAACCACAAAAGCTTTTGTTATATTGTAAAAACCGTAACTAATTCCCCATTCCTACAGGTGTCTAGTCAACAGTGCCTAGTTAACTCCTAATTTTTTTCTGAAGTTACTTAGGGCCAGTTAGTTCAGATAGTTAAGAGTGTGGTGCTTAATGACGCTGACAACACAGATTCCTTCCCTGTACTTGCTGAGTTGGTTCTTGGGGCCTACCTCTTCCATGTGTCCTATTGTGATATCATGGAGAGATAGAGATGAGAAGAGAACCATGATTATCAACCAAGGACGCTATATGATGAGGGAGAATTGATTTAACAAGCTGTTCAGATTTTGAAAACTTATTAGCAGAATGGCCGCCTATTTTCTGGGGACAACTGATAATGCCCAAAAGATGCAACTTTATTTCACTCTGTTGCCCAAATCTCAAAAGTGAATAAACGATAAGTGTTAACTAGATCTGAGCTGAGCCATGTAGTCCTGAATGATTTTGTCACAGCAAAACTTGTGTTTCCTTTCACTGCCTATTATCAGTATGTTTGCCTAAGAGGGCATGTGTTTTCTTAGCCTCAGGGTGAGAATCCCAATTAAATGATTTCCAACAGCAAGCTTTTGAGAGTCATTATCACACGCTTGCCCTGAAGTTCAAAACACAATGCCTCACACACACAGGTTGGATACAGATGAAGATAAAATCAATACAAAGATAAAAGCAAAATACTGCACATGCTGGAAACCTGAAACAAAAACAGAAAATGCTGGAAAATTCAGCAGGTCTAGCAGCATCTGTGGACAGAGAAACAGAGTTAACGTTCCGAGTCCGTATGACCCTTCTTCAGATCTGAAGAGAAGTGGAAATGTGATGAAATTGATATTGTTTAAGGGGGAACACTTACACTGGGGAGACCAAACACGGACTAGGTGACTGCTTTGCAGAACACCTCAGGTTTGTCCGCAAGCATGACTCAGACCTTCCTATCGCTTGCCATTTCAAAACATCATCCTGCTCTCATGCCCACATATCCAACCTTGGCCTGCTACAATGTTCCAGTGAAGCCCCACGCAAACTGGTGGAACAGCACCTCATCTTCCGATTAAGCACTTAACAGCCTTCCGGACTTAACATTGAGTTCAACAACTTTAGACCATGAACTCTTTCCTCTATCCTCACCCCTTTTTAATCCCCTTTTTTTGACATTCATTTTTATTTTTTATCCACTTTTATTTTTATTCATTTATCTGTGGTTTTATCCCTTTTTTATCCCCCATCCCATTTTCTTTCCTTTTTTTCCCCACCCCATCCCCAAAAGGGCCACCTGTTACTGTTCATGTTTTTTCAGGGTGCTCACCCTTGTTCTGCCATTATCACATTTTGATTCTGACCTTTGCCACTATCAGCACCTTTTTTTAGCCCTTATCACTACCACTAACACTCCCTTTGTCCTTTAGTTCATGACATCTTTGTCAATTTCTCCTTTGCCCCCGCCTATCTTTGGCCTTCTATCCAGCTTCACCTGTTCCACCCCATTTAAACAGCATAAATTTAATCAGATTTCCATTCTCCAGCTCTGAAGCAGGGGTCACACGGACTCAAAACATTAACTCTGTTTCTCTCACCACAGATTTTGCTAGACCTTCTGAGTTTTTCCAGAATTTTCTGTTTTTGTATAAAATCAATACACTTGCAGCTTATAATTATCTCAGTCTCTTTCCCTGTAGTTTCTTAGAAGGAGGTGATGCTTTAAAGTTGAAGTGAGTCTGGTAAAACGAAGGATTCTCAGTAAACTGAGGTTTCTTGTAGTCCAATTTCCAGGAGGTTGGTTCTCAGGTGAACTCTAAGTTGGAATGGGTTGGGGAGAATCCTTCTCCCATTTTCGAAATATTGCTGTTTATTACCTTGGATGATTTGCAGCTAGTTTGATGGCTTTTGGTGGAATTTTTTCTGGCTCTGCAAGCAGCTTCTTACTGATTTAAAGGCTGACAACAAACATCATGACCCTTTATAAATTCAAAGCCCTGTTCCAAATAAGGTTGAGTACACATCATGTGTTGTGAGTTTCGGACCTTGAGTTTGAGACAGCCAATGTCTGTACTTGAATGACCCATCCAATTGACAATACGCTTTTGAATTAGTTTCAGGAAAAGGCATTGATGCAACAGCAAGCTGTAAGGTTTCTTTTGTTCCATCTTGAGACCGGGGAATGGTTTCAATCCGCAAAAAGTCAGGTAATCCTCAGATGGCCATCTTTTGCAGCCTTTTGTCGTCCGTTTTAAAAATATAAAAATTAGTTTGAAGTTCAGAATATACAGGGACATGACAGTATCCTTAACCTATTGGTTTGTACAATGGCAATAGTGATTGCCTTCAAAGCAGGTGAAATAAAATGCTTTACAATGAAAAGCTTAAAAGTTTCTTAAGCACAAAAAACATTTAAGCTTGCCTAGTGGACAGAGATTTTGCTACAGTAATGGAAGTCCCGTTGTTGGAGTTGTTTTCGGGTGGCCAGCAAGCTTGGGAGGGAGGTGGGACTTGCCCCGCTACGTTGCCAGGGTGAAGCAACTAAGCTGGCAGGTGGAGGACGCAGCCAATTAAAGATAAAAGCAAAATACTGCAGTTGCTGGAAATCTGAAACGAAAACAAAAATACCTGGAAAAACTCAGCAGGTCTGACAAGATCTGCGGAGAGGAATACAGTTAACGTTTCGAGTCCGAATGACTCTTCATCAGAACTAAGAAATATAGAAATGAGGTGGAATATAAACTGGTTGAAGGGGGGTGGGACAGGTAGAATTGGATAGAGGGCTAGTGATAGGTGGAGGCAAAGAAGAGATTGCCAAAGATGTCATAGACAAAAGGTCAAAGGGGTGTTGGTGGTGATATTAGCTGAGGAATGTGCTAATGGTAACATTAAGGGTAGAAAGCAGGACAAGCAAGCGACAGATAGCTCTATTGGGGGTGGGGTGGGGGGAAGGGATTGAAATAGGCTAAAAGGTAGAGATAAAACAATGGTTGGAAATACATTTAAAAATAATGGAAATAAGTGGGAAAAGAAAAATATATATAAAAAATTATAAATTATTGGAAAAGGGGGGATCGGAAAGGGGGTGGGGATGGAGGAGAGAGTTCATGATCTAAAGTTGCTGAACTCAGTGTTAAGTCCGGAAGGCTGTAAAGTGCCTAGTCGGAAGACGAGGTGCTGTTCCTCCAGTTTGCATTGAGCTTCACTGGAACATTGCAGCAGGCCAAGGCTGGACATGTGGGCATGAAAGCAGGGTGGTGCGTTGAAATGACAAGTGACAGGTCTGGGTCATGCTTACAGACAGACCGAAGGTGTTCGGCAAAGGGGTCACCCAGTTTGCGTTTGGTCTCTCCAATGTAGAAGAGACCGCATTGGGAGCAGCGAATGCAGTAGACTAAATTGAGGGAAGTGCAAGTGAAATGCTGCTTCACTTTAAAGGAGTGTTTGGGCCCTTGGACAGTGAGGAAGTAAGGGGCAGGCTTTGCACCTTCTGTGGTTGCATGGGAAGGTGCCATGGGAGGGAGTTGAGGTGTAGGGGGTGATGGAGGAGTGGACCAGCGTGTTCCGGAGGGAAAGATCCCTGCGGAATGCCGCCATGGTGGGTGAAGAGAAGATGTACTTGGTGGTGGCATCATGCTGGAGTTGGCGGAAATGGCGGAGGATGATCCTTTGAATGCGGAGGCTGATGGGGCTAGGACAAGGGGGACATGTTTCTGGGAGGGAGAGGAAGGTGTGAGGGCGGATGCACAGGAGATGGGCCGGACACGGTTGAGAGCCCTGTCAACCACCGTGGGTGGAAAACCTCAGATCCGGAAGAGGGAAGACATGTCAGAGGAACTGTTTTTGAAAGTGGCATCATCAGAACAGATGCGTTGGAGGCAAAGGAACTGTGAGAATGGGATGGAGTCCTTACAGGAAGCAGGGTGTGAGGAGCTGTAGTCAAGGTAGCTGTGGGAGTTGGTAGGCTTGTAATGAATATTGGTGGACAATCTATCACCAGAAATTGAGACAGAGGTCAAGGAAGGGAAGGGAAGTGTCAAAGATGGACCATGTGACAATGACGGAGGGGTGGAAATTGGAAGCAAAATTAATAAATTTTTCCAGGTCCAGACGAGAGCATGAAGCAGCACCGAAGCAGTCATCAATGTACCGGAGAAAGAATTGTGGGAGGGGGCCTGAGTAGGACTGGAACAAGGAATGTTCCACAAACCCTATAAAGAGACAGGCATAACTGGGGCCCATGCGGGTACCCATAGCCACACCTTTTATTTGGAGGAAGTGAGAGGAGTTTAAGGAGAAATTTTTCAGTGAGAGAACAAGTTCAGCCAGACGGAGGAGAGTAGTGATGGATGGGGATTGTTCGAGGAAGAAGCGGAGAGCTCTCAGACTATCCTGGTGGGGGATGGAGGTGTAGAGGGATTGGACGTCCATGGTGAAGAGGAAACGGTTGGGGCCAGGGAACTGTAACTTGTTGATATGATGTAGGGTGTCAGAGGATTCGTGGATGTAGGTGGGAAGAGACTGGACAAGGGGAGAGAAAATGGAGTCAAGATAGCAAGAAATGAGTTCTGTGGGGCAGGAACAGGTTGACACGATTGGTCTGCCGGGACAGTCCTGTTTATGGATTTTGGGGAGGAGGTAGAAGCGGGCCATCCAAGGTTGGGAGACTATGAGGTTGGAAGCTGTGGAGGGAAGATGTTTTGAAGGTCCATGGGAGTGTGAGCAGTACATAATTTTTTACGTGGGCCAAGCAGATAGGGCCCAGAGAACAAAAAAACCCTCCACTGGCAGCCCAGGCTGCAGGGGCATCATTTGCTACTGGCAACCCCTTCTCTGACTCTGCTAGCTCCTCCACACGCCCACCTCCCACCATCCCTCAGGAAGGGATGACAGGGGAGCTGCTCATCCCCTGACATTTTGCCAGTGACCCAGGAAAATCACTCTAGTAGGGTCATAAAAAATGCTTAAATAAAATTTTTTTAAATGATGGTGCCCATTACGTATTTCCTGCAGTAGAAAGTGCACACTGCGCATGCGTTGTCTGCTGTTGGTTGCACATGGGTGCTCCTTGTTTTTTTGTTTATTTACTCATGGGATGTGGGCGTCACTCGCTAGGCCAGCATTTATTGCCCATCCCTTGTTGCCCTTGAGAAGGTGGTAGTGAGCAACCTTCACGGACTGCTGCCGTACATATGGTGCAGGTACACCCACAGTGCTGTTAGGGAGGCAGTTCCAGGATTTTGCTCCAGTGGCAGTGAAGGAATGGCAATATATTTCCAAGTCAGGATGGAGGGGAATTTCCAGGTGGTGGTGTTCCCATGTGTCTGCTGCCCTTGTCCTTATAGATGGTAGTGGTCATGGGTTTGGAAGGTGCTGTCTAGGAGGCTTGGTAAGTTCTTGCAGTGCACCCTGTGGATGGTACACGCTGCTGCCACTGTTCATTGATGGTGAAGGGAGTGAATGTTTGTGGATGGGGTGCCAATCAAGTGAGCTGCTTTGTCCTGGATGGTGTCAAGCTTCTTGAGTGTTGTTGGAGCTGCACTCATCTAGGCAACTGGAGAGTATTCCATCATACTCCTGACTTGTGCCTTGTAGATGGTAGACAGGCTTTGGGGAGACAGGAGATGAGTTACTTGCTGCAGGATTCCCAGCCTCTGACCTGCTCTTGTAGCCACAGTATTTATATGTCTAGCCCAGTTCAGTTTCTGGTCAATGATAACCCCCAGGATGTTAATAGTGGGTATTCAGCAATGGTAATTCCATGAATGTCAAAGGGCAGTGGTTAGATTCTCTCTTGTTGGAGATGGTCACTGCCTGACACTTGTGTGGCACGAATGTCACTTGCCCCTTGTCAGCCCAAGCCTGGATATTGTCCAGGTCTTGCTGCATTTGGACATGGACTGCTTCAGTATCTGAGCAAATGGCTCCGAACGTTGTACAATCATCAGCGAACATCCCCACTTCTGACCTTATGATGGAAGGAAGGTCATTGATGAAGCAGCTGAAGATTGTTCAGCCTAGGCAGTTTAATTCCTGATCGCAGTCCACCTCCACTCGAGTATTGTAAGTGTGTCAAATTTTACATTTTTCTTGTTTTATTAAACAATTTCTCCAGTAAATTTCTCTTTAAATTTATTAAAAACATAGGCCAGAATTTTACGTGGCCCATGCGGGTGCCCAGCAGTCCTGACATGGTGTTAAATTGCGTGTGATGACGTTGGGAGGGGTTTCCGACTTCATTGCACCACATCGCGAGATTACGCTAGATGGGCGTACATTAATGCCAGAAATGTGCCCGCCGTCAATTAAAGGGCCAATCGACTCCAATTTTGAGAGGCTCATTCATTTTTACCCGTGGCCCACGGGCGAAATGGGCAGGCAGCAATTGTATATTTTCAATTTTCTGCACCAGGGCAGGATATAAGGCTCAGAAGGAATAGGGAAGTAAGGAGGTAGGAGTGCAAACATGAATTTTGAGTCTGTGCATTACTGATTATTTAGTTTAGGAGGGTTAAATCTTTTTGGAAGTTTTTTACAGACGGGCCTCATCATAATAAAGGTTAAACCTCTGCAAAGCATACTGTTTGAAATGGGCACTGTTTATTGAGCTGGAGGGGCTTCCTCAGGTGAGGGGGAGAGGGCAAGAAAGAAGAGGAGACCAGTTAGTCACAGACAACATCATAGAATCTGCCCTCAAGGCCTAGAAGCACAACCTGAAGGGATCAAAGGCCAGCAAGTAAGGGAGAAGGGGCAGGAGAAGGCACCAATACCTAGCTGGAAGAGTCTACACGCTGAGACCCAGCTACCTTGAGATGACCGAAGTCCAGTGCCGGAGAAAGCTCCACCTCTCAAGGGAGACAGTAACCAATATGTGACATATTAGGCCCCAAGATAGGTTCCAACTGTGTAGGTGGGCACCCAATGCCGTGACAATAAAGGTAACAGTTGCCCTTAATTTTTATGCATCATGTTCATTTCGGGATCTCTGGGAGATCAGTGTGGAGTGTCACAACCTGCAGTACACAGCTGTGTAAAGCTTGTGACAGGTGCACTGTTCAGAAGGGTCAACATCTGTAAACATTACAGGACAGATGAGGGCAGCCAGGCAGAGTGCAGCAGGGGAATTGAGCCTATTGCAGGCTTTCCAAGGGTTAAAGGAGCCATTGATTGCATGCAATCACCAACACAAGATCCTGCAGGTTTGTGCCAGATATCCTGGGAGCTGCCATGATTCATATATTCTACATCATTCTCAAGTGCTAAGGCTGTTCATAGCCCCTGCATCCTTGGATAGCTGGCTGCTGGGGGCAAAGGATATCCTCTCAAAAGCTGGCTAATGACACCAATCAGACACCCAAGAACACCCAGAGAGGTACAACCTAAGTTATGGCTCCAGTAGACTACCATTGAGAGGATAATAGGCCTCCTGAAAATGAGGTTTTACTGTCTGGACTGCTCCAGAGGATCTCTGCAATATCCTCTGGAACGGGTGTCCCTTATGGTGGTTGTGTGCTGTATCTTCACAATCTGGTTTGCTTAAGGGGAGAGCAGATGGAGGGTGAAGAAAGCGATGTGTTTCCAGAAGCCACTGAGGAAGAATCTAGCACTAACTCTGAGGAGGAACCTGCTCAGTCACAGGGCTGTAAAGATGATCCAGCAATGAGGCAGCTTTTGGGAGATCAGGGAGGCTTTGATTCAAAGGAGTTTCCAGTAGGCCTCCAAAGTCAGTACTCCAAATCATTGCAAAGAACCAGTCACTTTATTGCAAGGAGCCCATGAGACCCTCCTGGCACCATCTTCTCCTGTCCCTTCTAAAATACACTCTCCAGCCCAATCGATGTCTTGTTCAGAGTCGCAGACCTCGTATCTCATTATCACATAAAGCACAATAAGGCCATTTGACATGTGGTCACATTTTATTAGTGATATGTGACTGCTATATACAACACGAGACAAGTGACAATAAGAAAGGTTTCACCCGTGAAAGCCCTTCCGTGATTATAGTGATTTAACTATTCACTTATGAGTGCTGCGTCTAGGTGCTTCCTCCTCGCTGGCAGCTGCATTGGAGGCAGGCTGCTGACTCTGATGTCCCTTTGGCCTTGATGACTGGCAGCCATCCTCTGGTCGCTGGGACCTGTGAGGGGCCCCAACAGGACAGGAGAGTCCTGCGCAATGGCTGGGCACTCCTCAGTCATCGCAGTCTCCTCAGATGCAATGGGCATTGGCATAGGGTCAGTGGAGCTGCTGCCATCATCAAGAGCACCCTGAGAGGAGTCCCCAGATGCATGGAGATACAGGTCATCCGCCAACATGAGGTCTGCTTGAACCTCCCTGCTCACCATAGATGGATGAGCAACTAGCAGAGTCACTAGGTGCCTCATCCATCTCTCACATTGGTAGTGACCTGCTGAGGCCAATGCCAATGTTTGGGTTCATAGGTTTGAATGCGAGCTGAGAAAGCCCTGATGAGTTCCAGGAGCTGCTGTCCTTGAGAGTCGCCACTCTGTATACGGAGGATGCCATGCGTTCAGAGCTGAGAGTCAACTCAGTGTTCATGCTCCACATGGACTCCTCCATCACAGAGACCATGGAACGCAGACCCTCAGAGATCTCTGCCAGATCTCCATGTGAATTCTGCTGGACATCCAGCATTTACACCTAATAGATGACTCCAGAGGCTCATCATCTGCCTGGACTAAACATCGTCCAGCAATCCCCCAGAGGCCTATGGACACTCTGTCTCTGACAGCTCCTCAAGCAAGTTTGAAATTCCTTCCCCAGTGTTCTACCATCTGACCTGGAGTGCTCAAACCCACTGAAGTGCCTGTATCTAAGATGGTGCCAGGTGCAGTGGGAGGATGTGATGCAGGTACATCTGGCTGTTCACCATCCTCGAATGTCAATGGAGGGTCTTCCGGGTCATTTAGTGGTCTTGAGGATGTTCCATTTGAGGGTGCAAGAACCATATTTGAATATCCATCAGCATTTAAGATTCAGAGTAGGTGCATTCTGCCAGATTCTGAAATTGGTTAAGCAAAGACTTCTGATTGGACGAACATAAAGGATTAGTGGATTTCATCTGTCAGTCTTACACCTGTTGCCCTCTTCTAATTTCTTCTGTGTCCACTTCACTCTTACCCTTCTCCGAAACGTCTGCCTCTCTGCAACCAATGGATCTCACTCCATGCTTGCATGCCAACTCCAAAATCTGCTCCTCCATTGGAGTTGATAACGCCAGATTTGGTACTCCCCCACCAGTTCAGTTTCTCTCATGGGCATGAGACTCCTCTTCTCCTGTAAGGACAATATTGTTTTCATGAATCCCCCCTCCATATGTCTCAACATAGCATCCTTCTCCCCAATATCACTGTGCCCAGCACATTGTGGGATTTCCCCCCTTCCATACATGCCTGCCATCCTGCCTAACCCTAGGCAGTCTTTAAGGGCACAGGAAAATGTGTCAGCTTAAGCTCACGGCTTTATCAGGTCCTTCGGACAACCCCCACCTGCTGTCTAGTGCTGCCATCTCTGACCAAGCCTTCTTGGTATTGTGTGGAGGCCTCCTCCTGCTGTTGCGTGGCAGCAATATCTCACGTCAATCACTGATTTATTAGTGTTCACAGGCAGGCATCAGGGAAGCAGGGGACTGATTGGCTTCTGCCATTTTGAGCGCTTTTTGCATGGCTTCTAGCTCCTGCGGACATTGCTATCTTCTAGGCATACGTTCCTCACTTTCAGATTTCAGTTTAAACTGCCGCTTTAAAGTTACACAGCTCTTCCTCCCACAGTTCCTCCTCAGGTACATGCCATCATTCATCTGTTTTTAATGGCCCCTCTCCCCCACCACCCCAGCAGTTGACCAGATTCAAGCACCCACCCTCTTCTCGCAACCCCCCCCCAAAACCCCCACTGGTGGAGCTGGCTGTCTCTCCATGTGAGTTTTGCAGTGGCCAGCTGTTAATTAGCCAGCTCTTGGGTGCCGATCGAGGGTGGGAGCAGATATCGGATCCACTTCTGGTCCGACCAATCACATTTGCAAGATGAGCTAAAAATTCAGGCCATGGGCCGGAATTTTCCAGTCCCATTGGCATCGGGCATCATGGTGGGCGGTGGGGTACAATATGGTGAGAAGGCCAAAAATTGGTTTCACGCCATCATGAAACCAGATTGCGATCACCTGCTCCACCTGTCAGTGGTGGGCTACGTTTCCCGCTGCCGCCCATCAGGAACCTAATTTCAATGTTTTGGCATTTCATTATAAGTCCTACTCGCCGGAAGCATTGCCCAACGCTGGATCATCCAGGCACATCACACCGACGCATTTCACAACGGAACATAAGCGATGTGCACCTGACAAGCTGCACTTTGCTCGGGACTTCAAGGTTTGTTTGCCTACCTTGCTTCTGTCAGCACTCACAGTCATCGGTGCCAGGCTTCACAGGCAGCACCACATCACTTTTAGGGGTCTCACGGGCAGGTCTTAACCTACCAGACCTGCTGTAAGGCAAGGGTGACCTTTCAACAACTACAGGGCTAGGGCTTGCTTAGGGAATAAGGAGAAGTGGCCTCAGGCAAGGGAAGAGGCTGCAGGGTGAGGGCTGTACTGGGGAAGGGTGTGTGTGGGGGCACAAGTTGATCTGTGCAAATGGTCTCAAGATGGTGAGGGCTTTGGAGATGAGGCCAGATGGAGATGTGAGGGTGTGCATGAGAGAGTGACTGGTGATGTCCCTTGAGCTGGCAGTGAGTGAGATGCCAATGAATGTGTGATGACCTCATGAGTGTGAGTTTAGAGTGATGAGACGGTTGCCTTACACTGACGGCACAGATGAGATCATTCATCCGTTTTCTGCACTGGATGGCCGACCTCTTGTGTGCAGCATTGGTACTGACCAACTCTGCTACTGCTTCCCAAGCCGGAGTGATGAGACTGATGGGTCTCCTGCAGCCAGAGTTGGGATAGAGGACATCGCGGTGGGCCTCCACAGCGCCCAGAAGGCATCCCAGGAATGTGTCACTGAATTGGAGGGGCTGCACTCTTCTTGGCATTTGGGGCCATGTCTTCACCGGAGCAGACCTGGGCTGCAAGCACTGAGAAGTGTGCATACGGCTGCAGTTAATTATGGCACCCTGCGTGAGGGAGCAGCGAGGTAACGGCATGGTGGGTAAACTGGAGGCTGCCCGCCAGCGAGACTGTGGCTGCATAATTGATGAGGTGGGAATGAGACGATATGGCACGAAAAGCCGCCATTGCGGCTGGCAGGTAAAACGTCCTTTTTTTGGATGATTCCGCCCATAGTTTTTATTGCCTTTGGCACTTTATCTGCCTAAAATTTCAGGATGGCTGGAACCTTTCTATTGACTCCATTGTAAAGTATGTTCATCGTTTGCAATTTTGCCATTTGTTAAGTTTCACGGGTACGTAACCCACCATGAATGACAGGACTTTATTCAAATGCCTATCTCCATTCAGTGCTCCAGCCAAGCTGTTGCCGTTCACACTGCTGGGAAACTTCCCTAATAGTCTGATTATGTCGGGAAGCCGAGCCGATGCAGCTCCCTGGCACCTTACCCACTGCCGCCTCCATTCCCAATTCCTGGCTGCTAGTAAAACTTCACCCATTATGTCATACAAGCTAGACGATACCAGATTAAATCTCCAAAAGATACTATTCGATAATCTCAGTTGAGGTGCTGCAATTAGCCTCTGCCCTTCTGGTCTAAGAATGGGAAAAAAAAGTCAATTAAAGTGCCATTCCTGATTGCTATCTAATAATTTCTGTTGATTAATACACATCGGGTGAGACTCGGTCACCTGTGGTGCAACCTGAATAAGTAGCCTGGCAACACATGCTGTTTAGATTTATTCATGGAAATTACCTGTTCAGCAAGATGCACATCGAAGTGTACCAATGGGAGTCAGTGAACTGCAGGATCATACAAAATGTGTATATAATGCAAAAGGCCTTAACTATCAAAAGAATTACATCTTATTTGTTTCAATACCCTTCCGTCCAGAAAGTGCTGATTGTGAAATGGGCAGTTGCACAGCAGATGAAATGTAACACAGAGAAATGTAAAGTGGTAGCTTTTTGGTAGGAAGAATTAAGAGAGACAATTTGAACTATAAATGGTTCAATTTTAAAGGAGATGCAGGAACAGAGAGACCTGGGATTTATGTACAAAAGTCCTTAGAGGTGGCAACACAAGATGAGAAGTTTTTTAAAAACATGGGTGCGAGGATGAGCAGTGAGGAGGATGCAGAGATGTTTCAGTGTGATTTGGACAAACTGAGAGTGGGCAAATGCATGGCAGATGCAGTATAATGTGGATAAATGTGAGGTTATCCACCTTGGTAGCAAAAACAGGAAGGCAGATTATTATCTGAATGGCTATAAATTGAGAGAGGGGTATATGCAACGAGACCTGGGTGTCCTTGTACACCAGTCGCTGAAGGAAGCATGCAGGTGCAGCAGGCGGTAAAGAAGGCAAATGGTATGTTGGCCTCCATAGCCAGAGGATTCAAATACAGGAAACAGGGATGTCTTGCTGCAATTGTACAGGGCCTTGGTGAGACCACACCTGGAATATTGTGCAGTTTTGGTCTCCTTATCTGAGGAACGATGTACTTACTGTAGAGGGAGTGCAGTGAAGGCTTACCTGACTGATTCCTGGGCTGGCGAGACTGACATATGAGGAGAGATTGAGTCGATTAGGATTATATTCGCTGGAGTTCAGAAGATTGAGGGGGGATCTCATAGAAACCTATAAAATTCTAACAGGACTAGGTAGGGTAGATACAGGAAGGATGTTCCCAATGGTGGGGGAGTCCAGAACAGGGGTCACACTCTGAGGATATGGAGTAGACCATTTGGGACTGAGATGAGGAGAAATTTCTTCACCCAGAGAGTGGTGAGCCTGTGGAATTTATTACCACAGAAAGCAGTTGAGACCAAAACATTGTTTTCAAGAAGGAGTTAGATATAGCTCTTGGGGTGAAAGGGATCAAAGGATATAGGGAGAAAGTGGGAGCAGGGTATTGGGTTGGATGATCAGCCATGATCATAATGAATGGCGGAGCAGTCTCAAAGGGTCAAATGGCCTACTCCTGCTCCTAGTTTCAATGTTTGCTATTCTTAATAGAGAAATATAGTACAAATGCTAGAAAGTTTATATGTTAAACCTTAATGAAACACTGGTTAGACCTTAACTAGAGTATTGTGTTCAATTCTCGACATCGCACTTCAAGAAGGATGTCGCTGCCTTTGAGATGATGTAAAAGAGATTCACTAAAATGGTATCAGAAATTAGGGACTTTAGTTAGGTGGAGAGACTAGAAAAGCTGCAGTTGTTCTCCTTCGAGCAGAGATGCTTTTGATAGAGGTGCTCAAAATCATGAATGGCTTTGATACAGTAAATAAAGAGCCTGTTTCCAGAGGCAGAATGGTCAGTAACCAGATGTCGCAGATTTAAGGTAATTGGCAAAATACCAGAGGTGACATGAGGAAAGATTTAGTTACATTGGGGGTAATATATTGGCATGGATTGAGGTTGGGTTAATGGACAGAAAACAGAGAGTCAGAATAAAGGTACATTTTGGGGAAGTTGTCTGGTCAGTCGTTTAGTGGAAATAGGGTCGAGGTGGGATCTTTGAATTTCTATTCACATGGTATTGCATCAGATGTGTCTATGACCCTTTCAAGAGAGTCTCACAATTTTTAATAGATGTAAATAGATAGTGACCAGGAACAGGATCCTTTTCCTACTGTAGTAACAACTTAATATTTGCAGCTCAGATCAAGCAATGAACTCGGCATTAAACGTGGTGCCATCCTGAGTAAGTGAGACTTAGCCATACCATCTATCCATCAAGTCATCATTATATTGTACGGAACATCCCTTTAGTAACATTCGGAGGTGCAGTGGATGCATCTCATTCTCCTACCTGAGGAGGTGAAGTAGCAAGACCTGGATAACTTCACATGCGTGATCAGCCTGCTTCCTGACACCCAGTGCCAATACTTTTGTGAGGAATGACCTTGTGCAACCAATGGACCGGAGGGAGAAATGAGGAAAAATCTGAAGGAAAATTGTAAGAAAGATTTATAGCTGCTACAGACAGGGGCTTATGTATAATTATTGCATTATATTATTGTCAAGATTGGCATAACTGACTGTTGGAGATTTCCAGGTCTTCCTTGCAGGTGGTCTGACTATCTGACAGGTTCTGATGGATTACAACAGCTGGCACAATCTCAGTTTGCAGGGTTTTTTAATTCAAGTTTCAGAGAAAACAAAATGTAGGAAATGCTGTGGTGTTTCCCCTCCATGCCCACCGCCCCACCCTATCTTGATTTTTATTTAGTTTGTTTATTGTCCATGAAAACCTTTGTTCAAGAATGTAAGAGAATAGTTTTACAACTTAAAGTACAGACGCCAAAAATAATATATGGCTGAAAAAAAAGTGGAGTTTTTTTGTCTGTTCCAGAAAGCCTGGAACCTATATCAGGATTGGTTGGAAATCTGGATTTGCATGGAAGACAGTAGATGAGAATCCCAAGTATTTTGTGTAGGAAGGAAAGATAATTTCCTGAGACCTTTCATAAAAACAAGATTCCAAAAGCTCTCCAAGCCTAGATGAAGTCAGAATGAGCAAGAGGCTAGCAATGAATAAAATGCTAGGAATTTCCACTCTGCTGGGGAGCCTGGGCCAAGGGAAAAAGGGCCAGGATGTCTTGCTTTCACATGCCGGTGCAGTTGCACACGAGCCGGCAGTCCACTGACTCTGAGTCATGAAACTGCTCATACAACCCACCTCATGTGTCTCAAATAAAAGAAATGACAGCACAGAACAGTGTTGTTTGTTTGAGCAAGTGTTATTCTTTTCATTCTGGGAATTTTCCCTCTTTCTCAAAATAATGTTCTGCTTGCTTAGACATGAAGGTATTTTGCATTAAAATGAGAGACTGTGTGTGATTTGCAGTTCCAGTGCCCAGACTGGGAACTTGTTCCAAGAAAGCAGGCCAAGTTGTGCGGGTATTTTAGAGCATGCGAGACTGAGGAAATTTTGTATTGCATCTGGCCAGACAGGAGATATTTTGCAGCAGTAAGAGACTAAAGGAGCATTTTATTGTACAGTAGTGACTGAATATGTACCTGTTCAGTGCACCAGACTAGTGGGGGGAAGGAGAACAGACAGGATAACAGGGATGTTTAGTCTAATTGTTTTATCCGGCTAGGAATTTAAAAAGTCTACAAGAATCCCAAGTATTAGATGTAACTGATATGTCTGCAATGTTTGGTCTCAGTACTATTGCACTGCATATGCCAAACGTTTTCTTACTGAATTTTTCAGATCTACAGAGAAAGTTACTTAAAGCCTGAAAATTTTATTATTTTATCATTGTTATCTCATTAAGAGAATCATCCCCGATAAACTTATCATCCGCAAGATAAATATTGTTTTCTTCCATCCCCAACTTTCTGCCTCTTCTAATAGCAACAATTAATTATGGAATGTAGTCTCACAGGCACAACAGCCGCCTCACTCCAGTAATCACTCTTCAGCTGCGACCATTGATGGTGAATGTCAACAGGAAATTGAACCATCACAACCATATCCAACACTGTCTTCACCTGACATTCCGACATGGATCTCTGGTTAGTGATCAGGAGCAGGCAGTCCTGGGTAATTTTAATTGTCTCTTCCTCCTGAACCCAACGATGCAACAACTAATTGTTGTATATATTCAGGTGAGCTAACTCAATGCAAACCTTGTGGTTTATATGACCCAGTTTCACACCAGGCAGAATAAAGTAATTAGGGAACCCTGAATATATGTTAAAGTTATGAATTGAGTTTTTAAAACTTTTAAAATATAATTTTGTATTTTATTGAGGAGATCAGCAGGATGTGCATCACCAAGGTTCAAGATTATGGTTCTGAATGAACAAAGTATAATTTTCCAATTTGCTAATGAGTGGAATTTGGCTTCAGAATGTTGAATCATTGGGGAACTCAAGGCATTCCAATCCAACTATAAATGTCCTATTTTCCTGGAAACTGATTCTTAAAAAAAACACCAGATGTGTTCATACAAAGAAGAGCAAACACTTTACAGCCTTCCGGACTGAATATTGAATTCAACAACTTTAGATTTTGAACTCCCTCCTCCATCCCCACCCCCTTTCCGTTTCTTCCCCCTCCCTTTTGTTTTTTCCAATAATTTATATAGATTTTTCTTTTCCCACCTATTTCCATTATTTTTAAATCTATACCTTTTATGCCCTGTTAGTCTTATTTCACCCCACCCCCACTACAACTGTACCTTGTGTGTCCTGCCATCCATTCTTAATTAGCACATTCTCTTAGATAATATCACCAACTTCAACACCTCTTTGTTCTTTTGTCTGTGACATCTTTTGATTATCTGCTCCTATCACTGCTTGCTTGTCCCTACAACCACCCCCCCCCCCCCACCTTAAAGCAGCTCATATTTCACCCCTCTCCTAATTTTACTCAGTTCTGTTGAAGGGTCATGAGGACTTGAAACGTCAACTTTATTCTTCTCCGCTGATGCTGCCAGACCTGCTGAGTTTTTCCAGGTATTTCTGTTTTTGTTTTGCCCTCTACACCTCATCCTTTCAAAATGTCAGACTTCACATTGTAGCATTGGATTATCCCTTAAATGAATGCACTGCTCAAGGCCTGAACCACCTTTCTTGGCAGATATTCCAGCTGTTGATCAGCATCTGTCCAACAAGACTTTTTGACATCTGTTCGAAAAATGCTACCTTACCCTGCTTCTATCAAAGTATTGTTTCTCTGTCCTATTTAGGTGCCACAGGATTCCAAATGGTCATTTACACCCCCTGAATAAAATATAATTTTTTTTTAAATTATGCACAAAGATGTCAAACTGTTTAGTGATATTTTCACAAAACAGTTTAGTTTTATTCTAAAATAAAATCTTATTGTGGAGGTGGAGATGCTGTGCACAGCAGTGTTTAGTTGAAACTTGGAAACTGATCAATTATCTTGACAGCAATTGGCATTAGCCAAGTACGACTAGAAAATAATGAAGCAAGCTAACTTGGAAACAAAACCTGGGCACTCTATAAATAGGCGGTTCATTATTGCAGGCGCTTTGTAGAGCTAATTCATGCAGACCATTCAGGTTTCAGCTTTGATTCCTAGTTGGCCTCACTGCCTCCGGGCGGCCAGGGTTACCACTCCTGACCACAGTTCAGTGACGTCTGCTGGAAGGTGAACGTGTGTGGACCTCAAGCAAGATGAAAATTGAGGTTGACTTTAATAGCTCCTGGTTATAATGACCAACTAATACACACTGTATGGGCTCACATATCAAGAGTGACCATTCTCACAGACTGAAGGGAAACAGGCTCCCGTAGAATGATACTGCATTGTGAGTTGCTAAGTAGGACTGGAGGATAAAAAAAAAAGTTCGCACATTTACAGCAACAAACTATAATTAAATTTAACTTACTTGAGAAAGTAAAATCAAATTCTTTAGGGATGAGTCATAAATATGTGTTTACTAGTCTAATTGGTTTCTGATTCTCTTCTCGTACTAACTGTGTGTCAGACAGCTGAATAAGTGAGTGCAAATTGGAAAGAGAAAAAAGAAGTGTTTGCAACCTTCTACTCACAATGCTTCTGTTATTGTAGCCATTCATAATATGATGAGCATTTGTATTACATGTCATATTATTTCTAGTTCAATTTCTGGCTGAATCTAGTACTATCAGTTTCTTTAAGGGTTGGGGGGGGCACAGGTAGAGCTGGACAGAGGGCCAGTGATAGGTGGAGATTGCCAAAAGATGTCATAGACAAAAGGACAAAGAGGTGTTGACAATGGTGATATTAACTAAGAAATGTACTAATGGTGACATTAAGGGTAGAAAGCAGGATGAAGGTCTTCATGAAGAAAGCAACAAAGAAAACCTGAAGCCATTTCTGAATGGGGATTCACAAGCAACATTAAAAAAACAAAGAAACGTTTGGGCTCAGATCTTCTGGTCTCTGGATCGAAGATGTAAGTTGGGATCCCGTGGAAGTCCTGACACTCAGACCTCCTTAGGAATTACCCAGGAAGTTTGAACTTCCGTTGGGCAATTCCCCTGCTCCCTGGGACCCTCTGCGAATGTCTCCAGCTCTGAGTTAGAGGCAGACACTTCAGACAGTTCCATGGTACTTAACTAGTGACCAGGAGATGTTGGACAGATTCAAATCTGGTCTAACTGCTGAGTAACTACACAACTGACCACCCCGCCACACCCAAACACTCACACTGACTACTCCCCATGGCTACCCACCCGATCCCCCCTCCCAACCACCCACTACCCCTGACCTGACCTAACTACCCTTCTCAACCACGCTACCTCCCCAACCACTCAACTAACCCAACCAGAACTGACTACCCCTCCCAACCAATCCCCAGCCCTCTACCCACACAACACCCCCACCACCTGTCACCTTACCCACCTACCAACTCACCCATCTGCCACCCAACCTGCCTGCTGCCCCACCACCTGCCACCCCACCCACCTGCCACCTACCCACATGCCACCCTATCCACCCACCACCTCACCCAACTGCTACCCTACCTATTACCACCCTACCCATCTATCACCTCACCCACCTGCCAGCTCAACCACCTGCCACCACACCCATCTACCACCTCACCCACCCTACCCACTTGCCTCACCCAACCCACCCACTTTCCACACCCACCTACCCACCCTACACATTCACCAACATTTAGACTGGACCTTTAAACTTAGCATACAGTAGGTGAAGTGTAGTCACTTTTGTAAAGTAGGAAACACGGCAGCTAATTTGCGCTCAACAAGCTCCCACAAACAGCAACATGATAATGACCAGATAACCTGCTATTGTGATGTTGACTGAGGGTGAAATATTGGCCAGGACACCGGGAATAACTGTCTTGCTCTTTTTCAAAATAGTACCATAGGATCCTTTATGTTCACCATGAGAGCAGATACGGCCACTATTTAAAGCTTCCTCTGAAAGATGGCACCTCCCACAGTGTAGCACTTGCTCAGTACATACTGGGGTGTCAACGGAGGTTATTTTACTCATGTCCTGGTGTGGGACTTGAACCCAGAACCTTCTGTTGCAGATCAAGAGCCTTGGGCCTCGTGGAATGGGGTATTGGGGTCGGGGGGTGTGGGGTTGCTTGATTCTGTCACCTTCATAAGAATGTAGACGGTATAGCAAGAACGCTGGTGAGATGAGGAGCTGAAAAGAAGATCAGTGTTTATGTGGGTAATTTTATCATTGAGCAATAGTATAAGCCAGGTGATATTGTAATGGCCACCTGAATCAATATTGTTTTACACTATCACCGGATCAAAATTACTCCATCCATTTGTAGCTACAACAATGATTGACCAGTTATGTTTTTAAATTAGATATTTGACAGGAAAGTGCTATAAATCATTTATATACTCCTTTGAAAAGAAAAAAACTTATATGTACAATTTGTTAATTTGTTTTTATTTCCATGCAACTACCACTGTGATGTATGCCTTGCATTATTATTGATGTTAATTATGTAACCTTATACTATAATGTGGCAGAGCAGTGCAAAGTTGACGTAGAAGAGAATGCTTGTTTTCAAGGCTGTTACCTTATAAATTCCCCCCTCCCCACCCACCCCTTCTCCGAAGAGTGGTAATTCATGCTGGAGGTACAGCCCCATAAGGGGTACCAGCCCTCCATGCTTGATCCAAGTAACATTTTTTTATGTTGCGAGCCTAAGTAGTGAATCTATTCAACCATGCAAGGATGGTGGGGAGGATTATTAGAAATGTGCTGCAAACTGCCCTATGCATATTCATTTTCCAGCTAAAAATGACCAGATAGTAATCAGTAGCAGTGTCCTCACTGATTTGCTCTCTATCTAAACCAGACAGACAGAGGCTAATTGTAATGACCCTCTTCCTTCAGTGTGCCTTAGTCAGCTAACCTAACATAGGACAGGGCATTCTTTATCTGTCTGACTCAGTTCTGTGCTGGGCAGTGCAATTAGCTACTAATAATTATATATATGCTAAGGTCTACTGCCCTAGAAGTGATTTAAAAAAAATAGCTTTATTGTATGTATGTGTAATGTTCCTTTAATATTTGTACATATGCAAAGAAAGCATGATTTTTAAAAAGTTGGCATATGAATATAATCACAGCCATAGGAATATATCAGGCAGGCAGACTTTAAACGATTGCTATCTACAAAAATTGTTTGCTTATTTGTAAGTCACAACCTCTTTAGTGTCTAAAGCTGCCATCAACTGTCTGGTAATAACTATTCAATGAGACAGATGCTTAATTTGATTTTTCCTACGCACATACCTCGCAATAAATTGGAGGTAAGACCAGTGATGACTCACTAATTATTTGTAAAGAATTATTGTACCCAAACACCCAGTCAATTAAAATAGTTTCAGCAATAGTGCCTCGGGATGTTGATGCTAAGAAACTGTGCTGTTTTTATGATGGGTTGAGAGCATATCACCAGAAGAATAGAAAAACAGTACACGTACAAGTGAGCATGTGGACCACTGTTCATGCTTCCCCAATGGCTGTCGTAAGGCTCTCCGGATGAGTTATAAACCACATTTCCATCCCAGACAGGGCGAGCCACACAGCATACCAGCAGCTAGAGAAGACAGCAGCCTCTTCTGTTGGGGTGGCAATGCCTGCACAAGTACTGGTAAGGGGTTGCCCTATTTAGTTGGGTCATAGAACTACAATAGAGAGGGCAGCACTGCCTTATTTACACAGAGGATGGGACTGGCTTTGGCAATAATGAAAGAAAGACTCTCCTTTATATGGCAAGTTTCACAAGACAACCCAAAGCCTTTTGCAGCCAATGAAGCACTTTTCAAGTGTAGTCACTGTTATAATATAGAAAACACAGCAGCCAATTTTTGCATAGCAAGCTCCCACAAATTGCAATGCGATGATAATAGGACAATTTATTTAGTGATGTTGGTTAAGCGATACATTTTGACGAGGACAATCTTCAGAATAGTGCCACGAGATCTTTTACATCCACCTGAGTGGGTTGACAGGGCTGCAATGTAATGTCTCATTTGAAAGTGTCAGCCTATTTATGTGCTGAAGTCTCTGGAATGAGACTTTAATCCGTAACCTCCGACTCAGAAGTGGAAATGCTCCAACTGAGTTACGGCTAACACTTAATGGCCCTTTAGTACTCAGAAACCGCTTCTAGGTGCCAAATCTGCGTCATTTACATGTCAGATGTGCAAAATGACAATTATGCAAGGATGTCTCATGGTCAAGTCAGTTTACCTAGTGAGTAGCTGACCTATAGTAGAGTGGTTGAATCCTGACTAGCTAAGATGAGCTTTCCTCATCTGCACTGATCTTGTAAAAGCCAGGCAAGGAAGGTACGATATGTATTTACATATTTGCGATATGTATAATAGTCCCTTGGCTGAAGGCACCAGTGCTTGTGGATCTATAACCTAGCTATGAACCAACACATTCAAGAAAGGAAAGGAGGGACAAAAACCAGCGAAGTTAAAAATAGCAGCTGTAAATGAGCAGTTAATTGTTTTTGTGACTAACAATCTGGGCAGGACATTCTGCAGTGTTAGTTCAACAATGTCACAAGCATGTTACTGCCCTATACAAACAGACTGATAGTGGGACTTGTATATAATCAGAGGAGATCTGCCATAGTTGGCATTTTCAAAGGCATTATTTACATAGAGCATGGGTGAAACTCCTTAAGGAACCTTGTGCCATATAGGTTGTAAAGGTCCAAAGCTAGAGGCCATAAATATAAAATAGTCACTAATAAATCCAATAGAGAATCCAGGAGAAATTTCTTTACTGAGACAGTAGTTAAAATGTGGAACTCACTACTATAGGGACTAGGTTCAGTGTCCCACTTCGGGACTTCAGACAACAATTTAGTCCATGTGTCAGCAACCGTTTTTACCTGGAGAACCTTGTGTATAAAAAATGGCTAAACTAAATAGTACAGTTGCGACTAGCATAGATGCATTTAAGAGGAAACTAGATTTATACATGAGGGAGGAAGGAATAGAAGGATATGTGTTGATAGGGTGAGATGAAGAAGGATGAGAGGAGGCTCATGTGGAGCATAAACACCAGCATGGACCAGCTGGGCCAAATGGCCTGTTTCTGTGCTCTAAATTCTGTGTATGTAGGAGGCATTAGATTTGAGTAACATTCAATTTTCATTTCCACAAAATGCAACAGATTCAAAATTGACATCGACCAGTAAATGTTCTCAGTTGTCCGAGTGCCTTTCAACGCAACACATCAAAGATGAGCCGATTGCTGTATTCTGGAGCCAGTTTCTGCAACACTTGTGTCTGAATACTGCAGCTGGCCAGTGGCATGCATGAATAATTCACCGAATATCAAGGCAAAGGATTTACAAATTCCACCGCGGTTTGTAGATCTCGTTTTCATTTCTATATTTAGCTGTTTGCTGAGTAAAACACATGCTACAGTTGTTGCCATGAGTGCAGAAAGCATGGAATGCATGTTATTAGGGTCTGACCATGTGCTGTTTTATTTGGAAGGAAACTGATACCATTTAGTAAGGAATAATTGTGAATATCTGAATGCTTTATCTTTTAACAACTGTGGAGTTGTCCTTGTGCCTCACTCATATCCGCTGTCAAGATGTCACTGGTAATATGCTTATGACTTTATTCTATTTTTTCTGTCCTGTGGCTCCCAATATTTTTATTTTAGGTAATTTGAGAAAAAAAAGGCTCTGGTAAAAAAGCTGCCAACCCCTGCTCTAAATTGTCGTTTTCAAGTCCTGAAGTGAGACTCTGAAACCACAACCTTCTGGTCAGGTCAAGGCCCTGATGGCTCAGCGGGTAAATGCACCTCAGTATTGAACCACACAGACCAGGAAATCTTGGGATTGACCCCTGGTCTGTGCCGAGTTAGCTGATTTGAGTTGGGTTGAGACACAGATTTGAAGTGACAGGTGTGGCTGTATTGGTAGCGCTCCTGACCTGACCAGAAGGTTGTGGTTTCAGAGTCTCACTTCAGGACTTGAACACAACAATTTAGAGCAGGGGTTGGAAACTTTTTTACCTGAGCCTTTTTTTTTTCAAATAACCCAAAATAAAAATATTGGGAGCCACAGGACAGAAAAAATAGAATAAAGACATAAGCATAACAAAAGGGGAAATAATTGTTTATTGAGAATCTAAGGAATATTATGCACTTATTTAATACTGTAAAAAGTTATTTGCTTTAAATTTTCTCTAATGCTCATAAGAATGACTGCAATTTTTTTTATTCATTCACGGGGAGTAGGCATCGCTGGTTAGGCCATGTTTAGAGGGCATTCTAAGAGTCAACCACATTGCTGTGGGTCTGGAGTCGCATGCAGATGGAGACTGCAGATCTCCTTCCCTATAATAAAGGGCATCAGTGAACCAGATGGACTTTTACAACAATCAGCAATAGTTTCATGGTCTCATCAGATTTTTAATTCCAGATGTTTTTTTTTATTGAATTCAAATTCCACCATCTGCCATGATGGGATTTGAACCCAGGTCCCCAGAGCATTACCCTGGGTGTCTGGATTACTAGTCCAGTGACAATACCACTATGCTACCACCTCCCCTTAAATTAATCTGAATCCATGTACTTTAAATCTAGATTGGGCAAAAATCCAGTTTCTGCATCCCAGGAATAGGTAAAGCCGGTTATTTTTGTTTTCAGAGTTGAATATTGATGTTATCGTCTTCTTCTTGGGTTCTCTTCCCAAAGGCAGATCTGACCCACACCACCGCAATCTCCAGCACAGGTAGGACAAAGAGGCAGGTCCTGAATGCACCCCAGCCAGAACAGGAATCAAATCCTGTGCCGATGGCACCAATCTGATCGATATTGGTCATACAGACAACTGAGCCAGCCAGCCCCCCACAAAAGGAGTCCAACTTGCTGTGACAACGTAGGTTTTTACATGCATGTTGTAGCCTGGAGCTATACACAGTGATGGTAGAGGCTCCAATTTCTTTCCATCACACGGTTGATAAGTAATTTCTCCTGCTCTTGCTGCCTGCCATTGGAGTGTGTTGGAAGGGTGTACAAGTTGATACCCAACCTGTTTGGCCATGTCATGAACACACCATCCTTGGCCATCAAGTGGGTCTCGAATCTGCAGCTTCTGGCTCAGGGACGCTAATCACTATGCCACAATATCTATTTTGAAGCTACCACATTAAATACGCCTTTAGTTTTATCAACATTTTCCTGGAGGATGTTAACAGCATGGAGAGTATTTTTCCCTCGTCAGGCAGGCTGGGCAGGGCCGGTAGGGAAGCCGACAACTGCCCGCGATTGGGGCCGGACTGTGATTTCACACTGGCAGGCCAATTGAGGCCCGGCCAGCATGAAACGCGAGGAGCAGTGCTCAGCGCTGCCTGTGTGGGGGGGGCAGGTGGGCAAGCGTGGACTTAGTGCATGCGTGCGAGCGCGCGCTTGAAAATCTCCCTGAGTCACAGAGCTGCCTCAGGGAGTTGAGCATTTTTCAAATTAAAAGAAAAGGTTTCTAAAATGTTATAAAATGTGTCCCCTCATGTGACTTGGTCACATGAGCAGGGACGTGTTATTAATTCAATTTTAAAATTTTTATTTTATTTTTATTTGCTGTTGGAAACCTCATCCTGCCCACGGATGAGGTTTCCTAAAAAATGCAAAGGCTGCTTGGCCTTTTCGCCTGCCCATCAACCAGAAGGTTGGACAGGCAGCAAAAAAAAACACTTAATTACATTGTTAATGGCCTTAGTAGGCCTTTTAATTGTCAGCGGGTGCGCTGCCGACTCCAGCGGCTCAGCGAAAAATTCAACCCCATGTTTTCTTTCACTTCTAAATAGATATTTTTTCACAAAGGTTTTGAGCTTTGCTGTATCTACTTGAACATGCTGAATTTTAAAATTCATTAATATGTACAGTTTGTGAAAGGTGCTGTGGGCTGGAATTTATGCTCCTTTGGCAGGTTTGAAGGCAGGGGGCACATAAAATCCAGTGGTGGGGGGAGGCCGGGTACTGCTGTGCCCTGTAAACTCCAGCCCTATATATATTTCTGGATTACATTTAAACCAAAACTTGGATTAATTAATGCAATGATGATATGAATGGTAGAAAGACTTCCTTCAGCTGCTGGAGTGAATTAAATTGCACATGCAAGTAAGAAAGAATGAGTCCTCTAAAATATTGCTTATTTTACTGTTTCAAAATGCAGTTGTAAATAGCCCAATAGGAGCAGAAACATTGATCACCAAAGATTATTGCACCATTACAATTTTTTAATAAATTCATTCACGGGATGTGGGCTTCGCTGGCTGGGCCAGCATTTATTGCCCATCCCTAGTTAACCTTGAGAAAGTGGTGCTGAGCTGCCTTCTTGAACCGCTGCAGATCGTGTGGTATAGATACACCCATAATGCCATTAGGAAGGGAGTTCCAGGATTTTGACCTAGCGACAGTGAAGGAACGGCGATATATTTCCGAGTCAGGATGGTGAGTGACTTGGAGGGGAACTTCCAGATGGTGGTGTTCCCATCTATCTGCTGCCCTTGTCCTTCTAGATGGTAGTGGTCGTGGGTTTGGAAGGTGCTGTCTAAGGAACCTTGATGAATTCCTATAGTGCATTTTGAATATGATACATACTGCTGCCACTGTGCATTGGTGGTGGAGGGAGTGAATGTTTGTGGATGTGGTGCCAATCAAGCGAGCTGCTTTGTCCTGGATGGTGTCAAGCTTCTTGAGTGTTGTGGGTGCTGCACTTATCCAGGCAAGTGGGGAGTAATGGTAATGTAAGCACCAAAAAACAGGAGCCATAAATGAGATTGTAAAGAGCTGCATGCAGCTCCAGAGCCACAGGTTACTGACCCCTACTCTAGGCTGACAGCCCAGTACAGCATTGAGGGAGTGCTGCACTGTCAGAGGTGCTATTTTTCAGATGAGGTATTAAACCAAGGCACCACCTGCCCTCCCAGCTGGACGTAGATGATCCCATGGCACTAGTTTGAAGAAGACTGGAGAGTTATCGCCAGTATCCTGGCCAATAATTATCTCTCAATCAACATCACACATCAAAAAACAGATTATCTTGCCATTATCACTTTGCTGTTGTGGTGCCTTGCTGTGTAAAATAACTGCTGTGTTTCCCAGTGAATACACTTTTAAGAAGTACTTCATTGGCTGTAAAGTGCTTTGGCATGTCTGCTTGATGTGAAAGGTGGTATACAAAATACAAGTCTTTTTTTTCACCCACTAATTATTTTTTGTCAGCATTTGTCAGCCTAGATTGAGACCAGAAGCGACAGTTTTTCCAGCACTTCCCGTTTTTATTTCAGATTTCCACAGCACGGGAGCAACCACAGATTTTTGCTTTCACTTGTCTGAATTCAGTTTTGTTTTGGTTTGGGTGGGTGGGGGGGGGAGGGAGGTGGGGGGCGGCATTGCAGCCTGTTCTCACCTCGTGTCAACTTTCATCAGGCATCACTGAATTGCAATCAGACGATGAAACCCTGGCCAATTTCCCCTCCCAAACCCATGGGCACTGAGGCACACCTGAGATCAGCTAACGTAGCACTGGCCAAAGACCAAAGTCAAGATCTCCCGGGCCTGCACAACTCAGCTATTCATCGGATGAAATAATTCTGCAAGATGCATCGCCTTTGAATTGCCAATGAGTTGTGGTTCCAATGCGGCTGAGTTGCCAATCTGTATGTTCCTGTGGGGTACATCTCCTGGGGCGTGGTGCTTACCTGCAAGGGTTTAGATAATGGTTTAACTACAAGGATTCAGATAATATAAAAATGGATGTGGATGATCACCAGCTTCCATTCTGAGTCGAGCTCTACTGGGCCTCCTGGTAAGAGGGGCTGAATTTCTCTGAGGAAACCAAAACAAAACAGAATTCAGACAAGTGAAAGCGAAAATCTGTGGTTGCTCCCGTGCTGTGGAAATCTGAAATAAAAACGGGAAGTGCTGGAAAAACTCAGCAGGTCTGGCAGCATCTGTGGAGAGGGAAACCGAGTTAACAATTCAAGTCCAATACAACTCTTCTTTGGAACAGAAGAAGAAGAGTCATACTGGACTTGAAACGTTAACTCTGTTTCTCTCTCCACAGATGTGCCAGACCTGCTGAGCTTTCCCAGCATTTTCTGTTTTTATTTCAGAATCCAGGCAAATTGGGAGGGTACATATTTTTCATTAAAAAAAACAGGAAAAAAATCTTAGTCTGCTGTATTTAAGTATTAACATTATTGCTTTTGATGAAAAGGAAGTCATTTCTGTAAGACAGCAGGAGACATTCCTATGGTCATCTGTTATATTCAGGATTTCCAAGTATTCATGCTTGAAATTCAAGGGATTCTAAGAGAGTCATATATTCCCATGGAGTGAGAACCACAGGCACGAGCAGTCTCTTTAGGTTTTCATAAACTCCAGTATCTAATAAGGTTAACAATTGCTATTATTATAAAATAAACATTTACACAGCATATAATACTTTGGAATGCCCTCACTATCTCTCCTAATTTAAGACCCGCCTTAAAGCTTTCCTCTTTGAGCAAGCTTTTAGTCAGCCCCTCCTTTGCCCAGTGTGAATTTTATCTGTTGTTTTATCAGGTTCTGTTGTCATGTGGACTATAAACGTCAACTGTGCTCCTCTCCACCGATGCTGCCAGACCTGCTGAGTTTTTCCAGGTATTTTTGTTTTTGTTGTGAATTTTATCTGATTAGATAATTAGACATGGTCCACAAGGGACCATAGGCATCTCTTTCTATTCAGGAGTGACAGTCATTATATAGCTTGAAAGAAACTACATCAAGCATGGGGCAAGGAGTCAGCCCTGCATGAATTACCACAGCTGGTGCAGGGATTGAACCCACATCATTAGCATCAGTCTGCACCATATTCTAGCTATCTAGCCAACTGAGTTAACCAACCCCCACTTTTTATCATTATGCCCCTGAGAAGAAGCTTGGGATGTTTTTCTATGTTAAAGGTACTATATAAATGCAAGCTGCTATTGTAATTTCTAACACTATTCACCCTTTCCCTACCACCCCACCCTCATTTTAGAGCACTGACTATTGTTGGACTCCAGGTTCATGGCTGCTCCAGTGCTTCAGCCATTGGTTATTCTTCATGTATGAGCAGAGATGTGGAAGTTCAGTGAGCTAATTGACCATGAAGGGCATCACAGCCAACCCCTATCCAATTCTTAACTGGTGTACTTTCTACCAGGAGTGGCTGGACTGTAATCAGGAGCAGTAACCACTCCCCTTCCTAATCCCCATTATCCAGCACTGCAGCATTTCCTCAGCACTGCACTGGATGTGAGCCTTGATTTTTGTGCTCAACTGGGACTTGAACCCACAACCTTCTGACTCAGAGGCAAGAGTACTACCAACTGAATCACAGCTGACACGCTTGAAGGCACCTGGTATGTGATGCACCAGCATGGAATCCTCGTTTTGAGGCGGGGTGGGCTAGCTGCTTCAAAGGATTGTGAAGTTCTTTGCATTTCTCATGAGTTAGAAAGGAGGGGGCATTGTGGAACCATTTGGTGAGGGGGGGGGCACATTTTCAATTTCCCATCTAGCCAATCCACTCTGCTTGACATATTGTAATTAATCCACTGTTCTTGTGACTTAATCTTCAAAGGTGTGAGATTTTTTATTCTTGAAAACATTGCTAGCTGCCTGAATGTGGCTTACCTATATATATAGCTGAGCTGCTTCCTGCAGCCAGCAATATGTATCAGAACCATGTGTTTCCAGCAGGAAAATAAAGGTGCAGACGAGCAGTCTGATAAATATGTGTTGATTGGGACTAAAAGCTTGCCAGAGTTTATTCTGGTTCTCTGAAACAGGGTGACATTTTCCGATAGTTCTTGAATGTATTTATTTAAAGCACAAATTGGACACAGAAGGAGTTTTCCTGATGGCTCAGTTGGTAAATCTAAGAATAGCCAATGGGCAAGATACAGGAAGGTTACCGTGACCCTCCGTGAGTCATCTTTCAGGAGTAGAGGCCTGCAGGAAGGGACACATAATACTAGCAAATCTCTAATGATGTTGCTTATGGTACATTGGAGAAGGCTGTTGCATGGAGGGTGATGGGATTGAGTGGAGCAGCTAAATCTGGCAGCTAAAAGGATTTGGAAAGAAATTTGAGAGATTTGTGGTGAGATACAGCGAAGGAATACTTTTTGATTGGTTCCTCAGCCAGGATTTTATGGCCCCTCCTGCCCAGTGGGCTATTGTAGTCCTGCTAAACTGAATGGAGATTTAAATGGCTCGCTGCATCCACTGGGGTTTACCCACCGTGGCGGCGCTGTAAAATCCTGGCCCTGGAAAATGTCACCCTAATAGAATTATTTTTTGTGCAATAGGCTTTTTGCAAGTGTGAAATATTAATATCAGGAAACACTTTTTCCACATAAAGGGTAATGGAAATCTGC
This sequence comes from Carcharodon carcharias, assembly GCF_017639515.1. Lineage (NCBI taxonomy): Eukaryota > Metazoa > Chordata > Chondrichthyes > Lamniformes > Lamnidae > Carcharodon > Carcharodon carcharias. The sequence goes on along the minus strand of NC_054480.1, from coordinate 130,843,297 downwards.
ACCAAAAAGATGCAGATGCTGGTGGGTGGAGGTCAATTGTAATGTTTGAGAGTGAGACTGATGGATTATTGTTAGGTAAAGGTATCAAGGGATGGGGAACAAAGGTATGTAAATGATGTTGAAGTACAGGTCAGCTTGATACAATTGAAAGGCTGAACACTTTCAAGTGGCTGAATGGCCAGCCCCTGATATTCCTACAATATATCGTGAAACTGGATCTCACATAGCATTGCTTGCAGATGAAAAAAAACATTAAAAATGAAGCATGGATTTTTATATAGTACCTTTCACAAACTCAGAATATTCCAAAACACTTTCTTCTTCTTCAGTTCTCTGCCCAAAGGCAGGTCTAACCCACAGGGCCATGACCTCCACCACAGGTAGGGCAAGGAGGCAGGTCCCAACTCCACCCCGGCTGAAATAGAGATCGAACTCCATGCTGTTGTTACCAATCTGATCCACACTAGCCATCCACCCTCCTCAGGGAGCCCAAGTTGCTGTGGTAACACATACTTTTACGTGCATGTTGTATGCCAAGAGCTATGTATAATCTTGGGAGAAGCTCCAATTTCTTTCCATCACATGGCTGACCAGGAATCTCTCCCACTCTCCCCACCTGCCATTGACATATATCGGAAGGATTTGTAAGTTGATACTTGTTTGACCATGTTATGAATGCACTTTCCTTGGCCATCCAGGAATTCCTGGAGTGGGACTTGAACCCAGAGATTCTGGCTCAGAGGCAGGGTCTACCCACTGCACTACAAGACTTCCTTCCCTAAAACACTTTACAGCTAGTAAATTATTTTCAAAGTGCAGTCACTGTTGCAATGTAGTGAAGCACAGCAATATCTCACAAACAATTGATGTAAATATAAAAACAAAAAAACTGCGGATGCTGGAAATCCAAAACAAAAACAGAATTACCTGGAAAAACTCAGCAGGTCTGGCAGCATCGGCGGAGAAGAAGAGTTTTTCTTCTCCGCCGATGCTGCCAGACCTGCTGAGTTTTTCCAGGTAATTCTGTTTTTGTTGTGTAAGTGATGTAAATGACCAATTAAACTGTTTTTGTTTGAGGTATGATCCATGTCAACTTTCCTGCTCTTATTTGAATAGTGCCATGGGATCCCTTGCTTCCAGCATAGACAAGGCCTCGGTTGAACTTCTCATCTGAAAGGTGGCACCTCTGACAGTGCAGCACTCCTTCAGTATTCCACCAGAGTGTCAGCTTGGACTAAGCGAGTGGGGCCTGAATCCAACATTTGATCCAGAGATGAGAATACCACCAACTGAGCCAAGGCTGACTACTAAATGTATATAAATAAGAGCCCTCTTTTTAACTCAGAGCAGGAATCAGGCAGGCCACATGGTGAGGGTGCTCCCAAAATGCTGAAGTGTTGGTAGTCCCAGAGTGTTAACATAGCGACAGTGAAGGAACAGCGATATATGTTAAAGTTGGAATGGTGTATTTCTTGTAGGAGAACTTGGAGGTGATGGTGTTCCCATGCACCCTGCTGCTGTTGTCCTTCCAGGTGGTGGAGGTGACAGATTTGGAAGATAGTGTAGCTCAGCACACACCAGCTGTTAAACCTAAGACCTTCCTGCTGTATAAGGTTCAATGCACTCTAAGCAATGTAATTAGCTTCTATGCTATTGGAGGAGCTTGAAAAGGACAAATATAAAACTAAAGCCAAGGTGTTTGCTGCCTGAAAATGAATGTCAGTCTTCATAGAGTTAAAGGTTTAAGGACAGGCAGCTTGCCAAAGCTCTGCATGGAAACCAAAACTCACTTTCTGCCTCAAGTGATCGAGGAGTCAGAATTATTACAATAAACCTCAGTACAGTTCAATGTTTCATCTTTCAGTGATGACACAATCCTTTTGTCACCCTCACTGAATTACCTAGTATGAGTCTATGATCCTGCATTGTGTTTAACAACAGAAAACATTCACCAGGACGAATGAAAAAAACATTAGAATACAAGGGAAGAACTGCAACACAAAAACAGAATTACCTGGCAAAACTCAGCAGGTCTGGCAGCATCGGCGGAGAAGAAAAGAGTTGACGTTTCGAGTCCTCATGACCCTTCAGCAGAACTAGGTGAATCCAAGGAAGGGGTGAAATATAAGCTGGTTTAAGGTGTAGGTTGCGGGGGGTGGGTTTGGGGGAGAGAAGTGGAGGGGGGTGGTGTGGTTGTAGGGACAAACAAGCAGTGATAGAAGCAGATCATCAAAAGATGTCACAGACAACCAGAACAAAAGAACACATAGGTGTTGAAGTTGGTGATATTATCTAAACCTAATATGCTCTATGTTGTATTTCTACTTAGTTCTGTCGAAGGGTCATGAGGACTCGAAACATCAACTGTTTTCTTCTCCGCCGATGCTGCCAGACCTGCTGAGTTTTTCCAGGTAATTCTGTTTTTGTTTTGTATATTATCTAAACGAATGTGCTAATTAAGAATGGATGGTAGGGCACTCAAGGTATAGCTCTATTGGGGGTGGGGGGAGCATAAAAGATGTAAAAATATTTAAAAATAATGGAAATAGGTGAGAAAAGAAAAATCTATATAATTTATTGGAAAAAACAAAAGGAAAGGGGAAGAAACAGAAAGGGGGTGGGGATGGAGGAGGGAGTTCAAGACCTAAAGTTGTTGAATTCAATATTCAGTCCGGAAGGCTGTAAAGTGCCTAGTCGGAAGATGAGGTGTTGTTCCTCCAGTTTGCGTTGGGCTTCACTGGAACAATGCAGCAAGCCAAGGACAGACATGTGGGCAAGAGAGCAGGGTGGAGTGTTAAAATGGCAAGCGACGGAGGTTTGGGTCATTCTTGCGGACAGACCACAGGTGTTCTGCAAAGCGGTTGCCCAGTTTACGTTTGGTCTCTCCAGTGTAGAGGAGACCACATTGGGAGCAACGAATGCAGTAGACTAAGTTGGGGGAAATGCAAGTGAAATGCTGCTTCACTTGAAAGGAGTGTTTGGGCCCTTGGACGGTGAGGAGAGAGGAAGTGAAGGGGCAGGTGTTACATCTTTTGCGTGGGCATGGGGTGGTGCCATAGGTGGGGGTTGAGGAGTAGGGGGTGATGGAGGAGTGGACCAGGTGTCCCGGAGGGTGGTGCTGTTGTTGTCTGGTGCACTGACCTCTACCTCGTGGAGGCTGAGCGTCAACTCGCAGACACTTCCTCCTACCTCTCCCTGGACCATGACCCCACCACTGAACATCAAGCCATTGTTTCCAGGACTGTCACTGACCTCATCTCCTCTGGGGATCTTCCTCCCACAGCTTCCAGCCTGATAGTCGCCCAACCTCGGACGGCCCGCTTCTACCTCCTACCCAAAATCCACAAACAGAACTGCCCCGGTAGACCGATCGTGTCAGCTTGCTCCTGCCCCACAGAACTCATTTCTCGTTATCTTGACTCCCTTCTCTATACCTTTGTCCCGTCCCTTCCCACCTACATCCGTGATTCCTCTGACACCTTACGTCACATCAACAATTTCCAGTTCCCTGGCCCCAACCGCTTCCTCTTCACCACGGACGTCCAATCCCTCTACACCTCCATCCCCCACCAGAATGGTCTGAGGGCCCTTAGCTTCTTCCTCGAACAGAGGCCCGAATAATCCCCATCCACCACTACTCTCCTCCATCTGGCTGAACTTGTTCTCACACTGAACAATTTCTCCTTCAACTCCTCTCACTTCCTCCAAATAAAAGGTGTGGCTATGGGTACCTGCATGGGCCCCAGCTATGCCTGTCTCTTTATGGTGTACGTGGAACATTCCTTGTTCCAGTCCTACTCCGGCCCCCTTCCACAACTCTTTCTCCGGTACATCGATGATTACTTCGGTGGTGCTTCGTGCTCTCGTCGGGACTTGGAAAAATTTATTAATTTTGCCTCCAATCTCCACCCCTCCATCATTTTCACGTGGTCCATCTCTGACACTTCCCTTCCCTTCCTTGACCTCTCTGTCTCCATCTCTGGTGATAGATTGTCCACCAATATCCATTACAAGCCTACCGACTCCCACAGCTACCGCGACTACAGCTCCTCACACCCCGCTTCCTGTAAGGACTCCATCCCATTCTCTCAGTTCCTTCACCTCCGTCGCATCTGTTCCGATGATGCTGCCTCCAAAAACAGTTCCTCTGACATGTCCTCCTTCTTCCTTAACCGAGGTTTTCCACCCATGGTCGTTGACAGGGCCCTCAACCGTGTCCGGCCCATCTCCCGCGCATCCGCCCTCACGCCTTCTCCCCCATCCCAGAAACATGATAGGGTCCCCCTTGTCCTCACTTATCACCCCACCAGCCTCCGCATTCAAAGGATCATCCTCCGCCATTTCCGCCAACTCCAGCATGATGCCACCACCAAACACATCTTCCCTTCACCCCCCCCTGTCGGCATTCCGTAGGGATCGCTCCCTCTGGGACACCTGGTCCACTCCTCCATCACCCCCTACTCCTCAACCCCACCTATGGCACCACCCCATGCCCACGCAAAAGATGTAACACCTGTCCCTTCACTTCCTCTCTCCTCACCGTCCAAGGACCCAAACACTCCTTTCAAGTGAAGCAGCATTTCACTTGCATTTCCCCCAACTTAGTCTACTGCATTCGTTGCTCCCAATGTGGTCTCCTCTACACTGGAGAGACCAAACGTAAACTGGGCAACCGCTTTGCAGAACACCTGCGGTCCATCTGCAAGAATGACCCAAACCTCCCTGTCGTTTGCCATTTTAACACTCTATCCTGCTCTCTTGCCCACATGTCTGTCCTTGGCTTGCTGCATTGTTCCAGTGAAGCCCAACGCAAACTGGAGGAACAACACCTCATCTTCCAACTAGGCACTTTACAGCCTTCCGGACTGAATATTGAATTCAACAACTTTCGGTCATGAGCTCCCTCCTCCATCCCCACCCCCTTTCTGTTTCTTCCCCCTTCCTTTTGTTTTTTCCAATAAATTATATAGATTTTTCTTTTCCCACCTATTTCCATTATTTTTAAATATTTTTAAATCTTTTATGCTCCCCCCCCCCACTAGAGCTATACCGTGAGTGCCCTACCATCCATTCTTAATTAGCACATTCATTTAGATAATATCACCAACTTCAACACCTATGTGTTCTTTTGTTCTGTTGTCTGTGACATCTTTTGATGATCTGCTTCTATCACTGCTTGTTTGTCCCTACAACCACACCATCCCCCTCCACTTCTCTCCCTTAAACACCCCCCCCCCCCCAACACCTTAAACCAGCTTATATTTCACCCCTTCCTTGGATTCACCTAGTTCTGTTGAAGGGTCATGAGGACTCGAAACGTCAACTCTTTTCTTCTCTGCCGATGCTGCCAGACCTGCTGAGCTTTTCCAGGTAATCCTGTTTTTGTTTTGGATTTCCAGCATCCGCAGTTTTTTTGTTTTTAAGAACTGCAACACATTGGGTGCTTCTAAATAATACACAAGAATACTGCAAACTAATTCTGCCCAGCACAATTCTGCACATGGCAATTTCCTGATGCTGTTCGCAATAATGAATGAAGGTTATAAGGAACAATTTGCACATATATAGTGCATTTCATGACCTCAGAAGGTCCCAAAGTATATTACAGCCAATGCAATACTTTTTGAAGTATGATGTAGGGGTGGCAGCCATTTTGTGTTCAGTAAGCTCCCACAAATAGCTATGTGATAATGACCAGGTCATCATTTTGGTGATAAGGATTGATGGATAAATATTGGCCAGTATACTGGAGAGATCTTCCCTGCTTTTCTTTGAATAGTGTCATGAGATTTCTCACATCTGCCTTTGAGGACAGTGGAGGCCTCAGTTTAACCCCTCATTTACAAGATAGCATGCCTGACTGTGCAGCATTCCCTCAGTACTGCATTGAAATGTTAGCCTGAATTTTGGGCTCAAGCCCCTAGAGTGAAATTTGAACCCACAACCTGCTGACCAAAAGGCAAGAGTGTGCACCATCAGTATGAACAATACCCAATCTCCCACATAGCATCTAATAGAAACATAAGATGGTGTGGTATTGAACTATTAAGACTTCTGAACCCAGATTTGATATCCAATCTGTACTCATTTAGTCAATCTCAGGCTGGGGCAACAATTCAAGAACTAAAACTAATGCCTGAGTTAGAGAGAGATATAGAAGATCTCTGTTTGCCCACCATGTGTTAGAAAGTGTGGTTGTGTAGACTTACAGCCAGCACAGAGTGATGCTCAGTTCTATACCTTTCCCACTCTAATAACAACAAAAACTTGTATTTTAATAGCGCTTTAACAAAGTAAAATGCCCCAAAGTGCTTCACAGGAACATTACCAACTAGGTTTGACACCAAAGTACATAAAGAGACATTAGGAAAGGTGACCAAATGCTTGGTCAAAGAGGTAAGTTTTAAGGAGTATCTCAACAGAGGAGATAGAGCTGGAGAGGTTTCAGGAGGGAATCACAGATTTTAGAGCCCAGGCAGCTGAAGGCACAATTGCAATGTTGAGTGTTGAAAATCAGGGATACTCAAGAGGCCAGAATGGTAGGAGGGTAGATAATTCAGAGGGGTATGGGGTTGTGGGTGGCCACAACCAATTCTGAAACCATCTCTGCAGAGGGGCTTCCCATCCACCCTGATGGCCCTACTGCCTTTGGGCCTCTTTATTTCCTGACTTCTCCACAAGCAACCAAGGGTGCCTCCACGTTAATGTGCCATCGTGATCTCTTTTCTGCCTCAGCGAAATCCACTCTTCCCATGGGGCTGTTGGCCATCTTGTGCTGCAAGCCCTCTGATTGGGCCTCCAACTTTGGGAATCCAGCCTTTGGGAGGCCAACCATGAGGCCACCTTCCAGAAAGCTGGTATGCTGATGACATGGGTTCGATGTCGCGGTCCTGATACCCACTGTGAAATTAAGCCCCTTTAATCAGCTGTTGATATTATATTGTGGGGAAGAGGTATCTAAGGCATGATCCTCAAGCCTAAGCACCCTTTCATCTCCTTGTATGCAGCCAGTGAAACCGGATGCCTTGCATGTCCATGTACAAAGCTGAATTCAATTTTGACTCCATTTCATCCATTTAGATTACCAGGATCTGGAATATTGGAAAATGCTGCATCCTGATTGGTTGATTTAGACCAATCAGGAAGCAATATTTTCGCACCAGGCCCAGAATTTTAAAGTGTAGAGGTTGAAGCATCCCAGTTTTCAAGCTTTGGGAGAGCAGAGGAATGTTGTTTTTGCATGTGCGAAAGTATTTTTGTCCCAGTTTTTATCTACCAATGGTCTAAATTTTTGTGCTTGGATTTGTGTGTCATCCTTTGCGGCCCACTCACTTGTTTCCTCACCTGCATCCGTCCCACATTTTCCAAAGGTTGGACAGAAATTGAAGCAGGTGTCTTAGGTTAGTTTGGTTGACCAATGCTCTCTGTCAATGTAATACTGTCGCACTGTGACTTTCATCTTTGTGAGGCTGAACTGTTTCCATTCTGAGATCAGTTAACCCAGCATGGATCAGGATTGAATCAGGAGCCTTCCTGAATCTATCTGGCTCCATGTGCATTTTCCCTGATGTATTGGAAGCTTACAATGTATCAAAGTGCACAATAACTACATGTACTTTGAAATTTGGTCCTTCAGTAGTTTGGGTTATGAGGAAACAATGGCTGTGTGCTGGCTTCTTGTGGTTCAATTTCTAAAGCTAGCTTCTAAGATGTTAGCTTGGCTCATTTGATAACAGAAGTTTATGGGTTCAATCCCAACTCTAGGGTGGTATGCACATTACCTATGCTGACAGTTCAGTCTGTTAATAAGGAGGTGCTGCAGTGTTGGAAGGGTTGTCTTTTGCACGAGACGTGAATCCAAGGCTCTATCTGTAAAAGATCCTATTGTACCATTTAAAGAACAGGGTGTTCTGCCAACATATACCCCCAGCCCACCCTGAACAAAAACCACCAAATAAAAACTAGTCATTCAAAAGCAAGATCCTGCATTTTCTGGAAACCTGAAATAAAAATAGAAAATGATGGAAATACTCAGCAGGTCAGGCAGTATCTGTGGAGAGGGAAACATAGCTAATGTTTGAGGTATATTGCAACAGACTGTTCATTTTGTTTGAGCCAACCAGCTGGGTGCAAATTGACTGCTCTGTTTGCCTATTTAAAAGTAGTGACTAAACAATAGAAGTGATTCATTGGATGTAAGCCCTTTAGGACATGATACACACACAAGACCTTTCTTTCCTTAACCCACCAGCAAAATCATATAACTTTAGATCTATAAATCCATCCCTGGGAAAAGGGAGCATGGGTTTGACAATCAATTGCAGGGAGTTAGTGAATGGATCTGTTTCACCGTTCAAACATCGTAATCTCCAAACTTAGAAGTGCCTTACCAGAAAGTCGCTGCCGTGGCAGGAATATTAACAACTTAACAGCTGCTTTATGCTGGAAAAGAGTTAAAAGGGAAAATGCACAAAACTTGCCAGCCAAGGAACCTGGAGTTCTTCCCTGTTCAGGTTTTTGGGTTGCTGGTGATTCACAGTCATTAGGCAAATAAAAATAAATTGAGCTCTTGCTCACACAATAGTTGAAGTCCTGTTCAATGTGGCCAGGACCTCACATACTGTGGGCAAAGATTAATCGTGATGATACTGTCGGCATTATTTGTGCTCACACCCTGCTATCAACATGTGCCAGAGGCACGTAGTTATGACATTGTATTTGTTATGTTTCCCGAGGTTGGAGACACTTCTTAGCCAATACTGAGTTAGAGTGCAAGGGGAATTACCATTTTTCTCAACCTTTATGCCTCACACAGATGTATTTTTTTCTCACTAGCCAGTGGGTATAAAATGTTCACCTCCTTATAGCCCAGTTAACTTTACCTGAAATTACTGTAGAGGGAATTATATCTCTAAATTAAATATTTTAACCTTAATAAATATTCACTGTCACATATAGAGGCTAATGAGAATTTTCTGCATGTTAAATAGAGTTACATCATGTTTACATCCATGGCGGTGTTTATGGTCCACACAAACCACAAATTCTAGCAGTGGTAGAATGTTTTAAAATACCCTGAAAGAAACTGGTGCCTTTATTCGTGCCTAAAACCACTTGACCACACTATATCAATTTTCTGTTTAACACTTTCCCTTCCAGTTTTCTCTCTCTACTGAGAGTAAAGTCTCCTTGGTGAGTACAGCTCCTTTAGTGCTGGTCAACTCCCAACAATATCCCTGCCACTACCAACTTCCTGTACTTTGCTAGGGTGGCTGCTCTTCGGGTGTGAGCCTTGACATTGAATATTGGCAGGAGACAGCGGAGGGCATCACAGCTAAGCATATATCTCATTCAGGTTAAACATTAAACTAAGCCCCATCTGCCTGCTTAGATGAATGTTAAAGCACACAAGCTACAATTCTAAGAGGATTAAGGAGTTCCCCAATATCATGAGCAACATTCCTCCCTGATTGAACACCACCTGAAAAGCAGGTTAACCTGTCATCTTGCAATGAACTCACTCCAAGACTAATTCATTTGAAATGTTTTGGGTCATCCTGAGTATGTGATATTCTAATTAAGCAAATTCAACCACCCTCCCTCCCCTTCTGTTTCCCAGGTGAATCTTTCCCTCTCTAGTTCAGGGATACTCAGCCCAATTGTAGCACCTTACCATAGTTCAGCGATTTACTGGACACACTTGCTGGACGTTTAGAGGACCAGACATTTTTCGTATAAAGAGGCCTTGAACTGCAAGTTTGCAACTTTATTTCCTAGTTGCCTGATGGCTGAAGGGGGTCTCTACAAATCTGCAATCAGGATATTACCCACACCTGAACAGAGTCAGCAGAGAGCAGTTATGTTTACCGCTGATGGTGACAATGCCTCTGGAGTGCTCGGCCAATCAGATATTTTAGGTAGATTTCAGCACCAATAAAGCAACACTTTGCTTTGCATTGAAATACAGGCCGACACTTCCAGTGCAGTACTGAGAGAGTGCTGCACCGTCAAGGTGCCGTCTTTCAGAGGAGATAGATGGGTAGAAAAAGATCCTATGGCACTATCCAAAGAAGAACAGAGGAATTTTCTCTATGCCTTGGCCAACAAATATCAAAAACAGATATTCTGATTATTTATCAGTTAGCTGTTTGTGGAAGCTTGCTGTGCACAATTTGGTTGCCTCATTTCCGACTTTACACCTCTGACAATCACTTCAAAAGTGCTTCACTGACCCATAACATTTTGGGATATCCTAAGGATGTGAAACACACGAAAGGAATGCCAGTCTATCTTTTATTACACCTCTGCTGCTGGTTTTGGGTCTTCCTTTGTGGGGGCGGGGGAAACACTGTCAAGTCAATGGGCAATTTATTTGGAGAGAACATTGACACCCAGTCATTTGTTACTGAGCATTATATGTTGCTGAACAACAACAACTTGTCATTTGATAGCATCCATCATGCAGTGAAACATCTTAAAATATTGTAGAAGATGGCTAGGAGGATCCCGAACAGGAATGAGAAGATTTGGGGAATGGACGGAATGAACAATTTTTTTTTTGAAGTAGGTAGGTGGGAGGGGTTATTGGGAGGAGAGCTGGCAATGCAAGGTTGCTAATGAGAGATACTTCTAGAGGGCAGAAGCATAGCAACTGGAGAATTGGGCTCCAAAGGTGAAATATAAGAATCAACGCAACCCACTGCTGGAGGAGTACTTGGTGTCGTATCAACTGATCAGTTGGCATCATCTTTAATGTGAAATTATCCTAAGCTATAAAAAAAATTCTTTTCTATGTAGTAATATGGAGCTGACATTTTCACATCGAGTTGTGCGGTGAGTCACAAAGGTGTATTTTTTCCTTTCCCCATGTCCCACTGTGTACATGCGATATAATAGATGAGAGGCTTTTCCTTATCGGTGGGCGAAAGTACTCACCGATATACTGCAGGTGCTGTATCTCTCAGTCCATGTACGTCAGATAGTAAATAAAGGTGTTCCCTCAGCTCGACCAGTGCCAAATATTTAAAAGAAGGCTTTGTTTTCAAGAAACTGCACAGAGTGACATTTAAAATAGGTTCAGCTAAAAATAGCTGATTTGGCTTGTATTACAGGATTAGGGACACAGATAAAGATCAATCTATGAGCACTGGCATGCATGTTTTCTTTTTAATTTAAACATTGCCAACTTTGCTGAAGTATAATCACGCTACCACCTCCTTCTATGGCAGGCAGTCAACTAAAATGCCTGAATTTCTTTCCTCTTGATCACCTCAGCTCAATGCTGGCAATCACTAAGCTTCACATATAAACCTTGAAACTTGGTATCAACAGGCACCCCAGCTCTTGGATGCATCACAGCTTATCCCAAAACTTTTCTTATTTGAAGTCCACATATCTTTGCTTTCCACCAGAAGCCACTGGATTCTGAACAGGTGTCGGAACTCTGATGTTTCTCACCTCCTCTAGGGATGCTGAGGTTAATTACATAGAAAGCATAACACAGAACCAAGCCATTGGGCCCCAACTGGTGCATGATGGTGTTTATGCTTCACTCAACCTCCTCCCACCTATTTTCATCTCACCCCATCAGCATGTCGTCCTATTCCTTTCTCCTTCATGTGTTTATCTAGTTTCCTCTTAAATACATCTATGTTATTCATCTCAACCAATCACTATGATAGCGGGTTCAACATTCTAATTGTAGCACCACCACTGCCACTGTCCCAGATGAGACAAACTGACGTACAGACCAGTGGTCGAACCTGGCAACTTCCTGGACTCTGTTGTTCATTAACACACCCTGTGGTACAGTTATCTGCTAAATTTTACAGTGTACTACACTGTAACCTCTCACCACTTTCCCCATACCACTTACCATCATCAACTGACAACAGAACAACCAATCTCAGCTTTCTCCTAATCTATCGTTTTTTATTATTTCTTGGAATGTGAGCTTCGCTGCCAAGGCCAGCATTTATTGGCCATCCCTAATTGCCTTTGAGAAGGTAGTGGTCAGCCACCTTTTTGAACCACTGCAGTCCATATGGTAGGTGCACCTACAGTGCTGTTAAGAACAGCGACAGTGAAAGAATAGCAATATCATTCCGAGCCAGGATGGTGTGTGGTTTGTAAGGGAGCTTACAGGAGGTGCCCTTGTCCTTCGAAGTGGTAGAGGTCACCGGTTTGGAAGATACTGTCAAAAGAGTCTTCGCAAGTTCCTGCAGTGCATCTTTTAGATGGTACACACTGCTGCCACTGTGTGCCAGTGCTGGAGGGAGTGAATGTTTAAGGTGGTGGATGGGGTGCCAATCAAATGGGCTACTTTGTCCTAGATGACGTTCACTTCTTGAGTGTTGTGAGAATCTCACTCATTCAGGCAGGTGGAGCATATTCCATCACATTCCAGTTTTGTGCCTCCCTCTGATGGAATACAGTAATCCTGAAATCCCCATACAAACAAGCCTGAATTACACTGTTCTGTAGCACAGCAGACAGCTTGAGCTTCACATCTCCACCAAACCATGGAATTCCAAATCATGGTCTGTCAGGCACAAGTGGTAGGCAAACCCTGGCAATCCAGTGCAGCCGACCCTGTTCTATTTCCAATTTTAATTCTTATTCTCTGATTTGTTATTTGTATTTCATTGGCCTAGAGGTATAGAAACAGCATTCTTATTGCTGTTGCCTCATTGGTACATAAGTATCAGCCTTGGATCAGTGGTTGCACACTTGCCTCTTTGTCAGAAGATTGTGGTTTCAAGTTCCACTTCAGAGACTTGAGCACATATTCCCAGTTGAGCCTTCAGTACAGCACTGAGGTAGGGCTGTACTGTTGGATATACCATTTTCTGGATGAGATGTTAAATGGAGGCCTCAACTACCCTCTCAGATGGACATAAGGCACAAGGCATCTTAAAAGAAGAATACAGGAGTTCACCTGGGCATTCTGGCCAACGTTTATCCCTCAGCCAAAATCAATTGAAAAATAACGATTATCTGGTTATTGCTGTTTGTGGGAGTTTACAGTGGGAAAATTGGCTGCACCATTTCCGTGAGGTATCCTGAGGCTGTGAAAGTCGCTATGTAATTGCAAGTTTCTTCTTTCTTAAGCCTTAAATTAGAGCACCAAACAATGTTCATATTTTTAGCTTGAGACAGATGAAAATTGATTGATTTAAACTATAGATATGGCTTGTAAAGCAGCCTGGTATGATCCCAGCGCCCATCACGTCTAAAAGCTTTAGACAGTCTGGATTAAACTATTTGATTTTGCAATATTACCTCTTGATTTCTGTATTCCCTGGATGACATGCTCTTGAAAGTAATCAGTTCAGATATGAATATGACAAAGTGACGGGTTGCAAGTGAAACTGACAGCCAAAATTGACATTTACATTGGGGAAAAAAGGCTGTGGTTTTAAAGTGGAATAGGGAAATGATATGACAAAATACTCTGGCCACAGAAGTTCTCTTGCTGACAGTTGTCAGCAGGTCGAGCCTCGTGTCAATGATACAGTATTATCACATTATCAGTATGCTGCAGTATGGTTTGGTTACCACATTTTGCCAAGCCCCACTGATAAACATTGGATTGGGTAGGGGTAGGGCAAGGTGGTGGGAGCACTGCTTTGTTTCTGATGTTTGCTTTTCTGTTGATGGAAATTCATTGAAGATTATAATGACAAATGTTACCAGCCGACTTGAAACACAGAAATGAGAGGAGGAGCTTCTGTTAACTTTGCTCATCTCAGTATAGACAGTAGAGGTGCTACAATTGGCCTGACTATTTAGGCAAAGGAAGAAAAAAAACAGCCAGGGTTCCCTCTACAGATGACCATCCAGAGAGCCCTGCATACAAGCTGGGGTTCCTTTCTTTAGGGAAAAAACTAAAAGGTGATCTGATTGAGGTCTTTAAGATTATGAAAGGGTTTAATGGGGTAGACGTAGAGTAGAGGTTTTCATTTGCAAGCCGTAAATGTAAGATGGTCACTGATAAAATTCAGAAGAAACCTCTTTACCCAGAGTGATTAGAATATGCAATCCTGCTATCACAGGGAGCCATTGAGGTGAAATGTGCAGCATTTGAGAGGAAGCTAGATAAACACATGAGGAGAAAAGAATAGAAGGAAATGTTGATGGGGTTTGATGAAGAAGGGAGGAGGCTTAAGTGAAGTTGGACCAAATGGCTAATTCCTGTGCTGTAAACTCTTTGTTTTATGTGTATAAAATGTGTGGATATCAGCTGAAGGCAGGATTGAACTGGGCTTGAATGATGCCTGCTCCCCACTACAGTCCCATGGTATCTTTATTGTCTATTGATTACATAGCTGCATGCCATTCAGCCCAGAAGATCCATGTTGGTATTTATGCTCCAAATGGACCTCTTCATGTGAGGAATGGATGACCTGGACTCTAGTGCCCATGGAATCATCATCACTTTCAGGAGTAGGAAAAAATGGAGAAAACAACAAATTTAAAAGATCAGAGGGTCATCCTGGTGGCTAGGTATCAGTATTGTACTTGCATTAAAAAGAATCATGGCACCAATGTCACTACGTTAATGGATAATAATATAATTTCTTTGTGGTGGCATGAAGTGTCAGCCTTGGCTCAGTTAGTTGAATTTTTGCCTCTGAGTCAGAGGAGTGTAGGTTCAAGCCTCTCTCCAGAGACTGTCATTTCAACACTCTAGTGCCTTTCAAAGAGAATGCTGTACCATCAAAGGTGCTCTCTTTTGGATGAGGCAATAATGTGTAGTTATATATGCATTATTATTTCTAATGTCATAAAACACCCCAAGGAGCATTATAAAATAAGTTGTGGCAGAAAGCCACATAGGGAGATATTAGGGCAGTTGACTAATAGCTTGATAATAAAAAGAAATAGAGAAGCATAAAGATTTAGGGAATGAATTCCAGAGCTTAGGGCCCAAGCAGCTGAAGGTACAGCCACCAGTGGTGGAATGATTAAAGTCGGGGATACTCAAGCGGCATCCCGCACTTGCGAGCTATTTCAGGCGCAAGCGAAAGTCAAAAGCGCACCCACCGACAAGTAAGAGGGCAATTAAGCCCAGTTCCAATTGACTCCGATCTTTCATGGTAAGAGGGCATTGGTTACCATGGACTTGGTCCTTGATTACGTTTGGCAAGATACCACAGTGGTTTGCCATTGCAGGTTCTGTCTGACCAGGAACTCTTCCATTCTTACGGCCTGCCATCAGGCGTACGATTTACAGGTTGATGATCATCCTGTTTGGCCATATTAGCCACCCTGACTTGATCAGCTAAATTAACATAGATTAAACCTGAGACCTTCATGGCCTAAGTGGCTACTCATTGAATAAATTTAGTAAAGCCACTGTGGGAGAAATCGATGCATACATTTTACAAATGCTCAGACACCCCAAACAAAAACAGGGCTGTCTGAGTCAGAACTGGACAGGTGTCAGTGTCAGAATATTAACATCCTGCTTTTCCTGTACCAGTTACATATAACCGTAGCTGCTTTGATCAGTTCTTACTCTGCTGTCGTGCAGACTTTTTGGATCACGGGACCAGCAGTTCAACTTAACCCTTTACGATGAATTTATAGTGCAATTGTTTAGCAGGGGATTTCCTCAGTACAGAGAAATGGATGAGCTGTTTTCTTCTCCCTGAAATGGAGGTGATGCTCAGTGGAAGGTGATTCCCTGTGGTCCCATTGTGGAGTGGAAATCGGGCAAAACAGTGGAGCAATGGTTGTTTTACTCAGACTGCTCCGAGTAGCTTTCATGTTTACTTTAAGCCAAGAAGCTTCCTGTTCTGAGTGGCAGTTTCCTGTTCCATGGCACAGTTTCTAAAAACAGTTCTAATTTCCAATGCCTGTGGTCTGAACAGATATGAAATGACATAGTTCAGCATTAACTGTCTACTGGATTATAGGAAAGTAAAGCAATGTAATTAGATGTATTGTGGCATTCTGTGGAAAACTGTAAATGCATAACAGCGGTGCAGTAACAATCTTCTTGACTCACTGAGTAAGTGCGCTGTCAGGTGTGATGCCAAGGCTCATGAGCAAGTGACATCCCAGGTTTTAATCTCTGGTCTGTGTCAGATTGGGCTGCAACAACTGGCTCCAGATAACCTACAACAAAACAACAGCAACAACAACTTGTCTTTATATACCACCTTTAACATAGCAAAATATCCCAAGTTGCTTCATAGGAGCATTATCAAACAAAATCTGATACCATATTAGGAAATATTAGGACAAGTGACCAAAAGCTTGGTCAAACAGACAGATCTTAAGGAGCATTTTAAAACAGAAGAGAGAAACGGGGAGCTTTAGGGAGATAATTCCAGCATTTAGGACCTAAGCAGCTGAAAGAATGACCCCCAATGGTAGAGCGATTATAATATGGGATGCACAGGATGCCAGAGTTGGAGAAGTGCAGAGAGATCACAGATGCAGAACTGGAAAACCAGGTTGAGAATTTTAAAATTGAGGCATTGAGCACAGGGCTGATGGATCAATAGGACCCAGTGCAGGTTAGGATGCAGGCAGCAGAGTTAAAACATTGCTTGTACTGCCTTGAGTATATAAGATTGAGGGGTGTTCTGATCAGGGTGTTTAAAATGTTTTTTAAACAAGGGTTTGTTAGAGTAGATAGGGTAGTTGCAAAAAAACTATTTCTCTGATAAGCGAATCAAGAACAAGAGGACAAAATCCTGAAAATACAGACAGACCATACAGAAGGGAAATCACAAGTGTTTTTGACATAAAGGACAGGATTTTGTCCTTGGCTGGGGTGCCGACCGCTACCCATGATCAGCTCCGCACCGCAATTTCACACGGCCGGGCCAAGTAAGATCCTCCCAGTGTGGAACGCAAGCGGCAGTGCTGAGTGAAGCCTGTGCAGGTGGGGGGAGAAGAGGGAGAGCCGGGCCTAGCGCGCAGTTTGTGCACGCGTGAGAAAGAGCGATTCAATCTCGCTGAGGCAGCTTCGTGCTTCAGGGAGATTGAAGCGCTGTTTAAAAAAATTGAAGAGAATAAATATTTAATAAAACATGTCCCCGCATATGACTCTGTCACATGAGCTAGGACATGTTTTTAATTCAAAAACAAAGTTTTTATTTATGTTTATTTGCTTTAGGAAACCTCATCCTGCTCGTGGATAAGGTTTCCTAAAAATGTAAAGGCTGCTTGGCCTTTTCGCGTGACCGCCCAACCGTTAGGTTAGACGAGCAACGTAAATTTGAATTTAATTAGATTGCTAATGGCCTTAATAGGCTTTTTAATTATTGGCGGGCACGCAGCCAACTCCAGCGCATGCCCGCCGAGCGAAATATTGCGAGACTGTGTAATGACGTCGGGACGCTCACCTGATGTCATTGCGCGTCATTTTACGTGCGGGCATGTTGATTGCACGCCCGCATGCTCGAGGGTAATAGTCTGCCCGAAGAGTTGTAGAAATCTGGAACTCTCTCTCTGCAAAAGACTGAGGGTCCTGGGACAATTGGAATACTGAAGACAGATTGCCAGATTTTAGTTTGGTAAAAGTTAAAAGGAATATGGAGCGAAGGCTGGTAATTGATGACCAAGATGCAAATCACCCATGATCTAATGGTTAGGCAGAACAGGCTTGAAGAGCTGAATGACCTCCTCCTGTTTCTATGTTCCTAAATCCAATTGCAAGGTTGTTTGCACCTTCTTGCACCAGCTGCGTTGACCTCTAAGCTGCATTGCTGCGCAGCCATGCAACAACTGGAAAGTTGGTCCCTTTAAGTTACCACATGCGTACAGCTGCACAAAATAAAATTGTATAGGGTCCACACATTTCAAAGAATTGGCTGCCAGCAACAAAAAAAATCAGAGGGGCATTTACACACACAGGTCTTACTCACGACTTTGTTTTGAAGATTTGGAAAGGTCTGTCTTTGGCATTGATATCTCATTGGTACATAATTACAAAAATCAAAAGACTAAGATCTGTTAGATATCAGCAGTTAAGGTAGGGTGATGTCTCCTTTCATTATTCTCAGTTTAATCAGCCAGGGTTCCTGCATCCAGGGAAGAACTGCTCTGCACAACTTGGAGTGAGATCATAAACAGATTTGTGAAGGTTTATTTACATGCTTGGTCGGAGAGAGGAGAGTTTCCACCCCTGACACTGTTTGTAATTCAGCAAACTCTGATGGAAAATGTTGATGTGGGGAAGGGATCACGGGACCAGCAAACAGTCCACAGTTAAATAAGCTGGCTGAACCTACTGCGTGGGCTAATTTGGGTAAGATACTGGAGATCATCTGGTGCCCGTGGAAGCACACTTCAGCTTGAGTCAGTAACAGAGAAAAAATAAAATTTGTGGGGTGGGTGGGAAAAATAATTTATAAAGAATTGTAATTGTTCTAAAATTATCTGACTGAGCAGTCTAGCCTCACAGCAATAGGGTTGAGTGACTCATTACGTATTGATCTTAATAGGATAGGACCAAACACTCCTTTAAAAATGAGTAACAGACTAAACTAAGGAAACTCCAACAAGTTCCATGGTTTAGCAACTTTCATGTTGAGCCATGTTTGCATCAACAGAATTGAAGGACCTAATCATTAGCAAATATGAGCCAAGCCATTAGAAAGATTTACAGCACTCCATTTAGACTTAATGGGTCCAGAGAGGAACCTTGCTTTGTTATAGAGATTTAGTGGAAGCTTTAAGAAACCTGCCACACTCACTGGCAGATGTCTATGAGGGTAGGGTCATTTGAGCGCACATAATTCCAGACAAATAGTGACCCATTCATTTGGAACTTGAGACAAAAGAAAACCTGGTGGCACAATTAGAAAGAATGAGTTAAAATAATTAACTCCTTATGAGAACATAGGAGTAAGGGAGCAAATCGCCAGTTAATGTAGGGGTGAAATTGTACTCAATAAAGAGAGGGGATTATCAGAAGAGTTCCAATTCCTGATCGATCCCATTCCATTGAACCCCACCCTCCCCCACATCTCCACCACTGCCACTGCCAGCCTCTTAGAATTCCTTTTCTGTGGACATGCTCTATGGAGTTCTCCCAATCGGCCGCTGTAGGGGGTTCCTGCCAACCTTCTGCCAAAGTTACAGCAGCTGATCGCTGGAACCTTCAGAGAATGCAGCATTGTCAGAGGGTACTGCCTTTCAGATGAGACCAAGGCCCCATCTATATTCTTACATGTGAAGGATCGCAATTTGAAAAAGTGCAGGGGAGTTCTCCCCAGTGTCCTAGCCTCAACCAATACCATGAGATATATTATCTCGTCATTTATCTCATTGCTGTTTTTGGGACCTTACTGTGCACAAAATGGCTGCTGTGTTTCCTACATTGCAGTAGCAACTATGCTTCAAAAGTGCTTGCTTGGCAGTAAAAAGCTTTGGGACATCATGAAGTCAAAAAGTCACTATATAAATACGGTTTCTCTTCCTGTCATTACATCAGTACCTAGGCAGGTGTAAAGTCTCAAGGTCAGCCTGCAGACAGTTCCTCGCCAGCAGTTCACAAGGAGACTACAACACAATCTTAAATTCTGTTCAGGATAGCATTGCTCTTTCGGTGCAATCCCAAGACTCAGCCTTTAAAGTAAAAAGCTGTATGTATCACTCTTCCAATTTTGCTTCCAGCATGTTGTGCTGGTCTGCTCTGAGCCTGCTGGGCTCTGCTGTGTACTGTAAATGTAAACTGCTTTTGTACTGCAGCCTGGATCCTGAGACAATGAGACAACTGTGTCCCTTTCCCACTCTTGGCCGGAGATAGTACAGCCCGTCTCCCTACAAACCAGCTGCTCTGGGTGGAGGGGGCAGGGGGGGAGAACAGAGAAAAGGGGAATGGGTGGTTGTCACTATTTTGGTCTACATAAATCAGGCCAAGGTAGTTTGGCAGCACATATGTGCAAAGTTCCAATGTTGTATCACAACATTAGTCGGCAGAGCTGCAGACTTACTGGCTCCACTAAGTCGAGCACCAATGAAGAAAGCTCAGGCCCAGTTTATCTTGCTGTTACCACCAGGCCCATGCAATTGGAGCCTATGGCTGAAGGCCAATAGTCCACATCACAACAGTGACTTTGTTTCAAAATTACTTCATTGGCTGTAAGGCATTTTAGGATGCCTTGAGGTTGTGAAAGGTGCTATATAAATGCAAGTCTTTCTTTCCTTTATATAAAAGCAGTTCTCAAGACCCGAGTGCACAGAATTGGTCTGCATGGTCTGATGTCAGTTTCCTGTGACTGTTCAGACATGGCTATAGAACAATGCATCTGCAGTTAGCTGCAATTCTGTAATGCAGAGTCTGCCTGCGAGTCCTGACTGCAACAAACTTGCATTTATATAGCGCCTTTAATTTTGTAAAACATTCCAAGGTGCTTCACAAGTGTGCTGTGAAACACATTTTTTCACTGAGACACATAAGGAGATATTAGGACAGATGAACAAAAGCTTGTTCAAAGATATAGGGTCTTAAAGAAGGGGAGAGAGGTTTAGCAAGGGAATTCCAGAGCTCAAGGCCCAGTGTCTGCAGACACAGCCTCCTAGAGGAGCGCAAGGATCTGGGAGTGTTATAGTGCTGGAGGAGGTTACAGAGCTAGTGAAGGATGGGGAGGTAGTGAATAAGGCCACTGATTGTCCAAAAATAAAAATAAAAAAATCTCTCCTTTTGCTGAGCAGAAAGGGAAAATAATTCACTTTTGTCACCCTGCCGGAGGCACAGTCTGTACAGAAACCAAGTACAGTGCTGCAGCAGTTAAGCCTTTCCAGTGGGTCGGAAATGGGACACTTGGGTTTATTCTTTTCTCTTAAATTTGCCCAGATGAATGATTAAGTTTCCAGAAACTCTGACTGGAAACTTAACTGGAAAGAAGTATACACTGAATTGAAGTACAGGGAATTTCTTAGAAGCAAACACCACAAAGAACAGACAGTAAAGTGGGAAAGTAGGAGGGCCAGTGGAGGAGACAGAGGGGCTCCAAGCTGGAGACAATCTTATGCTTAGAAGCCGACTACTTGGTTTGTTTTACAATTCGCCACACCTGGAAAATATCAGCCTCTTTGCAAAGTTGGCCAAGAAAACTTTCCATCACTGTAAAGATGTTTTAATATTATGCGCAGCCACTAAATGTCCCTCTTTATGTGCCTGAACCTCCCCACCACCACCCTCTCTTCCCGCCCACTAACCTCTTTTAATGTACTCCTCATGCAATACTGCATTTATACTAAAGCACTCCAGTGGATCATAGATGTAAGCAAATGAGGTGACATAGACATTCAGCTCAAGAGGTTTGTTTCTCCCTGCACTGGTAAAGCAAACTACAAGTGATGGCTTAGAATGATTCAGCGCTCAAGGCTGCAGCTCCTGGTCTATGCCAGCTGCAGATACTGAGCTAAGACTGCCATTTTTGCATTTCTACCCCTTACAGGCCTTTCCCTGACATCCAGTAATTTCCAAGAGCAAGGAAATAAAGATAATAATTCTGACTCTTGAAGAATTCAATGTGCACGGTGTCCTGACAGGCTGCAAGTGGCAACACTGTATAGTAATGAATTGATGGCAGCAGCATGCATGAGAGGAACTTTTATTTGCTCTCAACCGTGGCTCAGTCAGTAGCCGCCCCGCCTCTGGGACAGAAGGTCGTGGATTCAAGTCCCACTCCTTGAGACTTTAGTGGACAATCCAGGCTGACACTCCAGGACACTACTGATGGAGTGCTGTGCTGTCTTTCAGATGACATGTTAAACTGCGACTCCGTCTGCCCTCACCATGAGAGCAGTGACAACATCTCAAAAATTGGCTGTAAAGTTCTTTGGGACATCCTGAGGCACTATATAAATGCAGCTGTCTCTTTTTGTCTCAAGTTCTCTCTTTTCTCACTATCAGCTGATTTCCTGCCCCTCAGAGTATTTTACTTAATAGATCCTCCAATCCACACAACAGCTGTGTTATAGTTTGCATTGCTCTCCAGTTATATCTTCTCCTGGCCTCGTTACTACCCTTTTCTGATTTCTGGTTTGCATTCTTTAATCGCATGGTTGAGATTTCAAAAGGCCTGATTGTGCAACATCTACTACCAAGGTCCTCAAATGTGAGGTTAGTCCAAGTTAAAAGAATATTATCAGAAGTGTTTGTATGCCTTCCCAGATATTGGTCATGTGCAGTCAGTAAATAGAAATTGTGAAATGACACTGACCACTTGCTGCCAAGAATCCAGACCTATTTAAATCAGTCGGAAATCTGGAAGAACTCTTTTTAAGTTTTTCATTTCAAATCCTTCCCACATGCAGTGTCAGGAGCCCATATTTAACTCCCTTATTTGTGTTTGAGTACATAGGGTACAAGAGGAACTTACCATGGGTAACTGAGTCTGTAATCCTTGCGGGACTGTTACTCTTTTGTCATTTTCATCACTGCCTCATAGAGAATCGCCACTGACAGCTAGTCCAACAAAGGGTTAAGACCCGACACTTAATTTGGAACCTAGGTCAGCGGTACAGTCTGGGACAAGGCTAAGGGCCACAGAACTGACAAGGAATGTCAAGGTTTATGAAACAAAAGTATCAGTTAAGGGCTCCCTGATTCATGAAGCTGAGCCACATGGACCAAAAGATCCCAGGCCAATTTACATTCTGTGTTGAATTAGCTGATCTCAATCTCATAGGTGGTAGAGTGTCTACAATCATCTCAGCTCCAGGACATCACGGCAGGCGTTCCTCAGGGTAGTGTCCTCAGCCCATCCATCTTCAGCTGCTTCATCAATGACCTTCCTCCATCAAAAGGCCAGAAGTGGGGATGTTCGCTGATGGTTGCACAATGTTTAGCACCATTCATGACTCCTCAGATACAGAAGGAGTCCATGTCCAAATGCAGCAAGACATTGACAATATCCAGTAACATTCACGCCACTCAAGTGCCAGGCAACAACCTTCTGCAACAAGAGGGAATCTAACCATCTCCCTTTGACATTCAATGGCAATACCATCGCTGTATTCCCCACGATCAACATCCTGGGGGTTGCCATTGACTAGAAACTGAACTGGACTAGCCATATAAATACTGTGGTTACAAGAGCAGGTCCTTGTTCCTTGTCAGTCCTGTGGCCCTTAGCCTTGTCCCAGACTGTACTACTGACCTAGATTCCAAATTAAGAGTCGGGTCTTAAATCTTTGTTGGACTAGCTGTCAGTGGTGATTCTCTATGAGACAGTGATGAAAATGACAAAAGAGTAACAGTCCAGTAAGGATTACGGACTCAGTAGCCCATGGTAAGTTCCTCTGGTACCCTATGTACCAAGAGCAGGTCAGAGGCTAAGAATCCTGCAGCAAGTAATTTACCTCTGGACTTCCCAGAACCTGACCACCATCTACAAGACACAAGTCAGGAGTGTACTGAAACACTGTCCACTTGCCTGGATGAGTGCAGTTCCACCAACACTCAAGAAGCTCGACACTATCGAGGATAAAGCAGCCAGCTTGATTGGCACCCCTTCCCCAAACATTCATTCCCTCCGCCACCAACACACAGTAGCAGCAGTGTGTACCAGCTACAAGATGCACTGCAGAAACTCACCAAGGTTCCTTAGATAGCACCTTCCAAACCCACAATCACTACCATCTAGAAGGGCAGCAGATGCATAGAAACATCACCACCTGGAAGTTCCCCTCCAAGCCACACATAATACTGACTTGCAAATATATCATCGTTCCTTCAGGGTCGCTGGGTCATAATCATGGAATTCCCTCCCTAACAGCACTGTGGGTGTACCTACACCACATGGACTGCAGCGGTTCAAGAAGGCAGCTCACCACCATCTTCTCAAGGGCAACTAGGGATAGATGATAAATGCTGTCATAGCCAGCAACACCCACATCCTATGAATTAATTTTAAAAATCAACCCCTGTGATCCAGACATAGGGAGTGGATCATTAACTTCTTGTATCAGTGTGTGGACATGAGGGGCAGAGCCTTCTAGTTGGCATGTGGGGGCGGGCGTAAAATGACACGCAGTGACATTGGGTGTGCATCCCGATGTCACCGCGCGTCATTCTGATCTTCCGTTCGGCAGGTGCGCACTGGAGTTGGCTGCGCACCCGCCGAAATGTCAAAGACCTGTTGAGGCCATTAACAAACTAATTAAAATAATTGTCAGGGCTGCCTGTCCAACCTTAATGTTGACAGGCAGGCGAAGAGCCTAAGCAGCCTTCGCATTTCATGAAACCTCATCCACAGGTGGGATGAGGTTTCATGAAGGGTTTATTAATTAATTAATTAAAATTTTAAATTAAAATTCATAAACATGTCCCAGCTCATGTGACACTGTCACGTGAGGGGACATTTCTGAATAATTTTTGTTTATTTTTAACCATTTTTTGCTCTGAACTTAATCTCTCTGAGGCACAGAACTGTCTCAGGGAGATTTCTGCTCTCTTTTGCGCATGCACAAAAGAGCGCAGGCCCTGACTCTCCTTCCTTCCCCCTGTCCGCACAGGTAGCACTGAGCACTTATTTGGCCTGCCCACCCAAAATGGCAGCATGCAGCCGATCACGGGTGGTGATCGGCTCCGCACCCGCCCACCCCATTCCCGACCAGCCCACCCAAAGGGGAGAAAATTCTCCCCCACGGGAGGACAGTATGAGACTTCACTGTGATGCCCACCACAGACAAACAGTTAACCCCCCACTCATTGTTGAGACTCATGTAAAGAATAGCAGATAGGTGAGGTAGAGACGGGAGGCTGATCTTGATAGAACTCCACCCGAGAAAAAAATAACTTCAGGAGAGGAGGAGAGAAAATTAGCAAAGTAAATTGGGGAGGCAATGGCATAGTGGTATCATCACTGGACTAGTAACCCAGAGACCCAGAGTAATGCTCTAGGGACCCCAGTTTGAATTTGAATTCAATAAAAATCTGGAATTGAAAGTCTAATGATGACCATTGTCATTGTCAAAAACCCATCTGGTTCACTAATGTCCTTTAAGGAAGGAAATCTGCTGTCCTTACCTGGTCTGGCCATGTGACAGCAATGTGGTTGGCTCTTAAATGCTTTTTAAACAAGGGCAAGCAATTAGGGATGGGCAATAAATGCTGGCCTAGCCAGTGACGCCCACATCCCTTGAATAAATAATAAAAAAAAATTAACCACTTTTGCAACCACTGCTTGGAGCCATTAGGACAGCTCCAATAAATACTCAGCATCAGCAGAGGGAGAAATAAAGTTACAGATTTTAAGCAAGTACGGAGGCAGGGAAAGGGGGAGGGATGAAAGACCAAATGAAAGTCTGTGATTCAGTGGAAAGCAGGAGCAATTAAATGACAAAAGGGGTGATGGTGCAAAGCAGAAGTGGGGTGATAATGGGATAAGTAAAGAAACAAAAAAGGTGTAAATTTGAAAAACAGAATCATCAGCAACAGCTGCCATCCAAAAACTAAGGAAATGGGGGTAGAGGTTACAGTCGGAAATCGTTAAATTTAATATTGAGTCCAGAAGGTTGTAAGGTGCATAATCGAAACATGAGGTACTGTTTCTCAACCTTGCGTTGTGCTCCATTGGAGCAATGTAGGAGGCCAAGAGGTCAGTGTAGGAGTGAAAGGCCAAGGACAGAGAGATCAGTGTGGGAGTGGAGCGAGAATTAAAATGACAGGTGACTAGAAGGTTGGGGTCACACTTGTACACGGAAAGAAGGTATTCTATATAGTGGTCACCCAATCTGCATTTAGTCTTCTCAAAATAGAAGAGACCACATTATGAACAACCAGTACAGTATACTAAATTGAAAGAAGCACAAGTAAATTGCTGATTCACCTGGAAGGAGTATTTTGGGGCCTATCACAGGGAGAAGAAAGGAGGTAAAAGGCCAGGTATTGCATCTCCTGCATTTGCATGGGAAGGTGCCATGGGAATGGGAGGAAGTGCATGGGATGATTGAGGAGTGGACCAGGATGTCACAGAGAGAACAGTCCTTTTAGAATGCTGAAAGAGGAGAAGAAGGGGACATGTGTTTGGTGGTGACATGACGTTGGAGGTGATGGTAATGATGGCGGATGATCTGTTTACTTCAAGCTAGTGAGGTGGAAGGTAGGGACAAGGGGATCCTATTATGACTCTGAGAGAAAGAGAGCAGAAGTATGAAAAATGAAATGGACATAGTGTGATCCCTGTCAACCAATGGTGGGAGAGAATCCCCAGTTGAGGAAAAAGGAAGACATATCAGAAGCACTGGTATGAAAGGTTGCATCATCAGAATACTGAAGCCAATAGCAGCCTCCAGTTACTGATCTGGCTCATTAATTTGTACCCTCCATGACTTCAGCATCTATATCTGAAATATCATCCAGTAACCAGGGAACACAGATTTAAGAAAATTGACAAAAGAACCAGAGGAGAGATAAGATTTTTTTTATGCAGATTGTTGTTATGATCTGGAATGCATGGACTGAAAGGATGGTGGAAGCAGATTCAATAATAACTTTCAAATGAGGTTTTCGATGTATTCTTGTAAAGGAAATGTTTGCAGGACCATGGGGAAAGAGCAGGACAGTTGGAATAATTTGATAGCACTTTCAAAGTGATGGCACAAGCATGATAGACTGAATAGCCTCTTGTGTTGTACAATTATATGATTGTGCAGCCATCCAAAAATGTATTGGAGACATAACTAGGGAGGGCAGTAATCTACAGAATGCAGTCATCTAGAAATGTATATGGAATCTGATGATGTAGATATGGACAATAAGACAATCTGATTTCTTGCTGACTGGCTAAAGCAATAAAGGTTGATGCAGTCATGATGCTGGTTTGACCGCCAGCCTTGGGGGTGGGATGGGGGAATATTGGGTTGCACAGCAGGTTGTTTTAGATTCAAGTTTATTTTGCAATTTTCTTTAAAACTTCATAAATTATTAATACCTTGTTCTACTCTATGGCAGGTCTGTGGAGATTGACTCTGCCAGGGGATAAGGTGTGTCCTCAAATAGTCCTATAAAACAGTCTGAACTGTATCATTAATCTGTTTCGTGCAGTAAAAATATTCTTCACAAAACTGTTAGAGAAAAAGATGCATTTTTTTTCTTAAAGAGCAAATTTTAAATTGGTGGCGCAATTGGTTAGGCACAAATCTTCCACCTCCCAGACCTGCAGAAACAAATTTGAGTTCCTCCCAAAGTTTGTTCTGGGGAGCCCTGAATTCTGTTGGGGTTTGCGTCCTCCATTAACTGTTGGCGATGAATAGACAACCCACTGAAGCTCATACGTTACGGGAGGACAGTAAATCAATCAGCTTCTCTCAGTGAAAGGGAAAAAGTGATCCGAGATGGGGGCAGGTCCTCAAGCTGACCAGCTGCAGCTAGAGACATTTTGTGGATTCAGGAGGAACATTGCTGCCCGCTAGTAATACCTGAAATTTGAAAACAGTGTAGGATCCTGATTTCTGTTTTAACTTGCCCAGTGTGCGGACCGCTCACACATTTACGCATACTTGGGTGTCATTGGGGTGAGGTACGCCCCATTTGGCCTGAGGTACACCCTTCCCCAACCCCCACATTGCACACCAACTGTTCTGCAGGATAGAAGCAAGTGGCCATTCATTGAGAATCTCCCCTCCCCGCTGGATTCAAATTCATCTCACATGAGATAAAATCACTTGTGGCCTATCTATAAGAATTCTGTTTGAATAATCTTCAAGGCTATGGGCCAAGTGCTGGTAAATGGGATTAGGTGGGTAGGTCAGGTGTTTCTCACGTGTTGGTGCAGATTTGATGGGCCGAAGGGCCTCTTCTACACTGTGAGATTCTGTGATTCTGAATAGTAAAAATAAAAAATGCTGGATCACTCAGCAGGTCTGGCAGCATCTGTTTGCAGGAGACACAGAATTAATGTTTCTGGTCTGTGACCTTTCATCAGAACTGGAAAAAGTTAGAAGTGTAATAGGTTTTGAGCAAGTGATTTAGGGGAGGGTGGGAAGAACAAAAGGGAAGGTCTGTGATGGGGTGGAGGGCAGGAGAGATTAAAGAACACCAGGTTTCATGGTGCAAAGCCAAAAGGAGTGGTAATGGGAAAATAAAGGAACAAAACTTATGTCCAGAGGAGGTGTGATTGGCAGGATAGCAGTCATCTGAACGCAAAATTAAGGAATTAAGAAAGAAACAAGAGAAAAACGGAAACCAGCCTAAAAAACACAAAACAAAATGAGGGTAGAGGTTATGATCTGAAATTGTTAAGCTCAATGTTGAGTTCAGAAGGCTGTAATATGCCTAGTCAAGAGATAAGGTGCTGTTCCTAAAGCATGTGTTGAGCTTCATTGGAACACTGCAACAGGCCAAGGACAGAAAGGTCAGAGTGAACGCAAAGTAGAGAATTAAAATAACAGGTCGACAGAAAACTCAGGGTCATGCTTGCAGACTGAATAGAGGTATTCCACAAAGTGGTCACCCAGTCCGCATTCTTGTTCCTAGCGGGCATGGGCCTGAAGTACAAGCAACTAATTAACAGTCTCATCCAGTAAGTCCACAGGATGGACACTGTAGGGAATGGGAAATTGCCACACTGCTGCAATCATGTTTTACAGAGGCATGTTTCTGGGACAGGGTAGAGAGAGCATTACTTCACTCAGCTTTGCTGTGCCCAACCTTGGTGTGTTTAATGCTGCGTAAAACAAGAAGTGTTCAATTCTCAAGGCACTAGCGTCCCTCACCTTTGATGAACATAACGTTGTTAGGGTAGTAAAATTCTCTTTATTCTTCATCCTTTATTTCCCAGGCAAATGTCCTTTGTCACTGTTCAATGCTCCAAACAGGCTGAAGGAAGTATGTTTCAGTGGCTCAGCCGCCTCCTGTTAGAAACACAGCTGAACAGGGAAGCAGTTCCACACAGACAAATGATTGTCAGTATCACAGTACTATACATAGAATTTATGGGTGGGATTTTCCGGTCCCGCTGCCATGGGAATCGTCATGGGTGGGATGGAAAGTTGGACCAGCAAAAGGTCCATTGAATCTGGGGGGGGAAATTTGTCACAGGACCGAAAAATCTGCAGCACAGAAACAGGTCATTCAGCCCAACTGGTCTGTGGCACCATTTATGATCCACACGCCTCCTCCTGCCTAACTTCATCTAACCCTCTCAGTGCACCTTCCTTTCCCTTGGCCCCTCATGTACTTTCTAGCTTCCCCTTAAACACATCGATGCTATTCATCTCAACTACTCCATGTGGTAGCAAGTTTGACTTTCTAACCACTCTGTGGAAAGAAGCTTTTTCTGAATTCGTTATTACAGGTAATAGTGACTATCTTATATTTATGACCCCTAGTTTCGGATATCCTCGTAAATGGAAAGATCTTCCCTGTGCCTACCCTATGAACCCCTTCAACATTTTAAAGACCTCTACTAGGTCATTGCTCAGCTTTCTCTTTTCTCGCCCCAGCAAGTTCACTCTTTCCAGAGAGTTATAACCTCTCGGTTCTGGTGTCAACCTTATAAATCTTATTTATAGCTTCTCCAGTGCTTCTAAATCCTTTTTGTGACATGGAGAATGGAACAGTGCACAGCACTCAAAGTGTAATCTAGCTAAATTTCAATGTGACTTTAACGTGCTTTCTATCCATTTAGGAATTCCAAAATTTGTGTATGATTCTGTACCTGCAGATCCCTTTGCCCCTGTAACCCATTTAGACCCTTACTTTCCAAGGATTACATGGCTTTCTTATTCCTGGTACTAAAATGCGCCCCCTCGCATTTACCTATTTGGAAATTAAGTTGTCATTTCCACACCCATTCTTTAAGTTTATTAATGTCTTCTTGTATTGGATCCTTAGGCCATCAGAGGAGAATTAGCAAATTAACCCTTCAGACACTGCTGACTTGAGTCAAAGGAAACTTATTTGAATTAAAAACAGAAAACGTTGTCAGGCAGCACCTCTGGGTAGAGAAATGTTTCAACTTATTTGAATGCTGTGCAGCCTCTGGTTAGCCAGTTGTTGTCAGTGTTGCTCTGGACTATTTAGACATCTGGTCATGGCTGACAGCCAGCATGTGCTTGATCAACATAACAATGAAGTCAAGTTTTGAACATTGTGAAACAGCAAGAAATCAGTCAGAGCACTCTGCTCTGTGACAACAGCTCTTCGAAAATAACAGGACATTCTTAATTGGTTCACAACATTCCCGACTCATTGGAAGTGAGCATTAGAAGTTGTTTTTGTAAATAGAGAGATTTTAAAAATTGCTGCCTATTCTTTGTATGATAACATTGGACTCTTTCTCTCACTCCACCCCTTCCAATGTTCCCCCTTCTAGTATTCTCTCTTATCTCCCAAACCCTTTCTGGAGTAGGGTTTCTGCAGACACAGCTGCTCTCTGGCACTGAGCCATATGGTTGGTCTCCATCCTTGAGCCAGGCCAAAGCTATTTAGCCACAGGGGCATCACAGTAATGCCTGATCCATACATTATTGTGATTTATGGATTACATCCTTGTCCCCATGGCCTCATTCCTCCCCATCCCTGTAAACTGCTATAAATCTCCAAGATATCCGTGCTCTTCCAATTCTGGACTCGTGTTCATCTCTGATTTTCATGACTCCACCTTTAGCATCCATGCCTTCAGCTGCTTTTGACCCGAAGGGAAGAATTTTCCGGTCGGCAAGCAGGGGCAGGGTCCACTCACCAACATGTCAAATGACGTGCGGTGATGTCGGGCGGGCATCCCGACATTTAGGTTTTCAGTTCGGCGGGCGCACAGCCCAGTGCCCACCGAACTGTCAAGGGCCTATTAAGGCCATTAAGAAAGTAATTAAAGTTGTTAAGAAAGCTGCCCATCCAACCTTAAGGTTGGTGGGGCGGGCGAAGAGCCCAGTTGGCCTTCACATTGTTCATGAAACCTCATCCACAGGCTGAGGATTAATTAAATTAAAAAATTTGAAAAAGTTGATTGACATGTCCCAGCTCATGTGACACTGTCACATGAGGGGACATGTCTTAAGATAGTTTCTTTTCTTTATTTAAATGTTTAAACCTCTGTGGCTCAGGGAAATTTCTGCGCTCTTTCGCGTGCAGGCCCCGACTCAGGGAACCCCCCCACCCCCCAGCCCCGAGCCCCGGCCTGCACAGGGAGCGCTCAGCACTTCTGGGCACACATCACGCTGGGCGGGTCTTAATTGGCCCACCCACGTAAAATGACGGCATGGACCCGATCCGGGTCGCTGATTGGGTTCAGACCTGCCCCCACCCGCCCCTGCACAAACCCCCCCCTGATAGGAGGAAATTTCTGCCCTAAGTTCTGGAATTTCCTCCCTAAACTTCTCTACCTCTCTCTCCTCCTCTAAGACACTCCTTAAAAGTTACTTCTCTCACCTGTTGCACCATCTCCTAATGTGGCTCGGTGTCAAATTTTAATTAATAATGTTACTGTGAAGCAGCTTTGGACCCTTTACCGTATTAAAAGTGCTCTATAAATGCAAGTTATTGTTCTGTTAATGTCCACAAGTTGTGCATTCCAGCAAGCTCCCTCACTACTAATTATGGGTGGAAACCCCAATTGACATCCCCTCACTTCTCAGCACAGACTATGGGTAAGTTCCAGCTGCTCCAACTGAGAACGACTGACTCAACAACAGAAAGAGGGATTGAATCTCGGGCCTTTTTGCTTTGTGTGGCTCAATTCCATAATTGCCAATGATTCGCCATCTTATCTTAAAAAAATTTATACTGGCTAATAGCACCCTCAAAATAATGAGGTAATTGTATAGCCACACCTTAAAAAATCAGTAATGTTTCCTGCAAAAGAGCTTAACAAGTGTCAGTGTTGTCTAGAAATAAATGTATTCATAGATGGTTAGGTAAAATCTTACAGCGCAGAGGCCATTCAGCCCATCGTGTCTGTGCTGGCTCTTTTGAAAGAGCTATGCAATTAGTCCCACTTCCCTGCTCTTTCCTGTAGCCCTGTAAATTTTTCATTTGCAAGTACATATCCAAGTACACATTTGAAACGGGATGTCTTGTGGCCCAGTTGGTTAGTGCCCCTGGCTGTGAGGTAGAAGCGCTGGGTTCAAGTCCCACTCCAGGCCATGGAAAGGAATATTCATGATGCAGTTCAACAGGCTGATAATAAGCCTGCTAAATCTTCCAACACTTCCCCATTATTCCCCAAAGGGGGAACATAAAATTTGTATCTGAAGACACCAAACAAACAAACTTACTATTGAAGTTTCTTTCATCGCCTTTTCCAGCAGTGCAGTTTCTGGAAAGATTATTGATTAATTCATCAAAGTCACTGACCTATGCTAGTGGAACACACACAGTGACTTAGAGTAGTACAGCTTGGTAATGGTCAAGTCCTGCTGAATTGGTCCGGTGACTTTTGTCATAGCTCCACACCGTGCCCATGCACACAGCATAAG
This sequence comes from Carcharodon carcharias, assembly GCF_017639515.1. Classification (NCBI taxonomy): domain Eukaryota; kingdom Metazoa; phylum Chordata; class Chondrichthyes; order Lamniformes; family Lamnidae; genus Carcharodon; species Carcharodon carcharias. Next base: position 130,810,903 of record NC_054480.1, on the reverse strand, counting down.
CCCTGAGTAGACATCTGCTGCATGTGTCTCTGCATCTGCATGACAATGAACTCCACAGCCTTGTGCTCCTACATGTGCCAATATCCACATAGCAACAGCCATGGTCTCACTCTCCCTTTGTCCTGCCACATGTGCCGGCATCTACATAACAATGTCTGTGACCCTGTGCTCCTCCCGCGTGTGCCCATATCTGCATCACAATAATACAAGCTCGACAGCTGAAACGGCCAGTAATCAGCTTGAAGAACCTGCTGTGCTGCAGAAGGCGGTCAAATGGCTGAATTGGGTTCTTCTTTGTTTGAGAGCTGTAGGTATTTTCCTGTGAGGCGCACGTCTACACACATACACAGCTGGCTCCCTCATGTCTTTATGTGATTACTTCTTCATTTCCAATTTCCCTCTCACTCCATTTTTCCTGACGGCACTGACTCATGCGGGGGTGCATTTCCAGAAATGCTGCCAGCCTGTCGCTAATCTTATCCATTCATCAAGTGAAGATAAATGTCAGCAGGCTTACCTAGCTATGGGCGATGGTGGGTCAACCCAATTGACCTTAACTGTACAGTTGTCAAACAGTGGCCATGGGATGATGACTAAGGATTTACCTGATTTACTCCTTCCTGATTTCAGTAACTGGACTATTGCCAACCCAGTTGAAATCAGCTAAATCAACCCACAGAAGAGATTAAACTTAACATCTTTACAACCTTTTGATCTTTAGAGTTCAAAGGAAAACTTGTAGGAAGCGCAGCAGTCAATTTGTGCGCACGTCTGATAATCAGTGTGTTAATGACCACAGTGACATTGGAAAATAAATATTGGAGAACTGACATGCTTGTCTTCATGATGAAGAGTCATACGGACTCGAAACGTTAACTGTATTCCTCTCTGCAGATGCTGTCAGACCTGCTGACTTTTCCAGCTATTTTTGTTTTTGTTTCAGATTTCCAGCATCCGCAGTATTTTGCTTTTATGCTCTTCTTCAAAATAGTTCCATGGGATCTTTAATGTGCATCTGAGAGGGCAGACGGGGACCTCCATTTTACGTCTCATCCAAGAAAACAGCATCTCCAACAGTGCAGCACTGGTGGATCAACCTAGATTTTTATGCTCTAGTTTCGCTGGATAGGGCCTTGAACCCACAACCCTTTCCTACTTTACAACAGTGACTACACTTCAATGTGCTGTAATGCATTTTTGGGACATCCTGAGATTGTGAAAGTTGCTATATAAATGTAAGGCTGTCTTCTGACCTGGAGGTGAAAATGCTACTAATTGAGCTCTGGCTGACGGGGTTCAGTTGTATCTTTGATTAAAAGTGAGTAGGTTGGCCACGAACAAAGCAAGGGAAATAAAAGCCTAAATGTAGCAAACCAGCTCCTGTCTCACTGCTCCTATTTAATCTTACGACTGGCTGCACACGAGTTAGGCAGACGGCTGTGTAGAGGAAATTGTTTCTGAACAACAGGGTGTTAAATGGAGTAACCTGTGATTATAAAACTCTGAGCAGTAGACAGTGTGTAGTCTGTGGTAGTGGAACGTGTCCTTGTTCGGTGCACACCCTTTGAGAGTTCTTCAAAAGCCAAAATATCCACCCCTCCACCCACCATTTCCACAGAAACCTAACAGCACAAGAATAAGGATTGATTTGTTTCGGGTGTGTAATTTTTGAACAACACAAACTCCAGCTACACCTCCATTGAAAAAAAAAATGCCTGTGCACTAACTTATTAGTGCATCTTTTTGCAAGAGCCAAGTGGAGTGGATTGGGCTCAGCTGCGATGCTCACTGTGGTCAAATAGCTTGCCAACACTTGCTAGCTTGGGCTCACACAAAAAAAAGATGACTACTCAGGCAGGGTACTAGAGGTGGCCTCATATGGCCGGAAAGAAGCCTTCAAAAGTAGAGATGGAGGGAAAACAGTGGGCAGAAAAAAGCTTTTGTATAAACTTTTCCTCAGTTTGTAATGCTCTCACCTCTGAGTCAGAACATTGTGGGTTCAAACCCTCCCCCGTATAGTTTAGCATTTATCCAGTGCAAGTATCAAAGGCTGCATAATGGCATGTGCTGTCTTTTGAATCCTACATTAATCCAAAGCCCCATCTGCCATCCTTAAGTAATATAAATGATTCCAGGGGTCAGTATTAAAAAAAGAGATGGCACTGTCCCCGTGTCCTGATCAACCAAACAACCAAAAGGCAGATTTTGCGCGGCCAATCATCTCCTTTGTCACTTACAGCACTATTCTGTGGGCCTTAATTGTTTTCCTACATAACAAAAGTTTTCCAACACCTCTAATGCACTTGAGATGCCCTGAGAGTGTAGAAGGTGCTGTATAAGTGAAAAATGCAACTAAAAGTCAGGAGAAATGGGTTGCCAATTCACTATCACCCATTTTACTCCATTGCATAAAGGCAACATTACCCCCTGTGCATTTAACCAGTAAATCACTAGGTATAGTTACATCTTTTAGGAGAAAGCTCTGAACAATTAAAGCTCGCCATAGCAATAAATACCATTTTTATTGCAGCTGTATTACAGCACATTTGATATGCATCCCTCCCCCGATCACAGTCTGCCCTTTCTGAGTGTATAAACGTTGCAGAAAATCAATTATGTACTTAACAGAGCCACCTTGTGCTGTTATTATCTCAGTGTCTTCCAGACACAAAACACACAAAGAAAAGAAATATAGAAAGATCGCATTTGTAAACAGCTGTAGCTGCCAATCATTCACCCAGGCTATAAGTATTGTCAAAGACACAGGGAAAGAGCACATTCAGGGAGATGGGGGGTTGGGGTTTTGCAGTTTAAGGCAATCACATGTCAAATTATAAAGTAAAAAGCATTTTGATTAGTCACAGGCTGCTATCTCTTTACCCAGATGCAGGCACGTGCAAGGAGCCGGGCAATAGCTTGAACAGGAGGCTAACACAATGAGTTTAATTACATACAACTGGGACCCACTGGCCACAGAAAAGGTCACATGCCGACCCCAACACTGCACTGAATTCCCATTTCAGCTTCAGAGTTGGAGAAAGTGTAACATCAGAGGATAATGTTCTGACTAATTTTGCAGACACTTGTCAGCAATGATAATGCAGTGGGGAGAATAGGAGGGGAATCATGATATCAATATCAGGATATGTATCAGAATAATGAAGGAGTCATGGCAGTTGGATGCAGTTGTCCAATTTTTTTTAATAGCTTTCTGGCACCTCATCCTAGCGTCTGTTCATTCTGTGTCAAGAGATTATTTGACCACGGGGACAGCATAGCGGACTTAAATCTTGTTCTCCTTCGATGCCCACGCAAGCATTTTTGCCAGAAGGAGTCACAGTCATGAGCAGGAATTTGGCTGCTTTTACCCTCGCTTAAGTCAGGGTCCAGTTATGAGCTAGCCAGGATCAGCTAATTCAGCACAGACTAATCAATCCTAGAATCTTTCTACTCTGTATAGCTCAGTCCTTCACCAAACAGTCCACTAGTGGAGCCACTAGTGGAGAGGGGAAATTCAGAGCTAAACTAAAGAGGGTCAGGGTGTGATAGACGAATAATCCAATACTAAAGGAGAAAGAAAATAATTGCATTTATACAGCTTCTTCCACCACCTCAGCATGTTTCAAAGTGCTTTATATCTTTTGAAGTGTAGTCGCTACTGTAGGAAACGTGTAAGCCAGTTTTCACGCAGCAAGCTCCCGCAAACTTCAATGTAATAACGACCAAATAACCTATTTGATTGAGAGAAAAATATAGGCCAGGACATGGGGAAGAACTCCCCTGGACTTCTTCAAAATAGTGCTGAGATATCTTTAAAGCCCATCTGTTAGAACAGAAAGGGTCTGTGTCTGTCTCATTCCAAAAGATGGCACATGTCCAAATATTCTTCCACCACTCAATGTTTAACCTCACACTCGAGCAGTCATTATTATTGTGGGTGAGTGGGGCCCATGATACACATACCTTGAGTTAGTGTCAGAGGAGAGGATGGGGAGAAAGACTGGAATTTCTTTTTTAAATTATTAGTTGCAATGGTCCCCACAGTTTGAAAGAATCAGGTTCTGCTACGGATTGTAAATGCAATCTATAAGGTGATAAGTAGCCTTCACCCTACCCTTCCTGCTTCCCACCCCTTCCACATTAACATGCAAGCTCTTCATCAGCTAGCCCTTCATTGCCAGTGAAAGCATCAAAGGTCTGCAGATCAATTTTTAAGACAGTGTAACTCTCATTCCATTGGAAATAGAAAGACATTTGTCAATAATTACACACACTCTCTTGCTTCCATTCTCCCTGTCGGAGCAAGGGCAGGCTTCATGTGCCTGCTGCCGTATGCCGTTCAATCAATGATTTCAATAGCATATAAAAGAGTGAGACCCCCTCGAGCAGCTGTTACTGAGTCAAACAGATGAGGCACACGCCAGCTGATCCTGAAACAAGCTCTGCACTCCAACAATTGGCATTTTGTCTGCAGCCTGTGACACACATTCCAAGGGTTCACTGCCCTCACAACAAAGCAAACCTCCTCAAATAATCTGCTGTAGTGCAGACACACTGCTATGTGTTAGACCAGGGGTTTTAACTAGGTTCATTGAGTCTTACGATAAAAAAAAACACACTTCCAGTGAGGATAGAAATCAATATACAAACATGTATTAACACTACCCAATCAGACCTGAGGAATAAAATAAGTTGATTCCGATTTCCTGAGCTTGGTGTAAATGAAATACCATATAATTGATGCCTGGCAATGACAACAATTTTGCCAAACATTTTTCACCCCAAAAATTTATTCCCTCTTCCCCTGCCTAGTTTCAGCAGTGCCAGGCACCCTCCAAAATTTCTTGCATATGGCTTTTCTCCTTTAATGGGTTTAGACAGCAAGTGTCGTTAAGTCCAGTTGGTCAAAGGGTGGAGATAGTGGCCAAGCGGTCTTAAGACAACTGCACTTTCCAGAAGAGGATTGCCAATCCGGAGTTGTAACCAAGATCAACTAACTCAAAACTGACCAGGAAGTTGAACCTCAATTGGAGCAAGAGTTCACACTCTAATATTGTGTCCTCTCGAGCAAGGTTCTGGTCAGTGATTTCTGATCCTAGAGCAGTACAGCCTTGAGACCTGTAGAGAAAAAAATACCAGATAATCATTTTGTTTTATATTAAAATAAGGTCAGCTTGGAGAATAACTTAAAAAATACCAGATGCCAGGAAGCCCTGCAGTGTCGGAGGTGCTGTCTTTCAGATGAAACACCAAGGCACCTGTCTCAGGTAGACGTGAAAGGTCCCATGACACAGTTCAAAGACGAGCTGCGGAGGTTCCTGGGTCAATATTTGTACCTCAGCCAACACCACTAAAACAGATTATCTGGTCATTATCTTAGTGCTATTTGTGGGAACTTGCTGTGCACAAAATCCTGCTGTTTTTCCTAATTACAACAATGACCACACTTTTAAAAGCACATCATAGGCTGTAAAGTGCTTTAGAACACCCTGAGATTGTGAAAGAAGCTATATAAATGCAAGTCTTTCTTTTCTTTCACAGAACCAAACAGATTGAGTTTGACAGAAGTAAAAGGATATATGTTGTATACTTTATCGTATGACCCAGCAGTAATCCTGAGTTCTGAGGTCAACACAAGGCTGTTTGTCTTTAATATTCTAAGTGTGTATGGTGCAGACCAGTGTTAGGGTGACTGCATTTTTCTTCCCTTGTTACTGAGTGCTGGCCCGTGCTTTGTGATGGTACAGAGTGTAGCAATTGTCATTGTAATTGTAAAAGAGGACAGACGCGTGCCTGGGGACAGACTGCCTGGGTTTCTATTCTGTCAGTATTCTCTTTGTAATGTTACGAGTGCTGTGGTGGTTTGCACCTGTTCCCCCCGGCCTTCCATTCACACCGGTGTCAGTACCAGCGCCATCTGCTACCCCAAGTTAAAGGATTTGTCCATCAAGCTGGGGGTGGGGGTGTGTGGAAAGACACACATACAGACGCATGCAACACTGAAGACACAATAGCTTACCATTTGTTACTGAAGGTCAAAGGGCAACTTCATCAAAACCAACACAATGGGCAAAGACCACTGCCGACATAAGTCACAGTCCTGACTGTTAGCATATAATTTCATACTTCCCCTGCTCCACTCTCCCCCTCACTAAGTGGCATTAGGATTCCTTATGATTCATATCTATGTCAAGGTCAGATCCACAATATGCGTCACTCAATCCTCAACTTTACTTTTTTATACAGATGTTTCATGTTGTTTTATACAATTATTTATTTTATATTTTATTTTTTATACACAGGTTTTGCTGCCCTTATCCCCTGAAGGCGGTGGCTCTATTTGGCTTCTGGTTTCCACTGTTGCCAACTGCCCACCAGCACCACATCCAAATGGCCATACGACATGCATGGAGCCCAGGCAGTGAGTGTCAGTCATGAGAAGGCTGAGCATAATCCATCCTCACCCAACATCCAAACCCTTCCCCTTGCCAGCAGTGGAAACCTTGGCTAATTTTCTTCCCATGGGGAAGGATGTAAATGTGTTAGAGGCAGTTCAGAAAAGGTTTACCAAACTAATACCTGGATTGGGTGGGTTGTCTTATGAGGTGCAGTTGGACAGGCTAGGCTTGCATCTGCTGGAGTTTAGAAGAGTAAGTGGCGACTTGAATAAAACATATAAGATCCTGAGGGGTCTTGACAGGATCAATGTGGAGAGGATGTTTCCTCTTCTGGGAGAATCCAGTATTAGAGACCACTGTTTAAAAATAAGGAGTTGTCCATTTAAGACAGAGATGAGGAGAAATTCAAGAGGCTGAAAGATTATCAGGGGTAGGCGGGAATGTGGAGTTGAGGTTACAATCAGATCAGCCATGATCTTATGGAATGGCTGAGCAGGCTCAAAGAGCCGAGTGGCCTACTCCTACTCCTAATTTATATGTTCGGACTGAAGTCGATTGTATCACCCCTACTGCCTCTCTGGCTTACAGCAGCCAACTTCGATTGGGAATCACACCTGCTGATTTCTGGACTGTTTGGCTCAATTATGTGCTGATCTTACTGAGGCACCAGGGAAGCTGGACAATATTCTTCTGTTAAATTTGTGGCCCCTTCTCAGTCACAACATTGCAAAACATCATAGACCAGTCTCCTTAGTGTTAGCAACACAGGAATATAAGAGCAGGAGTAGATCTTTTAGCCCCTTAAGTCTATTCCACCATTCAATGGTTGATCTGACCTTATTTCATACGTTAATTGTATCAATTGAAATTAAGTACATATGAGTGGAGGGCATTGACTGAGCACATATAAAGAGACACTTACATGAGAGGAGAGGAGTCAGATATTTACTTGCAATGTTTCACTCTATGAATAAACCTATCCCAAGTAAAGGCTGGCTTTGGATTCTTCTTTCATCAACTGGCTATCAGGAGTATAACACCATACACCTGCTTTTGTCCCACATCCCTTAATAGCTTTGGTTAACAACAATCTACCAATTTCAATTTAGAAACTAACAAAAATCTAGTCTTAGTCTTGTCCTTTGCAGGTCATTTTATTATCTTGTTAGAGATCCTGTTTACGACAGTCTCAAATCACCAGTTGTCATGAATTTGCAGCAAGAGACCTGGCAATAAGCCATGGTGAGTTATTTACTCTGATTCAATGTCACCCTATATCATCCGTTGTTTATTCAGATCCCAGATCTAAACCATATAGTCAAGTCTTAGCGTCAGCCTGATATAAATAGTCAAAGATGAATCACCAACTGTTTACAACCAAGCTAAAATGCCAGACCCTTTATCAGGCAGATCATTTAACACCCCCTTGCTCATGAACTTGACCGAGGGGCAGCCAACAGTATAGATTCACTGAGTTGTTGTTCTTTTTTTATTAATTTATGGGATGTGGGCATCACTGGCTAGGCCAGCATTTATTGCCCATCCCTAATTGCCCTTGAGTAGGTGGTGGTGAGCTGACTTCTTGAACCGCTGTGGTCCCTGTTCAACTAAGGTCATCCAGCCCTAAACAGAAGGTGGATGCTGTAGGTTTAAATGTGTATGTGTACAATGGGGAATAGTATAACAGATCAGAACAAGTCTATGCTCAACTTAAGCTGGAGTTACTTTTATCTGTAATTATAGACATGATGAGTATTTGCATCTCATGGGTTGGTGCCACCATGGAGTGGGAGGAGTACTGGATGCACGCTACAGAAGGGTCGCACATGTAAGAGAGAGAAAAACATAGAAATATTTTACATTTCGTGTCCTCAAGGCATCCCAAAGCACCTTACTGCCAAGGAATTATTTTTGAAGTGTATTTAGTGTTATTACTTAGGCACGCAATTTTGCACACATCAAAATACTGCAAATAGCAAATGGCATAGTGACTAAATAATCTATTTTTGGTGGAGTTGGATGAAAGAGGGATTTTGACCAGGAGAACTCCCTTGTTTTCTCCAAACAGTGCCGCAGGATCCTTATGCAATGGCAGATGAGGCCTTGAACAGAGAGCCCTCCTGGCTCTGCAGCACTCTGTATTGCACTGAAGTGTCAGCCTAGATTAGGTGCTCATATCTCTGGAGTTAGCCTCAAATTCACAACCTACAGACACAGGTTGAAAAGATGACAAAGAATAATTCCAAACTTGAGAGAGGCTGAGATGAGAAACGTTAAAACTCAGATAAAAACAGAAAATGCTGGAAAAACTCAGCAAGTCTGGCAGCATCTGTGGAGAGAGAAACAGAGTTAACGTTTTGAGTCTGTATGTGCTAAAGAGAAGTAGAAATGTGATGGACTTTATATTGTTTCTGAGGGCATGGAGCAGGTGGAGCAAAATAGAAGGTAAGAGACAGGTGGGAGCTAAGGAGAAATTTGACAAAGATGTCATGGATACAGGATAAAGGGAGTGTGAATAATAGTGTTAAAGACTAAAGAAGATAATGACAGTGGCATAAAGATAAGATAGCAGAATGTGTTAATAGCAAGACAAGGGTCAGCGCTCTGTGAAAGAAAACACAAAAACAAGTGACAGATGGGCCTGTTGGGGACTCAGCCTCTGCAGCCTTCAAGGAAGATGGTTATTATCAATCCTCCCAGAAGTATATAAAACATTAAATGGAGATAATTCCTGAAAATATTATTAAAATGACGCAGGATAATCATGAGTATAAACTGGGGAAAAAAGACTGAGATCAGAGACCAGGAGAAACTTCATCTCAGAAAGGGTGATAAATGTTTAGAATAATCTGACAAGACAGAGTAGGGCTTGGAGACATTCAGAACTTAGTTGATTCTAAGTTTGGAGGTAGAGAGCACAGGGAGGATGGATCTTTATGGACTGAACTGCTTTTACCTGCCCTCTGTTAATATGGCAGTTCACCACCACCTTCTTAAGGGCAATTAGGGATGGGCAATAAATTTTGACCTAACCAGCGATGCCCTCAGCCCAAGAACGAATTTTTAAAATGTCAGTCCAAAAGACGGCTCTTATCACATTGCTTACAGGACCATTCCTGAGCTGTTTATACATTGCCTTAAGCAAGGCATCTTATTTATGTACACCTCGAGTTAAATACAAAATAAAAACAGAAGACTGCGGATGCTGGAATAACAGCAAAATACTGTGGATGCTGGAAATCTGAAACAAAAACAAAAACAAAAATAGCTGGAAAGACTCAGCAGGTCTGACAGCATCTGTGGAGAGGAAGACAGAGTTAACATTTCGAGTCCGTATGACTCTTCATCAGAACTAAAGAAAAATAGAAATGAGGTGAAATATAAGCTGTTAGAGGGGGGTGGGACAGGTGGACCTGGATAGAGGGCTAGTGATAGGTGGAGGCAAAGAAGAGATTGCCAAAGATGTCATAGACAAAAGGACAAAGGAGTGTTGACAGTGGTGATATTAGCTAAAGGATGTGCTAATGGTGACATTAAGGGTGGAAAGCAGGACGAGCAAGTGACAGATAGCCCTAGTGTGTGTGTGGGGTAGGGGGAAGGGATCGAAATAGGATAAAAGGTGGAGATAAAACAATGGAAATAATTTTTTAAATAATAATAAATAGGTGGGAAAAGAAAAATATATTTAAAAAAGATATAAATTATTAGAAAAAAGGGGGACCGGAAAGGGGGTGGGGATGGAGGAGAGAGTTCATGATCTGAAGTTGTTGAGCTCAATGTTAAGTCCAGAAGGCTGTAAGGTGCCTAATCAGAAGATGAGGTGCTGTTCCTCCAGTTTGCGTTGAGCTTCACTGGAACATTGCAGCAGGCCAAGGACAGACACGTGGGCATGAGAGCAGGGCACTGTGTTGAAATGGCAAGCGACAGGGAGGTCTGGGTCACGCTTGCAGACAGACCGAAGGTATTCCGCAAAGTGGTCACCCAGTCTGCCTTTGGTCTCCCCAGTGTAGAGGAGACCGCATTAGTTGCAGCAAATGCAGTAGACTAAATTGAGGGAAGTGCAAGTGAAGTGCTGCTTCACTTGAAAGGACTGTTTAGGCCCTTGGACGGGAGGAAGGGGAAAGTAAAGGGGCAGGTGTAACACTTTCTGCGGTTGCAAGGGAAGGTGCTGTGGGAGGGGGTTGAGGTGTAGGGGGTGATGGAGGAGTGGACCAGGGTGTCTCAGAGGGAACAGTCCCTATGGAATGCCAATGGGGGGGTGAAGGGAAGATATGTTTGGTGGTGGCATCATGCTGGAGTTGGCGGAAATGGCGGAGGATGATCCTTTGAATGTGGAGGCTGGTGGCATATAAGTGAGGACAAGGGGGATCCTATCATGGTTCTGAGAGGGAGAGGAAAGCGTGAGGGCGGATGCGCAGGAGATGGGCCAAACAGGACACGATTGAGGGCCCTGTCAACCACCGTGGGTGGAAAACCTTGGTTAAGGAAGAAGGAAGACATGTCAGAAGAACTGTTTTGGAAAATGGCATCATCAGAACAGATGTGATGGAGGTGAAGGAACATAGAGAATGAGATGGAGTCCTTACAGGAAGCAGGGTGTGAGGAGCTGTAGTCGAGGCAGCTGTGGGAGTCAGTAGCCTTGTAATGGATATTGGTGGACAGTCTATCACCAGAAATTGAAACAGAGAGGTCAAGGAAGGGAAGGGAAGTGTCAGTGACGGACCAGGTAAAAATGATGGAGGTATGGAAATTGGAAGCAAAATTAATAAATTTTTCCTGGTCCAGACGAGAGCATGAAGCGGTGCCGAAGCAGTCATCGATGTACCGGAGAAAGAATTGTGGGAGGGGGCCTGAGTAGGACTGGAACAAGGAATGTTCCACGTACACCATAAAGAGACAGGCATAACTGGGGCCCATGCGGGTACCCATAGCCACACCTTTTATTTGGAGGAAGTGAGAGGAGTTTAAGGAGAAATTGTTCAGTGAGAGAACAAGTTCAGCCAGATGGAGGAGAATGGTGGTGGATGAGGATTGTTTGGGCCTCTGTTTGAGGAAGAAGCGGAGAGCCCTCAGACCATCCCAGTGGGGGATGGAGGTGTAGAGGGATTGGACGTCCATGGTGAAGAGGAGGCGGTTGGGGCCAGGGAACTGTAAATTGTTGATATGATGTCAGGCGTCAGGGTAATCGTGGATGTAGGTGGGAAGGGACTGGACAAGGGGAGAGAGAATGGAGTCAAGATAGCAAGAAATGAGTTCCATGGGGCAGGAACAGGCTGACATGACCGGTCTGCCGGGACAGTCCTGTTTGTGGGTTTTGGGTAGGAGGTAGAAGCAGGTTGTCCGAGGTTGGGAGACTATAATGTCGGAAGCTATGGAGGTAAGAGCTCCAGAGGAGATGAGATCAGTGACAGTCCTGAAAACAATGGCTTGATGTTCAGTGGTGGGGTCATGGACCAGGGGGAGGTAGGAAAGTGTCTGCAAGTTGACGCTCTGCAAGGTAGAGGTCAGTGCGCCAGACAACAACAGCACCACCCTTGTTGGCTGGTTTGATGACAAAGTCAGTGTTGGACCTGAGAGAACGGAGTGCGGCAAGTTCAGAAAGAGACAGGTTAGAGTGGGTGAGAGGAGCAGAGAAATTGAGACGACTGATGTCACTCCGACAGTTCTCAATAAAAAGATCAAGAGCTGGTAAGAATCCAGAGGGAGGGGTCCGGGTGGAGGGAGAATATTGGAGGCGGGTAAAAGGATCCATTGAATGGGGGGTGGACTCCTGCCCAATGAAGCGAGCATGGAGACGAAGGCGGCAGAAGAAGAGTTCAGCATCGTGTCGAGCCCTGGATGCTGGAAATCTGGAACAGACAAAAAGCATTGGAAAAACCCAGTGGCTTTGAAAGCTCTGGAGATCATGAGAGAGAAACAAAGTTTATGTTTCAGGTCAATGATCTCTCATCAAAATGGTAGTTAAAGGTGTTTTCCCCAACATTTTGACTTTATGGAGGTAATTTGCAGGACTCTTGCCTGTAAAAATACCCAGGCACTCAACAAACATGCTGCATGTATAGATAAGAAGAAAAGTATTGTATTTACATAGACCCTGATCATGCCCCTCGGGAGAGTAACAAAGCACTTCCCGTCCAATGAATTACTCTGATGCACAGTCACTTTTGTTAACTAATAAACTAACTCAGGCATTGAGAAATACACAGAGATAGGAAAGTCTTTTTCTGTGCAGGGGGATCAAAGATTTTTAAAAATATACATTTTCTCCATTCCAGCTAACCTGAGTGCATTTATGGTGAAAATATTACAGTTGTTTTTTGTTGTTTAAAATTTAAACTGTTCAAACTTTGGGAATATATTTTATTTCAGCAAGAAAGTTTGCCTTCTGCAGTTGTCTTTCTGGTGAACAGGTTCCATTTCAAGTTCTGAATTCTGTGATGAAACTGGAAAGTCCCCCAAAGTAACCTTTAAATTTTGGTCAGAGATAGCCAGTCACTTCCTCCATTCTTCTCCACTCTGCTAACAAAAACTGGAATGGGCAGTTTGTGAGGAATTCACACTCAGGTTAAAACTGCACTGTTAGCTGGTGCACATTTGCTTGGACAGTTGCCGAGGCTCTGATTGACGAGGCAACAGAGGTAGCATATCAGCTGATAGGTTGCACGTGCTGCCCATGCTCTGGCTAGAAGCTGTGAACACAGCTCCCACTTGTTACTATCCACAGCAGCTGCAGAGCAAGTGGGTGGGCGAAGGCCAAGATAAGGGTTCCTGTTTACAGAACTTGTGCTTTTCTCCCACAAGCGGCCCCCAATCACTCCTCGTGCCCTTTAATATGACTTGTGGCTTTCAGTTTAAGAGCATGGTTCAACCATGTGACAGCAGTAACACTCCTTATCCTAAAGCCCATCAGCCACTTTAATTGTTTTTCATCAGGATTTTTTTTGCTGAAGCTGCTGACTCACGCCTGAGCTTCCGATCACCCATTGATCACATGTCAGCCACAGCAATTCCACCATTGGGGGCATCACAAAGCAGTCAGATTCTGCTCTCACCTGCTGTCGACATCACCCAACCTCTGTCAAGAGTCAGAGCACTGACTAATCTTTTTCTGTGAACGGTGTATTGTTATGGCCTGGAAGGCATCCCCTGAAAGGGTGGGGGAAGCAGATTCAATAATAACTTTCAGAAAGAGAATTAGATAAATATCTCACAGAATCACAGAACTGTTAGTGTAGAAGGAGGCCATTCAGCCCGTCATGTCTGCACCAGATCTCTAACCGGCATTTTAACTTAGTACCAATCTCCTGCCTTTTTCCCGTAACTCTGCACAATGTTTCTATTTAGATAATCATCCAATGCCCTCTTGAATGCCTCAGCTGAACCTGCCTCCACCACACTTCCAGGTAGTGCATCCCAAACCCTAACTACTCACTGTGTGAAAAAGTTTTTTTCTCACCTCGTATCTGAAAAGGAAACATTTGTAGGGGTATGACAAGGAGGACTAATTGGCTGACTCTTTCAAAGAGCCAGCACAGGTACAATGGGCCAAATGACCCCCTTGTGTGCTCTATGGTTTTATGATTGGCTGAGCATAACATGGGGTTAATAGATTAAAAAGAAAAATAACTGCAAATCTGAAATAAAAGTAGAGAGCGCTGGAACCACACTTTGGATCAGCCAACATCCTTACAAAGACTGGCTGTACAGACCTGCTTTCTGTGTATTTTCAGGTTGCCAACTTTGGTTCAATTTATTCCTGGAGATTTCATCACATGCCCTCCTACCGCTCCACTCGGCCAAACAGTCATTTTTTTCCATCCCCAACTCTTTTTATAACTAATAATTGAAATTATTCACAGAAAATAAAAATAAAAGTTTTTAGGGGCCTGATGATTTTTCTCCCAGAGTTGTTCACAGCGGTGTCCAGGAGGATAAACTTCAATTCCTGAAGACTCCAGGTGAATCCTGGATGTTTGGCAACTCCAATATGTTTGCTGCATTTCCAGTTTTTGTGTTGTGTTCTGCTATGGGTGCCCTCTCCCTCCATCACGAACCCGCAGAGGAAGGGAGATAATGGGGATCAAAAGCAGGTTTTAAAAAACGATGCTAGGTATCATTTAAAAAGCTAGACTAAGTGCTATATAAATGTAAGTCTTTCTTTTATCCAGTAACCCTCACTGGAAAGTGGCAATATGTAGAATGCAAGTGGCAATAGGTTGACTATAATATCCTCCCATGACCAAACATCCTATAAGCACTCACCGCTTGGTCTTAGTGATGAAAATTGACCATGTGAGTGAGATATCATGATGTCCATGGATGCGAACCCAAGCAAGGATCAGTGGTTTTGTTAGAGACGGGAAGAAGCTTGGGGGGAACTGCTGGCAGGGTGGTGGGGGTGGGGGTGGGGGGGCAAATCAAAAGATATGATAGCCAGGCTCCCACAGTTTTTAAATCACAGAACTAGCCATTCTCCAAAGCCTGTTTAATCCAAAGTAACACAAGCCGCCACCATGGGCAGTTGATCGCTCTCTTATCCCTGTTTCAATTGCAATGGCAAGAACACAGAAGAAATCCTAATTGCAGTACTGTGTGTCACCAGGAGACAGGAGGGGGTGGGGAGGGGAGGGGCATGATGAGGAGGAAGAAAATCTGAACGAAAAGAACAATAAAGTCAGACAGCGAGTGTGTAGGCAAGGTGCTGACTAATCACCTCAGCGCCAGTGGCAGATGCTCTTGCAATTGTGCAGAGCTGGGGTCTGGAGCGTGCTAGAGATATAACAAGCTCCACATGTAACAGCATGCACAAACAAAATAATGTACACTCCTACCAGCACATGCTGGGCGTGAAGTTCTAATTGCTTCGTATTATTTTTATGCAGATGATTTTAAGCCCTCTTTTGCAGTAAGGCAAATCCTCTTTAAGGACAAGCAGAGCACTGATTAAAAAAGCAAACCTCTTCCTAGATAAAAACAAAAAAACTGCGGATGCTGGAAATCCAAAACAAAAACAGAATTACCTGGAAAAACTCAGCAGGTCTGGCAACATCGGCGGAGAAGAAAAGAGTTGACGTTTCGAGTCCTCATGACCCTTCGACAGAACTTGCGTTCGAGTCCAAGAAAGAGTTGAAATATAAGCTGGTTTAAGGTGTGTGTGTGGGGGGCGGAGAGATAGAGAGACAAAGAGGTGGAGTGGGGGGGGGTGGGGGGGTGTGGTTGTAGGGACAAACAAGCAGTGATAGAAGCAGATCATCAAAAGATGTCAACGACAATAGTACAATAGAACACATAGGTGTTAAAATTAAAGTTGGTGATATTATCTAAACGAATGTGCTAATTAAGAATGGATGGTAGGGCACTCAAGGTATAGCTCTAGTGGGTTTTTTTTTATATAATGGAAATAGGTGGGAAAAGGAAAATCTTTATAATTTATTGGAAAAAAAAAGGGAAGGGGGAAACAGAAAGGGGGTGGGGATGGGGGAGGGAGCTTACGACCTAAAGTTGTTGAATTCAATATTCAGTCCAGAAGGCTGTAAAGTCCCTAGTCGGAAGATGAGGTGTTGTTCCTCCAGTTTGCGTTGGGCTTGACTGGAACAATGCAGCAAGCCAAGGACAGACATGTGGGCAAGAGAGCAGGGTGGAGTGTTGAAATGGCAAGCAACAGGGAGGTTTGGGTCATTCTTGCGGACAGACCGCAGGTGTTCTGCAAAGCGGTCGCCCAGTTTACGTTTGGTCTCTCCAATGTAGAGGAGACCACATTGGGAGCAATGGATGCAGTAGACTAAGTTGGGGGAAATGCAAGTGAAATGCTGCTTCACTTGAAAGGAGTGTTTGGGTCCTTGGACGGTGAGGAGAGAGGAAGTGAAGGGGCAGGTGTTGCATTTTTTGCGTGGGCATGGGGTGGTGCCATAGGAGGGGGTTGAGGAGTAGGGGGTGATGGAGGAGTGGACCAGGGTGTCCCGGAGGGAGCGATCCCTACGGAATGCCGATAAGGGGGGTGAAGGGAAGATGTGTTTGGTGGTGGCATCATGCTGGAGTTGGCGGAAATGGCGGAGGATGATCCTTTGAATGCGGAGGCTGGTGGGGTGATAAGTGAGGACAAGGGGGACCCTATCATGTTTCTGGGAGGGAGGAGAAGGCGTGAGGGCAGATGCCTGGGAGATGGGCCGGACACGGTTGAGGGCCCTGTCAACGACCGTGGGTGGAAAATCTCGGTTAAGGAAGAAGGAGGACATGTCAGAGGAACTGTTTTTGAATGTAGCATCATCGGAACAGATGCGACGGAGGCGAAGGAACTGAGAGAATGGGATGGAGTCCTTACAGGAAGCAGGGTGTGAGGAGCTGTAGTCGAGATAGCTGTGGGAGTCGGTGGGTTTGCAATGGATATTGGTGGACAGTCTATCACCAGAGATTGAGACAGAGAGGTCAAGGAAGGGAAGGGAAGTGTCAGAGATGGACCACGTGAAAATGATGGAGGGGTGGAGATTGGAAGCAAAATTAATAAATTTTTCCAAGTCCTGACGAGAGCATGAAGCGGCACCGAAGTAATCATCGATGTACCGGAGAAAGAGTTGTGGAAGGGGGCCGGAGTAGGACTGCAACAAGGAATGTTCCACATACTCCATAAAGAGACAGGCATAGCTGGGGCCCATGCAGGTACCCATAGCCACACCTTTTATTTGGAGGAAGTGACAGGAGTTGAAGGAGAAATTGTTCAGTGTGAGAACAAGTTCAGCCAGACGGAGGAGAGTAGTGGTGGATGGGGATTGTTCGGGCCTCTGTTCGAGGAAGAAGCTAAGGGCCCTCAGACCATCCTGGTGGGGGATGGAGGTGTAGAGGGATTGGACGTCCATAGTGAAGAGTAAGCGGTTGGGGCCAGGGAACTGGAAATTGTTGATGTGACGTAAGGTGTCAGAGGAATCACGGATGTAGGTGGGAAGGGACTTGACAAGGGGAGAGAGAAGGGAGTCAAGATAACGAGAAATGAGTTCTGTGGGGCAGGAGCAAGCTGAGACGATCGGTCTACCGGGGCAGTTCTGTTTGTGGATTTTGGGTAGGAGATAGAAGCGGGCCGTCCGAGGTTGGGCGACTATCAGGTTGGAAGCTGTGGGAGGGAGATCCCCAGAGGAGATGAGGTCAGTGACAGTCCTGGAAACAATGGCTTGATGTTCAGTGGTGGGGTCATGGTCCAGGGAGAGGTAGGAGGAAGTGTCTGCGAGTTGACGCTCAGCCTCCGCGAGGTAGAGGTCAGTGCGCCAGACAACAACAGCACCACCCTTGTCAGCGGGTTTGATGACAATGTCAGGGTTGGACCTGAGAGAATGGAGTGCAGTAAGTTCAGAGAGAGACAGGTTAGAATGGGTGAGAGGAGCAGAGAAATTGAGACGACTAATGTTGCGCCGACAGTTCTCAATGAAAAGATCGAGAGAAGGTAAGAATCCAGAGGGAGGGGTCCAGGTGGAGGGAGAATATTGGAGATGGGTAAAAGGATCTGTTGAACTGGGAGAGGACTCCTGCCCAAAGAAGTGAGCCCGGAGACGAAGACGGCGGAAGAAGAGTTCAGTATCATGCCGAGCCCGAAATTCATTGAGGTGAGGGCGTAAGGGTATGAAACTAAGTCCTTTGCTGAGCACTGAACGTTCAGCATCGGAGAGGGGAAGGTCAGGGGGTATAGTGAATACACGGCTGGGGTTGGGATTGGAAGAAAGGGTGGGGACGGAGGAACAGGCAGGGGTGGGGGGTCCTAGATGGGTGTTGGTGTCGATGAGTTGTTGTAGCTTGCGTTCCTTAGCATTTGAGAGAAAGAGAAAAAATTTCTTGTTGAGGCGTCGGATGAGCTGAAGGATAAAATGAAACTGGGAGCACGCGCAGCTTTGAAAAACCTCTTCCTAGAATGCATGAGGACCCTGCATTATTTCTTAATGAATTTGATCAACAAAATAGCTACCAGGGGGTATAAGTGTTTGCATTATTTGGGTGTTTTCCCAGTGGTAAAACCTCCCTGAGGATTTACATCCAACTCGCAGCCTGATCACCCCCGGTTAAAATTGGACCTTCTGGCTGATTTTTACCCTCTCTTGTTTTATGCGCCAACATTTCTCAGCCTGAACCATTTCTCCCACTTGAGTCTGAAGGTTACGGGTTCAAAACCACTTCCAGAATTTGAGCACATAAGCTAGGCTTCAGTCAGCTGCTGAGGGAGTGCTCATTATCTGATGTCCTGTCTTTCAGATGAGATATTAAATCAAGGTCCTATATTACCTGGTCAGGTGGATGTACAAAAGACACCACTGTCCTATTTGCAGAAGAACAGATAAAGGAGAAAAGTTAAATAAAAATGCTTACAATATTGGCAAATCTGCTGACTGCCAGCTATCTGGTTTGGCTTCAGACAGGCCTCCCGATTCCCCTTTTTAAGATTGCACATCAGTGCCAATAACATCACTGGGTAATGAGTTTTGAATATAAGCAGGCCCCTGCCTGCCCAGGGTTGGTGTCCATCCTTTGCCTGCTTTGAAATGAGTTAAATGGCTAGTAGGTGGAAACAGGATACTTAAAAGTCGAGGGAGAATTCCCACTCCTGGTCCTTACCACAGGGACATTTAAAATCACCATACGAGCTCTGGTATCTGTAGAACTGTATCCCAGTGGGAATAACCTTCATGATAGTGAAAGCGGGACACATTCTAGAAGACGCAAGAGCCTCCATTTGGTTATTTTTGCATCACCTTCTCCAAAGGTTTCTCGTTGTGAGATATTGAACATTCGCAGCACTGGTCAATGTTGGTAATATTGATTTGCTCTGTTGCCTCTTAGTGCTGGCCCTGTGATTGGTAGGAGGTCTCAAAATGAATAGCAGGTATCAGTGGTGTGAGTGTAGCAAGTGTACCACATATCACTGATATGAATCACTCAGCTTTGGGGAGCTCAAAACCTTCACAGCAGCTGCCCCAAGCAACCTGTTAGATTCCAAATATTTCAAGAGCAAATGCTCCTGTTTTTTTCCTGTTTGCTCCCCTCATCACCAAAAAGTTGAGGTACAGTTAGACAGGTGCTATCAGCCCTATGTTATTATTGAGGTACAGTTGTTGTTATTGTTGAGGCACAGGTATTGTTGAGGTACAGTTATTGCTGAGGTACAGTTATTGTTGAGGTAGAGTTAGACAGGTGCTATCAGCCCTGTGTTATTATTCATTCTTCATTTGTGAGCCTAGGCAACAACAACTTGCATTTATATAGCACTTTTATGTAAACAACCCAAGGTGCTTCACAGGAATGTTATCAAACAGGATTTGACACTGAGTCACATTAGGAAATATTAGGACAAATGATCAAAATCTAGTGATGAGGTAGATTTTAAGGAACATTTTAAAGGAGGGGAGAAGTGAAGAGGTTCAGGGAGAGAATTCCAGAGTTTAGGAGTTCCAGGCATGGCCACCGTACAGTGCGATGAAAATGGAGAATGCTCAAGAGGTCAGAATTGGAGGAGTAATTAGATACTAGTATCGTCCGGTATAATAAAGGTTCCATGTTCAATCTAAGACGGTGCTGAGGTCTTTGAGCAGCAGCAAGAAACCAATACAGTAAGTCTGAACATCACGGTCGAGAGAAGGGAAATCAACCAGATTGATGTTGAATTCCCAATAGCTAAAAAGTGGCTTTTGCTGGAAAATATATTTGTGTGGAAGCTGGAGGAGTTGGGGATTGGCACTGATGCCATTGACAGGCAAATATGCTTAAACAGTATTCATGTAGGATTAAACGTGAAGAAGCCACCCACCTTAGCAAGAAGCTGGGAGTCTGCAAGTGTCAGCACCTTTGGGAGAAGAGGAAAACTGATACCAAGCGGAACCGTTGCATATTCAGGTTGGGGATTATGGCACAGTTGGCTTCATATGACTTGTTCACATCTCTGTTGGATTACCTCAAAGCGGCAGTGGGTGGAGGATTGGAAATAAATTCACAACCCAGACTATTTTATCTCAGTGACAGAAAGATTTAATTAATCAAACAGCTGAGAATTAAATATAGTTCCTAAGAAGATAAGAACATAAGAAATAGGAACAGAAGTAGGCCATGCGGCCTCTCGAACCTACTCTGCTGGTCAATAATATTTTAGCTGACCTAAATCAGGGATTTGTTTGAGATTAGGTTAGAGGTGAGCAGAGTAGGTCAGGTGGCTGTTTAATGCACTCACTGATTAAAAACACTGATAACATTTATCTGTGCAGACATTTCTTTAACTATAGGCAGTCTTCCAGCCATGGAGGTGAGACTCCCATTTTCAGGTTGCACTGGCGAGGTATATTAAGAAAGAAAAACTTGCATTTATATAGTGCCTTTCACAACCTCCAAATGTTCCCAGTGCGTCTTCACAATCAAGGAAGTATAGACACCGCTATAATATGGAAAATGCAGCAGACAATTTCTGCACAGCAAGGTCCCACAAACAAGAATGTACTAATGACCACACTAGGGGGAACTCTCCTACTCTTTTTCAAATAGTGTCATTGGATCTTTTATGTCCACCTGCAAGGCTTTAGTTTAACATCACATCAGATAGATGGCACCTCCAGCAGTGCCCAGTGCAGCACCTTCCTCAATGCTAGCGTAAGGCTCTGGAATGGAGCTTGAATCCATAAGCTTCTGACTCAGAGTCAAGAGAGCTATGCACTGAACCACAGCTGACATTTAAGACACCAAAGTCAAACTTGATTCTCTCAACCCCTAGTTTTGCTTTTCTCTGCTGGATGAAGCTATTCATCCACAATATGTCATCTATGAGAGTATTACAAACCTGACTGACCCTCTCTCTGCCCCTAACCTCTAATGACTCCGTGATTGAGACGTTGTGTTTAGCCTTTAGCCACAGAGCTATTTAAGTCATTATAATGTTCCCTCTGCATTAGTCATTAGACCCCATTAGCAATTGTTGTGAAAAGCACACTGTTTCATTGTAAGTCTGAGACTGGGGCCGAGCTCCAGAATGTCATCAAGTCTTTCACAGTGGTTACATGCACGTTTGCTCTAAGGTCTAATAAAAGTTGCTTTCATGTTGCACTGAGACCCAGTGGTGTCAGCTCCTTGTGCACAATCCATGTGCTGCTCCAACGCAAAAGTAAACATGTAAACAGTACATGTGAGGGGGTAAAAGCTGTTCATCTCAACCATCTGGCAACTAATGCCAAGTTTGATTAGGGCTGCAGCTGGCTACACAAGACCCACATCAGGAATCATTACTACTATCACAGCCATTCTCAAACTTTTTTGTCCGTGGACCACTTGGCTGGGCATAAGATCCCGCGGACCACCTACTGGTCCTACCTCACCTGCTTTTGCTTGCCATCACACAAAAACTCATCAGAATTAATAGGAAGAATGATGCTGCTTTTGATGAGACGCCAATGAGGTGATGTCTGGTTTCTAGCTGGAGAGCTTCAGTCTTATATCGGGCCATTTCCTCTTCTTTGCTTCTAGCTTCACAAGTGTTGAAAATCCGATCTGACAGTGGTATATTGTAACAGTAACATAAATATTGCTTATAAAACTATATTGTTGTTGCTTGTGCTTATGCATTCTGCACATGCAGGAGCTGGTCTAGTTGTGTGATAGAGATGAGGATTTTGGCCTGTTTTCTTGTATTGGCCTCGGTTGTGGCATTGTGCGTCCGTCACTTGCATTTTTCCTCAGCCTGCAGATGACCTGGAGGACCCTTGTGGACCACCAATGGTTCACGGACCACACTTTGGGGACCACTGTACCAGCATGGTCTTTAGCATAACATAGGAGTGGCAAACCCTCTCATATGCGATTTCAGCTGGGTCGCTACCATATATTAGAGATAGCAACTGTAAAAAAAAATTGCATTATATAGCATCTCTCACAACCTCAGGACATCCCAAAGCACATTTCGGCAAAAAATTACCTTTGAAGTGTAGTCACTGTTGTAATTTAGGGAAATGTGACAGCCAAATCAGGCACTGTAAGCTCCCAAAAACTGCATATTGTGATAATGATCAGATAATCTGCTTATACATGTTGATTAACAGATAAATATTGGACAGGACGCTGGGAGAACTTCCTTACTCTTCTTCAGAATGGTGCCACGGGATCTTTTATGTCCACCTGAGAGGGAAGCTGAGCCGTGGTTGTTGGCACCTCAGACAGTGCAACACTCCCTCACGTACTGCATTGGAGTGTCAGCCTAGATTTACAATGCAGTCAGCCTGTGTAGTTTAAGAATGCAAGCCTGATGCTGGGGATCAGTGCTGAGTCCTGCTGTGCTACAGTTTCATGGGGCTGATCACCCTCCAATATCTCAACCTAAAGGCTATTCTTTATGTGTGTGCCTCATCAGTAAGTTCAGGAAGGCTGTCTAATCATGAGTTTGGTGAGATGCGGCATCACAAGTACAGCAGAACCAGTCCTGCCCAAAGTTCCCACAGAAGCACTTGCCAATAATTCACTGGATAGTGTTCAGAACCTGGAATCTTGAGCTAGCTTATTCCTCCTTTCTTATTCAGAGGTGCAGAGGCCAACTGTAGTGTTCTTAATTATCCCACTCCAGCTGAGATCAGTTAACTCAGCACAGACTGAGGATCAAACCTAAGACCTTGACTAGATGGTTCAGTAGGCAAGACAGTGAACTTATCCGCTGTGTGATTGGGGGAGCTTGCAAAGCTGCTAGTACACACTACAGAGATATCAGTGAGACAAGCAAAGGGTTAATAACTCCAAATAACAACAGGACCTTTGCCTCATTCAAATAAACTGCTGCACCCTTGCCAAGGTCAGCTCACTGCCAATAAGTTAAGTTTTTCTACGAAAAATGTGAGACAGTTTCGGAAAACCACTGAAATGGATATCGCTGGATTTATTTTATTTAATAGCAAGACTCAAAAATAAGTAAAACAAAAATTTTGCTGTTAACATAGTCTGTGAGTCTGACTGAATGTACAAGTCTGGCCCTGTACAGGGCCCCAGTCTGCTTCGGACTCAGCTTGGTCATTTCAGACTACCTCAGGCTATTCTAGGAGAGAGACAATCTGACCACAAAGTCCCGTTTTACCCTTGTTCTTTTACTTTTAGCAGACTTCCAGACATTCTCCTTCACACAGCCCAGGAATAAATAAACCACGCACACTGAGGCAAGTTTTGTAAGTGATAGCATGCATTTCAGTACAAGTAAAAAATGTGCTTGATTTGCCACTCTGATTTGTTATCTGGTCGCAGTTAGACCACGCACTACTGAGAACTATAGACAGAAATCATTGTCCTGCTGGAAACCATACCTTTCGGCATTTGACTGAAGGTGGGTTCAGGATTGGCTGTGATACTGCTCACTGCCGAATAGCTGCCGGCACGGATGGCCAGGGCCTGCAGCAGGAACTTGCATTTACATCGCACCTTTGACACAGAAAATGTCCCATGGTGTTTCGCAGTGTGGGTAGGAACCCCCAGTGGATTTTCAAATCCGTCCATGGCTCTATCTCTGAAATTGTCTCCAGCCCACAACCCTCAGATATATCTGTGCTCTTGAACATCCCCAATTTTAATTGCTCCACCATTGATGGCTGTGCCTTCAGTTGCCCAGGCCCCACCCAGACGGAACAAAACAGTTCGGACCAGTACTCTTATCTCCCAGATTTTACTGTGTTTTCCTTCTGGGCAAGCTCTGGAATTCTACTTATGCCTCTCTGCCTCACTTTCCTGCTTTAAGATATTCCTTTGACCAAGCTTTTAGTCAACTGACCTAATCAGCGGGATTTTCCACACCCTTCCGATCCTGCTGCAGCTCCTGGCTGGGGCGCCACCTCACCCACGGCGGGTCCCACCCACCACAGGGCCGGAAAATCCCGGCCTATATCTCCCTTATGTGGCTCGGTATCGTTGGGAGAATGAAACGGCAAGGAGACAAATGAGCTGCAAATTTCTGCGACGGGAAAAATATAAATTACAGCTCCATGTCAGAGTTTCTATTTAAAGTTTTCCTAAGTTAACTTTATATTCACCAAACACTTGCACTTTAATTATGGGGCAGTGGGGGGAGGGATGGGGGGGGTGGTGGTTGGGGAGGAGAGAGAAATGAAAAGAGGACAAAATAACACAGTTTTGCTTTAAAATAGCTTCTGGTCGCTGAGGTAGGAGAGAGTTGGCAAGAGGACACCAAAGGATCAGTCAGTCATGGCAATGAAAACAAATAGCAGCACAGAATCAGAGGTGGATGATTTGGTTTATGTTACTAAGAAACTGGTGGGTTGTTTTGTTTTGCAGCATAGGCAAGGTTGAAGATGAAGTTACCATTCCTTCTTTCAGTTATTTAGCCCGCCCCCGGACAGCACTGTAAACATAGACACTGAGTTCAACACTGGCCAACTCCTCCCCACACTTACTTTCCATCTATAACAGCACTTCCCCCACATTTACACTCCATCAGTCCCTTTCCCCACAATTGCCCCCAATCATAACATTCTATAACCACCAGTCCCTCTGCCACAATTATTCATTATATATATCACACCCATGTGTCTATCTTCCTTTCCCTCAAATGCACACACCGAACCTATTAATCCTCTCTTATTTAGTTCCAAGTGAGGACATGAGCCAGTTCAGATGTGAAATGAGGTGCGCTGCCAGAAGTCCATCTAGATTTACACACAAAGCTTTGAGTGAGAAATCAGAGGTCTCCTGAATTGACACAAAATGTGGTGAGGGAGAGAGGGTGGGGTGGCAGGGTGAGGGTGACATTAAGGAGGAAAATGGAAAAAATGACAATTTAATCACTTTCCCCAGTGGCTCAATCTCACTTCTTTGAGGGCGGGGGCAGTGACTAAGTGAATGTGTTGTTCAAGATTTATTAATCGGCAGCCTGGAATGCTTGAGACCAAGTTATTTCTGGATTTCAGAATTTTCTGGATTACAGAATGATGGTAGAACGTGTTACAATTGTGAAGTTCATAACAGTATTATGTTTTAGGACTGCAACTTTTGATTTATAAGAGTGTTATAGTTTGGGACTGTATCTTTAAATCTAGGGTAAATGTAAGAGGTCATGTGACCTATGCTAGAGTCTGCCTGACAAGGTGGTTTAATTGTTAAAGGTTAGAAAAAGACTCTGATTATCTTATTGAAAGGGGCAATTACACATTGGGGACAATGATAGCTATTTTTAACTTCACACTGAGAGGACCCTAAAGGCAGAATTGTCCCAAATTTGCACTAAGTGCGGTAGTGAGTGTGAAAAAAAATGTTTTCTTACCTCAGAGTGATTGTCCAAATTTAAATAATTCCAGCAGCAAGATTTTTGTTAACTGAAAAATAAGGCAAATTATTTATTATCACACACTTACCCCAGAAGTTTAAAATGCTACGTCTCACTCACTCGACTCAACTCAACCACACTATCACTCACACTAAGATTAGATACAGATGAGGGAAAAACTATATAATTACGATATATGATTATCCCAGTTTCTCTTTCATGACAGGACTGTAGTTTCTTGGATGAGTTGATGCTTTAGTTGGAGTGAAGAACAGCAGAGAATTTTCAGTAAGCTGTGAAGCCTCAAGTGGTTGACTTTCCAGGAGGATTTTTCCCAGGTGAACCTGAAGTTGTAACAGGTTGAGGAGAGTTCATCTCCCACCTTCAAGGTATGGTGGTTTATTACCTCGGGTGCTTAGTTGACATGCAGCTGGTTCAATGGCTGCCTGATGGATGTCTCTGCAGGTCAGCTTCTTATAGTTCTAAAAGCAGGCAACAAACATAGCTGTCTCACCACGTGACCTGTTACAAGTCCAAAATCCTTTTCAAATAAGGTGAGTGTCTAGGTCGATTATACATCCTGCTGATGACTTTCACACCTTGAGAGTTTGAGACAGCCAGTGTCTTTGTAACTGAATGATCCATTCCATTTGAAATTATACCCTTGAATCAGTTTCAGGAAAAGGCATTGAGTCAACATCAGTCTGGAAAGTTCCTCATGTTCCCTCTTGAGACAGGGAAATGTTTCAATCCAACAAGCGATGTAAGGTAAAAACAGAATTACCTGGAAAAACTCAGCAGGTCTGGCAGCATCGGCGGAGAAGAAAAGAGTTAACGTTTCGAGTCCTCATGATCCTTCAACAGAACTAGGTGAATCCAAGGAAGGGGTGAAATATAAGCTGGTTTAAGGTGTTTGGGGGGGGGGGGGGGGGGGGGGGGGGGGGGGGGGTGGGGGGTGGGGGTGGCGGTGTTGGGTTGGGGGATAGAAGTGGATGGGGGTGGTGTGGTTGTAGGCACAAGGTAATCCTCGAGTGGCATCCCTTTGTGGCCTTTTATGGTTTTTAAAAATATAAAATACTAACTGAAAGTCCATAATATACTGGAACATGACAACACAATAATAAAAGCTGTTTTACTTATCCAAATACTCTATCTTCCATGTTTCTGCTCTCAAGGTGCTGGGCTAAAATAATGCCATAAGTTGCTTGTGTCTGCTTAAAAAAATTCTGGACAACTGGTATTTCTGAACAATGGATTTCTAGAATGGAGAGGTTACAGTGTACTTCCAAATTCCTTCATGGCCTATCTCTGTAACCTGTTCCAGTCCTACAACCCTCTGAGATTTCTGCACTCTTCAAACTCTGACCTCACTAAACTGGACGGTCTGGTCACTGCCTCATGGCGGCATGCACATGCACAAATTGGCTGCCAGATTTCCTAAATGCTGCACCATTGGTGGCCATGTCTTCAGCTGTCTAGGCCTTAAGCTGTAGAATTACCTCCATAAAACAATTCCGCCTCACTACCTCTCTCCCCGTTGAGGAGCTCTTTTAAATGTACCTCTTTTGATCACTTGACCTCAGATCCTGATGTGCAATGTCCACCCATGTTCATTTTGCAGTTGAAGTTGCTGGATGGCAATCAAGAGCATGATTTTTGCCTTATCTCTTCCCTCTCTCCCTCCGGGAACTCAGGCCTATTATGGTACAGCTTCACGCTTTGTCACGGGCTAACTCGTGAAAGCCAAGTAAACAAGCCTGAGACATTCTTGATCTAAATGATCAGGTGCTGCATTGAGCAGTGCCTTTTCCCTGCGGTCAGTCATAGCTCTGTTGCTACCACTTTCACCTCTCAGTCAGAAGATTGTGCGTTCAAGTTCCACTCAAAAATCACGTAATTTAGATTGACATCTGTGTGCAGCTCTGAGGGAGCGCTGCACTTTGGAGGTTACTGTCTTTTGTAGGAGACATTAAACCAAGGATATGTCTGACTTCTCAGATGGATATAAAAATCCCACAGCACTATTTTATAGCAGAGCAGGGATTTCTTTCTTCTGTCTGGCCAATATTTATCCCTCACTAAACTGGATGATCTGGTCATTACCTCATGGCTGCATGTGCATGCACAAATTGGCTGCCACATTTCCTAATTTACAACAATGATCACGCTCCAAAAAATATTTCAAGTTAAAGTACTTTGGGACTATCTGTCATGTTTATAAACGTAAGTTATTTCTCTCCTTTCTTTGGCCACTGGGCCAGTTAAGAAATTCAACCATCAGAAACACTCCCATGTTGGAAGCCGTTCATCAAAATCTGGGTGTGAATTATAATATGAGGGGGTAGCTGGGTGGCAGACGACCGGCCCTCCCCTGCC
Source organism: Carcharodon carcharias (assembly GCF_017639515.1). Lineage (NCBI taxonomy): Eukaryota > Metazoa > Chordata > Chondrichthyes > Lamniformes > Lamnidae > Carcharodon > Carcharodon carcharias. Next base: position 130,782,868 of record NC_054480.1, on the reverse strand, counting down.
CCCAAGCGGTGTGAAGTGACCCACTCCATGCTGGCCTGCCCTGCAGCCATAACAAGCTGAGGGTGAGCTTAACAAGACCGCTGTGGGACTTCCACCCCTCACTGGGGATGAAGTCCCATCCTCTGGAGTTGCCGGTCAATCCGATTGGCTGGCAGCTAGCACCAAGAGCACATTAGTGGCCACTGCCAGGACTGCAAGAGGAAGAGTAAGAAGGCCGATGGCTCCCCAAAGCCAGTAAGTCTGGGGTCTTGGGCAGGGATGGTCTCAGATGGTCAGGGTGGGGCAGATTGTTGGGGGCGGTTGGGTTTAAGCTTGGGGGGTTAGGAAGAAGGGTGGGGTTTCGATCTTAGGGGGCTGCCCACTGATCCACAAAGGGCAGCGCCCGAGGATTGTACTCGCCCCTTCCTTCCCACCCTTTGAAGGCTCTCATTAAAAAATTGGGCTGCCCACTCCCATCCATCTGCCCACACGGGCAGTGCATTATCAGGGTGAATTGGCCTGGCAAAAAGCTTAAGCGACCCTTGATTACCTATTTAAGAATGGTGGGTGGGCTGCCAATTTCAGCACCCACCCATCCCCTGTATTCTGGTGGTGAGCTTGGGGGTGGGTGGGAAAGTGGTGGGGTGGGCAGCTGCCCTATTTTAAGTGGCCCCTTGCCACAGATATACATGCTGGGGGTGTGGGGGGTGCTGGAGGTGGTGGTTTGGGTGGGGGGGGGGGGGGGGGGGGGGGAGCGGGGGTGGAAGCATGTAAAATCCAGCTCCTCGTGTCTGAGTTTTACTGAACATCTATTCTCTTTCTAATTATCCTAAAGGCTTGTTCAATAGCCATCAGGTAGAATTACTGTCATATACTGTGATTCAGGTCCCAAAAACCTTCTGTACTTGGGAGCTTAAGTGCAGTTGCAAATCTATTGCAAACAACATGCTCAGTGCAAAATGTGTGGGCTTCCATATATAGAATATGTACTTATTTACTGCACTGTAGCTTGGTGAATAATTGCTGCAACAGGCACATAGTTTGATTTTTGCTGTGCGATAGTCAGGCTCCATTTATGGAAAAAAAACGTTCTGCCCCACAAAACATCAAAAGGATCTGAAATATCAAAATATCAAAGCCAGCCTGAGCTCAGAACTTCTCGTGAGAGAGTGCTGTAGTTTTTTTCTTGCTGCTTCCTTGTTGGCAAGTTTAGTTCTGGCTTCCTTGTGTGTCATCATTTACGTGAATGCTCGAGTAAAGAAGGAAAGGGGAATCTTAGACAGGGCGGGTGACCTGGCAGATTTTGCACAGCGCTGTCAGGTTCCAGGCCAATGCGTCTGTCAACATGAGACCTGGAGGCGTGGTTTGTTTTCACGTTAATCAGTTAGTGACAGGGCTTTCAAAGAAACCTACAGCTCAGGATAATCCCATCACTGACCCCCTTTCTCTTGTTCTAACCTGATTGTCTTTGAGCACCACCTCCCCTCAGGGACAAACATGCTAAAGAGATCTGATAAGATCAAGGGCAATTTGCCACACTGAACTTAGTTTGAAGGGAAGAAAAATACATTTGACAATCTACTGATTACAACTCCCCTAATGTACGGCCTTTATAATTGCAAAATAGCCCTTAAAACTCTGTCAAATTGAATATAAGTAATAATGTCTTCTGGGTTCAATCCAGGGATTCGAGGGGCAATTGGATTATTGTATCAAAAGGAAGAATGTGCAGGGTTACGGGGAGAAGGCAGGGTAATGGCACTAGGTAAATTGTTCATTCAGAGAGCCATGCTGTTGTGACAGGCCAAATTACCTCCTCCTGCATTGTAACAATTCTGTGATTCTGTGCGGAGAAGCTAGTAGACGGAATAAATTCTGCAGCAGAAAGAAACAAGTTAAATGCTGTGGGTTAACCCTTATTGTGGCCCCTATTACAATGAGTGTCAGCTTTGTCCTGTCCTCTCGATATACAGAGGGGTAAGGCTCAATGGATAGCAATCAGGAGCCAGAACCCCAACTGATTTTATCCCATCTCACCTAAGGCTGCTGGGGCCAAAAGCTGCCTCTGCTGAGATCACCTAATTGAGATTGAGCATGGAGTCTGGCAACCTGCACTCTCACATCACATGACAAATTCAAAGTGGGAGTTGAGTGGCCGGAGGCGGCCAGAGGGGGGGGTGGGGGGTACGGAAATGGGCAGACATTATGAATGAACAAAGGACCAACTCCAGACAATGAGTTCCATATTGGCAAAGGCTTGAGTGCAGCCAGCCTACCTTGTTCATGAGCTGCTACACAGCAGTGAGGTTAAACATGAAAGACTGAGAGAAAAAAAAAGGTAATAAAACAGAAAAGATGGGAAAGCCTTTGTGTGGGTGTCGTGCTGTCTATGAGGTAAATATTGTTCAACCTGGCTAGTGATAAAAGAATGTAATTGCATGTCACGGTGCCCGATATTTAACCTGAGGGATAATTGTGAACACAAGACAGTAGCTGCGTTGTCATCAAGTCATTGTTTCCTGCAGTTTTTGGAATTGTGATTTATGTATGGTACTGTGAATTTGTGAAGTTACAAATTCTGGGTTCTGAGAAACTGCACACTGTGTATGCTTAGTCTCCTTACTGAAGGAGTGATATACTTACCTTAGAGGTAGTGCAATGACAGTTCACTTGATCAGGGTTCTCAATCTGTTTGCTTTTGAAGCCCAGCTTTTAAAAAAAATTCCATGGACCCCCATAACATAACACAAGTATTTTTTTTCTGTATAAAAATTAATTATGCAATTAAACATATATATTTATTAGAAATAAAAACAAAAGATGCTGGAAAAACTCAGCAGGTCTGGCAGCATCTACCGAGAGACAGAATTAACATTTCGAGCCCTTATGACTCTTCTTCAGAGCTAAAGAGAAGTAGAAATGTGATGGATTTTATGTCGCTTAAGAGGGGCGGGGTGGGGCAGGTGGAGCAAGATAGAAGGTTAGGGATAAGGTGGGTGCTCAGGAGAAATTTGACAAAGATGTCATGGACACAGGACAAAGGGAGTGTTAATGGTAACGTTAAAGATAAAAGAAGGTGCTGATAGTGGCAAAAAGGTAAGATAGCGTTATGACCGGTCCCTGGGCAAGGTTCCCTTAATTTGTTATGATCCCGAATGATGTACCCCAAATTGTTATGATCCCAGGTGAGGAGTGATGAACTGACTCCCCCTCTTTTTTCAACACACACCGCCCCTTGGTTGGTCACAGCACGGTTCATTTTTAAAAATCCCTTCTCTCATGGGTACCTTTTCCCTGTCCAAATGTATCTATGTTTTAAAAGGAACCAATTTAACCAGGCTTTCTTGAGTCAAAGAAAGAGTGAGTTTATTAGTTACTAAAACGTGAGAAAAATATAATAAAAAACACAATACACATACAATACACAGAAATGAGAACTGAGTCCAGAAATAACATTTTAAAAAGATGTATACAAATCAGTTTTTTGGCTTGTCTGTGAGGAGTAGATGGTGAAATGTTGCGACTGTTAAGTTGGGGTGATTCCAGTAGAGCTGACCTTGGCAGTTGAGCAGTTGGTTTGGAGATTCTTGCTTCTGCAGGTTAGCTGAAAGGAGTTGTCCTGCTTCCTCGTCGACTGTGGTTTTGCTGACTTGTGACTTGCCTCCAGCAATCAGAGAGAGGGACTTCTTTACCTGCAAGGGATGACTAATTGATGTTCTTCAGTTTTTGCATTGCATCTTTTCCTTTGAAGTATCTCTATCTGAAGTAGGCCTTGACACCTTTTCAGGTGTGCCATTCCATTTGCTGGATTAGTTGGTCAAGTATAATCCACATAATGGTTAATTTACAGTCTCAGCCAGCTTTTGCTTGGATGTTCTTTTTTTAAAAAAAACACACGTCTTACTTAACAGTTCAATATGTCCAGAAGAAATTCAGCAATGGTCCGCTGTCATGACAATAGCAGACTGTGTTAATAGCAGAACAAGTGTCAGCGGTCTGTGAAAGCACAACATAAGAACAAGTGACAGGTGGACTTGTTGGGGGACAGGGGCAAGTTGGGGAAAAGGATAAAAAATGAATAAAACAAAAATGAATGAATAAATTAAAATAAATAAATATAATATAAAAAATATTTAAAAATTAGATTAAAAAGCAGGCAAAGATGGAGGACAGATTTCATGACCTGAAGTTGTTGAACTCAATATTAAGTCCGGAAGGTTGTAAAATACCTAGTTGGAAGATGAGGTGCTGTTCCTCCAGTTTGCGTTGTGCTTCACTGGAACATTGCAGCAGGTCAAGGACGGACATGTGGGCATGAGAGCAGGATGGAGTATTGAAATGGCAAGCGACAGGAAGGTCTGGGTCATGCTTGCAGACAGACCGAAGGTGTTCCGCAAAGCGGTCACCCAGTCTGCGTTTAGTCTCTCCAATATAGAGGAGACCGCATTGGGAGCAGCGAATACAGTAATACCAAATTGAAGAAGGTGCTGCATCACCCGAAAGGAGTGTTTGGGGCCTTGGACGGTGAGGCGGGAGGAAGTAAAAGGGCAGGTGTTGCCCCTTTAGTGATTACATGAGAAGGTGTCATGGGAAGTGGATGAGGAGTTGGCAGTGATGGAGCAGTGGACCAGGGTGTCACGGAGGGAATGGTCCCTACGGAACGCTGATGGGTGGGGGACGTGGGGGGTGGAAGATGAAGGGAAGACGTGTTTGGCGGTGGCATCATTATGGAGTTGTGGAAATGGCAGGGCATGATCCTTTGAATGCAGATGTTGGTGTGGTGAAAAGTGAGTACAAAGGGGACCCTATCATGGTTCTGGGAGGGAGTGGAAGGGGTGAGGGCAGGGGTGTGGGGTATGGTTCGGACACAGTAGAGGGCCCTGTCAACCACAGTGTGGGGGCAGCCCTCAGTTAAGAGTAAAGGAAGACATGTCAGAAGCACCATTTTGGAAGACAGCATCATCAGAACAGGCAATGGAGGTAGAGGAACCAAGAGGATGGGATGGAGTCCTCACAAGAAGCAGGGTGTGAGAAGCTGCAGTCAAAATAGCTGTGGGAGTCGGTGGGCTTATAATGAATATTGGTGGTGTATCACCAGAAATGGAGACAGAGAGGTGAAGGAAGGGAAGGGAAGTGTCAAAGATGGACTATGTGGAGGTGAGAGAGCAGTGGTAACTGGAAGCAAAATCAATAAATTTTTCCAGGTCCAGACAAGACCATGAAGCAGCCTTGTCCTCACTTTTCACCCCACCAACCTCTGCATTCAAAGGATCATCCTCCGCCATTTCCACAACTCCAGCATGATGCCACCACCAAACACATCTTCCCCTCACCCCCATCAACCCCGTCAGCATTCCATAGGGACCATTCCCTTGTGACACTCTGGTCCACTCCTCCATCACTGCCAACTCCTCATCCCCTTCCCATGGCACCTTCCCATACAATCACAGAAGGTTAATATCTGCCCCTTTACCACCTCCCTCCTCACCGTCCAAGGCCACAAACACTCCTTTCAGGTAATGCAGCGCTTGACTTGCACCTCCTTCAATTTGGTCTACTGTATTCTTTGTTCCCAATGTAGTCTCCTCTACACTGGGGAGACCAAACACAGACTGGGTGACCGCTTTGCGGAACACCTTTGCTCAGTCCGCAAGCATGACCCAGACCTTCCTGTCGCTTGCCATTTCAACACTCCACCCTGCTCTCTTGCCCACATGTCCGTCCTTGGCCTGCTGCAATGTTCCAGTGAAGCTCAAAGCAAACTGGAGGAACAGCACCTCATCTTCTGATTAGGCACTTTACAGCCGTCCAGACTTAACACTGAGTTCAACAACTTCAGACCATGAACTCTCTCCTCCATCTTTTTAAATCCAATTATTTTTTATTTTATTTATTTTTATACTTTTTGTCCTATTCATTTATTTATATTAATTCATTCATTTTTCTTTTATTTATTTGTTATTCTTCTTCCCCAACCACCACCCCCCCCAACCCCCATAGGACCATCTGTCACTTGTTTTTATGTTGTGCTTTCACAGAGCACTGACTCTTGTTCTGCTATTAACACATTCTGCTATGTTACCTTTATGCCACTATCAGCACCTTCTTTGGTCTTTAACACTATCATTAACATTCCTTATGTCCCGTGTCCATGACATCTTTGTCAAATTCCTCCTGAGCTCCCACATATCCCTGACCTTCTATTTTGCTCCACCTGCTCCACCACCCCCCCTAAACAGTATAAAACTCTTCACATTTCTACTTCTCTTTAGCTCTGAAGAAGAGTCATTCGGACTCAAAACGTTAACTCTGTTTCTCTCTCCACACATGCTACAAGACCTGCTGAGTTTTTTTTAGCATTTTCTGTTTTATTTCAATTTTCAGCATCTGCAGTATTTTGCTTTTATCTCCGTATATATTTATTACTTTTGTTTTACTTACAACTGCTTTCCATTAATCTATCCCCTTCTTAGAATTGTAGAATGGTTAGAACGCAGAAAGAGGCCATTCAGCCCATCATGTCTGTACCAACTCTTTGCAAGAACAAGTTCTCTCTTCTACTACACTACAGCTGACCAGACATCTCATATAATTCTCCTTTCAATTTGCAAGCTCTCTGCCCCTTAAGCAAGTATTTAAAAAAAATACTGTATATACCGTGTAAATATGTGGACACAGTGCAGACAGTAAGTCTTTTGGGAGAGAGTGTGTGTAAGTACAGATACTGGGTTGAGCTGAGAGGATATCAGAAGTATGAAAGAAACATGGACACATGGAGAATTTTGATTTGATGTGTATAACAATGTCTCAGAGGAAACTGGAGATGAAACTTTAAGCCACGGCCTCTCTCTCTCTCTCCAGCACCGATTCTCAGAGCTGTTTGCCAGGCAGAGACTCAGCATCTTATCTCCCTGCACTGTCCACCCACGCCACCCTCCCTCCAGGGTGCCCATCCATCTGTGCCGTCCAAACTGACTGCCGCCAGTGTCTCATGCACAGATCTCTTTGTTTCTCCTCCCTCTCTCTCTCTCTACACACACTTCAATCAAAGAGACGCCAGATCTGATTAACTCTCGTTGGACAAAATGTGATGTTATTATAAAAAGGTACAGAAATATGAACACTCTGCTAAGCTGGCCAGCAGCAATCATAAGAAGATTAAAATAAGAGCAGCAGTCAGCCATATGGCCTCTCGAACCAGCCCCACAAGTCAGCAAGATGATGGTTGATCTTCTCCCTCAACTCCACTTTCTCACCAACATTCCCTCTGCTGTATTTTTGGAGAACACGGGCGAATTATTTAAGCGCGTGGCTCCTTTAGATGCTATTGCATGGCCGTGCATGTGTAGTAATTTAAACTTGTGCTCAAGCTGCATGGGGATGTTGCTACATGCCTGCGCAGCTTAGAGGAAACATTGTTTCCCCCTCTTTCCCTTACCCCTTCATTCCCTTTAGGCATCTCAGCCACTGCTTGTCCCGACTCCAATTCTGATTGGCCCACTATCATGTCAATCTTTCTTTTCCTACGCATTCCTTGTTTTTTTTTTGCGGACCCCTTGACACCACCTGTTCCTTGCGGACCCTGGATTGAGGTTCCCTGCACCAGATTGATTCCTAGAATGAGAGGGTTGTCCCATGAGGAGAGATTTAGTATAATGGGCCCATATTCTTGGAGGCCTTGACAGGGGAGATGATGAGAGGCCCTGTTCCTGACTGGAGAATCTAGGACTCGGGGGCACAGTCTCAGAATAAGGGGTTGGATCATTTAGGACTGAGATTAGGAGAAATTTATTCACTCAAAGAGTTGTAAAACTTTGGAATCCTTTGCCTCAGAGGCTGTGATTGCTCAGTCGCTGAGTATATTCAAAACTGAGATTGATAGATTTTTGGACACTAAGAGAATAAAGGGGTGTGGAGATAGGAGGGGAAACAATGTTCCCTTGAAGCAGCACAGCCAGGCTGTGCACACGTTTAAATTACTGCATATGCATGGCTGCACAAAAACATTTAAAGGGGCCTTGCACTTAAATAAATCGCCCATGCCCTCCAAAAAAAATTAGGGGCAATGTTGGTGGGAAAGAGGGTTGAGATAGAAGATCAAAATGATCGTACTAAATTGCAGAGCAGGTTCGAGGGACCGTGTGGCTGACTGCTGCTCCCATTTTTAATCTTCTTGTGGTTGCTGTTGGCCAGATTTTCAGAGTGCTCATATTTCTGTGCTTTTCTTTATTAACATCACGTCTCTTTGCGTGCACCCTACCCATATTGTGTGTGTCTGTGAGATATCATACCTGCACACAGCTTGATACAGAGGATAGAGGGAAGACGCAGTACAGCAATGAGGGAATATAGGTCATAAAGACCCCTGAGGATCATGAGTGGGGGAGCAGTGATGTGTCAAAATATCAGGTTCAGGCAACCCGACCCAGCTCCCACCCTTTCAATTTTTAAAGTGCAAAGATCAAACCACAGACAAGAAACCAACACATCCAATACTCCATACAATACTCAGCTAATCAACCTTTGTGCATTCTCTTTGTGTCTGTCTTGCAGGTGCCTTTGCCTGGCCTACTGCTCCTAATGTGTCAGCTGTGACTCAGTTGGTAACACTCTCAGATCTGAGTCAGAAGGTTATGAGTTCAAGTTCTACTCCAGAGCCTCAAGCACAAAAATCTGGGCCAGCAATCCAGTGCAGCACTGAAGAAGATTCTGTTTTTTGGAGGAGACATTAAAATCCAAGCTCCTCTGTTCTTTCAGGTGGAGGGGACAATCATATGGCACTATTTCAAAGAATAGCGATGGAGTTATCCCCAGTGTGCTAGCCAATATTTATCCCTCGATTAACACAGTTGAAACAGATTGTTGTTTGTGGGAGCTTGTTGTGCACCAATTGGCTGTCACATTTTGCAACTGCGATTACTTCATTAGCTTTAAAGTGCTTTTGGACATCCCGAGGTTGTGAAAAGTGCTTTATAAATGCAAGTCTTTCTTTCTTTCTGTTCTAAGCACTGCAATCCCAGTGGTAACAGCATGGCCGATGGAAGGCTTTTGACCTTCCATGTGGGAGAACTGTAAATGAGCATGGAGAATGCCCTCAAGCAGCTCTATGCCTAGGAGGCCTGGCTTTGGACTGCACTACCACGGCTTGGGTGATAGCTGTCTAGGCTGACTGGTTGACAGGCAACGGCAAGGGCACTGGTGGAGTGGCAGTGGAGAGAGCATGACTGCTGTCACCTTCGGGCAGGATAGTAGGTCTGTGCTCCAGGAAGGCACTGCTGCTCCCCTGGGGTGGTGCCTCAGCAATCCTAGTAATCTGTTGATGGAGAGATTGCTAGAGTGCTGAAAGACCCTGCAAGCCCCTTTGAGCATTAGTTTCTCATGGAGTTGGCCACTGCTTCCACAATAGAAAGGAAGGGCTCCAAGCTCTGTGCAAAATCCTATGCAAATTTGGAGCACTTGACTGTGCTAACAGACATCGCTGGCAGGCTTGCCAAGGCACTAAGAATTTCCGCATCCCATCAGCCTTTTTCTTTATGATGCCCCCACACAAGTCCTCATGTGTGTTGGGTGCAACTTTGCCCTCCAGGGAGCTGGCACCCAAGCTATCCTTTGCCCCTGACCTGGTTGCAGCCCACCTGTGCCTGGTGACTCACCATGTGCAGATCCCACCCCTAAGCCCCCCTCTAAAGCCCACAAAGCGTCTGTATCTGAACTGGTCGCTGCAAATGTCAGATCGACTGATGATGTCTCTTGCTCCTCAATCTGCTCTTCTTTGAGGCCTTCAGCCTCAGGCATCACTGGCTGACCAGTTCTTGGGTAGGTGAAAGCATTCATGCAAAGGGCAGGGCAGGGATGAGGTAAGAGCGGGGAAATTAGGAGGTGCACAGTTACAACATCTGCAGCCTATACATCATAGTGGATTGTGGGATGAGGGTGAAGTGGGATTTGTGAAGGTGAATTAGGCAGGAACATACCATCATCCTTGATGGTTTCAGCAATGCTGCTGGCCTTGGCCTCAGTAACAGTCACTCTAATTATTCCCAGCATTGTATCCTTCATGGGGATGAGAGCATGCAGCCATGCCTGCCTCCCTCCAGCTAGCCGCTGCCGCTGCTGCAGTTTATCATGGGCCACTTTGTTTTGCAAATGAGCCGCAAGAGTGTCAGTCTGTGTGGTGCCATGTGTTTGAGTGATGTGCCTGCCACAGTTGAATAGCTGGCAGTGCATGCAGGCTATGAGATGTGATTGTGCAGCTTGCAGTGATGCTAAGTGTGGGAGGGTGAGGCAAAGCATATGAAACAGGTTTGAGTCATTATGCGAATGATGGGGGTGTGGTAAATCCAGCAGCTTGTGATACAGTTGATTGGATGTGTCATGGAAGGATGCATTCACTGACCTTGACCACTCATGTGAGGTCATTGAACTTCTTACGGGACTGCATCCAAGTCCTCAACCTGTACTGGTGGCATTGACCACAAGAGCCACCTGCTGCCAAAGCCTTCATGACATGTCTGCAGCCTCCTAGCCCCTGAGGGGAGAGAGCCTATCTCCAATTATCGATATGAGTGCCAATGACTCCAGTGTGACATTCGAAAACTGGGGGCGGTAGGTGTGGGGGGGTGGGGGTGGTGGAATGGTGTCTGGCCTTTGCATAATTTCTGCTCCATCCTCTATGTTTTTTAAATAGCTTCTGGACAGTTTCAACTCCTGGTGCAGTTTGGCTTTAAGTAGTTCTGAAGAAGAGTCATATGGACTCGAAACGTTAACTCTGTCTTTCACTCCACAGATGCTGTCAGGCCTGCTGAGTTTTACCAGCACTTTTTGCTTTTGTTTCAGATTTCCAGCATCCACGGAATTTTGCCTTTACCTTGGCTTTAAGTAATACAGGCTAGCTGATGCCACCAGATTAGGAGGGGTCAAACGGCTGCTTATTTTTACCATTTCTCGTTTGACTGCAACAGGTCTGTTTTTTGGAAAATGCTAATTCAGTGAGTACTTAACTTACGCGCTGTGATCATGAACTAACCAATCAGATAGGCATTCTACAAAGAAAGAGGTTAACTTTACTATACTTAAACTGATCTAAGTAAAATAATAAAATACACACCCACTTTCTCTCTCTCATACACACACACACACACACACACACTCAATGTCCACAAGCACACAAATACAGATTACAGAGCGGGGAAGGATAGTTTGGTCAAATTAGAGTCCATAAGAGTTAAAAGGAATTCACAGGCTGTAGTTCTGTGTCTCTGCTGGCTTCAGGCTGAATTCAGTGGTCTTGCTGCTTTCAGTCAGTGGTCTTCTGCTTTCAGCATTGAGGTGATTTAAAACTGCAGATTGCTGATCTATTTGTTCTTTTGGAGACATAGCTGTGGATTTGAGTTCTTTTTTTAAATCTCTGTCTGCTGTACATGGAAAGAGAGTCAAACAATAGCAGAGAGGGCCCAAAAGCTTGCAAGTTGGATGGAGAGAGAGACAGAGAGGGGGAGGATCTCCCTCAGCTTCTATGCTGCTTGTCCTCAGTTTTGCTGAGAAAACATGCTTAAAACATACAAAGGATTGGATTGTCATGTGACTAGCCTCTCCAACTGACCAGTAATTCAAACGTGATCATGTATTCCAATTGTAACTTGGTTAGGCCAAAGAATTCCCCTTCTTTGTCAGGGTCCCATTGTTCAAGTGATTAGGTTTGATGGTTTGTCTCTACCCAGTTGAATATCTGGAAGTTGTGCTAGTGGAATAGGGAATAAAGTTCATTCATATTCCTCTGAGATAATTGTCTTTGATGGATTTTTGCAGATATCCTGTATCTATCTCAATGGGGTTGGAATGTACAGTAATGCAAATTAGGCAGCTATCTTGGCTGTGAGTTCAAGTCACTTTAGCTTGTGTTTTAAAACGCCTGTTTTTAAAAGTTCAATTCATCTTTCCAGCCGGTGAATTAAAAATCATTATTTGACTTAAAGCACATCCTCATGACACTAGTTTTAAGCAGTGTTTTTCTTCCATAAACGTGGCATCCAACATGGCAGCAGCGCATTCAGAGGGTTGCACACCACTATCATTATAATTTACATGAAGTTAGAGTGTAGCCTGCATCCCTTTGAATGGGTGCAGGGTAACTTCACATAGCAATTCCTGTGCTCACTTTGAGGGCTATTCAATTTAGCCCCCAAACATCTTTTCAATTGAGGATGGATAATTAACTAATGCCTGTGCATATATATTCAAGGCTTTCATGGCACTGCCAATGCAATGACTAAAGAATTAGGGAGTCAGTCACTAAATTGATCATTCAAATGTGAGGTGAGCAGACAAGGCCCAGAGAAGGCGTGGTTCAGAGCCAGGAACGTGGTGATGGTGTCTGCTCTGTGGTTACAAATCTAAACATCTCACAAAAGCAGTTTTAAAGCATTAAGTGGGAACAGACTGCTCTGATGCAGGGCTAATCAGAGCAGACTGTTGGGCTGAAATCTCATTTTATACTCAACCTGACTTTCCTTTGCTAATATGGGTTGGGAATGGGGGTTGGGGGGCAGTCGGGATGGCTAACTTCCATGTGAAGTTTGTACAGTTTAGTATTCATTCGAAGTTCAAGCCCATTTACTCAGCACTTTAAATTCCAAGAAACATTTTCTTTATGTTGATATGTGGGTGATGCTCTGGTTTATATGAAGGAGGTTTTATGTTTCTTCAGTTCAGCCAACACCAAATGGGCGATCCTTGCCTTCAATTCTGTTTGAAACTATAAATGGCATGAGTTACCTTGCTCAAGCAGAGGCAGAAAGCCACATTTTTGTTGGCACCGTATTCAATGATTCTACTTCACTCCTATAAAATCATAGAATTTTACAGCAAAGATGGAGGCCATTCAGCCCATTGCACCTGTGCTACCTCTTTGAAAGAGCTGTTCAATTCCACTGTGGCCTTTCACATTTTTTTCTTTTTCAAAAATTTATCCACTTCCCTTTTAACAGCTGCTTTGAATTCTGCTTCCCTCATTGTTCCCAGTACAGTATTAAATATCCTAACAACCCCCTCTGGTAGATTATGGGACAACCTAATTCAGATCTTTAAGATGATTAAAGGAATTGAGAGGGTAGATAGAGAGAAACCATTTCCTCTGGCTGGAGGGAATCCAAAACAAGGGGGCATAACAACATGAGAATTAGGGTTGATGCCAGGAAGCACTTCCTCACACAAATTTGGAACTCTCCCCTCCAAATAACTGTTGATGCTAAGGAACCAATAGAAAATTTCAAAACTGAAACTGGTAAACCTTTGTTAGGGGATTGAGGGATATGAAATCAACGTAGACAGATGGAGTTAAGATTCAGATCATCCATTATCTAATTGAATGACTCAAGGGCTAAATAGCCTTCTGCTGTCCCAAATTTAATCCTGTGTTCCAGTGTGGAAAAACTCACTCCTAGCTTTCCCTTCATTATTTTGGTGTTGATCTTGTCCTCTAGTTACTGACTCACTCCATCCAGTGTATTTGAAATCTCAGCAACAGTGAGTGTTGTGACATCGGTGCATCAAAGGTGTGAGTGGAAATGGTTAGGCTGAACGAGAATCCTGTAATGACATCATCTGTGGGATGCACTGAATGTAATGAAAAGAAGAAAGACTTGTATTTATCTACCGTCTTTATGACCTCAGGACTTCCCAAAGACCTTTATAGCAAATGTGTATTTTTTAAGTATAGTCACTATTGCAGTGTAGGAAATGCAACAAGTCCCCACAAACAGCAATGTGATAATGCCTCCATCACCTAAACAAAAATAATAATACCTGGAAAAACTCAGCAGGTCTGGCAGCATCTGTGGAGAGGGACACAGTTAACGTTTCGAGTCCGTATGACTCTTCAACAGAACACTCGATCACTTGTTATTTATAATTTTGATCGATGGATAAATTTGACCAAAACACCGGGGAGAACGCCCCAGCTCTTCTTTGAAATAGAGCCATGGGATCTTTTACCTCCACCTCAGAGAGAAACGAGCCTTGGTTTAAAATCTAAGCCAAAAGATGGCTTCCGATAGTATAACTCTCGCTCAGTGCTGCGTTGGAGTACGTGTCAGACAAGCTGAGCCTGTGAATCCATGACCTTCTGACTCAGAGGTGTGAGTGCTACCCACTGAGTCACAGCTGTACCCAGCTGGCATCTTATGGGGACCTTGCATCAAGCAGGAAAGCATATGAGGGAGATCGACACCAGGAAGCTAGCATAGTAGGTGGTCCCTGAAAATAAAACTCCCAAGACAAGGATGCTCTGGTTGTAATCCAGGCTCGTGATTTCAAACACGTGGTGATTATCATTGTGTGGCTTGCTGTATGTGCAGATAAAAGCAGTTCAAAGCCTTGTCACCATCTGCACTGTACCTGCAGTGCAGACCCAGTAATTGATCCAATATAAACGGGTTTCAGTACAAAAGCTCCCACGACTTCCTCTGGTTTTCAACCAGCCTCCTACCCTGAAGGCGGTGACTCACACACACAGTTCTCTGGTGCTGGCAGCCCTCCAATCAAGCGGCAGCCTAGACAGTGACTGTCAGTAGGCTGCTTGGCTGTGGGGGGTGCTTCACAGACTTGTCTGATCTTGCCCTCATGTAGCAGCAGCAGACACACAAACAGAAACACACACAGACATGGACTCACTCACACGCACACTGACAGTCAGCTTCCTGCAACACAATGATTAAAAATAAGATCACTCTAGGATCCCCAGGCTAATTATGGTGTTCTCACCCGCTCGGCTGCTGAAATTGGGGCACCTTTACACTGGGCAAGTGCCTTCATCAAGAGATGCAGGGGTCTCCGGGGCCATTTATAGCACTCCTTAATATTAAGGACTTGTCCTTTGACAGCATTTGTTCACCCAGATTTGCATGGGTCTTAAATGATTTGCCATTGGATTAACCACTTCTTAATCTGGCCTTCTAATTAGACAGAACAATTCCACATGCCTATCTGTTTCTGTTTTGACTCCATTTTTACATCGATTCAGGCATGGACCTGATTTTGATCAATCCCAGACCCATGGAATGGTATTGATTGGACATTAATTTCAAAACTACAATTTTAAATTAAAGTGAGTAAATTATTATCCTAAACAAGTTTTTTAGGGGCATTTTAAGATTTGAAATCTATACATAACATCACAATTCTATTCATTGTCCTGCAATCTATGTGGTGAAGGTGCTTTCTACAGTGCTCTTAAATTAGGGAGTACAAGGATTTTGACCAAGAGATGATGAAGGAACAGCTGAAGTCAGGATGTTGTATGACTTGGAGGGGAACTTTGGCGGTGGTGATGTTCCCATGCAATTGGTGTCATTAACCTTCTAGGTGGTGGAGGTCACAGGTCCTGTCAGTAGTAAACATTGCAACCATGGTACTGCGGTACTAGAGGGGGTGGGTGTTTAGACAAGTGGCTGAGGTGCTGATCAAGCCAAGTGCTTTGTCACAGAAGGTGTCGAACTTCTTGGGTGTTGTTGCAGCTGCACCCGTCCAGGCAAGTGAGGCGTATTCCATCACACTCCTGACTTGTGCCTTGTAGTGTTGGAGAGCCTATTGTCTGCCACCATGGCTGAAGACACCTGTGCAGGATGCTGGGAGATGAGGCCTCTCTTATTCTTGAAAATGAATGCAAAGTATGAGAACTTTGATTTCCATGACATGCGGTTAAACCCAGGCGTCAGCGTACAGCCAATTACAGGAGTGATAACAGGTGCACAAATCAAACAATTAAAGTGCACATGAGCCTTTTGTGAGGTGAATGTATGTAAGACTGTGAGTTAAGGAACATTTCCAGGTGAATGCTGCAATGTCAAGGGCACTGATTGTAAGCAATGGAAGCATTTTAACGCAGAAAGAAAGATTGGCATTTATACAGTTCCTTGGGATATCTCCAAGCTCTTTACAGCCAATGATATTAGTGATGTATAAGTAAGACACATAGCAGCCAGTTTCCACGCAGCAAGCTCCTATGAACAGTGATGTGATAATGACCAGATAATCTGTTTAAGTGATAGTGGTTGAAGAATAATTATTGAGCTCCCCTGCTCTTCTTTGAAATAGTGCCAAGGAATCTTCTACATCCACCCCAGAGAGCAGGTGGGGCCTCAGTTTAACAGGGAGTTTACATACTTAGAATACATTATACACTTCAAAAGTTCAAAGTGGCTGCAAACCATTTTGAGGCATCATGAGGACGTGAAAGGTGCTATATAAATGCAAGTTCTTCCTTTCTTTCTAACTGCCATAATATTTCTTTGATTTCTCTCAAAGAGACCAGGCATTCATTGTGCTATTGCGATTTCTGCTGAGATCTGCATCACCTCAGTCCTGAGCAGCATTAGATTTCTAGCCTGACCCCTGCAGCAAGATGCTTTTTCCCACAGAATATGTTCCAGAGGTTGCCAAGGTTCAACATGTGCCATGTCAGATGGGAATCTCTTCTCGCATCAATATCAGGGGACGTGTCTGCTCAAATCCGTCATCAGAATAAGTAACTGCACAATGTTTGCACAGTTCTTGAGAGACAGATGAAGGGAATTCAAAACAAATAGCGTAATCTTAAACTCTGATGATGGCATAAACATTTCTCTCTCTCAGTCAAAATGTTGCGGGTTTAATTCCCACTCTAGAGACAAACTGTAGGCTGATGCTCCAGCGCAGCACTGAGTGAGCACTGCACTGTCAGAGGTGTCATCTTTCAGCTGATAACCAATGTCCCATCTGCCCTCTCAGGCTGATGGAAAAGATGCCACGACGCTATTTTTGAAAAAGAAAAATCGAGGGGAATTCTCCCCCGTGTCCTGGCCAATATTTATCCCTGAACCACTATAATTAAAACAGGTCCTCTAGTCATTAGCACATAACCGTTTGTGGTACCTTGTTGTGCACAGGTAGGTTGCTGCATTATCTATGAGGTTGTGAACCGCGGTATAGAAATGCAAGTTCTTTTTCCTGAACAACTGTACATGAACTCTATTGCCTCAGATCCTCTCTGACCTGCTCCTGTAAAAGAACAGCAACTGACACGTTGCGACATAAAATGACATAAACGTTATCAAAGCACACAAGGGAATGTAGCAAATCCCTATAAACACTGTGGTTGATTGACATTAAACTGTGCCTGAGTTGCAAATGACCCAAAGCAGCGAGTGCTTCTGGACATTTTCTCAAATCTGAGGTGTGAGAACCAGATTTATGCAGCTGGGAAACCCTCTCTCCTGCCCACCCCAGGGGAGGGGATGTCCTAGTGTCAGAAATGAGAGCCCCAAGGAGATGCATGCTGTCTAGGCACGATGCCTCCCATTGCCCTCTCCCCTTCCCCCACTCCAGCTCTACTGACCCCCAGGAGAAAAGGTGTGAACACCCTTTCACAATGGGAAAAACCTCTTTTTCTCACAGTATCCTTCCTTGCTGGGCAGGGATTGAGGTCTTTTGTTTATTCTGGCTATTTTAACAGGCCAATTCAGACATTTTAAGTGTGCAGCAGAGCACATTGTCGCCTGTGGGAGGATCTCAGTTGATGTTGTATTACAATCGCCTTTAGCTCAGTAATCAAATGCTGCTGAAGGTTGTAGTACCGCAGCATGAGATAATGTTTCTTGGATGATTAATTCATATTTTTAAGCTTTTCCGACAAGCACTGCCGAGAAGGCTAGAGCTTCCAGGAATCATCATGGAATGAAACAAAAAAGACTTGAAGAAAACACGCCTTTTTACACAATTGTCTAATAGCTTGACAAGCCTGTTCTCTTCCCCAGCTGCTGCATTCAAGTCACTACTTCCAAATGTTCCCACTTCCCCTCCTGCTGAATCCCTTTAAGCAGGTGTCTGAACAGCAGCAATTTCAAGACAAGATAATAAGGGGCTAATATTTAGAATTCTTTCTGCAAACGAAATCATTAGGCACTGAGGATACTATATTGGAACTCTGAGTCTGCATTCGACAAAATTTTGCAGCCACATTGGTAACAGTCAGTATTAGGACCAATGATTTTTTTTAATATATAATAATGGTCTAGACTTGGATATCATTTCAAATTTGAAGATGACATGAAATTTGGAAATGCAGTAAACAATGAGGAGGACAGTAACCGATTTCAGAAGTACATAGACTGGGTGGACAAGACATCCCAGTTTTGCTGGGACAGTTCTGGATTTTAATCAAATGCCCCGGTATCTCAGCAATTTCCTCAAAACTGTTCAAACGTCCTGGTTTTCAGCTTTCTCATTTATTCTGCAGGAGGGGAATGAGTTTGAATTGAATTTAATTGTCCATCCATCTTAGATCTGCTGTTTTTCCCCACAGTAGTGCAGTTTAGGTGACATTTGGCCCCGCAGTCAGCACAGTTTATGTGTCATTTTGCCCCACAGTCAGCACAGGTTGTGTGACATATTGCCCTACAGGCAGCGCAGTTTGTGTGACATTTTGTTCCGCAGTCAGTGCAGTTTGTGTGACATTTTGCCCTGCAGTCAGTGCAGTTTGTGTGATGTTTTGCCCCATCGTCAGTGCTGTTTGTGTGACATTTTTCCCCATGGTCAGTGCTGTTTGTGTGACATTTTTCCCTGCAGTCAGCGCAGTTTGTGTGACGTTTTGCCATACAAGTGTAGTTTGTGTGACATTTCTCCCCACAGTCAGCACAGTTTGTGTGACGTTTCTCCCCACAGTCAGCACAGTTTGTGTGACATTAGTCCCCACAGTCAGCACAGTTTGTGTGACATTTTGCCCCATGGTCAGTACAGTTTGTGTGACATTTTGCCCCACAGTCAGTGCAGTTTGTGTGACATTTTGTTCTGCAGTCAGCACAGTTTGTGTGACATTTTGCCCCATAGTCAGCACAGGTTGTGTGACATTTTGCCCCACAGTCAGCACAGTTTGTGACATTTTGCCCCATAGTCAGCACAGTTTGTGACATTTTGCCCCGCAGTCAGCACAGTTTGTGTGACATTTTGCCCCACAGTCAGCACAGTTTGTGTGGCATTTTGTTCCGCAGTCAGCACAGTTTGTGTGATGTTTTGCCCCATAGTCAGCACAGTTTGTGTGGCATTTTGTTCCGCAGTCAGCACAGTTTGTGTGATGTTTTGCCCCATAGTCAGCACAGGTTGTGTGATGTTTTGCCCCACAGTCAGCACAGGTTGTGTGACATTTTGCCCCACAGTCAGCACAGTTTGTGTGATGTTTTGCCCCATAGTCAGCACAGGTCATGTGACATTTTGCCCCACAGTCAGCACAGTTTGTGTGATGTTTTGCCCCATAGTCAGTGCAGTTTGTCTGACCTTTTGCCCCATGGTCAGTGCTGTTTGTGTGACATTTTTCCCTGCAGTTGGCGCAGTTTGTGTGACATTTTGCCCTACAAGTGCAGTTTGTGTGACGTTTCTCCCCACAGTCAGCACAGTTTGTGTGACATTTCTCCCCACAGTCAGCACAGTTTGTGTGACATTTCTCCCCACAGTCAGCACAGTTTGTGTGACATTTTGTTCCGCAGTCAGCACAGTTCGTGTGACATTTCTCCCCACAGTCAGCACAGTTTGTGTGATGTTTTGCCCTACAAGTGCACTTTGTGTGACATTTCTCCCCACAGTCAGCGCAGTTTGTGTGACTCTTGCCCCACAATTGGTGCAGTTTGTGTGACTCTTGCCCCACAATTGGCACAGTGTGCCTCATTGCCTCAAAGCGCAGCATTACATTCCCAAATAACATGTGGAAAGCATGTTCGGGTGAAGCAGGCAGGGAATAGTCAGCAGGAACACAGGAGGTGCTTATCCAAATTGTTTCCATCCTTGGGATTTGGGAAGAAGAAAAGGCATTGATTTATGATGGAGCTGCCAGCCAATCAGATTGGCTGGCAGCTCCAGAGTGCTGGTCCTCCGCTTTAATGAGGGGTGGAAGTCCCGCTCAACTGCCATTCATACGCTCTGCAGCGCTTTATTGCTGCGGGTTGGGGTGGCATGTGAGCATGTTGGCTCCATGCTGATGTTGTTCCGGGGAAGGTGTGCCGTCTGCTGCCCCTTCCTCCCCACACTGTATTATCCCAGCCATTAACTCTGTTCCTCTCTCCACAGATGCTCCCGGGCCAGCTTAGAGTTTGAGCATTTCACTTTTTTCCATTTCCAGTTGCTTCCTGCTCTGTATGGCTCAGCACCAGACGGCGTGGTTTATAGCAAACAGCTGAGTTTGTCAGTCGGCTCAGTATTAGCACAGCACTTACAGATTCAAGATCTATTGCAGATTTGAGTCTAACATTCTCTACACTGATCCGTTGTTGCAGACCTATTTTAGATGAAATACCAAATGTGTTCAAGTGGATGTCTGGAGATGAGCAGGGGAGCCATATAAAGTCATTAAGGCAGAGAAAGAGACCATTCAGCCCATTGAGTCTATACCAATTCTCTGTAGAGCCATCCAATTAGTCTCATTCCCCCATTCTATCCCTGTAGATCAGTAAATTCCCTCAAGTACCTATCCAATTTCCTTGTGAAATCATTAATCGCCTATCATATAGAGTTCTTAAAATCCAATTGGTTGTAAAGCACCTCAGGGAATACTGGGGGTGTGTTTGGAGGTATATAAATGCGAGTTTCTCTTCAAAGTTAACAAAGAGTTAATGACTCTTTTAACTTTGCATCTCATTCTCAGTGGTCTGCTCAAACGTGAACAATTCCAGATCCTGTCTTGTATTCACGGGCTTGGCCTGTGAAAGGGCAGTGTCTGGAAGCGACAGTGAACGTGAGAACAATCACACACTTCCTCCATGGAGAGGGGCAGAATGCTGGGAAGCAGAGGGAGTTTCCTCCGCACTCGCACCCTCCAAGTCACAGTAAAACCTGTCTGATTGTGTCCTTTGTCAGTCTGTGAGAATTCCACATATATCAGCTATTCAATTGTATACACAATTATCCTTTGTCCTTGCAATGAATTGTTTTTTTTCAGAACTGCTGTTAAATTATATTTATTATAAATTACTTGGTGCCTCTGCAAATAGTCTCCCATTTAACAAAGACCCCCTCAGAAGGATTAGATGTTAATAAGGTATGCTGTAAAACAACTATGTCAGCCAAAATTATTTATTCCACGGAAACTTTGATTTAAAATTCTTATCCATGGGCAGAATCTTCTGCCTGTCAAGAGGGCCTGTCGGGAGCTGGCACGGGCAGGCACGGAGCCAATTGCTGCCCGCAATCGGCTGCACACCACCATTTTATGTTGGCAGGCCAATTATGGCCCGCCCAGTGTAATGCGCGCCCGATAGCGCTCAGTGCTTCCTGTGCGGGTGGGGAAAGGAGGGAGAGTCGGGGCTGTGATCTTTTGCGCGTGCATGTGAAGGAGCGCACAAATTTCACAGAGCTGCCTCAGGGAGATTAAGTTCAATTTGAAACTTCAAAATAAAGATAGTTAAAAATCATTTACGCATGTCCCCCCCTCATGTGACAGCACCACATGAGCTGGGTCACGTTTATGAAAAGTTTTTTAAAAAATTTATTAAGTTAATAAACTCTTCATGAAACCTCATCCCTCCCGTGGATTACGTTTCATGAAAAATGTGAAGGCCGCCTGGGCTCTTCGCCTGCCCCCCCAACCTTAAGGTTGGACGGGCAGCCCTGTCAAATTGGTTTACTGGTTTATTAATGGCCTTAACAGGCCTTTGACAGTTTGGAGGACGTGCAGCTGACTCTGGGGCGCGCCTGCCGAACGAAAGATCTGAATGATGCGCGGTGACATCGGGAAGCACACCTGCCGTCACCGCGTGTCGTTTTATGTATCGGCGAGCAGGGCCCACCTCCGCATGCTGAAGAGAAGATTCTGACCATGTTTTCAATCCAGCCACAGCCTTGCCCCGGTGATGCCCTCCAGCCTAATAACTCTCCGGGATCTCTATAGTCCTTCATTCTGGCCTTTTGAGCATCCACCATTTTAATTGCTCTACCATTGGTGGCTGTGCCTTCAGCTGTACCTAAGTCCTAAGCTCTGGAATTACTGCCCTAAACCTCTCTGCCTCTTTACTATTCTCTCCTCCTTGAAGATGCTCCAAAACATCATTGCAAGAGTTCCTCAGGGTAGTTTCTTAGGCCCAACCACCTTCAGCTGCTTCATCAACGACCTTCCTTCCATCATAAGGTCAGAAGTGAGGATGTTCGCTGATGATTGCACAATGTTCAGCTCCATTCGTTATTCCTCAGATGCTGAAACAGTCCATGTCCAAATGCAGCAAGACCTGGACAATATCCAGGCTTGGACTGACAAGTAGCAAATAATATTCGCGCCACACAAGTGCCAGGCAATGACCATCTCCAACAAGAGAAAATCCAACCATCGCCCCTTGACATTCAATGGCATTACCAATGCCGAATACCCCACTATCAATATCTTGGGGGTTACCATTAACCAGAAACTGAACCGGATTAGCCATATAAATACTGTCGCTACAAGAGCAGGTGAGAGGCTAGGAATCCTGCAGCAAGTAACTCACCCCCTGACTCCCCAAAGTCTTTCCACCATCTACAAGTCACAAGTCAGGAAGGGGATGGAATACTCTCCAGTTGTCTGGATGAGTGCAGCTCCAACAACACTCAAAAAGCTCGACACCGTCCAGGAAAAGCATTGCACTTGATTGGCACCGCATCCACAAACATTCACTCCCCCCCCACCAATACATAGCGGCAGTAGTGTTTACCATCTACAAGATGCACTGCAGGAACTCGCCAAGCCTCCTTAGACACCACCTTCCAAACCTATGACCACTACCACCTAGGAGGACAAGGGCAGCAGACACATGGGAACACCACCACCTGGAAGTTCCCCTCCAAGCCGCTCACCATTCAGACTTGGAAATATATCACCATTCCTTTACTGTCGCTGGATCAAAATCCTGGAACTCCCTAACTGACAGCACTGTGGGTGTACCTACACCATATGGACTGCAATGGTTCAAGGAGGCAGCTCACCACCACCTTCTCAAGGGCAAGGAGGGATGGGCAATAAATGTTGGCCTAGCCAGCGATGCCCACATCCCATGAATGAATAAAAATAAGCCTGCATCTTTGATCACATTTTTGTCCTAATGTCTCCCTCTGTGGTTCAGTATCAAATTGTGCTTACTAACATTCCTGTAAAGGGTCTGGGTACATTTTACTATGTTAAAGGTGCTATATAAATGCAAATACTTGTTGAGGATTGAATCTGGCTCTTTCATCGATTGCATTTCTCAATGACTCAGTGTGTGAACTGGCTAAGCTAAGCACAGGACTGGTGGGGGAACTTTGCAGCGATTCTGCACATTTGAGCTAGGATGATGTGTGTTTACCAGATATTTGACCACAGGGGCATTGTGACCATAACCCACTCTACCTCCAGCATGGGTCAGTGAATGGCGATGAGGCACAGCAACCTAGCTGAAATGTTCCCATTGACACATTCCAGTTCCAAAGATCACTGGGCTGAAATCAACCAGGTCAGCACTGACTAGGAATGGAACATCGGTCCATTCTCATCCATGTGTCGTATTCCCAAATCAGGCAGTGTATTTACCAAGTGGGGAGGCTTTGATTTATTTCCAAGTTAGACTTTCGAGAGACTTGGAGAGACCAAACGCAGACTGGGTGACCGCTTTGCGGAACACCTTTGGTCTGTCCGCAAGCATGACTCAGACCTCCCTGTTGCTTGCCATTTTCAACACTCCACCATGCCCTCATGCCCACATGTCCGTCCTTGGCCTGTTGCAATGTTCCAGTGAAGCTCAACACAAACTGGAGGAACAGCACCTCATCTTCCGACTAGGCACTTTACAGCCTTCTGGACTGAATATTGAGTTCAACACTTTTAGATCATGGACTCTCTCCTCCATCCCCACCCCCTTTCCGATCCCCCTTTTTTCCAATAATTTATATAGATTTTTCTTTTCCCACCTATTTCCTTTTAAATGTATTTCCATCCATTGTTTTATTTCTACCTTTTACCCTATTTCGATCCCTTCCCACCCCCCCCCCCCACCCCACCCCCACTAGGGCTATCTGTACCTTGCCCATCCTGCTTTCTATCCTTAATGTCACTTACGAGCACATTTCTTAGATAATATCACCACCTTCAACACCTCTTTGTCCTTTTGTCTATGACATCTGTTGGTTATCTCCACCTATCACTGGCCCTCTATCCAGCTCTAATTGTCCCCCCCCCCCCCACCACTAAACCAGCTTATATTTCACCTCTTTTCTATTTTTCCTTAGTTCTGTTGAAGAGTCATACTGACTCGAAACGTTAACTGTGTTCCTCTCTGCAGATGCTGTCAGACCAGTTGAGTTTTTCCAGGTATTTTTATTATTTTTGTTTTGGATTTCCAGCGTCTGCAGTTTTTTGCTTTTATCTTAGACTTTCGCATGTTGTTTAAAGTTTGGAATAAGCTACAAACACCCCTGCATTCCATAATATAACCTTTTGCATGAGAGTCAGTTCAGTCGTAATGATTCTGGAATGATGTGACCCACTGTCGTTTATTCCTTCAATTCTCCAACAGTAATCCTTGAAAGCAATTGTTTTCAGTGCTGATGTTTGCAAATATGAGCTGAAAGTTATCCTTGAAATTATCTTCTTAACACACTCATGTGAAGGTTAATGTTTAGCTGCTGGCTGCCTGTTCTATTGTTTAATGATTACCTGCAAATGGTAGAGTGCTGATATTCATGTGATGATTGCAAGACAAGGGTCACCTCAGAGCTCAGCACTGACCTGAACTGGAACAGCTCAAGTGAAGCCAGCACAAAATCTTATGGTGCTTTATAAATGGGCTTTCGCAGGGTGGATGAAATAAAAACAGAAAGCGCTGTAAAAACTCAGCCAGTCTGGAAGCATCTGTGGAGACAGAAACAGAGTTAGCGTTTCGAGTCCAATATGACTCTTCTTCAGAACTCAAGGGTCATATTGGACTTTAAATGTTAATCTGTTTCTCGCTACACAGATGCTGCCAGACCAGCTGAGATTTTCCAGCATTTTCTGTTTTATTTCCGATCTCCAGCATCTGCAGTATTTTGCTTTTATTTTAGTGTTTAATTCACTGTCACTTCTCTTTGTTTATTAATTCATTCATGGAGTATGGGCTTTGCTGGCAGGGCCAGCATTTACTGCCCATCCCTAATTGCCCCTGAGAAGGTGGTGGTGAGCTGCCTTCTTGAACCGCTGCAGTTCAGGTGGTGTAGGTACACACTGTGGGAAGGGAGCTCCAGGATTTTGACCCAGCGACAATGAAGGAACGGCGATATATTTCCAAGTTAGGATGTTGAGTGACGAGGAGGGGAACTTCCAGGTGGTGGTGTTCCCATCTTTCTGCTGCCCTTGTCCTTCTAAATGGTAGTGGTCATAGGTTTTGAAGGTGCTGTTGAAGGAGCCTTGGTGAATTCCTGCAGTGCATTTTTTAGATGGTACACATTGCTGCTACTGTGTGTTGGTGGTGGAGGAAGTGAATGTTTGCGGATGTGATGCCAATCAAGCGGGCTACTTTAACCTGGACGGCTTCTTGAGTGTTGTGGGAGCTGCACTCAGCCAGACATGTGGGGAGTATTCCATCAAACTCCTGACTTGTGCCTTGAGTATAGTGGACAGGCTTTGGGGAGTCAGGAGGTGAGTTACTCATTGCAGGATTCCTAGCCTCTGAAAGCTGTTGTAACCACAATATTTATATGGTTAATTCAGTTCAGTTTCTGGTCAATGGTAACCCCAGGACACTGATAGTGGGGCATTCATTGATGGTAATTCCATTGAACATCAAGGGGCAATGGTTGGTTTCTCTCTTGTTGGAGATGGCCATTGCCTGACAATTGTGTGGCATGAATGTTACTTACCACTTGTCAGTCCAAGTTTGGATATTGTCCAGGTCTTGCTGCATTCGGACATGGACTGCTTCAGTATCTGAGGAGCCGCGAATGGTGCTGAACATTGTGCAATCATCAGCGAACATCCCCTTTTCTAACCTTATGACGGAAGGAAGCAGCTGAAGATGGTTGGGCTGAGGACACTACTCTGAGGAACTCCTGTGGTGATGTCCTGAAGCTGAGATGACTGACCTCCAACAACCACCACCACCTCACCATCTTCCTTTGTGCTAGGTATGACTCCAACTAGCGGAGAGTTTTCCCCCTGATTCCCATTGACTCCAGTTTTGCTAGGGCTCTTTGATGCCACACTCTGTCACACGCTGTCAAATGCGGCCTGGATGTCAAGGGCAGTCACTCTCACCTCAGGAGTTCAGATCTTTTGTCCATGTTTGAACCAAGGCTGTAATGCGGTCAGGAGCTGAGTGGTCCTGGCGGAACCCAAACTGGGTGTCAGTGAGTCAGTTATTGCTAAGCAAGTGCCGCTTGATAGCACTGCTGATGACCACTTCCATTACTTTACTGATGATCAAGAGTAGACTGATGGGGCGGTAATTGGCCAGGTTGGATTTGTCCTGCTTTTTGTGAATAGGACATATCTGGGCAATTTTTCACATAGCCGGGTAGATGCCAGTGTTGTAGCTGTGCTGGAACATCTTGGCTAGAGGTGTGGCAACTTCTGGAGCACAAGTCTTCAGTACTATTGCTGGAATATTGTCAGGGCACATAGCCTTTGCAGTATCCAGTGCCTTCAGCCATTTCTTGATATCACGTGGAGTGAATCGAATTTGTTAAAGACTGGCATCTGTGGTGCTGAGGACCTCTGGAGGAAGCCAAGATGGATCATCCACTCGGCACTTCTGGCTGAAGATTGTAGCAAATGTTTCAGCCTTATCTTTTGCACTGATGTGCTGGGCTACTCCATCATTGAGGATGGGTATATTTGTGCACGCTCCTCCTCCAGTGAGTCGTTTAATTCTCCACCACCATTCATGACTGGATGTGGCACGACTGCAGAGTTTAGATCTGATCCATTGGTTGTGGGATCGCTTAGCTCTATCACTTGTTACTTATGCTGTTTGGCACACAAGTAGTCCTGTGTTGTAGCTTCACCATGTTGACACTTCATTTTTAGGTACACCTGGTGCTGCTCCTGACAGGCCGCTTGCACTTTTTATTGAACCAGGGTTGATCCCCTGGCTTGATGGTAATGGTAGAGTGGGGGATATGCTGGGCCATGAGGTTACAGATTGTGTTCAAGAGCAATTCTGCTACTGCTGATGGCCTACCGCACCTCATGGATGTCCAGTCTCGAGTTGCTAGATCTGTTCAAAATCTATCCCATTTAGCACGGTGGTAGTGCCACACAACACAATGGAGGGTATCCTCAATGTGAAGGCGGGACTTCGTCTCCACTAAGACTGTGCGCTGGTCACTCCTACCGATCCTTTCATGAACAGATGCATCTGCGGCAGGCAGGTTGGTGAGGATGAGGTCAAGTATATTTTTCCACATTCTGCACCCTTGCCACCCTCAGTGCTTCCTCCAAGTGGTGTTCAACTTGGGGGAGCATTGATTCATCAGCTGAGGGAGGGTGGTACGTAGTAATCAGCAGGAGGCTTCCTTGCCCATGTTTGACCTGATGCCATGAGACTTCACGGGGTCCGAAGTCGATGTTGAGGACTCCCAGGGCAACTCCCTCCTGTCTGTATACCACTGTATACCTCTGCTGCCACCTCTCCTGGGCCTGTCCTGCTGGTGGGACAGGACATACCCAGGGATGGTGATGGTGGTGTCTGGGACATTATCTGTAAGGTATGATACCATAAGGATGACTATGCCAGGCAGTTGCTTGACTAGTCTATGGGCAGCTCTCCCAATTTTGACACTGGCCCCAGATGTTAGTAAGGAGGACTTTGTAGGGTCAACAGGGCTGAGATTGCCCTTGTCGTTTCCGGTGCCTAGGTTGATGCCAGGTGGTCTGTCTGATTTCATTCCAGGAATGTCTACCTTGAAGAAGTTCTGCTGCTCTCTTCAATGAGATTTCCGTTTATCTCTTTCACCTTGTTCACCTTCATTGCTTTCCATTTCCCTCCTGGTGTTTGATAAGGTATTTACCAAAAGTCTTTCACATCCATATTTCCTTCTTCGGCAACTGTCTCCAGCTCTGAATTACCCCACATGAATTCCAACTGAAGTTCCATCCTTCATGGTTCAAATCCACTCAGGATTACAGACATACAACCTTCCTCGGACTGCTATTCTCACCGCATCCTGAAACCACACTCAGTGCCATGCACCATCGTATGTACACACTCGACCTCTCTCTCCAGCAGCACCAACTCACCCTATCCCAAAGCTATCCTAGTCCGCAGTTTCAATTCATTATTTGCCTCATGAAAAATGGTGTTGTAGTGGTAATGTAATGTTGCTGGACTAGTAATCCAGAGACTCAGGCTCATGCTCTCGAGACATGGATTCTAATTCCACCACAGCAGCTGGTGGAACTTGAATTCGGTTAATAAATCTGGAATATAAAGCTAGCCTCAGTAGTGATGACCATAAAACTATCATTAATTATTGTAAAAACCTACCTGGTTCACTAATGTCCTTTAAGGAAGGTCATCCTTACCTGGTCTGGCCTACAAGTGATTCTAGACCCACAGCAATGTGGTGACTCTTAACTGCCCTCAGAAATGGCTTAGCAAGGTCAGTTCAAGGGTAATTAGGGATGGTCAACACACGCTGGTCTTGCCAGCAATGCTCACATCCCATGGAAAATAAAGGAAAACAACTCATCCGATGCCCTAACAAGAAACTTTTTCTCTTCCTTTCAGGTGTAAAGGAATGCAAGCTCCAACAACGTATTGGTACCGACATCCTTCCAGATCCTTCCCCCCCTCTTACCTTCTCTCTGACCCCATATCTTCTTCTAATCCCAGCTCTTGCCGTAAACAAAACATTTCCGAAGAAGAGTCATAGAGGATTGAAACGTTAACACTGTTCTTCTCTCTCTACAGATGCTGCCAGACCAGCTGAGTATTCCCAACATTTTCTGTTTTTATTTCAGGTCTTCAGTGTGCAGTATTTTATTTTTATTACAGAGCGGATGAAGCCTGATACGGAGCCCTTCATTGCTCCCAAGCAAAAGGCTTGCGTTGTAAGTCATATATCAACGTGGTAGAGATGGTGCTCCAAAAACAACAACTTACAAAACCTTTAATGTGATGAAATGTCCCATTTTAAGGAGTGTCTTAAAGAGGAAAATGAGGTAGAAAGGTAGAGAGATAAATGCTGCTGGCATCCTATCAACAAAAGCAACTTGTATTTATAAGGCATCTTTAATGTTGTAAAACATCCTGATGTGCTCCATTGAAGAGATTATCAAGCACAATTTGACACTAAGGGACCTATAAGGAAACATTAGAACAGATGACCAAAGGTTTAGTCAAAGAGGTGAGTTTTAAAGAGGATCTTAGTGGAGGAGAAAGAAATAGAGATGTAGGAATTAATTTTATGGCCCTCCCGCTGGCATATTTGAAGGTGGGGAACATGTAAAATAAAGTGGGTTGCCAACTCGCCACCTTCTTGCTCACCTGTTCCCCATATTACAGGGGGGCAGTTAAAGCCTCAAGTAACCCATCCACCCACTCTTAGACCTATTGAGGCCCTTAACTGAACAATTGGCTGCCAATTAAGGGCCTAATTCTGCCTCTGCCGCAGTTTTTCAGTCTCTGGAGGAAGGTGGAAGGAAGATGAGCAGTCCAGTAGCTTTCACTGCATAGGTTAAAGGAGGGCAGGAAGTGGGGTATCTCCTTTGGGGGGTCCCTTGTGCCCATCACGAGCAACCCCTCCAAATGGTACCTTCCCCTTTTCCCTTTCCCTCTGACTTCTCTAACCCTCCCCCTCACCCCCGTCACTCCCCTCACTGGGGTCCACCAACCCTGTGCCTCCAAAATCCCCAGACTTACCTAAATCTGGTATCCATCTTGTCTTCTTCTCAGGGATTGCCTAGTTGTCCCAGCAGAGGCCAATACACTCTTCTGGCACTGCTGGGATTACAAAGCTTCAGCCAAACAGATTGGTGAGCAGCTCTCTAGGGTGGGACTTCCTGTCCCTGAGGGGACAGCTATTATTGCTGTGGGCAGCCAGATTTCTGGTCAGCAAGGTGCTGATGAACTTTTAGCTGGGGGATGTGGCTAATCTGTCTCCCCCATAAAATCTGCCTTATGAAGGGTTTAAGGGGAAGAATTCCAGAGTTTGGGACTCAGGCAGCTGAAAGTAGAATTGCCAATGGTGGAGTAAATAAACTCGGGGATACACAAGAGGCCAAGCTTAGTGGAGCACAGAGCTCACAGAGGGTTGTAAGGCCACAGAAGGTTACAGAGTGAGGAAAGGGCAAGACTCTGGAGGGATTCGAAAACAAGGACAAGAATTTTAAAATGAGGAACTACGCCAGAAAGCAAGAGGGTGATGGGTGATATGGGACTTATTGTGGATTAAGAGCAGCAGAGTTTAAGATGAGCTCAAGGTTACAGAGGGTGCAAGGTGGGAGGGCGACCAGAAGAGCATTGGAAAAGCTGAGGTAAAAAGAGTTTGGATGAAGGTTCCAGCAGCAGATGAGCTAAGGCAGGGACAGAGACAATGTTATGGAGATGGAAGTAAACGGTCTTAGAGATGAAGAGAATATGGGATCAGAAGCTCAGATCAGGGTCAGATAAGACGCCAAGGTTGAGAACTGCCTGGGTTCAATAAAGAAGAAAATAACTGCATTTATATTACAACTTTCCCCAACTTCAAAACATTCCAAAGCTCTTTCCAATCAATGCAGTAGTTTGAAGTGTAGTCTTTGTTGTTGTGTAGGAAAGGCCATGGCCAATTCTTGCAAAGCAAAAGACCACAAGTAATTATGTGATAATGGCAGATAATCTGCTTTAGTGATGTTGGTTGAGGAATAACTATTGACCATAACACAAAAAATAAATTATCTGCAATTTTTCAAAATAATGCCATGAGCATTTTTATGTCCACCTGAGATGGCAGACAGGGCTTTGGTTTAACATTGCATCTGAAAGACAGCACAGTACTGGTTGTATCAGCCTAGATGTGGAGTGGGACTTGAACCCACATCCTTCTGACTCAGAAATGGAAGTGCTACCCACTCAGCCACAGCTGAGGCCAGAAAGATCCTGAGTCTGCACTGAACTGGCTGATCTCAGTTGGGGGTGGCAGTAGGAATAGTGTCCTTGGGCCAGAGAAGTAACAAACCCAGCAATTTTGTTTCACTGAAGTGTCTGACAAAAAGGCTAGGATCATTTAGTTGTTCACTCTGAGTAAGTCAGAATTCAATAACAGTTGACAAAATTATTTTTGTAAAACTGCAAAAGGACAGAGCTGGGTATAATGGATCTCAGAGGGAATCCCCTTGTATTTGCATCCACCAGTGTGCGAGAGCCCTATTAACCTATCTGAAGCACCTGGGACTAGTATGGGATAGAATTGGAAGCCACAATGTATTACCGCAGTGTCTTCACTGACAGTGATGTATCTAAGATCAGCAATGAATATTATCTCTCATCAACATCACTAGAACAGATTATCTGCTTACTATCCATCTAATTCAATTGTGGGAGCTTGCTGTGCACAAATTGTCCTTTTTTTTATACATTACAAGGCTGACAATATTTCTACAAGTGCTTCATTGGCTATAAAATGTTTTGTGACATCCTGAAGTTGTGCAGAGCACTATATAAATGCCAGTCTTTCCTTCAATCACAAAGGAATGCACACTCCCCTATTTCCCCTGGTAACAAAGATTACTATTTCTTTGGCAAACACCCAAACCTGTTTGTATTTTATCATCTGAACAATCAATTCTCCCTATTCCCAAAAAATCCTTTCGTAATTCTTGACTAAAGAGTAAATTGGCAATTGGAGATATTTTTCTTTCCCATTACAATGATTCCCCCGTCTTCCCTGCACCTGGCTTCAAGCCCAAAATGACGTGTTGACTGAAGCCCATTAGGACAGCCTGTTCCCAGACTCTCTCATGACCCAGCTTTCCTGGAAGAGATTCCCAGACTTTGCACTTTCTGAAATTTATTCAATTTCTTTTTTGCAGACTTTTTTAAAATTGAAAACTACTGAAGAAGTAAAATTGTTTTTCCTTTCTGAGCAAAATCATGGGAACACTATTGATCTCAAGTTTTCCTCCAAATTACACACCATCCTGGTTTGGACATATATTACTGTGCTTTCATTGCTGCTGGGTCAGACCCTGGAGCTCCCTTTGTAACAGCTCTTTGGTAACACCTTCAGCACATGGATTGCAATGGTCCAAGAAAGTCCATCACCACCTTCTCAAGGAGCAACGAGGTATGGGCAATAAATCCTGTGAATTATTTTTTAAATCTCTGTTGGTACTTACATGTTGACCATTAGAAGGGGAAAGGTTAATCTGCACTCAAGATTCTGTGTCCTATCCAATACAAAAAAGATTCAGTCAGCTCTACCATGGAATTCCTCAAACAAAACAGAAACTCTCCCTACTCTCTCCATTTACAGAAGCTTTCAGAACAGAAATCCCCTCCACACTGGCCCTCCTGGTCAAGAACTTCTTCCATACCAGCCTTTGAGATCAGGAGTGTTGAAACTATGACCCACAGACCACATACGGCTTTCAAACCCTTGTAATGGAGGCTATGAATTGCAAACAACTTACTTTTACTTCACTGACATTAATTATTTGTTGATTTGAGTATTGTGGGCCTGGAGGTTTGGGAAGGGCTGCTGCCCTATTGTTGGATATATCTCAAATCAGAACACCAACCTGAAATATGCAAAGTAATGGCTACAGGGATTGAATGTTATATATTGCCCTCAAGGCTCCATGGGATATGCCTAAGCAACTTATGAAGATACAAAGATTGGACACTACTTTCTCTAGATAGTGCTTTAGTGCAGATAGGTCTTTGCTGTAACATTATAGCAGATTAGTACCAGTATATCTATGTGTAACGTTACACTGTGGTTGTATTAACAGTCACAGTGTAACATTATACCAGAGGTAACCAGTATATCCCTCCATAAAGCATTAGATGGTACAATGTATCGACAGCATAACATTGCACCTGATTTATACCAGTGCAGTATATCCCTCAGTGAAACATTAGATAGTACGATGGGTCTAGATTAGCACACTCAGTGTGTAACATTATACTAGATTTATGCCACTGCATCTTCAATATTGAGTTAGCTGCGGTAATCTAGTTTGTGGTGAATGTAACATTAGGCTTATATTATACAGCTTTGCCATAATATGCCGAGAAATACAGTATGAAATTCAGTCATGCAAACTGGGAGTCTCAGGTTTGATCCCTGCTCTGTGCTGAGCTGGCTGATCTTAGCTAGTGCAGCAACAAGGACACTATGATTGGTTTCAGCTCCCACTGGGCTGGAAGGCGAGGGAATGGGTCAAGGCTTCCCTTCCTGATTGATTTCAGTCCCGACTGGAAAGTGTGCCGTTGGTGAAGATGGGACAGGGCGTGGCTGTACATACTGTTTAAGGTTAAATAACCTGCTGACACTCAATGCCTAGATTCCCTAGAAAGCAGGAGCCACTGGGGCTGCTATTGGTTGGGGTTGGGATTGGGGTGGTGGTGTGGGGGTTGTTGCAGTTCAGGATGTGGGTGGCATAGATTTTAACAAATGAATCTGATGGTCCAGGTGGAAAACAAAGCAAGGTTTAACCAACCATGAAGGGGCTCAAATTAATCATATTAATAATTTCACTGAAAAAAATGACTATAAAGTGGAAAATCACAATGTTTTAATTGCATAGAACTATCTAGAATTTTATGGCCAGCCTTTCAGCTCCACACTAGCCTCCCCCAACCCTACTTCATCTCACCATATCAGCATATCCTTCTATTCCTTTCTCAAATGTTTATCCAGCTTCCCTTTAAATGCATCTACACTAATTAGCTTAACTACTTCCTGTGGTAGGGAGTTCCACGTTCTCACCAGTCTGGGGAAAGAAGTCTTTCCTTAATTCTTTATTGGATTTATTAGTGACTTTCTTATATTTATGATCCCTGGTTTTGGATTCCCCCTGTCCCACACACAAGTGGAAACATCTCTACATCGACCCTATGGAAAACAATCCCGGCTTGGCCAGTTTTACATAACTGCTCTTCCCCTCCTTGGACTGTAATCATAAGCAAATCGGTACGAGGAGTAGTTTCACTCTGTCGCTCCCCCTCTCCCAGCAAACGCCTGTAATTTGTGCAACACACAAGAGTTTAGAGGGATTCTGGCAGCAGCTTTCAAAACAGTGCCGTAAACAATCGAGTAAAGTTCACAAGCAGGGGAGCAGGGTGTTGTGCAGAATTCACTGCTCCAGTACAGTCCAGTGTGTACTGGACCTCACCTGCAATGAAAGGGAATCGGCTGTTGCTGTGGGTTGGTGACCCTCCAACATGAAGAATGACGCGAGAGAACCTTTCAGCTACCGTCAGTGTCACTGCACTGACGGGCAGCTTGGTGTGCGACCTGGGACTTGTGGTTTTGGGCATCGCCAGGGACGCCAATGATTTTCAGTCACTGCTGGCACTCAGTCTCTCTCTCTCTCTGCAGGCATGTTATGTTTTGTTTGTTGCCTTTGACCCAGCCAGGGAAGGAAAAGAAAAACAAAACAACTTGTTCTGATAGTTACAGCACAGGGCATTGCATTCGACCCAACTAGAACGGAACAGTTTGTTAAAAGGCATTAATTTGTTACTTTCAACAGACCTAAAAGATTTGTCCTAAAGTTTTGCTTTAATTATTTTCCATCTCAATGTTATCACCGAGCCCTCTCCTCTCCCCTCCAAAATGCTGATCCATGGTGGGATTGCAATTCTGCAAGCATCAGTAATAATGCTCTACCTTAGCCAGAGGGTATGCTCCATGTGTGAGAGCAGCTCAGACAGTGAGTGCCGTCAGGCAGATTCACTGCCCGGACTGCAGTAGCCAAGCTCCATCCTGCCTTTTGCAGACACGCGGGCAGCGATAACGATCAGGTGCCGAGTTTGTCTCTCTCCCTAGCCCCAGGGCCATTGTATCAGTCCCCAGCTGAGAACAGAGGACAGATTGAATACACGAACATTTCGTGGGGTTGAGCATGAGACCATTCCCATTACTGTTTTCACATTACAGAGTATTTACAAGCACATAAAACAGGCCATTCGGCCCAACAGGTCCATGACAGTGTATATGCATCACACGATCCCCTCCCCACCCTCCGGGGTGACCAACTCTTATGAAATAAACAAAAACAAAAATAGCTGGAAAGACTCAGCAGGTCTGACAGCATCTGTGGAGAGGAAGACAGAGTTAATGTTTCGAGTCCGTATGACTTCATCAGAACAGGAAATTTTTTAAAAATTCCTGAAATAAAAATAAGGGACACTTCAACCATGGGGTCAGAGACCGGGAGGCTGGGTGGGGGTTAGTGCTGGTGACCACGAGAGTGGAGGCCTGGGGGAGATGGGGGGCATGGGCTGGTAAACATGAGAGTGAGGGGGGAGTTTTTCAACATGAGAAGGGTCGGAGATGGGGTCTTGTGTCTATAATAGTGCTTTGTGGTGGGGGGGGTTAGGTTAAATCAACTAAAGTTTACAACTTAACCTTGTTGAGTCATGACATTATCATCTCCCCGTTAGCCAACTCATTCACTTGCAGTCACCCTGGATCACTCAAACTCACTCTCCAGACTTCCAGGATCAGACTCCTACAGGCTGTCCTAAAAATAAGGGACAACAGGCCTCTCTTAAGGGACATGGGGCCAATAGTCAAAATAAAGGACACCCTGCCACCCTCTTCCATCTAACTCCATCGAGAACTTCTATCCTTTCTTCCTCATTCATTTATCTAGCTTCCTCTTAAGTGGAAGGAATTCCAGAGCATGAGGCCTAGACTACAGCATGTTATCCGTGGTTCAGTATTCTCACCCCTAAGCCAGTTTGTGTTCAAATTCTGCTCTAGAGTCTTGAGCATCTAATCCAGACCGCCACTCCAAGTGTAGAATTGAGGGAGTTCAGCCGAGGTTCAGTAGAGACTGCTCATTCTTGGTCCTGGTTGCACAGGACTGCAAGGATAATCCACTGGTGCAGCAAAGCCAAAAGAGGTGCTGCCTACAGACCAGGAAGCTCATTGTCTTTGCTCAGTTAACTGTTCTCAATCAATAAGGCACTTCAATTGGCCTCAGTGTCCCTGAGTCAGAATGTATGGTGTCAACTTGCCCCCTAATGTATCAATGTAAATACTTTTCTCTGTAATGTCTCAATTTAAACAACTTTCATGTAGTGTATTAATGTAAACATCTTTCCCATGTGCCCTCTTGAGGATTCCAGCCAATTCTTAACATCGATAGCAAATAATTGCTAAATTATATTGTTCATTCTGAGAATACTATCAGTTTAAAAAACTTTTTGATAGTTCTGCATCTTTCTCCAGTTTGCGTTTGAGTTTTTATCCTCCTTTACGCTTCAGCCTCTTGTCAACTTGACATTTATATTTTGTTTCTGTTTCCTTACTCTTCTCACAACTTTTCCAGTAAATGTTAAATTGCACTGGAGTATGGTTCCACCAGTCCTGATAGCTATCACATATAGGACTATTCATCATGTACAAGCCAGGATAATGACTGTCAGCAGGTTATTTGACAACAGAAAGAACCAGCATTTATATATTTATTTTATTCATTCGCATGCAAATCCAACATTTATTGTCCATTGCTAATTGCCTTTGAGAAGGTGGTGGTGAGCTACCTCATTGAAGCAGCTAAGTGGCTTGCTTGGCCATTTCAGAGTCAGTAGAGTCATAGCTATCACATATAGACCAGACCAGGTTAGGATGGCAGATTTTCTTCCTTAAAAGATACTAGTAAACCAGATGAGTTTTAAGTTGGTAGTTTCATGGTCACCATTACTGCTAATAGCTTTTTATTCCAGGTTTATTTAAATTAATTTAAGTTTCCTAGCTGCCATGGTGAGATTTGAACTCATGTCTCTGGATCATTAATTCAGACTTTTTGGTGGCTAGCCCAGTCTGCTACCATACTCACTGTTAGACCACAATTTGAATACAGTATGGAGTTCTGGTTTCCATAATACAAAAAACTTACAGAGGCATTGATAAAGTTCAAAATGATTTACTAGAATTATACCAAAATGGAGAGATTATACTCATCAGGAAAGACAAATTTGGTATATATTGAATAAGCTGGGCTCTTTTTTCTAGAAAATTGAAAACTCAGGGTTGACCTGATTTTTATTATTTTTTTTCTTCATTCACGGGATGTGGGCTTTGCTGGCTGAGCCAGCATTTATTGCCCATCTCTAGTTGCCCTTGAGAAGGTGGTGGTGAGCTGCATCCTTGAACCGCTGCAGTCAAGTACATCCACAGTGCTTTTAGGAAGGGAGTCCCGGGATTTTGATCCAGCGACAGTGAAGGCATGGCGATATATTTCCAAGTCAGGATGGTGAGTGGCTTGGAGGGGAACTTGCAGGTGGTGGTGTTCCCATGTATCTGCTGCCCTTGTCCTTTTAGATACAA
The DNA here is from genome assembly GCF_017639515.1 of Carcharodon carcharias. Classification (NCBI taxonomy): domain Eukaryota; kingdom Metazoa; phylum Chordata; class Chondrichthyes; order Lamniformes; family Lamnidae; genus Carcharodon; species Carcharodon carcharias. The sequence goes on along the minus strand of NC_054480.1, from coordinate 130,745,407 downwards.
TTGTTTGATAGGGTAGACATGGAGAAAATGTTTTCACTTGTGAGTGAGACCAGAACTAGGGGCCATAAATGTAAGATAGTGACGAATATATCAAATAAGGAATTCAGGAAAAACTTCCTTATCCAGAGAGAGATGAGAATGTGGAACTTGCGATACAAAAGGGAACAGTTGAGCTGAATAGCATACCGATGGATGCATTCAAGGGGAAGCCAGAAAAACTGAGTGAGAAAGGAATAGAAGGAAATATTGATGATATTAAATGAAGAAATGTGGGAGGAGGTTTGGTGGAGCACAATGCATTTGCATCGACCTATGGAGCAATTTTTGTACATTAAATACTTTGTAGCACTGTTCAGAAAGATAGGAAACATAACAGTGGTGACGGGGGCAGATGCATTACAATAGTGCAAAGGAATTTGACAGTTGGAATGGATGATACAGGCAAAGGAGAATGTTGGTCAGAGTCCATCCTCATTTACAATGGCATTAATCCAAATCAGCAGTAGCACAAAATCAGCCCCTTAGAGGGAAACTGTTTAAATTGTCATTAAATTGTCACAGAAAAAGATATAATGCATTTCAGAGGCTAGATTTCAGTTCAACTCCAACATCCAAAAACACAAAACAAATTATGGCCCAGTACAAGGTGACCCAACTGATCTCCAGACTTTTTGCTTTTATCTTAGGTTGAATAACTTGCCTTGGATTGCACCATAAAGAACACAATGGAGCTCAGGCAGACCTGAACTCTTAATAATTTCTGCCGAATGACATGCCAGAGCTCCTTGAACAGTCTCACACAAGGTGCTTTTTGCAATAGAGGACTGCAGCCAAAGTCAGATGCTCAGTGTTTGCTATTTCTCAGCATAACGGAGTCAACCCACAGGGAGCCTGCATCATCTCAGACTCATGAATCTGCCATTGGCTAAATATAACAAGCTGGTTGCCCTGTGTTTGCATGCTGACTAATCTCTATGTTACACAGGGAAACTGTCACAGACTAGCACCCCACAGTATGTGCAGAATCTGCACATTATCTCATTGTTGGTTGTGGATATTGGCCTCCACCCTTCCTACATTACAATAGTGACGACACTGCAAAAGTATGTAATAGGCTGTAACTAACTTTGGGATGTTCTCAGGTCATGAAAGGTACTACATAAATGCAAGTCTTTCTTTCCTTTATTGCCCAGGATCACAAATGATTGATGAGGTCAGCAACCATTGACACCAATAAGAGTCAGCATGCTCAGGGGTAGAGGGGAGAAAACTGGGGAGGAGGTGTGGGAAAAATGCAGCAATTTAATTGTAATTGCTACTCGGTTGTAGGGAGCTGCAGGGAATAATGCACTATGAGCTTTCCGTTGAAGATCAGGAGGAAGTTGAGATTTGGCAAATCTTTGAGTGGTAATCTCATACAATAAATTATCTACTAGAACTTGCCAGCTCATACAGTGAGTTTCTCCTTGTGTCAAAATAGTGGTAGATTGCCCTGCATGTTTGTATTTGTTTGAACAGAGCTCAATGCTTTCTGATTCAGTGACCAGCATCCAAGGTTCTATGTCAAATGGAGCAGAGGTTGTCGAGTCCTCCTTTTTCCCTGTTAAACTCAAAGTACAGTAAGTTCCAGAATCTTCTGTTCCCCGTGGTTAAATAGTCTGCAATTTCTCAACAATAAATCCTGATTCTGCATCACACTATGTGCTTAGTTATTGACATCCTCTTTAATCATCCAGACAACTTGACAGTTCTTAACATTACAATTTTCCAACTCAGCACTGCCTTCTGATCAGAGCTGTGCTGATCTGAGTCTCATCATTATCATGTTCCAGTTTTCTTTCTGTCTCTGCTGACTGCTTGACTGAGGTGAAATTCCACTGCTACTGCATCACCTTGATGACCATTATTCATTTAAGAAGCTTGGACATGAGTGTTGGCTTGCTATCCAAAATCTCTTGGCTCGGTCCTCTCCTGACCCAATATCTGCACACATACACTTCCTTATAGGAATATAGAAACAGAGGAGGCCATTCAGTCCCTCGAGCCTGTTCCGCCATTGAATGAGATCATGATTGATCTGTAACCTAACTCCACTTGCTGCATATCCTTTGATCCTTTTGGTGAGATTCATTAATCTCAGTTTCAAAATGAACAGTTGGCCCAACATCAATTGCAGTTTGTGGGAGAGAGTTCCAAACTTCTACTAGCCTTTGTGTGTAAAAGTGTTTCCTCAATTCACTCCTGAAAGGTCTGCCTCTAAATTTTAGGTTATGTCTCCTAGCCCTAGATTGCCCAATCAGCATATATATCCTCTCTCTAGTTTTCTTATCTTGAAGACTTTGATCAAATCATTCCTTAGTGCTTGACAGAAGTCAAAAGTAAGAACCCAGTGGGATTTTCCCCTGTCCCTAATCCGGGGCACTGCAACCAATTGTAGCCCCTCAACACGCTGTTTTCCCTGAAACCAACTAATTCAGCCCAAGCTGGGGATAGAATTTTTCCCCCCAAAAATATGCTTTGTTCATTAAATTTGCAGAAGTGCATTACATAACAGTTCAAATTTGACATTGCATAATGTGCAATACAAAATTCAGTTTCTTTCTTTACACTATGTGGCACTCTAAGGTGCCTCACTACACTTAAAATTACAGGTTATGTTTGCAAAATACATTTCATGTCAAACATACATCTCAAAGGGTTTTACATGGATTCCAACCTCTCGATGTACTATGGCAGGAGGGCCTTAGGCTGTGGCCTTTCTGCACTGAGCCTTTGCCTTGGCTGCCCCAAACTTTTGTGCGGTCCCTCAGTACATTGTGCTAGACTTTGGAGTGTGCCTTCCAGCAACACTCAGTCACTGACAGCTCTTTGCACTGACTGGAAGATTAACAAGTTTCAGGCAGACCAAAGAGCATCTCTCACCAAGGTGATGGTCTTCTGGTAGCAGTTGATGTTTGTCTCAGTGTCAAGCTGGCCATTGAACTGACACCTACCTGGTTTTCACAGCTCCAAAAGCTTTACTTCTGATCTGTTGGGATGGCATCATGCATTTTATCCTTATTTGTGAAGGTCATTTCCTGGTAAATCAAAAAGCCCCAATATTTTAATGAGATACTTGCTATTTTAAGGTCTATTTCGGCTTCAATTTCTCAACCATATAAAATTATCTTTTCTCTTAGCTGGTACATTGGGGAATAAAGATAAATGTACCTTTGAAATTTGTTATCTTCATCTATTCCATGCTTTAAAATTTGAAATAGTTCAGAATTTAGTACAATCCAAAGCCACTTAAACACAGCAACCTGACAGTTCTGCTGGAGTTACATTTTTTCTTCCAAAGATTCTGCACATTTTGGAGATTTGTGACACCCCCAGGTGACCATTGTTAACACATGAATGATTCATGGCTATTCAACCATAATCAGGTAACACCACCTATCCTCATTGTACATCCAGTTACATGTATTTTCAAGGAGGAGCACCAGACAAAAAGCAGGAATCCTGACTGACTTTTCTCCCTTCTCCTTTGCTCAGGAGCCCTCCCCCTCCTTGCCACCCCATCCTCTGCCCCAGCCGCAGACACCATCAGCTAACTCATCATAGACCAGGAATCAAATTTTACAATGAATAATACCTCCACTAATGGAGCCATCATGATGGAGCCACCAAGGAGGAAGAAGCAGTTTCTTTTAAGGCTCATTTTTGTTGTGTGCAGTTGTGTTTCCATTGATCACAGATCAGTTACAGTGGCACATCCTTGGCAAAGGCCAGTGTAAGATGGAGATGAAGAGGAACTGCTTCTCTTAGAGGGTTATTAGTCTTTGAAATTCTCTTCCCCAGCAATCAGTGGAGGCTGGATCATTTAATATATTCAAGACTGAGTTGGACAGATTTTTGATTGACAAAGGAGTCAAGGGTTATTGGGGGGGAGCAGGCAGGAAAGTGGAGTTAAGGCTCACATCAGATCAGCCATAATCTCATTGAATAGCAGAGCAGGCTCAAGGGGCCAAATTGCCTACTCTGGCCCCTATTTCTTATGTTCTTATTATGTTCTTAGCTCTATTGTAAGAGCAGTGACTCACTCCTTTACCTTTGCCAAATGACACCCTTTGTCACAATGCCCAGAATATATTGATGTTTTGACCCAGATCTTATTAATTTAATTTAAAACCCCTCCACCCTGCTCTATATTTTGTAAGTTACCTCTTTCTTATTCCTTTTTAGATTATGTTCCCTTAGTCTCCTCCCTTTGCGTGACCATCCTGTACTCAAGAACATGAGAGAACCCAGCAAAATTGATACATGCTGTTAAAAGTGTAATTCACTGTACCATCATTCTTAATTATAACCAGCTCATTGTACCATCATTCATATTATAACCAGTACAACTCACTATATCACCAATCACAGATCAATGGTTGAAAAGTGCTGCTCATTTCCACAGTTGCTGGTAAGGCTGGCATTTGTTGCCCATCCCTAATTGTCCTTGAACTGAACTTGCTAGGTCACTTCAGAGGACAGTTAAGAGTCAGCCATATCTGGAGTCACACGTACAGTTGTATTTCCATTGATCGCAGATCAGTTACAGTGGCACTTACCTGGCAGTTGCCAGTGTAAGATGGAGATGAAGAGGAATTGTTTCTTTTAAAGGGCCATTAGTCTTTGGAATTCTCTTCCCCAGCGAGCAGTGGAGGCTGTGTCATTTATTATAAAATATTTCCCTATACAGCATTAGTGAACCAGATCGGTTTTTACAACAATCTATGATAGTTTTATGGTCACCATTACTGAGACTAGCTTTATAATTCCAGATTTATTAATTGAATTTAAATTCCACCAACTGCCATGGTGGGATTTGAACACATATCCCCAGAGCATTAGCGTGAGCCTCTGGATTACTAGTTCAGCAACACCATCTCCCCATATATAAAAGTGTCATAATTGACAATTTGTCTCCCCACAGTCTGCAATTCTCTCTTCTTCCCTCAAAGCACTGTTTCATCTGAGATGGTTCCTCAGTATTCAATAAGATGAAATGGAATGGAAAATGGAATTCAACTCGGAAAAGTGTGAAGTAATGCATTTGAGGAGGGCTAACAAGGCCAGGGATTACACTATGAATGGTAGGTCTCTGGAAAATATTGAAGATCAGAGGGACCTTGGTGTGCATTTCCATAGATCTTAAAGGTAGCAGGGCAGGTAGATAAGGTGGTTAAGAAGGCATACGGGATACTTGCCTTTATTAGCTGAAACCTAGAATACAAGAGCAGGGAGGTTATGCTGGAACTGTATAAAATGCTGGTTAGGCCATAACTGGAGTTATGCCTGCAGTTCTGGAATCTGCATTATAGGAAGGACGTGATTTCACTGGAGAGGTAGCAGAGGAGATTTACCAGGATGCTGCCTGGACGGGAGGGTATGAGCTATGAGGAAAGATTGGATAGGCCGGGGTTATTTTCTTTGAAGCAGCGAAGGTTGAGAGGGGATCTGAGAGAGGTGTATAAGATTATGAGGGGCATAAATAGGGTGGATAGGAAGGCACTTTTTCCATTAGTAGAGGGGTCAATAACCAGGGTCATAGACTTAAGGTAAGAGGTAAAAGGCTATGGGGGGAGCTGAGGAGAAGTTTTTTTCACTCAGAGGGTGGTGGGAGTCTGTAACTCACTGCCTGACAGGGTGGTTGAGTCAGAAACTCTCGTAACATTTAAGAAGTATTTAGATATTCACTTGCATTACCATAGCCTCCAGGGCTATGGGTAAGCACTGGAAAATTAGATTAGTGGGATTAGTATAGTCAGATCTTTGTTGACCGCCGTGGACATGATGGGCTAAATGGCCTCCTTCTGTGCTGTAGGTGTCTATGAGCCTATAAGATCATGGGCTGATCTGACTGTGAGCCTTAACTCCACTTTCCTGCCAGCTCCCCATAACCGTTGACTCCCTTATCAATCAAAAATTGGTCTAACTCAGCTTTGAATAGATTGAATGGCACAGTCTCCACTGCTTGCTGGGGAAGAGAATTCCAAATACTATTGGCCCTCAGAGAGAAGAAATTCCTCTTCATCTCCGCCTTACACTGGTATCTGCCAAGGATAATGTATCACTGTAACTGATGCGTGATCAATGGGAACACACCTGCACATGACAAAAATGAGCCTTAAAAGAGACTGCTTGCCTTTGATGATCCTTGAGGTAAGTTTTCCAATTTCCTTTGTAGGACCTGGAGGAACAGGGTTGCATTCTCCACATTTTGGATCCTGCAAGGGAAATTTAGATGCAGAATACCTAACAACCCCCACCTCCCTTTTCCCTACCAGGATATCCCTGCCCCTTCTGATACTTAGAGCTGAGGGTCAGCAGCTACATCCAGTATTTTTGAAACCTTAAAATCGCTTGACTGCCAAGTGGCATGGCTAGGTAGGTGGGGTACTAATTGAGTGACCACTGAAAACTCACTTGTGGTTTAAATCTCCCCCTAGGTCTGCTCTCTGAGTCAGATAGTTGCAGGTTCAAGTTCCACTCCAGGTATTTGAGTACAGAAATCTAGGCTGAAAGTCAAACATCTATTTTTCAGATGAGACGTGAAACCTACATTACAACAGTGACTATGCTTCAAAGTATTTAATTGACTGTAAAGTGCTTTGGAATTTGGGAAAGACTTTTTTTCTAAGGCCCATTTGCCCTCTCAGATGAATGTCAAAGGTCCCATGGAATAAATTCGAAGAAGATCAGGGAAGTTGTCCCTGGTGTCCTAGCCAACAACCAGCATCACCAAAACAGGCTAACTGGTCACGATCACATTGCTGTTTGTGGGAGCTTGCTGTGCACAAATTAGCTGCTACGTTTCCTTTATTAAAATTGTGACTACACTTCTAAAGTACTTAATTGGCTGTGAAGCACTTTAGATGTCCTGAGACTGTGAGAGGCAATATATAAATATGAGTTGTTCTTCAGTTGCACAGTTACACATCAGAATGTGCAATATACAGCTAAGCTGTAACCTTCAATCAGCTGCTTCATCAATGACCTCCCATCATAAGGTGGGAATGTTCGCTGATGATTGCACAATATTCAGCACCATTTGCGACTCCTCAGATACTGAAGCAGTTCATGTCCAAATGTAGTAAGACCTGGACAATATCCAGGCTTGGGCTGACAAGTGGCAAGTAACACTCATGCCACTCAAGTGCTAGGCAATGACGACCTCCAGCAAGAGAGAAGCTAACCATCACCTTTTGACATTCAATGGCATTACCATCTCTGGGTCCCCTGCTATCAACATCCTGGGGGTTGCCATTGACCAGAAACTGAACTGGACTAGCCATATAAATACTATGGCTACAAGAGCAGGTTAGAGGCTAGGAATTCTGTGACAAGTAACTCACCTCTTGCCTCCCCAAAGCCTGTCCACCATCTACAAGGCACAAGCCAGGAGCATAATGGAATACTCTCTGCATGACTGGATGAGTGTAGCTCCAAGAGTACTCAAGATGCTTGACACCATCCAGGACAAAGCAGCCCGCTTGATTGGCATCACATCCACAAACGTTCACTCCCTCCAGCAGTGGCAGCAGTGTGTACCATGTACAAGATGCACTGAAGGGAACTCACCAAGCCTCCTTAGGCAGCACCTGCCAAACCCACGACCGCTACTATCTAGAAGCACAAGGGCAGTGGATACATGGGAACACCACCACCTGGGAGTTCCTCTCCAAGCCACTCACCATCTTGACTTGGAAATATATCGCTGTGCCTTCATTGTCACTGGGTCAAATTCCTGGAACTCCCTCCCTAACAGCACTGTGGGTGTACCTACATCACATGGACTGCAGTGGCTCAAGAAGGCAGCTCACCACCACCTTCTCAAGGGCAATTAGGGATGGGCAATAAATGCTGGCCTAGCCAATGACACCCACATCCCATAAATGAATTTAGAAAATATGAAAGTGCCACACAATGTAACAAACATTGACCATAAATATACTTTTTCCAACAACTTTGAAAGAAAGTCTCTGAGGATTAGTCTGAAGGGATAGATGTAGGATGTGGAATTTCATGTTTGCTGGAATGACTGATCATTATCACTTCTGTTACAACAGTTACTTATTCTTGCATTCTGTGTGTCACATCATTTGAATGTCAACAATTTGTAATATGTTTGCTTCGTACTCAGTTGCATAGCACTTTGGTCAAACTCCCTCTGAGACTGTGTTCAGTTTTGGACAGTGAAAATTATGTTGGTTGTTCTTAGAAAGGGTACAGCTCATACTCACCAGAATGATACCAGAGTTTAATGGGTTAACTCATGAGGTCAGATTGCATAAAGTAGGCTTGTGAAGTTGGGAAAGCTGAGGCACTTAAATGATTAAGAGATTCACTAGAGTAAATAAAGATAAGTTATTTCCTCTGGCGGGAGATTCCAGACCAAGAGGGCATAATCTCAAAAATTAGAGCTAGGCAGTTTTGAAAAAAATCAAGAAGTGCTTTTTCACATAAAGGGTAGCAGAAATAGAACCATAGATTCATAGACGTTTACAGCACAGAAGGACATTCGGCCCATCGTGTTCGAACCAGTCAACAAAGATCTGACTACACTAATCCCATTTTCCAGCGCTTGGCCCATAGCCCTGGAGGCTATGGCAACGCAAGTGAATATCTAAATACTTCTTAAATGTTACGAGAGTTTCTGACTCAACCACCCTTTCAGGCAGACCCTCCAGTTCAGGCAGCATCCTGGTAAATCTCCTCTGCACCCTCTCTAGTACACTCACATCCTTCCTATAATGTGGTGACCAGAACTGTATGCAGTACTCCAGTTGTGGCCTAACCAGCGTTTATACAGCTCCAGCATAACCCCCCTGCTCTTATATTCTATGCTTCAGCTAATATAGGCAAGTATCCCATATGCCTTCTTAAGCACCTTATCTACCTGCCCTGGTACCTTCGAGATCTATGGATATGCACACCAAGGTCCATCTGATCTTCAGCACTTTCCAGGGTCCTACCATTCATAGTGTGACCCCTTGCCTTTTTCACCCTCCCCAAGTCCATTACTTCACACTTTTCCAAGTTGAATTCCACTTAACACTGCTCTGCCCACCTAACCAGTCCATTCATATCCTCCTGCAGTTTACGGCAAAAACTCTCATAACATCTAACAAGTATTTAGATATTCACTTGCATTACCATAGCCTCCAGGGCTATGGGCCAAGCGCTGGAAAATGGGATTAGTGTAGTCAGATCTTTGTTGACCGGCGTGGACACAATGGGCTGAATGGCCTCCTTCTGTGCTGTAGGTGTCTATGAGCCTATAAGATCATGGGCTGATCTGACTGTGAGCCTTAATTCCACTTTCCTGCCAGCTTCCCATAACCCTTGACTCCCTTATCAATCAAAAATCAGTCTAACTGAGCCTTGAATATATTCAATGACACAGTCTCCACCGCTTGCTGGGCAAGAAAATTCCAAATACTATTGGCCCTCAGAGAGAAGAAATTCCTCTTCATCTCCGCCTTACACTGGTATCTGCCAAAGATAATGTATCACGTAACTGATGCATGATCAATGGAAACACAGCTGCTCATGACAAAAATGAGCCTTAAAAGAGAGTGCTTACCTTTGATGATCCTTCAGGTAAGTTTTCTACTTCCCTTTGTAGGACCTGGAGGAACCGGATTGCATTCTCCACACTTTGGGTCCTGCAAGGGAAATTTAGGCGCAGTATATGTAACAACCGCTCCCCCCTTCCCTTTTCCATACCAGGACATACCTGCCCCTTCTGATACTTAGTGCTGAAGTTCATGGCTATCCTCCTCACTCTTTACCGCCCTACCAATTTTCGTGTCATCCGCGAACATCTTGATCCTGCCCCCTACATTTAAGTCCAAATCATTTATGTACACCGTAAACAGCAAGGGCCCCAGCACTGAATCCTGCAGAACCTCACTGAAAACAGACTTCCAGTCACAGAAACATCCCTCTACCATCACTCTCTGCTTCTTGCCTCTCAGCCAATTTTGGATCCAACATGCCACTTTGCCTTGGATCTCATGGGCTTTTACTTTCTTGACCAGTCTGCCATGAGGGACCTTATCAAAAGCCTTGCTAAAGTCCATGTAGACCACATCAAATGCATTACCCTCATCAACACTCCTTATTACCTCCTCAAAAAATTTGATCAAATTTGTCAAACATGACCTTCCCTTAACAAATCCATGCCGACTATCCCTGATTAATCCACATCTCTCCAAGTGCAGATATATTCCGACCCTCAGAATTCTTTCTAGTAATTTCCCCACCATCAAGATTAGACTGACTGGCTTGTAATTTCCTGGTCTATCCCTTCCTCCCTTTTTTAATAATGGGACAACGTTCGCAGTCCTCCAGTCCTCTGGCATCTCACCTATGGCCAGAGAGGATTTGAAAATTACTGCCAGGGCCCCTGATATCTCTTCCCTCGCCTCCCTCAACAGCCTAGGATACATCTCATCTGGGCCTGCGGATTTATCCACTTTTAAGGCCACTTATCCACTTTTAAGGCCGCTTGAACTTGCTCCCACAAAAGGCTGTGGATGCCAGGGGCTCAATGGACTGCAGCGGTTCAAGAAGGCAGCTCACCCCACCACTTTCTTAAGGGCAGTTAGAGATGGGCAATAAATGGTAGCCTAGCCAAATGAATAAAAAACAAAACAGAGCTTTCAAGACTAAGATCGACAGATTTTTATTAGTTAAGGATATCAAGGGATATGAAACAAATACGGGTAAATAGAGCTTGAAGTACAGATCAGTCATGAAATAAGTGAATGTTGGAGCATGCTTGAGAAACTGAATGGCCTGTCCTTGTTCCCATGTTCTTGAGTAAGCTGGAGTGAACTTAATCAGTAAGATTATGGTCATTACAAACAGAAGGTAGAGAACATTATAAGTAAAAGAATATTTTAAAATTCTTATCACTATTTTCAAATTCTTCCATGGCCTCACACCTCCCCACCTCAGTAACCTCCACCAGCCCTATAACCCTCTGAGATCTCTGCACTCCTCTAATTCTGGTCTTTTGAGCAGCCCTGATTTTAATTGGTCCAAAATTCCTGGAAATGCTTTCAGCTGCGTAGGCCCTAAACTCTGGAGTTCACTCCCTAAACATCTCTGCCTGTCTACGTCTCTCTACTTCTTTAAGAACCTCCTTAAAACCCACATACGAAATAAGAGCAGGAGTAGACCATACAGCCCGTCGAGCATTTGATCACCTATCTTAATATCTCCTAGTGTGGCTTGGTGTCACACTTCATTTGATTATATTACAGTAAGGCGCGTTGTGATGTTTTACTAAGTTAGAGGTGCTATATAAATACAAGTTGTTCTATGTTTAATTCAAGTGCCTGGCTCCTGTGCCTAGTGATAACCAACTCATGGAGAAGCTTACAAATGATGTGTTTGATAATGGTGCAAATTGCAACAGATTGCAATGCACTATTTACCAAATTTCCGTAAAACTCATCCAGTAATCCTGCATCTTAAAAAAAGACACACAGAGCGTTTGGGACATTCTTGGAACAAAACCCAAATCATTTGTGATTCATGAATTTACTGGATGGTGCAGTCTGTCTAGAAACTAGTTTCACCTACCTAGCTTTCCTTCCCCTGTTGTTTTCCTGCATGCAGCCTTCTAACCCTTCACTCAGACAGCCATTCTTAATGGCTGAGTCTCTGCAATGCACAGCAGTGTGTATTTGACCTAGATTACTGAATCAGGAGCAAGATTCCTGGGCAATTTTTGCCTCTTTAGCCCAGCAGAGATGGGGTCGATTGTAGCACCTGAATGCTAAGTAAATTCTGCCTGACACAGACCGGGGTGGAAATTGGTCCCTTCTGGTGCCAGCTTGAAAAATTTGCCAGAATTGGCGGGTTGTAGGTTAAAGGCATGGGCATGTAATCTAAACTGACAGTTCAGTGTAATACTGAGGGAGCATTGCATATTTGGAGTTTGTCTGAATACCTAGGTGATATAACTATTCAAAGAGCAGGGTATTTCCTTGGCCAACGTTCCTTCCTCAACTTTCCAATAAAAGTAGATTATCTAATCATTCATTTACTGCTTGCGTGACCATTCTCTATGCAAATTGACTGCTGCATTTCCCGTACGACAGCAGTGACAGCACTTGGAGGATAATCCATTAGCTGCAAAGGATTGATGTGCTGAAGGCATTATAGATTGCTGGATAAATGGAAGTACTTTCTTTCTTTCCTGGTCTATAACAACAACAACATGTACTTATATAACACCTTTAATGTAGTAAAACATCCCAAGTGCTTCACAGGAGCCTTATCAGATAAAATTTGACATTGAGTCACATAAGATGACAGATGGGCAAAAGCCCGGTCAAGGAGGCAGGTTTGAAGGAGCGCCTTAAATCAGGAGGGGGAAGTAGAGAGACAGGGAGGTTTACGGGGGGGTGTTGCAGAGGTTAAGACCTGGATAGCTGACAGCACGGCTGCTATTGGTGAAGCAGTGAAAATCAGGGATGTTCAAGTGCCTAGAATTGGAAGGGTGAGAGATCTCAGAGGATTGCAGATAACGTCCTCTCTAAATGTTTTTTGTTTTGCGTAGCCTGTTCATTTCAATGCATGGCTGCATTAAAGGGGACAAGTCGTGAGCAACCTGCACCATACATTCTGGGTGGCTGTGTGGCTGTGCACGCGAGGAATTTAGAGGGAACTGTGGCTGCAGAGGTGGAGGAAATTACTGAGGTAGGAAGGTAAGGCTTAATACTACATCCGACAGTGCATTGAACCACTGAGCCATTAGGCAACAGTGCTACTTTGAAACTGAAGCTCATATTTAAGTAACACTAGAACCATTACTGCCTTCAAACAACACTAATATTGATACACCAAAACTGGGCCTGTAATGGGAAATAATCACTCATAATATATCTATAATCAGGTCTTTTTAAGTAGTTGGAGAAGAGTCTTTAAAATGATGAAAGATACAGGTAATTCAATTGGCAGGTCAGTCAACTTGGAGATCACAGGACAAGGAGACATGAGAATAAAACTGACAGGCCTGAAGCAAAATAAAGATTAAAAAGCCTTTTTTTCCCACAGTGTAATAGATATGTGGAACAAGCCCTTAGCAAGCTTTTTCAATGTTAGTTCAGTTAAATGATATTTTTTCCCCACTAATTCTTCCCTCTGATTTTCCCATACTTGGTCTTCTCCTGATTCTTGCTTGAGTCTTAGTTCCACAGGCATCAGTAACCCATTGAGAGCCACCCCAGTGGCTGCTTTTTTTATGCCAAAAAAAAAGCTTCTGAATTTTGAACTTGCAGCCACTTAGTCACACAGTAGAGTTTGTCGGGACATCAGGAGAGAAGACAAGGGGCTGTGGCCCCAGATTTCAAAAGGCTGCAGACACTAGGAACACTAACAGATGATTGCAGTACTGAGACTGTGACTGAGGCTCAGTCATTCTTCAACTAGTCAGGTACATTCCAATTAACATAAACGATCCCATGCTGCTATATGAAGAGGAGCAGATAATTCTCCTGGTGTTCTGCCTCCCCCAACCAGCACCTCCAAAAATAAATGATCTGGCCATTCATCACATTTGTGAGTCATGGGAGCTTGCTGGGTGTAAATTTGGCTGAATTGCCCAGAAACCACAAATAATCATTCATTGGATTTGAAGCTTTCTAGATAATGCCCTGAGGACATGCTAAATAAAGGCAACATTTATTTTTAGAAAAAAGATTTAACTGTGATCCTTTATCCATGACTTCTCCAGAGTTTCTGGGATAATTTTTTGTTGTTGGAAGTAACCCAGAGGCTCAGAGGGAAGGAGGTGTCAGTTAAATCCGAATAGAGGGACAGATTGCTTCATTACCCAATAAACTGTAGCAAAATGTGGAAAATTAATCTTCACTGATCTGCATTGATTCAATTAGGAGATGTTCAGTGAAGAAAAGCACATGCCAAATAAATGTTGCATCACCCTGGAAGAAATTCAATAAATGGATGTAATTTATTAATGATGTCAATAGTAAACAAGAAATTAATAGCCATGTGCATTCTTCTGATCTAATTCAATGACTTTTTAATGAAAATTTGGCTTTACACCAAGTATTTAAAGCCCTATGCTAATGAAGGCCCTTATTTGGAAATTGTTTGATAGGGTAGACATAGAGAAGATATAAAAATAAATAGATAAAAACAAAAAAACTGCGGATGCTGGAAATCCAAAACAAAAACAGAATTACCTGGAAAAACTCAGCAGGACTGGCAGCATCGGCGGAGAAGAAAAGAGTTGACGTTTCGAGTCCTCATGACCCTTCGACAGAACTTGAGTTCGAGTCCAGGAAAGAGCTGAAATATAAGCTGGTTTAAGGTGTGTGTGTGGGGGGCGAAGAGACAGAGAGACAGAGAGGTGGAGGGGGGGGTTGTGGTTATAGGGACAAACAAGCAGTGATAGAAGCAGATCATCAAAAGATGTCAACGACAATAGTACAATAGAACACATAGGTGTTAAAGTTAAAGTTGGTGATATTATCTAAACGAATGTGCTAATTAAGAATGGATGGTAGGGCACTCAAGGTATAGCTCTAGTGGGGTTCTTTTTATAATGGAAATAGGTGGGAAAAGGAAAATCTTTATAATTTATTGGAAAAAAAAAGGAAGGGGGAAACAGAAAGGGGGTGGGGATGGGGGAGGGAGCTCACGACCTAAAGCTGTTGAATTCAATATTCAGTCCGGAAGGCTGTAAAGTCCCTAGTCGGAAGATGAGGTGTTGTTCCTCCAGTTTGCGTTGGGCTTCACTGGAACAATGCAGCAAGCCAAGGACAGACATGTGGGCAAGAGAGCAGGGTGGAGTGTTAAAATGGCAAGCGACAGGGAGGTTTGGGTCATTCTTGCGGACAGACCGCAGGTGTTCTGCAAAGCGGTCGCCCAGTTTACGTTTGGTCTCTCCAATGTAGAGGAGACCACATTGGGAGCAACGAATGCAGTAGACTAAGTTGGGGGAATTTCGTTGCTCCCAATGTGGTCTCCTCTACATTGGAGAGACCAAACGTAAACTGGGCGACCGCTTTGCAGAACACCTGCGGTCTGTCCGCAAGAATGACCCAAACCTCCCTGTCGCTTGCCATTTTAACACTCCACCCTGCTCTCTTGCCCACATGTCTGTCCTTGGCTTGCTGCATTGTTCCAGTGAAGCCCAACGCAAACTGGAGGAACAACACCTCATCTTCCGACTAGGGACTTTACAGCCTTCCGGACTGAATATTGAATTCAACAGCTTTAGGTCGTGAGCTCCCTCCCCCATCCCCACCCCCTTTCTGTTTCCCCCTTCTTTTTTTTTTCCAATAAATTATAAAGATTTTCCTTTTCCCACCTATTTCCATTATAAAAAGAACCCCACTAGAGCTATACCTTGAGTGCCCTACCATCCATTCTTAATTAGCACATTCGTTTAGATAATATCACCAACTTTAACTTTAACACCTATGTGTTCTATTGTACTATTGTCGTTGACATCTTTTGATGATCTGCTTCTATCACTGCTTGTTTGTCCCTACAACCACAACACCCCCCCTCCACCTCTCTGTCTCTCTGTCTCTCCGCCCCCCACACACACACCTTAAACCAGCTTATATTTCAGCTCTTTCCTGGACTCGAACTCAAGTTCTGTTGAAGGGCCATGAGGACTCGTAACGTCAACTCTTTTCTTCTCCGCCGATGCTGCCAGACCTGCTGAGTTTTTCCAGGTAATTCTGTTTTTGTTATAGAGAAGATATTCCCATTTGGGCATGAGACCAAAACTAGGAGCCATCAATATGAGATAGTCAACAATAAATCCAATGGGGAATTCAGGAGAAACTTCTTTATCCAGGAAGTAGTAAATATGTGGAACTTGCTACTTCAAGGGATAATTAAGGCAAATAGCATAAATCCACTTAAAGCAAAGCGAGATAAACACATTAGGGGAAAAGAATAAATAATAAGATTATGTGATAGGGTTAGATGAAGGGAGGTTGGAGGAGGCTTATGTGGATTGTAAATAATTGCAAAGACTAATTGGGTCAAATAGCCTGTTTCTGTGCTGTGTAATTCTAGTAATGTTATTGGAAAAAGGACCAGCTGCTGGTCTGTGTGTATGAAATCAATGAAAGATCCTCAACAATTCTATCTACTGGCCTTTAGCTTTATATTACCCATCAACTCTTTCAGTACAATCAACATCCTTCTCATTGATCAAAATAACCTGTTGTTTCTTTATATCATTTCTGAACATGAACCAAACATTGAATTTTCTCCTACTTTCCTCTCCAGTTTACTTTTCCTCTTTCTTTCCTCCATTCCTGAAATCATTGTTACCATCCCTAGTTCCATGGGCACTGGGTATTCCCCAATAACTCACTCGAGTGGCCATTGGACAGTGAGCACGGGAAACTATGCAAGGGCTACAAACACAACTGGTCCCCTTAGCCACAACTGAAATTTCCATTACAGGGACAGGTGATGAAACCTTGTCGATTCCATTCCTTAACTCAGCAGACTAGTAGTAGTCATAGCACCTCGACCAAAATATAGGCAAAATCATTTAAGCACCATGGACTAGAGATCAAACCTGGGATATTCCTGGTGTGTTCTAGTATCTTCTTATGTCAAATGTGGGGGTGTTTCCTATGTTAAAGGTGCTATATAAATGTAGCTTGTAGATGGAGGCTCTAGATCTGTGTTTTTGAATAGGACATTAAATTAAATACAAATTCTAACTCCTTACTACCTTGCATTTCAACATAGGTACAATGCTGTCAACTTTTATTCTTTATTTTGTTCTTTGCGGCCCCTGCCCTGCTACATGTCAATCATGGGATATCGTCCATATCAATCATGCTGAGCCCCACTCCCCACCACATTTGTACTTGACGATACATTTCTTTGATTGACCTTGCCAGGGTGAGCGTAGAGTTAAGAAATATTATAGAAGTTGCTCTCCACCTCCCCTTTAGTGAATGCTTCTATTTTGCACAACACAAGTGCAATAGCAACCATGGGCCATAAACAGAGAAATAAGCTGTTGTTCTATGGTTTAAAGATAGATGCTTTAGCTCTGGATTTCTGAGCTCCTTTCCTAACCTCCAGTAACTTGTGAAGTTGAGTAGTAACGTCCCATCCTGACCTAAGACCCAAATAAAGATCTAAGTTTCACATTGAACATAGTCAATTATGGAGTCCCAACCAGCACACCAGGAGAGACCTGTTAACGCATCACAAACTGGAGTTGAATATGGCACCTTTGATTCAGTAATTCATTGTATTTATCAAATGAACCATCAGGAAACTTATTTAGTTTTATTTGGGCCAGTGCCAATTGGCTCCTGTGCTGATGGTGGAATGTTCATCAACTGCCTCAGCTGGAGTGCTGCCTTAAGCACAGTGTTTAATTGTATTTAAAAAAAAAAACTTTTTTTCTTTAAAAACGTTACTTCTTCTTCTGTAATAAGAAGAAAGTGCTGGAAATATTCAGCAGGTCGGGCATCATCTGTAGAGAGAGAAAAACAGAGTTAATTGTTCAGGTCGATGACCTTTCGTCAGAACTGGAACATGTTAGAGATGTAATTAAGCATGTACAAAGGCAGTGATAGGGGAAGGCAAAAAAGGAGGTCTGTGATAGGGTGGAAGGCCGGAGTGATAAATAACAAAATAAATGATGGTATAAGGGAAAAAGTGGGTGGTATTGGGACAGGTGAAAGAAACAAACAGTAAAAACAAAATACTGTGGATGCTGGAAATCTGGAATAACAGAATAAGCTGGAAAAACTCAGCAGGTCTGGCAGCATCTGTAGAGAGAGAAACAGAGTTAACATTTTGAGTCCATATGACTTCTTCAGAGTATTCTTCTCGCTGAAGATGAGTCATGAGGACTAGAAACGTTAACTCTGTTTCTCTCTCCACAGATGCTGCTGATCTGCTGAGTTTTTCCAGTGTTTTTTGTTTTTATTTAACATCACCGGTACCTGTTTTTTGAACAAATGGGAGTAGTAGTAATGATCTAAAACTTTTGAACTGAATGTTGATCCTGGAAGGTTGTGAAGTGCCTAATTCAAAGATGAGTTACTGTTCCTCCAGCTTCCATGCAGAAGTGTAGGAGACTGTGGGCAGAGTTCAGAGTGGGAATGGTACTGAGAATTAAAATGGTAATTGACCAGAAGCTAATGGTCACACTTCAGAAGTGTTCAGCAAAGCATGTATACAATCTGCTTTTTGTCTCCCCAATGTAGAGGAGACTACATGTTAGCAGTAAATGCAATATACTAAATTGAAATAAGTGGCAAAGGGTTGTTTTACCTCGATTCCATCCTGGCTTCTGATGCTTGGCTCAGTTGGCACCATTCTTGCCTCTCACTCAGAAAGTTAATCCTTAAGTGCAGACTGAGGGAGCACAGCACTGTCAGGGTGCAGTTTATTGGGTGTGATACTGAATCAAAGCCCTATCTGTAAAAGATCTTGTGGCACTATTTGAAGAAGAACATAGAATGTCCTGGCCAACATCTAACTCTCAACTAACAGATTACCTGGTCATTTATCTAATTGCTGTTTGTGATAGTTTACGGCACGTAAATTGGTTGCTGTGTTTCCTACATTACAACAGTAACTACACTTCAAAATCACTTAGCTGAATGGATAACACACTTGCTTCTGAGTCAGATGGCTATAGGTTCAAGCCCACTCCAGAGACCTGAGCACAAAATCTAGGCTGACATTTTAGTGCAGTACTGAGAGAGTGCTGCATTGTAGTAAAGTGCTATCCTTGGGAGGAAATGTTAAACTCTGGCCCTGTCTCCTCTTTCAGGTGGACATGGAACCATTCAAAGAAGAGCACGGGAGTTCTCTCTGGTGTCCTGGCCAATATTTATCCCTCAGTCAACATCACAAAAATCATTGCCTGTAAAGCGCTTTGGGACATCCTGAGGTTATGAAAGGTGCTGTATAAATGTAAATTCACTTTTTTTTTAAACCAAGCACCAGCGAAAGGCTCATTGAATTGAAGAGAAATTTAGGCTCAGATTGTCTAGAACCTCTTCCACAGAAGTACCCTAGAGCCCATAGTCTGTCTCAATGAGTGGCAAACTGTTCACTTTAGAGCCCGGAGGTCCCTTGGAATTTTAGGAGAGGCTACAACTCCAATTGAAAGTTATCAGTTCTTTATAGCAAGACAATGGGGAAAGAATGGAAATAAATGGACAACTCTTACAAAGAGCTGGCGCTGGCATGATGGATTAAATGGCCTCCTTGCATGTTGTAAGATTCTATTTGCTTTGAAATCCTCAGTTATTGTCCAACTTGCATATTTGTAACCAATTGTAACCACACTTTTAAAAGCGCATTCCATTTAATTTAAAGTACATATAAAATTAGTAGAAGCTGCTTCAGGGTCTGTTAAATTGCCTTTGCAATTCTTTTCACATTTGAAAGTTGTGAACTGAGTGTGTGAGTTAGCCAGTTCTGCATTGTGTCGGGTTTGCATATGCATGTCACTCAACATAATCGCCCCCATTACATGGAATTTCCCCTTCATAATAAACTCTCTGCTTCAATATTTTATTGTTCCAAACATTCTCAGTATATAGTTCCTCTAAAGCTAAAATCTAGTCCTAAATCTAATCCTAACTGTAGCACATTAAATCTGATTCTAAGCATAAACCTAATCCTTGCCCTATCCTTCATCATGATCCTAATGATCTTCCCTTAACTGTAAACCTAAACCAGTATCTAATCCTAATTGGAAACCTAGCTCTGAATCTAACACAGAGTTTATACTCTGAAGAAAATAAGCACCTTGACAGTGCTTGCTTGTATTGGTGTGGTTGTATAATAACAACTCTGAAACAACTTTTTCAGAGAGGTGTGTGTGTATGTGTGTGTGTGCGTGGACAAGCACATCCTTGTGGGTTATGAGGTCCCTGTGTGTCTGTAAGTAGCCCACGACCACCACACAGATACAATGCTATACGCAGTCACAGTTGCCCATGTGTACATTTCTTGAGGATAAATGGGGAGAAGGTTGGAGGGACACAATGACATACTGAATGGGGGAAAAAAAATGAAACTGCTGCATTCAGCAATAGAGTTAGGTTGGGCAGCCAAACACAGCGATCTCTTTAAAGCAACAGTGAAGTATGTATAGCCAGACTCTTGCTCTTTGTGAATGCATCTGTGAAATTCGTCTCACATCCTGTTTTAGTTATTTCTTCTCCTGGAGTAAGTCACATCTGAAAATTCTGGCGTAAATTAAAGAAATAGAAAATAACTTTGACAAAGTTCCCAACTCAGTCCCAGCTGCTTTCAAAACTCTTTACATGCTATTCAGACTCAAACCCCATGTCCCCTTGCGAATTAGTAGAAATGTTAATATTTGCATCTATTTCAGTGCTATATTTAAACATACCCAAATATATTTTTTTTACAAAGGCGGGGGTGTAATGGGGCTTTTGTGATTATATGGGTTTTTTTTCAGTAGAAATTCTGACAGGGGTTCCCCCTTGACTCAGCGAGTTTATCCAGTGAATAGCTAAGCCAAAAAACCAACAAGGTCCCAAATTTGACTCTCGGTCTGGATTCAGTTATGTTAGTCTCAGGGGAATGGTGTTGTGGAGTGCTAAACTGTGCCTCAGCACCCCAAGATTGAGGGTGGGGGTTAAGGAAATTGGCTAGAGTTCCCTCTCATTATTGCTGTTCAGTAACTTTCCTGCTGGAAGAATGTCAAGTAAGAGAGAATTGTTTGACAGTAATGCTACTGCAGTCGAATAGCCTGCCAACATTCACCATCAAGTTCACATGTGACCGCAGAGTGAGATACTGGAAGGCACCAGCATTTGTGGAAATATCTGCAGGTGAGTTAATACGCAGAGAAGGGGAAGGGAGAAGAGGAAACTAGCAAAAAAAGAGTAAAGGAAATTGGCTGACTCGCTTTTGTGTGCAATTATATCTGGTACTCATTATAGAGCTGGGAGCCCTGACTTACATGGGTAGGGCATGAAATAACTGGCGTTCCATTGTGCAAATGCTTTGTAATATGAGAGATAGAGTATGGCACTTCTGCTACATGCTTTATATAATCGAAATAAATGCAACAGCTGAGGCTGCTGGTCATTCTAGAAAATCTCATATTCTTGCAACAATCAGTAATTGCCCTTCTTCAGAGTGTTAAGTTGTATAAGTAGCTGCTTTCTATGAAAATGCCTCCTTTAAATGTCAGGCTTACTTAGATAGTAGTAAGCTCCAACCTATATTATTTGAGCAGGTTTCAACTTTCATTTCAGTTATTACTTTCTGTAGAATTAGTGAAACACTCACATTTCTCAGATAACCTCCTGGCATATGACTCATCACATTTTAAAAGATATCTTTTCAGCAAATTATTTTGTGTGTGAAAGTTGATGCCTGTCTTTTACTATTATTATGAGAAACTCAAAGGTTTTGTGCTGGTTGTAAGGGAATTGTTTAGGTTCTGTTTTAAAGCTTCTTTGCCATTTTTCTCCTCTCATCTCCTGAAGTTGCTGCACATGATAGGGTACAGACAGATTCATGGGGAACACCAGTCTCTCCAGTTCCTCACCCAGTTTAATCTCTCTAAATGTGTGAACTTAGATAGTGAGTTTGACATTTGCCATTCAGCTGTGAAGAACATGGATATAAAAGATCCCACAGTGCTATTTTGAAGAACTGGGGAGTTCTCCCCAATATCCTGGCCAATATTTTATCCTTCAACCAACATCACTAAAACAGATTATCTGGTCATTCATCTTTCAAGGAGTCATGTACTGTGTATAAAGGAGAACCAGTGGATGTACTGTACTTAGATTTCCAGAAGGAATTTGATAAGGTGTCACATCAAAGGTTATGGCAGAAAATAAAAGCTCAGGGTTTAGGGGGTAGCATATTGGCATGAAAAGCAGATTGGCTAGTTAACAGGAAGCAGAGGATAACCATGAATGGGTCTTTTTCTGGTGGGCGGGATGTAACGAATGGTGTGCCAGAGGAATCAGTGCTGGGGCCTCAACTTTTGACAGTTTATATAAATGTCTCGGAAGGAGGGACAGAAAGTATGGTTGCTAATTTTTATTAAATTCATTCATGGGATATGGATGCCGTGGCTAGGCTAGCATTTATTGCCCATCCCTAGTTGCCCTTGATAAGGAGGTGGTGAGCTGTCTTCTTGAACTGCTGCAGTCCATGTGGTGTAGGTGCACCCACAGTGCTGTTAGAGAGGGAGTTCCAGGATTTTGATCCAGCAACAGTGAATAAACAGTGACATATTTCCAAGTCAGGATGGTGAGTGGCTTGGAGGGGAACTTCCAGGTGGTGGTGTTCCCATGTGTCAGCTGCCTTTGTCCTTCTAGATGGTAGCAGCTGTGGGTTTGGAAGGTGCTATCAAAGGAGCCTTGGTGAATCCCTGCAGTGCATCTTGTAGATGGCACACACTGCTGCCACTGTTCGTCAGTGGTGGAGGGAGTGAATGTTTGTGGAAGGAGCACCAATCAAGCAGTCTGCTTTATCTTGGATGGTGTCAAGCTTCTTGAGCGTTGTTGGAGCTGTACTCATCCAAGCAAGTGGAGAGTATTCCATCACATCCTGACTTGTGCTTTGTAGATGGTGGACAGGCTTTGGGGAGTCAGGAGGTGAGTTACTCGCTGCAAGATAGCTAGCCTCTGATTTGTTCTTGTAGCCACAGTGTTTATATGGCTAGCCCAGTTCAATTCCTGGTCAATGGCAACCCCCCAGGATGTTGATAATATGGGATTCAATGGTAATGCCATTGCATGACAAGGGGAAATGGTTAGATCCTCTCTTGTTGGAGATGGTCATTGCCTGGCACTAGTGTGGCATGAATGTTACTTGCCACTTGTCAGCCCAAGCTTGGATGTTGTCCGGAGTTTGCTGCATTTGGACATGGGCTGCTTTAGTATCTGAGGAGTCGTGAATGGTGCTGAACATTGTGCAGTCATCAGGGAACATCCCCACTTCTGACCTTATGATGGAAGGAAGGTCATTGATGAAGTAGCTGAAGATGGTTGGGCCCAAGACATTACCCTGAGGAACTCCTGCAGTGGTGTCCTGGGACAGAGATGATTGACCTCCAACAGCCACTACCATCTTCCTTTGTGCTAGGCATGACTCCAAACAGCAGAGAGTTTTCCCCTGATTCCCATTGACTCCAGTTTTGCTAGGGCTCCTTGATGCCACACTTGGTCAAATGCTGCCTTGATGTCAAAGACAGTCACACTTACCCCACTTCGGGAGTTCAGCTGTTTTGTCCATGTTTGAACCAAGGCTGCAATGAGGTCAAGAGCTGAGTGGACCTGGCAGAACCTAACTGAGCATCAGTGAGCAGGTTATTGCTAAGCAAGTGCTGCTTGATAGCACTGCTGATGACCCCTTTCATCATTTTACTGATGATGGAGAGTAGACTGATGGGGCGGTAATTGGCCAGGTTGGATTTGCCCTATTTTTTGTGGGCAGGACATACCTGGGCAATTTTCCACATAGCTGGGCAGATGCCAGTGTTGTATCTGTACTGGAACGCTTGGTTAGGGGTGTGGTATGTTCTGGAGCACAAGTCTTCAGTACTTTGCTGGTGATACAAAGATAGGTAGGAAAGTAAGTTGTGAAGAGGACATAAGGAGGCTACAAAGTGACATTGATAGACTAAGCAAGTGGGCAAAGATCTGCCAAATGGAGTATAATGTGGGAAATGTGAAATTGTCCATTTTGGGAGGAAGAATCAAAAAGAAATATACTATCCAAAGGATAAGGGATTGTAGAACTCTGAGATTCAGCGGGATCTCAGTGTCCTAGTGCATAAATCACAAAAGGCTAGTATGCAGTTACAGTAAGTTATTCGGAAATCTCATAGAATGTTATCATTTATTGCTAGGAGAATTAAATATAAAAGTAGGGTGGTTATGCTTCAGTTGTACTGGACACTGGTGAGACCACATCTGAAGTACTGTGTACAGTATTGGCTTCCTTATTTAGGGAAGGATGTAAATGTGTTAGAAGCAGTTCAGAGAAGGTTTACTAAATTAATATCAGGAATGGGCAGGTGGTCTAATGGGGAAAGCTTGGACAGGGTAGACCTGTATCCTCTGGAGTTTAGAAGGCTAAGAGGTGACTTGATTGAAACATATAAGATCCTGAGGGATCTTGATAGGGTCAATGTGGAGAGAATGTTTTCCATTGCGGGAAAATCTAGAACTATGGGTCACTGTTTAAAAATAAGGGGTCGGTCATTTAAGACAGAGATGAGGAGGATTTTTTTCTCTCAGAGGGTAGAGTCTTTGGAATTCTCTTCCTCAAAAGGCAGTGGAAACAGAGTCTTTGAATGTTTTCAAGGCAGAAGTAGATAGATTCACGATAAATGAGGGGGTGAAAAGTTATTGGAGGTAGGCGGGAGGTTACAGTCAGATCAGCCATGATCTTACTGAATGGCAGAGCAGGTTCAAAGAGCCAAGTGGCCTCCTCCTGCTTCCAATGCATATGTTCGTGTTATCACTTTGCTGTTTATGGGAGCTTGCTGTGCACATCTGACTGCCATATTTCCTATATTACACAAGTCACTACACTTGGAAAGTACTTTGTTAGCTGTAAAGCGCTTTGGAACGTATTGAGCTCATGGAAGGTGTTTCGGAAATGCAAGTCTGTCTTTCTTTCTTGCTCCTAATCCACTTTTCACATAATGTCTAGACATGTACATTTCAGCAGGCAACAGTGGGCAGCATACAGGGAAATGAAACTTTTGTTAACCTGTCTAATAAAACACAAGAAAGATATCTTATCAGACCAGAGTGAACCTTTAAAATGCATATGTACGCTGGCTAGACTGTGGCAGCTAGTGAATAATGAGGTAATAAACTGACCTATTTAGACAAACATCTAACAAGCTGTAATCTTGTCATTTCTCTGATGAGCTGTCTCTCAGTAACAGACACAGTGATCAGTGTCACTCAAATAGCACTGTTAATCAGTTCCACAAATTGCAGATCCCTGGTCCAATCATAGAATTTCAATTGGGAAACCACTTCCATTGCATAGAATTCCTGCTTCAAACATATGTTTAAGAGCCTTTAATACTGGTCGCTCTTTTAAGTCAGAGTCTGTGGATGGAGTGGTGTATGGTTTGCCTGTTGCAATTTAAGTTGCTAAATCTGGTTTCTGAAGGCCAGCAGCAGCATCATTGACCAGGATTCAATCCAGAGCCTTCTTGACTCAAATAGTTCAGTTACTGCTTCCATGATTAGACAATCTCACTGTCAAGGGTTTCACAAGAGGATTGGTCAGGGGTAGCATCCTCGTCTCTGAGTCAGCTAGTCATGGGTTCAAGTCCAACACTAGAAACTTGAGCACAAAGTCTAGGCTGACACTTTAGTGCAGTACACTGTGATCTTTCACAGAGAGACATTAAACCAAACCTGGTTTGCCCACTCAGGTGGATGTAAAAGAGTTCACAATTTGAAGGAAAGCAGAGGAGATGCTGAGATAATGTTTCCCCTCACTGGAGAGCCTAGAATCAGGTGTTAGAATCTTAGATTAAGGGGTCAGCCATTTAAAACTTGAGACATCGAGAAAAGAGTTGTGAATCTCAGGATTGTCTGCCCCAGAGTATATTCAGGACAAAGATCAATAAACTTTAGGATATTAAGGGAATCAAGAATATGGGGATAATGCAGGAATGTGGAGTTAAGGTAGATCACCTATGGTCATATTGAATGGCTCAGCAGGCTCAAAGGGCTTAATTCTGCTCCTCTTTCTTATGTTCTTCTGATGCATCTCCAATAAAGATTTGCAAGGTTTATTGGGGGAAGTTGGACCCCTTCCCCATCCAAAAGAATCAAATGGATTTGAATAAAGCCAAAAACTGCAGATGCTGGAAATCCGAAACAAAAACAAAGATACCTGGAAAAACTCAGCAGGTCTGACAGCATCTGCGGAGAGGAACACAGTTAACGTTTCGACTCTGTATGACTCTTCAACAGAACTAAGGCAAAATAGAAGAGGTGAAATATAAAACAAAAACAGAATTACCTGGAAAAACGCAGCAGGTCTGACAGCATCGGCGGAGAAGAAGAGTTGACGTTCCGAGTCCTCATGACCCTTCGACTGAAGGTGAAATATAAGCTGGTTTAAGGGGGGGTGGGACAGGTAGAGTTGGATAGAGGGCCAGTGATAGATGGAGATTGCCAAAAGATGTCATGGACAAAAGGACAAAGAGGTGTTGACGATGGTGATATTAGCTAAGAAATGTGCTAATGGTGACATTAAGAGTAGAAAGCCGGACGAGCAAAGGACAGATAGCCCTAGTGGGGGTGGGAAGGAATCAAAATAGACTAAAAGTTAGAGATAAAACAATGGATTTAACGTTTAAAACATTTAAAAACAATGGAAATAGGTGGGAAAAGAAAAAAAATATATAAATTATTGGAAAGAGGGGGATCGGAAAGGGGGTGGGGGTGGAGGAGAGAGTTCATGATCTAAAGTTGTTGAATATTGAGTTCCACCCCCACTCCCCTTAAACTAGCTTATACTTCATCTCTTTTCTATTCTTCCTTAGTTCTGGTGAAGAGTCATATGGACTCGAAATGTTAACTGTATTCCTCTCTGCAGATGCTGTCAGACCTGCTGAGTTTTTCCAGGATTTTTGTTTTTGAAATGGATTTGATCTACAGTTTACAGGTCAATGACCAGTTCAGCTGACTGTAGACTTTGCAATCCTAAAGCAATTTTTGGGTTGTTAGTTTGCTGCAAGTAGCATATGGTGACTATCCCTAGGACCAGTGTATACTATACAGAAGGTAAACTCTATTTTGGGCGACACCTGGGATCAGAGGTTTTATTGGCCCTGAGCATCAAGGTCACAGGGCTGGAAAACATTTTCCCACTGATCCTTCCAAATGGGGCTGGCAGCTAAAAACGAAAGGGGGCACCTGAGGCTTGCAGGAGTCTCAGCCCAAATACATTTCTGTCTGGGCAAATAGAAATGTCAAATGCCAAGTCTCACAAAATGTCTTTTTGATCATTCTGTGCCAGTTTAAAGGATTAATTATTTTGGTAATTTAACACAATTATAATGTAGAACAATCTTAAAGACGCAGTTATACCACAGCTACCTGGTTTGAGACTGAAACCTGAGGGCAGCATAACCAACATCTCATTTCATTGCCCTTGTCAGGAAGTGTTCACCACCAGCCAAACAATGGTTAGGTTTTAATTTTGGTCAACAACCAAAGAGACTCTCTGTTGTCATTAAAAGTTACATTTTAAAAATTAACTACTTTTCACGTTGCAATTTTAACTTGTTGTGGAGCCAGGCTGGTATTATGAATACCTCCTTAAGCTGGCCTTATGCCAACATGTTGAAATTCCCAAACACCATTACCAGTTCATTAACTTCACATCCAAAATACAATATTGTATCAATGTGTAGCAGTTTTATCATGTTGACAAAAGTGCACTGCACTGGGGAAGAGTGATGAAATTATTGAAGCCTTTTGGTTCTTGGTTAAAATTGTCAATTCTAAAGTACCAGGAGCAACTGTTTGTTACATTGAAGACTCATGATTTCAGGATGAGTGAGCTGTTCCTGTTTCCTTTAAGTGACAAGGCATAGAATGGCTATGAAGCCAATGACTGTCTAGTCAGGCTTGTCTTTGAGCTTGAACCTGAATATGGTCTACAAAACTAGGACATTAGTCACCTCATAGTAAGGTGTGATTCTGTACAGTTCAATGCTTGGTTTATTCTCATACTTTGTTAAATGGAGAGCTGCTTTGAAAAGGAGCTGGCCTCCACTGCCAAAGCTGCAGGCATGATGTCTGTACGTTGATTTTTGTCTGGATGCACAGAAATTAATCAGACAGCAGGGTAAACAATTAAACTAAAAATGTAATTTTAAGAGACAGTCCAATTCTGAACCAGGCAGGTACAATCCTGACCAATTAGTTTGACTTTTCAATGTGTTACTTGTTAGCAGAATGCTTACAATGGCATAGTGGTATTGTTGCTGAACGCTGGACTAGTAATTCGCGAGACCCAGGATAATGCTCTGGGGACCTGGGTTCAAATCCACCACAGCAAACGGTAGAATTCAGATTCAATATATTAAAAAAAAATCAGGAATTAAAAGTCAAAATGATAACCATAAGAATGATTGTTGTAAAAACCCATCTGGTTCACTAATCCCAGGGAAGGACCTGGTCCCCAGACCCACAGCAATGTGGTTGGCTCTTAAATGTCCTCTGAACAATGGCAATTAGGGATGGGTAATAAATGCTGGCCTAGTCAGTGATGCCCACATCACATGGATGAATAGAAAAATGTATGCCAATCAATGTAAAGGTCACGTAGTATTTCACCCTACTCACCATGGATGTTAAGATAACACAAGTCAGAGTGATTTTTTATTTTAAAAAGTATTTATTGTAGATGTAATTTGCAATAGAAACACAAGTTCATTTTATTACATATATATTGGAAAAGACAAACGAAGATCACTCAGCATTATAAACAAGACGCTAGTAAAAAAAATGACACGAGTTAATAACAAGACTTTGGAATTAAATTGCACAATGCCCATAACATGACTTGGGGATTCTTTGCAGAAATCCCATTATTGAAGCTAAATGCAACAGTTCACTCCTCAACATCTGCTGCAAATCCCCTCCATAGTACAAAATGAAAAAGTGCGGGGGCGAGTTCCGTTTAGAAATTAAAACTGCTCCAAATGCTGTCCAGTGCAGCCTCGCACGTTGTTCCTTCTCCGACCTCCCTTCAGGATGCAAATCCACACCAGTCACCGAGCAGCTCAGGCCGGCCATCCGCTGTTTATATATATATAAAAAAAGCCCATTCATTCCAGCACAGCCAGGATGACAGTCCTCTTCGCATTCTTGTATCAAACATCCGTTCTTCCACTCTCTGCATCTCAGTCCAGTCTATCATTAAAAAAAAATATATCTAGATATAAAAAATGTCCTGCTTCGAAATATCTCCCTTATTTCGCTTCCAAAAATCGGTTTTTCCTCCAACTCCAGCTCCTCCTCTGCAGCTGCCTTCTCGGTTCCGGGAGCGGCTGCAATCCGCTTGCCGGCCTAAAACCAGCCAAGCCACCGCCTGGGTATGCCATCTCCTTTACCTTTTTTTTAAAAAGAAAACAAAAATGCCTTTGCCAACATGATTTTTCTTCTCATCCATCCGCATCTTCTATTTTGCTTTTTTAAAAAAAAACTCGGCATACATTTTTCTTAATTAAAAGACGCTCGCTTCAGGTCTTTTTCCTTTTGTGTACGTGTTGATCACTACTCAGCGTTCCTGCAGGGAGACGGTTGGAACCCACTGGTTCTGGTTTCTGCTTTCCTGGCAATAGCTTCCGACTTCCTCCAGCGCCTCACATTTCCAAACATCGGTATGAGAGTTCTGGAATTAGAATTAAGAGAAAAAAAAGGTTGAGAACCGCGTCAGCATCAGCAGCACGTCAATTCCAGTCAGTTTCAACTTCCTCCGCCAAACGTTTCGTTTTACAACTGCAACCGGTTAACCCGTTAAGCGTCAACATCGGCTAAACAGCATTGCACAATCTTTGAAAAAGAGAGCCAATTTCTTTCGGAACATGCATAGTTGACAGAATTTGCATGCATAAATACGGGGCAATATTTAACTATTAATATATAGTGTCTGTACCGAAGATATTTTTTAACAGTACGGTACATAGAGAGAGAGAAAAAAAAGAGGCTATTCTTACCGTGACAAGCATGCAGTGCATGTCCCGCGGTTCGGCAGTCTCGTCCCCAGTCTCCAGCAGCTCTTCCAGCCGCTTGACTCCACGCAGCCGC
Organism: Carcharodon carcharias; assembly: GCF_017639515.1. NCBI lineage: Eukaryota > Metazoa > Chordata > Chondrichthyes > Lamniformes > Lamnidae > Carcharodon > Carcharodon carcharias. Next base: position 130,715,522 of record NC_054480.1, on the reverse strand, counting down.
ACGATGTTAATGTCATTCTCGCAGCAGAAAGCCTGGATCAGGGTGAAGTGTATCTGCAAGGCGATGTCACTGTCGTCGTCCTCATCGGCCGCCAGGAGACACAGAACGACACTGTCTGGGTCACTGCACGGGACAATAGAAGGGGCGATTAGGGACACTCTTCAACAAATAATCGCAATTGAAAAAGATTTGAAAATCAATTTTGATAAAATATCAAATAGTTGCATTAAAAAAAAATCCTTGCTGGCAACCGGTTGCAATGTGTGCAATACTTACACATTCATTAGCTTCGCGGATTCGTAAACTCCAACTGTTAAATAGCCCTGGCGTTGAGCTGCCACCAACAATTCTTCTAAAGCTTGATCAATTGGCTGCATCCTGGACAGAGAAAAAAGAGATGAGATTTTTTGTAAAAAAAATACTCCTCTTCAAAAACAACTAGACTGCAAGCTAGCTAGCCAATATGCATGTATAAAATCTACGCGCGGTCTTTTGCACAACACAAATTAACAGCAGCAAACAATTGCACTTAATCCGGTCTCTTACTTTTTGCTGGTGTTGTCAGTTCCAGAGATATCTTCCAGAGTCATGTTGCAGTAATTAAATCCAAGGTAAAAAGAACCCGCGAGTTCCAGACTAAAATGATAACGTTGCTGTAGCTTTCTGCCGCTGATTGTAACAATCCTTCAAGGTTGCAGTTAGCGTTCAATACACAATCCTCTGCGATTTCCTTGTGCTTTCTGCGGCTCCAGAGCGGCGCTCGCTGCTTTTTAAATGTTACATACCACCCACCAACTCATCTACGTACAGCTCTTGCGATTGGCTGTGCCGACCGATCGTCCACCACATGGGAGCCCAGACCGAGATATCATGTGTTTCTTCACTGCTGGTTCTGGGAATTGCCTTAATTTTTTCATATTTTGCTTTCTCGGTGACTCACTTTCTCGTGCTACCAGGATTATGAGCTGCAAATCGTGTCCGTATTGAAATGAAATGAATCCTCAAGAATAAAACCGTATAGTGCTATGTAAAATTTGATGATAATTGAGTTGTCTAGTCGGTCGTCTAATTCAGAATTCCCGCATCACCAGGGCACTGATGTTATTTATTATACACATAGAGCCTTATTTATTTCCCACTTCATGCAACACAAAGCAACATTGTTTTTTTTTGCATTTAACATTTGAGCTAAAGCACAATGTCTGGAAATTCATAATTGAGGAAGCACTTGCAGAATTAGACTCAATTTGTTCCAAATCAATTGCAAACACTTGACCGAAAAAGTTAAGGGTTCATCAGCTTTACATATTTACAACATTTTGCATGTGTTTTTTTGTTGCATTTTATTGAGCGAGACTAAAATCTGAAGTTCCCATTTTGTAATACAGACTTGCAAATTTGGAGTGTGGATTGTAGGTGAAACGAAATAGTAAATTTGCGTAACGCCTGTTATAAACTGTCTCGGTTGGAGCGGTATGCACCAGGAAATGCAATGCACATTGCTGTTCTGAGTTTCCAAACATAACTAAACGTACTTTACTTCTTAATAGTACACTCAGTTCGAGATTAAAAGCCAGCAGAACCAACTGGAAAGAGAACCTATTTCTCTTCTCTCTCTAGTTTCCGACGGGGAATATTTAGCATACGCAATAAGTTTTCCAATTCAGTGGAAACTCCGCCTACCAACAATCTAGCGCACAAACAAAGTCACAGAGAAACAATCATTTCTCTGCACCGGCTTAAATGCACTTTCTGAAAATGGACAGAAAGAAAATAATTGGAATAATTACGAACAGCTTTGCATAAAAAATGTTTTGCGAAGTCATCAAAAGTGCACTTTACAATCCTGGCGTGCGTTTGTGATGTTTTATAATTAACCTGATAGTTTACATGTATTCTTTGACATACAGTGCAGTCTGTTAATAAGGAAAAACCTGACCGTCTTGCCCCCCCCCCCCCCCCCCCCTCGCAACATGTTCCTGCAGGGGAATAAAATGTCCTAGATATTTTCGTTGTATTTGTGACTGCAGCTGTTTTGCAAATCGATCTGTTTGCAGAAATCAAGTGTGTTTACATGTAATGTTCAGTCGTCGATTTGCATGTTTAAACGCATAATCGGTGCTTTGTGAGATTGCAGATGAGAAATAGTTCGAATTCCAAACAGAATGCACGTTGATTCGCCTCTCCCTCCCCATTATGAAAGTCGTTAAAAAAAAACGAACGCAGCTTGTAAACAAATTCAGAAATAAATACATTTACAACGGCGTTAAAACTAATGAAAGGGCGCCGTCTGGCGGGTTTGTTGCCTGTTGCTTCCTCTGCTCACTGATTCCATCTGGCGATCAAGTAAGGGAAAACTAAAAACTGGCATTTTCCGACTTGGGAGTTATTCTGGGGGTGAATTATGTTAGTTGAGATATATTGCTGGTTCGAGCATCATTCCACACCATAACCAAACGTTGAACAAGCTAGTGTCCTTCTTGGCCAGCTCCAGGCAAAACTCCTGCAAAATCAACTACCATGGACTGGGCACTGTGTCTGGATGGCGGAGAACCATCTCCCTTCTCAACTCTCAAATGGCCAATGTTCCAGGGGAGGACAAAGCAAAGATTTCTCTGAAGCTCTCCATGAAGCACAGAATTAATGACTGGGAGAGCTTGCTACCAATCATTCAGAATGGCGACCACTTGTCCATCAAGCTGCATCACATTTTGAGTCCCAACATCTTAAAGATGAGACAGAGTGGGAGCAGAGAAGGAAAGAAAACAAAGTAAACCCTGCACTTCAGATCCCAATACTTCATGGGATATCCTGGAGAGATCCAACCGACTCTTCTCCTCCTTAATCCGGGAGCCGTTATGGAACCTCAACATTATGGAATGTAATTATCCCAATTATTTTCTTTCTGTCCATTTTTAGAAAGTGCACTTGAGGTGCCCACACTAAGATTAGTAAACTCAGCACAGACCAGGTTTTTGACCTGTCTGGTGAGTGTGGCTCAGCAGCACATTAGAAAGTTACCCCCTGGGGCTATTGCAAGAAACTCCCAAATCCCACATTGCTAAGTAGTATAAACTACAGAGTGCAGAGGCAGTATGAAGAGTGAGAAGTAAACAAGAGTTCTTCATTTCATCAGAGAGTAATATGGCATAAATTCAAATGCTGGGCTTTCTAGTGAGAGAGTGCACCTAAAGAAAGCTATCTCTAAAGCTGGACTTCTTCAATCTTCAATCTTGTTAGAATGTTTTGAGAGTTTTACTGACCTGGCAGATGTAGGATGTTGATATAGGATTATCTCAATTTTTATGAAATAATTTTTTTAAAAGTCCTTGAGAGGAAACTATTTCCTTAGATAGTACATTAATTGACAGCACATTCCTGTCCTCATAGATAGTAATTGAGTGAAATATTAACCTTTGAATTTTTCATGCGTAGATGACTGATGTGGTAATGACTCTAAAAGCACCTGATTCAGTCACTTCCCACATGAGCTGTTTTATGACCATGATGATAGTGATTAATAATTTAGTACCGATTAGGGACAGTTTTGTGCTTGCGCTTTTGTCCAGCAGGCACTGGACTGAGAACTGCTCAAATTCAACACTCTGTTGTTCACTTGGCAACACTGTCTCCTCTGAGACAGAAAGTGTGGATTTGAGCTTCATTACATTTTAAAGACTTGAGCACAAAGTCAGGGTTGGCACTCCAGGGCAGCACTTAGTAAGAACATGCCATCTTTCAAATGGGATGTTAAACCCAAGGCCCAGCCTGCACTCTCAGGTGGATGTAAAAGGTCTCTTTCAAAGAAGACCAGCAGAGTTCTCCTGAGTGTTCTGGCCTTTGCCCCTCAGTCAACATCACTAAAATAAATGTCATTATTACATTGCTGCTTGTGGGAGCTTTCTGTGTGCAAATTGACTGACATGTTTTCTACATCACAACAATAACTGCCTTTCAAAAAATACTTCATTGGCTGTAAAGTGTTTTGGGATGTCCAAAAGGTGATGAAAGTTGCTGTATAAATTCATGTTCTTTGTCTCACTGACATTCTCTTGCTTTGAATAAAAGCTTTCCCCTGAATGTAAAAAATAAATTTGCTTTCTGAATGTAAACATGTTGTTCTGAGTTGTGCATATTGCTGAAGAGAAATGACTTGGAAAGGGATTCAAGAGTTATGATAAGACCTTGTCTCCTGGATACAGATTATTAGTGTTCGAATAGCTGTTGCTAAGAGATTCTGGGCTTTTGTTTTCCTGCTTATAGAATGAGGGGGAAGATAACATCAAATCACCAATTCCTAGATTATATAAGGTTATAAGTTTATTTTTTCCATCCTGAAAATGTATTTTTTCCACAGCGAGGAAAACCTCTATTGCAGAAAATCCTTGTGAAAAATGCTACATAAATGCAAAATCTGTCTTTTTTAATAATAGAATTAGATTCTTCTCTTTAATTATTTTATTATTTTCCAATTTAATATTCTCCCAATCTCTCCTATAGGTGTTAACTCTTAGTGGGATACAGGTACTGATCGCCCTTTGAGAGCCCATTAAAATGAACACATCATCTGAACACTGACAGAATATTTGACTATAGGGGGCATCACAGCCAAGCTCGAATCTAGCCTTGCACAAAGTCTGCGCAAATACATTTCCCAATTGAGGTCACTGAAGAGCTATCAGGAGCAGGAACACTGGCTGGTACTTTCTGTCCTTATCCAGCAGCAACTTGACAAACTGGAGAGGTTCTGCCCTTCTGAGTTCACCTAATCCGGGGCCAGTCCAGAGGTCAAAGTTTGTAAAGATGTTAATCAGCACAGCTTAGGAACATTAGGGACAGAAGTAAGCCATTCAGTCCCTCGAGCCTGCTCTGCTTTTCAATTCAATCATGGCTGATTGTGACTTGCCTTATCTGGGAAACTAGAGAGAAGGCCATTCAGCCCATTGTGTGTGTGCTGGCACTTTGCAAAAAATCTAACATGTTGCCAGGCACTTTTGAGAAAAAAATCCTTCTATCTAAACTCAAGTTTGGAACAAGATTTCTTTTATGCAGCTATTCTCTGCTCCTAATCTAAAGTTAATAACCCATTAGAATCTGTTGTTGCTATTCCATCTCAGAGTTTTATAACCTGGTTCATGTCCCCATCTCAATTACCTTTATGCCATTGACAACAACCTCAGATATGTCAATCTGCCCACGTGATTTCCTGTCATACTGAAATGGAGACTACTGACTTTTCAAGACATCTGTGTCCCCTACAAGGCATGGTGCCTAAATAGCATGCAGTGGGATCTCACTGGTGCTCTATGTGTGGTTATAGTAGCTTGTTTTGAGTTATAGCCCTTGAGACAAAGCCTAGTATTTGACACATTAAGCTGATATAGGCTTTGCATTGACCAACGACTTTCAGTCGTTTGTGCACCTTCAGTTTCAGCCATCAGAAGGTTTGTGTTGCAAATCAGATTAAACCGGTCTCCCTTTCTGACGTTTTCAGTCCAATTACCAATTCCTCAGCCTTCTTTGGTACTGAGCAGGCCATGAGTATATATATATTTATGTTCTAATGACTCCTTGATTAATGACAGGCACCTCGAGTAAGTAGACAGGATGTTTATCACACCTCACGAAATCAGCCACACTAAAGAAAAATAAAAGTTTCCTTTTTTGTGTGTTCTCACTTCAACTCTGTATGTTAACACCTCATGAAAAACAGTAAGGATCAGCAATTACTATCATTTCCTTTTCTTTCCTTGTGGGTGTCGTTTTCCTGGGTGACCTATCAGAGGGAGTACCCCACAGTGCAAGGTTCTACAATTGTCTTGGTTGGCTGGGGGGTTGGTCAAAGGAAGAAGAAAATATTGCAATTGTTTATCACATTGCCTCTCTGTCATGTAAGTTATTGGATAGGTTCAGTTTGGCAATCTTGGAGATTCCTCTCCTCCCTAAAAGCATTTTCTCCTCTTTAAAGGCACCAGTTCTGAAGACAATATCAACACTCCCATACGTCACCCAAATGACCATTCTAGACTGTACACCTAGAGGTATTTGATCACAGGAAGCCATCACAGATGACCCTGAGTCTGTTCTTTCACATCCACTTTCCACCAGGACTCACTGCATTGTGACATCCAGGCACTGAGCCCTATTTTGGCATTCTTCCCAATGACCGAGTTGAGATCAAGTAATTCAGCCCACATTAAGGATAGAACTGGGGTCTTCTTAGCCAGAATGGCTCAATCTATCAAGCACTCATCCAGAAAGCATTTACAGTCCTCTATTACACCATAAAGCTCTTTCCTGAATGATGTTGTTTCCAATATCTTATCCAAAAGTCCATTCCATGAATTAATCAATCTTTGTGTATAGAAGGACTTCCTCAATATCATACCTGAATTTGTATATCATTAAATTTTGCGGCTAGCCTTACTGTGCCCTCAATTCAAAACAGTGTTACCAAGGCTTTCTGTTTGCATTGCACCTTTCTTTCAAAACTGAATAAAATAAAAACTTGCATTTACATAGCATCTTTCATGACCTCTGGAAGATGTAAATTGCTTTACAGCCAACAAAGAACTTTGAAATGTGGTCACTGTTGTAATGTAGGAAACACTGCAGTCAATTTTCACAAAACAAGCTCCCATAAAAAAACAATATGATAATGACCAGTTTATCTCTTTTTTTAATGATGTTGACTGAGGGATAAATATTAGGCCAGGAAACCAGGAAGAACTTCCTTGTTCTTCTTCGATTAGTGCCATGGGATCTTCGATGTCCATGTGAGAGGGCAGTCAGGTTGTCGGTTTAATATGTCATCCGAAAGACAGATAGTCCAACACTCCCTCAGTACTGTGCTGCAGTATCAAACTAGCTTTTTTATCCTCATTTCTTTGAAGTGGGACTTGAACCCACCACCTTCTGCGTCAGAATGTTACCACTGAGCCATGGCTGACACCTTCTTAGCTCAAGTTCTTCCTGTCTTTCCTTGTGCCTCAGTGCTCTGATGCTAGGAATTAGTCTCATAATTTTTCTCTGCATTTCCTCCAGGGCTTGAATGTCTTTTGTGTCCCAATGATGAGAATGAACAATATGACTGGTCCAAATCAGATAAACACACAGCTTGGCATGACATTGTGGTTGCGGTACTGTTCCTACAATAATGAAAAAAATCTCAAGACTGGATTGGGGGGCTGAGAGATATGAATGCAGTTGAACCCTTAAAATTGAAGGATATTCTTTGGCATACAACCTCTTTATTATCAGCTTATCAGATTTGGACTTGGAATATTATTTCCTTGCAATGTTGCTTCATTAAAAGAGAAAATATTTAATCAGAGCCATAAATAGGCCCACAAACACATCTCTTTTGATAATTCAATCCACAGCCACCCAATTTCTCATATATCTCTCAATCTTGTTTTTCTCTCCAAAGGCACCTACTTGGCTCTTAAGGCCATTATTATGATCAGCTTTGGTGTTCCAGCTTGGGTACTTATTTTACAGCTATTACCATGTGGGGTGGGAGCAGTTCCACCTCTGATTCAGAAGGTGCTGAGTGTGAACCCCGTGCTAGCTGCGGAGACCAGGGCTGAGGTTTTCAATTACCCGTGTGGGCTGGAACAGATGGAGCCATACTTTGAAAATAGCGCCCGCAGATGGCATGTCAATGTCCTGACTTCTCTGAGATGCACTCGAATTTTCAAACTGAGGGAGGAAGTTGGGAATGAGCTCAACTCCAATTAACAATCTATTGGGCATGGTCAATCTATTGATTTTCAATTTGTAAATCACCAAACCTGAACAGCCTGGTGTACATTAGTGCACAGCTGTCAGGTTCATTGTGTGCAAAGGTTGCTGAAAAAACTCGGGACATGGGGATCTTGCACTGAATCAAGTGCATTGCCTTTCATCTGGTCATTTTCTGCCTGCTTAGGCCCTCCCAGGTGCTGGCCCTCTTCGCTGTTGCAAGACAGCAGCAGGCCTCATCATGGTAGCCATCTGTCTTCACTGCTCATGCTCCATAGGCAGCTGCTGCCTCCTGATAACACATGGTGCCACTAATTTGGCACTGAGCTCGCCTCTGGCTCAATTAGAGCATTTCACAGAATTGATACAGTGCAGAAGGAGGCCATTCAGCCCATAATGTATGCATCAGCTCTCTGAATAAGCAATGCACTTAGTGCCATTCCCCAATCTTCTCCCTGTGACCATGCACATTCTTAATTTTCAGATACTAATCTATTTTCCTCTTGAATGCCTTGATTGAACCTGCATCCACCAAGCTCTCTGGCAGCACATTCCAGATCTTAATAACTTGATGTGTGAAAAAGTTTATCCTCCTGTCTCCATTGCTTTTTCTTCCAATTACCTTAAATCTGTGCTTTCTGCTTTTTTGGATGATACATTTGAAGATAGCAACGCAGATGTGGCATGGGGTTGGGAGCCGAAAATTACCCAGCCACCGGGTTCCCAATCCTGAATTGAAAATTGAGCTCCAGATCTCCATCTCTGAATTGTGTCCAGCTGCTTCAGGTGTCCAACCCCCTCCATGTCAAATGTATGGGTTCTGGGAGCCCATAAAACCTTCTGCCATGTAGGAATAACCATCCTATTGGATAGTAGAAAGATAGTTATGACCATGAAAGGAGTGTCCAGTTGTGACCCATCAGAATGTTAATCAGCCTGTGGATCCTTCTCCTATTACTTCACATGATGTAAACATATGAAAATAATGACTATTTGAGTGAAAAGTCTTACTTAGTTATTTTTAATGTTCTAATCTTTTAAACTTGTGTCTTCCACTATTTGAACCTCACTAAACACTTTGCTTGAGTCAACTTTATCAATCTCTTTTACAATCTAGAAAGGTTCAATTAGATCTGCTTGAAGCCTCCATTCTTGATAAAGGACCCAAACTCCATAACCATTTTTCAGCATGTAAAGCTCCTCATACTTCTCCCTGTACACTCAAAAATTAACCTGCATATAGTCTTTCAGATTGACTCTAATCGTACCCTGTACAGGAGCAATGGATTTTTTGATTTCAACCTAAAGTACGCCCCTAATTTAATATTGTAGAAAAGAAGGCATGTTAACACTCACCTATGGTTGGTAAATGGATTTGAACCATAAGGGAATCAAGAGATACAGGGATAGGGCGGGAAAGTGGCATTGAAATGGAAGATCATCCATAATCTTATTGAATGGCACAATAAGTTCAAGGGTCTGTTTGGGTCCCTGCTCCTTTTATTTTATATACGCCAGAAAGATCTTAGGTTTAATTGCCAATCTGTGTGGACTTAGTTGGCTTCAATCTCCTTAGGGTAGAGATGGAGAAAATCAGCCAGATTCCCATTCCTGATCATTATCCAGTGAGAATGGGATTGGGTACAGCTGGGACACTGTCCACAACAAATGGACACTTGGACAAAATATAGTGAGGAATGCGGCTAGTGCCTGGGGAACCACATCAACCACAGTCAATATCTTCAAGGAAAGAGGAAAGAAAACAAGGGGGGTAATAGAGAAATGCAACAATTCCATCTTCACCTGTAAAGTGAAGTTTCAAATTGGTTTATGTTGTATTAATGGAGCAAGAAGGATTAACCAATCAACAGAAGAATTACATTTTAATCAGACCACTTGTAAATTCTACTTTTTATCCCCCCGTTTCTTTCGAAAGAGCAGAGGATGAATGAAACTGCTAGAAAGTTTCCTCACTGCTTACTCAGTCCCAAAAAACCTTCTTTCAATGAAACCCCCAAAACCATATTCTTTAAGTTTCCATTGAAGAGCAAGTCAGAGCTGCAATATTAAGTATTCAGCAGATTCATCTTTTGGGTGAATGGAAATTGTTTTATCATCTCCTCAAACTGCTTGTGTTACTTAACATTTTATGAGTAACTATGAGCTAAGTTTCCACAAGATTTTGTGATGAGCAGGATCACAGATTTAATTGTCTTTTGCAGATAGAGTCTAAACATTTGTACAAATTTTTAGATATTGAGAGGAAAAAATTGGGATACTGGAGAGATAAGCTTCCATAGGAATTTTGGGATAATCTTGGGTTTTGATGGGAGAATTAGGGTAACAGAGGGATAAACTTCAGTGGTAGAGTTGGGATCTGATTTGATGAGTTTTGGGTTTCTTAAAAGGAATAGTTTTGATGAGAGAACTAGGTACTAGAAGGATGAATTCTGATGGCCAACTAGCTTTTGATTTTTAAGTAAAAGCAGGAAATGCTGAATGCATCAGCCCATCAATCAGCATTAATGGAGAGAACAGCCAAGATTACAATTCAGGTAAGGGACCCTTCATCAGAATCTTTTTCTGATGAAGTACTGAAGGAGTGCACACTCTTGGAGGTTTAACTAAGGCCACATCAGCCCTTTCAGATGAATGTGAAATATTCCACAACGCAATTCAAAGAAGAGCAGGGGAGTGCTGCTGGTGTCCTGCCCAATATTTATCTCTCAACCAACATCTAAAAAAATCATAATTACCTGGTCATTATCATATTGCAGTGTGCAGATTGGTTGCTGGATGTCCTACATTATCAAAGTGACTACACTTCATAAAAAGACTTAGGGTACGTGCTGAGGTTGTGAAAGGTGCTATGTTCTTCCTCTTCTCCATCCTTGAATACTTATGCTGTTGTGTTCAAATCAACCAATCAAGATTGTCAGGCAAGTGAAAAGTGCTTCTATCCTGTAAAGTAAATGATAAAAATCAAGTCATCTCTTAGAACCAGCTACTGGAAGAGTGCCACTGTGTTTGAAGTATATGCTGTTTGGGGTCTAAAGCTTTCTTTGAAGATTATAATCCACTTCAATTTTTTCCCCCTCCTCTCCTGAAGGCATTGACTGGGTTAGTGTTCTACTGATTCCCAACTTCCCTCCAATACTTTGCTCTTTGGCCATTCTTCATACATGAGAATAGATGGGGCTGAAATTTGCTGTCGGTGAGAAGGGGGCGTGGCCTGCTTGCCGATGCGCAAAATGACGCAGGATGACGTTGGGGGAACCCCCGACATCACCCCGCCCCATTTAAATCTTCAGGAAGGTGGGGGCACAGCGAAATCATTTGAGGCCATTGACAGGATAATTAAAACAATTAAAGGACCTGCCCGTCCAACCTTAAGGTTGGTGGGCAGGCCAGGAGCCCTGGTGGGCTTCTGAAAAAATAACCTCATCCACCAGTGGGATGAGGTTTCATGTAGGGTTTAAAAAACTTTAATAAAGTTTCAGTGAAATTTATTAACATGTCCCAACTCGTGTGACATTGTCACATGAGGGGGACATGTTAAGGATTTTTTTATTTTTCTATTTTTAATCTTTGTACGACTTTCAGTGATCTCCCTGAGGCAGCACTTAGCCTCAGGGAGATGTGCGCATGCGCGAAAGAGCGCACGCTCACATTTGGGGAATTGCCTACTGCCCACACAGGAAACACATAGCGCTTCCCGCCGGGCATCATGCTGGGCGGGCCTTAATTGGCCCGCCCACTTAAAATGGCGGCCGGGCCCGCTTCTCCGGCGGGGATCGGCTCCCCACCCGCCAGAGATTGGGTCAGGCCCGCCCGCCCGGTAGGCAGAAAATTCTGCCCATGCTATGAGCAGGCTATGCCATCCTGGATTGGATCATGGCTGAGCAATCACCTGGCACACATACGTTGCAGCAGGAGTCATGTGATAGCAGTTGGAAGCTGGAGCTCTGGTTCTTTTTATTTTCAGTGGGAAAGGTGAGTACAACATCAAACAGTGAAGATTGCCTCTGAGCTATTAGGGAAACACAAGGAAAATATTATAAAAGTTTACTTTACTAACCACACTACACACAAGTAGAAACAAGCATTAACAAAAATAAGTATTGTGATTAATTCCCCACCTAAACCTCTCCACCTCTCTCTCCTCCTTTGAGATGCTCCCTAAAAACCTACTTCTGTCCACCTTCCCTAAAATCTCCTCATGTGGTTTGGTGCTAAATTTTACTACATAAAAGGTGCTTTATTAATGAAAGTTGTTGGTGTTGATTCAGCTGAGGATGGTTTCCTTTAAGAAAAGATCACTCTTCACTAACCTTTTCAATAAAGTTAATTCCTTTCTCTGGCACATGGCTAAAGCAGCGCTTGAGTGATTTAAAGGAGGCTGATTTGTCTTTCTTCATTTGCAGGCTCCTTACACTCTGCTGCTGCTTTCATGTTGTACGAAATTAGATCACATGGGTGACCAGAGCATGACTGAGTTGTGCCCCATGTGCTGACTCACACTGGCCTATAGTGAGATTAAATGGGGTTTCACACTAGGCTCATCTGGTCAAGACTTGACTGTAGCACCTGATTGAACCCTCACACATCTGCAATGAAATGGTCATCCACGTTTGTTTATGTCACATTTTTACGTCATCTCCTTTGATAACTCTTCTTGGGGTACAGTTCCACAGGTACCAGCAGACCTCTGCAACCTGCTTCAACCATTGGTCCAAACAGCAAGGGATCAATTTCAACCACCTTTGCCTATTAAGCACGGTACATGGAATTACATTACTTAGAATTCTGCAGCACAGAAACAGGTGAAAAAGCCCGTGTTTATGCCCCACACAAGCCGTCTCCCAGCTACATTATGTCACCACATCAACAGATCCTTCTATTCCTTTCTCCCTCAAGGGCTTATCTAGTTTCCCCTTGCATATGTCTATTCACCTCAACCACTCACTGTGGTTGAGAGTTCCACATTCTCACCACCCTCTGAGTAAAGAAATTTCTCCTGAATATTTTATGGAATTTATCACTCACTATCTTATATTTATGGTCCTTAGTATTGGATACTCCCCCACAAATGGAAATACCTCTATGTTTATCCTATTGAGCATAATTTTCAATCAGACCACCTCTTAGTCTTCTCTTTTCTAGGGAAGTGAGCCGCAGCCTTTTCTGATTGTTAGAAGCTCTCAGTCCTGGTATCATTTTGGTAATTTTTTATACACTTTCACCTTTGCCTTTATATATTTTCTGTAATATGGAGAACAGGGCAGTGGGAAGGGCTTTACATCAGGCTAAGTTCCCTAAGCAGCCTGAGACTGCAGCATGCCCACCTGGCAACAACTTATTTTCAATGACTTTGAAGTCAGCAGAGGCTCCGGCAATGTAAAAGTTATGGTGTGATAGCATAACAGAGGCGCAAGGGGAGACCTGCCTGGTCTTAAACCCATCAGGGAAGCCTGGCGGAATACAAATAAACATCTTCTAGAGGCTAAGATAAATATGATTTGTGCAGAAGAGCAGAAAGAAACTCTCAGGCCCCTTTTGCCCAAGTTCTCCCTCTGCCCACACATTGACATCTGTTTAGTAACCTGCTTTATGTTGGGACCATTGCATTAGGTCCCCAAATGCAACTGGGCTCCCACCACAGTTCCTGCTCCTGACTGCTGGCCTTGATGCCATTTTTGCCAATCCAAACAGGACAACAGTTCAAATCAGGTTTGCTTCCTGGTTGACTTTATTCAAGACAGAAATTGATTGATTTTTGGACATTAAGGGAATTAAAGGATATGAAGACAGTGCAGGAAATTGATTTTGAGATAGAAGATCAGCCATGATCTTATTGAATGGTGGAGCAACCTTGACTGATTGTATGGCCTTCTCCTGCTCTTATTCCTTCTGCTCTTATGTTCCTTCATAACTTCTGAGTGCACAGTCTGCTCAGTGCCTCCCATGGAACCCTATCTGTTGCCCCCTTTCCCATCCCTATCAAAATTGGGGCCTGAGTGTGTGTAGGGTTTCCTCTCATGGAGAGTGTCACAACTAAATCCAATCCTGTTTGCAAGTGATGTGGATGTGTGTATTTTTCCATTAGTGGCCATCTTGTGGTCTGCGTGAATTAGTAATTGGCCAATTTAAACGCTGAGCCATCGGGGAGCTCTGCGTGGATTTTCACATGGGTTTTTACAAGAGGTTCTTCAGACTGCAATTTTTCACCTTTCTTTATATGGAAGCAGTGATTCAGGAATCATCACAACCTTTTCACTGTCTATTTTAATACTACTGTCACGATCAGCACCTCTCTTCAATTTCCTTCTACTAACTCCATCCCCTTCTTTAGAGAAGAAAATGGCTGTTTTCCATTTAGCAGAACTACTCACTCACTCTTAGAGTAGATAACCAAGATTTTCCACATGTCAACCTGCAATTTTCTGTCCACTCACTTTAGGAGAATGGGGTGGTGATGGTGGGGGGTGGGGAAGAGGGAAGTAAGGAATAGTTACCAACGCAGAGGGAGGAAACCCTGCTGGGTAGTTCTCTTCAAAGACTTCTGAGTGTGCAGTCTGCTTAGTGCCTCCCATGTAACCCTAATGCAATGGTCCCAACATAAACTGGCATAAATATGACAGTTCAAATAGCTCCCGTGTTGTCATTTCCAAAATTCATCCTCCTCCTATTTCTGAAATGCATGCAACATTTGGGTAGGTAATGCACATGGACCATATGAAATAGACTGTCCCATGTACACATGGAAGCAAAACAAGTCCCTTTCTCTCCAAAGGGAAACAAACGTGAGTGCGCATTTTCCACCCGGTTTTACTTTACCAAAATTATTCCCTCAAAACCAGATTTTCTGATTCAAAACAAGATGACTAGCACCCCAGTCTAAACTGTACAGGTTATAGTGTAGTGATTTGCACCTGTGGTACTTAAGAGGATGAGAATGTGCTGGCTGTAGTAAGCACTGTTATATTTAGCAGATCTGCCTTAAACACAGATAGGATTTCACTGAACACCGTACAGGAGAAGCACATGGAGCTGCATCCTCTATCTGCATTGTCACACAATACATTATTTTTCCAGTAAAAAGATGTACAGAATAAAAATACACCGCTTTACTCAATTGGATTGACTGGCAACCTGTTACCAAGAATCTAAATACAACACAAGTATTTTAAGTGGCTTCAGCTCAGCATCCTGCTGTTTTAATCAATGTTGCTGAACAATTGGAAGGTTGTTATTGCCCTGAGTACGGCATCACCTTGTGAGCATCATGCCGGCAATTTCCACTGTAGTTCCGGCTTAGCCCTTTGAATGCTGAGTGTCTCTCACAGCTTCCTGTTCCTGAATGTTTTTCTTCCATTCTCCACCTGCTCTGAAGACACCAACCTTTCACTGGGTTATTACTCTAATGATGCTAAATGTCATACTAATGTAGCCACTCCTTATTGGTGAACCAAGATTGTTGGGGTGCGGGGAGGGGGTGGAGAGGGTATGCAGGCTAGGAGGGTATATCAGGAAATTCAGCACCTTCTGAATGAATTTGGATTTAAACTTCAGTCATGATCCTTTAAGCTCTGTGTATGCAATGATGCGGACAGATGTTTGGACACCTCTGGCCTAAAGGAAACTGAAGTTAAATAAGGCACCTTAGCTGAGATTAGCTAACTCGGTACAAACAAGGATCTGAATCTGGGATCATCTGGCCTGAACAGCTTAACACTACCTCAGTAAGTGACAGTATTTTTACACAGAAGGATATCAGGGAACTCCTTCATAACATTCTGTCTGTGATTATTTTCCAACATATAATCAGATGTATAGAAGTCAACACAGGGTATCAGCCAAAATACCAGAATAAGATTAACCTTAATGTCTTTATTATACAGTCATGGAATAGTACAGTACAAAGAAATACCATTTAGCCCATCGAATCTGCACCAGCGCTTCTGAAATAGCAATCCAGCTGGTCATATTCCTATTCTATCCTCCCTTCATTTTTTTTCTCCTTTAGGTACCTATCCCTTTTGAGAGCTACTGTTGAATTTGTTTCCACTATCCAATCAGGCAGTGCATTCTGAATCCTAACCACTTGTTGCATTAAAACGTTTTTCCTTATGTCACCTCTGGTTCTAATCAACTCTGTTGCATCTCTAACATTCTCCTTCCCTTTATCACTGCTCTGCCCATGCCCCAAACATTGGATTCTGTGGATTTTTTGTTTGGTACAAAAATAAAAGGGGCACTTTGGCAGAATGCCAAAAGACATGTTGTAGAACCGTACCTGAGCATAAGTGACTGTCTTGACAAAAGGAGGCCTAAGGGCAAAAAACAAAAGAGTGACAGGAAATATATTCAATGCTCTATTTTTGTGGTTGTAGTCATCTAAAGCCCTGTCAAATATTAGCATCTATTACAACTCAGGCTTTTTAATACGTTTTTGATTTCCGTTTTCGAGTTGGAACAAGGGAGCTGATTCTCCGACTGAGCGCTTTCACACAGCAATCGCTTGTCAAACAATCATAGGCTCACTGCTTGTCAGGGAATCAACCATGAGATTCAATTAGTTAGAAGAGAGTGGACCGCCAATATTAATGTTAATATCAACACATGATATAATGTAATCGTATGTGTACGTAATATCATTTTCAAAGAGTGATGACACAAGCAACTGACCAGTTACCCTTAGCGATTGTTTTGGACTATGGGAAGGATCTACCCCCCTTGTAACTGGGAATGTATGTGGGACCTTGCTGTGCAAAAAATGGCTGCCACATTTCTTATATTACAATGGTAGTTCTCTTCTGAGCATTTAATCGGCTGCAAAGGGAAAACTATAAGCACTAGATGATACTGGAACCTACTGCAACACAGAAAAGTTTTCTTAAATAGTTTTTAGCTACCTCTTTTTCTCTGATTTAAAAATAAGTATTTTGCAGTTTAGTGACACAGTCAAATAAACTTTAATTCAACACTTGTTCCTTCTTTGAAGGCTTTCCTCAGGATAATATCAGCTTTTATTATGGAGTACTTCATATGACAAATTGCGAAATCATCTAGACAGTCTTGCTTTAAGGAGACTTTTCCCTTTGAAGTTAGGATTGTTAGACATGCTTCATTATCATATCAAATTAACTTCTGGCACTTGAACAAAGTTCAATCCCTCTCACTGTTAAAATAGACCTTCTGAAAGATATACAGTGCTGAGGTGCAATGAAGTAAAGTTTTCAGATGCTGTAAATCTTTAGCCAAATCATTAAATGCTCGAAACATGCAAGGATGCATAACGCACCTGCCCCCAGTAAAGCATGTTTTGAGTTTTAATGCATCATGGGAGGGATTGTGCAGCAGGTGCGAGGAGTGGAGCAGTGGGGGCGAATGTTCTGGCTGCCCAAAGTTCATAGCTTGACTCAGAAAACACTCAGCAAATCAATCATCTATGGAGTCCACAGGAGATTTAACCTTGACAGTTATCAGGTTGAAAGAAAAAAAGAAAGTTGCATTTATATAGCACCTTTCATAACTTCAGGACATCCCAAAGTCCTTTAGGACCAATAAAGTACTTTTGCAGAGTTGTCACTGTTGTAATGTAGAAAATGTGGCAGCCAATTTGCGCATAGCAAGCTCCCACAAAAAAACAATTTGATAATTTTCAGATAATCTGTTTTTGAGATGTTGCTTGAGGGAGAAATATTGGTCAGGACACTGAGGTTAACTCCCCTGCTCTTTTTCACAATATTGCCATAAGATCCTGAGAGAGCAGTTTGGGCCTTGGCTTAACATCTCATCTGAAAGGTGGCACCCCCAACAGTGCAGCTCAGGGTTCCAAAGTCCTCCTTGTGCCTGCCACAGAACCTCAGAAATGAGTAAGAAAGGGTTGCTCAAAACAGGGTAAAGTATGATGGGATTCCTTACATCCTAGTCCATTTCAGTTACTGTGAAGCTTGTTAGGAACCCCAGAAATACTCAGCAAACAGGGCTGTAGCAAACAAGTCCTCAACAGCAGAATAGGCGGAGGAAGATATGCCATCTGGATTATCTCAACAGCTGCTGTAGTGGAGAAGGCTACAGTAGAATGAAACCTCCATTTGTATTGGTTTCCTTGCCATTGGAACTCTGAGGCAGCTATACTTTTTTCTGGAAATGGAAATCAGAGGAAGAATGCAGTGTTCATGGAGTTGGATTTGCCATCAAGAATGAATTTTTGAACCAGCTTCATGAGTTCCATCCTGGAAGAAATGAACACCTCTTCGTCTCAAACTGGCAAGGAGCCAATTCGCCACCTTTACCATTGCATATGTTCCAACTCTGGACATTGATGACAAAACCAAGGAAGTTTCTATGCCAAACTTGACTAAGTTCTCTGTGGGGTTCTGAGGGAGGACAAGCTTATTCTTCTTAGAGACTTCAGCACCAAAGTTGGAAGAGATTCCAATCTATGGAATGGAACTATTGGCCAGGGAGGAATTAGAAATGTCAACTCCAATGGCATTCTTCTCCTTATCAAATGCGCAGAACATGAGCTTATCATCACCAATATCCTGTTCCGCCAGAACAAGAAGAACAAAATGTCATGGCAACACCCACAATCCAAGCACTGGCACCTGAACAATCATTTTATTGTCCCTGCCCAGAATCACACAGATGTCCGCAGGGCAATGACAGGGGCTGATGACTGCTGGACTAATCACTGACTTATTCATTCAATTATATCCATCAAACTGGCTCCCAAACGATGAGTGCAATAGAAGAGAGGTCCATGAAAGATCAAAATCGAAGCTCTGAAGGATCCAATCAAAAGAGGTCAATTCAAACAATGCCTTTGGGAAAAACATTCAAACTTCAATCAAGAACAGAAGAAGAGTGTCCACAATACTATGGATGTCCTTAAGCCCAAAATCATCAATGTTTCCAAAGAGGCACTTGGATTTTCTGCCTGGAAACATCAGGATCGGTTTGATGAAAATGATCAGGATATCAACACATTGATTGATTGTAAGCACAAGGCTTTCTGTGCCTGGCAGAATGACCCAAACTCAAAACAAAAGAAACTGGCTTACCAACAAGAAAAGGCCGCGGTACAAAGGTGCATCTGTGACATGACGAACATGTGGTGGGCAGACAAGGCAAAGGAAATTCAACATCTCACTGACATGAATGATACCCGTGGCTTCTTCACTGCCATAAAGACCATTTATGGCCCAATTACTCAAGACCAGCTCCTCTGAAGCCTAAGGATGGGGGATATCTGATTAAGGAAAGGGAAGCTGTCAATGCCCATTGGAAGGAGCATTTTGAAGACCTTTTCAATCAAGAACCAATTGTTGATGAGAGTGTTTTCAACTCCATCCCACAATACCTAATTAGAGATGAGCTCAGAACTCTGCCAATGCCTGTAGAGGTGATGAAAGCCATTACACAAATGAAGAACAACAAACCCTGCTGAAATCTTTAAGCACTAAGGAGAAGAACTAACATTACAGCTCCATGCTTTTATCCTACAGATCTGGAATGAGGAGGAAATCCTGAATGATCTCCAGGATGCCATGATGTGACAATCTTCAAGAAAGGAGACTAATCCAATTGTGGAAATTACAGAGGCATCTCCCTGTTTTCCATTTCAGGAAAGATCATTACAAGAACCCTTCTGAACTGACTTACTACACTTGCTGAACAGCTACTCCCCAAATATGAGTTTAGGCTGTCAAGAGGCATGGCTAACATGATTTTCACAGCTCTCCAACTACAAGAAAAATGTTCTGAACAACCTCTCTACATAGGGTTCCTTGGCTTGACAAAAGTCTTCAACTCTGCAAATCATGAAGCACTCAGGAAGATTCTGCTGAAGTATGTATGTTCTCCAAAATTTGTTACCATCCTTTGACTGCTTCATGATGGTATGTGAGCGGTGATCCTTAACAATGGATCCATTACAGACCTTTAGTTTGTGTCATCACTCCAACTCTTTATTCGATCTTCCTTGCTGTCATGCTCTATCTGATTAAAGACAAGCTCCCTGCTGGACTGTAGCTTATTTATCGAACAGATGATAAACTATTTAATCTTAGATGACTCCAATCAAAAACTAAGACCACTCCGACCTCAGTCATTGAGCTCCAATACACTGACGATGCTGTAGTAAGTGCTGTGTCGGAAATGGATCTCCAGAGAATCCTGGGAGACTAACTCCTTAGACCGAATTAGATGCCGCTGGAGTCTGTGAGAAGGAGCCCAGAATTTTGAGACCCAAAGATGAAAAAATGAAGAGGAAAAGTGAAAGCAGAGAAAAGAACATACTATGACCTGAACTGAAAATACACAACCAGACATCCCACATGACAACAAATGCCTGAATAAAGTCTGCAGATCCCAAATCGGCTTATGGGCCATTTTCAGAATCATGGAAGACAATCATCTTTGCTGGTGAGGGATGGACAATAACACTACCCTCAGTATTGCACTGGAATATTGTCCTTAATACTTGTGCTCAGGTCGTGAAGTGGGATTGAACCCACAACCTTCTGATGCATAGTGAAAGTGCTACCAACTAGGTCACAGCTGACAGACCATGAGCTGATAACTTGGAATCCTTATTAGCATGCTGTCCTCAATCATAGCCATAACCTGGAGCAATGAGAATCAATTTCTTGATTAATCTTGCTCCAAAGAATTTTCCTCTATTCCTGTAGACAGATTGTCTTTGAGTCCGCATTTTAAAATTGGAGGAGCAGCAATATCCATTTTAATTAGACTTACCATAGCTTTACATTAAAGAAGGGACTGTTATATGTTCCAGTATTTCAATCTCAATATTTCAAAGTTTCATACAATAGAACATGTGATTTGGAGCCCACTGTGTTTTATATCTAAACAGGAGTTCTAAATTGTAAAATGTATCCTCTGCATGGAAATCTAGAAGGCAAAATTTCTATTATCCCTTTGTAATTTTGTCATTTTTTAAACACAAATTATAATGTTAATTTATTCATGGTTTCTTTCTTTTTAGAATTCTTAATGTTCTACATTGTTCAGATTAAAAGAGCTTCTAATACTTCATAACTACGTCGTCACTATGGTAACAGTTATTTTAGGCTGTGTTAACAATTATGTTGGGATCCTGTGCAACAACCATGAGGACACACTGAAAGCAGCAATTTGTTATGTGCCAAGGTGGGAGGTCCTTGGTAACATCATCATCTCCATCCTTGCCTCAGCTCACCTGTTGCTGAAACCCATATTCTTGCCTTTGCTAACTCTAGATCCCAATGCACTCTTGGCTGGCTTCACAGCGTGTGCCCTCCATAAACTTGAACTCATCCAAAGCTCTGCTGCCCATATTCTAATATAACCTAGTCCCATTCACCCTTTACCCCTTACATATATTGGTTTCTGCACTGACACCACCTCGATTTTAAAATTCTCATCTTTGTTTTCAAATCTGTCTGTGGCTTCACCACCCCCCACCCCCCCACCCCCACCCCCAAACCTCCCTATCTCTGTGTCCTCCTCCATTCCTCACCTTGATACTATATTAACCAACTATTAATTGTCCTCCTTGGATCTTTGGGGTCCAGATGATTTCAAGATGACTTGTCTGATAATGGAAGTTTGGATTTAAGTTTCTGTGGAAGACTTGATAATCTGATACTTAATCCAGCAGGTCAACAATACTGTTGATGATTGACCAGCTAATCTAGCTCACTAATGTAACTGGGGGAGTAAACTTGGCTCTAAATAAAAGCAATGAGCACTGGTAACTATGTCAGATACCTAGATAAACAAAATAAGTAAATATGAGAAAAATCAAATGGTTACTGATACTGAAAATGTGAAACAAATAAAAATCAGATTATGTTGGAAACATTCAGCAGTCAGGCAGCATTTGTTAAAAGGAATTAATGTTTCAGATGAGGCCCTTTTGTCAAAAATTTTGATCATAAATATGAGGAGCTCATTAGCATATTTGTTCCCAAAGATGAAAATCTGATATTAGAAGTTCAGAGGACATGACTAAGTTCAAGGCTATCTGCTTGGTTTTCACCGCTTCATGCATTTACTGAAAGCCAAAGTAGTATGCTTACTATTGCTCAACTGAGATCTACTGGTTCAACACAGACTGGAAATGAAGCATCCCAACCAATAGCATCTTACATTATCAGTTAGTATTTTTTTGTTTTCCTTTAAGAAGGGTGAATACATACATCCTCCTCCTCCAGGAACTAAGCCTTAAGAGGGCACTGACGACCTTACTTCCAATAGGTTAGTCCATGATTATGCTTGGCAAAGTACTGCAGTAGTTTGCTGTTGCCTTCTACAGTATGGCTGACCAGGAAACTCTCCCACTCTTACAGCCTGCAATCAGGTGTATTGGAAGGATTTGCAGGCTGTTTGGCCACATTATGAACATACATTCCATGGCCATCAAGTCCCGAAGTAACACAGAGATAAAAACAAAAAAACTGCGGATGCTGGAAATCCAAAACAAAAACAGAGTTACCTGGAAAAACTCAGCAGGTCTGGCAGCATCGGCGGCGAAGAAAAGAGTTGACGTTTCGAGTCCTCATGACGCTTCGACAGAACTTGAGTTCGAGTCCAAGAAAGAGTTGAAATATAAGCTGGTTTAAGGTGTGTTTGTGGGGGGCGGAGAGATAGAGAGAGAGAGAGGTGGAGGGGGGGCTGTGGTTGTAGGGACAAACAAGCAGTGATAGAAGCAGATCATCAAAAGATGTCAACGACAATAGTACAATAGAACACATAGGTGTTAAAGTTAAAGTTGGTGATATTATCTAAACGAATGTGCTAATTAAGAATGGATGGTAGGGGACTCAAGGTATAGCTCTAGTGGGGGTTTTTTTTATATAATGGAAGTAGGTGGGAAAAGGAAAATCTTTATAATTTATTGGAAAAAAAAAGGAAGGGGGAAGCAGAAAGGGGGTGGGGATGGGGGAGGGAGCTCACGACCTAAAGTTGTTGAATTCAATATTCAGTCCGGAAGGCTGTAAAGTCCCTAGTCGGAAGATGAGGTGTTGTTCCTCCAGTTTGCGTTGGGCTTCACTGGAACAATGCAGCAAGCCAAGGACAGACATGTGGGCAAGAGAGCAGGGTGGAGTGTTAAAATGGCAAGCGACAGGGAGGTTTGGGTCATTCTTGCGGACAGACCGCAGGTGTTCTGCAAAGCGGTCGCCCAGTTTACGTTTGGTCTCTCCAATGTAGAGGAGACCACATTGGGAGCAACGAATGCAGTAGACTAAGTTGGGGGAAATGCAAGTGAAATGCTGCTTCACTTGAAAGGAGTGTTTGGGTCCTTGGACGGTGAGGAGAGAGGAAGTGAAGGGGCAGGTGTTGCATCTTTTGCGTGGTCATGGGGTGGTGCCATAGGAGGGGGTTGAGGAGTAGGGGGTGATGGAGGAGTGGACCAGGGTGTCCCGGAGGGAGCGATCCCTACGGAATGCCGATAAGGGGGGTGAAGGGAAGATGTGTTTGGTGGTGGCATCATGCTGGAGTTGGCGGAAATGGCGGAGGATGATCCTTTGAATGCGGAGGCTGGTGAGGTGATAAGTGAGGACAAGGGGGACCCTATCATGTTTCTGGGAGTGAGGAGAAGGCGTGAGGGCGGATGCGTGGGAGATGGGCCGGACACGGTTGAGGGCCCTGTCAACGACCGTGGGTGGAAAACCTCGGTTAAGGAAGAAGGAGGACATGTCAGAGGAACTGTTTTTGAATGTAGCATCATCGGAACAGATGCGACGGAGGCGAAGGAACTGGGAGAATGGGATGGAGTCCTTACAGGAAGCGGGGTGTGAGGAGCTGTAGTCGAGATAGCTGTGGGAGTCGGTGGGTTTGTAATGGATATTGGTGGACAGTCTATCACCAGAGATTGAGACAGAGAGGTCAAGGAAGTGAAGGGAAGTGTCAGAGATGGACCACGTGAAAATGATGGATGGGTGGAGATTGGAAGCAAAATTAATACATTTTTCCAAGTCCCGACGAGAGCATGAAGCGGCACCAAAGTAATCATCGATGTACCGGAGAAAGAGTTGTGGAAGGGGGCCGGAGTAGGACTGCAACAAGGAATGTTCCACATACCCCATAAAGTGACAGGCATAGCTGGGGCCCATGCGGGTACCCATAGCCACACCTTTTATTTGGAGGAAGTGAGAGGAGTTGAAGGAGAAATTGTTCAGCGTGAGAACAAGTTCAGCCAGACGGAGAAGAGTAGTGGTGGATGGGGATTGTCCGGGCCTCTGTTCAAGGAAGAAGCTAAGGGCCCTCAGACCATCCTGGTGGGGGATGGAGGTGTAGAGGGATTGGACGTCCATGGTGAAGAGGAAGCCTCCGTCTGGCTGAACTTGTTCTCACGCTGAACAATTTCTCCTTCAACTCCTCTCACTTCCTCCAAATAAAAGGTGTGGCTATGGGTACCCGCATGGGCCCCAGCTATGCCTGTCTCTTTATGGGGTATGTGGAACATTCCTTGTTGCAGTCCTACTCCGGCCCCCTTCCACAACTCTTTCTCCGGTACATCGATGATTACTTCGATGCCGCTTCATGCTCTCGTCGGGACTTGGAAAAATTTATTAATTTTGCTTCCAATCTCCACCCCTCCATCATTTTCATGTGGTCCATCTCTGACACTTCCCTTCCCTTCCTTGACCTCTCTGTCTCAATCTCTGGTGATAGACTGTCCACCAATATCCATTACAAACCCAGCGACTCCCACAGCTATCTCGACTACAGCTCCTCACACCCCGCTTCCTGTAAGGACTCGATCCCATTCTCTCAGTTCCTTCGCCTCCATCACATCTGTTCCGATGATGCTACATTCAAAAACAGTTCCTCTGACATGTCCTCCTTCTTCCTTAACCGAGGTTTTCCACCCACGGTCGTTGACAGGGCCCTCAACCGTGTCCGGCCCATCTCCCACGCATCCGCCCTCACGCCTTCTCCTCACTCCCAGAAACATGATAGGGTCCCCCTTGTCCTCACTTATCACCCCACCAGCCTCCGCATTCAAAGGATCATCCTCCGCCATTTCCGCCAACTCCAGCATGATGCCACCACCAAACACATCTTCCCTTCACCCCCCTTATCGGCATTCCGTAGGGATCGCTCCCTCCGGGACACCCTGGTCCACTCCTCCATCACCCCCTACTCCTCAACCCCCTCCTATGGCACCACCCCATGACCACGCAAAAGATGCAACACCTGCCCCTTCACTTCCTCTCTCCTCACCGTCCAAGGACCCAAACACTCCTTTCAAGTGAAGCAGCATTTCACTTGCATTTCCCCCAACTTAGTCTACTGCATTCGTTGCTCCCAATGTGGTCTCCTCTACATTGGAGAGACCAAACGTAAACTGGGCGACCGCTTTGCAGAACACCTGCGGTCTGTCCGCAAGAATGACCCAAACCTCCCTGTCGCTTGCCATTTTAACACTCCACCCTGCTCTCTTGCCCACATGTCTGTCCTTGGCTTGCTGCATTGTTCCAGTGAAGCCCAACGCAAAACTGGAGGAACAACACCTCATCTTCCGACTAGGGACTTTACAGCCTTCCGGACTGAATATTGAATTCAACAACTTTAGGTCGTGAGCTCCCTCCCCCATCCCCACCCCCTTTCTGTTTCCCCCTTCCTTTTTTTTTCCAATAAATTATAAAGATTTTCCTTTTCCCACCTACTTCCATTAAAAATAAAAAAAACCCCCACTAGAGCTATACCTTGAGTGCACTACCATCCATTCTTAATTAGCACATTCGTTTAGATAATATCACCAACTTTAACTTTAACACCTATGTGTTCTATTGTACTATTGTCGTTGACATCTTTTGATGATCTGCTTCTATCACTGCTTGTTTGTCCCTACAACCACACCCCCCCCTCCACCTCTCTCTCTCTCTATCTCTCCGCTCCCCACACACACACCTTAAACCAGCTTATATTTCAACTCTTTCTTGGACTCGAACTCAAGTTCTGTCGAAGGGTCATGAGGACTCGAAATGTCAACTCTTTTCTTCTCCGCCGATGCTGCCAGACCTGCTGAGTTTTTCCAGGTAATTCTGTTTTTGTCCCAAAGTAACACTTGAACTCAGAGCTTGTGGACCAGAGGTAGGGATTCTACCACTGTGCCACAAGACCTCCTCTGCCAAATATATACATAAAGTCTATAAAGTTAATTTACATAAATGTACCATTTTATCACACTAACATACAAGATACTACCCTGACAAACTGAGGATTGTTCACAATACGGATAGGTCTAATTTGATAAATTTGGAGTTTTGCTTCATCAGGGGGATATCAAGCTTACTTACGGTGTAGAGTTATGGAACATTTGGGTGCCAGTCATTCGTCTGTGGTCCTATTCTGGCCTTGGGAAGTGGTCTGGTGTACATGCCTGAATCATTTTGGCTGCCAGGAAAGAGCTTCAGATTGTCTGGTACCTCTGGAATTCCAGACACAGTCCATACATTACCCACTCTATTTGAAATGTGACTGACAGATGTTTCACCCACACTTGTTGCTGGAAGCAATGTGATTTGTCACAGTGAAAGAATATATCTTCTTGCAGTTGGCACTAACAGTTATGCTAAGTTGCACAATGAATGCGAAGCTCTTCATCCAGTAAACATCAGCCAGGGTTCTGCAGAGAATATGAAGCATGTCATGCTTCTTGTGGCTTCTCTAAGTGCTTCCGAGAATAGTTGAATACAAGTAGTTATAACCAGAATGAGTGTGGTAGTGTGCTTTTCTGACTTAGCCCCTCCAACAGTTGTCCTCCCAGGAAGTGGTGGAATCTGGGTCACATCTGTGGGCTGCAGTTAACTTGCTATGTTACACTGAGTTGGCATTCTGTTGAAAGTATTGGTTTGGAGGACATATTTCCCATTTGTTGTTGTTTAACTTCCGTCACTATGGTTTATGCGTTGGGCGTTTGATGTACATTATTTACTGTTTCAATCCAAATAGGAACTTTGTTAAAAAAAATCTGTTGAAATGCGACTTTTAAATCTATAATTTTCCTGTAAAGAATGTTGAGTCTTTCTTGCACTCTGCTCTTTTCTCGGGTTTTATTCTTGCAGATTTTTTCACGTGAGAGGGATGTTACTCGGTATAAATGCCTTAATTACCTTCTTTCGATATTCCTATCTTGGCACTTGGTGCCATTTATCAAATTAGAGAACAAAATAGGGAAATGAGTAAATAGGGAATGGTATAATTTAGTTAAATTTTCACTGGTGGGAACAGTACCCAGAACAATTACATTGAAGTCTATACAACGACTTTATTTTCATATTTACAATATTTGTAATCTTTTGAGGACAAATCATTTCTGGCTTGAAAGGCAGAATTATAACAATGTCAAGACTTAGCTGATTGCATTCCTCATTGCTGTAAGCCATGCTTCTTTGTGGTTTAATTCTTTAGTCCTTTACAGTACTCCGTGGAATACAGCTATTGTACTGGGATCCTGCCCTCGAATCAATCTAACATCTGCATAAACCTGCAAGGGGAACAAAGTCGAGGAACTTTTTAATAGGAGGACATAATAAACACACATGGATTTTATTTGGTGTCTCTCTGCAGCAGCACTGACTCACTTTATTTCAGAGCTGTCCTGGACCTCAGTTCCATTTTAAGTGCCCACCTTGCCTCTTTGGTAGCATTCTTGCCTCTGAGTCAGAAGGTTGTGAATTCAGGTTCCCGTTCAGTGACTTGACTACATAATCTAGGCTGGCACTGCAATGCAGTTATGAGGGAGTCCTCAACTACGAAAACAAAGATCTGGTCTTTATCTAATTCCTCTTCATGGGATCTTATAACAACTTCAAAATATTAGTTGGCTGTAAATTGCACCAGAATTCTATATCAGTGCTTAAAATACTCAGCAAGTCAGGCAGCATCCACGAGAGGGAAACAGCATTAACATTTCAAGCCAACCACCTTTGACCAGTACACCTGAAACATTAACCCTGTTTCTCTTTCCACAGATACTGCCTGATCTTCCTGATGAAGGGTCATACGGACTCGAAACGTCAACTGTATCCCTCTCCACAGATGCTGTCAGACCTGCTGAGTTTTTACAGGTATTTTTGTTTTTGATACTGCCTGATCTATTGATTATTTCCAGCATTTCCTGCTTTTATTTCAGATTTCCGGCCTCGCGCAGTTTTAGTTTTCTATATAAATGCAATTCATTCTTTTGATTTCATCCTTGGTCGTTTGGTGATTCAGCTATGTGTATGTGTGCGCGTTTTTCCTCCCTCTTCCTTTTGAAATGCTGGAACCTCAACTTGTCTGTTCTTTCCATAGATGCTGCTGAGTGCTTTCAGCATTCTCTGCTTTTTTTAAAAAAAAGTTTTCCAGCATCTGCTGTATTTTGCTTTTTTTTTGGCTCAAATTTATTTGACCTTTTTTTCTTAAAAATTTGCAAGCCATTTTTTTGAACCCGTCGGTTTTATCCCTCTCCAGTTGATGGCGTATGAAGTCCATTCTGATTGTCACCAAAAACTTTTGAATTGTGGGAACCTTGTTGGACTTTTACTGTTGCTTGGAAGTTAGTTACGAAGGATTGGTCTTAGTAGTAAGTAAGCACAGCTAACCGGTCGCCCCAGATGCAAGTTTAACAACTTGAATCAAGCTTTTTCTCTCTTAAAAAAAAGGGAAAGAAAATGTAAATGGGTGGAAAATAAGATGGAACTCACAACAGTCTCAAGTAAACACCTTCTTGTTGACAAAGTTAACCTGATTTACCTGTTCCAGGTGAGTTTTATATGGCAGACGTTTTTAAAAAGAGAATGTCTCAGACGAATTTAAGTGATATAATTTTTTTTTGGTTAACTTAGCAATTGGAATGGTAACCATGAATAAAGTTTGTTTAGTTTGTTGGAGAGTTGGGTCATTGTTGAGCTACCTGTGGTTGTTCCCCGTCTCCGGCCGTTGGGCTGAGAGTGGGCTCGCGCCCGGCGGTTGCTGCCCGCGGGTTTCGCGGGGGTTCCATCGCGGGTCTCCTCCGGCGGGGAGGGCAGTTGTGGCGCTGGGTGTTTTTGATTTTCATTCGACGATATCGGCGCAGATCGTCGGTTCCCGAGGGCAGGGACGGTGTTTCTGACAGAAATGTGACCCTGCTTTATCGACTGGTTGAGTGAGTAATCGTCAAACGGGGCTTGGAGGTTTGGGGCGGGTGGTGGGATACCTGATAGCAACTTCTACCTTTTGCGGGGGGTGGTGTGGGACAAGATCTGCAACACAACCTAGACAAAGATGATCTCTTTCCTGTTACCTACGTGGTCTTTAAGCTCTTTGGTTGGATGTGGTGGATGAGATTCGACATCTATTTGGGTGGGTGTGACCAAGTACAACTTGTGCCCAGGTGGTTGAAGTGGACCAGGTAGCCTATGTTTCCGGGCCTTGAAGTTGCCTTTGAAAACTGGCTCTGTCCAGGGGTTCATGCTGAATGTAGAGTAGGTACTGTATCTAGGCATCGATTGTGGTCTTGAACATGTCTTTTAGTCTGCATGTATGTATGAAGTTCTCTGCCGTAATATCTCCTTATGTGTCAAATGTTGTCTTTTGACCTATAACACTCCAATAAAATGAGATATGTTGTTACATTCTCACATTTGTTTCCAGATCTCGTCAGGCCTTTCTTCTCCCTATCTCTGTTAACTCTTCCAACCCCACAATCCTCTTTAGCTTGTGCTGTTCTAATGCTAGCCTTAGCTTCCCTAATTCTAATCATTCCACCATTGGTGGCTGTGCCTTCAATTGCCTAGGCCCTAAGTTCTGCAGTACCTTCCCTGCACCTCTCTAATTGCTTTCCTCATTTTAGGCACTCCTTAAAACCTAACTTTTTGACCAAGCTTTTGGTCATTTGGCTTAATACCTCCTTATGTGGCTGGGTAATACTTTTGTTTTATAATGCTCTTGTGTTAAGTGCCTTGAGATGTTTAGTTATATTAAAGTTGTTGTTGATGTCTTATGTGGGATTGGTTGGGGCTCTACATGTGTAGTACAGTTGGTGAATGAGCTGGAGGGTCTCTGTGTCTGGAGATTTGGCGGCACGGCAGCGGGGGGGTGGGGGGTGCTGGTCTTGTGACCTGCAATGAGCTGTGGTAGAGGCAATAATGCTTCATCTGTAACATTTAGAAATCTATTGTAATCAGGATATTTAATTACGTACTGATGTGTGTTCTTTGTTTTGATTATTTTGTGGGGTGTTGTATTATGTCAAATATATGGAGACTACATTTTCTGGAAATGCAATGAATGTTGTACATATTGAATATATATCTGAACACTGTAGTGAAAAACATTTGAACTTAAGTAGATAATAGATTATTGGAAAGCATTCGTAACGATCCTAAGCAGAATCTTGTGGGTTGGAGCAAACTGCATGAGTTTTTAAAATTCATTCATGGGAATCAGCCAGCATTTATTGCCCATCCCTAATTGCCTTCGTTTAGGCAACCACGTTGCTGTGTCTGGAGTCACATGTAGGCCAGACCAGATAACCTGGGACACCCGTTAGGGACATTAGTGAACATTTGGGTTTTTAACAACAATGGTTTCATGGTCATCATTAGTCTCCTAATTCCATATTTTTATTGAATTCAAATTTCACCATCTGCTGTGGCAAGATTCAAACTCGGGTTCCAAGAGCTTTACCCTGGGGGTCTGGATTGTTAGTCCAGTGACAACACCACTACTACCATTGCCTCCCCATAAGTTAATGCAGTGAATGTAACACATTAGCTGCTGTTAGCACTCAATATAATATTTAATCTAAGTGGCATTCTTCATGCGAGTGGCAGGCTGTTTTACCACAGGGGCATCATAGCTGAGCTCGATCCTGCCCTTGTCTGAGATCCCTATATGCGTACAGGATTGAATTCCTTCTCAATTTCCTTCCCAACCCCCCTGCTCGCACTTCTCCCCCACCCCAAGATCAAGGATGTAAGCTGTATTCTAATAACTGTATCACTGTCAGCTAAAATCAGTTAACCAGGTTTCGACTTGAGACTTTGGTCTGGAACCTTTCCAGTCCGCAGCTCTAAACTGTACTATATAGTTCATTTACTCATCAAGCAATTGGTGAAGCTTAACATTCCCACACTGCCTGGTGTTTTCTTTGGATAGAAGATTTGGAATATGGGTTCACCAATGGATTGGTGGATAAAGAGAATGAATGCAATTGTATTTAAGTCTTAAAAAGACTTTAAAAAATTGTGGCACACCAAGTTCCCATTAGGTGTGTCACAATTGGCCCCAGTGTCTCTGGACTAGGTAGAGATCATATATTAACTCCTCCTGAAAAGTGCACATGTAGATGCTGGTTGAGGGCAGGATTACACTTAACTGTGATTTCCTCTGCAGTCTAGGCTGACAGGAAAATGGTCAACCAGTCAATATTCAAACTCACTCCCCAGTTTTCTCCCCATCTTGTGCTGACTTCTGGTGCAATATAACCTTACAGCCACTGCCCATTGGTATTCTTAATTAGTTGGCAGACCATTTGAGTATCTCAGAAATTCCTGCCATCAAGATAATATCCACATACACGCATCTTTCAGCAGATTATTATTAAATAGAGATCAAAAATGAGAACTGTAGCTGATAAGAGAAGGCTGAAGCATTTGCAACCATCTTCAGCCAGAAATGCCTCCTCTGAAAATCTCCTCCACTATCTCAGAAGCCAGTCTTCAGCCAATTTTATTCGCTCCATGTGATACCAAGAAATGGCTGAGTTCTATGAGCCCCACCAATATCCTAGGTGTACAGCTGAAGACCTGTGCTTCAGAACTAGCCACACCTCTTTCCAAACTGTTCCAATAGAGCAACAGCACTGGCATTTTATCCAACTAAGCAGAAAAATGCCAAGGTGTATGTATTCTGTCCACAAAAAGCAGGACAAATCTAATCCAAATTTTCCAATGACACAAAGATTGGTGGCACTGTGTGTGGAAGTGTAAAATTACAAAGAGGTATTAATATATTAAGTGAATGGGGAAAAGCTGTGGCAAATTGATTTTAATGCAGGCAGATGTGAGGTCATCCATTGTAGACCTTAAAGAGTTACAACAGGGTACTTTTGAAAGGTGAAAAGCTGGAAACAGTGGAGGCCAAAGAGATTTGAGAGCCCATGTATGTTGATCATCAAACTGTCAAGAACAGGTACACAAAATAATCAACAAGGCTGATGGAATGCTGGTTTTTATGTCTAGAGAACTGGAATACAAGGGGGTTGAAGTTATGCTGCAGTTATACAAAGCCTAGCTACACCTGGAGAACCATGAGCACCTCTGGGAATCACAACTTAGGATATATTGGCCTGGAAGGGAATACAGTGTAGGTTTACCAGAATCACAGAATTGTTACAGTGCAGGAGGAGGCCATTTGGCCCATTGTGTCTGCACCAGCTCTCTGAATGAGCAAGTCATTTAGTGCCATTCTCCTGCCTTCTCCCTGTAACCCTGCACATTCATCCGTTTCAGATAATAGCCTAATTCCCTTTTGAATGCCTCAATTGAACCTGCCTCCTCCACACTCAGGCAGTGCATTGCACACCTTATGCTCCAGTCGGTGCATGAAAAAGCTTTTTCTCATATTACTTTTGTTTCTTTTGCCAATTATTTTAAATCTGTACCCTCTCATTCTCAATTCTTTCATGAGTGGGAACAGTTTCTCCCTATCTACTCTGTCCAGCCCCCTCATGATTTTGAATGCCTCTATCAAATCTGCTCTCAGTCTTCTCCATTCTCTCTTCATAACTGAAGTTCCTCATACATGGAACTATTTTCATGAATAAATTAAACCTCGACTCCAAGGATGGGATTGCACAATTTAGGGTTGCATTTCCTGGAATTTAGAAGATTAAGGGGTGATTTGATTGAAGTTTTTAAGATATTAAGGGGAAGTAATAGGGAGTTCCAGAGAAACTATTTCCACTGGCTGGGAAGTCCAGGACTAGGGCATGTAGCCTAAAAATTTAGGGACAAGCCTTTCAGGAGTGAAGTTAGGATATACTTCTAGATGCAAAGGTTGGTTGAAGTTTGGAACTCTCTTCCGGAAACAGCATTGATGCTCAGTCACTTGTTAATTTTAAATCTAAGATTGATAGATTTCTGTTAACCTAACGTATTAAAGGATATCGGCCAAAGCCAGGAGCATTCAGTTGGATCACAGAATAGCCGTGATCTCAATGATTGATGAAAGAGCCTTGAGGGGCAAAATGGTCTACTCCTGTTCCTATCGAACACCCTTGGTGAAATTGAAGTTGGTGGCCTTCTGGGAAAACTTTCATCTGACAGGAGGCATACCTATCACAAGAAAAGATGACATGGAGGCCAGTCATCTCAGTCTCAGTGGTCTAGGCCCAACCATATTTAGCCGCTTCAACATTGGCCTTCCCTCTTACTTGAGGTAAGCAATGATAATGTTCACAGCTGATTGTATTGTGTTCAGTTCCATTGACAACAGGTCAGATAGTAAAGCTGTCTGTCCCACATGCAACAAGACCTGAACAACATTCAGACTCGGGCTTTTGAATGGAAGTAATTTTGTGCCACAGAAGTGCTAGGCAATGCTCACCTCCAACAAGAGAAAATCTAACCATCTCCCTTGAAATTCAATGACATTACTATTGCCAAATCCCCTACCTTCAACATCCTGGGAGTCAGCATTGACCAAAAACTTACCTGGACCAGTCACACACGTAGTTGGGCAACTAGAGCAAGCCAGAGGCTGTGTATTCTGTAGCAGATTGTGCATCTCCTGACCGCAGAACCTTTCCATCATCTGCAAGATACAAGTCTGGAGTGTGATGGAATACTCTCCACTTGACTGGATGAGTGCAGCTCGAATAACACTCAAGAAACTTCTTACCATTCAGGGCAAAGCAGGCCACTTGATTGGCAGCCTATCTGTCATCTTAAATGTTTACTCCCTCCTCCACTGGCACACTGCCTACAATGTGTGCCATTTATAAGATGCACTGCAGCAACTTGCCAAGACTTCTTCCACAATACCTCCTAAACATGTGACTTCTATCACCTAAAAGGGCAAAGGCAGCAGGTGGATGGGAACACCACCATCGTTGAGTTCCCCTCTATGCCACACCTGACATGGAACCATATCACCATTCCTTCACTGTCACTGGGTCAAAATCCTGTAATTCCCTACCTGCAGTACAGATGTACCTACACCACATAGACTTCATCGTTTCAGGAGGTGGCTCACCATCACCTTCTCAAGGGCATTTAAGGATAGACATTAAATGCTGACCTTGCCAGCAATGTCTACATGAATTAATCTTTTTTTTAAAAAAAGCAGTTACCTCAGCCCCTCCCTTTCTCCCCTTCCCGCCCCATACAGAAACAGAATGATTTGTTTAGATGTTGGGGATCTCTTGTTGGCATTTCTGCATAGGAAGGAAACCTAGTGATTTTCCCCTTTCATTTAATACTTCTTTGTGATATATGCTTGTATTACTTTTAAAAAAATTCAGTAAGTAATTCTACTTAAATGCCTCTCCATGGAAACATCAGCAAGCTGCAAGCATTCCGAGTGCTGCACATCACATTACGTGTGATACTCTTAATGTCCAGAATATTTCAGGAAGCTTGTAGTAACTTTTCTTCCCTATCATGTATAGTTTATAAAAATAAATCTGTAAATTAAGTATTGTTTCAAATTGAAGTTTAAAAGTGTAAATGTAACAATTGTAGAGTACAGAGTGTAAGCATAAAAACTGTAAAGGTTAATCTGTTAGCTGATAAGGTAACAGTTCCTCCCAAGTTGTGAAACTGTTGTGCATTTCCCTGAATCATCTGATTGAAATCAGGTAAACAAATTTTAATTGGGGGATACACAATTGTTTTTTAGAACACTATCTGTCCCAGAAGATGCATCTGCACTAAAGATAAAGAAACCTCAGTTGAAAACTTTTACATATGGTCTTGCTGGACACCTTTCTTCCATGTAGAAAGCGAAGCCTTCATTTATATTATACCTTATCACTTCATAGAAGCATCCCAAAAGTGCTCCACATAGAATGCTATACGGACAGGTACAAGTTTCTACAGAAAGCTCAATGTGTTGGTTGCGGAAGCAATTTGTCCTGGATACTAGAATTCCTTCCTCTTAGTATGAGTAGTATTTAATAAGCAACCAGATAGGGTCTGGCTTTGTCTCATCTGAAGGATAGACTAACACAACTTTTTTTTAATACTTTTGAATTTTATCGGGTAATTCATGAAGATCACATAAGATGGAAGGTGTTCAACTATTGATCAGTTCCACTTGGCATTTGCCTGATGCACTGCCCACTGTACTAATGAGGTGTACACACAAGGAAAGTCCCAAGTCGAACATTTCCACAATAAAAATATCTCGACATCAGGAAATTATATTCTGATTTCAGGAAGTTAACTTTTGCTTTGTCTGTCTTTGTTTACATTTTGAATTCAATGTTTTGAAATGCATATTAACTGCCTGCAGGCTAAGAAATAAATGTTGCTTTGTTTGTAATGATGTTTCACAATATGCCAGAAAAGCATTTAACACATGCTAGATTTTATCATTATATTAAAAGTAGTTGGGATGACTGAGGAAATGCACAGTTTGCCTCTGCCTCTGGTTTTGGTAAGGAAAAATGAGCAGGATTCCCATTTCTGGCTACTATCAATTGACCATTGATAGAAAGTGCAACTGACTGGCTGTTGGGGTAGTAAAGGATTGAACCTGCCTGTGATACCCCAATGCTCCAGGAACCTGCCAGGAAAATTGCACCCAATTCAGAATGCAGAATTTGCACACAATGTTTCATATTCCAGCTTTACCAAGTCAAGTGGCTAGGACCCCAGTGAATTGATTTTTAAAGTCCTCTTACTTTCAAACGTTTCCATGGCGTCACCCTTCCCTAACCCTGTGATCTCCTGCAGCTATTTGTGCCCACAAAAGCCATTCATTTCCAAGACATGGGTTTAAATCTCCCTACCTTCTTCTCCCCACTATTAATTTACATAGCAGGAAAAAAATCATCCCTCTTTTATTCGCAAGAAAAATTCTACTTTTCACAAGATTTTTAAGGACTTTCTTGACTGGAACCTTTTCCCTATTTTCAAAAGCTTTATTTGAAAAATAGCATTCTTTATAACTGTGCTTTGGTCTTCACTCCATAACTTTTCTTGACCCCTTTATTTTCCTTTTGTTCAAAAAGCATCTTTCTGTACATGAGGGGAACTATAGACGTGTAGGTTTAAATCAAACTTTGTATGCCAGAAGGAGAGAGCATTATGGGAGAGATTTACCATGTATATATTTAAAAAATAAGCAGTTTTAAACATTTAAAAATAATTTGTTTATGTTTTAATTTTATGTTCAAGTTAATGGACAATGAGAAACTTTTGACAAATTTGTGTCCAAATTAATAAACTCTCTGGTTCCAATTTCCACCCCTCCATCATTTTCACATGGTCCATCTCTGGCACTTCCCTTCCCTTCCTTGACCTCTCTGTCTCTATTTCTGGTGATAGATTGTCCACCAATATTCATTACAAGCCTACTGACTCCCACAGCTACCTCGACTACAGCTCCTCCACCCCACTTCCTGTAAGGACTGCATCCTATTCTCTCAGTTCCTTCGCCTCCGCCGCATCTGTTCTGATGATGCCACTTTCAAAAACAGTTCATCTGACATGTCTTCCTTCCTTAACCGAGGTTTTCCACCCACAGTGGTTGACAGGGCCCTCAACCGTGTCCGGCCCATCTCCCGCACATCCGCCTCACACCTTCCTCTCTCTTCCAGAACAATGATAGGGTCCCCCTTGTCCTCACTTATCACCCCACTAGCCTCCGCATTCAAAGGATCATTCCCCGCCATTTCCGCCAACTTCAGCATGATGCCACTACCAAACACATCTTCCCTTCACCCCCCGGTAGCATTCCGCAGGGATCGTTCCCTCCAGGACACCCTGGTCCATTCCTCCATCACCCCCTACACCTCAACCCCTCCCACGGCACCTTCCCATGCAACCGCAGATGGTGCAACACCTGCCCCTTTACTTCCCCTCTCCTCACTGTCCAAGGGCCCAAACAATCCTTTCAAGTGAAGCAGCATTTCACTTGCACTTCCCTCAATTTAATCTACTGCATTCGTTGCTTCCAATGCAGTTTCCTCTACATTGGAGAGACCAAACGCAGACTGGGTGACCGCCTTGCGGAACACCTTCGGACTGTCCACAAGCATGACCCAGACCTTCCTGTCGCTTGCCATTTCAACACTCTACCTTGCTCTCATGCCCACATGTCCGTCCTTGACCTGCTGCAGTGTTCCAGTGAAGCTCAACGCGAACTGGAGGAACAGCACCTCATCTTCCGAGTAGGCACTTTACATCCTTCAGGACTGAATATTGAGTTCAACAATTTTAGATCATGAACTCTCTCCTCCATCCCCACCCCCTTTCTGATCCCCCCTTTTCCAGTAATTTATATAGATTTTTCTTTTCCCACCTATTTCCATTATTTTTAAATGTATTTCCATCCATTGTTTTATCTCTAGCTTTCAGCCTATTTCGATCCTTTCCCCCCACCCCACCCCCACTAGGGCTATCTGTACCTTGCTCATCCTGCTTTCTACCCTTAATGTCACCTATTAGCACATTCCTTAGATAATATCACCACCTTCAACACCTCTGTCCTTTTGTCTATGACATCTTTGGGCTATCTCCACCTATCATTGGCCCTCTATCCAGCTCTATTTGTCCCACCCCCCCCTTAAACCAGCTTATATTTCACCTCTTCTATTTTTCTTTAGTTTTGTTGAAGAGTCATATGGACTCAACGTTTACAGTGCCCCTCTCCGCAGATGCTGTCAGACCTGCTGAGTTTTTCCAGGTATTTTTATTTTTGTTTTGGATTTCCAGCATCCGCAGTTTTTTGCTTTTATCTCTGGTAAGATACTTCATGGCTAGAGAAAGAAAAAAGCTTACTGTGCCTCAACAATGTATGCTAACAAATTTCACAGTCTGCAAAAAAAAACCCTTATTGTACCAGTCTGAGATTTACGCATCTAGGCCAGTCATTCCAGCAGTCTTTTGTAGACTTTTCGTGAGACTCCATGGGCCAAATTAAACAAATAATTTGTGTTCTTCAACCCTGCTCACTGAGAACAGCATTGCAATTGGCATGGTAATTAAATCTGGAACCATCCCATTGATTTGTGCTGAGGAGTAGACCAGGGAATTCACTGTCACTGATTTCGATCAGTGTCTTGGTCATAATGCGGTGATGGTAAGGGTTCAATTCAGGAGTGTTAGTTCTGACTATTCCTGAAAGAATTATGCTATTTCCAGATAATATTGTATTGTTGGCAGACTCACCTGTGGATCTAATGTATCCTACTCACTTTTTGAACAAATTTCTAACCTGTGGTATATAACAATGCAACCATGCAGTACTGAGTCTTCGCAGAGTTCAAAAGGAAGATTTTGAAGATACAATGAGTGCCTGTCTCAATAGTTGACTTATATTAGTATGCAAAGTTCTGCTGAATTTGTGAACATGCTCTGATGTTTCCAGGATTAGGTGCCTATCATGATTGGGTTGTAGAGAAGCAAGCAGCTTTTACTGAAGCACTGCTGGTAGAAGCATAACTGGTAAAATAATTATTTGATAGGGTATAGACTCAGATTTTGTGGTGAGTTGTCTTGTATACCATGAGTGTCTCTTACAGGTGTTATGCCTAGCACAAAATTTTGCTTGCCTTTGACTATCTTCCTTAAGTGGAGGGATAAGTCAAATATCTCTGAGATCTTAGGAATTCCAAGGTGACTGCAATGGGGAGATTTGAACAGCATCAATACCCTGTGGCAAACCCGGTAACTAATTGCCTCAGCCAAATAACTCTCATTACTCCAGACATTGCTGATGTCTCATCAGCTAGATTGGCTTATTAATGGGAGCTGCAGGGGTAAAATTGTTGCCCGGGGCTGAGATTCATCCCACTTGGTACCAGGTAATTGTGTGCAAGTAGGCTGCTTGGTTATAGTGAGTTAAAGTCCATCTGCTACCTCTCCACACACTTTGTTGGGGTGGGATGACTGTGGAGAAAGAGATTCTGAGTTTGGGCTTTTGCCAACACTACCTAAACTCATTGGATTTGATTAAGCTCAACAGGTCCCCAATATATGTCAGGCAAACGGAAACTTTACCTGTGTCAATTTTTTTTCCCAGTAATTTGGTTTGGGTTCTCCATGAATGAGGCTCCAGGCTTAATAAAAGAATACTTCCTGGAATTGTGAAAATGGAGAAGGGCTTTCAATTCAGCTGGTTAATTAGTGAACGAAAGATACTGCTGCCTATAAAGTTTAATCACAATTCAAGCTTCTTATTTGCAATCCTTGTGGATGGGTGCAAGCAGCCCATAGGTTTCCAAAACCCACCAGAGGATTTTATTTTGTTTGTGGGTTTTATTTATTTCGAGGCATTTCCTTTGACTTTGTTATTTGTATATGGAATCTCTAAACTTTGTAGGAGGAGGGTGCTGTGATCTGAATACACAGTTTATCCTGATGTTTTACCAGTTTTACTGGAAGTACAGTAGTAAACTGTCTTCACTCCCCCTAAAATGGTAGTAATTGTGATTGATTTGGCTTGGAAAATGGAATATTAAAATGCTGAAGTTAACAAAGTGAATGAAAATAGATGATCCAAACACTTGATTAAAGGTAGAATGGTGATTCAATTGGGATATTAATGTTCATCATGTTCTGTTACTGTGCATTTTTAAGAGAAATTGATATGATGTGCTGAGCATTTTGTTCTGAGTGATAAGCTTTTGCTTGGTGAACAAATGCAGTACAAGTCCATACACATTTATATATTTCTAAAAAATGCATCTGCATACCCTTGCTGCTACCTTTCCCATCATAAAATCTATGCCCATGTTAATGATGAAAACTGCCTACATGTATTGAGCTGTAATGATACCATTTTGACAATGAATGTGCTTCTACCATTGGTGAGAGGATGCAATTACAATTGAGAAATTTACCTAGGTGGTTTTCCTTAAATATGAACATAGAATTTTATAATAAAAATAAGGGCAGAATATATGAATTTAACATTGGGCCTGTATCATATCTGCAGGCCCTGATTTAGTTATGCCCAGGCCCTCTAACACTTTCGTCTGAGGGATACACTTAGCCTTGACTCCCCATGTGTATCGGCACAGGTGAAGAAAGAACTTGCGTTTATATAGCACTTTCACAAATGTTGAGAGTTCTCAAAGGGCTTTAAAATCAGGCAAGTACTTCTGAAGTGTAGTCACTGTTGTAATGTTGGAGTTTGACTAGTGTTCATATGAAGGTAAGGATTCAATATTCAAATGGCTGAGGATCCATTTTGGTTATTAACTCTGATACCCATTTAAAAGCAGAATATATATTTAGTTTGTAACTTGCTAATATTGGTTCACCAGATGACCTAATGGGTAAAGAGACAGATTAATTTTGTATGAACCAGAAAATTCCAGGTTCAGCTGCTGGGCCTTGACTGAGGCAGCTGGTAATAGCTGAATAGCAGTTGAACAGTAAAAGAATTTTGATAGCAGCGAATGAGGCCAGTTATTTGAGTTGCCTTGAGTTTACTGAGGATTTTTTCCCCCATTTTCTCCTGAAGGTGCTGTCTCAGTTGGGTACAGTTCTACAAACTTCGTAACTCTTCAGTACCTTGTCAAAACGCACCTTCACCCTTTCCTCAGATGAACTGAGTATCAGCAGGCTATTGGACTGGAAAGGTTATCAGGGCAAAGTACAGCCCTGTTCTCTGCCAAGGTGCAGTGGTGCATTTTGTGGTCGTGGATCTAGGCAGCGATATAGAGTGGGACGTCTTGATTATTCCACGCCCCCCCAGCACCCCCACCTCCTCTCAACAAATTCCTTCCTCAGAGATCAGCTAAATTAGCATTGACTTAGAAATTGAACCTGGGGCCTTCATGTTCTGCATACCTCAGCACCACACCAGATGGTTCTGGTAAATGCACAGTTGGAAGAACTGAGCTGTGGTTTTAAGTAATCCTTCCCACAGGATCATACTAATTTGGCTAGTAAATGTAAAATCTCCCTGAAGGAGCAAATTCTAATTGCGGCACTGACTTTACTGATTGGTAATATCTCTGGACTTTAGTGCTATGTGTGCACACTGTGGAATACTCCAGGACTGAACAAATGGAATTATCCACTTGTAATTGCTGTCCCTAGCCAAGTGTCCAAATACTTAGCAGCACTGATGGTACTTTGTGTTTTGAAACTTTCTTCTTTTTATTTGTATGTTAGCTTGTTTTGTTTTGGGATTAAAACAACTTTTGATTTTGGGCACTTCAAGCTCTCCTTAGTCAGGTTAGGTATAGGGTAAAGCATCCATACACGCTGCTTCAGCAATGTGACTTAACCTCAAGCTCATGAAAGCATTTTCACTGTAGAAGTGCAATATTTCCACTAGCTGACCAACTTAATTATTCTACCTTGTTAAAATTTACATATACTTTAACCAAATACTTTGGTTTTCAAAGTTCAAGTGAGTTACTAAGGACGAAACCACTTTAGTGGAATGTAAGGCAATAAATAGCACAGGCAAAGTTAATTTTTATGCTAAAAATGTAGCTGTGATAGTAGAACAAGGGGCTACAAGTTCAAACTAGCGAAAGGCTAATTTAGGCCTGATCTTAGTGAATTCATCACTTGGATGGTGATTAACAGCATAATAGATTTCCTGGCATTGTAGTGAAAGCAAATGCCCAAATCAGTTAAGAAATATAGAATCCTCCCATCACAGCAGAACTTTCTGGGTGAATGAGGTCTACCTTTGGAAACCTCACAAGCTCTGATCTTTTGTCACTGACCCCGTCTCCTTTCCTGGCTACACTTTCAGGGTTAAACCTCTACTATTAACCCTGAGCTGAGCTCTAAACCATTTCTTTCGATCACCAAGACAGCTAACTTCCATCTCTGTGATGTTGCTTGACGCCAGCCACTCTTTTGCCAAAACACTTTTGTGTCTTTGTTACCTTTAGATCAGATCCAGGAGTGCTTCATGATTATTAATTTCCTTACTGCTGATGTCTCCCTTGTTGATGATCACATCAAATTTGGCTTAGAATTTTAGTCTCAAGTGAGTTATCCAATGAAGTGCAGCATAATATGGAGTCAAATACTATCTTAATCCATGGATTGATGCTGTATTAATTATCTTTTCTCTCTTCCTCCTACAAGTTGTCACCTTTGCCTTCCCTTGCTGGAGGTGTAGATTGGAAAATATTTTGTGGCAACCTCCATTTTATTCTTTGGCTCTTTATCCAGGCTAATTTCCAGAAGTTCTGAGTGACAGAAGTGTACTGTCTACCCCTACTGCAGTACAATAGCTGACGGGATAGTTGTCAACCATTGTAAATTATTTTATGTAGATTCTGGCTTTGGTCCAACCACATTGTTAGTTAAAAATACTAATAAACTCTGATTTGCTGCTGAAAATTATTTTACAAGACCGAGCAAGACAGATCTTAACATTACCGTTACAGATGCCAAGTTTCCAACTTCATAGATTTTTCAATATTTTTGTAAGTTGAGATGTTGCAGAACCAGTCTGGATAACATTTGGTCAGTTTATCACCTGTGAATCAAACTGTGTGACAAGTTGGGACACTATACCTGATCCTAATAACTGAACCAATCAGTCTGTGTGACACGTTTTGTCTTTACTGAGTTTAGCGACACAAAAGCCTGTTTTTCATGGTAAGTCATTATAAGATTAATCACCCCGACTGCACTCTCAATTTATTCTCCATCAAGAACTTCTTTTCACAACCTGCAAGTTGAACTTCTATTTTTTTTTAAATAGGTTCAAAGGTTTCCCATTTCAGAAATCCTGTTTACCTATTATGATGCAATATTCTGAACGATAAATGTTTTGAAGGATAATGAAATAAAATAAGAGCTTGGTAGACATCTGTTTTATGAGAGAAAGAATGAGACTTGAGGTAAAATGACAGGCTGCAGACCTTGTAGCAGCAGCATATTTGTTTCCAGCACTTGAGCAGGAGAGGAAGGAGAAAGACTTCACATTTGAATAGGCCTTAACATGCATATGAACATTTGAATTAGGAGCAGGAGTAGACCACTTGGCCCCTCAAGCCTGCTTTCCCATTTGATAAGATCATGGCTGACCTGATTGTGGCCTCAATCTCACTTTCCTGTCTACCCCTATACCCTTTGACTCCCTTGTCAATCAAGAATCTTATCTCAGTGAGCCTTAAAAATATTCAATGACCCAACCTCCACTACATTCTGGGGAAGAGAATTCCACAGACTAATGACCCTCTGAAAGAAAACATTATCTTCATCTTAAATGGGAGACCCCTTATTTTAAACTAGTTCTAGACTCTCTCATATGGGAAATCATCCTCTCAGCATTCACCCTGTCAAGTCCTCAAGATCTTATACATTTCAATAAGATCACCTCTCATCCTTCTAAATTCCAATGGATACAGGCCCAACTTGAACAACCTTT
This sequence comes from Carcharodon carcharias, assembly GCF_017639515.1. NCBI lineage: Eukaryota > Metazoa > Chordata > Chondrichthyes > Lamniformes > Lamnidae > Carcharodon > Carcharodon carcharias. Next base: position 130,672,205 of record NC_054480.1, on the reverse strand, counting down.
CTTCACAAGATTGCCCTTTCATCCCAGGAATCAGTAAAATTAACCTCCTCTGAACTGCTTCTCCTGCAATTATATCCTTTAAGTAAGGAGACCAAAAATGTACACTGTACTCTAGATGTGGTCTCGCCAATGCCCTGGCAAAACTTCCTTTAGTATTCCATTCCCCTTGTAATATACAACAATATTCTATTTGTCTTCCTAATCACTTGCTGTACCTGCATACTAACTTCTTGTGATTCATGTACCAGGATACCCAGATCCCTCTGTACCACTGAGTTCTGCAATCTCACTCCATTCAAATAATATACTGCTTTTCTATTCTTCCTGGCAAGGTGGACAAGTTCACATTTTCTCACATTATGCTCTGCCAAATTTTTGCCCACTCACTAAACCTAAATATATCCTTTTGCAGACTCCTTATGTCCTCCTCACAACTTACTCTACTACTTGACTTTGTGTCATCAGCAAATTTAGCAGTCACGCATTCTGTCCCTTCATTCAAGTCATGTATACAGATTGTAATTGTTGAGGTGCCAGAACTGATCCATGCGGCACTTCACTGGTTACAGCTTGCCCACCTGAAAATTACCATTTAATCCTACATTCTGCTTCCTCTTAGCTAACCAATACTTTGTCCATGGTTATATTTTATCCCCTACACCATGAGCTCTTATTTTGTGTCGTAACTTTTGATGTGGTACCTTATCAAACGCCTTTTGGAAATCCAAGTACTCCACATCTACAGGTTCCCCTTTAACCACATTGCTTGTTGCTTCCTCAAAGAACTCTAATAAATTTGTCAAACATAATTTCCCTTTCACAAAGTCATATTGACTCTGCCTGATTGCACTAAAAGTTTCTAAGTGCCCTGCTATAGCCTCCTTAATAACAGATTCTAGCATTTTCCCTATAGTAGATGTTAGGTTAACTGGCCTATTGTTTCTGTCTCCCTCCTTTCTTGAATGGAAGAGTTATATTCGCTATTTTCCAATCTAATGGGGCTTTTCCAGAATTGAGGGAATGTTGGTAAATTAAAACCAATGCAGCTGCTATCTCAGCAGCCATGCCCTTTAAACTCTAGGATGAAGTCCATCAGGACCTGGGGCCTTGTCGGCTTTTAGTTCTCATAGTTTTCTCAGTACCCTTTCCCTGATGATTGTAATTGTTTTAAGTCCTTTCCTCTCTTTCACTTCTTGATTTACAAGGGTTCTTGAAATGTTATTTGCGTCTTATGGCTTAACAGTCAGTGGTTGTGCTGCTTTGATCAAATCAATAGTGGCACCAATTGCAAACTTGGTTCATTTGGTAACACTTCTCTGTGAATCAGAAGGTTAGGTGTTCAAGCGCACGATGCACTATAGCAGATAAGCCAGGTGACACTAAACCTGATGCCTTGGCCTATTCAGCAGCACATAAAATATCCATTCACCTTCTCCTGACCAAAATTCCTTCCTAAAACAATGCAACCAAAAACAGACTATCTGGTCCATTCACTCATTTGCTGTTATGGGATCTTGACGTGCGTAAAAATTGGTTGCCGTGTTTGCTTGCTTAATGGTGACTACACTTTAAAAGCAATCCACTGCTGGAAAAGTGCTTTGGCTTGTCTTGAGATGTGAAAATGTTCCATCTGTTCAATGGTTAAAATGTTGTTGAAATTAGAAGTAAAAAAGGTAACTTGTGCTTGTAGAAAATTGAATTTTGAAGGGGAGCTCCCTTGGTGTATAGTTGGACCGTATACGAGTTCTTTTCTCCAACTGTCTGCACAGTATAAACTTTGAAAAGTCCATGGCAGCTCCAGAAGATTTTCTGATCCTAACTGCCCTCCCATTTATTCAAGGCTCAGCAGAAACTACCAAGTGGGCTTGAGGGGAGTGTTTGAGGAAAAGAAAGTAACAATTTGAGTTGAGTGAAACATGAGGTTAAACACACACGCCTCTGCACAGATCAAGACATGTTGGTAAAAGGCTATAGCCTGATGTGTCTGGTTAGTTTTTAAGAAACCTTTACAAACTTTTTAACAACAATGTGATAATAGAATGTTGCTTTATTCCTGGATTTTAAGGCTTCAAAATGTTTGTGTTCATGTGTGCAATTGGGCATCTAGCCAACTTAAAAAATTAATTGGATGGGTCTCCCATGATACTTCAAAGGATGAATGTATTTGTTGGCTGTTTTGCTGAGCATTATAGACAAGGAAGATCTGTGGTTTGATTCCTAGTTTATGTTGGTTTAGCCAATCTTGGCTTGAGCAGTATTGAGGTCTGCAGGGTCAGCATTTTGACTTTGAGGGGTCAGGTTTTCTTCTTCTCGGTTCTGTCTAGCAATCCTATTGGACAATTCATTAAGTACAATGTTGGATGGGAGCAGAATTAGATTTGAAGACTGTAATGTTGTCCCCTGATCGAATAGCATGACTGCACTCATCTCCAAGTTCACCAACAAAGAATGATCACTCAGGAAATATATTAAAATTCTGCTGGTGTTCTGTCAATTTGTTCCCTAGCCTGAATCACTGCCTTCAGAAGAGAAAGTAGATTAGAGGGAAAACTGTACTGAAAAGGATATAAATTTGTTGTGTTTTTTTTTTTAGTGGCTTATTACATGAAATGCCTCAAAGCATTGCGCTCAGTGAATCACTGGATATTTTATCGAGCAGTAAACTTTAACAAAACAAAATTGTGAAATATATAAATTAGTCTTCTTCAATAGTAGAATTGAGCTTTCCAAAATGAAAAATCTCCCCTCAACATTTTGGTTCATTCATTGCAAAATTAAGTATTATTGTGATGCAGTAACGAATTAGTTAGAAAGTAAGTGAAATTTTTAAAATATATTTCCTCTTTTTGTTTCTACCCTGTACACATGACTGCAAGGTAACGTTCAATGGAATGCCAAAAACATGTTGTGTTTTTTTTTTGACCACCCTTTAAACATTCCTCTGCTATGTAGTTATTGTTTTCTTTCTCTCCTCCTAACCACCTTTCTTTATGTTGGAGGTGAAGCTAGATGAACACAGTTTTCAATTGAAACTGCCAAAATTGTAATCCTCACAAGACCAGAGATCTTGTCCACGTATATGCACTTGCTAACCACCATTGCATCAGGCTTGTTCGAACCAGTCTGCTATGATTTTTTTCCAAGACTTTATTAAGCTCCATATTAATTTGGGTGAACTGCCTGAGGGTATAAAGATGATGCTGGGTACATATGGTTCAAAATCAGTACAGTTCATAAGACACATCTAGGTCAAGAAGAACTATAAATCAATAGTTGCATTTAAATGGTATTTAACATTCAAGTCCCAAAGCACTTTGCAAATATAGGTAAGGAAGGGAAATGAAGAGGACTGATTAAAGGCTTTGTTGAAAAGATGCATTTTCAGAAGGTTGAGGGAAGCAGAGAGGTGGTTTTAGGGAGAAAATCCCAGACAGGGAGGCTGAGGCAACTGAAGGCACTACTGCACCATTGGTGGATTTAAAGGGAGTTGGTGATGCATACAATGTCAGAGTCAGAGGAAATGGAGCATAGTGTTGGGGTACATTGACTCATGGTTGTAGACATAAGATTGTCAAGGCAGTGGATGGTTTTGTAGCCCTTGCAGATTAGCAAGTGATGGCAAGCAGTGCTTATTGTGGAACAGAATGCAGGTGGTTAAGTTTTGGACAAGTTGAAGATTTTAGAAATTGATACTTGGACATGGGAGGTGTCAAGACCACAGATAAAAGGTTTCAGCAGGAGAGGGGCTCATGTCAGCATTTTTTGAAAGGAAGCATTGTAAATATCTCCAAGGATCAAAGGAAGCTATAAGAGAATATTGATAAAATGGTGGAATGTATAAAGAATAACAGGTGGAATGCGATGTTAATAAAGGTATGGTGGCTTATTTTTGAAATGTTTAAAAAGGCATTCATTTTACTTTGAATAGGAGGAGGCTGTATGGTATTGGTGAACATAGGAATTTGGAGTTTCAATTTTACAAGATATTTAAAAGCAGCACCTCAAGTGCATTAGACAGTAAAAATGCTAATGGAATATAAGGTTTTATGCCAAGAGGCCAAGATGCAATGGTGGATTTATGTAAAGCTTTCGTAAGACCACAAGTGAATGTGAACTCCATCGCACTCTCAGTCTGATGAGTCGCATTACTAAGATCCTTCTTAGTACTGATGAATAGGACCAGGAGCAAGATAAACCAGAAATTTCAGCTCTTCAATGTAGTTTTGTATAAGATAGAGGAACAAGAAATGGTATGCATGCTATCAGAAATAACCATTGAGATGAAAAAAGATGTGCTCTATTGATTGTAGTAAGGCTTTTGATAAGGTGAAACATGAAGAACTGATGAGCATGTTAGAGTCTCTTGATCTTTAGGGCAAGGATCTTGGACTGATAAGAAATCTTTATTGGGAACAAACTGCAGCTGAACAATCCAAGCGATTTTGTGATTAAAAGAGGGGTCAGACTGTGGTGTGTTTCTCCATTTGTACAGTGAAAATATTCTCAAAGATTGACGACTGCCCTGGATTATTAGTTGGAGGTTACAACTTTAATATTATAAGATACACTGACGATACCATTCTTATTGCCAACTCTGAAGAGAAATTGCATAAGATTTTGGAAAGAGTAATGAGTGAGAAGAAAGGGCTGAGCCTAAATTGTAACTAAAGAAAATATCTAGTAGTGTTCAGAAAGAAAATCATACCAGGATGTAAGATCACAGTGAAGAATGAATAGGTAGACAAATTTTGTTAACTAGAAAGTTTGTTAACATTGGATGGAAAGTGCGATCGAGAAATAAGACAAAGGATTGGAATGGCCAAAGATACATTTTAATGAAAAAGTTTATGATCAACTAAAAATTAGGCATGAAAACAAAGCTGAGAATCCTGGAATGTTACCTCACACTAATTTTGACCTACAGAAGCAAGTGTTGGACCAAAATGGAAGCATTGCAGAGAAGAATTGAGGCTGCAAGATTGTGGTTTTTGAGGCAAATATTGAAGATACCTTGGACAAGTCATACTACCAATGAAGAGGCACTAGCAAAATCTGATACCAAAAGAACTCTGCTGACCAAAATCAGGAAGAGACTGTTGGAATTTCTTGGGCATGTAATAAGAAATCATGATTTAGAAAATCTGATGCAGATGGTAAAAGAGATCAATGTAGACGAAGAACAATCCTTCTAAAGAGCTTCACAAACTGGATGAATGTGCCACCAATGAAGATGATCCATGCCACCAGAGCAAGATTAACATGGAGGTCCATGGTCACCAATACCCTCTTAGTGCATGGTACCGGAAGAGAGAGAGATAGAGAAAGACCACAATTGTATTACTGTGTGTAGTTTTGGAATCCACACCATGGCAGGTTGTTCTGGAATTTGATGGGATGCAGAACACATTCACTAGGGCCTGATATGAGAAAATCCAAACATGAAGAAAAACTTGCAAAATTGAAGCTGTTACTGTTGGGACAAAGGACATTACAGGCCGCTTTGATAAAGGTGTTTTAAATTATGAAGTGATAGTACAGAGTAGATAGAAGTAGATTATTTCCAGTGGTTGAAAGATCTAGAACATCCCCCACCAGGATGGTCTGAGGGCCCTTAGCTTCTTCCTCGAACAGAGGCCCGAACAATCCCCATCCACCACTACTCTCCTCCGTCTGGCTGAACTTGTTCTCACACTGAACAATTTCTCCTTCAACTCCTCTCACTTCCTCCAAATGAAAGGTGTGGCTATGGGTACCCGCATGGGCCCCAGCTATGCCTGTCTCTTTATGGGGTATGTGGAACATTCCTTGTTCCAGTTCTATTCTGGCCCCCTTCCACAACTCTTTCTCCGGTACATCGATGATTAGTTCGGTGCTGCTTCATGCTCTCGTCAGGACTTGGAAAAATTTATTAATTTTGCTTCCAATCTCCACCCCTCCATCATTTTCACGTGGTCCATCTCTGACACTTCCCTTCACTTCCTTGACCTCTCTGTCTCAATCTCTGGTGATAGACTGTCCACCAATATTCATTACAAGCCTACCGACTCCCACAGCTACCTCGACTACAGCTCCTCACACCCTGCTTCCTGTAAGACTCGATCCCATTCTCTCAGTTCCTTCACCTCCGACGCATCTGTTCCGATGATGCTACCTTCAAAAACCGTTCCTCTGACATGTCCTCCTTCTTCCTTAACCGAGGTTTTCCACCCACGGTCGTTGACAGGACCCTCAACCGTGTCCGGCCCATCTCCCACGCATCCGCCCTCACGCCTTCTCCTCCCTCCCAGAAACATGATAGGGTCCCCCTTGTCCTCACTTATCACCCCACCAGCCTCCGCATTCAAAGGATCATCCTCCGCCATTTCTGCCAACTCCAGCATGATGCTACCACCAAACATATCTTCCCTTCACGCCCCCTGTCGGCATTCCGTAGGGATTCCCTGGTCCACTCCTCCATCACCCCCTACACCTCAACCCCCACCTATGGCACCTCCCCATGCCCATGCAAAAGATGTAACGCCTGCCCCTTCACTTCCCCTCTCCTCACTGTCCAAGGGCCCAAACACTCCTTTCAAGTGAAGCAGCATTTCACTTGCATTTCCCCAACTTAGTCTACTGTATTCGTTGCTCCCAATGCGGTGTCCTCTACATTGGAGAGACCAAACGTAAACTGGGCGACCGCTTTGCAGAACACCTGCGGTCTGTCTGCAAGAATGACCCAAACCTCCCGGTCGCTTGCCTTTTTAACACTCCACCCTGCTCTCTTGCCCACATGTCTGTCCTTGGCTTGCTGCATTGTTCCAGTGAAGCCCAACGCAAACTGGAGGAACAGCACCTCAACTTCCGACTAGGCACTTTACAGCCTTCCGGACTGAATATTGAATTCAACAACTTTAGGTCTTGAACTCCCTCCTCCATCCCCACCCCCTTTCTGTTTCTTCCCCCTTCCTTTTGTTTTTTCCAATAAATTATATAGATTTTCCTTTTCCCACCTATTTCCATTATTTTTAAATATTTTTAAATCTTTTATGCCCCCCCCACCCCCACTAGAGCTATACCTTGAGTGCCCTACCATCCATTCTTAATTAGCACATTTGTTCAGATAATATCACCAACTTCAACACCTCTGTGTTCTTTTGTTCTTTTGTCTGTGACATCTTTTGATGATCTGCTCCTATCACTGCTTGCTTGTCCCTACAACCACACCACCCCTCTCCGCTTCTCCCCGCCCGCCCCACCTTAAACCAGCTTATATTTCACCCCTTTCCTTGGATTCACCTAGTTCTGTTGAAGGGTTATGAGGACTCAAAACGTCAACTCTTTTCTTCTATGCCGATGCTGCCAGACCTGCTGAGTTTTTCCAGGTAATTCTGTTTTTGTTATGGAGATATTGAGATAATATTAAGTAGGAGATTTAAATTGAAGAGCAGAAGGTGCACTTTTTTGTCAAGGGTTGTGAAGTGGTGGCATTTAGTACCAGAGCTGGCGATTGAAGCAGAGATCATTTCAACATTTATGAATAGGCTGGATCGGTGGTTGAAGGAAAGCAGGATAAAGGGGTGTGGGAACAAGTTTGGCATATGGTATTATCCAATGGGAAAGGTGAATCAACTGTGGCTGACAGAAGACGTTAAAGGTTGCTTTAGATCAAAGGAAGTGGCTTAGAAGGTTGCCAGAAAAAGTGGTAAGCCTGAGGATTGGGAACAGTTTAGAATCCAACAAAGGAAGACCAAGAAACTGAAAAGAAAAAGAGAATATGATTGCAAGATAGTGAGAAACATAATGGCAGGCTGTAAAAGCTTTTTAAAGTATGTGACAAGGAAAAGATTAGCAAGAACAAATATGGGTCCATTACAGGCAGAGACAGGAGAATTTATAATGGAGAATAGGGAAATAGCAGAGAAACTAAACAATCACTTATAGTGTGTCTTCATGGAGGAAGGTACAGAAAATCTCCCAAAAATACTAGGGATCCAAGGGACTTGTGAAAATGGAAAATAAGGAACTGAAAGAAATTGGTATTAATTAAGAGGTAGTACTTGGAAAATTAATTGGATTGAAGGTTGATAAATCCCCTACATCCTAGCATGTTGAAGGAAGTGGCTCTGGAGATAGTGGATACATTGGTAGATTCTATAGATTCTGGAAAGTAGCAAATGTAACCCCATTATTTAAGAAGGGAGGGAGAGAGAGAGATAATTGAGAAATATAGATCTGGTTGTTTGACATCTATAGCAGAGAAAATGTTAGAATGTATTATCAAGGATGTGATAACTGGACACTTCGAAAATAATGGATATGATTGAGCAGGATCAACATGGATTTATGAAAGGGAAATCATGTTTGACAAACCTGTTGGAGTTTATGCAGGATATTACTTGTAGCATGGATAAAGGAGGACCGTTGGATATGGTGCATTTGGATTTTAGAAGGCTTTTGATAAAGTCTTATGCAGGAGCTTGGTGAACAAATTTAAGAGCACACGAGATTGGGGGTAATATACTGCTGTGGATTGAGGATTGGTTAACAGACAGAAAACAGAGAGTAGGAATAAAGGCGTCATCTCAGGATGGCAGGTTGTTACTAGTGGGGTGCCACAAGGATCAGTGCTGGGGTCACAGTTGTAGATAATCTACATAAATGATTTGGATGTGAGAATCAAATGTAATATTTACAAATTTGCTGATGACACAAAACTAAGTGGGAATGTAAGTTGTGAGGAGGATGCAAGGAGGCTTCAAGGGGATTTGGGTAGGCTTAGTGAGTTGGCAAGAGCATGACAAATGGAATATAATGTGGAAAAATGTGAAGTTATCCACTTTGGTAGAAAAATCAGAAAGGCAAGAGTATTTCTTAAATGGTGAGAGTTTGAGAAGTGATGATGTCCAAAGAGACCTGGGTGCCCTTGTCCATGAGCCAATCAAAGCAGCAGGCAGTTAGGATTGGTATGTTGACCTTCATCGCAAGGGGAATTTGAATACAGGGGTCAAGATATCTTGCTATAATTGTATAGAGCCTTGGTAAGACTGCGCCTAGAGTATTGTGTACAGTTTTAGTCTCCTTATCCAAGGAAGGATGTATTTGCCATAGCGGTAGTGCTGCGGCAGTTCACCAGGTTAATCCCTGGGTGGCGGGATTGTCTTATGAGGAGAGATTGAGGAAAGTGGACTTGTATTCCCTAGAGCTTCAAAGAGTGATAGCTGATTATTATTGAAACTTACAAAGTTCTTACAGGCCGTGACAGGGTAGATTTGATAGGATGGTTAACCGGGTTAATGAGTCAAGAACCAGGGGACACCGTCTCAGAATAAGGGGAAGGCCATTTAAGACTGAGATGAGGAGGGATTTCTTCAGAGGGTGGTGAATCTTTGGAATTCTCTACCCCAGAGGGCTGTGGAAGCTCAATCACTGAGCATGTTCAAAACAGAAATCAATGGATTTCTGGATACTAATGACATCAAAGGATGTGGAAATAGTAGGGAAAAATGGTGTAGAGGTAGATGATAAGCCATGACCTGTTTGAATGGCAGAGCAAGCTCAATGGGCCAAATGGCCTACGCCTGCTCAAATGTTCCTTTTAGGACTATTACTTGTGTGGAGGAGAAACCCTAATAAAGACGGTTGGGTTGAATTGCCTATTTCCGTGTTGTACTTTGTACGATGATGGCCTAGATTTTCAATGAACCTGGATGACTCAGGAGCCCTTTAAAAATGGTGGGTGGGACCTGATTCCAAGATAACTGCCCCCATTTCTGTTTTCAGCAATTTTCACTCATGTGCATAAGGGTGAGGACAGTCAGCCTACATTTAGCACCCCCACCCTTGCTGTCTCCATTGCAGAGTTGGGCAGTTTAAGCCCCCCTGCAATTTTAGTTGGAGTTGGAATTTACCTTTTGGTAAGTAAATGTGGTTCACAGTCTCACAGAGAAAAAGTATGAACTGTGGAGTCCCAAGTTGGGAAAACAAAAAATAGTCACTCTCCTGGAATTCTTTAATTGACAGACTTTGAAATACAAAAAAAAGTTATTTCACTTTCAATAGTTAGATGTTGTAATGTAAGTTAGATGTGTTTCTACTGCACTGATTGATTGATAGAGTCTGTCCTGAAAGGTTAAGTTGATCATTACATCGGTCAGCATGTGTGAAATGTTGAGATGCATCAGAGTACTTTTCCATTTGGCCATTTTCCCTTTGGGGTAATAGTCTAAGTGTTTTAAATGTCCAGAGTCCTTCCTGATATGGGAAGATAAAATATCAGCAGCTTCCACTTGAGAAAAAAGCTTTCACCTGCTCCTGGACTGCTTTGATTAACAGGATATCTGGTGTAGCTTTGACAAAAAAAGACCACCTGTTTTTTTAGTTTCAATAGACCCATTTTTACATTTCCTAGGATTATAGCTAAGCCCATTATGAATACTTTGCTGAGTTTCAAAAGATCCAGAACCAATTATCTCAGTAGAGGGTTGTATTCACATTTTGATTGACAGTTTTATGAGTTTGTTAAAGTATTATCTGTCTTTGATGTGGTTAGTGAAATATATGTTTGTTTTTATAATAGATTGACCACTTGAAGGTATTTATATTTTTGAATCAGGTTAATGAATGAGAGTCTTTTTCAGGAAGAAATGTGTTGGAGTGAAAGCTCTATTAGATTGTTAGAAATTTAATTTATTTTCATCTCCATTTCGAAGATATGGCTCCTGAGACCTGTCCATAGTGGATATTGGGTGACTCTGGAAGATGCATGGGGAGCATGGAGGGAGCATCTGCTTTGGTTGCAGGAGGGTGAGGTGTGAGGGTTTGACAACCTGACTTTCAACATTAAAATGGGGCCGATGTCCCAGTAAATGGAGGTGGGCATTCTAACCTGCCAGCCTGGCCATCGGCTCGTCACCATTGCTACCTCAGGCCTGCCTCCTAAGGTTACTCCATCTCATCCCCGCCTCCACAAAAATTCAGCCCCATGTGTTCGTTTATAGCACCTCAACTACCATTCCAGCTAAGATCAGTTAACTCTGGCACAAGTCAAAAATTAAACTTTCTGTTCTCTGGCTCAGCAGTGCATTTACCAACTAAACATTGGGTCCAGTCAATTGTGTAGGATGGGGAAGGGGTGTGGGAAATGACTTAATTTTTAGCAGAGGGTTTTGATATTTTTTTAAAAATCCAGTGACCCCACTTAAATGCAGCCTAATTATTTTGATATATTTAATCATGATCGTGATTATCCCAATATTTAGAGACTTTTAGATAAATGAAGATACAAATCTTGGTCTCACAATACCATGTTGATTTTCCCTTCAGTGACCTACTAAATACATACAGGAGCCGAACTACTGAATTAACAAACAAGTAGGCCTGTTTCTGCACTGCACATGCTATATAATAATCTGTTGGTGTTTATTTTCTCTTGAGTTTACTGTGGGTAAAATTGGGTGGGATGGCAATGATGGACACACCACCCATCTTCTCAGCCACCACTGGCATTTTACCACTGGCGAGGTTGGTGGCGCATGGCCCTCCCACCCTTAGGCTAATTAGGGGCCTCTTCCTGCTGCCACTAGTATTATAATCTTCATCTAGAGCTTTTCAATAGAAATATTATTGCATCACTCCATTTTTGCTGCTTTCCCTTAACTTGAATTCCCTCTTCCTCGAAAGCCATCTATTCTTAGGTTACACTTGCAGCTGACATCAACACATTGCCCACTAAGACATTGAAGGAGTTGTGTTCTCTTTGATAAACACCTTCCATGAAGCTACTGGAAACCTGCAATATGTCAGCCAATATCACTGGATAAAAGCAAAATACTGTGGATGCTGGAAATCTGAAATAAAAACAGAAAATGCTGGAAAAACTCAGCAGGTCTGACAGCATTTGTGGAGAGAGAAAAACAAAGTTAATGTTTCGAGTCCGTATGACCTTTCTTAAGAGCAGAAGAGAAGTGGAAATGTGATTAAATTTATACTGTTTAAGGAGGGTGGGGCAGGTGGAGCTGGATAGAAGGCCAGCAATAGGTGGGGGTGAAGGAGGGATTGAGAAAGGTGTCATGAACTAAAGGATAAAGGGAAAAAAAGTGTGTGAAGATACACTGGGGAAAAAAATCTGTGAGCATGAGTAGTTATACTAAAATTTTACACTTGGAGTGGCAATTCTGGGAACTGTGATTGTACACTAATCGGTAGCACACTGGTTTGATAATATTTTTCATTAGCTTGTGTGTTCAAAGGTCAGATGACTAGTTGTGAACATATACTGCTTTGCATTTGGTTAATAACTTACATGGTTTCCTGCTCCCCAGCCAATAACCCAGTGTCTGAATAGCTGAAGATTGTTTTGCATTCAAAGAAGGAAAACATGTCTCCCGTCATTTATTTCAACAGTATGAAGTTTGTAAAGTCTGGGTTCTGTTGAAGAGTCATACGGACTTGAAACGTTAACTGTATTCCTCTCCGCAGATGCTGTCAGACCTGCTGAGTTTTTCCAGGTATTTTTGTTTTTATTTTGAAGTCTGTAACACTTGTTTTACTTAGAGCTGTTGTCAAACATATGATTTGGTCATGTCCATAGCCTGTGGTTTGGATTGATAAATTTTGAAAATAAATGCGCAAACCTGTACCTTTCTTTAGCCCAACAATTAAGCAAAATTGGTGGACTTCCTTTTTGATTTTGTCCAAATAATTTATTTAGGGAGTGCATTCAAATTCATGATCACACAAGGAAGTCCAGAATGGGATAAGGCCATTCAGTCCATCAGTGCCATTCTATCGTTGACTTTCTCTTGCACCATCTGGTGATCTGCAACTCTAGGGAATATTAATTTTCTTGCAGTGCCTCTCCATGGGGAGAGCAGCGTTGTTAATTCTCTCTGTAATGCTCAATCCAGTTCTCAATAGATATCCATCCATTTATCTCTTGATCCCAAATCTTCTACCTTCTGGGTTTCGGCTCCACTATTCTGTGAAGATTCCTATGAAGTTTTATTCTATCTCTAACCTTCAACGATAGACATTTAAGTAGGTTGTTTGCTTTATCCTCACCCATACTGTTCATTATCTTAATGACCTGTACTATCAATCTCTTCAAAGTAATTTTAGTCCCTCGAGTCTTTCTTCATTTTTTAGTCGCTGAAGGTCTGGGATCATCATTTTGAATTTGCTCTTTTGCATCAACGTTCTTTTTGTATCAGGGGGAACAAAACTGCATGTCATACTCCAGAATTGGCCTCGGTCATCAATCTGTATAATGTTCATTAAGTAAATGTTTAGAATATTACCGCATTCAGCTTTGAACATATCTCAGAGAAAACTTCAGTTACCGGAAAAAGCACTGCTGTTGTCCAGATCAACACCACAAAAGTGTAGTTTTGCCCAAGAGCTTTGTGCAGGTGTTAATTACACAAGTCGTTGTAATTCCAGGAAATAACAATGAAAAGACACCTGAGCTACTAACACGTATGATTGCACCTTTTCAGGATTGAGAGCCCGGTCTTGTTTTTCACTTTCTTTCTCTTGTGTTGAATCTGCAGCTTAGAAATAGGTCACTCAACCCACCTGGTTTAGGCCAGCATTTATGCTCCAGATGAGGTTCCTCCCACTTCTCTGCATCACATCTCATCAAAATATCCTTCCTCCCTCATGTATTTATCTAACTTAACCATAATGCACCTATGCTATTCACCTCAATTACTCCTTGTGGTAGAGAGTTCCACATTCTAACCAGTGTACTTCTCTGAAACCTATAATAAATCAGCATCCTAACATTGGGAGGGCATGCTCAGATGAAATCCCTTGTCAAAATATAGTCTTAGGTGAATACTGAACAGAATTTCACGATTTGTAGAGACAAATTTTTTTGACAATTTATTGACAGAAGTATTTCCCACTCTGCTCCCTGTCCACACGTTGATGAAGCCCTTCGAGTAGTGGGTTTTGTTTGTAGTGAAATTTTCATACGAACGTATGAATTAGGAGCAGGACTAGGCCACTCAGGCTCTTGAGCCTGCTCTGCCATTCAATAAGATCATGGTTGACCTGAATGTAACCTCAACCCCACATTTCTGCCTACCCCGATAACCTTTCACCCCCTCGTTAATCAAGAATCTATCCAGCTCTGCCTTAAAAATATTTGAAGACTCTGCTTCCACTGTCTTTTGATGAAGAGAGTTCCAAAGACACTGAACCTCTGAAAGAAAAAGTTTCCCTTCTCTTTCTCAACTTTCCGTAACTTTTGTTCAAATAAAGCAACATAGGTCCTTGAAAGGAAGGGGTGGGAGGAGGCGGCGGATGAGAAAAAGAGACCCTAAAGTTACATATGGAATGTCAAGATACAAGCTGCTAACCATGTGAAAGGAAGTAGAAGAATTTATTTGCAATATTAAAACCTCAGTAAAGGCGAGGTTGAATTTAAGTATAGCTCATCTGAAAACGTCTCTGCACACATACTAATGCAGAAGGACGGACTTTGCAATAGATCATCAGTCTCTTTGTTTACATATTCAATCCTGTGTGCACCCCAAAAGTATCCAAAACTTGCCAGTAAATATCCAGAATCAAAAACCTGGAAGGGTACTTTCAGCTTGTACTATAGTTGGAATTTTCTCTGTAAATAAAGGCAAATGTTTTGAAATTTCAGAACGGAAAGAAACGCATTTGAATATCATTTCAGTTTTTAGAAGTGCTTAAATTGTACCAATCCGCACACCAGAAGTAACATTGTAACTATTTTGCCAAGGATCTATATATGGGATGAATGAAGGGATTTGTTCAATTCATTCAGGGTATTTTGAAACGGTGAATGCAAACCTTTTGCTGCATATCTCCCGGAAACTAACATCATGATTTTTTTGCATCTTGAAATGCCAGTGCAGCAACAAGTTTGACTGATTCTCAGTGGAGACAACAGTAGCTTGTCTTTGCTCTGTTTGTTTGACCAATGGACAGGAGAGTTTTGACAATGTTTTAATTAGTTTTGGATTTTCCTGCATGCAATAAGGGTAGAATTGGAAAGTGTTTGAAATGACTACTTTGGGTTTGTCATCGAAGTAATGCAATTATCCACGACAGAATTTACAGTGTAGGCTGCTGTAAAATTGGGACGTTTGCAAGGTTTTTAGGGAGGAGTAAGTTGTTACACTGAAGGATGTCAAGTTGTGTAAAGATACTGAACTGCAACTTCTATTTCAGGTTAATGCTTCATGAAGGGTTCTGTCAACCCGTGGTTAAAGGATACAACCTAGGAGATTGTCTCTTGTTTGAACGTATGCTTTGCAGCAAGTGCCTTTGCCTGAGATGATATTTCAAATCTGGCGCAATGTCGGTGATGGTCGTCGACCCTGGTCCTACAGAACAATTCCTTCAGCAAAATGGTTCTTGAAGCTTATCAAAGAGGTTCTAAAATATTGTCTTAAATATGTTTAACAGTAACAGCACTCAAAAGCTTTAAACAGCCAAACATAGACATTGAAAATGTGCTTTTTGAAAATGCAAAAAGCTGCTGTGTTCCTATTTTACATTCTGCTGATCAGATTTCTCCTACATTCACAAGCCTCTCTAACAGATTGTACACCAAGAAAAACTGTGAATTTTGAAGGTAAGAAGCCAAGCACTTTTATTAAAGATTGTACTTCAGTTGAAAATCAAGTAGCATTTACTTCCACTTCTCCCACCGCCTCCAAAAGTAGAGCAATAGTATTTTGTATTTGAGCTCTTTTTCCACTTATTTGGTTTTTTATTTGTTCTTAGGATCTGGATGACACTACCATAGCTGCATTAATTGCCCGTCTCTAGTTGCCCTGAAGGTGGTGGTGGGCTTTTTCCTTGAAACTAATGAATTACTGGGCACTTCAGACCCCATTGAGAGTCAGCAAAGTTGTGTAGGACTGGTATTGCTTGTAGGGTGAAGGGGCCAGGGCTGGAAGGTTCACTTTCCTGAAGGACCATTTGTGCATGGCAACCTGCAGCTTTCATTGCCATTTTCTTTCTGGTGCTCGATTTTATTGATTTTAACAATTTGCCACGAGCTCTGGCTTGCTAGACCAGCACCATAACGAGTACATTACTGTATCCAAAATCTAATTTCTCTGCTCTGCTAGAGTTACAACCAGCAATCTCCAATATCAAGCACTCATTCTTCATTGAAAAATCAGCAAACTATTCAATCTTTGAAGGATTTGGTTTTGCTGTAGCTGCTCCATTCCATGAAGATAGAGAAGTTGAGTATCTGAATCCATCACTGAATTTTGCATGTGTCACTCTGAGATTCAGTATAGTTTTACTATAGTTTTGCTTTAGCAGTATGAGACACAATCGCACACTGGAGTTGCACTGAAATTATTTTCAGGTTATAACTGGTTTGTGCAAAAAATACGTTTCAAAACTTAATCCTTCTAATTGCACATTGCTGCAAAATTCTCCCTGATAAGATGTAAGGGCTGAGAGGAAGACAAATTTTATTCTGCTTTCTAGAGACATTCTAAAGTTTCTGAGGAGTGAGACAGTGGTCATCAGGAAACATTAGCTCATTTTTGAGGAGAAGCACAATACTTTACAAAATAGACACAACTGTAAAATTTCATGAATGCGAAACTATGCCCTACTGCAACTGTCAGATATCTGACTCAAAGATTTATCAGATAATGACAGCATGGATACCTAAGCTTCCAAAGTGTCTGTTCTCCCTGCCTGTAAATTTTTTTGCATATTCAAATAATCTTGCTTGTTAATGGTAACTTCACATTGTAGGTAACCTGTATAATTACTGGCATAAATCTAACTCTCAGATATTTAGGTATACATTGTATATTAAAGTGGGTGATAAGCTCTTCTTTAAATCTTCTTTAATATTTTGACAGCATTCCGTAATATTACCTTATTTTTTTATAGATGCAAATTTGAGAACATTTGCTGAACAAGGGATCTCCAATTATTCAACGTTGCTGCTCAGTGAGGAGCACAATCTGTTGTTTGTAGGAGCTAGAGATGCAATCTTCGCACTCAACATTGACAATGTTTCAGAGAGCATTTCACAAGTAAGCACATTGAGAGAAATCTCCTTTTTTAAATATTTGATGGATCATGCTTGTTGATATGAATACGAAACTGGTAATGCTACAGGGGCAATGTACACTCAGAATGTAGTAGCAAAGCTGTGGTCCCTGATGCAAGACCCCTGTTCTAAAGATCAATTGTTTCTAAATTGTTTCTCATGCTTATTTATCTTTAATCCTGCTTGCATCTTTAGATCTCCCTGTGCCACTGTTCCTCACTGAGATTAATGTGAATGCTGTTTGTAAGAACTCTGAGGACCTCTCATAACAACATGATGTAGGAACTGTTTCACCATTCAGTAGTTTATAACACAGCTTAAAGATAAGGGGTCCTCAATTTAAGGCCGAGATGAGGAGGAGTTTCTTCTCTCAGAAGGCTTGTTAGCCTTTGGAATTCTGCTCCCCCCCCCCACCCCAGTGAGCAGTGGAGGCTGGGTCATTGAATATATTCAAGGCTGACTTAGATTTTTGATTGACAGAGGAGTCAAGGTTTATGGGGGCACAAGCAAAAAAGTGGCTTTAAGGCCACAATCAGATCAGCCACAATCTTATTGAATGACGGGGCAGGCTTGAAAGGCTAAATGGCCTACTCTTGCTCCTTTTTCTTATGATCTGTTCTGCTGAGTATTTCCAGCATTTTCTGTTTTTTTTTATTTTGGATATGCAGCATCTGCAGTAGTTTGCTTTTCTCCCATTTATCAAGTTGAATTTCAAACTGTATATTTTTTTCACCCCTTCACTTTTATTGGCTCCTCTCCTGAGGATGCAACGTTATGCTAGGCATGATCTTGTGTTGTCTTGCCCAAGTACTCATTTTTTGGGTGGTGATTTTTGGCAGTCTGTTCGATTTTGGGGGCAGCAATATCACAGCTGATACCAGTCATGCCCTTCACTCACTGCCCATGCACGCTCATTTTTCAGCAGTGGGCCATGCATTAGATATTGAGCAGAACCCTGAGCGGTTTTTTTTGTCTCCTAGTAATCCAGGGGACTTACAAATTTATGCTTAAAAATTTATTTAATCAACCAGTTGGCACATTTTCAAAAACCATTCCTTTACCTCTGGCAGATTAATTCAGCTCCAAATGATAAAGGAAAATTGATATTTGATAAAAATGAAGGTTGCCAAGTGAAATGAGTTATCTCATCCCAGTTTCCAGCAGATGCGTGATCAGATTTCCATTGTTTAAGAGCGTCTCTTTATTTATTTTTTGGCCCCGTAATTTTCTTACAGCCAGAGAAGGCTTGCAGGAGTATAGGTCCATGGGTCGTGTCTCCTGGTATTTCTTCTAAGTAGCCAGTCTTTATGTGTGAGCATTAACAGTGAATGTTAGCAGGCTATTTGACTGGGTAGGAGATCACAATTAAGCATGCTTCTCCTACCCCTTCCAACTCAGTGTATCAGCCATGGTTGATAGCATGAGTTGGTAGCACTCTCATCTCTGAGCCCCAAGGTTCTGAGTTCAAGTCCCACTCCAGGCCTTGAGCACAAAACATTCTGTGGATACTCCACTGCAGTACTGAGGCAGCACTGCACTATCAAAAGTGCTGTCTTTTAGATGTGACAATAAATTGAGGCCCCTTCTGCCTGGTTGGGTGGATAAAAGATCCTATGGCATTATTTTGCCCTGGAACAATATTTATCCCTCAATCAACATCACAAAAAAAAGATTATCTGGTCATTGTTAGGTTGCTGTTTGTGGGAGCTTGCTGTGTGCAAATTGGCTGTTCCGTTTCCTACATTACAACAGTCATTACACTTAAAAAAAATACTTCATTGGCTGCAAAGCACTTTTGAGATGTCTGGTGGCCATCAAAAGTGCTATATATATGCAAGCCTTTTTTTCTTCTTCCTCTTCCCTTAACATCCAGCAAGAGCCAGTGGACAGTGATCCTGAAGCAAGTTGGCCAGTCTCAGCAGAGTAGCATAAGGGGTTGCAATTAGCCTCAAAATTCAGCAGCAAAAAAATTGGCTCAGGTCCAATTGCTGATGGTTAGCTAGAACCACTTGCTGGAAAGCAAGTGTGAGGATGGTAGGTGTGTACGGAACTGGGCTTGACTGTGATTTTCCTCTCGCTTAACAGACGAATTGCTGTCTGTTACTATTTGGGATCGAGCACGAAGAATAGTCACTTGGTAGAATGTGTCAGAGTGCCTGTAACTAGTGCCTACGCAATCGTATCTGTACAAAGAGTCAAAGAGAGAAGGAAGGGGGAGAAAGCGGCAGATAAAGATGGAAAGGAGTAACTTGCTAAAGGAATAGTTTATCTTTTTCACATCAAAGAATTAATAGAAATCGCAGTCTGCAACTAATATTTCAATCAGTAAACTTTAAAAAAAAGTGGTCCCATGATTTGATTTAAGCAACATAAAGAACAGCAAATTGTTTAATGCTTGTTCAAATTAAATGAGAATTTCATTTTTTTGAGTAGTTTTGTCATGAAAACAAGTCTCCTTTCTACCAAAAGTTTGACTGCTCTTCAACTTAACCATGCTGTAGAAGTTAAACCTTCTCAATGAGTAGACTAAAGAAGGTAATGTGATGAAAGAAACAATGGGTCAAAGTGATGTGCTAAAACACAATAACAATCTGTTTTGTTACGAGAAATGTCTGTTTAGAAATCTTTTAAAACCATGCTCACGTGGGGCCGTCTGTTGCATACAACGTAATTGACCTTGGACACTGACACTCCAAAATGGGTTTGTTTATGGCTTGTTTCTGCTATGGTGAATTGTGTTAGAACAGCGGTGTGGGGAAAAATTATCAGCAGCAATTCAAACTTTGTGTATGTGGAAACCAGCCTTTGTGAAATGTAAACAATTAGAGAAGCACCCTAATTTACAGTTGTAGATTAATTGATTAAAAACAGATTTCTTGCTCCCACTACAAAATTCAGTCGCAGTGACAATATACCATGGGACTACCATGTTACGTTTGTACAGCTGGCTAGGATGAGTCTTTCCTGTAGAGGGCAGGAAGTTGCTGTTCTGTTGATGCCTTTGTTTTGGAAACTCTTTATGACTTTGGCAGAGTTTCTTCAACCAAGGTCAGAGAGTTACTGTTGACTGTAATTCTTTGTCATGGGCCAGGATTTATCTAGCAGGGAACAGGTTGTTTCATTCAGGTTTAATTTGCGCCAAATGTCAGGCTCTTTAAAGGGGCCATAGCTTCAAAATGTTTTGCCAAGTTTTGTGTTACTTGGAAACGGAGAAAGGACACTAGTTATTTTTGTCACCATGGTATATGCTAGGTTTCAATATCTGGGTTATTTGTTAAAAACAGGTACTTGCATGAAAACCATGCCGTTTAAGTAAACAAAAAATTGTGTAAATTAGGAGAGAGCAGAGACTGGAAAGGACAGCAGTGAAAATGCAAGAATGGAGATTAAGCAATATGCAAACAGGATTAATGGAATTATGGGGCCGGAGGGGTGGGTGGGAAATGGATACTGAGAAAGTCAAGAGGTAACATTCATTTTAGGAAGGAACGTTGTTGGAAAGAGTACAATTATCCCTTTGAATGACATTTGTGCTCATTATTAGAGAGTGATGCAGTTAAATCCCAAAAAAAACTTGTAAAAGGAGTGGATGAGATTTGACCTGTAGGCTATCTTGTTCTCTCTCCTTTTTTGAAGGCATTCCATACAATAGAAAACACCCTTTTAAGAGAAGGAAGAACAAAATTTGATCTGGGTTGCTTTTTAGAATTCACTTCAGCATAAAGGCTGTCTAAGAGTCCAGACTCCTGTGCTACTCTACCTTCTTTCATTTTCAATCTATGCAAACAAACACTTAGCCAGGTCATGATGAAGAGCCATACAGACTTGAAATGTTACCTCTGTCTTCCTCTCCACAGATGCTGTCAGACCCGTTAAGTTTTTCTAACAATTTTTGTTTTTGTTTCAGATTTCCAGCATCCGCAGTATTTTGCTTTTAACTTAACCAGTCTTCATGTGTGTTGTCAAATGTATATGCGAATATACAGCATACACCTGTTGTATTTTTTCGGAGACAGCGATAAGTTCAAGTTTGGTTGCTATGCCCATATGCTCGCCTCAGTCACCCATCTGACAGAATTTCCCAAGCAGCAGAATCAATGGAGGGAGAGGTAACAGAAGAATCTGAAACTAGAGTAACGGCTCCTTACCTGCTGCTGTTTCTCCTGTACCTGTCACTGGCTAATTCGTTTCCTGCTCCAGTTGATTTTCCGCATCACTCCCCTGCATTTTTTCCAATAACTTGGGGAAATCCCATGGACAGCCCCCATTACTGGCTTCTGCTGGTGGAGGCTGAATCTCTGCTTGCTACTGTGAATCATTGACTTCTGTTGCATGGTAGCTAGAAACAGTTAACTGGCTTGAGGGTTGTCCTTGCACCATTGTGTTGGCTGGCCCTTCCAGTGCCTATGGCTCATCTAATCACAGGAGAAAATCACTCAACAATCAAGGAGCCCTTTTTTTGTGTATGAACTGTGAAGTGAGTTCCTGCATACCGTGAAATAAACTAGCACAGAATAATAAGTGTGTGTGTGTGTGTCACTGCCTGTTTGCTGGATTTGGTTAGATTTTCAGAATGAACCTCCTGTCTACGCAAGAGGTGCTGGAGCAGTTTGACTAAATAATAAAAAATCAAAGTTTTCTGGGGGATCAAGGCCCAATATTATCTCACACTCCTCCAGAAAACACTCACCATGTATGATGCCCACTATTAAAATTGCCATATTGTAAATGGCACTTGCTATTGGCTCAGAAGATTTTAACTGAGTGGCTGAGCCATTCAGACCAGAAAATTAGCTTTCCTTGCATTTCCATTTGGTGGTGCTATATTTTAAAGCACCTGACTAGATAGTGCACGCTGTGATGCAAGGCTGCTGATCTTAACAACAACTTGAATGTGGTATAACATCCTGAAGTGCTTCATGGGGGAAATTTGACACAGCCACAGAGATATTAGGACTGAAATCTTCATTAGCCAGGTCAATTTTATGGAGTGATTTAAAGGAAGAGAGAGAGCGATAGAGAAGTTTAGAGAGGAAATACCAGATTTTAGGACCTGGCAGCTGAAGGCTCGACCACCAGTGGTAGAGCAGAGGAAATCTAGGATATGCAAGAGGCCGGAATTGGAAGAGCCCAGAGATCTCGGAGAGTTGTAGGGCTGGAGGAGGTTCCAAATTTAGTGAGGGTTGAGGCCATGGCATGATTAAAAATAAAAATGAGAATTTTAAAAAAAACTGACTGTTGCCAGATTGGGAGCCAGTGCAGGTCAGCAGACAGTGGGAAGCTGGGTGAAGGGGACTTGCTGTCAGTTAGGATATGGGCAGCAGAGTTTTGGATGCGTTAATGCTTATGGGCACTGGTAGGTGGGAGCCCAGCCAAGAAAGCATTGGAACAGTCAATTCTGGAGATGATAAAGATTTGGATGAGTGTTTCAGTAGATGATGGGTGGAATTCGGCAATGTTACTGAGGTGGAAGTAAGTGTTCATTTTATGTTGAAACTTTTATGCATTTAAATTGACATGTCTAAGCATTCTCGCAAATGAAGTGGAGATGACATTTAACTCCACAGCCTTTTACTTCACTGTTCTGAGTTTTTCTGCAATTATCAGAAAAACAGAGCAAATCACTGAAAAAATGAACAATTTTAATTCTCCATTGCTGCTGCAATATTGACTAAAACCTTGACATTAACAATCTTAAGGTTTACATTAGTTTATAACATTTTATCTGTTATTGCAGTCTCCCTGCCAGCCTAAACAAAATGCAATGGTATTTTCTTTCTGTTAGTAGATTGGATGTTGATGTGAAAGTTTAATCAAGCTCTGCTGTTTAAAGGAGATAGCAAGACACATGAGGAAAACATTATCATCTTTCAATTTCTTTGCACTTTGTAAATTGTTCCATTAACTTTAAAAGTCCTGACAGTTAACAGCCGACAGAGTTTAAATCCTTTATAATCTTATTTTCTTCTGTGACTCACAGGCCAACTCTAGCTGGGCGGGTGGGTGGGAAAGTTGCTTCCAGGCCTCCCCCCAGTGCTGCTCAGAACCATCCACTTGGAAGTATTGCAAAACAGACCAATAATGTCTTGATTTTCTTTTCCTGACCTCCTTCCTCTGTGAGGAAATGCTTGGCCCCTCCACTGTGTGGTGCCCTGTAGTGATGTGTCAGGTACTGGTAACTGCAACGGAAGTATGTTTACTTAGTCTGCTGGTTTTGGTGTAATGTACTGTATTATTATGCAACTCAGGCTGTTTGCCAGGTCGTTTGATGCTGAGATCTGGTTTCTTAGCACTTTTACATTTGCCCTGGGTTTTGGAAGCATAACCAAACTTACTTATGTGTGTGACTTTCATGCCTTTTATATTTTGTGCTGTGCCTGTGCTCTAATATTTTAAATTGAAGACAATTCACTTTACTCTTTTTTTTAAAGTCCAGGTCTCCAAATGACCAGCTCACCACTTTTCCAAGGAGAAAAAGTGAATCTTTGTTGCAGGCCGCTGAACAGAAGCTGGTTACAGTAATTTTATATTCTTCAATGCCACTGGCTCTTGGACGACCTCTTTTGGAAATCACTGGTACTTCGACAATGTTAAAGTGGCTCTGCCAACCCATTGGACAATTTGGAAATATTTGTAGTGCTGTCCATTTAACCATCAGTTCAGTGATGAATATAAACAAATCCAGCAGAGGCCATTTAATGAAAATGCAGTGCCAAGCAACGGAGACTTCCAGAATACTAAGCTATTTCCCATTCACTCCAACAGCATAAAAGTCCTGATCCAAGCAAAATGTTTGATACAATATTCTGAATTGAGCAAAACTGTTTTCCCAATTAAACAGCTGAGCAGTAAAGGGTGTGAGGAATAGTGTGTGCTAGAAGCCAAGGCTAACTTGCAGAATGTTGTCTTTCCACAATCTGGCCTTGAAAATGCTAAGATTATGGTAGTAATAAAAAGCTAGGGCGTAGAATTTCGGCTTTGGTCAGAAGCGGGAAATTGTGTTGATTAGGTTACAGTTGCAGTTTCTGCTTAAAAAAAATTATTTGTAACGTATGCAAAGTTAAAACCTTCTGTGAAGCAGCACAATCAGACAAAGTAATATAATGCAGTTAATTTTCCATTTTTAAATGTTCAATACATAAAGCAAAACGAGCCCAACCCGACCAACTACCACCCCATCAGCCTACTCTCGATCATCAGTAAAGTGATGGAAGGGGTCAGTCATCAACAGCGCTATCAAGCGGCACTTGCTTAGCAATATCCTGCTTACTGATGCTCAGTTTGGGTTTTGCCAGGGTCACTCAGCTTCTGACATCATTACAGCCTTGGTTCAAACATGGACAAAAGAGCTGAACTCCCAAGGTGAGGTGAGAGTGACTGCCCTTGACATCAAGACCGAGTGTGGCATCAAGGACCCCTAGCAAAACTGGAGTGAGTGGGAATCGGGGGAAAACTCTCCACTAGTTGGAGTCATACCTAGCACAAAGGAAGATGGCTGTGGCTATTGGAGGTCAATCATCTCAGTCTCAGGACATCACTGCAGGAGTTCCTCAGGGTAGTGTTGTAGACCCAACCATCTTCAGCTGCTTCATCAATGACCTTCCTTTCATCATAAGGTCAGATGTAGGAATGTTCGCTGATGGTTGCACAATGTTCTGCACCATTCGTGACACCTCAGATACTGAAGCAGTCCATGTCCAAATGCAGCAGGAGCTGGACAATATCCAGGCTTGGGCTGACAAATGGCAAGTAACACTCGCACAACAGAAGTGCCAGGCAATGACCATCTCCAACAAGAGAGAATCTAATCATCAGCCCTTGACATTCAGTGGCATTACCATAACTGAATCCCCCACGATCAACATCCTGGGGGTTACCATTGACCAGAAACTGAACTGGACTAGCCATATAAATACTGTAGCTACAAGAGCAAGTCAGAGGCTAAGAATCCTGTGGCGAGTAATTCACCTCTTCGCTCCCCAGAGCCTGTCCACCATCTATAAGGCACAAGCCAGAAGTGTGATGGAATACTCTCCGCTTGCCTGGATGTTGCTCCAATAATACTCAAGAACCTTGACACCACCTAGGACAAAGCAACCTGTTTGATTGGCACCCTTTCCACAACATTCATGTCCTCCACCACCGACGAACAGTGGCAGTAGTGTGTACCATCTACAAGATGCACTGCAGAAACTCACCAAGGATCCTTAGGCAGCACCTTCCAAACCCATGACTGGTGTCGCCTAGAAGGACAAGGGCAGCAGATATATGGGAACACCACCGTCTGCAAGTTCTCCTTTAAGCCACTCACCACCCTGCCTTGGAAATATATCGCAGTTCCTTCACTGTCGCTGAGTCAAAATCCAGGAACTCCCTCACTAACAGCACTGTGGGTGTACCTACACCACATGGATTGCAGTGGTTCAAGAAGGCAGCTCACCACCAACCTCTCAAGGGCAATTAGGGATGGGCAATAAATGCTGGTCTAGCCAGCAATGCCCACATCCTGTAAAATGAGTTTTTTTTAAAAATGGTGACCTGATAAAGCCTTATTATCATAGTTAAAAATGGGTTCATCACAAAGTAAGCATTTTTAATAAATGTCAAGTCCTCCACCTGTGAGTGACCTGGCCAAAATCACTGAAAATGACTTACTAAACTGAACCATTTTCGAGTTTCGTTGGTATATGTTAATTAGTGTCTTAGTAAATTACATTTTTTATATATGAAAAGGATTTTAAAAATGTCTACTCCAGCGCCTGTCTGCCAGAGAAAATAAGCCCAGTTTGAAAAGCATTCTTGAACCAGTGCAATTGGAATCTCGCTATTTCTACCTGGGGCCAATTTTTGGGTGGTGCCCGATCCAGGCAAATTTAATCTTGAACCAGCATAAAGGATCACAGAAACTCAAGTGCAAGTGTTTTTGGGTGTATCTCACCAAAGTTTTTAAATTCCCCAAATTTATACGCTGGTTCAGCTGATTCTGCCCGAATTGTACCACTTTTATTGGCATAAGGGAGCTACTGTTGGTTAGCATTTTTTAAAAAAAATTGGCAAACAGCTGGGTTTTTGTTGCTATGTTCAAAAATTAGCCTGTTGCTGCATGTTATATCGAAATAACTCCCTTTTCCACTTAATTAAATTGCTGAGTATTAAAAACAGGGGGAGCAGCTTATACATTTGTCAGAACTTCAAATTCAACGGGTTGTGCTCAGAGCTGGAATTTTCCCAGCTTGAATGACAGAGTTATCGGAGCCGGAATGCTCTATCTGAACAGATGATGGAAGTTGATTCCATAAATTACCTTAAAGGGACTTTAAGGAGACAGGTACTCAGAAGAGGAGACAAAAAGCAGGGATGTGGGACTAAGCCTGACTGCTGTTTTAAAGAGCTAGCACAGCACAAAGGGCTGAATCACCTCCAATAAGTCAGAATCATTGTAAGTTCCAATGATTCTATCACTTCAGTTTGGGATTTTGGAATTCTGTGCAAGAATCATCGTTTCAATGGAGCTAATTGCAGGCAGCTTTATGTTTTGCTAACCTATTCGACATATCAGGAAAGCGGTAATTAACACTTGCTCCTTGTGCTGATTGCTCGGTATTGTGTCTTAGATGGTTGGCGTGATTCAGAACAAATGAAGTCGACTGCAGAAACCAGCAAATCATGTTTCAGAATAATAAAGGCTGCAGATCAGGGAGCACCTATGGGTGAAAAAATAGTCAGTTGCTGTTTCGGGCCCTATGACTCTTCCTCAGGATTGGAAGACATTATGGAAGAACAGAAATTTAAAAGGGAGACAACAAGTGAAAGGGGAAAAACACACACACGAATGTGAGGGAGGCTGGTGTAAAAGTAGGTCAACACCACCAGTGCAGGGCAGATCACCAGTAGTGTTCCAACTGGTGGGATGGTCTGCACCCTTGTCATCAGATTCCATGGAAACCTCCCTCTTCCTGGTTTTTCATGCTTCCCATTCTACCAATATCCCTTTAGGTGTTCATGCTGTGTCTCATTTAGATATGCCTTTCGCTTCTTTGATGCAACTTATCATGCT
This sequence comes from Carcharodon carcharias, assembly GCF_017639515.1. Lineage (NCBI taxonomy): Eukaryota > Metazoa > Chordata > Chondrichthyes > Lamniformes > Lamnidae > Carcharodon > Carcharodon carcharias. The sequence goes on along the minus strand of NC_054480.1, from coordinate 130,645,101 downwards.
TTCCTTGTCTCTTGCTAATATTACATCAATCATTTTATTGTCTCCTATTCACAGGTCATTTTTCTTCTCCAGTATGTTTTTTTTCCCTTTTTCCCCCTTTCCCACATGTTCCTTTTTAAATGTGGTTCGCCTGTAACATCATCTACTCCTGAGGATTGGTCATAAGGGCCTGAAACATCAAATTACTCATTTTTCCACAGATGCTGTACATCTTGCTGAGAGTAACCAGCTTTTTTGGATTCGGGTTTCCAGCAATACTTCGCTTTTGAAATGCTGTTTTAAAGCTCCCTAAGTTTGCCCCAAGTAATGACTGTGCTCATCGCTAGTATTGCATGTTTATGAGTCTCCTTCCCCATTTTTCCAGGCGATGTGGGCTGTTCCTGAACACAAGCAGAATGAATGCATGTACAAAGGAAAGTCGAGAGAGGTATGCTTCATAATTATTTAATACTCCTATGCAGACAGTAATTAACCGTAACTATGTAGCCAGTAATGATAATGGTTTATAATAAGATGGAGCGCTGATGAAGTGAAGAAAACCAGCAAGTACAGGCATTCTGGAGTGACTTCAGGTTAGTTGGAATGTGCTACTACCTCCTCAAAAATATATTTATAACGCTAAGGCTTGTGACAGAAAAGTTTCCACAAACTAGTCGTTTGGTAGTACAGAACTTGAGTATTGCTGAAAAGAGAGAGACATGTAGAAGCTTTACGTCTTGCACTCATTAGGACACTTCGCAAGCTGCCTGGTTTAAATGTCAAACAACCCTTGGCAGCTAACTATCAATCACCATCACTGGTGCATTCTCCATGGCAACACCTTTACCAATCGGAGTCCACTTGCCAACCAATCTGCATTCTCTTCTCATACAGCATGAATTGTTGTTTTCCACTTATGTTGATATTCTTGCAAAGTGTCCTGATGAGTACAAGACAAAAAGCTTTGACATGTCTCATTTATCAGCAATGTCCACAAACTGTTAGTTGCCAGCAGTCTGTTCCTGGACTTTACTGCAAAAGCAGAGAACTGCAACTTTTGGACATAGAAAATATCAACTCAGATCAGCAAAATCGATTGTTTTCCAAAAACAAAAGGAAAAATGTCTTTTTATGTTCACGAAGGTATGTTTGCAAGCTGCCCACAAGTCACTTTTCATGTGTGGACTTAGGCAGGGAATGTCAGCAGACTGAGGCCATCATAGCTGTATCCCGTTCTACCAATCACAGAATTGTTATGGTGCAGAAGGAGGCCATTCGGCACATTGTGTCTGCGCTGGCTTTCCAAATGAGCATCTTGACTTAGGGCCAATCTCCTGCCTTTTCCCCTTACCCCTGCACTTGTTTTTATTCAAATAATCATCCAATTCCCTCTTGAATGCCTCAATTGAACCTGCCTCCACCATACTTCCAGGCAGTGCATTCCAGACCCAAACCATTTGCTGTGTGAAGATTTTTTTTCTCTCACATCGCATTTGCTTCTTTTACAAATCACTTTAAATCTGGGCCCTCTCGACTGTGCCTGAGCCATTTCTTTTTTGAAGCCTATTGTTCAGCTACGGTTTTTCATTCCAGTCTATCCAGCCCAGCTCCGTTCTTGCTCCATTGAAGTCGGCTCTCCCCCATTAATTATTCTTATCCTGGATTGTCTATTGCCCTTTTCTACCGTCATCCTAAACCTTATGATACAGTGATCACTCTCACCTAAATGTTCCCCTGCTCACACATTTCATCTACTTGACCCACCTCATTTCCAAGAACCAGGTCCAGCTGTGCCTCCTTTCTTTTTGGACTGGCCACCTACTGCTGTAGAAAATTCTCCAGAACACAATTTAGGAATGCTTGCCCCTTTCCACCCTTTACACTAGCACTGTCTCAGCCTACATTTGGATGATTAACAACCCCAATGGGCAGAAATTTCCCCCCCTGTCACGGGTGTTGTTTGGGGGTGGGTGGGGGCCTGCACGCGAAAGAGCGCAGAAATCTCCCTGAGGCACAGAGGTGCCTTAGGGAGACTAGTTTCACTCATGAAATACTGAAGAACGGTAAGAAAAAAATTTAAGGATGTGCCCCCTCATGTGAAACCTGAGCTGGGACATGTCCATTAATTTTTTCAAAATTTTTAATTTAATTAATAAACCCTTCATGAAACCTCAACCCACCCGTGGATGAGGTTTCATGAAAAATGTGAAGGCCGCCCGGGCTCTTCGCCTGCCTGCCAACCTTAAGGTTGAATGGCAGCTTGCTTAACAACTTTAATTACCTTCTTACTGGCCTTAATAGGCCTTTGACAGTTCGGAGAGTGCGCAGCCGACTTGGCTGCGCACCTGCTGAACCGACAATCTAAATGACGCCTGGTGACATTGGGACACACGCCCAACGTCACCGGGCATCATTTTACATGTCGGCGAGCGGGCCCCATCTCGGCTCACCAACCAGAAAATTCTTCCCTGTAATGTTTGCACCTCTCTAATTTCCCTGCAGATTTGTTCCTCTACATCCTTCTCACCACTTGGCAGTCTGTAGACTACACCATGCAATGTAATTGCACCCTTTTTGTTTCTTAGCTGTAGCCAAATTGATTCTGTCCTTGAACCTTCTGGGACATTCTCCCTCCAGCACTGCAATGGTCTCCTTAACCAAATACCACCATACCACCTCCTTTTCTTCCTTTCCTATCTTTTCTGAACACCTGTACCCAATAATTTTTGACACCCAGTCCTGCCCTTCCTTGAGCCAGGTCTCTGCCACAACATCCACATGGTATTTCCACATGGCAATCTGCATCTGTAACTCCCCAATCTTATTTAATATGTTCATTCATTTCATGTACAATAACCCTGATTTAGACTTCATTAGTTTCTTCTTTACTCTGACTCCACCTATTAATTTGCTATTCTCTGCTCTAGTGCTATCTGTCTCTTTCAGTATTTTGTGCACCCTGGTATTCCTCTCTAATATTTTCTCCTGGTTCCCACACCCCTGCCGAGTTAGTTTACAGAAGTGCTTTCCAGTGGCCACATCCCTGTGCAATTGTGATCAAACCTGAGAGCCTAGGGTGATGATTCTCCTTTTCATTGCTATCCTAGTGTTACTGAGACCAAGTGTAATAGTTCCATCACTTCCCTGACTGGAATTGGATAGCTCCATGGATCAAAGCTGATTAATTATATGCAGACTCTCTTGTTCTTTTTTTGTCTTTCCATTGTTCTCACAGAGAACGTTTGCATTATCTAACAGTTCTCTGCTGTCAGCCCAACCCATTAACCTTCTCTCTCTTATCAGCATGTCTATCGTTTCTCTTTTATCTGTTAAACTGCTTGCTAACCTGTCAATTTTCAATTTTGATAAAGGGCGATACCTGAAATATTATCCTGTCTTTTCTCTCTCTCGTGCTGACTGATCTACCTGTGTTTTCATTTCCTGGTCTGTAGAACTCAGTACCACATCATGCAGTACATTTATTAGTGATGCTGCTGGGGTAATTGCATTGTGCTATTTCATTAAATTTCACATTCAATTCAAATGAGCATCTTCTGTGTATAGTTGTTAAAATCCTATTTTGCCAAGACTTGTATCTAAAGTGAGTTTGCCGCAAGTATTTGCTAGATATTGCACTCTCTATTGCACCATAAAATTTTGTGTCAGAACTGATAATTTAATATTTTTGGATTATGTATATTGTTATAGATTAATTTTTTAAAAATATTTGTTCATGGGATGTGGGCATTGCTGGCTAGGCTAACATTTATTGCCCATCCCTAATTACTCTTGTTCAGAGGGCAGTTAAGAGTCAACCACATTGCTGTGGGTCTGGAGTCACATGTAGGCCAGAACAGGTAAGGACGGCAGATTTCCTTCCCTAAAGGACATTAGTGAACCAGAGGGGTTTTTACAATGGTTTCATGGTCATCATCAGGCTTTTAATTCCAGATTTTTATTGAATTCAAATTTCACCATCTGCCATGGCAGGATTTGAACCTGGGTCTCTTGACCCAGGTCTTTGGAACCTGAAAAAGAGTCATATTGGACTCAAAACTTTAACTCTATTTCTCTCTCCACAGATGTTGCCAGACCTGCTGAGTTTGTCCAGCACTTTCTCTTTTTATTATTTTTCACACCCCTCTGCTTTATGGTCTAACACATGTCTGAGCTGCAGCTTCTTATACGAGTAGGCCATTCCTCCTCATGAGCATTTTCTGCCATTTTAGCTGCTCTGTGTCTTGCCAATTGTGGGGGAAAATAAATGGTTCAGGAACAATGCTTTTATTCTACAATGGGTCTTGTCCCTATATTTGACTAACGACATTTTATTTAAGTTTTAAAATATTTGTCTTATATCTTTTACACAGTAATTATTTGAGGGCTAGGAGTCAGAACATGAATCAACCTATGTTGTTTTTGTACCTCACTTTGGAGTCCAACTGTGGCAGTAAAAGTGCATTCCACCTTTCTGCCTATTGTGCCAGCCACTCATAGGATATGAGTTACAAATGTGTGCAAGGTGATCTGCATAAGTTGCTAAAGGCGAATTGCTGTCTTCAGCGTTTATTTGTAATTAATTTTTCCATTACAGAAAGACTGCCGCAACTACATACGCACTCTCCACCGGTTAACTGAAACCAGAATGTATGTTTGTGGAACAAATGCATTTCAGCCAACGTGTGATTACATGGTCAGTACACTTATAGAGATCTGCAGTACGTATCCGATCAATCAATGAGTTTAGAATTATGCAAATGAAGTGAGATGGGAGTTGAGGCCAATTCACATGTGAACTTTGTTGTTGGGTATTTATTTCATACCATGTGATGTAATTGTAGGACAGTCTCAACAAGGAGTTGCTATTGTGATTTATGTAAAACAGCAGATATACTGAGTTGTTTTATACAGACCTTGCTATTAACCAATCTAGTCCTACTTAATGATAAAAACGTATATACATAAGATATTGTCTGCAGCTGATTACATGCTATGTTTGCGCTAGCAATGCTAGTTTTATTACATTTTGTCAACAATAAGCTTGATTACTGAGAAATAAGTTACCTTTGTAAAGTAAGCCACAGGACAGAATCCATTCAAATGCATTAAAACCTTAAGCACATGGTTGCTGCATATGTGTGCACACGCTGTATAAATTGCAGTGAATTCCAAATAGATATCCTCCATTACACATTCTTAGTACTGAATAAGCCTGCCAAGGTAGCTCTTGCTGAAGTTAAGGTGCAAGAATATGGGTCATTGAACAATTTCTGTATCTGACATAGGCCATTCCTGATTTTCAATGATTGTCCACTCTGTGGTTCCCTGGGCACTACTGCAATACATCACATCAGGGGAGGTACTAGTTGTGGCAACCTAACATTCTAGTTAAGGCTTCATTTTCTCTTTCGAAAGATTCCTTGTACAATTTTTGTTACTGTGATTGCGAGGATTTTTAATTAAAATTTGAAACTTTTTTTGTTTTCCTTGCTTTGTGTACTTTTTGCTCCTGGTTTCTTTTTTCATCCTCCCCTCCACAGCAGTCTTCAAGGCACTGACTCCTGCAGATATGCAGCCCGTGGATAAGTGCAGTCCTTGGACAGCTTGCCCAGGCAACCTTCCCATGAGTGACCCAAGACCACACAAGATTTCATTGGCTATTGGAGTTGGTGATATCGAGCCCCATTCATGCCAGTGGATTATTCTACTGTGAATTGCATCACAGCTGAGCCAGATTTTGATCTCGCCCAAAGTTCATGGGTGCATTTTCCAACAGGGGATCACAAGCTAGTGATCAGGACTGTGAGGTCTGGCTTTGTTTTCCTTTCTCCTCACGCAACTCCCACCATCTTTCCATGACCAAGTGATACCAAAGCCTTGAGCTGGGCCAAACCCAGGTCAAAGAGCAGTTTGGTTAATCCACACCTTCAGTGTGCTAATCTGCTGTGCGCCTTGACTGCCTGTATTTATATCCTTGTAATTTTTGTTGCTGAGGGAGGGGAAAGAGATCATTTCTTGCCAAAATAGAAAAAAAATAGAATGATATCTGTGACTTCAAATTACACGTATTGTTTGCTTTGGAGTAAGGAGAGCTTCCAAGTTGATATGACTACTCTAGTATTACTGTATAAGAAATGGTTGAACTACAATTTCAAAAGAAAAAGTATTGACACATTGTCATCATAAAGTTACCTTAGTTGAATTTAACTTAAGTACAATAAAGCCTCTATATTGTTTGACAGGTCATTGACAATGGCAAAATTGAGCTCGAAAACAAGTCTGAAGAGAGTAAAGGAAAGTGTCCTTTTGACCCTACTCAGAGATATGCCTCTGTTATGGTCGGTATGTAATGTATTTGATCATATTTCAAAATATTTTTGCTAGTTCGTAGCTCTTGCATTGCAAGAAAGAAAGAACTTGCATCTCTATCTTGCCTAATTAAGGGCCAAATGCTTCATGTCTGAAGAATTACTGTTATGTAGTGTAATTACTATTGTGTAGGCAAACGGACAGCAAAATGCCAGAAACAACAGTTGAAATAAATAGCCTGTTAATCTATATTACTTTTGGTGGTAATAGAAGGGAGAATGTTGACCCAGACACACAACACCTCTTGTTCTTTGAATAGTGCCATGAGATCTTTTACGTGTACCTGAAATGGCAGACAGGGCCAGGGTTTAACATGGCAACCAAAGGACAGCAGCTCTGATCCTGCAACACTTCCTCACTAATGTACTTGACTGTCAGTCTAGATTGTGTACTGTGCTCTGGAATGTGATCTAAAGCCACAGCTTACCAAAAGGTTAAATCTACCAACAGAAGAAGCATAATTTAATGATGGACAGAAACTCCAACCATACGCTGGAATTTGGACTCCAAAACTGATAACTATTTTTCCCATAAAACTGTAGATTCTGGAAATCTAAAACAAAAATAGAAATGATGGAAACACTCTGCAGGTCAGGCAGCAATTATAACATAAACTGGCGCCATGATGCTGCCTGGCCCACTAGTGATTTACAATATTAATATCAGGTCCAAAACTGGGGGAAGAAGAAAGAGCAGATGATTGGGAGAGCTCTGCCTGGTATGGTATTACACCAAACAAACAAATTCACTGGCTCTGATCTTGGCCTGTCATCAGCTGATCTCAACAGGTACAACAGTGAGAAGGCACAATTGTCCCCAGTGTCCATCAACTGGAAAGGGGGTGAATGTGGGGCCAGTCCCATTCCTGATCAGTAATCTTAAGAGTCCTTTTGGAAAATCTGTGTGTATTAACTTTGCTTGAAGGCAGGATTGAGCTCCACTGTGGTGACTCCCTTGTCAAATTGAACCTGGACTGTGAAAGTTTGTGCTTAAGCAAAATAGCCATTTGGGTAATGTACCAGAACTTGAGTCAATCTGCATGGAATTGTGAAAAATAAAGAAAGAACTTACTTTTATATAGCACCTTTCACAACCTCAGACATCCCACAGCATTTTACAGCTAGTGTGGTACATTGTAGTCACCGCTGTAATGTAGGAAACATGGCAGCTAATTTGTGAATAGCCAACGACAAATAGCAATGAGCTAATGGACAGAACATCTGTCTCACAATGTTAAGGGATAAACGTTGGAAACAGAGTAAAACTCTCCTGCCCCAGTGTAACACAATTTTTCAACATACACCCGAGGTGGACAGACAGGGCCTCAGTTTAACGTCTCATCCAAAAGTCAGCACTGCAGACAGTGCATTATTCCCTCAGTAATTTACCAGAGTGTCATCCTAAATTTTGTAGTTAAGCCCTTGTCATTGCAACTTGAGCCCACACACTTCTGACTCAGATGAGAGTCCTACCACAGAGTCATGGCTGACACACATTTCACATGAGTCACTGGCTTCAATAGAGATGGAGAGAAAGAAAGATGTGATGTCTTTTGCGTAGTCTGCATCATGTGTAATTTAGATTGTAAGCTGGATAAAGTATGTAATTGAGATACAAATATTCAATTAGTGGGGCTGGATACAATAGGGTGGATAGAAATTGGAAATCTAACCCATATTCTATTCATTTGGGCCTTTTGATAGTACAAGGTGTGGTAGCTGTAGTTTCCTAAGCCTTTCATAGGAAGTGAATAATTTTTGGATTACCTCAATTTCCATGTATTTTAGATGGAGAATTTTACTCTGCAACAGCCAATAACTTCCTTGGCTCTGAACCCATTCTACTGCGCAGCCTGCAAAACAGCCTGAGATCAGAGTACAAGACTTCCTGGCTAAATGGTGAGCACAATTCTTGTGTGAGATGCTGAAAGTCCCCAATGAATTCTTTTTAGTATTCAAGTTTTACGTGGTTGTGGGGATGCGGAGCAGTGGAGTTTGCGTAAAGTTTGGTTTATTGTGTCAACTGCAACACTGAAGTCAGGGAGTGCAATGTAAAACCCAGGGGAATTTAGTTCACTGCTTATTTGTTTTTATTTTGCTCATTAAGTCCTGCTACAGATGGGCTTCTCAAGTCAGTTAACCACTTTTTTAAAAAAAATGAAATTCACACATTTTAGTTTGGTGCTTTTATGAAATAAGAGTTCTTGGTTTTTAATGATGTTGTTAGAAACTAAGATCATCTTGGATGCTCTGACTCAAAAGTTGGGGTGTTAATGAAAGTTCTCCAACTAAACCTTGTATCATCAAGGTGAGAAATATTGATGTTTCTGAGTGAAGAACCTAGGGTATAGCAAGATTCAATGTAAATCAAGGCTGCCTCTATTGCACCAGTGTGCCTTGGCCCCAAATACAGAGGGGTATACCCATTCCTTTTTTCTACATAATAGCCCCTCTTATTCAGATTAGTCACAATAGTGTTGAGTTTGGAGCACTTTAGTTTAAGTGGGTCATTCTTGGTTGAGACGACCTAAACTTGTTCCACATAGGACATTTACAGCTGACAGTGAACATTTTTATCTCATCAGTCTGGCTAGCTTGGAACTAAGTATCTTGTTGCTTGAGTACTCAAGGTTCAATTTTCATTAGCTCCCTGGCTCACATGTCAGTTGCAGCTAAGGTGAGTAGGTGACCGACTTGCTGTCTCCCAAACTGCTCTAGAATCACTCACTAGCTGGTATGTGTGAGTGACCCAATGATGGCTGTGCTAACCATTGGTCTTCCTTTCCTGTGGGTAGGTGCATAGCATCCATTTGGTATTAACCCAAGGTAATGCACTGAGATTGGAAACTTAACATTGGTGAAATCAAATCTACTTCTCATTACTCTGATATGTTTGTAACTTCGCAAAATCACATCTAAGGTCATTAATCATATTTATATCAATAATTAACACAAATTTTATGAATGAAATATTAATTTTGGATTGAATCAAAAGCTCTAAGAAAAATCTTATTATGAAAGTAGGCTAATATTTGCCCACACTGTATATTGTTAGTGTCACAATTCATTTTTATTGGTTTGACCTTTTGAAGATTTGTTTCTTGCACGTTTGATATTGTGGAAACAAAGCTGCAGACTCCAGATTTCCTATTTGGTGCTGATCATTTCCCTGTTAAATTGATTACTTCTGCTGGACAAATGTACTTTTTTTTTAAACAGAGCCTAATTTTGTTCATTTGGATGTGGTGCGAGAAAGTGAAGATACTGCTGTTGGAGATGATGATAAGATCTACCTTTTCTTCAGTGAAACTGCTGTTGAGTTTGAATTCTACAACAAGCTAGTGGTTTCGAGAATTGCTCGAGTATGTAAGGTAGGTGTTGACACTGGGCACCCTGCAAGATTTTGCGGTGGTTCAGCTTTTTTGTGATTAATAACTTGAGAGGTGCAGTATCATGATAGAGTGCTGTAGCAAGCTCCACACTAAACTGTCACCCCTGGGTGCTAGGTTCAGATTGAGCCCAGACTGACGGGATAGATGTGTCTTCAGTCAGTTGTAAATATACAATACGAAATGAGTTAGATAAAAGCAAAATACTGCAGATGCTGGAATTCTGAAATAAAAACAGAAAATGCTGGAAAAACTCAGCAGGTCTGGCAGCATCTGTGGAGAGAGAAACAGTTAACATTTTGAGCCAGTATAACTTCTTCAGAGTTAGTGCAACTTCAATTCAAATGTGGATCCATAGCATTTAAACTGCCCCTGTGGGGAAAGGGAAGAGGACATTTGTATATCTGTGTATTTAGAATGAGGACAAACTTTTAGGTTTGAGTAAGGAAAGCTTTATTTAGTATTTAATCTTGGCTGTATAAGATCTGAGAATAGTTGTTGAATACTCAATTTCCTAGAGTTAATATCCCTTCCTTCAAACAGCAAAGAAACAGGCAGTTAAGGACAAAAGGCAAGCTAGAAAGACCAGACAGTCCTAACAAAATCAGTCAATTCATCCTTCATGTACTGTGGGAAAACCATACAGGTCTGCATTCGGGCTCTACACTCATGTTAGAATGCACAACAAATGGCTCTGTGCACGCAAGAAATGGTCATCTTCAATAATGAAAGGAAACCAGCTATGACAAACATCCCTCCCACTAATTATACAACAGTCACTTTAAAAAAAAACACAGAACAACTTGGAGTTGTTACATAATACCCTAGTAGAACGATTTAAACTTCATAGTTGTCTTGAATCATACATTGCACTGCTAGTAAATGTAATAAGAGCAAGTAACCTTATAATTGGCCCACCAGGAGGGTGGAGAGGAAATGGTGGATGTAGTGGGTCTTGTCTCTTGAGAGAGCTATCTCCTGTTGCCAGTGATTAAGTAATGCTAGAGGTTAAAGTCAAGAAGAAGCACATTAACTTTCCCACCCTGCCGAAAGGGACTGAAGCGATTGTACATGTTCCAAAAAAGAAACTATTCCAACCAGCAGATAGAATTGGCCACTACAAACTGTTTTCAAGTTAATTATTTAGTTATATTAAATCTGTGACTGAATTTATTTTTATAAAAACAAAGTGCTGAAAATGCATAAGAGGTCAATGATTAACTGAAAAGTGATCAACGGTTAACGTTCAGTTGACACCCTTTGTCAGAGGCAGTTCTCATATCACCAAGTTCCACACTGGGCGGTATTTTGCTGCTGAACCAATTGGAGAGCTCTTCCAAATTTTAAACAGGAACGGGGAAATCCTGGACTTTTTATTAACTCACTTCCCACAGGTGGGAGAGGGTTTGTTGGGGGGATGAAAAATTAAAAATTGAGAAGAGCGTCCCCAGCCTGCAGCTGTCATAATTTTTACACCAAGGGGTGGTGGGCCGGTCTTCAACACTTCATTATCTTATTTAAATCAGGCTCCCACAGTGTATTTGGGAAATCCATGCTTTGGCAAACCCAATCATGAAATGGAGGTGAGGCTGCCAACTGCAGTAGGTTGCTGATTTTTATAGCACACTTTGTGAACTAGAGAAAAGTTTATACAGCACCTTTCATGACCTCAGGACTTGCCAAAACTCTTTACAGCCAGTGAAGTACTTTTTGAAGTGTAGTCACTGTTGTAATGCAGGAAAAGAGCAGGAATACTCCTCCAGCCCCTCAAGGAAGCTTTCGGTCTCCCCTCTGCTGATTGCCGCCTCAGCTTGCTGCCGCCTTTGACAACGCAACCCCCACACCAAGCTCTGATCTTTCCTTCCCGTTTTCTGTGTTCTTTGTTTTCCATTCCCTTTCCCCCATCTCCTCCAACACTCATAAATGTGAGACACTCCACGACGCACCCTAGGCAGTAACATTAGCAGAGAACCACATAGTTGGATATCTGGATATCTACTACTCCTGATGAAAGACATCTTAATTGAGCTTCTGCTGATGTTTGACTACTCTTTTGTATTTCAGGGTGACCGAGGTGGCCAGCGGACTCTCCAGAGGAAGTGGACCACCTTCTTGAAAGCCAGCCTAATGTGCTCTTCTCCAGATTTAAAATTTCCATTTAACATCATTCAAGATGTTTTTATACTGAGGACATCAAACTGGAGGAACAATATTTTCTATGCAGTTTTTATTCCACAGTGGTAAGAACAAACAGAAACAAACAAACTTGCAATCCAAAGAAATGATGTTACCCAAGTTTGTGTAATCCTAGTTCTGTAATCGAAGTTTGAATACATCAGTTCCCCCGGTGGTCCTATTTCCTCAACAGATGTTTCTGCCTTTTTAACTTGTTTTGTGGACTAGGAGATAGCATAGGCCAGATATGATGCTGATGAAGATGTTGAACAGTTAATTTTTTTAAAACTCCTTAATAGATGCATTGCAAATTGGCTGTACAGGACATTCTTGGCACTTCTAGCTTAGTGTCATTTATTCAGTTTTATAAAATATTTGCTTTTTTGTTTTCTGTTTCCTCCTTTTCAAAAAAGCCTCAGTCCTACTGGGGTATGATTCTGTGACAGTTCATTTGTACCTTGCCCAAACGATCATTGTTTCCGTTGTGAGATTAAAACACTCGGTATCAACAGGTTATTCAACTACAAAGGGCTCCTTTTCAAAAAAGCCTCAGTCCTACTGGGGTATGATTCTGTGACAGTTCATTTGTACCTTGCCCAAACGATCATTGTTTCCGTTGTGAGATTAAAACACTCGGTATCAACAGGTTATTCAACTACAAAGGGCAATACACCCCGGCCCAGTCCTTTTCTCACAGATGATTTTCCACCTGGTGTCACTGAATAGTGATTACTGTCGGAAATGATGGAAGTATTATTTTCTCTCTCTTCACTACTGTCCCCATGGACAGTCATGCTGATTTATCACCCCAAATAATGTCCTGACTAAGGTTAGTTAAATCATTACAGTTGAAGAATTGAATTTGAAATCTGCTGTGAAAGAGGAGGTGCTTGGTGAATGGGGCATGTCAATGTTGTTAACAAAGTCAAATGATATTCATAGCAAAGGAACTGTTTACTTCTCTCCTGCAGGTACTGTGAGTTATGGTTTCACAAATGCCAATTGTTGTCCAGTGCTTCCTCAAGTGGTTGTCCCTCATATGTGAACTAAGCAATCAATGTTGGCAGACATTTTGAGTATAGGGGCATCACAATAAAATCACATTATGTTTTCACCTGATATCCACACATGTACTGTTTCAGAGTGGAATCCTCAGCTGTGATAGTTTTTATTTTTCTGCTCTGTAGCCGAGGAGGGTTGAATAGAGTCCCTATTGTCACTGGCTAAAATCAATTAAATCAGAATTTTAAAATTTCTGTTTTTGTTCCATATGTCCTGCATCAGTGTTTTCCTTTTTTCTCTTCTTGTTCCCTATTCCTTTTTATTAACAGCAGCGAAATGTTTATTTCATTGATGTTTAATTGGCACAACACAGTGTTGACCCCTCCACCGTGCATTTCAATGAGGACCCAGTCAGGCTTAGCTGTGATGGCCTTGCCATGCTTATACACGGAGGCAGTGCCACAGTGGTAAGGTACTAGAATGACAGCCCCTATATTTCCTACCCCAGCAGGTGCCAGCACCTTTTACAGGAACCACAGAGAGAACTATGGTATTGGCTTGCTGGTGTTGTGAGATGAGAGGGGCATCAGCTTTGCTCTGGGGTTTCCCACAACCTCAGTTGGACTTTGAGAAGAGGATGTTATAAAAGCCATGAATTAACTCGCAGCATGGATGGCAAGAAAAATCAGAGGTTGAGTCAACTCAGGTCACCCCTCCCGATGCATAGTTATCAAATGGCAGTGTTTGGTCACTTATCCACTCTCTCCTTGGAGCAAAAGTGTGATTTGGGTGGAAAAAAATAATTCGTTTTATAAATTTATCTACTTTTAGTTTATAAATTAATTACACATTTACAGGAATTTATAGAAGAAAGAAGGTGTTTTAAAATTTAATGCAGTCTTTTGGCAATTGTGTAATTGATGGTAGTAAACCCCTCATTATTCGACTATGCCCAAGCTGTAAGTGACTATCATTTTCTGTGGATTCTCTCTTGACTGAAGAGTCTGAGATGAGACTGGCATGGATGTCTACAGAACTGACAATTGTGTAGTAACAACTGGGGAGATGGGTGGGAAAGGATAAAGTTGATAACAGAGGGAAATATGTTTTTGTATGTTCATCAATATTGTCCAATTAAAAAAAAACCTAACTCAAAACTCTTATTTACATAGGGGAAAACAGGACATTTCTGCAGTTTGTGCCTTTAGTATGGCAAAAATTCAGGAAGTGTTCAATGAAGGGAAATACAAATCATCTGTGACAGTAGAACAGTCTCGACTCAAATGGGTGATGTACAGTGGAACAGTCCCCAATCCTCGCCCAGGATCTGTAAGTATTAAAACTTTCCTTTAAAAGATAATAAATCATCAAAGTAACCTAGAGCTGCAGTACTGTTCTGTGCTTTCCACCCAGACTTTTTTCATTCCATCAGTAGTGGTTTGGTGTTCACTACAAGGCCGTTCGGATGACAAAATTGACTGAGGCTTTAAGTTATCATTGATGAATCATCATGACATGTAGTTTCTTCCCCTTTTAAGTTTTCTCCTTCTCTAAAAGGTACTGATTTAAGCTGAGGCCTAATTTCATAAGTGATGGAAAATCCCATCCTCCCCACCGCAGTGCTTCGATTAACCGGAGTCCTGAGTAAGTGAAGGCAAATCCATGTTCTGTCTTCAACTGAGATTCTTATGCAAGCACATTTCAGCAGGAGTCACTAAATAGCTATAAGGAACTGCAGTTCTGGTGGTTTATTCCCCTCCATAGCACAATAGCTTAATGGCATTGTTCCTACCATTCATTCAGCTGAAATCAACTACCTCTGCACAGATCAGGGAAACTTTTATTTTTGATGGTGTGGAATCCTCTATGGTGTTCTGAAATAAAAGCTCCTCTTGATTGCCGTACCCATGACAGTAGGTTTAATTGGACTGTGCTGCCTCCCTAGGAGGTTTTCCAGCTGTGTATTGGCAATTTGTTATATAAAATTTGAACTACATAAAACAGACCCAAAAACTGTAATTTCATGAAAGCATTTTGAACAGTAATCATTTTAGCAGACTTCCCTAAGGGTTCTAATTTATTAAGAATTTCAGCAAAGCTGCTTCCCTGATCACCTAAACACTAAATGTGCCAAGTCCCACAAACCAGGAAAGTTACAGGTTTGATCACCAAGTGAGCAAAGGGACATTCCATGTACCCACCAGCTCCCATGATAACTTGTGGAAATTATCCAAAACTCCTAATGTGGAGCTCAGGTATGTGATTGTTGGACAAGGACAAGGTTTGTGCTCAGCTGTGATGGTTCCACAGTCAAATAGTCTGCCAGCAATCACTGTGTATGCTCTTGTGTGAAGCACCAGAGCTCTCCTAGCATTTGTGAAACTAACCTCGGCTTGAATCCTCACCATTGGGAGAGGAAGCAAGAAAACTGGAGGGACGAAAAGGAATATATCTGTCAGCAGTGAATGTATATCCGTTTTAATGAATAAACTTAATAAATGTCATCTCCAGGCAGTTCAGTGCTCATAACATTTGAAAGCCCAATTAACACACAATTTCACTTCTCTCTTTCCTAGTGCATCAACAGTAATATCCGTAGGAATGGATTCAAGACTTCTCTAGAACTGCCAGACAGAACACTCCAGTTTGTAAAGGATCATCCTTTGATGGATGATGTAGTAACTCCCATCAACAATCAACCAAAGTTAATTAAAGAGGGAACAAAGTACATCCAGATTGCTGTAGACAGAGTTGTTGCTGTCAATCAGAAAGAATATGATGTAATTTTTCTGGGAACAGGTAAAATATTTTCTGTGCAAGTACAATACTGTCAAGAATCTCTACTTTACACAATGTTAAAAAATTTATACTACATTTTTTACTGTTCTATGATAGGATCAAAGGAAAGGGCCACCACGCCATGGACCAATTGTTTCCTGAGAAAGTGAGGCTGACAAAAGATTAAACTAGTTTATGAAGAAAATATGTAGAATAATTAGAGAAATATTTGCACTATGCCTGATATATAATCTGTAATAATGGTCAGCTAATATTTAACTCCAAGGCAGTGATTCACTTAATAAATTAAGCTGTATTGGTTGAGCAGATTAAATGTCATGAAATATCTGACAGCAAGGAACTAACTCAACTCCCAGATAGCTGTACTTATGTCCACCAAGATGTGAGATGCAAATGCTAGAGAATTAAATATTTCCCCATTCTTACAACTTATTTTAACTATTAAGCACACCTGATTTGGGCATAGAATGGCTAAAATGCAGATTAAACTCACTCTACACTATCCAAGTGGTGTACCCTTCTTTCAAATCCCATGAACCAGTGTGAACCATACCAAATATCCTTGTGATTTTATGAACAGATCACTAATGCTGGGGTAGCATTTGCTAATTTTGTGTTGTGGTGGACTCGTATTCATTTCTTATGGGGCAGAATTTTACATGTTTGGGCCAATTAAGGCCCTCCCAGAGTAATACACTACCTGTGCGGGCAGGGGGAGGAGGGAGAATCAGAGCCACTGCTAGAGTGCAACAATCTCCCTGATGCACAGAGCTGCCTCAGGGAGATTGAATGTATAATTAAAATAATTGATTTGAAAATATATTTAAATATGTCCCCTCATGTGACTGTGTCACATGAGATGGGACATGTTTTTATTTTTATGGAAACTTTTAAAATTATAAATAATAATAAAAGCTTCAGGAAACCTCATCCCGCTCATGGATGAGGTTTCCTAAAAAATGCGAAGGCTGCTTGGGCTTTTTGCCTGCCCGCCAACCTTAAGGTTGGACGGTTAGCGTTACTAATTACATGAATTCTTAAAGGCCTAAAAAAAGGCTCGCAGAATGAAATATTGCAGGACTGCACGGTGACGTTGGGATGCGCGCCTGATGTCATCGCACGTCATTTTATGCATCGGCGTGTCGGGTCTGCCCCCGCACGCCGACTGAAAAGTTCTGCCCATGGTGTGTGTTTTTGGGTGCTTGTTGGGATTTTATCTCCTCCTTTTGTTATGGTCTGGTTAGGGAACCAGTAAATATTTGTTTAAAGTGGACAAAGTTTGAGATCCCAGTTACCCACCAAGAGAATAAAGCTACAGGATTCCATGGTTTTAACCAACCAACATAAACTTTACAAAGTCAGAAGAGCAAAACACTCTACAATTATTTACAATATATATTAATGACTTGGGTGAGTAAAATGGATGTACTATCGTCAAGTTTGCAGATGACACAAAAGTAGGTGGGAAGGCAAGTGGTGGGGATGACACAAAGCGTCTACAGAGGGACATAGACAGGTTAAGTGAGTGGGCAAAAACTTGGCAGATGGAATATAATGTGGGAAAATGTGAGGCTATGCACTTTGGCAGGAACAATAGAAGAGCTGAATATTATTTCAACGGAGAAAGACTGCAGCACAGAGGGATTTGGGGCTCCTTGTGCATGATTCCCAAAAAGCTAGCATAAATGCTCAACAGGTAATAGGGAAGGCAAATGGATGTTGGCCTTTATTTCAAAGGGAATGGAGTATAAAAATAGGGAAGTCTTGCTTAAACTATATAAGGCACTAGTTAGACTGCACCTGGAATACTGTGAACAGTTTTTGTGCTCTTATCTAAGGAAAGATATACTGGCATCGGAGACAGTCCAGAGAAGGTTCATTCGGTTGATCCCGGGCATGGAGGAATTTTCTTATGAGGAGAGGTTGAGTAGGTTGGGCCTGTACTCTTTGGACTTTAGAAGAATGAGAGGCAATCTTTATAAGTTTCTTAGGGGTCTTGACAGGGTAGATGCTGAGAGGTTGTTTTCCCTTGTGGGAAAGTCTAGGACTCTCAGAGTAAGAGGTCACCCGTTTAAAACAGAGATGAGGAGGAATTTCTCTCGAGGGTAGTTAATCTGTGGAATTCTTTGCCACAGAGGGCTGTAGAGGCTGGGTTGTTAAGTATATTCAAGGCTGAGATAGACAGATTTTTAATCAGCAAGGGAATCAAAGGTTATGGGGAGAAGGCAGGAAAGTGGAGTTGAGGATTATCAGATCAGCCATGATCTCATTGAATGGCGGAGCAGACTCGATGGGCCTACTTGTGCTCCCATGTCTTCTGGTCTTATATCTATCTTATACTTTAACATTCAGAATTAACCTGAGGTAAACATGAATTAACAGGTAAACTGTGGTGAAACACACTATAATGCACGTTAAATGGCAAAAGTGACCAAGACAGATCACACAATTTCTCAGCAACTCACTCAAACATCAGTGATCACTGCAGCCAGGATATTTCGGGTTTCCCGTCCCGCCATCCAAAGAGTCGGCAAGGAACATATCCCTGCCGACACTGCCTCCTCCGCAGCCACTTCACACTCCAATGAGCATTAATTGGCTGCAGGTGGGACTTCCCTGCCCCTCACTCAGGAGGAAGTAGCACCTCAGTGCCAGCCAAGATGATTGGATGGCAGCTCACAAATCCCTGCAGTGGACAGAAGCTACAGTGGACAGAAGTATAAGTTCATGAAGTCGACAGAGCCCAGGTCCCGACAGTGCACAGAAAGGTGAGTTCTTGGGGTCGGGAGGGTAGCGAAGGCCGGGTGGGGAAGTGAGGTTCAGCAGCCACCATCCTTAAGGGGGTGGGAGGCGCCTTAAGTTAGCAGGGGGCTTCTGATGGAGGCATCACCCTAACCCCCACCACCACCACCCCTTTCCGAGACCTAAACCCGATCATTTCCAGGCTCCCCTGGCACCCGGGAAATCCTTCTGCCAGCCTAAAAATGTAGGCTTGGTGGGAAATGGCTCTTAAGTGCAATAATTGGCCTATTAAAGGCCTCAACTGGGGCCAAGACAGGCCTTGACCACCACAGCATAAAATCACTGAGAGTTTGGGCAGGTGGGCAGTCCATTCGTGCTATTTCATGCACTCCCTCCTACCTAAAAACCCACCGGCAGGGGAGTGTGAAATACAGGCTTGTGAGTCACAAAATCTTGTTAAAACTCTTGCCTCCCTCATGAGGGATTTCAACTCTTCACTTTCAAAGATTTAGCCTCTGAATTCCCTCAAAAGCCACTCCAACGCAGACTGCCTCAATGACTGCTCGCCTCCTGATGGTTCAATCTCTGCTGAAACTGCATTCCATGGGATTCACACAACTGCACTCTCACCTCTAATTACTAGCTCAATTTCAGCTCTTTCACAGACCGATAGCTTCACTAAGCTGGCACTGCCCCTGGGTTTCTCTGAAATCCAGTCTCCTGGTTGCACTGGTCTATTAAATGGCTCCCAGGCCTTCTCTTGAGCCCTAACTGCCTTCAGCACTGAACCAGTGACCTTCCGCCACCTTCCCAGCTACTGAGGACTTCTGCGCCCGAGCTGCCCAGAGCCTGCTAACAGCAGCACCTTTTCGGTATCCAACCTCTTTCCCCTGCTGCTCACTCCCTCACCCAGCAAACACACAGAAAATTGAAACCAGAGAACATTTTTAAGCTCCATCCATTTCCTGACAATGTAACTGCTTCAAGTACAAACCCATTTCCATCTGTTTCAGATGAAGTTACATTGTTTCATAGTTTGCCATTGTGAGATTTGAACCCTTGATCTTGGGGTTACAAACCCAGTACCATAACCACTTGGCTATTTAGGCCAAGCTTCCTGACAATGTAGCCAAGCCAATTATCCCTCCTTTACAATTTCTCCAGCTGAATAAACTCACCTGCTGCTCTATGGCTTCATCTTTTCTATTCTGACTCTATTAAACAAACATGGGTAATCTTTTGAACTGCCTTTTTTTTAGGTGTTCTAGCAATCTCTAAATTTTAGTCACCTTCACAACAACAATCTTCCCAGAATAAACATTACCTCTAAAATATTAACATGAACTAGATATTTGTCAAACTTTGCATTTAAGCAGATGGGCACTTCACATGATGCTGCAAATGCATCCTGTTACTAGACACAAGGAGATACATGGGACCATCTAAGTTTGACTCCCTCTGAATTTTCCAAACGAGAATCTGCAGGAGCTTAACAGAGTTGGTCCTAACTTTCAATGATCCTTGTTCAAAGACATTAACTCTTGATCACACCACTAATTTTTTTTTCTTTATTTCGTGGCAATGTGGGCATTGCTGGCAAGACCAGCATTTATTGCCCATCCCTAATTGCCCTTGAGAAGGTGGTGGTGACCTATCTTCTTAAACTGCTGCAGGCCATGTGGTGTAGGTACACTCACAGTGCTGTTAGGAAGGGAGTTCCAGAATTTTGACCCAGCAACAGTGAAGGAATGGCAAATATTTCCAAGTCAGGATTGGGTGTGGCTTGGAGGGGAATTTGCAGTGGTGGTATTCCCATGTATCTGCTGCCCTTTCCCTTTTCTAGGTGATAGAGTTTGTGAGTTTAGAAGGTGCTGCCAAAGGAGCTTTGTTGCAGTACATCCTGTATATGGTACATGCTGTGTATCAATGGTGGAGGCAATGAATGTTTAATTTGGTGGATGGGGTGCTAGTCAAGCGGGCTTCTTTGTCCCGGAGAGTATCAAGCTTCATGTGTGTTGTTGGTGCTGAATTCATCCAGGTAAATGGAGAGTATTCCATCACGTGCCTTGTAGGTGGTGGACAGGCTTTGGAGAGTCAGGAAGTGAGTTAATTGCCTCAGAATTTCCAGCCTCTGACCTGCTGTTATAGCCACAGTATTTATATGGCTGCTCCAGTTCAGTTTCTGGTCAATGGTAACCTCCAGGATGTTGATGGTGGGGGATTCAGTGATGGTAATGCCATTGAATATCAAAGGAAGATGGTTGGATTCTCTCTCTTGTTGGGGGTGGTCATTGTCTGGCACTTGAGTGGCACAAATGTTACTTGTCACTTATCAGTCCAAGTCTGAATGTTGTCCAGGTCTTGCTGCATTTTGGCACAGACTGCTTCAGTATCTGAAAAGATGTTATGATAATGAACATTATCAATCATCAGCAAACATCCCCGCTTATGACCTTTATAATGGAGAGGAGATCATTGATGATCCAGCTGAAAATGATTGGGCCTATGATAATATCTTGAGGAAAGTGACGCTATGGTGGACGAGAAGAAATCAGGAGCGGCCAAGAAGGGGTCCAAAAAAATCATCAAGAAAACGCCACCAAAAGGCGGCAAGAAGAGGAAGAGATCCAGGAAGGAGAGCTACTCCATCTACATCTACAAGGTAATGAAGCAGGTCCACCCGGACACCGGCATCTCCTCCAAGGCCATGAGCATCATGAACTCATTCGTCAACGACATCTTCGAGCGCATCGCGGGCGAGGCTTCCTGCCTGGCCCACTACAACAAGCGGCAGACCATCTGCTCCCGGGAGATCCAGACCGCCGTGCGCCTGCTGCTGCCCGGGGAACTGGCCAAGCACGCCGTGTTGGAGGGTACCAAGGCGGTGACCAAGTACACCAGCTCCAAGTGAAACGCCACAATGCACTGAACAAAAGAACTCCTGCAGCAGTGGCCTGGGACTGAAATGACTGGCCTCCAGCAACCACTTTGTGCTAGATATGATTCCAACCAGTCAAGAGGTTTCACCCAATTCCCATTGACTTCAACTTTGCCAGTGCTCCTTGATGTCACATTCAGTCAATTGCTCCCTTGATGTGAATGGCAGCCACTCTCACCTCCCCTCTTGAGTTCAGCTCTTTTGTCCATGGACCACTCTGAAGCGTTGTGAAAGCAGGGCTGTCCTTTGGAAGAACAGTGGTCCAGATTCTCTTGAAATTTTCTTGGGAAATTTAGTGACCTAGGGGAGCCTAACTAAAGAACCTGGTTTTGTTTAGCTGATGGTTGGCGGTTTCCGCAAAACAATTGAGGTACATGAATGATGGACAGTGCTGCATGGCTACCAGTGAGGGTTGAAATGTTCAATTTTTGGTAAGTTGGGTGGTGTGGCAACAACCAAGTGCATTCAGCCTTCATCTTGATAGATCTGTTGAAATAAGCAATTAAAAGTAATAGAGTGCTATTGATATAAATAGAGAGATTACAAGAGGTTGGCCATGTGTCAAAGGCCTATTAAATGTTTAGAAGCTATGTTCGGAAATAGCTGGCGACAGAGCGTAAGCAAGACAAGAGTCAGCAGGCAGAAGCCAATACATAGAGATTTGCCAATTCTTTTCCCACCCCTAGTCTCCTAATATATTAATTTTAATAAAGTGGAGACAGTTCACCTTGGAAAAATATATATTTTTTGTAATAACTGGTCCACAGTGTCAGAAACCGAACACTTAAGTTAACGGATTGTCACCACCCTTTAAGAGTGTATATAGCAGGCTTGCTTTCTGGACCAGTTGGATTGCAAATGAAAACAAAGTGCTGGAAAAACTCAGCAGGTTTGGCAGCATCTATGGAGAGAGAAACAGAATTAACATTTCAGTCCAATATGACTCTTCAGATCTGAAGAGAGGTAGAAATATGCTCAGTTTTATGCTGTTGAGAAAAGGGAGAAGGTCAGGGATAGGTTAGAGGGCAGGGCAGATTATATACCAAAGATCTCATGGAACAAAAAGCAACAGGAGCAGTAATGATAGTATTAAAAACACAAAGCATTGGACCAGAGTAGGTGTTAATAGCAGAAAAGTCAGAGGTGATCTGCAAAGTGTACACTCAGTCTGGGTTTGGTCTCTCCTACATAGTGGAGACCACACTGTAAGCAACAGCTACAGTAGACTAAGAAGTTTAAAGAAGCACAAGTAAATCGCTGCTTCACCTGGGAGGAGTATTTGGTGCTTTGGACAGTGAGGAGAGAGAAGGTAAAGGACAGGTGTTACATCACCTGTGATTGCATGAGAAGGTGCTATGGGAAGGGGATGAGGTGTTGAGGGTGATAGAGGAGTGGACCAGCATGTCGCGGAGAGAACAATCCCTATGGAATGCTGACGGGATGGAAAGATATGTTAGGTGGTGGCAACGTGCTGGAGCTGGCAGAAATGGCAGAGGATGATTCTTTGAACACAGTGGCTGGTGGGGTTGAAAGTGAGGACAAGGGGAACCCTATTGTGGTCCTGTGAGGGAGAGGAAGGGTGAGGGCATAAGTGCGGGAAATGGGTTGGACACGGTTAAGGGCCCTGTCATCACAGGCTGAGGAAAGGGAAGAACAAGTCGGAAGCACCATTGTGGAAGATAGCATCATCAGTACAGATGAGACAGAGAAGCTAGAAAAATGGGATGGAGTCTTTACAGGAAGTAGGGTGTGAGGAGGTCGAGTCGAGGTATGAGAAGGTGTAGTTGAGGTAGCTGTGGGAGTCGGTGGGCTTGTAATAAATATTAGTAGACAGTCTATTTCCAGAAATGCAAACAAAGAAGTCAAAGAAGGGAAGGGAAGTGTCAGAGATGGATCATGTAAAGGTGAGAGAAGGGTGGAAATTGAAATTGCAGGAGCTGTAACACTTACCTCGTTACCTCCTTTTTCCTCATTGCCCAAGACCCCAAACGCTCCTTCCAGCTGAAGCAGTGATTTACTTGTACTTGTTTTAACTTCATCTACTGTATTCTCTGCCCACAATGCAGTCTGCTCTACATTGGAGACACCGAACGCAGGCTGGGTGACCACTTTGCGAAACACCTCTGCTCAGGGCACAAGCATGATGCTGACCTCTCCATTGCTTGCCATTTCAATTCACCATCTTCCTTACATTTCTGTCCAGCAGTGTTCCAGTGAAGTCCAACACAAGCTGGAGGGATAGCACCTCATCTTCTGATTAGGCACTTTACAACCATCTGGACTCAATGATGAGTTCCACAACTTCAGACCATGAACTCTGGCCTCCAGTTTGACTTATTTTTTCTCAAGTGCCAGTCTGTATCTTGTTCTCAGTTTTTTATTTTCAGACAGAGCTGACATTTCATTCTGCCATTAGCGTTTACTCTGGGCCAATGCTTTGTTTATTTATTACTACCATTACCACTCCCAGTGTCTTTTGTTCCATGACATTTTTGGTATTTAATCTCCTCACCCTCTAACCTATTCTTGACCTTCCCTTTTGACCCTCGGCCCTTTTGCCCATTTCTACCTCTCCTCAGTTCCGAAGCAGAGTCATATTGGACTTGAAACGTTAATTCTGTTTCTCCCTTCACAGATGCTTCCAGATCTGCTGTGTTTTTCCAGCACTTTATGTTTCTATTTCAGATCTCCAGCAACCACAGTATTTTGCTTCTGGTTGGGTTGCAAAAATCCTTTTGAAGCTATTTGCCCAACTTTGGCAGCGAGTTTATTGCTCTTGATTGCTTGTGGTTTAAAATCTCAAACCTATTTTCAAAATATTTCACTTTTGTTTTATTAACATATTTTGTATAAAATGTGAATATGGTGACCTGGTCATGACAAGTTTGGTGAGCATAGAAATCCTATTGGACAACACTGGTTTAAAAGGAAATGGGATTAATACCCATCCCATTTCATGTAGGTCTTGCAGCAAGGAGAGGGAAGAAAGTTACACCCCGTTGGATGGACCACACCCAATAAGTGAAAGGACAGTTTGCTAATACACTACATAATTCTAAATCTTCTTCATTTGAGTTTTAAACAAATTCTCAGATTTTATTTGGGCCAGTTGAGTGAATTAATGATCATAGTTTCTGGAAAATAGCACTTGCATTCACAATCATATATGCTGCAAAACCTTATTCAATACCTGCCCATCAAAGAAGTCATATGTTCTTTTTCAGATGGTGGATACTTGCATAAGGCCCTCAGCTTGAAGACAGAAATGTTTATTATTGAGCAGGTACAGATGTTTATTCCTGCAGAACCAGTGCAAAACCTACAGCTTTCTTCACAAAGGGTAAAATAAGTTTCTAGTCAAATGCATTTTTCTTTTGTAATTTTTTTTAATACTTTGAAAGTGGATTTCATTACATAATGCATCAATTTCAGAACTGCTATTTTTTTGTCCTAGGGTCAGTTATATGTTGGATCCCCATCACAGGTAGTGCAAGTGCCTGTTGCCGTTTGCACTCGGTATATTAATTGTTGGGACTGTGTGCTAGCCAGAGACCCTTACTGTGCGTGGGACAAAACCACAAGCCAGTGTGTTGACATTTCAAACAAAAATATTGATTTGCTGTAAGTAAACCATGCAACAATGTGAGTATCTTTGAGGCAGATGTTTAAATGCGTCATTGTTTGGAAGTGTTTAGCTGTTTACTGATGAGGCCAGGACAGCTAAGCTGCACAGTTTTGATTAATTTATTCATAACAATATTTGCTGGCAGTCTTTTAGATCTCCATTTTAATATTTACTTTTACATTCTTTAGGAACTTAGTTCAGAATATAGAGAATGGAGATCCTTCAGCATGCCCCAGCTATGGTACGTTTCTTATTCACAGCTTCAGTGCTGGCTTGTTCTATTTTTTTTCCTCTTTCTCCTTCTCTCCCTCGCCTCGGATTGTTTCCTTAAAAATTCAAACTTATTGTTTTGATGTATTGTGCCGCTTATTTCACAAGCTGTGCCTTTGATGAACACTACATCCTAGATACAGAATAACAGATGGTAATGGATGCACTAAACCTAAGGATACATTTCTCTTTTTAAGGCCCCAGTCTCAGTGCACAGCCTTGCTCAATGTAAATCAGGCATCCCCTGAATTGAGCATGCTGCCCTCTATGCTTAAATGATCTACACTTCTGTCATGGGAGGTTCTGCAGGGAAGGAGTCAGTCTGTGATCTTAAGTAAATTGAGGCCACATGCTTATCCTACCCACTTTATTCCACACCTCTGGGGCATTATAAAATGCACCTCATCCTCACCAGAAAACCATTTCTTGAAGCAGTCTCTCTTGTGCAAGGCAACTGGATAATGAAACTGATTAGAATTGAGGGGAAGTAACTGAGCAAGTCAGCCTGCACTACTTTTCTGCCAAGAGCTGCAGAGGCCTGAAATGAATTTACCAGCGCACATTCAATTTTCAACTATTTTTTTGTACACCTTCAATTGTGTGCGCAGACTATTTTCTCCTTACCTAACAGCACTGTAGATGCACCTCTACACCACAGTGGTTCACCACCACCACCTTCTCAAGGGCAATAGAGGTGAACAGCAAATGCTGGCCTCGCCCGTGATGCGCTCACACTGCAAAGTAATTTTTTTAATTGTGCGTGAAGCAAGTGTAGGAAAATGAATTGCTGGGGAATAACGAACAAAAGAGTAAAAGCAAAATACTGCGGATGTTGGAAAACTGAAACAAAAACAAAAATTGCTGGTAAACTCAGCAGGTCTGACAACATCTGTGGAGAGGAAGACAGAGTTAACGTTTTGAGTCTGTATGACTCTTTATCAGAACTAAAGAGGAATAGAAATGTGGTGAAGTATAAGCTGTTTAAGGGGGGTGGGGCAGGTGGAGCTGGATAAAGGGCCAGTGATAGGTGGAGGCAAAGGAGAGATTGCCACAGATGTCATAAACAAAAGGTCAAAGGGATGTTGATGGTGATGATATTAGCTAAAGGATGTGCTAATGGGGACATTAAGGGTAGAAAGCAGGATGAGCATGTGACATATAGCCCTAATGGGGGTGGGGTGGGGGGAAGGGATCGAAATAGGCTAAAAGGTGGATATAAAACAATGGATGGAAATAAATTTTAAAAATGATAATAAAAATAGGTGGGAAAAGAAAATATATATATAAAAATATAATAATTATTAGAAAAAAGGATCAAAAAGGGGATGAGGTTGGAGGAGAGAGTTGATCCCTTTTTTCTAATAATTTTTTTTTTATATATTTTTTCTTTTCCCATTTCTATTATAATTTTTAAAATTTATTTCCATCCATTGTTTTATCTCCACCTTTTAGCTTATTTCGATCCCTTCCCCCACCCCCACCAGGGCTATCTGTACCTTGCTCAGCCTGCTTTCTACCCTTTAATGTCCCCATTAGCACATCCTTTAGCTATTATCACCACCGTCAGCCTCCCTTTGACCTTTTGTCTATGACATCTTTGGCAATCTCTCCTTTGCCTCCACCTATCACTGGCCCTCTATCCAGCTCCACCTGCCCCACTCCCCTTAAACAGATTATATTTCACCACATTTCTATTTCTCTTTAGTTCTGATGAAGAGTCATATGGACTTGAAACATTAACTCTGTCTTCCTCTCCACAGATGCTGTCAGACCTGCTGAGTTTTTCTAGCAATTTTTGTTTTTGGAACAAAAGAAGGTGAGATGTGAATGACATCAAAATAATGTAATTTATGCAATTTAACCACTAAATGTGCAGATGAATTCATCAGTAAGTATGCACACAATAGTCAGACAAGTGATAAGTGTTTTGCACTTAGCTCGCTGATTGAACAGTGCTCTTTAGCTATACCATTTTTCAAGCTGTTTTTACTGACTGACTTGGGTGTATTTCTAATGGTTTTGTTGCAGGCTGGGAATAGCAATTTAGATTTTTCAGTCTGAGGACTGCCTCCAGTGTGTTGAGCTGTTGGAATGGCCAACTTCTAAAACCCAGTAAAAAGTTGAGACTCTATTAATGGCTTCAGTGCCCTCAGGCTAAGGAAGAATAGAATCTGATAGGAACAAAAATACCTGGAAAAACTCAGCAGGTCTGGCAGCATCTGCAGAGAGGAGTACAGTTAACGTTTTGAGTCCGAATGACCCTTCGACAGAACTAAGTAAAAATAGAAGAGGTGTAATATAAGCTGATTTAAGGGGGGCTTAAACCAGATTATATTTCACCTCTCTTCTATTTTTACTTAGTTCTGTTGAAGGGTCATTCGGACTCGAAACGTTAACTATGCTCCTCTCCGCAGATGCTGCCAGACCTTGCTGAGTTTTTCCAGGTATTTTTTTGTTTTGGATTTCCAGCATCCGCAGTTTTTTGTTTTTATCTAGAATTAGATAGGGTTCCTGCTGCAGATTGTTAACCGGTGGCCCCTATTGGGGCACCTGTGCTGCATGCAAAAATACAATAGCCTGATAATGTTTACTGTTGAAGATTGCCCATAAAAATGCATGCCTATTAAACTGTATAGTAGTCTTCATTTTTTTTACTTTTCTAAGTGATATTATTTCTAATATTAACACATTTTTTCTTTTCTTCAGGAAACTTGAAAACAAAAATCCAAATGATCATTCCTGGAAACAACCTGGTGTTGGATTGCACTTCTGCATCTAACTTGGCTCACATGCAATGGTTACTAAACGGAAGAGTGATTCCAGCAGCAGGTTCAAAATACCTCTACTTCAGTAATGGGCTGTTAATATTTAATGTTTCTGTCACAGACGTAGGATGGTATGACTGCCAGTCTGTTGAAACTGTGGCTGGGAAACCATTTGCGCAAGTCACAGCAAGATACCGCCTCCATTCTGTTCATGGACCTCACATAGGTCAACAGTCAATTCCAACTAAGGCACTTCCTGATTCTAAATCTGCAACTTCCATTGCGCCAATCTCACCAGGCAATACTGTTCGCATAGGTAACTTGCCTATGACACAGAGTTACCTTCAAACTGAATTTACATTAAAGGGTTTCCTCGTTCTCTTTGTCATGATGTTCATACTTCTCCTAGCATGGAATATTTATAAAGGACATGTGCCAATGCCTTTGCGTCCGTCAAGAAATGGAAATACAAGAAGAACGCCATCAACCCTTCTGAACAATTCAGTGCAGCAATTGGAGGAGAAACCACCATCACCTAAGGCCCCTCAATTACAAGGCATGCACAGCAGTGTTGATCTCCCACTTACCTGCATTTCCAGTGAAAGTTCAGTTGAGAAGAACGGCAACAATAACTCTGTACTACTAGAGAATGCTAACTCCAGCAGTTCTAGGCCATTGTTTATTCTTGATGAATTAGAATATATTGATGCTGATCAGACTGAATCAAAAGCATGAACCTAAGGAAAGGACACTGATGCTTAGGGAAATCCTCATGGTATGAAATGCCATGTGAGAACAGTCAGGTAATGCCGTAGGACCTTTCCCCTCTCCTACCCTTTACCTTGCCCTTGGCAACCTCACACAGATTCTTCTGAAAGGAACTGTTTTTTCTGGACTAATATTAATGTTGGAGAACAAGGTATACATTCAGTAACAGGCCATAGACTATCAGAAATTCTATGAAAGGGTATGGTAATCTATTTTATGTATATTTTTCCCCAAGAAGAGAGTGAATGTTCTTTATGTCCTTTTTATATTAAAAAAAACCCTAAAGTTAAAAGTACTAAGGGTTTGTATTGGAAAGGTACTATAAGGTTAACTCAATGATCCAGCACTCCCAGCAAGGAAACCGTAATTGAATGCACTGTGGATTGGCGATAAGGGTACAATTCCCTAATTTCCTGACCCACATTCTCTGTGTGTAGCTGTCCTCTGGGAGCATAGGATCACTGAATTTTCCCTGTGTGTTCTCTATAAAGGACCACATGATACTTATGCTGCTGTGATTCAATCTTAGTTTTTCTTCAATTTGTGTTCTAGCATGTGGTAGTGGAGCACTTCCATTACTAATGTTTCACATCCATAGTATCAAATCCACAGTGACCATACATTTGTCAAGTTTTTACTTTTATGGTTGGCATTGGCAAACACCATTTTAATGAAGAACATAATGAGTTTTTTTCTGTTCTTAATAATTCTCAAGTCCAACAAGCCTATTGAATCAACCCTTTTTATTCCTGCCTTATCACCACATCCCTCAATCCTTTCTGACTTCTAATTGTGTTTTGAATCCATTTGAATGGTCTTCCTTGTTAACCTGTTTCAAAACATTATATTTTAGATGAAATTGTTCTGTCCTTTTTGTATCCTAACTTTTAAAAAATTTTTGACGTGTCCTCTGGTATTGAACAAGTCACCATGGTGCTTCAGGCTCCACTAACCACGAACAAAGCTTCTGAAGATCCCAGAGGAGACCCCAAAATTCCCTAGGGCAGCCAAGATAGCTCAGTTAGACAGCATTCAACCAAGTTATACAGGGTAGAAATGTACACATATGATTATCGAGTAAGGACAGGATCAGGCTTGGTTAGGATTTCTCACTTGGTGAATAGTAACATTATAGTCTTGTCTATGTTCATGCATAAGGAATGGTTAGTCAAGCAGGGTACAGAAAGGAGACTAGAACTTTACCCCACAGTGCGTCAGCACCTTCAGGAGGCAAGGGCAGAAAATAGGCAACCAAAAAAAACTGCACCCGAACACAAGACAGGTTTACATAATGCTCTACCTATTTTGCTTTGAGTTTATGTATAAACATAGATCTCCCCAACTGTGATCCTACTGATCAGCTGTTTACACTTTCATCAGGCCAGAGTTGGGCATTATTGAAATTACAGACATTTAAGACTTCCACAAGAATAACCTAAGCAATATCCTGTTTTTACAGTCACCTTGCAGATTATTTTCATTAAACTGCAATAACATCAGCATGATCAAATAGCAGTTATCAAGAAGTGCAGGGGATCAGTCTGAAAAATAAGTAATCTTGTTTTGTCAAAAATGCAATGGTGTGAAATATTTAGAGAAGCAACTGGCAAATGTTAAACTTTTCCCCACTTGGACTGGTAGGCCTAGCATGTTTTGTGGCCACCAAGAATAATAATATATATTAAGTTCCCCTTTGTTTTTATTCAAAGTTCTTAAAGGGAAACGATCGTAGAAGCTTCATTGCATGGCTCGTCGCTCCGATCTGTGTCCTTTTTGAGGTTTAAGCTTGTCTGCTGATGTCATTCACTATTTTTAAGGCTGAAGACAAGTCTAAAATTTCACCACCTGAGTCTGAGGTGGTAAAACCTGATAGCTATGGGGTTAAAAAGTTCAACAGTCAGAATATTTAGTCAGTGTTGACAGAGTTTCCATATCTTTCTGAAATTCATAGGGATGATAAAAGCAGCCAAGGTGCCCATGCATGCCTGACTTATCTTGCAGTAACCTGTGCTGGAAAGTGATGGCCCAACACAATCGATTAGCATCTGTTGCCTTGGCTGACACAGGAAGAACGTCCACTTGTGTGAGGCACTGGAATGCCGTTGTGGAATAGTGCCATGAATCAGTACTGTCTTGGGAGGGAAAAAAGTTGATTTTAGATATTGGGGGTGTGGAGGATAGGAATTGGAGAGGAGGAAAATGTTGATAGTGTGATTATAATGCTTCATGGGTGGTAATGTATAAAGTCAAGCTTATGCCTTGTGCCTGAGCTGAGCAACGGTTTCAATTGGAGTAAGCTTAAAATTGTTTTTAAATCTTTCCAACTGCTTTAAATCTTAAACGTCCCATTACTATAGCAGTTGAGAGGGATCCTTGAGTGCTGCCCATATCCTAATTCACAACAAGTCCCATTCACCTATACCCCTGTGCTTGCTGACCTACATTGGCTCCCCATCCAGCAAGTTCCAGTCTTGATTTTTAAATTCTTATCCTTGTTTTTATCCCATCAAAGACTCACCCCTCCATATCCCTGTCACCTCCTGCAGCCCTACAACCTTCCAAGATATCTGCACTCTTCCAATTTTGGCTCAAGCACGTTGATTTTAATTGTTCAATCATTGGTGACCATGCCTTCTGCCGCCAAGGCCCTATGCTCAGGATTTCATTCCTTAAATCTCCCTCTCTCCTTTAAGCGATGCTCCTTAAACCTACATATTTGACTAAACTTTTGGGTCACCTCTCCCAATATCTTCTTATGTGGCTCAGTATCAAATTTTGTTTGATAACACTTCTGTGAAGTGCCCTACGTACCCTGTTAAAGGCTGCACATAAATGCAAGTTGTTAAAAGTCCTACAAAAGTGTCTTGAAAATATGTTTAAAAATGACTTTTAAAAATGCAGATTTTTTTCATTTGTATTTTCCTTCAAAGGAGGACTGGTTGAGTGTTACTAAATTCACATTTATTGTGTGTATTTTGGCTGAGGTTTGTGGCATTGTATCTATCAAAGGTTATCAAACCTCCACCTGACTACTCAAAGTCTTTTTTGTACAGGCAAATTTATATTTTTATACTTAATTTTTTGTGTGTTCTGGTTGTTTTATACGTTTTCATCTCATACATAAATTTTTGTAAGAGCTCTCTTTCCAGTACACATTCATCTGTGTATCCTGTAAAACCACCAAAGGACAATACTTGGCACTAACTCTTCTTAGACTTTTATAAAGGATGAAAATGACATATTCCATTGAAGATTTATGACCCCAGAGATCTCTGGGACACTATAGATGTCTCAGATAAATCTGCAGTCTGAGTGTTCACAAATGTGTTGTTACTATTCACACACCTGGGGAGCTACTAGTTACCCCATCACCAATCCCCCCACCTCTCCTCCCCCAATGTTACTCTTAGTAAACTTGCTGCTCCATGTTTCCTATTGGCTTCCATTTTATGGCTTTCTGGGTTATGGGATACTGACAGGGCTAGAATTCAGTGCACTCTTTAAAATTTCCTTTCTCTACAATAAGAAGAAAAAGGAAGTGGATTTGGAGGCAGCCCCTGCATTCACTGTGCAGGTGGAAGAAAATTATCTAACTAGAGCCAACTGATCCTACGGGATATTTTCCTTTCTCTTCCTGTGAGGAAGTGTCTGGCCTGCGCTGGGTCACTGGCTACAGTGCCTCCACACTAATAAAAATAACTATAACTACAGACCAACATTGCATCAGCCATGCTGAAATATCATCGTAAGTGGATTCTGAGATTGGAATTCTGGCCCTCAACATTGTTAGTGAATAACCATACATCTTGCCTAAATGTTTCCCTTTGTTAGCTGATTGCTGCCTGCAGTTTCGACACATTCAGCTTGTTCTGTGCAGTAATCGCTGAAGGACCATCCATTTATAATATTCTGTATTATAAAGGTGATGTATTATTCCCCACAACATAAGAGCATTCTTATTTTATTCCCCTCATCAATGCAAAAATGTGTCTGCCAAACAAGTGGGAGGATATCAGAATATTTGCATTGCATTTCACACCAAAGGAAAATACCCACAAATTGAGTTATTTTAGGGTGGGCTTTAATTTTGAACATTTTTTTGTTTGTCCATTTATTGCAAAAAAATAAAAGCCACACACAATTTTTGTCACACCATAATCCTATCCGCATTCTTGCACTTGGAAATTAAAAACCTAAATTTCTCCCTGTGCTCAATCCTATGAAAATTTAGCCCTTTGTAATATCCCACTTTGCCCCAATGAAAATGTGGGATGCATCTTGTCAGATCTGATTTTGTTAAGAAATATTTTGAATCAATTTACTGCAGAGAGCTATTAAGTTAATGGGCATCAGTGGGATCATTTATATCCACTCAGTGTTTTTTTGCCAAAGTTCTTCCTTTGCCTAGATAGACAAATGTACCAGCCTTGCATTAAGATCTTAAGTTCAGCTCCCCATGTATCTTGAGTTGGCTGATCCCAGCCAGAGCTATAATTGGGCTCAGTATCCCCATTGCCGGGAAAATCATGAGAAAGGGATCCTGTTCCTGATCACTAATTAATGACCTCCTGCTGGTGGGTGACAAATGAGGACAAGGTTCAGTTTGACTATATTGGCCTCCAGTGTCAAAAAGCCAAGTCATTGAAAAGCCACAGCAGAGAAATAAATACTTTGATGAAACACCAGAATGGGGCTGATGTCTGTGGAATTGCATACCAGCATGGACTGTGTGTGTTGAGCAAAGTTAGAAGAAGCAGGGAGGGAAAACTGAATGGGAAGAGGGTAAGCTGCAGAAATCAGCCTTGCTATAATACCAAGAAAGAACTTGGTATCCAAAAAGAATCTGATTGTAGGCAAAAGGCTACCAATAAGGAAATCACCACTAAAGTATTGGCTTCATGGTCTTTGTTGCATTTTCTTGACTCTTGTCAACTGTAACTCTCCACAAGAAATCTTTTATTGATATCTCTTAAAAGATGTTCGCTCTGTTTTGTAAATGCTTTCATCAAAATATTAACAAGCGTTTTCAGATTAATGTTTTCTATGTGCAATCAACTCATTTTTAAAATGATTTTTTCGTTAAATCCTGCAAAGGTGATGGCTGCCTTTTAAAACCACAGCACCAAACGAATGCAATTTTTAAAAAATCTAATGAATATTTTAAAGTGGAATTGTAGAAATGTACAGAGCTATTGGAGATTTCTGCATATTTTAAATTTTTTGAATAAATACACAATTTGTAATGTTGCTGGAGAAATGCTACTGCCCTCAGTTTTTAAACTGCATGCTTCCTCCATCAGACACCACCAAATGCTATTTACTAATGCAGTTTTTAAAACTTTAATTTTAAATATGCTTCCAAACACTATTTGAACAAAATTCTTGTACAGGAATTGTGATTAAATGAGATTTTAATGTTTCTCCAACTGCTTCTTTTGTAGCCCTTCCAGGCCTGGATGGGAACTACAAGGATGGTCCTATCCACCCATTTTGGTGGCAGTCCTGTTTGTCTATCTCAATGGTGGTCATTTATTTGTGCCTAACTCACTTTGTCAGAATAGCAAACTTTTAATTGTTTCACAGATCTGTAGCAATTGTTATCATGAGAATTCCAAGGATGAGATCCTTCTTACAGCCCACTTGTGGATGAAAGTATCATGTAATGTGATATTGAGATCCAAGGATTTCAGTCCATGCTTCGTGCAGAAATGGCTGGGGCAGCAGCATGGGCTTGATAGTTGGTCTCAATTGCTTTGTATTTGGGAAAGGAAAAATTAATCAGGATCTTCCTCCTGAATGGTATTTGGCGACCCCTACTGGAAAGTAAGAGAGAGTGTGTGTGTGTGTGTGTGTGTGTGTGTGTGTATATGCCATGTGACACCATTAGGTGCAGCTGTGATGGCAAAATTTTTTTTGTAGAAAAGCAATTAGGTTCTGATATGAAGAGTGGCAGCTCAGGCGAGGGAGGCTGTGGATCTCCATCTCTGCACGAGTCAGTGCCTTAGTCTTTTTGAAATTGTTATGTGGGCTTAATATGAATCAGCAATGACGTCAATAATTTCAACAAAACTCAGAAGAGGCAATCTATGAGTTGCCTTGGTTATTACTGTTTCAATGAAGCACATTTCAGCAAAATACGCCAGCTTTGGTATATTTTGGTTCAGAGGAAACATTAATACGTGAGCTCTGTTGCTAGTTCTGCCTCCTATACTTGAAAAAGGTGTCACGCAGGTCTCCAGACACCTGCTTTGGAAGGTGTATGGGCAGATATTAAAAACACCCAAAGTTTTTTAAAAATCAATTTACAGAAAAAAATGCTTTTCACCTGATTATTTAACAAACATATTTTACAATATCACAACTTCATGAAAGCAAGCTGTGTTTCAGACTTTTTAACCTCAACAAAATTTGAGTGGTGTGAACTAGGCCATGGGTAACATATAAAGAAAGAATTTGCATTTTTATAAAGTTTTTGATGGTTTCAGGAGGTCTCAAGTGCTTTACACCCAAATATGTACTTTTTGAAGTATAGTAATGGTTGTAATGTAGGAAAATACAGCAGCCAATGTGCACATAGCAAGCTCTCACAAATAACAATGAGATAATGGCCATATAAATCTGTTTTAGATGTTGGTTAAGGAGTAGACATTGGCCAGGACACAACTTCTCTGCTCTTCCTTAAATACTACCATGGGATCTTTTATGATCACTTGAAAGGGCAGATGGGACATATGAACATAAGAAATAGGTGCAGGAGTAGGCCATTCGGCCCCTCAAACCTGCCCCTCCATTTAATAAGATCATGGCTGATCTGCTGCAGGCCTCAACTCCTCTTTCGTGCCAGCTCTTCATAGCCCTCAACTCCTTGATATTTTAAAAATCTATCTACCTCTTCTTCAAATACTTGTGATCTAGCCTCCAAAGCTCTCTGAGATACAGAATTCCAGACGTTCACTACCCTCTGAGAGAAGAAATTCTTTTGCATCTCAGTTTTAAACGTGTCCCCTTATTCTGTAACACTGTCCCTTAGTTCGAGATTCCTTACAAGTGGAAACATCTTCTCAACATCTACCCTGTCAAGCCCCCTCAGAATCTTGTACGTTTCAATAAGATCACCCCTCATTTTTCTAAACTCTAATGAATAAAGGCCTAATCTGTTTTCCCTTCATTCTGGGAATCAGCCTAGTGAATCTCTTTTGAATTGCCTCCAGTGCCAGTATATCCTTTCTTAAATACAGGGACCAAAACTGTACACAGTACTCCAGGTACAGCCTTACCAACAGTTATTACCTCAGTTGGACCTCAGTTTAACACCTCTGACACTGCAGCACTCCCTCAGTACTACACCAGAGTGTCTTCCTGGATTATATGTTCAAATGTTCTGAACTGGGATTTGAACCTACAATCACCTGAATCTTAGTTGAGAGTGCTACCAATGAGCTGCACCAAATCCAAAGCAGACATTTTAAATGGTTTGATTAATTTATCCAGTAAGTAAAGAACACAGACTGGGGAAAGTTTCAAATTTGACCCTAAAGCTAAGCCAAGTTAGTCAATCCCAATTAGGGCAGTGGTAAGTGTTCTGCAGTGACCTCCATGCTGTGTATTGGGCAGAATAATATCAAGTTGTCCACTCCTGGCTTGCTAACCAGTGGCCTTTGATGGGAGTACACATATATGACATTCAAATGATGACAGGATTAGAGTTGGTTGTAAAGCAAGTTATAAAAACAAAAAGCTGTTCACTTTCTTTTTAAAGACAGTGTTAATCCAAAATAATTTTACGAGCCAAAGAATCAAATAGTGACTCATTATTTACTGTGTTAGATAAATTGCTTGTGGACAGCACAATTAGCACTGTGATTTCACAGAAATCTATTATACTAATAATTTGGTTCCAAAGCTTTATTTGTTTGCTGGATGGTACCTCAATGCTGCCTTAATGTGTCAAACAGAACTATTTTAACCTCTTCCCCCAGTACCTTTTGTTCTTTAAAACACAGCAAGGAAATGATGTCAAGTTATAATTGAACATTAAGTATTATGACCAATAAAGATTAGGGTCCCTTCAGTGGCCCTTAATGTTATTTATAACTGCAGGCATTCTCTCATTGTCCAGTGCAGCTAGAAGTACACAGGCCAATTTACCTAGTTCTGATGGAAGTGGATTATATGGATTTCAGCAAAGCCTTTGACGAGGTCCCACATGGGAGATTTATAAAGAAGGCAAATGCACATGGGATACAGGGTAATTTGATAAGGTGGATTCAAAATTGGCTTAGTTGTAGGAGGCAAAGGGTGATGACAGAAGGATGCTTTAGTGACTGGAAGCCAGTGTCCAGTGGCGTACCACAAGGATCTGTGCTCGGTCCCCTATTACTTGTCATTTATATAAACGACATAGATGACTATGTGGACGGTAGGATTAGTAAGCTTGCGGATGACACAAAGATTGGCTGGGTGGTTAACAGTGAGGTTGAGTGTCTTGGGCTACAGGAAGATATGGATGGGATGGTCAAATGGGCAGATAAGTGGCAGATGGAATTTAACCCTGAAAAGTGTGAGGTGATACACTTTGGAAGGAGTAATTTGACAAGGAAGTATTCAATGAACGGCATGACTAGTAAGTTTTGAGGAACAAAGGGACCTTGGCGTGTGTGTCCATAGATCTCTGAAGGCAGAGGGCATGTTAGTGGGGTAGTAAAAAAGGCATATGGGACACTTGCCTTTATCAATCGAGGCATAGATTACAAAATTAGGGAGGTCATGTTGGAGTTGTATAGAACCTTAGTGAGGCCACAGCTGGAGTACTGTGTGCAGTTCTGGTCGCCTCATTATAGGAAGGATGTGATTGCACTGGAGGGGGTGCAGAGGACATTCACCAGGATATTGCCTGGGATGAAACATTTAAGTTATGAGGAGAGGTTGGATAGACTTGGGTTGTTTTCGTTGGAGCAGAGAAGACTGAGGGGTGACCTGATCGAGCTATACAAGATTATGAGGGGCATGGACAGGGTGGATAGGGAGCAGCTGTTCTCCTTAGCTGAAGGGTCAGTCACAAGGGGGCATAATTTCAATGTGAGGGGCAGGAGGTTTAGGGGGGATGTGAGGAAAAACATTTTTACCCAGAGGGTGGTGACGGTCTGGAATGCGTTGCCTGGGAGGATGGTGGAGACGGGTTGTCTCACATCCTTTTAAAAAGTACCTGGATGAGCACTTGACACGTCATAACATTCAAGGTTATGGGCCAAGTGCTGGTAAGTGGGATTAGGTAGGTAAGTCAGGTGTTTCTCACTTGTCGGTGCAGACTTGATGGGCCAAAGGGCCTCTTCTGCACTGTGATTCTGGAGACAACTTCATAGGTGTCAAGAATTTTGGTAGAATTCACTAGTACCACTTCAGCTCAACACTGGATGATGTGGAAGGAAGTATAAACTCTAGAATAGATTAACGCAAGATTAGTGCCATTCTCTGAAATCAGGAGTACAATATAAAAGTGCCTTAAGAATGAACAGGAATCTTGTCTGTATAAACTCTTATCACAGTCATTAGCAAAGCCATTTACAACAATTTATTTATATCTTTAATGTAATGAAATGTCTCAAAGGCACTTCACAGGATCATTATAAAACAAAGCATGACACTGAGCCACATAAGGAGATAGTAGGGCAGCTGTCCAAAGGCTTAGTCAAAGACAAAAACGAAAATACCTGGAAAAACTCAGCAGGTCTGACAGCATCTGTGGAGAGGAACACAGTTAACGTTTCAAGTCCGAATGACTCTTCACCAGAACTATCGGATTCATTCAGACTCGAAATGTTAACTAGCATTCCTCTCCGCAGATGCTGTCAGACCTGCTGAGTTTTTCCAAGTGTTTTTGTTTTGGATTTCCAGCATCCGCAGTTTTTTGCTTTTATATTGGCTTAGTCAAAGAGGTAGGGGCATCTTAACGGAGGGGACAGAGACAGAGAGTTGTAGGGAGGGAATTCCAGAGTTTGGGGCTGAGACAACTGAAGGCGTGGCCACCAATAGTGGCGCAATTGTAATCAGGAATGCACAAGAGGCCCGAATTAGAGGGCTGAACATATCTCGGTGGGTTGTAGGGCTGGAGGAGATTAGAGATAAGGAGGGGTGATGCTGTGGGGGGATTTGAAAACAAGGATGAGAAGTTTAAAATCCCACACGGCTGCTGGTGGAATTTAAATTCAATTCATAAATTGGGAATTAAAAGCTAGTTTCGGTAATAGTGTCGATTATTGTAAAAATCCATCTGGTTTACTAATGTCCTTTAGGGAAAGACATTTGCCTTACCTGGTCTGGCCTATATGTGATTCCAAACCTGCAGCAATACTGACTCTTAAATGACCAAGTAAGCCACTCAGTTGTATCAAAATACTATGAAGTCTAAGAGGAATGAAACCGGACGGACCACCCAGCATTGACCTAGGCACCAGACATGACCAAAGCACACCCAGGCCTGTTGACCTGCAAATTCCTCCTTACTAACACCTAGGGGCTTGTGCCAAAATCGGGAGAGATGTCCCATGGACTAGTAAAGCAACAGCTTGACATTCTCGTACTCTCAGATTCATACCTTATGGGCAATGTCCCAGACACCACTATCCCTAGGTATGTCCTGCGTCAACAACAGGACAGACTCACCAGAGGTGGCGGCACTGTGGTATACAGTTGGGAGGGAGTTGCCTTGGGAGTCTTCAACATTGACTCTGGACCCCTTGAGGTATCATGGCATCAGGTCAAACACGGACAAGGAAACCTGCTGATTACCACCCACCATGCCCCCTCCCCTCCCCCCCACTCTCAACTGATGATTCAGTACTCCTCCATGTTGAACACCAATTGGGAGAAGCACTGAGGTGCAAAAGGCACAGAATGTACTCTGGAGCATTTCGATATTCATCATCAAGAGGGACTCGATAGCACCAATACTGACCGAGCTGGCTAACTCTAAAAGGACACAGCTACTAGACTGGGTCTATGGCAGGTGGTGAGGGAACCAGCAAGTGGGAAAAACCTACTTGACCTCATCCTCACCCACCTACCTGTCACAGATGCATCTATCCATGACAGTATCGGTAGGAGTGACTACCGTACAATCCTCCATCATGTTCTGTGGCACTACCACCATGCTAAATGGGATAGATTTCAAACAGATCCAGCAACTCAAAACCGCATGCATGAGGTGTTGTTGGCCATTAACAGCAGCAGTTTTGTATACAACCACAATCTGTAGCTTCATGATCCAACATATCCCCCACTCTACCAGTACCATCGAGCTGGGGCACCTACCCTGGTTCAATGAAGAGTGCAGGAATTCATGCTAGGAGCAGCCCCACACATACCTAAAAATGAGACGTCAACCTGGTGAAGCTACATGTCTGTTTGCCTGCCAAACAGCATAAACAACAAGCGATAGACAGAGCTAAGCAATTCCACAACCAACAGCTCAGACCTAACTTCTGCAGTCTTGCCACTTCAAGTTGTGAATGCTGATGGACAATTAAATGCTTAACTGGAGGAGGAGGCTCCACACATTTCCCCAACCATCTTCATCAATGACCTTCCCTCCATTGTAAGGTTAGAAATGGGAATGTCTGCTGATGATTACACAATGGTCAGCACCATTCATGACTCCTCAGATACCAAAGCAGTCCAGGCTCATATGCAGCAAGGCATGGACAACATTCAGGCTTGGGCTGATAAGTGGCACGTAACGTTCGCTCCATACAAATGCTAGGCAATGACCATCTCCGAAAAGAGAGAATCTAAACATCTCTCCTTGATGTTCAATGGCATTTCCATTGCTGAATTACCCACTATCAACATGCTGGGGGTTACCATTGACCAGAAAGTGAACTGGACCAGCCATATGAATGCTGTGGCGACAAGAACAGATCAGAAGCTGGGACTTCTGAGGCAAGTACTTCACCTCCTGACTCCCCAAAGCCTGTCCACCATCTACAAGTTGCAAGTCAGGATTATGATGGAATAGTCTCCATTTGCCTGGTGAGTGCAGCTCCAACAACACTCAAGAAGCTCAATACTAACCAGGACAAAGCAGCCCACTTGATTGGCACCCTATCCACCACCATTCCCTCCACCACCGATGCACAATGGCAGCAGTGTGTACCATCCATAAGCCACTGTAGCAACTCACCAAGGATCCTTCGATAGCACCTTCCAACCCCACAACTTATACCAGCTAGAAGGAAAAGGGCAGCAGATGCATGGGAACACCACCATCTGCAAGTTCCCCTCCAAGCCACACACCATCCTGACTTGGAACTTTACTGCTGTTCCCTCACTGTCACTGGAACTCCCTAATAGCACTGTGGGTGTACCTACACCGCATGGACTGGAGAGGTTCAAGAATGTGGCTCACTGCCACCTTCTCAAGGGCAGTTAGGGATGGGCAATAAATGCTGGCTAGCCCCACTTTTTTTTATTGTTCATCAAATTTCAAATTTAAATCTTAGCTTATGGGGGTTGTGAGCAGGGAAAGAAAGAGAAGCCTAGCGTTTTGAGACTTGGAAACCTGCAAATTATTTGCATAAATAAAAAGGTCAAATCACCAGAACCATGTTACATTTTCAAAGGCCGTGCATCTTGCTGAGAAATCTCAAGTAGCATTTGATGCTCATTAGTATTGAGCAAGAACCACATCCTATCACCTGAGATAGTGGCCTGATTCAATCAGTTTCTTGTTGCAAGAAGGGGTGCTTCAATATGAGTTTGGTCTATGAAAATGTGATTAATAATAAATTATACATTCAGGTAGTGTCATATCAATCTGTTCGCATAATCCACTACTCTTGATGTTAGAGGACTTAAGCAGGCAAATGTGGCATCATTCTGTACCAGCAGTGCTCCAGGTAGAGTAGTGAGATGAGTGACCAGATGATATTGGTGGAGGGAGAGATAAATGGATTTACTGTTCTGTCCCCTATCAGTACAGAAACTTTACCTGTGCTTCACTTTTTTTTGCCTGGCATGTCTGCATCTACTATAGCGAAACATTAAAGCTACAGGGATCAAACTGCTAGATAGTCAGTGCTGGTGTGAAATCAATGCTTCAGCTAAGCTTGGTTTATACTAACACCAATCCAGGTGTGTGAAACTGTCTGAGGGCAGAATTGAGCCAGTATGATTCCCCCCTCCCATATATTGTGCATTATATAGAAACTCAATCTCTAGGACAGGTTTCACGGTGTTAGTGACACCAGCTACATCTTTACACATAACTCACTTCACTGAGAACTCAGTGGGTAGGACTCCTGCCTCCAAGTCTGAAGGTTGTGGGTTCAAATCCTACTCAAGCTAAGCATACAGTTTAGGCTGGCACTTCGGAGGGACTGCTGCCTTTAGTGAAGGTAACACCCTTCAGACGAGCAGTTCAACCAATGCTCTGTCTGCCTCTACCAGTATTTGTGTTCACTCAGGGAGTCTGAGTCACTGTGGCTACATGCATGTTGTGATGGTCAAGATTCCAAGTTCTTTCTATCACATGGCTGACCATGAATCTCTCCCGCTCTAACCACCTGCCATTAGGGTATGTTGGAAGGATTTACAAGTAGATACTCAACCTGTTTGGCCACGTTATGGATGCACATTCCTCGGCCATGAAGTCCTGGAGTGAGACGAATCCAGAGTTTCTGGCTCAGAGGTACGGATGCTACCAATTGTGCCACAATACCACCTCTAACAGTATTTAGATGCATTTAAAAGATATCATGCTATTCAAAGAAAAGGACGGAGTTCTCCTAGTGTCCTGGACAACCACTGTTTCTGAATATGCAGGTAAGCTGGAAGAACCTATTTATGCACAGGGTTGTGAAACTGTGGAATACATTAGTGAATTGAAGCAGAGGCCAGAGATTGGACAGGTGGTTGAAAAGAGGGAATACAGGGATAGGGGAGTGAAGGGATATGGGAACAAGCAGACACATGGTATTAGCACTTAAGAAATACTCATTTGTAGAGACTAAATGTCATTCCCATTTATGTGGTGCCTCGTATAACTTTGCAATCTTCCATAATACTTCACAGCCAGTGAATTACTTTTAAAGTGTAGTCACTGTTGTAGATATAGTGAAGGGTCAATTTGCACACAAGGTCCCACAAATGTCAGCCATGGCTCAGTTGATTGCACTCTCATCTCTCAGTCAGA
Organism: Carcharodon carcharias; assembly: GCF_017639515.1. Taxonomy (NCBI): domain Eukaryota; kingdom Metazoa; phylum Chordata; class Chondrichthyes; order Lamniformes; family Lamnidae; genus Carcharodon; species Carcharodon carcharias. The sequence goes on along the minus strand of NC_054480.1, from coordinate 130,602,093 downwards.
TGGTTGGGGGTTTAAGCTGCACTCCAAAGACTTGAGTATAAAAAACTAGCCTGACAGTCCCAGTACAGTACTGAGGGAGTCCTGCATTGTCAGAGGTGCAGTCTGCTGAACGAGACATTAACCTGCCCTCTGGTGGACATAAAAGATCCATGGCACTATTTCAAAGAACAGGGGAGTTCTGCCCGGTGTCCTGGGCAACAATTATCCCTCAAGCAACATCAACAGAGAGAAAAAATATTCTGGCCATTATCACATTGCTGTTGGTGGGAGCTTGCTGTGTACAAATAGGCTGCCACGTTTCCTATGTTACAACAGTGGCTACATTTCAAAAGTACTTCATTGGCTGTAAAGCATTGTGGAACATTCTGAGGTTGTGAAAATTGCTATATAAATGCAAGTCTTTCTTTAAATGACTGGGTAATGGGATGTTAAGAGTGAACTTTTGGCTTGGATACCAGCAGAGATCCCATTCTTCTTGCTGAATCATGCCATCCAAATTTTCTGTCTACCTGAGAAGGCAGACGGAACATCAGTTTAACAAATACTAACAACTACTGATTCTGAAATAGTTCTTCTAATGCAATACCGCAAAATACATTTTTATTCAACTAAACGTTATAATTTGTATTTCCTGGGGATATTCACTAGACTGCTATGATCTGCAGGTGGTAAGAGCAGGTGAGGTTCCTGGTCAGCCTGGAAAGAAAGTTGAAGCCTCTACAATCAGCATCCATAGCTCCAGACTACAGCATGCATGTAAAAGTGCATATTGCCACAGCAACTCGGACTCCCTGAGTGAACTGTGACACCAACACAAATACTGCTATCCAAAATATTCTTGCAAATGAGCCAAATATTGGATTGCTATTGAAATATAACAGTTAATTTATTTAATCAAGGCTATTTATCCAAAAAGGTAAGTAGGGACAGGATTTTCTGAATTCAAAGTTATACATCCAGCTTCCACTGGTGGCTTGAGTCAAGTGTTAAAACACAGGGACAACATCGTGCCAGGTTTAATTCCTGCTCTTTAGTGAGTTATCTGTAGGATACTATTTCAGCACCAGGAGAGGCTTGGGGCTTTATTCTGAGAGGGTCAACTAGGATCCTGACTCTGGATTCTCGCGTGTCTCTCACGAGGCTGAAGGGCCTCTTCTGCACTGGGATTCTGTGTGTGACTGCGATCAAGTTGGAGAATGTACACATACTTTGTGTGAGTGAGTGGATGTGCTATTCTCTATGGTTAAATGGCTTAATACTCAATATTTCAACTCTGAAGATTGAAGTATTGCTACATCCGGCACCCTTACCCCAGCAACAGTCAATACTTTTGGGAGAAGAAGGGAATTTTCAGGTGGTAGAGAATGCAGCTGGCACTTGGAAGTTGAACCATCCCTACATGCAAAGAGGGCTTTGCATACAACAGTTGCTTAAAATTTAACACAAATTTAATGTTAAAATTTATCTAAGATATTGATGGGAATGGCCAGAAGTTGTGATGTGGACATAAGTTCCAGGTTAAAAACACTTTTCACACTTGAGTTAAGGAGGAGTATTTGACAGAATGGCTCAACTTAATTTTCTGCCTCACAATCTTTAAAGTCCATGTGAATCATTAGTTCACTTGAGCTCGGCATTCCATTAAAAGGACAGCACACCTGACAATACAGCATTCTCCTGGAGGGTTGATTCAGGATTATCAGAACAAATCCTCTTATGTGGCTTAAACCTACAACCATCCGACTCAGAGGCAAGTATGCTAACAACTGGGCCAAGCATATTGCAATTGCTTTGAATCAATAGTAAAATGACACTACTATCTAGATTCAGGACTCAATTTTTTTCCTTTGCAAAGTTCAGGCTGTTTTTGCATAATAACATGTCTATACTAGGTCTTACTTTGTTCTGTGAAGGGAATTGCCTCAAGAAAACTTCCTAGTCTTTCAAATTGAAACAAATACCTTTTGAAATGGAAACCATTCATCTTTCTCAGGTTACTGCATCCCATCAGAATTCCACAGAAATGACAAAAAGACGCTTTTGATCTCACCTAATGCACCATAAAGGTGTTGAGATTAAAGCAGCTATGATACAAGTTTTGTACCATTTTTGTGATCTTTTTTGAAAGAGTTAACATGGTGGAAAATTGAACAGTTGGCACGAATCAATTGGCGACAACTCACCTTCTGAATCAGAGCAATGAGTTCCGTTCAGGACATGAGCATATAATCTTGGCTAACACTTCAATGTAGTACTAATACAGTAATGTTGGAGGTGCCATCTTTTGGGTGAGATTTCAAAGCAAGGTGTCATAACCCCTCAGGTAAATGTGAATGATCCCATGATATTATTCCAAAAAAAAGCAAGAAAGTTTTCCTGGTGTCCTGGAGGTATGCATCCCTTAATCTGGAAATATTTTTTTAAATATACCTTTTATATTTAAGTACCTTTTACAATCTCAGGATGTCCCAAAGTGCTTTACAGCCTTTGAACTATTTCCTGTGTAAGTAACTGTTGTAATGTGGGGAAACATGGGATTTTTAAAATTTAAACCTGAAAGGAGAGCAAGGGCCTCAGTTTAACATCTTGTCCATAAGGAAGAATTTCCAACAGTGCAGCATTGCACTGAAGGGTCAGTCTACACTATGTGGTCAAACGTCTACAATGGGCTGACATCCCTGAACTTCTTGAATCAGAGGCTCATATTAAATAATACTTTGAAAATAAGATTAGCGAAAGGACATCAGTTTTAATAGTGTGATTTTAAATGGAATAGAGGAGCAGAGGGACTTGGGTTTGTAGATACACAGACTAGAAAAGTAAGCAACACAAATGGGATAAAGCCCTAAAAGAGGCAGAGTATTTGTTTTGTTTTGACTCCCTGGCAACTGTCTGAGGCTGAACCAGATTGAGCACAACCTTGCTGTCGTATTTGACCCTGAGATGAGTTTCCAGCCACATTTCCACGCCATCATTAAGACTGCATATTTATACCTCCAACACATGGCCCAACTTTACTCTTGCCCCAGCTCATCTGCTGTTGAAACCTCCATTACCTGTGCCATCTCTAGATGTAACTATTCTAACACTCCTGGCCAGCCTCCCATGTTCTATCCTTCGTAAACTTGAGGTCATTCAAGGCTTTGTGTCCTAACTTGCAACAACTCCCATTCACCCATCACCCCTGTGCTCACTGACCTACACTGGTTAGGCAACATCTTATCCCCTAAATTCTTATCTTTATTTTCAAATCCCTTCATGGCCTCACCCTCTCCCTACCTCAGTAATCTTCTCCAGCCCCAAAACACTCTGATATCTACTCCCCTCTAATTCTGGCATCTTAAGCACGCTGATTTTAATCACCACCATTGGCAGATGTGCCTTGACTTGTCTGGGCCCTAATCTTAGGAAAACTCTCTCTAAACCTCTGTACTTCTCCATCTCTTTCCTCTTTTAAGACGTTTCTTAAAGTTAATAAGGTCATGTTAGGTTCCATGACCAAAAAGAGGTCAATATTAAGAAGTGTCTTAAAGAAAAAGTGAGGTAGGGGCAAAGAGATGTAAGGAGGGAATTCCAGAGCTTAGGGCCTTGGCAGCTGAAGGCATGACCATCAATGACGTGGTAATTAAAACCAGGGATGCTCGAGAAGCCAGAATTAGAGGAGTACTGGCATTTCAGAGAAGGACTGGAAAAGATTGCAGTGTTGGGGGAGGGGGTGACAAGGCCATGAAGGGATTTCAAAACAAGGTTGAAAATTTTAAAATCAAGACATTGCTTGACCAGGATCCAATGTAAGTCAGTGAGTACATGGGTAATAGGGGAATGTAACTTAGTGCAAGTTAAGACACGGATGTCAGGTGTTTTCAATGACCTTAATTTTATAGAGGGTAGAAAGTCACTTTGTAAATTAACTTTACACAAGGGAACAGATTCATAGGGAAGAATTTTCGGCTGCGTGCCACCAGTTAAGGCCCACCCAGCATGACGCGCACCTGGAAGCACTCAGTACTACCAGTACGGGCGGAGGGAGGAGGGAGAGTCAGGGCCTACTTGATTGGAACATCTTCTACCTTCTCTGTAAAGTTCAACTCTTTCCTGTTCCTCCAGTTTCCCTGTTTTAAAGATGGAGATCCACTGCCCGCTAGCTGCCTATGTGATATATCATACCCATCTGCCAGAACAACTGCTTCCCATTCCTTAGAAATCTTATGGTCTTCCAGGTGTGACCTAATAGATATTGGGATGCTATTTTGGAATTCTTGTCTTATCATTAGCTCTGTCACATTCTCAAAATATAATCCTAACTTCAGGGATCAAATCCACCTGTCCCACAGCATTTATTTTTCCTTAGCAAATTCTACAAACGTCTCATCTGGTCTTTTCATTAAAGGCTGAAATTTCAACTGACATCCTTCAAGGACAAGCTCATAAGCATTAAGCACTGAAGTTTTAACTTTCTTATAATCTAAAGATTGTTCTTCTGAAAGACTAGAATACACATCCATAGTCTTCCCAACCAAAACACTTTGCAAAATGAGAGTCTGTGTCCTTAGGCCACTTTAGTTGGTTAGCTACCTTTTCAAATGAGATAAAATATCTCTCAACCTCGTCTTCAGTGAATTTAGGCAATAGACGAAGATTCTTTTTGTCATATCAAAGCTCAGAATGGGACTTGATTCCTCATCTGAACTACTAGATTTGCTTTCACTCCATACTCTAAGCTTTTCTCTAGCCAGTTCATGCTGACTGATTTCTTTCTCCCTTTGAAAGTCGAGCTCAAGCTTTCACATTTTCCTTTCTCTTTCTAATTCAAACTTTCATTTCTATTTCTTTTGTTCTTTCTGTTTCTATTTCTGATTCAAATTTTTTTCTTTCTTTTTCCATCTCAAGTTGTTTCATCTGCAACTGAATTCTAGCTACTTCAATTAAATTGCTACCTGGATTCACTTTTGCTTCATTCAATCCCAGATGTTGTACTAGTTCCTCAATTATTTCTACTTTCTTAGCCCTTGCTTTTAATTCTAACTCTAACTTTTTCTGCTAATGTGATTAACCTAGCCTTGGTTAATTGTTGCAAGTCACTCAGGGATAAATCTTCCCTCCCCATAAAAGTCTTAACAATTGACAAAACCATTCTGCCTTTCAATCAGTATAGTAAAATTCACCATAGAAATGTTATAAATCTTAATATCAGCAAGTATCAGCAGTCGTATTTGTCTGTGCATTCAAGATCCTGCAAAAGACCCCACCTAATGTTATGGTCCTTAGCCAGACCCTGGGATGTGGAGGGAGATCCGATTAAGGACCAATAACATTTTGTTTAAAGTAGATAAAGGTTGAGATTCAGGACACCTGCTTTTGGAATAAAGCCACGATTCCACGGGTTTTGAACAAACAAAAACATATACGGTATACTTGTATTTACTATACAAGTTCATAAAGATTAAACAATTTACAATTATGTATCTTATACTCTAACATTCAGGATAGGTATGAGGTACATGTGAATGTACAGATGAACTGTGATTGAACACACCACAGGACAAAGTAAATGACAGATGCAACCAAGACAGAGTCCAATGATTTCTCAAGAACCTACCCCGACGTCAGTAAGCAGTCTTGTTGAAACTCTGTCTCACGAGGGATCCCCAGCTTCACCTTTGAAGATCTCCTTGGAATTCTCTTCAAAAATCGCTCCCACTCAGATGGCTTTTACAATGGCCCACCTCACAGGGTTTCAATTTCGCCTTCCGAGATTCCTTCTCCCTGGATTCCCGAATACACATAACGCCAGCTCACAAGCACACTTCCAAATCCACAGTTGTGCCAAGAAGAACATCACTGCTCCAAAGGGGTACCTATGCTCCAATGGCCCTTTTTACTTAAAGTTTGTTCCCCACAGTTCTTTCTTTAACTTAACTTAACTGGGACCTGTTTCTGTCCCTTTGTCTGCGACAATCTCCACAGACTGTGAATTTAGCACCCGGGACACACAGATCAATGGATTTCATGACAAACTTAACAAGAAACACATTATTTAAATATTCTATATTCTATATTCCATTTTAGTTGAGACAAAATGCATTTTAACAAACATGAAATTTCTGTATTTTAAAATAGGCAATTAAATTAACTTTAATATTCTGTATTTTATATTCATGTAATGTATTAGTCCATATAATATGCAATTAAAAACGTATGGAATTGCATAATTATTTCAATATTCTGTATTTTTATACTCGATATAATATTCTGTTTTAATAGCCTATCTAATATGCAATGACAACAACTTAGTGGGAATTGCATTATCGTTATTTTAATCACCGAGATAAAATGAATTATTAATGCCGACATGAACATTTTGTATGATTCATGTTTACAATGCTGCTGCACCGCCCACGCATGCGCAGTGAGGCGACCGCTCGTGCCCCGGGACTTCCGGCGCCACGTGTCTGCGCCTGCGCGGTGATGAGCAAGATGGCGGCCATGCAGCAGCAGGGGGAGGGAGACCAGTTGTTCGATGTTAGGAACAGTTTCTACATCGGCAGCTACCAGCAGTGTATCAACGAGGCGCAGAAGATCAAGGTGAGGCCACGGGGGAGGATTCGGGGCCTGTTTACTTGTGGTTTATTTTAAATCGATGATGGGTGCCTGGCCCTTCGTTCAGCGGCGGCACTAGGATCTGGGCACCTCTCAGGGCGGCTGTGGGGACGGACAGGCACCGGTTATCAGTCCTGGTTCAGGGGCTGGCAGAAGGTTCAAGTCCCACCCCTCAGCCTGAGCACAAAAATCCAGGCTAACGCTCCCAGTGAGGGGGCACTGCACTGTCAGAGCGTCAGTACTGAGGGAGCACCGCACTGTCAGAGGGTCAGTACTGAGGGAGCGCCGCACTGTCAGAGGGTCAGTACTGAGGGAGCGCCGCACTGTCAGAGGGTCAGCACTGAGGGGGGCACCGTGCTGTCAGAGGGTCAGTGCTGAGGGAGTGCTGCACTGTCAGAGGGTCAGTACTGAGGGGGCACCACACTGTCAGAGGGTCAGTGCTGAGGGGGCACCGCACTGTCAGAGGGTCAGCACTGAGGGGGTACCGCACTGTCAGAGGGTCAGCACTGAGGGGGCACCGCACTGTCAGAGGGTCAGCACTGAGGGAGCACCGTGCTGTCCGAGGGTCAGTGCTGAGGGAGTGCTGCACTGTCAGAGGGTCAGCACTGGGGGGGCACCGCACTGTCAGAGGGTCAGTACTGAGGGAGCACCGTGCTGTCAGAGGGTCAGTGCTGAGGGAGAGCTGCACTGTCAGAGGGTCAGCACTGAGGGGGCACCGCACTGTCAGAGGGTCAGTACTGAGGGGGCACCGCACTTTCGGAGGGTCAGTAGTAAGGGAGCACCGTGCTGTCAGAGGGTCAGTACTGAGGGAGCACTGCGCTGTCAGAGGGTCAGTACTGAGAGGGCACCGCACTGTCAGAGGGTCAGTACTGAGGGGGCACCGCACTGTCAGAGGGTCAGTACTGAGGGAGCGCCGCACTGTCAGAGGGTCAGTACTGAGGGAGCGCCGCGCTGTCGGATGGTCAGTACTGAGGGAGCACCGTGCTGTTGGAGGGCCAGTACTGAGGGGGCACCGCACTGTCAGAGGGCCAGTACTGAGGGGGCACCGCACTGTCAGAGGGTCAGTACTGAGGGGGCACCGCACTGTCGGAGGGTCAGTACTGAGGGGGCACCGCACTGTCGGAAGGTCAGTATTAAGGGAGCACCGTGCTATCAGAGGGTCAGTACTGAGGGAGCACCGTGCTGTCAGAGGGTCAGTACTGACGGAGCACCGCGCTGTCAGAGGGTCAGTACTGAGGGAGCACTGCGCTGTCAGAGGGTCAGTACTGAGGGAGCACTGCGCTGTCAGAGGGTCAGTACTGAGGGAGCACCGCACTGTCAGAGGGTCAGCACTGAGGGAGCACCACACTGTCAGAGGGTCAGTACTGAGGGAGCACTGCACTGTCAGAGGGTCAGCACTGAGGGAGCACCACACTGTCGGAGGGTCAGTACTAAGGGAGCACTGCGCTGTCAGAGGGTCAGTACTGAGGGAGCACCGCACTGTTGGAGGGTGAGTACTAAGGGAGCGCCGCACTGTCAGAAGGTCAGTACTGAGGGAGCGCAGCACTGTCAGAGGGGTCAGCACTGAGGGGGCACCGCACTGTCAGAGGGTCAGCACTGAGGGAGCACTGTGCTATTGGAGGGTCAGCACTGAGGGAGCGTCGCGCTGTCGGAGGGTCAGCACTGTGGGAGCGCCGCATGGTTGGAGGGGCCATCATTCAGATGAGACATTAAACCGAGGCCCTGTCTGCTCTCTGGTGGACGTAAAATGCCCCATGGAGCTGTTTTGAAGAAGTGCGTGAGTTGTATGTGAATCACAGAAAGTCAGTGTGCAGGTACAGCAAGCAACTGGAAAGGTGAACCACACATTAGCCTTTATTGCAAGGGGGATGAAATATAAAAGTAGAGAAATTTTACTATAACTGCACGGGTCATTGGTGAGACCACAACTAAGGTACTGTGCGCAGTTTTGGGTCACCTTATTATGGAGGGACACACTTGCATTAGAAGCAGTTTAGAAAATCTTCACTCAACTGATTCCTGGACTGATGCCTCCCGAGGAAACGTTGAGGTTTGACCTATACCCTTTGGAGTTTAAAAGAATGAAAGATGATCTTATCGAAACATATAAATTCAGAGGGGGCTTGACAGCGTAGATGTTGGGGGTGGGGGGGGGTGTTTCCCTTCGTGGAGGAATTTAGAACTAAGAGGCACAGCTTCAAAATAAGGAGTCTCCCTTTTAAGATGGGGTAAGGAGGAATTTCTTCTCTCATAGTAGACCTGCAGAATTCTGTTCCCCAGTGTGCAGTAGAGACTGGGTCATTTAATATATTCAAGACTGAGTTAGACAGATTTTGGTTTGAAAAAGGAATCAAGGTTTATGGGCAATACTTGTGGGGAAGGTGGTGACATTGTAGTATTGTCACTGTACTGGTATTCCAGAAGATCCAGGGTAATTCTCTGGGGACCCGGGCTCGAATCCCACCACAGCGAATGGTGAAATTTGAATTCAATAAAAATCTGGATGATGGCCACGAAACCATTGTCATAAAAACCCATCTGGTTCACTAATGTCCTGTAGGGAGGGAGATTATCTGTCCTTACCATGTGACTCCAGACCCACAGCAATGTGGTTGGCTCTTAAATGCCTTCTGAACATGGCAATTAGGGATGGGCAATAAATGCTGGCCTAGCCAGCGATGCCCACTTCCCTCAATAAACAATTAAAACAGGTTATGTTCCCATGCTTCCCCTGCCTTTGCAAGAAGGAATTGGAAAATGTTATCTGAAAATGAGCAACTGCAGGATTACTGGGGAATGGCACTACATGCATTGCACATTTGGCGAGACAGCGTATGCACGTAGGGCGGAATGGCTCCCTCCTGTGCTGTAAGAGTTCTATGGTTGCATCTTGTAGATGGTAAACATTACTGCCATTGTGCACCAGTGGTGGAGGGAATGAATGTTTTAAGGTGGTAGTGGGATGCTGATCAAGTGCTTTGTCCTGTGTTAAGGAGCTTTTCCTCTTAGCAGGTCCTACAATTCCACAATCAATAAATCAGTGGGGGTCTCTGATGACTTCCTGCAACGATATCCTAAGGCTGCAAATGTTTGGGCTCCAACAATCACTTTTATGCCAGGTGTAGATAAGATGTTTCTCCTGGCTGGTGAATCTAGAACCAGGGGCACGGTCTCAGAATAAGGGACAGGCCATTCAAGACTGAGGTGAGGAGGAACTTCATTCAGATAATAGTGAATCTTTGGATTTCTCTATCCCAGTAGTGCGACGTCACTGGATGGTAAAGGATAGGGAGGAGGAGGGTTCATGGTCTTCATAATCCTCAACTTATAGCAAAGGTCAGCGTATGATGAGGCTGATGTGCTTCCAAACATCTTCAACCTAAATGCATCGTGGGGTCACCACTATTGTAGATAGGAACGTAGGAAATAGGAGCAGGAGAAGACCATTCAACCTTGTGAGGCAGTTGCACCAGATCGAGGCTGATCATCAACCTCAGGATCTTATGTTTTAATCAAGTCACCTCTTAGTCTTTTAAACTTCAGCAGATAGAAGCCTAGCCTGTCCAACCTTTCCTCAGGAGACAACCTGCCCATTCCAGGTATTAGCTTGGTAAGTCTCCTCTGAACTGCTTCCAATGCATTTACATCCTTCCTTAAATAAGGTGACTAATACTGTACACAGTACTCCAGATGTGGTCTCACTAGCGCTCTGTATAGCTGAAGCATAACCTCCCTGCTTCAATTCCCCTCACAATAAATTATAACATTCTTTTAGCTTTCCTAATTACTTGCTGTATTTGCATACTAGCCTTTTGCAATTCCTGCACCAGGACACCCAGATCCCTCTGCATCTGCGCTCTGCAATCTCTCACCATTTAGGTAATATGCTTCCCTTTTATTCTTCCTGCCAAAATGGACAGTTTCACATTTTCCCACATTATACTCCATTTGCCAGATCTTTGCCCACTCACTTAGCCTATCTATATCTTTTTGTAGCCCTCCTTATGTTGTGTTCACAACTTACTTTTCTACTACCTTGGTGTCATCAGCAAATTTGGCAACCACCCCTTCATCCAAGTAATTTATATATATTGTAAACATTTGAGGACCCAGCACTGATCCCTGTGGCACACTACTCATTACATCTTGCCAACCTGAAAAAGATCCATTTATGCCTACCCTCTGCTTCCTGTTAGCCAGCCAATCTTCTATCCATGCCAATGTTACCCCCTATACCATGAGCTTTTATTTTATGCAGTATCCTTTAATGTGGCACTTTATCAAATGCCTTCTGGAAATCTAAGTACAGTACACCCACTGGTTCCCCTTTATCTACACTTGATACTTCCTCAAAGAACTCCAAAAAGTTGGTTATACATGATTTCCCTTTCACAAAACCGTGTTGACTCTGCCTGATTACCTTGAACTTATCCAAGTGCCCTGCCATAACTTCTTTCATAATAGCTTCTAACATTTTCCCTATGACAGATGTTAAGCTAACTGACCTGTAGTTCCCCACTTCTGTCTCCCTCCTCTTTTGAATAGTGGAGTTACATTTGCTGTCTTCCAATGCAATGGGACCTTCCTGAATCTAGGGAGTTTTGGAAAATTAAAACCAATGCATCAACTATCTCACTAGCCACTTTTTTTAAGACCCTAGGATGAAGTCCATCAGGACCTGGCCACTTGTCAGCCCGCAGCTCCAACAATGTACTCAGTACTACTTCTCTGGTGATTGTAATTTTCCCCACACCCTTCCATTTCCTGATTTATAGCTGCTTCTTGGAAGTTACTTGTATCCTTTATAGCGAAAACTGATGCAAAATACTTGTTCAATTCATCTGCCAGCTCCTTGTTTTCCATTACCCCAATTATCCAGACTCACTTTCTAAAGGACTAATGCTTACTTTGTTAACTCATTTCTTTTTTAAATCTTTATAGAAATTCTTACTATCTGTTTTTATATTTCTGGCTAACTTTCTCTTGTACTCTAATTTTTCCCTCCTTATTAATCTTTTAGTCAGCCTTTCCTGTTTCTTACTTTCTGCCCAATCTTCTGACCTTCCACCTGACTTTGCACAAACATATGCTTTTTCTTTAAAGTTGATACTATTTTTAACCTTTCTAGTTAACCATGCCTTCCCTTCAACTTTTTCTTACTCGTTGGAATGTATCTATTTTGTGTATTCTGAAATATTCCCTTAAATGTTTGCCACTGCATCTCTATTGACCTATTCCTTAACCTAATTTGTCAATTCACTGTAGCGAGCTCTGTTTTCATGCCCTCATAATTGACCTTATTTAAGTTTAAAAACGTGGTCTCGGTCCCATTCCTCTCTCCCTCAAACTGAATGTAAAATTCAATTATATTATAGTCGCTGCTACCTAGAGGCACCTTCACTCTGGGATCGTTAATAAATTGCAGCCTGCTGCACAATACCAGATCTAGTATAGCCTACTTTGGTTGGCTCCAGACATGCTGTTCTAAGAAACTATCCCAAAAACATTCTGTGAAGCCCACATCTGCACAACCTTTGCCCATCCAGTCTAATGTAGATTAAAATCTCCCATGATTGTTGCCGTGTCTTTCTGAAAAGCTTACATTATTTCTTCCTCTGTGCTCCACCCTACAATGTGTTTACTATTAGGGGGCCTGCACATGGCTTCCACAAGTGACTTCTTGCCATCACCATTTCTCATCTCTTCCCAAGCTTTTTCCACATCCTGGTTTCCTGAATTTAGGTCATGCCTCGCTGTTATGCTAATACCATCATTAACTAACAGAGCCACCCTTCCACCTTTTCCTTACTCCTGTCCTTCCTAAATATCCTGTACCCTTCAACATTCAGGTCCCAATCCAATCCCCCTGCAGCCATGTCTCTGCAATGGCAATCAAAGCGTACTTATTTATTTCTATGTACGCTCTCAGTTCATCTGTTTTGTTTCAAATGCTTCATGCATTCAGCTACAGGACCTTTAATTTTATCCTCTTATTCTTTTTATAACCCCTAGTCTCATCTGTTGATTTACTGTTAGATTTGTACTCTGTATCTCTTCCTGCCCCTGCCTATTTTTCATTACCTGTAATAATATCTTTCTCTTTTGTCCTGTCTCTACTCTTTGGTTTACCACATCTCCCCAGTTTGATCCCTTGCCCCCTGTACTTAGCTTAAAACCCTCCAGTCCCAAAGCGGTTCAGATGTAGACCATTGTAATGGTACAGATTCCACTTTCCGCAGTACTGGTGCCAGTGCTCCACACACTGGAATCCACTTCTTCCATACAAGTCTTTGATCCACACATTCATCTCCCTAATCTGATTTGTCCTATGCCAAATTACGTGGCTCAAGTAATAATTCAGAGATTACGACCTTTGAGTTCTACTTCTTAATTTGGCGCCAAACTCTTCATACTGACTATGCAGAACGTCCTCCTTTGTCCTGCCTAAGTCATTGGTAGCTACATGGGACCACGACGACTGGGTCCTTCCCCCTCCCACTGCAAGTTCCTCTCCGGCCCTGAGCTGATATCCCAAACCCTGGCGCTGGGCAGGCAACACACTGCCCGGACTCACGGTCTTTGCTGCAGAAAACAGTGTCAATCCCTCTGATTATACTGTCCCTGACTACCACTACATCCCTTGTTACCCCCGCTGCTTGAATGGCTTCCTATATCACGATGCCATGGCCAGCCAGCTCATCCACCCTGCAGCCCCCACTCTCATCTAAACAAGCTGATAAAAACCTCAGACTTATTGGACAATTGCAAAAGCCAAGACTCCTGCCCTCTAGGTCCCCTTAACCTGCCTCACTTGCAGTCACACCCTCCTGTCCCTGACCACTGACCAAATCAGAAGACCCACCCTAAGTGGTGTGACCACCTTCTGGAATGAAGTATCCAGATAACTTTCCCCCTCCCTGAAGTACCGCAGTGTCTGCATCTCAGCCTCTAGCTCAATAACTTTAAGCCGAAGTTCCTGCAGCTGCAAACACTTACTGCAGATGTGTTTTTCCTGGATCACACCGGTACCCAGAAGCTCCCATATCCTGCAATCGCAGCCATCACCTGCCCTGCCATCTCCAACGTGTTAATTAATAATTGCTAATTAATTTATAATTAATAAAGCCTCCACCTCCCAATAGGTTTTGCCACTGCCAGTAAACTTTACAATACTGATAAAACTTACAGTTTCTAACAATACCAGTTACTGATTTACTGGCTCCTTCTGCTGCACCAAAGCAGAAATCATATGCTGGAGGCTGAAAAAGAGAAAAACACCTCCTCTCCTCCCACCCTCCACTCAGCACATTTTTCTTCTTGGAGTAAACCTTACCTAAAGCATCTCTTTCCCCCTATGCACTGGATTCCCACTTTGAACTAAATTCCCAATTATGCTCACTCGGTCTCTGTCTCACTCAGGCCGAAGTCTCCCCTCACTGACCGTGTGCATACAACAGATGTCAGGTAGAAAATACAATGGGGAATCAGGCTGAAGATAGAAGGACCAGAGGGGAAGTGAAAAAACTAATAAGAAAAACAAAGAGAGAGCATAAAAAGATACTGGCAGTTAACATAAAAGGGAATCCCAAGGTCTTCTGTAAGCATATACATAATAAAAGGGTGTTAAAAGAAAGAGTTGGGCCAATTAGGGATAAAAAGGGGACTTGCACGTGGAGGCAGGCGAAATAGCGGAGGTATTAAACGAGCACTTTGCATCTGTCTTTGCAAAGGAAGAAGACGTTACCCAAGCTGAGATGAGAGAGGAGCTAACTGGTACACTAGAAGAATTTACAACTGAGAAGGTGGTGGCGGAAAGGCTAGCTTTACTTGAAATAGATAAGGTACCAGATGTTAGGAAAGGAAACAGTGAAAGATTAACTGTTATTAGGTTGTTTAACCAAGTACACATTTGGTTGTATAAAAGGGTTAACAGCAGAGACTAGTTCTCTTGGAGAGTTTATGACAAGCAATAAAACTCTGTCTGAAAGAGTTTGCCTTGGTTTCGGTCATCATTTCTAAACAACTATTGGAACTTAACAGGTAGCAGAGAATGATTGCTGCTTGTAAGTACAAGATTGGGAACTAAGCTTTCTTTGGGCAAAAAACTGTATTTGGAGTTAACTTTAAGAGCAGAGTGGTTTGGATTGACTCAAAAAAAGGAGAATGGCTGAATCAAAATGTCAAGTTTCGGGGTATGATTACCCACCTATGTTTTTTGAGAGTGAACCTAATGAGCAATGGAAGAATGAAGTAACTGTGCATCAGTTTACGTCCTTGCCAAAGGAAAAAAAACAGGGAATGGCCTTGGCACTTACGTCTTATTTTGCTTTTGTATGGTAATGAAAGTATTTTCAGAGTTGGAGCCTGAGCATTTGGACACAGATGAAGGTTTGGAAGCATTATTAGATCATTTAGAAATAGGATGCAGGCATCAGTAGAAAAGGTGATTTGTAACTAGAAATAATGGGGACAGCAACACTTTGGACAATTAAGGCAGGAGAAAAGAATTAGGGATTTATGACAAAAGAATGAACCCCAGAAATGCCCAAGGTGTGGTCAATCGGTGCTTTAGATGCAATTCAAATTACCATTATGCAATGAACTGTCGTAAACAATATAATAAGGTGTTCGAAGTTAAACATGAGATAGAAGACTCAGAAGAAGAAGATGGAGATATTGACCAAAGAGAGGGCGTTGTATTAGTTACAAGAAGTTCAGCCCGGCGATGAATGTCCTGGTGGCAGAGTCTTTCAACTGTGCGGTGCTAGATAGCAGATGCACGTCTACAGCCTGTGGAATAGACTGGTTAAAATGCTACCTGGACGACTTAAATGACAAGGACCAGAATAAGGTTAAAGAATTTGAGAGTTCCACCAGTTTTAGCTTTGGAGATGATACCCTAAACTCTTTAAAAAGATCCCTGTAAGATAGCTGGAGTCAATCATTTCATCAGCACAGATGTAGTGTCTAGCAAAATACCATTACTGTTTAGCAGACCATCGATGAAGAAAGCGTAAATGAAGCGGGACATGGAAAACCTGTGGATTTACAATTTATGCAATCTGGACACTAGTGTATTCCATTAATGAAACCTAACTTTTCTTCTGAGGAGATTAAAGAAGTGTTATTAGCGTTGGGGATAGGAATTTGGAAGACAAAAAGCAAATTGTGTTAAAATTGCATCGGTAGTTTGCCCACCTTTCTTCGCAAAGATTAAAAATTTTGCTCAGGGTTGCAGGAATAAGGCATGGAGAGTACCCTAAACTTAGAGGAGATAAGCGATCGTTGTGATATGTGTAAGAAATTCAGAAGGACACTATCATGGCTGATAGTGACCTACCTTTAGTGAGGGATTTCAATTAATTTGTGGCAACGGATTTAAAGATGTGGGATAAAGAAAAGAACATTTTTATTTTACATTTCATAGATTTGGCACCAAGGTTTAGCCAGTCGACAACCATGTACAGTAAAGAAAAGAAAATAATTGTGGATCAGGTAATGGAGAAGTGGATAGGGACTGGATTGGGACCGCCAGCGAAATTCCTCACTGATAATGGGGATGAATTTGCTAACAACGAATTCCGGGATATGTGTGAAAACATGAATATAATAGTTATGAATACCGCAGCTGAAAGCCCCTTTAGTAGCGGAATGTGTGAAAGGAATCATGTGGTTATCGATGAGATGCTTTGTAAACTATTGGTGGGTAGACCAAGCTGTAAATTAACATCAGCTCTAGCATGGGCTGTCCATGTCAAGAATTCACTGCAGATGGTTGAGGGCTATAATCCATATCAGTTGGTTTTTGGTAGATACCCAAAAATTCCTTCAGCCCTGAATGATCATCCCCCAGTTTGGGAGGGAACTATGATTGGATCTATCTTTTCGGAGCATTTAATTGCACTACACGCGGGTAGAAGAGCTTTCCTTAAAGCCGAAGTTTCATAAAGAATTTGGCGAGCTCTAAGATACAATGTACATCCATTGAAAACTATTTTCAATCAGGGAGACCCGATGTACTATAAAAGAGAAGGACTTAATGAGTGGAAAGGCCTGGGTAAGATTGTTGGTAAAGATGGTAAAACAGTCATTTTACAGCATGGGAGCCAGAATATTCAGGTACACTCATCAAGGTTAGTTGGTGCAGACTACACATTTGTGGACCCGGAAAGGGACGAGGAACCATGTACTTCTCAGCGCCATATGTTGCATGATTGTGGGGACCAGGTAGCTGAAGTTGACAGGGTATCTGAAGACGGAGAGAGTAATTTAGATGAGCAAGATGAGGCAATTTGTCCCAGAGGACAACTGCTGAAAGCTGACTCTAAAGTTACATGCTTGCCAGAAGGGGCCAGTCAATGGAGGGATGCAATGATTGTAGGTAGAGCAGGGAAGGCCACTGGAAAATATAAAAACTGGTTAAATGTACGAGATAAAGGACAGGAAGTTAGGCCTATAGATTGGAAACATGAAGTACAAAAATGGAAGGCATGGAAACACAGTTTTAGTTCAGACAGTGGGTCAGGGAGAGAGCATGCCTGTAGGAAGAGATCACGAACCGTTGAATATGGGAGACAAAAATGGGAGAAGGAGATCAAATAGTAACAATCTGGAGCATGAAAGAAGGCAGGATAGAGGGCATAATTTAACAAGGTGAAGGAATATGGTACAGACTGGTAACACAACAAGGAACAGAGGCCCATGTGATTGAGAAGTCTTAGTAGCTTCAAACAATTTAGACGCTAAGTTAATAAAGGATGTTAAACAGCAAGAACTACATAGTTGGGAAAGAATTTGGGGTATACACAGGTGCCACATAGGAGACAACCAGCTCTGTCTCATAGATGGATATGCACAAAAATGGTGCTTCCTGATGGAACTTTCAAAGCTAAACCCAGGCTAGCGGCATGAGGGTTTGAAGAAAAATTGGGTGACCGGGATGTCAGAGTAGATTCACCTACGGCAGTGAAAGCTGTGCTGCAGATCTTTTTAGCTCTATTAGCCCCAATGCTTGGGAATGTAAGTCGATTGATATTAAAGCTGCTTTTTTGCAGGGACACCAACTTCAAAGGGGAGTTTTTCTCCATCTACCAAAAGAGGCGCCAAACGCAGAAGGGACTCTCTGGAAGCTAAATAAATGTGTATACAGTTTAAATGATGCCTCCAGAGTTTGGTATTTCTCACGAGGTCAGTTTTGTTAAAGTTGGGCTGTCTCCAGCTGGAAGCAGACCCGGCAATGTTTAATTGACACCATGGAGGGAAACTTGCGGGCATCTTAATGATGTATGTGGGTGATTTTTTTGTGGGATGGTAGTAACGAATTTGAAACAGTTGTCATTAATGGGCTCAAAATGGAGTTTTAAAATTGGAAGTAAAGCTTTGGGTGCGTTTAAGTACATTGGATTGGAAATCAGGCAGAGCAATCACGCGTCCTTTTACCTCAGCAATCCTACTTCGAGAACATCAATCCCATTACAATTAGCCATCATAGGACCTCCCAGAAAGATACGGTGGCTTCTGAAACAGAAAAAGAAGAACTCAAGTCTATTTGGGCAACTTAGTTGGCAAGACCAGACATTAGTTTTGACGTTTTGGAATTGAGCACTAAAATGAACGATCCCAAGGTTGAAGAAATCATCCGGGCAAACATAACATTGACAAAATTAAAAATGGAGCAGTGTGTTTTGAAATTCCCATCTTTGGGTGATGTTAGAAAAATGAAACTGATTGTGTTCAGTGATGCGTCTTATGCAAATCTATGTGATGGATTTTCAAGTGCGGAAGGATTTATAATAATTCTCGGAGGGGAAAACAGCAAATGCTGACCTTTGGCATGGGAATCTAAAAAGATACCAGTTGTAAAAAGCATGTTAGCAGCAGAGACTCTCACCCTTGAGGCGGTAGATATAGCATTCTTTATATCAAAGATACTGGCAGAAGTTTTGAATAGAAAAGAGTATTCAAGACCGTTACCTATTGAATATCTTCTAGATAATAAATCACTTTGGGAAAATGTTCACTCTTCGAAGTGCATTAACAAGAAGAGATTGCAAATTGATATTGCAAACTTAAAACAGAATGAGATTGCCAAGATCAAATGGATTGATAGCAGCTACCAATTATCTGACTGCTTCACCAAAAGAAGAGTGAGCTCCAAGAAGTTACTAGAGACCCTCAAAGAAGGATGCCTTTTTCTTTAAGAAAAAAATGCTTTTTTTTGTATGGACATATCTATACATGTGTTTTTAAAAAAAGGGAAATAAGGTCAGTTTACTGAATGAGAAAAAATTTGATGTTATTACCTTTTTTTGTGTAATTCTATAAACTTGAGGGTTAGTTTCTTTTTAAGAAGACGGGAATCTGTTCGAGAAGGAAACAATCAAAGAAGTTCAGTTGCTAATTATTAGTTTGTTTAACTAAGTACCCATTTGGTTTTATAAAATGGATAACAGCTGAGACTAGTTCTCTTACTGGAGAGTAAACTGAATATGGTTGGTGAGAAGAAACCAGCACCCGAGATGGGAGCCAAGAAAGCCTTAAAAACAAAACCGGTAGCAGAGGGCGGGAAGAAGCGGCGAAGGTCGAGGAAGGAAGGTTACTCCATTTACATCTACAAAGTGATGAAGCAGGTTCACTCGGCACTGGCATCTCCTCCCAGGCCGTGAGCATCGTGAACTTGTTCGTGAACGATATTTTTGAGCGCATCGCGGGTAAGAATTCCTGCCTAGCCTATTACAACAAGCGCAGCACCATCAGCTCCCAGGAGATCCAGACCGCCTGCTGCTGCCTGGGGAACTGGCCAAGCACGCCGTGTCAGAAGGGACAAAAGTGGTATGTGTACCAGCTCCAAGTAAAATCCCACAATGGACTGAAATACACCTGAAACACAAGCAATAAAACTGTCTGAAGGAGTCTGTCTTGGTTTCAGTCTTCACTTCTAAACAACTATTGGAACACCACGGCCGGATGAGATGCATCCAAGGGTGCTGAGGGAAGTGAGAATTGAAATTGCAGAGGCACTAATGATAATCTTCCAGTCTTCCTTAGACATGGGTGGTGCCAGAGGACTGGAGAATTGTGAATGTTACACCCTTGTTCAAGAAGGGGTGCAAGGATAAAGCCGGCAACTACAGACGAGTGGGTTTGACTTCAGTGGTAGGGATATTTCTGGAAACTATAGTTTGAGACAAAATCAGTAGCCACTTAGACAAGTTTCGGATAATTAAGGAAAGCCAGCATGGATTCATTAAGGGAAAATCATGTTTTACTAACTTGCTGAAGTTTTTTGAGCAGGTAACATAGAAGGTTGATAAGGGCAATACTGTTGATGTGTATAAGGATTTTCAAAAGGCATTTGATACAGTGCCACACATTAGACTTGTGAACAAAATTCTAGCTCATGGAATAAAAGGGAAAGAAGGCACTTGGATAAGAAATTGGCTGAGCGACAGGAAACAGACTAATGATAAATGGCTGCTTTTCAGATTGGAGGAAGGTTTGTAATGCAGTTTCCCAGGGGTCAGTGTTGGGACTCTTGCTCTTCCTGATATACATTAATGACCTAGATTCTGGTGTTCAGGGCATGATTTCAAAATTTGCAGATGATATGAAGTTTGGAAACGTCAGCTGTGATGAGGATAGCCTTGAACTTCAAAAGCGCATCGACATGTTGGTGGATTGGATAAACAACTGGCAGATGAAGTTCAATGCAGAGAAGTGAGAGGTGATTCATTTTGTGGTAGTGTAAAGGGAGAACCTCTAGAGGACGTGCAGGAACAGAGGGAACTCGATATACATGTACATAAGTCATTGAAGATGGCAGTGCATGTTGAAGCAGTTAATAAAGCATATGGTTTTTTAGGCTTTATTAATAGGGGCACTGAGTACAAGAGTAAGGAGGTCATGATGAACTTGTATATTAAGTCTCGTACGGAGTACGGCGTCTAGTTCTGGGCGCCATACTTGAGGAAGGATGTAAAGGCATTGGAGAGAGTACAGAAGAGATTCACAAGAATGATTCCAAGGGTAAAGAACTGTAGCTATGAGGATAGATTGGAGAAGCTGGGACTGTTTTCCTTGGAGAAAAGAAGGCTGAGAAGAGACTTGATTGACATATTGAAGATTTTGAGAGGTATGAACAGGGTAAATAGTGAGAAACTGTTCCCACTCGAGAGCATCAAGAACTAGAAATAATTGGCAAGAGGAGTATAGGTGAGGTGAGGAAAAATATTTTCACCCAGAAGGAGGCTGAGTCTGGAATGAACTTCCTGAGAGGGTGGTGAAGGCAGGTTCAATCAAGGTATTCAAAAGGGAATTGGATTACTGTCTGAAAAGAAAGACCGCACAAGATTACAGGGATAAGGCAGGGGAGTGGGACTAGGTAGAATGCTCTTTCAGAGAGCCAGTGCAGACTCGATGGGACAAATGGCCTCCTGCACTAAGTTTCTCTGATTCTGTGAAATCTAATTTAAACCTTGATCTCTGCTGCATTAATTAATCTGAACTAATTTTCTAATGGTGCACTGCAATTAGCCTTAGCAACCCTGAAAGAAGAAAATTGGGAAAATATTAGCTAGTGTTCCCACTCATAGAAAAGGACAGGAGTGAGAGTGCTGTGCTTTCTACTTCCATTTGAGGTACAGGAGTGCAGCTGCTGTCAGTGAACATACACAAAGGATGAATTACCCAAAAACAAATTTAAGAATGTAATCTGAACGTGGAGGATAACGTTGTAAATGACTTGGGATATACTGTCATGGCATTTAAACTTAATGAACACCGGAGAAATCATTGATTTGTAATTATTCCTTTTGCCCATTGTTTATTTTTTAAATATACATTGCATTCTTCAAAACTATTAAACATACAGAAAGAAATCGGAGCAGTTGTATTAATCTATCTAAGAGAGAGGGTAAAAAAGCCCTAGTTCTGTTTCTTTTTTTTTAACCATTTGCAAATTTTGTTCCTTTTAAATTCAACTTAATTATATGACTGTTTCCATGGATAATTCACCGATGCAGATTGGTTTACATTGGCTCACCATGCAGCAGTACACTGACTTCCAAATTTTTGTCCTCGTTTGCAACTCACACTATGATCTTGTTCCACCCTGCTTCAGCCCTTTGTAAACTCTGGTCTGCTGTGTGCTTCAGCGTCACTGACAGACTCTGTCCATGCACCATAGAATTCCTTTCCTGAATCCCTGTACCTTGTTGCATTCTTTCTTCCCTTGAAAAGTCCCAAATATCTAATTTTCTCTTGTCAAGTGAAAATGTTTATAATAATAAGTACAAGAGAGAATAAGTGATCTGAACAATATGACTGAAAAATGATATCAGACAATCTTTTAAGTGACAAATGCTGAAACACAAACACATATGAGCACAAGAAAAGTAAGTTAACTGTTAAGATGGCAAATGTAGAGAAATAAAACCCCAAAATAGAAACAACTTTATATTTTTGTCCTTTGTTGGAACTTCCTCCCCTTAACTTGTTGCAGAACCTCTAATTTATGGTACATGTACTCCAACAAACTCATTAACTGATATTTGTTCTATAAGTATGGTTATCTTTGTAAGATGTTTCACTACATATAAACTTTTAATTGCAGTTGCCTGATGCTCTGTAGATAAAGGCACCATTTCTTGTAGCATAAAGCCTGAGTAACCTGAAGTTCAGAGGTTTTGCTTGTGTGCCTAGTTGGCTGATCAATACCAGAATTGGCATTGGGACAATAAGCCTAGTATAAGGAGGGAGGAAAACTAACTCGGGCTCTCACTGATGATCACTAACCTGCTGGAAGTATAATTTTGGGGAAATCGGGTGAGAAATGGTTTAAGCTTGGTTGGTGCTTCAAGATCAGTTAATCTGCCGACATTTACTAAATGGTGAGAGGATGCAGAGGGGTCTGGGTATCCTAGTGCATGAATGGCAAAAGCCTAGTATGCAGGTACAGCAAGTAATTAGGAAAGCTAATAGAATGTTATTGTTTATTGCGAGAAGCATTGAGTTCAAAAATAGGGAGGTTATGTTTGAGTTATACAGGGCAATGGTGAGACCACCTCTGAAGTACTTTGTACAGTATTGGTCTCCTTATTTAAGGAAGGGTGTAAATGCGTTGGAAGCAGTTCAGAGAAGGTTTGCTAGACCGATACCTGGAATGGGCAGGTTGTCTTATGAGGGAAGGTTGGACAAGCTAGGCTTGTATCTGGTGGAGTTCAGAAGAGTAAGAGGTGACTTGATTGAAACATACAAGATCCTGAGGGGTCTTGACAGGATGGTTGTAGAAAAAATGTTTACTCTTGTAGGAGAATCTAGAACTAAGGGTCACTGTTTAAAAAATAAGGGGTGGCCCATTTAAGACAGATAAGGAGAAATTATTTCTGAGGGTAGTGAATCTAAGGAACTCTGTTCCTCAGAATGCGGTGGAAGCAGAGTGTGTGAATATTTTTAAGGCAGAGGTAGATAAGCAAGGAGTTGAAAGGTTATCAGGGTAGGTGGGAATGTGGAGTCGAGGTTAAAAACGGATCAGCCCTGATCTTATTGAATGGCGGAGCAGGCTCAAGGGGCCTACTCCTAATTTGTATGTTTGTATGGTGCTTCCTATACAGGATCATCTATGAAATTGGCTGTTTAAGTGAGGTACTGGAGGCATTTCAGCAGTTGTAAAAGCCTGCTGGCAAATGTCAACATTGGGAGAACTGAGTGAAATATTACAAGTATCTGTTGTTGCAGTTTGTTTTTGTGCTACTACTAATAGACTGGTTTGTCTTTCAGCTGACCAGCCCAGAGAAAGAAGTTGAACGGGATGTTTTTCTTTATAGAGCTTATATTGCACAGGTATGGACAGTAAGTTCTTTATGGAAGCAATATTTTCTCATTGTTCTGGATAAACTGTTATACTGTGTTAACTTTCAACCTTTCCCTAACCACCTAACTTATTTCCAAGGGTGTAGCATTTCATATGCTGTAGGGGCACATGTGTCCTTACCTACATGTGATTCCAGACCCACAGACTACATGTGTCTCCAGACCTGCAGCAATGTGGTTGACTCTTAACTGTCCTCTGAAATGGTGTAGCAAGCCACTCAGTTCAAGTGTAATTAAGGGATAGGCAAGAAATGCTGGCCTTGTTAGTGATGCCCACATCCCATGAAAGAATAAAAAAGAGCAGAGGGCAGTTCTCAACCATTCACTGAGACTAGGCACCCAGTGTCAACCTTACAAGAAGGTCAGAGTTGACACTACCTCATATTCCTTGATGAAGGGATTGTTGGTGTAAATGTGGCTCTTCTGAGTTGCAGATAACAAGCTAGAAACAGGAAGAGGCCATTCAGCCCCTCAAGCCTGTTCCCCATTCAACAAGATGCTGATCTGCACTTCAACTCCATTTTCCCACCCTTGTGCCATACATAGCCCATCAATCTTTGCTTTGAAATTTTGATTTGAACTCCAGCCTCAACGGCGGGGGGGGGGGGGGGGGGGGGGGTTCACTGTTTCCGTTACCTATAATGTGAAGAAGTGCTTCCTGTCATTTCCCCTGAATGGCCCATATAATAAGATTATGCCCATTATTCTAGAATCCCCCATGAGAGCAAATAGTTTCTATCTACCCTAACAAATAGAAACATAAATCTTTAAATCCTTCGATGCATCTCATTTAGAGTATCACATAATTTTATATATTCAAAGGAATACAAGCCTAGCCTGTGCACTCTTTCCTCACAAATTAACCCTTTCATCTCTTGATATAACCCTGGTGAATCAGTGCTGCATTAACTTTTATTTATTCGTTCATGGGATGTGGCCATCGCTGGCTAGGCCAGCATTTATTACCCATCACTGATTGCCCTTGAGAAGATGGTGGTGGTGAGCCGCATCCTTGAACTGCTGCAGTCCTTGTGATGTAGGTGCACCCACAGTGCTGTTAAGAAGGGGGTTCCAGGATTTTGACCCAGCAACAGTGAAGGAATGGAGATATAGTTCCAAGCCAGGCTGGTGAGTGGCTTGGAGGGGAACTTCCAGGTGGGGGTGTTCCCATGTCTGCTGCCTTTGTCCTTCTAGGTTTTAGAGGGTTTGGAAGGTGCTGTTGAAGGAGCTATGGTGAGTTGCTGGAGTGCATCTTGTAGGTGGTGTCACTGTGTGTCAGTGGTGGAGGGAGTGAATGTTGAAGGTGGTGGGTGGGGTGCCATTCAAGTAGGTTTCTTTGTTCTGGATGGTGTCAAGCTTCTTGAGTGTTGTTGGAGCTGCACTCATTCAGGCAAGCGCAGAGTATTCCATCACATTCCTGACTTGTGCCTTGTAGTTGGTAGACAGGCTCTGGGGGAGTCAGGAGGTGAGCTACTCGCCACAGAATTCCCAGTCTCTGACCTGCTCCTGCAGCCACAGTATTTATATAACTGGTCCTGTTCAGTTTCTGGTCAATGGTAACCCCCAATATATTGATATTGGGGGATTCAGCTATAGTAAAGCCATTGAATGTCAAGGGGAGATGGTTGGATTCTCTCTTGTTAGAGATGGTCATTGTCTGGCACTTGTGTGGCATGAATATTACTTACCACTTATAAGCCCAAGCCTGAATATTGTCCAGGTCTTGCTGCATATGGGCATGGACTGCTTCAGTGTCTGAGGGGTCATGAATGGTGCTGAACATTGTGCAATCATCAGCGAACTCCTGACCTCATGATGGAGGGAAGGTCATTGATGAAGCATCTGAAGATGGTTGGGCTTAGGGCACTACCCTGAAGACCTCCTGCAGCGATGCCCCAAGGCTGAGATGATTAACCTGTAACAACCACAACCACCTTCCTTTGTGATAGATATGACTCCAACTACTGAAGAGTTTTCCCCCTGATTACCATTGACTTCAGTTTTGCTAGGGCTCCTTGATGTCACAGTCGGTCAAATGCTGCCTTGATGTCAAGGGCAGTCACTCTCACCCCACTTCTTGAGTTCAGCTCTTTTGACCATGTTTGGACCAGTGCTGTAACGAGGTCAGGACTGAGTGCCCTGGAGGAGTCAAACTGAGTGTCAGTGAGCAGGTTATTGCTGTGTAAGTGCTGCTTGATCGTACTGTTGATGACACCTTCCATCGCTTTGCTGATGATCAAGAGTAGACTGATGGTCAGGTTGAATTTCTTTTGCTTTTTGTGGACATGACATACCTGGGCAATTTTCCACATTGCTGGGTGGAATCCAGTGTTGTAGCTGTACTGGAACAGCTTGGCTAGGGGTGCGGCTCGTTCTGCAGCACTAGTTTTCATTACTATTGCTGGTATATTGTCAGGGTCCATAGCCTTTGCAGTATCCAGTGCCTTCAGCCGTTTCTTCATATCACGTGGAATGAATTGAATTGGCTGAAGACTGACACCTGTGATGCTGAGGACCTCAGGAGGAGGGCAAGATAGATCATCCACCTGGCACTTCTGTCTGAGAATGTTCGCAAATGCTTCAGCCTTGTCTTTTGCACTGAAGTGCTGAACTCCCCCATCATTGGGGATATTTGTGGAGTCTCATCCTCTTGTCAGTTGTTGAATTGGCCACAACCCTTTACAACTGACTGTGGCAGGGCTGCAGAGCTTCGATCTGATTCATTGGCTGTGGTATTGCTTAGCTCTGTTTATTGCATGCTTCCTCTGTTGCTTGTCATGCAGTTAGTCCTTTGCTGTAGCATGATTAGGTTGGCACCTCATTTTTAGGTATTGCCTGGCCTGCTCTTGGCATGCCCTCCACTCTTCTTTGAACCAATGTTGATTCCCTGGCTTGTTGGTAATGGTAGATTGGGGGAATTTGGTGGGCCATGAGGTTACAGATTGTGGTCAAATATAATTCATGGCCCACAGTGCCTCATGGATACCCAGTTTTGAGCAGCTAGATCTGTTCAGAATCTATCCTGCCTAGCATGGTGGTAGTGCCACACAACACAATGGATGGCATCCTTATTGTGAAGATGGGTTTTCGGCTCCACAAGGACTGTGTGGTGGTCACTCCTACCAAAACTGTTATGGATAGATGCATCTGTGACAGGTAGATTGGTGAGGACAAGGCCAAGTAGGTTTTTTCCCCTTGTTAGTTCCCCCTCTACCTACTGCAGACCCAGTCTAGCAGCTATGTCCACTTGGACTGGGCCAGTTTCATCAATAGTGATGCTACTGAGCCACTCTTGGTGATGGGCATTGATGTCCCCCGTCCAGAGTGCATTCTATTCTCTTGCCACCCTCAGTGCTTCTTCCAATTGGTGTTCCACATGGAGTGCTGATTCATCAGCAGAGAGAGGATTGGGGGGCAATGGTCCATGGTAACCAGCAGGAGATTTCCTTGCACATGTTTGACCTGATGCCATGAGACTTCATGGGTTCCAGAGTCGATATTGAGGGCTCCCACAACAACTCCCTCCAGACTGTACGCCACCGTGGTGCCACCTCTGGTGGGTCTGTCCTGCTGGTGGGACAGAACATACTCAGGGATGGTGATAGTAGTGTCCTGGACATTGTTTGTGAAATGTGATTCATGAGTTTGACTATGTCAGGCTGTTGCTTGACTAGTTTATGGGACAGCTTTTCCAATTTTGGTACAAACCCTGAATGTTAGTGAGGAGGACTTCACAGGGTCGACAGGGCTGGGTTTGCCGTTGTTGTTTCCAGTGCCTAGGTCAATACCAGGTGGTCTGTCTGGTTTCATTCCTTTTAAACTTCATAGTGGTTTGACACAACTGAGTGGCTTGCTAGGCCATTTCAGAGGGCATTTAAGAGTCAATCACACTGCTGTTAAATTACGCAACTTCTAAGGCCAATCTATCCTTCCTGAGGTGTGATGCTCAGAACTGAATGCATTAGTCCAGATAAGATCTAATCAAAGCTCTGCACAGCTGTAACATAACTTCCACTCCTTTGTATTCCAGGCCTCTTGAGGTGAAGACCAACATTAAATTAGCCTTTTAAATTTTTTTTAAAAACTTTTCATGAAGGTTTTGTGTTTTCTGTACTTGTTCTTGTAAATTTCTCTTCTCGTCCACAGTTCCTATATTATCATTTAGAAAATGATCTGATCGATATTTGGTCCAATATAGATAACCTCTCACATGCTTTGAACTCACCAGAGCCTTGCTATTGAATCTAAATAAAGCTGCTGACTGGCACTGTGCATTTTTTTCCACTTTGCCCTGGATAGACAATTAGCTTTTAATCAGATTATCCTGTTAAATGTGTACAATCATTTGCAATCTGGTGGCTGTATGTTCTGTTTAGCATTAAAGTTGTATGCAAAATGATTCCAGAAATCTAGTAAGGTACAATGTATTGGGTTGGTAATTAATGCTCAGGTAAATACACTGTAGCGTTTCAATGAGCTTTCAACATTTTTAATTTAACCAAAATTACTGAAATTTAAATGGAAATCCTAGCTGATCAGAAACAAACTATTATTAGTTTTATCTTTCTTCTTAGAGAAAATATGGTGTGGTACTGGATGATATCAAACTGGGAGCTGCTCCTGAATTACAAGCTGTAAGAATGTTTGCTAAGTATTTGTCCGGTGAGGATCAAAGGTAAGGAACAATAATATATTTTGCATTTAATCTAGGACAATAGTGTGGAGACCTTGAACTCAGGCTCTATTTCTGGTTTGTGTTGACTTAACTGATCTCAACTGCAGTTAACCTCAATGCAAGTGGCTTCGCTAATAGTCATACAGGCATCCCACTTCAGCTGGAATGTACCATGTATGGATGTTCTCTGTGGGTGTGATCAATGCCTGGTTTTGATGCTATCTATGGGTCAAGTATTCTTTGCTATGGTTACAATTCCTTGTAACCTTCTGGTAACTTGTCCAAGTGGCTGTTATTTTTAATGTGGTGTGTTGGTGCTAATTGGCAGGCTGATCCATTTGGATATCATAGCTCATCCCAATCCCATTATCACCTGATGCCCATGTGCTTTACAGTACGTGTCATTCATGATTGCTATGGACTGACATTTCTACACTCTAGATAGCATTGGTAAGACCAATTGAAATGCCCTAGCTAACATTAACTAACCTGGCTCAGAGCAGCAGTTAATACATAACAAAAGTAACCAGCATTTGACAATAAAACTAGTGTTAAAAGTAATTTGTATTAGTATAGAAAAGGAGGATTCATGATATCACATCTTGTACAGAGATGCCACCATAGCAGAAATGGAGAAGAAGATGGCAAAGAGTGTTGACATTAACAACACAACCTTCTTGCTGATGGCAGCCTCGATCTATTTACATGAGCAAAACATCGATTCAGCGCTACGTACACTGCACCAAGGGGAGAGTCTGGAGTGGTGAGTAGGAATGTGCAGACACTACTTGTCACCTGTATGTCAACCATCTGGGCTTCATATACTTTGAGTTACCCCAGGTAAAGTTATAATAACATTAGCAAGCATTTAATTTGCTCTTTAATGCAAAACAAAAACAGAATTACCTGGAAAAACCCAGCAGGTCTGGCAGCATCGGCGGAGAAGAAAAGAGTTGACGTTTCGAGTCCTCATGACCCTTCAGAACTGTTGAAGGATCATGAGGACTCGAAACGTCAACTCTTTTCTTCTCCGCCGATGCTGCCAGACCTGCTGGGTTTTTCCAGGTAATTCTGTTTTAGTTTTGGATTTCCAGCAACCGCAGTTTTTTGTTTTTATTTTTGCTCTTTAATGCTCTACCTGAGCCGTAAAAAGGACAACCTCAGAGTTTGATATTTCATCCAAAGGGCATTCCCCTGACAAGAGAACAATCCATGTCTTCCTAGATCATTTACTTGTACTTCCCTGAGCCCACCAACCACCACACCCACAATCCCTCTGTTTATTTCCCACCCTCCCCCACCCCCCAAAATCATTTTAGCTTGGCATTGCCTCATTAGGTAGCAGTCTCAATGTGACACTATAAGAGGACAGTCTGGTGTGACCACCAGGAACCTGCATGGATGTGTAATTGGTGGCCTATGACTCTCATGGGTGCATATGTAATTTCTGTAAGCTCTTACATTGTGTGGAGTGACAATTAAGAGCTCAGGTGCAAGCATTCACACTACCTTGTATCCTTCCTGTGAAGAAGCTTCTAGCTTCTAACTGAGCAGGTTACAATTAATAAATCCTCTTGTGCTGAGATTTGAGATAAGCAACTCTTTTTTTTACTTTCTCACCTTGTGTTTAACTGCACGATCAATCACTGGGTCCAGTATTTCTTTCAGTTACCTGGACCTTTTCTTCAAATGGTGTTTGTTAATTATGGATGTATTACAATGAGTATACGTTTTGTTCATGTTTAAATAACGCTGGAACAGTATGCATTTACAAAGCACCTTTATTGTAGAAGATCTCACCAGGTATTTCACAGAGCAGAAACTGCTATTGAACAATGAAGAAGTAAGGAAGGTGGCAAAGTCTAGATTTTCTGAAGACTCTATTTAAACTTGGGAGGGAGGTAGTAGGGCAGAGGGGTTAGAAACACTCTTAACTCTAAAATGATAGCTCATCACTGTTACAGCCTTTCCCAGTCTGGATACTGAAATAGTGAAAGGAGTAGAAAATTAAAATGATGTGAGCATGTTTTTTGGGATGGGGATTGGAATATTGTGTACTGAAAAAATATTTCCCTGCCTTACCTTGAAGTCTCTGCGCAGTAGGTTTGTGTTCCTTGTATTGAGTGCCCGTCTCGGTTATGGTTCCAATTAATTTGTATGCCTTACACCCCTGTAGCATGGCCATGTCGATACAGATATCTCTGAAGCTTGACCGGCTGGATCTAGCTCGGTAAGTGCATTACCAAAATTGTAGCTCGGTAGGAAGCATTTTACCATTAGCATTCTTGTATTACTGAGGCCAAACCAATGAGCACTTTTACTGGAGAGAGCACAGATGCAGTGTGAAATGTCAAGTCCTCCCACTAAACCCCTCCCCAAAAATGGTGTATGTCTGTAAATATGAAATTTTATTTTAAAGGACTGTTTGCTAGTATCCGACTAATTTTTGCATGTTTCCAAATCTGTTTGGTTAACTAGGTTACTTGGGCAAAGCAAATGGTTTGCTTGGTTTAAGAGCCCCATTAGAAGGGGCAACTTCTACAGCAGGGCTGCTTTTTAAATCCATTTAGAAGATTTGATTTTTTTTGTGGCCGTTTTCTCCTCTCTTAAAGCCATCGATACAGCCTTAGAGCTGCCAATGTCGCTCTGTTCCACATGGCTATTCAAGTGCGAGCCTGAGAGCAAGCCCTGAGATAATTGCTGGCTGCCAAGGATCCTTTGGGCTACCTAAAATGAGAGTATAACTATGCACAGATTGCAAATTAATTAATTTCAGATTATTTTGCTTTTCATGCATTTCTATGAAATCCTGTTTGAATGGTGGTGATCTCATTCAAGCACTGTCTAGGAGATGTTGCTGAGGAAACTTGAACTAGCTTCCATAAATGGTCATTATTCAGGAATATTGAAGTGATTGTTGTTTCCATTGTGTGGATATTAACTTGGCTCACTCAATGGCTGCGTTCAGTAACTTGGTCTGGCCAACCTCCAGGAAATCAGTGGTTTGTGCAAACAGAAAACATGCATGACAGATGCATGGATTAACGAATGACTCCGCAAGTGAATGTAGTGCTTTGTGTCTTTGATTTTACTGAATGGTTTAAATAATTTTATTGGCTTATGAAACCCCTTATTATATTTTAGCCTAATAATCAGGGCTGAAACTAAATCCAATTGTTACTTTGGTCCAAGCTCCCTGAATACATGTGATTTGCTTGAGCACAGTGCTTCAAATCAATTTTAACACAGAACAAACCCAGCATTGGGCAATTTTTCTCCCCTGTGGCCAGGTTTGAAGACTATCCACTATATCTGGTCACCAGGTACATGTGAACAGTTGAGAGCTGGAAAAGGCCATTTAGCCAGTTGGAGTTTACCCCAAGTCCAATGTGGAGCCTTGAGGAATCATAATGTCTTTGCCTGGTATTCTATAACTACTAGATTATTCTGAATATTTATTGCATGAAGAGAATATTTGTATTGTTGTAAATCTATTTTTAATTTAACATTTTTAATTTGGCTCAATACCCTTTAAAGTAATATTTTGGATGTCTCATTGAGGCCCTGTCAACTTCCTCTTTCTGGAGCTAAAGCTACTTCAATCTTTCCTTCAAGATGATAGCTATGATTCCTCACTTCTTCTGTTCTAGCCAGGAGTGATAATTGGGGAGTGAAGCAAATTTTGCATCTATAAGCAGGCAAAATAAAATTGAAATGAGTTCCACTTAATGCAAACACCACTTTTGCACAATAAATTTTAATTATTGTAGTGGAATTTTTGTTTTAATCAGGAAATATTTGAAGCCTCTTAATGTGGTAGTACGCTTGTTGGAACTGTTCAGGTGATTATTCTGTTACTGTTTTCCAAATTTAAACCCCGGTGAGGAGAGTCATAGAAGCATGGAGGAGAGCCATAGATCAGTTAAATTAGTCTGGTACTGCTCCCCCTGATTGGAAAGCTGTGCTATTCACTGACTAGCTGATATTTTCAGCCAGGAAGATACCAGATTCTATCGTTGTCTGGAACAAAACAGAAAATGCTGGAAAAACTCAGCAGGTCTAACAGCATCTGTTGAGAGAAAAACAGAGTTAATGTTTCGAGTCTGTATGACTCTTATTCAGAGCTAAAGAGAAGTAAAAATGTGATGAAATTTATATTGTTTAAGGGGGTGAAGCTGGGTTAGAAGGCCAGCGATTGGAGGGGGCAAAGGGGAGATTGCCAAAAATGTCATGAACAGAAGGACAAAGGGGTGTTAATGGTAGTGGTACTGGCTAAAGGAGGTACTGATGGTGGCATTAAGGTCAGAAAGCCCAATGTGATAATAGGACAAGGGTAAGCCTGTCTATGTTGTTAGCTGCTCTGAATGGAGATGGTGCTGGGTGCTACAATTGGTGTTGGTACTATTGGGTCAGAAAGAGGAAAATTTGGCCAGGTTACTGTTCCTGATGATTATCTATTTGTTCTCCCCAACCCTGCGTTGATGGAAAGTTCATCTGGATGTTGGATGATAATGGGCATTTTATCTATTATTCTCTCCACTCCTTGAATTGAATAACCTATTGATATCTTGGCCAAGCCTCTAAATCCCACCCAGTTCTGAGCTGTTTGGCAAAATGTTGGAGGGCATCTGCTGTCAAAAGAATTATTGGGAGTTAAGTATTCCTTCAGGAATGGGTGGGGAAGAAAATGATTGCCTAAACAATGTTACTACATTGCTATCATTTTCAGATGATTAGTTGGAGTGTTCTGGTCACTTGTCGCTTTGGGTAATTGTTGATTAATCCATTTAATTCAGAAAGGAGCTGAAGAAGATGCACGAGCAAGATGAGGATGCCACCCTGACACAGCTATCGACAGCCTGGGTGAATCTGGCCATAGTGAGTGTCCTACAAATGTACTGAATCTAATGAGTCCAGGTAAACTTGTCGGTCTGAAAAGGGATATGAGGAAGGGAAAAGCGAAACATGCAGCACCTCTCCAAAGACGAAAAGTTGCAAGGTGTCTTTACAGGAGTGGGCTCCAAGCTGGAATTGAGAACAAAGCTAGACCACTGTTAGAGGTACATTTTGAGGAAGCGGGCCATTTTCAAGTAGGAAGTCTGTCTCATCTAATGGCAGCTGAAATATGGGATCGTCTTCTGTTTAAATGTGTCTCATAATCTCTTTCAGTCCTTTGTAACCCCGATTATTTCTATTTTCCTTTTTGTTCCATCAGGATCTTGAGACCTTCTACCCCTGATGCTCAGTCAAAATCCCTTTTATTTCTTTCCTCTTGTGCCCTTCCTAATTTCTATCCTAACCCATCAATACACCACCGCCTTCTACTTTCATCCTACCATTTCATGTTTGAGACACCCACTGCAGGCATTTGTGCCTCATTTGGCATTTCTTGAATTATCCATTGAGACATTCATTGCTGCCTCCAAACAAGCAGTAACACCCCCATCCTTTTCCTCCTCCTCACCAACCTTCTGCCCAACTTGTCCAATGGTGGTGATTCTCAACAACCTCCTCCCCGTCTCACTACCCATTTGAAATCTGCCAGCAAATCAATCACTGTATCTCTCTTCATCTCCCACCAGAATATCCATTCACTCATGGAGAAGGCCCTTGCCATCTACAGTGTTATTGTGGGAAATTGCATGGACATCTGGCTTTGACTGAAACTTGGCTAACTGGTGATGATACCTTGCCATTTGCCAAAGGCCACTTGGCAATAATTTCTACCATCTGCCCCGCCTTTACAGACTCTGACCTACATTGGCTGCCAGTCTTCCCAATGCTTCAGATGTAAAATTCTCATCTTTGTGTTTAAATCCCTTCATGATCTCTAACTTTCTTCAGCCCAATGGCTCCTTCCAGCCCTAAACACACTTTCTCTGACTACGGCTGCTTATGCAGCCACGCTCTCTCCTTTGCCTCACCACTTTCTCTTTTGCCTCGCCACTCACTGCCACATCTGCAGCCGCTTCGGGCCCACAATCCGGAATTTGCTCCCTCAATCCCTCTACCTCCCTTAACTGTCCTTAAAACCCATATCTTTGATATAGATTTTGATTGGTTACCACTCTCCTTTGGCTTGTCACCTTTTCTGTTGTTCCCTGAGTGTGTTATGATTTTTTCTACGTTAAAGGTGCTATATTGATGCAAGCTGTCATAGTGTAACATTGATTCAACCCATCAATTAGTTACAATCGTAGAGTGAAACTGGTTATTCAAAAATATTGGAGCTTCTGTGTGTGTTTTGTAAACTCATTCTGTGCTGTACAATTGCTTGTCCTCTGATGAACTGGTTTTATTGTTTGCTCTCCACAGGGTGGGGACAAGCTGCAGGACGCCTATTATATCTTCCAGGAAATGGCAGATAAGTACACTGCAACCTTGCTGCTTCTGAATGGACAAGCTGCTTGTCAGATGGCACAGGGCAAGTGGGATGATGCAGAAGGAGTTCTACAGGAGGCCCTAGACAAGGTAGGTGTAGGAGGGCTATCTCCTAACTCCTGTCCTTGCCCTTAATGATTAATGTAAATTCATGACAACTCCTCGCTGGCTCCCCAACCAGAGGAAATAACATTTCCCTAATTTGCCTGATCAAAACCCTTCATAATTTTAGAAAAGTCTATTAAAGCTCTAAGAGCCTTCTTTCTCACAGTGGAACAGTTATCCTAGTGAATCTATGCCATGTACTCTATGGCTTTAATGTCCTTTATGATTCTCCCCCTCCCAGATTTAGTTTATTTTTGACCCCTATTCCAAACTGCACAATATAATCTTAACTGTGGCCTAAACAATGTCCTAGGAAGAAGAGTGTCCTTCATAGTGTGTGATTGCACATTGGGCGGGATTTAGATTTAGGAGCAAGTTGAGAGTTGTTGCACCGAGCTGTTTGGCAGCGGAGACTAACAGAACCAAAGTTCTCCCCCCATTCATGTGCTGAGTTAGTTGACCCCCCCCGTGCAAGGTAGGATGTTGAACCTGGGCCATTTGAGCCAGGGAGCAGAACACCATCTCAGATTCCTGCTTTCTGGTGGTCCCTGCAAGAAAGTCTACATAAATTTTGGTTGAGAGTCGGGTTTAACTGTGATGTTCTCTTTAGTTAACTGGCCAGGACCCATCACCGTCTAGGCTAACATTTAAGGGCTAGTCACTACCTGAAGACTGTGGAATAGTACCTCAACAGCAATTAATTCCTTCAGTAGAGGAGGGAAGTAAATGGGAGTAGTGGGACAGGGGAAAGGTACTGAACGATAACTCCAAAGCTTCTACATGAATTTACAATGTGCCATTTGTCTTCAACCTACTGCTTAGTGTTACATCAGGTGAAGGTCAAGCTATTTTGCTTATGATAGTTTTAGATGCGTGACTTTTAAATTTAAAAGTAAAACTGCCAATGTAATGTTAATGGGTAAATGTACTGTATAAGAAGATTTTTGGTGCCACCTTCTGGTTGAAAAATGCTCCAACAAAGAAAAATGGGGTAAGTGTGGATTGTTGGAAGGCAATCCCACAAACTCAGGCTGGCAAGGGGCTCGGTTAAGAAGTGGCCCTGACTGCCTGACATGTGCTTCCTATTCTGGATATGAGATTACAGCATAATGCCTCGTGTCGGACCTAGTCTTCAATTAAAATGTTTTGCCTAAATATAGGCTGCTGGGTAGAGAGTTTGCACACTGACCTGCATGCTGCCTGGATTTGAGGGAATAAGTTGCTGACTGAAAGGAACCAGAGTTTTATAAATTTTAATCTTCTAGAATGGCGGAGCAAGCTCAAAGGGCTGAATGGCCTACTCCTGCTCCTAAGTGCTGTGTTCCTATAGCGGTCACAAGTTGGGCTCAGTCCAGTTCCAGACCTGCAGTGACAAGTTCAGCACCATTCATAGTCTAAGCTTGATCTGAAGCATGGCTACTCGGTTTTAGTAACAAGGGCAGCTGAATCTGTGGGATTATTCCTGTGGAAGAGGGAGTGGGAGTAGATAAAAATAGAGCAAATTAGGGTATGGAGAAAATCACCCCCATGAAGGATTTAATGACATGATAAACAGAGTGGTTTGATCTTGGCCACAGGAAATACTGCATACTTGTTCTGTTCCACTAATATTTCTTGGGATCTTGTAATATAAAATCCATCAATCATTTAAAATTGAAAACTTGAAGTTTAGTGACACAATTTTCTGTGAATGTCTCTACTTCTGAAGCCACCAATTCCTTTGAGGTTCAGCTCTCACTGGTGCTGGCCAGACTCCTGCTCCTTGAGTAGTAACTTTTCTTAATAGATAACCCTCAATAGCAAATGACTGTGTTTTCCATCACAAGGCTATCGCAGTCAATCCTGTCCTCGCCACATACACACTTTTATCAGGAGCAGCAACCCTGGCACAGGATAGGGATCATATGTGGACTTTTCCCACTCTCTCTGGCATAGCTACACACTGGATAAACTGAGCCATGCTGGCGTTCCATACCAAACACTTATGATGCTTAAAATAAAGATTGACATTTTAAGACAGATATGAAGACTTTCTTTAAGTAGCTTGATCCCTTCCGAAATCACATGATGTGGAGTAAGCTGAAACTTCAAGTTTCCATCTTGGATTAGGTTTGAGTTTAAAACCTTCTGGTGAAAGTGCAGAAGATCCATTTTATGCTGGCACCACAGCAGCACTGTTGCTCTATGACCCCAATTTTCCATCCTTCAATGGGAATTTAAATGCTCCAATTATTTGAGCAATTGTTGTTCTGATTACTTAGTTTTTTTTCAGTTCAGCGTTCCCATTGGAAGTAAAACTTTTGAGTCACATGTTTGTAATAATCTTTGAACGGTAAACCATTCTTACTTTTCCCCCTGTTCTCCTTTGATTCCCACAGGACAGCAGTCATCCGGAAACTCTCATTAATCTCGTTGTACTTTCACAGCACCTGGGCAAGGCTCCGGAGGTAAGGCTCAATATGGTGCTCGTGAACAAGAGCTCGAGCTCCCTCGTGGCTGACTAAATGCACCACCCAGTGTTGAATTGAACTAATCTGACAAGAAGTGCCTCATGTTGAATGACCAGTCTCTACTGAACTGGCTGTCCTCAGCCAGCAGTGTAGGAGTGCTTAATTGGTCTTTGCATTCTTTGATTAGAAAGGGGTGTGTTTTGTATGTGTGCATCACGTAGACTAGATTCTCTTCATCCAGCAATAAGTCCCACCTCTTACATCATCCCTGTTTAGCCCAGACATTCTTCAATCTTTGGGAGTTTGAGTACTCCAGCTGTTTGAGCACTTGTTCGGATTACTTTGTCCGATATCAGTTTATCATTAGTTTCAGTTGCAAAAGTGCCACTTAAACCATATTAAGCACACCTAGCATTTTGGGCATTTGGAGCAGTTCATCGCATCAGGTTGAAATAAAATATCTTTACAAGCCCAGTTCAGATTGATAACAAGCCTCAAGTAGGTATTGGAACAGAGTTACTTAAGTTGTGACAGTGCCAACCTTCCAGACTCCAAGGGTAGGCATGTATAATTCGCTTAATAGCACAGAATTTCTGTAACAGGAAAACGGGTCTCTCACTGTCCTTGTGATGGGACAATGACAAGTCACAGTTACACTCTGATTAGGCACACTGTATAGCGGGAATACAGAGACAAGGTTAACTTTAGCAAATCATCTGAGTAAATACGCAGAAAGCTCACCTGTGCTGCACAGCAAAAGTGCAATGATAGAATTTACATCTTTGGAATTAATGTGCAATTTTTAACTGGTGCTATGGATTTCTTGTCCTGTACCATGTCGCTAGCCACCTCCAAGATCTCTGCTACCTGCTTACATTGGCCAGAGTGCTGTTCAGCAACACGGCTGCTATATGTTGAGGGGACTGTATTTATTAAATCAAATCTTGTTTCTATCCTTACAATGTTGTTTCTTTGCCTTAATTACAGCTGTTGCCTTTTAAGCTATTGTCATTGCATGAATATGAAATGTTCTAAATTTAGTATACTACACGATGACTTTTGCTTTCTTGGGTTGGGCTTTTGTATGTGTCACTGATGATTAATATGTCATCCGGTTAAATTGTACTGTAAATCTGTGTGCACTGCAATTTGGTTTGAGGATGCATCAGTTCCATTAACCATCTGTTCTCATGGTGACTTTCACTTTTCATCCTAACTTGGGTTTGGGCTGGGTAAAGTTTACATTGTAGGATGCCAAAGACTGTTTTGCCACACAACCTGTCCACATCAGTGAATCAAGTTGCAGAGATTTACCCAAGAGGAAAAAGGGCATACAGCAGTCAGCACCAGAAAGTAGAAAGATGTTCAACATTTCAGGGGGACACTGCCATCAGACTGAGGATTCAGTAAGAAATCTATCCGGTGCTACCACCGACTTGAAAGGATAATGCTTTTGTGTGATATGTCAATCTGTAACTAGCTAAGCAAGTGTTACCAACTATGAGAACTGTAGTGATGCCAGACGCTACCACCGTTGGCGATGCCATCTCAGACTTAAAACGCTCACTTCCTTTTCATAAACAGGTTAGTAACCGTTACCTCTCCCAGCTAAAGGATGGACACCGAGGGCACCCGTTTGTTAAAGAATATTTGGCCAAGGTATGTGAAGCAGCTAATAACACAAATTTGTATTACTTCTGGTTGTAAACATAAATCATTATTTTGGCTGAATGAGAGATATTTATTCCAGTAGAATAAATGCTTTTTAAAAAGAACACATCTGGAAAGATTTGCATTTGATCCCTAGCCTTTCGGACATGATCTTGGCAAGAGCAGTGATGTGGGGAGTATGTTGTGATTGTCTTAAGTCTTTTTTTCTTGGTAGGAAATGCTTAATAACCAGCATGAGTTATAGTTCCTAATCACTATCCAGTAACCCTTTGCTAATAAATGCTTAACGTGGACAACAGATGAGGATAAGGGTGAATCATAAACACTGCCAAGGGCTAGCTGGTGGCTTGTTTTTGTGCTGCTCATTCTGTGTAATTCACTGCAAAAGCACTCCTGAATTGAATTAAACGGCTGATGCTCACTGTTCAACCACACGGAATAGCTGCAGCAAAACTGGTACCATTTCAGACCTTTGTCAATGTCACTGGCTTCCTCCAATTTTCCCCTCCCCCTCTCAATGTAGGGAAAACTGGGCCGTTGAGTGTTTCTTGATAGTGCCATCAATCTTAGTGAGTTGGCATATTGGGACTCTCCGTGTAGCCATGTTTCTGACCAATCCATCTCTCAGCACAAAACAGATTAGTGTACTTAATAACTAAACTAAAATGAATAAGACTTGCATTTATATACCCCTTTTCCCAACCTCAGGACACCCCAAAGCAGTCAATAAAGTACTTTCTGAAATTTAGTCACTGTTGTATTATAGGAAACACAACAGCTAATCTTCACACAGTAAGATCCCACAAACAATAATGAAACAATGTTTACGTAATCTGCTTTTAGTGATGTAGCCTGAGGGATAAATATTTAATCTATTTAATGAAAAATCTTGCAGTAGGGAGAGTATTTTTCATATTGCAGTTCACTGTAGCCTTGGTATAATTGATATACATGTCAAATATGATCCCATTGGCTACTTGTTGCACTGAATTAATGGAATTGAAAAGTATAGTTGTGATGCTATGTTCGAATAGAGAGTGAGACCTAGCATAATTCCAAAAACATTTCCCAGCAACAGGTTCAGGGCATCTTGTCTGTGGTTATTGATTATACAGTTAGAGTACCTCTCATCTGGCTACCCAAAAACCAGGCATTTTTATAATCTTCCATGCATCAATTTTAAGTAAGTAAAATTTTAAAAAATCTTATCTGGACAATTCGATCAGGTCCTGCATTGGCATGGTGTGGCTCCAGACCAGTTACCAGCGTGGCATGTTGCTCTATTGCGAGTTCTGAGTGCCCTTTGACCCCGCCCGAATTACCCACCTGCAATCCCGAAATATTCGAAATCCGGCACAGCCTCTGCCCTGAGGATGCTGGATTTGAGGTACTGTACATGTACTTTGTGATTCTGTAGTCAAAATGCAACCCCAGGATTACAATCCTGAACAGACAACCCAGAGGAAGAAGTGAAGCACGAATATGTTAAAAAGATGGCATTTGTAGCACAGGCAGCAACAGCTCATTTGTTTGGTTCTGAGGTATCTTTCCAAAAGGAGTCCATGCAGTGACCTGGTATTGCCATTTCATTGTGTGTCTGCTGCAGCCTCTGTTGTAGGGTGCATCTAAATTGCAAACACAACTATCCCTATATGCTCAGTATTCTGATAATTAATTCTGTTCTCTGAACTGTCCACACAGGAGAATGAGTTTGATCGATTGGTTCTGCAGTACGCTCCCAGTGCATGAGAAGAATGGAATCTGTGTCTATGAAGGTGGAGGAATCATACCCACGATCTACATCTTTGGGAAATTTTCCTGTTCAGCTCCTGAACTGTGGAAAAATATTTTTAAAGTCATGCCTCAATAACTTAAACGTTTTCACTCACTTGATATTCATTTGGTAAATATTAAAGACTTTACCTGTGCTCTGTTTGAGAATAACTTTGGTCACCAGGCCTGTGAAATCTGTAAAAACTCTACACATTCCTAATAAAAATATCAATGTTATGTTAATTTTAAGATTATGCTAATTATGAAATTCTTCATGTTCCTAGCTGTGATTATTCACAGGATAGGAACCATATTGGCAAGGCTGCATTTATAACCCTTGTTGTTTGAACACTGCAATTCCTGTGCTACCGGTGACTTGTTAGATCGTTGGCTTGTCTGATAGTTAAAGCCCTCACACCCAGCTTACACTTTGAGCCCAGGTTCAATCTTTAGTCTGTGCTGAGTTACATGATATCTGCTGGAACAGCAGAAGGAATCTTTCAGTTGGACTTGCTGCCTACGACCTTGGAAGGAGCAAATGTCATTGCTGACCATTGCTTGCTGCTAGGTGTGATTACTGAGTTGGGAGTGGGTTTGAGCTCAGCTTTGATGCAACCCAGGATCTCAGAGATGCCAATATTCCTGTTGATCTGCTCTTGTACTTGGAAGAGCTCTTTGGTGAAGTACCAAAGGGGGCCTGGACCTGTGGAACTCTATTCCTGCAAGAATCAGCACATAGTGATAACCCTAATATTGAATAATCACTTGCGTGATTAAGCGCTGGATTGATCAGTTAGAGCTTAACTTTGTTAGTTAAGTAACTAAACCTGATGACAGTCCCATCAGATACTGACTAGCCTAAATGTCGTTGGCATTCTTCCATCTAATTAAGATAATGGAAATGCAGCAAATCAAATCCGTTGGGGAAGAGACAGCATCATATGATGCACTTTGGCTGATGGCTGAAGAGACCAATTTAAGAGAGGCAAGTTCTGCCACAAATGAAGTGGTTATCTGGTGAGTTGGATTGTTTTCGATGTTGGTGCCTTTTGCCAAGCTGCAGTAGCCACTTAATCGTCATGGCAGTGCACACTAGCCCACAGCTGATGCCATTTCCCTTTGTTGTTGGCTGGTGTCTCTCAGGTGCAAAAATCAATGTTAAGGGCCCTTACGTTACACTTGCAAGCATCTTTGCAGCTGGGTTTTGGGTGTCTTACTGGTCTGGCTCCACTCCTTTCAGGAAATCCTTGGTATATGTCTGTCTTCCACCTTTAGTACATGCCACGAGCCAGCGAAGTCACCTCTGCTTGATGAGTGCCAACATATTTCGGAGATTTGCCTTGAAGACTTCTGCATTTGTGATTTTGTCCTTCCATGAAATGCCCAGAATGTGCCACAAGCAGCGAAGGTGAAAGTTGTTGAACGTCCTTTCTCAATAGCTGTAAGTCATCCTTTGTTTCAATCATATAACAAGATGCTGAGAACACAGGCCTCATAAACCTTAAAAGATCACGGATCTTAACTCTGTTTCCCTCTCCACAGAAGCTGCCGGTCTTGCTGAATATTACCAACATTTTTGTGTTTTTATTTCAGATTTCTAAATACTCCACAGTATTTTGCTTTTGCATTTGAATGAGCCTGTTTCCCTGCTGCCTGCTGTACAGCATTACATACCCAGTTAGTTACCCTCATCAATGGGTGAGCTAACAGCTGCTACAATATAACCTTGGTGTCACACAAAATGCCGGTTCTATTCCCTCCCAGTCATAAATCTGAGGTCAGGCATTGTGTTCGGTGAGTTATGACCAGGCCTGAGTGGCTGGTTTCATTGTCAGAGACAGCAGTAGATTCATTGCATGGTCTCTCATGCATGTGGGAGCCAGAGAAAAAGGGGGGTAACAATATAATTAATCACCCCTCGCCCACAGTCACAATCACCATCTCAGTGCTAGCTTCTGGTGCGTACCTCATACAGTAACAAATTTTCCTGTCTATGTGCTGGGTTCTGTTTCCCCTAAGTTCTGATTATTTCCATGCATTAGATCCCCATTCACTGACTTAAAATACTATATTCACTTGTACCTATTTGTGTTAAAATCCTCCCTTCATCCTTCAAATGCCTGGAGTAGAATTTGATTTTAAATGGTAAATTTAATATTCATATTTTTGAACGTGAACATTAGTTCTGTGTACCTTTAACAAGATACTAAAATGCCTGTAAGGCGTAACACAAAAAATACAACAAAATTAATGCCCTAGTCTATCGACTTATTGCACATGACACAGTATGTGCAGTAATCCAGAGTTGAGGGTACATCAGTGAAAAACACCCATGTTATCCATTAAAAATATTTCTTGTGTCTTTGACTGGAGCCAGACTAAAGCAGTGTTAAGAGCCACTAGGAAGCTGCTCCTTTGTGTCAGAGGGATTGTGTTATGAAGAAAGACTAGAGAAATTTGGGTTTCTCAGTCTTGAAAAGAGAAACTCAGAGAACACCCAACTGAAGCATCCTAGACAGTAAATGTTATGAAAAGGTAAATCCAGAATACTTGTTAAACCCTGACAGCAGTAACATTGGGACCAGGAAGAGGTCATTAAACCCCTTGGGCATAATTTGCCATTCAGTTAGATCATAGCTGATTTAATTATGCTATCAGTTTGGAGCAGTAGACTAGGATCACTTTGACAGAGCCAGACAGATCATGTAAGAAGGGTATGATCAGAAAAGCATTTATTTAGCTTAAGCAGTACCTATACATGCTGATAGTACCAAGTAATAGAAAATATTCCTTACCTGCCAGTTTTATTCAACTGATTGAGGATTACCAATTTTAATTCCTGAGATGGATTCATATAAAGCCAGAAAACAAGAAGGGGAAAAATAGCAAAGGCTTGAATTATGTAGCAAGTTCCCCCATCGCTCAAGAAACTTGACACCATCTGGGACAAAGCAGCCCAGCCAGCTTGATTTGCATCCCTTCCATAAACATTCACTCCCTCCACCACTGGCAACAGTGTGCACCATCTACAAGATGCACTGCAGAAACTCACAAAGGCTCCTTACGCAGCACCTTCCAAACCCACAACCACAACATCTAGAAGGATGAGGGCAGCAGATAGATGGGAACACGAACACCTGGAAGTTCCCCCCGCCACCAAGCCTTTTACCATGCTGACTTGGAAATATCTCTGTTCCTTCACTGTCGCTGGTTCAAAATCCTGGAACTCCCTCCCTAACAGCTCTGTAACAGCACCCCCAACATCATAGGTAATGCAGCAGCTTAAGCAGGCAGCTCACCACCACCTCCTCAAGGGCAATTAGGGATGGGCAATAAATGCTGGCCTAGCCAGCAATGCCCACATCCTGTAAATTTATTTTTAAAAATGCGGAAAAGATACCTTCTTGTTTCAGGTGTATATTATAAAGGGTTGATGTGTGGTGTAGAACAGGATAAGCTAGTGA
This sequence comes from Carcharodon carcharias, assembly GCF_017639515.1. Lineage (NCBI taxonomy): Eukaryota > Metazoa > Chordata > Chondrichthyes > Lamniformes > Lamnidae > Carcharodon > Carcharodon carcharias. The sequence continues at coordinate 130,558,105 of NC_054480.1, read as the reverse complement.
ATGGAATAGAACAGAAAAACTGACTATTGGGCTTTGGTGAAACCAATCATCAGAAGCCTGAGACACCATTACACAGTGCTGTTCGTTTGCAATTCAATTTTCTCTTAAAGAGGAAAACAGATTCTGATACGAACAAGGTGCGGGAGTAGGCCATTCAGCCCCTCGAGGCTGCTCTGCCATTTAATAAGATCATGGCTGATTTGATTGTAACCCAAAATCTGCATCCCGCCTACCCTCGATAACCTATCACCCCCTTGCTTGCCAAGCACCTCTGCCTTAAAAATATTCAAAGACTTTGCTTCCACCATCTTTTCAGGGTAAGTTCTCAAGAGATACAACCCATGAGTTTTCACCTCATCTCTGTTTTAAATGGGTGACCCCTTATTTTTAAACTGTGATCCCATAAGAGGAAACATCCTCACCACATCCAACCTGTCAAGACCCCTCAGGATCTTATATGTTTCAATCAACTTGTCTCTTACTCTTCTAAACCCCAGTGGATACAAGCCTAGCCTGGCCAACCTTTCCTCATAAGACCACCCGCCCATTCCAGGTGAATGACTGGTAAACCTTCTCTGAACTTCCAATGCATTTACATCCTTCCTTAAATAAGGTGACCATTACTGTACACAGTACTCCAGATGTGGTCTCACCAATGCTCTGTACAACTGAGGCATAACCTCCCTACTTTTATATTCAATTCAATAAGTGATAACATTCTATTAGCTTTCCTAATTACTTGCTCTATCTGCAGACTAACCTGATGAAATAGGTTTTATGTATATATTGGTTATTGGAATGTGAGTGACGCTGGCAAGGCCACATTTATTGTCCACCTCTAGTTGCCATGAGTAGGTAATGCTTGGCTGTCTGCGAGAATCCCTGCAGTCCTTGTGGTGGTTGTGCTCCCATTATGGTGTCAGGTAGGGAGTGCCAGGATTTTCGTTCAGCAATAATGGAAAAAGAGCGCTGTGTCCCAAGTCAGTATGGCGTGTGACTTCAAGATGAAGATTTTCTCGTGACATTGCCGCTCTTGTTCTTCCTGATAGCTGGGGTCAAGTGGAATAACCTTTAACTCATTCGTCAGATGTGTTATCTGCTACTCAGCTGAGAACAACAAATGATGTGTGTATAAAAGCAAAATACTGTGGATGCTGGAAATCTGAAACAAAAACAGAAAATACTGGAAAAAGTCAGCAGGTCTAACTATATGTGGAGAGAAAAACAGAGTTAACATTTCGAGTCTGTTTACAGGACTATGTAGTAGGTAAACCTCAACATGTAATCAAACTAGCACTTTTAATACTCATACCAGTTTTTGAAGAACCATTCAGTCAGCTATTAGTAGATGGTGTAGGACCATTGCCCAAAACAAAAGCAGGACATCAGTATATCCTTACAATCATGGATATGACAGCCCAATTTCCAGAAGCTATTCCTTTAAGGATGATTACAGCTAAGGTGGTAGTGGAAAAGTTAACACAGTTTTTCACTGGTTATGGCCTACTAATGGAAATACAATCTGACCAAGGTTCTAATTTAATGTCTCAAATCTTCCGGGTCATAATCAGCAATTTGGATATCAAACAACGAAAGTCTACTGCCTATCATCCACAGACACAGGGAGCTTTAGAGAGATACTATCAGGCTCTCAAAACCATGATTAAGACTTATTGCCATGAATATCCAAAGGATCGGGACAAAGGATTAAATCTCTTACTATTTGCTACCAGAGATTTTCCAAATGAGTCTACTGGATCTAGTCCATTTGAATTGAGCTATGGTCATGAAATAAGAGGTCCATTAAAAGCGATTAAGGAAAAGTTCCTAAAGCAGAAAGATGAATCCTCCATGTTGGATTACATGTCTGTTTCTAGAAAGACTCAAAGGAGCATGTAAAATAGCATGAGAAATTATGAGATTTTTGGGAATGTCTAGGTTTTGTAGGAAGTTTGTGCCTAACCTCAGCACAATAGCTGCACCTCTCACCAAATTGTTAAGAAAACAGGCAAAAGTGGTATGGTCGGCAGAATGCCAAGCAGCCTTTGAAAAGCTGAATACAATCTTAATAAATGAATCGGTGTTGGCCACCCCTGACTTTACCAAACCTTTTAAAATGGTAATTGATGCTAGCGACTTGGAGGTAGGTGCAGTCCTTTAACAAGGTGATAAATTAGGGATAGAGAAGCCAGTGGGGTAGTTTTCCAAGAAACAGAATCAATATCAGAGGAAGTGCTCTACTGTAGAAAAAGAAACTCTAGCATTGTTGTTGTCTCTTCAACACTTTGAAGCTTATGTCCAACATGATGACAAAAAAACACTAACCTACACTGACCATAATCCGCTGGCGTTCATTGAAAAGTTTAAAACTCGAAATGTGAGACAGTTTAGATGAAGCTCAGTTATTTCCAAATGGTGAGGGAGACAACAGCAGGCACATTAGGTTGGGTTTCTTTGTGTTTAGGTTAAGGAAGAGAGGCTGGTTCGCTCAGATGGCTTGGCTCGGGGCCTGTCTCCGTGGCCCATAATAATAAATCATGGCACCTTGTCGTGGTTTTGGTGGATAATCAAAGGACATGCCTCTGGGCAGAGAACTCAAGAAGAAGGTTAAGAGGAATGTATTATATTTTTCATACAATTGTTTAAAATTATTTTCTCCAGTGTTTTATTCTCCCCCACCACTCCCATTGCTTCCAATATTCCCAGACAGGGGTAACATAACGTTCGGCTTAGTATGGTTCTTATATAAAAGCAAAATACTGCAGCTGTTGGAAATCTGAAATAAAAACAGAAAATGCTGGAAAAACTCAGCAGGTCTGACAGCATCTGTGGAGAGAGAAACAGAGTTAACATTTTGAGTCAGTATGACTCTTCTTCAGATCTGAAGAATACTCATATGGACTCTGTTCCTCTTTCCATGATTCCTCTCTTCCCTCCTTGCCTTCTGAAAATGCTCTGCACCATACCTGAACTCATCATCTGCCTATTACAGCTTCTGAAGATAGTAATTCTCTACATGGAAACCTGCAGGTGCAATGAACCTCTAAACCTTATTCTAATATTCTTCTGAAAAAGACTAAGGTGCACAGTTCCGCATGTGTCAGATACCTTTCACTCATGTGGCCTGCTTCAAATGTGAGTCTATAGGCTATTTCACTTTGGGAGCATCATAGTCAATATCAATCCTGTCTTCTTCAGGCACATATCCCATTCACATTCTGGTGAGGAGAGCAATGAAAATTAAAAATCAGGAGAGATGCAAAGTGGGCTACTGATTCATTATCGCCCATTTTACAGTACTGCACAAAGTCAAAATTTCTTCCCTTCAAGTAGGAACTCTTGAGCACGTGGGCACTGAAAACAAGTGTTGCACCCTTGGCTCAGGTCATCTAACTGAACAGAAACTATGGATGAACCTTTCTGCTCTACATGAACTGCCTTTACCAACTGAGCTGTTAGAGGAAGTTTGATTTAATGTTATTCTCAATTAAATTTAATGTTATTCTCAATTAAAAGTAGATTATCACTATAAAGCAGAGTTTTTCTGCATGGGATGACTCCATTTCTCTGAGCACTTCAATAATTAGCCTTATTAGCATCCGTATTGCCTTCAGCAACATTGAAACCAAACCACAAAGGAATACACTGCACCATTTAACCACCTCTTTGTTGATTAGTATCAAAGCATGGTGTAAACAGATTACAGGTAGACCCAGGAGATATGAAACATGTGATATCCATGGGAACTACCATAGCTCATCTGGTAAGTTTCCTCATCAATTATGATTACTCAATTTGCTCCATGGATAGAATATAAATTATTCTGTGGCGCTTCTTAATCAGTCATTTCCACCTGCTAATTTCATCCCTTCCATGACTGAGAAGTTGACTCTTGGTAAAGTGAAGTTCTGTGTGTGTTGGTTTCCCCCAGTGCCTCATCATCTTATGGGAACAGAGTGAGCACTGGTAGACTATCTTGTAGTTTATTATTATTTCTATCTAAACTATTGTTGTGAATAACCCATACTAGACTGTTTAATGACTATTCATATAATCACCTGTCTCATTGCGCAATATCATTTCACTGATGTTTTGTGTTGTTCAGCAAAGGATAAAAAAATCATTTAAAACAGCAAATATGAAGAGAAGAAATTTGACACTGGAAACCTGCAATAAATGCAGACAGTGCCAGAATTACATACAGCTGAATAAGCATCAGTTAGCACTTCATCAGATCTATAAAGTTGTCTGTCGATTGTCCTCCTGTATATTTTCCAGAAGTTTCTAGAGGCGGAAGGGGAGAGATCCTGTGTACATCTGGGGGCGATATTCATGTGCAAGTGTCCATCAGTTTAAGATGGGTGTGATGCTCATTCTCATGCTTAATGTAAATACATGATGATTGGAGGCACACCTTAACCTCACACAGATTACAAATATTTCAAATTACCTTTTACAGAAAGCTAAGTCAACATTCTGTTCTGGTTTTTCTTTCAAGAACCTTCTTAGGGAAGTTTTCTCTGGGACATGGGTAGGCAAATGCTTTGAGTGCTGTTGAGAGGTACAGAAGATGGAGATCCTAGGTCAGCGCTAAGTTAATTAGAGTTTGCCCATGCATCGCTGGATTAAGGAAGGGAAAAGTCAGCTACAACGACTGCTGCAGTTCGCTAACTTGTGTTTCTTGATGGAACACTGAATAAGGATTGAATCAGGCCAAGATGTGATGCCTTCATACCAAAAGAGCCTGCCAGAATTCACCACCTAGTCTAGCTCACATATTAAGTATGGCCACTGAGGAATTTCCATCCTTTCAACAGGGATGCACTTACACAGAATTAGCACCCGGTGCGGAAGGGGGTCGGGAAGGAGGAGGACCTCCTCGTGAACCTGGGCCTGGCCAAGTTGGCTATTAACAGGTCCAGGCAGCGGGCGATCGACGGGGGAGTCCCGCCCGATTGTTTGTCCCTCTTCCACGGCTACGTTCGCGGCCAGATGTCCCTGGAGAGGGAGCACGCGGTGTCTGCTGGCACACTCAAGGCCTTCCATGCCTGGTGGGCACTGCGGGGACTGGGGTGCTTTATTGACCCCTTTTATCACATTTTGGTTTAAAGTTTGTAAGTTTCCTTTAAACTTTGTTCTTGGTTTTACAGCTGACCTGAATTAGGGGCTGTGCCTGATTTATCCCAATTTTGTTAATTTAGTTTAATTGTTTTGACTCAAAGAGTTACACAGAATTAGCTGGGTGTGTGCTGCAAACAAATCCCAGCTGATAATAATAATTCCAGACTATTTGGTTAACCCTTTGAATGCTGAATGCACCAGCAAATAAAATATCAGATCATTGAGATCAGCAACAAGACAAGTGTGATCTGCAATTCCAAAGAACAGGTTTTTATGGAGTTAAACACCATCTAGATACAGAAAAGTGAATATGCTCAGGTGGGGAAAAGAGGAAAAGTTAGGTGTGTAGTCTCTAAGTTGGTAAGAAATAAGCCATTTTATTCTTAATATTCTGAGCTGGATGTGAACTTTGGTGAAGCAGAGGTTAAGGGTAGTGATGTAACCCGTCACCCAGTCACATAGTCGGATGGGATACTGTAGAATGCAGATTTGTCAGAATTATACTGGAGCTTATAGAGTCAAATTATGTGGACAGATTGCATAAACTTCAAAAGGAAGTTAGATATATATATTTAAAATTTTCAGGGCTGTGGGGAAAGAGCAGGGAAGTGAGACCAATTGGAAAGTACTTTCAAAGAGCTGGCCTAGGTATGTATGATGGGCTGAATGTCTTCCTTATGTGCTACAAGACTATGAAACTTGACTTGAGTTTTGAAAGTGGAGGAGTTATCTAATTGAGGTATTTAAAATGATTAAAGGATTTGATAGGTTAGGTACAGATTTTCTCTGGAGGATGAATCTAGAACAAGAGGCCATAAGCTTAAAATTAGAGCTCGGCTATCAAGAAACGCACTTTCCACACAAAAGGTAGTGCAAGTTTTAGAATTCCCCAACCACCACCCCAAAAAAAAACTGGAAGCTGGGGTCAACCTGAAAGTTTCAAAACAATCAACAGGTCTTAAATAAGTGTAAGGGATATGGATCAAAGTCCGCTAAATGGATTTCTGTGATCTAAGTGAATGGGTTAGGTGGGGTGGTGAATGACCTACTCCTCCTCCTCTTGTGTTGAAATGTTACAATGAGGAACATGTGTGATAGTGTCTTCAGAGCTTGAGGATAAAACAAAGTTCATAACAATGATTGTCCAGTTTACTGATGATGAAGAAGATTCCAATAGCTTGAATTGTCTTGGTCCAAATATAAATTCATGTTTTAGGAGGATATAGTGTATAGGTCAAGCGGTGTTTTGTAGAGGTCCCCTGATTATTTTTGTACCTAACACACCAGATATGGAACATTATTGAGGCTGACCCAAGTGCTTGCTGGACATCACACTCTTCTTGGTCCATTTCCTTCAGGGTCAGACAGCCGTCAGGTGTAGAATGAATCTGCGGTCAGGCAAAGCCACGTCAGTGGTACCTTTGACCCCTCGGACTCCACGCTGCGCCAAGGGTCAAGGGAGAGCTTTGACAACACCACTCGGAAGAGAACTTAGTGATACTTTGAAGACTCCGCGTTCTACAAGGAAAGCGTCACAAAAAAGCTCCAAGAAGGTAAGAAGGGAATTTCCTTGCTCTTTTTCACGCCAAGTAGTTGTTCGATTTGGACAGCCAAATAAACTTCCAACAGCTGAAGCTTGTCATCTTCTAAATTGTTTTCTCTTGTTCCATCCAACTACCTCCAAATGCAACAACTTGCATTTCTGTTGTCTTTTAACATAAAACATTCAAGGGCGCTTCACAGGAGGGCTATCAAACAACATTTGACACCATGCTACTTAAGATATTAGGACCTAAAGCTTGGTCAAAGAGCTAGTTTCTGAAGAAAACGAAATGGAGAGATTTAGAGAGTGAATTCCAGAGCTCAGGAATCAGGCAGCTAAAGGCACAGTGTTAGAGCAATTAATGCAAGACGCCAGAATTGGAGGAGCCCTGAGACCTTAAGGTTGTGGGGCTGGAGTAGATTACAGAGATTGGGAGCTGGGAGGCCATGAAGGGATTTGAAAACAAAGATAAGATGATTAAACTTGAGGCATGGCTGGAGCAGAAGCCAATGTAGTTCAGTGATCACAACGGGTGAAGGGGACTTGATACAAGTTAGGGTACGGACACAAGATTTTTGAATGAGTTCAAGTTTAGGGTGGGGGTGGGCTGGGCGAGTGCACAAAGCAGAAAGCTGGTCAGGAGAACATTGGAACATTCGACTCTAGAGGTAACAAAGGCAAGGAGATGAGGATCTCGGTAGAAGATGAGCTAAGGTGGGTGAGGTGGAAATGGGCAAAATTACTGAGGTGGAAATATACACTATCCTATGCGTTCTTCCTATTTTCTATATCCTCAGTGTTGAAATCAATACTCAGAAAATGAAATTCTGTTCATTCTTTCCCAGGACCTCAAAGCTATGAAACTTGCTGTGCCTCCCCTTCTTCCTACAAGTAGTGATCCTTTAAAATTCTGGCTTGTTGTTGCTTGGGCAGTACTTTCTGGTTTTCCCTGCCTTTTCTTATTCTTTCTCACCTCTTATACAATGCTATGATCCTTGAGGCCTTCATTTGGATTTACTAAATACATGCTTCCATCACAACTGGACTATTTGCTGGGCAATTTTGAAATTACAGTAGTGATAACAGCGTTTTCCCCCATAGAAGCATTAAATACTTTGTAGTTGATCTCCGATGTTAACTTTGTTTCTCTCCCCATTGATGCTGATTGTTCCCAGTATTTCTTTTTTAAATTTATTGCAATATGTTTTGCTCACTTTGCTATATGGGCACACATGCCAAGGATATGGGTTATGTTTTCTCGTGTGTGTTTATATTGTAATTTTAATTTTTTTCATGTGAAATAATGAGACTCAAGAGAATCACATTTGTCAGCGTATCTCTACCTTTCCTGCAATTCTCCCAGAGAGGCACTACTTTCTGGAATTTGGTTCCATGCACGTGGCACTCCTCTGACCTCTTGTGTATCACACAATTTTAATCATGCTGGCATCTGTGCCTCCAGCTGGTACCTCATTCATATGGCCATTATTCGAATGTGAGCCTGGTAGCAAGCTGGCCATTCAGCTGTGGAAGGAATCCGATGAGGCTGATCCTGTTCTCACCTGGTGTACACCCATGACACATTTTCCACAGGAATTGACAGGATCGGAGTCAGGTAGTAAATTTGTTTCTACTCTTCAGATTAAATATTGTTCTTAATCTTTTCTTTCTCTCCCTGGACCAGACAGCTCAAGGTGTGTCATTTGGTCCCGTTCTTTCAGAAGAGCATCATAATGAATCTGATTCATTTACAACCACACCCAGAGCAACGAGATTACCAGGCAAATATTGGCAGAACACAGAGCTGAACAGAGGTACCAGGTTAATCTTCATTTGTTATGTAACTAGGTAGAATTCTAACTCCATCTTAAAAACATCACACAATCCTCCAATGCTTCACTGAATTGCCCAGTGTGGCACCAATCTATACAGATCAGAAACTCCTAGGCTCAATCCCTTGACATTTTATTTTGCCTCAATGACCCTAGGCTGTGGAGGAGGATCAATCAGGGAATTGGTGCCCTGTAGGATAATGTGATTATGCAGGCATTGGCTGTAATGTGGTCAGAATGAGTTGCCATCACAGAATGGTTACAGCACAGTCGGAAGCCATTTGGCCCATTGTGTTCGCACCAAGTCTCTGTAGGGCAATTTACCTAGTCCCCCGTAACCCTGCACTTTCTTCCTTTTCAGATAACAGTCCAATTCTCTTTTGAATGCCTCATTTGAACCTGCCTCCACCACACACACTCAGGTAGCACATTCCAGATCCAAACCACTCACTGTGTGAAAAAGCTTCTCTTCATGTTCCCGTTAATACTTTTGCTAATTACCTTAAATTTGTGTCCTCTTGTTCTTGAGTCTTCCACCAGTGGGAGCACTTTTTCCCTATGTGATCTATCCAGACCCCTCCATGATTTTGAATTAATCTATCAAATCTCCACTTGTCCTTCTCTTTTTCAACCCATATACATAACTGAAGTTCCTCATCCTTGGGACAATCTTGTGAATCTTTTCTGCACGCTCTCTAATGCAATGATGGAATAACCTGCCTGAACTCATTGTCAGGGTTCATACAACATCGACAACTTGCATTTATATAGCGCCTTTTAATGCAGTAAAGCATCCCAACATGCTTCACAGAGCATTATCAAACAAAAGTGCACACCAACCCATGTATGGAGATGTCAGGACAGGTAACCAAAGGCTTGGTCAAAGAGGTCGGCTTTAAGGAGCATCTTCAAGGAGGAGAGAGAGAGCTAGAGAGGTTTGGGGTGGGAATTGGAAAGCTTAGGGACCAGTCACCTGAAGGCACGGCCATCAATGGTGGAATGAAGGAAAAAAGAATGACTTGATAGAAATACCAGAGGGCAACTTCCAGAAGAGGCAGTGTGGCCAAGTGGATAAGCAGGAGGTTTCCTGAGTACCCCTGCAAATGGTTCTGTAGAGCAGTGTAATTGGAGTCTCCCCCTGCCCTGTAGTGTTTCTAAGGGGAGGAGGTTGACATGTGGGTGATGCTAATGAAATTGGATTTCTGTATGAGTGAGACCTTGGGGACAGAGAGGGAAAGGTGCTTGAAGCACCGACTGTCACAGAAACAATAAAAAGTGAAGTATTTTTACATCTTACAAACTCATCCTTTGCTTTATTGACTCCTCTCTCAGCCCTGCATCTTTTTACTGTATTTTATTACTTCCAGGTTTTGAATGCAGTCCCAATGCAACAAAATTAAACATTTGGGTGCGATTTTGGGATGAACATCAGAGGCTTGTAACCAGCGGCAACACCAAGGTCAACCGAGCTCGCTGTCTCTTTCCGGTCTCTCCTCCTATATCCCATGGTAAGTTTAGGATGTTGAATATGAAACTGGAGACATTTTTCTCGTTCTTCTGTCATGACAATTCTTTAGCCAACAAAACCTGGAAACATATGTCACCAGCAAATCTGAAACATAAATATTTCCAGCACACATACAGGCTATGCAGGTGGCCTTGGGTCAAACTTGGAACAACTATTCTCACTTTCGTCTTCTCTTCTCTATGCTCTGCACCACCCTCCTCTTAAGGGCTTTAGCCATTTTCATTTCAAATGCAATGAAATTGAGGAATTTCTGAACAAAAACGGCCCAAGGTTTATCTAAAAAAAAAACATAAAGCGCTGGGAAAAGCTCAGCAGGTCTGGCAGCACTGTGGAGAGAGAGAGAAACAGAGTTAATGTTTCGAGTCCAAAATGACTTCTTCCGAACTGCTTTTGTATTTTATGGCAAAGGGACAAAGACTTTGTCCAGAGTGAGAGTTAATGGCCATATAATATCAGCTCTCCGAAAGCAAAAATGCGAAAGACTAGGTTCAGACTGGCTTATAGCAAAAAAAAAATCAAAATGGGGGACAGAGTTATGTCCTGAAATTGTTGAACTCCATGTTGAGTCCAGAAGGCTGTCAAGTGCCTAATTGGAAGATGATTTGCTGTTCCTCAGCTCGCATTGAACTTCACTGGAACGTTGGAGCAGGCCGAGACAGAAATATGACCATGAGACCAAGGTGGTGAATTGAAATGGTTTATCTCCTTCCCCTTCCACCATTCTGGTGGAATCTTCCACCAATCTTCGCTGAACCGTGAAGAATTGGACTCAAAAATGTGATCGGTTCTTTCAAATTTTCATAACTGAAAAGACATTATGTCCATTTTACTGATTTCTTTCCATCTCCTAGCATCAGCCTGAACTCTAATGCCTTCCTTTCACGTAGTTGTATATCAAACCTAGCCTCCTCCTCCCTCACCACGCAGCTCCTGAAGTGCAGACATCAATTTTTTTTTTATTCATTCATTCATGATGTGGTTATCAGGGTCATGGCCAGCATTTGTTACCTATCCCTAATCGCCCTTGAGAAGGTGGTGGGGAACTACCTTCATGTTGCAGTCCTCCTTCCATTTGTGAGAATTATGCATGTGAATAATTTATGTTCCAATAGTCAACAACCAATAGGCTCCTTTTTTTTATAAACTAATGGTTTTGCGAGTTTGGTTCTCTACCTGACCAGCTGTTTGAAAATGTTCTCTCTGCTCCAACAGACTTGGAGGCCAATAGAGGTTTGGATGAAGACTTGGAACCCATGGAAATGACTTTCTCCACAAATTTCTCAGTGGACTCGTCCTGCCATTATGATGAGAGAGAGGACTTTAATCAGTGAGTGGAGGACAAAACTTCTACCTGCTGGGCTAATCAATATAAAACCGGTACACTGTCAGATCTGGGATGGCATTTGCCTTGGGTTGGTAAGGGAGGAAATGCCATTGATCAGTCCGCAAGGTTTAAAAAAAACATTGTTGGTTTGTACATAATTTGGTTACAGCAACTTTTATTTTTATAAACCTCCAAGTATTTATTTAAAAAAAACATGTGCTTTAAAAGGAGAGATGAACATTGGGAAGAAAGTTAGGACCAAAAGGGGGCCGTTTAGCCCATCAAAGCTTTTCCACCATTTGATCAGATCATGGCTGGTGTATCTTAACTCTTTCTACACCCCTCCTCCCCCCCCACCCCACCTTTATTCTTAATGAGGAAGGAAGGGAATTGAAAAGGCCTGAGTGAAGAGGAGGAGCCTGAAGGCATAATTGGAAAATATGTTTTTTCACATGTGCAGTAATCTGAAGTCGGGGAGTGGAGGTTTAGGCTGAGACATGCGAGTGAGGAAGAACATTCAACTGGGTTGGGGGGGATTTGAAAGTGAAAAAGAATCTTGACGTCAACAGTTAGGTGCAGTCAGAACTAAATGTCTTTCTGCCCCTCAAAAAAGAATTGTATTTGTGTAAATAAATAATTTTATCATGTTAATGGAGTTGAGTATAATAAGTTGTCAACAAGAATTACAACTTATTATTCATGTGGACTGGCTGTTTGCATGCAAAGCATGAAGGACGCTAGTGGAGCTGCATTCTGAAAGCGCTGGGAGAATTTTAATTTCAGCCCATTCTGGTGTTTGCAAGTGTCTGGTCTGCTGAGTGAGTGTTTGAAGTAAAACAAGACTGGATAATTTTAACACACTTCCTAGTTATCTTCTCCACATTACAGCCTTGACCATAAATGTAATACTTAATATTTGCAAGGGCTGCGCATGTAGGAAATTGAAATATTACAAATGCTGTAAGATGATTATTTTACATTGTCTTTGTAAACTTCCTTAACCTCAAACTTTACATGTAGTCTGCACTATAGAAAGCCAAAAACTTGATTTTAAACTAGCCCCCTGGGCATTTAAATCACTCCATTCATTCAGCTGCTTAAGCCCTAACCTCTGGAATTCCCTCCCTAAATCTCTCCACCTCCCTTAGCCCCTTGAAGATACTCTTCCTTTTTAAAAACAACCTCTTTGATCAAGCATTTGGTCTTTTTTAAACATGTTCTTCCATGGGATATGGATGTGACTGACAAGGCCAGCATTTATTGCCCATCCCTAATTGCCCTTGAGAAGATGGTGGTGAGCCATTGCCTTGAACTACTACAGTCCATGTGGTGTAGGTACACCCACAGTGCTGTTAGGAAGGGAGTTCCAGGATTTTGACCCAGTGACAGTGAAGGAATGTCGATAAATTTCCAAGTCAGGATGGTAAGTGTCTTGGAGGGCAGCTTCCAAGTGATGGTGTTCCCAAGTATGTGCTGCCATTGTCTTTCCATGTGGTAGAGGTCACAGGTATGGAAAGTGCTGTTGAAGGAGCATTGGTAGTTGCTGTTGTGCATCTTGTAGATGGTACAAACTGCTGTCACTGTGCATTGGTGGTGGAGGGAGTGGTGGATGTTTAAGGTGGTGGATGGGGTGCCAATCAAGCAGGCTGCTTTATCCTGGATGGTGTCAAGCTTCTTGAGTGTTGTTGGAGCCGCACTCATCCAGGCAAGTGGCGAGTATTCCGTCACACTCCTGACTTGTGCCTAGATGGTGGACAGGGTTTGGGGAGCCAGGAGGCGTGTTACACTCTGCAGAATTCCCAGCCTCTGATCTGTTCTTGTAGCCACAGTATTTATATGGCTGGTCCAGTTCAGTTTCTGGTCAATGGTAACCCTCAGGCTGCTGATTGTGGGGGATTCAGCGATGGTAGTGGCACTGAATGTCACAGAGATGGTTAGATACTCTCTTGTTGGTGATTGTCATTGCCTGCCACTTGTGTGGCATGAATGTTACTTATTACTTGTCAGCCCAAGCCTGAATGTTAGGTCTTCCTGCATATGGGCAAAGATGGCTCTGTTTCTGAGGAGTCACAAATGGTGCTGAACGTTGTACAATCTTCAGCGAACATCCCCAATTCTGCCACAATATCTCCTTGGGACACTTTACTATGTTAAAGTCACTTTATAAATACAAGTTGTTGTATAGCACATTTTAGAATTGTTTAGAAAGATACAGTGCTCCTCTCGACATTTAATTGTTCTTGACAAATTAATTACACTTCAAAGCAATGTGGCAGTCATTATGAACATGGCAATCATGGTTTCATAGAATTTTAGAAATGAAACGAATGATGCATTATTTCGAGGGTTGGTTGAGGGATTAATATTGATCAGGGCAGTGAGAGAGCTCTCAGCCCTCAAGTCTATAGCAATCACTTAAGCTGCAGATGAGGTCATTGTCCAACATACCCACTAATCTGAGAGTGTTTTTGAGGTGGGAAAGAAGAGTTCTATTCTGAGCACTCAGAGCTCAAGTATAAATGTTAAAGCTCAATGTTTTGTTATAGAATTACACAGACTACTCAGCAATATTGGTATGCTTATTAGGCTATACTTCCCTGAATGTGTCAGGTGAAAGGTCTAAGATCTATCATTTTTTTTACTGTGATCCCAGATTTCAAACACACTCTTTTTCAGATACAAATTCATTAAGGAACTGCAGAGCTCAATGAAAATGACATTGCAAAAATCGATCCTTCCTCTGAAAACGCGCAGCATCCCTGATTATTCACTTGTCCTGGGGCTGGTAAGTGTTGTTTTGTTACAATAAGCCAAATAAACAGAGGCCTTTTGACTTGTCATCCTGCCACCCATTAAAGATGTAAGGCTTAATGAGCCTCTTTGAACTAAAGCCCCTCTGAGGGGAAAGTAATTCTACAAATGAGCTGGAATAATTTATTGAGGTCAATGTTGGGTTGGCTGGATGAAGAAGATAGTTAAACTCGTATATTTAGATGAGTGAAATTGATCTATTTTTAGGCATTTCGTTTCTGATTGAACTGGGGCAAGAGGCAAATGTAAACAAGGTGCCTGCAATGTTTATTGGTGAAAGCTGTACCCATAAAACAAGGTCAGTGGGTGCAGAATGAGAGTCCAGACTGCTACCTATGGAGCATGTTCCCCTCTTCTCTTCACCACCACCACCGCCATCCTACACCCTTAACAATCAAACCACCATTCAAATAATGACAAACCGTAGGTGCAAGTGTTGAGAATCTGATGCTGGCTGGAATGTACTTCTCTCGGTTATGTGGTGCCTGTGCCCATCATTGAAGACACTTTGTATGAAAGTTTTGATGGAATCCAAACTACAGAACCACCAAAGCCTCAAAGGAGAAGAAACAGTCAACGGGGGTAACAGTTTCCAGCCAACTGCAAACTTTTGCTTTTTGATCTTTCTCTAACTGCAGGACGAGACCCTTGCTCATTGCCAGCTGACTGCCATGGAGAACATGGACTTTGTATTCCCTGTCCACTTTCAGGATAAAACTTACCAGGTTTGTCAATCTTTACTTTGTTTGTGTATAGCAGGCCATTTGGCTCAACAGGTTTATGCTGTACAAGAGTCCCCTCTCACCCCTCTTCACCTTACCCCATCAACATCTCCTTCTATTCCTTTCTCCCTCATGTTTCTCTAGCTTCTCCTTAAATGCATCTCTGCCATTTGCCTTGCTTCATCCCTGTGGTAGCATGCTCATTCTCACTGCACTCTTGGTAAAGAAATTTCTTACTGGATTTATTTACTCACGACAACCTTGTATTTATGACCCCTCGTTCTGGTCTGGCCCACAAGGAGAAATGTTTGTTCCAAAGTTACCTGATCAGACTCCTTAAAGACCTCTGCTAGGTCACCTGTCAATTTTGTCTTTTCTTGAGAACGGTCCCAGCCTGCTCAATCTTTCCTCATAGGTATAACCTTTTCAGTTCTGGTATCATTCCAGTAAATTTTATTTTGCCCCTTCTCCAATGCCTCTATACCCTTTTTTAAAAAAATATATGAAGACCAGAATTATCCACACTGTTCCAAGTATGAAGGGCCTTGGTGAGACTACACCTGGAGTATTGTATGCAGTTTTGGTCCCCTTATCTAAGAAAGGATATACTTGCCACAGAGGGAGTGCAGCAAAGGTTCACCAGACTGATTCCTGGGATGGCAGGATTGTCGTTTGAGGAGAGATTGGGCCGACTAGGCCTGTGTTCACTGGAGTTTAGAAGAATGAAAGAGGATCTCATTGAAAAGTATAAAATTCTGACAGGGCTGGACAGACTGGATGCAGGGATGATGTTTCCTCTGGCTGGAGGGTCTAGAACAAATGGTCACAGTCTCAGGATACGGGGTAGGCCATTTAGGACTGAGATGAGGAGAAACTTCTTCATTCAGAGGGTGATGAACTTATGGAATTCTCTACCACAGAAGGCTGTGGAGGCCAAGTCACTAAATATATTTAAGAAGCAAATGGATAGATTTCTGGACCCTAAAGGCTTCAAGGGGATATAGGGAGAGAGTGGGAGTATGGTGTTGAGATGGAGGATCAGCCATGATCATACTGAATGGCAGAGAAGGCTCGAAGGACTGAATAACCTATTTTCAGAGTAAACTAATCAAACTTCTATATAAGTAACTTACTTTTCATGCTTTTTAATTCCATCCATCCAGAAATGAACCTTTGTTGTTTTTAATGCATTATTAATCTGCGCCACTACTTGTAATTTGTGTATTGATACTCCTAAATTCCTCTGTTCCTCTCACCTGCTTAGACAATTATATTCCAAGGAGTTCATTATTCTTCCTACCAAAATGTACCATCTCGCACTTATCCACATTGAAGTTCATTTGCTAATTCTTGAGTTCTAATTCCTGAGTTCTACTTTCAGGCTAAGTTGTCAGTCTGCTGGCCGTGGGATTATAAGTGTGCGTTCTGTCACTTTGTTTAACTTTGCTTTATGGGCTTGGCTGTACGGTTATTGAATAATGTTCAGCCCCTGACTAGAACTGGCCAAATACCCGAACAATCCGAGTTGTGTTCTTGTGGAGATAATTAGCGATGTCTGAACGTGTATCACCTCTCCCTTCATCAAAATGGCAACAGAATAGAATAACCTTTCTTCTTAGCCCCTCATAGTAGTAAGGTTAACCAGGCCTGGATTATCTGCACTGATCATAAAGCCACGGACAGCTATTCACTTTAACCCCTTTGCAAAGACCGTTAGGGCACTTGGCATGCAACTGTAAGCCATGAATAATGTATGAAGTGTTGCTTGAGTGCTGTGTCGACTGATTAAACCCAATATGTAAGTGAATGTCGTAAATAAACTTGGGTTTGGGGGGGGGATTAAAAAGTCACTGGCCATCATTGACTTTTGTTTCACTGTGACAGAATGTAACCCACTGGTTTATGGAATTGGCAGACATTCAGTCCCCCTACAGAGCTGAACAAGAAGATTTATTTAATGCTTTCTTATGGGCTCTGATAATAGACTATTCAGCCCAGTGTTGCATTGAATAGTGGAATTAGTTGTCTATAAACTGCTCGGGATGTCCCCAGAGCCCACGCACTGTGCACCTGCACTACTGCTCATTGTCTGTGGTCAATCTGTGGGGAGTATTAAAAAACAGGGTCATTCACAATAGTCAGGAGCTTTTGTCCCCTGTAAAAAGGGACCATTGCCAAATGGGCTGGTGCTGAATTCAGTGTCATAGTTGAATACCAGAAGTGCAGAAACTGAGACTACGTCAGTCATATTGCTATGTGGCAATGGCTGTTGGTGTTGGGGCATTAAAAAGATGTATTAATTGAAGGTATAGCCTTTCCAACTGCCTATCAGGGGTCATGTGATAGTCTTTGGTGGCTCTGACCAATGAGCCCTAAACACAGGTAATCCAGGGGGTGTGGCTTTCTAGTCAAAGACCTAGTTCAAGCATGTAGCTTCTGCAAAACTCTCTAATAAAGTTATCTGTTTTCAAGTAGAAATCTGTCCAGTACATCAAGTCATTACAATTGGCAACGAGTGTAAAATAGCTCTGATGCTGCACCTCGCCTTGTGAATGTGAGTAAATCAGATCTTAAGAGAAAAAAAAGTATACCCACCAGTCTTGCCACTCTTCAGCAGAATCAATCCTTACGATGTGACTATGGAAGACAGGAACCAGTATGTAGAGCACCTTGGTTTTTATTTCGTGGCGAACGAAATTGCTGCGGAGCAGAAAGCAAACGTTTTATTTACCAACAGAGGACAACTAAAAAAGAAATGATGGAGAAGATTAAATATTAGGGTAAACTAGCCAGTAATCTAAAAGAAGATTGCAAGAGTTTTTTTAGATTATATAAAGGGTCAGAGAGAGGCAAAAGTGGAGATTGGGCCACTGGAAAATGATGCTGGAGAAGTAGTAGTGGGAAACAAAGAAATGGCGGAGGAACTGAATAGCTATTTTGCGTCAGTCTTCACAGTGGAAGACATGAGTAACATCCCCAAAGTTCAAGAGAGTTGGGGGGCAGAGGTGAGTATGGTGGCCATTACCAAGGGGAAGGTGCTAGGAAAACTGAAAGGTCTGAAGGTGGATATATCACCTAGGCCAGATGGATTACACCCCAGAGTTCTGAAGAGATAGTGGAGGCATTAGTGATGATCTTTCAGGAATCACTGGAGTCAGGGAGAGTCCCACAGGACTGGAAAATCGCTAATGTAACCCCCCCCCC
Organism: Carcharodon carcharias; assembly: GCF_017639515.1. NCBI lineage: Eukaryota > Metazoa > Chordata > Chondrichthyes > Lamniformes > Lamnidae > Carcharodon > Carcharodon carcharias. The sequence continues at coordinate 130,540,020 of NC_054480.1, read as the reverse complement.
CTCCCTGTTTAAGAAGGGAGTGAGGCAAAAGACAGGAAATTACAGGCTGATTAGCCTGACCTCGGTCGTTGGTAAGATTTTAGAGTCCATTATTAAGGATGAGATTTCAGAATACTTGGAAGTGCATGATAAAATCGAGCAAAGTCAGCATGGTTTCATCAAGGGGAGGTCATGCCTGACAAATCTGTTAGAATTCTTTGAGTAGGTTAGACAAAGGAGAGCCAATGGATGTTATCTACTTGGACTTCCAGAAGGCCTTTGACAAGGTGCCGCACAGGAGGCTGCTCAGTAAGATAAGAGCCCATGTGTTAGAGGCAAGGTACTAGCATGGATAGAAGATTGGCTGTCTGGCAGGAGGCAGAGAGTGGGGAGAAGGGGATCCTTCTCAGGATGGCAGCCGGTGACTAGTGGAGTTCCGCAGGGGTCAGTGTTGGGACCACAACTTTTCACTTTATACATTAATGATCTAGATGAGGGCATCCTGGCTAAGTTTGCAGATGATACAAAGATAGGTGGAGGGACAGGTAGTATTGAGGAGGTGGGGAGGCTGCAGAAGGATTTGGACAGGTTAGGAGAATGAGCAAAGAAGTGACAGATGGAATACAAAGTGGGGAAGTGTGAGATCATGCACTTTGGTAGGAAGAATAGAGGCATGGACTATTTTCTAAATGGGGAGAGAATTCAGAAATCTGGAGTGCAAAGGGACTTGGGAGTCCTAGTCCAGGATTCTCTTAAGGTTAACTTGCAGGTTGAGTTGGTAGTTAGGAAGGCAAATGCAATGTTGGCATTTATTTTGAGAGGTCTAGAATATAAAAGCAGGGATGTGCTGCTGAGGCTTTGTAAGGCTCTGGTCAGATCACATTTAGAATATTGTGAGCAATTTTGGGCCCTGTATCTCAGGAAGGATGTTCTGTCCCTGGAGAGGGTCCAGAAGAGGTTCACGAGAATGATCCCAGGAATGAAAGGCTTAACATATGAGGAACGTTTGAGGACTCTGGGTCTATACTCGATGGAGTTTAGAAGGATGAGGGGGGATCTGATTGAAACTTACAGAAGACTGAAAGGCCTGGATAGAGTGGACATGGGGAAGATGTTTCCATTAGTAGGAGAGACTAGGACCTGAAGGCACAGCCTCAGAGTAAAGGGAAGACCTTTTAGAACAGAGGAGGAGAAACTTCTTCAGCCAGAGAGTGGTGAATCTATGGAATTCAATGCCACAGAAGGCTGTGGAGGCCAGGTCATTGAGTGTATTTAAGACTGAGATAGATAGGTTCTTGATCGGTAAGGGGATCAAAGGTTACGGGGAGAAGGCGGGAGAATGGGATTGAAAAACTTATCAGCCATGATTGAATGGCGGAGCAGACTCAATGGGCCGAATGGCCTAACTTCTGCTCCTATGTCTTATGGTCTTTTGAGGGTATGTGGTATCAAGACATACAATCTCATCTGCAGCCTGATGGCCCTGAATGTGCCCAATTCTAAATCTTTTAACGAATAAGTAGACCTCGTGAAAATGCATTTCCAGCCAAAGCCATCTGTAATAATGCAGAGGTTTAATTCTAGAGTAAGAGCTCCAGGAGACTCCATCGCAATCTATGTAGCGAAGTGAAGCAGTTGACTGAGGGCTGTGACTTCGGGGGGGACACTCAATGACATATTGCAGGACTGATTAGTTTGTGGCATACACGATGACAGCATTCAGCACTGTTTACTCACACAAGTCAACATTGATCTGAAGCGTGCCATGGAAATTGTTGCTAGAGACTCGCAGGCTTTACAACATGGTGTCGTTCTTCATGTGGGGTGGGAACCTACCACTGGGCATGGTGTGGAATCCAGAGACACAGCAGCGAAGCAAGTGGCAATCTCTGCTGCTAGAAAAACAATAAGGCCTAGAAGGAACACTTCAACAGCAGCTCCAATGTTAATCTGTTATAGATGTGGGGATGACCATGGACTGGACACCTGCAGATTCGAGGAGGCAGAATACCAGTACTGGCCTAAGAAAGGTCACGTAATATAGCAAAGCAGGGCAAAATCAAAACAGCCCATAAAGTAGCATTCCACTATGATTGAATTGAATAATACAACAGAGTCTGAAGCTGCCAATACCGACAACTATTCCCTGTACAATGTCACAGCTGTAAAAACTGAACTCTATTATTGTCACAATCCAAGTTAATGGAAAGCCACTAATAATGGTGGTAGATACAGGAGCCTCGACCACAGTGGTGGGAGAGCATACATTTAAATACCTAAACAAAGGTACCCAGCCACTGTAGCGAACAACAGGTCAATTGAAGACACAGACTGGAGAATCCATACATGGAAAGGGCATCGCCACACTACCTGTCTTATAGGCAACAGACAGCCCAGCTTCCTTGATGTGCACTTGTGATGCCATGGCATACAAGGCTATGGGTCTAGTGCTAGAAAAAGGAATTAGAATAGTTAGGTACTTGTTTGACCAGTGCAGACTTGATGGGCCGAAGGGCCTTTTTCTGTGCTGTGAACCTCTGACTTCCAGTGATCATAATGACAGACCTAGTCTTCTGGGCTGAGAATGGTTACAAAAAATTAAGCTCAACTGGTCTGAAATATTTCACTTGAGAACAGGAGGAGTTCCTGAACTTTTAAGGAAATATGACAGTGTACTCTAGAATGAGTTAGGAGAATTTGAAGGACCTACACATGCTGCAAGAATCCCTCAAGGTCAGAGTTGATTCCTCTGGAAAATCGTGAGGAGAAACAAAATGAATTTAGTGCCACTCTGAACACCCTGAAGAAACAGTTGGCAGAGAAGAATCATCAATGTTCAATATTCCAGGAGAAAGCCAGATACAAGGGAGAACTGAAGGATCTGCTGAATGGAAACAAAAGAAGCATTGGTAGAAAAAGTCAAAGAACTTTCCAAGATGTGAATGGATAATGAAGCCATGGGTAGCTCAACTACTGAACTGAATCAAGTTAGGATTTTACCAGAGAGAAATTTGGCTAGAAAATGCAGCCAATTAGCCTTCCTGATCTGATTTCTATGTCTCCAGAACCCTCTCCACAGCTGAGGGGTATTCCCAACTAGAAAAGGAAGGTTTATCATTGATATTTGGAGTGAAGAAATTCCATGGACAACATTTCACCATTGTGTCGGACAATAAACCATTAATGGGTTTATTCAGTGAGGATAAGGCCATTCTGTCAATTGTATCAGCAAGAATTCGACTTTGAGCTTTGATATTATCTGCATATGTGTAAAGCTTTATTCACCACCTTGGCTTGCAATATTGCAAAAGCGGACATACTCAGTCGTCTTCTGTTACCAGATAGCATTGTACATGCTGTAGTGCCACAAGAAGTTGTACTTGCACTGAATTTCTTGGACTCTTCTCCTGTGTGTGCGAAGTAAATTAGATGAACAGAGATCTAATTTTGTCGAAGTCTGAGACGTGGTATTGCAAGGGTGGTTGAATTCACCAGTGTCTGAAGACATGAGGCCATTCCATGCCTGAAAAACAGTTAAGTTGTCAAGATGGAATCTTGTTGGATCAAGAGTTGTCATCCCTTCGCAAGGAAGAGAACCACTCTTCACAGAGCTTCACAGTGTGCATCCAGGCATATTGAAGATGAAAATGCTCGTGCGAAGCTATGTCTGGTGGCCAGACATTGACAGTGACATTGAAAGCATGGTCAAGCGCTGTCTCCATTGTCAGCAACAACAGAAGTTGCCTGTTTCAGCTCCACTGCGTCCGTGGGAGTGGCCTAGTCGGCCCTGGATTAGACTACGCATTGATTATGTAGGACCGTTCTAAGGTACCCTGTTTTTATTGATCGTAGATGCGCATTTTAAGTAGATTGATGTGTATGAAGTCAGATCACTGACATCGAGCACAACTATTGAAAAGCTGCATCAATGTTTCAGTATATATGGCCTACTGGAAGTCATTGTTTCAGATAACGGTACAGTCATTACCAGTACTGAGTTTGAGAGCTTAAATGGAATCAGATATATTAAAACAGCACTACCCTCAAGTGGTTTAGCTGAAAGAGCTGTGTAAACTTTCAAATCTGGAATGAGGAAGTTATCAGAAGGTACTCTAGAAACTCAACTTTCCCACTTGCTGCTTGCCCCATTCAACTATGGGTTCAACGCCTCCTGAATTACTGATGAAAAGTTGCCTACATACAAGGTTAAATCTGGTGTTTCCAAGTTTAGAGGGGAAGGTGGGAAAGAATCAAAGTAATCAAAAATTGAGTCACTATATTCATAGCAAAGCTCGAAGATTCACTGTAGGAGATAGTTCTTATGCAGAATTTTGAAAGTGAACCTTGTTGGGTTTCTGGTACAATTGTCTCAGAAACTGGTCCCTTGTCCTTCCAGGTGGAAGACTGAATTGTTCAAAAACATGTGGATCATCTTGGGAGTAGAGACATTCCAACAACCAGCTATTCTGCCTGTGATTAACATTGAACCATTAATCCCTGAGGTGACAGATTGACCTAGAATAGACATGCCTAACCTTGAACTGCCACTTTCTAATGATGTATCTGATGCTGCAGTCCCTGATCATGTTGATCCAGTGGAAGAAGCTACACCGCTCTAACCGAAATAAGGAAACCACCACCTCGGACTTGATCTTTAATCACCTGAGTTGTAGATATTTGTGTTGTGGGATATTCAAATGTTCTCTGTAAATACAAACCATAAAAAATCTGGAGGGGGAGGAAATGTAGTAATTGAAAGTATAGCTTTTCCTACTGCCTATTGGGTTACGTGATTGGTCGGAGTCTCCAAGAACAATGAGCCCCAAGTGTGAATAATCCGGGGGCATGGTTTTCTTGTTGAGGACCTGGTTCAAGCAGGTAGCTTTTGAAAAGCTCTCTGTAATAAAGTTATCTGTTTGAAAGTAGAAACCTGTCCAGTACATCGAATTATTCCACAAAAGGATCGGAGGAAGCTTTGTCTTAGAGGTTCTGGGCTCAAGTCCCACTCCAGGGACACTCAGAGCATCATAAAGGAGGAAAGCAAGGGAGAAAGGTTTTTTTGGAGGGAATTCCAAAACCCAGGACTTCTGCAGCTGAATGTATGGCCATACCTGTGGTGGAACGATTAAAATTGGAGGTACCCTGGAGGACAATGAGAGCAGCAGAGATATCTGGTTGTAAGGCTGGAGGTGGCTTGAAATGGGGTTGGGAGGGCATAGCCATGGAGGGATGAGAAAACCAAGATAAGAATTTTTAAATCATGGCATTGGAGTGGGCGCTAATGTAGGACAGCAAACACACTCTAACGGCTGACTCAAAGTTAGAGGGTTTTGGAAAGAGGAAAGCCAAGGTAAAAGTTTGAAGGATTTTTAAAAGGGTTTCTCCTCTGTCCCTTTTTTCTGTTTTTCAGGTTTATATGAGGTTAAGGCCCTACTGCAAGGAGTTCCTTGACAATCTGTCCCAGTTCTATGAGGTAAACACAGTGAACAGAATGGATTTGATTGCATTGTCTGTGATATAATGACTTCAATAACTGTAGCTGTTGAGGCCAAGTCCCAACTGAATGAGTTGCCCTGGGATTAATATTGTGATTTGCGTTCCTGTTGTGAGAGGAATTTGCTTTGAGCCTAACAGCAGAGAGGGAGGCCACTTGGTCCATCATGTGTGTGCTGGCTTTTTGAAAGAGTTATTCAGTTAGTCCCATGGCCCTTGCTGTTTCCCCCACAGTGCTGCAAAAGTTTATTCTTCTTTGGGTAAAATTCTATTTTGACAAACTGAACTTAATTTAATTTTAATGTTAGAAATCAGGTTCCAGAGCCAAACCTGTACCTTCTGTGAATGAACACTTGACATTGTTTGCATAGTTGACAAGGTTAACAGGTCACTGGCTGAATGGTGACCCCATTCGTCATTGAGAGGCTCAGCATCAGAAATAATATCTTCATGCACTCCTGGTTACTTGAACCGATGGAAAAAAACACACACGCTCTAATGGACTGTACAGTTCAGGCCATAAAATGCTGACATAACTTTCTAAAAAGCTATCCGGAACAATGAGAGAATCTATCAAATGATACTCTTCCATTAGCACGTTAAAGCAATTTTGAGACCAACTTATCAAATCATTGAGGTTCTTGGTCCTTCAGAGAGGACACAAAATTACTTTTTGACAAAGCATTTTCAAACCCAAGGTGCTGTGATTTGTTTTCTAGAACTTGACAAGTATTTGGACTGTCACACACACTAGTCCAGTCAGCATGCTCACCTTTCAAAACGGGAGGGTTTTTAAAAATCTTATCAGGCAAGCTTCTGTGAAGATTTTTATTCCTCTTGATAATCGGGAAACAAGTTGTTAATTAATTACATTATCCTGAACAGAGAATGTGGACAGCTGTCTGATTTGTCTCCTTATCCCTTAGCTGATTAATTGCCAAATCTGGCCTGTTTGTGTGCAGGTAGCAGGTAGCCTCTTGGGCATTATTTTAAAGAAATACTTTCATTTATCTAGCACATTTCGCACCCCCAGAACTTTACAGCCCACAAAGTACTTTTGATAGTGATGCCAGGACAGGTGATGTGTTGCTGCAAGGTGATCCGGAGCGAACGGATCTGTTGTAAGTGTTTGCAGCTCGAGGAACTTCAGATCTGAGTTGAGGAGCTGGAGTCCGAGCTGCAGACATTGCACCACATCAGGGAGGGGGAGAAGATACAGGAACTTTGCTGCAGGAGGCGGCCACACCCCTCAGATTAGGTCATTCAAATTTGGCCTGTGGTCAGGGACAGGAGGGTGTAACTGCAGGTGAGGCCGGTATGGGGACCCAGAGGGTAGCATTTGAGCAGCCTCAACCCCTGTGATTGTCCAGTTACAAGGTTCTTGCAAGTTGTGTGGACGAGAGCGGGTACCGCAGGGAGGATGAGTGAACTGACCCCGCATGGTATCGGGAGCATTCAAGTGGGGGAAGGAAATAGGAACGTAGTAGTGGTAAGGGACAATATAATTAGGGAGACAGCTACTGTTCTCTGCAGCTGTGAGCATGAGTCCCGAAGGCTGTGTTGCCTGCCCGGTGCCAGGAACTTGGAGTGGGAGGGGAGGGATCCAGTTGTCGTCGTTCACGTTGGTACCAACGACATTGATAAGGCTAGAAAGGAGGTTCTGCTGAAAGAATTTGAACAGTTAGGAGCTAAATTAAAAAGCAGAACCTCCAAAATGGTCATCTCGGGATTACTCCCTAAGCCACGGTCAAACTGGAATAGGATAAATAAAATCAAGGAGTTGAATGCGTGACTCAAAGATTGTTGTGGGAAGAATGGGTTTCAATTCATGGCCACTGGCACCAGTACTGAGGTAGAAGGGAGCTGTTCCAGTGGGACAGACTTCACTTGAACCGTGCTGGACCAGTGTCCCGGTGAATCGAATAACTAGGGCTGTAGAGGACTTTAAACTGAATAAAGAGGTGGGAGGTTTCTGGAGAGGGAATACGTAGGCTTACAAAACAAAAGGATATGGCAGCATTGCAGGGCAGCTATATAGGTAATGCTTCCTAGAATGTGACAGGAAGGGACAGTTCATAATCAAACATAAACAACAGCAGCAAATAGGGTCAAAGGGGGGAAAAATGGTGGTAAAGCAAAATTATTGGCTCTTTATTTAAATGCATATAGTATTTGGAACAAGATAAATGAGTTAATAGCACAAATGGAAGTTAATGAGTATGATCTTCTAGCCATGGTTACAAGGAGATCAAAGGTGGGAACTAAATATTCAGGGGTGTGTGACTTTTCAACAGGATAGGCAGGAAGGAAAGGATGGTGGGGTTGCTTTGTTAGTACAAGATGGAATAAGTACAATAGTAAGAAATGATCTTGGATCGGAAGATGTAGAATCCATATGGGTGGAGGTAAGAAATAACAAGGGGAAGAAGACGGTGGTGGGAGTAGTCTATAGGCCCCCTGACGGTAACTACTGTAGGACAGAGAATAAATCAGTAGACGATGGCATGTAAAAAAAAAAAAGGCAGTACATTAATCATGGGTGACTTTAATCTTCGTGTAGATTAGGAAAATCAAATTGGCGGAGGTAGCCACGAGCAAGAATTTGTAGTGTATTTGGGATAGTTTCCTAAAACAATATGTTTTGGATCCAACCAGGGATCAGGCTTTTTTGGATCTGGTAATGTGTGGGTTTAATAAATTATCCCAAAGTAAAAGATCCCCTGGGAAACAGTGACCAAAACATGGTAGAATTTAGCATTCAGTTTGAAAGCGAGAAACTTGGGTCAGAAACAACTGTGCTAAACTTAAATAAGGGTAATTACAAAGGAATGAGGGCAGAGTTGGCTGGAGTGGACTGGGAAAGGAGTTTAGCAGAAAAGACAGTTGATGAACAATGGCAGATGTTTAAGAAAATAGTTTGTGACTCTCAAAGATATATCTCAGTGAGAAAGAAGGATTCTAGGAAGGGGATAAATTATGTAATACCATGTCATCCACTCTTTTTAAAAAAAATTATCTAACTCCTTAGCAATCGGAAGGAAAATAGATTCTGAGTTGTGCTGTCACACCTCGAGTTTACCTGTTGATTGTGAACTGGCAGAAAATGTAGACTGTCGTTCAACAGTGCTGGCTGTGCATTATAATGGCCATCCTTCATAGGAACTCTGACTATTCAAACAAGAGTGGCGTGTCACAGTTGAGCACTATATCCTGTTGGCACCTGACATTTATGTACTTTCTGGCTCTGGACGGGGAGAGAGAACCCTAGGTCAATTTTTACATCCAATTGCTGTCCCATTTGAGATCTGCTAAGATAGGGTTGGGTGGGGGAGAAATTTGTACCTGCCACCTTCCTGATTTGTTTGGCTCAGTGCAACACTGGACATTGAAGAAGCCACAAACAATGCTTTAAGCTAGCTGCTGACAGGCATGTGACACTAGCCCACAGTGAATCGCGAACCTTTTTCCTTATTTTGCCCCTTTCCCATCTCCTCTGTGGTGGTGACTTTTCACATTCGTCGCTGCTTAAATTTTTGACAAATATAGCCTTGGACAGATCAATGGTCTGCTCCCTAACCTCTTCCTCTATTAGATCATCCTCTTCACTACTGCTACAAAGGATTATGCTGACAAACTGCTAGACATATTGGACCCCCAGAGGCGGATGATCAGGCAAGTAGTTCACACTTGAGCAGAAAACCTTGATTAACACTTACTTGAGCTGAACTTTGCTCCCATTACAGATTCTGATGTACTTGCATTCTTTTAAATGGGGATACTGAAATCATAAACATGTTGACCATGAACATTCACTTTCTCTGCCATCAGTGGCAGTAATGTGTACCATCTAAAAGATGCACTGCATTAACACGCCAAGTGCCCTTTGACGCCACCTTCCAAACCTGCGACCTCTACAACTTAGAAGGACAAATGCAGCAGATGCATGGGAACACCACCACCTATAAGTTCCCTTCCAAGTCCTGCACCATCCTGACTTGGAACTATTATCGCCGCTCTTTCACAGTTACTGGGACTCCCTTCCTAACAGCACTGTGGGTGTACCTACAGCACATGGACTGCAGCAGTTCAAGAAGGTGGCTCACCACCGCTTAAAGGTGGCAAGGGTTGGGCAACAAATGCTGGCCTTGCCAATGATGCTTGTATCCCAAGAATGAATAAAATCAAAATCTCAAAACCAATCACTCGGTTGTTACGATTCTGCTGTGTTGCATAAAATTGGATAGAAGAGGCCATTCAATAAGTTTAGAATTTATGCTTGGTCCATTTTTAAATGGAGGTCTCTATAAAACGTCCCTTGTCAATGAAACCATAAAATTGTTGCAGGCATCGACTATATCGGAAACACTGCGTTTGTATCCAGGGGAACTACATCAGGGAACTGACAGTCCTTGGCAGGGATCTGGCAAAGACAGTTGTTGTAGACAGCTCAGCCAAGACTTTTGCTTGTCAGGTATGTGAAGATGTTTTATCGTGTTCAATGGAAATATTTTCACTTGATTAATATTGCCTTGTTTTAAGTAGCCAAGTGCTGTGTTGTTGAGGTGCATAAGATGGAATCACGTAGTCCCCTCTAAATATTCAACCATGACTTGCATCGCAGTTGAACCCTATCCTGTTTTACAATTTGTAGCAGGGCCGGAGAGAGAAATCATAGGCCCTGGTGCTTATCTTGTTTCCACACCCCTTATTCCTCTCCCCTCCCCCACTTTTTAAACCCTTGACAGCGCGCCTTTATTTTGGGTCCTATTCGAAAGATTAGGGCAGCACAGAAGGAGGCCATTCAGCCCATCAAATCTCTGCCAGTTCTTTCGTAGAGAAATCTAATCAGTCCTACCACTGCACCCCACCTCACAGAATCTGTTCTTTCCCTATTATATATATATTTTTTTTTTTCTCCAAGTATTTATCCAATTTCCTTTTGAACACTAATTTCAACCTGTATCTACCACATTGTCAGGGCAGGAGTGCATTCCAAATCCTAACCACTCTCTTTTTATGTAAAAGTTTTTCCTCACGTTGTCTCCGGTTTTTTTGCCAATCGACCTAAATGAAGTTAAATCTGGGCCATCTGATTATCGATCCTTCAGGCATTGGAAACAGGTTTCTATTTATTATATCTCTATCCTTCATAATCTTATTAACCTCAGGACTCTTGACTTGAAGGAGAACAACCCCAGCTTCTCTGGAATCCCTCATTCCTAGAGCAATTCTAGTAAATCTCTTCTGAACCCTCCACAAAGCCTTTACATTCTTCCAGTGCCCAGAATTGGGAACCATAGTTGCAGTGGAGTTAAACAGTTTTAGAAGGTTTAGCAGAACTTCTTGGCTTTTGTACTCAATGTCTCCATTTATAAAGCCCATTGGAAGCTCAGGTTTCAGTATGATGCACTTTACAACCATGGCTTTGTCAGACAGTCACTCACAACTTGGTCATCCATATTATACAACCAGTTCCGCTTCTTTGACCCTGGCCTCATGCAATATCCGGACAGCAACATCCAGCAGACTTGAACCTCTCAAGCAGCACAAACAATAATCCCATGTACAAATGAGAATATCTTGAACTCAGTGATGCACTCAATTGGTGTCTAACTCTTGGTTTTACTTCCAAGTTTAAAAATGGCAAAACCTTCCACTAAATTAGCACCATTCACCTGCAATCTTCATGTGCTATTTCTATCCTCACAAGTGGCTTTGTTAACAGAAAAATTATACTTTTGCACTGAGTGATAAATATTTTTTAATGTTAATTGAAACTAACCACACTTACCCAGCTCGAAGCATATAAAAGGAGAGTAAAGTACTGCAGATGCTGGAAATCTGTAACACAAAATGCTAGAAATACTCTGCAGGCCAGACAGCATCTGTGGAGACAGAAACAGAGTCGATGCTTCAGGTCCATGATCTTGACTAGTTTTGACCAAAGCTCACTGACCCCTCTCTGCACAGATGCTGCCAGATGTGCTGAGCATTTCTAGCACTTCTCATTTCTATTGGAGCAAAAATAACCCCTTGCTCCAGCCTCCCAAAAAGCAATCAGACTCTTGTGAGCCTCTCATTCCCCTTCACCAAGAAACCCAGCAGCAGCTGCCTGAGATCTGGTTTGGCACAACATTAAGCATGAATTTCAAAAAAAAAGTTAAGGTTTGATGGAAACATTAACATCTTGCTGAGCAGAAAAAATCAATGTCAAAACAATAAATCGATAATTTTAAAAATGAATAATTAATAAAAATGGCCATTAATAAGTGCCAAGCAGCCATGCTAACCAATAAAGCTTTTCTTGCCTTTCTGCTTAAGAAGCAGAGCTGGAAGTGGCCCCAAGTCCTGGTTGTCAGGGAAGGGGATTGGGGCCGAGCGAAGGAGTTGGGGTTTAGCTAACATTGACTTTGGATTCACCTTTTGCAGCGCACGATCCCCAGCAGCCTCCGTGGAACTTGTACAAAAGTAGGGGTCCGAAGCGGATTGCCTTTCAACCTGGGCTTTCCTCTTCTCCTGGATTTAGAAAATAATTGCAAGCTGGGACCATTTTCCAGGTCCTGATGCCACTTCAAGGCTCTGCTGGCTTGGAAACTATTCTTCTGAACTATGAACAATAAGCTTTGTGAAGAATGTGGCTCATCTTTCTACACTCTCCTCAGTTTGTGCAGGAACCTGTTTAAACTCTATTTTTGTTTCTCAGTCTCAAGGCATCTCCTTTCCCACTTTCTCCACTACTTTGTTAACACTACTTATATACGTCAATTTTCAGCATTTTACAGCCTTATACTGTAATACTATATAATTGAAACTTCCACTTTAAGAACCAAGTTAAATCTTTGGAAGTAACTTTAAATGATGAAGCAATTTTTTCCTTTCAATTTTCTCTCATGCAGCCTAATTAATCTACACTTTATTTGGAAAATCGTCTGATTTTTTTTTTATTCCACACCCCCGCCCCCCCCCCCCACCCCCACCCCACTTTCTGTTTCAAATTGATCATTTGTTTTCAACGTTGTTCCTCCAACAAATTGGGCTAAAAATGTTTGTTTTGGAGGGGGTAGGTGTCCACTGTTCATGACCTAATGGCACCCATGTAGATTTAAGAAGAAGCCATTCGACGTTCATGTACTCAATATAGCATTGGCCCACAGCAGTTCCAGTGCTGCAACCTGCTGTCTGCAGATTTGGAAATATATCACCATTCCTTCACTGTCGCTGGGTCAAAACCCTGGAGCTCCCACCCTAACAGCACTGTGAGTGTACCTACACCACAGGGACTGCAGCGGTTCCAGAAGGCAGCTCACCACCGCCTTCTCGAGCAATTAGGGTTGGGCAATAAATGCTGGCCCAGCCAGCGGCCAAAACAAATGCTATGTCCAGGAGCTCTGTCAAATCAGGAACAATGGCTGAGTTTCAGATTTGGGACAGTCAGTGCAGCGTCTGTATATGGCTGTCTGCTGCCTGAGCTGAGAGGTGGTGCTGCTGGTAAAGCAAAAGCTGCAAACCCAGGGCCCCGAACCCCCTGAGAGCACCCAGCACTCACAACCCCCCCGGGTGTGAGATGACCACTTGAGTGAGTGAGAGGGAGAGAGTGACTATGTTGCCTGAGGCTTGGGTCCCGGTGATTAGCAGTCTGATCCTCCTCTCCTAAGCCCTGACTCATGGTACAGGCTGTTTTCCTTGAATGAACCTAGTGTCTTGGGCTTTACTATCCTTCCTGGTACCTGTCCACAATGTGTTCTTTACAACCTTGAGCTTGCATCCTCTGATTCATTGCCCTGACATGTTTGAAAGTATTGTTCTAGTTTCACTTTAAATATCTTCTGTCCCCTCTGGGACATCTTTTTCCAAAACAGCCAGGGAGAAATTAAACACACTTTCCACTCGGGTTCACTATCTTGTGATCCCTGCATGGAAATGCATATGTTGGATGTTGAGTGACTGAACGGAATCAGCTGTGATGCCCTCCATATTCAAAAAGCCTTTTGAATACACTCACGTTGAGTGGCCACTTGAGGCACTAGAGGTCAGTGGGTGCTCTTGACATTGATCAGTTGGTGTGGGTACACTCGAAAGTTGGCACGAGGTATCCATACTTCTGATCTTTTCTCTGATATTTCTGTTGCTTTTAAACCAACCTCTTTGTTACGAGTTTAATATTAGTCATAGCTTAAGGCCCTGATTCAAAACGAGCAATCACTTCTAATCAGCAGAGCCCACACTGAATCTATCTGGGAATCGGGCACATGTGACATGAACTAGGTTGGGAGATGAGGTGAGACTAAACTCAAAGGGACAGCAATCACATTGCATTAACTCATTGAGTTAGATCCGTTATGGTTATATTTAAGGAATGTCAACATTGAAGGCATGCTTTGTTTCTAACTGACCTGAGGATTTTAGATTGTGTACACACAAGCCCAAGGGTTGGCTGTCGCTCAACATTCTCTATGGCTGGGGGTAATGGTTTTAGTCTCTGGGGCTTCTAAGAATTTGTAGTCTTGCATTGTGAGTCCTTCTCATTAGAAACTGAGTTAGATATGTCCAACATTGCAAAGGTCCTACAAGAAAACATTGCACAGAAAGAGACTGCAAGCTTAAGGGAAAGGGGGTGGAATTTAGTTTAACCCAGAATTGAAACTATATTCAAGTGCTTTTCTTTCTCTGTGTGGTAAACATGGAGTTATATTGAGCTTTTCCCCATGATGGTCAAGCTGAGACAAGTAACCCTGTGCAAGGGAATCTTTGGCATTAACTAATATCCTATGTGTCCATGGCACAAAATGTTGGCAAATGAGTATTATTGGTCCTGTTACATGAAAACAATTGATGTGATTTAACTAAAAACCTGGCTTTGAATCCCACAGTTCAGGACAGTAATGCTACCACTAAATGAGGTTCTGTGAGCTTTGTGGCCAGGACACTGGTGTCCTTTTAGAAACTTTCCAGTTTTTCTTCCTAGATTGCAAATAGAATCCCAATCAAAAGCTGGTTCAAAGATCCAAGAGACCAGGAGCTGCGGAAACTCATCCCATTTTTGAAGAAATTGGCAGAACTGGTGCGTGTTGGTGAGAATCCAAAGTTGATATTTATTTCTGGCCTCTTAAGCATCCTTGCTTTTAATTTCTCCATCATTCGTGGCCGTGCCTTCAGCTGCTAAGGCTCCACGGTCTGGAATTCCCTCCCTCAACCTCTTTCCCCCTCTACACCTCCTCTCCTTTTTCAGACGTTCCTCAAAACCTATCTCTTTGACCAAGATTTTGGTCATCTGTCTTGCTTTCTCCCCTTGTGGCTCAGTATCAAATTTTGTTTAATGCTCCTGTGAAGCACCTTGGGATGCTTTACTACATTAAAGGTCCTATAAAAATGCAAATTGTTGTTGTTGCTGATGGGCCTAGACTTAGAAAATGAGTTGGGTGAAATAGTTTTATTTTCTTTCCTCCCTTTTAATTGTCTAATGTCCTCTAGGGGAGGAAATCTGCCATCCATACCTGGTCTGACCTACATGTGACTCCAGACTCAGCAACGTGGTTGACTCTTAACTGCCCTCAGAAATGGCCTAGAAAGCCACTCCGTTGTACTAAACTGATACGGAAAGGTCAAAAAGAGACTTCTCAGCTCCATTAGCTGAGCCATGATCACCTCTGTCCTGTTTTATTAATTTGTTATATCATTTTTATTCATAATTTACAAATAAAAGATACCACATTAATGGCCACTACAATAGTGTTGATGTTTTAATGGACTGCAGTGGTTCAAGAAAGTGGTTCATTACTACCTTCTTGAGGGCAATTAAAGATGGGCAACAAATGCTGGCCTGGTCTGCAATGCTCACATCCCATGAAAGAATAAATTAAAAATCAAATTGTTCATCATCTTTATTGTTAGGTGCAATTCCCAGATTGAGAAGGTAGTCAAGCACCTTGGAATTTACCAATGACCAGCTCCTTACAACTAGGGTGATGGTAATTATCAAGTCATTAGCTCCCGCCTGTCCCCATTCACCTATTTTTAATAGAAGTTCCTTTCCTCTGCTGTCATATCTTTCTGCATGGTACAGATTTAAACTGGAGAGTAAATTATCCTAGATATTTCCAATGGCAGCCTGGCAACTGGAACCATGTTGGAAGAATCTTGGGAATACATAAATAGCTCACTTGTTCATCCAGGGAACAGCGAGTAGCTTGGGAGGCCTAAATAGATTTTAAAATTATTGGTGGGTTTTGAACAATTGTTCCTAATGCCTACAGGGAATAGTTAGTTAAAGAAGATATTGAGTGTGGGAAAAGGAGGTACCCATTCCTGTTCCTGTTGTCAGCATATGACAAACAATGGTTTAATTTTGCTGCTTTGTGTGACACATTTGCTAAATTCACTTTGAGGTGACATGGAGCCTATATTCACAGGAGAGGTGATCTCATTGAAATTGGTAGATGCAGTTTCTCCTGATGGGAAAGTGTAGAGCTAGGGGTCATCGTTGGCTATTTAGGACAGAGATAAGAAATTTCTTCACTCAGACGGATGTGAATCTTTGGAATTCTCTAATCCAGAGGGCTATGGGTGCTCATTCAGTATATCTCAGCCTGGGTTCGATAGCTCTTTGGGACTAAGGGACTCGAGGATCTGTGGATAAGGCAGGAGAGCATAGTTGATGAGAAGATCAGTCTTATTGGATGGCAGAGCAGGTGCGTGGCATCTACTGCTGCTCCTATTTTTGTCCTGTGCTCCCTCCACCCTATCTTGTGCCTCCATAGTGTCCCATCACTCTAGGCATCAAGTTTACAGACAGCTCCGTTACTTTTGCCTTGGGCCAAAATCAATGTTGATGGCTGTAACCCATCTTGTTGACTTCTTTAACATCTACACGATTCTGTGGTTGTGCAAAACATGAATTATTCTGTTTGTAGGATGACGTGCGACCTGCGATTCAGAGAACCCATCGATTGGACAGGTGCTGAATGGAGGCCCAAAGATTTGTGCTGAGGAGCCAGGATTGAAGGGGAGGTGGTTTCCAATAAACTGCTGCTCCCCCTTCTCATCCCCACCCCAGTTTTCTATGACTACAATCGATTATTTGTTATTTTACAGCCCAAATATGTTATAGCTGTGTACGTGCAACTAAACTACTCAGTTCCATTAGCTGAGTCATGATCACCTCTACTATTTTATTCATTTGTTAAATAATTTTTATTCGTATTTTACAAATAAAAGATACCACATTAACGGCCATTGCAATAGTCTTGATGTTTTAGTGGATTTTTAAATGTTCAATTTAGATCTGAGAATGGGTTAGTTTAGATAATGGAATGTTTGAATAATTGAGAGCTCTTTCCACTTAACTCATACAGCTGATTGCAACCAAACCACCAACTGCTATAGTATATGAGGGGAATCGGAGTGTGTGGGTTAAGTTCCAGCTCGGGAGGAAAGGCCAGAACTACTAAGAGCCAGTTCTGCATCCGACTCTGAAAGTATTATTGTGCTGAAGCAGAACTCCCTGAACAGGCTCTGGGTCTTCATGACATAACCTGGCTGCACAGGTTCTATCTAGTGCTTATGTAATAGATATCTGTTGGGCAAGGATACAGAATCAAAATGATGTATAGAGTTATGAGACAGATCGGCCAAGATCATATGTATAGTGTCACAGGCTCATGCAGTGGGATGAAGGTCTTACTCGTGTTCATTGGAACCAGAGATTGAGCACAGGCCAGCGTGCATGGAAACCCCATTATTCCCCAACACACCAAATATGCAGCAGTAGAAATACAATTGTCACAACAAGTAACTAATCTCACACAGGCATAACGTCTGACACATCAAAATGATCCTTACCATGGAATTGTGATGCTCAACACTGGACTGGAACATAGAAATTATTGGCTCCAATCACTTGAGAGGTGCAGCAGGACCACCAAAAATTAAATGTTGCTATTTAAAAAGAGGGAATGACAGCTAATGGATTTGGTTTGAATGCTATACTGCTTCTCAATTTTGGAGCCAGAGCTGGTACTGATGTATTTGATCTCCTGCCACACCAGTTTGCCCACCAGTGTCAGCTTTCCCTCGGCCTTGGAACAAGCATTGACAATTGAAGGGGTTTGCCAGTCTCCTTTTGAATGTAGATTGGGAAAGAAATCAACCTTGTTTGTTTGCAGTGCATCAATCTGTTGCTGCAAGCTTAACTTGATGTGTAATACACCCTTCAGACTGCTTCACAGTGCTCGGACAACAAAAAATATTGAATCAGTATAACACAGATATTGACGCCTTCCAAGCCAGACTCAACTATTTCTGTTGTGAGAGGAATAAAATCTTAATTGCATTTTTATATTTTGTTCAAAATGCTACAGGGGAATTGGGATTTGATAGAAAAGCAATATTGCAGCAGAGAACATTTGGGAACATTACAAACTGAACAGATTTTATGCTGTTAGAAGTTTTAAATGTCTGTATTGTGTACTTCAGGTGAAATGGCTTCTCCCAGTTTCCAGCCTTGTGTTCCCCGCACCCCCGCAACTTTATATATTCTGTAAAGGCTGTGAGAGTGAAGTATAGCTCATGGATTAACCAAACGACTGAGAGGCACCATTTGGCTCATTGTGTCTATGCTACCTCTTGGAGAAAGCTGCTCAATTTGGTTTCACATCTCTGCTTTTAACGCTTCAAATTAGCTCTTTTCGCATTCATGCAGTTACCTTTCAAAACATCCTAAGAAATCTGATTCCATCATACTTTCAGATAGTGTGTTTCAGATCTGAACAATCGTCCCCTCATTTTCCTTCTAGTTCTTTTGCCAATTATTTTAAATCTATGTCCTTTAGTTACTGATCCACTTGCTAGATAAAACCCATCATAATTTTGACTTTTTGTTAGATCTCCCTGTAACCTTCTCTACTTGAAGAGCAAATAAACCAGCTTCTACAATCCCTCCAGATAACCAAAGACCCCCATCCTGGTAACCCTCCGATATTCCCTTTCCAAGGGTCTATGTTGTTTGTACCCAATAGTCGATGCCCTTCAGAGCTTTCCTTTCTTGTTCTCTTGAGATGCATGCACTGTCCAACAGGCTCTTTCATGCTATGTCCACTCTGTTGAAATGGAGACACTTTATACCAACATCTAACTTAATGTTCTCCCCTCCCATCCCACGTAACCTCAAATTGTTGCCTTCCTTCTGTGTTTTCTTCCTTGTGTAATCTTCAAGCTTTTACAAGCCAACATTGTATTCTGTGATTTAGTTTTTAAAAAAAATCAACTCAACCTTGGTGCCCAATGCTGTGAGACTCAGTTTCTCATGTTATTTCAAGAATAGTTGTATGTATGTTTGTAATTGTTCCTGTTAGGTCTAATTACACTATCTAATGAGGAACATATTTAACATTAGATGATGATGTCTGTAGAAACCCAAGGCGTACCTTAAGAACTTAAACTAAATCCTGTCCTCCAAGCATGTCAGTGCATTTGCAGCTAATGGATTACTTGTAAAGTACAGTCACATGACAGCCAATTTGACTACAGCAAATGACTGAATAATTTTGCCAAGGTATCTTCAATCTTCACCACCTAGAAAGACAAGGGCAGCAGTGCATGGGAACACCACTTCCAAGTCCCCC
Source organism: Carcharodon carcharias (assembly GCF_017639515.1). Taxonomy (NCBI): domain Eukaryota; kingdom Metazoa; phylum Chordata; class Chondrichthyes; order Lamniformes; family Lamnidae; genus Carcharodon; species Carcharodon carcharias. The sequence goes on along the minus strand of NC_054480.1, from coordinate 130,520,929 downwards.
TCCAAGTCACGCAGCATCTTGACTCGGAAATATATCACTGTACCTCCATCTTGGTCAAAATCCTGGAACTCACTCTCTAACAGCTCTGTGGGAGTACCTTCGCCACACAGACGCCATTGCAGAGGTTCAAGAAGGCAATTATGAATGGGTAATAAATGTTGACCTTCCCAGTAACACCCGCATCCCATGATTGAAATTTTTTAAAAAATCTGTGTTGGTTGAGGAATAAATATTGTCCAGATCAATGGGAGACCTCTCATCTCTCCTTCACTGATGGGATCTCCTGTGCAGTCAGACATCACATTTGAAACCTCTGACAATTCAGCTCTTATGTGATTGCCGAGATTAGATCTTCAATAGAACTTAAGCTCCTTTAGAGTTGAATATATAAGCAATTGAGCCAAACTGACAATCTTAGAAAATAAATAGGAGGGCAAATTAACTCTTTAAATATAACGAGTGATTCTGAACAATTCGTAATGAATCCTCAGAAACCCACATCACTGCACCATCTATTATTCAACTTGGCAGAACTATCTGGATGGTTAGTGTGGGAAATGACACAGTAATGAGTATTGTTTTAATAGTAGATGCTTAAATTAAGAATAGTTATACAAAAAAGGGGTGACCTCTCCTTTGCAAACTTATCACATTCACATGGTACCCAGTTCTGCCCACACCAGAAGAAAGATATGCAATGAGGCTAAGATAGTGAAGTCCATGTGACCTATCGAGTCCATTTCACCCTTACAAGTCACCCACCAACCCCTATACAAGAGGTACCCCTTGCAAACTAATTACAATTGCAACCTAACTTACTGAATTATTGTAACATGAAGCAGCAATGCACCTCATTTTCAGTACGCAACCAAGGGTTTTCTGACCATTTCATAGAATTACATAGAAATTATAGATAGACACAGGCCATTCAGCTCAATGTTTATGTTCCACACAAATTTCCTCTCCTTATTTCACCTCACCCAATCTCCATATCTTTCTATTCTTTCTCCTTCATGTACCTATTTAGTTTCCCCTTAAATATATTCATACTATTTGCCTTAATCAGTCCATGTGGTGGCGAGTTGCACATTGTCACCACTCTCTGGGTAAAGAAATTTCTCATGAATTCCTTCTTGGATTCATTAATGACTATACAGTTCTGGGCTCCTTGCATCTCTCTACATCTGCCTTGTCAAACTCCTTCATAATGTGTCAGACCTCTATCAGGTCATCCCTTAGCCTTTTCTGGAGGAAAAGCCCCAGCCTGTTCACTTTTTCTTGATAGCTGTACCCTGGTACCTCCCTTGTAAATCTTTATTTTCACTTTCCATTGCTTCTTATCTTCTTTGAAAGTTGAAGGCTTGAGCTGTGCACAGTACTCTAGAAGTGTGGTCTAGCCAAAGTTCAAAATACATTCAATACACTTCTCTATGCTTAATTTATATTCCAGTAGAAAATAACCCCTATGCTTTGTTTATAGGTTTGTTACCAGTATTGCCAGCATCTCTTTTTTGGGCCCCACTTCAGAGATTTGAGTGCTAAAATCAAAGCTGATGCTCCTGTGCAATACAGAGGGAGTGCTGCACTGTCAGAGATGCCACTTTCAGATCAGACATTAAACCGAAGCCCCATCTGCTCTCACAGGTAGATATTAAAGATCATGGGTACTATTTCAAAGAAGAGCATGGGAGTTAGCCTGGTGTCCTGCTCAATATTGATCCCTCAGTCAACATAAATATAAACAGATTGCCGTATCTCTTATTCTGCCTGTGGGAGTTGTGTGCAAATTGGCTGCCATTTCTCATATTACAACAGTGATTCCAGTACTTTCTTGGCTATGAAGCATTTTGGGAAGTCTTGAGGTTGTGAGAAGCGTTATATGAATGCAAGTCTTTTATTTCAAAATTCCAACATTTAAAAAAAGGCTTGTATTTATATAGTCATTTTTACGACCACTGGACATCTCAAAGCACTTTACAGCCAATGAAGTACTTTTTGAAGTGTAGTCACTGTGTAATGTAGGGCACCCAGCAACTAATTTGCACACAGCAAGCTCTCACAAACAGCAATGTTCAGGTAGCCTTTTTTTATGACGTTGATTAATGTTGGTCAGGATGTTGGGGATAACTCCCTTGCTCTTCTTCAAAATAGCACCATGCACCGGAACAGGCAGGTGCAGCCCTGGGGTTTAACATCTCACCCCAAATGGCACCTCCAACAGTGCTGCACTGGAGTGTCAGCCTTGATTTTTGGCTCAAGCCCTGAAGTGGGACAGTTTTTGTTTTACTTATTGTCTCCCTCCCTGTGCTCCATCTCCAGGATAAAACTGTAAGAAAAACTGACATTGGTGAGAAAAGACAGTTCTGGACCAGTGGACGGAGTGGAACTGTGCCCAGACGCCCCTGGTGCCTTATCAGTTATTAAAAACAGAAAGTGCTGGAAATACTCAGCAGGTCTGGCAGCATCTGTGGAGAGAGAGAAACAGAATGAACTTTTCGAGTCCAATATGACTTTTCCAGAACCAGTGTCAGAAATCATAGCTTTTCCCTAAAGTAATTGGGGGGAGGGGAGGCGGTGGACAAGGAAGGATGGTGGGAAGGGATTGGTGAGGGATATTTAAGGATTGTAAAGTGAACAGTCACATGGGTTGTGGTATCTTGGGACTTGCTGCATATCTTTCTATTGCAGTGGGCGGGTCTTGGTACCATCTGAACGTGACCAGATTGTAAAGGAGGAGTCATTCTGTTTTCTGTGAGTGTTGGGGTGGGGGGGGGGGGGGGGTGGGGAAGGAGGGGTGGGAAAAGAAACGTGACTAGCCTGTCAAATCTGGGTCTTGTATTTCAGAAGCGCTGATACACTGCAGCAACCGGCAGGAGCTAAGGAGCTGGAGAGGGACTTAGTCCTCAGGCTTTCCTGGTGAAATTGACCCAGGAGCGGTTTAAATTGACGAGAGGGAAGGGGCGAGAATCGAAGCGCAGAGCTAACTGGGCCCGGGACCCCAGCAACATCAAAACAGAAATCTTCTGCTACTGTCTAAAGACCAAGAGGATCATATCCATTATTCCTGAATAATTCATGATCGGGGTTTGCTCAACCGTTGCGCGATTTTATTTTGTCGAGCGGGCGAGTGAGAGACTTGGGATGGTTTTGTATCAAGATGCAGACTTGATACAATGAGCACTGAGCAATAAACTGCAACATTCCCGGGAGAGACTTTGTATCCAAGAATACATAATTACATTGTTTAAAGCTGGCCCCTCAGATACATTGTTTCCTTTTCAACCCAAGGGACAGTATTTCCCCCTTCTTGCCTCTTGTCTTGTTGAGGGTGTAAACAGTGTTTCCCTCTTGATTAATTCCCTGGATTAATATTTATATTTTTCGATCAACTGGGGAATTGGCGTTCAATGGAGGCTGAGGGTCGGAAGCAGGTTGTTCGGATGGTGCAGCCCATGCCTGGATATGCCGAGGTGCTGGTGAAAAGCTTTTCTTGTATGAACACTGCGATCGCGGAGTGCAGGGACTGCGGATTTGAGCTTTCTAAACAGACCCTGTTAGAAAATGCCTCCCTCACCGCTACCGAAGGGCTTTTGTTCCTGATTTGTGCTGTGGGGTGGACCCTCCTACGGAAGGCTGCTTCGCGCTACCTTTTCCAGGTCAGTGAGTGAAGGTTTGCGTCCCTCAATATATTTGCTGAACATGTGTGTGCTCTTAACCTAAGAAAGGGTGGGCTGAACATATATTAAGACAGAATGGCTTACAACTCTCTCATCTTTACTTTCTAATGTCTATATTCTCTCTCTCATATTTTCGTCCTTTTATCTCTCTCATATCTTCGGCCTTTTATCTCTCTCATATCTTTGTCCTTTTATCTCCCTCTCATATCTTCGTTCTTTTATTTCTCTCCCCTCTCATACTGTATCTCTGTATATCTATCCCAACTCTCATCTCTCTCCCTCTTTGTCTTATCTCTCTCATCTCTGCTGTCACACTTCTCTAATCTATATATAGATAACTGTTGTTAGATAGATTTACAGCCTATTTAAATCTCTCCATATATGAAACGTGATAAATATGATGTGTATAAGGGGCTATTTCACTTAGGCTTTGAATCAATACATTTATAAATAATTGTGTAAAATATGACCAATAATGTAACAAACTGACCTTTATCAGACCAAAATGCTGGAAAAGCTCAGCAGATCTGGTAGCATCTGTGGAGAGAGAAACAGAATTAATGTTTCGGGCCCAATATGACTCCTCTTCCAGGATTTTCTATTTTATTTCAGAATTCCAGCATCTGCGGTATTTTGCTTTTATCTTTATTTGACCAATGTTGGTGCCCTATTTTTATATCCGATGGAATGTACTGAAGAGCTAGCACTGAATATTTTGGGTAGATTTCATTCTGTTTGACTAAAATGGGCATCTTGGATTGAGATTTGCTCATTGCCTTTTTTTATAACCTCTGGAGCATCATACCCTTTACAATGTAATTCTGTTTTAAAATGGGCTTGTTTCCCCCTGAGGTTGGGGACTCTCAATTGGTATGTCTGTTCATGTGCTTTGGCAAAGTTAGTAATTAGATTTTTATTGGTAGGCAGTTGCCCTTAAGTGGCAGAGATATGTCTGCAGAGGTTCCTGAGGAATCTTTCCCCAGCCAGCACCACTGTGACCCCTTCACAGATCATTGCAGACAATGTCAGGTTTTGCATCCACAATAGGCTCTGTAACTGTACAGTACAGTGAGTCGGAAAGTAAGATAGGGACCAATGTGTGCTTATATAGAATAGCAGTGAGGTGGATTTGAAATAGTCACAAACTGATTTTTGCTCTTGTTTGGTTTATCATGTCATCTGAGCATCTTAATTCATGCAGTGATTTGATGTGTTGAAACATCTGAGCAGGTCACACAATGTGCAGAGGGTCTTGTTACATCTGCAAATAAGGCAGCCATTCTGTCCAGCAACCATCCATAAACAGTGGTGAGATGAAAGACCAGTTTTTGTGGGTGATGTTGAGGGAAGAATGTTGGCCAGGATATTGGGAGAGCTTCTTGCATCTTGCATCTCTTCAGTTAGCAGCCATGACACCTTGAACATCCACCTGAGGATGACACAATGGGCAGCTAGTGGAAAAGACGCACTGCAGGAATTCACCAAGGCTCCTTCAGACAGCACCTTCCAAACTTGTGACCTGCACTGCCTAGAAGGACAAGTACAGTAGGCCCATGGGGAACTTGCAGATGGTGGTCCTCCCTCCAAGCCACTCACCATCCTGACTTGGAAATATTTTGCCGTTCCTTCACTGTCGCTGCGTCAAAATCCTGGAACTCCCTTCCTAACAGCACTGTGGGTGTACTTACACCACATGGACTGCAGCAGTTCAAGAAGGCAGCTCACCATCCACCATCTCCCCCCCCCCCCCCCCCCACCACCACCACCACCCACCCAACCATCCCAAGGGTTCTCTCCCCCACCTTCTACCCCATCCTCTGTCCTCAAGTCTGTTATCTGCCACTGTGAGCTCACCCACCCACCTCCATCTCCTCCAATGTTGGTACCATCCTAAGCATTGTTTTTCTCTTCTAAAATCTTCACAGAAGATTTCCAAGTTCAGCATCAGAAATATGAGATGGAAACTGTACTAAATCAAAACCATTCCAGGGTACATCACTCCCAGAGAAACCCACAAGAGCTATTGTCTGATTATAGAATGGCGTTGTGGTGGTGTTGTAGAAGAATTAGAATATTCATGAGGATAAAGAAAGTGATCTTATAGAATTTAGGACACAGTTCTCAGAGGTTTTGATCCACTAAGTTATTTCCACTGGTTGGTGAATTGGTAACTAAAATTCTTTAGAACCTGCAGCATAAAACAACTTGGTATTATGTTAAAGGCATCATATAAATACATGTCCCAAGATGCTTCAGAGAGACATTATAAAACAAAACCTGACAGGAAGCCGCATAAGGAGATATTAAGGCAGCTGACCAAAGACTTGGTCAAAGAGGAGTGCCTTAAAGGAGGAAAGCGAGGTAAGAAAGAGGCAGAGGTTTAGGAAGGGAACTCCAGAGCTTGGGGCTTAGACAGCTGGTGGTAAAGTGGGGTGATTAAGATCAAGGATACGCAAGAGGCCAGAATTAGAGGAATGCAGAAATTTCAGGGGTTTGTGGGGTTTGTTGTAGGGTATTGGATACTGTTCGGTAGTTTTAATGAATTCTTCATAATCTTAAGATTAACTGGAGGTATTTATTGACTACAAGAGCTATGTATATTTATACAGTAAAGGGTTCAAGCTTGGGGCTGACTGTATGCTTGCTTGTCCACACGGCTCTCTCCAACACTAGGTGTCGTGTCATGTGTTCTCTTAAGTTACTGTGTAGGCGGTACTGTACTCAGTCCCACGTTAACCCTATATGTGCCAGACCCTTATACTGCAGGACTGAAGGAGCTTAGAGATATGAAGTTGTGAGGCCATGGAAAGATGTGAAAACATGGATGAGAATTTTAAAATCAAGATGTTGCTTGACTGGGAGCCAATGTAGCTGAGCAAGCACAGCGGGAATAGGTGAACAGAACTCAGTACAAGTTAGGACATGGGCGGCAGAGTGTTGGATGGCCTTGGGTTTAGGGAGAGTTGAATGTGGGAGGCCAGCCAGAGTGTGTTAGAATAGTCAAGCCTGGAGATGACAAAGGCATGGGTGTTGATTTTAGCAGCAAGTGTGTTGAGGCAGGCAATGTAACGGAGGTGGAAACAGTTGGGCTTAGTGACGGCATGGATTTATGGTTGGAAGCTCATCTTGGGCTGAACCATGACACCAAGGCAGCAACAGTGTAGAACAGCCCCTGACGGTTGCCAGGGAGAGGGATGGAAGCGGTGGCGTGGGAATGGAGTTTGTGGTGGGGATGGAAGATGATGGCTTTAATCTTCCCAATATTTTATTGGAGGAAATTTCTGCTCATCCAGTCCAAGGTGCTGGATAAGGAGACCCACCATCTAGATACAGTGAGGGGTCAAGCATAGAAACAGGCCATTTGACCCAACTGGTCCATGCCAGAGTTTATGCTCTGTGTGAGCCTTCTTCCACCCTACTTCATTCTGCCCTATCAGCATACACTTTTATTTCTTCCTCATGTACTTATCTAGCTTCCCCTTCAATATGTTGGTTGCAGGGCATTTGACAGTCAGTGCATCCAGTTGGAGGGAATACATTTTTAAGGTTGACATGAACTGAACAAAAAGGAAGGCTAGAAGAAGATTTTCTTTAACCTTGAGGGTTGTTAGAGTTTGGAATATAATCAGGAACAGCGATGGAAACAGGATACAGTATATAATTTTAAGTGAAATGGTAAACGTGTAAAAAAAAACATTAATACTTTAGAGAGAAAGAGACTAAGGAGAGAACTGTTTAAGAGAGCTGACACAGACACAATAGGCAAAATAACAATTTTCTTTAAAACGCTCTCTTGTGCTAAGAAGCCCCTTTATGAACTGTTCACCATCATCACACTGTGGTTGCAGCATGTATGATCTACAGAACGCACTGCAGTAAGTCACTGAGGTTACTTCAACAGCTCATCTCTCTCCTGAGAGATGACCACTGAGAAGGATGGAGCAGCAATATTTTGGGAACTCCATCACCACGAAATTTCCATCAATGTTATGCACCATATTAATTTGGGATTATTATTTGCTGCTATCCCTTGATCTTTACTAGGTCAGTGTCTTGGAAATATCTACTTAATTATCTACTTAATTGTACTGACACGATCAGGAAGACTGCAGCAGCCCACCACCTTCTCAGAACCACTAGCCACAGGAATACAGTTTCAGCTGTGTTACCCACATCCTGTGAAATGAAAGAAAGACTTACATTTGTATTGTACCTTTCATGGCATCAGGATGTCCCAAAGCACCTTCCAGCCAATGAAATACTTGTATGTAATTAGTGTTGTAACGCAGGAAACCCAAGAGCAAATATGGGCACCAGGCAAAAGAACTTGCGTTTATATAATGCCTTTTATATCCTCTCCCAATGAAGTACTTTTTTTTTGAAGTGTAGCCAGTTGCAATGTAGGAAACATAGCAGCCATGTGATAATGGCCAGATGATTGGATTTTGTGATGTCAGCTGAGGGGTTAAAACATTGACCAGGGCACTGACGCAAATCCTGCTGCTCCTTTTTTTTTGAATTGTGCCGTGGAATCTATTACATCCACCTGAGAGGGCAGACAAGAACTTGGTTTAATCTTGCTTTCGAAACATGGCACTTCAGGCAATGCAGCGCTCCCTCCATACTGTGTCAGAGTGTCAGCCTAGATTTTGTGTCTCTGTACTCAGGGTTTAACCCACAAACTTCTGATTCAGAGGCAAGTTTTCTCCTTGTTACCCACTCAGCCAAAACTGGCATGATGAATTGTTAAATAGAAAAATATCAAATGAAAAATAGATAAATACTTGTATGAAACAAATATCACAAATGAGAGAGAAAGGGCCAAGATTGAAGTAAACAGGATTAAGGAGACAAACTGAAAATCGCAACCATCAAAGGGATAGAAATTTAAGGCTGGATAGAATGAAAACAGCTGGACAGTCAGTTAATGTGTGAGTCAATTATTTCTTTCCAGTCCCAGCAAGCTGGGAATCTGTTATTGCCTGGCTGTGTGCAATTAACACATGAGAAGCAGGGTTGCTGGGGCTATCTGAACCTCTGTAAAAGTGTTAGCCTGACAGATTGTGCTTAATTCATATTTGGTCATTGCTGGAGATTGTGGGGGCATTCTCCCTACATTTTCTGTGCAAGGCACAAGTCAGGAGTGTGATGGAATACTCTACTTGCCTGGATGAGTGCAGCTGCAACAGCACTCAAGAAACTCAACATCCATGACAAAGCAGCCCGCTTGATTGGCACCCCATCCGTCACCTTAAGCATTCACTCCCTGAACCACCGACACACAGCAGTGTTTACCAGCTAGAAGATGCACTGCAGCAACTCACCAAGGCCCCTTTGGCAGCACCTTCCAAACCCACAACTTCTACCATCTAGAAGGACAAGGGCAGCAGATGCATGGGAACACCGCTACCTGGAAGTTCCCCTCCAAGCCACACACCATCCTGACTTGGAAATATATCTCCATTCCTTCACTGTTGCTAGGTCAAATGCTGGAACTCCCCACCTAACAAGATTGTAGGCATGCCTACGCCATATGGACTGCAGCAGTTCAAAAAGGTGGTTCACTACCACCTTCTCCAGGACAATTAGGGATGGGCAACAAATGCTGGCATTGTCAGCGATGCGCACATCTTGTGAAAGCTTACATTTTAAAAAATAGTTTATAGATGGTGTTATTATTTATTGCCAATACTGAATTGCCCTTGAGAAGGTGGTGGTGAGCCGCCCCTTGAACTGCTGCTGGTATCAAACAAAAGTCCATGTGGTGTAGGTACACCTAAGGTCAGAAAGGAATCCAGGATTTTAAGCCAGTAAGAGTGAAGGAACTGCGATAATACTTCTAAGTCAGGACAGCGTTTGAATTTGAGGGGATTTTAGAAGCATCTGCTGCCCTTGACCTTCTAGGTAATGGAGGTCACGGTCTGGGATGTGCTGCTAATGAAACTTTAGTTATTGTAGTGCATTCTGTAGATAGTACACACTACAGTCATGATGCGCTAGTGGTGGAGGGTTAGAATGTTGACAGTGATGCCAATTCAGTGGACTGCTTGTGTTGGGCTTCTTGAGTGTAGTTGCAGCTGTAAACTTTGGGACTGTAAAGATATACATTGAGAAAATGACAGGATTTGAATACTGTTAAATACAGTAAGAAAGTAAACCAGTCAAACTTTCCTGCCCTCCACTTCTGTGCAATAGAGAGTAATCTGAGCCAAGAATTCCAGTTACCACTCCTGAGACCTGAATTTTCCTGGCTTGCCATTGACTTTGGCCAACTCCACTGCACCCCCAGCCTATTCAATTCTGTCCCTGATTTGAGGAGCACAAAATGTACACACATCAAAAGTTTTGACCTGAGTTTGGTCTACCTTAGCAGGAGGTGCTTTATGTATGTGCACGAATCTACATCCACCAAGGACATGTTTGGCTGGGTGAACAATGGTGAGAAGAAAAATGAATGGTTTGTTATTTTCCTCTTGGAATTGACCAGTTGGGAAGGAACCCTTCAGCCCATCATGCCTGTGTCAGCTCTTTTGAAGGTGCAACCTAATTAGCCCCACCCCCTGCTCTTTCTCCGTAGCCCTGCACTTTTCCAATTCCCTTGTGAATGTTAAGATTAAATCTGCATCCACCTCCTTTTCAAGGTTGTCATTGCAGATTATAACAACTTGCTGAGTTTAAAAATAAAATATTCTCACCCCGTCTCTAGTTCCTTTGCCAATTACCTTATAACTGTCTCCTCTGGTTACTGATCATAAATTCTTAAAATAGGAATTGTGAAGGTTGAGCTGTACATTTTGAATTTAGTTTCTTATATTCTACTCTGGTCTTGCACAAATAAGATCAAGTGTAATTTTCAGGTGAAAGGAGGTTGGACCGAAAGGGATAACTGGACTGGGGCATGCAGATGTAATGCATTTTAAAGTCATAACATTCTATCCAAGAAGAATTGGATTTAATGGGAGTTAGTGGTATAGTAGTGTTGTCACTGAAGTAGTATTCCAGAGACCCAGGGTAATCCCCTGGGGACTGGGTTAGAATCCCACCATGGCAGATGGCTCAGTTCAAATCCAACAAAATTCTGGAGTCAAGCCTGATGATGACGATGAAACCATTGTCGATTGTTGTAAAAACCCATCTGGTTCACTAATGTCCTTTAGGGAAGGAAATCTGCCATCCTTACCACATGTGACTCCAGACCCACAGCAATGTGGTTGACTCCTAAATGCCTTTGAACAAGAGCAATCAGGGATGGGCAATAAGTGCTGGCCTAGCCAGCAATGCCCACATCCCATGAACAAATTTAAAAAAGACGCTGTTTGGGAAGCAGAGGTATCTTTGCTCTATAAGCTGAAGAGTAGGCTGGAGCTCAACTCAGTTTTTAAAAATTTATTCACGGTATGTGGACTTCGCTGGCTAGAAGGTGGTGATGAGCTGCCTTCTTGAACCACTATCGTAGGTACACTCAGTGCTGTTGGGGAGGGAGTTCTAGGATTTTGACCCATGACAATGAAAGAATGGTGATTATGTTTCCAAGTCAGGATAGTGAGATAGTGAGTGGCTTGGAGGGGAACTTCCAGGTGATGGTGTTCCCATCTATCTGCTGCCCTTGTCCTTTTAAATGGTAGTGGTTGTGAGTTTGGAAGGTGCTATCTAAGGAGCCTTGGTAAGTTATTCCAGTGCATCTTGTAGATGGTACACACGGCTGCCACTGTTCATTGGTGGGTGGGGGGAGTGAATGTTTGTGGATGGGGTGCCAATCAAGTGACTGCTTAGTTATGGATGGTGTCAAGCTTCTTGAGTGTTGTAGGAGCTGCACTCATCCAGGCAAGTGGGGAGTATTCTATCACACTCCTGACTTGTGCCTTGTAGATGGTGGACAGGCTTTGGGGAGTCAGGAGGCGAGTTACTTACTGCAGGATTCCTAGCCTTTGACCTGCCCTAATAGTCATAGTATTTATATGGCTGGTCCAGTTCATTTTCTGGTCAAAGGTAATCCCCAGGATGTTGACAGTGGGGGATTCAGTCGTGGTCATGCCATTGAACACCAAGGCATAATGGTTAGATTCTCTCTTTTTGGAGATGGTCATTGCCTGGCACTTGCATGGCACGAATGTTACCTGCCACTTGTCTGCTAAAGTGCCACTACTGGTGGGAGGGTAACAGGTTTACATAGGAAGTACCATTGGAAATTCCTAGGTCCAGCTTTATAATGAAGATTGTTGACCCAAAAGCAGGACAAAAAAAATAACAGCTGAAAGTGTATGGAGACATACGATTATTTAATATCCAATAGATATTCTCTTGTCTGTCTCGATGCTCTGCTCAAGTTTCTAAATTGGGCCTTGAACCCAAGTTCTTCTGACTTGGAAGTACACATGTTATCAACACTATAGGCAGATCTTGGCACCCTTAGTGTAGCAGCATCATTGAGGTTGGCTTTGTCAGGAGACCCTGAGCTAAAAGCATTGAAAAGAGAAAGTCCAGTAATTTATGGTTTCCACTGAAAAATGTATAACTATAACATTAGATTATACTGGAGGTAAAGTGTACCAGTGTCCCTGTTCTCATTTATAATAAATACCAGATCATTAAATAACGGATCATTAATTTTAATCAATTTTAATGAGGCAGCTAGTGTCTTTCATGTAGAAATTTTCTGATGCTCTTTGATGTCGAAAGGGATAGGATCCACCATGGGATAGGATGAAAGATATTCCAAACACATGATGGGACCTGAAGGTATGTTGGATTTTAACACCGATCCGGCAGGACTTTGAGTTTTGCAGTTTCGGTTACTCAAATCTATCTGTGTGGAGGGGGTAGTGGGGGGGGTGGAGGAATTTTCCAGCCCTGCCTGCTGCTGGGATCATCTAGTCCTGCTGAAAGTCAGTGGACTTCTGGCTGGCCCACTGAATCTCCTATGACAGTCCTGCCACGAGGGGGTGGAAAATCCCGGCCTGTAAATAAAGGGCACTTCATAGAGGGTGTGTGTAACAGGATAGTGTATAATGAATATAGGGGATGTTTTGGACTGAAAATAGTGTATAACTGGACACACAGGATATTGCATAGAAGTGAATGGTGTATTGTTTAGCACAGTACTGAGGGAGTTCTAAACTGTTGGAGGTGCTGTCTTTCAGTTGCGATGTAAAACTGAAGCCCCCTCTGGTCTACTTTGGTGGATGTAGAAGACTTTAATGGCTTTATTTCCGAAATACACCAGGGGAGATCTCCCCAGTGTACTGGCCAATATTTAACCCTCAACTTGCATTTATCATATTGCTGTTTGTGAGAGCTTCCTGTCTGCAACTTGGCTACCATCAAACATGCTTGATTGGCTGTAAGCTACTTTGGAAAGTCACGAAAGAGGCAATATAAATGCGGGCCTGTTATCTCTTTGAGTTGAGTCAGCTCTTTAAAACATTAAAGATATCAGTAAGATCTACAGCTACTATTTCTAATGGGAATGAACCCTTCCCAAAACTGATTACGCAAATTCCTGAGCTATGTGTCTTTTAAAACTTATTTTTTGAGATTAGGCCAATGCTAATCGGGCCAGCCTTCATTGCCCGTCTGGAGCTGCCCAGAGAAGGTGGCTCGCCATCTTGAACACTTGCAGCACTCATGGTGATGGTACCATGTCAGGAGTTCCAAGACCAGGGGTGGAATTTTATGGCAGTGAGATTTTGTGTTCCTGCCAAAGTCAATGGAATTTAGAATGGCTCGCCGCATTTTATGGCCCTGTCCCCACCACAACAGGGCCGTAAAATTCTGGCCTAGTACTCGGCACGAATGAAGGATGGGCCCTGCCGTTATTTCTCTTGTTTGTTTTTGTACTTTGGGCGTTTCCCAGGCAACTTCAGAGCCAATCATGTGGTGTGGAACCTCAGTCATGTGCAGATCAAGCCAGTTAGGGGCTCAATTTAATATCTCATCTGAATGAGGGTACCTCCGTCACTACAGCATTCCTTCAACACTGTGAAGTGCCAACCTTGATTAGGTATTAAAGTCTCTCTAATGGAGCTTGAACCCCACATGACCTTTGTGACTCTGAGGTGAGAATGAGTGAGTTAAGGTGGGAGGGTGAAGGTTTCAAAAATAGACCTATAATTACTTCTAAATGATTCCACGCATGGTCACTAGCCCCGTCTTTACATGTGTGGTATAAAAAGATATGAGATCTCTGTGCTCTGTGTATTTTTGCTCACTTGCTGTCAGTGGTGACGCATTACAGCCCTTATCATCATCCAACATGGTACAACGAATGCACATAGCCACTGAGCTATTGATACCAGCCAGTCAGACTGTGCAGGAATTTAGTCACAGCAACCAACACCATTTAAAACTGTCCTGAGCCAGGAGAGTGTTGCAAGGCAGTTCAGATTATGAGAAGGTTGAGCATTTCAACCCCTGGTGTCCCCTCTCTTCCCCCTTGCATGCGTATACTTTCTCTCCTGAAGACTTGACTCTCGCTGGGAGTGGAGATTCAGAGGCATTGCCCATCCTTCAGTGCCTTGGAAAAATGGTCACTTTGCCAGTGCACATGTGGATGCTGAGTATTGGCAGGCTATGCAACTGTAAGGGCCTTCGCAAGTTCACCGCCACCTTCTCAAGGGCGATTAGGGATGGGTGATAAATGCTGGCCTAGCCAGTGACATCCGCGTCCCATGAAAGAAGAAAAAAGGCTATTCAACTGTGGTGCGCTTCAATGGTACGTTCCCGCTGTAGTCAATATGCGGCCGACAGATTTTTATTATTTTCATTTCACGCTTTTCTTCACAGTACATTTAAAAAACAAACCTGCAGGCAGTATGGATAGTAAAAACCCCACCCCAACCAATAGCAGGTTGTTGTCTGCTCACAAGGTGGCCTGTTGGAAAGTACTTGGTTGGAATCCCGGTTTGTGCCAAATTCTCCAATCTGTCAGGACGCTGGCAGGGAGACTTTAAATATCTTCAGTGCCTTAAAGAATCAGGGTTCCCGCTCCTGATCCAGTGATGCCCTTCTGCTGGAAGGTGTACTTCTGCAGACGTGGGAATTGAGGCTCGGTTGTGATGTCCCCACAGTTGAATAGTCCACTAGCACTTAACTGCCAAAGTTCAAATACAAAGAATGGCCTCTTGGGGGGGGGGGCGGGGTGGTGAGGTAATCCCATCACTTTTGGAACTGTACCTTGTCAGGATTCTGAATCCTCCAAGGAAGCTGGTGGGGGGGGAGGGGGAGTTTTGTAAAAAGCCTCCAATTTCTGTCGAGCTTTGTTGTGTGGGAGGACTGGGTCTACGTCAACTCAGTAAGAACTTAATTTATTCCCACTCCTCCTCGCGCCCCCTTAAATGTCTCCCTCTGTTGCATTTGTCACATTCTTTAAATATTTATTTTGTGACCTTTTTTGTAACTGGGTTCGTTCTTTGATAGCTGGAAAAAAAATTAAAGCACTTACCAAATGTTATATCCTTATCAAAAATAGTCGGGATTTTACTGATCAAATCCAACCCCTAGCCCCAACCGCCCCCCCCAACCCCCAT
Organism: Carcharodon carcharias; assembly: GCF_017639515.1. NCBI lineage: Eukaryota > Metazoa > Chordata > Chondrichthyes > Lamniformes > Lamnidae > Carcharodon > Carcharodon carcharias. Next base: position 130,505,727 of record NC_054480.1, on the reverse strand, counting down.
GAATACTTGAAAGGGAAAATAATAGACACAATGGGCTGAATGGCTTCCTCCTTCTGTGCTGTGACTTTTGGTGTCCCCCAAGGATCTGTCCAAGGCCCCCTCTCATTTCTCACCTACATGCCGCCCCTCAACAACATCATCCGAAAACACGGCTTTCCTTTCCACATTTACACTGACAACACCCAGCTCTACATTCTCCACCCTTTCTCTCGACCCCTCCACCATCTCAAAATTCTCAGGCTGTCTTTCGACACCCAGTACTGGAAGAGCAGTAATCTTCTCCAAATAAATACTGGGAAGACTGAATACATTATGTTTGCTCCTTGTCACAAACTCTGTTCCCCAGCCACCAACAGCTGTCTGAGGCCAGACCAAACTGTTTGCAATCTTTGGTGTCACGTTTGATCCCAAGATGAGCTTCCAACCTCGTATCCACTCCGTTACCAGTACACAGGAGACACCCGTCTCATCACCCATGCCGCCGTTCACCTACTGTAGTCCTCATCCATATATTTGCCACCTCTAGACTTAACCAATCAAAGACAATCCTGGCCAACCTCCATGAACTTGAGATAATCCAAAGCTCTGCTGCTCACATCCTAACCTGTCCCAACTCCTGTTCACTTATCACCCCTGAGCGCACTGACCTACACTGGCTCCCAGTTAAGCAACGCCTCGATTTTAAAATTCTCATCCGTGTCTGAAAACCCCTCCAAGGCCTCACTTATTCTGTCTCTGCAATCTCCTCCAACCCCACAGCAATTCACCCACTGCACTTGCGTGCTCTTGTAGGCTTCAGCCTTGTGATGGGATGTGTTAATCAGGCTCACTTGTGGGTGGGAATCCAATAGGGAAATATTTTAAAAGGAGCCCTGTTTACAAACTGGGATTGAGAACTACATTCTCCCAGGTTTTCCAACCTTGCAACAGCCTCGGCTACTGCACTGCAGCTAAACTTCCCTCTAGGCTAAAATCCTGGCCTCTTTCGAGAGCCAGCACGGACTGAATAGGCCGAATGGCCTCTTGTGTTGCTGTGACTTTTTTGTGATGAGAGAATTGGGTTTGCCCGTGATGCCTCCCATGGGCAAATAGGCTACCTTGCTGTTGAGATTCACGCACAAAGAGTTCCAATTTGGGCTGGGGGAACGTAGGATTTACCTGAATGTGTAGAGCTGATCTTGCACTCCCCCACCAACCCAGCATGAAATTGCACAGAGAAAAAATTCTGGATTGAGAACGACAACTATGCAGAGTAACCAGTGCCTGAGTTAGTGATCTGCTTCTGACCAGGAGTGGTGACAATTGCCATTTCTCTGTGTGTGTGTCTCTCTCTCTTTTAGCCATTAGCCTACTGGTGTGACCTGCCACCCAGAGATGCAGCCAAAATGCCGGAAAGTGCGTGGAAGTTGATTTTCTACACAGTCTCTTGGTCCTACAGCACCTACCTACTCTTCCTCACGGATTACCCCTTCTTCCATGACCCGCCATCTGTATTTTATGGTACGGTAAGCAGTGTGATTCAAACAGGCTTGATCATAACTGTTGCATTGGTGTGTTTTCCTTAAACATTCTGTTACTTGAGGTCAAGTTGCTCAGTGCTAAGTGGAAGGTAGATTTTAATATCCAGTGTCAGCATCAAGCACTCCCAGGTCTTTCCGAAACAGTTCTTCTGACATGTCCTCCTTCTTCCTTAACCGAGGCTATCCACCCACGGTGGTTGACAGGGCCCTCAACCGTGTCTCCCGTGCATCCGCCCTCACACCTTCCTCTCCCTCCCAGAACCATGACAGGGTCCCCCTTGTCCTCACTTATAACCCCACCAGCCTCTGCATTCAAAGGATCATCCTCTGCCATTTCCGCCAACTCCAGCATGATGCCAGCACTAAACGTATCTTCCCTTCAACCCCTCTGGCAGCATTCTGTAGGGACTGTTCCCTCCAGGACACCCTGGTCCACTTCTCCATCACCCCCTACACCTCAACCCCCTCCCACGGCACCTTCCCATGCAACCACAGAAGATGCAACACCTGCCCCTTTACTTCCCCTCTCCTCACCGTCCAAGGGCCCAAATGCTCCTTTCAAGTGAAGCAGCATTTCACTTGCACTTCCCTCAATTTAGTCTACTGCATTCGTTGCTCCCAATGCGGTTTCCTCCACATTGGAGAGACCAAATGCAGACTGGGTGACCGCTTTGCGGAACATCTTCGGTCTGTCAGCAAGCATGACCCAGACCTCCCTGTCGCTTGCCATTTCAACACTCCACCCTGCTCACATGCCCACATGTCCGTCCTTGGCTTGCTGCAATGTTCCAGTGAAGCTCAACGCAAACTGGAGTAACAGCACCTCATCTTCTGATTAGGCACTTTACAGCCTTCCAGACTTAACATTGAGTTCAACAACTTCAGATCATGAACTCTCTCCTCCATCCCCACCCTCTTTCTAATCCCATTTTTCCAATAATTTATAATTTTTAAAATATATATTTTTTTGTATATTTTTCTTTTCCCACCTATTTCTATTAATTTTTAATTTATTTCCATCCATTGTTTTATCTCCATCTTTTAGCCTATTTCGATCCCTTCCCCCCACCCCACCCCCACTTGGGCTATCTGTCGCTTGCTCATCCTGCTTTCTACCCTTTAATCTCATCATTAGCACATTCCTTAGCTAATATCACCACCGTCAACACCCCTTTGTCCTTTTGTCTGTGACATCTTTGGCAATCTCTTCTTTGACTCCACCTATCACTGGCCCTCTATCCAGCTGTACCTGTCCCACCCACCTCAACCAGCTTATATTTCACCTCATTTCTATTTTTCCTTAGTTCTGATGAAGTCATACGGACTCGAAACGTTATCCGTGTTCCTCCCGGCCGATGCTGTCAGAGCTGCTGAGTTTTTCCAGTTATTTTTGCCTTTGTTTCAGATTTCCAGCATCCATAGTATTTTGCTTTTATCTTTTTACTCCCGGGTCATTGTCGCTCAGACTGAAGACAGAGTTCTCTCTCCATACTTGGTTCAACAACATTAGTTAAACTAATGGTAGATAACCTTAATAAGCTAGAGGGAGAGAGAGGTCTTGAAGAGATGGCTCTTCCACCACTACAACCCTCCAAGATCTCTGCACTCCTCCAATTCCAGCCTCTTGCACATGCCTGATTTCTTTCACTCCACCATTGACAACTGTGCCTTCAGCTGCCTGGGCCCTAAGCTCTGGAATTCCCTCTCAAGACCTCTCTGCCTCTCTACTCTCTCTCCTCATTAAAGCTTGCTTACTTTGACCAGGCTTCGGTTACCTGAACCTAATGTCTCCTTATGTGGATCACTGTTAAAATTTGTTTGATCATGTACCAGCCAAGTGTCTTTGGAATGTTTTACTGCTTTAAAGTTGCTTTATGAATATAAGCCATTGTTGGTACAGAATGAAAAAGGGTTAAGCCCCATTGCATGATGTGGGCAGATACATTAGGTTAACACTCTTATGCAGTTATAGGTGTGTCCTTCAGAAGACACACTGAACCAGGACTGTCCATGTTAAAGACCCCACCTCACTACTTGAAGAACAGGAGAAAGTTCTCCTGGTGTCCTGGTCAATATTCCTCCCTTAAACATTATTCCATCCCTTAAGCTCTCAAAATTATAGATTAACTGGTCATCCATTTTGCTGTGAATTGTGCATACAGTGGCTGTCCTGTTTGCCCACGTTGTGAATCTCCATGCTTAAAAATCATTCATGATCCTCTTTGAAGTATTAGTGATGTGAAGGATACTAAAAAAATACCAATATTCCTTATTGTAATACACCTCTCCCCTTCCAACTCCTCCACTGCCCCTGGAGCTTGTTAAGAAGTGGAATGTTTTCAGGGCACAATTAATGAATCATTGTGTCCTGTCAGTGAAGAGATTTGTTTGTCAATCTGCTTGCTGCTAAAGGGTAGATCTTGTCAAATGAGCTCTTGCGGAAGGTTTAACTTTGTTAGTGTGGGCAGAACTGAGTCCTTTTACAAGATCTTAGAAAAATGAACATCATGCTGACAAACTGTGCAACTAGAGAGGTTCAAATATAATCATGAAAGACCTTCTCCAATTATAGAGAGCGAGCTCTCCTTAGCCCTTTAATGGAACAATCTGCTGGAACAGCCACTCAGTGCCTGGATACAATATCATTTGCAGTGTTACACTATGTGACCAAAATGCTGACTAGGTCAAACTGGAGGAATTAAAGGAGCAATTGTCTGACACGGTAACGGAGGGAAGTGAAAGACCTCAAAAGACTTTATATTCCTCTGACTGGTCCTGAAAACTAAAGATCCAAAATTGTCTATTCCCTCAAATATATATCCAAACACCCAGATCAATCAATTCCACCTCCTAAACCCGTAACCTCTGCCACCTCGAAGGACAAGGGCAGCAGGTAGAAAGGAACACCACCACCTGCAAGTTCCCCTCCAAGTTCCTTCATCATCGCTGAGTTAAAATCTTGGAATTCTGTAGCGTACGGCACTATGGGAGGCCATGGACTGCAGCAGTTCTCAAAAAAAAATTGTTAACAGCATGTGGGCATCGCTGGCTAGGCCAGCATTTATTGCCCATCCATAAATTACCCTTGAGAACTGAGTGGCTTCTAGGCCATTTCAGAGCCAACCACATTGCTGTAGGATGGGTAAGGATGGGAGGTTTCCTTCCATTAGTAAACCGGATGTGTTTTTACAACAATAATTTCATGTTAATTATTAGACTGATTCCAGATTTTCTTTTCTTGGATTCAAATTTCACCATCTTCTATGGTGGGATTTTGAACCTGGGTCTCTGGACTACTAGTCCAGTGATAACACCACTACCCCACCACCTCTCCCTAGTTCAAGCAGAAGGCTCACTACCATCTTCTGAAGGACAATTAGGGATGGATAGTGAATACCAGCCATCTCGGAGACATCCACACCCCAAGAATGTATTATGTTCAGTGCTCTCTGTGCAAAGTAGTCAAACGTAAACTCTCTGCAGCTTCCCTCTTGGCCTGGGATGATTAATCTGGTCTTTATCACGTTGTGGGAGCTTGCTGTGCACAAATTTGGATGCTGCATACATTACAATAACAACTGCATTCAAAAGTATAAATTGGCTGGAAGGCCCTTTGGATTGACCTGAGATCATGAAAGGCGCTATAGAAAGACAAGCCTTTTTCATTCAGGATGAACTTCCTTTTAAAGAAGATTGCTGTGTTGTGTGTGCATGTGTTTGTTTGACCAGTGATTGACAAACTCCATTTCAAGATGAACATTCCCCTTTAAACTTGCAATGGCCAAGAATCTGCAGTGTAAGGCATCCAGTGGTGTCGATGTTGATTTCCTGTAATCTGAGCTTCAGTCTATATTCACTGCGGTGTCAGGACACTGCAGGCTTCCAGCTTTTAAAACGTAAATATGCCTGGCGGCATTGCTTCAATGTTCCACATTGCCAAGGGTGAAATGTGTGGGTTCAAGCCTGCAAGCCCCCCTTCCATGAGTTCCTGATCCCTGGAGAGGGGGCGGGCAGTGTTGGCGAGGTACCTGGCAGGGAGGGATTCTTGCACACATGCATTTTGTAGCAAAGCTGGAGAATCCTGGATGGCTTTTTCTCCTGTGCCCAACCCATGGTGCTAAAGCGAATTGTACGTCGACTGGGTTAAGATCAGCAACTCAGCAGAGTCTCAGGGGCTCAAACTTTAGAAGTCTCTGCTTTGAGGCTGAGCTGTAGCCAGATAAGCCACCAGAAGAGGGTGCTCTGACAACATAGAAGCAAAGAAGGAGGCCATTTTGCCCATCATGTCTGTGCCAGCTCTTTGAAAGAACTATCCAATTATTATAGAGCTATTCACTCCCCTGCTCTTTCCCATAATCCTGCAATTATTCCTTTTCAAGTATTTATCCAATTCCTTTTTGAAAGTTACTATTGAGCCTGCTTCTGTTGCCCTTTCAGACGCTGCATTCTTGATCTCAACTTACTGGCGGTTTTATCAATGAGCTTAAATCTTTGTCCTCTGGTTACTTGTCCTCCTGCCAGTGGAAACTTATGTTTAACTATTGGTACTGCCGATTAACCTTTTAGAGGTTGATAAATACTCGCAAAGGCGCAGAGGAGGTTGAACAAGGTGCTTCGTTTATTGACTGCAGTAACTGAGCTAACCAAAATAACCATGGACTCTGTCATCCCACAATGCCTGGCTGCCAAGTACGGCAAGCTCAATAATACATTTAATACATAACATATTCCTCCCATCTTATTGAAAATGTCAGTTCAACAAAACATTTTCTGGACTAGGGAAAGAGGGTAGATTGCCTTTATGCCCGCTGAACCCATCTCCAGTCTCTAACTTTATAAATTCAGGCACTCAGGAGGCTTCCTCTCCCGGTGTGGGTTGTAGTGGACTTCCGGCGCTTTGATAGAGCAATGCTCATCGGAGACCGATAGCCACCCAGGACCTGCAGCGGAATCTGAAGCTGTGTCCAATGCAGGTGAAGGTGACACGCCCTCAACTTCAGTCGAGTTAGACTGAGGAGATGAGATTGGAGTCGGCATTCCTTGATTGGAGATGGCTCTTCCATAAGGGTTGTATCCTTAGATTGTGCCTGATTTGGCAACAGTTGATCAACATGTTTCCTCCAGGTGAGATCATTCACAGTTTGGACTGTGTACGAAACAGGTCCTGTCTGAGCAATCACTGTAGCAGGAACCCATTTAGCTCCGGCAGCATAACTACGAGCTAGAACTTCTTGTCCAGAACAGTAAATTCTTGGCTTTGATCTTTCGGCTCTTCTCTCCACTTGGTCGTGTTGTTGATATTATACAACTTGTGTTTTTGTTGGTCTCAGCAGATCAAAGCAATGGTGCAGTTGCTGTCCCGTAATTAGGAATGCTGGAAATGCTTTAGTTGTAGCATGTGGCGTGTTTCGGTATGTCAGCAGAAATGTGTCCAGATGCTTTTGAATGGAGGAATGTACTCCTGCCAAACTTAAAGTGTGTTTCATGGTTTGAACAAATCTCTCAGCTAATCCATTGGTGATGGGTGGTATGGTGCTGAGGTGTTGTGATGGATTCTGTTACTTCTCAAAAGGTTCTCAAGCACCTGCGAGACAAACTGAGGTCCGTTGTCAGCCCACAAGTTGTTCTGGTAACCCGCACCGAATGAACATTTCTCTCAGCCTTTGAATTGTACTCTCGGCGGTAGCAGAAGACATCACTGAAACCTCTGGCTATTTGGAATGAGCACCTACAACCACCATGAACATTGTTCCTTCAAATGGTCCAGCAAAATCAACATGGATATGCTGCCACGGGTTTTCCGGCCAATCCCCATGGATGGAGGGTGTCAGTTGAGGCATATTTCTCACACTGTGACATGAAGGATAAGATCTCGCCCTGGCTTCAATGTCTTGGTCCAGACCGGGCTACCAAAAGTAGCCTCTTGCAATCTCTTTCACATGAATCATTCCACAGTGTCCAACATGCAGTTGGTCCAACACTGGTTTCCTCAATGTTGGTGAAATAACAACTCGCATACCCCAAAGCAAACATCCTGAAGTGACTGATAACTCCATCCTCCTGGAAACGTAAGGATGAAGGTCAGGGCAGACTCAGAAGTTTGGGGAAGAGTGGCCATGCATCACAAGGTCCATGGCTTTGGGCAATGTTGGGTCCACTCGAGTGGCCTTCTTGATCTGGAGTGAAGTGATGGCTGTGTCCTCCACATGCGCAAAGTAGAAAATGTCTTTCTGAGCAGTGTTCACTTGGCTGACTGGTAGCGGCAGCCTCGAAAGGCTGTCCGCATTGCCATACAAGGTAGATTTTCGATATTTGATGTCATATGTGTGAGCACTCAACATCAATGCCCAATGCTGCGTCCTGCTTGTGGCTAAAGAAGGGATGCCTGTGTGTGGACTGAATATTGAGGTGAGTCATCGATGATCGGTCAGCAGTGTGAATTTCACCCGGTGTGGAGAGGGACGGGGAGGGGGGAGGACCTGCTTCTGGGCCTGGCCAGGCTGGCCATCAACAGGCAGCGAGCGAGCGACCGGGAGGGTCGTCCGGCCTGACTGTCTTACCCCTTTCCGTGGCTATGTTTGTGGCTGGGTGTTGCTGGAGAGGGACACATTGTCCACTGGCACGATTAAAGCCTTCTGTGCTCGGTGGGGACTGGGGTGTTTTAAAGACCCCTTTGATCACATTTTGGTTTAATGTTTGTAAGTTTCCTTTAACGTTTGACTTTTAGTTTGCACTGTCCCTTTAAGGGGCTGCATCTTGTTTTGTCCCTCGATTTTCCTAATTTAATTTAATTGGTTTATTCAAAAGAAAAGCAGCACGAATTTCCGTCCAAACAGGTACTGGTGAAATTTCCAGACTCCGAAAATGATTCCCAGTGCTTTGCATTCGATTTGAGTGTATTGGCTCTCTGCTTTACAGACTTTAAGCAAAGCAAATGCGATGGGCCTCTCCACCCCTGAGGGCATTACGTGTGAAACAACGGCCCCAACTTTATAAGGCGATGCATCACATGTAAGCTGTAGAGGTAAGGAGGGGTCAAAGTGCGTAGGTACCTCGGAATCTGTCAGCACTGCTTTGGCCTTCTTGAACGCAGTGTCACAGACTTTTGTCCATTCCCAGGCTTTGTTCTGACACACAAGCTCATGCAGGGATGCCAGCTGTGAAATAAATCTCCCGTAATAATTCAGTAACCCTAAGAATGAGCGGAGCTGGCTGATATCCTGAGGAGCTGGAGCATCCTCAATAGCCTTGACTGTGGAGGGTGCTTTGTGAAACCCAGCAGCATCAATGAAATGCCCCAAATATTCCAGAGGGCTGAAAAAACTCGCACTTGTCATTGCAAACCTGTACGCCATACTCCTCTAGCCTGTGTCGAGTGGCATCGAAGTTCTTGAGAGGATCCTCATCAGTCCTGCCCATTACCAAGGTATCGTCAAGGTAGCACTGAACTCCAGGCAAGCCACTCAGGACCTGGTCCATGGCCTCTCTGATACAAGCCTGGAGCTGATGTTATTCCAAAAGGCAACTGGCAATATTGGTACAGTCCCTTGTGTGTTGTGATGGTCAAATGTTCTTATGGCTTCTCATCAACGTGTATTTGTAAGTAGGCCTGGTATAGATCTAATTTGCTGCATTTCTGTCCACCAGCCAGCCCAGCAAAAAGGTCCCCAATATGGGGAAGTGGATATTGTTCAGCACACAACACGGGGTTAACAGTAGCATTGAAATCTCCACGGATGTGTATGGAGCCCTCTTTCTTGTGCACTGGAACGATGGGTGTTGCCCATTCGCTATGGGAGACGGGTACCAAGACCCCTATCTTGTCCAGATGTTCCAGGTCAGCTTCGACTTTTGGTTGTATGGCATGAGGCACGGTTCTGGCCTTCAGGAATTTTGCTTGAGAGTCAGCTTTGATATTCAATTTTACAGTAATTCTCTTCATGCTTCCCAAATCTCCTTTGAAAACGACAGCATTTTTTTTATAGCAGCTGTCAGACCAGTGTTGTCTTCTGCAACGCAGTGTGCTTCTGCCCAGTTTAACTGGACCTTCTCAAGCCATGACCGTCAAACTAAAGCTGGGTAGTTTCCTTTCACCACGAGCAGAGGTAGCTTAGCAGCCTGTCCATTTAGTTCCCCTTTAACTTCCGTTCTGCCCATCATAGGTACAGATTCCCCTTTATAGGTTTTCAGAATGATTTTCGCTTGCATCAAGGGAAGATGTTTAAGCTTCTCCTTATACAAAGCATCTGGGGCCTGAGATACAGCAGCCCCTGTATCCAGTTCCATACGATAAAAGCAAAAAACTGCAGATGCTGGAAATCCGAAACAAAAACAAAAATACCTGGAAAAACTTAGCAGGCCTGACAGCATCTGCGGAGAGGAATACAGTTAACGTTTCAAGTCCATATGACTCTTCACCAGTAGTATTTTCCTTGGCACCTCTACCCTTGTCTCCAGGGTTGGGGTAATCAGATACCTGGAATATTTTCAGAAATAAAACGCGCTTATTTTAACTTTCTGGTGAAGAGTCATACGGACTCGAAACGTTAACTGTGTTCCTCTCCGCAGATGCTGTCAGACCTGCTGAGTTTTTCCAGGTATTTTTGTTTTTGTTCCAGTTCCATACGTATTGCTTGGCCCTCCAGCAGCGGTGTTACCCAGAAGCCCTGTGAACCACCTGCCACTGACGAGATGTGGAGGGCCCCTTCTTCTTCAGACTCAGTGTCACTCTCTGGTCCTCCCTTTCCTGCTCTACGACAATGCAGACTTTTCTTCTCATTATGTCAGATGGCAGATTCTCTTTTCTCTGGTTTGCCTTTCTGATTCACCGTTACTTTGGTTTTTACAGGCACGCTCAATGAGTTCCTTTTTGCCACACTGACCAGTCTCTGCACCAACATTCAGATGGATGGTGACCAGGCTTTCCACAACGCTGGTAACCATGGCAGCTTGCTATCTGGTGTGCAGGCCCGTATTCACTCGAGTTGATGTGCTCAGCATGGTGTGCTTCTTTTGCAGCCAGCTCCATGGAGACTGCAATCTCTATGGCTTTCTACAAAGTGAGGTTAGCCTCCATTAGGAGACGTTTTTGGAATGCTTCAGTTCAAAGGCCACAGGCCAACCTGTCATGGGAAGGGTATAGTTCAGTACTTCCTTGAATTCACAATGGTCAGTGAGCTTTTTAAGTGCTGCAACATGCCACGCAACTGTTTCCTCCTCTTCTTGATTTCTTCTGTGAAACCTAAATCTTTCAGCTATGACAGGTGTGTCTCCGGGGGCAGAATATTGAGCTTGGCGGGTGGGCGCGCGCCAGACCCGGCCGAGTGTAAGATGATGCCCGATGACGTGAGGCGAGCACCCCGACGTTATTGCGTAGTCCTGCGATATTTCATTCGGCGCACCCGCAGACAATTAAAAGGCCTATTAAGGCCATTAAAAAGGTAATTAACTTCAAATTCACGCTGCCTGTCCCGTCTTATGGTTGGCGGGAAGGCGAAAACGCCAAGCGGCATTTGCCCTTTTTAGGAAACCTCATCCACGGGTGGGACGAGGTTTCCTAAAGCTAATAAAAGTAAAAGAAAGATTTTGCACTTGAATTTAAAACAGTCTCTTAAAACATGAGGGGACATGTTTTATGACATTTTTATTTTGTTAATTAGTTTTTTAAAACAGCGCTTCATCCCCTGAGGTAGCTCCGTGCCTCAGGGAGATTGAAGCGCTCTTTCACGCGCACGTGCGAATTTCACGCTAGGCCTGCTCCCCCTGCCCGCACACGTTCCATGCTGGGTGGGCCTTAATTGGCTTACCCACGTAAAATCGCGGTGCGGTGCTGATTGTGGGCATCGGTTGGCTTCCTGCCCGCCCCTGCTGAGTACCCCTGCCAAGGGCAAAATCCTGCCCCAGGACTTTTACAATGCCCTCGTGATTTTGTGCCAGGTTTGTCAGGCTGCACCAAGCCAAAGGTTTTAGCTCTCGTCACACTTAAGAAAGTTGCCACCTTTCTTTCATTTTCATTTCCATTTGCAAGGACAAAAAACTCAAAAGCATTCAGTGTAGGAGCTCCACTGTTCAACAGTCTCATTGAAATGTTCCATAGGTCCAGTGAACGTAGTCATTTTTATTTTCTTTTTGTTTACTGTCTTTTCCTTTTTCCTTGTAGCTACCCACTTTAAATGCTGTTACCACTTTAAGACAGTACCCTTTTTTTAACTCAGGCTGTCAGCAGCTGCCGGTTATGTCTCTGTGGTTCTTCCCGCGCTTCTCTGCTTTAGGTGGGCTCCCAGTGATCGTGGGCCGCCTTTTCTAAACTTTTTAAAACTTTCGAGATGTGAGCACTTCTTTTCTCTAGGATCCATTCCTTTCCCCTGTTGGCCCTGTTTTGGAACTTCTGGGGGCTGTCAGCAGCCGTCGGTCCCGCCATTGTGGTTTTCCCACGATTTTCTCTGGATGTCCACGATCGTGGGTCTCTTGTTTCTTTCAATGTTTGGATGGAAAAAAAAAATCACTGCAGCACTTTCTCCGCTGGTTAGTTCTTCCTTTTTGCTTCTCTGCTTGCAGACCCCCTTTGTATTTTTTGAACTTCGGGAGTGCTTCAGGAGACTCCTCAGCTGGTTGGATTGGGGCCTGTTTATTCTTTAAACCCAGAGCTGCCGCCTCTCCCTGCTCTAATTGCCTATTTTTTTCTTTTAATCTTCAGAGCAGCAGCAATTTTTTCTTTAATTTAACTCTACAGGAACTTTACTTTTAATCCTTGTGCTTGGGGAATATTGGCAGGAACACTTTTTTTACTAGTAATTTCCTTTTACTATCTGCTTCATTGTTCGAGTGGCATTACTGCACAGGTCCATCATCCTCATCGCCAATTATGTTTAACTATTGGTACTGTCGATTAGCCTTTTAGAGATTGATAAGTACTCACTTAGGTGCAGAGGTGGTTGAACAAGGTGCTTCGTTTATTGACTGCAGTAACTGAACTAACCAAAACAAGCATGGACTGTTATCCCACAATGCCTGGAGGCCAAGTATGGCAAACTCAATAACACATCCAAAAGACATTTAATAACATAACAGAAACAGTTTGTCTCTGTCAAAAAAACTTCATATCTCTTGGAATGTTTGAAAAAAAAAAAAAATATATATATATATAAATGTTGGAAAACCTCTGAAGTCGAATGAGTATACGCTTTCATAGGATAAAGTGGAAGAATACATAATATCAAATCAAATCAATATAAATTACAATTTGCGGTTTAAATATCAAATGGTTGCATCTAAAAATATTTTAATCAAGTGATCCTTTTAAGCCCTGGAACCTGGGTCCTAGATTTGTACTGAATTTCAGATACCGCGCTGATCATATATCATTAGAGTCACTTAGTGTGAATGATGAGTATTGGAAGGAGCTGCGTGGGGCTGAGTTAAGCAGGTTCTCTGCCTGCTGATTCTGCCAGTTGCAGCTGAACTGAATTCAACACACAGCAGCAGATATTGGCAAAATCTGGTGATACATGAGAAATAGGAGCAGGAGTGGTCCATATATGACCCCTCAAGCTTGCTGTGCTATTCAATACGATCCTTGCTGATCTTCAGTCTCGAGTCTGCTTTCCCACTCTATCTCTATCCTTTGATTCCTTTAATACCTAAAAAAAATACCAGTCTCAGTCTTGGTGCTCAATGACTGAGCATCCATAGCCTCTGGGATAGAGAATTCCAAAGATTCACCACCACCTGAGTGAAGAAATTGCTCCTCAGCTCAGTCCTAAATAGCCAAGCTCTGATCCTGAGACTGCTATCCAGAGTTCTAGACTCTTCAGCCAAGGGAAAGAGCCATTCAGCATCTACCCTATCAAGTCCTCTAACAATTTTATATATTTCAGTGAGAGAGGCCCATTCTACTGGATCTCTCCTCATATGACAACCCTCTCATCCCAGGAATCAATCTAGTAAAAAAAAACTTCGGTTCTCTCAGTTGAGCCTACATTTTTGCCCCATCTCCTTGCCTAATATATTAAAAACCTGAACTGTTAGCTTTGTTAGCCCCTATAATTTTTTTCCCATGTTTTCATTTTGCACCTCATCGCTTTCTTGGAATCCATTTGTTACTTTAAGAGCTTTCCCAGCCCACTAGATTAACACTTCTTTTACATTTGTTTGGTTTCGTCATGAGCATACCTCTTGACAGCCGTGGCTCAGTGACAGTGTTCCCTCTCAGTTAGATGCTCATGGGTTCAATCCCTACTGCAGCAGCCTTTGAGCACTAGGCCCACACTCCAGTGCACCCACTGTCAAAGATGTCTTTTTTTGGATGGTATGTTAAACTGAGGCACCTTCTACCCTCTTGGATAGATATCAATGATCACGGCACAATTTTAAAGAAGAGTGTGGGTGTTCTCCCCTGCGTCCTGGCCAATATTTATCTCTCGATCCACGTCACTAAAACAGGCCATCTGATCATTATCACATTGCTCTTTGTGGGAGTTTGCTGTGCACAAATTGGCTGCCATGTTTCCTACACAACGGTGACTGCACTTCAAAAATACTTCATTGCCTGTGAAAATGCTTTGGCACATCCTGAATCCATGAAAGTTGCTACAGAAATGCAGCAGAGAGTGTAGAACACCTGAACTAACCAACAGGTTCCACGGATAAAGATGTACCCATTGCAAAGGAATTGACCGAAATTCCTCAATTTAAGCTGTTTTGCCCATTTTCCCCACTGTTCCTTTTCCTGAAGATATGAGTGATACAGAGGGAAAGGGGGAGAAAAGTTAAGCAAGAGCTGAAATGTGGGTGAAATGATCTAAGCTGTACTTAAAGGAAAAACAGGTGATGGTGTGATGAGGTGGAAGATAGTGAGACGTTAAGATGAAACATAACAAAAAAAAGACAAATCAAGAACTTAGAGACAAATTAGGAGCACGAGTAGGCCATTTGGCCCCTTGAGCCTGTTCCACTATTTGATAAGATCATGGCTGATTGTGGTCTCACCTCTACTTTCCTCTCTACCCCCATACACTTAGAATCTTGATTGACAAGGGAGTCAATCTAACTCAACCTTGAAAATATTCAATGACCCTGCCTCCACCACTCTCCAGATAAGAGAATTCCACAGACTCAAGACCCTCTGAGAGAAAAAAATTCTCCTCCACTCCGTTGGGGGGGAGAGGAAGACTATCTAATCCAAATTTAAATAGGAAGAGGGGAACTGTCAAAACATTGCAAGCGACCCATAAGATCGGCAGCAGGAGCACAAATTTCTCCCAAAGCACGAGGTTCAAAGGAGGGTTGTTCCAAGGATCTTCCATCTCCCCTCACCAATTCTGACCCCTATCCTGAATAAACTGCAGCCTCTCTTTTTGTGTCTTGAACTCCTTTTGTTTTATGCCTTCTCATCTAACATGAAGATCATCTGTGCTAACTAACTATGTGTGCATGTGATTGGTGCGTGGAAATGGATGGAGAATGTATTGTGCGTGTTGGAGTTTGCATGTATGCATGTTTGTGGTTGTGTACGTTTTCTCCCCCACTCCCTCCTTTTAGTTCTGATCCTATTTAAATTCTTATCAATGTATCTCTTTTCCAATTTGGATAAAAGGTTATATCTGAACCTTTAAAACTTGCCTGTTTTGTGTGCATTCTTGTAGTGCATTCCAGACTCGAACCACTCACTGTATGAAAAAGCTTTTCCTCGCATTACATTTGCAAATCACTTAAAATTTGTACCCTCTCGTTCTTGATCTTTTTACGAGCGGGAACAGTTTCTCCCTATCTATTCTGTCCAGCCCCCTCATGATTTTGAACATCTCTATCAAATCTCCTTTTAGCCTTCTCCTCTCCAAGGAGAACAGTCCCAGCCTCTCCAATTTATCTTCGTAGCTGAAATGTCTCATCCCTGGAACCATTCTTGTAAACCTCTTTAGCACTCTCTCCAATGTGTTCACATCCTTCCTACAGTGTGGCATCCAGAACTGTACACAATACTCCAGCTGAGGTTTAGCTAGTATCTTATATAAATTCAACCTCCTTGCTCTTGTACTCTATGCTCCTATTAATAAAGCCGAGGATACCGTATGCTTTATTAACTGCTCTCTCCTCCTGTCCTGCCACCTTCAGTGATCTTTGCACATATACACCCAGGTCCCTCTGCTCCTGCACCCCCTTAAGAATTGTACCCCTTATTTTATATTGTCTCTCCATGTTCTTCCTGCCAAAATACATCACTTCTCATTTCTCTGCATTGAACTTCATCCGCCACCTATCTGCCCACTCTACAACTTGTCTATGTCCTTTTGAAGTTCTACACTGTCCTCCTCATACAAAACTTGGAAGCATTGTAAAGTATTATCTGCAAGCTTTGAAATTGTGCCCTGCACACCAAGATCTAGATCATCAATATATATCAGGAAAAGCGAGGTTCCTAATATTGACCCCTGGGGAATTCTACTTCCTCCAGCCTGAAAACTATCCATTAACCATTACTCTCTGTTTCCTATTACAGCCAATTTTGTATTCATGTTGCTACTGTCCCTTTTAATCCATGAGCTATAATTTTTCTCACAAGTTTGTTGTGTGGCACTGTATCGAATACCTGATGAAAGCCCAGGTACATCACAATGACAGCATTACCTTTATCAACCCTCTCTGTTGCCTCTTCAAAAAACTCCAAGTTAGTTAAACACTATTTCCCCTTTAGAAATCCATGCTGGCTCTTGCCTATCAACCTATATTTTTCCTTGTGACTACTAATTCTATCCTGAATAATTGTTACTAGAAGCTTCCTCACCACTGAAGTTAAACTGACTGGTCTGTAATTGCTGGGCTTATTCTTACAACCTTTTTTGAACAAAGGTGTAATGTTTGCAATTCTCCAGACCTCTGGCACCTCCTCTGAGTCTAGGGAAGACTGAAAGATTATAG
Organism: Carcharodon carcharias; assembly: GCF_017639515.1. Lineage (NCBI taxonomy): Eukaryota > Metazoa > Chordata > Chondrichthyes > Lamniformes > Lamnidae > Carcharodon > Carcharodon carcharias. The sequence continues at coordinate 130,489,291 of NC_054480.1, read as the reverse complement.
CCATTGCCCCTGCAATTTCCTCTCTCACTTCCTTCAATATCCTTGGATGCATCTCACCAGCTCCTGGTGCCTTGTCAACTTTAGTATCGACATCTTATACAACATTTCCTCCTTATCAATTTTGAATCCTTCTAGTGACAGAGTTTCCTCGTCTTACACCTTGGCCTGAGTAGCATTAGTTTCCTTGAAAAAGACCAATGCAAATTGTTCATTAAACACCTCAGCCATGCCCCTGCCTCCATGTGTAAATTCCCTTTTTGGTCGCTAATCGGCCCTACTCCTCCTTTTACCACCCTTTTACTATTTATGTGCCTATAGAAGACTTTGTGATTCCTCTATGTGTTGGCTGCCAGTCTTTTCTCATAATCCCTCTCTGCTTCTCTTATTTGCTTCTTCACCTCTCCTCTGAACCTTCTGTATTCAGCTTGGTTCTCAATTGTATTTTCTACCTGACACCTGTCATAAGCACCCTTTTTCTTCTTTTTCTTAGTTTCTATCTCCTTTTCATCCAAGGGGCTCTGGATTTGTTTGCCCTGCCTTTCCCTTTTGAGAGAATATACCTTGACTGTGCCTGAGCCAATTCTTTTTTTTTGAAGCTATCCCATTGTTCAGCCATAGTGTTTCCCACCAAACTTTGGTTCCAGTCTAACTGGCCCAGCTCCATTCTTGCCCCAATGAAGTTGGCTCTTTCCCCAGTTAATTATTCTTACTCTGGATTGCCCATTGTCCTTTTCTATTGTCATCCTAAACCTTACAATACAGTGATCACTGTCACCTAAATGTTCCCCCACTCACACTTGATCTACTTGGCCCACCTCATTTCCAAGAACCAGGTCCTTTCTTGTTGGACTGGACACCCACTGCTGTAGAAAATCCTCCTGAACACAATCTAGGAACACTTGCCCCTCTGCCCTTTACAATGCCGCTGTCACAGTCTACATTCGGTAATTAAAGACCCCAATTTTAACTGCTGTATAATGTTTGCATCTCTCTGTAATTTCCCTGCAGATTTGTTCCTCTACATCCTACCCAGTAGTTGGTTGTCTATAGACTACACCGAGCAATATAATTACACCTTTTTTAGTTCTAGCCAAATTGATTTTGTTCTTGAGTCTTCTGGAACACCCTCTTTCTCCAGCATTGCAATGCTCCCTTTAACCAATACCTCCACCCCTCCTCCTTTCACTCACTGGAAAATCTCATATCAGTGTCACTCAGTGGAAGAGCATGAGCAGCTGTTGTGGTTTCAGGCTAAGCCAGTCCCCGTTACAACCAGTTAAATTAAAATCAAAGTAAAACTCGGCTCGAGGTCAATGTTTCAACCCCTGGCCAAACTGGCCGAGGTTTTACTGAAACTCCTCTCCCCATCAAAGCTTGCTGATTATTAAGAGAAAAGCAGATTATTAAGAGAAAATGGGAACGTGTGGAGTGAGGCTCTGAGGCTGCCCAGGATCTTCCCTCCAACATCTGACCATGGTCCGTAAGAGCCAAGGAATGATTCTGAAGATGTGACTATGAAACCAGCTGATAGAATGTAGGCCCGAGCAGTGCCAGGCGAATCTGTCTCTATTTATTTCCTGTCATTGAGTCGTGTGTGTGTGTGTGTGTGGTCTACAATTCCTCCTGTCCCATAGTGGTGGGCTGGTTCTTTTAAAACACCTCACAGCCATACCGAAATTTAAAGACTTGCAATTATGACCACCCGAAGTCCCAAAGCTGTACAGCTAATTAAGTACTTTGAAGTGGGAATGTGGGGAAAGCCACAGCCAGTTTGCGCCCATTAGACTCCCACAAACAGTGTGATAATGACCAGGATCTGTTTTGTGTGATGTTGATTGAGGAATAAACATTGGCAGGACAACAAGAGTATCTCACCTCTTCTTCAAAATAGCCTCATGGAATCTTTTACGTCCAAAGGTGACAGGTCAGCACTTACCTGAAATGCCTGTTGACAGGAGTGGGAGTTGAACCCACAACAGTCTGACCCAGAGAGCCACTGCTGACACCTTTAACCTGTGGCCCTGGCCAATCATTCAAACAGCCAGTGAGTGAGCTCCCTACTTGCATTGGCGATCATGGGCTGAGGGGAGCAGACGAACTTCACTATTGTTGGGTAAAGCTAGTTGGCTCACTGTGTGCCCCTACTGTCTGCTCTAGGCTTGTTAGCAAGCATCACACCTTGTATCAGAGAGAGAGAGTATATGGGAGGATGTCTGTCTAGCTCTGTCTCTGAGCTGACTGTGATCAGCTGGAGTTTTCTGCACAACTGTCTGCCTTTAATGAACGTGTGGGTGGACAGGGCTTTGAGTTCAACCCTGTGGCTCCAGGCATGTGTTTGCTCTTACAGTTAAAAAAGGAGCTCCAGCCATGTGACAGCAGGAAGTGATCGATTATGAATCAATAGTTCCTCAATTGATAATTCTGGGTATGGATTTTTGTGTGGTCAGTTCAGTGAATCATGCAGCTTTCTGAGTATTGTAGTTAAGTCATCCGACTTTTTTTTTAGGTCATGTTTCGTAACACAACATATGAAGTGAAGCAAGACTGCGACCCCACCCCCCCCAGCTTTCTTCATCAAAAACCGACAGCCACTGCCCATGAACGCTACAAAGAATAGTTTCTCTTTTAATGGAAGGGGCTAAAATGTGTTAAACATTTGCCAATTTAACATTGCGCATGAAAACCATTGCTTTTTAATTTACGTTTAATTTGCAACCATTATTAAATACAAGTCCGTTTGTGCAACACACAATGCCAGGTTCTGTCTACATCATCTCAGCAGTGATAAATATTTTGTCTCGAGTTTCAATTAACCAGCAATTCAGTTTAAATTTGAGGGATGAGCAGATTGAGTGTACAAGGTGTCCCACTGAGCCTAAAGTATAGATAATAAACCCAAGTGATGGGGTCATTTGTCATGAAAATATAGTAATTTTCATAATATTATTGTAAAAGTGGGTTAAAAGTGGGGTTTGGATTAATTTCCCTGTGTGTAGGTGTGTATGTGTGGGATTCAAATGAATTGAAGACAACTCAAAAGCTCCAGACTAGCTATCAAAAGGGAAGCTAGGTTTGAAATGCTAAATACATAAACATGGTTGAAGTTTTACAGTGTGAGGTGTGAGGAACATTTGAATTTTTAGCTAAACCAGAGTAGTTTGAATTTCAAAGAGATGATGAGACGTTACACCTAGCCAGAAGAGGCTAAGCCAAACAGTGTGTTTATTTTTTCCCAAACGTTACTGGTAGTGTAATGTAATGAAATGTATTTGTATTTATTGTTGCCTTAATGGAGGTGTAACTGGGAGTCAGATTAATTAGGGGAATTGGAAGTTATTATAGTCGTAATTTGTAGGCCTATGTACGTGTTGAAAAACTTTCCTTCTACTAATAAATGTTTAATTTATTTTTGTAAAAAACCTCTAAGACTCAGTAGACTTATTACCACTAAATTCAAGACATGCATCTTGAAATAAAGTACAAATTGCAAAATAGTTATGGCAGCTGTTTCAAGCTTCCCTCTGGGATTTAAGCAACTCAGCATTTGCCATCCACTGCGCCATAACACATTGTACCTGAGCTTCTAGACGGTTTGCGGATTTTCAGGCAAGCTGTTTAATTCAGGCTAGCCGCGGGGTCATCGATCTGACAGCCTGAGCACCACGGGAAATGTGAGCAATTTACCTGAAATTAAATCGGCCTCATGGAACTGAGCAACTGCAGCAAAGCCAGAAGAAACACCGAGGAAAAGGCTCTCACCTTACATCTCTCAGCCGCCTGCGTGGGAGAGGCTGTTGCAGCATCCGTTCACACACCCTAGTTTGAATGTTTTGAAACACATTCATTCTGGGGATATTTGGGGGGTGGTGGGGGGTCCATGCCATGGCACAGTGTGTTTCATTGTAAATCCGCCCCTGCACTTATTGCATTCATAGGCCAGGATTTACCAGCACCGTCATGGGTGCGACCTGCCGCGAGGGAGGCGGTGCCCCAGCCAGAAGTCCATTGACTTACAGCGGGACCGGAAGATCCCGGTGGTGGGTGGGTGCAGAAAACCCCGCCCATAGTCTCTGTTTAGACAGACACCAACTCTAGTTAAGAAATACAGTACAAGGGTGAAACCAGGGATGCAGGACCTCCGTTACGTAGAGTGATTGGAGAAGCTGGGATTGTTCTCCACAGAGTAGACAAGGTTAAGGGGGGATTTGAGAGAAGCGTCCAAATATGAGTGGTTTGGATAGAGCAAGCAGGAAGAAAAGGGTTCTTTTGCCAAGTGGGTGGTTAACCAGAGGTCATAGGTTTCAAAGAATTGTCAGGAGAAATAGATAGAAATGGGAGGATTTTTTTTTTGTGACACGGTGTTGTTGAGACCTGAAAGGTTGGTGGAAACAGATGCCATGGGAACTATCGGAATGCAATGGGATATATATGTGAAGAGCACTAATTTACAAGATTATGGGGAAGAAACTGGGGTGTGGGACAGCTCTTTCAAAAGAGCTTGCACAGGCACAATGGGCCGAATGGTCTCCTTCTGGGCTGCATGGTTCTAAGCAACTTTAATGTATCTGAATTTTGGCCATTGGAACTTTTGCCTCTAAGTGCTCTGAGCCCTGGTGTTGCCCTAGTGAGCCTTGAATCACGATTATTATTACCACACACTGGTGTGATGGATCAGGGCAAATGAGAGAAAATGATTGTGCTCCAATCAGAAAATACCACAAAGGCATCAAAGGAGTTAACTATCATGTTCATCTTTCAGAATGGAGAGTAACAGCTGATGTCCCTAAAGACATAGCAATTGCTTACTTGGCTCAGTGCAGTTTCTACGGACATGCCATCTATGCCACTGTCTACATGGATGCCTGGAGGAAGGATTCTGTTGTGATGTTGGTCCATCATGTGATAACGCTGGCTCTTATTGCCTTCTCTTATGCCTTCAGGTGAGTGTCTGCGTGTGTGTGTTTGTGTATGTGTTAGCATTGCCAACTCATTGGATATAATCCCAGTAGTTTCATCACATAACCTCCTACCTACAGTCAAACACCCTCTTTCCTCTCCAACGTTTTTACAACTGATAAACTAAAGTGATTAAAGAAAATGGAAAAATAAACATGCCATTTTTTTAACACTTCGATGATTTTTCTTCTATAGTTTGTTTGCCGCCATATCCAGGGTGATTAATCTGCAATTGCTGGAAACTCCAGGGCAATCCTGGAGGGTTGGCAGCCCTAGAGGGAACAAGTGAAGAAGGCATTCAGTAAAAGACACCTCGATCACGCTGTGTTAATGTTATTACAATTACGTAGTTCTTCCTTGAGGCTTTTCCATGCCTAGTTGATGCTCTGTAACAACAAAGCTGGAAATAGAAATATTTTTATTAAGAGTTTCCTTCTCATGAGGGGGTTTCAGGGCAATCCACAAGTAACAACCTGCACTGAAAACTCTGCTAACATGTTGACAACTGTGAAAAAATACCACTACAGCTGAGAAAATCCACAACATTCTCAGAAAAAATCAATTCTCCCTATCTCCCAATGTTAATGAATCCTTTAAATTCCAGAACACGAACATACATAGGAACATATGAACATACAAATTAGGAGCAGGAGAAGGCCACTCGGCCCTTCAAGCCTGCTTCGCCGTTCAATGAGATCATGGTCGATCTGATTGTAACCTCAACCCCACATTCCTGCCTACCTCCGATAGCCTTTCACCCCCCTTGTTAACCAAGAATCGATCTAACTCTGCTTTAAAAATATTCAAAGACTCTGCTTCCACCGTTTTTTGAGGAAGAGTTCCAAAGACTCACTACCCTCTGAGAGAAAAAAATTCTCCTCATCTCTGTCTTAAATGAGCGACCCCTTAATTTTAAACAGTGACCTTTTGTTCTAGATTCTCTCACAAGAGGAAATATCCTCTCCACTTCCACCCTGTCAAGACCCCTCAGGATCTTAAAGGTTTCAATCAATCATCCAGATCAACATCTTCACCAAAAACTAATAAGTTTGTCCTTGAGTCTTACCCTATCTGTGTACTAAGTTTAGTTGACATTAGTTTTTGAGATATATTGTTTACACACAAACAGATTAACGAATAGGGGTGAAAACATAACTTCCTCCCATCTTCGGTGGCGGAGTTAAGCAATCAATGACAGGAGTCTTGATCCACCATATTGAGTGTTTGAAGGACAACAACAACGCCTTATATTTATATATTTAATGTGCTTTGGATGTCAGCAAATAGGTTGACTTTTAAGCCTCAAAAAAATCCCTCCAGAAACAGGGGTTGACCTATATGCTGTGTATGAAAGCGAACTGCCAGTGTGGGTGGTCCGCAGAACGTAATACCAGTAATTCATCTTAAATTTATGCGACATGGTTTATGAATACATTAACTGTACAAAGATGCTTTTAACCACAAGCATAAAATTTTAAAACCCATCAAGTTCATTGTCATTGCATTAGATGCCAAGAGTGACCATGACTTAAAATCATGAGCATCTTTACAACGTGGGCCCGGTACTGCCTGCTTGATTCCTTATGTCCCATTGTAAGGTTCTGATAAGTAAAACATCTATTTGTGGAGTGGAAAATTGAGGCTGACTACTAATGCGAGTATAGCATGTCATGGCTGGAAAAGGATGGGTCAACTTATCTGCTGAGTATATGCAAAAACATGATTTTTGAGGCTGTGAAAATGGGGTTGATTTATAAGCCGCGATTACAGTCGCATTATAAAACAAGGTATGACACTGAGCCACGTAAGGAGATATTAGATCAAATTGACTAAAGTTTGGTCAAAGAGGTGAGTTTTAAGGCTTTAAAGGAGAAACTTGAGATAGAAAAGCAGAGAGGTGTAGGGAGGGAATTCCAGAGCTTGGGACCCAGGCAACTGAAGCCCCAGTCACCAGTGGTGGAGCAATTAAAATTGGAGATGCAGAAGAGGGCAGAATTAGAGGAGCGCAGAAATCTCAGTGGGTTGTGGGGTCGGTGGAGATTACAGAGATAGGGAGGGGTGAGGTCATGGAAGGATTTTACAGCAAGGATGAGAATTTTAAAAGCAAGATGTTGCTTGACTGGGAGCCAATGTAGGTCAGCGAGCACAGGCGTGACCGGAGAATGGGACTTGCTGTGAGATAAGACTCGGGCAGTAGAATTTTGGGTGAGCTCAAGTTTACAGAGGGTTGAACATGGGAGATCGGCCAGGCGTTTTGTTGGAATAGTCGAGTCTAAAGGTAACAAAGAACAGAAGAGAGTTTCAGTGGAAGATGAGGTGAAATCAGGCGATGTTACAAAGGTGAGAATAGGCACATGACACGAAATTAGATCAGAGTCAAATGCGACACCAAGGTTGCGAACAAACTGACTTAAACTCGAACTGTTGCCAGGAAGAAGGATGGAATCAACAGGTAGGGAATGGAGTTTAGAACTGGGACCAGAAAGAATGCCTTCAGTCTTCCAAATATTTTAAAGTGACTGCTGTTCTGCAACTCCCAAAAACTTTCCCTTTATTTGCAAGCACAAGATATTTTAATATTGTTACACTCCTCATCAGGAATGAGAAGAAAGTATTACAACTGCAGCTGATGTTATTCGCTGAACAAGCCAAATCCCAGAGGGAAACTTGTCTTACTGATCAAAACTTGTTTTTGTATTTTGAAAATGAGGGAGAAACTATTAATCCCAGTAACGCTTTTAGAATTGTAAAATTAAAAGATTTATTGACAAGAAGAAAAACACTTAATCGCATAAGATTAACATTACACAGCTAAACAGTCCTACAAAACATTCCCCAAAAAAACCCCACCTGGTCAGAACACACATGTAAACTACTTGGCTTATAGATTTTAACCATAAAAATCCAGTAATATTACCCAAGGCAAAAATGGCTGTCCTTTTAGTAAAAGATGTACCACATGACTTCTCACTCTCTTCCACTCTGCTGTGGAAAAACTAATCAAACTTCAGAAACAGACTGTTTTCAGAGAACAAAGACTTTTCTGGCTTGAAATTGGATGGCTGCTTCAAATTCACAACTTTCTTAGCACAGAGCTGGTCTCTGGACATCTCCCCCACGTAGCCAACACAATTCAAATAAATATTTTTCCTTAAATATCATTTTCCTCTTTGATTTTAGACTCCATTGTTGGTACCTCTTTGAACTCAATTTTTCTAAAATATACAAGTCTTTCATGTTGTCTCCGCTTTTGGGTAAAATAATATTTAATAATCTTCCCTCGTTTACTTATGAAACCTTTGTAAGTTGTAAAAGTCTCTTGTCACTTCTAAACTCCCTTTGAAATTTAACAGCTGAAAAGTCAAGTTCCTACTTATCGTATAATGCAAATTTCAAATCCAACCTATTTACTCATACATTCAACTTCACCATAGCCTCTCATTACAAATGCATACATTTAGTTCCTTTACCTTTCATTTCTCTCTACTCCCACAGACAAGCTGTATTAACTAACCTTCCCCTAGTTTAATTAAACTCTCACCACCTCACTCACCCCCCCTCTCTCTCTGTCTCTCACCCCTCTCTCTCACCCCCCCTCTCTCTCACCTCCCCTCTCTCACCTCTTTCTCTCTCACCCCCCCTCTCTCTCACCTCCCCTCTCTCTCTCACCTCTCTTTCTCTCTCTCATCCCTCTCTCTCTCTCACCCCCCTCTCTCTCTCACCCCCCTCTCTCTCTCTCACACCCCCTTTCTCTCTCTCTCTCTCTCTCATCCCCCTCTCTCACCCCCTCTCTCTCACCCCCCCTCTCTCTCTCACCCCCCCTCTCTCTCTCACCCCCCCCTCTCTCTCTCCTCCCCTCTCTCACCCCCTCTCTTTCTCTCTTTCTCTCACCCCCTCTCCTTCTCACCCCCCTCTCTCTCTCTCACCTCCCTTGCTCTCTCTCAACCCTCTCTCTCTTTCACCCCCCTCTCGCTCTCTCTCTCTCCCACCCCTCTCCCTCTTACACCCCTCCTCTCCCTCTCTCACCCTCCTCTGTCTCTCTCTCTCAACCCCCTCTCTCTCCACCCCCCTCTCTCTCACCCCCCCTCTTTCTCTCATCTCTCTCTCTCTCACTCCCTCCCTTCTTTATAGAATACCACCATATTCCCAAAAATACTTAAAAAAAAAAATCCATCTTCGCAAAAGACTTAGCCCCCCCCACCCCACTGAGTGGTAAATTGGGTAAAGAAAAAGACCAAGGACTTGCGGACTAGGAGCAGGAGTAGACCATACTGCTCTTGAACTTGCTCCATCATTTAATTAAATAATAGCTGATCTTTGACCTCAACTTCACTTTTCACTTGGGTATGGTAATGAGCAACAGAGAACAGATCAATCCTAACTGAATTCAAACTGGGTGAGGATGAGGAATGGCCCATTTACCCATCAAACCTGTTCTTTTCACAGGCCATGTACAATTTCTTCCATGTATCTCACCTCTAATGGGAGATGGAGCCTAGTATCATCAAGAGATTCAAACCAGTAGAGTAAAAAAAAAAACTTGCATTTATATAGCACTGTTCACATCCTCAGGATATGGAAGGGAGGTCGAAATGCACAGTGGATTTTGAACTGTTACATTTACAATCTTTTCACATTCCCTTTTCAATCTATGGTTTCTTTTCTTTAACCTTTTACAAATCAAACACCTATTGGCATAACTTCACTGTTTATATTTGTTCAATATCAACAGAACTGGGGATCAGGCACCTCCATGGGTCTGTTAATAAATAGCTCTGTTTGGAACCAAACCTTACAGAATAGAATGGTCGCAGGATAGCAGTTAGGAGTGTACTAACCTCAGCACCCCAGGCTAGGCAGTAGAAGGGGATTAGGCAGGGTTTCTACTCATCATTTTACTTGTTTCTGGGATGTGAGGGTTGCTGGAAAGGCCAGTGTTTATTGCGTTTGTGAAGGCGGTGGTGCACCACTTTCTTAAACTGCTGCAGTCCATAACTACTCAACGACTTGTAGGAAAAGGATCGCGACTGATGCCTCTCGTAGCCCAAAATATTCTACTGTTGCCAACGACCTGCCTGGCAAAGTACCACAGCAGTTAAACAATTTTCTTTCCCTCCCTTGCAGGTATCACAATGTTGGAATCTTAGTTCTCTTCCTACATGATGTAAATGACATTCTGCTGGAATTCACCAAACTCAATGTTTACTTCAAAAACAGATCTGGTGTTCGCCACAGCCTAAACGATGTCGTTTCCAATATTGGATGTTGCACGTTTGCTATAAGCTGGTAAGAGTCTGCACTCGCTTGATCCCTTATTGATGCTTCCCAGCAGATCCGCAGCCCTATTGTGATTGACTGTTGTCCAGAATGAGTTGCCCTGTCTCTTCCAACAGTGCTTTGAACCCACTTCTGCTCTATGTTATTTTCCCCTTTACAAAGTGCCTTGGGATGTTTACACCTGTTTGAGTCATTACACAAATGCAAATTAGTGAGCGTTGTGGAGGAACACTGAAAGCTAGTGTGCCGGCACAAGAAGTAATCAGAAAGAGCAGTGGAATGTTGGTTTTTATTTCAAGGGACCAAGAATAGAAAGGGGACGAAGTGTTGCCTCAGTTGTACCTTGGTTAGGTTCTATTTAGAGTACAGTGTTCAGCTTTGGGATCCTACTTCAGGGTGGATATATTGGCCTTGGAGTGGGTACATCACAGATTTGCAAGAATGAGACTTGAGCTTAAGGGGTTAAATTATGAGGTCAGATTGCATAACTTGGTTTGTATTTCCTTGAATTTAGATGGCTGAGGGGTGATCTAAACGAGGTGTTTAAACTGACGGAAGATTTGATAGAGTAGATAGAGAGAAAATGTTCCCGCTGATGGGAGCGGTGGGACAGAATCCAGGACAACAGGACATAATCTTCAAATTGGGTCATTGAGGAATGAAATGAGGTGGCTTTTATCTCATAAAAATTGAAATTTTCAATGTTAAGCTCGACAGATTGTCATTGGGTTAAGGCTATCAAGGGATATGGAGCAAGGGCAGGTTAATAGAGTTCAGGTACAGATCAAACGTGATCTAATTGAATAATGGAACAAGAATAATGGTTTATTTTTGTTGCTGATATGCTAATATAAGTTGTCCCAGTTTGGTGTTTCTCCATCTGATGGGTGGGCCCATTGTTTAAGTTCTATTACCAACCTCACTATCTAACAGCCCTCCTCACTGAACAGAAATATCTCACTGAAACATGGACAGTGGACCTTGAGCAGTGAATTAATTGGCACCTGGCCTCCTGCAACCTCTTCCAGCCTTTACTGACCAAACATTCATTGGCCTTTCAACTCTGGCCACCTGTGTCGTTCCCTTGGTTTCCCTCTTGCCTCGCTGGTGAAAGCAGAGTTTCCTGCTTCCTCAGTTCCACTCCTGAAACCTGTTGCTTTGTCACCAATCAACGCCTTCTAAAAGCCTCCTTCAGCTGGACTGTCAGTCATCTCCTCATCTTGTTTGGCCTTTGTTTCTTTTCTGTTTAGTAGCATGAGCCAGTACTACATTAAGGCTCAATATGTAAATAAAAGAGCTTGGAAATCGCATATTAATGGGCATTTCAAATGTCAATGGGAGAGAGAAATATTTGAAATGATAGGTATTGCTATGTAAGGAAGAAAGGATTTGCATTGATATAGCGCCTTTCACATCCCTGAATGCCTCATAGTTAGTATTCTGTCTGTTGGATGAAATGTTAAACCGAGGCCCTATCTGCCCTCTCCGGTGGGTGTTAAAGACTCCACAGTCACTATTGGAAGAAGAGCAGGGAGATGCTCCAACAAAAACAGAAAATGCTGGAAAAACTCAGCAGGTCTAACAGCATCTGTGGAGGAAAAAAAATACAGCATCCACAGTATTTTGCTTTTATGTTAGGGAGATGCTCCCTTGAGTCCTGGCCCATACATATCCGTCAACAAAAATGTCATTAAAACCAATTATCTAGCCATGACCTTATCGCTGTGGGATCTTGCTGTGCTCAAATTGGCTGCTGTGTTTCCTACATCGAGTAGTGCAGCCACTGGTCCAAAGTACAGCCTTGTCTGTGAAGCACTTTGTGACGTTGCTAAGACTGAATGACGAGCTTTTCCAAACTCTATGACACAAGCCATTTATGCATATTCTCTAAAACAAAAACAAAAATACCTGGAAAAACTCAGCAGGTCTGGCAGCATCTGCGGAGAGGAGCACAGTTAACGTTTTGAGCCTGAATGACCCTTCAACAGAACTAAGTAAAAATAGGAGAGAGGTGAAATATAAGCTGGTTTAAGGGGTGGGTAGGACAAGTAGAGCTGGATAGAGGGCCAGTGATATATTCTCTGGTTTTTGCCATTCTGGAAGCTGAGAATCCTGTCTTGAGATACTGAGGGAGCCTCATGGTTATAATGAGTTTCGTGAATTTTCTTCTCTGCAACACTCTCCCTCTTTTTTTTCTCGTAGGTTCTGGTTCCGACTTTACTGGTTCCCCCTCAAAGTGCTGTATGCCACCTGTTACTCCAGTCTCCAGTCTGTTCCCAATATTCCTTTTTACTTTTTCTTCAACATTCTGCTGCTTATCCTCACTCTGATGAATATCTATTGGTTTCTGGTGAGTAATTGCAGTCTGGAGCCTCTTCCCTATCTTCCTTTCGTTGTCTTCCTCTAACCTGTTCCGGTGTAAGTGAGGTGCAAATTCATGACAGGGTGGGCATGGGTGATACGTTTCATATACGTGCATGTGAGGGGGATGGGAATGGTGGTCGGGGGAGTGGGAGTGGAGAAAGAATTGGTTTTTATAATTGTAGCAATAATCTCCTCGATATTTAGAATTTACTGAACAGAAACAGGCCATTCAGCCCTGCTGGTCCATGCTGGTGTTTATGCTCCACATGAGCCTCCTTCCACTTTACTTCATCTGGCCCTATCTTAATAACCTTTTGATTCCTTCCTCAAGCTTCCCCTTAAATGTATGTATTCCTGATCAAGCTGTCTGAATTCGGTGGCTTGTCACATCTATTCATTATGGGTTACCCTGGTCTCCAGAATCCTTCCACGGATACAATCAAAATTGTTTCAACATTTAATGTTTCAATATTGAGTTGCCAGTGGGGACCCTGTGGTTTAAAATAGGCACTCATTTATTTATTCTCCTTCCCACCCCTGGCTTATGTTCATGTCTTCCAGATGAGCACATTCATGGTCAGCAGTCCCTCGTCTGAGTAGCCGTTAGTTGCACGTGAGCCTTAACCGTGGGGGTTGTCAGGCTATTCATTCACAGTGTGCATCAGATCCGAGCCTCGTTCTGTCCTTTGCGAGCAAGTCGCCGCCATCAGCAGTGTTGGGGCCAACTGTAGCATTCTCAGTGTCACCCCTAGAGCCAGCTAACATAACACGAACTTGGGAGTCAAAGCTGGGAACGTCCTCCAGTTTTACAGGTCCTTAATTAACTTTTGGGTGTGAGCTAGGCAACTATATTTTATTCTGTCGCCTTTATCACATTACCTGGTGTTGTCTGATGGAGATCACTTCTTAACCACTGGTGCCAATACAGCAACACTGCTTTAACTACTTGTGCTCAATTTAATAGAACACGCCTTGTGCACACTCGCACAGTACAGGTAAATACGCTTACATACAAACATATAAAATAGGAGCAGAAGTAGGCCATTTGGCCCCTCGAGCCTGGTCCGCTATTCAATAAGATCATGGCTGATCTGTTTGTGTTTCGATTTCCACGTTCCCATCTACCTCCAGTAACCTTTGATTCCCTTACCTAACAAGAATCTGTCTACCTCTGCCTTAAAAATATTCAGTGACCCCGCCTCCACTGCCTTCTGAGGCAGAGAGTTCCAAAGCTGCACAATCCTCTGAGAGAAAAAAATTTCTCCTCATCTCCGTCCTATTAGGGTGACCCCTAATTTTAAAACAGTGCCCCCTAGTTCTGGACTCACCCACAAGAGGAAATATCCTTTCCACGTCCACCTAGTCAAGACCATTCAGGATTTTATATACTTCAATTACTCCTCACTCTTCTAAACCCCAGTGGAAACAAGCCCAGCCTATCCAACCTATCCTCATAAGACAACCTGCTCGTTCTAGGTATCAATCTAATAAACCTCCCCTGAACAGCCTCCAATGCTTCTGATGTACATTTACTGAAACATGTATTGCCATTCAATAATCAAAGAGGTAAAGCAATGATGAAAAGACACTCTCAAACTCTGGTTTTATTCTCACCATTGTACCAACAAACACACGCAAAAAGGTTAAAGTTCACATGGGCAAGCTGTGTATTGAGATTGCATGCTCAATGACCATGTCCATTACTCAGTTTTCATTTCCTAAAATGGGAATGAAATGAACCACACCTGGATTCCCAAATTGGCAGATGTGGTCAACATATTGAACAGTGCCAGTGTGACCAACAAACACATACTCAACTTATGGTCCCTCCTCTTCTTCGCACGCTACCATCACAATAAAACTCCCACCAGTGACTGTGGAACTGCTGCGGAATATTTGCCTTCCCTCAGTTTTCTGTTTGCATCCCCCCCCATTTTTAATGAAGGAGCTGAAACTTGCCGGGGTTTACCACAGTTAATCCTCTCATCTGGGAAAGAACTGCTGGTGCCCATGGGTCTGTAACCCAAGGAAAGTCAACTTGGACAGAGGAATCCATGGTGTTTACAGCACAGAAGGCCGTTCAGCCAAACTAGCGCATGATGATGGTTATACTTCACGTGAGCCTCCTCTCTACTTTATCTCACCCTATCGGCATATTCTTCTATTCCTTTCTCCCTCATGAATTTATCTAGCCTCGCCTTGAATGCTTTTATGTTGTTTGCCTCATCTATGGAGAGGAGGGGGAGAAAAGGAGATAGAATTTTGGGGCTGAAATTAAACATGGATTGTCCCTCAGCTTTACATTTACGGTCCATTTTAGGTGAGGGCCACATTCCCAACCAATAACTTGTTCACTAATGCTGCATTACAAAGTGATGGGGCGTAGACCTAAAATCCTCCACATGATCAACTATTGGTCCCAGTCACATTATATCAAGAAGGCAGCTCACCACCACTTTCCTGGGTTCCCAGAGCATTATCCTGGGTCTCTGGGTTACCAGTCCAGTGACAATACCACTACGTCACCACCTCCCCAAGTCATTGAGTCTACTCAAATCAGAGATAGATACCAAGGAAATCCAGTGATATGGGGATAATGTGGTAAGGTTCTGTTAATGGTATATTAATTATGTTGTTAGGATACACAGGTGAAAGGCATTGCTTAATTAAGTACCTTGAGCATGTATAAAGAGAGACCAGCGCTGCAGGGGCTGGAGTACATTACCGTTACGCAAAATGACATTTCAGTTTAATTTGATGTTTCCTTTACAGTTTTATTTTGTTTTGTTACAGTGCCCCTTTAAGGGGCTGTCTATTAGTTAATTAGCTTATTTGTTTGCATGCTATTCAAAACAGTGTAAAGAGAGACCGCTGGGTCACTGGGTTAGTAGGTAGGAAGCAGACGAATGTAATACTGCATTCTGTAAATAAACCTATTATCAAGAAAAGTATTAGTGTCGAGTTTCATACTTCACCAACTGGCTTGAGATTAATTTAACAGGTTCAGCTGAGGTAGAAGATCCTATTGAATGATTCAGGCTTGAAAGGCTCAATGGCCTCCTCCTGCTTTTATCTCTTATATCTTAAGCTTGGATGAAGGTGTCTTCCTTTCAACTGAGCTCAAAGTAAAGGAGACACCAGAACTAAGCTTCTGTTTGATCAAAACTTTGACAGCTGAGCAAACCAATTGGAAGCCCATGGGCACCTGAAGCCTTTCAGAAAGGCCTATAGCTGTGCGAGACATGACACTGGTCTGTGGGATAACCACTAGTCAAGTGCAGCTCTCTGAGATCAGCTGGTCTCGACTCTCATTTGGACTTAAAAATGGGAAGCAAGTTAAAGTATTAGTTGTAGAACATCAGAGTGTTGCCCTTTCATTTGATGGTCCAGCTCTAGTTTCCAATGGGTGGAGGGGATAATAAAGGAAAAGGAAGTAAGAGGCTGTGAACTACTGTTTCTGTGAAGCCCTGTCAACCAGCTTTGACTTGTGCCCTGTGATTCCTCCTTCTGTTCCAGTATATCGTCCTGCTGGTGATGAAGGTCCTGACCGGTCAGATTACAGAGGTGAACGATGTCCGAGAATATGACATAGAGGACAGTCACAGTCCAGCGGTGTGCAAGAAATACAATCATCTTTACCTGAAGAATTCCTCCAAAGATGGGTATGAGGTTCAATGAATTACTGGGTGGAACAGTGAAATAGAAGGGAAACTGCAAGATACAATTGTAGAGCCATTGGGCTGAATTTTACAGGCCACCTGCCTGTAGGGCACTGTGGCGTCGGTCCACCTGGCCCCGCCACCATTTTACAAGCAACGGGGGAGGCATTGGGTGGGTTGCCAGCCTGTAGCCCAGTTGAGGTCCTTGTGGATAATAAATCCCCAATTTGGGGCCTAATCCCAGCATTGTTCTGATTTATTTGCTGACAACGGGTAACCTGGTTTAATGGGTGGGGATTGCCTACTTTCCGGGCACCCTCCACAGCTTTGCCTCCCCATGTCCATGCTTTACCCTGTCCTGTCCAACAGGCCCCCCCGCCAAAATTCACTGGTGTCTGTCAGCCTGGCCCCAGCAAGATATTGGACTTAGCTCAATGTCCAGGCTCAGCGTTAAAAGTCACCACCTTAGCCTACCTGCAGTACCGGCAATGGCCACCGCTCCTGCTTGGCACTGCCAGTGTGCAGAGCCGCTGGCATTTTAGTTGGGCTGCTCTTGTGCTTTCATCACAGAAGTTTTAGAAAGTAGTCAATAGAAGCAACAAGGCTGTCCTCTTTCTCGATATATCTCAGCCCCTTGGATCTCCACCACTCAATGAGATCATGAGTGACCTTTACCCCAGCTCCATGTCTCTCAATAAACCTCAACTGACAGAAATCTACCAGCTTGATTCTGAAACTCTAGATGTCCTACACACTTGGTCAATCCCTTGCTTCTCCCATTAGTGCACCTAGTTACTGCTGATCTGTCTCCGTGTTTATTTCCATTTGCAGAGTGCGCCAGAGGAATGGAATTGTTGTGCACAAACGGCTATAATATAGCTCGAAGACATCCTGACACCACCTCCATCACTGTATTTACAAGGACCTTTGAGTCTGGATTTGCTCTGAATTAAGGGCTGACTCTAATTCTGATTGTCTGCAGCTTCCTCGACTGGGATTGAAACCACAATGGGGAAAGTTCTACTGGTAGAGCACCTGTTGTTTCGATGTCTGATTCCTCCTCCTCCTCCTCCTCCTCCTCCCCCCACCCCCTTTCTCTCTCTCTCCCTTTTTCTCTCTTTCTTTTTCTTTCTCCCTTTCTCTCTCTCTCTCTCTCATACACACTCACTTGTGTCTTAATTTTTTTTTTTACTGTGAACATTTCGCGATGTCTTGCAAAGGCTGCATGGCTAGCACACTGTCAAAACCAGCAGAATTCCCTCACCTAAACGTATGTGTTGCTGTGAAGGCTGAACTGAGCCCTCGAGACCCTTGTACTTAGATTTCCCACCCACTCTCTGGAGGAAGCCTGTTTCCAATGGGGCTGGAGCTCCCCCACAGCTTAAACTTCCCCTGTTTATAAAACCCCTGCTCCCAAGGACATAATTCAATAGGAACCCCGAAACAGTCCTGCTCCCTTTGCATTGCTACCCAGGACCCTGAATGAAACAGGCCACCTTGGCACTGCGACCGTCCTGGCCTGTGTTGAGGTTAGCTCATCTTAGCCCAGTGCGGGATTAGGAATTCTGACCAGAACAGAACACCAGGGACATTAAAGGGACCCACTGCACATCCCACAGAACCTTTCCCACCATGGCCCCCACATCCATTGATGCAAACCTGCAATAAAATGCACAAAGGCCCGAGGAATGTTTCTTCTTCGTCTATTCTCTTCCCACGTCTAGTGGCACATAAGGCAGACATAGCAGGTGCTTATGTCTGTTCCTGTAGCTAGTTTCTCCTGGAACAGGTTGCTAGCCTGTTGTCAGAGGCTATCATTTGAGCAGTGCAACTCCTGCATCAAACACGACTGACCAGGAGTTTCTCCCGCTCTTACTGCCTGTCATAGACATATCGGAAGGATTTACAGGT
Organism: Carcharodon carcharias; assembly: GCF_017639515.1. Taxonomy (NCBI): domain Eukaryota; kingdom Metazoa; phylum Chordata; class Chondrichthyes; order Lamniformes; family Lamnidae; genus Carcharodon; species Carcharodon carcharias. The sequence goes on along the minus strand of NC_054480.1, from coordinate 130,471,124 downwards.
TGATAATCAACCACGTTATGAACGCACCTTCCCTTGGCCATCAGCTTCCTGGAGTGGGACTTGTGCCTAAAGGTTCTGACTCAGAGGCAGGGAAGCTACCCACTGCGCCGCAAGACCTTCCCCGTGGAATGTTTACACACCTCATCAATAATACTGCAAATCCCAGCACAATTTACGATGCAAAAATAAAACTACTCCCTCCCCATGCCATCCTGGCCTGGGTGGGGGCCCATATTTGGCTGAGGCTCCCCAAGCCACAGGGCCTGTGTGCTCAAATAGGCCACATGGTCCCTGGCCCGTTGAAGGTTAATTATCAGTAGTACCGTGAGTACTGACAAATGCTGTAAATAGCTACCATTGGTCTGGGGTGGGCCAGTGACGCCATATTATGGAGGGACAAAGATGACAACGAAAGCTGCTCCCTAACCTTGATAGACCCTGATTTGAGATAGGCATTGTATTATTTCAATGGGTTACGTTCCCCTTTATCAAAAGCGATTCATTATTCATTGCTTCCGTCACCCTCCCTGACCCCATCTTCTCATTGACTAGCACTTACCAGGATGCTTCATCTCAAAGCACAATGTACACTCAGTTGGGGTGACTTTTGGAGTATAGGAACATGAGGCCATTCAGCCCTTAGAGCCTGCTCCGCCAGTCAATGAGATCATGGCCGATCTATATCTTAGCTCTCATGTACCCACCTCAGTTCCATATCCCTTCATTCTCTTGCCTAATGAAAATCCATCACCCTCAGTTTTTAAATTTTCGGTCAAACCTCAAAAGCATTTTTTTGGGTGGGAGGTTGGAGTTCCAGATTTCCAAGATCGTCTGAGTGAAGAAAATTAGTATTCTATGGGTGGAATTTTACGCCTGCGGGATTTTACTGAAGTCAATGGCTTTTGAATAGCTTGCTGCATTTTATCGCCTTGCCCCCGCTACGACAGGGCTGTAAAATCTAATTACCGTTCATGTCACTGTGCTAAAGAGGAGAACATCCAAGGTTCTGGCTCTCGATCACCATTCATTGACCCTGTTGACGGGTGCGTATCTCCCAAGGAGAGGATCAAGCTCAACCGTGATCACTCCACCATTGAATAACCTTTGAGAAGCCACCATTCAAGCTTGCATAGGAACAATGGGAAGGATTGGAGGCTGACTGGTAACTATAGAACTGTAAAGTGAGAAGAAAGACAACAACTCTAGAAGAGGAGAAAGAATTAGGAGCTGAGTCGGTCATTGGGTACATTAAACCTGCTACACTCTTCTGTAAGATCATGACTGATTTTCTACCTCAACTCCACTTTCCTGCCCTGCCCTATCTCCTTATCCTTGGATCCCTAATTAGTGCCCAAAAATCTGTCAAGCTCAGTCTTGAATATGCTCATCGACTAAGCATCCACAGTTCTCTGGGGTAGAAAAAAGAGAAATTAAATCCCATAAATCGCAACCTCCTGTTACTGTGTCAAACATTTGTTCAGTAGAGGAAATCTGTTGAGGAGGAGAAGTACCAGGTGCCAAATGGGGGTCTTCTGGTGCACAAGGATTAACACATCCTGCTTGGTTTGACTATGATGAAAATGAATCAATCCTTTCAGATGCTTGAATCTGTTAAACATAACGAGGGAGGGCACAAGATGGCAGGGCCAGTATTTGCTGGCCAGACGTGAGGTCAAAGTGTGATCAGTGTGAATCCTGCCAATTGGGAATCCCGCCATTTAAAAATCTATTTCACACTTGCTAACATTGAAGAGTTACCACCAGCTCTCTGATGGACTTCCTGGTGAAGCCACCACCCAAGGCGCTATTAAAAAAAAAATCAGAGGGTCTTTGGATTGGCCGTGGCCTGAGCAGGTCCAGCTGGGATACTGAAGTTGGACTTCTGCACAAAGACTGGAAAAATCAGTCAGTGATTCTCCTCTTGATCAAAAAGAGGAAAGTGGGGTTGGTGGTGGGGGATGGGAATTGTGTACATCCTGGAAATTAATAAGATCCAACATGGTGCTTCTGTGATATGCTGAATTGCACACCTAGCCTCTCATTCATGTCTTCCAAACTGAGGAAGCATTTCTGAAGTTAAAAACAGGGTCAAGTACTGATGGTTGGAAATGGCACCAAGACCCTGGGGTTGGATCAAGAGCACCAGTTACTAAGGTCTGGAGGCGAATTGCTTGCCTGCATTTTAAGCCAGTGAATGGAACTGAGGTGAAGGAACTTTTTTTTTACTCAAAGCTAAGCTTCAATTATGCATAATTATCTCATCTTCCATTAAAGTTTTCCCAGTTCCTTCCTTTTTCATTTGAGGATAACAAATATTTTCTGCACTAACACCAAAAATCTAGTGATTCCTAATTATCCAATATTTTAATGTTGGTCCCAATAGTTGCATTTATCTTTCTATAAAGTAGCAACTTCATTATCCATCCCTTTTCCATTCCTTGTCCCACCCCAACGGCACCCCCCCCCCGCCCCATGCCCACTCTTCCCCCCCACCTCTTGCTCCTCCCACACCTCCTGTATAGGATAATGAGACTAAAAGTTTTCTTTTGATAAGCCCTGTTTGACTCAAAGTCCAATTCCTGTGAAATGTTTGGTGGATTCCATTGTGCATCTTGGGCTTATTTACAGGGAATCATCAGAGTAACTAAGACACAAGTGGCTCACCTGTTGCCAATTCTATATCACACCAATTCGTAATATGATGGCATTGTGGGGGTTTTATTCTTTCTTTTATGTCCAATTTCTACACATGGCACTAGGCCACTCTGGGTTATAGTTGTTCCGACACCAGACAATCCCTGGTACTTCTTCCAACAACTGCTGTTGACACATGAATTGGAAAAGGGACTGAGCAGAAATCAGGAATGAGAGCCTTGGCTGTCTTCTCTCCATCCCTTGGACTGGGTAAGAGCATCCAAGAATCAGGCAGTAGCTAGGAGGCATTTTTGCGCTGGATACATTTCGGATAATCCTCAGTTACTTGACTACATCCACTCTGAGGCAGCAGTTCAGGTGATGGTCGTGTCCTTCTGTATGTACCAGCAAAAGATAATCCTGTTTCCCCTACCCTCCCTGCTGCCCATCACCATGAATAGACTTAAAGGTTTGATCTCAATGACTTGACTCTTGTCATTTGTGTGCCAACTGTCTTGCCTGTTTCTGCATGTCTTCCTGATCTACAGTAGATCACTGCAACCATATGATATTGGGACATAAATACTTTGTAAAAAATAAAAGTAATAAATGTTAAAGCCTGTCTTTTTCCTTCTTTTTCCTAACTTACAAGCAATGTGCAATTACCTGACAAGTATGTGGTTAAAGGTCATTGTAGTTCTGTGGATAATGAGGGAATATTAAGCCCTATAATTTATCTTTAGTACTGCTGAATAAAGAGACATGTTGAAATTTTTTGGCATCAGGACACAATTTGTACTGTATGAGAAGAGAGTGCTGAATGGTAGGCAAGTGGACACTGACAGGAGGCAACCAATCAGCACTCTCTTCACGTACAGTATAAATTGTTGTTTCCCCTTATATTGATATTCTTGCGAAGTATCCTGATGAGTGCAGGATGAAAAGCTTCAACATGTCTCGTTTTTCAGCAATACTTAAGTTCTGTACTACCAAATGACGAATTTATGGGCAGCAATTCCCCCCCTATCGGGGGGGATTGTGCGTGAGTGGGCGGGTTCCCGCATGCTGCCATTTTACATGGGCGGGCCAATTAAGGCCTGCCCAGCATGACGTCCGCCCAGAAGCGTTGTGCGCTGCCTGTACGGGGGTGGGTGGGGCTGGTGGATTCCCTGAGCAGGTCTGTGCATAGAAGAGTGCATAGGTCTCCCTGTTTAAAAAATTTATTAAAGGTAAGAAAAGATTTTCCTGATGTTCCCCTCATGTTACACTGTCACATGAGCTGGGACATGTCCATTACTTTTATTTATAAATATTCCAAACATTTTAAATCCCTCATGAAACGTTATCCTGCCCGTGGATGAGGTTTCATGCTTTTTTGGAAGGCCGCCTGGGCTCTTCGCCTGCCCACCAACCTTAAGGTTGGACGGGCAGATCCATGAATCATTTTAATCACTTTTTTAATGGCCTTAATAGGCTGTTGACAGGTCGGACTTGACTGCGCGTCCGCCGAACTGAAAATCTAAATGACGCGGGGTGACGTTGGGATGCCCCACTTCCGCTCGCCAACCGGAAAATGCTGCTCATCTTAACTTATAATTGCTAATTGTCTATTGGAAGACAGAAAAAAAAGTAATTACAGGAAAGTGAATCAATTGTTAATGAGCAGTTCCAGCACTGTGCCATCTTAAATAAAAATAAAATGTTTAAAGTATCTTCAGCCCTTCATCACCCTTGAAAGGACACCCTGGCTGTGTTTCAAATTCCTTATGCGACTCATTGACAGGCAGATTTACATGTTTTGAAACTCAACCTTCATTGGAGGTTGCAATAAAACTGAGTCAACTTGGAGGCAAAAACAGTCACAAATGACGCAAATAAAGATTGCAGTGCTTGTCAGAGTTAATCACTGCAGCCAGAGTTCCTCGGAGAAATATCCTCAATCTAGCAATCTTCAGTTGCTTTATCAATGACCTTGTGTCCATCATAAAGTCAGCCTGCCTAGTGTGTTTAGAAGAGTAATAGGTGACTTGATTAAAACCTTTAAGATCCTGAGGAGTCTTGACAGGGTGGATGTGGAGAGGATGTTTGCTCTTGTGGAAGAATCTAGAACTAAAGGTCAATATTCAAAAATGAGGGGTTACTCATTTACGACAGAGATGAGGAGAATTTTTTCTCCCAGAGGGTCAATGGTCTTTGGAACTTCTTCTAAAGTGGAAGCAGAGTCTTCAAATATTTTTAAGGCAGAGCTAGATTAACAAGGGGGTGAAAGGTCAATGGGGGGAGGCAGGAATGCGGGGTTGAGGTTACAATCAGATCAGCCATGATCTTATTGAATGGCAGAGGGGGCTCAAAGGGCAGAGTGGCCTACTCCTCCTAATTCATATGTTCGTATGAATATATGTTCATATGTGTTCAGCTCCACTCAGAAATCTTCCAATAATAAAGCAGCCAGCATCAGGACTGGACAATAATGAGGCTTGGCATGACAAAAGGAAGGGAATGTAACAGTAATAGTTGCTCATCTCACTTGCTCTTTGTGGAGCTTGCTATTTACAAGTGCTTTGTTTCCCGCCTTAACAATACTGATTCCATTTAAAAACAGTAATTTATCAGTGAAGTGCTTTTGGGATGTCTGAAGGATCCTAAACTGTTGTGATAGAATTGTGATTTTGGCATTACAATGCATGCGAGGATGAAAGTTAAGGACCAGTCTTCATTGAAGGTCTTCTGAAAAACCATTATATTCTGTTTATTTAAAACTGATCAAGATAAGGACAAAGATTGAACCAATATGCTTAATGGTCTCTTTGTAGGTACTGTCATTCTCGCAGAGATCACCCATTGTTCAGCGTAGATTTACCAGAATGATACCTGGACTTCAGGGGTTAAATTATGAGGAGAGATTACACAAATTAATGTTGCATTCCCTGGAATTTAAAAGTTTAAGGGGTGATTTGATTGATGTTTTCAAGATACTAAAGGGAACTCAGGGTAGACAGAGAGAAACTATTTACGCTAGTTGGTGAGTCCAGTACTAAGGGGCATAGTCTAAAATTAGAGACAGACCTTACAGGACTGAGATTAGGAAACACTTCCACTTGCAAAATTTGGATCTCTTATCCGCAAACGTCAGTTGATGCTAGGTAAATGGTTAGTTTAAGATCAATAGATTTTTGTTAACCAAAGCTATTAATAGCTTGGAGTTAGGTCGCCAATCAACCATGATCTTACTGATGGACAGAAAAGGCTTGAGGGGTTAAATGGACTTTGTTTTATTCATTCCTGTATGGGATGTGAGCGCTGCTGGTAAGGCCAGTATTACCCACCCTAAATGCCCTTGAGAAGGTGGTGATGAGCTTCCTTCTTGAACAGTTGCGGTCCATGTGGTGTATGGGGAAAAGTTACAATTTTAGGGAGGGAGTTCCAAGATTCTGACCTGGTGACAATGAAAAAAACGGAGATATGTTTCCAAGTCAGGATGGTGTGCGCATCATGGGAAATGAAAATGGGCAAATAAAACAACCCTATGGTTCGCATATAAAAACAGAAAACACTGGGAATACTCAGCAGGCCAGGCAGCATCTATGGAGGTAGAATGAGTTAACGTTTTGCGCCGATGACCTTTCATCAGATCTGGGAAAAGTAATGAGCAAGGGATGGGTGGGGCAAGGATTAATAGAAAGCAATGAAGGTGAACCGGATAAAAGAGCTGAGGCAAATGGAAATCCCGTAGTCGAGAAAAACAGAACTTCTTCAAGGTAGGCATTACTTGAAGAGGAGTGGCTGTAAATTAGACAATAATTGCAAAGCAGAATGCTGTGGATGCTGGAAATCTGAAATAGAAACAGAAAATGCTGGAAATGCTCAACAGGTCAGGCAGTGGAGACTGCAGAGGGGAACAGAGTTAATGTTTCAGATTGATGGCCTCCCTCCTCAGTTGCTTGCAGCAGTGGAAAATCACTTCTTGCAGGGCACTCCTGGACAACCTTGGAGGGTTGGCAAACCCAGCTGAAAATGTTCTTGCAATTGCCTCAGAAGGAGCTCCCAGTTATGTTTTTAACAGGAAGAACAATTTAATGATAATATAGGACATTATTTTTGTGAACATAATGAAATAGATGGGGGTTTTGATTCAAATGTAATCAAAGGTGAATATTCACAGCTTTAAGGCTACAGGCGCCCTTAGACCCCAGATGGCGCTGTTCGATTTACAGACGGTTTAGAGCATCAGGACCATCTTGCCGCATCTCGGCTTTCGTTGCTTTTTTTTGCCAGTGCTAAAGATGGTGTCAGCAGCCACCGGAAGTGACGTTTAGGAGGTTGTGCTCCGGAAGTTGCTGCTGCAAAGATGGCGACCTCCAGGTTGGAGAAGAATTTTTTGCGGCTGTTGGTGAGATGCGAGACAATGGCGGCGGAAAAGAGGGAAGAGAAGGACTGGCGGCTGGATAAGGTACCCGGGAGATGAGGATACCGGGAAGGCCGGTGCTGGCTGGAGATTGAGGTTAAATATTGGCTCTGAGGCAGGGGCCACGTCACAGGAGTTGCTATGGAGCTGCACCTGAACACTTTCTGCAGCTTCTTATCCGAAGCACCCAGCAATAACACCGGATTATTGGTGTAACTGTTGTATGGAGTTGGCATTTTCTGTCTTCAAGCCCTTATCTATTGTCTCTATATGTCTCATTCAATTTTGCTATGTCAACTGTCACAGCGTAATTGCAGGCTCTGGGCCACTAGGTGGCTTTGTGGAGTGGGTGTCTGAAGCTTCTGAATTGGGTTGCCACCTCTTGTCAAGTACAAGCCCAGACAGGTCATTGTGTGTTTTCTCTTATTCATTCGTGGATGTGAGCATCACTGGCAAGTCCCAACATTTATTGTTCATGTCTTAATTGCCCTTGAGCAGGTGTTGGTGCCCCCTTGAACTCCTGCATTTCGACTGATTTAGGTACACCCACACAGCTGTTAAGAATGCAATTCCAGGATTTGACTTTGTGACAGTGGAGGGACAATGATGTAGTTCCAAGTCAGGATGCTGTGTGGCTTGGAGGGGAGCTTGCAGGTGGTGGTATTTGCCCTTGTTCTCATAGCTGATGGAGATCGTGGGTTTGGAAGGTGCTGTTGAAGGAGCTTTGGTGAGTTGTTGCACTGCATCTTGTTGATGGTACACCCTACTGCCATTGTGCACCAGTGTTGAATAGGGTTCTGATCAAGTGGGCTACTTTGTCCTGGATGGTGTCAAGCTTCTTGAGTGTTGTTGGTGCCCAACGCATCCAGGCAAATGGAGAGTATTCCATCACACACCTGACCTGTGTCTTACGGATGACGGACAGGCTTTGGGGATTCAGGAGATGAATCACTCACTGGAAAATCCCAACCTCTGATCTGCTCTTGTAACCACAGTGTTTATATGGTTGGCCCAGTTCTGGTCAATGATGATCCCTAAGATGTTGATGGTGGGGGATTCATTGATGGTAATGCTATTGGATGTCCAGGGGAGATGGTTAGATTCTTTCTTGTTGGGGATGGTCACTGATCACCACTTGTGTGGCACAAATGTAACTTGCCACTTATCAGCCCAAGCCTAATTATTGCCAATCTTGCTGCATGTGGTCATGGACTACTTCACCATCTGAGAAGGGCAAATGGAACCGAACACTGCAATAATCGGCAAACATCCCAACTTCTGACCTCAAGATAGAAGAAAGGTCATTGATGAAGCAGCTGAAGATGGTTGGGCCTAAGATCCTGAGAAACTCCTGCAGCACTGTCCTGCGACTGAAATGATCAGTCTCCAACAACAACAACTGTCTTCCTTTGTGTTGGGTGCAGCTTGGGACAGAAAGGGTTAGAGCTCCAAAGTTGTCTTTGAAAATTCATTGAAGAACTTACTAACTGATGTCCCCAAGTCATTGGGAGATTGAAACTTAGAAAAATTTACACCACGGGAGGAGGCCATTTGGCCCATTGTGTCAGTGTTGGCCAAAAAAAAATACCCAGCCGAGCTTCTAGCTCTTGATCTGACACTTCAAGTACATATCCAAGTGTTTTTATAATGTGATGAGGGTTTTTGCCCCTACCACCCTTTTAGGCACTGAGTTCCAGACCTTACCACACTCTGGGTGAAAAAGTACTCCTCAATTTTCCTTTAATCTACCAATTATATTAATCTCTGCCCCTGGTTATTGACCTCGCTGCTGAGGGAAATAGGAAAGAAGAAGTGGGAGAAACATGGATTTCCAGATTGATGGGCTGCGCCATTACGTTCCTTTAATCCAAATGGGTGTCCTGATCCTGCAAGGATTTTGCACATTCCACAAATACTTGTTGTGCATAGTGTTTGGGGCTGTAGGTAGAGTAACACAGCCACAGGCAGCCTTGGGTAGTTGCAAGGAGAGTGGGTTCAGAGAGTTTGGGGGAGCTATCCGGGGTTCCGTCCCCAGTCCCTGCAACTATTCAGTGATGCCGGTGACCCATGTTGATTTTCATTGCATTGGACCATCCCAACCAATCATCTAACTGAAGAACTGAACATAAAAAATTTAGAATTGTATGAACCAGGAACTTTGAATTTCTTACCTTGGAAGTTTTAACATGATCTGGTAGGTGGGCCAGCAGCAAATGAGGCATTGTTTCACCTCCACATTATGGCTTGGGCAAGCGTTAAACAGGAACTGAGGGAAGACTTATGATTAATTGAAGAGGAAGAAAGTAATTTATGTTGTTCATGGAAAATATGATTCAACATACATTCTATGAGGCACTGGATTTGAGATGGTGTTTTTACAAAGTGGAATGACATTCCCCAACCCTCCAGCGGCCCCATATATAGTCCTGCTCTTGGGTGGGTGTTTTTCTCTGAGGTGATGGGGACGATTTGTACTTCACCTTGGTTGACCTGGTCAAGAGGAAACATGTTCTAAATGTCAGTCCTGGTTCAGTGATATAATTCTTGCCTCTAACTCAGGTCCAAGCCCCATTCTAGGCATTTAGAACATAATGTAGACTGGCACTTCATTACAGCATTGAAAGAGTGTTGAACTGTTGTGGGTGTCTTTTGGATGAGACATTAAAACAGTGGGCCCTGTGTGCCCATTTAGGTGAGATATCCCATGGCACGATTTGGAGAAGATTAGGGGAGTTCTCTCTGTGTCTTGGCCAACATTCCTCCCTCAAAAAAGATCACCTGGCCATTCATCTTGTTTATTGTTTTGTGAAACCATTATGTGAAAATTATAGCTGCATTTCCTTCTTGGCAACTGTGACTGGACATGAGAAGTAATTCATTGGTTGTGAAACACTTTGGGAGGGTCCTGAAAATAGGATTATGGTGCTAGATAAAGCAAGTCACCACTGGCATCCTTTGCTGACTTGCTGCATGTGATCAGTTCCCCTGCAACCAGAGGCTTTATTCATTTAGTGCCAGGATTTTTGATGCATCGTTTTGTTATGAGTCTGTCTTGTTGCACGTGTATTATTCCTGTCAATACTGATTTTATAAGAATCTGTGTTCAGGAGGAGATGGTAGCATTGTGGTAATGTCACTGGGCTAGTAACCCCAAAATCTAGGCTAATTACGTCTTCAAATCCCACAAAATTTACCTTAAATTTTTTTTAAATCTGGAATTTAAAGCTAGTCTCAGTAAGGTGACTGGCATTGATTGTTGTAAAAACTCATCTGGTTCACTAATGCCCTTGAAGGAAGGGAATCTGCCATCCTTACCAGGCCTGCTCTACAATGTAACTCTAGACCCACAGCAATGCGGTTGAGTCTTAACTGCCCTCTGAAATGGCTGAGCAAGCACTCAGCTCAAGGGCAATTAGGGACAGGCGACGAATGCTGGCCTTGCCAGTGTTGCCCACATCCCACAAACAAACAAAAGCGAGCTTATAAATAGAAACAAAACCTTGAATGAAACCAGGTTAAAATAATGTTTTGTGAAGTTACATGCTGCTAATGGCTGCTCTGTGATTTTTTTTCCCCACCCCCAGTATGTAGGAGCTCTTCAAGAAATGTTGGTTGAAATGAAGAAGCTGGTCAGGTAAGGAAATCATGCAGCAATTGGTTTCAGCCACAACTTTGTCAGTCTCAAGATTTCCTAAGTTATATTTTCTCTCAGAGGTGCGATGTAAACAGCAAAGATGCAAAACCAGTAGGTTTTAAATAAAAGCAAAAAGGTGGTAACACTCTCTTGGCTCTGAGTCAGAAGGTTATGGATACAAACTGCACTCCAAAGACCGAACCTCAGCAGTTATATGAATACAGAACATTTTAACTGAAGACTAGGTCTGAAATGAGGTGTAATGCTGTCATTCTCATACCCTGAATAGGAGCATATGTCTGACAATCTGGCCTGTCTATACTCGATTATAGACCGCTGCCTGTGCAAAGCGTGGAGGGTGTAAGTGGCGGGGACTATACTGAGGGATTGCTACACTGATGGTGGTTCTGTCTGTGCTGTGGGAAGTTGAACTGTGGCCCCATCTGCCTGTTTAGGTGGATAGCAAAGATATTCAGAAAGAGTGCTATTTGTCTGATTTATATGGTAACCAATAATCAGGCTGAAAGGTGGTGAATCTTTGGAATTCACTACCCCGGAGGGCTGTGGAAGCTCAGTCATTGAATATGTTCAAGACAGAGACCAATAGATTTCTAGAAACTAAAGATATCAAAGGATATGGAGATAGTGTGGGAAAATGGCATTATGGTAGAAGATCAGCCATGATCTAGTTGAATGGCCAAGCAGACTCCAGAGGCTGAATGGCCTACTCCTATTTCCTATGTTAGCTCATTGTGTTGCTGCTTGTGCGATCTTGCCTGCATAGAAATGAGGACTGCATTTGCTTGTTCCATGCACAACACTCACAAGGAATTCATTGTACGTGAAGTGCTTTTGACAGGTTTCTGTAAGTTGTAATAAGCCGCCGAAAAGCACGTTGTGAGATCCTCAGCTCCTGCGATATGCTTTTTAACGTGCAAGTTCTTTTTATTTGATAAGACAGCTACCCCTTTTCTTAGCTTGGACAGAAGTGAAAAGGTGCAGTAATCAGATCGACCTGATACTTGGGTCAGGAATTCTGTGTCAACAGAATCAGTGAAAATTAATTCCCTGGAATATTGAACTGATTTTTGGAGTGATTTTCAGTTGACTGTGTGCCCTCAGCCATACCTGCCTTTGCTATCTCTAGAATTGACCAACCTAATGTGCTCCTGACTCACCTCCCATCTTACACCCTCCATATACCTGAGCTCATCAACAAATTTGTCCCTGTCCTAACTTGCACTAATCGCATTCATCCATCACACCTTGTGTGCTCACTGACTTATATTGGCTCCTGGTCTGGCAAAACCTCATATTAAAATTCTCACCCTTGTTTCCAAATCCCTCGCCCACTCTATCTCTGCAACCTTCTCCAGCTCTGCAACCCTCTTGGATCTCGGTACTCCCCCATTCTGGCCTTGTGCAATTCCAGATGTTAATTGCTCCACCATTGATGGCCATGTCTCCAGTTGCCTAAGCTCTGCAGTTTCCTCCCTAAACCTCCTACCTCTCTCTCCTCCTTTAAGACACTCCTTTTTGATCAAGCTCTTAATCATCTGTCTTATGTCTCTTAATGTGACCCATGTCAAATTTTGCTTCTTGTGAAGTGCCTTGGAATTGTTATGATCCTCGTAGAAACTGATAACTTTTAATAAAGGAATGAGTTTCCCGGCCATCAATGGAAATTAACAAAGGACACAATTTCAAATTTTAAGACTTTTACTGTAGCAAGCAAACTAAAATCACCATGGATCAAACACTACTCCACAGGCAACTAATACGTCAACTTAAAAGGTACTTTTGCATTAATTAATTTTCTAGCAGATGGGTAGCAATACAAGATTAAGTCTCAAGGCACTCCCAGCTTCCAACAGACTCACTTCTCCCTGTCAAGCGAGATCAAACCTTCTGTTGTTGCTTGAAAATCGTTCCACTCAAAATCAGTATTCAAGAACAGGCTTCCACCAGCAAGGCCCACCTTGGCAACTCTTTGTTCCTTAAATCTCAAAGTCACGAAAGTCCTGTTCTCTAACTTTTGAACAGAAAGCCAACTTTTATGAGAATTCTCCTTCGTTATTGACACAAACACAGTTCATCCTGCTCTTCACAGCAGTGGCTGCTGCCTGTCCCCCACAGCAGTAATTGCTTTGTCACTCTCTGTGTGCTTCTGTGTCCAAAAACTACTGCCCATCCTTTCTGTCAAGGTGTGGAACTTGTCACTTGATTTTTGGTAGGTTTGGGTACCTTTCCCCATGACAAGCAGATCACATGGGCCTGTCTCCGACCAGAGTTAATATGATCACCATTCCCCTATTCAGAGCATTCTAATTCACATTAAATTAAAGGAAACATTTTAAAACATAACTGCCATAGAAAGTCCCACATTTGTAACAGAATATTTTACATTCATATAGTGCCTTTAACATAGTATGTTGTTGGCCTCTGAAGCTAATGATGTTTCCTGTTTCTTTTGTCTGCAGCAAACCAGCCCCTGAGGTACTAAATGAATATACCCGCAAAGTGGAATTTATGAAAGGGCTTTTGGAGGCTGAGAAACTGGTAGGGGCAATTTGTTTGTCATTGCTAATTCATATGTTTGGTACTTTTCTATCCTGGGATGGAATAAGTAGATATTCCCTATCATCCTGTATGTTCAAAGGAAGAGGAGTCTATACATGCTGTGAGAGACCAATATAGAATATTTTAAAGTTGGTGTGATGGAGTAAGCTCTTCTAGTAAGCCTGCAGCAGTGGTCCTGATTTCACACCCTGGAAGTGATGCCTTCTCATCCTGGAAGATCAATGAAGCATTACTGAAAGAGGTATTTACAGGGAGAACGAGGAGGCTGAAAGACAAAGCTCCTGTATGGCAAGCCTGTTCAAGTGGTTTTTAATTTAAAAAAAAAGTTACTGAGATATTAAACTGGGGTTCAGTCTGCCCTCTTGGGCGGACGTAAAGAATCCTACAGCACTTTATCGAAGAAGGATGGCTGTACTTCCAGTGGTTTCCTGGCCCAATAGTTATCCCTCCACGAACCACGTACTGTACAATTTGCAATTCCTCACACCAGTTCTGGATTAAAGTGTGGTGGATTCCATTGAACTTTCACCCTTTTTGGTTTCCAGCCTAACCCTTCAGAGAAGGCTCTGGCCAATCAGTTTTTAGCTCCTGGGAGGACATCAACAACTGGAAAGGAAAGGATATCCGCCACTCGAACAGTTCACCTCCAGACAAAAGCCAGATACACGGGGGAAATGCGGAGTGAGCTCCTCGGCCTGGTGAGTGCGTGCTCCAGCTTTAAACTACAAGTGTTTTCAATCAGTCACATTTACAGTTGCCAACCCTGGTTGGGATGCATTCCTGGAGGTTGCATCACATAACTTCCTGCTTTCAATTGCTCCACCTCAGGAAAAGAGATTTTTTATAAACAATTTTTTTAAAAAAAATTGTAACTAGTAAGCAAAAGAGTTAAAAGAAAATATCAGAAGCACAAATTTTTAACAGCGCTATGAGTTTTCTCCCAATGTCACTCACAGCAGATTAATATTTAATTCCTGGACACTCCAGGCCAATCCTGGAGGGTTGGCAACTTTAGTCATGTCCACTTGCGCAAGTCTAAAAACCAGCTCCCAGTTCACATGTTTTTATTTGTGAACATTTGCTTGTCACACCAACATCCCTGGTCATGACACACAAGCCTGTGGCACTGAGTACAACAGATCTGATTATGTGGAGTTATGATGCAGATCAGCGGAGATCTAATTGAAAAATAGCATAGGCTCAAGGATTGAGCAGTTCAGTTCAGTGTCCCAGAAGAGTTTGTTGCAGACACATAGCATCTGTCACAACATGGTTAGTTGCAGGGTAAATCTTATTTTATCCTCTGCCAACCGCAGCCCTCTGACTGCACGTGCAAGACTTTTCTGTTTGTTGCTGAAAAAGGCATGCAGTCGAAGCTTTTTGTCTTGCACTCAGCAGGACAGATGCAAAAATGCCAAATTTCAAAGGAACAACTATTTATACCGTGTGAGAAAAGTGAACCTGTTGGTTGAATATGGTCAGTACTCTGCCTATTGCAAACAGCGACATAGCAGAATACTGACTGTGTTCAACCAATCTGTGCTTGCAAAACTCAGAACATCATATTAGATGTGATTCCATGATTGGGCAGCACTTGCTGAACAATCCTGAGTGTGCTAACAGCCAATTTAAGATTATCAGTCAATCTCAATGTAGTTCAGTTGCGCTTGCTGGAAGCTACATATATTCATATGCATGGACCTGTCCTCTGCATGTAAGAGGAATGTGTCCAGACATTGCACCTTTCTCAAATAAACAAAAGCATGGGGGAGCAGTAGCTCCTTGGTGCATTTGCCATAGCAACATCTGAACTAATCGGAGCCGACTTACCAACCAATCCGGACCCCTTTTCTCATGCAGTATTCAGCAATACGCAAGTTCTGTACTACCAAGTGGCTATTCTTCTGTTTCCTACAACACTGCCCTGGACCCTCGAGACTGCTCCACCAGTCAATAATATCATGGCTGATCTGATCTGGTCTTAACTCCACCGTCTCCCGTAATCCTTGACTCCCTTGTCAGTCAAAAATCTGTCTCACTCAGCCTTGAATATATTCACTGACCCAGCCACCACACACTAATGACCCTCAGAGAGAAGTAATTCCTCCTTAGCTGTCTTAAATGGGGGACCCCTTATTTTGAAACGGTTCTCCCTAGTTCTAGATTTCCCCTAGGAGGGGAAACATCCTCTTCAGCATCTATCCTGTTGAGCCCTCTCAGAGTCTTATATTTCAATAAAACCTAATGATTGGTTTTCAAATGCACTGTATATCCTTTGAACTGTAATGTGGGGGAGTAATACAAAAAGGAAAAAATGTGACCCTTTGGAAAGGATCCAACCTGTTGCCGTCCCAGCAACATCCAAAGGTCGCAAGCTGACCTTTATCTCCACACGTGGTGTCTGTCACCCATTCGTGGGGAGGGAATGAGCCGAATTGAGCCCCCTCTGCAGGGAGGAGGAATGAACTGTTCTCCACAAGACAGGATGTCTAAATTTTTATGGGCGGGGAGCAACAGTACTGATCCTAGCTATTCCATGCATTGTCTGTTGACCAATTCTGCTTCATGCCTAAATCACGAAATGCGCCTAGTGCAGCCCTTGTTTTTTTTGAACACAGCAAAATCCCATCAAAGGGATTTTATTTCTGTTTGACACTGGGCTCTGAAGGTGGTGATGTTTCCATTTCTGTTCCTTGCACAAGCAAAACAAAACAGTGCAACCTTATTCCTTTTTCTTCCTCTTGTTTTGCAGCCGTCCCTGTCTTCAGATGGTGAGTAGACACCAATTCCTAATCCTTGCCAGCTTGGTGATCAGTTTAACCTTCTTTTATCATGTTCTGACCTCAAAGCATTGTCACTCTATTGGCAAATGAATGCTGCGTACTTTAGAGGATTGTTTAAGTTTTGAAAAAAATGTTGCTTTCTTAATCCTGGTTGCCACAGGGATACAGCAGTGTAATGGCTAACTGAGTGGGCTAGTCATGGAGGCCTGTGCAAATAACCCTAAAGAACAGGAGTTCAAATTGGGCTACTGTGAATTTTAATCCACATTGCAGAATATATATATATATATATATATATATATATACATACAGAAATCTGGAAATAAAAAGCTGGATCAGTAAAAGCCACCATGAAGCTGTTGGACTGACTTTAAAACCCAACTAGTTCACGAATGGCCTTTCTCAGGGAAGGAAACCTGCCGTCCTTAGGCAGTGCCGACTGCACGTGACTCCAGTCCCACGCCAATGTGGGCTGGACGGTAAACTGCCCTTGAAGTGACTGAGTGAACCTTGTACAAGGGCAGCTAGGGATAGGCAATCAATGCCAACTTTTCAAGTTGTGCACAAAACCTGGGAATGAATTAAAAATAAAATCAGATTGTTGGCAATTGAGTGAAGCCCATTGAAATCGATTTCTTGCCCCCCCCCCCCCCCCCCCCCCCCCCCGCCCCCCCCATGCTTCCATCTGTGTTCATCCACCCCAGTGATGCATTTTTTTTTTGTGGGGAGGGGATAGAAGCAGAATGGGGGAGAAAAGATTGCCATGCAGGTGGTTGTAAGGTGAACTCGCCACACTGATGGGATGAGAGGAAACTGTAGCCATAC